>NC_064632.1:568877652-571377652 GCF_023864275.1 Schistocerca cancellata
GATGAAATAGGAGTCTATAATTCGGTCCTCCAGAATCCCACACCATTAGTTGGAACGTCTTTATAAACAATGTCTTTTACGAATCCCCACAAGAAAAAGTCCAGAAGCGTGAAGGGTGGCGAAAGGGCTGGCCACGACACATCTCCTTCGCGTCCAATCCCACGATTTGGGAACTGTCTCTGCAACTCATTTTTAGCCATCAACGAAAGATGTGCCGGACACCCATTGTGTTCGTACCACATTCTGTTCCTTGTTCCTAAAGGTATTTCTTCCTGTAACAGACCTAACATTTCTTGCAAGAATATGGTGTACTTCCTGGCATTAAGAGTTTCTTCGATGAGATAGGAGTCTATAATTCGGTCCTCCAGAATCCCACACCATTAGTTGGAACGTCTTTATAAACAATGTCTTTTACGAATCCCCACAAGAAAAAGTCCAGAAGCGTGAAAGGTGGCGAAATTGCTGGCCACGACACATCTCCTCCGCGTCCAATCCCACGATTTGGGAACTGTCTCTGCAACTCATTTTTAGCCATCAGCGAAAAATGTGCCGGACACCCATTGTGTTCGTACCACATTCTGTTCCTTGTTCCTAAAGGTATTTCTTCCTGTAACAGACCTAATGTTTCTTGCAAGAATATGGTGTACTTCCTGCCATTAAGATTTTCTTCGATGAAATAGTAGTCTATAATTCGGTCCTCCAGAATCCCACACCATACATTCACTAACCTCGGTTTCTGGTGTGCAACTCGCCACAGACAACAGGGCCTTTTAGTTTCCCAGTAATGCATGTTATGCAAATTAACATTTCCATGATTCGCGAATGTAGCCTCGTCAGAAAATAAAATCAAGTTAATAAATGTGTCATCACTCTGAATCTTAAGTTGAGTCCATCGGCAGAATTCAATGCGACGCATACAATCCGAACCAGTTAACTCTTGGCGAACACTGATATGGTGAGGGTGATATTTATGGCGATGCAGAATACGAACACTATCGTACTCCGGCTCATGCAGATTTCCTTGCAATTTGACGCGAACTAACACAAGGATCTCGGACCACAGGGGCAAGAGTAACAATTTCCGTTTCCTCGTTAATCCAGTTGTTCTCAATTTATCATACACGTATTTAAATGTACGACGTGTAGGGTGAGTACGTTGATGATATCTTTCAGCGTATAAGTCTCTAGCTCTCACTGAATTTCGTTGGCTTTCTCTGGAAATGAGAGCATATCGACTTGTTCTTCGAAGGAATACATCATTCACATTCGCTTAATTTGACGATACTAGTGTTATCGTTCCTATTAGTGTTGCATTGCGAAACCGTCGAATGGTATTTACATGTCAATGGCACGTTCGATGGATACGCCGTATTCGGCGAATATTTACTACTTGCACGATATACCGGAGAGAATTGTCCAAGTATGTGCTTCGATAAGTGTCGAAGTGATAAGGAATGCCACTCAATCCATGATAAGAAGATTGCAGCACTGCACTGATACCAATGGTCATCGCTTCGAACATCTGTAAATGGAAGTGCATGCCACTTTTTTGACCTTCGTTGATCTTCAAAGACCTTACTTTTACACTTCATTGGATTCGTCTCGATAGCCGCTAGCAGAAAATAAGTACCAAATTCATACATCCCATTTAAGGAAAGGAAGTTGACCTTCATATCTCTGACGCGATCCCACCTAGCAACGAAACACCAACGTCATATTATGGCCCCAGTTGTCCCATGCAACAGTTGTCCCACAAACTTTTCAGCAATTATCACATTTTAGAGTTATTCTATGTGGCAACAGTTAGTGACTCAGCCTATATATTTATGGACGTGCAACACTACAGGAGAATAGGAAACAAAGCGCTGAATGAAAAACGCACATTTATATGTATCTGCTCCAAACTCTGTTAGCGTTTGTGTATGTGTATGTGTATGTGTTATGTGTGTGTGTGTGTGTGTGTGTGTGTGTGTGTGTGTGTGTGTCTGTGTGTGCTTATGCGTAGTGGGTGATAGGGGTAGGCTCTTATGTTGTCAAAAGTGTTTCATTATATTTTTTATTATGTTGTTTTGTTTTCCTCCAGTTTCCAAATTCTATAGCGGAGTGTTTGGATGACTCATGAGATTTTATTGGTTTTTGTCTATGCATGCTGAAGTGTTAGCACAGAATGTAATTCAACGATTTACACAACGACACAAGCTCGGCACAATAGGCTGTGGGGTGGTAGGACTGGACCAAGTGACACATCAGGCCACCACCATCGTCAGTTGCACTGAACATTTATTTGGTATATTTAAACAAGACAAATAACAAATGAAACAATCACCACATCTTTAAAATTACCACACATCTTTAAAATTACCATTTAGGTGAGAGCAAGTTCCTTCAAAAATTAAACATTCGTAAACCACGGCACTCATGGCCTATTACACATTTATTGAAATGAGTTAAAAATAATTTACTCAAAAATTATGATCAACCTGAAGACCAATTTACTAAAATTTAACGAGAAAATGTAGTCTTTGGGTACTGCAGTGGTTGGTATTAATAAAGTAATTCAGAGTACAGGCAACAACAAATTAGATACCATGGCACACAACCACGTTACTTAAATGGTAGAAACAATGTAGGATAAAAAAATAAAATTTCGTGTGACCATGCAACCTCGTGGGATTCAACAAACAACGTCCAGAAACGGACGCCCGCCCACTCAGCTGTTTCCAATACAGGCTCGGGCGGCATGGACCCCCAGACGGAAGCAGCAACTGTCACGAGCAGGCACGGAAAATCCCAGAACTAGTGGGTAGCTACAACAGACTGACATCTGCCTTCAGTAACTAGAAACACAATAATTCATTACAGCATAGCAAGTCTATAATTAATCAACCTATTAATGAACATCAGCTAAGCAGTACAAATGTATTATGTGCGTAAGGCCAATTATACATTAGACAACAGCAGAAGCAGTACGCTACACAGGACCCCGCACCTGCTACCAAGACAAACAACAAAAGTCCCGATAAAACGAAATCAAAATGCAAGTAACTACCGTGCAGGCTAACGGTACATCGAGAAAGCTCCCTCCCCCCCACCCCCACACCCCACAGGCGCAAAACAGAAAGCGGCTAACAGCAAATAGCCACACTTAAATCTGTGATTAAGTCAGGATTAATTACAATATCCACATACTGTTATTGAAGTAATTCTTGTACTTTCATTACTATAATGAGTTCCAAACTACAGGGTTATTACAAATGATTGAAGCGATTTCACAGCTCTACAATAACTTTATTATTTGAGATATTTTTACAATGCTTTGCACACACATACAAAAACTCAAAAAGTTTTTTTAGGCATTCACAAATGTTCGATATGTGCCCCTTTAGTGATTCGGCAGACATCAAGCCGATAATCAAGTTCCTCCCACACTCGGCGCAGCATGTCCCCATCAATGAGTTCGAAAGCAACGTTGATGCGAGCTCACAGTTCTGGCACGTTTCTTGATAGAGGAGGTTTAAACACTGAATCTTTCACATAACCCCACAGAAAGAAATCGCATGGGGTTAAGTCGGGAGAGCGTGGAGGCCATGACGTGAATTGCTGATCATGATCTCCACCACGACCGATCCCTCGGTTTTCCAATCTCCTGTTTAAGAAATGCCGAACATCATGATGGAAGTTCGGTGGAGCACCATCCTGTTGAAAGATGAAGTCGGCGCTGTCGGTCTCCCGTTGTGGCATGAGCCAATTTTCCAGCATGTCCAGATACACGTGTTAAACCGTTTCTCCGCTCACTGCAGGCCGACCCGTTGATTTCCCCTTACAGAGGCAACCAGAAGCTTTAAAGTGCGCATACAATCGCCGAATGGAGTTAGCAGTTGGTGGATCTTTGTTGAACTTCGTCCTGAAGTGTCGTTGCACTGTTATGACTGACTGATGTGAGTGCATTTCAAGCACGACATACGCTTTCTCGGCTCCTGACGCCATTTTGTCTCACTGCGCTCTCGAGCGCTCTGGCGGCAGAAACCTGAAGTGCGCCTTCAGCCGAACAAAACTTTATGAGATTTTCTACGTATCTGTAGTGTGTCGTGACCATATGTCAATGAATGGAGCTACAGTGAATTTATGAAATCGCTTCCATTATTTGTAATAGCCCTGTATTTAAACACACAATAACAACTGGCCTCGCAGTAACTTGTAAGAATTTATGAAACTATTTGTTTAGAATTAGACACGTGTCTCTCAGACACACTATTACTTCAGATAGAAACGTAACAGTAACTTTATTGCAATTCACAGCAAAAGATATCCAGGGAAAATTTTATCCATGTATATCTATAGCAACTGGCCCGCATAACTCCGTCGTGTGATATAAATACAATAACCATGCGGCACTTAGGCAAGGACTAGCCAAACTGTTTTCAATGGCGGTTAAACAGTGGCAGTAGCAATCTACAAATAGAATGTATCAGCACTCCAGGCCGTAGCAAATGTTAATCATCACATCACATACAGCTCTCACTAGAACCTTGCGTACTGAGCAAGTTGAAATTAACACATTCGAGGACAGACTTAGTAGGAGTAGCAGCGGCCGGCCAAGAAAATGACGTCAACAGCACTGAACACAGTAGTCGATTCATGCCACAATTTACAGCAAAAGGAAGGCCCTTACCCTCATGCTTGTTCGGCGAAGCCAGCTGCCTCAGATCCCGGTTCCAGGAGACATGCAGCAAGCGAAATACACCAACGGCTTCCCAGTAACCTGACTGCTTCCACGCCGGAGATACTTGCTACGGTGCCGTCACGCGAGTAAACAGCCCCTTTTACAGGGTGTTCCAAAAATGACCGGTATATTTGAAACGGCAATAAAAACTAAACGAGCAGCTATAGAAATACACCGTTTGTTGCAATATGCTTGGGACAACAGTACATTTTCAGGCAGACAAACTTTCGAAATTACAGTAGTTAGAATTTTCAACAACAGATGCCGCTGCGGTCTGGGAAACTCTATAGTACGATATTTTCCACATATCCACCATGCGTAGCAATAATATGGCGTAGTCTCTGAATGAAATTACCCGAAACCTTTGACAACGTGTCTGGCGGAATGGCTTCACATGCAGATGAGATGTACTGCTTCAGATGTTCAATTGTTTCTGGATTCTGGCGGTACACCTAGTCTTTCAAGTGTCCCCACAGAAAGAAGTCACAGGGGTTCATGTCTGGCGAATAGGGAGGCCAATCCACGCCGCCTCCGTATGTTTCGGATAGCCCAAGTCCGCCGCTCGTGGTCTCGCGGTAGCGTTCTCGCATCCCGAGCACGGGGTCCCGGGTTCGATTCCCGGCGGGGTCAGGGATTTTCACCTGCCTCGAGATGACTGGGTGTTTGTGTTGTCCTCCTCATTTCATCATCATCCAGGAAAGTGGCGAAATTGGACTGAGCAAAGGTTGGGAAATTGTACGGGCGCTGATAACCACGCAGTTGAGCGCCCCTCAAACCAAACATCATCATCATCATCATCATCGGATAGCCCAAAGCAATCACACGATCATCGAAATATTCATTCAGGAAATTAAAGACGTCGGCCATGCGATGTGGCCGGGCACCATCTTGCATAAACCACGAGATGTTCGCAGTGTCGTCTAAGGCAGTTTGTACCGCCACAAATTCACGAAGAGTGTCCAGACAGCATGATGCAGTAATCGTTTCGGATCTGAAAAATGGGCCAATGATTCCTGTGGAAGAAATGGCGGCTCAGACCAGTACTTTTTGAGGATGCAGGGACGATGGGACTGCAACATGGGGCTTTTCGGTTCCCCATATGCGCCAGTTCTGTTTATTGACGAAGCCGTCCAGGTAAAAATAACCTTCGTCAGTAAACCAAATGCTGCCCACATGCATATCGCCGTCATCAATCCTGTGCACTATATCGTTAGCGAATGTCTCTCGTGCAGCAATGGTAGCGGCGCTGAGGGGTTGCCGCGTTTGAATTTTGTACGGATAGAGGTGTAAACTCTGGCGCACGAGACGATACGTGGACGTTGGCATCATTCTGACCGCAGCTGCAACACGGCGAACGGAAACCCGACGCCGCTGTCGGATCACCTGCTGCACTAGCTGCGCGTTGCCCTCTGTGGTTGCCGTATGCGGTCGCCCTACCTTTCCAGCACGTTCATCCGTCACGTTCCCAGTCCGTTGAAATTTTTCGAACAGAACCTTTATTGTATCGCTTTTCGTTCCTTTGGTTACATTAAACCTCCGTTGAAAACTTCGTCTTGTTGCAACAACACTGTGTTCTAGGCGGTGGAATTCCAACACCAGAAAAATCCTCTGTTCTAAGGAATAAACCATGTTGTCCACAGCACACTTGCACGTTGTGAACAGCACACGCTTACAGCAGAAAGACGACGTACAGAATGGCGCACCCACAGACTGCGTTGTCTTCTATATGTTTCACATCACTTGCAGCGCCATCTGTTGTCGAAAATTGTAACTACTGTAATTTCGAAAGTTTGTCCGCCTGAAAATGTACTGTTGTCCCAAGCATATTGCAACAAACGGTGTATTTCTATCGCTGCTCGTTTAGTTTTTATTGCCGTTTCAAATATACCGGTCATTTTTGAAACACCCTGTAGATGTGCTCTTCCTGCTGCCCCGCACGGCGCCTGTACTGTCCGCCAAACTTCCCAAACGACGTTATTGCTAGACGTCCCAAAGCAAAATCCTCGGTCCTTGCTAGAGCTTACCACTATCTCCCAGATCTGCCCGGTAAGTGGCGCCACCGAGCGCTCTGCACACACCACCGGAAAGATGACCCGTACCGGCGGCGGGAATATCGCTGATCGAGCCACACGGCTCCTATGCTTTTTGTGAATCGAAGTGCCTAGTAAAGGAAGTAAGACATCTTCGGCACGCCAAGGGCCAAGAACCAAGCCTCTCTTTTGAAGTTCCAGTGTAGGAAGTACAAAAGAGGGCTCTTTTATTGTGTTCAAGTTCAACTATGAATTTCTCTAAGTGTCCTTGTTTGTGAAGAACTGGAGGCGCTGATTTCGTTTCACTCAGTCTTTATTATCCGCAGAATAATCAGCCACAACCAAGAAACTATACGATAATACTTTCAAGTTCCATGTTTTGCTCATTAGACTAACCAAGCAAAGTAACTGCACAAAGACAATCTCGAAAGCGCAGTTAATACATAGGATTAGTAACAAATAGGATAAGAAACATTATTTCTGTGGTGTCACCGCCAGACACCACACTTGCTAGGTGGTAGCTTTTAAATCGGTCGCGGTCCGCTAGTATACGACGTACCCGCGTGTCGCCACTGTCAGTGATTGCAGACCGAGCGCCGCCACACGGCAGGTCTAGAGAGACGTACTAGCACTCGCCCCAGTTGTACAGCCGACTTGCTAGCGAAGATTCACTGACAAATACGCTCTCATTTGCTAAGACGATAGTTAGCATAGCCTTCAGCTACGTCAATTGCTACGACCTAGCAAGGCGCCATTACCAGTTTATATTGAGATATTAAGGCCTGTACCGTCAGACCGATGTTCTCCAATTGTGGATTAAAGTTAAGTATTATATCAACTACGTACTTTATTTGCTACTATTAATTCCCTTAACTGTTCCAGACCTCACGCCAGTCAGCGTGTAATTAAACGCGTGCAATTCGGCATCCTCGCATTGTGACTTGGCTGTCTTGCCAAGTCACTATAATTTCTCTACTAATAACCATTTGTGTGTGTGTGTGTGTGTGTGTGTGTGTCTGTGTGTGTGTGTGACTGGCGGTCAACGGCTCGATGAAACCATTGCGAGGTATTCACCGTCAGTCACACTCTGTGATGGTACTAACAAATCTCTCATCTATCCTATCTTCCTTTTATATTCCTCTTAAAAACAACAAAATTTTATTTATATTTCAACCTCAAATTATTGTTATTTTGAATCATTCTTTGTAAATGTTGTAGATAAAACAAAAGGAAAGAAAACTGTAAAAAGATGAAAAATGAAAATTGTAAGATGTACGACCTGTTTTAAACATCAGGTAACATGTCTATAATTTGGCAATAAATAAATAAATAAATCTCGAAAGCGTACGAAAAACTGAATGTTTCCGCTGACAGATTCAGTGAAACTCAGCACCACAGGAACAGAACCACGAACAGGGCACGGCTTTTGCGCGTGTCTCTCCACCTTGGCCAAGGAGACTCCTGCACCTACACGTGGTTGCCCGTGCGCACAAATCAGAGGTAGCCATGACTACACCACTGCATACGCACCCACGCCTCTTCTTGCACCGGCCGCATGTACCTAGCGAACACCGTAAGTTGCACATGTAATAGGTGTCAGGATTGATGGATTGGGCTAGTGACTCTGTGCTGGAGGTGGTTGGATGTATAGGCGATAACAGCAGCCAGCTTGTTAAAGTTCTTTACTTCCCAGTCTTAAACACAACGTAAATCAGTGTGTCTGTGGAAGGCACGCTGCTGGTGGCGGGCATTCAATCCTGAACCCCCAGCGCGCCGGTTCGAACGCACTGACACAAGCGATGCCCATGGAGGAGAACGTGAATTACAACAGTCGGCTGGTACTTGGGCAGGATTGCGACACGGCGACCGCTAGTCCAAGCCAAGCATGACACCCCGGCACAAGACGGCGGAACTGGCCAGAGTGATGAACGCAGAGCCAAAGGGCGGACGGCGTCAGACCGCTAACTTCACTTCGTGCTTCGGACCAGAACGCGGCGACAGCGTGCATGCTGCTAAGGACGTGGGTGGTCACGCAGAAGTTGGATGTTTAGAGCTTGGTGATAGCAGTGGTGGCTTCATCGCAAGTATGGCGTCAGGTGGCACTGGCTGATAGTCACAGAACAGCCCAGCTGTATTGGTTATAAATGCATCTGCAGGTCCCGTGGTGGTAACTGACAAATGGTGGGAGACACTGTGTGCCGATGATCTGCTCGGTTCGTCTGAATGGTTCAAATGGTTCAAATGGCTCTGAGCACTATGGAACTTAAGATGTTAGGTCATCAGTCCCCTAGACTTAGAACTACTTAAACCTAGCTAACCTAAGGACATCACACACAGCCATGCCCGAGGCAGGATTCGAACCTGCGACCGTTGCAGCAGCGCGGTTCCGGACTGAAGTGCCTAGAACCGCTCGGCCACCTTCTGCCGGTGGTTGGTATGAAGGTTTAAATACAGCTGTCCGGAGTATTTGATGCGTCATTACTTAAACTCAAATACAGAATCAATTCTTTTAGTGTTATTCGCTGGTGTATACAATTTTTGTACAAAATTCAAGTATTAGATGTCTTCAGAAAAGCTAATGTATGATTTAATTGGGACTCATCACTTCCCGTATGCGCCTCCTTCGCTTCCTCGAATTACTGTGCAGAGGATAAGGTCATGCATAATCACAGTTGTACTCTGTTTCATTCGTTTGTATGCCCACTATGGTACTGACCTACAGTAAATGAAACATCTGTATGTTCAAACTGTTTAAGCCACTGGATGTGGAAGGTATGTGACTTGAAACTCGCACCCCCTAGGCGCGCTGTTGGATGCACATACACGTCTTTCACAAATCAAACCTGGAGAGTAATTTTCTTTTTTACGAAATCCCATTATCACTGCTATTCTTACGTCAAGCATTGTTTTGAGTCACCATTCTTCTGATTGCTTTCATGCTACCCACCGCGAAATCCTGTACTGTGCCAACCTTTTCGTCCCACAACAGGAACTGCACACCGCGTCATCAATTGTTTGCTGTGTTTATCCCAAGCTCTGTCTACCTCTGCAGTTTTTACGCTCTACAGCTACCTCTAGAACCATGGAAGGTATCCCCTGATGCATAACATATGCCGTATCTTCCTGTCCCTTCTTCTTGTCAGTTTCCCAAGTATACCTTTCCTCGCCCATTCTGTGGAGAACCTCCTCATTCCTTACCTCATCAGTCCACATAAATTTCAACATTCCTCTATAGCACCACATCCCAGATGCTTCTATTCTCTTGCTTTCCCGTTTTCCCACAGTCCATGTTTCATTCCCATACGGTACTGTGCTCCAAATGTGCATTCTTAAAATTTTTTCTTCAGATTAAGAACTATATTTGATTCTAGTAGACTTCTCTTGGCGACAAATGCCCTTTATGCCAGTGACAATCTGTTTTGTTATGTCTTGCTTGTTCTATCCAGCATGTTGCCTAGGTAGCAGAATTCCGTAACTTAATCTACTTCCTGATCACCAGTTATGGTGTTAAGTTTTTCGCTCTTCTCATTTCTTCTACTTCTCATTATTTTCGTCTTTCTTCGATTTACTCTCAGTCCGTATGCTGTACTCGTTAGACTATTCATTACATTCTTCTTCACTTTCACTGAGGATGGAAATGTCATCAGCGAGTCTTATCATTGATACCCTATCACCTTGAATTTTAGTTCCACGCTTGAAATTTTATTTAAGTCATCGCTTCTTCGACGTATAGATGGAAGAGGAGCGACAGTCTACATCCATTTACAACTCATGCTCTTCGTTCTTGGTTTTCCACTCCTATTGTTCCCTCTTGTTTCTTGTACATATTGTATATTAGCTGTCTTCCGCGATAGCTTACCCTATTTTATTCTGGATTCGAACATCTTGCATCACTTGCACTGTAATGTTGCATTTTCATGGTCCTGCGTCACCAAGTTCCTCATCTCTCCTACGATATTGTCTGCGCACAACTTTCATTAGAATATGAATGTTTGGGTACAATAATTTCTGTGCAACACAGCAGCATTTGTTTTAACATTAAGGCAAGATACCTTTCACATAATTGCCAGTATTATTCTCCTGCTGTCGTCACCGTGGTGTGTCCTACCTCCCGAAAAATCAACAGTAAAACATTTCACTTTATTAATATTATTTAATTTGAGGGATTAACTACAATGATGACACTGTGACAGGACCTTCTTTTAACCTGTTATATACATCGTATGTAAACATTACTGCCACCATATTGTTGTAACTTGTCTTATATTTTTTCATGTCGTACAAAACTGTCGACTACTGAACAAAATGGATGAGCGGCAGACGAACAACCCAAAGTAATTGGATAATCATTAAAAACAGCAACGTTTATTAAAAACAATTAAATATTTAAAATCAAAATTGACCGCTCTCTACCTTACGTCGTAATACAAAAGTTAATGGCTAAATTTTTTATTTCGTTTGCCTGTACGTAGAGTCAACTTGCGTATTTCAAATCTAAAATGTTTATGGCGATTACCTTTAACAATATAAAAGAAGCAATTTATACAAGATGGTTGACTTCACGTTCGAAACAAGCGAAATGGCGTGGCGCTTCTTTATCGTTTCATCTTACTAATGTCGTCTGTTCATAACGTTCTTGCTCAACAACATTGTTATCTGTGCTTTGACATTAAATTCAAATATTTGATTTTGTTCATATGATTTCAATCATATTACATGCTATTGGGAAAATAGGAAAAGTCACAAACATGGAAACGGAGAGACGGCGAAGAAACCACTGTTGGCGTTGCAAATTCACTGACGCAGTGAGTGTAAGTGTTGAAAGCTCTCCTCATGCAGGTCTGTCAGTCGCTCAAAGCGAGGACTTCAGTCCATCCCCCTAGTCTCATGCACCATACAAATACCACAATAATTCACAGTTTATCGGGATATGATAAAACAAGTGAAAATTTTATTGTCAACTAAACTATTCTCTAACATGAACACAAGTTTACAAAAAATGTCAACACAATTAAACGGAATGTCGTCTACAATGACTAGTTTGACCACAGGCATATCAAATACAACGTTACCATAAAATGAATATCACGTAGGTTCAAAATTGGCTCTGAGCACTGTGGGACTTAACATCTGTGGTCATCAGTCTCCTAGAACTAAGAACAACTTAAACCTAACTAACCTAAGGACATCACACACATCCATGCCCGAGGCAGGATTCGAACCTGAGACCGTAGCGATCGCGCGGTTCCAAACTGAAGCGCCTAGAACCGCACGGCCACACCGGCAGGCGAATATCATGTAGGAAAAGGTAATAACCGCTGATACTACAGCATTGAAAAGTGCCTACCAAGTCATGCCTGATGTGACAAAATAGTTGTCTGACAAACAAACTCAAAGCAAAGAATTTGTTTGTTACCTAGATTAAAACTGCTAAGTAAAAGGCTAAGATTAAATTTCAGTTTGATACACATAGACAGAGCTTTTATGAGGATACATCCGAATGGATTCCTAGTAATAGAACTGAACCAAACTAAAACACTGCTAAACAATGATTTACGTCAGTGGTGAAATAATTTCAGACACTTATTAGTAACATACAATAGGAGCAGTCGGTTGGAACACTAACAGTACATGGCACATCGCCTTTTGTCATTACCATACATAGTGAAAGTATATATTCCACACACTACATAGCGAATTGTTTAAGAACAAAACAAATCATGCAGGTCTGTCACAGAAGCATCTATCCTGTGGGATGAGCGCAGCACTTTCTTGCAGTCAATTTTATTTGGAAACAAACACTTCCAGATAGATAACTGACGATTAGATACCAATAGTTGGCAAGCCTGCTGCATTGCTTTCAGACAAATCATCAAATTTCACTAATCAAGCATGGAAAACATTACTGTATCAACATAAAACGAAGCAGATATTAATACCACGATACTGTCATTTATCTTCTCGTACAGTCATCAGATCATCAAAACCTAAAAATGACATTGGCAAGATGTCTGTAGGGTGCGAAAAGTGGGAACTGGCAAAATAATGAAAAGTGTGAAATCATCCACATGAGTAGGCCTCCTACCAGTAAAAGGAATACGCTAAATTTCGGTTTTACGGTAAATCACACAAATTTGGAGTCTGTGAACTAAACAAAATATTTACCGATTAAACCTATGAACATCTTAAATTGGAAAGATAACATGGATAATATCGTGGGGAAAGCGCACCAGAGACTGTATTTAGCAGAACACTTAGAAGATGCAACAGATCTACTAGAGAGACTGCTTACACAAAGCTCTATCAGTCCTCTTCCTTTGTACTGCTGTGCGGTGTTGGATCTACATCAGACAGAGTTGGTGGAGACGTCTAAAAAGTTCAAAGAAGGGTAGCTCTTTTTGTATTATCGCGAAACAGGTGAGAGACTGCTACAGAAATGATACCGAACTGGGGAGGCAATTATTAAACAAAGGTGCTTTTCGTTGCACCAGAATCTTTTCACGAAATTACAATCATCAGTTTTCTTCTCCGCATGCGAAAATATTTTTTTGGCGGGCACCTACGTAGGAAGAAATGACCATTATAATAAAATAAGAGAAGTCAGACCTCGCACGTTAGATTTAAGTTTTCGTTTTCCCGTGCGTTGTTCCAGATTGCAACGGTAGACACTGCTTGAAGCTACTTCGAAGAACCCTCTGCCAGGCTCTTAACTGTGAACTGCAGAGTTTTCATGGAGATATACGAGGGCAGTTCAATAAGTAATGCAACACATTTTTTTTCTGAAACAGAGGTTGCTTTATTCAGTATTGAAATACACCAGGTTATTCCCCAATCTTTTAGCTACACAACACTATTTTTCAACGTAATCTCCATTCAATGCTACGGCCTTACGCCACCTTGAAATGAGGGCCTGTATGCCTGCACGGTACCATTCCACTGGTCGATGTCGGAGCCAACGTCGTACTGCATCAATAACTTCTTCATCATCCGCGTAGTGCCTCCCACGGATTGCGTCCTTCATTGGGCCAAATATATGGAAATCCGACGGTGCGAGATCGGGGCTGCAGGGTGCATGAGGAAGAACAGTCCACTGAAGTTTTGTGAGCTCCTCTCGGGTGCGAAGACTAGTGTGAGGTCTTGCGTTGTCATGAAGAAGGAGAAGTTCGTTCAGATTTTTGTGCCTACGAACACGCTGAAGTCGTTTCTTCAATTTCTGAAGAGTAGTACAATACACGGCAGAGTTGATCGTTTGACCATGGGGAAGGACATCGAACAGAATAACCCCTTTAGCGTCCCAGAAGACTGTAACCATGACTTTACCGGCTGAGGGTATGGCTTTAACCTTTTTCTTGGTAGGGGAGTGGGTGTGGCGCCACTCCATTGATTGCCATTTTGTTTCATCGCCTGTAACAATCTTTGACAAGAAATTGTCACCCTCAGCCACATGACGAGCAAGCAAATCCGCACAGATGGTTCTCCTTTGCTCTTTATGGTGTTCGGTTAGACAACGAGGGACCCAGCGGGAACAAACCTTTGAATATCCCAACTGGTGAACAATTGTGACAGCACTACCAACAGAGATGTCAAGTTGAGCACTGAGTTGTTTGATGGTGATCCGTCGATCATCTCGAACGAGTGCGTTCGCAAGCTCCGCCATTGCAGGAGTCACAGATGTGCACGGCCAGCCCGCACGCGGGAGATCGGACAGTCTTGCTTGACCTTGCGGCGATGATGACACACGCTTTGCCCAACGGCTCACCGTGCTTTTGTCCACTGCCAGATCACCGTAGACATTCTGCAAGCGCCTATGAATATCTGAGATGCCCTGGTTTTCCGCCAAAAGAAACTCGATCACTGCCCGTTGTTTGCAACACACATCCGTTACAGACGCCATTTTAACAGCTCCGTACAGCGCTGCCACCTGTTGGAAGTCAATGAAACTATACGAGACGAAGCGGGAATGTTTGAAAATATTCCACAAGAAATTTCCGGTTTTTTCAACCAAAATTGGCCGAGAAAAAAAATGTGTTGCATTACTTATTGAACTGCCCTCGTAGATGTATCCTGTATTTCTGTAGCCAAAACACATGATACCTTCCAACTCATGTCAGAGACAGCGTAAAGCGCGCTCTTTTGTTCTGGTAAATGGTTTTGACTATCTTTTACAAGTAAATGGGACTTACAAAATGAAAATACCTCTGGAGTGCTGTATCATTATCTTCGAAGCCCATTTACTGTTCGCCGCTGCTTTTGTTGGCTGTAGGTACGTGAATTAGGCTGAAATGCGCGGTATTTCGGTTTGAATGGAACTGAAATCGCAGCAGCCGTATGAATGGCAGGACTGCCGAGATATCGTTGGATCTCCTTCACAATACACTGAGCCATTTCCAACATCCCTTTCTGTAGCCGTCCTTGGAATACTCTTGCTGATTAATCCGTCACTCATTGCAAAACATAAATCCACTGCTAATATACAGCTGTCACATTTACGTCTTTCATTCTTTTGACGTACAAGCAGTACCTTTATATGTGCAGTCAGTCCAGCCAGTATGAGTGAATTACTTATCTTCCGTAACTTCCTGTGTACAATATGCTCAGCACCAAACACCACAATCATTGTGTGTTAACGAGTACTGCTCTTCAGGAAGTCCAAAATCTTTTGCATCGGAATTATTGAGATGGTGGAGAATCGTAATCTGATTCTTTGTGATGAGCAATTAAAGGTCATAAATGAATGCTTAGCCTTCTTAAAAACTTAAACAACGTACATCTTTATACGGGGTGGTCAGAAGCAGTCGTAAAAGCTTGTAAGGATGTTGCATGGTAGGCTGAACTGAGAAATAATTGTTAAGGAAAAAATTCGCTACGGTGGCCTATTTCCAGATTAATTAGCGTTGAAGGGTGCGTGAGCAAGTTCAGCGGGGGTTCCGGAGATAGTGTCGGAAAACCTCGTTCTCCGTTTGGTTTCCTCTGGCCGAACGAAGAATATTTTACAGCTACGCATACAGCTTAGTTCTAAGCCCTCAAACAGGACCATGTTTTTTATTCTTTTCTTTTCCCGGACAATATTTTCTCTATTGCAAGAGCACAATGCTGGCTCTGGAGCACTATAGATAGTGCAGAACTGTCGCTCGGTGACCACCCACTGCTAAGTGACGGCAGTGAAATGATGTACAGGGTTATTACAAATGATTGAAGCGATTTCACAGCTATACAATAACTTTATTATTTGAGATATTTTCAAAATACTTTGCACACGCATACAAAAACTCAAAAAGTTTTTTTAGGCATTCACAAATGTTCGATATGTGCCCCTTTAGTGATTCGGCAGACATCAAGCCGATAATCAAGTTACTCCCACACTCGGCGCAGCATGTCCCCATCAATGAGTTCGAAAGCATCGTTGATGCGAGCTCGCAGTTCTGGCACGTTTCTTGGTAGAGGAGGTTTAAACACTGAATATTTCACATAACCCCACAGAAAGAAATCGCATGGGGTTAAGTCGGGAGAGCGTGGGGGCCATGACATGAATTGCTGATCATGATCTCCACCACGACCGATCCATCGGTTTTCCAATCTCCTGTTTAAGAAATGCCGAACATCATGATGGAAGAGCGGTGGAGCACCATCCTGTTGAAAGATGAAGTCGGCGCTGTCGGTCTCCAGTTGTGGCATGAGCCAATTTTCCGCGGGCTACGCGTGAAACTTTCCCGCACCCGTTCAACCGTTTCTTCGCTCACTGCAGGCCGACCCGTTGATTTCCCCTTACAGAGGCATCCACAAGCTTTAAACTGCGCATACAATCGCCGAACGGAGTTAGCAGTTGGTGGATCATTGTTGAACATCGTCCTGAAGTGTCGTTGCACTGTTATGACTGACTGATGTGAGTGCATTTCAAGCACGACATACGCTCTCTCGGCTCCTGTCGCCATTTTGTCTCACTGCGCTCTCGAGTGCTCTGACGGCAGAAACCTGAAGTGCGGCTTCAGCCGAATAAAACTTTATGAGTTTTTCTACGTATCTGTAGTGTGTCGTGACCATATGTCAATGAATGGAGCTACAGTGAATTTATGAAATCGCTTCAATCATTTGTAATAGCCCTGTATATGTGGCGATCTGTTTGTTGTATGCATCGACGCACTGACATACCTGGGCGTGGAGAGATGACATGCTGGCTGGAACGAACTGACGCGTTTCGACGTGCCACTGAGCACACTTTCGATGCGGTTGTATGACTTATCCCCGTATGGACGTGGACTGTCCATTGTGTCTAGAGGGAATGGAGTACCATTTGCAGACACTCAACAGGGTCTATGAACAGTGGTCGTAACGAGACCCCAACCGATATGCAATGGAGGTGAGGGACCCGACTTGTCAGTAACAGTCGGTTTTAATTCCGACAGGAATTGCTATTGTTGGTGGGTGCAGGTCAGTATCAAAGATCTTCCGAGCGATCATTGAGAAGGAAACTACACCGCAATGTGCATTTAAAGTCGGGTATATCGCTGATGGTCGTTACTCACAGCGGTTCATAAGACTACAAGTTTTCAATGGGTGAAAGAAATTAAATCCTTCATACAGCTTAGCGTTTAGGTTTTTTTTTCAGTCATCAGTCTTCTGACTGGTCTGATGCGACCCGCCATGAATTCCTCTGCTGTTCTAACCTCTTCACCTAAGAGTAGCACTTGCAACCTACGTCCTCAATTATTTGCTGGATGTATTCCAATCTATGTCTTCCTCTACAGGTTTTGCCCTCTGCAGCTCCCTCGTGTAACGTGGCAGTCATTTCGCGATGTCTTAACAGATGTCCTATGATGTTGTCCCTTCTCATTGTCGGCGTTTTCCACATATTCCTTTCTTCTCTGATTCTGCGCAGAACGTCCTCATTCCTTACCTTATCAGTCCACCTAATTTTCAACATTCTTCTGTAGCACTACATTTCAAATGCTTACATTTTCTTATGTTCCTGTTTCCCCACAGTCCATTTTTCACTACTATACAACGCTGTGCTCTAAATGTACATTCGAAGAAATTTCTTCCTCAGATTAAGGCCTATGCTTGATACCAGTAGACTTCTCTTCGCCAGGAATGACCTTCTTGCCAGTACTAGTTTTCTTTCATGCCCTCCTAGCTCCGTCCGTCATTGGTTATTTTGCTGCCTAGGTAGCTTAAATTTATCTATTTCGTGACCACCAATCCTGATGTTAAGTTTCTCGCTCTTCTCATTTCTACTTTTTCTCACTGCTTTCGCGGTTATTCGATTTACTCTAAATCCATATTCTGTGCTCATTAGACTCCTCATTCCATTCAGCAGATGCTGGAATTCTCTTTCACTTCTAATTAAGATCCATTGTCATCAGCAAATCGTATCACATCCTTTCAGCTTGAATTTTAATTCCACTCCCGAATCTTTCTTTTATTTCCGTTATTGCTTCCTCTTTCTAAACTATTGATATATGAGGAATTAAATTCCTCCTCAAATACTCCAGAAGTCCTCAGAAATCCAAAGTTATTACCAAATACTCTCTTGTGGAAAAAACAAATCTCTTCATCAAAACTAAAATCTTCCGCCGGCGGAGTCTGCTAGGAAACTAAAATGACATCGGATAAAAGATTCTTCTTCAGAAGAAAGGAAAGAAGACCTTGACAAACCTAAACCTTATTGCTCAAGAAATTATCGCTTAATTATACTTCCTAGAAATTTAAATTTAGGAAAAGAATGCCGAATGTTTTTCCCAACTTATGAAATCACATTATTTGGGATGTATTGACTAAACGAAACAGTTTTTTATCTTGCTTCACGAAACCTTGGGTAGTGTTATGGCCTTCCCTATCCCCGACAATGGAACTAATTTACACAGCTTGTTGTAGGAGGTCTTACAGTATAAGGTAGGTTCCGATTCACGATGCTACTTAGCACGGGAAAATATTAAGAAAATCGTTGCCAGAGGTGGAAAAAGCGGTAGGTAACAGGACAAATACTCAGATCGAACGGGGCATGTAGTTAGTTATCCCCATAAAAATTCCTGCTCTTACTGTTCTAGAACGTACACAGATTTCAACCGTAAGTGAAATTTTCTACAATGTAACGAGTTTTGTGTAAAGCAGTTATTATTGTTAGATGGGGCTGGATGCTGTCGGATCACTCATAGCTATTACGAATCAGTCTGCGAAGAAAACGGTTCTGGGAGATTTACTACGACCGTGAATTTGTAATCAGAAAATGTTTAAAGAAAGACTGCATGAAGTAAATTAATTTTGTATAAACCCCAAGAACCCGTTTTACTTCTGGAAACTGCAAACACAAGCCTCTGTATGAGAAGTTTCCTAATCCTGTTAAAATTATAATAATAAAATCATTTGATAGTGAAAACAGTAAGATACTATGATGTTAATTTGATAAGTAATGACACAGTATACTGTAATTTTGCTTACCAGTAACAGTTAAACCCAGATAAATTTGCATCTAAGACTGAATGAATGGAAATATCGCTTACTTTGAAAGCCGTTAGATTCGAAGTTCCCTCTAATACGTTGACTTGAATCAATCGCGAATAAGCTACTATAGTTCTATTTACGGAGATAAACATTAAGAGATAGTCAATTACAAAGCAAAAGCAAATTAAATTGTTTACAGTTGTGAGTTTCTCGAAGAGAGGAATGGTTTTGAGTATTATCTGTTCTGGGTCGTCGTGATGTGGCGACGGCGTTAGATGCAATTTGAAGTTGTTAATATGAATCCTATAAGTTCATCCAGTCGTGTCCTTGGCATCAACATTTACTCTTTTCCTAAAATCCTGTTTGGGCTGGCGGTGGTAATAAATTGCGTAGCATCCACAGTTCTTATAATACTTCTGCCTATTGCATTCCGTTTCATACGATACATTTAATAAACCTACCTGAAAGATGATCAGGTAAAATATCCAAGTCTTTACATAAGTAACTTGTATAGAAAACAGCACAGTAAAGATAGTCACAGTCACTTCACGTTCTACGCTACATAACCAAATGAAAAATATTCTTCGTCAACAGAAATATATCTATGAAGTACATGGTAGTGAAAGAAAGGAAAAAAAATATATCTCGTTATCAGTCACGGTATCACAAGTCGTCGGAGTTCCCATGCAGCTCTCGTTTTCCTACTTGTACTCTCTTTCTTCCTTCAGTCCACTTTGTTCCTGGTCTAATGGTGACTTCATTCTGAGACAGTACTTTCCCTTTGCCAATTTTTTGACTGTATGAGTTTCTTGTAAGCGTGGGCTTCTATGGCTGTTGTCACAGTAAGTAATTTTCATGTAAAATTCTTCTTGGTATGTGACCATAGTGTGTAAGATTTTCCGATGTCTCTGCCAATGTACAAATAGCCTTCCTCAAGGAGTTCTTGCTAGCTGTTAGCAGAAACACTCTGAGGAAGGCCATTTGCAACAGCGGCCTATACCCGGAGAATTTTACCCATTGACACAGCGGCTACATATCCCAAAGAATTTTATTGAAGGTGATGAGTTTCTGATGAAAATTTCTGTTGGAGTTATATAAGCCTCTTCCAAATCCTTTCCCAACTGTTCGAGCCCAATTATGTTTCTGGTTTATTCTACGTACGTCGTACTTCCGTGGCGATCTGTGGATATCGACATGAAATTTGAATATTTCTTTCCTGAGGTCTGTAGCGACATTCGATACTTATGCGATTATTCAACGGGATTGCAGTCGGTATCCACATTCTGTTTCATTAGGACGGAATATCTTTCTTCGAATTATGCGTTCTTCTTTAAGGATAACTTCCAGGTCACGTTGTCTGTAAAGTGGAAGTATACAGCTAGCACACACGGCTTCAGGGTTCATAACTATCTTATAGTGACTAAGTATTGTGCATATTGACATTTACCTCTTCTTTTACATGTACATTTAAAAGAAAACTCTTCTAAATTCTTACATGCAAGTTTTCTGTGCCATTTTCTCTTCCCCTGTACCTTCAAAGATTTCTCCTAATTACTTCACCTGTGGAACTCATCTACTTGTCCATATTTAATGATTAGTTGGATGTTTGGGAGGATGAAGAAGGAGAAGATATCTGTGGGCCCATTTTTCCACCCATGCCTCGAGAGTTTCTTTATATTTTTGATTGCTATCTTCTTGTCGCCTCTTAGTACTGAGTGATTGTTTGTGAAAGATAGGCAAGAAATTTGGATGACATTGTAAGGTCATCCAGGACTTATGGGTTTCCTATAGTTATGATTTTTAAGCTCATTACCGCGTCCTCGGATGAATTTATCCAAAACGAGATTAAAGATGATAGGAGACCGACCATCAACCTGCCGAATAGCGATTTTGATCAGAAAATTGTATTGAAACCTCATCCACGACTTCTACTTTGGAGACTTTGTCGGTGCGTGTTTGTTTGATGAGTTTTAGCGGTATCGAGTCGAGTCGTTGTTCTTCCATAGTGATAAATGTGGAGTGGCGATTGAACAGCATATAATCGGGCTGCTCATGACGATTTCTGTTTTGAGGTTTTTAAAACTGAGTGTTTGTTCTATCCAAAGCATTTGTAATTATTCAAGAGTGCTAACCGAAACGTAAATGTCGGACTATCTGTTTGTGCTGATGCTCCTAGCCCATGTTAACTATAGTCATTTAATTATGTGGCTGGATTCTTTGCATTTTGCAAGCAACCTATTATCGCAAAATCGGGTGACATTTTTAATTAATTTCAGCATCCGAAATTGATTTAGAATAGTACTTCCAGTTTTCTTAAGATTGTCGTTAGAAAACGTCAGAAATAGTATAACTGCATTCTAGCACTCTGTTTGATTAGCCACAACTTTTCGCACCGTGTACCGAGGTACAACTATAATGTAACTTCAGCCAAAGCCGAAAAGCAAAGCAAATCAAATCTACAACGTACATACAAAGACAGTGAGATGCCATTTCTGTGAGGTTACAGATAATAATTGTTTTCGTCTAGTCTTCTTTTTTACATGCTTGTTACAATAGCTTGGTTTTACGGAAGTTACCTTTATAACCTGGTGCCAACGGCCTTGCCGCAATCGTAACGCCGGTTCCCCTCAGATCACCGAAGTTAAGCGCTGTTGGGCTGGGCTAGCACTTGGATGGATGACAATCCGGTCTGCCTAGTGCTGTTAGGAGGCGGGGTACACACAGCCCTTGTTAGGCAAATTGGGGAGCTACTTCACTGAAAAGTGAACCGTAAAATTACTATTGTTTCACCAAAGGTTATTAATCACAATTAATACACAAAATGTAAAGTGGAAGTAGGTGCCAAAGAATAACTGGTGAAATTACACACAATTTTCAGTAACACTCGTTATTCAAATTTGGTGCAAGACCTTAGGATATGTTTTTAAAAAAAGCCAAAAATCATTTAACGAATAAGCCACAATTTACGATAGGAAAGGACTTTTAAATTATTAAATTATTATAAAAAATTTCACGCCAGTAATAGGCAAGTACAGACAAGCAATTTATCGTATACAACGTGACGCTGTATAATATTTCAAGCTCAGTTAAGTTACAGGTGAATTTGACTCCATTAGCAAATGAATACAATTTGAATATATGACTTCACTTTTCGGCAGACAAATTTCCCATTTGGTTACAACAGCCGTAGCTACGGCCGCCCACAACAGGCTCATTAAATGGCGCAGAATCTAACTTGTCTGCAACATATAAAGGCAATCCTGTTTACAAAAGTTCTCAAAAATAAGAAAATCAAAACGCACACTGGGGAGGGGGGAGGGGACATCCGCAGTTAATAACATTCACATTTCCAAAATATATAAAGAAGCAAATTTTACAAGTTTCTGCCAGTTAACTTACGGCAAACACACACGCTCGCAAGGTAGGACTTGCAAACTTTTACAACATTCTCCTTTCAAGGCAACAATTTCTACCCGTAATGAAATGGCAAACTTTTGCATGGCAAGAAAACACACTAATAACCAACTACCTGTATAAAACACATAAGCACGTTGAGTAAAGGCCTTAAAAGGGATTGAATTAAAAAAAACCACACACAACAGTTTTTGCTGACTAGAAACAATATAAAAAGTCCACTACGGTGTGCATTAACAACCTTGCGTGGTTATAGCCAAATATACATAAACACAAATTTACGTCAGATATAGCTTCCACATGAGCAGGAATTCGCTATGCAATTGACTAGTACTTACATCGAGGCAAAAGGAATTTTTCTTCTTTCTCACAAGGGAACATCCCCATCGCACCCCCCTCAGATTTAGTTATAAGTTGGCACAGTGGATAGGCCTTGAACAACTGAACACAGATCGATCGAGAAAACAGGAAGAAGTTGTGTGGAACTATGAAAAAATAAGCAAAATATACAAACTGGGTCGTCCATGCGTAAGATAGGCAATATTAAGGGCAATGTGAGGCGAGGAGCGCCGTGGTCCCGTGGTTAGCGTGAACAGCTGCGGAATTAGAGGTCCTTGGTTCAAATCTGCCCTCAACTGAAAATTTTGCTTTCTTTATTTTCGCAAAGTTATGATTTGTCCGTTCATTCATTGACGTCTCTGTTCACTGTAATAAGTTTAGTGTCTGTGTTTTGTGACCGCACCGCAAAACCATGTGATTAGTTGACGAAAGGACGTGCCTCTCCAATGGGAACCGAAAACATTTGATCGCAAGGTCATAAGTCAACCGATTCCTCCACAGGAAAACACTTCTGATATTTTGTATACGACACTGGTGACAGCATGTGCGTCACATGACAGGAATATGTTGTCGACCCACCTAACTAGTATACTTGGCGAATGGGTGAAAAGTTTCTTCTACCTTGCCCGATTTAGGTTTTCTTGTGGATGTAATAATCACTCCAAAAAAGTGATGAAAACGTATGAGTTTTTCACATAAACTGAAAATAAAAAGTTAAAATTCGGGCGAGAGAGATTTGAACCAAGGACCTCTCGTTCCGCAGCTGTTCACGCTAACCACGGGACCACGGAGCTCCTCGCCTCACATTGCCCTTAATATTGCCTGTCTTACGCATGGACGACCCAGTTTGTATATTTTGCTTATTTTTTCATAGTTCCACACAACTTCTTCCTGTTTTCTCGATCGATCTGTGTTCAGTTGTTCAAGGCCTATCCACTGTGCCAACTTATAACTAAATCTGAGGGGGGTGCGATGGGGATGTTCCCTTGTCAGAGTACCTTTTACACATGAGTGTAGTAATACTAGTTATGGCACGCCAGAGAATGGATCAGGTCTTAGTGCCTTGCATTTTAAACAGTCCAGCCATTGGTGCCTTAGACTTTCACAGACATGGCAGAGGCTATCAGTCGAATAAACACGTAGGTAAGCTGGGAAGGGAAAGAAGCAATCCGATTTACTCTGATTCCCCCCCTTTCGTCCAGAAAAGGAACAAACGGACCAACCTTTCTAATATTTCCACCTTCCCGCGGGTGGGCAGACGAGAATGAATGGTGAGAAACCCCCAAAAATTACGGCTGGTATAATTAACAAGAATAAGTAAACTGAATTCAGTTAAACTTCATAAAATCTGCCAACTTATGGTGCTTTACGACTCCCAGGATTGAACCAACGCAGTACCTCCAAATCCTCTGCCGAGCCGCCCGCTGCCAGCCGTGTCAACAGACGCAGGAAGGCGCGCCGAAAACCTCCTCGCCGGTCGACAGCATACGGCCGAACTGGAGATTACGCCCCTTGCGAACCCACCCTCAGGAAGATTCCTTTTGCGACGAGCAGTTTACGCCCCCTACCACGGAGCCGCTGCTCGCGTCGCTTACGCTGACGCCGCGGTCTGCGTGCTGTCCCTCTAGCACCTGCAGAGAAGTCGCTTCTTGATGCCCAGACTGCCCACACTCCACGACAGCCCATCCAGCTACTTCTTAAACCCACGCGAACAGCCCACTTTTCCCCTTTCCCGCTATAGGGAGGCACCGAAGCCTTCAATTGCGACAACGGTGACACTGCCAGAAAACGGAGGGCGACCGCTTCACGCTACGCGCTGAAGCGCTCTTTTCAAAGCTAACTTTACTACGGCTCTAGAAGTAGCGGCTCCGGTCTCGGAAAGTGACATTCGGGCAGGAGAGCGTTGTGCTGACCACATGCCCCTCCATATCCGCATACGATGATGATGCCTAAACGGTGAGGATGACACGGCGGCCGGTCAGAACCCTTGGGCCTTCATGGTCTGTTCAGCGCGGAGTTTGGTTTTAATTTAGTTTTTGCCTTTATAAACTTTATTCATTATTTTGAAAGCATTTTAATTTTAATGTTTCAATTATAAAACTAAATAAAAAATTAATGACAGGTTGTTTTGAATTAGACAGAACCACACACGTAAGGGAGCATACGGTATTTTTCCGTATGAAAATGTTAAATTGAACAACGAAACTATGCCCAGGGACTAAATGAAGAGATCGATACACATTGAAACGAACTCCACTACTTTAAATATAACACGTGCAGTCACAGTAACGTGACCACCCTTCAAACGCCTGAATAACCACCGCTGGGAGACGTGCAGGAAGAGAGTCAAAGGTGCTTTGGAAGGTATCAACAAGGACGTGGAGCCATGCTGGCTCCAGTGTGCGCCCAGCTTCGTTAGGATTCTTGGTTGAGGATCGGTGACGTTAACAGCGTGATCGAGGTGGTCCCACTGATTTTCGACTGGGTTTGAATCCGGTGAACTTGGTGGCACAGGTTAGGTTAGGTTAGTGTTTAACGTCCCGTCGACAACGAGGTCATTAGAGACGGAGCGCAAGCTCGGGTTAGGGAAGGATTGGGAAGGAAATCGGCCGTGCCCTTTCAAAGGAACCATCCCGGCGTTTGCCTGAAACGATTTAGGGAAATCACGGAAAACCTAAATCAGGATGGCTGGAGACGGGATTGAACCGTCGTCCTCCCGAATGCGAGTCCAGTGTGCTACCACTGCGCCACCTCGCTCGGTTATGGTGGCACAGGAGTACAGTAAACTCATGCTGGTGCTCTTTTAACGGCGCACGTACAGTGGGAGCTATATGACACGTTGCACTGTCCTGGTGGCAAATGTGGTGTTGTCGAGTATCGAGATCGGCGCAAGAAGCATCGAACATTACAGAGATACTGCACGGTAATGCGGTATCACAAGGCGCCAGTGTGATGCTAGGAACAAACTGTGCCTCCCGTTGTTCCGAGGCGTCACTGCCGGGCCTCTGTCCTGAAAGAGCATCACCAGAGGCCAGGAGGCCAGTTCTGGTGAAGGTCTGATCCTGCCCACTTCCTGGAAGATCCTGTCGGAGTAACGTCGTTGTGCTGCCTACTCGCCAAGAAAACAGCCGCGACAGCCGTCGGGGAGTGCAGACACGTGCGTCTCTTGCGAACTGTGCCTGTACTCAAACGTCATAACAACTACGTCAACAGGTGTCTACACACTTGTGTTTTCTAATAACTGTAGTGAAGTCACAGTGCGGCCATTCTGAACTTGTATCAGTTTGCCACTCAGTAATCGTTGCTCATTTAGTGTGTTATGAACCGCAAGTCCACCTCTGCCGTTTCATAGCTACAGTCGAGTGTGGCGAGCAAAGATAAATATTATTGTAATTAATAAAGTATCACTCATTCAGAATGGCCTAATTAACGGTATTGTTACTACCGACCTCAGTGCCCAAGAGGTCGCACGCAACTGTAGATGATAACGTGCCGGGGAAAATCAAACTGCGTTTGGTGACGGATATGGTCCACAGGGATAGGTACATACATGTGTTGATCCACTGTGCCAGGATGACCAGATCACCAGAGAATGCCACTAAAAGATTTCTCAGACCAGAAAGCTTCCTCCCAGTTTGCATTCTGACATTTCACGCCATACCCATCAACGGTCATCTGTCTGATGGAGCACTAACCGCGGTTCATCTGAAAAGGCCACCTCTCACCGCCCAGTGAACGTCCAGTTTACGGTATTGGAGTGTAGTTTCCAGACATCTCAGCATACTAACAGGCACGTGCTGCTGAGGCCCATTTGCGACAACGTTCGCTGAACGGTTGTTGTGGAGACACTGTTGGTAGATCCTTGGTTCATCTCGGTGATCAGTTGCCCAACGGTTAGTCTATTTACTCGTACATATCTCCGGAGCCGTCTTTCACCTCGTCATCTACGGCCCTTGGTGCATCACAGATGCCTCGGCACCGATTTTGGACAACGCCATTTTCCCATTTTTAAACATGGCGAACGGTTTAGAAAATTGGCCCTTTCGGAAATGCTTCTACCTTTGGGCGGGAAGCCAATGGTCAAACAGTCTTCCCAGGTTACAACGACGGCACTTTTCCGTGTCCTCTAGACACCTTGTATACAGGGTGTTACAAAAAGGTACGGCCAAACTTTCAGGAAACATTCCTCACACATAAATAAAGAAAAGATGTTATGTGGACATGTGTCCGGAAACGCTTAATTTCCATGTTAGAGCTCATTTTAGGTTCGTCAGTATGTACTGTACTTCCTCGATTCACCGCCAGTTGGCCCAACTGTAGGAAGGTAATGTTGACTTCGGTGCTTGTGTTGACATGCGACTCATTGCTCTACAGTACTAGCATCAAGCACATCAGTACATAGCATCAACAGGTTAGTGTTCATCACGAAAGTGGTTTTGCAGTCAGTGCAGTGTTTACAAATGCGGAGTTGGCTGATGCCCATTTGATGTATGGATTAGCACGGCGCAATAGCCGTGGCGCGGTACGTTTGTATCGAGACAGATTTCCAGAACGGAGGTGTCCCGACAGGAAGACGTTCGAAGCAATTGATCGGCGTCTTAGGGAGCACGGAACATTCCAGCCTATGACTCGCGACTAGGGAAGACCTAGAACGTCGAGGACACCTGCAATGGAAGAAGCAATTCGTCGTGCAGTTGAGATAACCCTAATGTCAGCGTCAGAGAAGTTGCTGCTGTACAAGGTACCGTTGACCACGCCACTGTATGGAGAATGCAATGGGAGAACCAGTTGTTTCCGTACCATGTACAGCGTGTGCAGGCACTATCAGCAGCTGATTGGCCTCCACGGGTACACTTCTGCGAATGGTTCATCCAACAATGTGTCAATCCTCATTTCAGTGCAAATGTTCTCTTTACGGATGAGTCTTCATTCCAACGTGATCAAACTGTAAATTTTCACAGTCAACATACGTGGGCTGACGAGAATCAGCACGCAATTGTGGAATCACATCTTCAACACAGATTTTCTGTGAACGTTTGGGCAGGCATTGTTGGTGATGTCTTGATTGGACCCCATGTTCTTCCACCTACGATCAATGGAGCACGTTATCATCATTTCATACGGGATACTCTACCTGTGTTGCTAGAACATGTGCCTTTACAAGTACGACACAACATGTGGTTCATGCACGATGGAGTTCCTGCACATTTCAGTCGAAGTGTTCGTACGCTTCTCGACATCAGATTCGGTGACCGATGGATTGGTAGAGGCGGACCAATTCCATGGCCTTCACGCTCTCCTGACCTCAACCCTCTTTTCTTTCATTTATGGGGGCATTTGAAAGCTCTTGTCTACGCAACCCCGGTACCAAATGTAGAGACTCTTCGTGCTCGTATTGTGGACGGCTGTGATACGCAATTCTCCAGGGCTGCATCAGCGCATCAGGGATTCCATGCGACGGAGGGTGGATGCATGTATCCTCGCTAACGGAGGACATTTTGAGCATTTCCTGTAAGAAAGTATCTGAAGTCACGCTGGTGCGTTCTATTGCTGTGTGTTTCCATTCCATGGTTAATGAGATTTGAAGAGAAGTAATAAAATGAGCTCTAACAGAGAAAGTAAGCGTTTCCGGAGACATGTCCACATAACATATTTTCTTTCTTTGTGTGTGAGGAATGTTTCCTGAAAGTTTGGCCGTACCTTTTTGTAACACCCTGTATATGCTAGTGCTGACATCTGCCATTCGTCAGTGGTTATTGCACGTTGACGTCCAACATTGGAGGTGGTCTCACTTATGTGACTGGACCGTGTATTACATGCGCTGACAGGTGGATGTTTACAATGACAGCTATCTTAGAACACATTCCGTGAATTCACAGGAGCACTACGATATATATGCAGCTTTGAGCACGAAAGAGAATTTCCCATTCATGGAAAGCAAAACAATGTTATTTCCAAGTCTATTTGTGCGTAAGCTTCACGCAACCTGAAATCGATTACAGTACATCGTTACTGAATACAAAGAAACATATTTAGTTACTAAAGCCGTGAACTTCGTTTAGAGTAAAAGCGTATTAAAACCGCATAAGCGGTACAAAGTTCGACAAGCGCTGCGGAGGCGGGACAAAACCTCAGGGTGGTCGGTCGGCCGACGGCGGGGCGCAATATTTCCGTCCCGCAGAGTCCCGGTATGCAAATTCAGGGATTCAACGTTTTGCTGAGATTAAAACAGCAGACTGGCGTGCGTCCGCTGGAAATGTGACGCACGCCGTTTCCAAACGCTTCATAAAACGGGGATTACGTTCCAGACAAATGCCAGATTTAACAGGCGAGTAATTGAAACGTCAGTGGCGTTTACAGCGGAGCAGCCCCGTCGTCAGATCCAGAACTTCTGTCGCGTCTCGTAAACACGAGGTAATGAAGTTAGAGGCGAATACACTCGATATAGCGGCGAGGACCCACTGGTGCAGGCAGAGCAATACGTGTCTGTGAGGATGGGTACAGGGACGCCCCACTGGCCTGCGTAAATACCTCCTTTGTTTCCTTGCCCAGAGTTTTAATTAATTTCTCCTGGAGAGGACCTCATTTATGTGGCGTCCAGCAGTTGCGAATCGACGAGGTAAGGGAATGAAAGAATTCACTTCAAATGTGATAGTGGTGGCGCAGGTGGTAAAAGAAAGGCGCGGAGTTGGAAATCACTGTCCATCCACCCATATTAGGTTCTCCACGATTTCCTCAAAGTGTTCAAGCTGCATGACGAACTGGTCACGAACGATGTCCTTCCCCATTCTGAGCTTTCGCTCTGTATCTCACCGTGCACGAGACTTTATTCTTCCATATGTTGTGTGATTCCCAGTAGAGTGAGTTTTAATCTTAATGTAATCTCTGTCTACTGTGACGTGTGGTGAGCAGAAGCCCACATATGCCACATATGAAAGAAAACAAAGATTATAATTTATGGTACCATCAACGACGAGGTTATTGCAGATGAAGCGGTATAACGAGTCAAGGAAGGAAGACAAAAGCCCGTCACTGCTTCCCCAACGGCCCCCTCCCCAAATATCAATGATTTCCCCTAAGCGATTTACGGATATCAAAAGAAAGCTTTAGTTTGAATGAGGGGATAAAGGCTAGAACCACCGCCTTCTCACATGGACCACTGCGCCACACCGCTTGATCAAAGGATGTGGTGGTTTCTGTGCCCCATATCGAGGAGTTACAGCATTCAGATGTCGAATGATTTTTCTGCATTGTGCAGTGACTACCCACCTGCGCTCCAATCTCCCGCCGTATCAACTATATGGACACACAGTGTGCGCTATTTACCGTTCTATCCATTGTAAGTACAGGGTGTTAGCTAATTTGTGCTAAAGCTCTGGCGAATACATAGAATACATAGAATGAAAGATCCCTTATCATTTAGCTACAAAATAGCAGGTCAGCAACTGGAAGCAGTTAATTCCATAAATTATCTGGGAGTACGCATTAGGAGTGATTTAAAATGGAATGATCATATAAAGCTGATCGTCGGTAAAGCAGATGCCAGACTGAGATTCATTGGAAGAATCCTAAGGAAATGCAATCCGAAAACAAAGGCAGTAGGTTACAGTACGCTTGTTCGCCCACTGCTTGAATACTGCTCAGCAGAGTGAGATCCGTACCAGATAGAGTTGACAGAAGAGATAGAGAAGATCCAACGGAGAGCAACGCGCTTCGTTACAGGATCATTTAGTAATCGCGAAAGCGTTACCGAGATGATAGATAAACTCCAGTGGAAGACTCTGCATGAGAGACGCACAGTAACTCGGTACGGGCTTTTGTTGAAGTTTCGAGAACATACCTTCACCGACGAGTCAAGCATTATATTGCTCCCTGCTACGTGTATCTCGCGAAGAGACCATGAGGATAAAATCAGAGAGATTAGAGCACACACAGAGGCATACCGACAATCCTTCTTTCCACGAACAATACGAGACTGGAATAGAAGGAAAACCGATAGGGGTACTCAAGGTAACCTCCGCCACACACCGTCAGGTGGCTTGCGGAGTATGGATGTAGATGTAGATGAAGGGATAGAGGACTTACGAAGGAGATTTCAGATATGCATGTAGCCTTTTTTATTTTCTTAGAGATACATTCCACATCTACATCTACATATCTACATACATACTCCGCAATCCACCATACGGTGCGTGGCGGAGGGCACCTCGTACCACAACTAGCATCTTCTCTCCCTATTCCACTGCCAAACAGATCGAGGGAAAAATGACTGCCTATATGCCTCTGCACGAGCCCTAATCTCTCTCATCTTATCTTTGTGGTCTTTCCGCGAAATGTAAGTTGGCGGCAGTAAAATTGTGTTGCTGTCAGCCTCAAATGCTGGTTCTCTAAATTTCCTATTAGCGATTCACGAAAAGAACACCTCCTTTCCTCTACAGACTCCCACCCGCGTTCCTGAAGCATTTCCGTAACACTCGCGTGATGATCAAACCTACCAGTAACAAATGTAGCAGCCCGCCTCTGAATTGCTTCCATGTCCTCCCTCAATCCGACCTGATACGGATCCCAAACTGTCGAGCAGTACTCAAGAATAGGTCGTATTAGTATTTTATAAGCGGTCTCCTTTACAGATGAACCACATCTTCCCAAAATTCTACCAATGAACCAAAGTTGACTATCCGCCTTCCCCACAATTGCCATTACATGCTTGTCCCACTTCATATCGCTCTGCAATGTTACGCCCAACTATTTAATCGACGTGACTGTGTCAAGCGCTACACTGGTAATGGAGTATTCTAACATTGCAGGATTCTTTTTCCTATTCATCTACATTAATTTACATTTATCTATTTTTAGAGTTAGCTCCCATACTTTACAGCAATCACAAATCCTGTCCAAGTCATCTTGTATCCTCCTACAGTCACTTAACGACGACACCTTCCCGTACACCACAGCATCATCGGCAAACAGCCGCACATTGCTATCCACCCTATCCAAAAGATCATTTATGTAGATAGAAAACAACAGCGGACCTAACACACTTCCCTGGGCACTCCAGATGATACCCTCACCTCCGATGAACACTCACCATCCAGGACAAAGTACTGTGTTCTATTACTGAAGAAGTCTTCGAGCCACTCACATACTTGGGAACCAATCCTATATGCTCGTACCTTAGTTAGGAGTATGCAGTGGGGCACCGAGTCAAACGCTTTCCCGAAATCAATGAATAGGGCATCCGTCTGATACCCTTCATCCATGGTTCGCAAAATATCATGTGAAAAAAGCGCGAGTTGCGTTTCGCAGGAGCGATGCTTTCTAAAGCCATGCTGATGCATTGACAGCAACTTCTCTGTCTCAAGGAAATCCATTATATTCGAACTGAGAATATCTTCGAGAATCCTGCAACAAACCGATGTTAAGGATAGTGGTCTGTAGTTTTGAGGATCCGTCCTTTTACCCTTCTTATATACAGGCGTCACCTGCGCTTATTTCCAGTCGCTCGGGACTTTACGTTGGGTGGGAGATTCGCGATAAATGCAGGCTAAGTAAGGAGCCAATGTAGTAGAGTACTCTCTGTAAACCCGAATTAGGACCTGGAGATTTATTTATTTTCAACCCATTCAGCTGCTTCACAAACCCTGGGATGTCTATCACTATGTCCTCCATACGGGAATCTGTACGAGACTCAAACGGCGGTATGTTTGTAGGATTCTCCTGCGGGGATGATTGCTACAAATTTGCTTCGGTTCTGTCCTTTTGTTTTAAGTTTTTCAGCTTCTAGGTATGTTATCATGTCATGTTTTGTTTGTTTTTGGAAGTGATGAGCCAAAACCACGTTCTCTTTGTCTGTCATGTTACAAGTAAATAAACAAGCGCTTTTGACATTGAGAACGCAATCTGTGGTGGACTCTTAAAAATGGCTCTGAGCACTATGGGACTCAACATCTTAGGTCATAAGGCCCCTCGAACTTATAACTACTCAAACCTAACTAACCTAAGGACATCACACACACCCATGCCCGAGGCAGGATTCGAACCTGCGACCGTAGCAGTCCCGCGGTTCCGGACTGCAGCGCCAGAACCGCACGGCCACCGCGGCCGGCGGTGGACTCTTACTGTATGGTTCATGTTGGACTAGTATTTAGTGTGTAGTGAACATTCGTCTCCCACCAGGAATCGAATCGGCTCTATCCGAAAGAGGCGCCGCTGGACAAGTACGCGTCAGCGACCTCAGCTGGAGAGTGACAAGTTATGCCTGAGTTCAGGTCACGGGTGTGACGCCTGCTCGGCTGTACTCTTATTGCCAGCCGGGGTGGCCAAGCGGTTCTAGGCGCTACAGTCTGGAACAGCGCGACCGCTATAGTCGCAGTTTCGAATCCTGCCTCGGGCATGAATGTGTGTGATGTCCTTAGGTTAGTTAGGTTTAAGTAGTTCTACGTTCTAGGGGACTGATGACCTCAGAAGTTAAGTCCTATAGTGCTCAGAGCCATTTGTATTCTTGTTGGAATAGTGTGTATTGTACATTTTTGGCTAGTATGCAGTCTAATCAGCACATGGCGGACATGCACGTGATGTATGGACTCGCAAATTCCATGCGTCTTAAGCCGGACGTTTGTATGCTGAATGATTTCCTGATACATGCACTGAATAATAAGACCTTTCAAATAAGATACAGGGTGTTTCAAAAATGACCGGTATATTTGAAACGGCAATAAAAACTAAACGAGCAGCGATAGAAATACACCATTTGTTGCAATATGCTTGGGACAACAGTACATTTTCAGGCGGACAAACTTTCGAAATTACAGTAGTTACAATTTTCAACAACAGATGGCGCTGCAAGAGATGTGAAAGATATAGAAGTCAACGCAGTCTGTGGGTGCGCCATTCTGTACGTCGTCTTTCTGCTGTAAGCGTGTGCTGTTCACAACGTGCAAGTGTGCTGTAGACAACATGGTTTATCCCTTAGAACAGAGGATTTTTCTGGTGTTGGAATTCCACCGCCTAGAACACAGTGTTGTTGCAACAAGACGAAGTTTTCAACGGAGGTTTAATGTAACCAAAGGACCGAAAAGCGGTACAATAAAGGATCTGTTTGAAAAATTTCAACGGACTGGGAACGTGATGAATGAACGTGCTGGAAAGGTAGGGCGACCGCGTACGGCAACCACAGAGGGCAACGCACAGCTAGTGCAGCAGGTGATCCAACAGCGGCCTCGGGTTTCCGTTCGCCGTGTTGCAGCTGCAGTCCAAATGACGCCAACGTCCACGTATCGTCTCATGCGCCAGAGTTTACACCTGGGAACGTGACGGATGAACGTGCTGGAAAGGTAGGGCGACCGCGTACGGCAACCACAGAGGGCAACGCACAGCTAGTGCAGCAGGTGATCCAACAGCGGCCTCGGGTTTCCATTCGCCGTGTTGCAGCTGCAGTCCAAATGACGCCAACGTCCACGTATCGTCTCATGCGCCAGAGTTTACACCTCTATCCATACAAAATTCAAACGCGGCAACCCCTCAGCGCCGCTACCATTGCTGCACGAGAGACATTCGCTAACGATATAGTGCACAGGATTGATGACGGCGATATGCATGTGGGCAGCATTTGGTTTACTGACGAAGCTTATTTTTACCTGGACGGCTTCGTCAATAAACAGAACTGGCGCATATAGGGAACCAAAAAGCCCCATGTTGCAGTCCCATCATCCCTGCATCCTCAAAAAGTACTGGTCTGGGCCGCCATTTCTTCCAAAGGAATCATTGGCCCATTTTTCAGATCCGAAACGATTAGTGCATCACGCTATCTGGACATTCTTCGTGAATTTGTGGCGGTACAAACTGCCTTAGACGACACTGCGAACACCTCGTGGTTTATGCAAGGTGGTGCCCGGCCACATCCCACGGCCGACGTCTTTAATTTCCTGAATGAATATTTCGATGATCGTGTGATTGCTTTGGGCTATCCGAAACATACAGGAGGCGGCGTGGATCGGCCTCCCTATTCGCCAGACATGAACCCCTGTGACTTCTTTCTGTGGGGACACTTGAAAGACCATGTGTACCGCCAGAATCCAGATACAATTGAACAGCCGAAGCAGTACATCTCATCTGCATGTGAAGCCATTCCGCCAGACACGTTGTCAAACGTTTCGGGTAATTTCATTCAGAGACTACGCCATATTATTGCTACACAAGGTGGATATGTGGAAAATATCGTACTATAGAGTTTCCCAGACCGCAGCGCCATCTGTTGTTGAAAATTGTAACTACTGTAATTTCGAAAGTTTGTCTGCCTGAAAATGTACTGTTGTCCCAAGCATATTGCAACAAATGGTGTATTTCTATCGCTGCTCGTTTAGTTTTTATTGCCGTTTCAAATATACCGGTCATTTTTGAAACACCCTGTATGAACGCCTTGCAAAGACAGGCTCTTCTGGGAAAAGCTAATTTGATTGCGGAAGGCGAAGTAGTGTTACAACACCTGAGTGGAAAAGCTGTTCACTATATTGGGGATAATGACGGCCGCATTACCAGAGATATGGCAGAAAATGAGTCATGTGGCGGAGTGTAAAGTGTTCCGAGAGCAACTGCTCGATCACCTCTTCTTCATAGAAACAGATTTTCAATCCGGATAAGCATTTCGTACGTAGTTACTAAGGACGTGTGCTCAGGACTAAGATTTCCGTTCTAGCATATTATCCATTGACAAAGCAAAAGTTTACCAGAAATGGAGTGCATAATTTTCATCGCAGTCATTTGTGGTCGGATAAGAATCCTGTTACGTTCTGGAAAGAGAACATGAACGTCATTGTAGCAATAATATGTGGGCTGGCATAACTGGAACAGGTAATGGCACCTTTCATTTTCCATGGATTGCAGGCTGGACCACCATACAGTGAATTTTCAGTGTGCTATTTAAATGTCCTCTTGGAAGACGTTCCACTACGCTTACATCAGATCACAAGATTCATGCGCGATATAGTATCACCTCATTTTGTTCCACAAGCAATGCCCCTTCGATCTAATGATCTCCGTCGATTGGTTTTTTTATTTTGGGAAGCATATAGAAGACATACTCCATTCAAAATCTACTGCGAATGTTGTCATTCTTCGCCAACTCTGGAAGATGTGTTTCAGTAGAGACAGCAGATATCTGGAATACGATGGCGGTTATGACAGTCCGTAGTGCAGCATTTAGAAGACTGTGTCAGATCTAACGGTAGACATTTCGAGCATTTCATTTAACATCAACATTTTAAAGGAAAAAGAACCCGTAGAGCCAAGCTGGAATTTGAAAAAAAAAGACGTAAACATGAAGCAACAAAAATGTGTCTGCAACAAAGAAAAAGAATTGAAAGTATTTATATACGAAATTTTTGCTCCTTTTTTAAGCCTGTTATCCATTCCACAGAGGTTCCCTGCACGCCGGTTAACACTCTGTATGTCGTGATGAGTGAAAGAAACTTTAATATCATCTACAAATAATATGAGTTATTTAAGTCTGAATATACCCACTCCACAAATAATGAACATCTAATAAAGGAAAATGAAAGTAGGATAGAAACAGACATACATGTCTTGAGTGATAATAACAAATAAAGAAAATATGCAGTCCCCAAGACGAGTGTTTCATATAGATGCCCACAACTAAAAACGAAAATATGCTCAAAAATGGCTCAAATGGCTCTGAGCACTATGGGACTCAACTGCTGTGGTCATAAGTCCCCTAGAACTTAGAACTACTTAAACCTAACTAACCTAAGGACACCACACACATCCATGCCCGAGGCAGGATTCGAACCTGCGACCGTAGCGGTCGCGCGGTTCCAGACTGTAGCGCCTTTAACCGCTCGGCCACTTCGGCCGGCAAAATATGCTCAGTGACATAAAGAAAGAAATAACAAAAGGACTGTATCGTCAATAACTCTTAACTTACCTCAAAAATTTAAAGAGAATAATAAAAAAAAAACTTAGAAAGAAAGTATTTGAAAGATTAATAAAATTAAAACCTGGTCCTAAATGTTCCAAACTTCCCTGTCAGAAACCAGAATAAAGGTGGAGTGATAGACAAGTGACACCTCTTTAAAGGAATCTTTCTTCAGCAGGCTTTGTTTATAGTGTGGCTTTAGGCCCGTTGCCAAGGTTAAGGTGAAGACCTCAATGACAGCGAAAGAGAGGCAGATAGACTTCTGAATAGTGGAGCTGGCGAAAGAGGCAGCCTGTTGTCCATGGACAAGGGACAAGACAGTTTTACATATTACAGATGGTACCCTGGCAGTGCCTGTTTCACATGTTAGTGGAGGCTGGACTTGGTCCACCGAGCAAGGTGGCGCAGTGGTTAGCACACTGGACTCGCATTCCGGAGGACGACGGTTCAATCCCGCGTCCGGCCATCCTGATTTAGGTTTTGCGTGATTTCCCTAAATCGCTCCAGCTAAATGCCGGGATGGTTCCTTTCAAAGGGCACGGCCGACCTCCTTCCCCGTCCATCCCTAAACCGATGAGACAGATGACATCGCTGGATTTGGCAATATTTCTGGATAACAACCTTGGCTCAATTGGGGAAATCAGGGATGATCCTGGATTTCCTGTTCTCTACAATTTACAATTTGCAAAATCGGAAGTTCGATAATGGATGCACTACCACTGGTAGTAACTCCGATAAGAAATCCATCGTTGTGTCCTGTAATCCACTGGCACATAAGATTCTAGGGAGTCCCAGCGTCTGCTGCGAAAAGGATATGGAATGAAATGTCGTCTTCTAGGTTCAAGAGAACTAGTACTACTTTGCAGCATTAAAGTCTGTCCTGAAAATTGGAAAATACAAGGGATTCGAATTATTTCTACATATAACTCATAAATATATTCGACTAGTGCAGGAAACGAGAGTTTTGGAACAAAATTTAGTATACGTACGACATTACAGACTTTACAAAGGGATCCCAGCAGTAAGAATAGTGGAAATGACGCCAGTGTCTCGACAGCATGTTAAGTAATCAACCATCGTTTATAACGTAATAGATTTTAAATCTAAAAATCCATCTCTATGGTCTATGATAATAATGAAGTGCAAGAATAAAAATGCACCATTATAAATAACTGTGCGCCTATAAATGAGGACAATAGAAGAAATCTGCAGAAAGTAAATCAGTTTTGGCATCTTTAAGAGACTGATACCTCCAGCGTATATAAATCTACGTTAAAGTGGCTCTCGGTGACTTTACTGAACAAATTGAGAAAGAAAAGTAAAGAAATTATGGCTGTTAAAGTGATCAAAAATATTGAATTTCATTCAGATCACAATTTGCCTAAGGGTAAAATATGATTTCTTCCATGGGTAACAAAATGGAAAACCCAAAATATAATAAAATGCAGCTCCAATTGAGCTAGTATTACAGATGGAAATACTGAAGACTTTAGAGAAGAAAATGAGAAACCTAAAAATGGTGACTGGCATGAATTTCAGTGACAATTTATTAATGTGACAAAGAAAACTTCAAGGTTGACCAAGAATAAAAAGAAGACGTAGTGAAATTAAGAGTGTGTGGAAGTACTAGAAGAAAGAAGTGAAAATGGGAGATTTTCAAAAATATAAGAACACCAAGATTCAGTCAATAAAGAAAACGAAAGTCAAAGTAAACTGGTAACATGAAAAGATCAGAAAAATGAAAGTAATTGATAAATCATGACCCTATAATTGTTAGTAGTTAAATGGCTGAAATGTGCTCACAGGAAAGTTGGAGATCTACCAAATTTGTACTATTAATTAATGTTCTTTTCAGTACTGACCACTGACAATTGCTAGGATACAGAAGTAAACCATATTTAATTTTAAAAGAATATAAACATTCATTTTCAAAAACTGGATTTGTTCTTATCTGCATGATTTTCAGACGACTGTAACAACGAATCGAAATTCAAATACAAAAACAGCAGTACAAAATGGCTATTAATAGCAAACGTGTTAAAGTTTCCCTGCTATGAACAATAATGTATTCATTTATAAACACAAAACCTAGATCTTTCTCAAGGGATACCAAATACGCGGACAAATTTCCAGTGATATATTAGCAATGGCAATGCAGTTTGTCCTGGAGGTTAGTGATGAGAGTTACATACCACACTTTGTGCTGCGACATTCCCAACTGAAAATGCCGCTGGCAGCCTCATCTATTCATAATGGGGCGTACGATACTTTCGTAACAAAGTTTGGTAAGCCATGCATATAAAACATGCTGTGGAACAATGCGAGAAGTTCATTGAAACTCGACACGCTGTTACATACATCGCTCAAGTGTACATCAAAGAGCTTCTCTGCTGTGCACAACTTTCTGAACTGACTCTACAATTATCTCCCCTCTGAAGTTCTGTGACAAAACAACTTTTGCGAATACACAGTTCTCTGTTACAACTCAGTGCTGTATTTGCCAGGTCAGAAGAGAAAGGTCAGGCAGTTTATTCATAACAGCACTGCGACGTTGAACGTAGTAGGATTTGGGTATCAAACGATAATAATTATAACACGTTGTGGTGCCATGTACGAAAAATATTGCCATTCATGTGCAATTCTGGCCCTACACAACGTTTAGATCTGATGCAAGATTTGGTAAAAGATCTAGTCTTACGCTGAAAGAACAGACAGTGTTACGGAGTGAAAAGGAGTCGTAGTAAGATATTCAAAGGACAGAAGTGCACACATGTCTCAGTTTATCCATCTTGCGAAAGGAAACGTTCCGCAAACTGTTGGAAATAAATATTATTAATTATTCACTCATTATTTTTCCTCCAGGAGGGTTTCAAGTGTGTTATCCATGCCGTGAAAGACAGCCACAGTACGAATGTGATCTCCTAGACAACTCCTATTCCACTGACGAACTTCTACTCAAAAATTGGCAGCAAAAAAAAAAAAAAAAAAAAAACAGCTTGCTTTTAGATGTAGTTGCATGAGTAGGAATAAAATGATAATATGTTCTTTATTGTTAACAATAATCATGTAGACGTATCCTGCAAACGCACTTCAGCATCATTTAGATGTTGAAGCGTGTTGATGTAGAAACGTTCAATTGATCTACAGAACGTGTAACTAACTAGAATTTCAATTTGGAATCGAGGGCGCCAGTGGACTTGAACAACATATTGCTTTGGTGCTGTAAAATGCATCATCTGCAATACACTGTACATTAAGAAAAAATAAAATAAAAAGAGCCGAGACTGATCTTGTTCCTGACTGATAAGTGACATCAGCGTAGTAAGTACGGGCGCAGCCAAAACTACCAACAGTACAAAACACATGTGGATTCGATGAGTCAGTCGTGAGCAGCACAGTTAAGTAGTAGACTTCAGTAGAAGGGAAATGAGGGAACCATCCCAGGCTGCATCTTTGCCAGATTTATTGTAACACAATTCAATGTCACCAGATTTCCTGTCACGTCTCTCCCACCACAATGACATCACAGCCCAAGATGGGAGAAGTAACCCAATTGTCTTGAGTTTAAATTGGCGGAAAATTAAAAAAAGAGTCAGGAAATGAGCGAAGGCAACATTGTTGCCAGATTTCTAATGCCACCATTCAACATTACCAGGTTTCACCCTCACTTCTGTCCCATCAGTATGACATCAGAATCCGAGACAGTAGATGTTTTTTAATTGGTGCGAATTTAAAAAATGGCAGGAATTTCAAAGCATTCTAGAGGGTGGAACTATGCCAGTTGTTCTAAGCATAAAACGGAGGACAAATAAAAATTTCAAAATAGGTGATGTGTGTAAGTTTAAAACGGCAGGAAATTACAATAATCCAGTTTTAAAATGGCTGAATAATTTTCTCCACCCAATTTGCTAGTCCACTTGTGCCGTTTAAGTTGCCACTGACACTGGAATGAGAATGGATAGAAGTGATTGCACAAGCATTTTAATTACTTAAACAAACGCAGTGGGAGGGCTGCTCCATTCTGGGTCAGTTGCAAAGCGCCCAGGTGATAACACCATTCTGTGCTACCACATCATGACACGTCATGACATTCTACTGCAGTGGCACCCTATTCACGAATGCGTGCTTGGCAGTCCCACCGGGTACCTCCACTCTGAAGTGTGCCAGTTGATGTCAACGTTGCCAGCGTAAATATATCAGTGTTAGATGACGTCATATCATTAATTCTATGCAGCTGTGTTATATAAAAGCCATCGGTTTGCTGCGGTAAAGCGATATTATCCCCGAAGAAGTGGTGTCAGCTATAATTCTACAGTTACTGCAGGCATGCTTGCTCAAAATAATCGGTCCCCAGCAGTGTTATCAGGCTATCACAAAAAGTGCAATCTGCTTCCCATGAACAATAAAAGTTTTCAGTAAAGACCAAGTGAACCGTGCTTTATTTCCTTTCAAAGAATATTTTTAAAAATTTATTTTATTTACTAGTGATTGATCAAGAACATTAACACATTTAATCACACTGTGTGAGTGTGGAAGTAGATGCCAGAGACTAACTGATAAAATCATAATCAATTTGCTTTTAACTAATGGGAATTTATTCCTAAAAGCCTTTTCTTTTTAAAAACAGATTAAAATTATGAACAGAAAGCACGCTCTAAATATCAAGTTACAAGTTATTCAGAGGCAGAAAGAACAAATTTTTTCCAGAATGAGATTTTCACTCTGCAGCGGAGTGTGCGCTGATATGAAACTTCCTCGTAGATTAAAACTGTGTGCCGGACCGAGACCGGGAGTTCGAGTCTCGGTCCGGCACACAGTTTTAAACTGCCAGGAAGTTTCAGAACAAATTTTTGACTGTATGAGCTTTCGGGCTGAGAACCTCGCCGCCCCTTTTGACACCGCTCACAACAACCTCTGAAAAACTACACAGGTGCAAATCTGCAACACACCAGATTACTTTAAAGTAAATGTTTTAACAATTCACACAAGCACATAAACTATGCACCAAATAGGAGGGATGGAAATGGTACAAAACACTAAAATTAAAAAATTAACCTGCCACCGAAGGTGCAACTTGATTTTAACTTCTAAGAAAAGTCTTACGGTGGAAGAGTGCCACCTTTATATACTAAAATGACCATTTAAATAAAAGCCCATGAAATGCAATCTTATATAAATTATACAAGGTTGGCCAAACAAGTTAACATTTTTTACAGTACACAGATACCGCCTTTCAAGATGATAGGCCAGATCAAAACATATTTCAGGAATTAGGCCGTTACACTCCAAGCAATAAATTCGTTAACACACCGAATCCGACAAACATGACAGAGGCAGCTCCGAAGGACAGACGTACTAGCACTCCGACTGACAATCTGACAGATTTCCAACCGTCTGATTCAACTGCACAAACAACAGAGAATATCGGCTGATGTCGATTAAACCAAGATACCTACACCTTCTAACTCGGCCTCACCAAGATCAAGGCATCAAACACCACTCAAGACAGGTTTAATTTATATATATAATTATTTGCTGGATGTATTCCAATCTATGTCTTCCTCTATAGTTTTTGGACACTACAGCTCCCTCTACGACCAAGCAGACGTTCCTGATGTCTTATAGATGTCCTATCAATCCTGTCCTTTTCGTAGTCAGTGTTTTTCACATATTGCTTTCCTCTCCGATTCTGCACAGAGCCCCCATTCATTACCTTATTTTCAACATTCGTCTGTAGCACCACAACTCAAATGCTTCGGTTCCCTTCTGTTCCGGTTTTTCCCACAGTTCATATTTCAGTACCACAGAATTCGGTGCTCCTAATTTACATTCTCAGAAATTTCTTCCCAAATTAAGATCTATATTTCATGCTAGTAGACTTCTCTCTGTCAAGAACGCCCTTTCTGCCAGTGGTAGTCTGCTTTTGATGTCCTCCTTGCTCTGTCCGTCATTGGTTATTTTGCTTCCTGGGGTCCTGATGTTAAGTATCTCGCTGCTCTCATTTCCGCTACGTCTCATTACTTTCGTCTTTCTTCGATTTAATCTCAATCATTTCATTCAACTGATCGTGTAATTCTTCTTCAGTTTCACTCATGATAGCAATATCATCCCGTGCCTTTACCTTTTCTTAACCCAAACTGATTCTCATCTAGCACATCCTCAATTTTGTTTTCCATTCTTCTGTATATTATTCTTCTCAGCAACTTGGATGCACGAGCTGTTTAGCTGATAGTGCGATATATGTCACACTAGTCACCTTTTGAATTTTTTCGTAATTGTGTGAATGATATTTTTCCGAAAGTCAGATGGTATGTCGCCAGATTCTTACATTCAAGACACCAAAGTCAATAGTCGCTTTTTCCCACTTCACCCGAATGATTTAGAGATTCTGACGAATGTTATTTATCCCTTTTGCTTTATTTGATCTTAAGTCCTCCTCAGCTGTTATAAATCCTGATTCTAGTACTGGATCCCACACTTATTCTAAATCGACTCCTCTTTCTACTTCTACCGCATCAGACAAAACCTTCACTGTACTGTATCACCTATTTCCTCTCTCCTCTGTATTTGGCAGTGGAATTTCCGCTGCACTCTTAATGTTGCCAGCCTTGCCTTTAATTTCACCGAAGGTTATTTCGACATTCATATATGCTGAGTCAGACCTTCGGAAAACCTTTTCTCTTTCGATTGCTTCACATATATCTTGTAACCATTTCGTCTTAGCTTCCCTGCACTTCGTATTTTATTTCATTGGTCAGCGACTTCTATTTTGTATTCCTGAATTTCCATGAACATTTTTGTACTCCCTCCTTTTGTCGATCAACTGAAGTATATCTTTGGTTACTCATATCTTCTTCGGAGTTATCTTCTTTGTACCTACATTTTTCTTTCCAAATTGTGTGATTGACCTTTCTGGAGGTGTCCATTCCTCTTCAACTGTACTTCCTACTGAGCTATTCCTTATTGCTGTATCTGTAGTCTTCAAAAATTTCAAGCTTATCTCGTCATTCCTTAATTCTTCTGTATCCCACTTCTTTACGTATTGGTTCTTCCTGACTAACCTCTTAAACTACTCTTCATTACTACTACATTGTGATCAGAGTCCATATGTGCTCCTGGTCACGTCCTACAATACAGTGTCTGATTTCGGAATTTTTGTCTGACCAAGACTGAAATCGCCTCGTATCACTCTGCCTTTTCCGAGTATATCTTCTCCTCTTGTAATTCTTGAACAGAGTATTCGCTATTACTAGCTGAAATTTATAACAGCACTCAACTAGTCTTCCTTCTGTCTCATTACTTTTCCCAAGTTCATACTCTCCAGTAACCATTTCCTCTACTCCATGCAGTACAGCTGCATTCCAGTCCCCAATGACTATGGGATTTTCATCTTCCTTTACACACTGTATTACCCTTTGCATATCCTCATATACTTTCTCTCTCTCTTCACCTTCAGCTTGCGATGTTGGCATGTATACCTTAAGTATTGTTGACGTTGTTGGTTTGCTGTCGATTCTGACAAGAACAATCCTACCACTGAACTGTGCACACTAATACTTTCTCTGCCCTAGCTCCCTATTCATAACGAATCCTAACCCCGTTATACCATTTTCTGCTCCTGCTAATATTATTCTAAACTCATCTGACCAGAAATTCTTGTCTTGTTTTCGTTTCATTTCACTGACCCCTACTATTTCCAGATTGGGACATTGAATTTCCCTTTTAGATTTTCTAGTTTCACTACCACGTGCAAGCTTCTGGCATTCCACGCCACGACTCCTAAAGCGTCATCCGTTCGCTGGTCATTCAATCTCTTTCTCATGGTCACCTCCGGCTTGGCAGTCTCCTCCCAGAGGTCCGAATGGGTGACTGTTCCGGAATCTTGTGATGGTGAAGACATGAAACGTTTTAATTTCAGGCCACGTGTCCTGTGGATACACGTTATGTGTTATTATGCAGTGCCTTTTGCCTCCTAATGCCGGTGATCACTACTGATTCTTCCGCCCTTAGGGGCAGTTTCCCACCCCAAGGACAAGAGAGTGCTCTGAACCTCTGTCTGCTCCTCCGTCCTCTTTGACATGGTCACTGGCAGAATGATAGTGACGTCTTATGCTAGAAGATTTCGACCGCCAATGCTGATTAGTAATCAAATTTTAAGCGGTGGCGGGTTTTGGTTACTATTCAAAGACGCTTCTCCTAGACCACGGGTGACACTGCTGGTGTCTTTGTGGCCTGCAAGTTGTCACCACAAGAAGTGCTTTTGGAGGAAGTCATATCCACGGAGTGCGTGTCACATAACCTAGCGGGACCCTCTGAGCACCAACCATCTGTAGCCATGCACCCGCAGCTTGGAGCAATCATTGTCTCATGCGGTTTCTTATATTGAATACTGACCAGTATTTGTTGACAACAGTGGCTGTCATTCTGTACTATGCATGGACACCATACATGGCTGCCAACCTTTCTGTTTATGTAACTACAGACTTTGTGTGTTCATATTAACTATTTGGTTCAAGTGTATCAGTGTATTACGCCGAATAAATGGTTCTCTTAGTTGCAGACTTCAACACTTGGACGGTTCACAATAACAGCTACTAGCTGTACTGCCCGACAAGCAGCTTGCATACATCAGTCTACTTAAATTCGTCAAAAAGTTTTCTGTTCGAAGGTTACATGGAGTATTTGTTTGATACGCACTATCTAAGGCTATGTGGAAATCTAATTTTTGCGGGATTCTATTTAGATGTTGTGGAAGGCCCTGGAACTGGTAGCATAAAAGAAACCAAAATAGTGTCATTTTGGTACATACGACCACAGAAAGAACTACATCGCTGTTTTACCAACAACTCTACATTGCGCAACTTTCTGTGGTTTAGAAACGTCAGCACACACCGGTGTGGACGTTATAACTATACAGTTCTTCTTTGTTTTAGAAAGCTTACCTTTTCGTATGGACAAGTATAATGGACTACTTGTAAACTGCGCCACTGGCAATGAAGAAAAGACACTTTTATGCGAAACATGAACCGATAATGTTTTAGATTTCAAGGAATAAGCTCTAAACAATGCCATCTTTGTAAAGCAGCGTCCATCTTTTGTCTGACATACTTCTTTTGTCACTTCCTTCGTTATCCTACCTCCTCCTAGCCTTGATCTCGTAAGCGGTTGTAAGCGGTTGCATGTGAGAATTATTACTCATTTCCGTTCAAGCACTGTCGCATGTACCACTAAGCTCATTAATATCTTATTGAGAGGTTACAAAGTGCAAGTGCGTGGAAATAACTCGCTTGGGCGATATCTGTTTAGCCGCCATTATCTGCGTGTCCTTTCATTAAGGAAGTCATAGTTTCCAGTGCCAATAAATCCGGTGCTTTTAAGAAATTCCAAAGTTTCCCTAATCCGAAGCCAAAAAAGTTATTCCAAGAGAGCAATATTCTGGGTCGCGTAAAACTTCAGTCCGTAAACTTTTCGTCCATTTAACTCTATCGCTGCAAAAAAATGGAAGTTAAATTGGCGGGCGCAAGGAGACTGTTAAGATAGATAATTATTGTGGTGCAGATGTAATTTTCTTTCAAAATGCGCCTGTTTCTTAAATATCTGTTTCTTTTCTATGAATCCAACAATACGAATGTGAGATGCTAAACAACTTATGTGTGGTTCTCCGAAAACTGGGAAACATTATCTATAAATGAATGGAATTTATCCAGAAGTGAGAAGCTAAATAAAACAACAAGTAGATACAGTTAGGAAATTCGTAATAATACATCATTGTTAATGGCTACAACATGAAGTCAGACAATAATTCACTCATTCTACAACAAAGCATAGTCCTGCTTACTACAGAAATAGAATTTGTTTATTTGGCGCGTAAGGCTTAGATAATCTAGTCATTTGTAATTTTTACGTAATTATCACACACTTTGCAGAAAAGGCCGTAAGATCGCGTATATACATAATTAAAACCGCGCAGTTTGCGGCAGTGTTCTAGAATTGTTTTAAGAGAGTATTTCATTTTATGTGTGACGATGCGTTGTGCACCAACACCATCTGTTAACTGTTTACATACTCAGTGCATTACGATCAGCAGTAGTTTAGACAAACTGTATTGCATGTTAATATATGTTCGCTCAAACGCAGAAATTAATCTATTAGTACCTGCAGGCGAATTCGGCAATGCAGACTGAAATAACACGATAGCTGAGACGAGTAAAATTATACTGCCAGCTATAGACGAGACTATTGCCGGACGTGCCAGTGGAAAACCAGCTCCTATTCCGTTAATATTATGAAAATGAAATGCTGTGGCTCTTGGCTAATGACTTCGCTTCTATGAAGCAGGAACAAGACGGGGTCAGGAATCAAAGTGAGTAGTTAGAAACCGAGGTACAGTGCCTAGTATACAGTTAACTGATTTAGAAACCATAACTAACGAGATATCGGGCTTGAGGGACACTGTTAGAGGTACTACTGAATTTGTACATAATTGGCTGAAAAATTTTAGTACCTTCCAACTAGAGCCAGATGCCTCGAAACCCACCCTACAACAGGTAGTACCCAAGTATGAAATGTCTCCAATGCCCATGAAAGAAAAGTATATGAATTTTTTTCGAAAAGGACGATGGAACTGCAGAAAGATTAGAAACACAATTAAAGAAAGCAGCGCAGCAAACTATTACTAAAGTGTGTTCTGGACGGAGTATTTCATCACAGGCTGTTGCAGAAGTCATAAGACACATACTAAAAGCTTTGACACAAGATATACTTAAATGCCAAGACATTGTTCAAATTCATGTTAACGATAACATAGAAACAGGATTAAACACGGTAAAGAACAGGTTAGGAATGACACATCCCAAGCAGCTGAGATAGCTGAGACTTGTGATATTTGTCCTAGTCCAGTTGATGAGATGCATTCTAGAAATCCATTGTCACAAACGCATACAAGTAGGTGCCTTGGGCGACAGCCTACTCTTTCTTCTGTTTCACTGCTAGAGAGTCTCCTTAAACGCAATTAATTTCAGCTGCTCATACAGAAAAAAAAGTGTACAGCCCATTTATTCTATTAAATTTTTAAAGGAGTGTTGCCCAAATGATGGTCTGACCATCCAAAGATACAATACTATACAGGGTGCTCCACTGATAGTGACCGAGCCAAATATCTCACGAAATAAGCGTCAAACGAAAATACTACAAAGAACAAAACTCGTCCAGCTTGAAGGGGGAAATCAGATGGCGCTATGGTTGGTCCGCTAGATGGCGTTGCCATAGGTCAAACGGATATCAACTGCGTTTTTTTAAAACAGGAAATCCCATATTTATTACATATTCGTGTAGTATGTAAAGTTGGACCACTTTTTTCGCTTTGTGATATATGGCGCTGTAAGAGTCACAAATAACTTGACTCACAATTTTAGACGAACAGTTTATAACAGGTAGGTCAATGGTTTACAAAAATGTTTCAGACAACATTGATTACTTTTTTATGGAGAATCAGAATCTGCAATATAAAATAGTGTAAAATATTACAAAATTTTTTTATCTTATATGAAATTGATAGAAAGTTAAAAGTGTGTAATTCCTGTTGTTGAGATATATAAAAAATCTTCAAGGCTTCATGATGATAAAGGATATGTTTTGGAGAGTAAAATAGATACACTACCATTTGGGAATGACCAAATAATTAGTTGATGGAGTTTCTGATATATTTACAAGTAAAATGTTTTCCGCTTTTATAAAATTCACATTTAATGATTTTATGTTTTCATTGGAAAATAAATCAGAAATATATTCTTTCTTCCTACAGTATCTTCCCAGCTATCATAATCGTATTTTAAACTCATCCTCCAAAGTTTGAACAGATCCTTTTATATTAAATTACTAAGTTTAAATTATAGTTTTTATTGAAGAAGTACATTTTAATACAAAATTTTTAAGTGAATAAATGAATAAGAAAAATGAAAAGAATTCCATTTTTTGGCCATATCTTCAAGAAAAAGAGAGGTGAAAATGAGGAGATGATCCGAAATTTCTGTACCTAGATTCCAGACTTGCAACATTTTCTCTGTTTTTTGTTTAGAAACTATTTTGGTTAGATACAGTTTTTGGTTTTTGGCTCATGAAAAGTCGCGAAATATAAAGTAAATATTTTGGAAAGTGACAGAAAATTTGATGTAATGATGGGCGAATGGTAAGCCATTAAAAACGATTTCGAAAACAATGTGGAGAAACTTTATAAAAATATTCGAAATATGATGAAAATATCCGCGCAAAATGTCTTGCTGTGTTCCTAATTTTCGCTCCTAGGATTTTTTCTTATTTACTTCTATTGGCTATGAATCAAAGTATCAGTTATTTCGCATTAACGTTTCTTATGCTTATTTGTCTCTTTTCCTGCTTCTCCTACTACTTCTAGTTACTGGAAGCAATCACATCTACTAAATATCTAAAGTATGCTTTCGAAGCGATGTAAAGCGGAACGACCACATAAAACAAACTGAAAAAGTGGCAAATGCCATACTGAGATTCATTATAAGAAAGCACATAATACATATTCCATTCACAAAGGACGTAGCTTACAAACCCCTGTTCAACCAGGACTTGAATACTGTTCGTCACCCTGGGATACGCACGACCTGCGCGGATAACAGCGCTAGTTAGCACGCCCTTTCAGGGGTTCGAGAAGGCGCGCCAGCCGCAGACAGAATGAGCCCGGCGCGGCGGAACTTCAAAGAGAACCGGTGCGCCAGCCAGTCTGGATGTTGTTTTCAGCCTGTTTCCCACATTTGAGTAGGTGAATTACGGGGTGATACCCACATTCCAGCTCAGCTACACGATTCTCAAACTTTTCGAAAAAGTCGTCACAGTCACGTATAATTGTGATAACGAAAGGCGCAGGCAGATGGACTACACAAATTTCGTCCCAGGAGGAAGGACATTCTGCCACACTTAACCATCAACATTGGCAATTCATAATAACATGGGATAAGGCAAGGAAAAGAGGAGTCTGGGATCCGTATAAAGAAGGACTGATGGGGGATACAGAAAAGATCTAAAGGGGCGGAGAGCGTTTCTGTACGGCTCTATTTTGTAAGCGCGAAAGATGCTCATCCAACTCCAGAGGGAGAAGCTTCAAGAGCGGCGTTCGGCTTCACAATGTGGTTCCCTACTAAAGTTCCGAGATCATACTTTCCTACAAGAGTTCAGCAATTTGTTGCTTTCTCCTATGCACATCTCACGAAAGGACCACGAAGGTGATATTATATGGGGCTTACCAGCCATCATTCATCCAGTTGTCCTTTCACGACTGTAACAGGAAAAGGGGACAGGGCCAGTGGTACACAAATCAATCTTCAGCAACCTCCATACGTTGGACTGCCGAGTATCGGTGTACATGCACATTTTATTTATAAAGTTCATTATGGTAAAATAAATAATGATTCAACGATTTAGATGATTCTTCAACAACCAGTAAACGAGGAACTTTTCACGGCCTCACTTCGGAAAACTACACTAAAATTATGCAAAAGGAAAATACCTGTCCTCTGTACACATCTAGTCATTAAAATTGCATCATAAAGATATGACGCACCAAATGTCAAGTTGGCATGACATGTACCACAAGGTTCGATGCGCAAATGATTGTGATTTAAATCCAATACAAAGTAAGATTGCTCAGCGATATCTCCTTCAGAAATCATATTTGAATGATGGTTGTTGTGAGAATATCGTGTTAAGACCGGTGTAAGAAGGAGAAACGGAGAATTTCTTCAGCAACCAGATAGTGGCTCATCGAGACTGTGGTTTATGGTTTCTGTGATATTGCTTCTCGTATTGGTCGGAACACATCGACTCTCATGCGAATATGCAACCTATGGATTAATGACGGCCATACTCAACACTGTGCGGGACCTTAGCACTAAAGAGGAGACGTGTAGGGTGTGACGGACATAAGAGCATATATTTTCTTTACTGCGTACCTTCATATAAATCAATGGGTTAGTTTCTTTTTTTATATTTTTCTTTATTCTTTTTTTTCCTGTGGCTAACAGTCTTCCCACAAGCACGTCACGAACTTTGTGACCTGACATTTTGTGCACAGTCGTAACTGCAACATTAAGTGGTTTCTCGCCTCTGAGTATAGATTGACTATTTTGCGTCCACGTGCCCACACTGCAACACGTGACCTGATGACCAGGGGAAATCAGCATTAATGGCTTGCTCTTTCCACGTGTACTCGGAGGCACTAACCAATGTAAAAGTCTGCTTCTTGCAGTATCTCTATTGTTAGTCTGAAAATGACGTAAATACTGGTATAATGTTGTCTGGTACACCGTCCTCAGTCAACAACAGAAATATCTGCACTTATACCTGTACACTCTGTATATTGTTTAGTCGGTCTTACACGATCATATCGCAATGTCACACATCCTGAATTAGGAAATGGGCCTGTTCGCACCAAGACAAGTACCCACACGGATAGAAAGATGATGTCTGGAGCACGGCGATCATTGTTGTAGACCCTCTTGATTCAGCAACAGCGACAGACTCGCGAGCAGTGGTGAAACCACGGGCAACACTCGACACAGGAATGGTACCACATAGTCTTTTAAGACGAATCCAGATTCTGTGTACAGCAACATGATGGATACATCCGCATCGGGGTGCTCAGGGGGGAACGCGTTTCATCATCGTTGTAAGGGCCAGCACCAGGTGTGATGATATGGGGTGCCATTGTGTATAGTACAGTACCATCTTTGGAGCGTAATTCAAACAGCAATCTCAAGATTTCTCACTTATTAAGAACTGTGAGTGTGCTCTATCTCCAAAGTGTCCATAACATCTTCCAACAAGATATCGCAAGACCACATGTTGCCCACTCTGACGTGACCCGCTTGGACGCGGATGGTGTTCGACTGTTTTCCCTGGCCAGCACGTGCTCCAGATGTCTCAGCTGCCGAAAACATCTGCTCTAGGGTTGTCCTTAGAATGGCTTACCAGCTCCTGCCAGCCTCAACGATTGATGAAATGTGGCGTAGAGTTGAAGGTTCTGTCATCCAAACAAAGTTAGAGTTGTTGCTGCCAGAGACTGCTGCTCTGTGTTCTAAATTTTGCACGCTGTATAGCCGCTCTTCGACGTCCGACTCGTAAGGCGGCAAGACTCATCACAACCAGGAGCACCTCCGAAGATGTCCAACGTAGCTTTGAACGAAACGTCAGTGATAGAAGAGTTCCATGGACCACGGCCATAAAACCCGGAAAAATTCTCAGAAGATGAAACATCCGGTCGTAAAAGCCTTCATTGTAAGATTCGATGACATTGCTGGCCAAGATAGGGTTTGACAGGTATGAAGACAAGCACTCGCCGAGTGCAGACAGCATTATCTTATTAAAATGTAAAGCTAGGATGGCTCACCATGAAGGGCAACTAAACGTGGCGCAAAATATCGTCGACGTACCGCTGAGCTGTAAGGATGTCGGGAACGACAATCAAAGGGGTCCTGCTATTGAAAGAAGTGCCACCCCATACTACCACTTCTGGTTGCCATGTGCTGTGGCGGGTGACAGTCAGGTTGGTACCCCACTGCTATTCAGTGGATCTCCAGACACGTCTTCACTTGTCATTGGGGCTCAGTTATACTCCAGCTAATGAGACGCCGCAGACAGCACTCGGATATTAACCTGACTGTGGCACACTATATGGACCGACAGCCTGGAGTGACAGTTTGGCGTGCCACTTCCTTTCGTGGTAGGACCCCTTTGGCTGTTGTCTGCGGCACACTTGTAACACAGAGAATGTCGTCGAGTTTCGTTGTCCTTCATGGCAAGCCATCCCAGGCATACATTTCAACAAGATAGTGCCCGCCCGCACACGACGAAAGCTTATAATGCTTGTCTTCGTGTTGTCAAACCTTAACTTGGCTAGCAAAGTCACCGGGTGTCTTGCCAATTGAGAACGTTTGGAGTATTGTATGCAGGGCGCCCCAACCATCTTGCGATTTTGATGATGTATGGGCCACTTGGACATAATTAAGCACAATTTCAACCTCGAGGACATACAGCAACTCTATCAATCGATGCCGAACAGAATAACTGCTTGCATGAGAGCTAGAAGTGGAGCAACGTATCAGTGAATTCCTCAATTTGTGAAAATCTTTCTCTTGAAGAAGATTCCAACCTTTCTGAAATGGTAATCAATTATTTTTCTGTGCATGTACTTCGCATCTACCGATTTCCGCCCTATTTGGACATTTTTTTGTGGTGCGTAGTCTTTTGGGGCTCAGTGTGTTTACTGTCTTTCTGAGCAGCATGTGGGCAAATACTGAACTAAAATTTTAGTTTCTAGTTTCGAACAGGCTGGATGTTCAGCATATACCACAAATGTCTGGTCTATTGTGGTTAAACAAAGAATCAGCAATACGAAAAAATGCAAGCCCGCTCAAAACTCTAGCCAGTGTAATACACCATACATGTCTAAAGATTACACTGTACATCGCCAAAGAGGAGGTAGTGCTGCTGCGCCCATATAGTGATCATGAAATCTTGGTACTCCTCTGAGTGTTCCCAAGCGAATGTGTCCACCATGAAGCTCAGGTAGACTGAATATGACATAGGCTTGCTGTTGGTGTGCAGGTACATATATACTGCACTGGAGAGCCGGCCGCTATGGCCGAGCGTTTCTAGGCGCTTCAGTCCGGAACCGCACTGCTGCTACTGTCGCTGATTCGAATCCTGCCTCGGGCATGGATGTCTGTGATGCCCTTAGGTTAGTTAGGTTTAAGTAGTTCTAAGTCTACGGGACTGATGACCTCAGATGAAGTCCCATAATGCTCAGAGCCACTTGATTTGCACTGGAGGCCATAAGATCTCTCCGCCTTAGGCGACATGACGAAGAAGAAGGTGTCCATTGCTCGTTGCTGTGTGCTCGCTGCCTTACACGCGTACGTGGCACAGCCGACTGTGCGAACGAGTAAATGCACTATGTGAATAAATGTACCTGGGCGCTAATTAGTGGAAAATTACATGAGGTGTGTGTCCACCCTAAGTTTTTGTGGTGGCTTGCACATTGTTGGTTATACTTACAAGGGAACCTCCCCATCGCACCCCCCTCAGATTTAGTTATAAGTTGGCACATTGGATAGGCCTTGAAAAACTGAACACAGATCAATCGAGAAAACAGGAAGAAGTTGTGTGGAACTATGAAAAAATAACCAAAATATAGAAATTAAGTAGTCCATGCGTAAGATAGGCCATATCAAGGCTAGTGTAATCTTAGGAGCGCCGTGGTCCCGTGGTTAGCGTGAGCAGCTGTGGTTCATGTCTTCCCTCAAGTGAAAAGTTTAATTTTTTTTTCATTTTCAGACAATTATTGTCCGTCCGATGCGAGGTAACTGCGCCGTAGTATGGGTTCGGAAAATATTCATTGACCTTGTTATTTAAGTCGCGGGCTATATTTGCTGGATTCATATTGCCCACGGAATACATCTCACCTATTTAATGCACTTTCGTCCAAAGTAGCGAACAGTCAACTGCCAGCCAGGGAGCCTCGTTAGCAGGAATACTCTCTCTTCCGTGCGCTGTAATCGACTGACGTCGTGTGTTTCGATGTTTGTTTAGGTGAAGCGTCCCCATATTACGGGGCAGTTACCTCGCATCGGACGGACAGGCGGACGGACAGATAATAATTGTTTGAAAATAAAAAATTAAACTTTTCTCTCGAGGGAAGACTTGAACCAAGGACCTCTGGTTTCGCAGCTGCTCACGCTAATCACGGAACCACGGCACTCCTGAACTCGCGATCTCCTTGATGTTGCCTATGTTGCGCATGGACTACTCAGTTTGTACATTTTTCTTATTTTTTTCATAGTTCCACACAACTTCTTCCTGTTTTCTCGATTGATCTGTGTTCAGTTTTTCAAGGCCTATCCACTGTGCCAACTTATAACTAAATCTGATGGGGGTGCGATGGGAAGGTTCCCTTGTTAATAAAATGTTTGAATGTCCATATAGGAATCACAGACCATTATATCTCAAGAACAGGAACCGGAGGACGTAGTCGTGTCTAGAGCGAAGTCGATGTCCTACCTCAACCCAAACGTGTTTCACTGGGTTCAGGTCGAGACTCTGGGAACGGCAGTTCATTTAGAGGTCCACAAACCATTGTCCCACAGATGCTGCTTTATAACAGGTTGCACTGTCATGCTGACACACTCATCGTCTGTGTTGTTTACCAAACTAGGGATAGACAGCAAAAACCCTGAGAACGCGTCACCCCACAGGCACAAATCTTCTCCTGCCACCACTCTGTTCCGTGCAGCAGACTGCAGGTAGCGGTCATTGGCGTGGACCGCTTCCTACTTCTGTGCCACTTTGTTCAGCATCCTTGGAGTAGAGAAACAACTCAAAGATGTGAATCTAAGTAAATCAAGAGATCCAGACGGAATCCCATTTCAGTTTTAAATAGAGTTCTCTGCAGCATCGGGCGACTACCTAGCCTGCATTCATCGTGAATCTCTCGCCTAGCTGAAACTCCCATGCTACTAGAAAAAACCGCAGGTGATTCCCATATACACTGAAGCGCCAAAGAAACTGGTGTAGGCATGCGTGTTCAAAGTTGTGTAAACAGGCAGAATACAGCACTGCGGTCGGCAAAGCCTATATAAGACAACTATCTGGAGCAGCTGTTAGATCGGTTACTGCTGTTACAATCGCAGGTTATCAAGATAAGATTTAAGTGAGTTTGAATGTGGTGCTATAGTCGGTGCACGAGCAATGCGACACAACGTCACCGAGGTAAAGCGGGGATTTTCCCGTACGACCACGTCACGTGTGTACTTTGATTGCCAGGGATCCGGTCAACAGATTCGTCGAATGTGGGTATTGGAGCGTGCCTTTTCCAAGTACGAAAGATAAATGGACAACTCACCATATGTCCGATTGCGTTTGCTAGTCGTGTTTTGTCCAACTGTGAACGAACTTACACGACGACAGAATTAGAGGCTCTTGCGGTCGTCTGGGGATTTAAAAAATTTCATTATTATCTATATGGGTCAAAGACTATCGTATATTGCGATCATCAATCATTAACGTTTTTACAAACGTGTAAACTATTACACCCCAGACTGGCTAGATGGACTCTCGCTCTGCAACAATACCAATTTAAAATCGTGCATGTCTCAGGACAACAAAACATTATTGCTGACGCTCTATCAAGGTCACCGCAGGGTTTAACCAAAGAGATTGAAGTAAATAATAACTCAGAATTCCCTGTATTGCTGCTGCAGGAAAATCCATTTAAGACGTACTACGTCAATTTGTGTGCGCATATGGCACAGTTACAGAAAAGAGATGCTCATTGGGGAAGTGTCATTCAAAGGTTACAACAGCAACCTTCGGATCAGATGGCAAATTATTACAAGCTGGTAAATGGCGTATTATTTTTCCGCTGTGGAAGGCCAAACAAAGTCCGTCGGTGTGTTTGTATACCTGAGGCGCAAATAGAGAAACTCGTATGGTTCACCCATTTAACCTGGGGACATTTCGGTGCGACAAAATGTGCAGACAAGATAAGTGGGTACTGTTATTTTCCCAACATAAAGCGCAGAGTGCATGAGGTCTTGAAGAAATGCATAATCTGTCAAAAAACAAAGCCGGATTCAAAAGGGAGTAAGCACCCATTATGCTCTATATTAGTTCAAGAACCAAAGGAATTAATTTCGTGCGATCTGTGTGGACCGTTACCTACTTCAAGAGGTGGTGTTAGATATGTGTTGGCATTTCTCGATGTGTGTACGAAATACGTAAAGCTATACCCGATAAAGGCGGCTACAGCCAAAGTAATTGTATTAAGATTGACAAGGGATCATCTTCCACATGTTGGTATACCTAAAGCGATCATAACAGACAATGCTAAGATATTCACGGGACTCCGATGGAAACAGGCTTTGTCTCAGGTCGGTGTGAAATACATACTAACATCATTTTACCACCCACAAGGCAATTTGGTTGAAAGAATTTTTAGAGAGTTAAATCGATTTATGAGGACGTATTGCCATAATAAGCAGACTGCGTGGGCAAATTATGTGGAAGAGTTTGAGCAGATATACAACAACATGCCCCACTCCTCCACTGAATATACACCTCATGAATTGATGTTCGAAGCAAAAGAGGAAAACTTCTGGACTGAACATATGCCCAAAACTCAGGAAACTGAGATGCCTTGGGAAGAAAAAATAAGACAAGCCATCATAAATATGACCCAAAAGGCTGATCAGAGAAAACAACAATATAACAAATTAATCAAGAGGGTACAGACATAACACGTCGGAGAGAAGGTGCTAGTCAAAAGACATACCAAATCATCCTTAATAAAGAAGAGTATAAAGAAATGGGAGTTATTATATACTGGCCCATACATCATTCTACAAATTCCGAATCCTGGGGCTTATCTGTTAGCATACTCGGGATCTAACAAAATTAAAGGGTTATTCTCCCATAACGACTTCAAAAAATTTAATGAAGGTTAGAAGATAGGGAGGAATGGTGTTGCGAGTGACAGAGATGAACGCTCGTAAAAACGTAACGATAAACTGTGTGTGTGTAGAGTTAGAAAACTTTAAACTGAAATAATTAATCAGTGACACAGATTATAGAAATAGTGACTAACAATTACTATCGAGTGCTGCAAAGAAGATAGTGGAGATAGGCTTCACCTGTGTTTGGGTAAACATGGAACTTTAGCATTGCTAATGTCATCAAGATTTATAAAGGATCTGACTGACCTTCAAGAAGAATGAAATGTTTCCCGCAAATGACGCTGCATAATCAAAAGAGGTTCATAGTGAATGTTCATAGATAATTTCAAGTGCACGCTTAGATGTGTAAACGTGTGAAGGGATGCGTTTAGGCAGTGAATCATGAGTGACGGTTAACGCCGCTTAGGTAATTTCCCGCGCAAAACAGTTGACGTCGGCGCGAGAGTTAGAATCGATATAGACGACACAGATATGCTTTGTAAGAGACTCGCATCAAACGCGAGGGGAAACTGATTGATGTTGAACTTTAAAAAAGAAAGTTTTATAATTAGACGTTAAGAGTTCTTAATTTATTGTTGAATGTTAAAAGAAAGTAATATTCATAGAATTAGTAGTTATTTAATGGGTCTTGTTCGTTTTGGGATTTTGTTTGAAAAATCCATTTCCATATATGTCCATGGATGATCGCCGGATGAATCAGAGAATAAATGAAAGAAGTGAATCCGCATTCCTCAATGCTAATAACTTTTACATTACAGCAATCAAACGGAGAAATATATGTATTTAGGATAAAAAATTTTTGGGTATAGATAAATTATATGACTTTTCAAGGAAATGATGGATTACGTCTTTGTATAAAATGAACCACACTTTCCATTATTCGATGATTTGAATCCAAAATCTACTATAAGTTGCATGAATCCTTTAAATTACGAAGAATAACTCATTGACAGAAATGTGTCAGAATTTTTGGACTTATAAGCAAAGTCCAAAAGAATATTCAAACTAAAGTAAATATGATGATGTTTTTGGGCAACAGCATTAGTCAATGGCTAAATGGAAAACTTACGTCAATGGCTAAATTCCTTGCAGTACATCGTAAGAAAAAGGATGCATGAAGCCATAGGGATTTTGTTTTCAAAAAGGAGAATCTTGGACGGTGCAACCTAACAAGTTCTTTTACAGGAAGAGTTTCCCTTTCGGTCATTGCTAATTCTTTTGGAATGAATGTTGCATGTGAAACCTGGTATCCCTGTCCCTTCTACTCTTCCCATTGTGGGCCGCGTAGAAGACCGACTACAAAGTGGGCCGCGTAGAAGACCGACTACAAAGTGGGCCGCGTAGAAGACCGACTACAAATGTGGACGTCGGGGACATGCAAGATCCGGGGGAGTTTCAGCACCGCAAGATATTGCCCTAGGAACAAGATTGTAAAACGAAAACTCACGTTATTTATTGTAAAATGTTTTTTTTGCTAGAGGCACAAATCACTCTTCTACAAATCATTATAAATCGATCCCTATCTTTCCTTTAGAGATCTATTTCAAAATTATTTGTTTTCTTCTATAGGCTTTCCTATCTTCTATGTACCGTAGGCTGGGGGTCTAGGCTTAAGAGGTTTTCCAAGGTTTCCCTGCTTAAGAAAGTTCCCGAATGGGTAGACCCTGATAACAGTTTCATGAAAGATCATCTTCCTTGGTTGTGCACAGCAGACATAACACCTTGATGCACGTAAAAGCAATACAGCCGCGGTACCTGTCTCTTCATTTGTTCTGTTTTCAATATTTCTTTTCTTCGTCTGTCTTAAACATAATATTCTTTTTCAGTCGGAGGACTGATAATCATCACTTCCGGGTTATCCACACTAATAGATAGCTCGCGAAGTGTGTTCGGTAAATCAAAATTAAGCTCACAAATTTCGCTCGCTGCGAGGGGCATTGTAATCTCCCCACGGAAAATTACCCTCTACCACGCACCAATTAATCATTGTCAGTCAAATCATCCACATTTATTCACTTTTGAAGAGTATCTGATCGGGTTTTCTAGTAATATATGCGCCGTCAGCTCGTCGACGCCAAAGTATGTTCTAGTACGTTTATTCTTTGGAATAACGGAGATACATGTATGTATTCTCCTAGGTTGCTAGACTGGTAACTAGGACAGCTTCGGAAGTATCTGTTGAAAGATTGACGGGTTTCTAAAAGAGACATATTTGCTTTTCTTCGCGCTAAAGCGAGCTATAAACATTTGTGCCACTAGCGGGTTGTTTGAAGAGAAAGAAATTGTAACGGAAAATAATTAAGACTTGGAACCAACAGAAATCTGGACATGTAATGGAGATGGACTGAATATACTATTTTCCTCAGAAATAAGGTTTGTGACCCTTTTATTCTAGAGTGAATGACGAATGAGTTCTTTGTCTGAATCATTGATGATCGCGTTGGCCCTGTAATTAGTGGGGAAGTTTCAGCTGTGCCGAAGAGAGCCTGCAATCACCGAGTCTTTGTTAAATCGTCCAAAAAGGCTTCGTACACATCTGGAATTCGAAATCTTTCGTCAAAGGAACGAATTGTTCAAACGATTGATTTTCCCAACTGAATGCAGCGCTTAACAATAATAATAAATGTAAAGATCTCTTACAGCACGCCAGCCGCTGAACACTAAGACGAAGGGCTCCACCAGAGTTTCTATTGGGCTGATTTCACGTAATGAAATATTATATCAAAAACTGTACATAGATAAAGGAGAGAGAGAGAGAGAGAGAGAGAGAGAGAGCGAATGAAAATTAGAGAAAATACTAATAATCCTCCATTAGTCTAATTTTTCGCCTGTCTTATCACGGATCAGCCTAAAGACAAAACGGGAGGCCCTTACTTTACTGTATAGATTTATGTGTGAATGTGAAGTGATCTTAAAGGCAACAGATACACGTCTATACAGACAAGACATTACACAAAGTTAGCGGCAAGCTGCATGCATTCATCATTCAGCATCTATTCTCTCCCTACATTAATACATTATACCTTGAATCCCTTCCACGAAATTTTGTTAGTATTAAGATTCTTTTACAGAGAGTGCAGCGGAGCTGACGCTGAAATCATTACGTATTTGGTTATATCATCGCTAGCCTCACTGAACTCTCCTGAACTCTACATGTCATATGTGGTCTGACGTCTCCTAACCACCAACAGGTCCCAGGTTCAAACTAGTCAATTCCCTAAAAAACACGCTCAGAGCGTCGTTGCGCGAAAGTGGTAGGGAGACATGACTTAGAACAACAGACACCACGCAGAATGTTAGATGGTCACCGGTGGAAAAGGGAAGCCATGACGGCTACTCCAGAGGGGCTACTAAACTGGTTTCACGGATAGCGAAAACTATCTTGCGCCCATTCTCTCTCACTGAATACCGTAATATTGCGATAGAAAACTGTCTAGCCATACAGGCAGGCAAAGGCAATTGTAAAATGATGAAAGAATTGCAAAAAGGATAAGATATGAAAGGTGTGCGTAGTGAATGAGATTGAAATGCACGTCTTTCAACTTCTTAAGTAACAGCACTCAGTATGTTGGCCTCGACGGCGAATGTTCATCATGTACAGGGGTATCGTCAGGGATGCCCTAGGGAAGTGTGACAGAACCGCTGTTGTTCTCTGTATACGTTAATAATTTGTTACACAGGGTGGACAGCAATTTATCATTGTTTGCTGATGATGCTATTGTGTGAGGTAAGGTATCGAAGTTGAGTAACTGTAGGAAGTACAAGACGATCCAGACAAAATTTATACGTGATGTGATGAATGGCAACTAGCTTTAAATCTAGAAAAATGCAAGGTGATGCAGATGAACAGGAAGCACAAAACTGTGATGTTCGGTTACAATATTACTAATGTCTTGCTTGACACAACCAAGTCGTTCAAATATCTGGGCGTAAAGAGATATGAAATGGAACGTGTGTATGAGACTGTGTAGGAAAGGCGAATGGTCGATTTCGGTTTATTGGGAGAATTTTAGGAAAGAGTGGTTCACTTGTAAAGGAGACAGCATACAGGATGCTGGTGTGACATGCTGCTCGAGTGGGATCTGTAACAGGTCGGATTGAAGGAAGACATCGACGTTTTTCAGAGGCGGGCTGGTAGATTTGTCACCGGTAACTTCGAACAACACGTAAGTCTTACGGAGATGCTTCAGGAACTCAAATGGAAATCCCTGGAGGGAGGGCGACGTTCTTTTCCTGGAATGCTAATGAGAAAATTCAGAGAACCGGCATTTGGAGCTGACTGCCGAATGATTCTACTGCCTCCTACAATAGCAGAATAGCGGGTGAAGACCGCGAAGATAAATTACTAGAAATTAGGGCTCATACGGAGGCATAGTAGATAGTCACTTCTCTCTCGCCCTGTTTGCGAGTGGAAGAGGAAAGGAAATGACTAGCAGTCGTATGGGGTACCCTCCGCCAGATACTCTACGGTGACTTGCGGAGTATGTATGTAGATACTGATGTATACATTGGCTGATAATGTGGCCAGCCGAAATAGGGAGCGCTGTCAACCTCGGACTCAACTGCCACCGTCTTGTACTGGTAGATATGGAAGTCCTTTCAGATTAGGCACCACAATAAGACGGGCGCTGACGCTGCTTCAGTCCCGAAGTAGCTGTCAGACAGTTCAGTCCTGTCAGCCGCTCGTGGTCTCGCGGTAGCGTTCTCGCTTCCCGAGCACGGGGTCCCGGGTTCGATTCCCGGGGAGGTCGGGGATTTTCACCTGCCTCGAGATGACTGGGTGTTTGTGTTGTCCTCATCATTGCATCATCATCCAGGAAAGTGGCGAAATTGGACTGAGCAAAGATTGGATAATTGTACGGGCGCTGATAACCACGCAGTTGAGCGCCCCACAAACCAAACATCATCATCAGACAGTTCAGTCCAGTGCCTGCAGCCCGCTGAGTACACTACTCTGAAGACTACATTCCGACGTAGCTCTTAACGTATGGATTTTAGAGCGCATGCGCACTGACACTCTTTTTCTTGTTTTGGTGTAAGAAAACTGTCCTCAAGGAGTGTAAAGGGAAGTTACATACAACCTGTGCATTAACCATGGCTGTTTGAGATCTACTTGTAAATAACCTGGATATGAAGGCCGGAAGAGCGAGAGGACTGCAGTAAAGGAGGAATCAGTAAATTCATGGGGATCATCTGTGGTGCTGATGATGATGGTGATCAGTTTAGAAACCCAATGGAGGTTTAATCGTCCAATACCTGTTGTTGTGGACTGGCAAGACAGCCAATCCACTAGGACGGGAGGCCAAAGGGCACGCGTTTAAGGGGCTCCGGAAAGGCTCAAAATCATGAAAAGTTCAATTTTTACTTTTTTGCGTTTTCTGAATCTGCAGACTATTACCTTTTAATAGATATATAGTTCATTCAATTCCGAGGACTGCAACTATTTTTAAATTTTTTTTGAAGTGTGTTATACATGGGCGTGACCCACTGTGGCGCTGTTAAACTGCTGTCAAATGGTGTTATTATTAACGTCCGTGTTCATCAGGTACATTTTAGTGATGTGAGATAAAGTATGTGTTGTGGCTAAACCTATTTTCAGAGACTTAGCAGCACCTGAACTGTTGAAAAAGTGTATTCACGGAAAAACTCAAAATCCCAATGAAAGTGTAAATAGTGTTATATGGTCGAGAATGCCCAAGACTATATTTGTTGGAATAGAAACACTTCACTTTGGTGTGTATGATGCTGTTGCGACTTTCAATGATGGTAACATTGTAAGGTGCAAGGTATTTAGAAATATGGGAATGAATATAGGTTCTAACATGGTACGAGCGATGCTTGCTTTAGACAAGGATCGCCTTCGGGCTGCAGACAGGGCTGTAAAGAGTCTAGAAATACAAGCAAGAGTAAACAGGAGGAGGAACAAGAGGAAGCTGGAGGAGGAGTTTGCAGAGGATGAAGATAATCCATCCTATGGACCTGGAATGCACTAAAAAGTTAATCCAATCTTTGTCGCTCGATTCCCAAAACTTTTATTTTCTCATACTAATTACATGTTTTCTAAGGATCTTCCAAACATATTTGTTTCAAACTTTCAGTAAATGTTACACAGTACCTTCTGCATAATTTAAAACAGCCTTTTTCCAAAAAACTGTATATTTTTGAATATATAAATAAAAAATTGCAAAAAAATGTTGTGAATTTTCATTACAATTGAAAAAAAAAATCAACTTTAATAACTGAACTAAAATTTTGTAAAATCCCTGTGTAAAGTTGTAGCCCATATTCCAATAAATAATCTGTAAAAACTTCAACTTCCTACCTCAAATACTTTGTGAGGAATGATGTAATGTATAAACGTTATTTTAACATTGCAAGTATAGGGCGTTCCGGAGCCCCCCTTAAGCTCACGCAGGATGGCGTGAGGTCTGGAACAGGACAAAGTCTTTATAGTAGCAAAAATAATTCGTAGCTTCTGGAATACTTAACTTTAATCCATAATTGGTGAACATCGGTCTGACGGTACATGCATCACAAGATAAATAGGAAATGATAATGGCGCCTTGCTAGGTCGTAGCAAGTGACGTAGCTGAAGGCCATGCTAACTATCGTCTCGGCAAATGAGAGCGTAATTTGTCAGTGAACCATCGCTAGCAAAGTCGGCTGTACAACTGGGGCGAGTGCTGGGAAGTCTCTCTAGACCTGCCGTGTGGCGGCGCTCGGTCTGCAATCACTTACAGTGGCGACACGCGGGTCCGACGTATACAGGCTACCACCTGTGGTGTCTGGCTGTGACACCACACCTGTCACCTGATGAACATCTCTTCACAGTTGGATAAACATGAGACTAGGGTGCCACACTTCCACTTTTAGTCAGTGTACATGCATCTTTCTTTCTCTCTATTTTTTTTTTTTAGGGGTCTGATAACATAATACGGGGGCGCCGCTGAATAGCAGAATACTTTGTGGAGCTCTGAAGGCAGACAGGAGCTCGCCGCGCTCCATCTGGCTGTCGATGAAAGGGGCCACCAGCGTACACCGTTGACGTGTGACACACGGGGGCGCTGAGCGGAACAGCACGGCCCAAAGTGGCGAACAGCAGACAGCAGACAGCAGACAGCAGGCCGCTGGGCGATGGCAGGCCCCGCTCCCAGGCTGACGCGATATGATCGATAGCCCGCCCGGGCGCGGCGCAGCTCGGCGCTTTGCGTCCCGCGGCGTCGCGACGCCTGCCGTCCCCTGGTGCTGGAAGCGGGCGCGTGGCTCGGACCGGCCGCCACGCCGGAAAACCGGCGCTCTCGCCAAGAGGGCCGGTTGGCCCGGTAACTCCACAGATGACAGAGGGATAGAGAAACAATGATAATCGCTTAAAAGGGGAAAGGCCTCTGGACCTTATGGGATACCAGTTCAATTTTACACAGAGTACGCGAAGGAACTTGCCCCCCTTCTTGCAGCGGTGTACCGTAGGTCTCTAGATGAGCGTAGCGTTCCAAAGGATTGGAAAAGGGCACAGGTCATCCCCGTTTTCAAGAAGGGACGTCGAACAGATGTGCAGAACTATAGACCTATATCTCTAACGTCGATCAGTTGTAGAATTTTGGAACACGTATTGTGTTCGAGTATAATGACTTCTCTGGAGACTAGAAATCTACTCTGTAGGAATCAGCATGGGTTTCGAAAAAGACGATCATGTGAAACCCAGCTCGCGCTATTCGTCCACGAGACTCAGAGGGCCATAGACACGGGTTCACAGGTAGATGCCGTATTTCTTGACTTCCGCAAGGCGTTCGATACAGTTTCCCACAGACTTTTAATGAACAAAGTAAGAGCATATGGACTATCAGACCAATTGTGTGATTGGATTGAGGAGTTCCTAGATAACAGGACGCAGCATGTCATTCTCAATGGAGAGAAGTCTTCCGAAGTAAGAGTGATTTCCGGTGTGCCGCAGGGGAGTGTCATAGGACCGTTGCTATTCACAATATACATAAATGACCTGGTGGATGACATCGGAAGTTCACTGAGGCTTTTTGCAGATGATGCTGTGGTGTATCGAGAGGTTCTAACAATGCAAAATTGTACTGAAATGCAGGAGGATCTGGAGCGAATTGACGCATGGTGCATGGAATGGCAATTGAATCTCAATGTAGACAAGTGTAATGTGCTGCGAATACACAGAAAGATAGATCATTTATCATTTAGCTACAAAATAGCAGGTCAGCAATTGGAAGCAGTTAATACCATAAATTATCTGGGAGTACGCATTAGGAGTGATTTAAAATGGAATGATCATATAATGTTGATCGTCGGTAAAGCAGATGCCAGACTGAGATTCATTGGAAGAATCCTAAGGAAATGCAATCCGAAAACAAAGGAAGTAGGTTACAGTACGCTTGTTCGCCCACTGCTTGAATACTGCTCAGCAGTGTGGGATTCGTACCAGATAGGGTTGATAGAAGATGTAGAGAAGATACAACGGAGAGCAGCGCACTCCGTTACAGGATCATTTAGTAATCGCGAAAGCGTTACGTAGATGATAGATAAACTCCAGTGGAAGACACTGCAGGAGAGACGTTCAGTAGCTCGGTACGGGCTTTTGTCAAAGTTTCGAGAACATACCTTCACCGAAGAGTCAAGCAGTATATTGCTCCCTCCTACGTATATCTCGCGAAGAGACCATGAGGATAAAATCAGAGAGATTAGACCCCACACAGAGGCATACCGACAATCCTTCTTTCCACGAAGAATACGAGACTGGAATTGAAGGGAGAACCGATAGAGGTACTCAAGGTACCCTCCGCCACACACCGTCAGGTGGCTTGCGGAGTATGGATGTAGATGTAGATGTAGATGTAGATGACGACCCAAGCGATTCTGCTGTACCTGTGGAGATCACCGCCTGCCAAGAACCTTTTACGTGATTTCGTATGTCGTTACTGTCTTCAGCAGAGGCGAGAGTATCGTCAGGAACGCACCAGGGAAGTGTGGTACGACCGCTGTTGTTTGCTACGTATGTAAATTATTTGGCGGACAAGTGGACAGCAATTGATTGCTGGTGAATCTGTGCTGTGCGGGAAGGTATCAACATTGAGTGACTGTAGAGACTGAGAGAAAATTTCTAGTTGGTTTGATGAATGGCAGCTGGCTCAAAATATATAAAAATGTAAGTTAACTGCTGGCCGCGGTGGTCTCGCGGTTCTAGGCGCTCAGTCCGGAACCGCACGACTGCTACGGTCGCAGGTTCGAATCCTGCCTAGGGCATGGATGTGTGTGATGTCCCTAGGTTAGTTAGCTTTAAGTAGTTCTATGTTCTAGGGGACTGATGACCATAGATGTTTAGAGATGTTAAGTCCCATAGTGCTCAGAGCCATTTGAACCATTTTTTTTTTTTTTTGTACGTTAACTCGTAATGTTCGGCTACAGCATTAGTAGTGTCCCCTTGACACAGTCACGCCGTTTAAATATCTGGGCGTAACGTTGCAAGGCGATATGAAATGGAGCGATCAACTGAGGATTGTGGTAAGGAAGGTAAATGATTGGCTTTGGTTTATTGGGAGCAGTTTGGGGAAGTGTTATCCATCTGTAGAGAGGATCGCATATAGGACGACAGTGCGATCTATTCTTGAATTATGCTCGCGTCTTTGGGATCCTCAGCAGGCGGCTGCTAGAGTTGTTACCAGTAGGCTATAACAACGGGTAACAACTATAGAGATTTTTCGGAAAGTCAAATGAGAGTCTCTGGAAGGAAGACGACTTTCTTTTTCCAGGAATGCTGTTCAGAAAATTTAGAAAACCAGCGTTTGAAGCTGACTGCAGGACAGTTCTACTGCTACCGACATATGTTTCACGTGAAGGCCACTAATATAAGGTACGAGAAATTATGGCTCTTACCGAGGATAATAGATAGTTGTTTGTCCTTGTTACATTTCCGAGAGGAACAGAAATGGAAATTACTAACTTTGGTACAGTGTGCTCTCCGCCATGCACCGCACGAAAGCTTGGTTGGTTATGTGTGTAAATGTACATGTGGAGGCTGCACTGACTGATCAAAAGCTTCCAGACACGGTACGGGGTATCCTCCGCCATGCACCGTACGGTGGCTTGCAGAGTATCTGTGAAGATCTAGACGACGTATTGCGCACTTCATCTCTAGATGTGTCGAGATGTGGACCCGGCATTATAACAGAAGGTGAGGACAGTCCATTAAATTTCGGGCATGCAGTCGCGCAAATAAAATTTCTTCCACTGATTACGGCCACGTATGATCCGGCCATCCTCAGAGTGAGTCACTAGACTGTCTTGTGACTCACTGTGAGGATGGCCGGACGATACGTGGCCGTAATATCAGTGGAAGAAATTTGATTTGCGCGGCTGCATGCCCGAAATTTAATGGACTATTCTTTATGCCGCGAGAAGTTTAAAATGCACAGGAGGCGAGGACTGTTGTCTTATGAACAGAGTTGTAGCAGCAGAATCGGTCGGACAGGGACGCCTCAGTGACTTAGAACGCGGAGTAGTCATTGTAAGAAACCAGAGTAAAAATGGATGAGGGAGATTTGAACATTTCTAGAGCTACCCAAGTCGACTGTTGATGATGTAGCTGTGAAGCGGAAACACGAAGAAACAACGAGCATTAATTAAAAAACAGCAGACCTCACCTACTGTCGGACAGAGACCATCGAGCGTTGCGGACGTTGGTTGTAAAAACTTGCAAGATATCGAAGTAATGATGAGGGACTTCCTAAGTGCCACGAACAGTCCAACAGTTCTAAGACAATACTTATGAAGTTAAAAAGGATAGAGTACAGTAGTCGAGCAGGTCCTTGTTATTATTTTTTAATACATCGTGGGAGCAGACAGTGATCAATTTTATTACTAATAGTTACTATTAAAATCAGTCTTCATCACAAATTTATTTATTCTGGTAACCGGTTTCGACCACGCCTGCGGTCATCTTCAGACCTACAAGTCAAATACAAAGTTTAATCAGAGGGCTACATACATTAAAGAAAATTATATAAAACTACGAAGTTATAAAACGATGCATCATAAGGAATTTAAAATTTATGTTTCCGGTAATCTGTCTTCAGATTCAACGGCAGACAGATCCACTTAAAATTCAACTGATGGTTTGTATCCATTCACTGACTTTATGCATGCGCAGAAGTTTCTGAAAAGCGCATTAACTTTGCGTCGGCGCGGTTCTTTCCGTCCCTTTACGACGAACCTGCACCTACCTGTGAACATTGTCTCAGCAGATCATCAGTAGGAAAGCCGAGTGAAACCTACTGTACTTCGACGTGAATCAGGCTGCAATTTAAGTCACTAATCTACTAAGTCTGTCGGTACCAAATGCAGTCACAGTTTTTAGCCACCGACCTGCTCAATACGCCATGCGGAATATATGTCTTTTTTCGTCACAAAATTCACTTAAAATTTCCTAAATTTCTACACGCTCATCGGAATAATTGTTCCGTCACTTAACCACACTTTTGATGTATGAAACACTGCTAGATCCGGCAACTTGTCGTTTCCATCGGAACTACTACTACATACGTCCGAAATGTTTCATGGCTAGGCTACCAGTCTTCTCTAGAATACTCTAAGTCTTCTCTACCAACAGAGAGAGGCGCGCGAAGAATATTGCTTTACCATTGGTCAGTTTACTCAACAGCCAATAGCAAAACAACACTCTCCCCCGTCAATCAGCACTTTTCACCAACAACCAACTGAAAAATAGTAAACCTAACGACTGCACTTTTTACCGACGTTATTATCTAATATGCTGAAGTTTTGCTTATGCATAAAGTTATTTACTATTATTATTTATACCTGAATTAACTTTCCCTTTACCATAAACTTACTTTACAAATCTATTCTACAACAATCCCCTTTGCCCATGCCCATACTACTTCGAAATGTTCCCACACTAAATCCTACTACATAACTCGTTAAACAATTATCTTCATATTAACCTTAAACCACACTCACGCATCATTCATACCGCTAAAACACATTTATAACATTTTACATACACAAAAAGACATAATAACACTTTATGAAAATACTACAACAGCTTATGAAAAACATGCTATTACTTTAGTGCACTCTAGTGGGCACAATCGAAACTAAAATCACACTCCCCCCTATCCAATATTGTGCTCTATCGGCTGATACATAAACTACGTGCGCGTCCAGTCTCGCGTCACCATCTGTCAGTATCCAGCTCTGAGACATCTCCCACTTAACCGCTTCCAAGGCAGTATCGTTATGCGGCGCTACGCCTCAACTTGTGGTGTCTCGTCGTCCTTAGTTGCGTGTAATGTTATTACGGCGGTTCATTTCCTTCGACAGTATCCGCGGACCTGAATACGCACTCAGCGAGTCTAGCGCAGCGGACGTGCACCCATGGAGTAACGCACACTGCGGCTACGAGTGCTGGAGGGCCTTTCGTGGACTGGAGAGGTAGCAGCGTGTCCCCACCGGTCGGAAATTCCTCTGGAGAGATCAAATTGGGCAGATCTCTCGAACGAGGACGACGGTTCAACCACACACGGAGCAGCGTCGTGTTCCAACAGCGAGTTAGCCAGTATATCGCGTCCGCAGGGCACATGTTATTGAGAGGCGACTGCGCCCTGCGTAGAGAGAAAGTTGTCCTACCATCGCTTGAAAGCAGTTTCACCGTACCATTCCAACTGACGGAGAGTGCATTATATCAGAAGGAGAGTGTTCTATTTATAACTTCCGCCGCAGGCACAAGGGTGAATCTGTGTACCTGTCTGCGGCATCACAGCTCCCAAACGAAAGGTCACATTTTAATTTTAAATTTAATAGTGTTTCTTTTCTATTTGAAAGATGGTTTAATGAGGATGGTTCTTAGCTACGTTGTCTTTGGTTGTTTGACTCGGGGGAGGGGACCAAACAGCGAAGTAATTGGTCCCATCGGATTAGGGAAGGATAGGGAAGGAAGTCGGCCGTGCCCCTTTAAAGGAACCATCCCGGCATTTGCCGGAAGCGATTTAGGGAAAACCTAAATCAGGATGGCAAGGGGGGGTTTGAACCGTCGTCCTCCCGAATGGAGGTCCAGTATGCTAACCGCTGAGCCACCTCGCTCGGTAGTTGTGTTCTATTTAAATCTGTTCACTACTCAATTTGAAACGTCCCCTTTGAACAATTATACATGACTGTGCTTAAACTGACACACAATATTTTTTAGCGCAACGCAATCTGACTTTCAAAAATCCCTACAAAAGATTGGCCCTGACCAACATTAACCTATACCTTTCACAAATCACTTACCTCACAAAAATCTTCATTATTGGAACTACTGCAATACAGCGAGCGCCACTACTGCCGGCTAAATAAAAGATTCAAACTACAGAAGGCACTAACTACTGATAGGCATAGTTAGCAAATGAAAGATTTTGATAGAGAACAAACAATGTATTTACCGTAATAGTGTTGAAAAATCATAATATACATAGCAGTTCCTAATATCCAGTATTACAAATTTCAAATCTCCGCCATTTCTCTCCCCACATCCACCACTGCTGGCGGCTCACCTCCAACTGCGCAATGCTACGCGCTGTTCACATCCAGCTGCCGCTGCCCAACACTACAATGGCAGACAACAATGCAAACTAGCCACAGACTGCACACAGCACAGCCAGTGATTTTCATACAGAGCGCTACGTAACGTTGCCAATAAGAAAACATAAACAGCCTACTTACATAGCCCCCATGGTCCCCACAAAAAATTTTACAAATTGTTTTGGGCAGTGGCCAATACATATTTGTTAAAATTTTTCATACTCGTAATTACAATAACAAAGAAATCAAATGCACACACTTATTGATACAATGTTGGTCAAAAGCTAAAATTTTCTCACAGTCCATAAAGATAGTCCTGATCATTCATCATAATAGTAATTACAGTTTTTTTTCACAAAGTCTCATTAGTAAAAGAAATTGCACACAGAAGTAGTGGATTTCCATGCAGTCTTGAAGAAGTAGTGTTGTCCTTCCAACGGAAAGACAGTGCTGACTCTTGACATGCTGACAGTTAATGGGCCACAACAGAGCAAACCCACAGCAGAGTCATTCGACGTTTTGAAGAATATTGGTAGGTAGGTCATCACAGAGCAGACCCACTGTAGTCCTGGTAGAGATTACGGTATTGGTGGGCCACCAGAGGTGCAGACCCACTGCAGTCCTTGCAGAGTGATTGTTAATGTCTAGTTCCGTAGAAAATTCCGAACTGTTTTCTAACAGAAGGTAAAGCCGATTAATTTCCTCATCATGGTTTGAGAGCCAGTCTTCAAATTTCAAATCTATTGACTTACCTTCTTTCTCTAAACTTATTTCAGCATCTTGAAAGCTTAAGATTGCTTTTTATTCATTCAAAACGTCTACTCCCAGTATAATTTCCGTCGACAATAATGGAACAATAAGAAAGTTCATAGAGAAGCTGTGGCTTTGGCAAAAGAATTCTAAATTGGTTTGTTGGCGTACATCTACACTTTTTCCAAAGATTGCACCTTGTAATTTAATCTTAAGTAACGGAAGTGTGTAGTGTTTGGCAGCGGCAGCTGGATGTGAACAGCGCGTAGCGTTGCGCAGTTGGAGGTGAGCCGCCAGCAGTGGTGGATGTGGGGAGAGAAATGGCGGAGTTTTGAAATTTGCAATACTGGATATCATGAACTGCTGTATGTATTGTAACTTTTGATGACTATTAAGGTAAATACATTGTTTGTTCTCTATTAAAATCTTTCATTTGTTAACTATGCCTATCAGTAGTTAGTGCCTTCCGTAGTTTGAATCTTTTATTTAGTTGGCAGTAGTGGCGCTCGTTGTATTGCAGTAGTTCGAGTAATGAAGATTTTTGTGAGGTAAGTGATTTGTGAAAGGTATAGTTTAATGTTAGTCAGGGGCATTCTTTTGTAGGGATTTTTGAAAGTCAGATTGCGTTGCGCTAAAAATATTGTATGTCATTTTAAGCACAGTCATGTATAATTGTTCAAAGGGGACGTTTCAAATTTCATCAGCTAATTCAAGTAAAAATGTATTCCACAAGCGCGCTCTCTCGATAGACGCTATGTGACACATCACTTACGTAGATCCACATTGCAGAGCTTGAAAAGATCTAAATGAAAGTCCCTTTTGAAGTAACTCGTTTCAGCACCTACAATGCAGATAAAAGGTGATTGTGTCACAATTGTAAGAGATAACCTATTGTATGCTCTCGCAGATTTCTTTGTAGCTCTTTTGAGGTCTTCGGTTGGGTACTAAATCAACTGGAGGAGGAGAATAGGTAGGTGTTTAACGTCCAGTCGACGACGAGGTCATTAGAGACGGAGTACAAGCTCGGATGAGGAAAGGATGTGAAAGAAAATCGGTCGTTCACTTTCAAAGAAACCACCCCCGAATTTGCTTGAAGGGATTAAGGACAATCGCGGAAAACTAAATCTGGATCGACAGACACAGGTTTGAACTGTCATCTTCCCGAACGTGCGCCACCTCGGTCACTTGAATCAAACGATTTCTCGCTAATACTTTAGGTAGCCTACTGCATGAGAGCGCAATGGCATCCCACTTTCTTCTGACTGGATACAGAATTATCGCCACTGCTTGTAGCTTATATTAGCTAAATTAGCTGTATTTACACTAAAACATAGTCAATGAATATATATGTGAATAAAAAAAAGATGTACGTAAATCGTGTAAGTGACAATGGTCAAATACGACGATAGTGTTCAACGCAGTTTTATTGCTAATAGTAGCTACAAATGAGATTTGAAAAGTATTATAAATGTAAAAAATTTAAATTATAAAGTGGGGTACTTCGTACAGAATCAAAGCACTGATGAAGTACTGCTTCTCCATCGTTACAATCTTGCTGAAGCCCATTTGTCACGAGGATTATTAAACAGATTTCTTTGTTTAAGTTCACAAATAGCAACACATTGCAAGCCTTTTGCGCAATGTAAACTTCGTCCTTTGCAAAGGTACTTTTGTCTAAATAAATGGCAGCTGTTCCTACAGCGGCCAACTGCAACTTATGGGCAGTGACAGCCCTACTTAAAATTATGAGAAAAAACATTCTTTCGATATTCCCATACGCTCTAAGACCTCGAAATGTCATTTTTTGGCTGTATTGGAATCCATTCTTTTTCGTGTATAAAACTCCCTCCAATCGATTTCTCGTCGAATTCTATAAATACACTCCTGGAAATGGAAAAAAGAACACATTGACACCGGTGTGTCAGACCCACCATACTTGCTCCGGACACTGCGAGACGGCTGTACAAGCAATGATCACACGCACGGCACAGCGGACACACCAGGAACCGCGGTGTTGGCCGTCGAATGGCGCTAGCTGCGCAGCATTTGTGCACCGCCGCCGTCAGTGTCAGCCAGTTTGCCGTGGCATACGGAGCTCCATCGCAGTCTTTAACACTGGTAGCATGCCGCGACAGCGTGGACGTGAACCGTATGTGCAGTTGACGGGCTTTGAGCGAGGGCTTATAGTGGGCATGCGGGAGGCCGGGTGGACGTACCGCCGAATTGCTCAACACGTGGGGCGTGAGGTCTCCACAGTACATCGATGTTGTCGCCAGTGGTCGGCGGAAGGTGCACGTGCCCGTCGACCTGGGACCGGACCGCAGCGACGCACGGATGCACGCCAAGACCGTAGGATCCTACGCAGTGCCGTAGGGGACCGCACCGCCACTTTCCAGCAAATTAGAGACACTGTTGCTCCTGGGGTATCGGCGAGAACCATTCGCAACCGTCTCCATGAAGCTGGGCTACGGTCCCGCACACCGTTAGGCCGTCTTCCGCTCACGCCCCAACATCGTGCAGCCCGCCTCCAGTGGTGTCGCGACAGGCGTGAATGGAGGGACGAATGGAGACGTGTCGTCTTCAGCGATGAGAGTCGCTTCTGCCTTGGTGCCAATGATGGTCGTATGCGTGTTTGGCGCCGTGCAGGTGAGCGCCACAATCAGGACTGCATACGACCGAGGCACACAGGGCCAACACCCGGCATCATGGTGTGGGGAGGGATCTCCTACACTGGCCGTACACCACTGGTGATCGTCGAGAGGACACTGAATAGTGCACGGTACATCCAAACGGTCATCGAACCCATCGTTCTACCATTCCTAGACCGGCAAGGGAACTTGCTGTTCAAACAGGACAATGCACGTCCGCATGTATCCCGTGCCACCCAACGTGCTCTAGAAGGTGTAAGTCAACTACCCTGGCCAGCAAGATCTCCGGATCTGTCCCCCATTGAGCATGTTTGGGACTGGATGAAGCGTCGTCTCACGCGGTCTGCACGTCCAGCACGAACGCTGGTCCAACTGAGGTGCCAGGTGGAAATGGCATTTCAAGCCTTTCCACAGGACTACATCCAGCATCTCTACGATCGTCTCCATGGGAGAATAGCAGCCTGCATTCCTGCGAAAGGTGGATATACTCTGTACTAGTGCCGACATTGTGCATGCTCTGTTGCCTGTGTCTATGTGCCTGTGGTTCTGTCAGTGTGATCATGTGATGTATCTGACCCCAGGAATGTGTCAATAAAGTTTCCCCTTCCTGGGACAATGAATTCACGGTGTTCTTATTTCAATTTCCAGGAGTGTATCTTTTTCGGGAGTAAATAATTCTATTGACAGAACACTCCGATTTTGACGAGGCAAGATCTAGCATCGCAGTTTCCTGCTTCGTCTCAGGAAGTATTTGTGTGAATGTGAGGATAGTGTGTCGATCGAACCGTGCCAACTAGTAACATACAAAATTTAAAAAGTATGAAATACTAGATAAATTAAAAAGAAGACACATAAAAACCTCTAAAAACAAAAAAAAGTATTGTTTCTGTAAGTTTAATATAAGAATTAATATCTTGAGTCAAGCGTCGTCCCGTGTGGGAACCGCTCATTAAGTAAAATTAAAACAGAATACATTTAAAAAAATTATAAAGTATGAAATTCAAGTACAAATAAGCTTCGGAGGTAACGTATTAAATATCAAAACAACAGTATCTAATAAATGAAACAAAGTCTTAATTAATCTGCTCTGAAAAATTCGTCGTATAATCACAACCGTCAACGACGCTGCCATGACGGGAACGTCCTCTTCCACACCCGGTCACGCCCTGCGGGCCCCATACCGCTCTTCGTGCGACTCGCGTTCGCCATTTAATGAAACGTGAGTTATGACGCTATCAACAGGCCGCTGCAGGACATAATCCTCATAGATAGATTAATGTATGAAAATATTTTCGTACAAAAATATTTAAAATATATGATAAAAAGTAAATACTTAACTCTATTCTTCAACAATTTATGCTAATTAACAAAGGACTGGTTTACATACTTTATATAATAACTAATTGGAACTTCATTAATTATTTAGAGGCGTGGATGTGGGAAGCGCAGGACTGGAAGAGACGACACTAAACAGAAGAGGCTTATACCCAGCAATAATGAAAGTATGTTGTTCTAGGAAGATTAGCTGCTGTTAGCATCTTATATTTTTAAAATTTACTTAGCTGTCTCCTGACGCAACGACGCTCAATCTTAAAAGAGCAAACATGTTTTTTAACATTTCAGAGGTTTTGTGGGTCTGGAGGTTTCCTCATTTTTAATTTAAGTTTTTTCTACGTTTTTCGATTTATAACCAAGTAAAATTCGAACATTTTGCAACCCAACAGGTGAGACTGGTGTTAGTGGCCGATATCTACTGGTTACTGTAAGAAACCCTTACCTGCTGTTTAAAGAATCTCTTACGAATTTAATCATTCCCTCTCTCACTTGGTAAGGGACATTGCTTCCTTGTTTACTTCTTGTTCAGCTGTGTCCAGTTAGTACTCCATAACCACAGTTCTGGTTGAAGGTTATTTGTTTTTAATTATTGCCGCTTGTTGTTTTCTTAATCAGTAATAAAGTACAAAGCTAATCTGGGAGTCACCCCTCCTAATAGGGAACTTGTGTTTACAATTGTTTTATAAGATAATACTAAATCGCAATCAAACTGTTATGCACACCTCTCGATACCACTACTGACATTCGCAAAATCATTAAAAATATGATGATAGTTATCACTTTATATCCTTCTAATTACAACTGAGTAAAACAAATTTTTAGATGCCACAACCTTTTAGCCTTGAAGTGGGGCAAAGCCGTCCTGACACATGTGGTTTGTGCAAGTTGCATACATTCAGGGGAAAGCGTACATTCAGGAACAAATTAAAACCCTCCCCTTAACCAACCGATATGCTAATCGGTTTATAACCCACTGGGGTTGATTTATGACCCTATAGGAAGTGATTTATGAACCCCTGGGTATAATTTGTTCTTCTGAAAAACCTCTGACCCCTCTCCACCTCCTCCTCTTCCCCACCTCTGGGAAAAGGGACACTTCTGTTGTCAAACTTTCCCATTCAGTTCTGAGTCATTTTTCCCCCTCCTGGGAAGCCCCCCAGCTCCCCTCTTCCCTACTTACTCCCTCCTCTCCTCCATCTGGTGAGAAAAAGAATAGGTCCTTACTGAGCTACTGGAGAAGACATGAAATTCAAATCGATGGCAGCTGACATAATAAAATATTGCTTAATTCAATTTCCATGTACATTAATCAGTTTGTGGGGTACATTGCTGCTCCCTAAGATGCGAATAGCCCCATTATCCATGACATAATAACTGTAAGCACTGAGAAATCGAATGAAGTGCAATATATTAGCTGATGTTTTGCGTCGCCCACATGTACATCAACTGGCCAGGAGCCACCAGGAACATGTTGTGGTATAGTATGCATTTTGCCGACTATTTGATCACTGTTCAGAACTACATTACTGCAGTGTCACTGTATGCAGTGCCCCCCTGAGGAGATATTTAGTTGAGATGTTCAGAGTGCAGCTTAAATATGTGTATTACGTGTAAACATACAGCTGAGGACTGCATCCATAGCTTCCCACACGAGAAACGTAAGGTGATGATAAAGTATGAGTGTGGAGCGAATACTTTACCGCAAATAATGGCAATGCAACAGGATGCATTTTACAATTCGGAGACACTAATGCCTATGCTGTAGCTGTTCATGATCTTTGAAATAGCGACACAATCTGCAGTACAGGAGACAACTTTGTACTAGTCCACTACCACACTCAGAATGAATCAAAGGTGTACAGTTTTGTGTATAGCTCTTGAGTGAGCTAGTTCGCAAAACTGTCACAGAGGATGCTTGAAATGGGTCTTTCTCCCCCACCACTTCCTGGGAATCGATAGGAATGAAGCAATCCCGCCTCCCGCATCTGGCAATTGGCAGGAACTTGTAGGATCTTAGGAATGCTGCATATGGTCTCAGGATCATGATGGACGAATGCGCTTCCAGTCACAGTTAGTGGAAGAACCGTGAAGCGTCAACAGCAACTGAGATGTTCATCTGCCTCAGTCTTGTAGAAGAAGTGTAAGGATAATTATATGTGATTCAGCTCCACGTCTTTCTTCAGCTCCAAGTCTTTTTTCAACTCCATAACATTGTTTCAGAGTTCTTATTGTTTCTTCTTCTTTGTTCAGTAGTCTCTATCATGTTCAGACCGCAGCAATCATGAACATGCCTGGACCAGTAGCGATTACTGACGTGTTGGGACCAGCAGCAACCTCCAGCCTGTCAGTAGCAACAGTGGCAGTGGCACCTTGGGGATCTGTAGAGCAGCTGACACGCATGTAGCAGTAGGAAAACCAGATATTATAGTCCATCCTGCTCATCACTTTGTGTAATGAAGACACCCAGCCAGTCACAATCTCTCAGAAGAATTTGGCTGGAGGCTGTACACCACCCAGTGCTGGTTTCTGACATACGCACCATCCCAGAAAATTCTGTTGTTATTGCAAGGACACAGTGTTGATTTGGTGCACTAGGAGCTGCTGATTCCCTCCAGTGCTCTAAGGCTTTTCCCTTCAACTTAGAATTTAACAGCTAGTAATTCAAAGCTCTTAAGTATTGGTAGAGAAGTATCAGCGGACATTGATGTCGAACCATTTCTCTGCAATACCCAAACACTACAAACTTATTCAACCTACTGATGGTGCTATCACTTGTCTTGGAAAGACTGAACGGTCAGCAGCTGTTTGTTCAAACTGTGTATTAGTACACTGCAAATTATCTCGAAACATATAGTTTGCATGCAGACGATTAGAGCATTGTATGAATATTGTGTCAAAACGAGAAGCTAAAGGAACACTCATCAATTTCAGGGAAAGACACACTGAATTCTATGAATAGAAGAAAGCTTTATTTGCTAAATTCTGTACATGTGTAAAAACAATGAAGGAACTAATGACACCTCATCACTTCACACATATCACAGTTCTTGATCCATCAGATGACCTATCTGTATCTGAATAAAGTGACATTGAATCCACATAATGATCTTTAGCAATCTCATAGCGGAACTGATACATGTGAATCACTGATTGCAGAAACAGCATTAGTCTATGCATGTTGATTTTGAGAAAAACGGAAAAATAAGTTTGTAGGCCTGAGTATTCTACTTTCTTTGACAGCTCTACTTTACTTTAAACGGCACAGTTTATGATGATGTCTAGACACTATTTTCAATGATGTAATGATTAGATTATATAATGATTTAAATATGCAAAGTTCGTGGACACGTGCTGTTTCTGCAATCAATTGGTTGCCAGAAATGCAAGTCTGTGTTATTCAGCAGTTTATTTGTAAATTTATTATGTTCGATACAAAAACTGTTATTATTAGGCTACAAAACAGTTTCTGAAGATCAGCTATATTATTTCTCACAACCAAAAGTCTTATTTTATGTGTACATAACAGATTCTGAACAACTACTTATAACTACAAATTACAATCAGGTAAATAGCAAGCTTAGTGAAATATTGATTGTACCCATGGCTATTATTCACTGTCAGGCCCTCTGTTGTCTATCGAAGGCCAGTTGTAGAGACCTCTGTAAAAAGATAGGTGCTCTTCAGGGATATGTGGCTCCAGTTTCTTGGGGTTCAGCTATTTTCTTCTCACTTAGTGGTACACGTTTATCGTATGCTGCAGCAGTCAGTAGAGTTACTGTTCTTTTTAAATCAAGAAGTAAACGAAAAGTGTGTGTCACCAGGCTCCCAATGTATGGTTTTGCAATGACATTCGCACTACACTCACTGCTGTATTCAAATTCCATGAATTCTGAAACGGTGAAGGATTGTTTCTCATTCCTTGTGAGCTGTTAATTGTTTCCAAAGGAAAGGCATTGCGTTTGTAAAATTTAGGCCACCATTGTTTGAAAGTCAGTACAAACTCTGTTGAAACAACTTTAACCTAGTATTTATTAAAGGTACTTGGAGGAACAATAAGTTCTACAAACTGCATGATGCTATAAATCCTACCGACAGCTCGAATTTTTCTCTTAATCACTGCAAAGTCCCTGTCACAGGCTAAGAATGAATGGCCTCTGACGGGGAAATAATGATAAATTCTGAGTAAACGCTGAGATTCTGCAACTACCATGAGGAACCTGAGCGTAGTATTATTCTTATTCTGCCCTGGGCAGCCATCTGAAAATTTATGCAGGTATTTTATGTTTGGTGGCAACTCGTTTCGTATGTAATCCAGCAGAAACGTGCAGACTTCATCGGCACCCTTCTTTGCTACACGTTCGTGAGAAATGTAGAATGTTGCATATCCTGTCTTCAGGTTGTAGATATTGAATACAGTAACATTGAGTTGCCGAAGGTAGAAAACTTCCTGGACTGGAGTGGTAGGAAAGGACAGATTCTGCATAAAATCTGTGGCAGTACCTGCAATATCCTCGGCTTTTTGGCGCAATACTTGTACTTCACAAACACGAGCAGAAAACTTTACAGCCCTGCGCTTATGAACCATCCTTTCTGCAGCGGCAACCCTCGTAGCCTTTTAATTCAGTGTTTTGTTTCGTAATTTATTCTGAAGCGCTTCACAAGTACCACATGTGCCAACTTGTGGTCGACCAAATGTAAGTGAAAAACGTTCTTTGAATATTTTTAAATAAAATTCGTACTTAGATATTACTTGCTTTGGGATGTCGTAATATGAACTGCTCATGCATGATTTTGACATTAAGTTGTCTATTTAAATAACGCTGTTCTCTTCTGCCACAGTGAGCAATTTTTTGGGGATAGGAATTTATGTAATCAATTATGAGACTTATTTCTGCACCACCGATTTGATTTTCCGATTCATTTTTACTCCTCTGGTCACTAGGAGACTTTCCACAAGCAAGCATATTGCTTATCCTCCTTACCCTTTGATTTCTGACACCATGGATACTTAAGAAAGCCTTATTGCATACCTCTGATCGTCCAGTGCTGGAATTAATAAAATAGTGAAATTTGTTGAATCTTGGTTTGCAGTTGCCTCCATCTGGTACTCTTCTTCGTCTTCTAGAAATATTACCTACTGTAATCAGCCCTCGGAGATAATTTTGTGCTTCCTGTGATGTCATGTTGTAGAAAAGTGAAAATATTTCATTTCTTTCCTCTTCAGGAATTCCTGCAAACCGGTTTCTACTACATCTACAAAATTACACAGATATTACAGTCACGCAATAAATCATTAGTTTTCTATTTTACTGACGTACCGTATAACCTCCCGTATTAGAACATTGCTTACTTGCAGTCCACACCAATGCTTTTGTTTGAAACTAATTTTCCACTGTAGTTTTTGTACTCTAAACCTTTAATTCGCGACCTTTTTATGATTTCACACTGATACTCAATATAATGACATATGGCCGAATTGCCTGGGACATCATGGGATGGGAAAAATGAATGAAAATGGCCACACTCTGCTTGAAGTTTGCTGCTTTTATGGACTCTGTATTACAAACACGTATTTCCAGCTTAAGGATCAGCACATGGTGTCTTGGAGACAACCGCGCTGTCATCACTGACATCAACTTGACTTAGTCATAGCTAGGCGTACAGGTCTCAAAAATGTGCTACTGACACGAAGTTATCATAGTGCTGATTGCAACACTGACCACGCCCTGGTGGCGTGCACATTGAGGCTCACTCCTGAGAAATGTCACCACGCTAAACCGAGAGGTTATCCCCGTATCAACATAGATCATGTTCATGACACACAAAGAAAGCAGGATTTTTCCAGGAATTTTGAAAGTGCAAGCAGAAAGGAATGTTGATAAGAAATGGTCAAAACTCTCGGGTGCAATCTACAACACAGCAGTATTTGCCAATGGAATAAAAGGAAAAAGAAATAAGGACTGGTACGAGCAAAATCTGGAAGAAATGGAACCAGTCACTGAGGCTAAACGGAAAGCCCTGCTTGCTTACAAAAGAAACCCAAATGAAATAACTCGAGATGACCTACGAAAGCAAAGAACAGGGCACAGCAAACATCCAGGAGATGTGCAAATAACTACTGCCTGAATTTATGTGCAGGTATACAGAAAGCGGCCGATTCTGGGAATGCTAAGGAAATGTACGATGGTATTAAGAAAGCAATTGGAATAATTGTCAGAAAAACAGCTCCTCTGAAGTCCAAGACGGGTGAAGTCATTACTGATGAAGGCAAACAAATGGAACGCTGGGTTGAACATTACCTCGAGTTGTATGCAGCCGAGAATGAAGTTAGCAAGGATGCATATGATGCCATCAAACAAATGCCAGTTATGGAAGAACTAGATGCAATGCCTACTATGGAGGAACTTAAGAGAAGTAGATTCTCTTGCTAACGGTAAGGCCCCAGGTGAAGATGGGATCCCTGCAGAGGTTATTAAGTATAACAAGTCTGTTCTTCTCAAACATTCATATTCACTTATCTCAACCAGCTGGGATGAAGGTTATGTCCCGATGAGTATGCCGAATTCGAGGATAGTTACTCTATATAAACAGAAAGGGAACAGAAGTGACTGTAACAATTACCGAGGCATTTCGTTACTAAGTGTAGCCGGGAAAGCTTATGCAAGAGTCATCCTAATGCGGTTACAAGTCCTAGCTTCTAGAATCTACCCAGAATCTCCGTGTGGCTTCAGGCCCGGCCGATCAACCGTAGATATGATCTTCTCCTTAAGACAGCTACAAGAGAAATGTCGTGAGCAGCAGAGGCCACTTTATATTGCTTTCATTGACCTTGTTAAAGCGTTTGATTTAGTGAGCAGAAATGGGCTTTTCAAACTGTTGCGGAAGATTGGATGCCCACCTAAACTACTACAGATAATTGTCTCTTTCCATGAGAAAACACAAGCAACGATCTGTTTCAACGGTAAAACATCAGAAGCATTCCCTTTTCATAGCGGTGTGAAACAGGGGTGTGTGTTAGTTCCTACATTATTTGGGATTTTCTTTTCCCTTCAGCTCAGATTTTCCTTTGAAGACTGTGTATGATTTTTTTTAAGCATTCTCCCAACCTGATAGTATAGTGTTTCCCAGATGCTACATCTGTGATTTTCTTCAAGTAGTGGTGATATAATTTTACACATGTTTTCTGTCGGTCTTTGGAAATGGACATGGTCACATGCTTCCTGCTCCCAGAAGCCTATTCATGCTACACAATAGACATAGTCTCTTGTAAGCGCTCTACATATTTGATAACTTCCATGTTAAACTCCACCTTCATGTTAAAAAATTATATTTGTGTCTTGCCCATGCTCTATATATTTACAATTGGGATAGGTTTTTTGTAAATAACCTCAAAGACCTATGGTAACAAATTTTTTCATTTATTCAGTTCTCGAAAATAAAATTTGTCTCTTGAGATACAATTTGTTTCTCTATGTACAGTTTGGTCCTAATATTCACTTATTCACTGCAGAGATAATTTTTTTCACACAATATAAAAAAAAAAAATCATGGGTTAAAATATTAAGAATTTTCATATGTGTGAGTCAATGCTAATATCTGTTGCAGAGATACTTTTAATTCTGCACTAGAACTAAATTCTACATTTCCAATAGTAGTAATTACATGGTTGTTATACATCAACAACTTTGATGAACTGTGAACTACATATTTACAGGCTGAAATGCCTTTCAGACAGATGAATGTGCAGCGAGGTGGCGGACTGTTCGTATGCCAGATTTGGAGAACTAGGTTCTACAGGATATTGAGACAGACTGTAGTACAAGCTCTAGGCAAGTGGTCAATCAGCCTGATGTAAGCCAAACTACGATTCTGTGTATCTGGCATGACAACTGCTACAATCTCTATAACATTCAATTCCATGGAGGTGACTGGACATCTGTTGTGATGTGGACGCAATGCAGAGCTGCACCATGTTCTCGAATGGCTTATTGTTTTTACACTCACACCACCCATTCCTGGAGACATATTTATAGGAACTATTTTCCTCCATTTCCAATCAGAAATCCATGACTGCAGTCTGTTGGTTTTATTAATGTTCACCCTGTATACATTTAACTTAAAAAACCAATCAGACTTGGGAAGCATGTGCCAGATGAATTGGAAAAACTTGTCTATCTACATGACATGCAAGATGAGTAAATACATTTCTGGTGTACATGTCTTTCGTCAGTATATATGTTGAGCAGATATTTTATAAGTACAAGTGTACACAGTACACAATCTTCACACACACACATGGTGTGTATAAATAAATAAATATTTACACACACACACACACACACACACACACACACACACACACACACACACACACACACACACACATATATATATATATATATATATATATATGTGTGTGTGTGTGTGTGTGTGTGTGTGTGTGTGTGTGTGTGTATGTATCTTGATAAGTATGGAAATGTGATTACACATGTCGATCACATCTCGATTATGGGCAGCATGGGGTTCACACCTGAGTCTCAGGACGTGCGCTAGCAGCGCATGTCGGGTGTTTCAAGTGTCAACTTCGCGTCTCAATATCTCGTGATGTAATGGGAATATTGCGATGCAATCAACGCCATTGTGGATGTGCCTTCCCATGCTATGGATTGCTGAAGAAAAAATATAGGAGGTCATTTTAAAAAACATAAGTTTGTGTTAAAAAACACATATGCTTTCGTTTTAGAATGTTTCCAAATATGTACATTCATGGGCCCCGGCCCTACATTGATACCGGTGAAAGTCGTTTTCCAATGGCTGTTATTGGTTCAAATGGTTCAAACGGCTCTGAGCAATATGGGACTCAACTTCTGAGGTCATTAGTCCCCTAGAACTTAGAACTAGTTAAACCTAACTAACCTAAAGACATCACAAACATCGATGCCCGAGGCAGGATTCGAACCTGCGACCGTAGCGGTCTAGCGGTTCCAGACTGCAGCGCCTGTAACCGCACGGCCACTTCGGCCGGCCAGCTGTTATTGTTCCAGAGATATTTTGGGTGGACAAGATAGCTGGGACACCCTGTATATATATATATATATATATATATATATATATATATATATATATATATATACAATTACTTACACTATGATAAGAGGATCTTTTTATCGTCATGAGGCGACAGACCAACTTCAGATTGCAGTACATTCCTCCACCATATTCTGTAGTGGCACACCATGAATACTGCTCCCACTGCAAGTAGTTTTCGATTGAGAAGCCTCTTGGTGCCAGATGATGCATATACTTGGCCTGCCTCAGGGTATAACCTTCCAATATGAAATATACATACATTTTCGTTACAGACCTGCTAGCTCTCACCTTCCATTAGGCCAATAAACTTCTTTTTCTGTGGGACAGTACCGTAAGGATTGTCGACCATGTATATAGATAGAAATATCTAATTCTTCTCTGTGGTAGTTCATTACTTCTTTTGGATAGCAAATCCTCATTAAATACACGAAGCTATCTGTATCCATATGAAGTATACTATGGATCAGTCAAATGAGGTTTTGTATACTCATAATGAAACTGTACATGTGGAATTTGGGGAGGTCTAGTACGCATACCCCACATAAATAAGTTTCACAAACTCTTCTGCAATCCTCGCCATCTCCACAGCAACAAACATTCAATTCAGTACTGTAACCCATTTAAAACTTGATCTAACGCCCATCTCATTCAGTTGTAATCAAAATTATACAGTGTTCCATCAAGTTTGTTATCTCCCTGTCACTCAATTGGAGCACGCCACCCCCTCTCTCTCAACAAATGGATACTGCAAGAATGGAAGAGTTTCAGCCTCATCGTCACAAATGATCTTTTTGTCGCCATGAGGTGACAGGCCAACTTCACATTGCAGCACAGTGTACACCTCGTGTCCTCTCGATCCTCCACCATATTCTGTGGTGGCACACCATGAATACTACTCGCACTGCAAGTAGTTTTCGATTGAGAAGCCTCTTGTTGCCAGATGATGCACACCCGTGGCCTGCCTCAGGGTAGAACCTTCCAATATGCAATATGCATACATTTTCGTTACAGACCTGCTAACTCAACAATCAGTGACTTATACATCTCACCATCCATTAGGCCAATGAACTTCTTTTACGGATCGCAAATCCTCGTTAAATACACGAAGCTATCTGTATCCATATGAAGTATACTATGGATAAGTCAAAAGAGGTTTTGTATACTCATAATGAAAGTGTACATGTGGAATTTGGGGAGGTCTAGTACGCATACCCCACATAAATAAGTTTCACAAACTCTTCTGCAATCCTCGCCATCTCCACAGCAACAAACATTCAATTCAGTACTGTAACCCATTTAAAACTTGATCTAACGCCCATCTCATTCAGTTGTAATCAAAATTATACAGTGTTCCATCAAGTTTGTTATCTCCCTCTCACTCAATTGGAGCACGCCACCCCCTCTCTCTCAACAAATGGATACTGCAAGAATGGAAGAGTTTCAGCCTCATCGTCACAAATGATCTTTTTGTCGCCATGAGGTGACAGGCCAACTTCACATTGCAGCACAGTGTACACCTCGTGTCCTCTCGATCCTCCACCATATTCTGTGGTGGCACACCATGAATACTACTCGCACTGCAAGTAGTTTTCGATTGAGAAGCCTCTTGTTGCCAGATGATGCACACCCGTGGCCTGCCTCAGGGTAGAACCTTCCAATATGCAATATGCATACATTTTCGTTACAGACCTGCTAACTCAACAATCAGTGACTTATACATCTCACCATCCATTAGGCCAATGAACTTCTTTTACGGATCGCAAATCCTCGTTAAATACACGAAGCTATCTGTATCCATATGAAGTATACTATGGATAAGTCAAAAGAGGTTTTGTATACTCATAATGAAAGTGTACATGTGGAATTTGGGGAGGTCTAGTACGCATACCCCACATAAATAAGTTTCACAAACTCTACTGCAATCCTCGCCATCTCCACAGCAACAAACATTCAATTCAGTACTGTGACTCATTTAAAACTGTTGGTCAAATAAAAAAAATTCCCAAAGCCACACATAATGGGAGCCTGCAGTGTCATATAAAAAATACACTCCTTCTGCTAGGAGGATTGCTTGAAGGAGATTGCCTGGATAGTGCTAACCAGCTTCATCCCCAATCTGGGATACTGCTGGAGGTTTCATTAGTGTAAAATGAATCTCCACTTATTCCCAGCACTGTCATCAATTTTAGGGTGGAGCCTCCCATCTGAACTACTTGCTATGAACAAAGGGGCAAATCGTCGTTTGCCTCATGAAAACTAATACGGTATGTGATTTTTGCTCGCATAACATCCCCAAATCATTATCAGCCACCATAGCGTCGATTTTTTCATCTAACCCCTAGCTCATCTTTGGTCAGCCATCGATATTCGCCAATCAGCAGTGATTGTCACATGCTGTGTCCATATAGGTTATAGATATTCAAATACTTGACGTAACTCGAATCAAGGGTTGCACTGAACCTCTCACCCATACATGTGTTACTTGCATTGATCTGCCTATAGATGCACTGACGAAGTCCCTCATCGCTCCCTCATTCAAAGAAAAGAAGCATGTCGACATCAGTCAATAGTTTGATGCTGTTCATCATTTTATTGAGCATAGTGTCCCAAGACAACCCAAATGCTGTGCGATAAAAGGTGGGATCCAGAGAATATGTGGTCATGCATAGTCTGTGGAACTTCTCGAAAACATCTGCTAGCAAGATCATGTCTGTATCTATGTAAAGCTATGCGTACTCTCCTAGTGGAAATGATGAATTGCCACCATACATTCACAGCATCCTCGTACTTTGCATTCGTTATGCCATCGACTATAAGCTTGCTGGAAATTAGCCAGGTGTTCAACTAGAATGTGAGTGTCTTACGTACTTAAAATATTAAACAAAACGGGTATGTGTTGCGGTAATCAATATTTCAAGTTTCTTGTGTTATGGGTGATGCCACGGAATTTCCCACAAAATGACAGTAGACCCAACAAGAAGTTTCCGCTTCTCTGTCTAACAGGATCCTACAAATAGGCAGTCACCCACCTTCATGACCGATCTTCATTCTTCTTCGGTCGGGTCACGGGGATGTTAATGCTGTAAAGGTTATCAGCCTCCTATGAAAGTTTTTCAAGCTCATTGTGAAGCCCAACTGCCGGATATTCCCGACCTAAGATTTGCACAGGTTAAGATTCAGATCATAGGACAATGCAACTTGATAGTCTGCTGCATATGGTACATGCTTTTCTGTGAAGGTAGACAGTGAGGACGTAGGGTTACTTGCACAGTGGGTCGCTGGAGCGAGGAGGCAATCCAAGTCGGCATACACCATAAGTAGGCATCGCGAAGCACAGTTTACTAATTCTCTTGCTAACAACGTATCTGAGGGAAGGGTATTCAGCAAATATGGTGCTTACGTGCGTGTTTTCTATTTTGGGAGGAAATGAGTCCGGTCATGAGCCTGATCCAGCAGTAACGATAATTGTCTTCCCATTTTCCTCATCTGAGAATACCAACTTGTTGAAATATATGTTACACTTATTCTCAAATTTTGAGAAATGTAGGGGCCCAACGACTGTGTGTTTATCTCACTTGCATTTTTCCAGGAAATAAACATGAACCGATTTTCTGGTATTCAGAGCCACAAATTTAATTATATACTGAACTTTGACGGGGAACTCGATACTGTCAAAAATATAACACCTATGAATACCAACACCTATGCTGTATCGACATGTGTGTTCCAGATTCTGTACGATATTTCTCTGGCAAGCCAGGATTGACCATTCAAAACAACCTGGTCTGTTTTATTTTTGACACTTTTACATGCCTTCTTACATCTACATCTACATTTATTCTCCGCAAGCCACCCAACGGCGTGTGGCGGAGGGCACTTTATCTGCTGTATCCTTAGGAAGATTGATACAGCTGGACCATCCATTTACTGAATCATAGAGATGCATATATATGTGAAGAGTTGTAGCATCGCGTTTTAGTACCTGAATAGTGTAAATTCGCGTAGTCGTCTGTCTTATGTTTTTGTTTTGAATGGCCAGTGTCGGTTGGTCACAGTCAGTGTGCTCCCTGCCGCCGTTGGATAAGCAGATGCAGCAGCAAGTCGTATACTCCTAGCTCACTCATTTGTTACATAGTTTAATTCTTAATTTATTTGCGTGTTTTTGGTACTTGCATTGTTAAATTCATAAATTTCGGGCGTATTATAGTATTTGAGAGTAGTAGCATCGCGTTTTAGTACCTGAATAGTGTAAATTCGCGTAGTCTCCTTCCGCCGCCGAGCAGTGTGTCAGCAGTGCACAAGTTACTGCATTTACTAGGCAATCTCGTATTTTAATAACCGTTTAAATTTTGTGTCGATTTGTTTGCGCTCTGTGTAGATTAGTTCAGACGTTCTTTGCACAAGTTTTTAGCATGGATAGGGACTGCAACTGCTGTGTTCGGATGCAGGCTGAGTTGGCATCCCTTCGCTCCCAGCTTCAGGCAGTGTTGACTTCGGTCACACAGCTTGAGGCTGTTGCCAATGGGCATCACTGTGGGGGTCCGGATGGGAGTTTGTCGGGGACGGCCAGCTCGTCCCACGCATCCCCCGATCGGGCTACGACTGTGGTTGCCCGGGATACTGCCCGCATTGAGGCTGATCCCTCACCTGTGGTAGAGTGGGAGGTCGTCTCAAGGTGTGGCAGGGGGCGAAAGACATTCCGGAGGGCTGAACGGAAGGCCTCTCCAGTTTGTCTGACGAACCGGTTTCAGGCTCTGTCTCTGGCTGATACTCAGGCTGATACTGATCTTCGGCCTGACATGGCTGCCTGTCCTGTTCCAGAGGTCGCCCCTCAGTCTGCAAGATCCGGGCGGTCGCAGAGGGTGGGCTTACTGGTAGTTGGGAGCTCCAACGTCAGGCGCGTAATGGGGCCCCTTAGGGATATGGCAGCAAGGGAGGGGAAGAAGACCAAAGTGCACTCCGTGTGCATACCGGGGGGAGGAAATCCTCTCTGGCTTCCGGCGGCTATCTGATTTGGTGAAGACTGCCAGTCTCGCTAGCGGGATGAAAGCAGAGCTCACCATCTGCAGCATCGTCGACAGGACTGACTGCGGACCTTTGGTACAGAGCCGAGTGGAGGGTCTGAATCAGAGGCTGAGACGGTTCTGCGACCTTGTGGGCTGCAGATTCCTCGACTTGCGCCATAGGGTGGTGGGGTTTCGGGTTCCGCTGGATAGGTCAGGAGTCCACTACACGCAACAAGCGGCTACACGGGTAGCAGGGGTTGTGTGGCGTGGGCTGGGCGGTTTTTTAGGTTAGATGGCCTCGGGCAAGTACAGAAAGGGCAACAGCCTCAACGGGTGCGGGGCAAAGTCAGAACATGCGGGGACCAAGCAGCAATCGGTATTGTAGTTGTAAACTGTCGAAGCTGCGTTGGTAAAGTACCGGAACTTCAAGCGCTGATAGAAAGCACTGAAGCTGAAATCGTTATAGGTACAGAAAGCTGGCTGAAGCCAGAGATAAATTCTGCCGAAATTTTTACAAAGGTACAGATGGTGTTTAGAAAGGATAGATTGCATGCAACCGGTGGTGGAGTGTTCGTCGCTGTTAGTAGTAGTTTATCCTGTAGTGAAGTAGAAGTGGATAGTTCCTGTGAATTATTATGGGTGGAGGTTACACTCAACAACCGAGCTAGGTTAATAATTGGCTCCTTTTACCGACCCCCCGACTCAGCAGCATTAGTGGCAGAACAACTGAGAGAAAATTTGGAATACATTTCACATAAATTTTCACAGCATGTTATGGTCTTAGGTGGAGATTTCAATTTACCAGATATAGACTGGGACACTCAGATGTTTAGGACGGGTGGTAGGGACAGAGCATCGAGTGACATTATACTGAGTGCACTATCCGAAAATTACCTCGAGCAATTAAACAGAGAACCGACTCGTGGAGATAACATCTTGGACCTACTGGTAACAAACAGACCCGAACTTTTCGACTCTGTAAGTGCAGAACAGGGAATCAGTGATCATAAGGCCGTTGCAGCATCCCTGAATTTGGAAGTTAATAGGAATATAAAAAAAGGGCGGAAGGTTTATCTGTTTAGCAAGAGTAATAGAAGGCAGATATCAGACTACCTAACAGATCAAAACGAAAATTTCTGTTCCGACACTGACAATGTTGAGTGTTTATGGAAAAAGTTCAAGGCAATCGTAAAATGCGTTTTAGACAGGTACGTGCCGAGTAAAACTGTGAGGGACGGGAAAAACCCACCGTGGTACAACAACAAAGTTAGGAAACTACTGCGAAAGCAAAGAGAGCTTCACTGCAAGTTTAAACGCAGCCAAAACCTCTCAGACAAACAGAAGCTAAACGATGTCAAAGTTAGCGTAAGGAGGGCTATGCGTGAAGCGTTCGGTGAATTCGAAAGTAAAATTCTATGTACCGACTTGACAGAAAATCCTAGGAAGTTCTGGTCTTACGTTAAATCAGTAAGTGGCTCGAAACAGCATATCCAGACACTCCGGGACGATGATGGCATTGAAACAGAGGATGACAAGCGAAAAGCTGAAATACTAAACACCTTTTTCCAAAGCTGTTTCACAGAGGAAGACCGCACTGCAGTTCCTTCTCTAAATCCTCGCACAAACGAAAAAATGGCTGACATCGAAATAAATGTCCAAGGAATAGAAAAGCAACTGGAATCACTCAACAGAGGAAAGTCCACTGGACCTGACGGGATACCAATTCGATTCTACACAGAGTACGCGAAAGAACTTGCCCCCCTTCTAACAGCCGTGTACCGCAAGTCTCTAGAGGAACGGAAGGTTCCAAATGATTGGAAAAGAGCACAGGTAGTCCCAGTCTTCAAGAAGGGTCGTCTAGCAGATGCGCAAAACTATAGACCTATATCTCTGACGTCGATCTGTTGTAGAATTTTAGAACATGTTTTTTGCTCGAATATCATGTCGTTTTTGGAAACTCAGAATCTACTATGTAGGAATCAACATGGATTCCGGAAACAGCGATCGTGTGAGACCCAACTCGCTTTATTTGTTCATGAGACCCAGAAAATATTAGATACAGGCTCCCAGGTAGATGCTATTTTTCTTGACTTCCGGAAGGCGTTCGATACAGTTCCGCACTGTCGCCTGATAAACAAAGTAAGAGCCTACGGAATATCAGACCAGCTGTGTGGCTGGATTGAAGAGTTTTTAGCAAACAGAACGCAGCATGTTGTTATCAACGGAGAGACGTCTACAGACGTTAAAGTAACCTCTGGTGTGCCACAGGGGAGTGTTATGGGACCACTGCTTTTCACAATATATATAAATGACCTAGTAGATAGTGTCGGAAGTTCCATGCGGCTTTTCGCGGATGATGCTGTAGTATACAGAGAAGTTGCAGCATTAGAAAATTGTAGCGAAATGCAGGAAGATCTGCAGCGGATAGGCACTTGGTGCAGGGAGTGGCAACTGACCCTTAACATAGACAAATGTAATGTATTGCGAATACATAGAAAGAAGGATCCTTTATTGTATGATTATATGATAGCGGAACAAACACTGGTAGCAGTTACTTCTGTAAAATATCTGGGAGTATGCGTGCGGAACGATTTGAAGTGGAATGATCATATAAAATTAATTGTTGGTAAGGCGGGTACCAGGTTGAGATTCATTGGGAGAGTCCTTAGAAAATGTAGTCCATCAACAAAGGAGGTGGCTTACAAAACACTCGTTCGACCTATACTTGAGTATTGCTCATCAGTGTGGGATCCGTACCAGATCGGGTTGACGGAGGAGATAGAGAAGATTCAAAGAAGAGCGGCGCGTTTCGTCACAGGGTTATTTGGTAACCGTGATAGCGTTACGGAGATGTTTAACAAACTCAAGTGGCGGACTCTGCAAGAGAGGCGCTCTGCATCGCGGTGTAGCTTGCTCGCCAGGTTTCGAGAGGGTGCGTTTCTGGATGAGGTATCGAATATATTGCTTCCCCCTACTTATACCTCCCGAGGAGATCACGAATGTAAAATTAGAGAGATTAGAGCGCGCACAGAGGCTTTCAGACAGTCGTTCTTCCCGCGAACCATACGCGACTGGAACAGGAATGGGAGGTAATGACAGTGGCACGTAAAGTGCCCTCCGCCACACACCGTTGGGTGGCTTGCGGAGTATAAATGTAAATGTAAATGAAGGTGTGGCATTTAGCTGAATGCTTTAGCTGACCCTCTAACTTCCATCTTCGAAAATTAGTCCAATATAGCACTCAAGATGGACTCACAAAACCACTTGTCGATTAATGTGCTCCATAATATTATGCCTTTTCCCCCAAATATAGCGATTGTACATGGTTCGTGGGGTGTGACAGTTTGATGCACAGCAAAGCGGTGCATTTAATGGCAGAATACTTGCAACATTAATAGCCTTGAGGTGCTCCATTTACAGAACAGGAATGCATGCTCTCAGGAAGCCTACAGGATCATGGTACCCTCCTGCTACGTTCTCTATCCTAGTGAATGAGAATCGCTCCTCAACAGCACACGCAATTATCGACTATTCACATTGCAGTATTGTGTTACTAATACGATGTCCTAAACTAAAAGAGTGGGGAAGCGAGCTGCCGCTGGGCCGCAGGATTACTCCTTTTACTGGAACTACAACTAGTTGACGATGATGCTGCTGCTGGCTGCAAGGATGATGATGCCTGCTTGAAGGAGCAGAGAGGTGAACGTACCTTGCAGTTTCGGCGAGTACATGAGGGACGAGATGGTGCACTGGCGCAGTTTCATCAGCATGGCTGTGGCTGCAGTTGCGGTGATGGTTGCTTCCTGAACTCTGAGACGATTGCCTGGGTGATAGTGGTCAGCTGAGCTAGTGCGGGGGTGGCGGCGGTAGAGGCGTCTGTGGCTGGCTGCTGCTGTAGCTGCTGCAGCTTCCTGTGCAGTGACGAGTGCTGCCTTTTGTGGCTGTGTGTACCGCACAGGACTGGGTTTTTTGGTGGCTCCTTATACCCATGTCATGGTGTACTGCTGTGAGACAGCTGCTAGAAGAAAAAGAATAATGAAAAAAAATTAAGTACAACGTTCTAGACATTGCTTGCTGCTCCTGCAAGGAAAGACAGAAAACTGGGTAAATGCAAGTAACGTGAGTATGTATAAAAACTACCTGTATTGTTCTGACTCCATGACTTATACTTCAGATCACTGAGAATCACATCTGGCATTTTCTCATGCTGACACAGATCCGCCTCCGTTTCCTGTACCCATACTGCTATTCATAATTGGGAATTGACACAAAATTCATCAACCGATCATGGCTTAACAGCCTGGACAATCATAATGGACATGACATTTCCAGCCGTGAAAGTCTACATTTTAGTATCATTCATAATTCTCACCTGAACCACTGTTTATCCATCTATCAAGGCAGCCAGAATCACCTACAACAGCAACATGTTGATATAATTAAAAAAAACGTACACACACACAAAATTGTAAAACAAATTTTAGAATGTGGACTTACACAAAAACTGTGACAAGGAAAGTATCACAGTCCCTGTCCCTTCCTGTTCCTCTTCATAGAAATCAACTACAGAACCAGCAGTAGACAACACATTACGTGCACACACAGCGCTATGATAAAATGTTAGAAAAATTTGCCTTTAGAGAATGTCTCAGCAACACATTACAGTTCTACAAAGATGGAAATATCTACTTAATATGTACTTACAATGCTGATGATACTGCTGTTGTTGCTGCTGCCTCTCAGCCTCCAGCTGATCCAATATATCATGGATATATTGTGAATCAATAATAACGCGAAATGTACTCAACACTACAAAATACTTAGTGAATGAATTGCGAGGGCATAAAAGTTACAGTTATCGTTTGGAATATGTACTTACCTGATAATTCTCCTTGCCTAGGTCGTTTGTCACTGGCACTCATGCTGTTTCTGCTGGGATGTTTCATCATGTAGTATAAACAAACAGCAGACAAGCAAACAAACAAAGACTGGAATGACATTAAGCAGATACAAAACCTGATGTAGACATTGACAACATCAGAATGAGGACCATTGAGGCTGGGGATAGGTTTATGTAGTTTCACTCATACAGCATTAGCCAATCGAAACGCAGTATACTTTCTGGAGGGATGGAAACCTGCGTCTGTGTCTTTGGACACCCTCTTCCATGCAGATGTTCACATGAACAGGAAGTAGTCACTTGTGGGAGACAGGCAGGGAGGAGTGTCTGTAATTTCCCGATCATAGGAATGCTGCCACATGGAACTTTGTTTGGGGCCATGAGGACAGATGGAGGTCACTTAGGTGGGTAGGTACATGTGTCCACTCAGACCAGTATCAATGGGGCTGCAGCTCCCGGTGACAGTGAGCTCTGCAGCCTCTGGCAACTGTTTCCGAGCAGTGGGCTGTTTGGCTGCGTTTGTCTACATGGCATAGAGGGCAGGCATCTCGAGCATACATGGTCTTGGGGTAGTTCTGCCAGCCACTGTGTGGCACTTTTAATCTTGGGTGGGTGCAATTAGTCTGCAGGCTTCCACAGCGAATGGAGCTGTCAGCACTTCCATGGCATGTAGGACCTGTTGTAATCTTTGTATGCACACAGTCGGGAAAAAAAGACTAGGTGGTATGTAGATGATCTTTCACACTTAATCTGTATTTAGTAGTTGTGAGGACTAGTTTCATGATATTCATGTGGTATTTAGTATCATGATCGGTATTTAACAAATTAGGCAGTTTTAGACCTCCGCAGCATGCCGAGGTGCATGCTCAGTGCCCCACACAGCACCTGGCGACACCCGGCTGGCAGATGCACAAGACACCGTGTCTGCTGTGTGGCCAGTTGACATATGTGCAGTTGAGTCGGAACAGTGGCTTATGTAAAGCACTTCATTCAATTCCTTGGTGCTTTTAGCTATTGTGTCATGGAATGTGGGGGCATGGGGTGAAATGAGACCTTTACCCAAATGGAAGATGAGTTCTGTCTCCTGTAATCTGATTTCATAACGAATACACACATTTTATTGAACAACATACTCTTATGTGAATTGACATTGATTCGAATTTTGTGTCATGAGGTCCTTTCTCTTCAACTTGGTGGAGACTCTTTCTCACCAATTTGTAGATTGGAGAGGGAGAGGGGAAGTGGTGAAGGGGAAGGGAAGGCTGGGGGATTTCCTAGGAAGGGGAAAAATGGCTCAGAACTGAACTGTGGAGGAGTGGCCAAAAATGAGTCCCTTTTCCCAGAGGGGCGAGCGAAGAGGAGGGAGCCAGGGAGTAGTTGGCTGTTTCTCAGAAGAATGGGTTATCCCCAAGGGGTCATAAATCAACCTCCAGGGGCTCATAAACCACTTATCAAAACTATGGGTGAAGTGGTAGGTGATAAGTGGTTTATGTGATTAATTTAATTAATTAGCATATAAATGCAATATTAAATGTGCGCCAGAACTGTCTTTGTTCTACTACTCTGTCTTTATTATTAGAAAGCAACCATCATTGTTTCACATAAAACTTATGGTGAAGTAGATGAATGTTCATTTCCCAGTGCTTTGCACATGAAATTTCGATTAGCAGTAAACAGAACTGCTCTAAAATTGGAACAACACCACTTGTGCGGCAGCATCTATGAAATTTGCCTCTGATGATGCCTTCCAAACGATGAAGGTGAAACTTTCATGCTACCAAAAATTTGTTTTATTCAGTAACAATTACACTGAATTAAATTATTATGTTTAGAACTTCCAAGGAATTTCCAAAAGATCTGTGGGAAAATCCCAATTTAGTAATTATTGCAGTGTTAATGCATGACACTTCCTACTATTGCACAAGTCGGCATTAATTTGCCGCTATCAATTGCCCTATAATTTTTTGTAGCATAGTGGTAGTCCCTCTTTGTGAATTGTTCTCTGAACGCTAACATTAAACCAGAGCTGTTTTATTTCGTCTTTTATTACACTACCCGTGACGCACTTACCCACACTGAACTTTATAATGTCTATCAGCTTCTTAATCACAGTTGCTCTATGTTTGCCACGTTCTAAGATAATTCTTCGTGTAAGGTGATAGCGTCTATTAGTTTGACAAAACACAAAATATTCGTCTTCTTCTCTTAATCACGTTTTTGCCTTTGGCAACATACGGTTTAATGCGGAATCAGAACTGCCCGTCGTTCATGTCGAATCTCCGAACAGTGCAGAGGTGAACGTTAGACAGAAGTCAATCATTTCCGTGGTCCGACCGCGATTGCATCCCGCGACCTCTCGATTCCCGCATACGTGCCATACTAATAGGTCAGTAGGCCGGACATTATCTTGATTAGGATGGGCAGTGAGGCGAAGTTCACATGTCAGAAAACAGGTTTAACAAAGAAGGATAGATGTGTTCCGAGAATACAGATGCACAACATTCAGCCGCGGACAGCCTTAACTAACGATAAGCGTACGTAACATAAAACTTAGGTAAAGTTAAAAGAAGGTGATAATCCATTACAAATTTACTTGCACTTTACAAACACCAGCTCTGTTCTATATGGCGATTGTGTCAGGTAATTCGGCTAAGTCGAACAGAGTGTGTTGCAAGACATGACGCCCACCAAGATGAAAAGAGGGGTAGGATCACGGTGAAATTTTACCGCACAGCTGGCGCCAAGAGCCTGAGACCGCATTTTGCGAGACCATCGCTGCCGTCGTGCTAACGGGGCAGAGTGCGTAAGCAAGCAACATTGGCGGCGTGTACTGTGCAAAGTGCTGAACAGCTAAACTGTTACTAAATACAAGTGCCTATCACGAAACGCTTCCACGACGGAGACATCGCTGTATCTGCCGGTCTGTATCGATGCTGCAACTGAATTAGGGGTGTGGTATCAGCAATTCGACTTTTTTTGACACTGCGGGCGCAAGCCCCTAGTAAGCCGACCCCAAAGAATTGGTTGTTGCTAGGTTACGTGTAATGGCATGGGCAAACGTGTGTGTACTGTGACATTGTGAACTAATCACGTCTTCTGCCGACAGAACTTTCATATTTCCGTATCAGTCCCTCTCTGACCGTTGGAACCATCGGAAAGGCGTTATTTACTACGTAATTATGCCACCATGCGAAGAAGGAAGAACCGTTGAAAATTAGAAAAGTTTTTATCTGATTCCATTTTGAGTAAATTAATAACTTCTCTTCAAACGACGGCAGCCGAAATCCGTGTCCAGATTTCGGTTGCTCAGTACTTCAGAAACAATTGTAATAATGAATCTGCTCTCTCGTAGCAGCAAAAAATGAGTACACTGGTTTGCTGGACTGAATCTATAATCAGATTCCTTAGTTTTTGATTCCCATTCATTTCATTTTTCCTTTATTTGATGGCCTAGGCTCTTTCCCACACGCGGCGTTAGATGTTCTCATTCAGTGTTTGCAGTGTTACTTCGAGATAATGTTTGGTCTCCGGGCTGATAGTCCATGCTGCTGCAAACGTCGTCGGAACTGTTCGTGCAGATGGTTGTTGTCTTGCCAACGTCCCGGTCTGTTGACTCATGGATCGAGACGTGGCTGCACGATCCGTTACAGCCATACGGATAAGATGCCTGTCATCTCGACTGCTAGTGATACGAGGCCGTTGGGATCCAGCCTGCGATGGTGTACTCAACGACGAACCTGGGTGCACGAATGGCAAGACGTCATTTTTTGGGATGAATCCAGGTTCTGTTTACTGCATCGTGATGGTCGCTTCCGTGTTTGGAGACATCGCGGTGAACGCACATTGGAAGCGTGTGTTCGTCATCGTCATACTGGCGTATCACCCGGCGTGATGGTATGGGGTGCCATTAGTTACACGTCTCGGCCACCTCTTGTTCGCACTGACGGCACTTTGAATAGTGGACGTTACATTTCAGATGAGTTACGACCCGTGGCTCTATCCTTCATTCGATCCCTGCGAAACCCTACATTTCAGCACGATAATGTACGATCGTATGTTGCAGGTCCTGTACGGGCCTTTCTTGTTACAGAAAATGTTCGACTGCTGCCGTGGCCGGCACATTCTCCAGATCTCTCACCAACTGAAAACGTCTGGTCAATGGTGGCCGAGCAACTGGCCCGCCACAATACGCCAGTCACTACTCTTGATGAACTGTGGTATCGTGTTGAAGCTGCATGGGCAGCTGTACCTGTACACGCCATCCAAGCTCTGTTTGACTCAATGCCCAGGCGTATCAAGGCAGTTATTACGGCCAGAGGTGGTTATTCTGGGTACTGATTTCTCAGGATCTATGCACCCATACTTCGTGAAAATGTAATCATATGTCAGTTCTTGAATAATATATTTGTCCAATGAATACCTGTTTATCATGTACACTTCTTCTTGGTGTAGCAATTTTAATGGCCAGTAGTGTAATTATCAACGTGTTTACAAGTTGAAGTACTAACGTCGATCAGTGCTATCCAAATGGAGTTTTGCATGGCGACGGAAAATAGGTATGTGCAAGCAGATGGCAGCAGTAAACAACTGGAAAAGTTGTACAGGATGAAATATCCGCATAGAAGACATCTGGCTCAGGCCATGTTTCCAAGTCTGTTCCAACGGTTAAGTAAAACGGGTACTGATATCGTAGTACAGCGACCGCTGAGGATGAAGAAATTCGCGGACTCCCGACACTGATGATACAGTTGTTGCTCAAGTAGATGACGCATCTGCAATCGTCATTCGATCGGTTGCACGTGAAACAAATATCAAGTAGAGCACTGTGTGCCAAGTATTACGGGAAATGCAGCTCTAACCCTACCATCCACAGAAAGTGCGTGATTTAACGCCTGCTGACTTCAGAGCTCGTGTCACGTTCAATGAATTGTTTCTGCAGCGCCTTACAGCCCATCCTCACTTTGCTACGTATTTACCTTTCACAAATGAAGCCTCTATAGCCAGAGATGAATGCTAATTGTCGCAAACACTCATGCTTTGGCCAATGAGCATCTCCACACTGCAGATGTAAAGATCAATGAACACAGATTGTCAATGTGTGGACAACGATAGTCAATGATTACGTACGATGTCCGTTTCTTCTTTCTCTCCACTTAAATGCACCAGTGAACACAAAATTTCACAGAGACATACTAACCAGGTTCCTGGAACCTACCCCACTTGTTATGTGGCAATGGATCTGCCTTCAACACCATGGAGTCCCACCTCATTTTGGACTGAGGTTTCTTGAAGGCCCGCATCAGACATTCACTGAAAAGTATATAGTTGGAGGAGGTCGTGTTTAGTGGCCAGCACATTCACCTGATCTCACCCCTCATGGCTTCTTTTTGTGGAGTGGTGTGAAACGTCGGTTGCAGGAGACGCCTGTTGAGACTGAACTGGATCGCGTCCCAAGAATATTTTCGCTGCCTGCAGAAGTGTTCAAACGATATTTGGGATATTATAAAGGGTACGCAAGGGCATTGTGCGATGATGACACGCCGACACTGATGCTGCGGGCATCCTTTTCTAAAAAACCGTTGTGAATGTAGGAGCTTGTGAAGCTCGTGCGCGTAAATGGTAACCATTATTACTCAAAGATTTAGATCTCTATGACGACAAGTTAGGGGCGCCCTTACTAGTCCATCAACAGGGAAAATTGTCTGAATGTAATCGGGAGTGTTTATTGAGAATTTCTCTAGATCATGGTCAGCGTTAGGAAGATGGGGCCCTCAGTTTGTAAACTGGATGAGGCTAAGGCGGAATTTGACTATATTTTCGCTTATACTTGTTCAAAACAGATCCCTGACCTCAGATTGGTATATTTACCCTCTTCATCATTGCTGACAGTCTGTAAGATTTTCACGGAACCACAATGAGCAGTCAGAGACCGAAAGCAGTAGAACTGCTAATTCATGTACAAAAATTCGTATCTGAACTAATCTGCTCCAGCACCAAACTGAATCGTCGACGGCGAGCACAGTTTGTTGCTCTCTGTTCAAGAAGCGCCTTTTCAACACCTTGTTAAGTATCAGACAAGTTTTATGTCCAGATTACGAGAACATATTACGCGCTCACGAGTATTGTAAACTCAAAATACATTAAGTCCACGAAACTCAGAGGCCGCTGAGACGGGTGTAACGATCAATCAACGAAAACCCGCAGTTGGGAAACGGGGCCAAAATTAGTTGGTTACTCTCGAGTTGCAATTTACAATTTCTTTTTTGATTACTTCAACCATTAAAAGTCATTTCTTTATCACTTGACCAGGAACAGATCCAAAAAAGCTAGTAGGCAGGAGTGCCTTTTCAAAACAATTTACTTTACAGTTGACAAGCCATTTTACTTAAAACCGACTTTGATAAAACATTTGATAACAAATCAAAATTTTCCAAGTAATGAAATTAAAAAGTTTACTTTACCGTTAATAGCCGAGCCATTTTATTTAAGACAGACTATGATAAAGCATTTAATAACAAAATTAGAACTTTCCCGGCAATGAAACAAAAAACCACCAATTCGCATACAATTTCCCTACCGAACATGTAGGGAGGCAACTTCTTTTAAACTTTGGCACAACAAGATATTAAAATACAAGGGCCCGCTAACAGGGAGGCAGAACTAGCATTTTCGAAGGATGCCAAGTGAGTTAAAACAATCAAGTGAGTTAAAACAATCAAAGTAAAGTGCAGTTATTCACCTTTTGCAATAACTAACTATTTTAAAGCCACGTAATTTTAAAAAACAAACCAAGGAAAGGCAAACTTGAGCTCTTTAAACAGTGGCCAAAAGAATAGAGTAAAATACAGCCATTTAATATTTTACAATAACTAACAACTTTAACTCCATGTCCTGCCACCAAAATGTCCTGGGATAGAAATAATTAACCGACCGGATGGACGGGCTGCCACAATTGTCTCCCGAAGGATGCTCAGGCTAGAAGAGGACTAACAGACCCACAACGCCTCGCATTCAGCAATCACATCGACCTCACGTGAGGCCAGGGGAGGAGGAGGAATCAAATCAGGAACCATAATCCCTGCCCAAAAATACACTTGCTCCCAGGCAGTACCAATAAGAAGCCAAAAGATCACTGTCTATAATTACACCGGCGACAAGGACACGAAATCCGAACGCAGGAGGCTACAAGGCAGAGAAAATGTAATCTAAAACAATAATCACTGCCAAAAATACACTTTCTACCGGTCAGTACTAATAAGAAGCGGAAAAGATCACTGTCTATTAATACACCGGCGACAGGGACAGGAAACACGAACGCAGGAGGCCACAAGGCAGACAAGACCCTGGTTGCACAAACCAAAATTCTTCAATTAACATCTAAACCTTTAACCAACTTAACTTGCAGTTTCATGATATTCATGTGGTATTTAGTATCATAATCGGTATTTAACAAATTAGGCAGTTTTAGACCTCCGCAGCATGCCGAGGTGCATGCTCAGTGCCCCACACAGCACAGCAGGTGAACTCCGATGCAAAGGTTCCTCACACCCGACCGTGTCCACGTCGCCAGCGTACCCGACTGGGCACAGTCACGCAGCCACGCGCCCTGTCACCGGAGCCCTCGTCTTCTCTGCACCCACGGCTGCGAAATACCACTCCTCAGGTTAGGCGAGTTACTAGTCCACCATTCCGCCTGCAGACGGAAAATTTAAAGACATCCGTTGCTGCTCCCACCAAGCAGTGATTCGGGACGACAGCCGTGGCCCCCGGGGTGCTCACAGCAATAGCTTACAGCCCTTGTCCCGTCAACTCGTCCCACTCGTCTCGCACCGCCAGCACAGACCACGCGGCTTCTCGGAACAACAGCCAACTCACCACCGCCACGCCACGCCGCGGTCCCATCGTACGACATTCTCCAATTCCCGATTTTAAAAACCGACCGACCGACTCGTCACCGCTAGGCAACCAACCGGCCATCCCCCCAGAGATCTTACTCCCTTACACAAGGCTAACAGGAAGCAACGACTCGAAGATCGATAAGACCAGACACGCCGCCAGAGGGGAATCTCAACAGAATCGTACGCAGCATAACGATAAATATGAATGAAGCAATTAACGATGGAATGGAAGGACTCACAACAATACAGGGTTATTACAAATGACTGAAGCGATTTCACAGCTCTACAATAACTTTATTATTTGAGATATTTTCACAATGCTTTGCACGCACATACAAAAACTCAAAAAGTTTTTTTAGGCATTCACTAATGTTCTATATGTGCCCCTTTAGTGATTCGGCAGACATCAAGCCGATAATCAAGTTCCTCCCACACTCGGCGCAGCATGTCCCCATCAACGAGTTCGAAAGCATCGTTGATGCGAGCTGGCAGTTCTGGAACGTTTCTTGGTAGAGGAGGTTTAAACACTGAATCTTTCACACAACCCCACAGAAAGAAATCGCATGGGGTTAAGTCGGGAGAGCGTGGAGGCCATGACATGAATTGCTGATCATGATCTCCACCACGACCGATCCATCGGTTTGTAGCAATTGTAAACGGTAAGGCTTCTGCTTTAGCCTTTTCCGTAAGATTTTCCAAACCGTCGGCTGTGGTACGTTCAGCTCCCTGCTTGCTTTATTCGTCGACTTCCGCGGGCTACGCGTGAAACTTGCCCGCACGCGTTCAACCGTTTCGTCGCTCACTGCAGGCCGACCCGTTGATTTCCCCTTACAGAGGCATCCAGAAGCTTTAAACTGCACATACAATCGCCGAATGAAGTTAGCAGTTGGTGGATCTTTGTTGAACTTCGTCCTGAAGTGTCGTTGCACTGTTATGACTGACTGCTGTGAGTGCATTTCAAGCACGACATACGCTTTCTCTGCTCCTGTCGCCAATTTGTCTCACTGCGATCTCGAGCGCTCTGGCGGCAGAAACCTGAAGTGCAGCTTCAGCCGAACAAAACTTTATGAGTTTCTCTACGTATCTGTAGTGTGTCATGACCATATGTCAATGAATGGAGCTACAGTGAATTTATGAAATCGCTTCAATCATTTGTAATAGCCCTGTATTTAAAGCGCGATATATGTTGAGAACCGACACACGGCTCAGCCGCATCAGAAGGTATCAGACGTGTCTTCTGTGGAGCAGGCTGACTTTGCGTAGTATCGTGCGTGTCTGCCATGCCCCGGCGGTGGGGGCAGCCGCCGCCGGAATCCTAGGCCGGTGACGTCCTCCCCCGCCCACTCCACGCCGTCGCCGTCTGGCCCGCTGGAAGCTGGAAGCTGGGAGCTGTCCGTGGAGCGGGCAAAGCCGGGGAAGCCTTTAATCCTCAGCGAGTCCGGCGAGGTCCGGCGATGACCGCCAGACTTGCTGAGGCCCTCGTCCCTCCCTCCCCTCCACGCGCAGCCGCGGCCCGTCCGCAACGCCAAACTTGCCAGCTGCTACTCGCGTGGGCCCTGTGTCGCCGCCACAGCCCCTGCGTCACGTCCCGTCCCGTGACTGATCCCGGTTACAGAAGGGCGCGACGCCCAGCACTTGTCTCCAGGCTCCAGGCTCAGCATCTCCAGACACTGAGCACTCTGAGCGTCGGCAGAAGTTGGCACAAGAGGCGGCAAGATTCCAAACCAGCCATTTCTGATATAAGTGACTCGGTAAGCATAAAAATTAACTATGATAGAAAGTATAGGGTGTTTCAAAAATGACCGGTATATTTGAAACGGCAATACAAACTAAACGAGCTGCGATAGAAATACACCGTTTGTTGCAATATGCTTGGGACAACAGTACATTTTCAGGCAGACAAACTTTCGAAATTACAGTAGTTACAATTTTCAACAACAGATGGCGCTGCGGTCTGGGAAACTCTATAGTACGATATTTTCCACATATCCACCATGCGTAGCAATAATATGGCGTAGTCTCTGAATGAAATTACCCGAAACCTTTGACAACGTGTCTGGCGGAATGGCTTCACATGCAGATGAGATGTACTGCTTCAGCTGTTCAGTTGTTTCTGGATTCTGGCGGTACACCTGGTCTTTCAAGTGTCCCCACAGAACGAAGTCACAGGGGTTCATGTCTGGCGAATAGGGAGGCCAATCCACGCCGCCTCCTGTATGTTTCGGATAGCCCAAAGCAATCACACGATCATCGAAATATTCATTCAGGAAATTAAAGACGTCGGCCGTGCGATGTGGCTGGGCACCATCTTGCATAAACCACGAGGTGTTCGCAGTGTCGCCTAAGGCAGTTTGTACCGCCACAAATTCCCGAAGAATGTCCAGATAGCGTGATGCAGTAATCCTTTCGGATCTGAAAAATGGGCCAATGATTCCTTTGGAAGAAATGGCGGCCCAGACCAGTACTTTTTGAGGATGCAGGGACGATGGGACTGCAACATGGGGCTTTTCGGTTCCCCATATGCGCCAGTTCTGTTTATTGACGAAGCCGTCCAGGTAAAAATAAGCTTCGTCAGTAAACCAAATGCTCCCCACATGCATATCGCCGTCATCAATCCTGTGCACTATATCGTTAGCGAATGTCTCTCGTGCAGCAATGGTAGCGGCGCTGAGGGGTTGCCGCGTTTGAATGTTGTATGGATTGAGGTGTAAACTCTGGCGCATCAGACGATACGTGGACTTTGGCGTCATTTGGACCGCAGCTGCAACATGGCGAACGGAAACCCGAGGCCGCTGTTGGATCACCTGCTGCACTAGCTGCGCGTTGCCCTCTGTGGTTGCCGTACGCGGTCGCCCTACCTTTCCAGCACGTTCATCTGTCACGTTCCCAGTCCGTTGAAATTTTTTCAAACAGATCCTTTATTGTATCGCTTTTCGGTCCTTTGGTTACATTAAACCTCCGTTGAAAACTTCGTCTGTTGCAACAACACTGTGTCCTAGGCGGTGGAATTCCAACACCAGAAAAATCCTCTGTTCTAAGGAATAAACCATGTTGTCCACAGCACACTTGCACGTTGTGAACAGCACACGCTTACAGCAGAAAGACGACGTACAGAATGGCGCACCCACAGACTGCGTTGTCTTCTATATCTTTCACATCACTTGCAGCGCCATCTGTTGTTGAGAATTGTAACTACTGTAATTTCGAAAGTTTGTCCGCCTGAAAATGTACTGTTGTCCCAAGCATATTGCAACAAACGGTGTATTTCAATCGCTGCTCGTTTAGTTTTTATTGCCGTTTCAAATACACCGGTCATTTTTGAAACACCCTGTATCAACATTGTATGTCAAACGACTTGTACACTGAACAACCAAAGAAACTCGTATACCTACCTAATGTCGTGTACGACACACGCGAGCACGAAGAAGTGCCGCAGCACGACGTGCCATGGACTCGACTAATGTCTGCTGGAGGGGACTGACACCATGAATCTTGCAGGACTCTCCATAACTCCGTAAGAGAAAGAGGTGGTGGTGACCTCTTATGAACAGCACGTTGCAAGGCATCCCAGATATGCTTCGCAATGTTCATCTCTAGTAGCCAGCGGAAGTAGTTAAACTCAGAAGAGCATTTCTGGAGCCACTCTGTAGCAATTCCGGACGTTTGGGGTGTCGCATTGTCCTCCTGGAATTGCCAAAGTCCGCGGAATGCACAATGGACACGAATGGATGCAGTGATCAGACAAGATGCTTACGTACGTCACGGGTCCCATGTAACTCCAACTGCATACGCCCCACACCATTACAGAGCCTCCACCACTTTCAACAGCCCCCTGGTGACATCCGGGGTCCATGGATTGATGAGATTGTCTCCATACACTTACTCGTCCATCGACTCGATACAATTTGAAACGAGAATCACCCTATCAGCCGACATGTTTCCAGTCATCGGCAGTCCAATGTCGATGTTGACAGGCCCAGGAGAGGCATAAAGCTTTCTGTTGTGCAGTCTGCAAGGGTACACGAGTGAGCCTTCAGCTCCGAAAGCCCATATCGATGATGTTTCGTTGAATGGTTCCCACGCTGACACTTGTTGATATCCCAGCACTGAAATCTGCACCAATTTGTGGAAGTGTTGCACTTCTGTAACGTTGGACGAATCACTTCGGTCCTCGTTGGCCCCGTTCATCCAGAATATTTTTCCGGCCGCAGCGATGTCAGAGATTTGATGTTTCACCGGATTCCTGGTATTCACGGTACACTCGTGAAATGGTGGTACGGGAAAACCCCCCCCACTTTATCGCTACCTCGGAGATGCTGTGTCCCATCGCTCGTGCACCCACTAACACCACGTTCAAACTCACTTAAATTTTGATTACCCGCCTTTGTGGCAGAAGTAACCGATCTAATAAGTGCGCCAGGCACTTGTATTATACAGGCGTTGCCGACCGTAGCACCGTATTCTGCCTGTTTACATGTATCTACACGCCTAGAAATGGAAAAAAGAACACATTGACACCGGTGTGTCAGACCCACCATACTTGCTCCGGACACTGCGAGAGGGCTGTACAAGCAATGATCACACGCACGGCACAGCGGACACACCAGGAACCGCGGTGTTGGCCGTCGAATGGCGCTAGCTGCGCAGCATTTGTGCACCGCCGCCGTCAGTGTCAGCCAGTTTGCCGTGCCATACGGAGCTCCATCGCAGTCTTTAACACTGGTAGCATGCCGCGACAGCGTGGACGTGAACCGTATGTGCAGTTGACGGACTTTGAGCGAGGGCGTATAGTGGGCATGCGGGAGGCCGGGTGGACGTACCGCCGAATTGCTCAACACGTGGGGCGTGAGGTCTCCACAGTACATCGATGTTGTCGCCAGTGGTCGGCGGAAGGTGCACGTGCCCGTCGACCTGGGACCGGACCGCAGCGACGCACGGATGCACGCCAAGACCGTAGGATCCTACGCAGTGCCGTAGGGGACCGCACCGCCACTTCCCAGCAAATTAGGGACACTGTTGCTCCTGGGGTATCGGCGAGGACCATTCGCAACCGTCTCCATGAAGCTGGGCTACGGTCCCGCACACCGTTAGGCCGTCTTCCGCTCACGCCCCAACATCGTGCAGCCCGCCTCCAGTGGTGTCGCGACAGGCGTGAATGGAGGGACGAATGGAGACGTGTCGTCTTCAGCGGTGAGAGTCGCTTCTGCCTTGGTGCCAATGATGGTCGTATGCGTGTTTGGCGCCGTGCAGGTGAGTGCCACAATCAGGACTGCATACGACCGAGGCACACAGGGCCAACACCCGGCAAGGTGTAAGTCAACTACCCTGGCCAGCAAGATCTCCGGATCTGTCCCCCATTGAGCATGTTTGGGACTGGATGAAGCGTCGTCTCACGCGGTCTGCACGTCCAGCACGAACGCTGGTCCAACTGAGGCGCCAGGTGGAAATGGCCTGGCAAGCCGTTCCACAGGACTACATCCAGCATCTCTACGATCGTCTCCATGGGAGAATAGCAGCCTGCATTGCTGCGAAAGGTGGATATACACTGTACTAGTGCCGACATTGTGCATGCTCTGTTGCCTGTGTCTATGTGCCTGTGGTTCTGTCAGTGTGATCATGTGATGTATCTGACCCCAGGAATGTGTCAATAAAGTTTCCCCTTCCTGAGACAATGAATTCACGGTGTTCTTATTTCAATTTCCAGGAGTGTATATTTGAGTATTCAAGCCTATACCAGTTTCGTTAGTGCTTCAGCGTAAATTCCACTGAATACAAGTTGTAGGATAGATTACTTTTGATATATAGTGGGAAATCGTAGTTCATTAACGTGCAAACTACACCTTTTTGTATTGTATTTTCAATATGAATATAGATGTCTTGTTTTCGATTTAACAGTGCGAAATTACATCCCCCTTACGATTAAATACAACATGTCGAATGACTTCGAGAGTGAAGCTAGAAACATTCACAAAATAAATTTTTGGTGTTACAGTGGACGGTGCTGTAACTGTACCATAGTGCACTTAAAAACAGATGATGCTTCGTATTCGCTATTTCAATCTTGTGACCAAGTTTAGAATGAAACTAGAGACTGTCATAAAAAGTTTCCACCACTCTCTACTTCTCTTTTGTTACTGCGGCACTTTGGGTTCTCTTTGTGCATCGTTTGTAAATATTGTGAGTTCTACCGACTGAGGTGCTGTACAATACAGTACATGATCAAAAGTGTCCGGACACGTGGCTGAAAATGACTTACAAGTACGTGGCGCCCTCCATCGGTAATTCTAGAATTCAGTATGGTGTTGGCCCCCCTTAACCTTGATGACAGCTTCCACTCTCGCAGGCATGCACTCAATCAGGTGCTGGAAGGTGTGTTGGGGACTGGTAGCCCATTCTTCACGGAGTGCTGCACTGAGGAGAGGTATGGATGTTGGTCGGTGAGACCTGGCACGAAGTCGGCGTTCCAAAAGATCCCAAAGGTGTTCTATAGGATTCAGGTCAGGACTCTGTGCAGGCCAGTCCATTACAGGGATGGTATTGTCGTGTAACCACTCCACCAGAGGCCTGGCATTATGCACAGGTGTTCGATCGTGTTGAAAGAAGCAATCACCATCTCCGAATTGCTCTTCAACAGTGGAAAGCAAAAAGGTGCTTAAAATATCAGTGTAGGCCTGTGCTGGGATAGTGCCACGCAAATCAACAAGGGGTGCAAGCCCCCTCCATGAAAAACACGACCACACCGTAACACCACCGCCTCTCAATTTTACTGTTGGCTCTACACACGTTGGCAGATGACGTTCACCGGGCATTCGCCATACCCACACCTTGCAATTGGATAACGACATTTTGTACCGTGATTCGTCATTCCACACAACGTTTTCCTACTGTTCAATCGTACAATGTTTACGCTCCCTACACCAAGCAAGGTGTCGTTTGGAATTTACCTGTTCGATGTGTGGCTCGACCATGCAATCCAAGTTTTCTCACCTCCGGCCTAAGTGTCATAGTACTGGCAGTGGATCCTGATTCAGTTTGGAATTCCCATCCCCGGCGGTGGAGGCAGCCGCCGCCGGAATTCTAGGCCGGTGACGTCCTCCCCCGCCCACTCCACGCCGTCGCCGTCTGGCCCGCTGGTAGCTGGAAGCTGGGAGCTGTCCGTGGAGCCTATTACACATTACGACCCTCTTCAACTGTCGTCGCTCTCTGTCAGTCAACAGACGAGGTCGACATGTGCGCTTTTGTGCTGCACGTGTCCCTTCACGTTTCCAATTCATTATCACATCGGAAACAGCGGACCTAAGGATGCTTAGGAGCGTGAAAATCTCGGGTTCAGACGTATGACACAAGTGACACCCAATCACCTGACCACGTTCGAAGACCGTGAGTTCCGCGGAGCACCCGATTCTGCCCTCTCACGATGTCTAATGACTACTGAGGTCGCTGATATGGAGTACCTGGCAGCAGGTGGCAGCACTATGCGCTTAATATGAAAAACGTATGTTTTTGATGATTTTGGGGGTGTCCGGATACTTTTGATCACATAGTGTACAGTGCGGGACATGTATAATGTCCAGAAGATTGGAAATGAAAATTGGGGATCTGGTAGAGAACTGTCAGTTTGGTTCTGTGAAAGGCAAAGACATCAGACATGCACTCCTGAGGTTCCTCATCATAAGGGAAGCAAGGCACGAAAAACCAAGACACAGTGTATTTTTCTTTTTCGATCTGAAAAAAGCGTTCACCACTGCAAAATGCTTCAAGAAGTTCGAAATTCTGAGAAAAATCGGAGTAAGCTTTAGGGAAAGACAGGTGATACACATTTTTTTACAAGAACCAAGAGCCCGAGAACAAAGTGCTCGGATCAGAAATGATATAGGGCAGGAATGTAGTCTTTCGTTCCTAATGTCCGGTCTATACATCGAAGAACCAATGACGGAAGTGAAAGTAAGTTGCGAGAATGGGATTAAAATTCAGGGTAAGAGTATATCAGTGACAAGATTCGCTGATGACATTGCTGTCCTCAGTGAAACTGAACAATAGTTACAGAACCTGATAAATGGACTGAACAGTATAATGAGTGAAGATCATGAATTAAGAGTAATGTGGAAGAAGACAAAGGTAATGAGAAGTATGAAGAACGTCAATAGCGACAGTCTTAGCATTAACATCAGCGATCATGAAGTGGACCAAATAAAAGAATTCTGCTACCTAGTGTAGTGTAACGACGTATAGGTTTGTTTATAAATGACTTTCTTTCGACATATGACCATGTGCAGACTTCGTCACCTACGTCAGTTACAACCCACTTCAAATGATTTATATTCTCTTTTAAATTGTCACAGAATGGTTCTTGAACGAAACTGTAAAACATCAGTTGAGTCGTAAGCAAATAATTTCGTCACTTGGGCCAATTGGTTTTTGCGTAAACTCTTTCAATTTAAATTTCGTTTGTTTCTCCTCAGAACTTATATTGACACACTTTATCTTGACTTAATCGATATCAGAATCACCCATTGACTAAACCTTTTAGATTCAAAGTTGCGATGACCACTGTCAAAATTCAATAATCTTGTCAAATATACTATTCATCAGTTCACATAATTCTCCATAAATAAATCCTCAGAACACGTGTTTCAAGTTTAGTAACATCCACTATTTTTATTTGCTTGCTACATACAGTTGTGAACTTGAACGTTGATACGACAGGAGTGACTTTTCAATAAGATTAAGCTCTCTATGACGTCATTGTTATACAAAAAGAGTACAAAATTTCGTTTTCGATTTTTAGAAGCACGACGCAACAACTCGGTTCCAGGATCTTCTGTTGCTCCTCGGCTGTCGACCCGCGACGTATAGCGGCCAGCAATTTCCTCTCTGGTCGCGGCAACGAAGATGCTGTCTCCGTTCGTTGCGCCGCCCTCTCCGTACATGAAACACATAAAAAAATACAAAACTTTTAGATAATTCACATCTATTACCAATAATAAGAAAAATATATAAACAAACTAAATTAAACTTATAGTCACCTGCAAACTGGGCTGACACTGGTGGATGGGTGACGCTTCAATTTCGCGTCCCACTACATACCCCACCCACAAGCTCAGTTTGTCAGGTTTTTAACCGAAAATAAGACCTTTTCTGTATACCATATTTAACTGTCAATACATGTTCCTCACATTTTACGTAATCTAGAGTCCTTGTTATCAGATAGATTTAATCCTTTTAATACGATATTGTTGTGACTATTTGTCATTTACTCTTAATTGTGCCATTGTGGTAATTCATAACCGAATATATGGAGATTACTCCTCTTCATTTAATAGTTGCTAGTAAATACTAATTTAGTACGTTCTTTAACGTTGTTACATTACGACAGAGCGTTCAAATTGTGGTAAATTAGTCTCAGTTTTATTCATTTACTAGAGTTACTCTTTCCTAAACTGTACATTACTAATTATTTTCTCACAATAACTAATAGTACTACTTACTTTACTTCATTCTTTTCCCTAATACCTTATTTATGCCTGAGGTCAAGAAGAAATCAAGCAAAACTTTCTTTAGAATCTCGGCACGGCTTTCTTTACCTTCGGACACCCTGTTGGGTAATGGCAATTTATTTAGGAGAAGCATGCGAGAGAGCCCCGTTTGGTGTGTTCTATATTAACACTATTACAAACCTCAATTAAAGGCACTCTGCTATGTTCTCGTGAGCCATATAGCTCTGGACGCCGATGGTCCCTAAAATTATTGACCATCCCCTTTGGTTCCTACTATCCGAGTAAATATAAAATATACAAAATTCCTCTTGACCTAATAGCAAAATTTCTTCCATATAAATCCCCCTTTTGGTTATCTTTCTCTTTTTGAAGTACCGGTACATTATTGTAGAACACTTGTTTAAGCTTTCTGTTTAATTCTTTAACATAATACGTAACTATCACGAAAACTTCATATGAATAAACTATGAACGCTCTTCCGTATGTAACATATACCAAATATTAACTAATTTAGGAATGAAGGGTTTCATTTGGTCAACACTATATAATCCTTTAATTACACCTGATGAAGGTTCCATAAGAAGTAACGCTTTGGGATGTACAATCTTATGTACAACATATGGACCTTCAAAGATAAAGAAGAATTTTCTACATTCCTTACTGATCTTAGAACTTTTAGGATGAGATCGTACTAGCACAAGATCTCCTACCTGAAATGAGGGTTCTATAGCATGTTGATTATAAATTTTAATTCTCCGTTCGGCATTTTTAATAATCTGTTCGCAAACTTTTTCGTCTGGGATGCATTGTTGGATCTCATTTGCTGGTGGCCAAGGTAGAGCAGCTAGTAAAGGCTCACCTATAATTCGTTTGCCTAAAATTTCTATAGGTGATAATCCCGTCGTTAGGTGAGGCAATTCATTTAATATCTTTTCGAATTCAGGCATTAGTTTGGCCCACCGAGTATGTTTATGTGCACAATAAGTTCTACATAATCGTCCTAATTCTTTCATGACTCTTTCTACTAAATTACTTTGAGGGTGATATTTCGAAATTAAGATATGTTTGATTCCATATTGTTTTATCATATCTTGAAATCTTTGACTAATAAAGGCACTACCGTTGTCAGACATAAGTCGTTTAGGAATGCCCCAGTTAACAAAGTAATTTCGGGTGAGGCAGCGTATAACGCTTGCTGTATTCGCCTGTTTCAAAGTATATAGCTTCACATGTTTGGACCAACATTCCATTACAACAAACACATAAGTTAATCCTCCTGAACTACGAGGCAGAGGGCCGAAAAAATCTAATGACAATAGATCCCACAAAACCTCGAGGAATTACAGCATATAATTTATAACGCTTAGATTTGTTATTAACTTTAACCTTTTGACAGGTTTCACAAGCCCTAATAATACTTCTCACAATACGGGACATATTTTTGAAATAATAATACTTCATTAGATGTTTAATACATTTATGAATTCCAAAATGCCCATAACCTTCATGAATATAAGTAATTAACTCGTCTACAACAATTTTCGGGATGCAGATTTTCCAACTCTGGTGTTCCCTCTGTGCTTTCCAATACAACAAGTCGTTAAAATATAACCACACCCCCCGGGTGTTAACTGTTTCGCCCCCATTATTAAGGGTTTGTATTAGGTCCCTATATTGATCATCATTTCTTTGAGTGCATCTAATAGCAGTTACTATCCGTTTAACCTTACGTTCGTTCTCCTGATTTAAAAGGAAATAAACATGGTAATTTGTTCCTGGTTCTTCTACAATGTTAATATTCTCCATTCCTACGGGGAGTCTCGACAAAGCATCCGAAACTACATTCTGAGATCCTTTTATATACCTAATTTAGTACTGAAATTCTTGCAAGCATAATACCCAACGTAATAGTCTATGGTGGAATAACCGACAATTGTTCAGAAAGATTAAAGCCTGATGATCAGTATATACAATTGTTTTTCTTCCCATTAATAATCCTCTAAATCGTTGAAAACCCCATACCACTGGGAGAGCTTCCTTCTCGGTTACAAAATAATTCCTTTCATGTTTATTTAAAGTTCTACTAGCGAATCCAATAGGCCGATGTAATCCCTTTTCATTGGTCAGATCACCTTGGAATATTAAACAAGACACACCATAATCAGAGGCATCCGTACACATACAAAAGTCCTGATTGAAATCTGGGTGGTATAACATTTTGGCTTCGGTTAACGCTCCTTTTATCTTATTAAAAACTTCCTCTTCCTCTTGTCCCCATAGCCATACTGACTTCTCTTTCAATAAATCTAGTAATTTAGGATTAACAATATCCTGCCCTGGAAGAAATCTTCTCAGGAATCCTACCATTCCTAAGAATGATTTCAATTGTTTCCGATTTCTAGGACTCGGGCATCGAGCAATAGCTTCAATACGTGCTGAGTCTGGCCTAATACCTTTACTGTCCACCATATGCCCCAAAAATCTCACTTCCTCCTTTTCGAAGTAAGACCTAGATAATTTGAAAGTAACTCCTCTGTCAATTAAACGGTTAAACAATTCCCGTAATATCGTTACGTGCTCTTCCCACGTTTTGGTGGCTACCAAAATATCATCTACATATAAAATAATCTTTTGTAACAATTGCTGACCCAAAGCAGAATCTAATGCCTTAATGAAAGTTGACACTGATATATTAAGTCCAAAAGGTAAAACTTGGAACTGATATGATCTGCCTTCAAAAAGAAAAGCCGTATATTGCCGTGAATCCGGGTGTAATATTACTTGATGGTAGCCAGCAGTTAAATCCATTGTACTCATATAACGTGAACCAGCAATCTTAAGAAGTACGTCCTCCATAGGAATAGGTCTGTCTCTTTCCATCTCTATAATTTTATTTGACTCACGGGCATCCAGAACTAGTCGTACCCCACCAGTAGCTTTCTTAACTACCCACAAAGGACTGTTAAAAGCGCTACATGATCGTTCGATAATGTTTTGTTCTAGCATCTTACTTATTTCTCTACTAGCCGGTTCTTTGAATTGTACTGGAATAGGATAAGGTTTCTTAAACAATGGTTTTTGATCTTTAATCTTAAGTTTACAAACGTAATCTTTAATTCTCCCCGGTTCATCTGAGAAGACGGCTCTAAATTCTAACAACAAAGATTCCAACTCTTCCTTTTCTTGTTCGGATAGACAATTCGTAGAATAACATTTTCTTTCACTTCGGTTTCGATATTGCTACTAGCCTGACCTTGGTATACTTCACATTCAAGATCACTAAAATCTGTTAATAGGCTCATGGTCTGTGCGTACTTAATCTGTAAGGATTCGTAGCAATTTTCCGGTACTTGATTATCAGAAAACCTCACTTTAAAAGCACATGCCTCCTTATGGACGGTTAAGGAAGAGTCTTTAAAATCTAATATAGCTTTATATTTACACAGCCAATCTATACCTAAAATTAGGGCCACATTTAAGTTGGCTACGACAAGTACCGAGTGAGCAATTAATTGTTTAGCAATCTCAAAAGTTAAATAAACTTCCTCAGTAATATTTTGACTTCTTTTACCGGTAACTCCTATAATTTTCACCCCAGTTACAGGTAAGGTTGGGAAATTCCAATATTTTCTTTTAAGCTGGAATAATTCTTTCGATAAAATACTTACTTCGCTACCCGAATCAATTATAATATTTATTTCGGTATCTTTAATATAACCTTTAATAACGGGTTTATAAGTTATATTCTCCCTTATCAGATTGTCTTCCTGAAGCAAATCTTGTTGCCAGTCACCGTCCTTTTGGCAGCTTAATGATAAACTGCAATTGGGTCTTGTATAATCTTGACTAACAGTTCCCTTTGGTTGACCCGTACTAAAGGACTTTACTAGTTTTCCGAACTTTCTATGATAACGTCACCTACCACTTGACCTTCATTAATTACTTGAGGATGATTTATTTCATGATCGTTATTGTGTAATTCCCGCATTTTCGAGTTATTGCCACGATTTTGTTGGCACTCTTTATCTTTAGATTGACGCTTTATATAACAAACCCGGCTATGATTGTTGTTATTAGCTTTTCGTGGTTCTGAATTATTATTATTATTTCGAGGATTGTCATTTCTACCAAATCTAAACTTCTCGTCTTCCCTTTCTCTATTAAGTATATCTAACTGCTCTAAATATCCTAACAATTCGCACGGCTGTGACCATTCTTTTTCTATCATTCTTTCCTTTACATAATACGGTAACCTACTAATTAGGACTCGTATTAAATGACTTTCAATAATTTGTTCTTCAATTAATTTAGCACGGTTTAAATGCCATTCAAAATAATTCCTATAACCTCCCCACCGCTTAGAATATGGAGGAGGGTCTAGCAACTCTAAAGTTAAGTGTTGTTGTTTTCCTCTTGACCAATAATGTTGTTTAAACTGCTTAACAAAATCATCCCAGTCCCTGAATTCAGTTCTAGGCAGTACTGCCCATTCCGCAGCTTCTGCTTCTAAATGTCCTATTACAAATTGAATGCGTTTTTCATTACTCCATTTGGGAGATAATGATGTTTCAAAAGCTTTTATAAAGATTATAGGGTGAAGTTCGCCTCCTGGTTTGAATACAGGAAATCGACTTGCTACATTTGAATTTGTCGTTATATCACCCAGACATTCTGCGAGAGAAATAGTCGGATTTTGTTTAGATTGCGGAGACGGAGTTGCATCGGATTGGCTTGCCGTGATTTCTTTATTCATATTGTAGTCGTCCGAGCTAGCAAATTCGATGCGATATTTGTCTCTGATTATGTTATTACCTCTGCTATCTGAAATGTTTTCGTTATTATCTAATTCCGATAACCGTTTAGTAATTTCCTGTATTCGCATTTCTGTATTGGAAACGCGATTAGCTAATATCGATTCTTCACTGTGTTCACGATGTGAACGCTCTGTACCTTCGTCAATGTTATTATCTTTGGCAGTCTCAAAGTTACTGCATATTTCAGTAATTAAAAATTTCATGTTTTCGATTTCGGTATGGTCCTTTTCTACTTGATGAGTTAATGTCTCTAATTCTACATTATCTATTGAAGAAATCTCTACAGGTTTGGTAGAGACCTCTTTAATAGATCCCAATAATTCTCTACGAACAGTTTCCGTTTGCATAGAAAATTCATCTCGTAACATATCGTTATTTTTCTGTATTTCATTTACAACTAAGATATTGACACTATCTAGTCTCTCGGTTAAGTCAGTAATATCGTTTCGCATACGAGCTTTTTCCTCTCGTGATTCCTGGATATGTTCTTCTAACCTTTTACAATTATCAGCAATCTTATTACTAAGTCCTACTAGTTTTTCCTGCATTTCAACTTTAGAAGACTCTATTTTATCACTTAATTCTCGACTGGTTTCATTAAGATATTCATGTAACCTGTCCGTAGATTTTGTTAGCTCCCCTTTAAGTCTAGCAGTAGATTCCTCGTTAGACTGTTTTAACTCCTGTTTTAGTTCCTCTTTCAATCTAGCAGTAGATTCCTCGTTAGACTGTTTTAATCTAGCCATAGATTCTTCGTTAGACTGTTTTAATTCCTGTTTTAGTTCCTCTTTTAATCTAGCAGTAGATTCTTCGTTAGGCTGTTTTAATTTAGCGATCGCCCTAAAAAGGGATCTCATGCTCCTATCGGACATAGACTGCTCTTCGTCTGACATTTCACTTCCCGACATTATTGTAAGATATTAACTAGTTACACACGCAGACTTGTAATCAACAATCCTGCAAAAGCACACTCCCTATGTACAACACTCCACTTCCAACTTGAAACAGACTCACCGGACACTAATATTGTAATTTGTAGTTCTCGATGATCAGTGTGCTGCTATGGGCTGCAGATGTAACAGCCGTCGATGCAGCCGCTGAGATGCTGCGACCCCGCTTCCGCAACCGGCAGGACGTTGAGTCGAACACCGGAGACGTCACTGGCTGCAACCACGCCCGGCACCGCCGTAGACAGGCGAAGCCCTCCTCAACACCTCTAATACCAGCCGGAGGAACGCCCCGCAGCCGACGTACTGGGCCTGTTAGTGTAGGGAGAAAAAAGGGTTGTCGGGGTTTGCAGCGTTCAGCTGCTGCCCAACAGATGCGCCTTCTCGTGTAATAACTGCGTGACCGTACCGCTCGGCTGCGCTCCGTCAGATGCCCACACCCGCGAAGTCGCCGCTGGCTGGTGAAGGCTCCACGAGAACTCGCGTTGACTTCCGAAGGACTCTTGATGTTTCAATTTCGTACCTGTGTGCCTTAGTTGCACACAAGTCCTGTTTCTAAGGTCGCCACGGTGTAGGGTAACGACGTGTAGGTTTGTTTATAAATGACTTTCTTTCGACATATGACCATGTGCAGACTTCGTCACCTACGTCAGTTACAACCCACTCCAAAATTATTTATATTCTTTTTAAATTGTCTCCATATGGTTCTTAAACGAAACTGTAAAACATCAGTTGAGTCGTAAGCAAATAATTTAGTCACTTGGGCCAATTGGTTTTTGCGTAAACTCTTTCAATTTAAATTTCGTTTGTTTCTCCTCAGAACTTATATTGACACACTTTATCTTGACTTAATCGATATCAGAATCACCCATTGACTAAACCTTTTAGATTCAAAGTTGCGATGACCACTGTCAAAATTCAATAGTCTTGTCCAATATACTATTCATCAGTTCACATAATTCTCCATAAATAAATCCTCAGAACACGTGTTTCAACTTTAGTAACATCCACTATTTTTATTTGCTTGCTACATACAGTTGTGAACTTGAACGTTGATACGACAGGACTGACTTTTCAATAAGATTAAGCTCTCTATGACGTCATTGTTATACAAAAAGAGTACAAAATTTCGTTTTCGATTTTTAGAAGCACGACGCAACAACTCGGTTCCAGGATCTTCTGTTGCTCCTCGGCTGTCGACCCGCGACGTATAGGGGCCAGCAATTTCCTCTCTGGTCGCGGCAACGAAGATGCTGTCTCCGTTCGTTGCGCCGCCCTCTCCGTACATGAAACACATAAAAAAAAATACAAAACTTTTAGATAATTCACATCTATTACCAATAATAAGAAAAATATATAAACAAACTAAATTAAACTTATAGTCACCTGCAAACTGGGCTGACACTGGTGGATGGGTGACGCTTCAATTTCGCGTCCCACTACACTAGACAGCAAAATCCTCCGTGACGTACAAAGCAAGGAGGACGTAGAAAGCGGGCTACTTCCGGATAAAAGGTCATTCCTGGTCCAGAGAAATGTTAATATCAGCAAAGGCCTTTGTTTAAGGAAGAAATATCTGAGGGTGTACGTTTTGAGCAGATCATTGTATGTTTGTGAGACATGGGCTGTGGAAAAACCAGAAGAGAAGAGAATAGAAGCATTTGATATGTGGTGCTACAGATAAAATGTTGAAAGTTAGGTTGACTGACAAGGTAAGGAGTGATGGGGTGCTCAGCGTTATCAACAAAGGAAGGAACATATGGAAAACACTGACAAGAAGAAGGGACATGGGTTAAGACGCCATTACATAACTTGCATAGTAATAAGCGGTGTGGTATACGGTAAAAACTATACACTTAGCAAATAATTGAGGACGTAGGCTGTGGTGCAGAGACGAAGAGATTGGCATACAAGAGGAATTGGTGCCGGGCTGCATCAAACCAATCAGAAGACCTATGATTCTGTACTTATTAAAACTGCCTGGAAGACATTATTATTCCTTCAGCTACGTAGTTTTATGTTTAGTAGAATTCTGTATACGCGTATATTTAAAAGTAATTACGTTAACTTGTGGACTGTTGTACCATGCATCGTCAACCGTGCACTATCTTGTACCTTCGCGTACCGAACGTAGTGAACTGAGTTTTTTTTAATATCTTAACAGTTTTCCCTGTCTTGAAGGTGGAGATGGTGTTAGTTGCCAACAGATTCTGTTTCAAACAGTTTTTAACTTGTAACTGCTTTTTTTTGTAACATAGGATAGTTTCAGTTAACCTTTCGCTATTCGAGCCAATGTAACGGAAAACTGTTTTCCGTTCGGCTTCCAGCGTTTCAGGAAAGACGGTGAGACTGTGTGCTGCAAGATTTCCGTCGATAATAAGAGTTAGTCTCATGACTCGCCACTAGGAGCCGCTACTGGGAAGGCGACAATTGCACAGTCAACGTGGGCCTGGACAAAATGAGCAGCGTTATACTTTTAAAGCTATGTTATCAAAAAACAAAAAACTAACAGTATTACTGTTCCTTTTCGCGAGTATCGCAACATTAAAGGAATGCGGAGAGATACTCTTTCCGCACCGGGTTTGAAGAACATGATTAAGAAGTTCGAATTAACTGGCGGCTTGGGAATCGCTGCTGGGAGAGGCCAATGGCCAGTTGCGCCGCCAAAAATTGTTGAATAACTTACAGTTGCTATGGCTCACAATGTTGGATGCAGTCTGCTGTCTTCAAGCAGTGCCCGAGCTGTTACAACTAGAGTACCTCTAGTGCGTCTCCGGGCTGTCATGGATGCAAATCGTCGTTAAATTGAGCAAAGTTTGTAACATGGAACGTAAACATGGTACAAAATTAACATAGTTTTTAATATTTCTTCCAGTGGTTTATTTGTTGTTTCTCTTCAGCATGCCATTACAAATGTTATCATTATTTTACTCTCCTACGACACTCGTTTTCCATGGGGACCAACTCAAGTAGCTATTTTTTATTTGTAAATTCAATGTACTACGCCTTAATTTGATTTTACTTACAGATTACTGGTGTCTAGCAGAGTAATGATGGTAAATACACTCTGTTAAACATACTATTGACAATATTTTCTCGACTGCAACTATTTGAACACAATTTTGAACCTAGTTGTATGGTTCAAATGGCTCTGAGCACTATGGGACTCAACATCTTAGGTCATCAGTCCCCTATAACTTAGAACTATGTAAACATAACTAACCTAAGGACATCACACACATCCACAAACGAGGCAGGATTCGAACCTGCGATTGTAGCGGCCGCGCGGTTTCATACTGTAGCACGTACCTAGTTGTATCACAGCAACTTTTGTAAGAGAGAAAAAGAGTACAGGACACATAAAGTGAATGCTATTGTTTCAGAATTAAATAAGGAAATAGATTAACCTTCTGTTAGACGTATAACAAAAATTTGAAAAGTGTTTCGATGTACAACACTCTCCCCTACTAATTATATTAGTTTGCCATTGGAAATTAAAAATCCGAAAAACAAAGTTTCAAAAATTGAGGATATTCTGTTAGTATTTAATAAAAAGAACCACTAGGAAAGTCAGTTATTCATACTCTTTATAGTGAAGAAAAATGTATTAACTTTAATAGCATTTTTTCAACCCTGATGTCAACTATTTCTCACAAAATTTCACGTCACATCATGTAAACGGATTTAATGAACTATTTTCCATGCCTTCTATTTTTCAAAGTTAAATGAACTAATTAAAGATGAATCAGTTTCCAAAGCTATGTCTTTTCGGTGTGTGTAGCTCAAGCTGCCATTCGAGAGCTCACTGTGTGAAACATACCAAAACGACTTCGTACTGGACGGTTCAACCGACTGTTAACAGCCGACCACTAAACTAACGTGGGCCTCGTCTTTTCAATTTGACAGGTACCCATGCAGCCGTGAAACTAGGACTACAGAATTCGTAATTCTGTCACCTCATGTTTAACTGTGTTAACACCATAGGGTACGAAAAGGTCTCGAAATGGGGAACTTTCGACATTAAAAAAATCCAATATTTTCTTCCAGTCTTCTAGGTCAGAAGATGATTTTATCTCTTTTCGATTCATCGGATTGGGTTCATAGATGAAGATATATTTCAAAATCTACTATAATAGCTCTGCGATTGTAAAATTGAATGAGATATGAGGTAGCTGTGAAAGGGTTTTCTTCGATCATAGACAAGTGGTAAACCACTGGTTTGGTTAAATTGTGTGGCAGCAGGAGGCCATGTCCTTGTGGGTATTGGTGACGGATATTAGGGAGATGTACAGCAGCCGAGATTATTTGGTACGCGCCGGCGTCATGGAATGGTCCGTTTCTACATCTCGGTAAAAGATGTGCAAGGTAGGGGCAATGTTCTACAAATCTCCACATTCGACTTGACTACAGAACAGTGCAGAAACCACCGCCACGGGCAGGAAAAGGCATAATTCACCTTGAGGAGCCTAACAAGCAAACAAACCAAAGTCACATATCGTAGCTAATGTCACACTACTTCCCGTCCCAGTGGTCAGTGAAAGATGTACGGTGTAGCACAATCATAGGTAATCACATCCATAAATGTGTCAGAATTCAGCAATGAACGATAAGTCTGTACCCCAGCCTCCAGGAGGGGTCGCCAGTCCCTCTTGCCCCTTCCTTGGGGATATCTGTGCTGGCCTCAACATTCTCAAGCTCAGCACGAACGTGTTGCTCTTAAAAGACTAGAACTGCAAAAGCACAACCTGTAACTGTAAAGCAAAGATTTTGTAGCACCCAGCCAAGCCAGCTGTGCAGTACAATGAAGGATGTGGCTTAGTGGTTTACACACTAGACCTGCATTCAGGAGGTATAGCCATCAACAGTGGATTTTTTTTGTGATTTCATTGTTGTTGTAGCCCTTCTGTGTAACCAGCAATTTCAGTAAATGCTGGCTATAAGAACAATGATGGTGAAACAGAGAGAACAAATTTATAAGGTTAGGGACACATATGCACAATATAAGAGTAGCTAACATGGATTCACACTTATTTAAACAAGCAAATGTATTAGTGGTTTGTATCTTCAAGGACATAAAAAAAATGAGGAATTTGTCGAGTGCCCTCCAGATCGCTTTGAGCCGTGCATGGCTCATGTTCCACCATCATGTATTTTACACCCTGTTTTCAACGTACTTCCACCTCACCTCGTTAATTTAAATTACTGGTGTCACTGAGTTGTTGCTTTGCCTGACCGCGACTGGCGCTATCACCGCTTATCGATATATCCCCTCTAGTAGTACCTTCGCTCGACTGCTAATACTTTCCAATGGTTGTCAGTAGTAAGCTAGTTTGGGTCGCGAGTTCGGGCTGCCAGCCAGATGGGACGCATCTGGAGCGCAGTCCGGATCTGCCAGTCGGAGGGTTGTAATGCAGTGCTAGTGCAGTCGGGTAGAGCAGCAGTGAGGTCTGCGTCGACATTGCCACCAGGCGTCACTTGAGCCGGGTCACAGTCGTGGTGGATCGTCGTCGGTCGGTCGTCCTGCCGGACGACGCGTTTTGGCTCTCCGACCGTTCGTGAGTCCGCTGTGTGTGTGTGTGTGTGTGTGTGTGTGTGTGTGTGTGTGCATCGACTCCCGGTTTGTCTTCGTGCATGCTTAGTTACTATTGGGTATCGTTCTGGTCTTCGTGCAAGAGTTTGTCAGATTTTGTGTGTAGTTGGTGTTATTTCCACTGACTACGATTTTAGAAGTTGTCGGCATCCTGAGGCTAGTCGGTCGGTTGCTGCAGACCAGCCAAGTTATCTCCGCGCGGTGCAGCCGGCTGGGTTCGCTGGCGGTCCCTGCGCAGTGTCGGGGCGTGTGTGGAGCTGTCCGGTCACTACAAGTTTCGTGGTTCACCGACCCAGGACGTCAAATTTGAGTAGTGGTTTCGACCACCCAAGCCACGTCCATTCATATTGTGTGGTTCGTTTCAGTGGTTCGCTGTTTGGGAGGGTTTCCTGTGGGCAACATCGAGTGTCTCTATTGCTGAAATTTAGCTGCCACGCGGTGCAATTTGGTTTACTACAATTCAAGTGCACCAGCGGAATTTTATGCCTTGTGGACGTTAGTGTTTTGGTTACCTGCCCAGGCTACTGACGTAAATTCAAGCAGTGTTCCTTTTGGCTGAAGTTAAGCATATTATCGTATTTCAAATTCAAGTGTACCAGTGGCATTTTCTGCCTTGTGGCCGTTAGTATTCCGGTTACCTGCCATGGCCACTAACGTAATTTCAGGCAGCGTCCGTTCCTCACCTGTTGTCGCCGTCCAACATGGTGTGTAGTGTTGATAGCTAACACATATTTCACTGTGGATAATCACATACGTTACTTTTGTGTTTGAGTTCCCATGGACTGATTGGTAGCAAGCAAGTCGTTTCTTCGGTTGGTCCGTGGCTGTCCCCTGGTTGGGTTCCGACGGGTCAAGTATAGTTGGGCTTACCACCTGTCTCACCTAAGCGAATGAGGGCAGACTGACCTCCCTGGAGGATTCTGAGTGCCGGTTTCTTTATTGTCCTTCTCACCGGTGTTTAATTGTCTCTTTATAATCTAACATAGCCAATGATTTAAAAAATTCTTGCTTTTACTGGATTTTATGTATTTTTGAATTATGAAAATCAATTATAAGTCTCCAACCACTTAAATCCTTATTCTAAAGGTTATCGTAATTTATTTTAAAATCTTGAAAATTTTATTGTGGGCCTTTAGCCGTTTGTATTACATATTGTTTATGTTTGTCTATTCGCCCTTGCCTTGAGGATATATATATATATATATATATATATATATATATATATATATATATATATATATATATATATATATACTCCTGCTGGAAATTGAAATAAGAACACCGTGAATTCATTGTCCCAGGAAGGGGAAACTTTATTGACACATTCCTGGGGTCAGATACATCACATGATCACACTGACAGAACCACAGGCACATAGACACAGGCAACAGAGCATGCACAATGTCAGCACTAGTACAGTGTATATCCACCTTTCGCAGCAATGCAGGCTGCTAATTTCCCATGGAGACGATCGTAGAGATGCTGGATGTAGTCCTGTGGAACGGCTTGCCATGCCATTTCCACCTGGCGCCTCAGTTGGACCAGCGTTCGTGCTGGACGTGCAGACCGCGTGAGACGACGCTTCATCCAGTCCCAAACATGCTCAATGGGGGACAGATCCGGAGATCTTGCCGGCCAGGGTAGTTGACTTACACCTTCTAGAGCACTTTGGGTGGCACGGGATACATGCGGACGTGCATTGTCCTGTTGGAACAGCAAGTTCCCTTGCCGGTCTAGGAATGGTAGAACGATGGGTTCGATGACGGTTTGGATGTACCGTGCACTATTCAGTGTCCCCTCGACGATCACCAGTGGTGTACGGCCAGTGTAGGAGATCGCTCCCCACACCATGATGCCGGGTGTTGGCCCTGTGTGCCTCGGTCGTATGCAGTCCTGATTGTGGCGCTCACCTGCACGGCGCCAAACACGCATACGACCATCATTGGCACCAAGGCAGAAGCGACTCTCATCGCTGAAGACGACACGTCTCCATTCGTCCCTCCATTCACGCCTGTCGCGACACCACTGGAGGCGGGCTGCACGATGTTGGGGCGTGAGCGGAAGACGGCCTAACGGTGTGCGGGACCGTAGCCCAGCTTCATGGAGACGGTTGCGAATGGTCCTCACCGATACCCCAGGAGCAACAGTGTCCCTAATTTGCTGGGAAGTGGCGGTGCGGTCCCCTACGGCACTGCGTAGGATCCTACGGTCTTGGCGTGCATCCGTGCGTCGCTGCGGTCCGGTCCCAGGTCGACGGGCACGTGCACCTTCCGCCGACCACTGGCGACAACATCGATGTACTGTGGAGACCTCACGCCCCACGTGTTGAGCAATTCGGCGGTACGTCCACCCGGCCTCCCGCATGCCCACTATACGCCCTCGCTCAAAGTCCGTCAACTGCACATACGGTTCACGTCCACGCTGTCGCGGCATGCTACCAGTGTTAAAGACTGCGATGGAGCTCCGTATGCCACGGCAAACTGGCTGACACTGACGGCGGCGGTGCACAAATGCTGCGCACCTAGCGCCATTCGACGGCCAACACCGCGGTTACTGGTGTGTCCGCTGTGCCGTGCGTGTGATCATTGCTTGTACAGCCCTCTCGCAGTGTCCGGAGCAAGTATGGTGGGTCTGACACACCGGTGTCAATGTGTTCTTTTTTCCATTTCCAGGAGTGTATATATACGTTAATAATTTTATTTGGAGTTTTAAGAGCATGTTTTTACCACTTGAGATTTATCTTGTTGCTTTAAGATATCTTGTTTGGAGACCTTCAGCCATGAAATAATTGCCTTTTTGAAACTCGTAGTTCTAAAGGTTCGACTATGTGCCGCTTTGGTTGTAAATGTGTTATTAAATTACAATAAATTACAATTTTAAGGTGAAACTGTCCCCAACCTTATTTGGCCGTTCCCACAAACCTATTCACCTGTTCTGCCCTTTGGGTTTAGCGGGCGCATCACGCTTGACCTAGGTGGAGGAGTAACTGCCCATTAATTTTTCCAAGCTTTCCACTGAAGCAAGCTAATGGATTTCAGTGGGTCATCTAGAAATGTATATTGCCTCCCAGACGGCATAGATCTTTTCTTGCAGTGGACATCGTTCAGGTGACATATAGCAGGGGGACACGCAGTAGACGAAACAACGCAATTGACTTTAGTGGTAGCCGAATGTGTCTGCTATCCTGATATCCACTCATACTAAAGACAGTCGTAAGAAACGTAGCAGATATTAAGAATGACAAGCAGATATTGTTAAGTGGACTTCTGTCCACATAGTCATCAGATTTGGCAGGTACTATCATGGATTATTTGATAATACGAAGTAAGGCTGCCTAGTTGAATGCTTTGGGGCAAAAAGGAATTATGACTGCCTTATTTAGTAAGCCTCACAAATCGGGGCAGTTACAAGACTATCTCTGCCTCGCGATGACTGGGTGTTGTGTGCTGTCCTTAGCTTAGTTAGGTTTAAGTAGCTCTAAGTTCTAGGGGACTGATCACCATAGATGTTAAGTCCCATAGTGCTCAGAGCCATTTGAACAATTTTTACAAGACTATGCTGTCCTAACTGATTCTTCATTGCTTCTCGGCAGAAACGTAATGGGAAATGAAGAGCGCCACATTGTATACATGTTCTACAGAATTAGTTTGTATATATTAGGTGATTCTTCGCTCCATCTTGGTAGACTAACATGACTATAAATAACAAAGACAATACTGCGTATACTCTACAAGTTCCTGTAGAACTTATACGATAGTGTATTTCTCATTTATAGTTAACCAGCTGACAAACGCGACGTTGCTCGGGAATTTATCTGTTCCAACTTTCTATTAGTCTATCCCCTCCTCTCTCGTCTCCTTGTGCGTCTCCTCCTTTCCTTCTCTCTGTTCACCTCCTCTTGTTCCATCTCTCTGTTCATTTCCCCTTTCCCCTCTCTCTAAACACCTCCTTCTTCACTCTCTCTCTACCCATCACCTTACTCTTTATCCACCTCTCCTCGCTCCTCTTTCATCCATCCCCTCTGTCTCCGTCCTTCCCTCCACCCGTCCCACTCAGTGTCCATCTCCACCACCCCCTCTCTCTTCCTTCATCCTACACCCATCACTCTCTGACCATCTCCTCCTCCCTGTGTCTTTCAATATGTTCCTCTCCTTCTGTCCATCTAATTCTCACCCCTCTGTCCATCTCCTATCCCTCTAATTGCATCTCATCCTCCCTGGATTTTTGTTAATATCTTTCTGTTCCTCTCTCTGTCCATCACCTCCTCTCGCCTCCCTCAACCCATCTGCATCTCCCCCTCTCAATATTCATCTTATACCCTTTCTTTTCTCTGTCCATCTCCTCCTCTCCCTTCTATCTAACCATCTCCTCTTCCTACTCCTATCTATCTCCTCTTTCCCCTTCGTTGTCTGCCCAGGTCCTCATCTTTTCTTTTCTCACCACGTTACCATTCTCACACCAGTAGGTGGCTCGTGGTTTTGCCACTATAATATTTCTTTCCAGATTATAACTAATTTATGTAGCAAACTTGACTGAAACCATTCCATTGGTTTGGGACGAACTTCTTACCCGTGGTTATGTTCACATACGTACAAGTCAGATATGTTTCACACACATTTAACATATTTCACGCGTATTTGCACACACGTGTCACCTCTATGGTTCAAATGGCACTGAGCACTATGCGACTTAACTTCTGATGTCATCAGTCGCCTAGAACTTAGAACTAATTAAACCTAACTAACCTAAGGACATCACACACATCCATTCGCCAGGCAGGATTCGAACCTGCGACCGTAGCGGTCGCTCGGTTCCAGACTGTAGCGCCTAGAACCGCACGGCCACTCCGGCCGGCTGTCACCTCTATGTCAAGTGGTTTTTACTATGCAATTTCATTTTCACGCAGCTTAATGTTTATGAAGTCGTTTCTCCTCAACTGTGTGCTGTACAATGATAGATCCAGTGGTATTTGTGCCTACTCTCTGTGAAATGTTCGTGAATGGAGTTAGCAGTAAAAAGTAATAAGTAAAAACGCCATGCGTGATGCAGCAATTTCTCACGCGTCTTAGTGTTTAGGGCGTCGTATTTCCTGAACTAAGTGTCGTACAACGATATAATTTTACTGGTACATTCAGTGGTATACGTGAATACCGTCTCCAAAAGTGTCACGAGTAAGGTTAGTAGTAAAGCAGTAATATATCAAAGCGCCATGCTTCATGTGGCAGTTTTATTGCATGAATAGCGAAGGTGTAGAAGGTGATAAACATTTCTCGTTTCATCATTATGTGGGGCATCAGCGAAAATACATTTCGTAAAGGTTTTAAACTGTGGATGAAGCTTGTCGCAAGTCTCTAAGTGCTCTCACTTCCAAGTACTGGACAACTAAACTATGGGTATTTTCGTGTCGTGGACTACACTGCTTTTCCACCCCCACCCATATTCCATTGATAGGTGAGTGTGTCCGACCCCCACAGTGGTTCTTTCGAGACAGAAAATTTTACGTGTAACAAGTTTGGTTGAAATCGTCCCAGCTGTTTAGGAACAGATGTTGAAAATAAATAAACCCACTTTTATAATTTCTATGGATTTATTTAATTAACTATTTTTAGGTTTGTAAGGCCCTCATCAGATATTAACTGATCATAGACATCAAAGAAGTTGGAATATTTGAGAACAACATCGGAAAATACGCAACGTTTCTCATCCGGATTGAGGCATGAGAGAGCTGTAGAGGGGGCACAGGAGGAGTCGTTATGGTGACTGCATACCCAAAGTTGTCCTCTACCAAAACTATGAGACGGCTGTTTTGGTGCACTACATAAACGAGGTAGTAAATGATAGAATTACCGTTAATACTGGTGGCATTGCTGGGGAAGAAAGATAAATTAATGTGTAAGACAGAAACTCGGAGCCTACGACTACTCTCTGTTCCTTTGTCTGTTTGGTCGTTGTTTTGCCCATTATTTGAGCAGCACATCGTTCAGTGTTAGCCCTTCGTGAATATTTTATCCTTAAAGAAAATCAGTTGCATTTTATAAGTAATAAACATTTGTTGATAGCGTAACTTCTTTGCAATTACTTTTGATCCACGTACAGTTTATATGCATAAAGATATATACATATAATTATTGTTTTATTCCGTACTCAGTAAAAAGTTCCATAAAATGTCCTTAATCCTGATCAAAGGCAAGGGTTTCCTGTCATTATTGATAAACCAGAAAGTTGTTTATGAATAAGAGAAATATGGTTTTTTGCAAGTTCGACGAAGAATTCAAGCGGCATTTTACATATGTTTTGATGATTTTTTTTATTTTACCCTTTTGTCCGTGAAATAGTCTTATGTAGCACTGTATGATAAGCGCGTGTTGTATTCTTTACTTTCACTACAAGATCCCTCTCTTACAAAACAGTTCTCGAATAAAACTAAATTATACATTGACAGTTTCAAATTTGCTAAAAATGCTGTTTACTTTTAAGTAAGAGATAGGAGGATAACTACGTAAAACAAAAATGTTCCGTAGATTACCTGGCCCTTTATATAACCGCTCACTGTTTCTAGGCGGCTCACCGCTTCTGGTAGCACACTTATCACATACATGTAAAGAGAGCGATCTTTACTAGGTGTCACCCAATAGGTATGTAACACATCTTACGTATAGGTTATGTGGGCTACGATCTCAACTGACTGAAGCTACTAGGAAAACTACCACAGTCTGTGCTTACTTATGGTAGGCTACAATGGCCTAGGGTAGTTAGCATTGTAAAACTACATGGTGGAGGACATCGTCTCACGGTGAAAGCGTGACGTATTTGCGCGCGCCGATTGAAAACTGTGACGCCTATACGCGAACGACAGTTCCATCTACTGCTCGTAGTAACGACCGGGGAAATTCTAATGTAACTCAAAGTGGTAAGTGGCAAGAGTACATTGCTACCATGTCGGAGTCGTCTTGATACCAACGTCGGTCCTAGCAAAAGCTGGAAATCTGGGGCTTGGGTTGGCGCTCTGACAGTTTGTTACTTCGGAACGCTCTTACTACACTCCCGGAAATTGAAATATGAACACCGTGAATTCATTGTCCGAGGAAGGGGAAACTTTATTGACACATTCCTGGGGTCAGATACATCACATGATCACACTGACAGAACCACAGGCACATAGACACAGGCAACAGAGCATGCACAATGACGGCACTAGTACAGTGTATATCCACCTTTCGCAGCAATGCAGGCTACTATTCTCCCATGGAGACGATCGTAGAGATGCTGGATGTAGTCCTGTGGAACGGCTTGCCATGCCATTTCCACCTGGCGCCTCAGTTGGACCAGCGTTCGTGCTGGACGTGCAGACCGCGTGAGACGACGCTTCATCCAGTCCCAAACATGCTCAATGGGGGACAGATCCGGAGATCTTGCTGGCCAGGGTAGTTGACTTACACCTTCTAGAGCACGTTGGGTGGCACGGGATACATGCGGACGTGCATTGTCCTGTTGGAACAGCAAGTTCCCTTGCCGGTCTAAGAATGGTAGAACGATGGGTTCGATGACGGTTTGGATGTACCGTGCACTATTCAGTGTCCCCTCGACGATCACCAGTGGTGTACGGCCAGTGTAGGAGATCGCTCCCCACACCATGATGCCGGGTGTTGGCCCTGTGTGCCTCGGTCGTATGCAGTCCTGATTGTGGCGCTCACCTGCACGGCGCCAAACACGCATACGACCATCATTGGCACCAAGGCAGAAGCGACTCTCATCGCTGAAGACGACACGTCTCCATTCGTCCCTCCATTCACGCCTGTCGCGACACCACTGGAGGCGGGCTGCACGATGTTGGGGCGTGAGCGGAAGACGGCCTAACGGTGTGCGGGACCGTAGACCAGCTTCATCGAGACGGTTGCGAATGGTCCTCGCCGATACCCCAGGAGCAACAGTGTCCCTAATTTGCTGGGAAGTGGCGGTGCGGTCCCCTACGGCACTGCGTAGGATCCTACGGTCTTGGCTTGCATCCGTGCGTCGCTGCGGTCCGGTCCCAGGTCGACGGGCACGTGTACCTTCCGCCGACCACTGGTGACAACATCGATGTACTGTGGAGACCTCACGCCCCACGTGTTGAGCAATTCGGCGGTACGTCCACCCGGCCTCCCGCATGCCCACTATACGCCCTCGCTCAAAGTGCGTCAGCTGCACATACGGTTCACGTCCACGCTGTCGCGGCATGCTACCAGTGTTAAAGACTGCGATGGAGCTCCGTATGCCACGGCCTGGCTGACACTGACGGCGGCGGTGCACAAATGCTGCGCAGCTAGCGCCATTCGACGGCCAACACCGCGGTTCCTGGTGTGTCCGCTGTGCCGTGCGTGTGATCGTTGCTTGTACAGCCCTCTCGCAGTGTCCGGAGCAAGTATAGTGGGTCTGACACACCGGTGTCAATGTGTTCTTTTTTCCATTTCCAGGAGTGTACAACGACCTTCCGATTTCAAAAACACCGCTAGGACCAACAACTGGCCGGGGCCATAGCCAACAACTATCTACTGGGACTTAGAGAGCCAACAACATCTTCTGTCCACAGAGTTTTTCGTGCTGGCTTGTGGCCATTGTCGAAACATGTTCGTCTTTGTATCACAACACCTGCTAGAGGAAGAAGAAGTGATGCCATCTTCAGCAAGTACTTAAATTTTCTCAGAATAATCGCATCTGCGTTTATATTCTAGAGGGCTGCTCCTTAGTACACCACAAATCTGGCTGTTATGGTTTCCTGCCTACCAAAAATTTTACTGTGGAAGACGTGGATATAATGTTTGGGGAAAAATTAATAAAATCTGTGGGCCGATAACAAGTTAGCTAATGAGCAGTTCGTTAAGAAAGTCCAGAATCTGCATTAATATGTATTGCTTATTAATTATCTGGGGTTTCTTTCTTCGTCAGTGACATCTCGCGAAAGTATGCGTATGCGACCCGACATATGAATCCTAGTTAGGTTCGCTGCATTACAAGATAGGGGAAATATTCAGGATGCAAATGCATCGAGATGAAAGCAACTAAGCTACGCGGATATAATGAACAAACGGGTTTCGGTAGAGGAAGAGGGTGAAAACGAGATGTTCTAGACCCTGAAATGTGTTCGTCTGTTATTAAAGCACGCAGGACAAAATTTTTTTGACTATATTCACACTCTAATTCTTCGGAAAATGAGAACCGTCGTTAGGAAGAGAGAATACATGTGACAAGAGGGACCTAAAAATGTGATTACGTTATGAAAAGAAATTGAATGCAAATTATAGGAAGTACAGCGTGTTTTATGTGAAATTCTGTAATAAAATCGTCATTTTCTGGCGAGAAATAAGTACTGTAGTTCACTTTCAACTGCGGAAAATAAGTTGTATAAATAAAGTGTGCCGGCCTCTGTGGTAGAGCGGTTCTAGGCGCTTCAGTCCGGAACCGCGCTGCTGCTACGGTCGCAGGTTCGAATCCTGCCTCGGGCATGGATGTGTGTACTGCCCTTAAGTTAGTTAGGTTTAAGTAGTTCTAAGGTTAGGGGACTGATGACCTCAGATGCTGAATCCCATAATGGTTAGAGCCATTTGAACCATTTTTATAAATAAGGTGTGTAGTAGTTTTCGGTAGAAACACGCGTATTTTTACCTCCACCTCTAAAATTTAGATAATACATTTCTGAATTATGATAATATTTTCCTGTCCATTGCTATTCTGATTATTGCCGTCGGAACTATAGTGCGTTCAGGCTGTACAGACACACATTCAGAGTGTAGTCAGTAAATGAGTACGACTGTATGAAGAAAAAAACACGATGGCCTTTGGCTTCTGACTGCTTCTTGTTTCGAGGGACTTCCTTCTTTTTGATGCCGTGCGACTTCCCGTCCTTCCTTCGGCTCCGTACAATATCGCCCCTACACTCCTAGATGCTATCTCTCGCAAAGAATTCATGACCCTTTGATCTTATCTTTCCATTAGCTTTGTGGTGGGCACGTAGAAGCTTATAACCTCATTTCAGCCAATTCACTTGGCTGTCTCCGCAGAGAATACCAACCACAGTCGATCCATTACTCGGAGGACTCCTCCTGAAAAGTTGCTGCTGCTAGCAACCCCTAATCCGCTCTTGCCGTGACCAAATATTATTAACTCGACACTCTACGGTAAGGGGAGTACATTTCGTGAAATGCTATTGTATTCTGAACATTCTTTGTAGTTGTCTTGCTGTAGCAGGGACGTTACTATCCACACAGTTGTGCGATAGTTGTTACCTCTTTAGTTGATAATCGTACTTATACAGGGTTATTACAAATGATTGAAGCGATTTCACAGCTCTACAATAACTTTATTATTTGAGATATTTCCACAATGCTTTGCACACCCATACAAAAACTCAAAAAGTTTTTTTAGGCATTCACATGTGTGCGATATGTGCTCCTTTAGTGATTCGGCAGACATCAAGCCGATAATGAAGTTCCTCCCACACTCGGTGCAGCATGTCCCCATCAATGAGTTCGAAAGCATCGTTGATGCGAGCTCGCAGTTCTGGCACGTTTCTTGGTAGAGGAGGTTTAAACACTGAATCTTTCACATAATCCCACAGAAAGAAATCGCATGGGATTAAGTCGGGAGAGCGTGGAGGCCATGACGTGAATTGCTGATCATGATCTCCACCACGACCGATCCATCGGTTTCCCAATCTCCTGTTTAAGAAATGCCGAATATCATGATGGAAGTGCGGTGGGGCACAATCCTGTTGAATGATGAAGTCGGCGCTGTCGGTCTCCAGTTGTGGCATGAGCCAATTTTCCGCGGGCTACGCGTGAAACTTGCCCGCACGCGTTCAACCGTTTCTTCGCTCAATGCAGGCCGACCCGTTGATTTCCCCTTACAGAGGCATCCAGAAGCTTTAAACTGCGCATACCATCGCCGAATGGAGTTAGCAGTTGATGGATATTTGTTGAACTTCGTCCTGAAGTGTCGTTGCACTGTTATGACTGACTGATGTGAGTGCATTTCAAGCACGACATACGCTTTCTCGGCTCCTGTCCCATTTTGTCTCACTGCACTCTCGAGCAATCAACCGGCAGAAACCTGAAGTGCGGCTTCAGCCGAACAAAACTTTGAGTTTTTCTACGTATCTGTAGTGTGTCGTGACCATATGTCAATGAATGGAGCTACAGTGAATTTATGAAATCGCTTCAATCATTTGTAATAGCCCTGTAGAACACGGCGTAATTAACGGGAATCTCTCAATGGGATTTTTAGACGAATACGTAATTTTAGTTTGCAGTGTATGAACAACACGTTTCTTAAGAGTTCGTTGGAACTGCGCTGCTTCTAAAAGTACCCCTCTAGCTTGTCCAACACACAGTTTCGTACAATGAAGTTACCCCTCCCTGTTGCTTTCAGAAACACTTTCTAAAATTATTTTGAACACCTTATATTTTGTGTACAACAACGAAGTCCGTAAATCGTTTATTTTTCAAGTCGTAAACTTGATATGGTTGCAAACTGACGACGTAGAACCTATTCTACTGGAATCTTACCAAAAATCAATTACATGTGTCTAAACCCACATGCAAATTTACTGTGAGGAATGTGCGCAAAACAAGAGAAACCAAGTTTTAAGACGCCATTAGCTGGTAAGGAATACCTCCATTTCTTTTGACTGTTTTAGAACGTTTCTAAATCTTGTACAGATGTATGAGAGAGAGATGGTTTACATCTACACACAAACCAAAGAACGTAAGGACAAAAATGGGCATCGCCTGTGTATCGTCGTTGATTGTTTCCAAGATGAGAACAGCTACTTACCAAAGTTAGTAAACAATGAGAGAGTCGTATTGGATAAAAAAGGGAGAGTTGATCACCAAGTACCTACAGCACGTGTTTATTTATTTACCACCAGTGAATCCAACCCAATCATTGACGTGATCGTGTTGCTAAATGTGCAGCGTGCTAACTTTCAAAACTGGGACGTGAGCCAAACCCGCATTTAAACTGTGAAGGAATAGCGACAGTTGGTGTGGTGTACCGGCTGTCACCTAACTGGTTCCGAAACGGACGCCTTGGTTCCCATTGTCTGCCCCCGTATTTATCTGACAGCAGACGTACTGATTCCCATCAATTGCAATCTTATTTTTCCACAGCGTACGCGATGATTCACAAAAGCTGTCAACGGCCCGTTAACATTTCTCATGATGTAAGTACACTACAAGGAAAGTTTCTATTGTAAAGCATAAGTAACAAAATTATTTAGGTGGGGGTAACTTGTAGCTGATGTTCTGAAGATATTGATGTCGGGTAATGGTTCAGATAGAGAGCTTTTCAATTTGTTGTTCTATGACCTTCTGTTCGACCCCCATTTTTTCGAGAATAGTTTTCTTCTCGCTTATAATTTTCTCGTAGCAGAGAAAAATACCATTGGGAAATTTCTTTTTTTCAATTACACCAAGTATCATAAAAATTAAGTGGATGAGTTTAGGGCATTTATAAATGCCCCACCTGTAAATAAAGTTCTCGATTCTTTGAGAAAATTCAGGTTGCTTTGGCGCACAATATTCTTTTCAGAGTCATTAAAAAAACATTTTCTCCCTTGCTTCCGTGGAAAACATTTCTCGCCAATACTTCATGCATTTCTGGTACGTTATTAGGCAACTTAGAAAGTTTTCGTAATCTAGTGGGTTTAATATTTTACTTGTTGTTGTTGTGGTCTTCAGTCCTGAGACTGGTTTGATGCAGCTCTCCATGCTACTCTATCCTGTGCAAGCTTCTTCATCTCCCAGTACCTACTACAACCTACATCCTTCTGAATCTGCTTAGTGTATTCATCTCTTGGTCTCCCCCTACGGTTTTTACCCTCCACGCTGCCCTCCAATACTAAATTGGTGATCCCTTGGTGCCTCAGAACATGTCCTACCAACCGATCCCTTCTTCTGGTCAAGTTGTGCCACAAACTTCTCTTCTCCCCAATCCTATTCAGTACTTCCTCATGAGTTATGTGATCTACCCATCTAATCTTCAGCATTCTTCTGTAGCACCACATTTCGAAAGCTTCTATTCTCTTCTTGTCCAAACTAGTTATCGTCCATGTTTCACTTCCATACATGGCTACACTCCATACAAATACTTTCAGAAATGACTTCCTAACACTTAAATCTATACTCGATGTTAACAAATTTCTCTTCTTCAGAAACGCTTTCCTTGCCATTGCCAGTCTACATTTTATATCCTCTCTACTTCGACCATCATCAGTTATTTTGCTCCCCAAATAGCAAAATTCCTTTACTACTTTAAGTGTCTAATTTCCTAATCTAATTCCCTCAGCATCACCCGACTTAATTCGACTACATTCCATTATCCTCGTTTTGCTTTTGTTGATGTTCATCTTATATCCTCGTTTCAATACACTGTCCATTCCATTCAACTGTTCTTGCAAGTCCTTTGCTGTCTCTCACAGAATTGCAATGTCATCGGCGAACCTCAAAGTTTTTATTTCTTCTCCATGGATTTTAATACGTACTCCGAATTTTTCTTTTGTTTCCTTTACTGCTTGCTCAATATACAGATTGAATAACATCGGGGAGAGGCTACAACCCTGTCTTACTCCCTTCCCAACCACTGCTTCCCTTTCATGTCCATCGACTCTTATAACTGCCATCTGGTTTCTGTACAAATTATAAATAGCCTTTCGCTCTCTGTATTTTACCCCTGCCACCTTTAGAATTTGAAAGAGAGTATTCCAGTCAACATCGTCAAAAGCTTTCTCTAAGTCTACGAATGCTAGAAACGTAGGTTTGTCTTTCCTTAATCTTTCTTCTAAGATAAATCGTAAGGTCAGTATTGCCTCACGTGTTCCAGTATTTCTGCGGAATACAAACTGATCTTCCCTTATTTTACTTACTCGAACCAAATCCTGAGTCGTGAGAGAGTCAGTATCACCATTAGCTAACTAGAGGCAGATAAGTTTGGAGAGACGCTCACACAATTCTTCTTCAGGCTTTATCTTCACAATATTGCTGACACTCTGTCAGTTTAACATACCAAAGTCATCCTTTTCATGATTCTAGGCTTATTGCGCCCCGTCAATATAGTTTAAAGAATTTAATTTCACAAAACATAGATCAGGGCTGGCCTCTTCGTGCTCCATCCTTCTCGTAAGTATCTGGAACAGCGCGACACTTCATTTAACATTGCGGAGTGGCATTTGTCGGTCGGAACAATTCTCTGAGTTCGATCATGGTGTCAGCAGTTCTTACCTTTCCATAATTGTTGGTGGAATGAAGGACGTTCGCAAGTCCAGTGTCTGTTTGAGCAAAAGGGGTCAGGCTAGCGATCTATCGTGACAACCTTTAAAGCGAATGGGAATGACAGAAAAGAGGCGTGAGAATTCTCATTTCACATGAGCGATAAGTACTGCATATTTGCAGCGAAACGACATTACAGTACACTGAAGGAAGAATTTAAATATTTAGATGACAATGAAAGAACAAAAAATTACAACGATCGTCAGACAATTCTTTCTGCTGTACATCAAAACGCACTTTGTGCTAAATCTGCCGGCATGGAGCACGTGAAGAAATTGATGGTATAAACAGTAAAGTTTCTGAAGTCGCATACTGTTGTGTCCAGGAATCCTGCCTATTTGGTTCGCTAGACCAGCCAATCAAAACACTTGTATTAAAGAGTTTATTATAATAAGACAAGGACAATACTTAACTTTGACAGATTTGTCACAAGCAAAGGGCGACAAACAAAATAATCAGTCCTCTTCAGAATAGGAGAACAAGTCTGTGTTACACAGAGATTCCTAGCGTACAGGCTAACGTAGACTCTGCTATCGAAGCGGGCCGTCACCAGCCGGGAGCGGCGCTTACGTCCTCTTTACTTGGAGGCCGCTGCTGTCGCGTTGTCGTCCTGGAAGGAGGGCCGGTCAGCGTGCGATTGGCTGACTTCTTCTCAGAACCTTTTCTTCCCTCTCGTTCCCGACTGGCACGCCGATGCCGACTTTTGGCCGGAACACGTACATTATTCCATTTTCAGTTGCAACCATTTTCAATGCAACTAATCGAAAAGAATGACGACTTCACATATTACTGTAAAGTACAGGGTTATTACAAATGATTGAAGCGATTTCACAGCTCTACAATAACTTTATTATTTGAGATATTTTCAAAATGCTTTGCACACACATACAAAAACTCAAAAAGTTTTTTTAGGCAATCACAAATGTTCGATATGTGCCCCTTTAGTGATTCGCCAGACATCAAGCCGATAATCAAGTTCCTCCCACACTTGGCGCAGCATGTCCCCATCAATGAGTTCGAAAGCATCGTTGATGCGAGCTCGCAGTTCTGGCACGTTTCTTGGTAGAGGAGGTTTAAACACTGAAACTTTCACATAACCCCACAGAAAGAAATCGCATGGGGTTAAGTCGGGAGAGCGTGGAGGCCATGACATGAATTGCTGATCATGATCTCCACCACGACCGACCCATCGGTTTTCCAATCTCCTGTTTAAGAAATGCCGAACATCATGATGGAAGTGCGGTGGAGCACCATCCTGTTGAAAGATAAAGTCGGCGCTGTCGGTCTCCAGTTGTGGCATGAGCCAATTTTCCGCGGGCTACGCGTGAAAGTTGCCCGCACACGTTCAACCGTTTCTTCGCTCACTGCAGGCCGAACCGTTGATTTCCCCTTACAGAGGCATCCAGAAGCTTTAAACTGCGCTTACCATCGCCGAATGGAGTTAGCAGTTGGTGGATCTTTGTTGAACTTCGTCCTGAAATGTCGTTGCACTGTTATGACTGAATGATGTGAGTGCATTTCAAGCACGACATACGCTTTCTCGGCTGCTGTCGCCATTTTGTCTCACTGCGCTCTCGAGCGCTCTGACTGCAGAAACCTGAGGTGCGGCTTCAGCCGAACAAAACTTTATGAGTTTTTCTACGTATCTGTAGTGTGTCGTGACCATATGTCGATGAATGGAGCTACAGTGAATTTATGAAATCGCTTCAATCATTTGTAATAGCCCTGTACTTTGGTTAAGTCCAGGAGCATGCCTGGAACGATTTGTTGTTTGAAACTCGCATTTGTTGAATTTCCGAATCAAAAAGGAGTGCAGCAACGAAAATTAGAACATTCAGAGTCGGTTGCAGGCTTCGCATTTTAAGTGGACTTGACTAGAAACTGTCCATAGTAAGACTTTGCAAGGTAAATTTTTTCTGGTTTCATGATTATGCATTTAGAAAGAAAATCGCGTTGCAGTAAGGACATTCACTTACAGTCCAGTTCGCTAATCTCACATGGTGTTAAAAAAAAACGCGAGGTTTTAAGAATAAGTTGTCACCTTGAATCTATAACAGGGATACTGCTATAAACGTCTTGAGGACACTGTCAATTATCTATCTTCGAGCCGTTTTCGAGATCATTTGCCGTTTCACTTGCATTCGTCCCTCTGCATGTGCAGATGTAACTGGTTGATCTGCAAGGTAATTCCAGTTTTAATGACAAACTTTTTACGTTAAAACTCTACAAGACGTCTATATTACTTTCCTAACATAGAGTTTCAAAGTCTCCACAGTGACGTTGCAAAAATGCTACATTATTTTGATCGACATACTTGTTTGGCACATGTTTTTTTTTTCATTATGAATCTAAACAAGTGTGGAGACGTAGAAAGTGGAGTGCGAAACTCTGTGAACTTATCTGAATCGATACATACACGGATAGTTTGTACCAAAAAACAATTATGTCTTCAGTGCGTCAAAAATAATTAAATAATGCGGAAAATCTGCTTTATTTGTGGTCTATATTGTTGAGAGGTGTGAAATATAAAACTGAAGCGAATGCAGTGTCAATGCTCTGCCATTAAATGTGGCATGTTCGCAGTTTTCCCCTCTTCGCCCTCCACGCACTCAGACAGGGCCTGGCGTCAGGAAACGTGCTGCGAGGCAAAGGTCTTTCACCCTCATTCCTAGGTGTGGCCCGCGAGCCGAAATCTTGCCCACCCCTGACATACATGTTCTCCTTGTACACTTATATCTACTGACACCATCGGCGACGCACTCAAGGAAACAGAATTTATAACCCACCATCACCAAATCACCAACATGCATCAACCTGCATCGCTTACACGCAGTGAACTGAGCACTTAGAAGCCTGACAGCATGATTATAGAACGGGGTAGCGAAGCGCCACGAATAGTGGCAGTTTCAACGTGGTTGATCTTGTTCGGAGTACTTACGGAAAGTGGGAATAAATCATTCACTATTCGACCACATGGGGACTCAAAATGACAGCAGAGGGTACATCAGCCAGACTTGCAGTGCTTTTTAGACGATTTTCAATGTTAGTTTTGCAAATATTATGTTCATCCTCAATCTCTGCTTTAGAAAATACAGTACGCAAACCAATGAATTTCCATTGTTAAACACCGTCTTCTTCAAAACACCCCCCAGGGGCTCAGCATTCATTTGCTGAGTACGGGCTTGGCGACCCCGGGGTCCTGAGCTGGGGACTGGTCAGCGCCGCCAGTCTCCTGTCACCGTAAACCTCGGACATGCTTCAGCGACCACCGTATGGCGCGGCGGTGGAATGTTGTGTGCTGCGGGGAATGGTAATCTTGGCTTGACCGCCTGGATTGCGAGGAAGGTAAACCTCTATAAAAACCCCTCAATCTTACGGTGTGCTGCGCGCCTATAAGATGCATGGCACCCCAGTTGTATAAGGCTTACTCAGGCACGCGGGGCTCTGTCTGAGCGGACCTTCAGTTCCCTAGCTGCTCGTGGGACCACAATGGACCCTTCGACCCCTACGTTTCCCCCTACCAGTGGATTGGGTGGGCCACTGGTAGGAAAACACACCCAATCGAAAAAGCGACTTCGTGCTGGGAGTCCTCCACCGCCTGGTGTTACTAGAGATTTATCAGACTGTCGTAACGGAGCACATGCTGATAATCAAAATGTGTTTTTGATTGTCAAACGGAAGGAAGGTAGCTTTGAGAGAGTTTCTCCCTTTTACATCCACAAGGGTCTTGAGGGAATTGCAGGGACACTGAAATCTGTGAAGCGTCTGCGCAATGGGACTCTGTTAGTTGAAACTTCTAGTTCCCGTCAAGTCACTTCTCTTAGGAAAGCAACCTGTCTCGGAGAGTACGCTATCGAGACCGAGCTCCACTCCACTTTGAACTATAGTAAGGGTGTTGTGACATGTAGGGACTTGGTGGATATCCCCAAGGACGAGTTGAAATCTGAGTGGGCTGACGAAGGTATTGTCGACGTGCAGCATATTATGAAACGAGTCGATGGTGACCTAGTCAAATCCGACTCGTTTATTCTCACGTTCAATTGCCCGAGACTCCCAGAGCATGTTAAAGCGGGTTTCTTACGTTTGCCAGTACGGCCATATTTCCCCAACCCAATGCGCTGTTTTAAATGTCAGCGCTTTGGGCATACTACGTTGGGGTGCAATGGGATAGCCACTTGTGGTAAATGTGGTCAGCCTGCCCATGAAGGAGCCGATTGTTCATCGCCTGTGAAGTGCGTGAATTGCTCTGGGAGTCACCCTGTCTGGAGCCGGGTCTGCCCCATCTATCTCGAGGAACGGAAGATACAGGAGATCAAAACAACTAAGCGCATCCCCTATGGTGAGGCCAAGAAGCTCTTTAATGCCATGCAGCCTCCTGTGTTTACAACATCTTTCGCTTCCACTCTGCAGAATCTGGTACAGTTGGCCACTGTTGCTACACAAACGGAGGTTGCTAGTGTCAGCACTAATACCTGCGTTTGCCAGTGCACTTGTGCTGCTGCGGTTGTTTTGCAACCTGCAGCTCTCCCCACAACGTCGGACAAGGCCGTGGTTGCTGACACTGGGGTACTTCCTGCCCCTCCCAATCTGGCACCTTCTGCCCAGGCGAGTAAAGCTCTAACTGTGGACAAGGTTCTGCATTCTAAGCCCCCCAAGACGAAGACGCCGAAGGTGAAGGTTTTGCCACCTGGGGAGACTAGTCAGGGTCAGTCGATTCCATCGTACTATCTGACATCAGAGCTGATGGACATTGATGTCGACCGGGGGCGATATTCTCGCCCCAGGAATAAATCTCCGGCCAGTACAGGCTCTCCTCCTAAGCACAGGGAAAGGGTGAAAATTCAGGCACCCTGATCACTGGCTCCTATATTACAGTGGAACCTGAATGGGTTCAGGAAGCATGTGGCCGAATTACAACTCCTTGTACGAGAGCGCCCCTTGTGCTTATGCCTCCAAGAAACACATTTCCGGGCCACTGATGCTCCTTCTTTACGGGGCTATACCGTGTATCGAAAAGATGATCTGATGGGGGAAAGGGCAAAGGGTGGTGTTGCAGTTTTTGACCATGACATGCACCACTCATCTGAGCTCCCTCTCGTTACGGACTTGAAAGCGGTTGCAGTTGACCTTCTTGTGGGGCGGAGGCTCACAATCTGTTCCGTTTACTTACCACCTCAGGATGCAATAGACTCTGAGGCTCTCACAGACCTTATTACCCAACTCCCCCGCCCATTTCTCCTTCTGGGGGACTTCAGTGCTCATAATGTCTTATGGGGCTCTACGACTACTTGCCCCAGGAGTCGCATTCTGGAAAGCCTCATGGCATCCGAAGAACTGTGCATCCTCAACTCTGGTGCTCCCACTCATTTCTGTACTGCTTCTGGGTCGTCGTCAGCTATTGACCTCTCCTTTTGCTCTCCAGCACTCGCGGATTCTGCTCTGTGGGAGGTTGCCGCTGACCTCCATTCTAGTGACCACTTCCCCCTTTGGATTCGCCTCCTGGATGAGACTGTGGCATTACCAGTGCCACCCAGGTGGCACCTCTGCAGAGCTGACTGGACACTTTTCAGCGATTTAGCTGTTTTGGAACACCGTGCCAGCGTCCACGAATGGGTCGACCATGTACAGCCGTGATCTCCCATGCTGCTGAATTGTCGATCCCACGGTCCTCAAGTCATCCCAAGAGGCGCTCTGTCCCTTGGTGGAACACTGAGTGCCGCTCAGCCATCCGAGCCCGCCGTGCAGCTCTGCGCCGCTTCAAGTGCCGTCCCTCAGCTGACAATCTTGCGGCCTTTCGGGTGGCAAGAGCCAAAGCGCGGCGAGTGCTTAAAGAGAGTAAACGACATTCATGGCAATCGTTCCTGAGCTCCATCTCCCGCTCCACTAGTTCTACAAAAGTATGGGAAGCCATCAGGAGGATTTCCGGGAAACGCAGCCAACTAACTGTCACGGCATTGCTGCATCAGGGTTGTCTACTCACGGCGCCGAGAGACATTGCCCAGACACTGGCCATGTATTTTGCCGAATCTACTGCCACTATTAACTGTGATCCAGATTTCTGCCGCTACCGCACTGCCATCGAGAGGGATCACTTGGACTTCCGGTCTCCAAATTCTGAACCCAACAACTGCCCCTTCACAATGTGGGAACGGGATTCGGCGCTGTCTGTGGCTCATGATACTGCGCCAGGTGATGATCAAATCCTGTACAGCATGCTGCAGCACTTGTTGCTGCCATCCAAGGAAGTTCTCCTGAATTGTTTGAATATGATATGGTCATCCGGCACGTTCCCTGACTCGTGGAGGGAGGCGATTTTGGTTCCCCTCCTCAAACCGGGAAAAGACCGAATGCATCCCAGTAGTTATCGGAGTATTGCTTTGACGAGCTGTGTCGGGAAGACATTGGAACGCATGGTCAACCGTCGCCTGGTTTGGCTGCTCGAGACCAGGCAGCTCCTTAGCCACTCTCTGTGTGACTTTCGGAGATGTCGTTCAACTATAGACAACTTGACCCTGCTTGAGGCGGCCATCCAGCAGGCCTTCCTACGTAACCAGCATTGTCTAGGTGTATTCTTTGACATTAATAAGGCGTATTACACTACTTGGCGCCGCCTTATCCTCAATCAACTCCATCAGTGGGGCTTTCGTGGCCATCTCCCCATCTTCATTCGGTCCTTTCTTTCCCGCCGCCTCTTTCGATACCGGGTTGGTAATGTGTTATCTGATTTGTACGTGCAGGAGAATGGTGTTCCTCAGGGAAGCGTTTTAAGTGTCACCCTCTTTGCCGTCGCCATTAACAGTATCACGTCCACTATCCGGAGTCCTGCCCAGTGCTCCTTGTTTGTGGACGATTTTGCTGTTTTCTGTTCTTCCTCCAGTCTTGTCACTGCTAGTCGGCAGCTGCAGCTTACGATAAAGCGATTAGAGGCATGGACTGCGAAGACGGGTTTTACCTTTTCTGCAGACAAATGTGTGTGCGTTCATTTTAATCGTTCTCGACGTGCTTTTACCTCCCCTGAATTGCGTCTGAGGGGCACCATTCTTCCTTTTAGGGACACTGTGAGTTTCCTGGGCCTCACTTTTGATTCCAAGTTGTCGTGGTTGCCGCACCTTAAAGACCTCAAGGTGCGGGCCCTGAAGGCGCTGAATATTTTGAAGTGTCTGAGCCATCGGTCCTGGGGAGCAGATCGGGCGCGTCTGCTGCAGTTTTATAGGGCTTTCGTCCGGTCGCGTCTTGACTATGGATGCACTGTGTATGGGTCAGCGAGGCCTTCGTATCTGAAGATTCTTGACGCAGTACACCATGAGGGTATCAGGCTGGCTACTGGTGCCTTCCGTACCAGTCCCATCCTCAGCCTGTGTGCTGAGGCAGGGGAACCGCCGCTCGCCATCCGGCGGAAACTCCTCATGGTGCGACGGGTGTGTCAATTCCTTGCCTGTCCTACCTCCCCTGCATACCCTACTGTTGCCCGACCGCCTATGGAACGTCTCTTTTCCAGTCGCCCAAGGGCAACGAGACCATTTGGGATTCGTGCCAAGCATTTGCTTGAGTCCCTTGGTGTGGAGCGTGTGGCACCACAACTCCAGGGTTTTACCCGTCTGCCATCCTGGTTGCTCCAGAGGCCCAGCGTCCTTTTAAACTTGTCAGAGTACCGGAGGAGCTGAACTCCTGCGTTTGTTTTTACCTCCTTATTTTACGATATTTTAAACCAGCATCCCGACCATGTACCAGTATTTACGGATGGCTCTAAACAGGGGGACTCTGTTGGTTGTGCTGTTGTTTTCCCTGATCGAGTCGTCAAGTTACGGCTTCCTGCAGCGTTTACCATCTTTGATGCCGAATTGTTTGCGATCTTCCGGGCATTGGAGCAGATGAGATGTGTTCTTAAGTTTCTCATCTGTTCTGACTCCCTGAGAGCCCTTCAGACCATGCAACAGTTGTACCCAGCGGATACGGTCGTCCAGAACATCCATGATACCCTACCCCACCTGCAACGGCAGGGGAAGAAGGTTTCTTTCTGCTGGGTGCCGGGGCACGTGGGTATTAGGGGAAACGAACTAGTGGATGTGGCTGCCAAAGTTGCATGTTCCCTCCCTCACGTTGTTGAATGTGCCGTCCCCCTCCATGCTGTTACCTCCCTTTTGCGTTTTCGTGTTATGCGTCAATGGGAAGAGGAGTGTCTGGCAGTCGGTGAAAATAAGCTGCGTCTGGTGAAGGCCACCACGCGGCCATGACGTACGTCCTACCAGTCATGCAGGCGGGATGAGGTTCTCCTCACTCGCCCTTAGCGCACGGTTTTTTACTCAGGCGGGAGGACCCCCCAATCTGCAGTGCTTGTGGCGTCCAGATTACGGTCCGCCACATTTTACTTGACTGTCCTTTATTCTCTGACCTGAGGGCGGTGGTTTCCTTGCCACCGGATTTGCCCTCTATTTTGCAATACGACGCAACGACTGTGGTTAAGGTCTTACGGTTTTGTGTCCTGTCCAATTTGTTGCCTCGGATTTTAGGAAGAGGATTTTAATGTGCTGCTGGGTGACTGGCTCACCCAGGCTTTAGGTAAGAGGTCCGCCAGTCACGATTACCTACTTGTTTCACTTCGATTTCTGTTCTCTTTTCCTTGTGTTTCCTTTCCTCTTTTAGTGCGTTTCTTCTCCTCTTGTTTTGCCTCTGTATGTGAGGATTTGGAACTGCATCAGGTCTGTGTCTTTTAGCCGTCCTCCTTGTTCGGTGTCCGTCTTCGTCCCTTCACTGCATGTGTTCCTGTTTCTATGCGTTTGGGCGCTAATGACCACGCTGTTTAGCGCCCGAAAACCTCAAACCACACACACACACATTCTGCAAAACACAATATATTTCTTTCTTATGCTTAATCAGATGTGCTTCAACACCTATATCACGTCATTTTGGGTATCGATTTATTCTATAAAATTATCATACAAATGTCATAGTTATTTTTCTACCTTAAGCCTAGGAACTATATTTTGTGCCGTTTTTTATGTCGCTTTCTGTTGCTGACCTTTAGTAAGATTAATTGTGAGAGAATATTTTTATAGATCAGTAGTAGGACATAGGAGATTCTACACCACTTTTGATACGAAACTGTTAAAAAAATGCACTCCGTCTTCAGGCCGCAAATGGCCTACCGGGACCATCCGACCGCCATGGCATCCTCTGTGGAGGATGCGGTTAGGAGGGGTGTGGGGTCAGCACACCACACCACACTCCTGGTCGTGATGATGGTATTCTTGACCGAAGCCGCTACTGTTCAGTCAAATAGCTCCTCAACTGGCATCACGAGGCTGAGTGCACACCAAAAAATGGCAACAGCATGATAAGAAAATATGAAAATTATTTAACTTGTGACAGCTGATTGATTTATGACCTTAACTTATTGTTCTGTTAAGTGGTTGTTCATAAGCCCTCCCATCCCTCTACAACTCAAGGGTCCCTTAACCTATTGTTGTGCTATGTCGTTTGTGATCTACTGAGAAACACCCGACCCCATCCCACTCCCCCTACTCCCATCCCACCATCTAGAAATTGGCAGGAAAGAAACTCAATTTGTCTGTTGAGGAAGGATGTTATGACACCAAATTCAAATCAGTGCAAGTAATATATTGCTGCATATTCTTCATTTAATCAGTTTTCGAGAGACAAGACTACTCCCCGGTGAGAAATAATTCAACTGCAGCTCCTCCATTCAAATATGATGTCACTTTACATCGTACTGGTGGATACTGGTGCAGTTAGGTCAAAATCCTTACATCAACGATCCCACAACCCATTAGTTCCCCAGAAATATTGAAGCACTCCTGATTGATCACTTGCATATTTGACAGGAAATGTCACATCAAATTCTCTGATTGTGTGGAATGTTGCAATTTGCAGGAAAATTACTTGTCATACATCTCTGGTCTTGTATGCACCAGTAGTTTTTTTTTCTTTTTTTGTTTGATGTTGTTCATTGCATTTGGTGTGGGCAGACGTCACAAGACATTCATTCAAGTTGATCGTTGACTCTCTGACTCCGTTTTCTTATTACAGAGAGCATGCAGCCCTCTGATCAAACACGCTGAGCTACCATGCCGGCACATCTCATTTTGTTCACTTTTGTTTGTTGCATCTGCTCGGGGCAGACGTCGTAAAACATCAGTTTAAGTTCATTGTTACCCGATTAACTCAGTTTTTTTATTACAGAGGACAGCTAACCCTCTGACCAAACATGCTAAGCCACCATGCTGGCATTAGTAGGGCAAGGCCAGCGTCACACCAATCTGAATTGTTGCCAAATTTATTCAAGACGACGGATCCAGATGGCAGTGATAGATATGCCAACATCACAATGTGGTCATGGCGGGAAGTTCAAATTTTGGCGAGAAGATATTTCAGTTGGGCTACCTCCACTAACCTAATCCCCTATCCTCTCCTCCCACCTTCCCTCCCCCAGAAAATGATGGGAAGTTCAAATTTTGGCAGAAAAAAAGGTCACTTGTGCTACCTCCACTAACCTAAGAAAATGGTGGGAAAACAGGTCACTTGGGCTAGTTTCACTAAACTAAGTCATCCAACCACCATCTCTTCTTTGGAGTTGGCGGCAAAAGGACTCAGTCTGTGCTGGCTATGATGGACGTAAGTGTTTATTTTGCAGAAAGTCTTTATTTAACCAGTTTGAGTTATCATAGGCAGTAATTCCGTCCATTGTGTTCACCATGAGGTCTGAAGTCCAACTGACCTAGTACACAGTACTGGCACCAGATTGCACTGTCATCTCATGGGGGTCTGGGGGGAAAATGGCGAGAAAAGGACTCAGCCTGTTCTGGGCTGCTGGATAGGAAGGATTGTACTTTATTTATTATCAGTGGGAAGTTGGAACAACATATTTAGCAAAGGATTTCTCGTAGTTTGTTTATTACACTGATACAAAGCACTCATGCTGACATGTTTGGAGTCAGACTAAATAGACTACAGATGTGCAAACTACTCGTAAATCGCCGAAATAATACAGTACTCTGTGAAAACAACCTGTAAATTCTCAAAATAATGCATGTGCATGATGGAAGCAGCAGCCGTCAGAAAAAGATTATACCTGGTCCCATACAAGAAGGGATTAAGTCTCTTGATAAATAAAAAAACGACCCATTAGTTATCCTAACAGATAGATCTCCTCAAGTTTTCTAGGAAAGAATTCAGCATTGCAAGATTCTGAGGTGTGTTTACGCAGTACGACTATGTGAAAATCCATGTAATCTGTGAATTTAGATATTTCTGGGGGACTAGGAACCCACAGGATGGCGTATGCAAGGAAATTGGAAGATTATGGTAAGATCTTATGGGACCAAACTGCTCAGGTCATCAGTCCCTAAGCTTACACACTACCTAATCTCACTTAAACTGGCTTACGCTAAGATCAACACACACATCCATGCCTGAGGGAGAACTCGAAACTCCGACGGGGGCAGACACGTGAACCATGACAAGGCGCCTCAGATCACGAGGCCACGTGCATAGGGAAAAGCACAAAAAAAGTCTACTGTTTTGACTCCTTTGGAGGCCTGCAGCAGCCAGGTGAGTTACAACGATACTTCACCGACGGAAGATGTGTGTCCTACAATTATTTACGCTCGTATCAGTGCATAATGTTCCTCCTAACGTTCATAAAGAACCATATACATAAGGAGATGCGTCAGGCATCCACGTACAGATAAGGTCCAATTCTAAAGTCGTATACTCTGAGTTTAAAAGAAAGATCGTCAGTATTATGCGCGAATAATTTCCTACTGGTTGATTGAAGCAACGGGGAGTGGAGTATTGCGCTGACTGGACTCGAGACATACAACAGCATTCCGAATATCACAGAGGCTAACAATAACCGTCATATGGAAAATAAAATATGAAAAGATACTATGGAAATAGTAGCTGGTGATTACGATATTGGCGATTTGATGGCGTTTTAAAACGGGCTGGAAAAGGGATTGCACCACCTGAAAACAGCAAATCACTTAAATCTGAAATAAAAACAATGCGTTCTAAGATTGACTTTAATAAGAAAGGTTCAATAGGACGTCATCTGGGATTCACAAAGGGACAGGCGTTGAAGAAGGATCATACTAAATTTTGAAGGTCAGAATGGTCAGTGTATATACTTCCTGTTGGTACAATCCCTGTCGAGTGTAACACTGCAACAAACTCTTATGAGTATCTCAACAGTAGATTTATTCATGTAATTATGGACTCTTCCCATCGGTTAGAACAGGATCTAAGAACGTTGAGACCCTACCAGTGCTATTTAACTCCCAGCGACAGTTCACACACAGGACTGTCTGGAGATGCTAATTGTGGATCAAGATAATCAATTGTCGACTTTCGTGGCTAGGAAATCATTGTACAGCTACATCCAAAGTGGAATCAGCAGTGGTCTCGAAATTTCAGAACCAGAAAACGTTAGTAGCGACTATCAACCAACTTCTCAGAGTCGTTGTTGTGTTTTCTATGAAGACAGAATGGGCATAGGATATAAAACCAACGTGAACAATGCACATCACGTCACTTCACAATAGACCACGAAATTGGTAACACGTGAAAACTATGGATTTCTTAGATCAGTTGGTCTGAAACCCCACAGTGAAATTATTCGATACAATTAGCCCAGTGGAGTATGACTAATCTACTATTGGCCAGGATACTTCTCTCATAAACCTTACACATCAACCACATTTAACAAGAACGATGAAATTAGGATTATCATCCAGCACCAAGACGCTTTAACCCTTCCATGCAAGAGTTTCGTATATCTTGATGGATCATTTACGAAAATGGACAGTACTCCTCCAGTGGCATCGAATATTATACAAAATGCCTTAGCGTTCCTGTTACATGGGATGCGATACGAACTTAACGGGGTCGAGGCTGACAGTACACGTAATGTACGCATAACATCAACTCTTAAAAAGTATGTCTGCTTCTCTCCCGGAATCGAATTCTTCATAGACGAGGCAGTGGATAAAACAGTGATGCATTTATTGCACATATGTTTAAAAGTGCTTATGTGATTCTTTGATGAGATTCGGCAAATAGTTCTGAATTATGAACAGGAACTTATTCTGGTACAGAATGCAATGGATAACAACTCACATATTCAGGGTACTCAAGATGAGAAAGAGATTACTATGAATAAAATAATACACACAATCACTGTATAGCATGAGCATCATTTGAAGTTTTGAACGCCAGTGTGTTTCCACCGTTATCTTTCCATTCATGGGTAGTTTTAAAGTACCCAGTGCTGCCGAATGCAAGCTGACAAACGTGGTCCATTAAAACCTCCATTCATTTGGAGTGCCCAGATTCATCACAGCTGCTTTTCAGACCAAAAAATGAGGGCATTTGCAAATGATCCCATCAAATTTGACAATTTCTTATTAACTGAGGCCAGAGTCTGCCTGAACTTTGAATTCTTTGCATATGATTACTTACGTCTGCTGTGCAATTAAAATGTATACAGTCTAGTATATGACATGTATGCGAGTTTCCAAGCTTTATATTATGAAGAAGAGGAATGATGACTACTCAGTCCTTGGGAATTCAAGGAGCTGGCAGCAGTTATCATAATAGGCTACTCGAAACAGAACAAGATAATTAAATCTGGTTCCATAGATGCACGAATAGAATTTGAATCTTTACCAAACTTCCCAGAACGTTCTGCAGCATATGCTCTAACTCCACATGACCGTGTGATTAACTATTGTAGCTCACCAGTATTTCGGAATAATCTGTATAAATGAACAGGTGCTGAGCCATACACGGACTGTTTCACAACTGCATCTCAAGGAGTGAACACCAGTCCAGACACTCAAGGTTTTAATGGTGATGATCGTAGACAGTCCATATTTAAAGAAGTAGCATCCATAGCCTACAAAGAAGAAGCCAGTATAATACAGACATTCTCAGCAAACATTACGTCTCCATGGTCTTTCAAGAATGTGAAGTGCGCTAAAATACGAAAAGTGCAAAGTAGATAACATGTTCCTATCATAAAATTCACTGGCATAATTATGGTATACCCTATAAAGATATGGTGACCTTGCTTAGATTATTTGACCACAAGGATACCATCAGCTATGTAAAAGAGGAGGGACAATATCTCGTGGGTGGGTTGAATCTTCAGGTTTGCTGTTATTCAGGACTTGGAATTCTATGGGTGTTCTGATCTCTGTCGAGTCATGACGTGTGAAAATAGTGTTGTCTCTGCTTATAAACAGGCAAAATTACTTTTAAGGTGGATACAAAATAGATGATTTTCTCAGTTGACAATCTGTGTGTGATTTCTGTTCACCCTTTTACCATTCTGGTAGTATACAATTTCGTCCAGATACTACATCTGTGGTTTTCTTCAAGTACTGGTCCCATTATATTTTCCATGTTTTCTGTATGTCTTTTGAAGTGGACATGGTCATGTGCCTCCTGCTCCCATAAGCCAATATGTGCTGCACGATAGGCATAATCCCATGCAACCACTGTATATATTTTGTTATCTTCCGTGTTAAAAGTCACCTTTATGTTCAAAACTAACCTCATTTGTGTCTTGCAGGTCCTTTATCCATACAGCAGTGATAGGATTTCTGTAAATAAACAGTAACGATTGTTTTTTTCGTTTTTCCAGATCAAATAGATACAATATGATTCTTGCGATATAATCTGGTTCTTGAGGTACAGTTTATTTGAAATATTCAGTAAAGGGATAAGTTTTTTACACAATTACAAGATAAGAAATTTAGTGGTTGAAATATGTACAATTTTCAAATATACTAATCTATGCAAAAAACTAATGAGGAGATTTTTATTCTAACACTACAACAGTTCCAAAAGTAGCGCTTACATGTTTCTCATACAATATCAGTTTTTTTGGGCAGTGAACTGTGTATATACATCTACACTTGAAAACTTTTCAGACTTAGATGGCTTGGGTTAACTTAAAAAAACCTTAAATACTTCAGGAAACACAGTCATGAACCTTTCCTCCAGGAACCTTAGTCCCACAGAAATATCAACCCCTTTCCAAAGGCCTCGCCTTTTGCCCCACTCCCAAATTCAACCATGCAGGACTAGTTAAAGAACTTCTCTCCTTCTGCTGGTCCCTACAGTGGAAACACTTTTTCGCCACCAACCTCACCAATCAGATTCAACCAAAGACCAACATTTAACCTTGCCTAATTCAGTTCACTCCTCCATCCAACCATGATCCACCCCCACTGCCTCCAAACCACCTTCTGTTAACTTTCCTGAATTTCTTATCATCGAACCTTGCCTCACCATCATTCCCCAAATCCCTCAACATGAATACCAACCTTATGTCCACAGAAAGATCTGCAGTCCACCTCCCCATACACTAAATTCCTAATGCCCATGGCCTTACTGCTATTAAACACTACCTTTCCAGATGTCCTATGGATTCCAAACGAACAACCTCCTTCCTAGTCTCCATGACCAACTATATCCTCACCCACAATTACTTCTCCTTTGAAGGCATTACCTACAAACAAATCTGCAGTACGGCTATGGGCACCCGCATGGCACCATCCTATGCTAACCTAATCATGGGGCATCCAGAGGAATCCTTCCCTAAAACCCAGAATCCTAAACCCCTCAGCTGGTTCAGATTCCTTGATGACATCTTTGCTATATGGATTGAAGGTGAGGACACCTTATTCACATTCCTCCAGAACCTCAACAACTTCGCTCCATTTGCTTCACTTGGTCCTACTCAACCCAACAAGACACTTTCCTAGATGTTGACCTCCACCTCAGAGATAGCTGCTTCAGTACCTCCGTCCATATCAGACCTACTAACCACCAGCATTACCTCCACTTCGACAGCTGCCACCCGTTTCATTCCAAGAAGTCCCTTCCGTACAGCCTAGCCACCCATGATCGTCGCATCTGCAGTGATGAGCAGTCCCTCTCTCTATATACAAAGGGTCTCACTGAAGCTTTCACTGACAGTAATTATCCTCCCATCCTTGTACAAAAACAAATCTCCCATACCTTATCTTTCCAGTCTCCACCCACCTTCCAAAGTCCCATAGTCTGGCCACAGAGCAGCATTCCTCTCGTAACTCAGTACCATCCAACTGAATTACATTCTCCGCCAGGGTTTCGATTACCTCTCGTCATGCCCCGAAATGATAAATGTCCTACCCACTATCCTTCCCACCCCTCCTACATTGGTATTCCGCCGTCCACTGAATTTACACAATATACTCATCCAGCCTTACACAACCCCTGCTCCAAATCCCTTATCTCATGGCTCATACCCCTGTAATAGACCGAGATACAAGACCTGTCCCATACATCCTCCTACCACCACCTACTCCATTGTGGGCACTAACGTTACCTATCACATCAAAGGCAGGGCTACCTGTGAAACCAGTCATGTGATCTACAAGCTAAGCTGCAACCACTGTGCTGCATTCTATGTAGGCATGACATCAGCAAGCTGTCTGTCCACATGAACGGCCACCGACAAACTGTGGCCAAAAAACAAGTGGACCACCCTGTAGCTGAACACGGTGCCAAACATGATACACCTCATCTTAACGATTGCTTCACAGCCCTTGCCATATGGATCCTTCCCAACACCAGCTTTTCTGAATTGCGCAGGTGGGAAATTTCCCTGCAATGCATCCTACGATCCCATAACCCTCCTGATCTCAACCTTCGTTAGTCACTGTCCTCACCCATCCAGCGCCCTCCCTGTTCCCATTCCAGCACTACACAGCCGTCATTTCACCGCCACACCCTGCCTTTTAATTTCTTTTATTTTTATTTTTATTTCTCTCCTTTCCACTACTTACCCCCTCTCCCCTCCGAACCTTCTCTCCTACCCTCCATCTAAACTGCAACGTTTCACTGTCCGCCACTCCCACCATACTATCCCACCCCCTCCCAACCACAGCCTCCTCGTTACCCCCACCCTGTCGCCACTCCCATCATGCACTGGTGCTGCTGCTCACAGCTCTCTGAGACTGCAGATGTGTTTGCAAGTTGTGCTTGTGAGTGTGTGTGTGTGTGTGTGTGTGTGTGTGTGCGTGTGTGCGTGCGTGTGTGTATGTGTGTCTACTGCTGACAAAGGCCTTAATGGCCGAAAGCTATGATTGTGTGAATCATTTTATTGTGCCTATCGCACCTCAGCATCTCCGCTATATGCTGAGTAGCAACTTTCCTTCCCTCATATTGTCACATTCCATCCTGGATTTTCCATTGTTTGAAAATTAAAAAAAGTTATACTACTTACGGGATGTGCAAGGTGAGTATATATAATTCTCACATACTTTTTCTGTTGATGCACATGGTGCAGAGATATTTCTTTTCTTTATAAGTGGAATTTTTGTTGGCGGCCATAGTAGACAGATCGTTCATTTCTACAATATATATATATATATATATATATATATATATATATATATATAGATAAATCTTTACATTTTTAACACTGATACCCAAGCATAGACACACATACACACACACACACACACACACATTACTATTTATACTACAATAAAAGGATCATAAGATTCTCCAGCATTCACATCCAGTCGCAATCTGTCCCTCTCATTGAATCAGAGCCCCTACCGCCTCTCTCTCAACAGGGGAACAGTGTGAGTACTGGAGAGTTTCAATCCTGTCACCAAAAATTACCCTTTTATTATCATGAGGTGACAAGCCAATTTTAGATTGCACCACAGTGTACACCCCATATTCCATCGATGAAATATTAGTCTTCCGCACCACATGGTGTGCCTGCGGCGCAGAACCGCAAACACTGCTGTACAGACACCGCAAGCAGTCATCTATACAGAGGGATCGCCATGCCACACGATGCAAACCCTTAGATCACCCCTCAGTGGCAGGTTCCATTGTACGATGTGGACACATTTTTGCTCTCACGTCTACAAATTCCACAATCGGTGACCCATTCGCCCCGTCTTTCATTGTGGCAATAAGCTTCTTGGTCTGTGGAACAATACCGTAAGGATTATCCGCCATGTATGTCCGTAAGTCACTACGGACTTTGTGAAACGAGTGAGAGAGGTGAACTACTCAGTGCATTTCAGGAGAGTGGAGTTTCGTAATAACTGACACATTCTTCACACTACCACGCGGATGTCTCTACACCTGGAAGTCCCAAAGAGATTCAGACGGAAATATTACCCAGAATGAGGCTGATTATGTCTTGATAAATCAAAGATATAGAGACAGCTGTCCCTCAATGAAAACCAGTCCAGGTGCAGACATTAACTCAGACCACGTTCCCCTAGTTGGTGTCTTTAAAATCAGAATGAAGAGAGTTCAATAGAAACAAAGTGTATGATATCCGCAAACTGAAATAATCTTCCATCAGAGATAATGTAGGAGTCCATCTCTGTCAGGTAACTTGTGCACTGACGAGAAAATTAAAAAGGTAAACTCTTTTGTGGAATCAGTTAAAGAAGAACATCTGAAAACCAAAGTCACCAAAAGAAGTCGTGGATAACTGAAGAGAAACTTACAATGATGGACAGAAGGAGGGAAGTGAAAAGTAATCCTGAAGAATATAATCCTGAAGAATACAATAATATCAACAGGGAGATCAGGAAACAGATACGAGAAGCTAAGGAAACAGAAATACAGGAATAGTGCAATGAAATCGAGAAATTACAATTGAAGCATGATAGTTTAAATATTCATAAAAAAGGTCAGGGAAGTGACAGGAAATTACCGAAAAAGGACATGAGACAGGTTGGTGAATAATGAAGGAAAAATAAAAAAATATTAGTTGGACAAGATGAGCTTAAAGAAACATGGAAAACATACATAGAACAACACTTTTACGACAACCGGCCAGACCTTCCTCTAATATATTGCGAAACAGGACTTAGAATTCTGCTGGAAGAAGTGCAAGCTGCGATAAATGGAATGAAAGATGCTAAATCACCTGGTCCAGACAATGTGAATGCCGAAATTCTCAAGCTACTCTGTGAGGGTAATTTTAAATGGTTGACTGCAACATTCAGTCACACCTACAACTCTGGTAACATTCCACGGGAATGGCTTAAATCCGAACTTATTACTCTGGACAAAAATCCCAGAGCTAAGACTTGTGGTGAATACAGCACCATCAGCCTCATAAGTCACCTGCTAAACGCCTTTCTGTGGGTCATTCACCAAAGAATTTACAATATTTGTGAAGAACAAATTTCCTCTACACAATTTGGTTTCACAAATTCATTTGGCACTCACGGAGCATTATTTAGTATCCAGATACTATTCCAAAGGTGCAGAAACGCGAATTGCGCAATTATGCCTGCTTACTGTGCTTACTGATTATTAGAAGGCTTTCGACACAGGAGATTGTTGACATTTTAAGAAGCATTGGTTTGGATGATAAAGACCTACGTATAATTGTGAACCTATATTGGAACCAGTCGATTTCTGTGACGCTTAACAGAGAAAACGCAGAAGACATAGACATTTTACGAAGTGTAAGGCAGGATTATATATTATCCCCACTGATTTTTAACATCTATTCAGAACAAATCTTTAGGGAAGCTCTTGATGAAGTAGAGATGGGAGTGCTCTTAAACGGAAAATATATCAACAACATCCGATATGCTGTCGACATAGTAATATTATCTGATAGTGAGCATAGTTTGCAGTACCTTGTGGATAGACCTGCACAAAAAAGCTCTATGGTCTAGAGCTCAAAAAACGAAAACAATGAGAATCAGTAAAAGCAGAGTCACTACATGACACATTAAGATAGGCCACAATCACACAGAGCAAGTACACAAATACACGTACCTTGGCACTACAATAAATGACCAGCGGGATCTTCCTGGCGAGGTGAGAACTCGAACTGGAAAATCCATGGCTGTCTTCAATAAGATGAGTAACCTTTTCAAGAGTCATGTCTTAGCAATGACGACGAAGATCAGAATTCTACGCTGCTACTTATTTTCCACCGTCTTCTATGGTGTTGAAACATGGACTCTGACAGAATCGCTGGGTAAGCGGCAGGAGGCTTTTGAGATGTGGCTCTACAGGAGAATGTTAAGAATACCGTCGACAGCGCATGTCACAAATGTCGAGGTTCTATGAAGAATGAAAAAGAGATAGAAGTACTGGCCACCGTGAAAGCAAGGAAGATCCAGTAGCTGGGACACATCATGCAGAACAACAGATACCATCTCCTCCAGACCATCCAGCAAGGAAAAATACCTGAGAAGGCTACCCTGCGAGCGGTTATAGGCGCTTCAGTCTGGAACCGCGCGACCACTACGGTCGCAGGTTCGAATCCTGCCTCGGGCATGGATGTATGTGATGTCCTTAGGTTAGTTAGGTTTCAGTAGTTCTAAGTTCTAGGGGACTGATGACCTCAGATGTTAAGTCCCATAGTGCACAGAGCCAAGGATATCCTGGCTTAAGAACATCAGAACGTGGAACGGACATTTGAAACATCTGCAGAGCTATTTAGAGCTGCAAGCGACACGAAAAGCACTGCCAAGATGGTTGTCAACATCTGGAACGGATAGGAACCAGAAGAAAAAGACGAAGATGTGTCGAATTCTTCACCATGGCACCTCATTACTTCGTATGGATCACAGTTCTTCACGCAATAGATGAAGCTATCTGCATCCACATAAGGTAATTTAGGATCAACAAAATGAGGTTCAGCAAACTCATAATGAAAATTGTGAGTTTGGATAGGTAAACTATGCACATCCTCATGTACATGGGTTCCATGAACTCTACTGCAACCTTCGCCATCTCCACAGCAGCCAACTTCGCATTCGGTATTGTGACTCATTTATAATTTAGTCTGACAATCCATTTTCTTACGACATATCACCCATCCCATTCGGTTCTAATTAAAATTTCGTGATCTCCCTAAAATTCTCAATTGCTTTGCTAAAAATTTTATTATTTATTAATTTAAAACAGTCTTTCCCGAAGTCACACGTCACGGAAGCTCTCAGTCTCGTTTTTAAATCAATATACTCCTCAGACAGGAGGTTGCTTGAAGGAGATAGTCCAGGAGATTGTAACCAGCCTCATCCCCAATCTGAGACACTGCTAGAGATTATGATAGTGAAAAACGTATCTCTCCTTATTCCCCAGCGTTGTCATCTGGTTTGGGGTGGAGTCTGCTTGTGGAACTAGTTGCTCTGGACAAAGCTGCAAATCAGTGTGCTCTTCGGGCATATTAATAGATTATGTAGTTCTGCCTCCATCACACACCCCACATTAGCATCAGCCGCCATATCATCGATTTTTCCACCTAATGCCTTGTACTCTTCTTCGACTACCCATCGAAAGTCGCCAATCTGCAGTGATTGCTACATGGTGTGCCTGTATAAGTTATTGACATCCAAGTATGTCATATAACTCGAATCAAGGGATGCACTGAAGCTCTAACTCATGCATGGGTTATTTGCCTTGGCGTGCCTACAGACACACTCTCAAAGTCCCCCACGGATTCATCGCTCAAACAAAAGAAGAATGTCAAGAGATACGTGGAACCTCTCATCCATACGTGGATTATTTGTTGTTATTTGCTATGAACACCCTGGTCAAGTCCCATACTGATTTCTCGCTCAAAGAGAAGAAGCATGTCACCATGAGTCGACAGCTCGATCCTTCACTTAGATTTACTGGGCATAGGGTGTGTAATGAAAAGCGGGATCCAGAGAATATGTGGCCATGAATAGACTCCAGAATTTCTCGAGAACATCCGCAAGCAAGCGCACGTCTGTGTTCATGTAAAGCTGTGCTTACTCTCCTAAAGTGGAGGTGTTGAATTCCTGCCAGATATTCACAGAACACTCATACACTGCATCTGTTATGGCATCGCCTGTAAGATTACTGGAGAATGCAGTTATGTCAGGTAGCCCAGTTTCGGTGAGTTTCGCCATACTATCCAGATACTCGTATAGGAAAAACTCATTCCTTGTCACGAAAATCCAGTGATCTATATATCCTTCAGAAATAGAGTTTCAGTAAGCTTCTGGAATGGTGTCGGCATAAAACAGAGCGAGTCAAGGAAGCAGAGCGTAATTCTTCACGTCATTCATTTGGAGAAAGAAATATATTTCTCAACACTCTCCGGCAGGACACTCACCCGCCGGCCGCGGTGGTCTAGCGGTTCTAGGCGCTCAGTCCGGAACCGCGCGACTGCTACGGTCGCAGGTTCGAATCCTGCCTCGGGCATGGTTGTGTGGGATGTCCTTAGGTTAGTTAGGTTTAAGTAGTTCTAAGTTCTAGGGGACTGATGACCACAGATGTTAAGTCCCATAGTGCTCAGAGCCATTTGAACCACTTTTTTTTTTTTTTTTTTTGACACTCACCCGAATTTCCGCCCAGGCGAAATCAGTCAAGTGCTCAACAAGAAAATGAGCGTCATGCCCGCAAGAATTATGAAAGAAAACAGATATGTGTCTAGGTAATTGATACTACAGATTTCATTTATGGTGAGCTACGCCACGGAACTTCCTGTAAGATGACAATGGTCCGTACGTGGGGTTTCCGCTTTTCTATGTGACGGCAGCCCAGAAACGGAGCAGTAAACCGCGTTATCGCCTAAATCTTCATTCTCCATCGATTTGCTCATGGGAACGTGTTGTTGTTAAGCTTATCTATCTCCCATGGAAGTTTTTCAAGCTCAATGGGAAGCCAAACCACATGATAATCCCTGACATAAGATCTGCATCGGTTGACGCTGCAGCATATGGTACTTGCTTTTCTGTTAAGGTAGTGTGTCAGGCCATAGGATCACCTTCACAGTGGGTCATAAAAGCGAGGAGGGATTCAAAGTCGGCGTACAGCACAAACAGGCATCGCTCTTGATAATGACCATTCTTAAACTTTATGAATCTGCTGTCTCAGTAGGGATAATAACACATACCGGGTTCTTGGAAGTGCAGTTACTAGATGCTTTGCTAATAACTTGTCTGAGGAAAAGCGCTGAGGCACCAAAAGCAAATCTGCTGTTTATCCTTATCATCAGTTATTACTGGTTATCTGTCAATGTATTATTATTTACCCTTATTTTTATTCGTTTGGAATGAAAGTAGGTGGGACATGTCTTTGACCGAAACATAATGACAGTTGTGTTTCTTCTTATTTTCCTCATTGAGGAATAGCAGCATGTTCACATGTATGTTATGCTCACCAGCAAGTTTAGAGATACGAGGGTCTGATGACTACATGTGTGTTCTGCTCATTTGACTTACAATTTTCCAAGCCATAAACATTAACAGATATTCCGGTATTCTGCGCCTGAAATTTAGATATGTCCTGGATCTTGACGTGTAACTCTATACCATCAGATTTACAACACTTACCAACATCAGTACCTTTGTTGTGTCGAGATGCACGTTGCAGATGACCCCAACAATTGTAGTTTCTTTCACAAATCACGACTGACCATGCAAAACAAGACTTGTCCGTTTCATTATTGACTTCAGCACATGCCTTCCTATCAATAATGGACTCTCGATTAGCCGGATCATAGACAAGCATGTGGATGTTGAGGTGCAGTAATCAGCTGAGTGCTTTAGCTGACCCTCTACCTTTACCTTTCATCTCAGAATGCCGGTCAAGCATAGCACACAAGGTGGACTCACAAAACCACTTCGCAACTGATGTACTCCTATTATGACGCCATTTTTTCCAAAAACTGGTGAAGGCTTGTCTCTTCAATGTCAGAGCCCTGTTTGTAGCGGACTAGGGGGGGGGGGGGGATGCTGTGTGACTGTTCAATGCACAGCACAGCACAGGTCACCAACAACCTTGAGGAGCTCCATTTCGAGAGCAATAGGGCAAGCTCTTAGAAACCCTACAGAGTCACGATAACCTGCCGGATTCTAGACCTTAGTGAACGAGATTTGCTCCTCAAAGGCGTCAACAGTCCCGATTATTCTAACTGTTGTATGGTGTTACTAATCTTATGTCCTTCACTAAAGGGATGGAGGAGGGAGCTGCTGCTAGCCACAGGATGATTACTACTACTATTATAACTGCAAACAATTGACGACGATGCTGTTGCTGCAGGCTGTGACGAAGAGCAGGCAGGTGCACTGAGCTTGTGCTGGAAGTTTGGGGAAACGTGGGGAGGAGGAGATGGTGCACTGCCGGAGTGTGAGCAGCCTAGCGGCAGCTGTGCCTGCAGAGATGGTTACTGTTCCTAGAGGAAGGCTGGCCACGGTTGCTATAGCGGAGCCAGTGACTGGGAGATTATGGCGGCAGCTATGGCTGCGGGTCCTTCTGTGGCAGTGGGTGCCTGCGTATTGACGACATCCGTGTTATACAGTGGAGTATCCCACACAGGAGCTTTTCTACATGGTTATTGATGTGTTAGCAGAAGAGCCAACACCATGTAGCTAGAGGAGGCCGAAATGCACGCGTTTAACCTCACGTAGACTGGCGTGAGGTCTGGAACAGTTATGGGAATTTATAATAGCAAATAAAGTACGTAGTTGATGTAATACTTACTTTAATCCATAATCGGAGAACATCGCTCTTGTTGATACATGAATCATAATCTCAATACAAACTGGTAATGGCGCCTTGCTAGGTCGTAGCAAATGACGTAGCTGAAGGCTATGCTAACTATCGTCTCGGCAAATGAGAGCGTATTTGTCAGTGTAGCTTCGCTAGCAAAGTCTGCTGTACAACTGGGGCGAGTGCTAGGACGTGTCTCTAGACCTGCCGTGTGGCGGCGCTCGGTCTGCAATCATTGACAGTGACGACACGCGGGTCCGTCGTATACTAACGGACCGCGGCCGATTTAAAAGCTACCACCTAGCAAGTGTGGTGTCTGGCGGTGACACCACAGCTATTTCTTCATCGCCTCTAGTGTCCTTTCTCTGCACAATGTATGGATGGTGTTGCTCTGGAGAAAGAATAGTGAGAAATAAAGACATCATTCCAAACATCGCTTGCTGCTGCCGATATAGAGAGGCCACTGGTTACTTGTAAATGGAGTGAGTATGTATATAAATTACCTGTCCCGCTGTGGCTCCATGCGATATGCCTCAGGTCATCTATGATCTGCTCATAGTGACGCAATTCCTGCCCCATCGGCCTGCCGGTGTGGCCGAGCGGTTCTAGGCGCTTCAGTCTGGAACCGCGTGACCATTACGGTCGCAGGTTCGAATCCCGCCTCGGGCATGGATGTGTGTGACGTCCTTAGGTTAGTTAGGTTTAAGTTTTAGGGGACTGTTGACCACAGATGTTAAGTCCCATAGTGCTCAGAGCCATTTTGAACCATTTTGAACCTGCCCCATCTTCTCCACCCACTCGGGGATCTGCTCACTCGAACCACCATGGTTCCATCGATGCAGCTCGCCTGCATCGCCAACAGTAGCAACATACTGATTTAATTTTAAAAAAGGATGTTTCTTAGAACATACACTTACAAGATAGCTATGATGGGATTTCTACAACTCTCTGCTCCTGCTCTTGGAAATCATCTACAAAAACAGCAAAGAATGTGCCTCAGACAACATAATCTTACGTATACAATGAAAATCATTTGAAATGTGTATGTTTAATACCAGTATATTATGTGTGCACAGTACTACGAAGGAGAAAATATATATCATTATGATGATGATGCTGTTCCCTCTCAGCCTCCAGCTGACCCATGATGTGATGGATGTATGCTGAAACAACAAGAAAAAAAAAAAGAACACTGAAATCAGAAAAAATGCTATGAAATCCGAACAACTGTTACGGTGATTTTTTAGTTTTGAAATCTCAACAGACAGGGAGCTGATACTATGAAACTTTCTTACAAAAATGTACTTAGAAATCTGATCAGACATTGATTTGATACTACAATACTTTATTTATTAAAATATACTTCTACTAATGGACGCACAATGAATTGACTCTACAGAAATTTGTACGAAAATATACACTGCCAAATCAGATCTCATCCTATGAATATGTGCTTACCTGGTAATTCACCTTCATTAGACACTGCAACTAGTGCTGCTCGAAAAACGCTTCATCTTCCAAGCAAACTAGCAAGGAAACAAGAAATCGATGAAACTAATGCAACTCTTTACAAAAGCAGAATGAAGACAGAGTGGACTGGGTAGGGTTGACATACCTTCACTGAAGTAGTATTAGCCTATACGAATGCGATATTCTGAGGAGGAATGGAAACCTCCGTCTACATTTTTGGACACATTGATTCGTGCACAAACAAGATAGCGTAGTTTGTTTCCCCGGTATCAAATACCAAAGAACGCGGTCTTTTGCTCTGCAGGCGCTGTACTTTCCAGGTGGTGATGGTCGAGGCGCCCTTGGGGGTGGGTGAATAACGAGCTACTGTTCAGTATGCATTTGGCTGCCTTCATGTCCACGTGGATTACTGGCAATGTGTGGAATAGGATGCTTGTGTTCTGAAAAGGTCTCTGCGTACAAGACTGCCCCATTCACATGGAGGAATGTTCTTGAGATTTAATTACTTGATCTGCTTTCATCTGTCTACACATTACTCTTTGTGATGTGGTCACCAATCAGTAGTTCTACATCTACATCTACATCTACATCCATACTCCGCAAGCCACCTGACGGTGTGTGGCGGAGGGTACCTTGAGTACCTCTATCGGTTCTCCCTTCTATTCCAGTCTCGTATTGTTCGTGGAAAGAAGGATTGTCGGTATGCCTCTGTGTGGGCTCTAATCTCTCTGATTTTATCCTCATGGTCTCTTCGCGAGATATACGTAGGAGGGAGCAATATACTGCTTGAATCCTCGGTGAAGGTATGTTCTTGAAACTTTGACAAAAGCCCGTACCGAGCTACTGAGCGTCTCTCCTGCAGAGTCTTCCAATGGAGTTTATCTATCATCTCCGTAACGCTTTCGCGATTACTAAATGATCCTGTAACGAAGCGCGCTGCTCTCCGTTGGATCTTCTCTGTATCTTCTATCAACCCTATCTGGTACGGATCCCACACTGCTGAGCAGTATTCAAGCAGTGGGCGAACAAGCGTACTGTAACCTACTTCCTTTGTTTTCGGATTGCATTTCCTTAGGATTCTTCCAATGAATCTCAGTCTGGCATCTGCTTTACCGACGATCAACATTATATGATAATTCCATTTTAAATCACTCCTAATGCGTACTCCCAGATAATTTATGGTATTAACTGCTTCCAGTTGCTGACCTGCTATTTTGTAGCTAAATGACAAAGGATCTTTCTTTCTATGTATTCGCAGCACATTACACTTGTCTACATTGAGATTCAATTGCCATTCCCTGCACCATGCGTCAATTCGCTGCAGATCCTCCTGCATTTTAGTACAATTTTGCATTGTTACAACCTCCCGATACACCACAGCATCATCTGCAAAAAGCCTCAGGGAACTTCCGATGTCATCCACCAGGTCATTTATGTATATTGTGAATAGCAACGGTCCTATGACACTCCCCTGCGGCACACCTGAAATCACTCTTACTTCGGAAGACTTCTCTCCATTGAGAATGACGTGCTGCGTCCTGTTATCTAGGAACTCCTCAATCCAATCACACAATTGGTCTGATAGTCCATATGCTCTTACTTTGTTCATTAAACGACTGTGGGGAACTGTATCGAACGCCTTGCGGAAGAAACACGGCATCTACCTGTGAAACCGTGTCTATGGCCCTCTGAGTCTCGTGGACGAATAGCGCGAGCTGGGGGGGCTATGTTTCACATCACCGTCTTTTTCGAAACCCATGCTGATTCCTACAGAGTAGATTTCTAGTCTCCAGAAAAGTCATTATACTCGAACACAATACGTGTTCCAAAATTCTACAACAGATCGACGTTAGAGATATAGGTCTATTGTTCTGCACATCTGTTCGACGTCCCTTCTTGAAAACGGGGATGACCTGTGCCCTTTTCTAATCCTTTGGAACGCCACGTTCTTCTAGAGACCTACGGTACATCGCTGCAAGAAGGGGGGCAAGTTCCTTCGCGCACTCTGTGTAAAATTGAACTGGTATCCCATCAGGTCCAGAAGCCTTTCCTCTTTTGAGCGATTTTAATTGTTTCTCTATTCCTCTGTGCGACAATCTAGAGAAGGAACTACAGTGCAATCTTTCTCTGTGAAACAACTTTGGAAAAAGACATTTAGTATTTCGGCCTTTAGTCTGTCATCCTCTGTTTCAGTACCATTTTGGTCACACAGTGTGGACATTTTGTTTTGATCCACCTACCGCTTTGACATAAGACCAAAATTTCTTAGGATTTTCTGCCAAGTCAGTACATAAAACTTTACTTTCGAATTCATTGAACGCCTCTCGCATAGCCCTCCTCACACTACACTTCGCTTCGCGTAATTTTTGTTTGTCTGCAAGGCTTTAGCTATGTTTATGTTTGCTGTGAAGTTCCCTTTGCTTCCGCAGCAGTTTTCTAACTCGGTTGTTGTACCACGGTGGCTCTTTTCCATCTCTTACGATCTTGTTTGGCGCATACTCATCTAACGCATTATGTACGACGGTTTTGAACTTTGTCCACTGATCCTCAACACTATCTGTACTTGAGACAAAACTTTTGTGTTGAGCCAACAGGTACTCTGATATCTGCTTTTTGTCACTTTTTCTAAACAGAAAAATCTTCCCACAGATGTCACTTGGGGAGCTAGTATCATTTGCTATACATGTTGTCACGACAGCCCTAGCGAATTGCAGTAAACAGTTATTTATGTAGTGCCATGCATCTGCTCGCAGCTTTTAGCAGGTATGTATTTTATAGAGTCTATTTGCAGTATACGTGTTAGGCTGTCCTTGTGAAATGTTTAGATCTTCATTAGCGATGTTTGTGTGATATGTTATTCCCACCATCAATCCACAGTACTGTAATCAGAGCAGGACATCATGTCTGATGTTTGTGGCAGCGTAAATAGAGTGCTTCCTACCACCTATTACCTGGCAGCACAATTGTGCAGAGGGTTGCCATACCCTGACACTTTGTTCGGAGATTAGCGTGACTTCCAGTCTGTGCGCCACATGAGCCAGTCCTGGGTGTGGACCTCTGTGTTGGCCTGTGCATGCAGTGATATGGGAGGTGGCCGACGCTGCTGCGGCTTCTGGCACGTCTGCTCTGTGGTCAGTGAGAAGACGTGACCTGAAGAGTTTTAAGTTTTTCCTCATATGGTGGTGGAGGATGGCGCTTGCGTAATCAGGCATACAAGACCTTAGATATATGATCAGTTTTTTTCTCAGATTCTAATACTCTGCATAGTCAATTTGATGACATATTTCCCAACAACTATGGAAGTGATCAATCAAAAGTGAGTAAATACGAGGTCTGTTCAAAAATTCTGGAACGTTCGTAGTTTCGCGTCAGTGGTGTGTTGGAGCAGACTGCATTTTGAATCCCTGCACACGCCTATGTTTAATGTGTGAATGCCAAAAGTTTCATTGTTGTATCTCTGTAGTTAATATTCACTGCTGTAATGAGTAGGAAGTTTCGTCCCACAGTTTGTGAATTTCGGAATAATAGAGTTAGAGGAGCAATGTGTCTGAAAAGTGAGACTGAAGAAAACCTTTAGAGAGGCACATCAAATTATGCAGGAATCCTACGTTGATGAGTGCTGAAGCAGTACCCAGTTTTATGAACGGTTCACGTGGTTTTAAATGGCTGGATGGAAGTTAAAGATGACCATCAGTCATGACGACCTTCGGTGTCTACCGATGACACTCATGGCAGGAATGTCAACGAAAATGGAAGACTGACTGACTGGGAGATTGCAGAATAAGGTAACATTTCGGTTGGATCATGTCATAAAATCCTCACACAACATCTTTGAATGCATCTTGTTGTCGCCAGGTTCGTGTGACAGTTCATGAGTCATGATCAGAAAGACCTTCACCTCGCGATCTGTGAAGAGCTTTTGGATCACGCAAATGAGAACGAGACGTTGTTTAAGAGAATCATAATGGTGATGAGATGTGGGTCTACATTTATGATGTTGAGACCAAAGTTCAGTGTTCACAATAGGTTGAGAAACATACTCCAAGACCAAATCAGCTTGTTGGGTCAGGTTAAATTTCAAACCATACTGATAGTTTTCTTTGATTTTCAAGGATTGGTTAATCATGAATTTGTGTCACAGTGATAAACTGTTAATGGTATTTACAGGACGCGTTTCGATGGCTGCGATAAAATGTGAGAAGGAATGGCCTGAAATGTTGTGAGATAACACTTGCCTCTTGCATCACAATAATGCACATGCACATTCATACCTGTTGGAAATGATTAAATAAAGAATGTGCAGCAACATGTTAGTGACAGTGATTCATGTTTTGTGTCTTGAGACCCTTCCTCTCCAGCACAGATTGAGTCTTTTTCCCACTAATTTCCAGATGGTGGGAGAGGAGAAGGGGGAAGTTGATAGGGTGGGGATTTCTCAGAAGGGCAGACTATGCCCAGGGGTTCATAAACCAAGAAGCAGAGCAATAGGTTTATGTCATAAATCTATAACCTGTCACAATTTAATTACTTTGCATATCACTTTCATATCAATAGTGGCGTAGGACCTACTTTGCCCCACTACTCAGGTGGACTTGCTTGAAGTCCTTTTATGGTTTAATAGCATGTCGTCTGCAAAGTAGTCAGAAGAACTGCTTAGTGGGTTATTAATTTTGAAACAGTCTTCCAAAATTAGAAATGGAATATGTCCTACATTTACGTTTTCCATGCTGTTGTGCATTACTAACGTGTTTTCCTTTTTGACTGTAATGAGATAAACATTTACCCCACCCTTTACACTTACCCATCATACGATGTCGAACAATAAACAAGATAGTGGAGAAAACCTATATCGCTATACTCAGTGAGTGACACTATGTTATTGTCACCGCTCACTAGTTTCTGTATTTCTTTCTATCCAGTGTGGCGCAAATTTTGAATGTTTGATGTAAGTTTTCTTGGTGCATCTGCCATATGAGAAAATTATTCGATATCTCCGAGTGTTGAGTGTTGAGTGTTCCGTGTGTGTGTGTGTGTGTGTGTGTGTGTGTGTGTTGTGAGCGTGACAGAGAGAGAAAGAGAGGGGGGCGCAGGGATTGAGGGAGGGAGAGTGAGTGGATGGGTAGGAGGGGGACGGAGGAAGTTGATTTTGGACGAAAGAAGATGTTCAGTACACTACGTTTTCTTAAAGGTAGTGACTTCGTGTAATACATTAAGTGTTGCAGACGGTTTTCATTTGCATAGTACAGTATATCTGTTCAAAGTTCCTCTCCTTGTATTATTGATCTCCTCCAATATGATTGTTTCAGTGACATGCCAAGCATTCGCCAAATACCAACAGCCTCTTTGGAGGGTGGATAAGCAGGTGGAAGTCCTGGGCACCCTCATGCCCCTGAAATGAGACTTCACTTCTAAAGATCGAGAAACGTATTGGGACTCAATGGTATAGGATACAGAAGGCAAATGGAAACCACCGCATTAAAGACTTCCTTTTATTCCTACACCCACTGGACAAAATCCTGCATGGATTGACTGTTCTGAGACGAAATCTCCCGAGCAATATGCCCACAATCTGATCTGCAGGCAGGGCACTACGTGAGGAAAATAGTGTGCTGAGAGATTAAACATGAAAAAGACTAAAATTTGTGGTCTGTCCATTGGAACTTGGAATTTGAGAAAAATGAACAGGAAAGGAAAACTAGAAAAAGTGAAGAAGGAAGTGAAGGGATATAAGATCAGCGTATTAGGACTTCGTGGATGTGATGGGGAGAAGGAGAGTTGGTTTCAGGAAATTAGAAAATGATTGACAAGGGAGGACAACATAACGGAGGAGTAAGCTTATTATACAAGAAGAATCTTTATAAGAACATTATCAAGGTAATGCCTGTCACTAACAGGATGATACCAATGAAAAAACTGAGGGAGTCTGTATATCCCTTATTTGTTCTTGCGCAGTTGCCCAGATTGGAAGCAAATGAGGAATAGATGTACAATATAAGAGAAAAGATAGAAGAGGTGTTCGAAGAAAATGGAAAAGTCAAATAAGAACAGTGCTGACGGCCGATTGCAATGCCATTATGGGAAGATGTAGATATGGAAACGTTGTTGGAAATTATGGACTAGGAGAACGGAATAAAACCGTCGATAAATTAATGGGTTTTATGAGACTAATGGCTGTTGGATTGCCAACAATAACAAGAATTATAAACGAAGGCTGTGTATCTGAAAACCCTGGTGATAAAGACTAGTACGAGACAAATTACATTCGAACCAATCAAAGATTTAAAAACAACCTCAGCCTGTCCAAACTTTCCCTGGAGCTGTGGCCAATACAGATCATAAATTGCTTAGCAGACGATAGAACTAGGTTTTAAATTATTAAAAAGAAACAACTGGGAAAGAAACGGAATCTGGCATAACTGCAAATGAAGATTACGAGCCCTTTACAAGTAGAATGGAATAACTCTTGGGTAGGGTGAGACTGAGTTTGGGTATGTTAGAAGAATGGGTTACAATCAGAAATGATTCAGTGCTGGAACCTTATAGAAAGCACTTGGAAAAGTGGGAAGAAGAGCATTAAAAAGGAATGGATCATAGAAAATGTGTTAGATGATATGGATGAGGGAGAAGATGAAAAATGGTGTCTACAGAAGAAGGAAAACTTTAATGCAGAAAACGAACAACGAACTGAGGAGGGCTACTGATAGAGTAAGAGAAGATAGGATGAATAAAGAAATAAGAAGAAACAGAACAATAAAAAAGACATGTAAAAATAGATGAAATGCATAGAACTGTGAAGTGAATGACAATTATAGGAATTCGAAAATTTATCAAGGAATGCTAATGAAGCCATGAAAGGTAATAATGAATACTGAAGAAAACAAAGATGCAGGGAAGGCACATATAGCTCTGTATGATTCTGTAGCTGATCGTGAAGGATTTGCTTTAAACCGCTGGGACCTATGATAGAAAAATGGCAGGTAGAGAAAGGGATCCCTGATTTTAATACAAGAAAAGCGAGAGGCTGTGATGAAAAACCGTCTGAAGCACTAAAGGGTTTATGGAATTATGCTATAACTAAAATTACGAATCTGATAACAGAATATATGTCACAGGTGTCTGGTCTGAATATCTCATTAAGTCCATCATAGTTGCATTACCAAAGAACTGAAATTCCAGCAATGAAAGGATTATGGGACAATTATTTTTATATGCCATGTTACCAAGGTTGGGAGGAAGACAGTTCTGAGAAGAGCAGAAAGGATAATACCGAGAATGTAGGAGAGGATCAGTTCGGATTTAGAAAATGAAAACTATCCTTGAAAAAGGTTTGACGAATTCAATCCAAGAAATAATTTCTGGTTTTGTAAAATTCAATATAAACTAAAAAAAGAAATTGTGGCACAAGTAGCTAAACGAAAAGTAGAAATTCTATGAATATTCCACAAAGACAATCGTTCCTCATAATTCATGTTACACATTGGTATGGGTGTGAATGGGAGTTAGTAGATCAAGTTTTACATAGTAACCCACGTCTGGAAACGGCACACAACAGCGCCACAGAGCATCAAAGTTGTAGGCGCCAGCGCTTGTGTGTGTATGTACAGGGTGATTCCGTGATGATGTTACAAACTTCGTAGGATGATGGAGAAGGACAAGTGTATCAATTTGAGGTAAGGGTCCCTATACCGGAAACTAACGAGTCAAAGTTATAAGCGGAAACAGTTCTGATACCTCTGACAGTACAATACATGTACTGCTGTTGCCAAGATTGTAGGGTAGGCAACTTTCAGAGGTGACAGTATGGACCAAGTCAAGGGAAAAACGGCCAGTAAACATGGGCTTTAATATGCATACATTTGAAGCTATGAGCACTTGTTCACCTTCACTACTGTGAGACACATCTCTATTAAACAAGTGCTCATAGCTCTTAAGGTATGTATTTTAGAGCTCATGTTTACTAGACATTTTTTCTTGGTTTGGTCCTTACTGCCACTTCTGAAAGTAGCCTGTCCTACAGTCATAGCAACAGCAGTACCAGTAAATATTCATCTTTTGGGTCTGCAGCGCATTTGCAGTTATTTTGTAGGATACGGGTTCCGCCTCTTTGCAAGCGCCTACTTTGTTAAATCAGTTATAGCGTCATACATTTTCTTTTTTTTGTTTCAATAATCAAAAACACACTGATTCTGTACAGAGGTGCTGAAACGTATTCAGGTAAAAAGTGAAAACAGTGTGCTTGCAAAAACGCTGAACGCACATCCTGTAAGTACTAGTAAATGTATCAGAACGGTTTTCGATTATAACTTTCGACTCGTTTGTTTCCAGTACAGGAGCTCTTATCTTAAATTGATACAATCATCCTTATTCATCACCCTAGAACGTCTCTATCAACACGGATTCTGTCTATATATACATAAATTTATAGGTGTCAGCGCGTGTAACTGTGACAACCTGTAGAGTCGTTTGGTGGCGTTTCCGGACATAGGTTCCTATGTAAAAATTGATCTACTAACTTCCCTCCACAACCTCTAGAACTCGTAACATGAATTGTGAAACATCCTGCACAAAACACATAAAAGTCACTTAAAAATTCTTGCCTATTTCTATGTCATCACACAGGGAATTAAGTCTACATATTAACGCGCATGCAAATGAAGAAGAAGACACAAAACAAGAAACTGAAGCAGATCAGGAACTCCCTCAACACCAATGAGTGAAGAAATGAAGATGGGTGCCCACACAATTTCCATAGTCTTGTCAACCTAATTTACACAGAGAGAAAACAAGACAAAGAGTTCCATCACCGAAAAGAGAATAGTAGTATCGGAGAAACTGCATTACTTAGAACTTAGGATTTATCGATTGCGAACATTAACCATATTACGGTCTTGCGCGGAGAAACCTAAATAAGCAAATACATCATTGGATAGAAAGGGTACAGAGTCTGTGAAGTTTACGTGTACAGAATGACGGTTGTTCCAATAAAAGAAGAAATTATACATTTTATTTCTGTATGAAGAATTCAAATGGAACGCAAAGAGAACGGTTGAGTTGAACGACAAATATGCAGGGCGATTACAGCAAAACGGTCGCTACTTGAGGGGTCTCTTGTGACGAACGAGTGATCGTAGGACAATTAAGCTTTGTGGAAAAATTTGTAGCAACAAGAGGAAAAGAAATAACGAATAAACCATTGAAAGAAACAATTTAATTTCCAGGTGAGAGGGTAACGTTTGCTAATTGCATGCCATGTTTACGTTCCAGGCTACAAACTGTGCTCAGTGTTACGACTATGTCCATCCAAGACGTCCTGGAAGTTTGCACGAATACCTTTTCACATATATTCTCAGCACTTTTCTAACCGTGGACCACGGGACGTTCAGATGTCGTGACACTGTTCGCGCGCTGCTGTATTTCGATTAGACATTGCGCCTAGCATTCTCAGTCATGACAACACTTATTCAATAATTTGTGGCGCAATTGGCTGTCAGCTTCTCTCAGGAGCAGTTCCCTAACCGACAATCAGTTCGAGAGTCTGAATCATGTTCTTCGACCACGGTGCAGAAAGAGGACTTCTCCGTATTCGTTTAACGCGTCGATACTCGCTTTACGAGTAAATACCTGCTCACTTTGTCCAGAGCCTCATTGCTCTCTGAAACTGCAATGCGCACTCATGCTTGTGCTTCAAACCTACGTCGCTTTTCCACTACCGAGGCCCAGCGGCAAGTCATAACACTAACACCACTAACAACGCAAATCCTGCAGCGCACAGCCCTAATATCAGCCCTATGAACTTGGGTACCCATACGGTAAATACACTCCTGGAAATGGAAAAAAGAACACATTGACACCGGTGTGTCAGACCCACCATACTTGCTCAGGACACTGCGAGAGGGCTGTACAAGCAATTACACACGCACGGCACAGCGGACACACCAGGAACCGCGGTGTTGGACGTCGAATGGCGCTAGCTGCGCAGCATTTGTGCACCGCCGCCGTCAGTGTCAGCCAGTTTGCCGTGGCATACGGAGCTCCATCGCAGTCTTTAACACTGGTAGCATGCCGCGACAGCGTGGACGTGAACCGTATGTGCAGTTGACGGACTTTGAGCGAGGGCGTATAGTTGGCATGCGGGAGGCCGGGTGGACGTACCGCCGAATTGCTCAACACGTGGGGCGTGAGGTCTCCACAGTACATCGATGTTGTCGCCAGTGGTCGGCGGAAGGTGCACGTGTCCGTCGACCTGGGACCGTACCGCAGCGACGCACGGATGCACGCCAAGACCGTAGGATCCTACGCAGTGCCGTAGGGGACCGCACCGCCACTTCCCAGCAAATTAGGGACACTGTTGCTCCTGAGGTATCAGCGAGGACCATTCGCAACCGTCTCCATGAAGCTGGGCTACGGTCCCGCACACCGTTAGGCCGTCTTCCGCTCACGCCCCAACATCGTGCAGCCCGCCTCCAGTGGTGTCGCGACAGGCGTGAATGGAGGGACGAATGGAGACGTATCGTCGTCAGCGATGAGAGTCGCTTCTGCCTTGGTGCCAATGATGGTCGTATGCGTGTTTGGCGCCGTGCAGGTGAGCGCCACAATCAGGACTGCATACGACCGAGGCACACAGGGCCAACACCCGGCATCATGGTGTGGGGAGCGATCTCCTACACTGGCCGTACATCACTGGTGATCGTCGAGGGGACACTGAATAGTGCACGGTACATCCAAACCGTCATCGAACCCATCGTTCTACCATTCCTAGACCGGCAAGGGAACTTGCTGTTCCAACAGGACAATGCACGTCCGCATGTATCCCGTGCCACCCAACTAGAAGGTGTAAGTCAACTACCCTGGCCAGCAAGATCCCCGGATCTGTCCCCCATTGAGCATGTTTGGGACTGGATGAAGCGTCGTCTCACGCGGTCTGCACGTCCAGCACGAACGCTGGTCCAACTGAGGCGCCAGGTGGAAATGGCATGGCAAGCCGTTCCACAGGACTACATCCAGCATCTCTACGATCGTCTCCATGGGAGAATAGCAGCCTGCATTGCTGCGAAAGGTGGATATACACTGTACTAGTGCCGACATTGTGCATGCTCTGTTGCCTGTGTCTATGTGCCTGTGGTTCTGTCAGTGTGATCATGTGATGTATCTGACCCCAGGAATGTGTCAATAAAGTTTCCCCTTCCTGGGACAATGAATTCACGGTGTTCTTATTTCAATTTCCAGGAGTGTAGTTTCACGCCTATACTGCCTCAATCAGCGACAGTTAAATAGCGACCATACTGAATGTCGACAAGCCGATGCCCAACACTGTTTATATCAACAGATGAACACATTACAATACACACACGGCTGCCAGAATCGTCTATAGAATTTTTTCTCTTACAATACTGAAAAAAGGAGAGTAATAATGTGGAAAAATTAGCCCTTTCTCCTGGGTTGCAATGTAGAGTACCGAATTACGAGAGTATCGAATTATGTATATAGATTCTACTAAAAGGGGCTATCTACTAGACAGTCTGACCGCACGTACTTCAGCTCTGATTATTCTTACATTGAAATTACTGGTGGAAATCAGACTCAACTAACTTTTAAACACAGCAGCCGGATGGCTCGCTCGAAGTGCAAATAGCGAGACATACGTCTTCAGTTTTATCAGATAGTAGAAGGCAACAAGCATGAGGCGTAGACCAATGCGTTCTTGGAAATGCTTAAACTAAATATTCGGATAACTAATGCAAGTCAATATTTTCGATCAAAAAGCTATTTCTTATCGTAGTACTTGCGCAGAAAGAATGATTTGAAGGAGAGACTTATTATCAGGTCAGATGAGGTAAGTCAGTTCGGCAGGTTCGAGACGGCTGCTACGAGACATTTTTCCACTTGTTTTTCAGTGCTTTGGTGTTGCAAGGGCATACTGACGAAACGAAAGAATTTTATGTATGAAAGCGTAAATTTTGAGTTTCTGTCTTGCTAATCTAGGGGAATATTAAATCTAACGAAATGTTCTGTTGTATTATATGAGAATATGAATGAGGTCCAAATTAACAAAATTACTTTTCTTATTAAACAGGCGCCCTACAGAGATTCTGCTTTTCTCCTAAATCGTCTATAAACGATACGAACACCTGATATTGTATAACACCTCCAACGAAAACACCAGTTATGACTTTGTAATCACCAGATGACCTTCCGTCAGTTACTACAAATTGTGGCCCTTCTGTCTAGAAATCACGAATGCAGTCAGGCATTTAAGACAATACTGTTGTGTCTAGACAAGACACCCTAGTCACAATGAGAGGAAGCCGAAAGGCACGCGCTTTAACTCACGCAGGCTGGCGTGAGGTCTGAAACAGGATACGTAATGAATGCTATAAAGAAAAGTACGTAGCTTCTGGAATACTTAACTTTAATCCACATTTGTAGAACATCGCTCTTGATGATACATTAAAAGAATCTCAATATCATTTGAATACGGCGCCTTGCTAGGTCGTAGCAAATGACGTAGCTGAAGGCTACGCTAACTATCGTCTCGGCAAATGAGAGCGTAATTCTCAGTGAACCATGGCTAGCAACGTCGGCTGTACAACTGGGCCGAGTACTAGTACGTCTCTCTAGCCCTGCCGTGTGGCGGCGCTCGGTCTGCAATTACTGACAGTGGCGACACGCGGGTCCGTCGTATACTAGCGGACCGCAGCCGATTTAAAAGCTACCAACCTAGCAAGTGTGGTGTCTGGCGGTGACACCACAAATACCGTATAGACATGCAACTTGACCGGAAGCTGCTTTCAGGAACGGCGTCGAAAACGTTCTGGAAATAAAAAAAAAAACGCAGAATAAACTTGAGAAGCCATGTTGACAGCAGTAATTACTTCAGGTGAATTAAGACTCAGCAGTGTTTTAGAGGAACTACATTTTCTACATCCGTGCTAGTTATGTGTCAATACGTCCTATTCTTGAAGGTATTTCATGAAGCTGGAACACATTGTATGTTCCAAAATGCTACAACAGATGGAGTTCAAATGAAATTGGTCTATAGTTCAGGGCATTTAGAGGTGATCACTTCTGAACCTCTTTTCTTCTGTAGTCCTTTCTTTTATCAGTTTTCTGCGATAATCCTGAAGTTTCCCTTCAAGAGCAACACCTGTGCCTACAGGAGAGCGAGAGACAAACACGTCAGCGTGCAAGTAGCGAAGCGTTACCCTGCATCAGATCAGCGAGCACGTGGAGTGCATTCGGCCGTTATCGGCAGAAGAGGCTTCGCCCGTGATGCTCCCAGGCGTGGCTCCTACCGGGAGCTCAGCCGTGTCTCTCTCTCTCGCTCTCCCTGCCTCCCTCTCTCCCTCTCTCTATCTCTCTCTCCCTTAGCCCTGAACCGCGGCTCTCCCGGGTAGGATGAAGCCCCGCTCTGCCGCTCGCGCGGTATCAAGTCTGACAGCTGTGGGGTCCCCGCCGCTGTGAAGCGTATCAGCGCGCGACTGGGCCACGTGCGGCGCTCGATAAGCGACCAGCCCCGTCAACAGGTTAGCCCCGCCGCCCTCACCTCCACTCACCCACCTGCCCGCAGCTCAGCTCTGCTCGCGCCATCTCACTCACTCCATACGGTCCCCTCGGACGTGTACCCCACTCCACATACCTCTTGAGCCGCTCACAGATTTTCCGAGAAATTTATCTCACACAGCTTCTGAATCATCTCCATCTGCGTCTTCATACAGTAATGGAAATAAGTATTCATACACTAGAGCGTGGAAAAGTAAACTACCTTTATTGACAATACGAAACCAAAAACACTAATTGGATATGCACTGTACACATTGGCCAGTCGCCAATGCAGCTACGCTGGTATATAGAACGAGAATGAACAAGCCTTTACAGAACAAAATACAAAAGCGTCTGCCAACTTCTCTACTGCGCTGGGAATTAAGTATTCATACACCAACAGAAAATGAAACTTCTAACAAAGCCAGAACATGTTTAATATTTCGTATGCATACACTTCCGACGTATTACTTCTCGCAACTTCCGTGGTATGGAATGGACCAATTTTTTTGTAGTTTCCGACATGATACCTTCCCATTCTCGAAGGAGAGCCTCTTTCAAAGAGGCCTTACTACGGATGTAGTGTTTTCTCACTCGTGTTTCCAGCTCACTAGAAAGTGTTCGATGGGATTCAGGTCCGGACTCGGAGCTGGTGTTTTAAGAGTGTGTGGAGTGTTGTAGAGCAACCACAGCCGAACGACAATTTGCGCCGTATGTTTGAGATCATTGTCCTGTTGGAAGTAATAATTTCTAGGAAGACCCAAGGTGTCGACACTCTGTTGTAAGTTCTGTTTGAGAATGTTCATACACACAAATCTGTGCATGGTACGTACATCTACATCTACATACATACTCCGCAATCCACCTTACGGTGCGTGGCGGAGGGTGCCTCGTACCACAACTAGCTTCTTCTCTCCCTGTTCCACTCCAAAACAGAACGAGAGAAAAATAACTGCCGATATGCCTCTGTACGAGCCCTAATCTCTCTTATCTAATCTTTGTGGTCTTTCCGCGAAATGTAAGATGGCGGCAGTAAAACTGTACTGCAGTAAGCCTCAAATGCTGGTTCTCTAAATTTCCTCAGTAGCGATTCACGAAAAGAACACCTCCTTTCTTCTAGAGACTCCCACCCGAGTTCCTGAAGCATTTCCGTAACACTCGCTTGATGATCAAAACTACCAGTAACAAATCTAGCAGCCCGCCTCTGAATTGCTTTTACGTCCTCCCTCAATCCGACCCGATAGGGATCCCAAACGCTCGAGCAGTACTCAAGAATAGGTCGTATTATTGTCTTATAAGCGGTCTCCTTTACAGATGAACCACATCTTCCCAAAATTCTACCAATGAACCAAAGACAACTATCCGTCTTCCCCACAACTGCCGTTACATGGTTGTCCCACTTCATATCGCTCTGCAATGTTACGCCCAAATATTTAATCGACGTGACTGTGTCAAGCGCTACACTACTAACGGAGTATTCAAACATTACAGGATTCTTTTTCCTATGCATCTGCATTAAATTACGTTTATCTATATTAGAGTTAGCTTCCATTCTTTACACCAATCACAAATCCTGTCCAAGTCATCTTGTATCCTCCTACAGTCACTCAACGACGACACCTTCCCATACACCGCAGCATCATCAGCAAACAGCCGCACATTGCTGTCCACCCTATCCCAAAGATCATTTATGTACATATAAAACAACAGTGGACCTACCACACTTCCCTGGGGCACTCCAGATGATACCCTCACCTCCGGTGAACTCTCACAATCGACGACAACGTACTGGGTTCTATTACTTAAGAAGTCTTCGAGCCACTCACATACTTGAGAACCAATCCCATTTGCTCGTACCTTAGTTAGGAGTCTGCAGTGGGGCACTGAGTCAAGGAATATGGCATCTGTCTGATACCCTTCATCCATGGTTCGCAAGATATCATGTGAAAAAAGGGCGACTTGCGTTTCGCAGGAGCGATGCTTTCTAAAGCCGTGCTGATGCATGGGCAGCAACTTCTCTGTCTCAAGGAAATTCGTTATATTCGAACTGAGAATATGTTCGAGAATCATGCAACAAACATGTTAAGGATATTTGTCTGTAATTCTGAGGATCCGTCCTTGTACCCTTCTTACATACAGGCATCACCTGCGCTTTTTTCCAGTCGCTCGGGACTTTACGTTGGGCAAGAGATTCGCGATAAATGCAGGCTAAGTAAGGAGCCAATGCAGTAGAGTACTCTCTGTAAAACCGAATTGGAATCCCATCAGGACCTGGCGATTTATTTATTTTCAACCCATTTAGCTGCATCACAACCCCAGGGATGTCTATCACTATGTCCTCCATACGGAAATCTTTACGAGACTCAAACGGCGGTATGTTCGTGCGTTCCACAAACACTAATTTTCCGACACCGGAAGCAGACATACAGCCCCATACCACCACTCCACCACCTCCGTGCTTCACCGTGGTTTGAATGTCTTTTCGGTCGAGGTCTGTATCCGGTCTTCTCCAGACCAAGATCCTACCATCATCGTGCACGATATTAAATTTGCTTTCATCACTAAACCATACTGTATCCCAGAAGTCTGCTGTCTTGGATACATGCTGTTTCTCGAATTCCATCCGCCACTTCCTGTCCTTTTTGCTGGTGTAGGGCTTTCGTCTCGGGACCCTGGCTCTGTAGCCCGAACGATTGAGAATGGTACGAACTGCCCTTGGAGTGATGTCCTTTCGGAAGTGGCCATGTACATATGCGGATAGTGCCGACACTGTCGTTTTGGGGTTTTTCTTGATGATTATTAGTAGCATTCTGGTCTCTCTTGTTGTAAGCTTCTGTGAACGAACCTGTCGTTCACTGTTTATTACTACATGTTTGTCCTTATATCGCTTAATGATAGATTGCACAGTCGCTCAGCTTCGTCCTACGATGTTCGCAATTTCTGCATACGGCCGGCCAGAGTAGCCGAGCGGTTCTAGGCGCAACAGTCTCGAGCTGTGCGACCTCTACGGTCGCAGGTTCCAATCTTGGCTCGGGCATGGATGTGTGTGATGTCGTTAGGTTAGTTAGGTTTAAGTAGTTCTAAGTTCTAGGGGACTGATGACCTCAGAAGTTCAGTCCCATAGTGCTCAGAGCCATTTGAACCATTTTCGGCATACGACTTGTGTTGAAGATATTGGGCGACAACGATGTTTCGTTTCTGAATGGTCGTTTCCTTCCCCTTGCAGCCCATTCTGCTGTTCCACGGTACCCACGTCCGCCGTTCTGTTGCTTCACGGCCGCCACACTACTACACAAGTGTGGCATGCACTCCGGGGCTACGTCTGTAACATACACTCCTGGAAATGGAAAAAAGAACACATTGACACCGGTGTGTCAGACCCACCATACTTGCTCCGGACACTGCGAGAGGGCTGTACAAGCAATGATCACACGCACGGCACAGCGGACACACCAGGAACCGCGGTGTTGGCCGTCGAATGGCGCTAGCTGCGCAGCATTTGTGCACCGCCGCCGTCAGTGTCAGCCAGTTTGCCGTGGCATACGGAGCTCCATCGCAGTCTTTAACACTGGTAGCATGCCGCGACAGCGTGGACGTGAACCGTATATGCAGTTGACGGACTTTGAGCGAGGGCGTATAGTGGGCATGCGGGAGGCTGGGTGGACGTACCGCCGAATTGCTCAACACGTGGGGCGTGAGGTCTCCACAGTACATCGATGTTGTCGCCAGTGGTCGGCGGAAGGTGCACGTGCCCGTCGACCTGGGACCGGACCGCAGCGACGCACGGATGCACGCCAAGACCGTAGGATCCTACGCAGTACCGTAGGGGTCCGCACCGCCACTTCCCAGCAAATTAGGGACACTGTTGCTCCTGGGGTATCGGCGAGGACCATTCGCAACCGTCTCCATGAAGCTGGGCTACGGTCCCGCACACCGTTAGGCCGTCTTCCGCTCACGCCCCAACATCGTGCAGCCCGCCTCCAGTGGTGTCGCGACAGGCGTGAATGGAGGGACGAATGGAGACGTGTCGTCTTCAGCGATGAGAGTCGCTTCTGCCTTGGTGCCAATGATGGTCGTATGCGTGTTTGGCGCCGTGCAGGTGAGCGCCACAATCAGGACTGCATACGACCGAGGCACAGAGGGCCAACACCCGGCATCATGGTGTGGGGAGCGATCTCCTACACTGGCCGTACACCACTGGTGATCGTCGAGGGGACACTGAATAGTGCACGGTACATCCAAACCGTCATCGAAACCATCGTTCTATCATTCCTAGACCGCCAAGGGAACTTGCTGTTCCAGCAGGACAATGCACGTCCGCATGTATCCCGTGCCACCCAACGTGCTCTAGAAGGTGTAAGTCAACTACCCTGGCCAGCAAGATCTCCGGATCTGTCCCACATTGAGCATGTTTGGGACTGGATGAAGCGTCGTCTCACGCGGTCTGCACGTCCAGCACGAACGCTGGTCCAACTGAGGCGCCAGGTGGAAATGGCATGGCAAGCCGTTCCACAGGACTACATCCAGCATCTCTACGATCGTCTCCATGGGAGAATAGCAGCCTGCATTGCTGCGAAAGGTGGATATACACTGTACTAGTGCCGACATTGTGCATGCTCTGTTGCCTGTGTCTATGTGCCTGTGGTTCTGTCAGTGTGATCATGTTATGTATCTGACCCCAGGAATGTGTCAATAAAGTTTCCCCTTCCTGGGACAATGAATTCACGGTGTTCTTATTTCAATTTCCAGGAGTGTATTTTATTTTCCCAGAATAGATTGATGGCATACGGGAAGCTTCAGTACCTAGAACATGGTTACCTGACGCTACATCATCGTACTTATTCGTATCGGCGCTGTGGGTGATTTACTATCCCATCTCACCATCGTAGTGTGTCACCACCTATTGTATGAATACTTATATCCATGACTGTATACCGAAATGGAAGCTATCATATACCTCCCAATGTTCTGTCAGATCACGTTTTGCCCGGTACAGTGCTGCAACTCGACGTGGCATTTACTCAACAAGATTCCTACAGAAATATTGAGCCATGCTGCCTCTAAAGTCATCCACAACCGCGAAAGTGCTGCCGGTGCAATATTTGCGCCTCAACTGACATCTCGATTATGCCCCACGTATGTTCGATGGGATTCATGTCGGGCGATCTGGGATGCCAAATGATTCACTCGAATTGTCCAAACTGTTCTTCCAAAATATCGCGTACACCTGTGGCCCAATGACGCGATATCGTTGTTTGGGAAACTGGAATCCATGAATGGCTCCAAATGGTGTGCAAGTAACCGGACGTAACCATATCCAGTCAATGGTCGGTTCAGTTGTACCAGTCCATTCCATGTAAACACAAGTCGGATTGAGGGAGGACATAGACGCAATTCAGAGGCGGGCTGCTAGATTTTTTACTGGTAGGTTTAATCACCTTGCGAGTGTTACGGAAATGCTTCAGGAACTCGGGTGGGAGTCTCTAGAGGAAAGGAGGCGTTCTTTTCGTGAATCGCTAATAGGAAATTTAGAGAACCAGCATTGGAGGCTGACTGCAGTACAGTTTTACTGCTGCCAACTTATATTTCGCGGAAAGACCACAAAGATAAGATAAGAGAGATTAGGGCTCGTACAGAGGCATGTAGGCAGTCATTTTTCCCTCGTTCTATTTGGGAGTGGAACAGGAACGAGAAGATGCTAGTTGTGGTACGAGGTAACTTCCGCCACGCACCGTATGGTGGATTGATGTATGTAGATGTAAATGTAGAACCATAATGGAGCCACCACCAGCTTGAAGAGCTCTTTGTTGACAACTTGGGCCCGTCGCCTCGTGGGGCGTGCTCCACACTCGAAACCTACCATCAGCTCTTACCACCTCAAATCGGGAAAGGCGACGGTTTTTCAGTCGTCTAGGTTCCAATCGATATGATCACGAGTCCAGAAGAGGTGCATCAGTCACTCGAATCAGTCGTCTGCTGCCGTAAACCATTAAGGGGCTCCGGAACGCCCTATACTTGCAATGTTAAAATAACGCTTATAAATTACATCTTTCTTCACAAAGTATTTGAGGTAGGAAGTTGAACTTTTTACAGATTATTTATTGGAATATGGGCTACAACTTAACACAGGGATTTTACAAAATTTTAGTTCAGTTATTAAAGATGATTTTTTCAATTGTAATGAAAATTCACAACATTTTTTTGCAATTTTTTATTTATATATTCAAAAATATACCGTTTTTTGGAAAAAGGCTGTGTTACATTATGCAGAAGGTACTGTGTAACATTTACTGAAAGTTTGAAACAAATATATTTGGAAGATCCTTAGAAAACATGTAATTAGTATGAGAAAATAAAAGTTTTGGGAATCGAGCGACAAAGATTGGATTAACTTTTTAGTGCATTCCAGGTCCATAGGATGGATTATCTTCATCCTCTGCAAACTCCTCCTCCAGCTTCCTCTTGTTCCTCCTCCTGTTTACTCTTGCTTGTATTTCTAGACTCTTTACAGCCCTGTCTGCAGCCAGAAGGCGTTCCTTGTCTAAAGCAATCATCGCTCGTACCATGTTAGAACCTATCTTCATTCCCATATTTCTAAATACCTTGCACCTTACAATGTTGCCATCATTGAAAGTCGCAACAGCATCATACACACCAAAGTGAAGTGTTTCTATTCCAACAAATACAGTCTTGGGGATTCTCGACCATGTAACACTATTTACACTTTCATTGGGGTTTTGAGTTTTTCCGTGAATACACTTTTTCAACAGTTCAGGTGCTGCTAAGTCTGTGAAAATAGGTTAGCCACAACACCTACTTTATCTCACATCACTAAAATGTACCTGATGAACACGGACGTTAATAATAACACCATTTGACAGCAGTTTAACAGCGCCACAGTGGGTCACGCCCATGTAGAACACATTTCAAAAAAAATTTAAAAATAGTTGTTGTCTTCGGAATTGAATAAATTATATATCTATTAAAAGGTAATAGTCTGCAGATTCAGAAAACGCAAAAAAGTAAAAATTGTACTTTTCATGATTTTGAGCCTTTCCGGAGCCCCTTAACGCCAAATTTCGCCGTGACGTCCTGACACATACGTTCGTCGTACGTTCCGTATTGTCTCCTGCTGTTATTTCACGCAGTGTTGCTGTTCTGTCAGCACTGACAACTCTACCGAAAACCACTGCTATCGCTCTACCGGTGGAGGCCGTCGGCCACTGTGCTGTCAGTGATGCATGGTAATGCCGGAAGTTCGTATTCTCGATGCACCCTTGACACTGCGGATCTCGGAATATTAAATTCCGTAACGATTTTCGAAATGCAATGTCCCATACGTCTAACTCCAACTACCGTTCCGCGTTCAGAGACTGTTAATTCCCGTCGTGCAGCCACAATCAGGTTGGAAACCTTTTCACATGAATCACCTGAGTACAAATGACACCACCGCAAATGCAGGGTGTTTCAAAAATGACCGGTATATTTGAAACGGCAATAAAAACTAAACGAGCAGCGATAGAAATACACCATTTGTTGCAATATGCTTGGGACAACAGTACATTTTCAGGCGGACAAACTTTCGAAATTACAGTAGTTACAATTGTCAACAACAGATGGCGCTGCTGTCCGGGAAACTCTATAGTACGATATTTTCCACATATCCACCATGCGTAGCAATAATATGACGTAGTCTCTGAATGAAATTACCCGAAACCTTTGACAACGTGTCTGGCGGAATGGCTTCACATGCAGATGAGATGTACTGCTTCAGCTGTTCAACTGTTTCTCGATTCTGGCGGTACACCTGGTCTTTCAAGTGTCCCCACAGAATGAAGTCACAGGGGTTCATGTCTGGCGAATAGGGAGGCCAATCCACGCCGCCTCCTGTATGTTTCGGATAGCCCAAAGCAATCACACGCTCATTGAAATATTCATTCAGGAAATTAAAGACGTCGGCCGTGCGATGTGGCCGGGCACCATCTTGCATAAACCACGAGGTGTTCGCAGTGTCGTCTAAGGCAGTTTGTACCGCCACAAATTCACGAAGAATGTCCGGATAGCGTGATGCAGTAATCGTTTCAGATCTGAAAAATGGGCCAATGATTCCTTTGGAAGAAATGGCGGCCCAGACCAATACTTTTTGAGGATGCAGGGACGATGGGACTGCAACATGGGGCTTTTCGGTTCCCCATATGCCCCAGTTCTGTTTATTGACGAAGCTGTCCAGGTAAAAATAAGTTTCGTCAGTAAACCAAATGCTGCCCACATGCATATCGCCGTCATCAATCTTGTGCACTATATCGTTAGCGAATGTCTCTCGTGCAGCAATGGTAGTGGCGCTGAGTGGTTGCCGCATTTGAATTTTGTATGGATAGAGGTGTAAACTCTGGCGCATGAGACGATACGTGGACGTTGGCGTCATTTGCACCGCAGCTGCAACACGGCGAACGGAAACCCGAGGCCGCTGTCGGATCACCTGCTGCACTAGCTGCGCGTTGCCCTCTGTGGTTGCCGTACGCGGTCGCCCTACCTTTCCAGCACGTTCATCCGTCACGTTCCCAGTCCGTTGAAATTTTTCAAACAGATCCTTTATTGTATCGCTTTTCGGTCCTTTGGTTACATTAAACCTCCATTGAAAACTTCGTCTTGTTGCAACATCACTGTGTTCTAGGCCGTGGAATTCCAACACCAGAAAAATCCTCTGTTCTAAGGAATAAACCATGTTGTCCACAGCACACTTGCACGTTGTGAACAGCACACGCTTACAGCAGAAAGACGACGTACAGAATGGCGCACCCACAGACTGCGTTGTCTTCTATATCTTTCACATCACTTGCAGCGCCATCTGTTGTTGAAAATTGTAACTACTGTCATTTCGAAAGTTTGTCCGCCTGAAAATGTACTGTTGTGCCAAGCATATTGCAACAAACGGTGTATTTCTATCGCTGCTCGTTTAGTTTTTATTGCCGTTTCAAATATACCGGTCATTTTTGAAACACCCTGTACCTTATCTACGCGATACTATCAACACCAGTATGTGTGCATATCACTGTGCCATGACTTCTGTCACGTCAACCTATTCCGGTAGCCACCGCACGGCGTATGATGCAGGGTGTCTTGTAGCAGTTCTGGTTGTAAGAGGTCCATGACAAAGGAATTTATTGCTAGCGCACTCGAGCAGATGTAACTTCGATGGACTGCTCACGCGCTGCCTGCGATATGTACGCTACAATACAACAGAGAGCAGTGTCAGCAGTAGTAGTAGTGGTAGTGTGGTGTCACCGCCAGACATCACACTTGCTAGGTGGTAGCCTTTAAATCGGCCGCGGTCCGTTAGTATACGTCGGACCCGCGTGTCGCCACTGTCAGTGATTGCAGACCGAGCGCCGCCACACGGCAGCTCTAGAGAGACTTCCTAGCACTCGCTCCAGTTGTACAGCCGACTTTGCTAGCGATGCTACACTGACAAATACGCTCTCATTTGCCGAGACGATAGTTAGCATAGCCTTCAGCTACGTCATTTGCTACGATCTTGCAAGGCACCATTACCAGTTTATATTGAGATTATAATTCATGTATCAACAAGAGCGATGTTATCCGATTATGGATTAAAGTTAAGTATTACATCAACTACGTACTTTATTGCTACTATAATTCCCTTAACAGTTCCAGACCTCACGCCAGTCTGCGTGAGCTTAACGCGTGCATTTAGGTCTCCACTAGCAACACGTTGTTGGCTCTTCTGCCAACACAGCAGGTAGCTCGCAGTCGGGCGGTTGGGTCAGGTCGCTCTCAGAGAGCAGTTGTCTAGTTGTATAGCTCACAGAGAGCACTTGTGTCCTGTATGGAGTTTCCAAGGCCGGTCGTGGAGAACGATGGCGGTGCCTGCGCGATGTAGTATAAAGTAAAAGCTAAACATTATTGTCATTTACTGCCGCGCTCATATGTAATTTGTAACAACTCGTTTTGTACTATTGTTATATCAAAGTCGCACGTGAATATTTTTCAATAACTTTTCAATAATAATCTTTCTTATATAACTTTTGACAGTCATTCGTATGAACGTAAAGTTTTTTACTAATTTCTCCTATCCATAGTCATGTCAATTATCGCAAAGAAAAATCAGTTGTTTTTTTATACATAACAGAATCTAGTGACCAGCATTGCACTGGGCTGTGCTAGAAAAATTTCTTATAGGAGCGAATATATACGCGTTATCCGGCGACATAATTCAGGTAAGAATCTTCAATTTATTCAGAACGACTTTTCAGGACCGTGACACAGCATTGCTGACGTCTAGATTTTCCAGTTTAGATTCACAGTCAGTTAATTACTGAAAGGTTATATATGTGTCACATTTTCATTGGGAGGTTAGTCACTTTTTTTTTTCTTCCGAGGTTACGGAAATAATCTGTTCTGAGGTTACATGGTCATTCCAATTCCTGTTCCACTCACAGATGGAGCGATGTAAACATAACTGTCTATATTCTTCCGTACTTTTCCTGATCCCTCTTGCCTTTCCTGTCCATACACGGAATATATTATGGTGGCAGTGGCATCGTTTTGCGGTGTGTCACAAACGACTATTCTCTAAATTATCAAAGTATGATTTGGGAATGACATCGTAGGTGCCTTTGTAAAAGCTCTATTACAATTTTGGCCGTGTGTGCATCATCAAGTGGTATAACAGCGCTTTATCACATGTCAAAGCGAACGTGAAATACAGCTGTTCCCGTGAGATGCCAAATGATAAGCAAAGCCAAACTTGGCTGGTACTTTAATGGTTCAACAGCTGACTACGACACGCACTGTTCACAAGCTTACCTTTGATGGCAAAGGGGAGAAGGGGTGCTGGCGGAAGATTCCTCATCATTATTCTTTGCATAAATGTCCTCGACTGAATTCCAAACCTCTCTGCAGTGTCTGCAGATTGATCCGTCCCTCGGATGGGGACCTGAAACTCGGCGGTCCCGTACTGCTATTCGAAAGCAGCAGCTGCCTGAACACAAAACACTAACATGACACCACACGACACGCAGACCTATTTTAATCATCTACACGTACGACGTCCACTCAACACTCAAATCTCATACATCGCGGTGGAAAAGTGCCAATGTGTTCCAAGGATAGGAAAAAATTTCCAGTTACGGGGCTGAACCTCAGTTTAGAGCATTCCAGCCAGTCCTGCCGTACAACTTTACTTTGTAGCACAGTCAAAATCTTCTCACAGGTATACATATCACAATCGTAACACAATAATCTTTGCACCGAATTGGCGATTTTAAACATTGCGTTGTCTGTACCTTTTGCGGATAATATCTTGAAGTTCTAATGTGGAGAATATTAAATTTCTCCATAATTGTTCTAAAGATTTTACTTGTAAACTGACTCCCATTATCTGACAATATTCTCTTCGGAACACCCACTTTTACTACATAATCTCTTTCAATGCATCTACTCAGGTTACGTGCATTTGCTGTGCGAAGTGGATATAACCGAACGTATTTTGACCAACAATCAACCATCACAAAAATATATCTCTGTTTCCCTCTTCCAGTCGGAAAGGGTCCTAGGAGAGTCACAGTTACGAGGTCTAGTTACCTACCTGGAAATACAGGGTACATACGATAACGTAAGGCTGGTGCCGTTTCTTTCACCTTTTGGCATAACTTGCATACACGGCTTATTTTTCTTGTTATTCTTCCCATATTCCTAAAATAATAATGTCTAATCATATGTATCAGACATTTTCTAATACCACAGTGTCCGTAACCTTGATGTATGTATTCAATAAGTTGTTCAGTTACGTGAGAGGGTATACAAATTCTCCATCTACCTTGTTCCTTATCACTCCTCCAATACAAGATCTCATTACGAAGTAACCAGCAACCTTTCTTACCCGATAACAGAGTCTGATTTCTTAAAGCTCGTATTATAGCTTTTAAATTCTCATCTAATTCTTGTTCCTGCATTACTTGCTTAACTAACTTTTTAATACCTTTATTATGGCCCCCTTGTTTAAGGAAATATATCCTAATTTGTGTGTTGATGTTTAACCTTTCCGGATACTCTCCAGTTCCTACCGGCAGTCTTGGCTGGCTCTGAGCACTATGGGACTTAACATCTATGGTCATCAGTCCCCTAGAACTTAGAACTACTTAAACCTAACTAACCTAAGGACAGCACACAACACCCAGCCATCACGAGGCAGAGAAAATCCCTGACCCCGCCGGGAATCGAACCCGGGAACCCGGGCGTGGGAAGCGAGAACGCTACCGCACGACCACCAGATGCGGGCTACCGGCAGTCTTGACAAAGCATCAGATATTGTACCTTCTGCGAACCTTTTATGTATACTACTTCGAAATTTAATTCTTGTAGGGCTAACATCCGCCTCATTAGTCGTTGATGTAATAATTTACTTTTCATCAGGAATGTAAGTGCCTGATGATCTGTATATACTATGGTTTTATTTCCTGCTAATAAATATCTAAACCTTTTAAAACACCACACAGCAGCTAAGGCTTCCTTTTCTGTTACGCTGCAGTTTCGTTCGTGCTCATTCAGTGTGCGACTAGCAAACACTATACTACGGTGATCCTTTGAATCCTTCCCATAATCTCCTTGAAAAGCCTCACACGCTATCCCGTAATTCGAGGCATCTGTAGTCATTTTAAATTCTTCATTAAAATCTGGGTGGTACAGTAACCCTGAAAATACTAATTTTTTATATTGTTAAAAGCTTCCTTTTCTTTATCACTCCAACGCCAGGGTGTCTTTTGGTTAATCAACATTCTAATGCATGGGTTAATTATACAGTCTCCTGAGATGAACTTTCTACAAAAATTTACCATTCCTAGAAAGGATTTTAATTGTTTTTTATCTTGCAGATAGGGACATTGCGCTATAGCCTCTACTCTATTCGGGTCAGGTCTAATCCCATTAGCATCAATTATAAGACCTAGAAATTTAACCTCTTGGCTACCAAATGTAGATTTAGCTAACTTTAGTGTTATTCCCTTTTGTTTAAACTTATCAAATACCCTTTCCAATAATTCTCTGTGTACTTCCCAGTAATCAAAGATTACTAACAAATCGTCCACATACTCATCTCCAAGAGCTAAATCCAACGCCCTCATAAATACCGATACCGATGCGTTAAGACCGAATGGTAAAACTTTGAATTGGAATGACCTAACCTCAAATAAAAATGCAGTATATGGCCTAGATTCTAGATGGAGTTTTACTTGTCAATATACGGCAGTTAAATCCCTTGTACTGATGTACTTCCCCCCATTTAATCGGACCAACACTCCTTCCATAGGTAAGGGACGATTCGTTCCATTTCAATCACTCGATTCAGTGTCCGTGCATGTAAAACTAATCTCACACTGCCGTCTGCCTTTTTTACCACTAAACTCGGATTATTATATTGGCTTTGAGATCTTTCAATAATGTTCTGCTCTATGGTCTCCTTAAGTTTGAGAGCTACAGCTGGTATTTAGATATTATTTGTCTCTCGATACGGCCCCCATCGAAAGACTTTCCTCGTTTCCTATATTTTCTATCACTACTGCCCCTACAGGGTATTCCTGAATCTCAGACGACTTTTCTTCCTGTTTTCTACGAACTTTTTCTCTTCTTTTTCCCTCATTCTCCTAATTATTGTTACGAAAATTTGGATTGCTATTATTATTGTTGTTGTAAGCCTTAAGATTACGACTGTTATTGTTATTAGATGGGTAAGGTCGCTTTACTTGGCAATAATGAGAATTACGAAGTTCTCCAGAACCACCACCTGAATCATTTCCTCGCCTAAAATTATCTCTCAAAAATCTTAATCTGTCTTCATCACGGGATTATTTTTTAAAAAAATGGCTCTGAGCGCTACGGGACTTAACATGGTTCAAATGATTCAAATGGCTCTGAGCACTATGGGACTTAACAGCTATGGTCATCAGTCCCCTAGAACTTAGAACTACTTAAACCTAACTAACCTAAGGACAGCACACAACACCCAGCCATCACGAGGCAGAGAAAATCCCTGACCCCGCCGGGAATCGAACCCGGCAACGGGACTTAACATCTGATGTCATCAGTCCCCTAGAACTTAGAACTACTTAAACCTAACTAACCTAAGGACATCACACACATCCATGCCCGAGGCAGGATTCGAACCTGCGACCGTAGCGGTCACGCGGTTCCAAACTGAAGCGCTTAGAAACGCACGGCCACACCGGCCGGCATTTAATTTAAAATATCTAGTTGTTCTAAGTAGCTTAAAATACTACTTACTCTTCCCCATTCTCTTCCTATTAATTTCTCTTTTACATATGTCGCCATGCGACAATTAGATGTCCTTCATTGATAGGTTCGTCTAAAAACTTTACTCTTGTTAAATGCCACTCGACGTATTTTCGGAATCCTCCTCAACTACGATTGTAAGGGGCCGGATCCAATAATTCTAAGGTTAACTTTTGTTGCTCCCCTCCTGACCAATATTTTTCCTTAAATTGGTAGACAAAATCCTACAAATTACGAAAATATTTAGCATTTAATACGCCCCATTCGGCGGCTTCTCCTTCCAGATGTCCTACCACAAAGCTAATTTTTTTCCTTACTATCCCACTTTCGAGGTAAAGCATCCTCAAACGTTTTTATAAGCACAATGGGATGTACTGAGCCTTGGGGTTTAAAACCAGGAAACCGGTTCGATAACTGACCACTATTTCCAATCCGAATTTCTTCCCACAAATCTTTAGTACAAGGAATAACCATAGGTTCTTTTCCATTTACGCGTGGATTCTCCGTGCTGCCTTCAGAGGTACTGTACTGTACGGGATTTTCGTCTAATATTATTTTCTCTCGTGCTTTTGAGCTAGCACCTGAAGTCTATTCCCGTTGTCCTCGCGGAGGTAACACCGACAATTCATCGCTAGTTACGTCACGGTTAACGTCCATTACAAAATTTAAATTACGATCGGTTCTAATTGTCTCGTTTCTTTCCGCACGAAGTCTCTCCAACCCGCATCGTTCAACAGTTTCTCTTTGCCGAGACTCGTTTAATTCTATTTCATTCCTCTGTCTTAGTTGCTTAAGAGAAGAGAGCTCCTGTTTTTCCTTTTCTAACTCACTTGTAATCTGAGATAATTTTTCTTCCTGTATATTGTTTATAACAGCTTTAACTTCCTCCAGAGAATCAGTAAATTCATCCCCGGTAGCTTTAACAATGATTTGAATCTCTTCTCTTAAATCATTGTTGTTATTTTCGAGATCGGTGGAGAGATTTGATTTCGGACTAGCAAAATCTTCCGAAAGCTTATGTATATCTTGTATCAGCTTATCTTTTTCTTCCCTAGACTCACGAATGTGTGTTTGTAATTGAGAAGCTACTTCTGTTATCTGTTCCGTAACTTCTTGTCTGAAAGTATTGTTATCCTTTCTAATATCATTTATCTACCCACCGATCTCCACTTTCAAACCATCTGTACTATTGTCTAAGGACTGCGACAGTTCGGTTTTCGTTCTGTCCATAGACTGTGACAATTCGGTTTTCGTTCTGTCCATAGACTGTGACAATTCGGTTTTCGTTCTGTCCATAGACTGTGACAGTTCGGTTTCCGTTCTGTCCATAAACTGTGACAACTCGGTTTTCCTATCATCTAACTTAACTGAAAGAGCCTGAAGAATACTACTGATTCTTGCCAATTGAGTAGCTAAAGATAAATTTTCATTCTCCAGCAGTGCACACCTTTCGTTCACATGCGTCGATTGTTCGGCTATTTCTTTTCTAATCTCCCTGTATTCCTTTCTGGCTTCCCTACGGTCTCGTTCGACCTGCTCCCTTTCATTTGTTATCAATGGTTCACCTTCTTGCGCTTCCATTTTATAGCGAAAACCCACAAATACAATGACTCAAAGTTATACTGTTGCCCCGTGCTCACTTCGGTCCTAACCTTCCACAAATTAATACACTCACTCGCACTTCGCGTTACACTCCCGTAATGAAAACGACTCACCGAGCTGCCGGCCTCGTTGCCTGCAACCCGCAGCTACTGCAACTGCGTCGCTGTCTCCTACCAGCGACTCTGTAACGGCGTCGCTGACCAGTAGCAGCTACTCTGCACCAGCGTCGGCTGCAAACGGCGCTACGGCAACCGGCGTCGCCGACCGCTAACTGGGGTCTAGTGAAGCAGGGGATACAACCCATGGCTTTGACCAATGACGTCATACACTACTCACAGATAATAATGTCTTCACTTTCAGCCATAGATAAAAAAAAAAACAGTTCTGTGTTCGGGATAAGCGCTATCATTGTACATTAAATAATTGAATGCGATTTTAAAAGAGATCGCTTTTCATATTGCTCAAAATATTCTTCGTGTGCATTTATTTAAACAATTTGTTGACTGCAATTCATTCGGTGCTTAATTTCATTCTTAGTAATATTGAGGTAATTTGGACTATTAGTTTCTTATTTTAGGTCAATTTTTAGTATCTCATTTTCGTTTGTAGGTATAGATTTATCTGTTCCGATGAACCTGGGTGATTTGAGAGAGGCTATGGGAGTAGAAATGTTGGCTACGATTTGTTTTCTACAAATCGTAGAAATGTTTGCTACGATTTGTTTTCTACAAATGTGTGGTCTCGTCGCCGAGTATGTTCGATGTCGTGAGTGCGGCGAACATATGCGCCTCACAAGTGTATCTCGTCGCCGTACTCACGACTTATTCGTATGGCGCTGCAGCAAAGATCGGCTGTGGCGGTCCATTAGACGAGGGACGTGGTTCGAAAAATCTAAGCTCGCCTTGAGATACGTTATGAAAATCATGTACTGTTGGTGTTTGAGATATCCTGTGTGGCTGTGTGTCCATGAATGTCGTGTGAGTAAGCGTACAGTTGTGGATTGGTACTCTTTTTGTAGGAAAGTTTGTGCGGAATACATGAATTATAGAGGGCCATTGGGGGGAGGGGGGTGTTACGGTCGAAATTGACGAGTGGCATTTTGGCAAAAGGAAGTACGACAGGGGGGAACCACCGGTGGGATTATGGGATTGGGGGGCTGTAGTTTCAGGTCAAGAATGTGACGATGTAGTGTTTAAAGTAGTATCCAAACGAAGGAAGGAAGTTTTGGTCAGCTTAATTGAAGATCACGTTGCAGAGGGTTCCATTGTAATTTCAGATGGTTCATATAGGGATTTAGGGGAAAGGGGTTATCAGCATCTCGTAATTAATCACAATATTGGGTCCATATCATTATCCACAGGGGCTAGCACAAATAGCATAGGTGGTTATTGGTCAGGTGTGAAATCTCTTGTAGCGCAGGGTAACGCCGGATTTCCGCAATTCAAAATTTCTTAGACGAATATTCATGAGGACGTTGTGTTCCCCAAACATATTGCCCGTTTAAATGTTTTGTTAAAGATGTTGGGCTGATGTACCGTCCGAAATATGTTAGCTAATTTCACATTAGGATGGGGGTGGTGGGTGAATGTGTGTGTCTGTGCATGTGTGTGTGTGTGTGTGTGTGTGTGTGTTTTCGTCATGTTTTGTTTTGTGTGTGTGTGTGGGTATGTGATTTTTGTTGATATATTTCTAGGCAAGCTTCGGTTCTTTTAAGAATTTCCGTGTGGTAAGTTCAGTTTTCCATTTTTTTATTTTAGTGCATTTGACTATTTTGACGTATTTCATTGTTGTATTACGCCATTACGTATGTTTTCGTGTACTCCAGTATGTAGCAGAAATTTCGCAGCTGTCGTTCTTCTTTCGTTTCCCAGAACTCTATCAGTACGAGTTTTTCGAGTCTGTACAAGCAATATTAAAAGGGAAACGGCTGACACGACCAAAATTTGTATCCCGACCTTCAGTTGACCTTCACACTGACACTTCCTATTCGCAAAGAACAACATATGTAACATTGATGAGATATACCTATAAGCGTCAACTGGAGAGCAGGAAACAAATAATGTGTATAGCTATATAGCTCAGCTAAAGAATAGGATACTATTGTCACTGCTGCGATCAAAACTATAACTTTCGGTCGATACTATTAGCATAGAAGGCGAAAAAAATGTACCCCATAGTGAAGTACGGAGTACAAATTGTATATGTGTCGTCTTATTGCCTCTTCGCGTAGTTCAACTGAAGTACAGGTTGCAAATGTAACGTACGTCCATTTCTACTTTTTCGTTAGCAGTGTACATATACAGGGTGTTTCAAAAATGACCGGTATATTTGAAACGACAATAAAAACTAAACGAGCAGCGATAGAAATACACCGTTTGTTGCAATATGCTTGGGACAACAGTACATTTTCAGGCAGACAAACTTTCGAAATTACTTTAGTTACAATATTCAACAACAGATGGCGCTGCGGTCTGAGAAACTCTATAGTACGATATTTTCCACATATCCACCATGCGTAGCAATAATATGGCGTAGTCTCTGAATGAAATTACCCGAAACCTTTGACAACGTGTCTGGCGGAATGGCTTCACATGCAGATGAGATGTACTGCTTCAGCTGTTCAATTGTTTCTGGATTCTGGCGGTACACTTGGTCTTTCAAGTGTCCCCACAGAAAGAAGTCACAGGGGTTCATGTCTGGCGAATAGGGAGGCCAATCCACGCCGCCTCCTGTATGTTTTGGATAGCCCAAAGCAATCACACGATCATCGAAATATTCATTCAGGAAATTAAAGACGTCGGCCGTGCGATGTGGCCGGGCACCATCTTGCATAAACCACGAGGTGTTTGCAGTGTCGTCTAAGGCAGTTTGTACCGCCACAAATTCACGAAGAATGTCCAGATAGCGTGATGCAGTAATCGTTTCGGATCTGAAAAATGGGCCAATGATTCCTTTGGAAGAAATGGCGGCCCAGACCACTACTTTTTGAGGATGCAGGGACGATGGGACTGCAACATGGGGCTTTTCGGTTCCCCATATGCGCCAGTTCGGTTTATTGACGAAGCCGTCCAGGTTAAAATAAGCTTCGTCAGTAAACCAAATGCTGCCCACATGCCTATCGCCGTCATCAATCCTGTGCACTATATCGTTAGCGAATGTCTCTCGTGCAGCAATGGTAGCGGCGCTGAGGGGTTGCCGCGTTTGAATTTTGTATGGATACAGGTGTAAATTCTGGCGCATGAGACGATACGTGGACATTGGCGTCATTTGGACCGCAGCTGCAACACGGCGAACGGAAACCCGAGGCCGCTGTTGGATCACCTGCTGCACTAGCTGCGCGTTGCCCTCTGTGGTTGCCGTACGTGGTCGCCCTACCTTTCCAGCACGTTCATCCGTCACGTTCCCAGTCCGTTGAAATTTTTCAAACAGATCCTTTATTTTGTCGCTTTTCGGTCCTTTGGTTACATTAAACCTCCGTTGAAAACTTCGTCTTGTTGCAACAACACTGTGTTCTAGGCGGTGGAATTCCAACACCAGAAAAATCCTCTGTTCTAAGGAATAAACCATGTTGTCTACAGCACACTTGCACGTTGTGAACAGCACACGCTTACAGCAGAAAGACGACGTACAGAATGGAGCACCCACAGACTGCTTTGTCTTCTATATCTTTCACATCACTTGCAGCGCCATCTGTTGTTGAAAATTGTAACTACTGTAATTTCGAAAGTTTGTCCGCCCGAAAATGTACTGTTGTCCCAAGCATATTGCAACAAACGGTGTATTTCTATCGCTGCTCGTTTAGTTTTTATTGCCGTTTCAAATATACCGGTCATTTTTGAAACACCCTGTATATATATATATATATATATATATATATATATATATATATATATATATATATATATATAGGTCAAAGGAAATATGGGATACAAATATTATGTACGTAGCTCCTTCTGCCATCAATATTATTACTACCTACTGAAGAATAGACTATTAGTGCTGGCGGAGGCGAAAGAAACAACACATGTAAATTTTGTAACCCGTGCTTCAGTTGACCTATATAGTTCAACTGAACAACTGACGAAAACGAAGAAATCGACGTACGCTAAACTTTTATCTCGTATTGCAGTTAACCAATAAAGTTCGAATGAGGTTCGAGATACAACCCATATATATATATATGACATTAGGTATTCTATGCTACCAATATTTCCATCCATTTTTCCCCTTCATTTTCCACAGAAACAATACGATACAAACACGCGATATTCTTAACGTGAAAATACTACCTGTATATGTCAACCATATTTTTTACCTCTCGTACTCCTTTGTTTCTGAACACTCTTGTCAGCTGTTACATCTGTGTAATAAATGATCTCTGGCAAATTCTGACGTCGTTGGTCAAAGCCGACGGGTTGTATCCCGTGCTTCACTAGACCCGCTAACTGCTGCACAGCTACGGTGTCGTCGGCTGCAAACGGCGTCACGGTAACGGGCGTCGCCGACTGCGAGCAGCGACAGCTGTACAACCTGTACAAACTCTTTGCCAAAATCGACGGTGGGGTTTCTTCCTCCCCACCACTGCAGTCGTATCGGCTGTCGGGTCTAGTGCAGCAGGGGTTACAACCCGTCGGCTTTGAACAATGACGTCTTTCCTTAGTCATAGATAGTAATGTCTTCACTTCGAGGCATAGATAATGAAGCAGTTCTGTGTTCTAATAAGCGCTATCATTAAAATAATTGAATGTGAATCTAAAAGCGATCGCTTGATATTAGATACAGATGCTTCAGTAGGTGATAAGTGTTTTTTGGCTTTTTAAAAATATATCTCACGAGATAGAATAAACTGATCCTAAGATACAGATGCTTCAGTAGCTGATAAGTGATTTTTGGCTTTAAAAAAAAAAATCTCGCGAGATAGAATAAACTGATCCCACTTTATTAAGCAATCAATAAATAAACTAAACTAAAACATAACAGCAAAAGACAAGTGAAAGACAAAGGTTAAATAAACAATCAAATCATATAAAATGAAACAGGTTGCAAATGTAACGTACGTGTATTTCCACCTATTCGTAAGTAGGATCAGTTTATTCTATCTCGTGAGATTTTTTTTTAAAAAAGCCAAAAAACACTTATCACCTACTGAAGCATCTGTATCTTAGGATCAGTTTATTCTATCTCGTGAGATTTTTTTTTAAAAAGCCAAAAAACACTTATCAGCTACTGAAGCATCTGTATCTTCTAATGGGTGCGGGAGTTCCGACCCCTGGGGAGGTGGATGGGAGCTGGCGATCTTTTTTCTTTTTCCAGCTCTAGTATCAGCATGACATTTTCGAATGTGTACTCCCGAAACCCCCATCACAACAACATCCTTCACTTCGCATTTACACTGACGACACAACTATAATTTGTATCCCGTACTTCACTTCGCCTTTACACTGACACTATATATGTCAATTCGCGAGCAAGAAAAAATGTTGCGTATAGCTATATAGATCAAGTAACGAATGGGATACTATTAGCGTCCAAGGCAGAGTAGCTGATAAGTGTTTTCTGGCTTTTTTAAAAAGAAATCTCACGAGATAGTATAAAGTGATCCTACTTTATTAAGCAATCAATTAAAAAACTAAACAGCTTTTGCTGTTACGTTTCAGTTTCGTTTTTTTACTGATTGCTTAATAAAGTAGGATCACTTTATTCTATCTCGTGAGATTTTTTTTTAAAAGCCAAAAAACACTTATCAGCTACGGAAGGGAGCTACAACACTAAGAAGAATCGCTTCTCGGCTTTTGACAAGATATTGCTTAATAAAGTAGGAACAGTTTATTCTATCTCGTGAGATTTTTTTTAAAAAAAGCCAAAAAACACTATTGCTTAATAAAGTAGGATCAGTTTATTCTATCTCGTGAGATTTTTTTTTAAAAAAAGCCAAAAATCACTTATTAGCTACTGAAGGGAGCTACAACACTAAGAAGAATCGCTTCTCGGCTTTTGACAAGATGAATGTTTATCTCTCTCGCATTCCTTTGTTTCTCAATATTCTCCTCAGCTCTTTCATCTTTCTAATACATGGTCTCTGGCGACTTGTGACGTCATTGTTCAAAGCCGACGGGTTGTAACCCCTGCTGCACTAGACCCCGGCTGTCTTGACTTCAGCCGTTCCGCACTCCGATCATTGTCGCGCTCTATCCGGCTTCGGTGTCCTGTCACCAGGTCACTACGTCTGCGCTGAACCGCCGACACCGTCGCAGCAACTCATCAACGATGTCTGCAGCAAGGGAAAGAAAGGCAATCTGTAAAACCAACAGGCGTCACAACAGCCCTAACCGTGTACCCAATATCGACTGTCCGCCGCACATCAAATTATATAAGTTCTTTTCCCAGTTACTTGAAAAATCCATATAGCAAAACATTGAGCTGTAGCAGATTCAACCTAGAAGATAAGGATAGACGCAGCAAAATTCACCAGTCCCTGTTGCAGACAAGATTTATCGTAAAAAAATTTGTTTTGACAGTTCAACAAAGTCACAGAGTTTCTATATGTTCGTTGTGCGGTCTGACACTCCTTGATATCTTTGCCAGAATAAATTGAAATTCTCCTAACTTTTCCTTAAATAATTAATTAATGTCTCTAAAGAATCAATCTTGTTCTCATTTAACGAAATATTGCACTTTAAAAGCGATCTTCTTGACCACAATCTCCGAAAAAGTTTTCACACAGAATTTTAATACACTTCACAGTATCGATTATTTTCAAAATGTCAATACGTGTTGACTTCTCGCTAATAAAACTTTCAACTAATTAATTATTGCAAATCGTCCACACTCCTGATAAAATTCTGCCAGGATCTCATCAAGCAGTCTGAATTTTAATAAAATTTGCAAATTTCACACATAAATAATATTTAAAATGTATGTCGTAGCAACAGAGCCAACTGACTGTTCCAACCTCCAACTCGAAGTTTATTTAACAGTTGGTAACCAATTGACATCCAATTATATACATTTTCCTTCCACCTTCAACATAGAACTCTTTTTCATTTTATAAAAGAAAACAGAAAACATATATTAATAATGGTCAGCATGATGTTTCAACGGTTCTTCCAGGCGCCGGCCGTCGACTACGATGCAATAGTGGTCAGCTCTCCTGGAAATTGAAATAAAAACACCGTGAATTCATTGTCCCAGGAAGGGGAAACTTTATTGACACATTCCTGGGGTCGGATACATCACATGATCACACTGACAGAACCACAGGCACATAGACACAGGCAACAGAGCATGCACAATGTCGGCACTAGTACAGTGTATATCCACCTTTCGCAGCAATGCAGGCTGCTATTCTCCCATGGAGACGATCGTAGAGATGCTGGATGTAGTCCTGTGGAACGGCTTGCCATGCCATTTCCACCTGGCGCCTCAGTTGGACCAGCGTTCGTGCTGGACGTGCAGACGGCGTGAGACGACGCTTCATCCAGTCCCAAACATGCTCAATGGGGGACAGATCCGGAGATCTTGCTGGCCAGGGTAGTTGACTTACACCTTCTAGAGCACGTTGGGTGGCACGCGATACATGCGGACGTGCATTGTCCTGTTGGAACAGCAAGTTCCCTTGCCGGTCTAGGAATGGTAGAACGATGGGTTCGATGACGGTTTGGATGTACCGTGCACTATTCAGTGTCCCCTCGACTATCACCAGTGGTGTACGGCCAGTGTAGGAGATCGCTCCCCACACCATGATGCCGGGTGTTGGCCCTGTGTGCCTCGGTCGTATGCAGTCCTGATTGTGGCGCTCACCTGCACGGCGCCAAACACGCATACGACCATCATTGGCACCAAGGCAGAAGCGACTCTCATCGCTGAAGACGACACGTCTCCATTCGTCCCTCCATTCACGCCTGTCGCGACACCACTGGAGGCGGGCTGCACGATGATGGGGCGTGAGCGGAAGACGGCCTAACGGTGTGCGGGACCGTAGCCCAGCTTCATGGAGACGGTTGCGAATGGTCCTCGCCGATACCCCAGGAGCAACAGTGTCCCTAATTTGCTGGGAAGTGGCGGTGCGGTCCCCTACGGCACTGCGTAGGATCCTACGGTCTTGGCGTGCATCCGTGCGTCGTTGCGGTCCGGTCCCAGGTCGACGGGCACGTGCACCTTCCGCCGACCACTGGCGACAACATCGATGTACTGTGGAGACCTCACGCCCCACGTGTTGAGCAATTCGGCGGTACGTCCACCCGGCCTCCCGCATGTCCACTATACGCCCTCGCTCAAAGTCCGTCAACTGCACATACGGTTCACGTCCACGCTGTCGCGGCACGCTACCAGTGTTAAAGACTGCGATGGAGCTCCGTATGCCTCGGCTAACTGGCTGACACTGACGGCGGCGGTGCACAAAATGCTGCGCAGCTAGCGCCATTCGACGGCCAACACCGCGGTTTCTGGTGTGTCCGCTGTGCCGTGCGTGTGATCATTGCTTGTACAGCCCTCTCGCAGTGTCCGGAGCAAGTATGGTGGGTCTGACACACCGGTGTCAATGTGTTCTTTTTTCCATTTCCAGGAGTGTACTTTTGAAACACCACAACCTCCACGTCGCCGTTTCTTGGTAATAAAATCCTACATTTTCTGGTGCCTATGTAGTGTGTACAAGACGTATCTGAATTCTTTGGCTGTCTCACTTTTTTCAAGAAATCTGTATGCTGATAACTGGGGTCATCACATGTAAAATTTTTTGTCAATATTATAGTTCTATATTAATTTTGAAATTAACGTGAAATAACTGTAAAATTATAATTATTAGGGATATTTAGTTTCATTAACTACTGTAATGTAAAGTTAAACTACTAGCCATGAGCAGTTCTAAGTCTTCAAAGATAATTTGACGCTTTGGATTATGAAAGATATTGGTTAAACCTAGTCTGACAAACTTCAGAGGCGGTTTCTGTAGCTTTTTACTCTTCTCCCAACTGTGCATTGAGTTGTGTCGTAGTTCATTATTACAGTTTGCGCAGCAGTAGATTAGTACGATTGAGGTGTGTAGAGACTCAGTGCAGTAGGAGAAGTGGATCTTCTTAAGATACTGCCGTAAAAAATTAGGCGACCTTGAAAGACGAGTTCGATTTTGATGCGATGACGGCGTATGCCACCTGGGGGATAGCTGATGTTTCGACGCCGGCGGCCGACAGATAGCGTAGTGGCATAGCCACCAGAGGGCCGCCTGTGTCTATAAAAGGGAATGGCGACAATCAGAGGGCTGACTGTGGTGCGAACTTCTGGAGGAAGTAGGTGACCATGGCGCGGAGACGTACTCGTGTTCACCAAAGCCATCTGAGCGACTTCCGAGTGGCGGGATGGTCCTTTCTGATAAATGCCACACAACATGGAGACGCTGCGTCATTTGTGCAACGATGCCTGTATCAGGTGTCACGTGAACATTGTCACACCCGCAGACGAGGTTCTGGGCCTTCAGGTAACGCAGACGCCCGCCATGTTCGTCGTATTGTAAGGGAAACAGTTACGGATCGTTTAGCAACCACAGCACCTGTAAGAGGGCCTACGAGCGCAGACGTGTCAAGACACACTGCTGCGAACCCCCTATTAGCTGTGGAACTGCGGGCATGCACACCTCTCTGTCTCACCACCTCCAACTCTTCCACTCACGCCACAACATCGACGCACGCGGCTCTCCTGGCGCCGTCAGAGGTTCACTTTGAAGATGAATTGACGTGCCGTGGTCATCGGCGATGACAGCACATTCTGCATGCACCAAGTGATGTTCGTTTGCGCGTTCGATGTACACCTGGTGAGTGCATTCGTCGAAGACGCCAGGTCTCGTGGTTTGAGGTGTGAGAAGCTACAACTCTTCGTTCACCTGTGGTGTTTCTGGAGGGACGTTTAACCAGTGCTCGGTACGCGCAGAATGTTGTTAGACACTACTTTCGCCGTCATTGCAACAGGAAGTTGATGTGTTGTTCCAACAGGATAACACTCGACCACACACTTCCCGTGAAAGCCAGCGAGCTGTGAAAGACGTGCAGTAGCTACCCTGGACAGAACGATCTCTGTACTTGTCTCCTGTCAGATACCTGTGCGATATGATGGGACGAGAAGTGACTCGAGCAGCTCGTCAGCCAACAACTCTTGCACAACTACGTAGTGAGGTCGAGCAGGCGTGGCATAACGTATCCCAGGATAGTATTCACCAAGTGTACGATCGACTGGATGCGAGTGTCAGTGCCTGCATTGCCGCCCGTTAATGCTACACCTCGTACTAATATGGTTGTTTCAGCATAGTTTGATACCTCGCACCTTAAAACCGCTTGTGCTGTTGATCTGTAAACATAATCATTTCATGTACTCCAGGTGGACTGTGGCCAGAACGAATCTTGAGTGAATAGGAAGCCTCTACAAGGACGCTCTAATTTCTTTCCGGATGCGCATTTTGCAAACAACCACTGCAGGTTATAACCGGGTCATAAATGAAAATGGTATCTGTTCTTTCGGACATGTCCGAAAGAACAGATACCACCGCTCACCGTGCTCTAGAATGAAATGATAATGAAATCAAGACCCTAAGCTGCCGAGAGTCGTTGATATACATCAACGGGGACAGTTGAAAATGTGTACCCCTGCGAGGACTCGAACCAGGGATGTCCTGCTTACATGGCAGACGGTCTATCCATCTGAGCCAGCCGGCTGGTGTGACCGAGCGCTTCTAGGCGCTTCAGTCTGGAAACGCGCGACCGCTACGATCGCGTGTTCAAATCCTGCCTCGCGCATGGATGTGTGTGATGTCCTTAGATTAGTTAGGTTTAAGTAGTTCTAAGTTCTAGGGGGCTGCCCTTGCACACTCCCATTGAGTCCCATATTCCCAACTTTAAGTCCACACACTACATTCCTTCTGCCCCTGCCCACTACACTCATTACTCGCGGCAGACAATCTTACCGAGTCCCGTAAGAGTTCGGGCAATGCTTGTGCATCCACACAGAAGAATTTCAATGGCCAGTTAGCCTTAACTATATGAAGATGGTATCTGTTCTTCCGGACATGTTAACATTAATACAACCTACAGCAATATTACTAGCAGCACAAGATAGTATGAACCCTTGTTCGAGATCAGGAAGTATCAACACTGGGTCTGATGTCAGTATCTGTTTGAGCTTCTCGAATGCCTCCTGACACTGTGCTGTCCATTCAAACTTAACACCTTTCTTTAACAATCTCGTTAATGGATGTGCAATATCAGAGAACTCCTTTACATATGTCTGTAGTAATTACATAAACCGACATAATGCTGAACTTGTTTAGTGGTCTGTGGTACTGGAAAACCACGCACAGCCGACGGTAGACGAGGATCCGTTCTCACCCCATCCTGACTGATAATATCCCCAAGATAAGTCACTTGCGTCTGAGCAAACTGACATTCCTCGACATTACGCGTAAGATTTGCCGCTCTTAGCCTACTAAATACTTCGTTCAGTCGTTCCACTTGCTCTTCCATATTATGCGAAAAAGTAACAATATCATCGAGGTATACCATAGCAATCTTCGGTTTCAGTCCCCGATGCACACCATCAAACAGACGCTGGAAAGTAGCAGGAGCGTTTTTCAACCCTAAAGGCATTCTGCGATACTTAAAGTGACCAAGTCTTGTACTAAAGGCCGTCTTCGGTCTATCCTCGGGACTTACTTCTATCTGATGCTACCCACTCTTTAGATCTAGGGTCGAAAAATATTTACACCGACCTAGGTTATCCAATGTTTCCTTGATGTTCGGTATTGGATACGCATCTGTTACAGTTCGTGCGTTCATTCAAAAAACGATAGTCACAACAAAACCTATGCTTTTTAGTACCGTCAAATGACTTCTTAGGAACTACCACTATGTTGGCAGACCACGGGCTTCCACTGTTCTCTATAATACCGTCCCTTAGCTGTTGATTAATAAATTCTTCCACTAGTGGTTGTAGGTGTTTCGCTGTCCTGTATGGTTTTCTATAGACCGGCGGACTGTCGCCAGTCGGTATACGGTGCTGTGTAATAGGAGTTGCTGGTAATGGACCTTCTGAATTAAACAAATCTAAATGCTCTAATAACGAAGCTTCCATAGCTTTCAGATCACCATTCTCCAAATGACGAATCTTATCACGTAGTACAGATGCCTTGACGGTTTGCTTGACCTTATAATCACCTTGGGATTCACCTATATTCTCATCGTCGAGTATTTCCAAACTTGCTACCACTAAACCCTTTGGGAGATCCACTTCATCTGCACCAAAATTATCTACACTGACTGGAATCATCAGTTCCTCATTTATATCAGTTATGCGCACAACGCTCCTCCTAATAAAACGATGCATTTCATCCAATGCTTCATGGCTCTGCAGTGGCTCCACCACACATAGTCTCTACAGTGGTGGTACATCGGTATCTGCTGACAACCAAACTAACTTCCCTGTACCCGAAGGCACTTTGACATGCGTAATCATCTTTAATGCCCTAGAACGCGGTTCAATTGGTGATATCTTAGCAACGGATGCTCCTCGCGACGTAGAAACATTTACAGCTGTTGTACCCAATGAAAACAAGTTTCCACTAAGTTCAACTATACGTAGTGAAAGACTAATTTTGGCATAGTGTTTATCGAGGAAGTCCAGTCCGGGAATCACAGAATACCGTTGTCCCACAGTTGGCAACACTTCCATTTGCTCTCCGAACTCTACAGTTCCAGTCTTAAAAACGAGCTGTGTTGTAGCCAATGATTGCAACTCATTATTTCCTACTCCACGTAATCTATACCTAGGAGTACCTACTCCTACCCACGAGGTATAGACTAGCAACAGATACATGTGCCCCTGAATCAATCAAAAACTTACATCTGTTATTCCTTACAACACTTACGACCAATTGCTCATTGCAGCTGTTGCCGAAACATCGTTAATGAATGCTGTGACATCGTCTGTTGTTTTATCGGAGAAAGGCGTGATCTGGTTAGCTCCTGAAGGATATATTGCAAAGTTGGACACTGCTACTGACCTGCACTCACTTGAACCCGTTTGCGACTCTTGCGCCGAACGCAAGGTCTCCATTTGCGTCATTAATTCTACATGACATAACTTATACTGCGCATTCTCTTCGAAAAATTTTGAGACTTGCTCCGTCAGAGCAGCTATACACACTTCAGTACTAACGGATCTTGTTTCTGGCATGATTTGTGCAAATTACCAACAGCTTACTGAATTTACTCCTCAGAACAATTACTACACTTGCTACTCAACTCCTTTGTCACAGTTGAGCACTACGCACAAGAAGACAAACAAGACTCACAATGCACAACTAAACAAAATTAATCCTTCAACCTTGTTATTGCCCAAAGACAGTCTCTACAATTGTGCGCTGCATGGCCAAACCGTCTACAAATTGAACATTCTACTGGTACAAACTTCGCGCATGGCTCCCCATGCCCTGTTAAATTATACACAGTACATCTGACTGGTACCAAGTACGTTTCCCAACCGTTTCCATTAAAGTCAGATAAATCTGCTGTTTCCACAGGTCTAACAAAGTGCACTCCCAAAAAAGAACGTGCATCCATAGCTATTGACAAAAATCGCCTCGTGAACTTACCACAAGGCCGCGTAGAGTCGACAGTTCTGACTGCAACTCTGTAGTGTCAGTCCTGCAGTGGCGGTGTCGACGACTCCAGATACCAGATCTGCAGGCCAGTGCTGTAGTGGGCAGTTCGAACACTTCTGATACCAAATCCGTAGGCGGTGGGAGCGAGGAGTTCTGACACCAAATCTGTAGGCGCCCCGGTGGTCCTGGTCGCCTACAGTGGACTGGAAGCCGATTGGTGACCTCTCCAGTTGACAGGATGTAGGAAACGACTGTGGACACGTCAGAAACGCCAAAGACACAGTATTAACTCATGACACCTTTATTCCTGCCAAGTACAATGTGGCTGAGCTTGGTGTAATCAACGACCTTCCCCGAGTCCTCGCTGAGTCGGAGCGATGACAGCAGTTCCGGGCCACACCAGTCTTGCTAGCGCGGCGCCGCGTGCTGTGACGTAGCGGTGGAATGCCCCTACTTTGGCCGCGTGTGGCTGGCGGCGTCCGGCTGGCTCAGCGGCGGACAGCAGGCCGCTGCGCGTGGAGGCTCCGGGTTGGAGTCCCGGCGCTGTCGGCATGAGAAGCGTTCTCGTAGTGCGGAGTGTACTGTATCCCACCCCTTCTTCCCTGCTCCCCCTGGTGGCTCGTCCGCGGTGGATGGGTGGAACGGGCTGCAGCGTCGTCGTCTCACCCAGTTGTGACAGCGGATGCACAGGGCCTAGGCCCCGCACGATCTCGATGGCGGCTCACTGATGTGGTCAGCATTGGCGGCGAGTGAGTCTGCCACGATGTCTGCTAATCCAGGGTTGATTATTGACAGCGGCAGCAGAGAGGACCAGAGCTTGTACTGTCCCCTCACGTCTGCTGCTGGATGGACCGGCCTTACTGCACCATCTCCTTAATAAAGATTAACATATCGATCACCGAGCTGAACGCTATGCAGCGTCCCAATACACATCTAACTGCAAGTCTAACTGCGGGTGCCTTGTTGCTTTCAAAGCTGGCGTATTTAAAGGAAGCACGAGTGACGTCCTGACGTCATGCTAGTTTGTAATGAACGCATTCGTTCCACTTATACTGCTGATTTATCTGCCGTACTCGCCCCTTAGGTGTTCTTGTGACAGCGTTATGTGTTGTTACGGCAGACTTGCGCGAAGTTATGAAATGCAGTACAGCTGACGCTATACCTCTTACACTCTACGAAAGTCTCTGCCTAACACAGATCCGCATGCTAAGCAATTCTCTCTCGCCTGTTGTGTGTAACCAGGCCACTGCCCCTGCGTGATGACACACTCCAATACATGTGCAATCCTCTTACCTCTTGGCTAACCTACTGCCTCTGGCTCTCGGCATAGGTAACGAAACTTTGACAATATTCCACGTTTCCAACTCTTTACTATTCCGCGACACTACAAAAGTAATCCTGCACACGAACAACAAATTTCCTCGCTTGAAAATGGAGGACGTGCTGTACACCGCTAGCCACCGTGGCCACTAGCTATACCGTCCAGCAGAAAACTAACTACACTCCTGGAAATTGAAATAAGAACACCGTGAATTCATTGTCCCAGGAAGGGGAAACTTTATTGACACATTCCTGGGGTCAGATACATCACATGATCACACTGACAGAACCACAGGCACATAGACACAGGCAACAGAGCATGCACAATGTCGGCACTAGTACAGTGTATATCCACCTTTCGCAGCAATGCAGGCTGCTATTCTCCCACGGAGACGATCGTAGAGATGCTGGATGTAGTCCTGTGGAACGGCTTGAAATGCCATTTCCACCTGGCGCCTCAGTTGGACCAGCGTTCGTGCTGGACGTGCAGACCGCGTGAGACGACGCTTCATCCAGTCCCAAACATGCTCAATAGGGGACAGATCCGGAGATCTTGCTGGCCAGGGTAGTTGACTTACACCTTCTAGAGCACGTTGGGTGGCACGGGATACATGCGGACGTGTATTGTCCTGTTGGAACAGCAAGTTCCCTTGCCGGTCTAGGAATGGTAGAACGATGGGTTCGATGACGGATTGGATGTACCGTGCACTATTCAGTGTCCCCACGACGATCACCAGTGGTGTGCGGCCAGTGTAGGAGATCGCTCCCCACACCATGATGCCGGGTGTTGGCCCTGTGTGCCTCGATCGTATGCAGTCCTGATTGTGGCGCTCACCTGCACGGCGCCAAACACGCATACGACCATCATTGGCAGCAAGGCAGAAGCGACTCTCATCGCTGAAGACGACACGTCTCCATTCGTCCCTCCATTCACGCCTGTCGCGACACCACTGGAGGCGGGCTGCACGATGTTGGGGCGTGAGCGGAAGACGGCCTAACGGTGTGCGGGACCGTAGCCCAGCTTCATGGAGACGGTTGCGAATGGTCCTCGCCGATACCCCAGGAGCAACAGTGTCCCTAATTTGCTGGGAATTGGCGGTGCGGTCCCCTACGGCACTGCGTAGGATCCTACGGTCTTGGCGTGCATCCGTGCGTCGCTGCGGTCCGGTCCCAGGTCGACGGGCACGTGCAGCTTCCGCCGACCACTGGCGACAACATCGATGTACTGTGGAGACCTCACGCCCCACGTGTTGAGCAATTCGGCGGTACGTCCACCCGGCCCTTCGCATGCCCACTATACGCCCTCGCTCAAAGTCCGTCAGCTGCACATACGGTTCACGTCCACGCTGTCGCGGCATGCTACCAGTGTTAAAGACTGCGATGGAGCTCCGTATGCCACGGCAAACTGGCTGACACTGACGGCGGCGGTGCACAAATGCTGCGCAGCTAGCGCCATTCGACGGCTAGCGGTTCCTGGTGTGTCCGCTGTGCCGTGCGTGTGATCATTGCTTGTACAGCCCTCTCGCAGTGTCCGGAGCAAGTATGATGGGTCTGACACACCGGTGTCAATGTGTTCTTTTTTCCATTTCCAGGAGTGTATTTGGCAACAGGGTTGCTCTCCGTTTCTGCAACTGGGGCGGTCTCCCACTGCAGTAGGCGGAGCCATGGATCATCGTGTTTCAGCCCAACAAAGGTCTGTGAGCGACGTCAGTCCTACCCTCATGACGTACTCTGCACGGTCTGCCTTTCTCGTTGGCATCGGATTGAATCATGTGACGTAGATGGCTTTCTTCTGCCTCATTGGTCGGCGTTCAAACGCGCTTTCAGAATATCTGACATGCTAGATATTACTCTGCACGTTCGGCAAAACTTCCAAACATGCTTTTTCCACTTTATGACCTCAGAAACTCGGCACGCTGGACGTTGACGTTCAAACGCACGGTTGTCGTGTATACGGCCTTAGCTACTTGTTGGAAGACCCCTCGACATATTTGTTACCAGGTTAAATCCAGTGGAGTTTTCCTTAAGTGGTCTATTGTATATTTTGGGTTCGCATCGTGGACAAACAGGCTTTCTCCAAAACTATAATTGTTATTTCGCTGGATTGTGTTTTGGAATCAAGTTAAAAGCAGTGCGTGGTCTTTTTTACTGAATAAATTATTTTAAGAACAGAGTTAGTTGTTGTGTATTTTGTTTTCCTCTTCCGTTTCAATAAGGTTTCTCTAAACAGCATTTATTATTGTGTAGGATTTTTCCTTTGACCCCTTAATTTCGTTTTGAAGACATTAACGTACTAATGCATTTCCTGTAATTCTTTGAAACGTTTCGAGAACTTTGTTTTAAAGGGTTTAAGCGCTGGGATATTTCTTGGGATCTGGACCTGTGGAGGCCAAATTTTGTAAACGCCTGTTTCTTGCATTTATTATTTCAAGGCTGTGCTTTGGGTTTGTTTTAAGTGATATTAGTTGATTTTCAGTGGTATGCGGTGGCAACCTAGTTGAGTTTGGACTGTCAGATGTTCTGTCGTAATAAGGGTATCACAGATGAGTTGTGCACATCTGTCAATCCTGCCCTACAACTCCTACCAATTGCTATCATAAATTTAAATAAAATTTCTATCAGTTTTATTTATGGAGGAAGAAACGTTAAAACTTTGAGAGGTAGTTGGATGTGTTGAGATGGACGTTCTTATGGTGGAAAATTCATTTCATTGAGTGGTTCAGCCGAGTGCCCTGAATGCGCAACTCAGTGCGCCAGCTAAACGACCAGGGTGGCGGACGGCATGTCCCATGGCTGCTCCATTGACATAACGTAGACACTGGTTGAGTATGAGCAACATGTAAATGTACTCGTTGGATTTGAGAAAATGGGCAGTCACGAAAATGGGCAGTCGCTGGAACTCCTTACGTAAATGAACATCCCGCCAGATCATCCATTTCAACAGAGTCCATTGTGTATAGTATACTGCATCCATCCCCGTAATTCTGAGCGTGTCTATCTGCCTAACGGAACGAAACTCAACAAAAAGAAACCTTACACGTCGAGAATACACGACAAAGAAGATACAAATGACTGAACAGCAGAAGGTCAAAGTGAACAGTCAGCACAGTACAGATACTTGTGAGGGATGCTCATAAGTGGATGAGTGAGAAACAAGTACGATTAAGAACTGCTAGGACAAAGGAAGCCATCCGGAAAAAAAATGATTACTGTGCAGCAAATTGGTGTTGGATATAAGAGAAAGTGTGGTTAAATGCTTTATGTGAATGTTTTCTATTCGGCTGCGAATGCTGGACATTGTATAAGAGTGAAAGAGTCCAAATTAATTATTGGAGATGTGGTATTGGAGAAGAATGTAGAGAACAATATAGATTTGTACTGTGAAAAACATTGGAGTACATGGAAATGCCGTGTACCTAGGGCCTCCCGTCGGGTAGACCATTCGCCTGGTGCAGGCTTTCGAGTTGACGCCACTTCGGCGCCTTGCACATTGATGGGGATGGAAAAATGGTGATGATAAGGACAACACAACACCCAGTCCCTGAGCGGAGAAAATCTCCGACCCAGCGGGGAATCGAACCCGGGCCGTTAGGTATGAAAGTCCGTCGCGCTGACCACTCAGCTACCAGGGGCGAACGACAGTGAGGTGCTGGAAAGGGATAAGGCACAAAGACGTCCTGTAAACCTGATCAAGGAAAGGAAATCAGATCGTGTGGGAAATAGACAAAAATATGTTCAAATGTGTGTGAAATCTTATGGGACTTAACTGCTAAGGTCATCAGTCTCTAAGGTTACTCACTACTTAACCCAAATTATTGTAAGAACAAACACACACACACACCCATGACCGAAGGATGACTCGAACCTCCGCCGGGACCTGCCGCTCAGTCCGTGACTGCAGTGCCTTAGACCGCTCGGCTAATCCCACACGGCGGGAAATAGACGAAGCGATCAAAAGTATCCGGACATCCCTATGTAAAGTGGAACTGATCAACAGGTGTCTCAAGAAGTGGACGCCCTAAGCTAAAATTGGAGTATTGTGTTGGCAGCAGAAACGCAGTAACAGCAGAATGGGCCACTCAGGAGAACTAAATGACTTCGACCGTGGACTACTCACTGGATGTCATCTGAATAACAAATTCACCCTCCTAAAGCTACCCAAGTCGACCGAATTGATTGTGAAGTTCAAACACGAAGGAACAACCAGAACTAAGCAAAACTCAGGCAGACCTAAAGTACAGGTAGAAAGGGACCTTCGAGCATTCTGGAGGGTTGCTGTAAAGAAATAGACAGGTTTTGGTTTGGAGAGTGGCTAAGAATGTTACCTCCCGTCATGACCAGTGTCAACACTGAAATACAGAGGAGGTGGTGTTACAGTAAGAGCTTGTTCCTGGTTCCCATATTGTTCTTAAAGAGATGCTAAATCCATTAGGTTATGAATACATTTTACAGGAGTCTGTACTGTGTACAGTAGAGGAGCAATTCAGAGACGATGATTATATGCACCAGCATGTCACTGTATTGTGTCGTAACGCAGACAATGGTTACTGCACTATAACATTCCTGAAATGAACTGTCCCGCGCAGAAGCCCGAAATGAGCCCAGTGGTAGGTATTTGGGATGAGTTAGATCGTAGACTTCGCTCCATATCCCAGCGTCCAACATCACTACCTTGTTTGGTTTCGAATCTTGTGAAGTAATGGGCTGTCATTCCTCCACAGACATTCATACACCTCCTTGGAAGTGTCCCCATCATAGTTTAAGCCGCCATAAAGACGAAGGGTGGAGACACCCCATATTAACGTCCACTAACAGGTGTCTGCACACTTTTGATGAGATTGTGTGTACTGTGAGGGAGGGTAATTATAGCAAAAACTATGCAAGGTGCAGTCAGAGGCTAGGACAAAATAGTAAAAAATAGAATAAAGATACAGGATTAAGTAAAATGATGAATTTACCAGAATACGAATCTGTTGCCCTTGAAGAGGATCAGATGGAGACAGGAGAGGTGTCAGGAAGCCACCAGTAGGCAGAGCGTCGTATGTTGATGAAGATTCGTAACTGACACTAATAGGAAGTTGTTTTAAACAATGAAAAATCCAGTTTGGTATCACGAACGGTATTATGAAAAGTATATACAATACAGAGGAGATGCTGAATCTTAGATAGGCAGTATCTACTTCTCAATATCTCCGCTATACTCTCAGAAGGTTGTTCTACATTGATTTATATGTACGTGGTTTAAATACGTAAGACAAATGATACAGAGAAGTGAAGTTCTGGGAAATAACTAAATTACATTAGTAACTCTGACGAAAGAGTACATTTTTTACGATTACTTATCGAAATAAATATTTTTTTCAGTTATTATTCTTTACGTTACCAGGGAAAAAACGCTTTATCTGAACAGCCACAATACTCTGGTGTCAAAAACTGAAGCAACAATCCGAATATTTGCAAGATCGTCTTTATTCTGCTATAAAACAGTATAAGCAGGTGATAGTACAGTAGAAACAATGTAAAGAATACAGAACGTTAACAACTGCAAGATGTATAACGGTAAACAAACATGATATTGATTTTTGTAGCTTAACGGATTTGCACACACATCCCGACAACTGGTTAATGTGCTCCGAATGTGATGTGATCACCTCTGGCAGCAGTAGAGGCCTGACAACGATGGGACATGCAGTGAAAGATGTCATCAATCTCACGTTGAGTCAATGACGGCCATTATTACACCAGGGCTGCTCGCAAGTGTTGGAGAGTGGTCGATGGGTGCAGATGCGATGCAACCCGTCTCCCTAGTACAACCCAGACTTGCTCTCTGTGACTCAAATCAGAAGAGCGAGCAGGCCGCACCATGCGTGGAATATCTTCAGTTTCCAAGAAAACATCAAGTACCTGTGCACTGTGACATCGAGCACTATCAGCCATCAGTAAGAAGTCTGGACCCACAGCGCCTCGCAGAAGCCGCACATGTGGTCCCAAGATCTCATCACAATATCTGACAGCAGTTAAACCGAGAGGATTCACCCGTACAGTTTCACGAAGAGCTGTTCGAGTGGTTAACGTGAAAACCTGCCCACACCATAACGGATCCTCCTCGATATCGGTCTTTCTCCACAACGTTTCGGTCGATAAATCGTGTTCCACATTCCCTCCAGATGCGAATCCGTCGGAAATGACTCTCCAGACCAAATCTGGGTCATCTGTGAGAAGATGTTGTTATCAACGGAGAGACGTCTACAGACGTTAAAGTAACATCTGACGTGCCACAGGGGAGTATTATGGGACCATTACATTTCACAATATACACTCCTGGAAATTGAAATAAGAACACCGTGAATTCATTGTCCCAGGAAGGGGAAACTTCATTGACACATTCCTGCGGTCAGATACATCACATGATCACACTGACAGAACCACAGGCACATAGACACAGGCAACAGAGCATGCACAATGTCGGCACTAGTACAGTGTATATCCACCTTTCGCAGCAATGCAGGCTGCTATTCTCCCACGGAGACGATCGTAGAGATGCTGGATGTAGTCCTGTGGAACGGCTTGCCATGCCATTTCCACCTGGCGCCTCAGTCGGACCAGCGTTCGTGCTGGACGTGCAGACCGCGTGAGACGACGCTTCATCCAGTCCCAAACATGCTCAGTGGGGGACAGATCCGGAGATCTTGCTGGCCAGCGTAGTTGACTTACACCTTCTAGACCACGTTGGGTGGCACGGGATACATGCGGACATGCATTGTCCTGTTGGAACAGCAAGTTCCCTTGCCGGCCTAGGAATGGTAGAACGATGGGTTCGATGACGGTTTGGATGTACCGTGCACTATTCAGTGTCCCCACGACGATCACCAGTGGTGTACGGCCAGTGTAGGAGATCGCTCCCCACACCATGATGCCGGGTGTTGGCCCTGTGTGCCTCGGTCGTATGCAGTCCTGATTGTGGCGCTCACCTGCACGGCGCCAAACACGCATACGACCATCATTGGCACCAAGGCAGAAGCGACTCTCATCGCTGAAGACGACACGTCTCCATTCGTCCCTCCATTCACGCCTGTCGCGACACCACTGGAGGTGGGCTGCACGATGTTGGGGCGTGAGCGGAAGACGGCCTAACGGTGTGCGGGACCGTAGCCCAGCTTCATGGAGACGGTTGCGAATGGTCCTCGCCGATACCCCAGGAGCAACAGTGTCCCTAATTTGCTGGGAAGTGGCGGTGCGGTCCCCTACGGCACTGCGTAGGATCCTACGGTCTTGGCGTGCATCCGTGCGTCGCTGCGGTCCGGTCCCAGGTCGACGGGCACGTGCACCTTCCGCCGACCACTGGCGACAACATCGATGTACTGTGGAGACCTCACGCCCCACGTGTTGAGCAATTCGGCGGTACGTCCACCCGGCCTCCCGCATGCCCACTATACGCCCTCGCTCAAAGTCCGTCAACTGCACATACGGTTCACGTCCACGCTGTCGCGGCATGCTACCAGTGTTAAAGACTGCGATGGAGCTCCGTATGCCACGGCAAACTGGCTGACACTGACGGCGGCGGTGCATAAATTCTGTGCAGCTAGCGCCATTCGACGGCCAATACCGCGGTTCCTGGTGTGTCCGCTGTGCCGTGCGTGTGATCATTGCTTGTACAGCCCTCTCGCAGTGTCCGGAGCAAGTATGGTGGGTCTGACTCACCGGTGTCAATGTGTTCTTTTTTCCATTTCCAGGAGTGTATATAAATGACCTAGTAGATAGTGTCGGAAGTTCCATGCGGCTTTTCGCGGATGATGCTGTAGTATACAGAGAAGTTGCAGCATTAGGAAACTGTAGCGAAATGCAGGAAGATCTGCAGCGGATAGGCACTTGGTGCAGGGAGTGGCAACTGACCCTTAACATAGACAAATGTAATGTACTGCGAATACATAGAAAGAAGGATCCTTTATTGTATGATTATATGATAGCGGAACAAACACTGGTTGCAGTTACTTCTGTAAAATATCTGGGAGTATGCGTGCGGAACGATTTGAAGTGGAATGATCGTATAAAATTAATTGTTGGTAAGGCGGGTACCAGGTTGAGATTCATTGGGAGAGTCCTTAGAAAATGTAGTCCATCAACAAAGGAGGTGGCTTACTAAACACTCGTTCGACCTATACTTGAGTATTGCTCATCAGTGTGGGATCCGTACCAGATCGGGTTGATAGAGAAGATCCAAAGGAGAGCGGCGCGTTTCGTCACAGGGTTATTTGGTAACCGTGATAGCGTTACAGAGATGTTTAACAAACTCAAGTGGCAGACTCTGCAAGAGAGGCGCTCTGCATCGCGGTGTAGCTTGCTCACCAGGTTTCGAGAGGGTGCGTTTCTGGATGAGGTATCGAATATATTGCTTCCCCCTACTTATATCACCCGAGGAGATCACGAATGTAAAATTAGAGAGATTAGAGCGCGCACGGAGGCCTCCAGACACTCGTTCTTCCCGCGAACCATACGCGACTGGAACAGGAAAGGGAGGTAATGACAGTGGCACGTAAAGTGCCCTCCGCCACACACCGTGGGGTGGCTTGCGGAGTATAAATGTAGATGTAGATGTAGATGTAGATGAAGAGCATTGGCCCACTGTTCGACCGTTCAGGTGGCATGTTGACGACTCCACTCTAGACGTTCCCTTCTGTGAAATCGCGTCAGAGGTTCGTAACAATAGGTCTGCGACGAAATGTGTTCAAATGTGTGTGAAATCTTATGGGACGTAACTGCTAAGGTCATCAGCCCCTAAGCTTACACACTACTTAACGTACATTATCCTAAGGACAAACACACGCACCCATGCCCGAGGGAGGTCTCGAACCTCCGCCGGGACCAGCCGCGCAGCCCATGACTGCAGCGCACTAGACCGGGGCACCTACAATAATGGCCACTCTGCCGAAGACATGCGTACTCAGTTTCCCTCGATACAACACGTCTAGTGTATGCTGCGAGGTCAGATAACAGTTGCCGTGCTGTACTGAGGCAGTACCGCCGTGCTCTTATAGCCAAATACCGGCCCTCTCTCTCTGGTGTCACACATGGTCGGCCCTGCGCTGGTCTTCGGGATACAGTTTTCGTCTCTGTAAACTGTCGCCACATCCGAGAAACAACAGAACGCATTAAGGGGCTCCGGAAAGGCTCAAACTCATGAAAAGTTCAATTTTTACTTTTTTGCGTTTTCTGAATCTGCAGACTTGTTAATAGATATATAATTTATTGAATTCCGAAGACTACAACTATTTTTAAATTTTTTTTGAAATGTGTTCTACATGGGCGTGACCCACTGTGGCGCTGTTAAACTGCTGTCAAATGGTGTTATTATTAACGTCCGTGTTCATCAGGTACATTTTAGTGATGTGAGATAAAGTATGTGTTGTGGCTAACCTGTGATCGTTCAATATATATCGCTGGTGTGATTGTCGATTGTTTCATGTTTATTTACTCTGTCGTTATCTCGAAAATATTCGTAATTAATTCTGTTTCTTGAGTCTCTGTTTTGTTGAAGTATAATAATTGGAATAGAAACACTTCACTTTGGTGTGTATGATGCTGTTGCGACTTTCAATGATGGTAACATTGTAAGGTGCAAGGTATTTAGAAATATGGAAATGAAGATAGGTTCTAACATGGTACGAGCGATGCTTGCTTTAGACAAGGAACGCCTTCGGGCTGCAGACAGGGCTGTAAAGAGTCTAGAAATACAAGCAAGAGTAAACAGGAGGAGGAACAAGAGGAAGCTGGAGGAGGAGTTTGCAGAGGATGAAGATAATCCATCCTATGGACCTGGAATGCCCTAAAAAGTTAATCCAATCTTTGTCGCTCGATTCCCAAAACTTTTATTTTCTCATACTAATTACATGTTTTCTAAGGATCTTCCAAACATATTTGTTTCAAACTTTCAGTAAATGTTACACAGTACCTTGTGCATAATTTAACACAGCCTTTTTCCAAAAAACTGTATATTTTTGAATATATAAATAAAAAATTGCAAAAAAATGTTGTGAATTTTCAATACAATTGAAAAAAAATCATCTTTAATAACTGATCTAAAATTTTGTAAAATCCCTGTGTTAAGTTGTAGCCCACATTCCAATAAATAATCTGTAAAAAGTTCAACTTCCTACCTCAAATACTTTGTGAGGAAAGATGTAATTTATAAGCGTTAGTTCTGGCGCTGCAGTCCAGAACCGCGGGACTGCTACGGTCACAGGTTCGAATCCTGCCTCGGGCATGGGTGTGTGTGATGTCCTTAGGTTAGTTAGGTTTAAGTAGTTCTAAGTTCTAGGGGACTTATGACCTAAGATGTTGAGTCCCATAGTGCTCAGAGCCATCTGAACCATCTATAAGCGTTATTTTAACATTGCAAGTATTGGGCGTTCCGGAGCCCCTTAAGTAGATGCGTGAGGACATCCAAAACATGGTCAAAGTCATCAAGACACCAAGTACTGGAAAGTTACTTTGGTCCTTAAGTCTCGGTGTTAGTGTGAAGGAAACGGAAGAGGGCCAGTCTGCGACGCCTGTCTGCCAGAAACGACCCGCAGCCCCCGCTCACAGCTGGGACACCACTGTGCGACTACGGCGTCGGTTTCTTTGCCGGGACGCGTCAGCCGCTGTGAGAGACGCGACGCGTCCGTCCGCCGGAGTCTGCGCCGGCGCCGGTGGGGCGGCCGACAAGAAGCCGTCATTAGTCGCAGGCGCGAGCCGGCCCTTTCTTGCGCGCCTGCAAAACCCCGCCACCCAGCCGGCCCTGCGCCCTGTAGCGAAGGGCCGCGCAGGGCCGCACGTCACGCGGCGCTGCCCTTATCGTGATGCTAATGGGCGCGCCTCGGCCTAACTTACGAGTTGGTAAACAGCTTACACAGCGCCGTCGCGCCGCCGCCGCCGCCGCCGCTCAGCGCGCGCACACACAAGAGTCACACCTCAGCGCGCCAATTGATCGCCACGGCAGGAAGCGCTGGCGCGTGCTAAATCGCAGGTAAAGTGCTGCGCTGCTGAAAACACTCGCGTCTCGGCGACAGTCGAATGGGTAAAGTCTCTCCCTTCTCAGCAAGAAAGTATTCGTAGGTTTCGTCTGCGAGAAGGTCTCACCTCAGAAGTAGCCGCCAATTCTGTCTATTACTTTGTTGCTTACTGGGCAATATCCTATTCGTATGTACACTCGTGTCCAAAATTAAAGCAACAAGCCGCTATTTTTTCGTCCTGGGTGCACTTCGCCATATGATCATACAAACTGCCAACAGACGTCCATATGGTAGTATTCTGCACGGAACGTAGCATTCCGGTCAACGGAAAACTACGATAACGATGACGTCAAGGTATCTATCAAACAGGGTAGTGTTTGCCAGATAGTCAACACACACAATCGCCGTGTACACAGTCACAGACGGTGCAGTGTGTTACAGGGAAGACAGCTACCAGACTCTCTGCGGTGGAGGACCATACGAAGAATGGAAACAGGACAGTCGCAAGCCGATGTGGCCCGATGGCTTAAGGGGCTCCGGAACGCCCTATACTTGCAATGTTAAAATAACGCTTATAAATTACATCTTTCCTCACAAAGTATTTGAGGTAGGAAGTTGAACTTTTTACAGATTATTTATTGGAATATGGGCTACAACTTAAAACGGGGATTTTACAAAATTTTAGTTCAGTTATTAAAGATGATTTTTTTTCAATTGTAATGAAAATTCACAACATTTTTTTGCAATTTTTTATTTATATATTCAAAAATATACAGTTTTTTGGAAAAAGGCTGTGTTAAATTATGCACAAGGTACTGTGTAACATTTACTGAAAGTTTGAAACAAATATGTTTGGAAGATCCTTAGAAAACATGTAATTAGTATGAGAAAATAAAAGTTTTGGGAATCGAGCGACAAAGATTGGATTATCTTTTTAGTGCATTCCAGGTCCATAGGATGGATTATCTTCATCCTCTGCAAACTCCTCCTCCAGCTTCCTCTTGTTCCTCCTCCTGTTGCCATGAGGATATATATATATATATAAATATATATATATATATATATATATATATATATATATATATATATATATATATATATATATATATATATACACTCCTGGAAATTGAAATAAGAACACCGTGAATTCATTGTCCCAGGAAGGGGAAACTTTATTGACACATTCCTGGGGTCAGATACATCACATGATCACACTGACAGAACCACAGGCACATAGACACAGGCAACAGAGCATGCACAATGTCGGCACTAGTACAGTGTATATCCACCTTTTTCAGCAATGCAGGCTGCTATTCTCCCATGGAGACGATCGTAGAGATGCTGGATGTAGTCCTGTGGAACGGCTTGCCATGCCATTTCCACCTGGCGCCTCAGTTGGACCAGCGTTCGTGCTGGACGTGCAGACCGCGTGAGACGACGCTTCATCCAGTCCCAAACATGATCAATGGGGGACAGATCCGGAGATCTTGCTGGCCAGGGTAGTTGACGTACACCTTCTAGAGCACGTTGGGTGGCACGGGATACATGCGGACGTGCATTGTCCTGTTGGAACAGCAAGTTCCCTTGCTGGTCTAGGAATGGTAGAACGATGGGTTCGATGACGGTTTGGATGTACCGTGCACTATTCAGTGTCCCCTCGACGATCACCAGTGGTGTACGGCCAGTGTAGGAGATCGCTCCCCACACCATGATGCCGGGTGTTGGCCCTGTGTGCCTCGGTCGTATGCAGTCCTGATTGTGGCGCTCACCTGCACGGCGCCAAACACGCATACGACCATCATTGGCACCAAGGCAGAAGCGACTCTCATCGCTGAAGACGACACGTCTCCATTCGTCCCTCCATTCACGCCTGTCGCGACACCACTGGAGGCGGGCTGCACGATGTCGGGGCGTGAGCGGAAGACGGCCTAACAGTGTGCGGGACCGTAGCCCAGCTTCATGGAGACGGTTGCGAATGGTCCTCGCCGATACCCCAGGAGCAACAGTGTCCCTAATTTGCTGGGAAGTGGCGGTGCGGTCCCCTACGGCACTGCGTAGGATCCTACGGTCTTGGCGTTCATCCGTGCGTCGCTGCGGTCCGGTCCCAGGTCGACGGGCACGTGCACCTTCCGCCGACCACTGGCGACAACATCGATGTACTGTGGAGACCTCACGCCCCACGTGTTGAGCAATTCGGCGGTACGTCCACCCGGCCTCCCGCATGCCCACTATATGCCCTCGCTCAAAGTCCGTCAACTGCACATACGGTTCACGTCCACGCTGTCGCGGCATGCTACCAGTGTTAAAGACTGCGATGGAGCTCCGTATGCCACGGCAAACTGGCTGACACTGACGGCGGCGGTGCACAAATGCTGCGCAGCTAGCGCCATTCGACGGCCAACACCGCGGTTCCTGGTGTGTCCGCTGTGCCGTGCGTGTGATCATTGCGTGTACAGCCCTCTCGCAGTGTCCGGAGCAAGTATGGTGGGTCTGACACACCGGTGTCAATGTGTTCTTTTTTCCATTTCCAGGAGTGTATGTGACAATGGAATTTGCTTAATTTTTCAGCTCTTCCTGGAGCTCCTCGACAGGTTAGAAGGAGTGAGCCATGAGGACACTCTTCAGTTTAGACTTAAAAGAGTTTTGGCTACTGCTAAGATTTTTGAGTCCTTGTGGTAGCTTATTGAAAATGGATGCAGCAGAATACTGCAGTCCTTTCTGCACAAGAGTCAAGGAAGTGCATTCCACATGCAGATTTGATTTCTGCCTAGTATTAACTGAGTGAAATCTGCTAACTCTTGGGAATAGGCTAATATTGCTAACAACGTACGACATTAAAGAAAATATATACTGTGAGGGCAATGTCAGAATTCCCAGACTATTGAATAGTGGTCGACAAGAGGTTCTCGAACTTATACCACATATAGCTCGAACAGCCCGTTTTTGAGCCAAAATTACCCTTTGAATCAGAAGAATTACCCTAAAACATAATACCATACGACATAAGCGTATGAAAATATGCGAAGTAGACTACTTTTCGTGTTGAAGTGTCACTTATTTCAGATACTGTTCTAATGGTAAATAAAGCAGCATTTAGTTTCTGAACAAGATCCTGGACATGGGCTTTCCACAACAGCTTACTATCTATCCGAACGCCTAGGAACTTGAACTGTTCCGTCTCGCTTATAATATGCCCATTCTGTCCGATCAAAATATCGGTTCCTGTTGAATTGTGAGTTAGAAACTGTAAAAACTGAGTCTTACTGTGATTTAGCTTCTAATTATTTTCCACAAGCCACGTACTTATTTCATGAACTACATTATTTGATACTGTTTCAATATTACACACAAGATCCTTCACTACCAAGCTGGTGTCATCAGCAAGCAGAAATATTTTTGAATCACCTGTAATACTAGAAGGCATATCATTTATATAAATAAGAAACAGCAGTGGCCCCAGCAACGACCCTTGGGGAACACCCCACTTAACAGTGCCCCATTGGGACTCAACATCACTACCACTCTCAATATTACGGAGAATTACCTTTCGCTTTCTGTTCTTCAAGTAAGAGGCGCACCAATTGTAAGCTACTCCCCTTGCTCCATAATGGTCCAACTTCTGCAGTAATATTTTGTGGTCAACACAGTCAAAAGCCTTCGTTAAATCAAAGAAAACACCTAGCGTTCGCAACCTTTTATTTAATCCGTCCGAAACCTCACAGAGAAAAGAGAATATAGCATTTTCAGTTGTTAAACCATTTCTAAAACCAAACTGAACATTTGACAGCAAATTATGTGAAATTAAATGCTCCAAAAACCTTGTATATACAACCTTCACGATAACTTTAGCGAACACCGATGGCATAGAAATAGGTCTAAAATTGTCAACATTATCAATGTCCGCCTTTTTATAAAGTGGCTTCACTACCGAGTACTTTAATCGGTCAGGAAACCGACCACTCCTAAAGGGAAAGTTACAGATATGGCTAAGTACTGGGCTAACATAACTAGAACAATACTTCAGTATTCTGCTAGATACCCCGTCATATCCATGAGAGTTCTTGGTCTTTAGTGATTTAATTATTAACTCAATCTCCCTCTTGTCAGTATCATGGAGGAGCATTTCAGGTAACAGTCTTGGAACACTTTTTTCTAAGAGCGCTATATGATTCCCTGTTGGGACTAGGTTTCTATTTAGTTCACCTGCTATATTCAGAAAGTGATTATTAAATACTGTACATATATGCGACTTATCAGTAACACAGACATTCCCACTACGCACTGATTCTATATCCTCAACCTGTCTCTGCAGACCAGCCACTTCCTTTACGACTGACCATATGGTTTTAATTTTATCCTGAGACATAGCTATTCTATCTGCACACCATATACTTTTTGCCTTCCTAATAACATTTTTAAGCACCTTACAATACTGTTTGTAATGGGATCCTGCATTTAGATTTTGACTGTTTCTAACGTTTTGATATAATTGCCACTTTGTTCTACAAGATATTCTTATCCCTCTAGTCAGCCACCCAGGCTGCCTGTTTGTGCTAGTACCCTGTTTTGAACGTTCTAACCGAAAGCAACTTTCAAAGAGCACGAGAAAAGTCTTGAGAAAAGCATTATACTTATGGTCTACTGTATCAGCGCTATAATCATCTTGCCACTCCCGTTCCTTGATAAGGTTTACAAAGGTCTCAACAGCAACTGGATCAGCTTTCCTAAACAGATGATGACTATATTTAACGCGTGTTGCAGCACAAAAATCCTTTAGAGTTAAAATTTGTGCATCATGATCTGAAAGGTCATTCACCTTTTTGCTAACAGAATGCACTTCTAGTAATGAGGAATGAACGAAAATGTTGTCTATGGTTGTTCTACTGTTCCCTTGCACTCTAGTTGGAAAGAATACGGTTTGCATAAGATTATACGAATTATGGAGGTCTACCAGCATCCTCTTCCTTGCACAATCACTTACACAATTAATATTGAAGTCACCACATATAACTAAGTTTTTGTATTTCCTATTAAGTGAACCAAGAACCTCCTCTAGCTTTAGCAAAAATGTTGTGAAATCGGAGTCTGGGGATCTATAAATAACAACAATTAGAAGTTTAGCTCCATTAAATTTAACCACACCTGCACAACATTCAAACACCTTTTCAGTGCAGTACTTTGAAACATCAATTGACTCAAATGGGATGCCGTTTTCCACATACATGGCTACTCCCCCACACCGCAAAGAGCTCCTCGAAATGCTGCCAGCCAACCTGTAAAGGAAGCCTCTGAATTATCTCCTTATTTAAGAAGTGTTCAGATATACCAATAATTTCAGAGTCAACATCTATAAGCAGTTCACTAACTTTATCTCTAATACCTTGTATATTTTGATGAAATATACTAATTCCCCCATTACTCGGATACCTAAGCTTTGTCAAAAGTGGTTCCTTTGTTAGAGAGACTTCCCATAAGCAGGAATAACTATCACCTGACTTCAATCTAAAAAAGGTGCAGCTCTAACACCCACTACTGCAGGAATTTTCCCATGAGTGATCCCACCAACCCCACCTATGCTGTCACCTATAAGCTTTGCCAACCTCCCCTTCCCATACCTGTTGAGGTGCAGGCCATGTTTAGTGAAACCCGTCCTGCTGATAGACTCCACCGACACCACTGAAATGTGACCCATGCTTTCTGTCATCAGCGCACCGCTAAGTCTCATGTTATTACGCCTGACAGCTATATTAAGATGAGGCCGATCGCGACGCTGAAACAGTTCCACGAAATGCACATTCGTATTGCCAGTCTGAGTGGCTATCTTTTCCAGGTCACCATCTATGTCATACTCCCCATCCCTATCAATACTATTACCAGCCCCACCCACAATCGCTACCTGATCCTCTTTAGTAAAATCCCTACATAACCCCCCTACGTTAACAGTCACCTGAGCCAATCCTGCACTAGGCTTCACAATGCTGGTGACCTGGTACTCACTCCCCAGCACTTCCTGCAACTGCTGGCCTACACCTCTGCCATGAGAACTACCTAACAGCAGAACCTTCTTCTTCCTCTTCGACTTTGCAACTGTTCTAGCCACCGTAACTACTGAGGTCTGCTGCATACTTCCTACATCTACAGCTACTAGAGATTCCTCTCCACTAGACTCTGACAGTTGGTCATATCTATTGTAAACACCAATAGTAAAACTATCTGAAAATCTTCTTCTCCTAGCAGATCTCTTGCCAACAGCCAGCTCCCATTCTCCAAACCCCTTCTCCCTCCTCATCCTATCTAGCTCGTCCTGGGCGTTTTTCAACTGTACCTGAAGGGCACAGATCTTACGCTCCTGCTCCTCTATCAACTTACTCTTGCTACATAACCTACAGTTCCAGGAGAGGATCTCACCAGAATGCCCACTGGCTTCCCCACTGCATTCCCCCCAGTGAAAATACTTCGAACAAGTCTCACACCGCAATCCACTACTCACGAACCTACGGCAAAGCCCACACTTCTCACTCATGGTAAAATTTTACTTTTTCTAAGTTCCACTGCTACAATAAGAAGATGTTAAAAACCTGACTGCAATAATCACAAATTTACTCTACAAGGGAAGTAACTACAATTATTAACAGTATTAATAAACAACAAATGTGAATATATCAAAAGACTAATACAGAAAGAGAATCAAACGTCTAATGACACAGTAACGACGCTGAAAACAGTTCCCAAAAGGTTCTTCTGAAATTATTTCACGAGAAAACACAAAAAACACCGGTTGAAGACTACTAAAGTTCGTAAATAAATCACTATACACAAGCAATTAATTAGTACTTAGCTTTCGATGCGCCGCTACAGCTGCAACTGGTCAGCGCGGAAAGTAAACCAAGTCCATCTTCAGACATTTACTGACCATTTTCGCCAAAGAAGTTATAATATTTGTAAACGAGATTGGAAAAGAAGTTACACTTCTAGACCGAAGCAGAAACGGACAGTAAATGGAATGAGTGGTTTGAGTGAGATGTTGACATAAGTTTAGTATACTTCTCTAGAATATAAAGTTCTTAAAATTGAGAAGACGTAACCTTGTATTATAGCTTTGAAAGTGTAGTGGTAATGGAATGTAAAAAGCAAAAAGTTGAACAGTAAATGAATATAAACGTAGTAAATAGGAGAAAAATGGAACAGAAAGCTTACATGTCGGTTTATATTAATAAACAAAACCAACAAAATAAAATAATATTAGTACTTGGCAAGGCTACTGCAGGAGGTATGACACATGGAGAGTGACACAAAAACGAATTAAACGAAGTAAGAATTATCAGTGGAACCTCAGAATACATAAGGAACTTAAGCATTATGAGTAAGATGAACAGAAATGAATAAGTGCAGGAAAATGGAAGTGTGTGGGGGAACATACAGTAAATGCCATCTTTGAATGTGTGATGATATTCCATTTTAGAAAGTACCAAGTTGAACAGTATACAAATATAAAATAAGCAAACAGGAAAAAAATTAACACTATACTCTAAAATGTGCCAATGTATCGGTTGATTTATTTAAATGAGCCAGGTAAACTAAAAAGTGAACTATAAAGTAAAAGAAATCAATGAGTACAGCAAATTGGGTGAATAAGTAGGAACAGGCAGTGTGGGACTTAATGAGAAGCAGAGAACATTATGCGAAGTTTAGCAGAGCGGAAGTGATAAGCTGCGTATGGTCATCTAAGATTAGATCTGGACTGTGAGCTAGATGTTTGTTAATTTCCTGAGCTTCCAGCAGGTTCAATTTTTGGCCTTTGTTTGCTAACTGAAGGATATGTGACGCTGGCTGGCAGTTTTGACCCTCACTCAGCACATGCTCAGCATACGAAAAAGCAGTATTCTGCAACCTCCAGTTGCATTCAGGTTCAAGCCAGTCTAGCTGCTGTGTGTCTGCCTGACTGACCAATGCAAAAAAAGTCAAAATCAAAACAGGCAATATTATTTGCCTCTGTAGGCTAATAACTGGATCTTATCTTTGCTATTAAAATACACTTCGCTGTGGTGTTCTTAACATAGTAGGAAAGCCAATACTGGCAAGAGTTCAGTGTTTTTGCTACAGTCCGTGATGCCTCTAATAGATATGATAATGTACACCACTTCTTGAAGACAATGGATGTGGCAGCAGATGGCTCATAATGTTCAGTTTTTCTTTCCTGTGTAAGATGTGGTTAACCAGTACTGGACTGTAGCCATTGGTTACTACTACTACTACGTGATCAGGCCCAGTGGACCGCACTACCTCCACTGTACAGGGTGATGCAAAAAGAATAACACAACTTTAAAAATGTGTATTTAATGAAAGAAACATAATATAACCTTCTGTTATACATCATTACAAAAAGTATTTAAAAAGGTTTTTTTCACTCAAAAACAAGTTCAGAGATGTTCAATATGGCCCCCTCCAGACACTCGAGCAATATCAACCCGATACTCCAACTCGTTCCACACTCTCTGTAGCATATGAGGCGTAACAGTTTGGATAGCTGCTGTTATTTCTCGTTTCAAATCATCAATGGTGGCTGGGAGAGGTGGCCGAAACACCGTATCCTTAACATACCCCCATAAGAAAAAATCGCAGGGGGTAAGATCAGGGCTTCTTGGAGGCCAGTGATGAAGTGCTCTGTCACGGGCTGCCTGGCGGCCGATCCATAGGTTTCATAACTAACCTTTTTCGTAGGACTCTCCATACAGTTGATTGTGGAATTTGCAGCTCTCTGCTAGCTCTGCGAGTCGATTTTCCTGGGCTGCGAACAAATGCTTGCTGGATGCGTGCTACATTTTCATCACTCGTTCTCGGCCGTCCAGAACTTTTCCCTTTGCACAAACACCCATTCTCTGTAAACTGTTTATACCAACGTTTAATACACCACCTATCAGGAGGTTTAACACCATACTTCGTTCTAAATGCACGCTGAACAACTGTCGTCGATTCCCTTCTGCCGTACTCATTAACACAAAAAGCTTTCTGTTGAGCGGTCGCCATCTTAGCATCAACTGACGCTGACGCCTAGTCAACAGCGCCTCAAGCGAACAAATGTACAACTAAATGAAACTTTATAGCTCCCTTAATTCGCCGACAGATAGTGCTTAGCTCTGCCTTTTGTCGTTGCAGAGTTTTAAATTCCTAAAGTTGTGGTATTCTTTTTGAATCACCCTGTATTCTGTCCATTGCTGCTATCCGCCATATAGAACAACAGGCTGGATCAGGGTTTTGTACAGTCGAATCTTGAACTGTCTGGAGAGATATTTGGATCGAAGCAACTGTACTAGGCTGTGGTAAGATAGGTTTCCTGCTTGTATTCTGGCATTGATCTCTGCTCCACATGACGAGTTCTCAGTGAAATGTGCCCCTAGGTATTTGAATTCTTGCACTCTCTTGTAGGAGTGGTCCCCAACCTGCAGTGATTGTAGATGATCAGCGGTCTGACAATGACCACGCGTCATAACTAGGTACTCTGGCTTGGTTAAGGCAATAAATTCTCCTTTAAAATGATCTCTGGACATGGGGACAGATATGATGCGGTGTACAATTGAGTGTATAGCTGCATGTTTGTGAGCTGTGGGGTGTTGTGAGCGAGAAGGTATTACTATGTCTTTAGTTGTAGTTTTTCTGTAAATTTTTGAACGATGTCTCTGTGTACTGATGTCAATTGTTGCCAATCTCCATTGTGAACCGAATATTTTTATGTTGACTGTTCAGGTTTTGCAAAAGAAGTGTTGCGCAGTCTTTTATGTCAGTGAACGAACACAGCGCATCATCTACATATGTAAACCAGTATTTAATACTTGCACTCAGAGGTTCCTTTTCCAGAAAAGTTGTTCATAATTTTCCATGAATATTCCAGCCAACTTTGGACTAAGAGAGGAACCCACTGACATTGCTTAGTTCCATATATATTCTGTAGCTACACCGATGATTCTCTATTCTCTTAAATGGCTTGTGTCACTCCCCATGCGTTATAACTCCTGAAGTAGCCTTGTCAGGCACTGATTTTATTTTATTTTATTGGTTTTGTTTATTAATATAAACTGTTATGTAGGCTTGCTGTTCCAGTTTTGTCCCGTTTAATCAATTTATATTTATTTACTGTTCAGTTATTTGCTTTTTACATTGCATTACCACCAAACTTCCAAAGATAGTTATTACTGTATGTTTGTGTTTCAATCCAGATGTGTAACTCCTTTTCCAGTGTCGTTTACAAACATTTTAACTTCCTTAGCGACAACAGGCAGCAAATATCTGAAGACGGCCGTGTAAGCCGATCCCTGGTTAACACAAAAAGTTAATACTGTTCAACAAGGTCAAACTAGCGCTGTTCATTATTATACTGTTGTTCTACCAAGAACCGACGGAAGATTCAATTAACTAAATTAACCTGTATTTTCACTTCAGAATGAAATGGTACGCAGAGGGGTTCGTGAAAATAGTGCGTGTGTGTGTGTGTCGTCGTAGTAAGACTTGTTTTCGCCAAGTGTAAAAGCAATTTGCAGATTACCCAAATGGTGACTGAAAAGCGTGTCTGTGTTACTGAATTTCATCCAATTTTGGGTGATAAACTGCTCGGAACCGAAGTCCGATGCAAGAAACAAGATCATAATAACTAAAGGACATAACTTTACACAGACGACGACTGTAGGTGCTTTCTTTACTAGCCTGCTTTACACCACAAGACTCCTTATGTTTTACAAAAAGTTAAGTATCTGTTGTAATAACCTAGGGCACTTACCCAGGCACATTCAGTTGTGATGTCACTGGGTTGTGAACAATCCAAAAAAAAGTTGCGTTTATCTTTTCCACATCATCTAACCCGACTTAACACGACTAAGGACTCTGGAACGTGCTCCCATTCAGACACAAAGTTAGTGAAACGTTTTTGTGGTAGGGCCTTAAATTCCTCCATCAGCGCCTGTGACATTCATGCTCGACAATGTCCTGCATGCATTAGGTGTTCACACCTTTCGCCAAATAAGTGTGCGCCTAGGATTACAACTGACAATGAATCTGGGATCTAACACAGGCAGATGACAGAACGCAGGTTGCCGGCCGGTGTGGCCGAGCGGTTCTAGGCGCTACAGTCTGGAACCGTGCGACCGCTACGGTCGCAGGTTCGAATCCTGCCTCGGGCATGGGTGTGTGTGATATCCTTAGGTTAGTTGCGTTTAAGTAGTTCTAAGTTCTAGGGGACCGATGACCTCAGAAGTTAAGTCCCATAGTGCTCAGAGCCAGCCAGAATGCAGGGTGATCTTGTGAGTGGACTTAGGATCCAGGCAATGGGACATTTCCCTAGATCATGGAGCCTGAAACTTTGTAATAGCATTGCTGTAAGAGAGAGGAATAGCAGCAGTTCATTCTACTAATTGCGACACAAAATGGAATACGGAAGGAGTCCATAACTGTCCTACGTTTTACCTCCCTGTATCTCAGTGCTTGTTAGATCATGGTTTTTTTCTGGGGGGGGGGGGACAAGATTCTTTTCGTGAGCGTATGCAATTAAAATTTTGCTTGGAAAATGATCTATAGTTCTAGTTAGCCTTGAAATCAGATCTTCTGTATGCAGTCGTCGCTCTTTCGTCTTGATGCACTTAGGGAGTGATTTCTAATTGTAAATTATTAATTATTGACTTAATTTGTTGCACATAATTTATTATTTCTCTTTGTGCAAAAAGTCAATTGTAATTTAAGTAGCGTTATACATATAAGTAACACTTTTAGCTTGGGTGGCACTAATGCTAACATTCAACCAGCTGGTTTATTAAATTATTTGAATTATTTATTAAATCACATTGCTGAAGGGGACCAGGTATAATCACTTCTATTACCAATACAAAGCAATAACAATAATATTATTTCTTATAGTTTCTTCCAGAAGATTGTATTTTAGGCGTTGTATAATAGATGTAATGGAGAACCAGTTTTCAAATAATACAATATTTGAAATATAAGATACAGATTACATTTGTTTATAAAATATACAGTCTTCAGCAGACTAAAGTTCAAGCGGATCTGGGAAATATTTTAAAATTTTGAGAGAAATGAGCTACACTCACATTGCGAGTGAACGAATAGCACTGATACGAAACGCAAGTGACGACAAGTCTTGAATTATTTAGAGATTTGGAACACCAACTATTAACTTATTAAGACATCTCCCGTCAGATACATCTTCAGTCAAAATAAAAGTAGGCTATGCTGAAGGTACAGAGAGAACGAGATTTCATTCGTTACGGATCCGTCTGTGATTGATGAAACCACGTTATTCATAGATAGTTCGCCAAAGACCTCCGTGTTTATAGGTTTTAAGCTAGGAAAATTTTTGTAAATAATATGGCGCCAACAGTCACAATATTTTGTTTCCCTATTTTAGTCCATTACGTACCGGGGCTATAGTTCCGTTTAGAAGAACTAAATCGAATTTTTTGGGCGTTGAATGATCACCAGTTTACCACGTAGCAGTAAAATGAAAGAATATTCAGTAATCCCTGTCAACACAACAGTTTCAGAAAATTAAGTAGCAGTTCATTCGACACCTACATCTATACCTACATAGTTACTGCGCAAGCCGCCGTACGGTGCGTGACAGAGGGTTCCCTTCACCACCACCAGTCAGTTTTAATCTGCCAGGAAGTATCATATCAACACACACTCAGCTGCAGAGTGAAAATCTCATTCTGGATTTTCTTTCGTGTTCCACTCGTAAATTGAGAGAGGGAAGAACGACTTTTCTGTATGCCTCCATATGAGCCCTCACTTGCTCTAACTTATCTTCGTGTTTCTTAGGCACAGTGTATGTTGGCGGTAGTAGAAGCGTTCGGCAGCCAGCTTCATATGCCGGTCCTATAAATTTTCTCAATAGTGGGTCTCGAAAAGAACGTTGCCTTCCCTCCAGGGATTCCCATTTGAGTTCCTGAAGCATCTCCGTAACACTTAAGTATTGTCTGAACCTACTGGTAACAAATGTAACAGCCCGCCTCTGAATCCCATCGATGACTTCCTTCAGTCTGACCTGGTATGAGTCCCAAACACTCAAGCAGTACTCAAGAATAGGTTGCACCAGCGTCCTATATGTGGTCTTCTTTACACTTGAACCACTCTTTCCTAAAATTCTCCCAATAAACCGAAGTCGACAATTTGCCTTCCCTAATATTCTCTGTATACATACAAAAATAAATCCTCTGTACACTCACTCTCACCCATTATCTCAATCTACACCCTATCCAGCACCCTCCTCCATCTACCCCTACACCTTTCTCCCTCCACGTCATACCACACTCATTCAATTTTTCACCTATAGGCCATTTCAGTCCACTGCATTTGTTTCCCTGAACTATAAATGGCGTAATAACAATATTGGAAAGGTACTGAAATTTATAAATTATATACTTGACAGTATAAGTAACAAAATTGTGACGAGTAAGTTGAGACACAGGTTGTACTAATAACGAAGTCTAATCGCGTGGAGTGTATGTAACAATCCACAGAATATTTTATTGTCACTACTTGGAATAATACTATTCTATTTTATTCTAATTTATTGTAAACGTTAATAATATGATATGTACTTCAACAGCACGTTATAGAAACACACATTGAACCATGTAATGTGGTGTAATGAAAAGTTCTACAGTCTGTTGGTACGTGATGGGAGGGGAATTAGTTCAGTCTGTCAGGATGGGAATTCTTGAACATATTTCTGTTCGAATATAATCAAATTCCTTGAGACTGAGAAGTTTATGTCCACGAATCACCGTGGTTTCAGAAAGCGTCACTCGTGCTTAGCTTGCCCTTTTCTCATTTGATATAGTGCGAACTACGGACGAAGCACAACAGGCAGATTCCATACTTCTAGATTTCCGGAAAGCATTCGACACGGAGCCCATTTGCAGATGTTGACGAAGGTACAAGCGTTTGGAATAAGTTCACAGATATCTGAGTGGTTCAAAGACTTCTGAAGTAATAAAACCCAGAATTGTCCTCGAGAGCGAATGTTCACCAGAGAAAAGGATGTAGTCAGGAGTGCCCCAGGGAAGTGTGATAGGTCCGCTGTTTTTCCCTGCATACGAAAATGATTTCTGCAGAGATGTTGGGTAGCAATCTGGAGATGTTTGCTGATGATCTTCTGGTGTACGGTAAGATATCGAAGGTAAGTAATTGTAGGAAGATACAAGACAATCTAGACAAAATTTCTAGTTGGTGCGATGAATGGAAACTACCTCCAAATGTGAAAAAGTGCATTTTAATGCGGGGAGTGGGGAGAACGTGTTCGATTCGGTTACAGTATTACTACTGTCCTGCTTGACATGGTCGTCTAAATATCAGGGCGTAACGTTCCGTATGGGAACTGAGGTAGCGAAGGCGAATGGTCGACTTCGGTTTATTGGGAGAATTTTAGGAAAGAGTGGTTCACCTGTAAAGGAGACAGCATTTAGGACGCCGGTTCGACCTATTCTCGAGTACTGCTGGAGTGTTCTGGATCCATACCAGATTGGATTGAAGGAAGACATCGAAGCAATTCAGAACTGGGCTACTAGATTTGTTACCGGTAGGTTCGAACAGAAATAAAAGTGTTACGTGTATGCTTCGGGAACTCAAATGGGAATCCCTGGAGAGATGGTGACTTTCATTTCGAGAAAATGTTGAGAACCGGTATTTGAAGCTGAATTGCCAAACGATTCTACTGCCGTGAAAATACACAGCGTGTACGGACCACGACGATAAGATACGAGAAATTAGGGCTCACACGGAGGCAAATAGTCTTTTTCCCTCTCGTTCCATTTGCAACTGGAACAGGAAAGGAAATAACTAGTAGTAGGAAATAACTAGCAGTTCTAAAGGAAATAACTAGAAATAACTAGTAGTCCACCGCGCACCGTACGGTGGCTTGCGGAATGCAGATGGTGAACTTGTAAGTAGGCTGTTTATGTTTTCTTATTGGCAACGTTACGTAGCGCTCTATGTGAAAATCACTGGCTGTGCTGTGTGCAGTCTGTGGCTAGTTTGCATTGTTGTCTGCCATTGTAGTGTTGGGCAGCGGCAGCTGGATGTGAACAGCGCGTAGCGTTGCGCAGTTGGAGGTGAGCCGCCAGCAGTGGTGAATGTGGGGAGAGAGATGGCGGAGTTTTGTAATTTGTCATGAACTGCTATATATATATATATATATTATGACTATTAAGGTAAATACAGTGTTTGTTCTCTATAAAAATCTATCATTTGCTAACTATCCCTATCAGTAGTTAGTGCCTTCTGTAGTTTGAATATTTATTTAGCTGGCAATAGTGGCGCTCGCTGTATTGCAGTAGTTCGAGTAACGAAGATTTTTGTGAGGTAAGTGATTTGTGAAAGGTATAGGTTAAAGTTAGTCAGGGCCATTGTTTTGTAGGGATTATTGAAAGTCAGATTGCGTTGCGCTAAAAATATTGTGTCAGTTTAAGCACAGTCTTGTAAAATTTTTCAAAGGGGACGTTTCAAACTTGTTCTCCCACCAGGATTCTGTGGTTTCGATCGGCAGGCGAGGGAGACAGTGTCGAAGGTGGGAGCCGCCACTACAAAGTGGACGAGTCACAGCGACAGTCTTTATTCCCTGATCATACTGGAAGGAGCCAATATGTGCGCCCTCGCCAGTTGTTGCAGCTTTACGTCGATCCGCTGTACCTTTACACCGGCAGAGCGCAGGCGGTCGTTCTTGAAGGCCACGCACTGTTGGGGCGGTGCACAGTGGAGATGCTTGGGTGGCGGCGGCGAACATCGGACGCCGAAGGGCGTGGTTGGCGGTTGCCTGGTGGAGCCTGCCTGACGCGACACACAGGTCGGGTGTCCTGCACTGCGTCGTCTAGTTCTTCGCTGCCTGCCGAATTGTTTGGCTCTCTGCGGCGGCCGAGCTGTGTCGGCTACCCGTTACAGGAGCGTTGGCACACGTCGACTTACTGCGAGGGTGGTAAGCAGGTGGAGCTCTGTCGTCAGCCTCGTGGCTTGTCGCAATGGAAAGTTGATCACTGTACCCCGAAAGTACACTGTGTCGTGGTAATCCGTCCGACTGCGACAGTGCTGTTGTGGTACGAACACCATAACATCACAGTGACTTACGAGTGTAAACAAACGAGAACTTGTAGGGGCGGAGAGGAGAGGAGAGATGAGGGCCAATTGTTCCCACCTGTCAACCTACACCCGTGGTCTGTGCAACATCAAACTGACCCATTTTCGTTGGATTGTAAGTGTCGTACTCAGACGCCATGATGGACCAGGCTTGGTCTCTTCTCTCATTCTAGAACTGTAAAACAACGAGCAATGCAAGTGGTGTTTGGTTACAGGTGCAGCGAAATTGCTTGCTTGGGTTGGCAGACTAACTAACGAGGTAGCTCAGGCCTGAACTCTAGCGATATCTTAAGCAACCAGAGCTCAATACGCATCCCGCCTAAATCAGTCCATTGATGGTGACCGGGCCAAATATCTCACGAAATAAGCATCAAACGAAAAAAACTACAAAGAACGAAACTCGTCAAGCTTGAAAGGGAAAACTTGATGGCGCTATGGTTGGCCCGCTAGATGGCGCTGCCATACGTCAAACGGATATCAACTGCTTTTTTTAACATAGGAACACCAATTTTTATTACATATTCGTGTAGTATGTAAATAAATATAAATGCTTTTTTTCGCTTTGTAATAGATGGCGCTGTAATAGTTACAAACGTATAAGTACATGGTATCACGTAACATTCCGCCAGTGCGGACGGTATTTGCTTCATGATACATTACCCGTGTTAAAATGGACCGTTTACCAATTGCGGAAAAGGTCTATATCGTGTTAATGTATGGCTATTGTGATCAAAATGCCCAACGGGCGTGTGCTATGTATGCTACTCGGTAATGTGGACGACATCATCCAAGTGTCCGGACCGTTCGCCGGATAGTTACGTTACTTAAGGAAACAGGAAGCGTTCAGCCACATGTGAAACGTCAACCACGACCTGCAACAACTGCAAGCCAACCATAGCGCCATCTGGTTTCCCCCTTCAAGGTAGACCAGTTTCGCTCTTCGTAGTTTTTTCGTTTGACGCTTATTTAGTGAGATATTTGGCCCGGTCACTATCAATGGACCACCATGTATATCTGAAGGGCATGGGTAGCTGTGAATGTTCAACACCGACTGATTCCATTTTTTCAGATTACCAGACGGGTTTCGACACCGCTTCTCACAATCGACTACTAATCAAATTGCGTGCCTACGGAGTATCGCCTCAGATGTGTGACTCGATTCGTGATTTCCTTTTAGCAAGATCACATCTTGTAGTAATTGAACGGAAAGTCATCGAGTAAAACAGAAATAAAACCTGGCTTTCCACAAAGAAGTGTTTTATGGCCTATGCTGTTTCCGATCTGCATAAACGACGTAGGATAGGATCTGAGCAGCCCACTTAGAGAGTTTGCAGATAAAGCACTCATTTACCATCTTGTAAAGTCATCAAATGATCAAAAGCATCTGAAAAATAATTTAGACAAGATATCTTTATGGTGCTAAAATTGTCGGTTGACTGTGAATTAAAGTAAAACCACCTGCACCATATTCAATATTAAAACCTGAAACTAACTCAGACTCACCTTCGGCAAAGTCAAAAGGAGTACTAATGCCATCCAAGTTACTACTAAAAGAACTCCGCTTAATTTCAGTTACACGACAGAACATGCGAATCTAAAGAAGCAAATTCAACTGTGTACTTAGGAATTGCAATTACGAAGAACTTAAACTGGAACGATCACACTGATAATGTTTTGTAGATAAAGCAAACCGAAGAATACGATTTACTAGCAGAAAGAATTTGCAACAGATTCTACTAAAGAGACTGCTTGCACCACACTTGTGTGCCCTCTTCCGGAATACTGCTGTGCGATGTGGGATCCGCATCAGATGGGACTGATGGAGGACAGGAAAAATCTAAGGCTAGGACAGCTCAATTGGTATTACCGCGAAATAGGAGGGATAGTCTCACGGAATTGGGGTGGGAATCACTAAAACAAAAGCGTTTTTCGTTGGGGCAGGGAAAATTTTGTTGGTGCCCGTCTGCCTAGGGAGGAAAGGTGATCATGATAAAATAAGAGAAATCAGAGTTCGCACAAAAAGATTTACGTGTTTGTTTTTCCCGCACGCCGCTCGCGAATGGAGCGATACAGAAATAGCGTGAAGGTGGTTCGATGAGCACTCTGCAAGGCATTTAATTGTGAATTGCAGGGTAATCATGTAGACTGATGCTGGAAATGAACATTTCGTGGCCATATGTATTAACTCATATGTGTTATAAAAATTCGTATATACAGGGTGAGTCACCTAACATTACCGCTGGATATATTTCATAAACCACATCAAATACTGATGAATCGATTCCACAGACCGAACGTGAGGAGAGCGGCTAGTGTAATTGGTTAATACAAACCATAAAAAAATGCACGGAAGTGTGTTTTTTAACACAAACCTACGATTTTTAAATGGAACCCCGTTAGTTTTGTTAGCACATCTGAACATATAAACAAATACGTAATCAGTGCCGTTTGTTGCATTGTAAAATGTTAATTACATCCGGAGATATTGTAACCTAAATTTGACGCTTGAGTACCACTCCTCCGCTATTCGATCGTGTGTATCGGAGAGCACCGAATTACGTAGGGATCCAAAGGGAACGGTGATGTACCTTAGGTACAGAAGAGACTGGAACAGCACATTACGTCCACATGCTAACACATTTTTATTGGTCTTTTTCACTGACGCACATGTACATTACCATGAGGGGTGAGGTACACGTACACACGTAGTTTCCGTTTCCAATTACGGAGTGGAATAGAGTGTGTCCGGACATGTCAGGCCAATAGATGTTCAATGTGGTGGCCATCATTTGCGGCACACAATTGCAATCTCTGTCGTAATGAATGTCGTACACGCCGCAGTACATCTGGTGTAATGTCACCGCAGGCTGCCACAATACATTGTTTCATATCCTCTGGGGTTATAGGCACATCACGGTACACACGGTACACGATGGCCAACTCTTTTAACTTATTTCCAATTTATTGACCACCATCACATTTAGGATTTTTGGTGCGAACATTTGCACGATATGTTCTACATCCTTGAGACTCTGTTTTGCGTCTATATATGAAAGAAATGCTGTACAAACGAGTAAAGACTCGTACAATCTCCAGGCCAGTTACTAAGGTAAAACAAGAAACTTGTTTCAGAGAATAATCTACGGACATCGTGTAGTTTCTTACACAGTGTTCCTATGGCTATCGTGAAGACAAGGCTACTCTGGATTTATTTCAGCTCAGGAAGAGACAAATTAACAGACGTTCTTGCTGTAATTGTAACTCATATTGGTGGAAATTTTTATTTTTTTATATATTTTGCAGTACTGAAATATGCGCAAGGTGGATATTTAGGATATGCGCAGAATTCAAATACCCTTGGCTCCGCTAATCATACGCAGTATCTTCACTGTTGCAAATACCTGAGGTGTGCTTGCCTTCGAGCGGTTACCGACTCTATGGGGAGCAACTTCTTGCCGCGACCGCCGCAAAGAGCATTTCGTAAAGGGCAGAGTCTGCCAGACTGTAGGAAACGCAGACCTGCGTAGGCGATCTTAATGAAATTCTTATAGCGTGGTTTATGGCGCTTATAACTTAGCGTCACTCATCTCATTCTGTAGCATTAATACGTCTTGGAATATTAATTATTATATTAAAAATGCAGGTGAAATTGCGGGTAGATTGGACAAGTTTGCACAAAGGTTGAAGGCTCTTCAAACTTGTTACGGGAGGCTACAAGAATTCCGTTATTAAAAACTTCGACGGCGGTAATAATACATTGGCGGTTTTTTGGCCTAACAGGTAGCTGGAGGAGGAAGGAGGAAGGGGGAAGAAGATCAGCGCCACGGCGACGCCACGCTGGAACCTCCAGCCCACGCGTGCCTGGAATGTCTCCTCCAGCACTGGCCGTAAACGTCCTATACTCCTAGCGGACAGGGCACCCGCAGGATAAAGTATTAACCATCGTCAGCACAGTGGGGCAACAAAGTACTAGATCTAAGAATTGAACAGACCCGAAAAAAGATTACACTAGCTCATTACAAGCAGTTTTTAAAGCTAATATGATTTAATTTTTCATTACATCAACTCGTTAACATTTTATGGAAAATGATGTTAGTCCGTTAAAAGATGATACATAATCTTAATCCCAGAAAGACGCATATTACTGAATTTAGAACTAAAAAAGGATTACTGTTATTATTTGTATGCTAAGTGAAATATTATGAGTAAAATTCATTTGCATTATCCTGAAATCAGGTGAAAATCAAGTCACTTTATAACTAAGTGATTTGTTGACTCCATCACTTTTTGCACGTTTTGTAGTTATAAGTACTAAACATATACAGTATGTATATCTAAAAGACAGTTGAGATGATATCTTATTGATCAATCGTATCTGTTATCTGACTGTCTAAATTCAACGCTAGGAAACCACAATTAGTACCACCATAAGTAATGACCTTCATTACAAACAAACCTCTACACATGTATATACTGAGATACACTTCAGTTTCAAAGTGTCACTGTTATATGCCATAAACGAGAAGTTTACATCATAACTACTTCTTTGAATGCTCTTATTCCATTATGTGGTAACAGATAACGTTAATCTCACGAAGAGATAGCGTGTATTATGGAATTTCAGATCAATAAAGAAAAACCAAATGGCACCTATAATATAGATTAATATCCATACGTTAAACATTTGTAAAATTTGTGTGTATTTCTTGAAAAAACTTTTGATAGCCAAGATCGTATTGATCAGCATTTATTATTGATGACTGGTTTGGACAGAAGAAGCTGTCATCTTCTGAACTTGGAAAAAATTTTCGTTATGAATCGTGTTCCATCCTGAATTCATCTCTGTGTCATCGTTATGGTGGAGAATATAATGCACATCATATTTAGGTTTGTCAAAACTAAATTTATATGCAGATAAAAATCACGTTACGGAAATGGGCACGGTCACAGTGACTACTAAAGCATTTCATGTGTTTACTTCGTTTTCTGCTCTGATTTTGGCTCTCTAAATTGATAAGGTAATGATGCGTAATAAGAAAAGGTTGAGAAAAGTATTTGCTACCTATTCAAAGATAGAATTTAACATAGCCAAATATGCAGAAGCTGTAAGCAGCTACTGTTTTTTGGACATAAATCTTATTAATGTCCATATATCTGTATCGATTCTATCATTAATGTATGCAACTTCCCTCTCTCCTTACCAATGATAGTTTATGTTGTAATTTATTTATATAATATCATGCTCAAAAGTATCCAAACGACCTGAATTGTGTTTCGACTGATTTTTATGCAGCCCACATAACGCAACTTTCTTGCATGTCCTCTGCTTCCTTTTCGATGCAGTCATTTGACTATACAAAACGGTTACTGCAGAAGGCCACAAGAGATAAATGCTCTGTATGACTGTCAGTCCAGATGCAAATTAATATCACGATAATGCAAATACCACAAGCACTTTATTAGAGATCACACAGCCATTACGCTTGTAACTTCAAATTTATTACTATAAATGACGTTTCAAAAAGCAGCTTCCAACTTGAAATTCTACGACGAATATTTTTGTGCTGGACAGGGATCAGGGACTAGAACTCAGCAACTATTGTTCCTGTTAACTAACCACGAAATATCTTAAATATGGTTTCAAAGATAAGAAACGAAGGGTCTGTTTGTTTAAACTTCTTATGACATGTCATGAAGTTGGCCGGCCGCGGTGGCCGTGCGGTTCTGGCGCTGCAGTCCGGAACCGCGGGACTGCTACGGTCGCAGGTTCGAATCCTGCCTCGGGCATGAGTGTGTGTGATGTCCTTAGGTTAGTTAAGTTTAAGTAGTTCTAAGTTCTAGGGCACTTATGACTTAAGATGTTGAGTCCCTTAGTGCTCAGAGCCATTTGATTTTTTTGTCATGAAGTTGTGTGTTGATCGAGATTGGAACCCAGCACTTAATCGAACGGTTCACTAAGTACAATCAAATGTCACAAATCGTCATTTTTAACCAGTGACGAGATGATTGAAGGTCAAATGACGAGACGAAAATTGTTTGCCTTACTGGGATTCGAACCCAGCATCTATCGACGCGGACTTCTACTCACAAGTAGACAATAGATGCTGGTTTATTTCACTAGCACCGGGATGTGCAAGTGTCTAAATTGGTAATATCATGATGAAAATTTCTGTGCTGACTGGGAATCAAATCCTACACACATCATCATTGTTTACTAGATACAAAGAGACGTTGCTACCGAGTTCTTTTTCGTCAGTAACTAGAAGCAACATGTTTGAACTTAACATTATGTGACGAAAAGTTCTGTATCCGGCTTGGAGTCGAAACCAATACCCATCGCTATTCCCGACAAAGCACGGAGAGGTTTTAAAAAACATAATACTTTGTCACACGTCGTTTGGTGTGCATGTGTTTCAACTTCAAATGACAATATAGAAGATTTTGTGCAAGACCAAGATTCAAAACCAGACATATGCCTTTTGTGGAAATCTTGAGGACTTTGGAATAATGGTGAAACAATGAAAATGTATCATCTCAAAGAGATCAACGTGACGAAAGGGGAGATTTGAATTCGAATCCCAGTCCAGCACCAATATTGTCCACATCTCAAGCTCAAATACAATAAGAAATCAGTACCCTATGACCTTTCGCGACGGATGGAACATCAATATAAAAAAAATGGTGTACGAAAGCTTACTGGTGACAGAGTTTCAACCTCGCATAATTTCTGCATATATCATGGTCCAACCTATAACGACTCTCCTCCAATACGTAGCGTAGGGACGGTGTTTAGTGTTGGTTTGGAACCACGGTTCAACCCCACATTGTTCAAATGACGTTACCAGAGGTGAATAGTTGCTGTCTGCGTTTGTTGAAGTAGTTGCCTCACGTGAGACGGACCCAGACCTTGAGCATAGGAGTCTAAAGTGGTTGTGTCGAAAAGGAGGATTCCGCTCACTGAAGGAGAATTCCGTTCCCTGGAGGCTGATTACAACCTGTTCGAACTTTATTTCTTTGTACTTCCACATCGATATTCACTAGGTGCCTTGGCTATCCAGTGCGTGCTTTTAACTTGATCTTGTAATTATTGAAATAAAGTCTCATAAGAGCTACCTGCGCAGCCTGTCGACACGGTAGGATATGGAAATTTTTGCTGGAAGTGTTTCGCTTTGTACATCTGAATCTGCGCTGACATATGAGGGCTTATTAAATACTGCGCAACGTAAACGCAAAGGCTACTTATCGACTACGTTTCGACTGATGGTTGTATTAAATTTACATACAGAACTTCATACGCGAATATTAATGCTTATAATCCGCGATGGCCAAATTCAACTGAGAGAATTAAGATGGTGCGTGGCTTCATAGAGATTTTGTTAGACTTGTTATAATTTGCTCCATTAAGTTTCGGGAATGCAACCGCATGAATTCTGCTTCTTCTTCTAATATTTCGGCTGTATACCTTTCAGCCATCTTCAGAGAGAGCCGTACGACTGACGCTCCAGCGCTCGCTCCATCCTTTTTAAACTCGCGGGCCGCGCCACTGCGCATGCGGCCACAGATAAACAAGGCGCCAGTGATGTTGATCAGCGGCAAAGACGTACAATATGCATGAGTTACGTCTGTGGCTGCGCATTCGATCCACGCTGGGAAGTCGATGTACACTCCTGGAAATTGAAATAAGAACACCGTGAATTCATTGTCCCAGGAAGGGGAAACTTTATTGACACATTCATGGGGTCAGATACATCACATGATCACACTGACAGAACCACAGGCACATAGACACAGGCAACAGAGCATGCACAATGTCGGCACTAGTACAGTGTATATCCACCTTTCGCAGCAATGCAGGCTGCTATTCTCCCATGGAGACGATCGTAGAGATGCTGGATGTAGTCCTGTGGAACGGCTTGCCATGCCATTTCCACCTGGCGCCTCAGTTGGACCAGCGTTCGTGCTGGACGTGCAGACCGCGTGAGACGACGCTTCATCCAGTCCCAAACATGCTCAATGGGGGACAGATCCGGAGATCTTGCTGGCCAGGGTAGTTGACTTACACCTTCTAGAGCACGTTGGGTGGCACGGGATACATGCGGACGTGCATTGTCCTGTTGGAACAGCAAGTTCCCTTGCCGGTCTAGGAATGGTAGAACGATGGGTTCGATGACGGTTTGGATGTACCGTGCACTATTCAGTGTCCCCTCGACGATCACCAGTGGTGTACGGCCAGTGTAGGAGATCGCTCCCCACACCATGATGCCGGGTGTTGGCCCTGTGTGCCTCGGTCGTATGCAGTCCTGATTGTGGCGCTCACCTGCACGGCGCCAAACACGCATACGACCATCATTGGCACCAAGGTAGAAGCGACTCTCATCGCTGAAGACGACACGTCTCCATTCGTCCCTCCATTCACGCCTGTCGCGACACCACTGGAGGCGGGCTGCACGATGTTGGGGCGTGAGCGGAAGACGGCCTAACGGTGTCCGGGACCGTAGCCCAGCTTCATGGAGACGGTTGCGAATGGTCCTCGCCGATACCCCAGGAGCAACAGTGTCCCTAATTTGCTGGGAAGTGGCGGTGCGGTCCCCTACGGCACTGCGTAGGATCCTACGGTCTTGGCGTGCATCCGTGCGTCGCTGCGGTCCGGTCCCAGGTCGACGGGCACGTGCACCTTCCGCCGACCACTGGCGACAACATCGATGTACTGTGGAGACCTCACGCCCCACGTGTTGAGCAATTCAGCGGTACGTCCACCCGGCCTCCCGCATGCCCACTATACGCCCTCGCTCAAAGTCCGTCAACTGCACATACGGTTCACGTCCACGCTGTCGCTGCATGCTACCAGTGTTAAAGACTGCGATGGAGCTCCGTATGCCACGGCAAACTGGCTGACACTGACGGCGGCGGTGCACAAATGCTGCGCAGCTAGCGCCATTCGACGGCCAACACCGCGGTACCTGGTGTGTCCGCTGTGCCGTGCGTGTGATCATTGCTTGTACAGCCCTCTCGCAGTGTCCGGAGCAAGTATGGTGGGTCTGACACACCGGTGTCAATGTGTTCTTTTTTCCATTTCCAGGAGTGTATTACTGGGAGCTGAACTGTAGCGACGTCTTTGTAAGTTCAATATTGAAAGTGCCGGATTCCATGATTTATCTAATGTGAAACCGCTGTCTCTATTAATTAAATTCTTCGTCAAGCGGATTTCAATGGCCTCTTATACTACGGAGTCCCAGAAAGATGAAACAGAAGTCAGAATTTCGACATTTTCATATACCATAGAGTGACCAGAATCAATACAATGCTCTGTCACAGCCGATTTACTGGGTTGTAAGAGCCGAGTGTACCTGCGATGTTCCGTACAATCTCCTTATCAAAACTTTTTCCAATGAGATCTAAAGATTCAGAGTGAGGTACCTTACTAAATAGCGACACTACATCAAAGCTGACTAATAGATCAGAGGTGTTCAGTTTCAAAGATTTTAATTTGCCAATGAAATCTGCAGAGTTCCTTATATGATGATAGGAAGGATCCTCACTAAACATAAAGTAAAAGTGATTTTTCGTCCACCGGCGAAGACGGCTGCACTCCTGGGTTCCGTTAAAGATGACTTACTACTCCGCAAGCCTGGAGTTTACAAGATACCATGTGAATGTGGCCTTTCATATATCGGACAAACGAATCGTACAGTCCAAGAGCGGTGTACGGAACATCGCAGGTACACTCGGCTCTTACAACCCAGTAAATCGGCTGTGGCAGAGCATTGTATTGATTCTGGTCACTCTATGGTATATGAAAATGTCGAGATTATGACTTCTGTTTCACCTTTCTGGGACTCCGTAGTAAAAGAGGCCATTGAAATCCGCTTAACGAAGAATTTAATTAATAGAGACAGCGGTTTCACATTAGATAAATCATGGAATCCGGCACTTTCAATATTGAACTTACAAAGACGTCGCTACAGTTCAGCTCCCAGTAATACATCGACCTCCCAGCATAGATCGAACGCGCAGCCACAGACGTAACTCATGCATATTGTGCGTCTTTGCCGCCGATCAACATCACTGGCGCCTTGTTTATCTGTGGCCGCATGCGCATTGGCGCGGTCCGCGAGTTTAAAAGGATGGAGCGAGCGCTGGAGCGTCAGTCGTACGGCTCTCTCTGAAGATGGCTGAAAGGTATACAGCCGAAAATTAGAAGAAGAAGCAGAATTCATGCGGCTGCATTCCCGAACCTTAATGGAACAGTCTTTGCGCCGCGAAAACCTGAAGAATGTTATATTACATTTATAAGTTGTTTTTTTGCTACATTGTTCGTGTCATGACACCCCGTAAGTTTCATTTTTGAAGGTTACGAGAGTTGTAGTGTAAGCTTCGGAAAACGGAGCATGAAATGAGGAAAAGTGTAGCATCTGTAGTATTTTGTTCACTTCGCATGTGAGTTATGCGCCACGTTCAAGATGACCAACGATCTTTGATGAATGACGTATTTATGGTTTTCTAATATGGTATACGTAATTACTGGTAAACTCTGTTGGGCACTTCCACTCAAAGGTAAATGCTAGATGAGAATGAAAGAAATGAAGGTTAAACAACCCATAAGCTATCGGCTCATTAGAGACAAAGCAGAAGCTGCGATTGGAAAGGCTGCGGAAGGAAATCTACTTAGCCGATTGACAGGAAAGATCCAGCATTTACCTTAATCGATTTAATGAATTAACAGAAAAACTAAATCATGATGGTCAGAACGGGATTCGAACCACTGTGCATTAACTTCATGAACAGAAAATAGTACAGGGCCCTAAAAGGAAGAATCTGAAGCAACAGAAGTCCTCAAAATGTCACGTTATGCATATTCTGTTAAGAACTGCATCTCAGCAATGTGTCCATCGTTCTGTTTTGCTTTCAACAGCAGAGGCTCCTTGGAGTCGCCAAGTATGAAAAGCGACGAAGAATACGGCAACTAGTATTCTGCTGTACGAGAACGTCTGCTGATTTCAGGAGTTTATGAATATGAAGATGATATTTGTTCTTTCGGACATGTCTGAAAAACCGGTTCCATTGGTGATCTTGCAGCTCTCGAAGAATGAAATTACAGTGAAATCCAGACCTTTACATGCTTACAGGCGTTGGTAAATATCAACGGGGACAGTTGAAAATGTGTGTCCCCATCGGGACTCGAACCCGAGACCTCCTGCTTCCTTGGCAGACGCTCTACGCGTCTGAGCGAGTCACCGAGGACACAGTGCGACTGCGTATCTCTGGCTCGCTCCCCGTGACACCCACATTCCCAACTTGCTGTCCACACACTACATTTGTGGTGCCCCTTCCTTTCTATACGAGTTACTGGCGGAAATCAACTTACCGATTCCCGTAAGAATTCGGGCAATGTGAGTGCATCCGCACTAAAGAAGATCATTGGTCATCTTTATGAAGATGGAAATGTCCGAAAGAACAGATACCATCTTCATATACACTCCTGGAAATGGAAAAAAGAACACATTGACACCGGTGTGTCAGACCCACCATACTTGCTCCGGACACTGCGAGAGGGCTGTACAAGCAATGATCACACGCACGGCACAGCGGACACACCAGGAACCGCGGTGTTGGCCGTCGAATGGCGCTAGCTGCGCAGCATTTGTGCACCGCCGCCGTCAGTGTCAGCCAGTGTGCCGTGGCATACGGAGCTCCATCGCAGTCTTTAACACTGGTAGCATGCAGCGACAGCGTGGACGTGAACCGTATGTGCAGTTGACGGACTTTGAGCGAGGGCGTATAGTGGGCATGCGGGAGGCCGGGTGGACGTACCGCCGAATTGCTCAACACGTGGGGCGTGAGGTCTCCACAGTACATCGATGTTGTCGCCAGTGGTCGGCGGAAGGCGCACGTCCCCGTCGACCTGGGACCGGACCGCAGCGACGCACGGATGCACGCCAAGACCGTAGGATCCTACGCAGTGCCGTAGGGGACCGCACCGCCACTTCCCAGCATATTAGGGACACTGTTGCTCCTGGGGTATCGGCGAGGACCATTCGCAACCGTCTCCATGAAGCTGGGCTACGGTCCCGGACACCGTTAGGCCGTCTTCCGCTCACGCCCCAACATCGTGCAGCCCGCCTCCAGTGGTGTCGCGACAGGCGTGAGTGGAGGGACGAATGGAGACGTGTCGTCTTCAGCGATGAGAGTCGCTTCTGCCTTGGTGCCAATGATGGTCGTATGCGTGTTTGGCGCCGTGCAGGTGAGCGCCACAATCAGGACTGCATACGACAGAGGCACACAGGGCCAACACCCGGCTTCATGGTGTGTGGAGCGATCTCCTACACTGGCCGTACACCACTGGTGATCGTCGAGGAGACACTGAATAGTGCACGGTACATCCAAACCGTCATCGAACCCATCGTTCTACCATTCCTAGACCGGCAAGGGAACTTGCTGTTCCAACAGGACAATGCACGTCCGCATGTATCCCGTGCCACCCAACGTGCTCTAGAAGGTGTAAGTCAACTACCCTGGCCAGCAAGATCTCCGGATCTGTCCCCCATTGAGCATGTTTGGGACTGGATGAAGCGTCGTCTCACGCGGTCTGCACGTCCAGCACGAACGCTGGTCCAACTGAGGCGCCAGGTGGAAATGGCATGGCAAGCCGTTCCACAGGACTACATCCAGCATCTCTACGATCGTCTCCATGGGAGAATAGCAGCCTGCATTGCTGCGAAAGGTGGATATACACTGTACTAGTGCCGACATTGTGCATGCTCTGTTGCCTGTGTCTATGTGCCTGTGGTTCTGTCAGTGTGATCATGTGATGTATCTGACCCCAGGAATGAGTCAATAAATTTTCCCCTTCCTGGGACAATGAATTCACGGTGTTCTTATTTCAATTTCCAGGAGTGTATTTTAGTTACTGGGGAGGGGAATATAGTGCTGATGATTAGTTTCTCTCTTGTGTTTTTCTGCTATAGTACCACGAGAAACGCAATAAAAATGTGCTGTGTTCTAATATAAATGAATTACAGCGTACCAGGTTATCCTTGTGACCGAAGTCTCATTTAGCAAAGCAGATAGTATTGTAACATGAGCCAGCACAAGAAAGCGTGCATTATCAAGATATTACGCACTTCGGCAGCAGTATTGTCTGTGTCTATGTGAAGTCTTGTTTCCTACTTATGAATCACTCCACTACTGCCACAAAAATTTAAATACCTTGCAATGAGAGTAAACTCAAAAACAAACACAGTTAACAAATTATTCAATGCTACACGGAGTCAGCTGAACTGGGCATTAAAAAAATTGAGATGTGTGTCGGTACAATCAGGAAAATATAATTTATAAAAGCGTACAAGGTCTTAATTTATAAAATTTAGCTCAAGGAGTACTAAATTGAAATTGCGATGAGACTTAAGATGGTGAAGTTAAGATTCAGTAACTGTTTTCGATCCGGAATCCTACCATTCGGTAAGAGATGATATGGTTAAGGAGACAAAAAGTTTACGCTTCTAGCGCAAGTACCTCAACAAAGAAGCCAACCTTACTTCACACATCAAAAAAAGTTTTCCATTACACCGGTTCCCAGAACTCCTGAACATAGACGTAGATTGTGGATATTGTATCACACACAGAGTCCCTTTGACTGACCCGCCCGCCGGCCGGAGTGGCCGTGCGGTTCTAGGCGCTTCAGTCTGCAGCCGAGCGACCGCTACGGTCGCAGGTTCGAATCCTGCTTCGGGCATGGATGTGTGTGATAGGTTAGTTAGGTTTAATTAGTTCTAAGTTCTAGGCGACTGATGACCTCAGAAGTTAAGTCGCATAGTGCTGAGATCCATTTGAACTGACCCGCCCAAGGAAGTATAAGCAGCGCCTATTAAACGGAGGGGATCCGACAGCCGAACGGTTCCAGTCATTCCACCAGGAAGGGCGTACACGGCTCGTGTTGTCTGTAGTTCAACCATGCCTAGACGGTCAATACCGCCGTTCGATCGCGACCGCATTGTTACTTTGTGCCAGGAAGGGCTCTCAACAAGGGAAGTGTCCAGGCATCTCGGAGTGAACCAAAGCGATGCTGTTCGGACATGGAGGAGATACAGAGAGACAGGAACTGTCGATGACGTACCTCGCTCAGGCCACCCAAGGGCAGTGGATGATCTCTACCTACGGATTATAGTTCGGAGGAACCCTGTCGGCACCGCCACCAAGTTGAATAATGCTTTCTGTGCAGCCACAGGATGTCGTGTTACAGCTGAAACTGTGCGCATTAGGCTGCATGATGCGCAACTTCACTCCCAACGTCCATTGCGAGGTCCATCTTTGCAACCACGACACCATGTGGCGCATTACAGATGAGACGAACAACATACCGAATGTACCGCTCAGGAGTGGCTTCACGTTCTCTTCACCGATGAGTGTCGCATATGCCTTCAACCAGCCAATCGTCGGAGAGGTATTTGGAGGCAACCCGGTCAAGTTGAATGCCTTAGACACACTGTCCAGCAAATGTAGCAAGGTGAGGGTGTGGCATTATGTGGGGCCGATGTACGCCGCTGGTGATCATGGAAGGCACCGTAACGGCTGTACGATACATCAGTGCCATCCTCCGACCAATAGTGCAACCATATCGGCAGCATAAAGGCGAGGCGTTTGTCTTCACAGAAGAAAATTCGCGCCCCCATCTTGCACATATTGTGAGTGACTTCTTTCAGGATAACGGCATTGCTCGACTAGAGTGGCCAGCATGTTCTCTAGACATGAACCCTATCGAAAATGCCTGGGATAGATTGAAAAGGGCTGTGTATGGATGACGTGACCCACCAATCACTCTGAGGGATCTACGCCGAACCGCCGTTGAGGAGTGGGACAATCTGGACCAACAGTGCCTTGATGAAGTTGTGGATAGTATGCCACGACGAATACAGGCGCACATCAATGCAATAGGACGTTCTACTGGGTATTAGAGGTACCGATGTGTACAACAATCAGGACTACCATCTCTGAAGGTCCCGCTGTATGGTGGTACAACATGCAAAGTGTGGTATTCATCAACAATAATAAGGGCGGAATTGATGTTTATGTTGATCTGTATTCCAATTTTCTGTACATTTTCCGGAACCCAGGGAACCGAAGTGGTGTAAAATTTTCTTTGTTGTATGTATTTAGCTAGCGAGCCACTAATGCTATTAGCGCAGTCTTGGTGCGGTATCCTCCATTAATGGAGAGAATTATTAATGTTAGATGAGAGATTTGTTATATATTCTGCGTGGAATGACCTTTCTGAAATCTAGTTTTAAATTTGACATTCCAATGGTAAACGTTAAGTGAGAATCAGTCAGAATATAGTCGGAAATAACACGAAACATCAGGTGAATTTAACAGGTCAGTTCTGAATCACACCAGAAGTAAATCGATGAATACGTAGTTGCGAAACGTATTCTAAACTGTTGCCAATTCTCCATTAGACTAGTGACAGAAAGAACGCAGGTACGTTTGCTCAGCTGATGTTCTGAGTCTGCAAGCACTTGTGATGAATGCCTTTCGAAAACTCGGCGAAACTGTCTGCTTCCCTGCTACCTCGTTACTGGCAGCCGAAATATTTGAAACATAGCCCTCTGTGTTTTACTCGCAATTCTGTTTGTCTGGAAAGCAACCTCCCCACCCCACCCCCTCTCCCCCACACTTCTTGTTCAGATCTGACGCCCTCAAGAGTTATTCTCGCTCCTTATCGACCAACCATCAAAATGCGCTTTAAAATTGGATTATCTACATCTGTATCTCCAAACCAGTAGCTCTCTAAAGGTGTGAAATCCGAAAACTGCATGACCATCATCAAACTATTTTAGTTAATGGGGATTATCTAAAACATATTTACGAATAATATCCAGACTCAGCTACTGTTAATCGAACATCATAAAAAAAGAGCAGGGGGAAATATTTGGGTGGCGCTACTTCCGTCAAACTGCGAATCTCCTTCGCCAGACATGATTCACTTCTTTTTATTTTTCGGCATCACCCCTGGTTACACTGTAAAAATTATGAGGAGATGACACTTTGTTTTCTTTTGACCCTTATAGACTTAAACTATTTTTTCTTGAGAATACTTTCATCGGCATACAAGAAAAGCCTCGAATAACGAAGTTTCTAATCAAGGAAACAAAGTGCGCTCAAAAACCCTCAAAGAAATGGACCCGGCGAGTGTGAGCAGGGTAAATTCGATTAGCGCCTCTGAAAACACGAAAGGAGAAGCAGTTGCTATCAGCTTATGTAAATAAAAACATATAACGTTGACAATATAGTCTGTATTATCTGAAACACGTCTTCATTAAGCGAAACTACCACTCAGTCTGCAATAACCAAAACAACGTTTAGTATCATCTACTTACAGTGTTTACAAGATTATCTACATCTACATACATAAACCGCAAGACACCATACGGTGATTGGCGGAGCTAACCCTGGACCACTAATAGTGATTTCCTTTCCTGTTCCACTCGCACACAGAGCGAGGAAAAAACGACTATCAAAGTGGCTCCGATTGAGCCCTAATTTCTCGCATCTTATCTTCATGCTCCCGATGCGAAATGTATGCTGGCGGCAGTATCATCGATCTGCAGTCAGTTTCAAATGCGTTTCTGGGTGGTATTCTTCGAAATGAATGTCTAACTCCCTCCAGTGATTCCCACTTGAGCTCCCGAAGCATATCCGTAACACTTGCATGCTGATCGAACCTACCGGTAACAGATCAAGCAGCTCGCCTCTGAATTGTTTTGATGTCCTCTTTCAATCCAACACGGTGCGGATCCCAGAGCAGTACTCAAGAACAGGTCGCACTAGCATTCAATAAGCGGTATCCTTCACAAATGAAATAGACTTTTCTACGAGGTGCATTCAAGTTCTAAGGCCTCCGATTTTTTTTCTCCAGACTGGAAAGAGATAGAAACATGCGCATTGTATTAAAATGAGGCCGCGTTCATTGACAATACGTCCCAGAGATGGCAGCACCGTACGGCATATGGAATTTTACCGCCAGCGGCGAGAATGAGGTTTTAAATACTTAAAATTGCGACGTTTTCCTTACTTGAACAGCGTGCAATCATTCGTTTTCTGAAGGAGACATGTGGTGATGGAGTTATGGATGTGTCGAAAGTGCGTTCGTGGGTGTGACAGTTTAATGAAGGCAGAACATCGTGTGACAACAAGCCGAAACAACCTCAGCCTCGCACAAGCCGGTCTGATGACATGACCGAGAAAGTGCAGAGAATAGTTTTGGGGGATCGCCGAATGACTGTTGAACAGATCGCCTCCAGAGTTGGCATTTCTGTGGGTTCGGTGCACACAATCCTGCATGACGACCTGAAAATGCGAAAAGTGTCATCCAGGTGGGTGCCACGAATGCTGACGGACGACCACATGGCTGCCCGTCTGGCATGTTGCCAAGCAATGTTGACGCGCAACGACAGCACGAATGGGACTTTTCGTCGTTTGTGACAATGGATGAGACGTGGATGCCATTTTTCAATCCCGAAACAAAGCGCCAGTCAGCTCAATGGAAACACACAGATTCAACGCCACCAAAAAAATTACGGGTAACCGCCAGCGCTGAAAAAATGATGGTGTCCATGTTCTGGGACAGCGAGGGCGTAATCCTTACCCATTGCGTTCCAAAGGGCACTACGGTAACAGGTGCATCCTACGATAATGTTTTGAAGAACAAATTCCTTCCTGCACTGCAACAAAAACGTCCGGGAAGGGCTGCGCGTGTGCTGTTTCACCAAGACAACGCACCAGCACACAGAGCTAACGTTACGCAACAGTTTCTTCGTGATAACAACTTTGAAGTGATTCCTCATGCTCCCTACTCACCTGACCTGGCTCCTAGTGACTTTTGGCTTTTTCCAACAATGAAAGACACTCTCCGTGGCCGCACATTCACCAGCCGTGCTGCTATTGCCTCAGCGATTTTCCAGTGGTCAAAACAGACTCCTAAAGAAGCCTTCGCCGCTGCCATGGAATCATGGCGTCAGCGTTGTGAAAAATGTGTACGTCTGCAGGGCGATTACGTCGAGAAGTAACGCCAGTTTCATCGATTTCGGGTGAGTAGTTAATTAGACAAAAAATCTGAGGCCTTAGAACTTGAATGCACGTCGTCAAACTCTCCCAATAAACCATTCGCCTTTCCTACCACAATACTCACGTGCTCGTTCCATTCCATATCGCTTCGCGACGTAACGGCGAGATGTTTAAACTGCACGACTGTGTCAAGCAGGACACTACTAATGCTGTATCCAAAATTATGAATTTTGTTTTTCCTACTCATCTGCATTAATATAGATTTTTCTACATTAAGAGATAACTGCCATTCATCATATCAACTAGAAATTTTGTCTAGGTCATCTTGTATCAACCTACAGTCACTTATCGTCCGTACCCGGTAGCTGAGTGGTTAGCGCGACAGACTGTCAACTCTATGGGCACGGGTTCGATTCCCGGCTGGGTCGGAGATTTTCTCCGCTCCGTGACTGGGTGTTGTGTTGTCCTAATCATGGCACGTGGTGTGACGCACGGTCCACCACCCGCACCTACCTACATCAGTCAGATCAACATGGTACATTGTCGTCAACCGAAAATACCCTACAAATGATAAAAAGTACGCAATACATTTGGCGGATTCGCCCTTGTGTCACCAATGCGGTGTGCTGGATACGGACGACCATCGGCTGGTCTGCGGCGAGGCATTGGCTGTCTGGACTCTCGCAAGAAAGATAATAGCGTTCATGCGGCGCACTATCTATACAGCAGTCTGTTCTGACATAGTCTTTTTTCCAGAGGAAACGTATTTTCCGCGTCATAAGACGAACGCAGTGGCGTGGATCACAGGTATGACGGTCCATTACATCTATAGAGACACACGTCAGAACATACTGAACGTCCTGGATTACTGGCAATACTTGCAAGATGGACACACAAAACTATTACGGCTACAAAAGTACAAGGATTGGTATGCCAATTTCCTAGTAACGGTTTTTGCGGACCCGCCATATACTTGGGGTGTGCCGGGTGCGCAAAGGTGAGCGGCGGTGCTTTCGTTGTGAAACCGACCGAGTAATGTGATCGACTAAGAACACTATGCGAGTATGCGACCTACGAAAAACACAGGCTTGAACAGTTAGCAAATGGATGTACTTCAAATTTTGTTTTCATATCCATAAATACTTTTCTTTAGGGTGCCGGAGGTGGCCCCACTTTGATTTTGTTGTTATTTCATGCTGCATGGTAGGACGGCAGCGAGGTTCCTTCCCGGACAGTTATCATGTGTCAGGACGTATTATGTTTATTTTGTGAATAATAAAGTTTTCTGTTTCTCCTACCTTCCTTCATATAAAATAAATAACTAAATACATAAAAACTCCTCACCAAAAAAAATGTGGATTGAGCGTCAGCAAAAAAAAAAAAGTCTTCCCTTGAGTGAAAAGTTTAATTTTTTTTCTGACAATAAAAAAAAAATCATCATCATTTCATCCCCACCGACGCGCAAGTCGCCGAAGTGGCGTCAAATCGAAAGACTTGCACCAGGCGACCCGTCTACCCGACGGGAGGCCCACGTCACGCGCCACCATTATTATTATCTTCCACATCTTAATGTACATCGCAGCATCATGAACGAACCACAGCAGATTCCTGCCACCCTTTCTGCCAGATCATTTATGTACATAGAAAATAGCAAGTGTCCTATCACACATCACTGGGGCACGCCTGATATTACCTCTGTCTCCCACGAATCGCAGATATTGCTTTGTCAGTGAAAGCGCAATGCGTCTGATGAATGGCTGCGGTGACATGGAGTGTACGTCAGACAGTGGGAAACCAAAATGTCAGTAAGACGTACCATCAAGATGAGTGTAGGGTGAAGTTTCTATGGAGTGCTTCGAAATTGGCGGTGTTTGCTCTACAATTAGTTCTTGATTGTTTCACACTAGCGAAACCTCAAGCCTATTCGAAACGTCATGTGAGAATTAACATAGTTTAATTGGTAAAACAGACTATGACGCACTCTATCTGTGGCTGAATATGACTTACTGTGTGACACTAATTTCAATTTTATTTCATCGCCTGATTACATGTGGTATCAATCCGAACTACTCAGAAAATAGTGTTGGCTCCCTTGTGATAGTCTCAAAGACTATCTGCTGAGAATCAGAACTGGCTGCAGACATGTGCAAAACCTTTCATTGATGTACGTAATTATCTGTTCTTAGCAATTTGTTGCTGAGTGCAGTGATTAGTTCCTTGCTACAGTTACAGTGTTAATTCACATTCCGTGTCGAGAATACGATTTGGCTCCCGAACTCCCCCCTCTTTCCTCTCGTTCATTATCTCAACTATACATTTTTGCTATTATAGGAGATATGCACTGTATACAAATCTTACATTGGTAAGCCAGGGCACCGCATGCGGCCGATACTGATTGTACACTGCTGGCCACCGTAAATGCAACACCAAGAAAAACAAGAGGTAGCACAACAAAATTTATTTTGTATATAACATGTTGATCAAGTATCAAATGATTACGTTTACAGACGTCTGTGACATGTGGTTCCTGCCAGAATCAGTAGTCAGAGTAGCCGCCATTGTTGGAGATCACCGCTGCCACACGTCTCGGCATTGAGTCAAAGAGATGTTGGATGTGTTCCTGGGGTACAGCAGCGCAAGCAGCTTCCACACGTTGCCAAAGATCATCTGGTGTGGCAGCTGGGGATGTAATCTGGGTCACTCGATGAGCAACCATGGACCACATGTTTTCTATCGGCGAAAGATCCGGAGAGCGAGCCGGCCAGGGAAGCAATTCAATCTGGTTATTGACGAAGAACCTTTGGACAATGCGTGCCACGTGTGGTCGCGCATTATCCTGTTTAAATATGACTGTGGCCGAGCCCTGAAGGTAAGGAAGGACAACTGGCTCCAGCACCTCGGATATGTAGCGCCGGCTATTTAAAGTACCGGCAATGCGTACTAGAGGCGTACGAGAGTAATATCCAATACCGCCCCATACCATAATACCCGGTGCAAGACCAGTGTGGCGGTGCATAATGCAGCTGTCCAGCATCCTCTCTCCACGGTGTCTCCACACTCGAATCCGACCATCGTGGTGCTGCAGACAGAAGCGTGCCTCGTCAGTAAAGACAACGTCATTCCATTCTGCCGTACACATCCGTCTGTCATGACACCATTGGCGACGGAGACGTCTGTGGTTCTGCGTCAATGGTAGACGAAGCAATGGACGTCTTGCGGACAGACCATTCTGCTGTAAACGGCGTCGAATGGTACGCGCAGACACTGGATGATGCGTTACAGACCCAATTTGCGGTGCTATGGTTCGGGATGTCACTGAGCGATCCGTCATTGCCATGCGCACAATTTGCCTATCAGCACGTGCCGTGGTGCACCGAGGTGAATGCGATCGACCACGTCGGTCCGTCGTACCCTCCTGCATCCGCATTACAGTTGTTTGGTTTCGTCCAACACGACTAGCGATTTCTCTGTATGATAATCCACAATCTCGGTAAGCCACTATCCTTCCTCTGTCGAACTCGGATACTTGATCAAAAGAAGTTCGCTGTTTTCTACGAGGCCTAACTGATCGTCTTGTGAAACAGCCACAAGGTAAACACACGTGCCGAACGTACACTCGTCGAAATCGCCAAGCCTTAAATGGCGCTATGAGGTGGCGCCACAGGCGCGCGTGATGTGCGTCTGCGCTGAAATTCTGATCAGTTGCATATCTCATCGCTGCAAACTCATGGTGTAAATTTCACTTGATTCGGATGCTTCCTTCAGGGTGTTGCATTTACGGTGGTCAGCAGTGTAATACGTCCTGCATAGAAATATGAGTTGTGGCGCCCTGGGCACCCCTCACGGCGTGGCACCACAAGCGGCAGCTTGTGTCTCTTGGAACTGAAACCGGTCCTGTAAATTCCACACATAATCTGTGTTACGACTTCTGCACCACTTGTTAGCACAGACACAGTGGCTGTGCCAAAGACTGAGACGGCGTGGAGTTTTAAAATTATTTATTGAACTTTCTTCACAATTTCTCCCGCGTCGTCGCTGGCCAGCCCTGCGGATCCCTCCGCCTGGCTGCTGCTGTGTAGATTCTCCGACAATGCGCGCAACGCGCTCCGCTGATCGCACTCGGGAGCCTCAGGCCAATAGTGCTCCACTGAAGCCAGGGTGCCCTGTGGTTGAGATGAACTCGCTGCCGCTCGGCGCCCCAGTACTGGCACGCCCACGGAACCGCATCACCGTGAGGTCAGCTGCCGACGCCTGCTCCACCAGCGGCTGGGAAGCCGTCAGTCGCGATGTCCGCGAGGTCCCGTCATGGACGGACCACGCGGCGTGGAGCCGGGTTGCCGCGAAGTCCGGGCGTCAGTCCCCGGCGGCGCCTGTGACCGAGACCGCGCTGCGGCCGGTCCTGCTGGAAGTTCTCGCTGTAGTTAGTCAGCCATGGTGCCGGCCGAACTCGGGCCGATCCCCCAGAGCTGAAGTTTACATCTGGCGGCGAACGGATGACTCCTGCGAGCTGGAACAGACTCCCGGAATCGCCACCTACGAAGACTGAACATTCGGACACGGACCACATCCGTCCTCAGATCCGAACTGCTGCCTAATGGCTTCTGTCTGTTGCTGCCTGCTGTCCACTATTTATATCCGGCAGGAGGACGTTTTTACCGTCGGTGGTAGCTTTTTGTTATTACTCCTGCAGTATATTGCAGTGTAACTTAGCGTGCTGGTCTCACTTTCCCTTACTCAACACTCTGCAGGCTTCGCTCGGCGCTCGGTCTCTGTGCATCCTTGCATCAGCCTGTAGGTAGACTGCTGCTGTCAACAAGGCTACCTGTGCTTGCCTACTTCGCAACGCCTCGGTCGCCGGTGTGCCTCTGTTTCGCCATTCTCCACTCCATGAAACAATGCTTATTACATGTGGCCACAACACTGCCTCCTCCTGAAAATTAAATTCATCCCCGAATTTACCCTATACGTTAACTCTAGTTCTATCCTATATTCTACTTCTTCCCTACATACATCCAAGTTGCCCTGACTCATGCCCTACTGGTAATCCGTTCTACAGGAATCCCACGGAGCGTTCTTGCATTATCATGCTGAATCCTCCATTTTAATAAGACATATACCGCACCGATAAATACAATCGACACGATAATAGTAGTGGTAGAAATACCAATGGTCACTATGCTACGTTTCCGCCTGGTATCGTACTCTTCCACATGCCTTAATAATTGCTGCATTGAAATTTGACCTTTCTCCGAATCTACTAGTTTATCTATCGTTTGAAATAGGGTGGCATCCAAGGTATTGTTAATATACGTCAAATTTTCTCCTGGAGCGATGCTGAATGATGCATCTGGCCAGTACAAAGTCAGATGAGTATCTGTAACCTTGGTGACTCCCGTGACTATCGCTGGTAAGCTGAAACGATCCCCTACTATTTCACAATTTGTCCCGTTGATTAGCAAACCACTGTCCCGTAGTTCCACCTGCGTGATTGCGGCCCAATTCCCATTCTCATAACACTTGGCTGATATCCTCTCCGTAGCGAATACTGAATACAACCAATACCTCACAACTTGCTGAAAATGTGGCGTAGGCTTCACTATTATTCTCCGACACTCCAAAGCTTCTGCTTCTGCTTCTGCCCTAAATAACTGGGTATCACACGACCCCTTACCCATGAAAACAACCCGTGATGGACAAATGGAAACTGACTCCGTTAGACATCTACTCAACTCTAAACTGGACATAGTAGCGTGAGTATCCCCCTCCTTAGAAATTAATAAAACTCCTGTGTCCTGAACTGTACGCCCTTCCCCATGCAATCCCATCTGACCGGATAAGGATGCACTGTGTAACAGTGATACTGTCTCTCCACACTAGTTACTGGAAATCTAATCTCTATATACATCTTAACTAGATCCGTTGTTACCTTAATCCTACACATATGACAAAAAAGTGGCATACTCGCTTCAATTATCGGCACTATGTGCTCTACGCCCTCTGGAAACTCTCCCTCTGCCTGCTTCAGACTACGTCTGAATTTTTCTGGTGACATCAACGTCACACTCACCTGCCTGTGCAATGCGTGAGGTACTGCCACTTGCAATTCATCCATCCTCACCCGTGCATCACCAATGCTGTTAACCAGTTCCCGCAGCAATTTAGCCATTTCCCGCTTCCTTTCCACTATATCCAATCGTGTTTGTACCTGTTCCAGAACCGTTTTCAATAATTTCTGTGTTTCTTCTATATGTGTTCGTAACCCTGTAGCCATCCCACGCACCACTCGTGTCACATTCAACAACTCTGTACCTAATACCCGTATGTCTGTTGTATGTACACTCCTGGAAACGGAAAAAGAACACATTGACACCGGTGTGTCAGACCCACCATACTTGCTCCGGACACTGCGAGAGGGCTGTACAAGCAATGATCACACGCACGGCACAGCGGACACACCAGGAACCGCGGTGTTGGGCGTCGAATGGCGCTAGCTGCGCAGCATTTGTGCACCGCCGCCGTCAGTGTCAGCCAGTTTGCCGTGGCATACGGAGCTCCATCGCAGTCTTTAACACTGGTAGCATGCCGCGACAGCGTGGACGTGAACCGTATGTGCAGTTGACGGACTTTGAGCGAGGGCGTATAGTGGGCATGCGGGAGGCCGGGTGGACGTACCGCCGAATTGCTCAACACGTGGGGCGTGAGGTCTCCACAGTACATCGATGTTGTCGCCAGTGGTCGGCGGAAGGTGCACGTGCCCGTCGACCTGGGACCGGACCGCAGCGACGCACGGATGCACGCCATGACCGTAGGATCCTACGCAGTGCCGTAGGGGACCGCACCGCCACTTCCCAGCAAATTAGGGACACTGTTGCTCCTGGGGTATCGGCGAGGACCATTCGCAACCGTCTCCATGAAGCTGGGCTACGGTCCCGCACACCGTTAGGCCGTCTTCCGCTCACGCCCCAACATCGTGCAGCCCGCCTCCAGTGGTGTCGCGACAGGCGTGAATGGAGGGACGAATGGAGACGTGTCGTCTTCAGCGATGAGAGTCGCTTCTGCCTTGGTGCCAATGATGGTCGTATGCGTGTTTGGCGCCGTGCAGGTGAGCGCCACAATCAGGACTGCATACGACCGAGGCACACAGGGCCAACACCCGGCATCATGGTGTGGGGAGCGATCTCCTACACTGGCCGTACACCACTGGTGATCGTCGAGGGGACACTGAATAGTGTACGGTACATCCAAACCGTCATCGAACCCATCATTCTACCATTCCTAGACCGGCAAGGGAACTTGCTGTTCCAACAGGACAATGCACGTCCGCATGTATCCCGTGCCACTCAACGTGCTCTAGAAGGTGTAAGTCAACTACCCTGGCCAGCAAGATCTCCGGATCTGTCCCCCATTGAGCATGTTTGGGACTGGATGAAGCGTCATCTCACGCGATCTGCACGTCCAGCACGAACGCTGGTCCAACTGAGGCGCCAGGTGGAAATGGCATGGCAAGCCGTTCCACAGGACTACATCCAGCATCTCTACGATCGTCTCCATGGGAGAATTGCAGCCTGCATTGCTGCGAAAGGTGGATATACACTGTACTAGTGCCGACATTGTGCATGCTCTGTTGCCTGTGTCTATGTGCCTGTGGTTCTGTCAGTGTGATCATGTGATGTATCTGACCCCAGGAATGTGTCAATGAAGTTTCCCCTTCCTGGGACAATGAATTCACGGTGTTCTTATTTCAATTTCCAGGAGTGTATATCCACTAACTTTCATATGCTTTCCTCCCCGTCGCGAATAACTGTTAAAGAATTGTTCAAACCCTCAATATCGTCTCTATCCGCTGTTCCAAAAATTGTTTTCACCAACTTCCCACCCACATTCAACCAACCCCTCTTTACTCTCTTTCTCCTCCCTGGTATCATGCTCACTACTTGGCGCAGTTGTTCCCTTATTTCCTTACATGACCTATCCAAAGCCTCGTACTCTTCTTGCACGTCCCGTGAAATTCCGTTCTTAGATGCAACCGTTTCCACACTCAATACCACCTCCTGCAGCTGCCGCATCTCGTTCTTTACCTGCAGGATGTTGAGTGCCAGCCGAAACGTCCACTCGTGACTCATGAGGACCACATCCGGTTGTTACCCGAACAACACCCCACTTCGCAACGGAATATCCTGTACCTGGCCAGGTTGCATCAGCTGCCAGAGGACTACGCCCCATACTATCCACTGCGTCACCTACAGAATGGAGAGAGAAGGAAAAAACTCCCATCACTACCCCTTAATACCAATAAAATAACCATAGTCCGTGCACAAAAATAATACACACATGAAAGTCCAAACGGCATTCTTTTATACTCGAAGTGACCACAATGCGTCGTAAATGCTGTTTTTGGCCTGTCCTCCGGACATACTTCAATCTGGTGACAACCGCTTCGCAAATCCATAGTGGAGAAAAATTTACACTACCCTAGGTTTTCTAACGTTTCTGTGATATTCGAACTCGCCACTGTCCGTTCATTCAAATGTCTGTAATCGCAACAAAAGCGAAATGTTTTCGACCCATCCGGTGTCTTCTTCGGAACTAGGACCACGCTACTAGACCAAGGACTATTATTGTGCTGGATTATACCGTCTTCCAGTTGTTGCTCTATTAATTGCTCTACTACTGGTTGTAATTGTTTCGGTAGTCTATATGGCTTACGAGACACCGGAGCGTGATTTCCTGTCGGAATACGACGCTGTGTAATCGGTGTAGCAGGTAACGTACCCTGTGCTTCAAACAATGCTTTATACTTTAGTAATAATGCTTGCATACCCGAACGATCATTTCCTCTCAAATGATTTACCTTGTCACGAAGTGCGGACGTGCTGACGGTTTGCTTTACATCATAGTCTAGCCTCGAACTACCGATATCCTCTTCATCCATTAACTCTACTGTGGCTATTACTAATCCCTTCGGCAGATCGACATCATCCCGCCCGAAGCTATCTAAACTCACCGGAACCATAAACTGCCCGTTTATGTCCATTACCCGTGATACACTCCTACGAATAAAGCAATGCTTTTCGTCTAAAACCTCATTACTCGATAGTGGCTCTACCGAGAATAGCCCCTGCTGTGGCACATCGACTTCCACTGGTACCCAGATCAACTTCCCCGTACCTGTTCGTAATTTGTCACACGAAATCACCTTTAATGCACTTGTACGCAGTTTAGTTGGTATCACCTTAGCTATAGGTGCACCTTGCGACTCTGAAACATTTGCAACGGCTGTACCCATCGAGAACAAGTTCCCATCGAGTTCCAGCGTATGTTGCGAAAGGTCAATTTTGGCGTGATGTTTAATCAGAAATTCCAACCCAAGTATCGCTGAAAATCCCTGTCCCACAGTTGACAACACCTCCATTTGCTCCCGGAACCACACGTTCCCTATCTTAAACTTGAGCTGTGCTGTCCCTAGTGCATCAAATTTTTTATCACCTACTGCGCGCAATCTGTATCTCGGAAATTCCAATCCTTTCTTGCCCACGAGGTCCACACTGACCACTGATACATGCGCAACCAGTATCCACTAAAACTCTTCGCCACTTATCTTTTATCCAAATCATCAAATTACAATCCGCCTTTTCGTGCACTCTCTGAGTACCTCTTTTTACTGGGAATGCCTCCCGATGGCAGGAACACTTCCTTTTTCGTTTAACAGCTTTTTACCTGCTGTATCGTTAACCCGTTTTTTGGCTTTACACTGCCGGCCCTTATGCCCTATTTTCTGACAATTGAAACACTGCGGTTCCCGACGTTCTCCCTTATAATGACGTTGCTTCCCACAACGGTTACAGTCTTTGGAAGACGAAAAACTTTTATTGTCATTGCGACTTCTAGTGGCGCTATCCACTTCCTGCAAATGTGTAGCTATGCGCAATGCTGCTGCTAAGTCACTTGGATTTTCCATCCGTATCCGGCGTGAAAAATCCGGCGAGACCCCTCGCAAAAATGCGTCTAAAGCTCTATTCTCCGCTTCTTTAATTGAACTTCATTTGCACTCGCATCTTGTGTTAACTCCTACGTCTGCGCATTCGTTCTCCTAATTCTGTCTGAAAATTCTTCTACCGTTTCGCCCGTTTTTTGCATCATCCTCCCCAATTTTTCTCTAAAATACCTGGCATTGTTTTGTTTCCTAAACCATTGAAATAATCCCTCAGCCAACTCTGTGAACGTAGTAGCATCCCTTAACCCTTCATAGTATGCCACACAAGTCTTTGCGTCACCTACTAACCGTAACCTCGCCATTTGCAATTATATTTCATCCCACCAGCCACACAGTCTAGCCGTACTACGTACGTCACCAATAAAAACATTCACATTCTCTGACGTTTTACTCGAGAAGGAAGGTATCAACAATCTGATACTAAAATGTAAACTTTCACGGCCGGAAATATCATGTCCATTATAATTATCCGGGCTGTTATGCCGTGGTCGGTTGATGAATGCTGTGGTGATTCCCAACGTTTCGTCTCCGACTGCGGGAGACATCTTCAAGGGGGTCCGTAGCTTGATGGAAGGTCCAACACACACACTGGCTCGCTACTGACTGCCGCTAAATTCCGTGTCCGCGCTCCCCCGCGCCGCGGCGTGACGTCACGTGTTTTGAAAACGTCAGTGCAATTGGCCGCTGTCCGTCGCCGTCGATCGCCGTTGCCATCACCCAGTAGTGGACGAGTGGTACACATCTTCTTTAACACCGGCATCCAAATACCGTTTAATTTGACGCCCTCCTCCTTTCTGTTGAAATTATTTGGGTGTTTAGCGATTTCGATTGCCTCCCTGTAGAGCCTTTCGTAATATCCGCTCGTGGCCGCTAGTACTTGCGTCTCCTCGAAACGAATATTGTGGTTCCCTGGCTGGAAAGCATGCTCCGCAACAGCTGATCGTTCCGTTTCTCCTCTTCTACAATTTCCCTTGTGCTCTTCCAAACGTTTAGAAACAGTTCTTTTAGTGGTACCCACATAAACATCACCACAGCTGCATGGGATCCTATACACTCCAGATCTTTCCAATGGTTTGCGAGCGTCGTTGGCAGGCCTAAGGTATTCCCGTATCTTCCTGGTGGGCTTGTAAATTACGGTAATATTCGGCTTCGTCAAGATCCTCCCTATTCTTTCCGTTACATTTTTAACAAACTGCAGGAAAACCTTAGATTCTGCAGTAGCCTGTACGTCAGTATGATTTCTGCGTGGCTGCCTCAACGCACGTTTTATTTCGGCGGACGAATATCCGTTCTTCGTTAGTGCATTGTGGAGATGTTCCATCTCAGCGTCGAGCAACTCAGGTTCACAAATATTTCTAGCTCTGTCCGCTAACGTCTTGATAACACCCCGCTTCTGTTGTGGGTGGTGGTTCGAATCCCGACGACTACGGCGTCACTTGTCCAGGTTGCACGTGTCTCTGGCATTTTCCGTGTGGTATACCTCACCTCTGAAAAAAAAATTATATTACCCAGAAGCAAGTTCTTAGCACGTCTAATGGCAAGTCATCTAGACTTACCACATTGCCCGTTACATGACCATAGAAGCCACACACATCACAAGTGCTTGGTACAAATTTATCCCAAGGAGTGACATTACCAGTCAATCCGCACACTACACATTTAGATGGTACTACGTTAACGTGACTATCATTCCCATGAAACTGCGATAAGTCCACTGGGCTGCTAGGCCTTTCACATGACACCCTCACATCCCTTAACGTTACGCCAGCGTGCCTCTGTTTTGCCATTCTCCACTGCGTGAAGCAACGCTTACTACATGTGACCGCAACATCTGCATAACAAATATTATCGTCTGGTACACAGGTGAAATGATGGTCTCTGATGTTATGTGTGTTACAATTTGATAAGTAATCAGTTCAGTACTACCTTCTTTCACTGCTCAGAACTGCACTGAAATTCAGCGCGTCCTACATGAAAGTTCCCACGAGTATGGTACATTTTTGTGGGCTCATTCCCACCTATACCTCACTTTCGATGTATTACCTCGACCTCACAAATTAGCGCCTCTTTACAAAAGCTCAAAACAATTGCCGGATGCCGAGATACTGGGTGCTGCTCTATGTTTTTATCATACTAGTCAATTGCCTAATGTATTCTTATTTGAAATGGTTCATTCCAAAAGCTTTTACACAGGAACTTGCGCCTTTGACAATTTTTGAGACGCAATTACATTTTTATTTTAAAACCAGGGAAGAAAGTCGATCCGTTTGAAAAATGGTTTAACAGAAGAATGATGAAAATTAAGTGCCTGGTAAGATAAGAAATGAAGAGTTTCATTGCAGTAACGTCGACGAAAGGAACACACGGGAAATATTAATTAAAACAGCGTGACATAAGACGTGTTAAGATGGCAGGAGAAAATATCCGTGGTACCAGAGAGAGCAGAAGAGCACGAAAGCTATAGGTGAAAAATGGCTCTGAGCACTATGGGACTTAACATCTATGGTCATCAGTCCCCTAGAACTTAGAACTACTTAAACCTAACTAACCTAAGGACATCACACAACATCCAGTCATCACGAGCTATAGGAGAAGACAGAAGTGAAGTACATGCATCATATAACCTAAAAAAAAAAGTGTAAATTGAATGGCTGATACAGAAGGAAAAGCTGTGACGAGCTGCATCAAATCATGAAAGGACTGCAGGGAAAGACACTTTATTTGAGAATTGTGTCTATTTTGTTACTGTTTTTTCAGTTGTTGTCTTTAGTCCAAAGTTTGGTTTCATGTAGTTCTTTGCGCTAAACGAACATGTGCATTATCTCTATGTAAATACTGCAACCTGCATCAGTTGGATCTTATTACCATATTCAACCCTTGGTCTTTCTCAACTGTTGTTTCCCTTCCCTCCTCCCCCCCCCCCCCCCACACCCATCTTCAGCCCACACATACACACCGCCAGCCATTATCAATTACGATTGCTTGTTGCCTCAGGACGTGTCCTATTAAACGACCCTTACCTTTAGTCAAGTTGTAAAATAACTTTCTTTTTTTTCTCTCCTCTGTCGACTCCTGCCTAGTTGTCGAATATGAGGTTCTAGCAGACCTGCTTCCTCAGATTATTTGACAACATTCAGACGAATCGTATTAATGAGTTTAATTACGAAAAGTAAATGTCAATACTTGTTGTTGTTGTTGTGGTCTTCAGTCCCGAGACTGGTTTGATGCAGCTCTCCATGCTACTCTATCCCGTGCAAGCTTCTTCATCTCCCAGTACCTACTGCAACCTACATCCTTCTGAATCTGCTTAGTATATTCATCTCTTGGTCTCCCCCTACGATTTTTACCCTCCACGCTGCCCTCCAATACTAAATTGGTGATCCCTTGATGCCTCAGAACATGTCCTACCAGCCGATCCCTTCTTCTGGTCAAGTTGTGCCACAAACTTCTCTTCTCTCCAATCCTATTCAATACTTCCTCATTAGTTATGTGATCTACCCATCTAACCTTCAGCATTCTTCTGTAGCACCACATTTCGAAAGCTTCTATTCTCTTCTTGTCCAAACTATTTATCGTCCATGTTTCACTTCCATACATGGCTACACTCCATACAAATACTTTCAGAAATGACTTCCTGACACTTAAATCTATACTCGATGTTAACAAATTTCTCCTCTTCAGAAACGCTTTCCTTTGCCATTGCCAGTCTACATATTATATCCTCTCTACTTCGACCATCATCAGTTATTTTGCTCCCCAAATAGAAAAACTCCTTTACTACTTTAAGTGTCTCATTTCCTAATCTAATACCCTCAACATCACCCGACTTAATTCGACTACATTCCATTATCCTCGTTTTGCTTTTGTTGATGTTCATCTTATATCCTCCCTTCAAGACACCATCCATTCCGTTCAACTGCTCTTCTAAGTCCTTGGCTGTCTCTGACAGAATAACAATGTCATCGGCGAACCTCAAAGTTTTTATTTCTTCTCAATGGATTTTAATACTTACTCCGAATTTTTCTTTTGTTTCCTTTACTGCTTGCTCAATATACAGATTGAATAACATTGGGGAGAGGCTACAACCCTGTCTCACTCCCTTCCCAATGACTGCCCCTCGACTCTTATAACTGCCATCTGGTTTCTGTACAAATTGTAAATAGCCTTTCGCTCCCTGTATTTTACCCCTGCCACCCTTAGAATTTGAAAAAGAGTATTCCAGTCAACATTGTCAAAAGCTTTCTCTAAGTCTACAAGTGCTAGAAACGTAGGTTTGCCTTTCCTTAATCTTTCTTCTAAGATAAGTCGTAAGGTCAGTATTGCCTCACGTGTTCCAGTATTTCTACGGAATCCAAACTGATCTTCCCCGAGGTCGGCTTCTACTAGTTTTTCCATTCGTCTGTAATGAAATCGTGTTAGTATTTTGCAGCTGTGGCTTATTAATCTGATTGTTCGGTAATTTTCACATCTGTCAACACCTGCTTTCTTTGGGATTGGAATTATTATATTCTTCTTGAAGTCTGAGGGTGTTTCGCCTGTTTGTCAATACTTATCTTTGGGAAATACACAGATGTGTCGCAAGCAAAGTGCAACATGCAAGATAAGCAATGTTCTCAGTATAGACAATCCCAAGTCGCTGCTACACAAGTCGCTAGTCTTGAAGCTGCTCTTGTACTGGGACGCGACCAGTCGTGGGCGGCGCTTATGTCCTCTCCGCATAGAGGCCGCTGCTGTCGCGTTGTCGTCCTGGAGAGGGGTCGGTCAGCGTGTGACTGGCTGACGTCTTGTCACGGCCCTCCCTGCTCTATCGTTCTGGACTGGCGTTCCGGCGCTTGACTTCACGCCATAACATCCTCATTATCCGATCGACCCTTCTAATATTCAGCGTTCTTCTGGTGCACCATATTTCAAAAGCTTCTGTTTTATTCTTGTCTTAACTGTTTATAGCTCACGTTCGGGGCTACACTTCAGGCGAATACCTTCTGGAACAATTAAGTTTTTATTGGAGGTAAATTACGAGGGTATTTCGGGAAGTTAAGATACACCGTACGCCAGAGGAACAGAAGAGTTTTGGCGCGCAAGTTGGCAACACTCGTGTTAACCTTGAACCGTTAGCTTTCTTCTCGCGGTCGTTCGGCAGTTGAATGTTGCTTCTGGTTGGAGTAGGTCGTGTTTAAAATGGCTGCGCCGGTTCAGAATCCCGCCAAATGCGAAGTGCGCTCCGTCATACGTTTTCTTCATGCAAAAGGTCAGCGACCAGCGGATATTCACAAAGAAATTGTTTCTGTTTATGGGAACATTATGAATCGACAAAATGTAACGAAATGGTGTCGTCATTTCTCTGAAGGTAGGACCGATGTCCATGACGAACAAAGAACATGTCGGCCATCTATGATCAATGACAACTCCTTTTGACGTTGTGACAGTCAAGTTAGGGTACAGGAAATTGTGTGCGTGCTGGGTTCCAAAACTGTTAACGGAAGAACACAAAAAGAAATGGATGGGCTTTCCACTCGACTTCCTCACACGCTATGCTGAAGCAGGTGATGAGTTCCTTGATCACATTGTGACAGGTGACGAGACGTGGGTTTATCACCATACACCTGAATCCAAGCAACAATCAATGCAATGGCGCCATTCGAATTCACCGAAAGCCAAGAAAAGCAAAACGTTGATATAAGCGAAGAAAATCAAGGCTTCTGCTTTTTGGGACACTCAAGGCATTCTTCTGTTGGAATTTATGCCTCCTGTAACGACAATTATTGCTAATGCATATTGCCAGAATTTGATACGACTTCGAAGGGAAATTCAAAACAAACGCAGGGGAATGCTGACAAGCGGAATCCGCTTGCTTCATGACAACTCTCGGCCTCACACAGCGCTCGTAACCGAAGCACTACTCAAACAATTCAAATGGGACGTATTGGACCATCCACCATACAGCCCGGACCTTGCGCCCACCGACTTCCATGTCTTCCGTTACCTGAAGTCACATCTTGATGGAAAAACATTGCACGACGATGGAGAGATCAAAGATGAAGTTGGCATGTGGTTCTGACAACAGGTGGCAACCTTCTATGACTGTGGGATACAAAAGCTTGTGCACCGACTTAAAAAATGTTTGAATAATGGGGCTGATTATGTCGAAAAATAACAAATAATCCAGTTAATAAGATGTAAATGAGATTTCCTAAATAAATGTTCCATTTAAGGACTGCGAGCCATTGTATCTTTACTTTTCGAAATGCCCTCGTAGTTTATTCTTTTCAGAAATGTTTTTTTTTTTTTTCTGGCAGTTGCATCCTGCTTTTTCTATCCTCTCTACACTGACCACTACCACTTATTGCTTAAATATCAAAACTCAGGTACTACTTTTTATGTCCTTTATCCTAATATAATTCCCTCAGTACCACCTGGTGTAAATCGATTACATTTCATTGTCCTTGTTCTACTATCGTATCAACTATTTCGATGACACTGTCCACGCCGTTCAGCTCCATCTCTAAGTCGTTTGCCGTTACCAAGAGAGGTACAGCATCACCGGCGAAACTCAAAGCTTTTTCTTCTTTTTCTCTCTGAACTTTAATTTCCTTTAAAAATTTCTCCTTAGTATCTTTGACCAGTTTCTCAATGGACAGACTAATTAACGTCGGGAATAAAATACAACACTCTCGCACTGCCTTCTCAACAACGGCTACCCTTCCTGACCTTCAACCACAATCTGGTTCTTTTATACACTTCGTAAATAACCTTTCACTCCTTGTATTTTATCTCTACGATCATCAGAACTTAAGCGTGTCTTCCAGTCAACATTGTCAAATGTTTTCTCAAAATTGATGAATGCTGGAAACGTATGTTTGTCGTTCTTCAACCTATTTTTTAAAATGTCGTCGTTATTGCCTCTCGTGTTCCTACATTTCTTTGGAATCCTAACTGGTCATCCCTGACTCCTCCTTCCGCAACTATTTTTTCATAGACACTTCTGTAAATAATTCGTGTCAGTATTTTGCCCACATGACTTACTAAAGCGAAGGGTCGGTAATAGTCCCATCTAACATCCACCTTTGGCGTTAGAATTATTAAGTTCTTCTTTATGTCTGAGGGTACTGCTAATATGTCATATATATTGCATACCGGTACCCCATAGAATAGTCTGTCATGGTGTTTTCTACTGACAATCTCAATAATTTTGAGAGAACGTCGCCTATTACAAATATCTCATTTCGACTTATGTGATTCAATGCTCTGCAGTTCAGTAGAGTATCTAATATGTTATTCAAGGACTTTGCCTATCTATCACTAAGGCTGTTGTCAGTATTCAGCCTTGAAGCAACAATTCTTAACCGAAAGGATTCAGTTCCGACAGGAATTTACATTCAGATTAACGAACAGTAAACAGTGTGAATGATGGGGCGACTGTATAGTGTGTGGGGTCCTGGGTAAAAATGCATTTAACATATACTTGAGTACGTTATTCCCAATCAGACATTAAGTATGGGTTATTATGATGCATGGAACATCTGCTGTTGAACTCTGTCCAGCAAAGTAGTTTCTGAGTCTGCAACACGCACAAGACAGAAAAAATTAATACAACAAATACTGAAATGTATCCCCGTAATCATAATTTATGGTGTTTAGGCTGCCGTCGGTGAATCTGAAAACTATTCATATCTACAATTTAGCTTCGACCCTAGTTACAGATACGCAAATAAAACTCTTTTCTTTCCTGTGTCTTTCAAAAAGAAGTAGTAGACGCTCAAGATACGGTTAAGTGGGGAAATATCTCGGTTCAAATGGCTCTGAGCACTATGGGACTTAACTTCTGAGATCATCAGTCCCCTAGAACTTAGAACTACTTAAACCTAACTAACCTAAGGTCATCACACACATCCCTCCCCGAGGCAGGATTCGATCCTGCGACCGTAGCGGTCGCGCAGTTCCGGACTGTAGCGCCTAGAACTGCTAGGCCACCCCGGCCGGCGGAAATATCTTTTCCTGCCACTACTCTATAGATGTGACAACATACCACAATATATTTGGCAACACTGTGACCTTCGAGTTAGTTCCTAGAGTGGCGGGGAATCCGCCTGATACAGTCACTTGATATTTTTCTCTCATTTTGATTAAATACGCTGAATTATTATCACATAAGGAACGGTAAAGGTTTGAAGATTTATGTTTTTGAGTTCAGCAAGCTCGCTCCAAGCTGAAACTACACCAGTTTCACCTTTTATATTGAAAATTATCCATCTTGGCCAATATTGGGGCGACAGTTGTCCGCTGGCTGAGAAGTGAAGTGTTATCCCTTCAAAGGGAAGAGTGAGGTAGCTGTCGAGTGACATGTTGCCGTAAACCGAATTTTTACTTCTTCTGTGACAAACTTACCCTCAGTTAGATCGACAGTCAGTAAAGAAATCTTTGGAAAACTTCTCTCTCATAAGATTTCTTCCGACCTTGATTCAGTACACTGCTGATATAAATATGAAAAACTTCCACATTTGCAAACTTGTTACAGCAGCTTTTTCTCCTCTCCAGAGAAAATTCTAAATTTTTGTGAAGCAACAAATGTAGTGACATAACTGGGACACTGAATAATTTGTTAACTTGATTTCGTTATGTGTATACCCACACATATGGATTGGGGGGAAGGAATGAAAGAGGAAGCCGCCTTGTAGAATTTTGCACATAGCATAAATTAATCATAGCTAACACTTGGTTCAAGAATCATGAAAGGAGGCTGTATACATGGAAGAAGCCTGGAGATACTGACAGGTTTCAGATAGATTATATAATGGTAAGACAGAGATTTAGGAACCAGGTTTTAAATTGTAAGACATTTCCTGGGGCAGATGTAGATTCTGACCACAATCTATTGGTTATGAACTGCAGATTGAAACTGAAGAAACTGCAAAAAGGTGGGAATTTAAGGAGATGGGACCTGGATAAACTGAAAGAACCAGAAGTTGTAGAGAGTTTCAGGGAGAGCATTAGGGAACAATTGACAGGAATGGGGGAAAGAAATACAGTAGAAGAAGAATGGGTAGCTCTGAGGGATGAAGTGGTGAAGGCAGCAGACGATCAAGTAGGTAAAAAGACGCGGGCTAATAGAAATCCTTGGGTAACAGAAGAAATATTGAATTTAATTGATGAAAGGAGAAAATATAAAAATGCAGTAAATGAAGCAGGCAAAAAGGAATACAAACGTCTCAAAAATGAAATCGACAGGAAGTGCAAAATGGCTAAGCAGGGATGGCTAGAGGACAAATGTAAGGATGTAGAGGCTTGTCTCACTAGGGGTAAGATAGATACTGCGTACAGGAAAATTAAAGAGACCTTTGGAGAGAAGAGAACCACTTGTATGAATATCAAGAGCTCAGATGGCAACCCAGTTCTAAGCAAAGAAGGGAAAGCAGAAAGGTGGAAGGAGTATATAGAGGGTTTATACAAGGGCGATGTACTTGAGGACAATATTATGGAAATGGAAGAGGATGTAGATGAAGATGAAATGGGAGATACGATACTGCGTGAAGAGTTTGACAGAGCACTGAAAGACCTGAGTCAAAACAAGGCCCCGGGAGTAGACAACATTCCATTAGAACTACTGATGGCCTCAGGAGAGCCAGTCATGACAAAACTCTACCATCTGGTGGGCACGATGTATGAGACAGGCGAAATACCCTCCGACTTCAAGAAGAATATAATAATTCCAATCCCAAAGAAAGCAGGTGTTGACAGATGTGAAAGTTACCGAACTATCAGTTTAATAAGTCACAGCTGCAAAATACTAACGCGAATTCTTTACAGACGAATGGAAAAACTGGTAGAAGCCGACCTCGGGGAAGATCAGTTTGGATTCCGTAGAAATGTTGGAACACGTGAGGCAATACTGACCTTACGACTTATCTTGGAAGAAAGATTAAGAAAAGGCAAACCTACGTTTCTAGCATTTGTAGACTTAGAGAAAGCTTTTGACAATGTTGACTGGAATACTCTCTTTCAAATTCTGAAGGTGGCAGGGGTAAAATACAGGGAGCGAAAGGCTATTTACAATTTGTACAGAAACCAGATGGCAGTTATAAGAGTCGAGGGGCATGAAAGGGAAGCAGTGGTTGGGAAAGGAGTGAGACAGGGTTGTAGCCTCTCCCCGATGTTATTCAATCTGTATATTGAGCAAGCAGTAAAGGAAACAAAAGAAAAATTCGGAGTAGGTATTAAAATTCATGGAGAAGAAGTAAAAACTTTGAGGTTCGCCGATGACATTGTAATTCTGTCAGAGACAGCAAATGACTTGGAAGAGCAGTTGAACGGAATGGACAGTGTCTTGAAAAGAGGTTATAAGATGAACATCAACAAAAGCAAAACGAGGATAATGGAATGTAGTCAAATTAAGTCGGGTGATGCTGAGGGAATTAGATTAGGAAATGAGACACTTAAAGTAGTAAAGGAGTTTTGGTATTTAGGGAGTAAAATAACCGATGATGGTCGAAGTAGAGAGGATATAAAATGTAGACTGGCAATGGCAAGGAAAGCGTTTCTCAAGAAGAGAAATTTGTTAACATCGAGTATAGATTTAGGTGTCAGGAAGTCGTTTCTGAAAGTATTTGTATGGAGTGTAGCCATGTATGGAAGTGAGACATGGACGATAACTAGTTTGGACAAGAAGAGAATAGAAGCTTTCGAAATGTGGTGCTACAGAAGAATGCTGAAGATAAGGTGGGTAGATCACGTAACTAATGAGGAGGTATTGAATAGGATTGGGAAGAAGAGAAGTTTGTGGCACAACTTGACTAGAAGAAGGGATCGGTTGGTAGGACATGTTCTGAGGCATCGAGGGATCACAAATTTAGCATTGGAGGGCAGCGTGGAGGGTAATAATCGTAGAGGGAGACCAAGAGATCAATACACTAAGCAGATTCAGAAGGATGTAGGTTGCAGTAGGTACTGGGAGATGAAGAAGCTTGCACAGGATAGAGTAGCATGGAGAGCTGCATCAAACCAGTCTCAGGACTGAAGACCACAACAACAACAACATACCCACACTTTTCCATACTTTCGTAATAGTACTGTAACGCAACTTCAATACGACTGAGATCTGCGCATAGTCAAAGCCTGTTTTTACACAAAAAGTGCACAATATCTTGCTAACTCTCAAAGATTTAGGGGCGTGTTTTACAGGACCTTTGTGTTACTACAGAATACTTTTGTTGTGAGCCTAGAGTGGTAAACTGCAGTACATTTTAATTAGCACAGTGCGTTTTCTTTGTTAGTTTATTGAACGCAACAGATAAACTTAAGAAATAAGTTATCATCAGCGATGTTGTCTTTCACACTACCTAACATTATCAAAATTGTAGTTTCCTCGTTCGCTTGTTTCGTTTTCTTCAAAGCTTTTGAGTCTTCTTTGTTGGTCATTGATAAGATTTCCTAGAACTGTTTGCTTTTCCGATTTGAAACTGTATGTTATATTCATCTTACGAGAAATCTTTGTGGATGTTCGTGTTTTCTAATTGGTGTCACGTTGTCATTTTCTTTAGGTTATTATATGTTAGACGTGATGCCAATGAAAGCATTCTCAAGGAAAACTGCTTAAAGTTAATAATATAAAAAAGAACGCTATTTAATCGTAATGTTAACAGTATCGTGTTGCTGTTGTGTTCTTCAGTATTGAGACTGGTTTTTTGCAGCTCTCCATGCTACTCTATCCTGTGCAAGCTTCTTCATCTCCCAGTACCTACTGCAGCCTACATCCTTCTGAATCTGCTTAGTGTATTCATCTCTTGGTCTCCTCTACCATTTTTACCCTCCACGCTCCCCTCAAAACTAAATTGGTGATCCCTTGATGCCTCAGAACATGTCCTACTAACCGATCCATTCTTCTTGTCAAGTTGTGCCACAAACTCTTCCTTAATTCTATTCAATACTTCCTCATTAGTTATGTGATCTACCCATCTAATCTTCAGCATTCTTCTGTAGCACCACATTTGGAAGGTTCTATTCTCTTCTTGTCCAAACTATTTATCGTCCATGTTTCACTTCCATACATGGCTACACTCCATACAAATACTTTCAGAAACGAGTTCCTGACACGTAAATCTATACTCGATGTTAACAAATATTTCTTCTTCAGAAACGCTTTCCTTGTCATTGCCAGTCTACATTTTATATCGTCCCTACTTCGACCATTATCAGTTATTTTGCTCCCCAAAAAGTAAAACTCCTTTACTAAATTAAGTGTCTCATTTCCTGATCTAATTCCCTCAGCATCACCCGACTTCATTCGACTACATTCCATTATCCTCGTTTTGCTTTTGTTGATGTTCATCTTATATTCTCCTTTCAAGACACTATCCATTGCCTTCAACTGTTCTTCCAAGTCCTTTGCTGTCTCTAGCAGAATTAAAATGTCGTCGGCGAACCTCAAAGTTTTTATTCCTTCTCCATGGATTTCAATCCCTACTCCGAACTTTTCTTTTGTATAAATTGAATAACATCGGGGATACACTGTCACACTCCCTTCCCAACCACTACTTCCCTTTCATGCCCCTCGACTCTTATAAATGCCATCTGGTTTCTGTACAAATTGTAAATAGCCTTTCGCTCCCTTTATTTCACCCCTGTCACCTTTAGAATTTTAAAGAGAGTATTCCAGTCAACATTGTCAAAAGCTTTCTCTAAGTCTGCAAATGCTAGAAACGTAGGTTTGCCTTTCCGTAATCCTTCTTCTAAGATAAGTCGTACGGTCAGTATTGCCTCACGTGTTCAAACATTTCTACGGAACCCAAAAACTGATCTTCCCCGAGGCCAGCTTCTACCAGTTTTCCCATTCGTCTGTAAAGAATTCGCGTTAGTGTTTTGCAGCTGTGTCTTATCAAACTGATAGTTCGGTAATTTCCACATCTGTCAACAACTGCTTTCTTTGGGATTGGAATTATTATATTCTTCTTGAAGTCTGAGGGTATTTCCCCTGCCTCGTACATCGTGCTCACCAGATGGTAGAGTTTTGTCAAGACTGGCTCTCCCAAGGCCGTCAGTAGTTCTAATGGAATGTTGTCTATTCCCGGGGCCTTGTTTCGACTTAGGTCTTTCAGTGCTCGATCAAATTCTTCACGCAGTATCGTATCTCCCATTTCATCTTCATCTACATCCTCTTCCATTTCCATAATATTGTCCTCAAGTACATCGTCCTTGTATAGACCCTCTATATACTCCTTCCACCTTTCTGCTTTCTCTTCTTTGCTTAGAACTGGGTTTCCATCTGAGCTCTTGATATTCATACAAGTGGCTCTCTTACCTCCAAAGGCCTCATTAATTTTCCTGTAGGCAGTATCTATCTTACCCCTAGTGAGATAAGCCTCTACATCCTTACATTTGTTCTCTAGCCATTCCTGCTTAGCCATTTTGCACTTCCTGTCGATCTTATTTTTGAGTCGTTTGTATTCATTTTTGCCTACTTCATTTACTGCGTTTTTATATTTTCTCCTTTCATCAATTAAATTCAATATTTCTTCTGTTACCCAAGGATTCCTACTAGCCCTCGTCTTTTTACCTACTTGATCTTCTGCCGCCTTCACAACATCATCCCTCAGACCTAACCATTCTTCTTTCCCCCATTCCTGCCAATTGCTCCCCTATGCTCTCCCTGAAACTCTCTACAACCTCTGGTTTAGTCAGTTTATCCAGGTCCCATCTCCTTAAATTCCACCTTTTTGCAGTTTTTCAGTTTTAATCTATAGTTCATAACCAATAGATTGTGGTCAGAGTCCACATGTGCCCCTGAAAATGTCTTACAATTCAAAACCTGGTTCCTAAATCTCTGTCTTACCATTATATAATCTATCTGATACCCTCTAGTATCTCCAGGATTCTTCCATGTATACAACTTTCTCTTATGATTCTTAAACCAAGTGGTAGCTATGTTTAGTTACGCTCTGTGCAAAATTCTACCAGGCGGCTTCCTCTTTCATTTCTTAGCCCGAATCAATATTCACCTACTACGTTTCCTTCTCTTCCTCTTCCTAATGTGGAATTCCAGTCACACATGACTATTAAATATTCGTCTCCCTTCAGTACCTGTATAATTTCTTTTATCTCTTCATACATTTCATCAATTTCTTCATTATCTGCAAAGCTAGTTGGCATATAAACTTCTACTACTGTAGCAGGCGTGGGCTTCGTGTCTATCTTGGCCACAATAATGCGTTCACTATCCTGTTTGTAGTACCTTACCCGCACTCCTATTTTTTATTCATTATTAAACCTACTCCTGCATTACCCCTATTTGAGTTTGCATTTATAACCCTTTATTCACCTGGCCAGAAGTCTTGTTCCTCCTGCCACCGAGCTTCACTAATTCCCACTAAATCTAACTTTAACCTATCCATTTCCCTTTATAAATTTTCTAACCTACCTGCCCGATTAAAGGATCTGACATTCCACGCTCCGATCCGTAGGACGCCAGTTTTCTTTCTCCTGATAACGACGTCCTCCTGAGTAGTCCCCGCCCGGAGATCCGAATGGGAGACTATTTTAGCTTCGGAATATTTTACCCAAGAGGACGCCATCATCATTTAACCATACAGTAAAGCTGCATGCCCTCGGGAAAATTACGGCTGTAGTTTCCCCTTGCTTTCAGCCGTTCGCAGTACCAGCACAGCAAGGCCGTTTTGGTTAGTGTTACAAGGCCAGATCAGTCAATCATCCAGACTGCTGCCCCTGCAACTACCGAAAAGGCTGCTGCCCCTCTTCCGGAACCACACGTTTGTCTGGCTTTTCAACAGATACCCCTCCGTTGTGGTTGCACCTACAGTACACCATCTTTATCGCTGGGGCAAGCAAGCCTCCCCACCAACGGCAAGGTCCATGGTTGATGGGATGGGCGTGGGGTGGGGGAGTGTCAGGTGATGCTAAAGAAATCGAATCATTACTGGTGAATGATCTCCATGTCTACGTTGTACTTAAAGACACACAAAAAAACGAAAATAACTACCGCAGCTACTGAAGCGTAGGACCATCGAAATAATTCCCCCTGCTCTTTACTTATGAAGTTCGATTTATAGTCGGTGAGTCTGGATTTTTTTCATAACTGTGCTTTGGGTCAAAATCAAACTTACAGAAATACGAATGAAACTCTCGAATTTGCTTCACATATTCCGGCTGCCAGTCAATGCGACAGCAAAAAGCCTCTCTGCGTCTTCGAACAGTAGGACTCCCGAGTACTAGCAAGCCCAGCACATCAGCCGAGCAAACGCATTCTTCCTGTCGCTAGTGCAAAGGACAGTTGTACAGTTGGCAACTACCTGAGGGTCGATTTACTTCCTGATGTTGTTCAGAACTGTCCTGCTAAATTCACTCGAGGTTTCCTTCTCAATTCCGATGTGCAGTCTTGAGTCGGGCCGCTGATCGCCATCAGCGATCGGGCAAGTTTATCTTTCTTATTTACGGTTAGTGATCTTTGTCAGAGAGGTTAGTAAGCGCAAGGAGTGAGTCTTTGGAGGGGTGTGAAGTAGGGCGTCGCGCTTTGGCTGTCAATGCGAAAGATCATACAGTGAGTGCTGGATTGACTCGGCACGTGATGGTGTCTATGTGGCACGGTGTCTGCTTCTAGCAGCAAGTAGTGGCCTGTATGAAAAAGCAAACATGCCCAGCCTTGCTGCAGAGGAACAGGTACGCCGTACGCCGCTGCTTGTGGAGGTTTCGGTACATCTACATCTACATCTACATGACTACTCTGCAATTCACATTTGAGTGCTTGGCAGAGGCATCATCGAACCACAATCATACTATCTCTCTACCATTCTACTCCCGAACAGCGCGTGGGAAAAACGAACACCTAAACCTTTTTGTTCGAGCTACGATTTCTCTTATTTTATTTTGATGATCATTCCTACCTATGTAGGTTGGGCTCAACAAAATATTTTCGCATTCGGAAGAGAAAGTTGGTGACTGAAATTTCGTAAATAGATCTCGCCACGACTAAAAACGTCTTTGCTTTAATGACTTCCATCCCAACTCGCGTATCATATCTGCCACACTCTCTCCCCTATTACGTGATAATACAAAACAAGCTGCCCTTTTGTGCACCCTTTCGATGTCCTCCGTCAATCCCATCTGGTAAGGATCTCACACCGCGCAGCAATATTCTAACAGAGGACGAACGAGTGTAGTGTAAGCTGTCTCTTTAGTGGACTTGTTGCATCTTCTAAGTGTCCTGCCGATGAAACGCAACCTTTGGCTAGCCTTCCCCACAATATTATCTATGTGGTCTTTCCAATTGAAGTTGTTCGTAATTTTTACACCCAGGTACTTAGCTGAATTGATAGCCTTGAGAATTGTACTATTTATCGATCAATCGAATTCCAACGGATTTCTTTTGGAACTCATGTGGATCACCTCACACTTTTCGTTATTTAGTGTCAACTGTCACATGCCACACCACATAGCAATCTTTTCTAAATCGCTTTGCAACTGATACTGGTCTTCGGATGACCTTACTAGACGGTAAATTACAGCATCATCTGCGAACAACCTAAGAGAACTGTTCAAATTGTCACCCAGATCATTTATATAGATCAGGAGCAGCAGAGGTCCCAGGACGCTTCCCTGGGGAACACCTGATATCACTTCAGTTTTACTCGATGATTTGCCGTCTATTACTACGAACTGCGACCTTCCTGACAGGAAATGACGAATCCAGTCGCACAACTGAGACGATGCCCCATAGGCCCGCAGCTTGATTAGAAGTCGCTTGTGAGGAAAGGTGTCAAAAGCTTTCCGGAAATCCAGAAATACGGAATCAACCTGCGATCCCCTGTCGATAGCGGCCATTACTTCGTGAGAATAAAGGATGGATTACTCCTACTACCCTTCTTAAACACTGGTGCGACCTGCGCAATTTTCCAATCTGTAGGTACAGATCTATCGGTGAGCGAGCGGTTGTATACGATTGCTAAGTAGGGAGCTATTGTATCAGCGTAATCTGAAAGGAGCCTAATCGGTATACAATCTGGACCTAAAGACTTGCCCGTATCAAGCGATTTGAGTTGCTTCGCAACCCCTAAGGTATCTACTTCTAAGAAACTCATACTAGCAGCTGTTCGTGTTTCAAATTCTGGAATATTCCATTCGTCTTCCCTGCTGAAGGAATTTCGGAAAACTGCGTTCAATAACTCCGCTTTTGCGGCACAGTCGTCGGTAACAGTACCATTGGCATTGCGCAGCGAAGGTATTGACTGCGTCTTGCCGCTTGTGTACTTTACATACGACCAGAATTTCTTCGGATTATCTACCAAATTTCGAGACAATGTTTCGTTGTGGAACCTATTAAAGGCATCTCGCATTGAAGTCCGTGCCAAATTTCGCGCGTCTGCACATTTTAGCCAATCTTCGGGATTTCGCGTTCTTCTGCACTTCGCATGCTTTTTCCGTTGCCTCTGCAACAGCGTTCGGACCTGTTTTGTGTACCATGGGGGATCAGTTCCATCTCTTACCAATTTATGAGGTATGAATCTCTCAATTGCTGTTGCTACTATATCTTTGAATTTGAGCCACATCTCGTCTACATTTGCATAGTTAGTTCGGAAGGAATGGAGATTGTCTCTTAGGAAGGCTTCTAGTGACACTTTATCCGCTTTTTTAAAGAAAATTATTTTGCGTTTGTTGTTGGTGGATTTGGAAGAAACGGTATTGAGCCTAGCTACAACGACCTTGTGATCACTAATCCCTGTATCAGTCATGATGCTCTCTATCAGCTCTGGATTGTTTGTGGCTAAGAGTTCAAGTGTGTTTTCGGAACCATTTACAATTCGCGGGGGTTCGTGGACTAACTGCTCGAAATAATTTTCGGAGAAAGTATTTAGGACCATCTCGGAAGGTGTTTTCTGCCTACCACCGGTTTTGAACAAGTATTTTTGCCAACATATCGAGGGAAGGTTGAAGTCCCCACCAACTATAACGGTATGAGTGGGGTGTTTCTTTGTTAAGAGACTCAAATTTTCTCTAACTGTTCAGCAACTATATCATCGGAGTCTGGGGGTCGGTAGAAAGAGCCAATTATTAACTTAGATCGGCTGTTAAGTATAACCTCCACCCATACCAATTCGCACTGAGTATCTACTTCGACTTCACTACAAGATAAACCGCTACTGACAGACACAAACACTCCACCACCAATTCTACCTAATCTATCTTTCCTGAACACCGTCTGAGACTTCGTAAAAATTTCTGCAGAACTTATTTCGGGCTTCAGCCAGCTTTCAGTACCTATAACGATTTCAGCTTCTGTGCTTTCTATTAGCGCTTGTAGCTCAGGGACTTTCCCAGCACAACTACAACAATTTACAACTACAATTCCGACTGTTCCTTGATCCACGCACGTCCTGTATTTGCCATGCACCGTTTGAGATTGCAGCCCATCCCGTACTTTCCCGAGGCCTTCTAACCTAAAAAACCGGCCAGTCCACGCCACACAGCCTCCGCTACCCATGTAGCCGCCAGCTGAGTGTAGTGAACTCCTGACATATTCAGTGGAAGCCGAAACCCCACCACCCTATGGCCTGTTGGCACGGTGCAACTTGCTAGTTGCAGAATTATGGAATGACGGCCTCAGTGCGTTTGTGTGAGACCCACAGGCTGGATTCGTTTGAAGCTATCCGTTCCGGTTTTGCTAGATCAGCATTGAAAACAGCAGCCTGGTGCTACGGGGTGCATAATTATTTGCTTCTGCAGACTATTACAGAAGTGTGCGCCACCTCCTCAAGATTCTTCCGCTATCGCCAGCCGTTCTAGTTAGTCGTTACGCAATTTGAATTGCTTCATTGTACTTATTGATCCGATTTCCATGTCGGCTCAATCTGCCCCTCCATAGATTAAGATATTTTACACTCTGTTTCTTTAACAACTTCACGGAGAGAGTGTTTGCTGTGTATGATTTGTTTGGAGGGTTGGTATCTCACGTGTTTAATTGGCGGGCTGGGGCAGCGAACTTATAGTTCAGTAACAAAATGTCCCCTTGTGGCGCCAACTGATTAACGTGGGGCCAGCATAATTAGATTCTCATGTCTGTTATTGTATTTGTCAGTACCGGCTGGTAATTGAATTTTTTAGTCTGTTGTAGACTTCTGTACATTACCACACTAAACAGATAGTTTGCGAGCCGGCGGTACTCTACGGGCCGTGCCGTGTATGAGTTAATTGTGCAGCAGCTGGCATTAATTTAGAGTTGAGAATCAAATCTTCATTTATTTTATTGCTAATTGTAATTATTATCTGTGGAAATTTTAAAGTCTGGTTTCTCTGTTAACTCTTTTGCTGTTTAACGTCTTCTTACCTACTCAAATACCTTGTCAAATAGCGTGTGTTTAAGATAGCTCTTTAGGCCTGTTTCAAGATTAGCTATTCAAGTCCTAGTTAATTGTGTTTTAATTACGTTTCTTTAACTAGCCCTTCAGGCATCATTGGTTGTAGTTCCTATTTCTTAAAATCAGCCCCTCAGGCGTTAGTGGTCGCAGTTTGCTATTCGTTGTTGGAATCATCCCTTCAGGTGTTTTTGGTTATTAGTTGCAATTCTTTTTTAAATCTGCCCTTCAGCCGTTATTGGTTGTGGTAGTGGCAATTTCCTTAAATCAGCCCTTCAGCAGTTACTGGTTGTCGAAGCTGTTCATTACAATCAGATGTTCCGGGGTTTTGCTTTGGGAATTTGTTGTATTTCCATCTTAGTTTGTTTTTTATACTATCCCTTCAGGGCCTTTGTGAATCATTTTACCTGGCAAGTTTACCATAATTTTTAAAAAAGTCATAAATTGTTACAGGTCACTAGCTGTACTGTTAAGGCTAACTTAATTCTAAATACAGTCTTTGTTACCTACCCGTTAACTATGTGCAAATAAACAGAAACAAACCCAGTCCTTCCTTTGGTTCTTTGGTCGCGTGGCACCGACTTGGATACCCGTCTGTGTCTATCAGCTGACTGTGTCTCACTTAACCTTTGAACTCTGAGGTGTCAGATTCATTGCTTGATTGCGGAAAGCTCATTTCACACTAAATATGTAACAAATCTCATATTTAACATTAACAGCCCTCTCCATTAATGAGAATGCCACAGTGAGTGCACAAATAGCAGCAGTGGTTCGCTAGCTAAATGGTAACGTGGCTCATTTGTGTAGGGCACGAGGCATTAGCTCTAGGCTGTGACCGTGCTAGAAGCCTAAACATTTTGTCTGCTTATTACATCGTCTCTTACCGGATTATAGGCTTCCAGATCGAGAACCATTAAGGGAATCTTAACTTCACCATCTTAAGTCTCATTGGCGGTTTAGTACCCCCTCGATGTAAAGGTGAAAAATGTAAGACATTATGACCTTGTACCGTTTTTAAAATTTCTTTTCCCTCTTATACTGACACAAGTTTCAACTTTTTTGAATACACAGTTCAATTGATTGCATGTAGCATTGAGTAATTTCTTAACTGGGTTTCTTTTGGCATTTATTCTCATTGCAAGGTGCATATATATTTGTGATAATCACGAAATGCTTCTTGGGTAGGACACAGGACTTTATGTAGTCAAGACAATACGGGGGTCAAAAGTGCATAATACCTGGATAATGCATGTTTTGTGCAGGCTCGCGTTACACATACTATGTTTTATTAAATTAGACTTTCGTTATTAGGGCAACCTTGTAAGCTGTAATTCATTTGTAACAGAACATATCGTTTTTTACAGCGTTTTACAGAGTTTCTCGTTGTATTATAACACAAAAACATATGAAAGTAGTCAACAATATATTCCCCACTCCCCCACTACTGGACTGTAATCCCGGATGCTAGTCCAGTAAACTTTTCGCCATATAATTTCAAGGTGAAAGTTGCTTCTAGAAATTTCGTTTATTGCAATAAATTTGCGTTTACAAGCATGACGACAGTGTAATCTCTAATAGCGTGTTTTTTATATATAGTTGCATTATCATAGCATTAATCTGCATGTAGACTGCTAGCCGTGGCTTTTTGCGGTAACCATTACGTATAGTCTAGCGACTGTACAAGAAAGAGAGCAGAGGACTTACACGATAGTTGTTATATGTGTTGCATAGAAAACAGTCGAAACACAATTCGGGTCGTTCGGATACTTCGTGCTTTTAGTACCAGGAGAAAGCGGGCGAGGTAGGTGGCGTATTGCCCGGCCACGAACGACCAGACACAATTGGTGACCGTTCGTTAATTACTTTTCAAAAAGGTTCAAATGTGTGTGAAATCTTATGGGACTTAACTGCTAAGGTCATCAGCCCCTAAGCTCACACACTACTCAACCTAAATTATCCTAAGGACAAACACACACACCCATGCCCGAGGGAGGACTCGAGCCCCCGCCGGGACCAGCCGCGCAGTCTGTGACAGCAGCGCCTTAGACCGCTCGGCTAATAATTACTTTTCAATTATGTGCCCAAAGCCTCTGGAGACACCCTACCGTTTCATTTCTCGGCTGTATTCAACAATTTGCAATCAAGATACGTGGTTCTGATCAATTTCCGTCTTCCAACGACATTTGCCAGCCTACTTAGTGGTGTAATACCATGAGGCTCTACGCATAAAGAAAAAGAGGGTTGATTTCTATTAGGTAAATTGTATCAACCAGAGAGCCTTCCTGTGACATACGAAAATGTGTCCGTCTTAGTAAAATTAGTCATCTTCATTGTGGACTGCCTCCATATCGCTGCTGCTGTATTGTACTAAGTTGCACCATTTGCAAATGGCTAAGTTGTCCCCACACTTTTGAAATCCTTTAACTTTTTTAACTCTCACTGCATGACGGAAGTGAAACGTCGCAGTGCCTTTTATTTGTATACGGTTTTACTTTTGGCAAACCAACGTGCAATGTTCTGCATGTTCTACACCATAATGACTACATGGCAAGAGTGATAAACTCATAATGGAACAGAATTTACAACCAACGAACTATCGTGTCGTACGGTGATATATTTATATAGATAGATTCACTGACAACTATAGATACTGTCCGCGAAATATATGTTGCGAATTGAGTTAACAGCAAATTTAAACGTCATGCATAATGTGGCAGTTTTTCACGTTACACAGTATTTATTGTCATGACCGTCTAGGCATGGTTGAACTACAGACGAGCCGCGCACTTCCTTCCCAGTGGAATGGCTGGAACTCATCGGCTGTAGGACCCCCTCCGTCAAATAGGCTGCTCATGCATGGTTTTTTACATCTTTGAGCGGGTTTAGTGACATATATGAACAGTTAAAGTGATACAATGTCGACAGTAAACGTCTATCTTCAGGAGTTCATGGAACTAGGGAGCTGCAAGACTTTAGTTGTGTGTATTTTAACGTCATGCATTTGAGGCAGTTTTTCACGAATTTAATTGTTTGTGATGTGACTTTTCCTGAACCATGATAGGCAGTTGGTTCTTATCCGCACAGCGATTGTTGCGCGACATTGAGGGATATGTGTACCAACTTTTGATGAAATCGATCAAACGGTTTAGGAGCAGATGTTGGACATACACACATGTGCGCACACAGACACCTGTTCTTCTGAGATGTATGTATTCCCTGCTCAACAATTACTCCCCTGCCTCTCTGGCAAGAGTTACGCAGGTTGCCAATGTGTATAAGTACCGAACATGAATAAAGCTGTTTCATTAGTTTAGCTATTTGAATCCGTTTTCCGTTTATTTCCAGAAAATACACCCGATTTGACTGGAGTTTCTTATATTGAGGAAATAAGAGGAACGGTCTATATTTGACTTGACTACAGTCTAGACCGCATAGATTAATGGCTTTTATCGATGACTGGTTTCGACATTTAAACTACCATTTTCTGAACGCAATACATTTGATTGCTTACTATTAAGACACCCTTGAAGCAGAGTCAGCTTAAAGTAATTCCTAACACCTGGAAGTGCATTTGACTGCTTTCTACCGCCAAGTGCTAACTGATGCCGGCCGGCCGTTGTGGCCGAGCGGTTCTAGGCACTTCAGTCTGGAACCGCGGGAACGCTACGGTCGCAGGTTCGAATCCTGCATCGGGCATGGATGCGTGTGATATCCTTAGGTTAGTTAGGTTTAAGTAGTTCTAAGTTCTAGGGGACTGATGACCTCAGATGTCAAGTCCCAAAGCGCTCAGAGCCATTTAAACCATTTGAACTGATGTAGGCAAAAACAACGGCCGTCTATAGTTCTGTGAAGAAGAGTTGCAAAATCGCGTCAAACCTCCTCGACATGTAACTAGAGATATTGATTATAATCAACTTCTGAGGTACACAAACGTTAGAGAATTTCTGTGTCACATGCTATGTTTTTAATTGCGATACTAAACTTACATGTTTGTACATTATTCATATCTCTTTGTATGACTGTCTGATAAAATCCAAACATATTTTCACCAATAAACGAAAATGAAGTTCTTCATGTTACTCTACAGAAACAGTTAATTTTTTGTTTTGTTTCCGTTCCTAATAGATAACAGGCAAACTGAATACCTGGGCAAGAAAAAGTTAGTCACCTAGTAATACATAAACAGTAGAACTAGTAAGTGATAACTCGAAAGCTACTTTTGTAAGTAAATTTTCTGCTAATGTTATTACCTTAAATTATAGCCTGTTTAAGCACTTCATTTTAATCATAAATAATTCTCAATACCGCCTATGGACTTAACAGTACCTATGCACTTCTTCTATTCTTTGTTAGTGCACTTTCTGACTCTTCGCACATGTTATAAAATAACATGATTGTTTCTTTTTTAATTTTTGTTCTTTTTACGCATCTAGAGCATCCTCTAGTACCATGAAAGTTAGTCTCTGATGCCTTGACACGTGGCCTATGTTTCTGTCCCTTCTCCTCCTCAGTTTTTCCATACAATTCTTTGCACAACGATTCTGTGGAGAACCACCTCATTCCTTACCTTATCAGTTCAGCTAATTTTTAACATTCGTCAGTAGTATCACATATAAAAGGTTTCGATTCTCTCCTGTTTCGCTTTTCCCGCAGTCCATGTAATGCTGTGCACCAAACATACATCCGCAGAAATTTCTTCCTTAAATTAAAACCTATGTTTGATACTAGTAGGCTTCTCTTGGCAGAAAATTCCCATTTTTCTAATGCTAGTCATCTTTTTATGTTCCCCTTGCTGTGTCCATCTGCCTAAATAGCAGAATTCATTAAGTTGCTCTGCGTAGTGATTCCCCGTGCTGACGTTAATTACTTTTGACTTTCTTCTATTTATTTGCAATCAGTATTCTGTGCTCATACTACAGTAACAGATACATACATGTAACACTAACTGCAAGGTAATGTAAATTATAGCAGATGTTGAGATTAAAGGCCAGATTAATCTATAAAATTTTGTTTGATGATGTAGGTCGAAACTTGGTATCTTAAGAATTACGTAGTAAACAACAACACACTACAGCTAAGCTAATGCAAATTCTGGCCAGTTTATGAGCAGATTTAATAACGAAAGATGGAAGGCCTCTCTATTTTTAAATATAATTTAGTATGGAATTAGAACCAGTATAAAGAAGGAAGTAAGACGAGAATGTATGAAAGCTGATAAGAAAAAACGTTCCTTTATACAGATATCGGGCGCGAAACTCAGATATAAGACGAAAAGAAAAATGGAATTAAATCTCGGGAAACTAAAAGCTTTCATAAATATTCATTGCAGAATGAGATGTCATATTATGTTCTTGTGCAGTGCTGCGGTTTGCGTTGGTGCTGTTTGTAGGTTTCTGTCCTCTATTGGAGACCAGACCGTGTCTTTTAGTTGACATGGTTGCGGTTGTTTGTCTTCTTCTCGTGTTGACTGGCGCCACTTGGTTTCGCAAGCGTTGCCTATCCTCTAGTGGCAGCAGCGGCAGTTATCGATATGTAGTAACTGTGGACCTATCTCTGGGGCGACTTCTTATGATGATCATGATGATGATCATCATCATCATGTTTGGTTTTTGGTGCGCTCAACTGCGCGGTCATCAGCGCCAGTACAAATTCCCAGTCTTGACTCAGTCGAATCTCGACACAAGTGACGAGGACAACACAAACACGCAGTCCCCGTGGTGAGAAAATCCCGAACACGCTCGGGAATCGAAATCGGGACCCCGCGATCCAGGGGCAGCAACGCTAGCAGCTAGACCATGAGCAGGTGACATATAGTTCTTAGTGAGAATGCAAATAAATATAAGAAATGAACGTTGTTAAGTCTATTAATGAATAAATGATGCTGTGGAAATTGTGTCTGTACAGAAAGAGAGAATCATGCGCTCAGAGGAAATTTATGAATTCATTTACCTGGAGAGGGACTTATCTTGACATCTGTCGATTTTCTAAATTTGTTCATTTAATGAATTACCCAATACAACTACGAAGTTGTGACTGGTTCACTGTAAAAGACGCATGACAGCGCGATTTAATTCTGGTATCGGATTGGATATGGTGCTTCTCAGCCAATGAGACGGCAGTAGGTTCACACGCATTTGGTAAGCCCGAAAAATCAAATTGTGCAGTCTAAGTGGAATTCGGAACCCAGCCTTCATTCGGACACATGTTTTTGTAATAATTTTACAGAATTATGACTTAAATTTGACCATGGGGTGCTGTAGTATGAACGCGAACAAGTGAAAAAGACAAAAGTGAGAAATTCTGGCTCGTCTGTGTAAACTGTGACTTTTGAATTAACCGAAATGCGCGTGGCGTGTTACACAAGTTGCGAACACGAACTGAACATTCGAAGTGATCAACTTGTGTAACGTCAGAGCCAGCATTCTGTCACAGATAATCCGTTTTGTAAACTTACTGTTCGCTTACATACCATAAGCTGACTAAGTAACAGTGACTGCTATTGCTTGTGAGTGTAAATTTACGATAATTCGTGTGCTTGGAGAGGGACATATCTTGACGTTTGTCGATGTCCTAAATTTGTTCGAAAACTGTCCTTTGACTCAGTATTTTGCAAAAACCTGAAACTGAATTTTTAATGCGACAAGTAGGACTTCTACATCTTCACCAGCATATAGACATTATTTATTTTCTAACAGGGCAGCTGTGTTGACTGGACAGCAGGAGAAGAAATCACCCCAAGATGAGCATACATTTTCAGTAGGAAGAACAAATAACCGCGCAATCGTTTCCTCGCACCCACACCTTCTCAATTAACGGCAAACTCCCCATTTCTCTTTTTCTCACACAGTGACACCCCCCCCCCCCCCCACCCACCCAACCATCCAAAAAAAAGAGGCCCTCCCAAAGATCCACATAGCCAAATAGCTTAACATGTTCATTCAGTACGGCTCTCAACACGCTAAACTCTTGTCTACTCAATACGTATTCAGCCTGATAACTTTAATTTCAGCACTAAGACACAGAGACTAAATGCCCTTCTAAACACTGACTTGCACAATTTGTAAATAACGTATCTTAATTTTGGTTTAATAGATGTTACTTAATTCACGGTCATTAAGATCGATGGGTAACTTTCGAAAACACGAGTGAGGTGGAAGAAAATCTCTTCTGCTACACAAGAATCTTTGAACATAAGCTTAAGTCACACTGTTTGGTTTGTTTATATTCTGTAAACCAACCGGGAATTTTTACTTGTTGAAAAGTATGCGTGCTGATGTGTAAGTAACGTAACTGGTGACTAGAAAGTAAGTGTGATTTCTGTACCAGGAATAATCAAACACAATCAAGTAAGTGTAAGTAATGACACGATGGCACCCGTGCGGTTTTTATAACATAAAGGAACTGAAAACACACTCTGAGACAAAAAGCAGCCGACGCACGATGAAGAAATTACCCGATTACCTGAGTACCTGAACACGAAGAGGACGGAAATCGGTAGATGTGATGTACATGTACGCGCATATTAATGATCATGATCTCAGAAAAAGTGGATAATTAAAACAAGAGCAAGAGCTTCACGAATTGAGCAAGCCAGTGATGCGTTGGTCCACGTATGACGGTTATGCAAGCACTTATTGATCGATAGAGTTGTTGGACGTCGTCCTGAGGAATATTGTCCCAGATTGTGTCCAACTGGCGCCTTACATCTTCAAAATAAGGATCTGGTCCAGTGCCCACAATGCTGAAAACGTTCTCAATTGGGTAAACATCCGGCGACCTCGATGGTCAAGGTAACGTTTGAGAAGCACGAATACAAGTAGCAGAAATTCTTACAGCTTGAGGGCAGGCATTGCCTCGCTGATATCTAAGCCCACAATGTCTTGCGTGAAGGGCAATAAAAATGGGCTTAGGATGTCGCCAACGTTGTACTGCTCTGCAAGGGTTCCGTAGATGACAACCAAAGGGATTCTGCTATGAAATACAATGGCTCCACAGACCATCACTCCTGGATATCAGGCCATATAGCGGACGACAATAGGGATGGTATCCTACTGTCACCAGACACGTCTTCTCTGGTCGTCCGGGCTCAGTTAGAAGTACACTCCTGGAAATTGAAATAAGAACACCGTGAATTCATTGTCCCAGGAAGGGGAAACTTTATTGACACATTCCTGGGGTCAGATACATCACATGATCACACTGACAGAACCACAGGCACATAGACACAGGCAACAGAGCATGCACAATGTCGGCACTAGTACAGTGTATATCCACCTTTCGCAGCAATGCAGGCTGCTATTCTCCCATGGAGACGATCGTAGAGATGCTGGATGTAGTCCTGTGGAACGGCTTGCCATGCCATTTCCACCTGGCGCCTCAGTTGGACCAGCGTTCGTGCTGGACGTGCAGACCGCGTGAGACGACGCTTCATCCAGTCCCAAACATGCTCAATGGGGGACAGATCCGGAGATCTAGCTGGCCAGGGTAGTTGACTTACACCTTCTAGAGCACGTTGGGTGGCACGGGATACATGCGGACGTGCATTGTCCTGTTGGAACAGCAAGTTCCCTTGCCGGTCTAGGAACGGTAGAACGATGGGTTCGATGACGGTTTGGATGTACCGTGCACTATTCAGTGTCCCCTCGACGATCACCAGTGGTGTACGGCCAGTGTAGGAGATCGCTCCCCACACCATGATGCCGGGTGTTGGCCCTGTGTGCCTCGGTCGTATGCAGTCCTGATTGTGGCGCTCACCTGCACGGCGCCAAACATGCATACGACCGTCATTGGCACCAAGGCAGAAGCGACTCTCATCGCTGAAGACGGCACGTCTCCATTCGTCCCTCCATTCACGCCTGTCGCGACACCACTGGAGGCGGGCTGCACGATGTTGGGGCGTGAGCGGAAGACGGCCTAACGGTGTGCGGGACCGTAGCCCAGCTTCATGGAGACGGTTGCGAATGGTCCTCGCCGATACCCCAGGAGCAACAGTGTCCCTAATTTGCTGGGAAGTGGCGGTGCGGTCCCCTACGGCACTGCGTAGGATCCTACGGTCTTGGCGTGCATCCGTGCGTCGCTGTGGTCCGGTCCCAGGTCGACGGGCACGTGCACCTTCCGCCGACCACTGGCGACAACATCGATGTACTGTGGAGACCTCACGCCCCACGTGTTGAGCAATTCGGCGGTACGTCCACCCGGCCTCCCGCATGCCCACTATACGCCCTCGCTCAAAGTCCGTCAACTGCACATACGGTTCACGTCCACGCTGTCGCTGCATGCTACCAGTGTTAAAGACTGCGATGCAGCTCCGTATGCCACGGCAAACTGGCTGACACTGACGGCAGCGGTGCACAAATGCTGCGCAGCTAGCGCCATTCGACGGCCAACACCGCGGTTCCTGGTGTGTCCGCTGTGCCGTGCGTGTGATCATTGCTTGTACAGCCCCCTCGCAGTGTCCGGAGCAAGTATGGTGGGTCTGACACACCGGTGTCAATGTGTTCTTTTTTCCATTTCCAGGAGTGTATTACTCATCACTGAAGACAATTCTACTCTATGTGATTCCATGGCGAAGATCTGGCTGGAGCCCTCAGGACAGCATTGGGGTAGCAACCTGACTATGGCCCGCCATACGCCCAGCCCCGACGTGCTGGAACGATGGTCTGGGAAGCCATTTCATTTCATAGCAGGACCTCCTTTGTTGTCGTCCGCGGCACCCTAACAGAACAGCGGGACGTGTACGATGTTCTACGCACAGTGTTGTTGCCCTTCATGCAAGCCATCCTGGGCTTGGGTTTCACCAAGATGACGGCCGCCCACACACTGTTAGTTTCTACTTCTTGTCAAACCCTACCATGGCCAGTAACTTGTCGGATCCCGCTCCATCTGAGATCGTTCGCAGCGTTACAGGCAGCGCCCTACAACCAGGCCGGGACTTTGACGATCCAAGGCGCCAATTGGACGGAATCTGGTACGATATCCCGCAGTGGACACTCCAACAACTCTATCAATACCAAGGCGAATAATTGCTTGCATAAAGGCCAGAGGCAAACCAACGCGTTGCTGACTTGCTCAAACGTAGACCTAAGCGTTGCTTATTTGCTCAGTTTGTAAAACTCTTTCTCTTCAATGAATCATCGAGTTGTTCTTAAACTACACTCCTGGAAATTGAAATAAGAACACCGTGAATTCATTGTCCCAGGAAGGGGAAACTTTATTGACACATTCCTGGGGTCAGATACATCACATGATCACACTGACAGAACCACAGGCACATAGACACAGGCAACAGAGCATGCACAATGTCGGCACTAGTACAGTGTATATCCACCTTTCGCAACAATGCAGGCTGCTATTCTCCCATGGAGACGATCGTAGAGATGCTGGATGTAGTCCTGTGGAACGACTTGCCATGCCATTTCCACCTGGCGCCTCAGTTGGACCAGCGTTCGTGCTGGACGTGCAGACCGCGTGAGACGACGCTTCATCCAGTCCCAAACATGCTCAATGGGGGACAGATCCGGAGATCTTGCTGGCCAGGGTAGTTGACTTACACCTTCTAGAGCACGTTGGGAGGCACGGGATACATGCGGACGTGCATTGTCCTGTTGGAACAGCAAGTTCCCTTGCCGGTCTAGGAATGGTAGAACGATGGGTTCGATGACGGTTTGGATGTACCGTGCACTATTCAGTGTCCCCTCGACGATCACCATGATGCCGGGTGTTGGCCCTGTGTGCCTCGGTCGTATGCAGTCCTGATTGTGGTGCTCACCTGCACGGCACCAAACACGCATACGACCATCATTGGCCCCAAGGCAGAAGCGACTCTCATCGCTGAAGACGACACGTCTCCATTCGTCCCTCCATTCACGCCTGTCGCGACACCACTGGAGGCGGGCTGCACGATGTTGGGGTGTGAGCGGAAAACGGCCTATCGGTGTGCGGGACCGTAGCCCAGCTTAATGGAGACGGTTTCGAATGGTCCTCGCCGATACCCCAGGAGCAACAGTGTCCCTAATTTGCTGGGAAGTGGCGGTGCGGTCCCCTACGGCACTGCGTAGGATCCTACGGTCTTGGCGTGCATCCGTGCGTCGCTGCGGTCCGGTCCCAGGTCGACGGGTACGTGCACCTTCCGCCGACCACTGGCGACAACATCGATGTACTGTGGAGACCTTTTTTCCATTTCCAGGAGTGTATAAACATTTTATTGTCTGTACATGTACATAACATCTACCGATTTCCGTCGCAGTCGGATAATTGCCTTGATTTTCGTCGCTATTTTCTGCCCTTGGAGTCTATCTAGCCACATTTAGTGTTTGCCTCTATTTTTTTTCCTCTCTTGTCACAGCTACCCAGTGACCACAATGCTATGAGGTACTACGAGCAACTGTACGATCTGACAATGGTTCGCTTTACCGCATGAGTACGGTGACAAAAAAAATAACGTTCTGCCACCTGCACCTTACGACTGAATTACATCCCTTCCGTAACAATGTATAGATACCAACGTTATCTGTGGCTGATGCAGCAAGTCAAGTACGAATCCACGAGTGGACGCGTGTGCGAGGGACTGAAACGCTAACAAAAATACCTCTACACCTGCGGCATCTCTGGTTCACTTAGCGTGTATACTAAAATAACTGGCCGTTTCTAGGTACCCCCAGCAGCTATTGTTCTTATCGATCTAACATTGTGACGCTTTGGGATTAATATAACGAATAATTATAATTAATTATAATAATAATAATATATAATATATAATATATATATATATATATATATATATATATATATATATATATATAATATATATATATAATAATAATAATTATAATTAATATAACGAATTAATAAATGTGAACTTTTCTATTGTAAGTAGGCTGTTTAAGTTTTCTTATTGGCAACGTTACGTAGCGCTCTGTACGAAAATCACTGGCTGTGCTGTGTGCAGTCTGTGGCTAGTTTGCATTGTTGTCTGCCTTTGTAGTGTTGGGCAGCTGGATGTGAACAGCGCGTAGCGTTGCGCAGTTGGAGGTGAGCCGCCAGCAGTGGTGGATGTGGGAAATGAGATGGCGGATTTTTGAGTACAGAATGGATATTATGAACTGCTATGTATATTATGCTTTTTCAACACTATTAAGGTAAATACATTATTTGTTCTCTGTTAATATCTTTCATTTGCTAACTATCCCTATCAGTAGTTAGTGCCTTCCGTAGTTTGAATCTTTTATTTAGCTGGCAGTAGTGGCGCTCGCTGTATTGCAGTAGTTCGAGTAATGAAGATTTTTGTGAGGTAAGTGATTTCTGAAAGGTATAGTTTAATGTTACTCAGGGCCATTATTTTGCAGGGATCTTTGATAGTCACATTGCGTTGCGCTAAAAATATTGTGTGTCAGTTTAAGCACAGTCTTGTATAATTGTCTAAAGGGGACGTTTCACTATGTTCAATTTGTTAACCTTACAGTTTATCTATATGTTTGTACACTTGTAAGGTAATTTACTGGGAGAGAGAGAGAGAGAGAGTGAGAGAGAGAGAGAGAGAGAGAGAGAGAGAGAGAGGGAGAGGGAGAGAGAGAGAGAGAGAGAACTCTGAAACAATTTAGTTTGCATAACATGATAGCTGGTCACGTGTTCCACGAAAATGGCACCTCGAGGAATAACTTTGGCACTAGTTATTGCAGTTTATTCATCAAATTCAGTTCTAGAGCAGTTGTATGAGACGTAAATGTGGATGCTTGAGACTTAAATACTATGTTGCTGTGTTTTTGTAACTTCTATACTAAGTATGTATTGGGCTAGACAAATAACGGTTTATATTTGTCAGGAAAAAAGTCCAACTTCGTTATTATGCTAACATTCAGAGCACATGTTAGGTTGTAGATATGTTTTAGGAAATGCATTCACTTAAGGGTACTTGGGGTACTTGCACGTTAACTAATTTGGTTCTGTAAAAACGGTGCTAGTATCAAGGCTACACTTTCCACTGTTTAGAAAAGTGTATATTATTATTTTAAGCAATCAGTGTCCAACAAAGTAAGACCAACCCTAGTCGAAATCTTATGCCTTAGAGTTTACATGGCTCACGTATGATGTTTGAATTATACTAATAATCTCAGAACAGCATATAATATTTTCTAATTTTCATGTAGTATAGCAAGGGTAAAGGCTGAAGTGGGTTGTTCCACATGGCAAAAGGTGACTGGTTGCAATCATTAATGAAAACGTTTATTTATCACATTAGCAGTGCTCCACATCTATAATGGAAGTGTTTTAACACCCTGCTGTTTCACATTATGCTTTCTTGCTGACCAATTTTCACTTCCACCAGTGTTATAAAACAAATCTACAATTTCAAAGACATCAAATGTAGGCCAAAATTTGACATCTATAGAGTTCATTTACCGAAAAAAGTTTTTATCACCAGAAATAACTTCGCCCGACTTGAGATCATTTCTCCATATAATAACGTTGATCCATTCTTATCTTCTGTCACCATTAATGTTTGTGTTGTTGTTTTCTTAATGTCGGAGAATGGTTTGGTGCTCGTGTGCAAACTAATCAATTCTGTGCGAGTTTCTTCACCTTCAGCTACTGCAATCTACGTCGGCTTCAACTTGTTTTCTGTAGTCAAGCTTCGCTCTTCCTTCTCCCCCATCTTCTCCACCTTTCGTTACCACCTCCCATCAATCCACAACACTTCCCTCAGTTACCTAATTAACGGTTCATTGTTGCTCAGAATATTTCCTATGAATCCACTCTTCTTTCAGTCACGTTCTGAAACAATGCTCTATTCTCCTCGAATCCATTTCGTCTTTCGATGACACGTGTGTATCTGGTGGTTATTTTCGTTCGTGCTGCTCATCGTTGCTGTTGCACTATCTCTGGCCATTTCTCTCATTTAATAATTCACCTATTCCTTACTTAGTTTTAGATACGGCATTTGCCCCTTCCGAAAAGTAGTACATCTGTCTTATTTAATAATTCATCTAGCTCTTACTTACTTTTAGATGCCGGTACAGTAAATGTGATTTACCATAGTTTTAGCAGGTGTATCGCTCTTTCTATTTTCATTTTACCATTATGTATCTACAGCAAAAGCTAAAACACGTGAATGGCATATTTCGTATAGGATACTGCTATACACCGGGATAACACATCAAAATGACAACGTACCGAAACTCGTTAAGAGTTGGAAAGATCGAAGTTTACCTCCTGGTCCAAATAAGAAGCAAAAATACAGATGTAATGCTCATACACAGTCGTGCACATGAGGCCATGTGGGTACGGTGCTAGCAATGAGTCACTGAAACCTGTCAAACGCCTAAGTAACTGGAGCAAGTCAACCGTAGTGATGAAAGGTGAAACGAGAGCACAGTCACTTTTGTGCATAATGTCATTAGAAAGAGATAACATACACTCCTGGAAATTGAAATAAGAACACCGTGAATTCATTGTCCCAGGAAGGGGAAACTTTATTGACACATTCCTGGGGTCAGATACATCACATGATCACACTGACAGAACCACAGGCACATAGACACAGGCAACAGAGCATGCACAATTTCGGCACTAGTACAGTGTATATCCACCTTTCGCAGCAATGCAGGCTGCTATTCTCCCATGGAGACGATCGTAGAGATGCTGGATGTAGTCCTGTGGAACGGCTTGCCATGCCATTTCCACCTGGCGCCTCAGTTGGACCAGCGTTCGTGCTGGACGTGCAGACCGCGTGAGACGACGCTTCATCCAGTCCCAAACATGCTCAATGGGGGGACAGATCCGGAGATCTTGCTGGCCAGGGTAGTTGACTTACACCTTCTAAAGCACGTTTGGTGGCACGGGATACATGCGGACGTGCATTGTCCTGTTGGAACAGCAAGTTCCCATGCCGGTCTAGGAATGGTAGAACGATGGGTTCGATGACGGTTTGGATGTACCGTGCACTATTCAGTGTCCCCTCGACGATCACCAGTGGTGTACGGCCAGTGTAGGAGATGGCTCCCCACACCATGATGCCGGGTGTTGGCCCTGTGTGCCTCGGTCGTATGCAGTCCTGATTGTGGCGCTCACCTGCACGGCGCCAAACACGCATACGACCATCATTGGCACCAAGGCAGAAGCGACTCTCATCGCTGAAGACGACACGTCTCCATTCGTCCCTCCATTCACGCCTGTCGCGACACCACTGGAGGCGGGCTGCACGATGTTGGGGCGTGAGCGGAAGACGGCCTAACGGTGTGCGGGACCGTAGCCCAGCTTCATGGAGACGGTTGCGAATGGTCCTCGCCGATACCCCAGGAGCAACAGTGTCCCTAATTTGCTGGGAAGTGGCGGTGCGGTCCCCTACGGCACTGCGTAGGATCCTACGGTCTTGGCGTGCATCCGTGCGTCGCTGCGGTCCGGTCCCAGGTCGACGGGCACGTGCACCTTCCGCCGACCACTGGCGACAACATCGATGTACTGTGGAGACCTCACGCCCCACGTGTTGAGCAATTCGGCGGTACATCCACCCGGCCTCCCGCATGCCCACTATACGCCCTCGCTCAAAGTCCGTCAACTGCACATACGGTTCACGTCCACGCTGTCGCGGCATGCTACCAGTGTTAAAGACTGCGATGGAGCTCCGTATGCCACGGCAAACTGGCTGACACTGACGGCGGCGGTGCACAAATGCTGCGCAGCTAGCGCCATTCGACGGCCAACACCGCGGTTCCGGGTGTGTCCGCTGTGCCGTGCGTGTGATCATTGCTTGTACAGCCCTCTCGCAGTGTCCGGAGCAAGTATGGTGGGTCTGACACACCGGTGTCAATGTGTTCTTTTTTCCATTTCCAGGAGTGTATTAAACTCTCGTCCGAACTATCACCGCGCACTCTTCGTCAGCGTGAGACCACAGGTAATGGAAGTAATAAAGATACAACTTGGCACAGAGCATGAATTAATCATGAGTAACACTTGGTTTTCGAGTAATGACGGAAGGTTGTATACAATAAAGAGATCTGGAGACACCACAAAATATATATAACGGTAAATCAGAGGTTTCGGAACCAGATTTTAAATTGTAGGAAGTTTCTATGGGAAGATATGGACACCGATCACAATTTATTGGTTATGAAATGTAGATTAAAACTGAAGAAATTGTAAACAGGTAGGAAATTAAGGAAATGGGACATGAATAACTTGAAAGAACGAGAGCTAGTTGGGAGTTTCAGAGGGAGAGTTAGGGGAATAATGACTACAACGGAGGAATGGAGTACAGCAGAAGATGAATCCGTAGCTTTGAGAGATGAAATAGTGAAGGCAGCAGCGGATCAAACAGGTAAAGTGACAAGGCCTAGCAGATATCTGTGGATATCACAGGAGATATTCATTGTAACTGAAGAAAGGATAAAACATCAAAATGCAGCAAATTAAGCTGGGGAGAGGGAATAGCAACCCTTGCAAATGAGATTGACATGATGCGTAAAACGGCTAAGCAGGAATGAGTATAGGACAAATGTAAAGCATTAGATACATATTTCACTAGGGGAAGGATAGACGCTGCTAAGAGGAAAATTAAAGAGTGTTTTGGAGAAAATTGAAGCAACTGTACGAAATCAATAACCCGGATAGAAAGGCAGTACTAAGCGAAGAAGGGAAAGCTGCCATGTGGAAGGAGTACATAGCGTGTCCGCACGAGACACATATTCTTAAAGGCAATATCATAGGAAGGGAAGAGAGCGTAGATGGCGAGATGGGAGATAATACTGACAGAAGAATTTGACAGAGCACTGAAAGACCTAAGTCCAAAGAAGACCCATGGACGATCAGTCAGAACTACGGATAGCGGTGGGAGATCCAGCCGTGACAAAACTACTCCATCTCGTATGCAAGATGTATGAGACAGGCGAGCTACTCTCAGACTTCAAGAAGAATGTAATGATGCCAATTCCATTGAAATTGGGTGCTGATGGGTGTGGATATTACCTAACTACCAGTTTACTAGGTCATGTTTGCAAAATGACGACACGAATTCTTTGCAGAAGAATAAAAAAACTGGTAGAAACCTACCTCAGGGAAGATCAGTTTAGATTCGGGAAAAATATTGGATTACACGATACAGTACTGACTCTATTTACTTCTTAGGAGTAGCTTAAGGAAAGGAAAACCTACACACATGGCAATTCCAGACTTAGAGAAAGCTATTGACAATGTTGGCTTTAATACTGATACTAATTGTGGTCGAACTAGAGACGATATAAAATGTAGAATGGTAATGACAAGAAGAGCGTTTCTGAACATCTAATATAGTCTTAAGTCTTAGCAAGTCTCTTCTGAAAGTATTTGTCTGGAGTGTAGCCACATATGGAAGTGAAGCGTAGACGATGAACAGTTTAGACGAGGAGAGAATACAGGCTTTTGATATTTGGTGCTACAAAAGAATGCAGATGATGTGATGCGTAGATCGCGTAACTAGCTGTGAGGTACTGAATGGAATTGGAGCGAGAAGAAAAATGTGGCACGATCTGAACAGGAGGGATCGGTTGATAGCACACATTCCGAGACATCAAGGGATCACCAATATAGCACTGGAGTGAAGGGGACGTGGGCGCGGGGTAAGTGTACGGGGAGACCAATGGATGAAAAAAAGTAAGCGGATTCAGAATGATGTACCTCGCACTAGGTATTCGGAGACAAAGATACTTGTACAGGATAGAGCAGCGTGGGGAGCTGGATCAAATCAGTCTTCAGACTCAAGACTACAAAAACAAAGGAAAATAAAAAACTTCATTGCCAGACACTAGGCCCACTATGGCGTAGGGAGCTGACTCTCAAAATATGGAGAGTAAACCTTCCAAGATGAATTAGGGGAGAATTATATTATACTGACGAGCACATGCTTATGCTCATTTTATTGAGACAGCCGGTAGGTTGTATAAAGGACGCAACTATCGCCATTTTGAATGGAGTGGCTCTCCAGACAAACTGCAAGTGTTTGTAATGGTTCTTTATTTACGTGACTGTGGTGTCACCGCCAGACACCACACTTGCTAGGTGGTAGCCTTTAAATCGGCCGCGGTCCGCTAGTATACGACGGACCCGCGTGTCGCCACTGTCAGTGATTGCAGACCGAGCGCCGCCACACGGCAGGTCTAGAGAGACTTCCTAGCACTCGCTCCAGTTGTACAGCCGACTTTGCTAGCGATGGTTCACTGACAAATTACGCTCTCATTTGCCGAGACGATAGTTAGCATAGCCTTCAGCTACGTCATTTGCTACGACCTAGCAAGGCGCCATTATCATTTGCTATTTATCTTGTGATGCATGTACCGTCAGACCGATGTTCACCAATTATGGATTAAAGTTAAGTATTCCAACAGCTAAGACCTTTTTTGCTAGTATAACTACTTTTCCTGTTCCAGACCTCACGCCAGCCTGCGTGAGCTTCACGCGTGCCTTTCGGCTACCAATCATAGTGGCTTGGCTGTCTTGCCAAGCCACAACAGTTTGGCGCCGAGGATTGGCGACGAGCCAATTCGCGTTTGTACTAATACTACCGCTCCTGCCCTGATTTACTTGTGTCATGGCTTCGCCACAATCTCCAGATGTACTGTCCGAATTTTATCAGCAGACGCAGGCGTTACTGGATGCCCTTGGACAGCTCGTCCAGGGTCAATGTGCACTGCAAAACGAGGCGGCAGCCGCCGCTTCACCGCTACCGCAGCCACAACACCCAGTTGCACCACCTTTTCGTCCGTTCGATGTGGCACAGGACAGCTGGACGGAGTGGTCACGCCCATTTGGATTCCATCTCGCCACCTACAGAATTCAAGGTAATTAGCGGCAGCCTCACTTATTGGCGTGCGTAGGGGTGCAAACGTACCATGTGATAGTGAAATTATTTCCCCGACGCGACGTAGCAACTCTGTCCTACGAAGAAATTTTGTCTGCTTTAGATGCCTATTTCAAAGAATCAGTCAATGTAGTTGCCAAACGGTATACCTTCTTTCGTACAAAACATACGGCCGAACAGACTAATAGGGAGTGGGTTGCAACCTTGCAAAGCCATACTAGGGATTGTGCATTTTAGTGTCAATGTGGTCTCCCTTATTCAAATACTATGGTGCGTTATGCAATTGCACAGAACGTTTCTGATGTTCGCATTAGGGAACAGATTTTGAAACTAGTCAATCCCTCCCTTCAACAAGTAATGGACATATTGGATAGGCAAGACACACTTGACTTTGCTCAGGAATCATTCGAAACTTCGCCAGCCGTGTGTCACATTAACCGGCCCGCCGGGCGAGTTGCACGGAACAGTAAACAGCCCTCGCGCCCGTCCGCGCAGCCACGTGTGCCGCGTACGCAAGCACATGCAGTGCTAAAATCATGCCCGCGGTGTGCAACCAGACATTCGCATGAGACTTGCCCGTCACGCCAAGCTATTTGCTTTTTCTGTAATAAGAAAGGCCATGTTCAAAGTGTTTGCCAGAAAAAGCTCCGATAGGACACTCACAACCATTCCAGGCCTTTTGCTTCGCACCGGAATCGAACCAAGAATACTCGGGCTCGTGAACCTTTGCCCATGGAAATTCATGTAGTTCAAGCCACTCCACCCAGTGCCACTCTCTCTAACAGTGACTGTGTTCGTCCCACAAAAAAGGTGCGTCGACATCGACGGAAATCCCGTCAAGTCGCAAGTGCTTCTGTCCCAGAAACAGTTCACGTTGCATGAGACAGTCGCTCTTGTCGTCAGCAGGACAATAAACTTTTTGTAGATTTGGTCATAAATGGCAACGTGATACCATTCCAGCTCGATACCGGAGCTGCAGTTTCACTAATCAATAAAGACATGTACAAACAACTGGGCACACCTCCGTTGCGTGCCGCACATGTTCAGTTAAATAGTTATTCCGGCCAAGCTATCCCTGTGTTAGGACAGTGCAACCTTCTTGCCACATACAAGGGACAAACAAAACTTGTGTCATTTTACGTCCTTCGTTCTTCTTCTGCAGTGAACTTGTTTGGTTATGAGATTTATTTCAGTTGTTTAACTTGTCTATAGTCAATCAGGTCCTATCAGTGAACCAGACTGTGCCTTCAGCCAGTGTTTCTCGTCTATGTGAAGAATTTGCAGACATTTTTGCACTGGGCCTTGGTTGCGCTAAGAACTATAAAGCACACTTGGAACTGAAAGTCAACGCGCAACCGAAATTTTTCAGAGCGCGCAATGTTCCCCACGCATTGCGTGATGAGGTCGCTAGAACATTAAATGATTTAGAATCACAAGGTGTCATTGAACGTGTGCAGGCTTCTCTCTGGGCATCACCCTTAGTAATTTTGCAAAAACCTTCCGGAAAATTGAGACTTTGCATGGACTTCAAGGCAACAGTGAATCCACAGTTAGTGACTGCAACTTTTCCTTTACCCCGCCCGGAAGATCTTTTTGACAAACTGTGCCCGGGTAAATATTTTTCTAAGTTGGACCTAGCAGATGCGTACTTGCAAATACCAGTGGGTGAAGAATCCCAGCGCGTATTGGTGGTTAACACGCATCTTGGTTTGTACCGATTCAAAAGACTGCCATTCGGGTGTGCATCCGCCCCTGCATTGTTTCAGCACTATTTACAAACTGTTTGTGCGTCGGTCCCTAGTGCTCCAAACTATCTGGACGATATTGTGATCCCTGGAAAGACGGAAGAAGAACATTTAGCCAATCTATGAACATTATTTCAGGTCTTGCGACAAAATGGTCTTCGCCTGCGGAAGGACAAATGTGTGTTTTTGCTTGTGATTTGCCATATCTGGGACATGCACTCAATGCCCACGGCATACATCCCAGTCCAGAGAACCTCCGTGCCATACAAGACTTGCCTTCGCCGCAGAATTTGAAACAGCTACAGAGTGTGAGATTTTCACTCTGCAGCGGAGTGTGCGCTGATATGAAACTTCGTGGCTGATTAAAACTGTGTGCCCGACCGAGACTCGAACTCTTGACCTTTGCCTTTTCGCGGGCAGGTGCTCTACCAACTGAGCTACCGAAGCACGACTCACGCCCGGTACTCACTTACTTCTGCCAGTACCTCGTCTCCTACCTTCCAAACTTTACAGAAGCTCTCCTGCGAACCTTGCAGAACTAGCACTCCTGAAAGAAAGGATATTGTGGAGACATGGCTTAGCCACAGCCTGGAGGATGTTTCCAGAATGAGATTTTCACTCTGCAGCGGAGTGTGCGCTGATATGAAACTTCCTGGCAGATTAAAACTGTGTGCCCGACCGAGACTCGAACTCGGGACCTTTGCCTTTCGCGGGCAAGTGCTCTACCAACTGAGCTACCGAAGCACGACTCACGCCCGGTACTCACTTCTGTAGAGTTTGGAAGGTAGGAGACGAGGTACTGGCAGAAGTACAGCTGTGAGTACCGGGCGTGAGTCGTGCTTCGGTAGCTCAGTTAAGTCTGCCTTCGGCAGGGCAACAGAGCGGACGCGTACGTGTTGACTTCGTGCGACGCGCGAGCTCGCCTTGTTTACTTTCTGACGGCCGTTGCTTAAGTGCCGGCTTACTTTGTACGATCCATGGCGAACCGTTACCGTAAATCAACACTCCGATTTACTTTCTGCAACGATTATGCCCGACCCAAAGCGCTCGAGGTGGAGCGTTTTCTGCGAGAGGAAGTGAAGATCCCGGCGACCGATATTATCGGCATACATTTGTCCATCGTGAGCAGCACGGTCTATGTCAAAATCATTAACGACGCGGCGTGCGAACGCATACTACGTGAGACCAAACAGGGGCTCCGCTTCTGTCACGCTGATGGCAATGTGGGGGAGGTAACCGTCGACCACGCAGGCTTAGGTATGCGAACGATACGCATTTTCGAATTGCCATTCGAACTGCCAGCTGAGGAAGTCGTCGCGGCACTACGCCCATACGGCACAGTCCACGGCCACACTGCGGAGAAGTGGACACAGTTTCGGACGTATCCTGTCCTAAACGGGGTCCGACAGGTCACCATAGATCTCCGAAGCCACGTCCCGTCCTACTTACAGATCGGCGGATGCCGTGCCATAATTATATACGATGGCCAGCCTCGGACCTGTTCCGGGTGCGGCAAAGAAGGCCACCTTAGATCCGAATGCCTACAACGGCGTATTACGCAACTTCCAGCTGCCGAACAACCACCCATGTCGCAACCTACAGTGCTACCGGTGACCTATGCCGCTGCTCTGGCTTCTCCTACCACTTTGCAACGTCACCCGGTCACCACAAACGACGCCACCAACGAGCCCGACCAGACACCGACGGAGAGCGCCTCGGACGACCCGCCGCCTCGGCCGGCCATTGACGCCGCTCCGAAGATGCCGGCGCAACCAGACGCTGACCCTGATCTCGGAAACACGATGGAGATCGACTCGCTCATCGTTCCTACAGCAGCCTTTCTGCCAGAACGACGCGACTCCCTTCCGTCGTCGGACACGGAGGGTCGCACAAGGAAACAACGTTCCCCGAAACGTCGCAAGCGAAGACGTCGCACCGTTTCCGGCCAAGAGGAGATGTTACAAGTCGAGGAGGACGTAACCGTCGACCAGCACGAGGCCTCCGAACCCGCGACTGCTGACGAAGACGTAATGAGCGCGGAGACATCTATCGGTGAGCCTGCGCCCCGTGCTGACGCTGAACTAAATCATGAACGTCCCACGGGCGACACTACACCACGCACAATTACAACATCTTGTGCAGACAAAATGGACGATACACCAGTTTCCGCTTCCACGGCGTGGCACGAGGAGGAGGTCACGGAGCAGGAGCCGTTACGGGACCCTGCGCCGTCACGGCCGCACCACTAATCATACTCTCCCCAGACTCCCCTGCGGGCCAGCGGGATAACGTTCCGCTGCGACGCCCACACCCTTGCGTGGATGGCGGAGTGGACCAGCCTCCAGCAATCCGACACCAGGCCTACCGGATAGCAACCATCAACACCAACAACATCCGTTCCAGGGTGAAAATCCGCCTTATGCAGGAGATGTTCTGGGCTTCGGATATTGATTTCGCCCTTCTGCAGGAAGTTCACTTGGCTAGTCTCCCGGATATCAATGGCTATACCGCCCACGCCTCCGCGAGTGATCCTATGGGCCGCGGGGTGGCCATCTACGTCCGCCACGGGATTTCTGTGACCGATGTCGCCTTCCTTCCATCAGCTCGGGGCATGGCACTCACTGCCATGGGGACACGCATCATTAATGTCTACGCTCCCTCAGGCACCGACCGACGGCATGAAAGAGCCCAGTTTTATTCCGAGGAAATCGCTCCCCTGTTTTTAGGGCGTTATGACCATTGCCTACTAGGAGGTGACTTTAACTGCGTTCTGCATCCTAAAGATCAGGTTCCCCACTATACTACATGCCAGGAGCTACGTATAGTGGTGCGAGACCTCCTGCTTCACGATACCTGGGAAGTACAACACGGCGACCTTTCTGGCCATACCTTTCTTACAAGTCATTCCGCAAGCCGACTAGATAGGATATATGTCTCACAAACTCTTAGATCTGCGATACGGGGCGCCGAACGCTGGCCGCTGGCCTTTTCCGACCATTGCGCTTACGTCTGTACGGTCCTCCTTCCGCCGCAATCAGTATGGCGCAGCCGTGCGCCATGGAAACTCAATACCTCACACTTGCTTGACCTGGCGTGTCGCCAACAAGTCACTGAAACGTGGACAGCCTGCGAACGACGCCTTCCCCACTACCACTCGACATTGACATGGTGGTTGGACTGCGCCAAACCAGCGATCCGGAGGACACTGATGAGATACGGGAAGGACATGGCCGACTGGCATCGCACCACTGTTGACTTCTATTACGCGATTCTCCGGGATCTGGATGCTCAACCGCCAACCCCGGACAACCAGTTGGAACGGCAAAGAACTAAGGCGAAGATAATTGCGCTGGCACGCCGGAAACTGCAAGGGGTCGTGATCCGGACGCGTCGCCACGATCGCGCGGATTTAGAAATTCCATCCATGCATGATATAGTGTCCGACAAACGAAGGCGTCGTCGGCAGATCATCAGCACTCTGACCACGCCTCATGGAACGCAGGTGACCACTCAGAATGACATCGTACGCACATTCGTCGAGCACTACCGTCGTACTTATAGTGATGACGACGCTGAAACTGCAGCAGACGACTCCATTTTGAATTACGTCACGCGCACCCTCCCCCACACGGAGGCGGATGCTTTGACAGTGGCGGTCACGCTAGACGAAGTCAACAACGCAATCGCCAAGGGGGCAGTCAACAGATCGCCCGGCATTGACGGCTTACCGATTGAGTTTTACCGTACCTTTCGGGACCTCATGGCTCCACGGTGGACGACTATGTATCAAGAACTGATAACATCTGACCAAGCAATCCCACCCGCCTTTGCTGAGGGCATCATTATACCAGTCCACAAACCAGCCCGTGGTTCGATGGTCACGAGTTACAGACCGCTCACCCTCCTCAATGCCGATTACAAGATTTTCGCGCGCTTACTGGCAATGCGGCTCCGAACTACACTCCCTCATATCCTCTCGCCAGAGCAAACGACGCCTGGCGGACAGATTAACATACAGACTGCCACAGGGGAATGCCGCGACTTAATTGCGATAGCGGCGGCCTGCAGGCTCCGGGCAGCGGTCGTCGCTATAGACTTCGACAGCGCCTTCGATAAAGTGCGTCATCGTTTCCTGTTTTCGGTGGCAGCCCGCATGGGCATCCCCCCTCCGTTTCTCGACGTCATCCGGCGTCTTTACGACAGCGCCAGTTCACGTGTCCAAGTCAATGGACGTATAGCAGGGCCGGTACCTATCTGCCGTTCGATACGGCAGGGGTGCCCACTCTCTACCCTCCTGTATGCTATTGCCCTTGAGCCCCTTATTGGGGGCTTGACGACCAAGCTCTCTGGCCTCACCCTACGCCAACACACTTTTCGCTGTCGGGCATATGCTGATGACCTCCTCCTCCTCATTCGCTCCGGCTCTGAGATTCGGGATGTCCTCGAATTGATTACCCGTTATGGGGCTGCCGCTGGCAGTGCCATGAATGTCGCCAAATCTTCTGCAATGCACATTGGACGAGGCCTCCAGGAGGGTGAAGTTGCACCACTGCCGCTTGTGCGGACTTTCCGGTACCTGGGCATTACCTTTACCCCCACGGTCACACGCACGGCGGCAACAAATTTCCGTCGCCTGTTACACGTCATCCGCAACGACGTCCGCCAGAACCTCTTGCGCCGCCAGGACACACTTCAACGGGTTGCGTTTATTAATCTTTATGTGGCATCAAAATTGGTTCACATCGCGCAAGTTCTCCCTCTGCCAACTGCAATTGGGCGCAACCTTCAGGCGGCTTTTGGCTATTATCTCACGGCTGGTTCAATGTTCAAAGTCCGGTATGAGACACTTACCCTGCCCTCACGGTATGGTGGCGTCGGGGTCGTCAATGTCCGTATGCGAGCTGCAGCCTTGTACATGAGTACCATGAGAAAACAGTGGATGGGCCAGGGTACATCTCTAACACGCAGCTTGCTTGAGGTCCTCCTACCTGCTTCCACCTCACCACCAGTGTCTGTCGGCCATATCGTGCCTCATTTGTCCCATATTTCGACCTTTTTCGTCGACTACAGTTACATACATACCAGTCTCCCAGATACACGCCCACCTAGGACTAAGGATTTTTACAGCTTGTTGCTGCGCTGTGTTCCCCGGAATGTGATGGAAACCAAACACCCCTCCATCCAGTGGTCCATAGTGTGGACTACCGTCCACCAGCCCTTCCTCCCTACAAACGTCCGGGCACTGTGGTATCACATAGTAAACAGGAAATTTGCCACGAAGCAGCGCCTGCACAACATTGGATTGTCAGAATCCCCTCTTTGTCTCCTTTGCCAGCAACTGGACACTGATGAACACCGTCTGACATGCGCCTCATCGCGAGATGTATGGCGCTTCGTGCAGCAAATCATTGCCTGCTATCTCCGGGTGCCACCAGACGCAGTCGAGCCTCGAATGTTTCTATACCCGGAGGACCGACATTTTCCCGCCGCCAAATGTCATGCTATTACGTGGGTCAAAGGGTGGGCGGTCGCTTATCTCTTTCATGAGGGACCTAAATCCCGCCTCGACTTCTGGACCTATTTACGAACAGCCCATGCAGCTCTCGAAAACACGCCACGTTACCGATCATTATTTGCTAACTATCTTCGAGCGGTCTTTGTTAGACCTCCACTGAGTTGGGGGGTGCCTGGCACAGAGGGCACCCACCCCTCCTCCCCCGGCGGTGTCTGAGTATCAACCGCCGACAATCTATTCTACTTCTGACCTCCGCGGATGGGAGAGCGCGTCGCAGATTGCGCGGATTTTATTTCTTTTTGCTTTTCCTTTTTCCTTTCTTTTTCTTTACCCAGAATTTATATTTCATTTTCTCTTTCGCATATGTGTTCCCATAATTTCATGCTATTAGTGAATGTTACAAACACATGCAAATAAATAAATAACACAGCCTTCCACTACTGTTGATTCCTGTTTCTCCCACTTCCCTAAGCACCACAGGCTCGGTGGTGGTGAGGGGGACACTGTGGCCAGGCCTCAGGTTTCGACCCCTGCCCACTTTGCCCCCCGAGCCCCCACCGGTCCATCATTAATAATAATAAAAAAAAAAAAAAAAAAAAAAAAATGGTCAGCGTGAGCAGCTGTGGAACGAGAGGTCCTTAGTTCAATTCTTCCCTCAAGCGAAAAGTTTTATTTTTCAGACAATTATCAAAGTTCAGGCACTCACACATAATCAACTTCGCTTTCAAAAAAAAAAAAAAAAAAAAAAAAGTTGGTAGAGCACTTGCCCGCGAAAGGCAAAGGTCCCGAGTTCGAGTCTCGGTCGGGCACACAGTTTTAATCTGCCAGGAAGTTTCATATCAGCGCACACTCCGCTGCAGAGTGAAAATCTCATTCTGGAAACATCCCACAGGCTGTGGCTGAGCCATGTCTCCGCAATATCCTTTCTTTCAGGAGTGCTAGTTCTGCAAGGTTCCCAGGAGAGCTTCTGTAAAGTTTGGAAGGTAGGAGACGAGGTACTGGCAGAAGTAAAGCTGTGAGTACCGGGCGAGTGTCGTGCTTCGGTAGCTCAGTTGGTAGAGCACTTGCCCGCGAAAGGCAAAGGTCCCGAGTTCGAGTCTCGGTTGGGCGCACAGTTCTAATCTGCCAGGAAGTTTCAGCTACAGAGTGTGCTGGGAAAAATCAACTATTATCATAAATATATCCCCCATTCCTCTTCCATTTCAGCTCCGCTTCATCGCTTCCGCCGTAGAGGTGTTCCGTTCGTCTGGACGACGGAATGCGAACGCGCCTTTCGTCAGTTGAAATCGGCGTTGCTTTCCAATACTTGTCTTACGCCATTCGATCCCCGGAAGCCCCTTTTGTTGATGATGGATGCATCGGATTTCGGGATCGGTGCTGTGCATGCGCACAAAGATGGTTCGCACGATCGCCCTATTGCCTTTGCGTCCAAATTGCTCTCGTCTGCGCAAAGACATTATTCACAGATCGAGAAAGAAGCTTTGGCTTTCGTATTTGGTGTTACTAAGTTTCATGATTTCTTGTATGGTCGTCCCTTTACCATCATCACAGACCACAAACCTTTGACATCGCTTTTTCATCCGACCACGCCTGTACCTCCACGTACAGCGCAGAAATTCATTCGCTGGTCTATTTTCCTCTCGCAGTACCGCTACGATATCTTGTATCGGTCCACTGCTAAGCACGGAAATGCCGATGCGTTGTCCCGTTTGCCTGTTGCTGAGGATAGAGCATTCGACTCTTCCGAACTTGCTTGCATGTTCATTGATGCGGAAACCGATGACGTGGTCGAATTGTTTCCGATTGATTTTCGTCGTGCAGCTACAGCCACAGCTGCCGACCCTGTCCTTGCTACCGTTTTGCGTTTTGTTGCTACGCAATGGCCCTTGTCAAAGTCACGGATCGAGGATCCGTTGGTTCGCCGATTTTTTGCTCACAAGGAGAGACTTTTTGTACGACGTGGTGTTTTGCTGTTGCGTTCTGATAATGATCAGTCCAGGGTCGTGGTCCCACGTTCGTTACAGTCCTCTGTCTTAAAGCTTCTCCACCAAGGACATTGGGGTATAGTGAGAACGAAACAACTTGCTCGTCAGCACTGTACTTGGTTCGGAATCGATGCTGCGATTACGAATATGTGCTGTTCTTGCATGGCGTGTGCCGAACAACAATCCGCACCACCGCGGAAATTATTTGCATGGCCAAAAGCCACTTTCCCTTGGCAACGCTTACAAATCGATTTTGCTTGTCCATTCTGGAATGCTCGATGGTTGGTTGTGGTCGATTCATTCAGTAATTTTCCTTTTGTTGTCCGGATGTCTTCCACGACGTCTTCTGCCACCATCCAAGCGTTATCCGCTATCTTTTGCATTGGTCTTCCACAGACTATTGTTTCCGACAATGGTCCACAATTCATGTCCGCCGAATTTCAGTCATTCTGCAAGGCCAATGGTATTCAACATCTGACGTCCGCGCCGTTTTCGCCACAGTCAAACGGTGCCGCTGAACATTTGGTCAGGACTTTCAAGTCACAGATGTTGAAGCTGAAAGAGTCGCATTCTCGGGAGGAAGCGTTGTTGCTTTTTTGTCCTCGTATCGCTCTCAGCCCCGCGATGGTCGCTTGCCGGCTGAGTTGCTTCATGGTCGCACTCATCGAACCTTGATACCTTGATGTCTTTGCTACATCCGCCGCATCAGGTTCCTGTGCAGCGGCAGACACCTGCTTTTGCCCCAGGCGACGTTGTATACTATCGCAACTATCGAGGTTCACGGCGTTGGCTCGCAGGGCGCATTCTTCGCTGCGTCGGCCGCGCGATGTATCTGGTTTTGGGGGCCTCTGGTGAGGTGCGTCGGCATCTCAATCAGCTGCGCCTCTGTCGTCACACGGGATCTGCCGCTCCCCGTCTGCTTTCAGCAACGGTGCCGTCCGGTCAGCGCCCTGGGAACCCATCTACTGGCTCGCCTCATCCCCAGGTGTTACCGACGCTGCCTTCCATTTTGCCCCATGGCGACGCGCCGCCACCACCGCCGCCGCCTGATCTCTCGCCGGCGCCGCCCGCAGTGGACGCGTCGCTGCAACCGCCTGGCGCCTCCCTGGGTCACGCGCCGCCGATCGCTTCCCGTGACCAGCTGTCCTCCGCCATGGAACTCTTGCCTGCTCCGGACCATCTGTCGTCTTCGCCTGTTGGGTGCTCCGACTCGATGGAGGTCGAGCCTTCGGCTCTTCCTGACTATCTTCGGGCGCATACACCGCATGTTGGCGTGCACCCTGGACTAGGTTTCCAGGCGTTTCCTAGCTCCCCTCGGACCGAATGGCCGGGTGCAGGTGGCACAGCCTCGTCTGTTGTTAGGCTCCCCACCACGTCGCATACGTCAACATGGGGTCCTCCCCACGGCGGGCGGAAGCCTTACAACACAACCGTTCGCCGATTTGCGGGGGAGGAATGTGGTGTCACCGCCAGACACCACAGTTGCTAGGTGGTAGCTTTTAAATCGTCCGCGGTCCGCTAGTATACGACGGACCCGCGTGTCGCCACTGTCAGTGATTGCAGACCGAGCGCCGCCACACGGCAGGTCTAGAGACAGATCCTAGCACTCGCCCCAGTTGTACAGCCGACTTTGCTAGAGAAGCTACACTGACAAATACGCTCTCATTTGCCGAGACGATAGTTAGCATAGCCTTCAGCTACGTCATTTGCTACGACCTAGCAAGGCGCCATTTATCTTTTGCTGGTTATCTTATAAAGCCTGTACCGTCAGACCGATGTTCACCAATTATGGGTTAAAGTTAAGTATTACATCAACTACGTACTTTATTTGCTACTGTACATTCCCGTAATTGTTCCAGACCTCACGCCTGTCTGCGTGAGCGTTAACGCGTGCATTTCGGCCTCCTCTAGCTATACGGTGTTGGCTCTTCTGCCAACACATCAGTGACCATTAGATATTTTTGTGACAATATTCACATTTGGTTTTATTAATGTATAAGTACCCCGATGTATTAATATATTACTGTGATATGGTTCTTGTGTGTATTCATTTCTGTGAGACTGTAATCTTCCTTGATTTACTTGTAACCGAAACTTCCTGGCAGATTAAAACTGTGTGCCCAACCGAGACTCGAACTCGGGACCTTTGCCTTTCGCGGGCAAGTGCTCTACCATCTGAGCTACCGAAGCACGACTCACGCCCGGTACTCACAGCTTTACTTCTGCCAGTACCTCGTCTCATACCTTCTAAACTTTACAGAAGCTCTCCTGTGAACCTTGCAGAACTAGCACTCCTGAAAGAAAGGATATTGGAATGTAGGAGACGAGGTACCGGCAGAAGTAAAGCTGTGAGTACCAGTCGTGAGTCGTGCTTCGGTAGCTCAGATGGTAGAGCACTTGCCCGCGAAAGGCAAAGGTCACGAGTTCGAGTCTCGGTCGGGCACACAGTTTTAAATTGTCAGGAAGTTTCATATCAGCGCACACTCCGCCGCAGAGTGAAAATCTCATTCTGGAAACATCCCCCAGGCTGTGGCTAAGCCATGTCTCTGCAATATCCTTTCTTTCAGGAGTGCTAGTTCTGCAAGGTTCGCAGGAGGGCTTCTGTAAAGTTTGAAAGGTATGAGACGAGGTACTGGCAGAAGTAAAGCTGTGAGTACCGGGCGTGAGTCGTGCTTCGGTAGCTCAGATGGTAGAGTACTTGTAACCGTTTTGGCGCAATTGTGCACAGAGCAGTCTTTGTTTCACTTTGCAGAAGTTAAGTTGTTATTTCGCTTTGTAAAAGAACAGTCAGGTCTTGTGTTTGGTTAAAGTGTAAATTAAATATATGAAGACTGATACAAAACTGTTTTCATGATTATGTGACAATTAAGAAGAAGTGTATATGAATTTACAAGAAGTTTAATAAAAATGTGAATCGTGAACACCAAGTCAAAAATTATTCTACCATACCATTGTTCTGATCTGGGATTGTTTGATCATTAAGAATTTCCTGAAAAACGCATTTGTAAGGTCTTCAAATATTGCTAAAATAGAGATCCGGACCTTCTAGCAGTGAAAGTGAAATCACCCTAGGATCAACAAGATGAACCATAACAACTTCGACGAAATTTACGTGGGAATCCATTCAAGATAAGTGCCAAAATTAATGACTTTTTTTACAGTGACTTCATTATTTCCATTCTGACGATACCATCCACAGTCAATAACTTGGTTGTTGCCCGATAAAGCGAACATATGCTGCGTGAGTAACATTATTAATCTGATTTCTAACCTACTTTGCAAGTGGTGGTATTGTTAGATGGTCCAATTAAAAATATACTGTCGTAACAATGGAAAGCTGTGGATTATGTAGAATTGCTAGCAGGGACGGTCATTTGACTCTCCATTGCTGACTTAGGCCATGGCAGTGAAGTTTTGTGTGTATGTTTTTGGTGATTTTGTGTGTGTGTGTGTGTGTGTGTGTGTGTGTGTGTGTGTGTGTGTGTGTGTGTGTTTTAGTGGCCATCAGTTGTGTGGAATCAGCATCAAATGTGAGTAGATGTGGGAACGCGGCGGAAGGGCAGCGAGGACGTACATGGCGGCCACACCGTGACTGAAACTACCCGATCTGTTGGCGAGTAAAAGTGGCGTGTCCAACGCATCTACGATGAATTATGCAGCACTCGCTGCCGTGTAACACGGCTTTTGAAGAGTGCTCATGAAATATCATAACTGACAAGCACTGGAGGCGAGTGACACGCCTTTCAAATATCTGACTGAAATTCGGCAGGAAATATTGCTGACAGTGACTGCAAGTACATCTCACAAGGAGCCCACGCGGCAATCCGGATTTTGTAATTTTTTATATTTGTGCTACCTGATATTCAGAAGTCGAATATCAATCAACGAAAGCAGTTCAATGCAACCATAAAAATTTTGAGATTTTTCGACTGCCTTTAATACCCTCGTGAAAGGTAGATTTATCGACAGACAGTGTGGCCTTTTGGTCCGATGGTCACCTGCCAAAATGAGCGGCCTGAGTTCGATTCCTGACTTTGATGAACTTATAAACAAAACCGCATGTCTTACAAGCGTTCCTGCGAAGCTTAAAATACAGAGAGATGAAAAACACATTATTTGTAATTATTTTTAATTTGAACAGTCTTTTACAGAAATTCAGTAACTAGGAATTTAAAATGAGAACTGGATTTTTGTGTGCAATATGTAATTATAACTAATTAGCATACATTTAATACATTTATTTGTGTAAAGGGTGGGGTAGGTATTCGCAGTGAAAGGAAATACCGTATTTTACGAACTATAAGACGCACATTTTTCTTCGAAAACGTGAACTGAAATCATTTGTGTTTCGGTAACAGTACAACATTTTTGTTAGTAGCCGGTTTCGTAATGGACAAAAATAAAAGGTACTCATATGAATACCATAAAGGGCTGTAACTGCAGATAATAGCGTATGCAGAAGAACTTGGAAATAGAGCAGCCGAGTGGAATTTCCGCACTCCACCAACAGAAAAACCATTCACGATTCTCGGGCTAGTAAAGAACTGAAAAAAAAGAGGAAGACTAAATGTGCAAATAGAGGAATGAATGCAAAATGGCCAAAACTAGAAGATGACGTATTGAAATGGATTCAAGGACACTGTCTCTATCGCATTGGAATTAATACAAAAATGATTCAAATACACGTTCGTAAGCTAGCGCTATACTGGAACTTAACAGACCTTAAGGGTTGAGTTGGTTGGTGCTACAGCTTTATGAAGTGTCGTGGGCCTATCTGGCGGACGAAAACTAAAATATCTCAGAAAATGCCACGAGAGTATGAAGAGAAAGTACTACCTTTTCATTGCTTTATTACTCAACATCGAAAGAAAACCAGTGCTCCACTAAGCCATATAACGAATATGGGCAGAAGTACTCTGACAATCGATGTGCCGAGTGACTGAACCGTTGCTAAAACTGCAACTATAAAAACAAATGCACATGAAAAAAAGCTCTTAGCTGCTTTCCTTTGATGTTGTGCTGAAGGTACTAAACTGAATCCAATGATCATTTTCAAGCGCAAAACAATGCCAAAACCTTCTGAAATACCGCCAGGTATTGTTGTTCGCGTACGTGATGGTGGCTGAATGGACGAGGCTGGTATGGAATTATGGAGTGTGGTAGAGAAGGAAATGCGCTTTATTGAAGAAGATTTGTCTTCTGCTTGATCACTTTGGTAGTCATTAGAAAAATTCTATGAAAGAGAAACTGAGATAAGGAAATATAGAACTTGGTATTACTTCAGGAGGTCTTACTTCACAATTGCAACCTCTTGATGTCTCGATAAATAAACCATTTAAACTGTGTATGAGAGACGAATGGAACAAATGAATGGTGGTTGAAACACAACATGAATTCACACCAAACGTATCTTTAAAACGACAGACAACCAAACAGGTGCGTCAGCCGATAGAACAGTCATGGTATAGAGTGAGAGAAGACACTGTTGTTAAACCTTTCAAGAAGTGCGTTATAAGTAACGCTCTCGCCGGTTGTGCCGTAGAAGCATCCTTGTTTCTCCTTCCGAAGATGCAGACCGAAGAAGTAACACAAGATGTGTCGAGAGTTCTACGGAAATCGAAACCTCTCAAAATTAACATATCGGCGCTGGAAAGGAAATCTCTTAATGAGCTCAGGAGAAACGAAAGCATCGTTGTGACGAAATCCTATAAGGGGAATGCTACCGTTGTTTTGGAAGCTGTGGATTATAACAGGAAGATGGAACAATTGCTAGCTGATCCTGTGTATCTTAAGTTAAAAAGCGAGCCAACAAACAGAATCATTCGGAAAATGAAAAACCTTATATCAGACTCCAGACTGGACAGCTCTATTACAGAGAATCTAACACATGGAATACCTATCTCACCTAGGATGTATGGACTGCCCAAGATACAAAAAGAAACGGCTCCTTTGAGACCTACCCTCAGTGGGATTAACTCGCCGACTTATTTTTTAGCCCGTCATTTATTTGGTAAACTGAGACACCTTATTGGTAAAGCAAATAATTTTGTCAAAGATTCGACATATTTTTAGACATTATACACAGACTGAAGATATCTGCAGGTGACATTCTTGTTAGCTTCGATGTGACATCCTTATTTAGTAACGTCCTAGTATCAGATACAATGGAGATCATAAGGGAGAAAGTTGCTCCAGATGTTTGTGGCATAATTGAATTATGTCTTCGTTCGAGCTATTTTAAATAGAATGGTGAATTCTATGAACAAGTTGACGGCCTTGTTATGGGCTCACCCATTTCGTCACTTGCAGCTGACATTTTTATGGAACATTTTGAGCAACAGGCATTAAGTAGTGCTCCTTTGAAGCCTTCTTGCTATGTGGACGATACATCTGTTGTACGGTCACACAGCGAAGAAAAACTTCATGCATTCCACAATTTCTTAAATGGAAATCGCCCGAAAACCATATTTACCATGGAGGTTGAGAGTGAGGTCCGTCTCCAGTTCCTAGATGTGTTGCTACACAGATTATCCGATCACACTCTAGGTCACAGAGTGTATAGAAAGCCGACTAACACAAACAGGTACTGTAATGTCACTTCCCACCACCATCCAGCCCAGAAGCAAGCAGTGTTCAACACTCTGTCCTCGCGTGCCTACCGCATCAGCGATGACGAAAACTTGGAATGGGAGTTGAATTTTTTAAAGAGGACAGTGAAGGCAAATGGCTATGATAGTCACACTTATCAGTCACACTAATATGAATTATGAGGAAACGCCTTCTCACTCCGTTACGTTACCGTTCGTTTCAGGGGTCACTGACCGCTTAAGCAGAATTATAAAGAAAAATGGTATTCAGACATCTTTCTTCAGTCAAAACAAAATAAAAGAATTTTTCCGATGGAAAACGGATGCACCTGATTGCCTCCACAATGTACGCGTTTGTCAAGCGACATGTGGCTGTGGCAAAGTGCATACAAGCGGAACGGGAAGAACTGTTAAAGAACGCATTGAGGAACACGAACAGCACACGCGGCTAAAACAAAGTGTAAAGTCGGCAGCAGCAGAACAGCATGAGAACTGTGGCTCTGACATCGATTTTGCTGACGTACGTGCGCTGTCTAAGGAAAGAAACATTTGTAGAAGAAAGGTCCGAAAGCGGTTGAGATTTTCAAGAATCCATCTGATTTCAAAGAGAGGACGCCTAAAGGCTTCCCAGCCATCAAGGAAGTGAATACACGGCCGCGGTGTGCGGGCAAGGCCGGCCATCATGGTCGAGCGGTTCTAGGCGTTTCAGTCAGCAACCGCGCTGCTGCTATGGTCGCAGGTTAGAATCCTGCCTCGGGCATGGATGTGTCCTTAGGTTAGTTAGTTTTAAGTAGTTCTAAGTCTAGGGGACAGATGACAGATGTTAAGTCCCATAGTGCTTCGAGCCATTTTCTTGTGCGAGCAACATAAATAACGCTCTGCAAGTCACCTCTGCGGACAGTAATATTTTGGGTAAACATTTCCCCCCTCTTGCTCTGTTCGTTTCGCATCTAGCCAATGATGACGGCAAACCAATAGTAGTAGGAGCAATTTCAACCAATAATCCATCTCCAACATAAGTGTGGAATAGTGCCTTTCTATCCAATGATGATGGGCCACCAATATTATCCACAAGAGTTTAGCCAATAACACCCCTTCTCCTGCATCAACGCAAGGAATATTAGCCTATGACGATGGCCCACAAATGGTAGCCACAAGAATTTTAACCAATACTACCATTTCTCCAGAACAAACGGGGGAAAACTCCCCTTTATAAGAGAACGCGACACTAGTCTCTGACAGTGTTCTAGCATTAGTGGACCCGGAAAATCCTGAAGAAGATCCCAGCAGAGGGTCCAAACGTCGATTATGTTAGAGGAAATAAGACACGGACTAATAACCAAGAAGATTTTAACTTCATTAAATAAACTGGACATTTTCTAGCTGAACTGGTCCACCAATGGCACGGTGAGGCGTTCAACACGTAGTGTGTGGAGGGTGTAGATTACGCCGCAGATGCCCATCTGGTGCTTTTGGAGTGACTTTCATCCCATGAGTTGGGCTCAGTTTACTGTGAACATGAAGCAAGATGCTTTTTCAGCTTTCTCTGTTCGCAAGTCTTACAATTTGTCTTAAATCTGTATGCTGTGAACTCTCCCAAAAAAAAAAAAAAAAAAAAAAAAAAAAAAATTCAAAACAAGCCTCGCCCGAACAGGCCTTGAAAGCTGACGATGTCGATCGACTGACTGCCGTGTCAACCTCCGCCCGCAGGTGTAACTGAATGCGGCTACGGAGGGGCATGTGCTCCGTACACCCGTCTCCTCTACGTTGTCAGCTTTCGTGACTGGAGTCACAACTTCTCGTACAAGCAGCTCCACAAATGTCCTCACAAGGTTTGAGTGGAATGCATCCCGCTTTCCAACAACGCTCGGCAGACCTGGATAGCCACCCATCCTGGTGCTGTGCAAACCCGACAGTGTTTTCCAGTGATCTGGCTGAAACCCGTTGTCGCCATTGTGGCAAGCTCTGTGAACACTCCAGGCTTTCAAACTGATAGCATCCATGTTCAAAGGGACTCATGGACAATTTCCTGGATTCACGAACAACGAGGCACCTTATCACACTCCAGTTGACTTCCGTGCCGTCTACCGTAGTCCCATAAAAAAAGTGTGAGATTATTTGTAATGATGAGTGTATTGTAACATAAGCATCACCACTTTGGTAGCTTTGCGGTACGGAATCATACCTACACAAATTTAAGGACCCTCAACTTCGGCGAACTGAAATCATTATGCAGGGGTGCGGAGACGGTGGATGAGGAGGAGGAGGAGCAGGGCAGTAATTATTCGTCCAGGATGCTTACTTTCAAGGGAACGAGATATAGTATGACCAAGGAATGGCCATAGTCATGACAATCAACCACATTCTGACCAACGAGCGAGATATCATTTGGCGCCATAGAGACATTATCGTGATTAATCAGCACATTGCATCACCGAGGTTGGGCAGAAATTGGGATTCGTTGTCTAGCGTTCCAAGAGTACGTCAGATAGGGGAAATCCGCACAGGATGGCGTCAGCTGCCTTGGGGAACAACGACTTTGATAAGTTCCGCCTCGGTAATCACCGACTGAAGCGGCAGATAGACATTCCCCAATGTAACAGATACAGAATAGTATTTATAGAATGTTTCAATTTTTTTCTTTACAAGTTATTGTAAGTAAGACAGACCTCTCCATATGTGTTCATAATAAAAGGTTATACCGTCTTGAGGGCAATGCGTTGAATATTCAGACGTATGCAAAGTAATTTTTAACGTTATTGCTGCAACACTATGACACCGACATGGAAGTACATACTTTTTTCTATGGTACTGGAAAGAACGTTCGAAGAGGACATTAACGACATACCATGCGTGGTACTTGACAAAATAGTAACAACATAGCAGCGCCGCAAACCACGGTTACGCTCTTACGCTGTTGTATCAAACGTAAACAAACACGTGTCCCTGGTACGGATCAACCATGTGTTGTTACGACGGTCATATAAAGTTCTCAAAATGTTTACCTTGTCCACTGGTACATGATATAATGCAATTCGAATTGCATTTCGACCCATTGCAACAAATATTTGCTTTATACTCCATTTCCCTACTTCAGGAGTCGAAGGTATTTCCGTGTAGACTGATTGTTTTAGTTTCCCACGCAGATGAAAGTCCACAGCCGTTACGCATACGGACCATTCAGTGTTTCCGAACGACTGAACCTACGATCTCAAAGCGCCCTGTTGATGGTGTCTTAAATTATCTGTATGGAATTGGGTGGAACATTCGTCATGTCATTACGATGTGGATATGTTATGAACTTCAAATATTTATCATTATTTTACAGCCAAACAGGGACCAACAAGCTACCACAGGTATGTAGCCTGTCACTGGCTATCGCGTATGTTGTTTCCTCTTCAACTGCACGGTCACTAGAATGTATCTCAACATAAAATTTACAATTTTCGAGCAGCTAGACTCATTTACGTAAGTGTCGTCTTACATGAAGTGACATTACAAAATATAAAAATTAATTATTTCTTGTATAAAGTTAAATTAATACTGTGCAACTTCGCTGAACTAGTAGGCGGAACAAAGGTAACGGTGTTCCTATGAAGAGATGAGCTGGCTTGTACTGGATCGACTGCCATGGAGGGCTGTATTGCACAAGTCTTGGGACTCAAGACCACTACAGCAACATATTCGCGTGTCGTGGTTTGTCTCCCTTCGTTATCCAGTGCATCAGTGAGGAATTTCTAACTCCGCACGTAGACCAGGCCGCTGCAACGTAACCGCACCCCAAAGTACCTTCCCCCCCCCCCCCCCACCCCCCCTTCCGCACGGTACAACAGCCGTCGCCGAACTGTCCGCGGCTGGACCTACCTGTTTCGATTCATACACCAGTAAGCCCTTCCTACATAGAAACCCTTTTACTCGCCACGTTAACCTGCTTCTAGTTGCGATGGACGCCCACAACTACGCGACACTGAGGTCACGTCGTGTTCCCCTTCCTTGTAGTTCCACAGCACGGTGAAAGCCAACGCAAATGTTACCTCGGGTAAAGCCTCTCACAGGCCTAACCTTCCGACAGAAGGCTACAACAATTCTCAGTTTAGAATTCAAATTTGGGATAACCTCCAGATTTCAAACTTTGGGAAACGTTTCCTTAACTGAAACCCTTCCGTAAATTGAGAAAGGACGGGGAATACAGGGAAGGAAAGGGAATTAATTATTATTGTCAGATGCATGAGGACTTTGTGCGGAACCAGCAGCGATGAGTGAAAATGTTTGCTTCACAGGAATTCGAAACCGTTATCTATTCCTTACCAGGCAGCAGCATTACACACTCCGCCATTTTTTTTGTTATCAGAGTGACTTGGTACTATCATAAAACTTCAGTAGACCATACTCAAATCATGATGTAGTATAAGCTGCAAATGGGAGAAAAAATTATGATAACAAAACAGTAATAAAAGGAGAAAGGAAAAAAAATGGAACTTAGCCGAAAAACCACCACCAACCTCTCATGATACGTATAAAATTTTTTTATAGTTTTTATATTTAGTTTAATTTTTATTTAGGTTGTATATTTTTTTAGGGTGAAGCGAAATTCGCTCACTCGGGCTTCGCAGTGCGACTCCTAACATGCCAGCGATAAAAAAATGTCTCTCAGAAAATTTCGGCCGTCGAGTATATAGTGCAGAAAAAGGATGTTAAACAGTGGCAATCTGTCAGCCTGTAACCACATGTATGGTAACTACCTCTGTGAACATATATCAGCCGTGCAGTACAGTTGGTGCAGTGGGTAAAGGATTAGGTTAACATGCAGGAGGTCGATGGTTCGATCTTGGGTTGAGACATAGCTTTTTTTATTTGGTAAATGTAGTCCAAGTGGTACGGTATCTGGCATCTTAATCGTCAACAGCAATTGCAGTGGGTCCTCTACAAAACATCTGCACTTACGTACTACAGGGTGTTTCAAAAATGACCGGTATATTTGAATCGGTAATAAAAACTAAACGAGCAGCGATAGAAATACACCGTTTGTTGCAATATGCTTGGGACAACAGTACATTTCCAGGCAGACAAACTTTCGAAATTACAGTAGTTACAATTGTCAACAACAGATGGCGCTGCGGTCTGGGAAACTCTATAGTACGATATTTTCCACATATCCGCCATGCGTAGCGATAATATGGCGTAGTCTCTGAATGAAATTACCCGAAACTTTTGACAACGTGACTGACGGAATGGCTTCACATGCAGATGAGATGTACTGCTTCAGCTGTTCAATTGTTTCTGGATTCTAGCGGTACACCTGGTCTTTCAAGTGTCCCCACAGAAAGAAGTCACAGAGGTTCATGTCTGGCGAATAGGGAGGCCAATCCACGCCGCCTGCTGTATGTTTCGGATAGCCCAAAGCAATCACACGATCATCGAAATATTCATTCAGGAAATTAAAGACGTCGGCCGTGCGATGTGGCCGGGCACCATCTTGCATAAACCACGAGGTGTTCGCAGTGTCGTCTAAGGCAGTTTGTACCGCCACAAATTCACGAAGAATGTCCAGATAGCGTGATGCAGTAATCGCTTCGGATCTGAAAAATGGGGCAATGATTGCTTTGGAAGAAATGGCGGCCCAGACCAGTACTTTTGAGGATGCAGGGACGATGGGACTGCAACATGGGGCTTTTCGGTTCCCCATATGCGCCAGTTCTGTTTATTGACGAAGCCGTCCAGGTAAAAATAAGCTTCGTCAGTAAACCAAATGCTGCCCACATGCATATCGCCGTCATCAATCCTATGCACTATATCGTTAGCGAATGTCTCTCGTGCAGCAATGGTAGCGGCGCTGAGGGGTTGCCGCGTTTGAATTTTGTATGGATAGAGGTGTAAACTCTGGCGCATGAGACGATACGTGGACGTTGGCGTCATTTGGACCGCAGCTGCAACACGGCGAACGGAAACCCGAGGCGGCTGTTGGATCACCTGCTGCACTAGCTGCGCGTTGCCCTCTGTGGTTGCCGTACGCGGTCGCCCTACCTTTCCAGCACGTTCATCCGTCACGTTCCCAGTCCGTTGAAATTTTTCAAACAGATCCTTTATTGTATCGCTTTTCGGTCCTTTGGTTACATTAAACCTCCGTTGAAAACTTCGTCTTGTTGCAACAACACTGTGTTCTAGGCGGTGGAATTCCAACACCAGAAAAATCCTCTGTTCTAAGGAATAAACCATGTTGTCCACAGCACACTTGCACGTTGTGAACAGCACATGCTTACAGCAGAAAGACGACGTACAGAATGGCGCACCCACAGACTGCGTTGTCTTCTATATCTTTCACATCACTTGCAGCGCCATCTGTTGTTGAAAATTGTAACTACTGTCATTTCGAAAGTTTGTCCGCCTGAAAATGTACTGTTATCCCAAGCATATTGCAACAAACGGTGTATTTCTATCGCTGCTCGTTTAGTTTTTATTGCCGTTTCAAATATACCGGTCATTTTTGAAACACCCTGTACAATCGTAGAAATGGAAGATGGGCCAGATGTGAAAGGAAACCTTTCCACGTCGTGGGCATGAATTTATTCGCACCACTTCATCTACTAGATGCGAAACCTGTTCTCTTTGTACCCTCTTCCAGTGGTCCCATAGATTGGTACCAACTATTATTCTTGCCTCGTTCAGGTCCATTACATTTCGTTAGGCCCTTACGTTACCAGTAGGACTAGCCACGTGCATTGCGAATGTCAAAACTCGGTAACTATTTGTATTTGTTATCACCATGGTCCCTCTAGTTATGCCTTTCAACACTGAGTCTGGTAACCGCATGCTGTTTAGTACATATCTCAATGCATTATTATTATAATTATTATGATTATTATTCCACCTATGCGATTGTGGAAACATCACGTTTATTACCGTTAGGGAAACTGTGTAATTCAAAACCGAACATTTCACAGTTAGCAGTGTTGAAATGAATCACGCGGAACAATATCTGTCAGAGGGTTAATGTGCACAGGACTGACAGTGTGTTTATATAGTATGCGCTGTCCACCAGAAAGAGACTAGCTGTGAGCGGAGTAACACGCCCGTGACAGACTTCAATGTACATGTGTACACATATCGAATTCTCTCATTGTAAACCTCTAACCTAGTGTGGCATACGTATGGCATACACAAACGATGAATATGTGGATATGCTTCTGCCCTTGGTGCAGCTGATAACCGGGCTGGTGTTGCCACTCGTGAATATGCTGCTATATATCCTCGTCGACGCCATCGAGATAAAAATGTGTTTCGTCATCTGGGGCTGGGCCTTCGGCAGTCATGTTCTGACCATCGCGTGACAGAGGTCGTCCTCGGACGCGCCATACTCCAGCTACTGAGGAAGCCATTCTGGAGGTCATACACCAAGACCCTCAGTGAAGTACACGTAGCGTACCAAGACAGCTGCATGTCTCGCAACGCACGGTCGTTAACATCCTGCACGAGCGTGGGCTTCACACCTATAATTCTGTGAATGGTTTTAACATCAACAGGAAGCCAACGATGACTTCGTGAACATCGTAACACGGTCGGATGAACCAGCATTCACTCGTGAGCGCGTCTTCAATATGCACAATGCCCACCATTGGTGTGAAGTTAACGCACAAATCGACCGCGTCCGTGGATATCAAGTTCGCTTTGGTATCAACATCTGGGCTGGAATACTGGGCGACATATGTTTGGGCCCCTACATGTTGACAGGTTGACTGCACAAAGGTATCATGCATTCCTCTCAAACTATCTGCCTGATGGGCTGGAAGATGTTCCACTACATGTTCGGCACAGGATATGGTTGCAAAATGATGGTGCACCTCCACCCTCTGGAAATAATGTGCGACAGTATTTGGACGGAACATTTCCAGGGAAATGTTGCGACAGTATTTGGACGGAACATTTCCAGGGAAATGGCTCGGACATGGAGGCCCAATTGTGTGGCCACAACAATCACCTGACCTAAATCCACTGGATTTCTTCCTGTGTGGACCCCTGAAGGAGCACATGTACTCTACTCCACCGACTAATGTGGAAGAATTGGTAGCACGTATTCATGCTGCTCTTATTACTGTGGACGTAGCTTTACTGTGAAGGGTCCAGAGCTGTATGAAGTGGCTAGTTGCGCAATGTTTGGAGGTGCAGGGAGGTCGCTTTGAGCGTCTGTTGTTCTGAGTACAACGCATTCTGTTGTGAAGGTCATGCGGTCATTAATATGGAGATTATTTTTGTCAATTGTTGCTAATGTGCGACATCTGAGCGCTCATACGAGATGCAACAATAAAGTAATGAGACTGATTTTCTTTGGAAGATGAGGCAACCTGCAGGCTTGCATAGGCACAATATCTTTGACCTTGGTCTATGAGCTACTTCCAGTCCAAGCGGCACATCGATGCAACTGCTCAGTCATGAGTTGTGCTGTAACAAGTTAACATGTGTTTGTGTCTCTTGTCACGGAAATGGAACCGCATAATATTGTGCAACGGTATGCCATTTCACAAATTTTAATACTACCACAGCCACCTTATTCACCAGATATTGATCCGTGCGACTTTTTTCTATTTCCAAGAGTCAAAACGGCGGTCAAGGGACACCATTTTCAAAGAACACAAGATGTCCAAAAAGCTGTGCGAGGGTCTTGGAGGATAATACAGAAGATGAATTCCAGAAATGTTACCTTCAGTAGCAGAAGCGCTGGAAACAGTGTGTGCAATCAGAAGGAGACAACACTAAACTTGACTACAACATAAAGCAATATTTTTTATCACATCAGTCTCATTACTTTATTGTCGAACCTCGTATTAAATTAATATAAATGACGCATTGTGTTATTGTACTGTGCAGTTACCTTTAGGATTTCGAAACTAATATTGTTTTTGTAGTTATTTGGTCCTGTGACTGATCATTTGTTTCACCTGTTTGCTTCTTAATTGTCTAACCACGCATTTGTTATGTGCAGCATTACAAAATGTTGTAAATTTAGGGTACATGTCTCCTAAGAAACGGTGTATATTACACTATGAAAAGTCAGAATGAAATTCTAAAATAAAAATTGCGCCCCAACCCAGAATCGAACCTTCGATCTCCTTCATGCTAACCCAAAACTCTATCCACTGCACAACTGTCCAGAGCAACTATCGTGTGCTTGGAGAGATAGTCACCATGTATGTGGTTACAGTGTTGCCAGATTGCCACTCTTCAACATCGTTTTTCTGAGAGATCACTCATCGGACGAAATTTTGTGAGAGACATTTTTTTATCGCTGACATGTCAGGAGTCGCTCTGCGAAGCCCGAGTGCACTAATTTCGCTTCACCCTATAATCTAAAAGCAGAAATGCAACGAATAAGATTTTATTCTAAATAGCAAACTACCTTAAAGTTCAATACGATATCAGCTATCATATACGATGATGTGTATATATACTTCTTCTATACACATTTTACAATGGACCTGAAGCGGTACTGAATCAAAACACTAAACAAAACCAGCACATAAACTAGAAGTGAACAAGCCGAAGCAAATCAGACGGGAAACATACATAACAAGGAAATCACCTATCGTCAGAAAAATGAAATTAACCAGTACCTTGCCGACGGAAAACAAAATTCAAAACCAGAAGGCGGTGGTCGTGTACTGCATGAATTTCATATGTATCTTCCTCTTCACCTTCCACAACTTAAAGAACTAAGTGAGCCAGTAACCACATAACAGTATGGGTTTGCGACAGTGGAAAGAAGGAAGAATCTGAGCGCAAAATGATGTCCGTATTGTATAAGGTCTCAGAAGATCGAGTAAGTTAGGCCAATTGGGTCCTAATCCAAGACCATTTTGCCACATGACCTCCACAAGTAAAGCGATGTCGTATCGTACCTGTAAACGTACATCGACTACATAAATCCGCGTCGCTAAGCCCAATTCATAAAAGTCGCTCGTTCGTTGTAATCAAGTTATTTACTAAAAAGGACGCTACGCGCATCGGCAAAATCAGAAGATTGATATTGCACCAAACTGTCGTCCAGGTTGTTTCCAGCGATCCTCTTTCAGCAAGGAACTGCTTTCCAACGAACCTGTAGGAATTTCACGGCAAGGACGGGTCCCCTTAGTCACTGGGGCAAGTACAAATTTGAATACTTTTAGCATTGACCAGGTGACTAAAGCAGCTCATAAGAATATGGATACTTTGCATAAAATTCTTGAAACAGGTATGGCAATCTCTTATATTAATCAGTGTAAGCAATTAAATGTTATTCCCAACTTTGTAAATGATGATATCAGTAAGCTCTGTAAAAAGTCGCCGAATTTGAATAAGAATCTGGTATGTCAGACTGTAAACAGTTAATTACTGATTTACATGCTAAGAAAGATAGCCTTAATGAAATAACCTACGGGTTTCACCTTGAGCTTTCTGGAGCATTGAAGAATTCTTTGAACTTCCAAATAGATTCATTTTTGGCACAGGCTACCCTACGGTTAGCTAACCGTAAAGACGAAATTGTTAAGAGGCATGATATTAAACTTGCCAAACTGTCAAATCGTGTTAACACCTGTAGCGCGCAGAGCTCTTGTAATAATTCTAAGAACGCTCCTCAGTTCTGTGAGAGAGTAATCAATAAGACAGATATTAATTTTACTTTTCCTGAAAATGAACTGTTGTGTAAAGGTTTCAAGTTTAACGCAGAACCTAAGGTTAGCGATCCTTGTGTTATAGAGAATTTAATTGTTGATCTAAAACCTCCAAAAATGTTCAAATTAGAATAGCTTACGACGCTTGTAAAATGGTCGAAAAAGAATGTTCTACTATACAAACAGTTTCAAATATACGTCAAACTTTAAAGAGCATTCATCATAAATTGGGAAACAATGAGGCACTAATAACAAAAGCTGACAAGGGCAACTTTTAATTATTGGTAGTAAAACTGAATTCGTGGAGAAAACGGAAATATTTTTCGAGGACAATGGCATCGTGCCGATTGAGATAGTCCCACATCCGCTTTGCAAAAAGAGTTTACATCAGGACTCCATAACACTATAAAACTAATCGGCGAATTTCATAAAAAAATGGCTTATAAATATGAACCCTCAACCGCCTGTTTTGAGGAGTCAATTTAAGGTTCGCAAGACTCATCACCCCACCCGTCCTGTTGTGGACAGTACCAACAGTGCGTATCATAAATTAGCCAGGTTCTTACATCATAAAGCAAAACAGAATTTTGTGTTTAGGAAAAATTACACTGTTAAAAACTCTGTGGACTTAGTTAGTAAACTGAAAATTTTAACCTCTTCTGATTTGTCTCAACTTGTGTCTTTCGACATCACAAGTTAAACGTTCCAGTACACCAACCCTTGGATATGTTAGAGGCCAATTTGCGTTTTCACAAAAAGTTGTCCATTATCGAAACAGACGAATTAATGACCCTTTTACGCACCACTCTTAAGTACAACTATTTCTCATTTAATGACTGTATTCACAACCATTTGGTTTAGCTATGGGAAGCCCGTTGGCAGGTATTTTGTCAGAAATTTTTGTAAATTCTATGGAGTGCACTTGTTTTCAAAATTATCCTGAGTTTGCGAACAGAACATTTTTTCATGCAAGATACGTAGATGATTTACTTTTTGTAATTGCAGTCAGCCACGTTGACATAGACTAGATTTTCACCGCGTTTAACAACCTCCATGAGAAAATAAGCTTCACCCAAGAAACTGAAACAGCTAATAGAATTTTGAATTATCTTGACTTAACTTTGACAATAGCGGACAACAAAATAAGTGTTAACATTTTCCGTAAAGACACTTTCTCCGATAATATTATTCCTGCTGATTCCACATACCCCCAAGCCCACAAAATGGCCTTTTGCCACTCAAGTATACACCGAGCACTATCTATTTCGCTTTCTTTTCTCAATTAACTGAATGAATTAAAGACACTTGAATATATTGCCCAAAATAATGGTTACAATCCAAATATCGTGAAACAGATCTATGACAAGAAAACACATAGAAACATTACGACCATATCTACACTAGGTACCGCTTATAAAGATCACTCCATTAATATCACCTCTATACCGTTTATAGGCAAAGATTCTTACAAAACAGGGCGCATCTTAAAGAGTCGGGGCTTTAAAGTCGCCTATTCCACTAATAATAGCCAAATTGCCCATGCCCCTAACCCACTTATAAACACAGAGCTCTTAAACCAAAAAGCTTAGGGATGTAGACTAGATACACTCGAAGTAATGTGAATTTTCAAACACCATTTTTACGATAAAGACAACTTGCTTAATTACCAATTGCAGTCGAAAAATAAGAACTTTTTCGAAGGATTTCAGCCCTTGCTTCGTCTACCACGATGATGCGGGATATTCTATGTCGCCCGATGCTATTGCCTTCTTGTCTTTATGTTTACATACGCATTCCACGTAACCGTCGTTTTTTCTATAAGTTTAAGACTGTTTCACAAATTGATACACGTCAAATGGTGTATCTCTAATTATGAGCTTAGTTAAGATTGCACACAACCTGATTTTTTATAACTGCCTTTATAATGACTTGTGGCGTGGTACGCCACTATGTACTACTTATTAATCCGTTAAATCTAATAATGTATATTCCTTATTACCCACGTCAATACCTGGCTACGACATGCAGCCTTGTTGTTCTTATTAGTAGCTTCGGGTATTTCCCGATTATACACTGCATATTTAATACACTAACCAATGTTCAATGATGTTTCACAATTTGTTACACATCAAATGGTGTATTTATAGTGAAGAGCTTCATACAGTTTGTATATAACTCCGCTGGCTATACTGTCTTCATAATGTTTCGTGGTGTTGCGCGCACTTGTTATCCGACAAATCCATTACTTTATATGGTCTTTTACATACGTCATGTGCCACCCCTGCCACAAGCTTTTTTCATAAGTGACGGAATAAAGACTTAAAATAAGTTAAAGAGACTGTCAAAGACAGTAATGACAAACAGACACTGAAATATAAGTGTGGTGAAAACATTACATCATCAAAAAGCCCAACGTGTTTATAAAAAGAAAATCAATGACAGTGTAAAATTATTAATATCATTGTTCTTGTTTGTTTGATGAAGAAGGACACTTTAGTTTGTCTCGTTTCATGGAAGTAGATCTCAATTGCCACCATTGGTGACAGAATCTGTAAAAACGCTGACTGTCTGCTCTCGTCTGAGAATGGAAGTGTAGTTCTGCGGAATATAGATTCTAAGATTTATATGTAACCTTTCATTCATCCAAAAAGTCACTTTCCGCTTCCCCATCCCACCATATCAATGATTATCGGATGGTCCGTTTGCTCGCAATATTGCTTAGTCAGTGGTGGTTAGACGCCTTTGAACTAACAGTAAACCTAAATTCATATTACACGGCCTCAATAACCTTGAGAGCTGAATATAAATATTATTTATATTTTCAAGATCAAAGTGTACGTAATTAAAAGTATTTTTTTGTTCAGAGAGAGAAAACTAGTGCATTGCACAAAGTTACTACCAAAGATTAACTTTCTTGGCATCCTACGGTCGCATTTCCATTCATTACGTAAAAGTTACTAAAATAAAATGCAAATTAATGAGCGTGAATGATTATATCAGCCATTGCCAAAGGTATGTTCAAAATAGCCGGGACACAAAAATTAATGTCATATGCACGTGTGCTTGCTTGTGATTTGGGAAAGGTTAATTAAACGGCAATCAAATACACACAATTTATCTCTTCGTTTCGTAAGAAGCCAGTTCGCGCTCACGGTCGATTATTGCCCGATCGCAAACGCAGCGACTACCAAATTAGCAGAAATAACAGTTTCTACCGCGATCGGCATAATTTGAAGCGAGCGCGAATTTCAGTTCAGCTACTGCGCTACATGCACACAAAATCAAATAAAGGGTAGGCCGGGGGCTGGTATAGTCAGTAGCTGGCTTCAACATACAGCATACTGGTTTTCTTATGTATTAATTGCTGATTACATATTGTATATCTAATCACTAAATTGTCCTTATTATCGTTCAGAGGCGTTAATTCTTAGCTAAGTTCCACGCATTTCAGGCACTGTTCACCTTAACGTATGGCATTTTCTTATTAAATTTCCTTTACGCTATATAATGTCATTTGTCCCTCATAGAACTGTAGCTTCAGTTATTATGGTCTTTTCTTGTTAAAAGGTTCCTTTACGCTATATAATGCCATTTGCCGCTAATAGAATTGTAACTTCAATTATTATCAATCAATGTTTATTCGTACTTGTGTACAGTACACCCTTTATATGTCTTTTGCCCTTTATGAACGGTAACTTTAGTATCACAAGGTTTTAATGCCATTAATAGTCCGAGCTGCCGGCCGGTGTGGCCGAGCGGTTCTAGGCGCTTCAGTCTGGAACTGCGCGACCGCAACGGTCGCAGGTTCGAATCCTGCCTCGGGCATGGACGTGTGTGATGTCATTAGGTTGGTTAGGTTTAAGTAGTTCTAAGTTCTAGGGGACTGATGACCTCAGATGTTAGGTCCCATAGTGCTCAGAGCCATTTGAATCAATAGTCCGAGCTATTGTAATAAACTATTTTCCACAATAATCTCAGTTAACATTTACTGGTTTTACGACTGTATTACTCCGCACGCTCACGCGCGCGACCACCAGCTAAGATCGCTGAGTCGATGCTCGCGGCGCGCAGTTACGACTCAGACAGCGTCCGCTGCCGACCTTTCTACCCCGTTGGTGTGGCCTATCGGCAAAACATGAGTAGAAGTGACGCTGTCTGACGACTGCGTACTGTAGTACTAACATTTTAAGTTTCACAAGGCCAATATCTGGCATCTTTTATTAATTTAATATTGTGTCATTTCTGAAGAAGGCTGCATTATTATAGCCTAAACCTAGGTATAGGTTGAGGGCTGCAGTCACAGCACAGTGATCCGTAGAGGAATGAGGGATGACTTAGACACTAAGAACGCAATCGCGCAGGCAGTCTTATCAGACATATCTAACCGGCTACTAGGAGTCGCAGTAAAGTGAGTAAATTTAACTAACGTCGGGTATATACACATGCAGATGTCTTGCAGCCATAAGGAGCTGACCAATTCATGTAATTCGCGACAGAAATTAAAATTTCTAGATTGATCTGCAAGACGCAACACAAGTTAAATCACCAATCAGCAGAATAACCGGTGGACACTTACGCAACAGATAAACAATATCCTCTTTATAAAAACGCGAACGATCCAATGCTCGACCAGTGCTAGAAGCAGCATATAAAAGAACCGAGGTAAGATTAAAAAGTTGACAACCTATGCCCCTGCCAGAATCCAATATTTATTCAGCAATAGGAATGCTTTCGCGAAAGAATAAGGCGGTCCCCGTAGAATATTCGGGTGCTACATTAAAGATCACTCGAAAACCAGGTAAGGAGAAATGCCTAAATAACACCTCCTGTAACAAGACTATGTCCGCACATGAATCATAGATGAGCTGATTCAGCGAATCCAATAGCGAAGCCAATAGCTTCTTTGATTCCACACGATCTCCTCGGGAGATGCTGGAGATAGCTTCCACACCACTCACAGTACCACGGACGGGAGCTATTCTAGCATCGAGAGGAGCAGGGGACACAATCCATGCGCAGGACGCTGGGGCAGAAGGCACAGCCAAATCCTCACCATCATCACCCTGAGTGGGACGTCGCTTGTTTGTCACCGTTAATGTTTCTATCCTGGGGCCAACCGGATTCGGAACCTGTCGCGAAGGTGAAGGCGGAAATTCATTAACGCAATTATCAGAATTGACTGTTTGTTCAGTATGATCAGTAGCAGAGGTAGGTCCGACAGCGGGAGTGAAAGGAACAAGATCGGCAACCGTCAACTTGCGATGCTGCACTAACGACAGCTTTAATACAAAAACCCTCCTTGGGCAATTAGACTGAACGTGTCCACTTTCATTACATAGGTAGCAGCTTCCCTCTCGACCAGTATACATGACACGAACGCGGTAACCACACACTCGTAAATGTGATGGAATACTGTATTGCCTTTGACATGCATTTCCACGCAACGAATTCCACTATAACACTGTGACCTATGTTGAGAAGACCAGTGTTCACAACGGACATTTTTCACTTTATCGTAGGGAGTCAATATGTCCTTTAGAAAGTAGTCATCAACTTCCGGCGGGAGGTTGAACACTCGGACTTTGGTATATTCGATTTCAGCATCTGTGAGGGACGAATACTAACGGGACTATCGCGATGCTTCAACGGGACAGGAGAACCGTGTCGCGACGGTAATCTTTCAACGTTAAGGGGATCTACAAATCTCAAGTGAAACACAAACTCGTCTCCATCAAAATATACGGTGTGGACCTGAGCAGAGTTCACATGAATTGTATTGACAAGCCAATTTCGGATTTCTAGAGACCCGGGTTGAACATGTCGCGTTGTTTTATCGAAAGTAAAATGGTTCAAATGGCTCTGCGCACTATGGGACTTAACTTCTGAGGTCATCAGTCCCATAGAACGTAGAACTACTTAAAAATAACTAACCAAAGGACATCACACACATCCATGCCCGTGGCAGGATTCGAAACTGCGGCCGTAACAGTCGCGCGGTTCCAGACTGTAGAGCCTAGAACCGCACGGCCACTCCAGCCGGCTCGAAAGTAAAGCTCACAGTACCTTCAGAAGTTCAGAAGAACGCGAAATCCCGAAGATTGGCTAAAATTTACAGACGCGCGAAATTTGGCACGGACTTCAATGCGAGATGCCTTTAATAGGTTCCACAACGAAACATTCTCTCGAAATTTGGTAGAAAATCCGAAGACATTCTGGTCGTATGTAAAGTACACAAGCGGCAAGACGCAGTAAATACCTTCGCTGCGCAGGGCCGATGGTACTGTTACCGACAACTGTGCCGCTAAAGCAGAGTTATTGAACGCAGTTTTCCGAAATTCCTTCACCAGGGAAGAAGAATGGAATATTCCAGAATTTGAAACACGAACAGCTGCTAGCATGAGTTTCGTAGAAGTAGATATCTCAGGGGTTGCGAAGCAACTCAAATCGCTTGATACGGGCAAGTCTTCAGGTCCAGATTGTATACCGATTAGTTTCCTTTCAGATTACGCTGATACAGTAGCTCCCTACTTAGCAATCATATACAACCGCTCGCTCACCGATAAATCTGTACCTACAGATTGGAAAATTGCGCAGGTCGCACCAGTGTTTAAGAAGGGTAGTAGGAGTAATCCATCGAACTACAGACCTATATCATTGACGTCGGTTTGCAGTAGGGTTTTGGAGCATATACTGTATTCAAACATAATGAATCACCTCGAGGGGAACGATCTATTGATTCGTAATCAGCATGGTTTCAGGAAACATCATTCTTGTGCAACGCGGCTAGCGCTTTATTCGCACGAACTAATGGCCGCTATCGACAGGGGATCTCAAGTTGATTCCGTATTTCTAGGTTCCCGGAAAGCTTTTGACACCGTTCCTCACAAGCGACTTCTAATCAAGCTGCGTGCCTATGGGGTATCGTCTCAGTTGTGCGACTGGATTCGTGATTTCCTGTCAGGAAGGTCGCAGTTCGTAGTAATAGACGGCAAATCACCGAGTAAAATTGAAGTGATATCAGGTGTTCCCCAGGGAAGCGTCCTGGGACCTCCTCTGTTCCTGATCTATATAAATGACCTGGGTGACAATCTGAGCAGTTCTCTTAGGTTGTTCGCAGATGATGCTGTAATTTACCGTCTAGTAAGGTCATCCGAAGACCAGTATCAGTTGCAAAGCGATTTAGAAAAGATTTCTATATGGTGTGGCGGTGGAAGTTGACGCTAAATAACGAAAAGTGTGAGGAGATCCACATGAGTTCTAAAAGAAATCCGTTGGAATTCGATTGCTCGATAAATAGTACAATTCTGAAGGCTGGGTCTAAAAATTACGAACAACTGCAGTTGGAAAGACCACATAGATAATATTGTGGGGAAGGCGAGCCAAAGGTTGCGTTTCATTGGCAGGACACTTAGAAGATGCAACAAGTCCACTAAAGAGACAGCTTACACTACACTCGTTCGTCCTCTGTTAGAATATTGCTGCGCGGTGTGGGATCCTTACCAGGAGGGATTGACGGAGGACATCGAAAAGGTGCAAGAAAGGGCAGCTCGTTTTGTATTATCACGTAATAGGGGAGAGAGTGTGGCAGATATGAAACGCGAGTTGGGATGGAAGTCATTAAAGCAAAGACGTGTTTCGTCGCGGCGAGATCTATTTACGAAATTTCAGTCACCAACTTCCTCTTCCGTAGGCGTAAATATTTTGTTGAGCCCAACCTACATAGGTAGGAATGATCATCAAAATAAAATAAGAGAAATCATACCTCGAACAGAAAGGTTTAGGTGTTTGTTTATCCCGCGCGCTGTTCGGGAGTGGAATGGTAGAGAGATAGTATGATTGTGGTTCGATGAACCCTCTGCCAAGCACTTAAATGTGAATTGCAGTGTAATCATGTAGATGTAGATGTACTGGAATACACGTGGAAACTATGCTAGCCATACTGGAACAACACTGACCGAGGTGGCGCAGTGGTTAGCACACTGGACTCGCATTAGGGAGGATGACGGTTCAATCCCGCGTCCAACCTTCCTGATTTAGGTCTTCCGTGATTTCTCTAAATCGGTTCAGGCAAAAGCCGGGATGGTTCCTTTGAAAGGGTTCGGCCGACTTCCTTCCCCATCCTTCCCTAATCTGGTGAGACCGATGACCTCGCACTGTGGTCGCCTCCCCCAAATCAACCTAACCAAACCCATAGCGGAGCGGCCGACGCCGCTGCAAGTAGGGGGAGCAGAGGCGCTACGACACACGCGGCAGACAGATCAACACTAACTTTGAAAACTTCGCACAAGCGACACTGCAGCTACTTTTAGATTACCGCAGGGACCTAATTGAGCATCCGCGCTGAAGGTGGTGGATTCATTGCCCATCGAAGTGAACCAATTATATGAATGTGTGCCGTCTGTTCTTTCGGACAAGCCCAACTCTGGTTGCAATTTTGTAACGGCACGCACGTTAAGGGGCTCCGGATAGGCTCAAAATCATGAAAAGTTCAATTTTTACTTTTTTGCGTTTTCTGAATCTGCAGACTATTACCTTTTAATAGATATATAATTTATTCAATTCCGAAGGCTACAACTATTTTTAAATGTTTTTTTTTTGAAATGTGTTCTACATGGGCGTGACCCACTGTGGCGCTGTTAAACTGCTGTCAAATGGTGTTATTATTAACGTCAGTGTTCATCAGGTACATTTTAGTGATGTGAGCTAAAGTATGTGATGTGGCTAACCTATTTTCAGAGACTTAGTAGCACCTGAATTGTTGAAAAAGTGTATTCACGGAAAAACTCAAAACCCCAATGAAAGTGTAAATAGTGTTATATGGTCGAGAATCCCCAAGATTGTACTTGTTGGAATAGAAACACTTCACTTTGCTGTGTCTGATGCTGTTGCGACTTTCAATGATGGCAACATTGTAAGGTGCAAGGTATTTAGAAATATGGGAATGAAGATAGGTTCTAACATGGTACGAGCGCTGCTTGCTTTAGACAAGGAACGCCTTCGGGCCGCAGACAGGGCTGTAAAGAGTCTAGAAATAGAAGCAAGAGTAAACAGGAGGAGGAACAAGAGGAAGCTGGAGGAGGAGTTTGCAGAGGATGAAGATAATCCATCCTATGGACCTGGAATGCATTAAAAAGTTAGTCCAATCTTTGTCGCTCGATTCCCAAAACTTAAATTTTCTCGTACTAATTGCATGTTTTCTAAGGATCTTCCAAACATATTTGTTTCAAACTTTCAGTAAATGTTACACAGTACCTTCTGCATAATTTAACACAGCCTTTTTCCAAAAAACTGTATATTTTTGAATATATAAATAAAAAATTGCAAAAAAATGTTGTGAATTTTCATTACAATTGAGAAAAATCATCTTTAATAACTGAACTAAAATTTTGTAAAATCCCTGTGTTAAGTTGTAGCCCATATTCCAATAAATAATCTGTAAAAAGTTCAACTTCCTACCTCAAATACTTTGTGAGGAAAGATGTAATTTATAAGCGTTATTTTAACATTGCAAGTATAGGGCGTTCCGCAGCCCCTTAATTACGTGCTGGAATAATAGTTAAAACCAACAACGGTACTGGAATCCAACCAAAGTCGTTTGCTCTACACACGCTACCAGTTTCGACTCGAAAAACGCGATCTTCAGGGCCCAAACATAACGTCCATCGACAACCGTAATGACAAATACCAACAGAGACTTCAAATGGAAACAGCTATTAAGCATGCACGCCAGCATGTGCAACAAACAACGTCTTCGTAGTACGGGGTCTGACCCCGCTGCGCTTCTTACTTACTACGAAAATATGGAGTCCAGCTGATTTTGGCCCCGCTGCACACGACTTCGTTCGTTGCACATGCTGGCGTACATGCTTAGTAGCTGTTTCCATTTGGAGACTCCGTTGGTTTTTGTCATTGGGGTTGTGAATGGTAGGTAACGCTTGCAGCCTGAAGATGACGCTTTTTGGCGGCGAAACTAGTAGTACCTAGTGAACAAAATTCTTCTGAGTATTATGATGCGTCACCACTAAAAACTAACAACAATAATAAATGAAAACCGACGAATCGTGGGTGCGAGAACGCAAAATACAGAATCGGATCGAAATTATTAAACAGCCTGAAAACATCAACAGAGAAGATGGCTACAAACTCCCGGCGTCCTGGCTGCCGACCATCCATGTCCAACGGCCCGCGAGCGGTCGTGGGGCAGAAGTTACACGGGACACGGACGTATCTGCACAAACAGCTGTAGAGCAACTGTCAGTCCACTTTCGCGCACACCAGGAGGAAAACTTGCCGACCAGAAGCCGAACGCTGATTGGCGGACAGCTACCGATCGTTGACGACATGGACTTCCACGAATAGCCTCTTTCTTTCCATCTTCCCATACGTCATGACTAGCCAATCATACTATAGGGCCAATTAAAAGTTTTACAACTGTGACGTCAGACACCGATAGTCTGTAATAAATAGTAGCTCCTATCTCCATGCAAAACCAGTCGTGCCCTGAGGAAGGCCGTTTGCAGTTCGGCCGAAACGTCTGTTTTAATTTATTATTGTTGTTAGTTTTTAGCAATGACGCGGCATAGTACCCAGAAGAATTTTAATCACTAAGACACCGCCCACAGAAGCATACGTTCTTATAGTACAGGGTTATTACAAATGATTGAAGCGATTTCACAGCTCTACAATAACTTTATTGGTTGAGATATTTTCAAAATGCTTTGCACACACATACAAAAACTCAAAAAGTTTTTTTAGGCATTCACAAATGTTCGATAAGTACCCCTTTAGTGATTCGGCAGACATCAAGCCGATAATCAAGTTCCTCCCACGTTCGGCGCAGCATGTCCCCATCAATGAGTTCGAAACCATCGTTGATGGGAGCTCACAGTTCTGGCACGTTTCTTGGTAGAGGAGGTTTAAACACTGAATCTTTCACATAACCCCACAGAAAGATATCGCATGGGGTTAAATCGGGAGAGCGTGGAGGCCATGACATGAATTGCTGATCATGATCTCCACCACGACCGATCCATCGGTTTTCCAATCTCCTGTTTAAGAAATGCCGAACATCATGATGGAAGTGCGGTGGAGCACCATCCTGTTGAAAGATGAAGTCGGCGCTGTCGGTCTCCAGTTGTGGCATGAGCCAATTTTCCGCGGGCTACGCGTGAAACTTGCCCGCACGCGTTCAACCGTTTCTTCGCTCACTGCAGGCCGACCCGTTGATTTCCCCTTACAGAGGCATCCAGAAGCTTTAAACTGCGCATACCGAATGGAGTTAGCAGTTGATGGATCTTTGTTGAACTTGGTCCTGAAGTGTCGTTGCACTGTTATGACTGACTGATGTGAGTGCATTTCAAGCACGACATACGCTTTCTCGGCTGCTGTCGCCATTTTGTCTCACTGCGCTCTCGAGCGCTCTGACGGCAGACACCTGAAGTGCGGCTTCAGCCGAACAAAACTTTATGAGTTTTTCTACGTATCTGTAGTGTGTCGTGACCATATGTCAATGAATGGAGCTACAGTGAATTTATGAAATCGCTTCAATCATTTGTAATAGTCCTGTAGTGCCTGTTAAGCACATTGGAATCCATATACAGCTGTTGATTTTAATTATCGTTATTCAGCTGCTTAATGTCCAACTGCTGTCCAGCTTTCCTAGATTAATTACCAGAGATTAAATAAAAAAAGCACTCCGTCTTCAGGCCATGAGTGGCCCATCCAGACCAACCGACCGCCTTGTCATCCTCAGCTGAGGATGCGGATAGGAGGGGCGTGTGGTCAGCACACTGCTCTCCCGGTCGTTATGATGGTTTTCTTTGACTCGAGCCGCTACTATTCGGTCGAGTATCTCATCAGTTGGCATCACGAGGCTGAGTGCACCCCGAAAAATGGCAACAGCGCACGGCGGTCCGGATGGTTACCCATCCAAGTGCCGGCCAAGCCCGACAGCGCTTAATTTTTGCGATCTGACCGGAACCGGTGTATCCACTACGGCCAGGCCGTTGCCAGAGATTAATTACGTGAGCCCGGAATAGGAGGAAAGGGGCCCAGGAAGATCTCACCAAACCTCATTTAAAGGGAGAGGGCAATGAAAATATGTCTTCAACATTTTAACTCAAAGAAAATATATTATTATAATGGATAAAATTTTGTTTGATGAAACTAATTCAGAACATAGGTTATATTAAAGTGCCCACAAGTCGTTAAGTCTTCTCCGAAGTGAACTGAATGCCTTACACATCTGCATACCCGGGAACAGAAGTGTCAGATTTCATACGAGGAGTTCAATGCCGCAACAGTCGAAATCACTGAATGTCAGTAGTGAGTCAGCCACGATATTCTACAACGCATATAAAGCCGATGTTTTAGTGTTCAAAATGAATCTGTATCAAAATTTTTACTTTGCGTATGTTAAGCAGCATGCCAACAAGTCGAAACACACATACGAGAAAGAAGCTAATAGTTTGTGGGAGGAAGTCAAGCTGAAATTCACTGCACTGAATCATCCTAGTCATGATGTACATCACAATATTGAAAAGCTACACAATCATTTGTTTCGAAGAAAGGTACAGACAATGTTGTCTTTAATCTGCAAAGTAAGTAAATGTTCAGTGGCATTTAATTTATGTAATATATCAATAAAAGGTCAGTTGTCTTGAGATCCATTACAACATTTAATACTGTAATATGTTTGTTTGCGTGGCCACCCTCCGCAGCAAGCAAAGAAATACTTGTTTAGTAAACCAAACCGCCTTTTATTGCTGCAACTTAATTTATTTTTCCCAGCGCGTTTCGCCTTTTTCTTACTCCAATCATCTTCAGTGGGATCTAGAACGATACACTTTTGTTACCTTTGGAGTATCAAACAGTTCACGTTGCGTTCTTTAAACATGAATAAGTAATTACTTAAAGTTGGTTGGGATCTGCGTTTCTTCTCATCTGGTCTGGAGGTCGCACTACCACTTCATTTCCGAGACAAAAGCACAATTTTGAATTTCGAACTTTTTCTTTCACATTGTTCACCATTTTTTTCCTTCTTTGTGGTGCACTATTACTCATTTGTCACTAGTTATAGTTGTTCTTTCGAACACTGTCCTTTCAAAGACGTATATATTTTGAGTTCATTACGTATTTCCTCCTGTTTGGTTTGTTTACCTACGTCTTGCCAACTTAACTAAGTATATGTTGAAAACTAACATCTGTTCATGATGTTTATATCTGCGCGCGCGTGTGTGTGTCTATGTGTTTATATCTATGTGTGTGTGTGTGTGTGTGTGTGTGTGTACACACGGGCGATTTTTAATGAAATAATACTCAGCCAACTTTAAAATTAATGCGTGTTTATTTACACAAAATCAAAGCTCATTATTTGCCATTTCAGTTAGCAGAGTTATTATCTGTGAAAAATAATGTCGTCAAGGTGATGTCCATCATTTCAAATGCAGGACTCAAGTTTCTTCTCAAAATCCTCCATTACATGGACTAAAATCTCTGCAGGCATGGCAGCAATTTCTTGAATGAATGCATTATTCATCTCTTCCAAATTTCGTGGTTTTTTGGTTGTAGACACAGTTCTTGATGTACCCCCACAGAAAAAAAGTCACATAAAAGAAGTCGGGATCCTGGGAGGCCAAGGGACATTGCCAAAACGTGAGATGATTCGACCAGGAAACATGCGTCTAAGAACTGTCATTGAAGTGTTTGTGGTGTGCGATGTTGCCCCATCCTGCTGGAACCAAACGTGTTTTAAAGGGATTCGTCGTCTTCTTAGTTCTGGTTTCAAGAATGTTTCAAGCATACGAATGTAACGAACCGAATAAACAGTAACTGTGGCCCCGTTCTCTTAAAAAAAAAATAAGGTCCAATAATGCCAACAGAGCCAAGAGCACACCAGACTGTTACTTTTTCTGAGTGTAGAGGACGCTGGTGGATTAGGTGTGGATGCTCTGGAGCCCAGTAAAGTAGGTTTTGCTTATTCACGGCTACGTTTAAATGAAAATGAGCTTCATCGCTCATCAACAAAATTTCATTTTCATTCGATCCCAAAATCACTTGCACTGTGTAAGCGAAGTCTTCTCGTACAGCAAAATCAGTTTCCTTAAGTTGATGGCCTGCCAGTGTGGCCGAGCGGTTCTAGGCGCTTCAGTCTGGAACGGTGCGACCGCTACGGTCGCAGGTTCGAATCCTGCCTCGGGCATGGATGTGTGTGATGTCCTTAGGTTAGTTACGTTTAAGTTCTAAGTTCTAGGGAACTGAAGACCTCACATGTTGAGTCCCATAGTGCTCAGAGCCATTTGAACCATTTTGAACCTTAGGTTGTTGGACAATGAGCATTTTGTAGGGATGGAATTTTAATCCTTTATGCAAAATTCGTCTAACCGATTCACGATTGATTCGTAACTCACTAGCATGACGTCTAGTTGACCGTCCTGGACTTCTGATTTCCGCTTGCCTTACCCTTTCAACATTTTCTGCTGTCGTTACTCTGCATCTCGGGCCAGGATGCTTCTTATCCAGTATGTTTGCAGTTGATCTGAAGTTTTCCACCCATCTGAGGATTGTGTTACGGCTCGGAACAGCTCCATATTGACCGACGTTAAACCGCGCACGAAACAATCGCTGCACAGCAATAATAGACTCACCACTTTTCACGAAACTGTCATAGACAAACACTTGACGTTGCAAGTCCCACCGCTCCCTAGTGACTGAGTAAATGAAATGGCGTCTTGTGTGGATCATAACTGTCCCCACTATGACCAACTCCCACCACCGCGCCCTCAGTACTATGCAGTTCAAAACCGTCCATCTCCCGTTCGTCACCCTGTGTATGGTTTATTTTATTTTATTTTATTTGTGTGTGTGGTGGCAGGGGTTGGTGATTTGAGTTGTAGACTGATGAACATGAATGTAACAGCTGTTAGAGGCAGGTTGAAACCTTTGGTGATCAGCTGGTTTGAGTTTTGGTTTAAATTTTCTGTGGTGAGGGTCATGGACAAGTGAATGACACGTTGTTGGGTGGTATTATGATCACGAGAACAGAGAAAAGTTTTGTAAACCACATTTAATAGATCATTTTCACAAAAATATTAACACAAGAATACAACATATTATATTGGTTCAGGTATCTGGATGACTCCCTTTGCTTAATTGATAAACCACAAACAAACTTAGAAAAAGTATATGCTGACATCAACAAGGTACACAGAAATACAAAATTCACAATTCAAGGAGAAGAGAATAACGAAATTAACTTTCTCTTTATACCAATAAAAATCAAAACAATAAGTATATTTTTGAAATTTACTATAAACCAACAGCAACATTATCATTCCCAATCCTCGAACCACCCACACTCACAAAAGTAAGGAGCACTTCTACAAATGCTCCACAGATTCAACACAGTGTCACTCGCCAAAGAAAACTAGCAATAAGAACTTGTTATAATAATGCAGGTAGCACAAAGCAATGGTTACATTAATAACATAGTCGCAAAGGTAAACAACAAGATTAAATGTAAAATGAAAGCAGAAAGCATGAAACCAGACAGCAACACAACAGAACCAAACACGAGCACTCAGTACCATAACAACTAAACAGAATAGTCAGAAAAATGTGAAATAAAATACAAGATGGTACACAATGCATATAAACACAGACTCACACCTAAAATTGCGAACCTTTCCAAAAGACAAAGAATAAATATGGCATACACAACAGAAAATTCTATACAAATATACACCCCAAACACTGACAATGCCACATACATAGGACAACCAGGTAGAGCATTTCATGTCATATGCGAAGAACATTGGGAGACTGAAACTATGGGACAAACTACTCCACATTATCAGAACACCTAAGAGAAAATAAGCACAAACCAACACATAGAGAAGACATGAAAATAATTACAATCAGTAATAAAAAACAGCTCCTAACTCTGCAAGAAAATATACAGATACAGAAAACCAAAACAGAATGGAAAACTCTGTTGAATGGTCAACTAGATATAACAAACAATTCATTGTTGACACTAATACATAAAATAATACAATAATACTCCAAACAAGGATTACACAGGCCAACGAAAAATTTTCTTGAAACCTTTTTTTTTTTACTTTGATAGCTGATCTTGACAGATTCTTATGAACTGAATCCAAATCTAGCCTTAGTTTTCTTGTATCACCCATAGTATTCAAGCAATATGCATTTTGTTATATGGTACAAAGATCCTATGCTAAACAGTAAATGGAGGAAATAATGAAACGCTTTGTTACAACATTAGCATGGTACGTATTTACAGTAAGCTACTTAAAACAATGACGTGTGTTAGAGGTTTCACTTGTCAGTTGAAACTGGTTTGTATTTTCTTTCTCGTTTTTCTTTGAAGCTTCTTGTGTAACTTTTTCTACGATGAGTCGCTTGCTGAACCTCGCTGTGAAGTGACCAGTAGTCCCCCATTGTGCTGGTCTTCCAGAGACCTTGGTAGTGTTTTTCCATGACTTTAATGTCCTGGTGAAAACGCTCTCCTTGCTCCTTACTAACATCTTCCATATTCTCGAGAAAGTAATCAGAATGACTGTTCAAAAAGTGAACTTACGGGCTCATTAAACATCCTAAAGTTTTAAACTTCTGTAACATGTAGCAATAATAGAAACCTATTCTGGGTCTTTTTTATGTCCTAAGAACTTTGTAATGACTTGCTTGAATGATACCCATGCTTTTTTCTCATTTAACATCAAACATCAATTTTGTAATGTCAGGTCCGGCAAAGACGCCTTCTTTTAGTTTAGCATCTGAAAGGTGTGGAAACTTTCGCCAGAGATCCTTAAAACGTGATCCATCTTTAGGCAAAGCCTTTACAAACTGTTTCATTAGGCCTTTTATACGTAGAGGTGGCAGGACTAGGTTTTTTGGATCTACAATGTTTTAGCATAGAATGTTCTTCTCACCTGGCCTTAAGGACTCCCTTACAGGCCACTTCCTTCTGCATCAGTGTTGATCCCTAGCCCTACTGCCCCATTCACACAAACATGGAAATTTGGTAGAGCCAAAGCCACCTTGTTGACTAAGGAGCATGAATGTTACTTTTACATCGCTACATAACATCCAACCATGAGCGGAACAGCCTATTTTATTTAGCACTTTTCCTAGGTTTTCCTAGCTTTCTTTCATATGTACAGAATTTTCAACAGGTATAGATGCATACATGTTAACCTCCAGTCTTCCTTTTTGTACACATTATCAAACTAATTCATTGATCTGGGAATGTCTAAGCGGTATACTAAGTCACCTTCTCCTTGAAAAAACTTGGAAAATTGCTGCTCTCTCTTTCCATACATGTATATGCTGTTTCCAACTGCCAATAAGGTCTTTTCTTTTAATCTAGACCCAATCAATTCAGCTTTTTCTTCTGTTAAGTCCAGATTCCTAACCAAGTCCTTAAGCTCGTTCTGAGTAAACAATTTGGGCTCTAAACTTTCTGTATTACAATGGAATTCATCATTATCTGGTTCATCTAAATCACATTGTACATAATAAAATACTTCTGTTGGAATAGAATTTAAATGATCTGGTGGTTCAGGAACCGGCAAATCTACACCATGCCCTGCTGTTCGGATGGCGGACGCAAGGTTAGGAGAGCTTACTACCTTCTTGTTTTTTCGAATTATGACCAGTAATATCAACACTGCAAAAGTAGCAATCATCAGATTGATTTCTTGGCTCCCTCCATATCATAGGAACAACAAATCTAAAGGCTTTTCTTTCCTTTTTGGACCATTTTCTCAGATCTTTAACACACACATAATATACCTTATGCAGCGACCAAAATTTATTTTGATCACCAAGTTTAGATCCAAAGTATAATCCGTGTGTAATGTTTCTTTGGTTTTTTTAATCACAAATGCACCACAAATATAGCAAGAACTGTCAGCAGAGTTTTTACAACCACGATTAGACATTCTACTGAGCACATGTAAAGGAAACGGGAAAGTGGGGTTAGGTTGACAGTAAACAAAACATCTGTTAACACAGAAATAGAATCGACCTTTTCTTGCCAGCAAATGTTTTTCAGCAGTGCTACCAACGTCATCCAAATTCATTAACCTCATTTTTAAAATATTTTAACTACATAAAGGCTGCTAAATTCTTTAAAAAATCGCTTAATTTAATAAATTTAACTGTAAAATATGAAGAAATGGTGGGTGATACGTTTTTTTAAGTATCCCACCCAAAAAACATAAGAATAAAGTATTTTCAGCAAAAAAGCTTTTCCATCGTTGGCCTGTGTTATTATCATAACAATAATACCAGCATCCACCTTCTCATTTACTTATCCATGAATGTCTCCACAGAGCATTTCAACCAAAACTCGAATCAGCTGACCACCAAAGCTTTGAACCATTCTCTAACAGCTATTACATTCATTTTCATCACTCTACAACTCAAACCATCAACTCCCCCCCCCCCACACACACAGAAAAAAAGTAAATAGAATAAACCATACATCATATTCAGCTCCTGTATCTCTCCCTCTCACACATACACACACACACACACACACACACACACACACACACACACACACACACACACACACACAGATATAAACATCAGGAACGGACGTTAGTTTTCAACGTGTAATGCGTTAGGTTGGCAACACATAGGTAAACAAACCATACAGGAAGAAACACATAATGAATTCTAAAGATTTACGTCTTTTAAAAAAAATGGTTCAAATGGTTCTGAGCAGTATGGGACTCAACTGCTGTGGTCATAAGTCCCCTAGAACTTAGAACTACTTAAACCTAACTAACCTAAGGACAGCACACAACACCCAGCCATCACGAGGAAGAGTAAATCCCTGACCCCGCCGGGAATCGAACCCGGGAACCCGGGCGTGGGAAGCGAGAACGCTACCGCACGACCACGAGATGCGGGCGTCTTTAAAAGTACAGTGTTCGAACAAATAGCAATAACTAGTAACAAAAGAAATTGCACCACAAAGAAGAAAGAGAAACATGTGAAAGATAAAGTTCTAAATACAAAATTGTGCTTATGTTACGAAAATGAAGTGGCAGTGTGACCTCCAGACCAGATGAGAGGAAACTTTAAGTAATTACTTACTTACCTAAAAGAAGCGATGTGACCTGTTTGATAATCTAAAAATAACAAAACTGTAAGAATAAGGTGAAACGCGTCTGGGAAAAATTAATTAAGTTGCAGCAAGGAAAGGCGGTTTTATTTACAAAACAAGTATTTAATACCATTTTTGTGGCGCCTTTTCTTCCGTCTCTGTCTGTCTGTCCGTCCGTCTGTATACCATTCAAGGTTGGCAAATGTTAAAAACGTGTTTTTAATCACACGTTGAAAACACTGATTACTATACTTCCCAAATAAAACATGTTTTTATTAAGTGTTCGAATACATGTTTTTAAAAAAATAAAAAATCATTTTAAGCAGTTTCACCCGGCCTTGGTGTAATCTCACGTGATATGGCATGAAGTTCCACCACATCTCACCAAATCTAATCAAGTGTGACAGGGGTCGAAATTAAATTAAAAAACTACCTCACGTAATTAATGGACGTTACCTATTCTCTCACACTCCATTGCAAAATATTTCTTCGTGCCACGGCTTTTCAAAATTTCGTTTCCGTCAGATGCTAGAAAGTCCTGGGCACATCACTTGCTCTCGAGTCAGATTCGCAGGTGGCAACCACAGTCTATTTAGATGGAGTGTGGAAATACATAGGTATATAATTTGCCGGTCAGGGTAGCAGCAATCTGCGGTTGTGGAGGGCTCGTACGGAAACATACAAACTGTCGTTTCTCTCTCTCTCTCTCGATTTGCGAGTGGAACAGTTATACGGAGTACCCTCCGCCACGCACCGTACAGTGAACTGCGGTTTATCTATTTAGATGCAGATGCAGAACCAGCCGTTGCGTGCAGAATATTCGTCAGGACGAGCACACAAGCGCAGATGTTTTACAGGTTAAGCTCTCATTGTCAAAATGCACGTCGCCTTTACAATAAATTTATTCTTTCCTGGCACAGTAAGGTTTTCTTCCATTCTTTAGGCCAGTAGCAACGTCACGTTTTGAAACACACCTGATCAGCTACTGTGGACAGAATCGAGGTATTATAATAAAACTGATCCCAACTATTTCGCTGTAGTATTCACCAGTCTCGACGGATTAGGTCTCATCTCTTAAAATCATAATGACTCGATATTTCCGCACTCTCCAGAAGAAACGCTGCTACTGTTACTGTGCAATCCCGCTGAAACTGATGTCAGGGCTCGAAGCCATCGACGTATACAGGCCCCCTACTATACATGAACATGAGCCGCCCAGCACAGATGCTGTCCCCGAAGACTGGGCTTGTGGCGCCGTCCGTATTACAGTACCCACGCCACTGCATTTCCATGCGAGTTTGTCAAGTTTCCTGCAGAGAGGAAAAGAGTACTCCATTAATCAAGTTATCTGCCAACAAAATTTCAATTGGCTCTTCATCAACACTGCATCAAAAACTGTACGTACCGGCAACTATCGGAGTCTCGTCAAAATTCATCCTGTGTCCCTCGTTTAACCCTTCGGTGGACGAGCCTTTCATTCTTCCATGAGTGGGCCCGTTGCGGCTTTTGCAACGCAGTTAGTTTTACATTTTAACCTAAGGAATCAGTAGGTAAAATACATCAATTTCTTGTTCCGAAATTTCAGCACTTGTTTTTGGACTTATCAAAACTTTTAGGATCTTCTTTGCCTTGGTTTGAGGAGAAGAAGGAAGCGGTTCACTTATCCAAATAGTTTCTTTATGTTTTCCTACGTAAAATGGGTAATCCCCAGTTTATTGTCTCCCTTCTTCAACCAGGTGGTCATCTCTTTCGTCTCTTGATTGTTCGGAGTCACTGCTGTGGTTTTCTTCTTCAATAACTTCCTCTTCCGACTCAGATTCACATGAATCTGACAATTCTTGTAATTCTGGCAATTCTCGCAGTACTTCCTCGTAGTCTTCATGACGTACGGTGAAACGGTGCCCGTCAAATGCCTTCCTTTTCTCCATTTCCACGATTTTATGAGACCTAATGAAACACATGTTTATGTAAAAGTAATATATTTTAGCAAATCGATATCCAAAACTGTAAAAAGTAATGAAAATTGTGTACGAGAACTTTGATTCGATTCGAATATTCATTATATACTAATATAAAAGAAAGATTGCCTTGAGGAGAAAGAAAAACGTAAGTATAGAAAATACTTACCCCAAAAGGCGCTTAGCGGCAAACACACCGCAAACGCAACACTCACGTTTCAAACAACAATAGCGACCAAACTGCTGAATGCTTGAATAGCGCAAATGTAGTAAGTGGTGACATCCGTTGAGAACAACAAATACGTATCTGGACGTGGACGCAACTGTAACGCTATCTGCGATACTAACAGAAAACTAAATCTTGCAGCTATCTGCCGCAGGCGCACCCACCGAAGGGTTAAGCAATATTCAACTACCACCCTTTTTTCTCTCGCTGTTGCGTCCTTGTGCGACAGCGATGTTCCATGCACCCGTCCCGAACTGTGGAATCTAGCAGCCGACACAAGACATCCGACACTGACAAGGTCTTCTTGAATGTGCCTGCTTCTTAATTCCGAAATTAGTCTTGATATAGCCGAGTAGTGCCCTATTCTCGAATTACAATGTCAAATCACCTTAAAATTCTTCCAGTGTTAAAGGAAGTGCCCTCAGCATAGAGTAGCAGAGTCCTAAGGACACCACTCTATTGGTAGGACGGATAACAGTTCTTTTTATGCAGATATCGATTGTCGTCTGTCGGTTTTCGGTGAACAAGGTGTCCCTGCGGACCACCATCATTTCTGTAAAACATTACGTCTATGAAACGTCCCGTTAGGAAAATTATACGCGACTGTGCTTAAACTGACACACAATAATTTTAGCGCAACGCAATCTGACTATCAAAAATCCCTACAAAAGAATGGCCCAGACAAACATTAAATTATACCTTTCACAAATCACTTACCTCACCAAAAATCTTCGTTACTCGAACTACTACAATACAGCGAGCGCCACTATTGCCAGCTAAATAAAAGATTCAAACTACAGAAGGCACTAACTACTGATAGGGATAGTTAGCAAATGAAAGATATTAATAGAGAACAAACAATGTATTCACCTTAGTAGTCATAATATATATAGCAGTTCATGACAAATTACAAAACCCCGCCATCTCTCTCCCCACATCCACCACTGCTGGCGGCTCACCTCCAACTGCGCAACGCTACGCGCTGTTCACATCCAGCTGCCGCTGCCCAACACTACAATGGCAGACAACAATGCGAACTAGCCACAGACTGCACACAGCACAGCCAGTGATTTTCATACAGAGCGCTACGTGGCATTACCAATATAAAAATCTAAACAGCCTACTTACACGTCCAAACGTCGAAGCTCCCCATCACTTTCACCTTCACGAGTTGAAGGCAAATGAATTGCTCCAAAAATTGGTTAAGGTCATCATGTTTATGCGATCATCTCCAGAATCACTTTCATAAAGCTGTCCTCGAAGTCTTCCATGAATGAAGTTCGTGTGGTTACACCATATGTCAGGGACTCTGTGGCTGTTTTCCTCTACGCATCTGCAGAGTCAGGCTTCGGATCACGGAAAATGGCGCCTCCAGATGTAGGAAGGGGAGCCCCCCTCCCCGGTAGGAACTTTATAACGAGCACCCTGCTGGGACACCCGTGCCATTGCCTCGTTACGCGCACCGCTCTTCCGTCCCCATACGACGTCGGAAATAAAGGACGCAACGTAGTGAAAAGAAATAAGGGCGCCACGCCTGCCCTCGCCCTTCTGCCAGTCTTGTGTGTAGTTCACTTTCGACTGCCATGTTTGATGTACAGCGTGGTGTATACAGGGTGTTACAAAAAGGTACGGCCAAACTTTCAGGAAACATTCCTCACACACAAAGAAAGAAAATATGTTATGTGGACATGTGTCCGGAAACCCTTACTTTCCATGTTAGAGCTCATTTTATTACTTGTCTTCAAATCACATTAATCATGGAATGGAAACACACAGCAACAGAACGTACCAACGTGACTTCAAACACTTTGTTACAGGAAATGTTCAAAACGTTCTCCGTTAGCGAGGATACATGCATCCACCCTTCGTCGCATGGAATCACTGATGCGCTGATGCAGCTCTGGAGAATGGCGTATTGTATCACAGCCGTCCACAATACGAGCACGAAGAGTCTCTACATTTGGTACCGGGGTTGCGTAGACAAGAGCTTTCAAATGCCCCCGTAAATGAAAATCAAGAGGGTTGAGGTCAGTAGAGCGTGGAGGCCATGGAATTGGTCCGCCTCTACCAATCCATCGGTCACCGAATCTGTTGTTGAGAAGCGTACGAACACTTCGACTGAAATGTGCAGGAGCTCCATCGTGCATGAACCACATGTTGTGTCGTACTTGTAAAGGTACATGTTCTAGCAGCACAGGTAGAGTATCCCGTATGGAATCATGATAACGTGCTCCATTGAGCCTAGGTCGAAGAACATGGGGCCCAATCAAGACATCACCAACAATGCCTGCCCTAACGTCACAGAAAATCTGTGTTCATGACGTGATTGCACAATTGCGTGCTGATTCTCGTCAGCCCACACATGTTGATTGTGAAAATTTATAATTTGATCACGTTGGAATTAAGCCTCATCCGTAAAGAGAACATTTGCACTGAAATGAGGATTGACACATTATTGGATGAACCATTCGCAAAGTGTACCCGTGGAGGCCAATCAGCTGCTGGTACGGAAACAACTGGTTCTCCCCTAGCACTCTCCATACAGTGACGTGGTCAGCGTTACCTTGTACAGCAGCAACTTCTCTGACGCTGACATTAGGGTTATCGTCAACTGCACGAAGAATTGCCTAGTCCATTGCAGGTGTCCTCGTCGTTCTAGGTCTTCCCCATTCGCGAGTCATAGGCTGGAATGTTCCGTGCTCCCTAAGACGCCGATTAAATGCTTCGAACGTCTTCCTGTCGGAACACCTTCTTTCGGGAAATCTGTCTCGATACAAACATCCCGCGCCACGGCTATTGCCCCGTGCTAATCCATACATCAAATGGGCATCTGCCAATTCCGCATTTGTAAACATTGCACTGACTGCAAAACCACGTTCGTGATGAACACTAACCTGTTGATGCTACGTACTGATGTGCTTGATGCAAGACAGTAGAGCAATGAGTCGCATGTCAACACAAGCACCGAAGTCAACATTACCTTCCTTCAATTGGGCCAACTGGCGGTGAATCGAGGAAGTACAGTACATACTGACGAAAATAAAATGAGCTCTAACATGGAAAGTAAGCGTTTCCGGACACATGTCCACATAACGTATTTTCTTTCTTTGTGTGTGAGGAATGTTTCCTGAAAGTTTGGCCGTATCTTTCTGTAACACCCTGTAGATCCCAGGCACCACAACTTCTCGTACCGACGCCACGAAATTTATTGTCCGAGAGTGTTTTGTAACACAAAAGTCATGATGTTTCCACCAATTCCTTTCCTTTTCTTTTGCTTCGTGCAGTGGCTTACTAGGGTATGACAGTCGGGGAGCGTTCCTCGGGCGCCATGTGAATAGGGGCGAAGTTAAAAACACAAGAGGGAAAGGGGAAAAGAAGACGAAGAAGAAATGTTGAAATGTGGGAAAACCTTAAGTTTGTTCACAGCGCAAGATGACTCTCCTCCAGTGCTGATAACGAGAATCCGAAGACGTAATGCGAACGTTCTGTCAAAACTTAAACTCATGATTTAGAGGATGGTTAAGAACTTAGAACGCAGTAATTAATACCACCGCCGAACTGTAAGAGGTGTTAGTATGGACTAAAATATGGGGTCTAAAATGCACACCTTAACAGCAGCTATTACTACTTCGCCACCAGAAGAGAAGATGAACAAGTGCTCATACCTCTTAAGGCTTGCTATATTGAGCTCATATTTACTCTACCATTCTTTTCTTTTCTCACACTACCAAGTCTCGAAGTAAGGAAAGCAAAGAGCTTTCAGTAGAAGAGATGTGTCTTATAGTATGGAAGATTAGCAAGTCCTCATACATGTTAACGTACGCGTTATAGAGGCCTGGGTTTACAAGAAATATTTCTCTTATTTTGGCCCATACTGCCACCTGTGAATGATTAACAGTGGAGTTCTGGCTCACATTTTATATACGTGATACTTAACAGGATATCAGTTGAAAATAATATTCAGAGGACTTAGATTATTTTCAATCTTGGAGGACAACCAGCTTTTAACAATACTGTCATACCATCATTTCTAAGTATTATACAGCAAGTCGGGCTCATTTAATACCTCTAGCATGCAATAAATAATACGTCTACAGTATTTTTCTCATATACCAGAGATAATAGATTATTGCCTGGACACCACAAAAGAAACTATAACAAACATAGATTACATCAACAACAGATACCGGTAGTGAACAATAAATAGTTAAAAGTTTGTTGTTTACCTTTCTGTTTTATTTAAAATGACTTAGCGTCTCTTCTTCCGTATGTCCTGAGCTCAAATCCTGAGTCGAAAATGTAATCGTGTAATCAAACAATAACAGTAATCACAGAAGCTCCCAGAATTCACTCCACTCCCTAGTTCTCTCATAGACGAAGAGGAATCTCAAAGCACACGACAACTCCTAAAACAAGCGCTGGGACATGCAACTGCGTTAGGTGAACTGACTGAAATGAGACTGGACTGAAAAGAAAAACATAATTCGGCTGAAGTTTGAAACGCGTAGGATATTAATTTTACCAATACCTTTCATAACTTAATCGGTGTGAGGTTGCCGTACCCTGATATAATGTCTTGGTCGACACGAGCAACAATCGTATACTGACACAGGAAAACTTCGTTTCTAAGAAGAAAATAATTTCTCAATAAAAATTTTATAAATACAAGCGACACTGAAATGAATGCTACAGACTGTGTGCACAAATTTAGAATTATCTGGTTATGTAATCATCTCGTAACAGTCAGATTGTCAATACCAGCCGATCTGTTAGATTTCACTGATAAATACGCTGACAAAATTGTCTTCCCTAATTTAGGAGTAACTGTCTAAATTTTGCTCACAGTCGTTGCCCCTATAGCTAGCTGCGAGAGATCCTGTAGCAGATTCAATCTCATACTTCTGTACCTCAAAGCATGTGGGAAAACACTGTGTCATTGAAACTGCACAGCTTAATACTGAAAATACCAGCAGTGGCAAAGGATAATCCCAGCCCAAAAGAAGTATACTGGAATCAAACCAAGGTCTTAATTTGAGGAAGAAATTTCTGAGAGCGTACCTTTTGGGTACGGCGTTGGATAGTAGTTAAACATGGACTATGAGAAAACTGGATAAGAAGAACTCGGACCATTTAAGATGTGGTGCTGCAGAAGAGTGTTGAAAATAAGGTGCGCTGATAAGCTAAGGAATAAGGACGTTCTCCGCAGAATCACCAAAGAGGGGCACATGTAAAAATATTAAAATGGAGAAGGGATAGGATGATGGCACGCAGGGTATAAGGCAAAAATTTACAAGGCGCTGGAGGGAGCGGCAGAGAGTACATACTCCAATGGGAGACAGAAACTGGACTACGCCCTACCAATAACAGAGGACGTAAGGTGCTAAGATGGAGAAGGTGGCACGGGAGAAGAAGTCACAGCGGGCCACAACAAACCAGTCACGTGACTGGCGATTCCCAAATGATGAACTCTATTTGCTGGCGAAAGGGTTGCCTCCGACATGAAGTCTTGTAAGTCGATGTTCGGCAGTGTCATTGGATTGTGTTTTCTGACGCGGGCTGCTACCCTCAACTTGTTCCTCAAGACACTCTCTACAACTTCTGGTAATTTCGGTGTCGTTTTCACATCCTGTCTATATTGCCATGCCCTAAATGCAAAATTATCGTACGATAAGGGACAACGCAGTAGTTCGTCAGCTATATTGTTGTCCAATCATATACATGAAATAAATTGTCGTGTGCCTAGGGCTTCCCGTTGGATAGACTGGTGCAAGTCTTCCTAATTGCCGCTACTCCAGCGACTCGCTTGTCGAAATCATACACGTGTAAACATAAGACGCAAAATAATCTGATTGTATGTTTACACTATGACTAAACTTATACAGCACTGTTAAAATAATTTTACAGACAATACAGTAGTCATTCACATAAATTTGTTTGCAGTGAGTGTAAAATTTATTTATATAGTTGTAATATTCTGATGCAGCGTTTACAGTAAAGCAAAAATTGAACGTCTACGCTAAAATAATGGTCGAGATAATGTAGTAGTTATTCACCTAAATAGGGCACGGTGGACGGAAACGGCATTTTTGATTCAAACGCTGCCAAACAGGCGTCTCGGACCAGGCTGTGTAGATGTATACCGTAAGCTAAGCCTGCGCTACGAGAATAAAGCTTTTTCCCCCTTGAACTAACTTACGACCTAGATGCAGGTTCACCTACGAATGTTGTATATGGAAGGACGACATAGACTACAATCTAGTGTATCTCAAAGAGCTTACGAAAACTATATTAGTATTCTTTTTGTCCTTCCAGATTCACGAGAACTGAAACAGAGAAATCAACTGTTCATTTTTCAAAAATAGAGCGTTCTTATAAGCAGCAAAAAGCAACTACTGTATGAAAGATCTAAATGTTAGAAAGAAGAGTTGACCTCTCTTTCCCTCTACGTGGCTGTGTTCTTCTTAGACGTAAATACACGATGTCGGACAATTGTCTCTAACTACTCTGCTCTAAATTATGTCATATGAGGTACATTAGTTGGATTAAACATTTTAATTAAAAATTATTCTGTGACCACCTCTGCACTGCAAAATAAATATTCTTCTCAATGAAACCTCGTTTCATGCTGAACGTGAGTGCGTAATGGCACTGTTACTAGCTACGTGCAATACACGCTGTTGATTTATTTGGCATTACAATGCAATTTCGTACACACGTCAGTGAAATAAACAATTAACTAACAACGGTTTGGTGACTACCCAAAACACATAACATAAATTTTGTCTTCCAAAAAAGTAACTTTATTCTTTATTGAAACATGTATTCAAACTGTTGAACATGGACTGTAAGCTACATTTGCAATCGCCATTCGAAGAAACTATGAACAAATGTAATTACAGTGTATGATATGGTAGAGCATGCAGTGGCGATTCGACGACACATATCATCTGGCACAGTTGGGGCTTCGTCATAGACTGTACCTCTCCCCGTCGGTGGTTCGAGTACTCCCTCGGGCGTGTGTGTGTGTGTGTGTGTGTGTGTGTGTGTGTGTGTGTGTGTGTGTGTGTGTGTGTGTTGTTCTTAGCGTAAGTTAGATTAAATAGTGTTAAGCCTAGAGATTGATAATCTCAATAGTTTGGCCCCATATGAACTCACCACAAAATTTCATAGACTAAACGTTTGAGTACTCCCCAAAGACAGACATCGAAAGGCGACACATTAGGGGACCTCGCAGGCCATTTGACAACAGAATTTCAGCCTATCCAACGTCCAGGAATGTTCTCATGTAGCATTTGCGTTGCAACACGGGACGAATGAGCTAGACTACTATCCTGTAGCAGTCACATTCACAATGGAATATCCAGTGGTACCTCTTCTAGAAGAGCCGCAGAATGTTCTTCAGAAATTACGCGTACGTATGTCCATTTAGAACCTCTGACGTAAAGTAAGATCCTACAATGCAATTTCCGATGAGGGCTCCACGGGTACTGATGTTGTACCTGACGAAGCCAGTGTGCGTTTTCAGCTGCCTGGTAGTGCATGTTATGCTAATTCACATTAGCGTGGTTAGTAAACGTTGCTTCATTGGTAAAGAGCACAGGTTGGAGAAACGCTTGCTGAAGGACGAACTGGCAGAATTCTGTACCACCTTCGAAATGACGGACGTTGAGTGCCTGACGTAGTGATTCCACATTCCTTCGCAATATGCCTCGTACCACTCTGCGGATTCATTAGTGTCGTAGCCGGAACAGCTTCTCCGTTTTCTCTGTCAGTTGCAGTCTTCTTTCTTGTCCTCTTTTAGACGTTCAAGCAGCCTGTCCGCACTAACGCCTTAATAATTGGTGCAACTGCCGGGCGCGTCGGACTTTGGTGATCCGTATAGGTAGCCCAAAGCACTGTACTGTTTTTACGGCATTTATTTTACATTCTCCGTATAAAAATAGTGCATCCAACTTCTCCTCATTGGTGTACATGTCTGCGCGGAACCAATGCTGAAGCAGAATGAGGGGCCTACAGTGCAAACAAGTAAACAGGATTATGTGTTAACATTCTGACACAGTGCAGCAGGAAAGCTCTGCTTGCCGGTGTTTGCACCGCTTATACCGATTCCGGCCACCATGCTCTCAAGTACTAGGACATTTCTCGAATGCGCTTACGACAGTTTCAACGTCAACTTCAATAAACGCTGTATCACTGTAAATGTCTTCTAAAGAGCTACCGAATGCAGTGGTAAAAAATACACGATTCCATTTTAAAAAAAAAACGGACTTACTTCAATATCTCAGTTGATACCAGCGCTAAAAACCTTAACCAAAGAGGAACAGACGTGCCTCTCGACGCTCTAACATTTGGCGAAACCCACGTTTTGGTATGTGAAACGGTTCACGAAATAAAATTTGTGTTACGTGACTCACCCCATTCATTAAGGGTTTTTCACTATGTCTTTGCTTCTGTAAGTTACGAAGTAATAGGCGACGGAAATATTTATTGTTGTGGGTCACCATAAGAAACGTTACACTGTCTGTGGAGCTATGAATATAGTTTATCGTGTTATTATCCAAACAGTTACAGCAAAAAGATACAATTTTTTAAATGCAGCAATAGTTGTTTCTATCATGCGGTGGAATCGGTAAAACCAGCTGTGTGTACTTCCATTTAAATTACATTCCTATCACTTTTAGTTTGGGACCTACAACCTTTCAAAGTTTCAGGGGCAGATACCACACGCTGTACATAATACGTGGCTGTGTGGTGGGTGATGGATATTCTGGCGGTGGGAAGTTCATTTAAATGAGATGTTCAAATGTGTGTCCATGTTCCTGAATGCACAATGCAATGCGCCTTCTAAAGGACCTGCGGACGAGATGTAACATCGCCGGTAGCAACATGCGTCCTCGATGCGCCGTTTTAGATCATCTGGGGATGTGGCCTCAGTGACATAAACACAATCCTTTAGATATCCCAACAGAAAAAAAATGTAATGGTGTTAAATGTGGCGACCTTGCGGGCCATGAATGAGAACCATGGCGCCCCAAACACCTTCCTGCAAACTTGTTGTTTAGTTCTTCCACAACAGCACGCGCAGAATGGGCTGGGCGACCATCGTGCTGCATCTACATATGGACTCTCGTGTGTAGACTCACTTGTTCAAGGAGACCATCCAAACTGTCGACTATAAACGAGCTATATAACTCACCTGTCAGTGTACCTACGAATTAGTGTGGGCCGATGATTTCATCCCCAAGGATTCCACACCATACATTAACAGACTACCTACATTGACGGTCGACAGGTCGTACCCACCGAGGATTGTCTGCAACCCAATAGTGCGCGTTATGACGATTCACTGCACCATAATTTGTGAACGTGGACTAATCAGAGAACATAACACCTTGTAAAAACTACAGCGTAAAATTACGCATGGTCCATTCACAGAATGTACCTCCCGCACGGAAATCGTTCCCACGCCGCTCCTCGGTCAGTGACAGGCGGTACGGTTGAAACCTGTGGCCGTGTACTACAATCCTGGAAATGGAAAAAAGAACACATTGACACCGGTGTGTCAGACCCACCATACTTGCTCCGGACACTGCGAGAGGGCTGTACAAGCAATGATCACACGCACGGCACAGCCGACACACCAGGAACCGCGGTGTTGGCCGTCGAATGGCGCTAGCTGCGCAGCATTTGTGCACCGCCGCCGTCAGTGTCAGCCAGTTTGCCGTGGCATACGGAGCTCCATCGCAGTCTTTAACACTGGTAGCATGCCGCGACGGCGTGGACGTGAACCGTATGTGCAGTTGACGGACTTTGAGCGAGGGCGTATAGTGGGCATGCGGGAGGCCGGGTGGACGTACCGCCGAATTGCTCAACACGTGGGGCGTGAGGTCTCCACAGTCCATCGATGTTGTCGCCAGTGGTCGGCGGAAGGTGCACGTGCCCGTCGACCTGGGACCGGACCGCAGCGACGCACGGATGTACACCAAGACCGTAGGATCCTACGCAGTGCCGTAGGGGACCGCACCGCCACTTCCCAGCAAATTAGGGACACTGTTGCTCCTGGGGTATCGGCGAGGACCATTCGCAACCGTCTCCATGAAGCTGGGATACGGTCCCGGACACCGATAGGCTGTCTTCCGCTCACGCCCCAACATCGTGCAGCCCGCCTCCAGTGGTGTCGCGACAGGCGTGAATGGAGGGACGAATGGAGACGTGTCGTCTTCAGCGATGAGAGTCGCTTCTGCCTTGGTGCCAATGATGGTCGTATGCGTGTTTGGCGCCGTGTAGGTGAGCGCCACAATCAGGACTGCATACGACCGAGGCACATAGGGCCAACACCCGGCATCATGGTGTGGGGAGCCATCTCCTACACTGGCCGTACACCACTGGTGATTGTCGAGGGGACACTGAATAGTGCACGGTACATCCAAACCGTCATCGAACCCATCGTTCTACCATTCCTAGACCGGCAAGTGAACTTGCTGTTCCAACAGGACAATGCACGTCCGCATGTATCCCGTGCCACCCAACGTGCTCTAGAAGGTGTAAGTCAACTACCCTGGCCAGCAAGATCACCGGATCTGTCCCCCATTGAGCATGTTTGGGACTGGATGAAGCGTCGTCTCACGCGGTCTGCACGTGCAGCACGAACGCTGGTCCAACTGAGGCGCCAGGTGGAAATGGCATGGCAAGCCGTTCCACAGGACTACATCCAGCATCTCTACGATCGTCTCCATGGGAGAATAGCAGCCTGCATTGCTGCGAAAGGTGGATATACACTGTACTAGTGCCGACATTGTGCATGCTCTGTTGCCTGTGTCTATGTGCCTGTGGTTCTGTCAGTGTGATCATGTGATGTATCTGACCCCAGGAATGTGTCAATAAAGTTTCCCCTTCCTGGGACAATGAATTCACGGTGTTCTTATTTCAATTTCCAGGAGTGTATATATATAGCATCACAGGTTAATGTAAACACAAGAACGCTACTGTAAATGTGAAATGCTAGTGCATTACGTGTAACCGCCAGAATGATGAATGCAAACATAGAGACGTGCATGCATTGCGTAATGCTGGTACCGGATGTCAGTTCGTGCGGTGTTATTTCATGCCTTTCGCGCTTGGTCTGTTGACGATACAGGGACGGTTAACGCTGCTTGTGGATGACGCTGCAGCTGTCCTCCGATGATCTCCGACACGTGCTCGATCGGGGACAGATCTGGTGATGGAGCAGGCCAGCTCAACATGTGCCACTCTGTAGAGCATGTTGGGTTACAACAAAGTTGTGTGACTTATGCTGCTGGAAAACACCCCCTGGAATGCCGTCCACGAATGGCACCAAACATATCGAATCACTAGACTGACCTACAAATTTGCTGTCAGAAATAACCACGCGAGTACTCCTCCTGTCATTCGAAATCGCAGCCCACAGCGTAACTCCGAGTGTAGGCCGAGTGTGCGTAGCGCACACACAGGTTGGTGCAAGCCATCCTCTAACCAACACCAGGCCGTCACTGGCACCGAGGCTGAACTAGCTTTCATCAGAAAATACAACAGATCTCTCCACGCTGACCTCCAGCGAGTTCTCGCTTGTCACCACTGAAATGGCTACGGGCGGAGGTTGGGGTCAGTGCAGTCCACGCTACAGAGCGTCTGGCTCGAGGATGTCCTTGATGTAACCGATTTGTAACAGTGCCCTGTGTCAGTTGGTTGGTTGGTTGGTTGGTTGTTTTGGGGAAGGAGACCAGACAGCGAGGTCATCGGTCTCATCGGATTAGGGAAGGACAGGGAAGGAAGTCGGCCGTGCCCTTTGAAAGGAACCATCCCGGCATTTGCCTGGAGCGATTTAGGGAAATCACGGAAAACCTAAATCAGGATGGCCGGACGCGGGATTGAACCATCGTCCTCCCGAATGCGAGTCCAGTGTCGAACCACTGCGCCACCTCGCTCGGTCCCTGTGTCAGTGAGGTGCTGCTGGGACTGCTGCTGCACACGCAGTACGGTGCCCGAGAGTCATACGCCGAACACGATGGTCTTGCCTCTCGGTATTGCCACGTGGCCGCCATCAGCACGGTCTCCTTGCGACCGGACGTTCCCGTGACCACCCACGTCAGGAACCATGTAAGTGGCTACATTTCCTGTCAACTCCTTCTGCACTGTCGCAGACGGAGCATACAGCTTCTCGTAGCCCTACTACAGGACCTACTTCATAGTCAATGAGGTATTAATAAAGACGTCTTAGTCGCATTAAAGGCATTCTCGACTATCATCAACATAACGTCCCCTTTGAACAATTTATACATGACTGTGCTTAAACTGACACACAATATTTTTAGCGCAACGCAATCTGACTTTCAGAAATCCCTACAAAAGAATGGCCCTGACTAACATTAACGTTTCACAAATCACTTACCTCACAAAAATCTTGGTTTCTCGAACTACTGCAATACAGCGAGCGTCACTACTGCCAGCTAAATAAAAGATTCAAACTACAGAAGGCACTAACTACTAATAGGGATAGTTAGCAAATGAAAGATTTTGATAGAGAACAAACAATGTATTTACCTTAATATCATCAAAAGTCATAATATATGTAATTTCAAAACTCCGCCATTTCCTTCCACACATCCACCACTGCTGGCGGCTCACCTCCAAATGCGCAACGCTACGCGCTGTTCACATCCAGCTGCCGCTAACAAACACTACAATGGCAGACAACAATGCAAACTAGCCACAGACTGCACACAGCACAGCCAGTGATTTTCGTACAGAGCGCTACGTAACGTTGCCAATAAGAAAACATAAACACCCTACTTACACCTTTTACATTTTTTTCTCGTATACATGCTTAGCGTCAAATATGTAATACAGTTCTCAAAGGTAACAAATGCTTACGGCAATTACAGCCTGTATTTAAAGCGAACCCGATTTGTCTTCTCATAGTAGTGCTACTAGCCCCACGCTTATGCGACTGAATAGACATCTCTGAGATGTGGAAACACGCTAACGAACTTCCTTATGTGTCACGCAACTGCTTATTGGTATTGCGATTTTTTCCCACAGCGTATATACACAGTGTGATTTAGTGGACCATTCCAGTCTATAATGGGGAATAACTCTGTATAGAGATAAGATATGAGCTACAGTAAAATTTTACAGATAAAAGTTGTAGGTGGCAAAGACTGTTACGCATTGCTGCGAATGGTCGTTACCCTGAAAGTGATTTTCAACGTGTTCTAGAGGTTAAACCGAAGTCCTTTTTTCAATCGTTCCCGTAATATTTGGTGTAAGGTATGAAAAGCACAGCAAATTATACATGCTAAATGATAAATTTTTCAAGGTAATGCCAAGGTTCAGTGGACTTCAAATTAGCTCGTAGAGATTAACTCGGAATGGAGGACGGTTACAACAACATACCATGATAAGTGCAAATTGGAATGGAGATAACGGATTATGTAATCGTTACCAATAACTGTGATCTTAAGGTAATTGTCGAAGGTCATTCGAAAGTTGAGTTTTGTTTCACGGGAACTCCTATTTGTGGCGTCAGATTTAGAAAGAGGGAACAGAGATTTGTACTTCAAGTTTTAATTAACGTGTTCAATGGCAAAAATAAATACATCAAAACGTATAAATATTTTGACATTTGCAAGACAGAAGAAGCATGCATAAAACGTAGACCATTAATTTACAGGTCGCTGAGTGAGTCCTCTTGCCTCTCATTCCTCAGTGTGCTTGATTTAAAGAGTCCCCGTGCCTTTTACTTTGTACCTGGATATTAACCATTGAGCGTGTGCTCAGAGTGACCACGATTTGCTTCATTGAACAAATTAATCCTCCTTAAGAAATGTATGACAGTGCAAAGCATGACATCTAGTGAAAAGGCTCCACAAGTTCTCCATGTACGTTCCATCATGTTTTCCGTTGTCATTGGCTGCCGCTCATAACAAATTGTATAAGACTTAATTCTGGGTGCCGTGAGCCATAGTAGGTATCTGTCTCACCCAGATAAAGCAAATTAGTCCTCGTTTTGACGAACGAACAGTGTTCCGGCAAGCGGACGTGCAGGACAGCCCTCTATCTTGGTCTGCGAGGGACAAGAGCTGTGGTACCACACGACCGCCGTCTCGTCCGCTCTGACTGGGGGCGCTGTGCAAAGCCACCAGAACAGACTATGCGACGATCCACCGCAACACGACATGTTGTTGTTGTTGTTGTTGTTGTGGTCTTCAGTCCTGAGACTGGTTTGATGCAGCTCTCCATGCTACTCTATCCTGTGCAAGCTTCTTCATCTCCCAGTACCTACTGCAACCTACATCCTTCTGAATCTGCTTAGTGTATTCATCTCTTGGTCTCCCTCTACGATTTTTACCCTCCACGCTGCCCTCCAATATTAAATTGGTGATCCCTTGATGCCTCAGAACATGTCGTACCAACCGATCCCTTCTTCTGGTCAAGTTTTGCCACAAACTTCTCTTCTCCCCAATCCTATTCAATACTTCCTCATTAGTTATGTGATCTACCCATCTAATCTTCAGCATTCTTCTGTAGCACCACATTTCGAAAGCTTCTATTCTCTTCTTGTCCAAACTATTTACCGTCCATGTTTCACTTCCATACATGGCTACACTCCATACAAATACTTTCAGAAATGACTTCCTGACACTTAAATCTATACTCGATGTTAACAAATTTCTCTTCTTCAGAAACGCTTTCCCTGCCATTGCCAGTCTACATTTTATATCTTCTCTACTTCGACCATCATCAGTTATTTTGCTCCCCAAATAGCAAAACTCCTTTACTACTTTAAGTGTCTCATTTCCTAATCTAATTCCCTCAGCATCACCCGACTTAATTCGACTACACTCCATTATCCTCGTTTTGCTTTTGTTGATGTTCATCTTATATCCTCCTTTCAAGACACTTTCCATTCCGTTCAACTGCTCTTCCAGGTCCTTTGCTGTCTCTGACAGAATTACAATGTCATCGGCAAACCTCAAGGTTTTTATTTCTTCTCCATGGATTTTAATACCTACTCCGAATTTTTCTTTTGTTTCCTTTACTGCTTGCTCAATATACAGATTGAATAACATCGGGGAGAGGCTACAACCCTGTCTCACTCCCTTCCCAACCACTGCTTCCCTTTCATGTCCCTCGACTCTTATAACTGCCATCTGGTTTCTGTACAAATTGTAAATAGCCTTTCGCTCCCTGTATTTTACCCCTGCCACCTTTAGAATTTGAAAGAGAGTATTCCAGTCAACATTGTAAAAAGCTTTCTCTAAGTCTACAAATGCTAGAAACGTAGGTTTGCCTTTCCTTAATCTTTCTTCTAAGATAAGTCGTAAGGTCAGTATTGCCTCACGTGTTCCAGTATTTCTACAGAATCCAAACTGATCTCCCCCGAGGTCGGCTTCTACTAGTTTTTCCATTCGTCTGCAAAGAATTCGTGTTAGTATTTTGCAGCTGTGGCTTATTAAGCTGATTGTTCGGTAATTTTCACATCTGTCAACACCTGCTTTCTTTGGGATTGGAATTATTATATTCTTCTTGAAGTCTGAGGGTATTTCGCCTGTTTCATACATCTTGCTCACCAGATGGTAGAGTTTTGTCAGGACTGGCTCTCCCAAGGCCGTCAGTAGTTCCAATGGAATGTTGTCTACTCCGGGGGCCTTGTTTCGACTCAGGTCTTTCAGTGCTCTGTCAAACTCTTCACGACATTGTAGTGGTAATTAATACTTCCTTTATCTGTTTCAAATGCAGGCCATTAGGCGCATACATTGTGTTACCAAATGTGGCTTGATTTCAGAGAAATAGTATCGACAGCAGTTGAGAGATTTATACCAAATAAATTAACAAACGACAGAGCTGATCCTCCTTGGAACACAAAAGGGATCAGAACACTGCTACAGAAACAACGAAAGAGACATATCAAATTAAAGCAGAGATAAAATCTCAGATTCGCGATTTTTTACAGAGGCTCATCACTGAGCGCGGTCTTCATAGAGAGATGCTGATAACAGTTTCCACAACGAAACGTTGTCTCGATACCTGGCAGAAAGCCCAAAGAGATGCTGCTCGTATGTGAAGTATGCTAGCGACTAGATAGAGTCAATCCTTTCTCTGCTCGACAGCAATGGTGATACTAACGAAGACAGTGCTGCCAAAGCATAGTTACTAAACACAGCCTTCCGAAATTCCTTCAACAAAGAAGACGAAGTAAATATTCCATAATTAGAATCAAGAACAGCTGCCAAAATAAGTCACGTAGAAGTAAATATCCTCGGAGTTGTTGTGACTTGGCAAGACAGCCAAGCCACTATGACCGGTATCCGAGAGGCACGCGTTTAAACTCACGCAGGCTGGCGTGAGGTCTGGAACAGGACAATGTAATTAATATAGCCAATAAGGTACGTTGCTGCTGGAATACTTAACTATAATCCATAATTGGTGTACATCGGTCTGACGGTACAGGCATCACAAGATAAATAGCAAATGATAATGGCGCCTTGCTAGGTCGTAGCAAATGACGTAGCTGAAGGCTATGCTAACTATCGTCTCGGCAAATGAGAGCGTAATTTGTCAGTGAACCATCTCTCGCAAAGTCGGCTGTACAGCTGGGGCGAGTGCTAGGAAGTCTCTCTAGACCTGCCGTGTGGCGGCGCTCGGTCTGCAATCACTGACAGTGGCGACACGCGGTTCCGACGTATACTAGCGGACCGCGGCCGATTTTTAGGCTACCACCTAGCAAATGTGGTGTCTGGCGGTGACACCATAGGAGTAGTGAAGCAGTTTAAATCACTTAACAGAAGCAGGACCTCCGGTCCAGATTCTATACCAATTAGGATCCTTTCAGAGTATGCTGATGCCATAGTTCCATATTTAACAATGACACACAACCGTTTGCTCGACGATAGATCTGTTCCCAAAGACTGGAAAGTTGCACAGGTCACACCAATATTCAAGAAAAGTAGTAGGAGTAATCCATTAAATTGCAGTCCCATATCGTTAACGTCGATATGCAGGAGGATTTTGGAATATACACTCATGGTCATAAATTAAGTATAATGGTGATACATGGTGAAACAACGTTCTGGTGGGCAGTTTGCGGGTTTAAATCACCTCGGGGTATGACCATGCCGTGCATTTGACTTGCGGTCGTCGTACGGTGGCGCTGGCAGCAGTCCACATACGCAGAGGTGTCTTGGTGCATGTCAGAGTACGATCCAGCGAGTAAGTGTGCAGACGTTTTCAGACGTGCTAATGGTGACTGTGTGTTGAAAAAGGCTCAAGGAAACCATAATGATGACGTTATGAGGGTTAGAATAGTAGGACGACTGGAGGATGGTCAAACACAGCAGGTCGTAGTACGGGCCCTCCGTGTGCCACAAAGTGTGATCTCAAGATTATGGCAACGATTTCAGAAGACAGGAAATGTGTCCAGGCGCTACTTTACGGGACTTCCACAGTGTGCAACGCCACAAGAAGAACGATGTGTCACCATCAGTGCCCGCACATGGTCACGGAATACTGCAGGTAGCCTTGCTCGGGACCTCACTGCAGGCACTGGAACAGTTGTCTCCAGACACACAGTCTACATACGACAGAACAGACGTGGTTTATTCGCCCGGAGACCTGCAAGGTGCATTCCACTGATTCCTGGTCACAGGAGAGCCCGTAAAGCCTGGTGTCAAGAACACAGTACATTGTCATTGGAACACTGGTCCCAGGTTATGTTCACGGACGAGTCCAGGTATAGTCTGAACAGTGATTCTCGTCAGGTTTTCATCTGGCATGAAACAGGAACCAGATACCAACCCCTTAATGTCCTTGAAAGGGACCTGCATGGAGGTCGTGGTTTGATGGTGTGGCTTTGATAGAGGAACTATAACAGGTCAAGTATACCGGGACGTCACTTTGTTCTAGTATGTGAGCCTTTTCAGGTGTCCAGTGGGTTCCACCTTCCTCCTGATGGACGATAACGCACAGCCCCACCGAGCTACCATCGTGGAGCAGTACCTTGAAACAGAAGATATCACGTGAATGGAGTCGCCTGCCCATTCTCCTGACCTAAACCCGATCGAGCACATCTGACATGCTCTCGGTTGACGTATCGCTGCACGTCTTCAAACCCCTAGGGCACTCCAGGAGCTCCGACAGGCACTGGTGCAAGAATGGGAGGCTATACCCCAGCATCTGTTCGACCACCAGATCCAGAGTATGCCAACCCGTTGTGCGGCCTGTGTTACGTGTGCGTGGTGATCATATCCCATATTGATGTCGGGGTACATACGCAGGAAACAGTAGCGTTTTGTAGCACATACGTTTCGGGACGGTTTTCTCAACTTATCAGCAATACCGTGGACTTACAGATCTATGTCGTGTGTGTTCCCTATGTGCCTATGCTAGTAGCGCCAGTTTTGTGTAGTGCCACGTTGTGTGGCACCACATTCCGCAATTATCCTTAATTTATGAGCATGAGTGTATATTGTGATCGGACATTACGAATTATCTCGAAGGAAGCGGTCTATTGACACACAGTCAGCAGGGTTTTAGAAAACATCTAAACAACTTTTTTTTTGCGAAAGACAACTAGCTCTTTACTCACACGAAGTGTTTTGTGCTATAGACAAGAGATTTCAAACTGATTCCATATTTCTAGATTTCCAGAAGGCGTTTGACGCTGTACCTCACAAAAAGTTTGTAGTCAGATTGCCTGGTCATGGAACATCGTCTCAGTTATGTGTCTGGATCTATGGTTTCCTGTCAGAGATGTCGCAGTTTCTAGTAGTTGACGGAAAGTCACCGAGTGAAACAGAAGTGATTCCTCGCGTTCCCAAGATGAAGTTATAGCCCCTTTACTGCTCCTTATCTATTTAAAGGATTTAGCAGATAGTAGTCTCCTAAGGTTGTTTGCAGATGACACTATCGTTTTCGAGTAGTATAGTCATCAGAAGATCAAAACAAATTGCAAAACGATTTAGAAAAGATATCTTTATGGTGCGAAAATTGGCAATTGGCCCTAAATAACGAGAACTGCGTCATCCACATCACTGGTAAAAGGATTCCTTAAACTTCGATTAAATGATAAATCAGTCAAATCAAATGGCTGTAAATTACGAACAACTTAAATTCGAAGGAACACATAGAAAACGTTGTGGGGGATTATAACCACAGAGTGTTTTTTATTGGCAGGACACTTAGTAAATATAACAGATCTACTAAAGAGACTGGCTACACTACGCTTGTCCGTGCTCTTTTAGAATACTGCTGAGCGGTGTTGCATTCTTATCAGATGGGCTGACGGAGTACGTGGAAAAAGTTCAGAGCGGGGCAGCACGTCTCGTACTATCGCGTAATAGGGCAGAGAGTGTCACTGAAATAATATTGGACTTGGACTTGGGGTGGACACCATTGAAACAGAGGCGTTTTTCGTTCTCACTAAATTTCAGTCAGCAGCTTTCTCCTCCAAATGCGAAAATATTTTGTTGATGTTGACCTACATAGAGAGAAACGATCACCATAATAAAGTAAGGGAAATCAGAGCTCGCACGGAAAAATATAGCTGTCTGTTTTTCCCCGCGCACGGTACGAGATTGGAGTAATAGAGAATTGGGAAGATGGTTCGATGAAGCCTCTGCCAGCAACATAAATGTGAATTGCAGAACATCCATGTAGATTTAGATGTAGAATATAATGTCGGTTGCCTTCTTGACAAATCATTGTTTACAAGTACTTGATTAAAGGACCATTTCAAACATAAGATGTACCGCGCTTTTCATATCTTATATCAAGTATTTAGATCCCCAAGCAAAAAAAAAAAAAAAAAAAAAAAAAAAAAAAAAAAAAAAAAAAAAAAAAAAAGCACCCTAACCTCCAAATCACCTTGAAAATAACGTTTGCGGTTACTGCCAATGGCAGCAATGCGTGACCCTCTTTGCTGTATGTCACCTCTATCACTAGTTATTCCTGATTACGAATGCAAAAGTTGAGCATCCATATTAACACAATTTTAGTTCAATGTATTGGCTCTCACAGCGTTTATATTTCTATATATCATAAAAATGCATGTATGTAAGCTACACATATCTATGTTCAACATCTCATTGTAAACAACTCGATCAGTTTCTATCATACTCGGAACACTCATCACATGCTATCTGGAGAGAAGCACTATTTGGCTAATAAAAGCCCACCTCTAAAAGGGGTTTGACTGGAGGTTAAAATGTAATGTAAGACACCGCGAGCAATTATCCAAACTATATTCATCCAGTATTTGAGAATGAGACCACTTAGCGACTTAAATACACTTTACACGCAATTTAAAACCTTCTCGATTTTCTTTCCACTGACACTTCGCACTATGTGAAGAAAGGAAAGAAAGTTTATCTCTTACTACAGTTACACTGTTCATGCGATAGAACTACCGCGTCAGGCATTACCTCCTTACGACCAACTCCACTCGCAACACACTTTGCAGATGGTATCCATATATATCAATGAATGGACCTGGAAAATTATGTCATAGTGCCACACATAGTTCAGTAGATATGACGTCCGAAACATTGAAATGCACCTTTGGTGGAGCCAAAGAGATGAAACTTACCGGAGCTTTGAGCGCCTGAAATGTGGCTGACCAATACGGTAGCATGGTCTTCCCCCACCTCGACAGAGGTGCGAGATGACCTGAAGAACGACCATGTTTCAGCACTCTTCCGCTGGATCTAGTGTTGGTAAGACCTGTCTTCGGCGTGCTCTGTAAGGACAAAAGACTGGAGACATGGTATGCATGTGAAATACTTAAGAGTAGTTTAGAATAATAATTTCTCTATTTCATGAACTTTTGTGGGGAGAATTAAATGTCAGGAAGGTAATATTAAAGGGATCATAGTAATCTTCGGAAGTGACCAACGGTCACAATGAAACCACGTCTAGCAATAAGTTGAAATACTTCTGAGTGCTTAAGTTAAGCTGAATTACTAGCGTGTGTACTATAAGTTGGAAATATTTAAGAAATGGCGTGTGCAGGACTTGAAATTAGAGACGAGTACTTCCACGTGGTGAGTACTGTGTGAGTCTCAATCTGTGTATGAGACAAAGGATAAAGAGAAGTACTCGTCCATGGTATCAGTTGAGGACTCGCGTGTGTGATGAATATGTTCTTAATATTACTTTGCGTGTTATGTTTCCGTGTGACGATTGATTCATACTATAATACTCTGAGAGAGAAGCAAGGTGAGTCAGCCGTCTATCCAGCAACGTCACTTGGCTTGCATTGCACAGAAAGACGTGCATATATCGTCCAGAGTTCGTAGTAGGAAAGACAAGTTACGAAGTGGGGCAGTGTCGTGTGAAACTGGGATGAATACTAATTGATGTGGGAAAGCTGAAAGTGATGTGATTATAATGTTGTGACTATTCCTTATGTTGTATTCCATGTTGCAGTGTGGTGTATGTCATGTAATTTAAGTATGTGTGGTTTGCATGGGAGAGTAGCAAGGTAGTTTCAGAGGTAGTGGGTTATGCATGTTCCTTTTGTACCGCTCGGTCTGGAGAAAAGTTTCGTGATGATGGTTGTGAGAGTCGAAGTGTGAGATATAGCAAAAGATCCACCATCCTATCCAAAAAGTGCACTGTAGCATTAAATAATTACGAGACCATAAGATAGAGAATCACCAATGTAAAGCTATGCCCACTGGGCGGAATTTCTAATGTGTTATTGTTGTAGGTTATGGAATTTGTGTGTTTAGGTTATAGAGTTTATCGGAATAAATAAGACAGTGAAAAGAAAAAGATTGGTGGCCTTTTCCTTCGAAATGTATGTTGTCATGATATCCAGAATTTATAATGTGTGCGCCATTCATATTCAGTGCGATGGCCACGTGTTGATCAAAGCCGTTAAATAAGAAAGAAAATGTGGTATTGCCAGTGCGTAGTGAACAGTCAAAGTTCTGTAAATTACTGATAGTCAGATGTGCGTATCCGTTGCGTAATATTTATACAGGAGGGTAATTTGTAACTTAATTGTGAGTAGGAGAGTTCATGTTACTCGATAAATAAGAATGAATCCACTCGCTTGGCAGACCACTCATCTTGCAGGCCTGACTGCTTGATGCCAAAGTATGAGCAAGGCATGTGGGTGCCTCTCAAAGTAACCAGAAGTTTTTTCCCCTTCGTACAGGACCACAGTCATGTAGAATTCTTTGAAAGAAATTTCCGTCATTTAGCTGTTAGTTGTTCATTTATTTTAAACAATCACGCTCTCTATCGACGTACAGAAATGACAAATGCACGTCACAGGAGTACATTGGCTGTTAAATATGTCATATAACGTGTTAATGGCTTTCCACTGTGATCAATGTCAGGCATATTATGCAACCTCGATACGTACTTATGTCATGTAATACGACAACTGGTCTATTAGTCCACAAATATGTTTTTTTTTTTTCGACGCTGATATGTCACAGACGGGTCAGACATATTTTAACATTACAATATCCATTTGGGGATGTCCATAAAGCCGAAATCATGAATTTGTAAAATAATGTGCAATTAATAGCCAAATGGCGGAAAATCATTTTAAAAAAATCAGTGCTTTGAAGCTGTTTTATACAACAGTGTCGTTCGATTCTCTAAACAATTTGAATTTTACTGGTTACTCACTATCTGGAAAGAATCAATACAGGCCTAAGGATCGCCAACGTCCTGCAATGGTGAGAATGAAAAGGGACTAACACTGAAGTATAATTCAGAAACACCTGAAGAAATTTCAGCTAAATATATACGATATGTGGCTACTTATCTGTGTAAAAATACCGTGCGTATAGGATTCTCCGCTACTACTATGGTTGAGGTGCGGACAGAGAGGGAGGACATGAGAAAGTGGACAAGAAGGAGAGAACAGATGGGCAGAGATACGTGAGAGAGGTGGAAAGAGGTAGAAAGGAAAAAGAGTTGGACAGAGAGAGGGGGAAGAGAACATGGAAAAAGATGAGGGAGAAGGAGATGGACGAGAGAGGGGATGGAGTGGGGAGAGAGAGAGAATTGAGAAGGACATGGACAGAGATGGCATAGTTTAGGGAGAGGGAAGAGGAGGAGGTGGGGTGAAAGGGGTGTGGGACGAGGATATAGAGAGGAAGATGAGGCATAAATTGACAGAGAGATCAGTGAAAAGGAGATGGACCTATAGAAGAGAGGGATAAATACATACCCGAGCAACAACGGATACCTCACGTAGATGTGTATATCAAATCATAATAAATGTTTCTAATTCAAAAATGTTGCATCGTTAGGCAAGGATCTTCATACTATCACTTGTGCAGCACATGCTGGTCAGTTTCTTGTGACACACATTATTTTATTTAGCAATAAAAATAAATGTTTAATGACAGTGAATAGTACTTAGCCCTACTACTGAAAGACAGAGGAAATGGGACTTACTAATAAGATGACACTGACACTGTCCATGCTACTGCAGATTATAAATACATTCAATTTTCGACTTAAGTTTCCAAAAGAATCGTACAAGGTGGTACGCAGAATTGTTTGCTATCTTCGTTTCTGTGAAGCAATCTCCAGAGTCTAGCAACGTTCCAAACCATTAACATTTATACTTTTCGTTCCTCACCTAAATATCGGCTCGAAAATTTCTTCGTGAATTTAACATTTCATAGGTGACTGGTCACACCTATCTAAAGTTACTTTTCATCTAACTTACAGTCTCGGCTCTCTACAGTATCTCTAGTGGATAAGTTTAATTTACCAAAGATGTAGCGTGAACCTGTAACAAACCAAAAATATCGGGAAAGCATTATAATAAAAAATGGTTCAAATGGCTCTGAGCACTATGGGACTTAACATCTATGGTCATCAGTCCCCTAGAACTTAGAACTACTTAAACCTAACTAACCTAAGGACATCACACACATCCATGCCCGAGGCAGGATTCGAACCTGCGACCGTAGCAGTCGCGCGGCTTCGGACTGAGCGCCTAGAACCGCTAGACCACCGCGGCCGGCTGAGCATTATAATACTTTTTGTCGTTGTCGAAGATGGTAAATTATCGTCCGAACCACACGATCAGTTGGTTCAATTGATTTTGTCAAAATAAATAAATAAAACAATTTTTTGAGCTTGCTGTCTTCCGCAGTAGCTATTCAACTGTTTGGAAACAAAATACTTTCAGCGCTATACGCGTCGCGAGGTCGGTAGTGTTAGATTTTTTTGTCACAGTTTTAATTTCATGACACTTTTTATCATCCAACGACCTTTTTAATCCAGCCTGAAAAAATTCATAAATCTCCTTTGTAAACGAAATCATTATATATATAATACGTCTAAAGCTGAATTATTTGTCCAAACTTTCGTATACACTTTTCTTGTAGTTTATTGCAAGTGTGAAAATGAAACATTCACCATGGTCAGACGGTTTGCTGTACCTATCCCTGGCGCCCAAGATTTATAAGTCGCACTTATTTGCTAATAATGTTTCCGTATCTATTTTACGCAGAACCTCGTTTGCCGGCCGGAGTGGCCGAGCGGTTGAAGGCGCTACAGTCTGGAACCGCACGACCGCTACGGTCGCAGGTTCGACTCCTGCCTCGGGCATGGATGTGTGTGATGTCCTTAGGTTAGTTAGGTTTAAGTAGTTCTAAGTTCTAGGGGACTGATGACCACAGCAGTTGAGTCCCATAGTGCTCAGAGCCATTTGAACCATTTTTGAACCTCGTTTCATGTGAGTTGTAGTAGGCGCCAGGGTCCAGGTCATCAGGTAAGAGATAAATCGTAGCTGGCAGTCAATGTGTTAACAGCAATTGTAAGAAAGAGTGTAGTCCCATCACGTGGTAAGCCCCTTCACGATCTGTCTCCAAGAGGCTCCGTCTTTTAGATGCTGACTTTGTGTCTGCAAGTCTGTTAATCTGATCTAACCACAGCAGCGGTGCGCGTCCTCCAGGTCTTCGAAATCGACTTTTCCCTCTAGGGCCATTGCCTCTTACCTTCTGGCAGTGTGACCAAGATATTCTAATTGACTTTCGTTAACGGATGAGGACAACCATTGGGTTCTCTGCAACACTGTGTGTCGTTCCGCATCATTGGTCGGAGAGTAACCAGCCTATTATAGTTACCATTCCATGAGTAGGCTGCCATTAACACGACACGGAAGCATACATTGCTAATCAAGAGCTTCGCTCTGGGTTCAGTGATACACCGTGGTTCTTCAGCATCCCGGCGATATTGGCGGCGACCCGTGGAGCACAACTCTGTGGCTCCTGAGTCATGTTGTTGTGAACCTCCTGTTATGACTTTAGGTTACGGCTTGTAGTGACTAACGGAACTCTTACACCACGAACGTAAGTCACACACGTTGTGTATCCTCATATGTTACCTTGTTACCTCTCAAGCGACATCGTGGTGGCATTCCCCAACTGGACAATGCTCGTTCTCACATGGCCCACGTCTGTATGAATTGTCTGGCTTACGTCCGGGAACCCCATTGGCCAGCAAGAACGCCAGATCTGTCCCCTATAGAACGTGTGCTAGAACCAGCCCTGGCGTCATCTCTGTCCGTGCCACAATATCCAGGCTGGTGAGGACCAGTCACGACATCTGTGGGCCGGCTGGCCTCAGGCGCGGATACGACGGCTGTGTGGCACTCTTCTCAACCGAATCATTCCACGCATCAAAGCCAGGACAGGTGGGACGTCATACTGGTAAGTGAGCTGATACTAACAAGTGCTTTGTACATTTTACTCGATTTTGTGTTCATTGAAAAAACGTGAAGTAGCCCTTCAACCCATGACGTTCTATTTCGTTTCCGCATTCCTTTCTGGGCGCTTCACTTTCTTTGTCATACAGTGTACACAGGGTGCTTCAGAAGTGATTGTCAATATTCAGGGATATGACGGGAATGATCATTCGAAACAAGAAGTCAAGTAAACATCAGCTCTAAAACGCATACCTTAAGAGCTATGAACAGTTCTTAATCTTCGATACTGTGGAACAAATCTCTTCTACTGCAAGCTCTTTGCTTTCCATGTCTTAGGAAGTGGTATTATGGGCCAAAACAAGAAAGATGTGTGCAGTAAATACGTGCTCTAAAATGTGTATGTTAAAAGTTATGAGCACTTGTTCATTAGAACAGTTGTGTTTCAAAGTAAGGAAGATGAACAAGTGCCCAAAATTTGAAATGTGGTGGTATGCGCTAAACAAGAAAAAAATGTCCAGTAACATGTGCTCTAAAACGCATACATTAAAAGTTACGAGCACTGGTTCATTACAAGAGTATTATTTCAAAGTAACGAAGATGAACAAGTGCTCTTGGCTCTTAAGGTATGCATTTTAGAGAACGTGTTTACTGCACTTTTTTTCTTGTTTTGGTCGATACTACCACTTCCCAAAATATGGGAAGTAAAGAGCTTGCAGAAGAAGATATTTGTTTCAAAGTATCAAAGATCAACAATTGGCCATACCTCTTCATATATTTGTTTTAGAACCCATGTTTACTTGTATTTTTTATTTCAAATGATCATTTCTTTCATATCCCTGTATACTAATCATCATTTCTGAAACACCCTGTATATCGCATGCAAACTCAGCTAAATACACTACTGGCCATTAAAATTGCTACACCAGAAAGATGACGTGCTACAGACGCGAAATTTAACCGACAGGGAGAAGATGCTGTGATATGCAAATGATTAGCTTTTCAGAGCATTCACACAAGGTTGCCGCCGGTGGCGACACCTACAACGTGCTGACATGAGGAAAGTTTCCAACCGATTTCTCACACACAAACAGCAGCTGACCGGCTTTGCCTGGTGAAACGTTGTTGTGATGCCTCGTGTAAGGAGGAGAGATGCGTACGATCACGTTTCCGACTTTGATAAAGGTCGGATTGTAGCCTATCACGATTGCGGTTTATCGTATCGCGACATTGCTGCTCGCGTTGGTCGAGATCCAATGACTGTTAGCAGAATATGGAATCGGTGGGTTCAGGAGGGTAATACGGAACGCCGTACCGGATCCCAACGGCCTCGTATCACTAGCAGTCGAGATGCCAGGCACCTTATCCGCATGGCTGTAACGGATCGTGCAGCCACGTCTCGATCCCTGAGTCAACAGATGGGGACGGTTGCAAGACAACAACCATCTGCACGAACAGTTCGACGACGTTTGCAGTAGCATGGACTATCAGCTCGGAGGTCATGGCTGCGGTTACCCTTGACGCTGAATCACAGATAGGAGCGCCTGCGATGGTGTACTCAACGACGAACCTGGGTGCACGAATGGCAAAACGTCATTTTTTTGGATGAATCCAGGTTCTGTTTACAGCATCATGATGGTCGCATCCGTGTTTGGCGAAATCGCGGTGAACGCACATTGGAAGCGTGTATTCGTTATCGCCATACCGGCGTATCACCCGGCGTGATGGTAGGGGGTGCCATTGGTTACACGTCTCGGACACCTCTTGTTCGCATTGACGGCACTTTGAACAGTGGACGCTACATTTCAGATGTTTTACGACCCGTGGCCCTATCCTTCATTCTATCCCTGCCAAACCCTACATTTCAGCAGGATAATGCACGACCGCATGTTGCAGGTCCTGTACGGGTCTTTCTGGATACAGAAATTGTTCGACTACTGCCCTGGCCAGAACATTCTCCACATCTCTCACCAATTGAAAACGTCTGGTCAATGGTGGCCGAGCAACTGGCTCGTCTCAATACGCCAGTCACTACTCTTAACGAACCGTGGTCTCGTGTTAAGGCTGCACGGACAGTTGTACTTGTACACGCCATCCAAGCTGTGTTTGACTCAACACTCAGGCGTATCAAGGCCGTTATTGCGGCCAGAGGTGGTTGTTTTGGGTACTGATTTCTCAGGATCTATGCACCCAAATTGCGTGAAAATGTAATCACATGTCACTTGTAGTATAATATATTTGTCCAGTGAATACCCGTTTATCATCTACATTTCTTCTTGGTGTAGCAGTTTTATTGACCAGTAGTGTATGTTGTAGCTAGCAGTTCCCTGTTGTATGTTCGGTGATTTTTTGCTTTTCCACGGTTTCTTCCGTAGTTACTTTGTTTTAGGAAATTGTGCCACGTTTCTTCCTTCTCAACTATCCATGAAACTAATGTGTGGGTCACATCCTAGGTATACTCGCTGCCGCCGTGTACAGTCACGCTGCGATTATCATTTGGAGGGTCGTAATTAGAAGCAGTACACATTGTGGAGTAAGTGAGAGTGGATTGGTATATTACGTTCTTGAAGAGACACCCCACAGAATAAACATTATGTCTGAGACACTGTGACCGAAACAAAACTGGCCTGAAAAGTTTGTAGAAAACTGACGCCTAGTATATTGCTCTAGTTAATGAACTAGAGATTGTTCACTAAACAACACGCGAAAGATGATAACCGTCGACATGCCTAATCCGATTTCTAATTACTTCCTTTTTGCTTAGAATACACTGATTCGCGATGAGAAAAATTCCTTTCTGGCAAATTTCATTTGAGGCACCTTGACTTACCTCAGAGTAGCAGATATATCCAACGTCCTCAGTTGCTTGTTTGTTTAATTTACACTGAGAGAAGAATTTGTGGCCTTATTTCTTTAGACGTACTGAGACATGGCGCTTGATATCGCTCCTGTCTAGAGCATGTGTATCGGGAGAATGACATGCGTGCACAGTGACACGTGGTCTCAAGTGGGTTCAGTCGACTACGTAGTTCTAACTTACATTCAGCAGAGTCCATTAGCGGACAGAGACATTCAAGAAACAGGTCGAGAGAATGTTTTTGTGGACTGTTCTGTTTATTTCTTGAAAGCTTTTTTGTTTATCTGTGTTTGTATATGTTTTTAGTAGTGTGAATGTCGCATGAATGTTGTCTAAACAATATATGTCGATCATTGTTATATTGGCAAACGCTGTGCTAACTAGCGTGCGAAATTTTTAAGGCAGTGTGAATGCAGACGACAGGGAGTTTTGTATCATAATATGTTAAGTAAGATTATGGTAAAAGGAAAGCTAATTCGAGTGAAAATGAAAATAGTTAATAACTTAAAGTATAAACAGAAGATCAGAATCTTAAATATTTATTTCGGGAAAAAGTACAGTTCGAAAGTGTGTTATTTGTTGATTGGTTAGTTATGAAAAGCTCGGACTAACGAGGGAGAATAATGTTTTTCTATTGGCCTTAAAGAAAACTGACCAATCAGAACGGAATATTCTTCGCGCGTCTTTTCTCTTGTAGATAAACAAGGCTTACAGCAGTCTAGGTAGTCGGAGTCCACCTGTCAATGGTACGGTCGTGTGTAGTATGAGCTCCGAAGGAAGTTACGGTTTCCCGGTTTTAGTTGTGCTCCATGTTTCAAAAATGTTTTGAAGTGGAAACACATTTATTCCGATGTGTTTTTTTTTAGAAAGTTCGGATTTTTTAAGTAATTTTGTGTATGAGAAGGACAGTAATTCCGCGTGGCATATTGAGCAGATCGGTGACTAAACACTTAAGAGCATTAGGCACCGATAAACTTAATAGTTTGGTGAGCATTTTAATTTAAGGACAATCTGTGCCTAGTAGCTGTTCAGATATCAGAAAATAGGTTACCATGAACTTGCTAACGTGAATTAAAGGGTTTGTGCATGACTGTTAGGATTAGCACGGACTTTGCAGTGAAAGTGTCATTCTCGACTTCAGAATATACCGAAGTTTTTCCAGTTTTTACATCTTTCGTTCAAAATTAAGACCTTTTTTCCGATTATTAGTTATCTTGCATGGAGCCTGGTGTGATTTGCAGTACGATAGGTTTCCACTCGGCTTTCCTATCGGCGATCTGCTGCAACGAGTTCACAGGCAGGTCCAGGACGAAGGGAACCGCGCCGCTGCACATTGAGCAGATAATACAAGGGTTTATTACATTTTGCTACACCCTGCAGTCCTCTGTTCTTCTTCCTCTCGGCCCCCTACTTCATACGCTCTCACATATCTACATATTACCAAGAATAAAGAGGACTTCTTTTTAATCTCCACAGCGTCGCATCTTTCCTGTTTCAGATGTCGTTCGTCTTTCCATTATCTTCCTTGATGTGTCCATATCCTCCTGTTTCTTTCTCATTTGGTTTATTTCAAGATCCTTCAGGTTAATGCAGTGGAGTTCCTGTATCTCCCTAAACGGCGACCACGAAGTGACTGCAGTTTTTCCGTTGAGGTTTTACCTCTAATTTACGTCAAATGTTACCTAGAGCTATACCTCGCTGGTCTTATATGACACGTCTCTCCAACCTTCCGCTTTTCTGATCTTCTGAAGCAGAAAATTGTTTCCCCTGTAGCTTCACTGTTCTCCTAGCGCTTCCACTTTCCGCCTCTGTAAACCAGAGTCGCTTTTTCCACTCGAGGGACCACCTTCTTCCGTCCTGCAGCTGAATGTTTTGTCGAGTTTAATGCGTAATTGCATCCTGCTGCTCCTTACTAAGGCTAAGTACATCTTCGGGGTAACGCCAGTCTGTCATTACTCATTGATTTCCGTCATGATTATTAACATTATCCTATTACTGTTGTTACGCGGATGAGTTTAGCGAAGCCATTTCGCATTTGCTCTTTAACTGACATCATTTTCTCGAGCACAGATATTGGATATTTGTACGTACTCGTTACCGATAAAATTTAATTCATGTTAAATGAAAATGAAGCTTGTTAATCGAGACACAGGCAAATGGAAACACATTTTGTTGTAAATTTGCCATGAACTGTTGGTTCGATGGCCACGCACGAGTGTTCTAGTTCCAAACTCGTTACTGGTTCTCACAACTCACACTCTGAATAATTATTCACTGTACAGGAATACAAGAGACTTGTCGAAAAGTGGATAAAAATTAAGACAGAAATGTTCTGAAATTCATCGCTACTCCTGCTTCGCAACACAAATTATTCAACCACGATAGAAACGAAATAACTATTTTTTCCAACCATTGGGAGAACATTATCCTGACACGCTATAGTTGTCGCGACACGCGGCTAGTTATATGAACAGAATACTTGTCGCTCTAATCATCCTGAAAAATACAGACTTGTCTTACGGGAGTGGTTTCCCATCAAACGAAATGGCGAAATCCAGCATTTTCTAAATCAGCCTAGCTATTTAAAATCGTGAGTAAAGAAATGCAGCTGTCGATGTATGTACTGTTTGGTTCATTTGCCTAATCGGGCTGCATTTAAGACAATACAATAATGCAGTAGCTTCATCTTTGTCAAGCGAAGTCGCACAGCTATTAGATATTTAATTAGCTCTGTGACATTTTCAACTATGGGAGATTAAAACATTTAGCGTAGCTGTATTGACGGCGTCGGTTTCTTTCGTTTTTAAGTATACTGGAGACAGATTTTTTCTGGATTATTCAATTAATGACAAGCATCTTATAAAAATTGAGGATAGTGTTACTCATTACATAAGTTTATTTAACCAACAAGAGGACGAACATTCGCAGAAACATGTATATCCATCGCTAAGGGGAGATATTTTTCTCAAAGATTTTTCTGAGTGCTGAAACGTGGAGCGTGAGATGTGAGAATGTAGTCCTTCCGAATTTTCAGTGGTTTGACGCACGTTTTCTGATATTAGACGCTGTAGAAATTCGTCGACGGTGTGTGAACATCACTCGGCACTTAGAGCTCGGCTGCTAAATCACGCACGAGCTACGAGACTGCTATTTTTTTTCCGACCATGGGAATAAAATTATCCACACATAACGTAGTTGGCGCGACAGTCATCTAGTTAGAAAAACAAAATTTTCGTCTCACAATTGACTCAACACAGATGCATTTCCATTACGCGGCTACAAACTGGCGCCTCTCCGTTAATCACGCGTTATTTAGTTTCTTCTACGGCTTTTCGTCCATTGCAGAATGTGGAAATGAAGTACATACAAATTCTGTGGGCATCCAGTTACTGATGGTAAATTTTAATCTTTTAATTCGTACTGAAAAGAATTATTACTCTAAAACCATGAGGCAGATAAACCATTTCTTCATAAAGATGACCCTAATATTATCCTAACTGAACTAAAATCTAATTTTCTGACAGAGGTAAGCATTAATTGATCTATATGTGTGTCTAGTCTTGAACGTTTTGGTGCATGTTATACTCGTAGACATCAGTATGTGAGCAGCTAAGCAGGAAGTTCTGTGTGTTTTCATCCACCGAAACTCTACCTTAGCCACTGAAACACATTTCACCCGTTGAGACTGCTCAATAATTATCCTTAAATATTAGGATCCCTGATGATGTTTTAATCTCTTCGTCTGTTAGGCTTCAAGCATGGCAAGTTCTCTTAGAAATCAATACACTGTTCTGTCTAAATAACGGGAGAGAGACCTGGAATAAAATTTACCGCTTTCTAGTACATAACTCAGTTTCTCGAACTTACTTCGAGTTTATACTCAGTGACAAATTCGCGTAACAATGTAAAAATAGTCTTTATATACGACAAATATCGTCAATATTAGTTAGGCCCCACTGCTGAAGTGCGAAGCTGATTGTCATTACTGGTATTAAGTGAAAATTTTAAAATACGAGTGCAGGGGGTCCACTGTAAAAATTATAATATAGACTCGTCTGAATATAGAAAGACTGGGAGTTCATGAAAGGTTCACACTAAAATCTTTGTTGCAATAAATCTGAGATGGGCTCGTTTTGGAGCAGTAAATGTCCTGTTATTGTTAGGAGGTTGTTATTATCAATCTGAAATGTGGGATAACTTATACGTCTGGAAATAAGGGTTAGTGAACCAGTGTGGTGTTGCTTTCGAATTTAAGTGAAATTCAAGCATCATGATCTTTGTCTTTCTGTAACGGCTTATTGCTCATACACTGTTCCTGCTCCACAAACTTATCGTATTATCTTTTCTGTGAAGGGATTCTCGTAACATAATAGATAAGTGTAATATTAGTGTTTTAATAAATGTCATTGTGTTCTCATTTTACGAGTTTAATTTGAGTATTTGAAGTTCTTCGCATACCACGGAAAAGTTAAATCATGATGAGCTTCTCCTCTTGCCCCTCCCAGATGATGACTCTTTATTACTCGAAAGAAACATTTGTGTGCCTCGACAAATAACTCTATTAGCCGTCCGTATAATGGGAAAGTCAAGTCCATTAGAAGCCGTAGAGTTAAGCGGTATTTACATCCAAGGATCGGGCTATTCTGACAGATTATAACTGTGGAGGAATAGGACGAGGTATGCTCTCACTTGATTTCCGAATTTCCTACCAATTTATATTTCCTGTTGTAAGGTTGATGCATTAAGTTGTGCTGAAAGCGGTGCTGATATTCAAGATAATAAAAGTGGGTAAAAAGCTGTGAGCTATCTGGGGAAGTTATCCTTGTATTACTGAGCAACTGTTTCACCAGGTATCCAGTCTAGTGTACCAAATTGCCAACCAGGCTAACATTAATTATAATCTTTTAATAGTCATCTTACGACTATATATATATATATATATATATATATATATATATATATATATATATATATATATAGAGAGAGAGAGAGAGAGAGAGAGAGTGAATTTAAATGAAAATAAATAAGTCAGTTCATATTTGGACATTTATTTTAACATTGATCATTGTTCCATTAAAATTTCAGTATATTAAACTTGACTCATAACTAAACTGGTGCCTTATTTAGGATTGTGAAAATGTGAGTCTGTAATCTTACAGAACACATCAAATATGGAGCCAAGATTGGGAGACTGCATACAACACTGCATTCATAAAATAACACAGAAGCACGTTGAAACATATGCAAGAGGAAGTTAACTCCAATCAACCGATTCAATTTTCACCCAAAGAAGTTACGTTCATAGCACAATCCTGTCCGTCATGAAATTACCACACAGTGGTATACTAAATTCAAACTAACTGTCTGTGAATACTTCCCGAAAAGAATAGCTGAGGGCTACTTTGATGATTACACCACATCTTTCACGGGGTCAACTTGGTTTACACAAAGAGTGTAACGCCACAATAATTTTGTTAATTAAAATAAATTACATCGAAACGCAATTTACAAAAGAAAACCTCGAACTGGTTACTATCGTCTTACTATTAACCTGATGGGTCAAACAATTGTATAAGCACGTGGTACTGGTCTCACAAAGTACACCCCACGTGGGTTGAACATAAAGAAAAGTTGCTATATTGAAAAATATTGTCAAGACGAGACGTTATAACCTCACACACATTCGCATTTAAGATTGATGATCTTAGTTAGAGTTACGGATCATCAACACGGGGTTCCACTTTGCTCACAACGTAGTGACAAAGCAACAACTGGAAGATATTCTGAACTACACACTCGAATTACACTGCGTAGCAGTTTAAGATAACATAAGATATTTTAGATCTAAACCTGAAATAAAGGTGACTAAATTTTCAGTTGGGCTCAACTTAAGAAATCCATTGTCCTACGGACTTAGCAGAGATGCGCTTAGCCGGAGATCTTACCACCTCAGACGCTCGCCACGGACAGACTGGTGTGTCCACCTACCGACGTTGCCTCACAGATACAATTGGAAGTGACCACAGACAAGGAACGGAGAGGACCATACCAAGAATAGAAACCTCTTTGCTTTTAGAAAGCGTAGCTACCTGTACCGACATTGGTCCTACTGTTCTCTAGCAGACAGGCTTGTCTGCTGCCATCAAGCATGCAACTAGAAATACATTCACACAGAAGGGAAGGGGGATGACAGTATCTTATCATATACACTATATAAAAGAAAGTGGATGTAGGTTCCATATGAGACTGTGTGACATGAATTACATATAAACTGTGTTTTAAAGTGTAGTAGTGTGACAGATCGTTCTCGTTTATGTGTAAAAGTAACACGTTCCACTGCTCAGTCTCCTCCCAGATAGTCAGAAACACCACAGTAAATTTAGGAGTGGAATGTATGCCGTAAATGACAACAGATTTAAGAAATTACCGTCAAAGGAATCCAACAGAGACCTTCTCTGTCTGGTTCTACTTGCAACATGTGCTGGGCATGTATGCCACAATATAAAATTTGATTCTGAATCCTCAATAGAGAAAAGTAGCCTATCTGCAAATTATATTTATTTTCTGTTCTGTGGTTGCGGACTGCACATTCCATACTAAAACCACCCTCGTTATAAGCCACTGATATCATTGAGTAAGTACATGTATTGGCTCACAAGTCTAAGAACCTTTACAACTCACCAAACGGGGTGGCGCAGTGATTAGCATACTGGACCCTCATTCGGTGGGACGATGGTTCAAACCCAAGTCCGACCATTCTAATTTAGATTTTCCGTTATCTCCTTGAATCGCTTCTAGAAAATGCTGGGATGGTTCCTTTGAAAGGTACGGCTGTCTTCCTTCCCCTAAGCCAACCTGCGAACTTTATACACTCCTGGAAATTGAAATAAGAACACCGTGAATTCATTGTCCCAGGAAGGGGAAACTTTATTGACACATTCCTGGGGTCAGATACATCACATGATCACACTGACAGAACCACAGGCACATAGACACAGGCAACAGAGCATGCACAATGTCGGCACTAGTACAGTGTATATCCACCTTTCGCAGCAATGCAGGCTGCTATTCTCCCATGGAGACGATCGTAGAGATGCTGGATGTAGTCCTGTAGAACGGCTTGCCATGCCATTTCCACCTGGCGCCTCAGTTGGACCAGCGTTCGTGCTGGACGTGCAGACCGAGTGAGACGACGCTTCATCCAGTCCCAAACATGCTCAATGGGGGACAGATCCGGAGATCTTGCTGGCCAGGGTAGTTGACTTACACCTTCTAGAGCACGTTGGGTGGCACGGGATACAAGCGGACGTGCGTTGTCCTGTTGGAACAGCAAGTTCCCTTGCCGGTCTAGGAATGGTAGAACGATGGGTTCGATGGCGGTTTGGATGTACCGTGCACTATTCAGCGTCCCCTCGACGATCACCAGTGGTGTACGGCCAGTGTAGGAGATCGCTCCCCACACCATGATGCCGGGTGTTGGCCCTGTGTGGCTCGGTCGTATGCAGTCCTGATTGTGGCGCTCACCTGCACGGCGCCAAACACGCATACGACCATCATTGGCACCAAGGCAGAAGCGACTCTCATCGCTGAAGACGACACGTCTCCATTCGTCCCTCCATTCACGCCTGTCGCGACACCACTGGAGGCGGGCTGCACGATGTTGGGGCGTGAGCGGAAGACGGCCTAACGGTGTGCGGGACCGTAGCCCAGCTTCATGGAGACGGTTGCGAATGGTCCTCGCCGATACCCCAGGAGCAACAGTGTCCCTAATTTGCTGGGAAGTGGCGGTGCGGTCCCCTACGGCACTGCGTAGGATCCTACGGTCTTGGCGTGCATCCGTGCGTCGCTGCGGTCCGGTCCCAGGTCGACGGGCACGTGCACCTTCCGCCGACCACTGGCGACAACATCGATGTACTGTGGAGACCTCACGCCCCACGTGTTGAGCAATTCGGCGGTACGTCCACCCGGCCTCCCGCATGCCCACTATACGCCCTCGCTCAAAGTCCGTCATCTGCACATACGGTTCACGTCCACGCTGTCGCGGCATGCTACCAGTGTTAAGGACTGCGATGGAGCTCCGTATGCCACGGCAAACTGGCTGACACTGACGGCGGCGGTGCACAAATGCTGCGCAGCTAGCGCCATTCGACGGCCAACACCGCGGTTCCTGGTGTGTCCGCTGTGCCGTGCGTGTGATCATTGCTTGTACAGCCCTCTCGCAGTGTCCGGAGCAAGTATGGTGGGTCTGACACACCGGTGTCAATGTGTTCTTTTTTCCATTTCCAGGAGTGTATCTCTGAAGAGGCTCTTACAAGGTGCTCGGATAACAGAGCCACACAGTAGAGCACAATTAATATTTTCTTTGATGGATTCACATAAAATGTTTTACAGTGTTGAGCAGTATCGCCCACCACTGACCAACATGATTGAAGGCAGGGTCAAAGGCTCACAAAGTAATGTTCCTATAACAAACCGCTTAACGACATCTCCTGTGACTGTGTCAAACTAAGTAATTCTAGAATAAAATGTATGTCATTGTTTCCAAGAAAAAATCATGTATATATAATATTTTACGGTACGCATTTGTGTAATAAATTTTTCTTGGCCTTATCTTCTGACGCGGCTGAACGTATGTCATATGAAACTATCGAGAGAATGTATGCAACTCCTACCTGGAGGTCAAAATAATGAGAACGTTTATGAGTGCACCGTAGGCCAAATCGAGCGTTTTCGTTCACTTATCAGTTTACTGGTACTACCGGAGTTCGTTATGCATCTAGATGCACAGCACTTTGGATTTTCACTACTCATCTTGCACTTCCGGTATCTGTAAGTGACGTTACCTTAACTGGAACTGAGTAACAAGAGCCTTCCATAGATCAAGGGTTACGCTGTTTGCTGTAAACCACACTTAAGCTTGTTTCACTATACTCCTTTCTGTATATGGTATAGATGTGTTTGAACCTTCTCTCGAAATACGTGTGTCATAATTAGTTGCTGTGCTCCACCAGAACTACAGTTCGACCGTTTTGGTGCGCCACATAAATGGCGCAGTAAATGGTACGATTACCGATAGTGTTGACACCACTGGCAGGGAAGGAACCACTAACGGCTGCGTAAGAGGGAAAGTGGGAATCGACGACTTCTCTTTGTTTTCTGTTTGTTTTGCACATTGTTAGTATGGCACATCATTCAGTGTTAGACCATTGTATGTTTTACAACCTTACAGAATATATACATCCTTACAGAATATATATTGGATTTTATAAGTAATAAAAAGATACCAAAGCAATTACTTTCGACGCAAGTACGGTTTTCATGCACAAACATAAAAAATACATCTAACTATTGTTGTGATTTTCTACTCAATAGAAAATTCTTCATCGTGATCAAAGGCAAGTGTTTCCTGTTGTTACTGATAAATGTAAAAGTGGTTCATGAATAGCAGAAACATATTTTATATAATTTCGAGGAAGCATTGATGCGATGTTTGATATATTGTTGTATTGCGGTCTTTTTATTCTACCCTTTTGTTGAGGCATTTGCGTTTCCTAGCACTGTGTGACAAACCTGTATTCTTTCCTTTATTTTTACTACCTCATCCCCCAGTTTCGAATAAAACTTGAGTTAAACTTTGACCACTTCAATTTTGCTGTAAATACTGTTTATTTTTAAGTAACAGATAGGAAGATAACTAAGTAGAACACGTATGTTACGTATGTTACCAGACTCTTTATATATCCTTACTCTCTAGACGCTTCATAGCTTTTGGTTTTTAGGGGACCTAGGAAGAAATTGATTGTTGTGAGGTAGCTCCCAGTAGAGACACACGCACCTTTGGTACAGGTAATGCAAGTACGACTTTAACTGACCAAAGCTTCTATAAAAAAGTACCGTAGTCTATGCCCATTTAGGGTAGTTGAACCGTGGTTTATTTCAAAGAATATTCTTAAGAATTTATTTTATTTACTAGCGATTCATCAAGAACATTAACATATTTAATCACACTATGTAAGCATGGAACTAGTTGCCAGGGAGTAACTGATGAAATCATAACCAAATTCCTTTTAACAAATGGGAATTTCATTCACTTTAATAGTGATTAAAAGCAGTTTTTTTAAAGAAACAGATTTAAAATTATAATCAGAAAACACCCTCTAAATATCAATGTTACAATTTATTCAGAGGCAGAAAGAAATTTTGACTGTATGAGCTCCCTTTTGACACGGCCGTAGTTACGACCGCTCACAACAGCCTCTGAAAGACTACACTGGAGCAAATCTGCAACACACCAGATAACTTTAAACTAAGAGTTTTAACCATTTACTCAAGCACACAAACTATGCGCCCCCCGCAGGAGGGATGAAATGGTACAAAACACTAATAATTAAAATATTAACCTTGCCACCGAAGGTGCAACTTGATTTTAACTTCTAAAAAAAGTCTTGCGGTCAAAGGGTGCTAACTCTATATACTAAAATGATCATTTAAATAAAAGCCCATGAAATGCAACCTTATATAAAACTCTACAAGGTTGTCCAAATAATAGTTAAGATGCTCTACACTCCTGCCTCGGGCATCGATGTGTGTGATGTCCTTAGGTAAGTTAGGTTTAATTAGTTCTAAGTTCTAGGGGACTGATGATCACAGAAGTTAAGTCCCATAGTGCTCAGAGCCATTTGAACCATTTTTGATGCTCTACAGTAAACAGATACCGCCTCTCAAGATCATAGGCAATAATATCAAAGTTTCCAAAGATCAAAACATATTTCAGGTATTGGGCCGTTACATTCCAAGCAAAAAATTCGTTAACACACCAAATCCGACAAACATGACAGAGGCAGCTACTAACGTACAGTAGGTTGATAGGGAGATTGCCGAACAACCCAAACCACAGGTTCCTCTAACCCGCCCCCACTCCACAAAGGAAACACGGACCACCAAATTTATAAACACCCACCTTCCCGCAGGTGGGCAAACGAACGGTGGGACGACCCCAAAGCAAAACGGCTGGTGACCTCATAAAAAAACAAGTAGAATTTAACAAGAGTAAATCAAACAAAATATCACAAATCACTTAACTTCTGATAAACTGCGATTTCTCGAGAAGGCCTGGCGCAGCACCCCCCAAATCGCTCTCCCGAAGCGTCCGCTGCCAGCCGCTTCAACGGACTCAGGAAGGCGCGCCGATCTCCCGACTCACGGCGTCGCAGCTCGCACCGGCCAGACCCATGTCGTTCCTTTACTCCTGTTCCTCCCGTGGCGACCGCGAAGTCACTACCCCTCGCTATACGCCGAGTCCCACTGGACTCACGTGGCGACCTCACACGCACCGACGCTCAAGACGGGCAAGTCATCTTGTGTCTCATTGCGCGACCGACCAACCGATAGAACCGATCGATCCAACCGCCAATGACCATTGCCTGAGCAAACTCGAGCAGACTGGCAGCCTAACGCGCAGACTCATATGCAGGAAGCCCCGACCGGGAGACCACTCGCGGCGTTCTCTTACTGGCGGAGTGGAAAGACTCTCATTTTGCCGGCTTTGAAGTTTGATCCGAGTGGCAGACATACTAGCACTCCGAACGACAGACAGACACTAACTGCCTAACAAATGCGGACGAGAGACAGACAAGCAAGCTGGGGACGAGAGAGACTGACCCAGACTGACCCACTGGCGAGCTTTTTTTTTCCTTTATTGGGTTTCGATTCCCACTAAAGGGGGCGGGCTGGCAGCAGCTTATTACGCCGCTCTTCAGCCTACAGAATTTGTTTTAAAAAGATGAAGATAAGAAATAATAACAGTTAACGATAAAATCGATGACTTAAAGGTAAAAATGGGTGAAAATTCTGGAGCGTAAAACATAAAACACAGGGTTGATGAAGCTAATAAAACACACAGGAAGCAGATAAACAATAGACAGACAATTAAAAAAACACGGCGACAGTCTGGGTTCTGTTCGCAAGAGATATAAAAAGCACACCCAGCGACAGCATGATTTCTGTTCGCAACACTGTGCAAGGACGCACAACACCGAACACTCACTTAAACACTGCGCTAAAAGTCGGCACAAATACGACATACCACACCCGAGAGCAGGTGGGGGGAAACTGGTCAGATGACGGGAAAAGAAAGGGGGGGAAGGAGAGGAAAAGTGAAGGGGGAGGGGGGAAAGGAGCCAATGGAAGAGGAGGATCCATAAGAGGGGTGCGGGGTGCTGAGCAGACGGGCCAGGGATTGGGGAAGGCAGAGGAGGGGAGTACAAAAGGACTCGGGGGGGGAGGGGGGAGAGAAAGGAGATGATAGGTTGGGAGAAAACACAGGATGGAAGGGGGGAGGAAGAGGGAGCCCAGGGAAAGGACGGAGGAAAGGAGGGGGGGTTGAGGATCAGAGTTGATAGGAAGGATAAATGGAGGGAGAGAGGGCATCATCCGGGAGGGGGAGCTGATGGAAGCCACCTTGGGAAAGGAGATGTAGGGTGTAGAGATGGAGGGTAGGGGGGACACAACGGGGAAGACGTGGCAGGGGGCGGGGATGGGAGAGGAGAGGAGCAACTAGGGGGTGACGGGGTTCAAGACGGCGGGAGGTGTAGAGGATGCGGATATGTTCGAGGAATACGAGCAGATGGGGGAAAGGAATGAGATCATAGAGGATCCGCATGGGGGACGGGAGGCGTATACGGAAGGCGAGGCAGAGTGCATGACGCTCAAGGATTTGGAGGGACTTATAGAATTTGGGGGGGGGGGGGGAAGATATCCAGGCAGGACTGGCATAACAGAGGATGGGACGGATTAAGGATTTGTAGGTGTAGAGGATGGTAGAGGGGTGCAACCCCCACGTCTGGCCAGAGAGGAGTTTGAGGATTCGGAGGCGGATGTGGGCTTTGGATTGGATGGAGCGGAGATGAGGGATCCAGGTGAGGTGACGGTCAATGGTGAGGCCAAGGTAGATGAGGGTGGGGGTGAGGCGGACAGGACGTGTGCAGACAGTAAGGGAGAAATCCAGGAGCCGGAAGGAGCGAGTGGTAAGACCTACGATGATTGCCTGGGTCTTGCAAGGATTGAGTTTCAGGAGCCACTGGTTACACCATGCAGCAAAAACGTCAATGTGATTCTGGAGAAGGCGTTGGGACCGTTGGAGGGTAGGAGCGAGAGCGAGGAATGCGGTGTCATCAGCATATTGCAAGAGGTGTACTGGAGGGTGGGGGGGCTGGGGCATATCTGACGTGTACAGGAGGTAGAGGAGAGGGGAGAGGACAGAGCCATGGGGCACACCTGCAGAGGGGTAGAAGATGTGGGAATTGGAACTATGGATGGTAACATAGGAGGGGCGGTGGGAGAGGAAGGAGGCCATCAGACGGATGTAGTTGATAGGAAGGGCCTAGGTTTGGAGTGCCAGACACGGTCTTAGGCCTTTTCGAGGTCAAGTGAGACAAAAATGGCGGAGCGATGGGAGTTAAACTGGAGGGAGAGGAGATGAGTGAGGCGGAGGAGTTGGTCAACAGCAGAGAAGGAAGGTCGAAAGCCACATTGGGTGTTTGGGAGGAGGTGGTTTTGGTGGAGGTGGAGATGGATGCGCCGGGATAGGATGAATTCCAAGAGCTTGCTGAACACTGATGTGAGACAGATAGGACGATAGGAAGACGCATCAGATGGAGGCATGTTGGGTCCACTGGCGAGCTCGTAGCGCCCCTTAAATGCAGGTGAACAGGCAACCTTTCCCCTTTCCCACCAGAGGGAGACACCAGAGCTGCGATTGCCACAGCGGCGCCACCGCCAGAAACGGGGGGCGACTGCTTCACACTACGCGCTGCGGCGCGCTCTCCTAAACAGCAATTTTTACCACTTCTCAGTTGCCTACGGTGGCCTGCGGTAATTTTACAACTGTAGTCATCGTCAAACACCACAGTCTGTGATATTTCATGTTCCGGATAAAACATTTGAGCCGCAAATTGGCAAGAGTTGACTAACCATTGAACGTTGCGGGAGCCCGTATGTAATGTTTACATTCCGAACTTAGCCTTATATCTTGGGATGTCATCCGATTGCGTGAAATGGGAAGTAATTGGTACCAGCTACTTCCGCATATGGAGATTTATGATCCCTTAACAAACAGGCAAGATGTGGTAACATTCCACCTTCAATCACTATTCGAGTGCAGTGAATTCCAGAGTACGGGTGTGTTCGTAAATGTGGGCGGCTGCTGTATGTCCAACAAATGTATCGACGACAATCGCCTGCTTTATTAATAGGATATCTGAGTAAGCAATTTCTTTGAAACGGTATGTAGCAGTTGCTTCCCTGTTGTCGCAACGGATAAACAAGACAACTCGAATAAAACATTCACTGCTGCTGACTGACATACCTGCTTTTCCCGTAGTGAGATCGCAGCCAATCGTCGCGTTTCCACGCTCGTATACGTCCCCAGTCCAGTGCTCGCTGGAATGGAGAAGCCGCGTTCTGTGTCCACACAGTTAACATGACGCGATAACTCCCTTAACTCATGGTACGGACCACAGCAAAAACACCGCGAGATTACGAGCCTAATTTAGCACGTTTAGTCACGAATTTATGACGGAGGCGCACGCTGCCGGCAGTTGTGTTTAATATTGACGGTAACTGCAAAAGCTGATGCAAATTTTATGAGTCGCAATATCGGCGGACGTGCCACCGTGGTTTACGTGCGCTCAATATTTCAAGCGGTTGCGGCTTGTCTCCCGAAGGGCGAGCTCACAGAATTTCTACACGGCCTGAGAACGAAAAATCCTGGTGGTCTGACCACTTTCTTGCAACTTACCAGTGCAAGCTACTTTGAAATTTTCTGTTTTTTTTTTCCTTCTACAATAACGAGTACGACTTCACACTCCATCGAGTCTCGAACGAAACACCAATAAAATTAGTAACCAATATCCGGATGGGTCTCAGCGGCAACGAATATGTCATTGCTGTTTTTACTGGCATAAATATGAAACTCTCACTACATCGATGGTGGCTGCCAAAATGAGGTGGTAGAATATTCCTGGCAGCTTCGTGAGTAAACTTATATACTTAGTTTCCCTTTCACCGTTGGTAGTAAGAAATCAAATTGGCTACGCTGTGCCTAGAATGACAAGTCTGCGGCTACGCCGAAGATCAAACTATCTCTCCGCCGCTTTCCAGTATAATTACGTTGGACCTACAGGATACTCTGTCACACATTGTAACAGTTTGATGATAACCTGTGAATATATTCACCGAGTGAAACTTTGTGATGACCTGCAGGACATGGATCCTGCTGTGTCTAGACTACATACATATACATCGAAGAATGTTTTTGGTATTTCATTAAGCAAGAATTCGGATCTTCTCTTCCCCAGAGCCGAACGTGGCGGCCGAGCGGTTCTAGGTGCTTCAGTGCGTTACCGCGCGACTACTACGGTCGCAGGTTCGACTCCTGCCTTGGGCATGAATGTATGTGACGTCCTTAGGTCAATTAGGTTTAAGTAGTTCTAAGTTCTAGGGGACTGATGACCTCAGATGTTGAGTCCCATAGTGCTCAGAGCCATTTGAACCATTTTCTTCACCAGACACAGGGTTCCTCCCACGGAGACGCTGCAGTTTGGGCCGTAAGAAATACCAGTCAACACAGTAAGCAAATATGTTTGACTCCATATCGACCACAAACATACGTGGAACATATTTAGTACCGAAGCTCTGGCAAACTGCAAAAGTATATTGCGAGTTATCACAGGTGTGCTTTAGTAAGGCCATACTTGGATTTGTCTCTGGTTTGGATCAGTTCCTGACTGATGTCTAAGACGATGAGGCAAATGTCAGCGCAAAGAACTTAGAGTATGCCTGGGGACCATTCAGTCTACTCCAACTGATGGTCTTTTAGTCAAAGGAAATGAGACTGTCCTTTATCTACGTCGCGAATACCCGACTGCGAAATTTTTCTCAAAAGGTCGCAGTTTGCGCTATATTTGTTACTACATGGTATCTATACCTCAACGGGATTGTACTGTAAGTTCAAGTGGTTCAGATGGCTCAAAGCACTTAACATCTGAGCTCATCAGTCCTCTAGACATAGAACAACTTAAATCTAACCAACCTAATGACATCACACGCATCCATGCCCGAGGCAGGATTCGAACGAGCGACAGTAGCAGCAGCGCGGTTCCGGACAGAAGCACCTAGAACCGCTCGGCCACATCGTCCGGCTATAACTCCAGATAGCGGCTCAAAAAACGTCTCTCTCCTCTTGTGCCGCATACACAGATACTAGTCCGTCTCTCACAATAAGACTGCCTGCACAACGATTACTCTGCCCTGAAGCAGACTACCATATCCGCGTATCAGAGCCACAAGTTGTTGAACCTGGACTTTGGCTATGGTTGTTCAGATAATTGCATTATGACGGACTGCCTCTACAGACACAACAACGCAGGATCCATCCATGGAGGTACTTCGAAGAATGAAGGTTGATGCGGATGTGCTTGGTGGGATAGTAGGGGTTTTATTGGAATGAAATTCAAGCTCTCTAAAGAATTCACGATTGTGATCCCTTCAATACGCTGAGCTGCAATTGGATACTGAGTGCTTTATCCTTTCTCACACTAGATCAGCACTGGAAACATTAAGATATTTGCATAGCGGAGGTTCCAGCCGTGCTGTAGCATGATTAATCTGATGTTACATATCACAAATTGTAATCAGTGACTAACCGTTTGCTGAGTATAGGCACAATGTGGCATATTCGGCAATGAAACGCTAGAGAAGCTAGCCAAAGCCGTCAATGACGTAGTGAGGGGACACACGGAATAATCAGCTACAGATCTTTTAAAAGTTAGTAAACCAGCTCTCAGAATGGTATGCGATCTCCAGACCCAAAGTTAAGTGAACCCGATGCTGACTCCTAACAACTGAAACGAGAAAAATCAATGCTGCAGGAGATTCACGAACACTGTAAGACTGTACACGAACACTGTAAGAATGTAGAGGCTTGTCTCACTAGGGGTAAGATTGATACTGCCTACAGGAAAATTAAAGAGACTTTTGGAGAAAAGAGAGCCACTTGTATGAATATCAAGGACTCAGACGGAAACCCAGTTCTAAGCAAAGAAGGGGAAGCAGAAAGGTGGAAGGAGTATATAGAGGGTCTTTACAAGGGCGATGTACTTGAGGACAATGTTGTGGAAATGGATGACGATGTAGATGAAGATGAAATGGGAGATACGATACTGCGTGAAGAGTTTGACAGAGCACTGAAAGACGTGAGTCGAAACAAGGCCCCAGGAGGAGTCAACATTCCATTGAAACTACTGACGGCCTTGGGAGAGCCAGTACTGACAAAACTCTACCATCTGGTGAGTAAGATGTATGAAACAGGCGAAATACCCACAGACTTCAAGAAGAATATAATAATTCCAATCCCAAAGAAAGCAGGTGTTGACAGATGAGAAAATTACCGAACAATCAGTTTAATAAGCCACAGCTGCAAAATACTAACACGAATTCTTTACAGACGAATGGAAAAACTAGCAGAAGCCGACCTCGGGGAAGATCAGTTTGGATTCCGTAGAAATGTTGGAACACGTGAGGCAATACTGACCTAACGACTTATCTTAGAAGAAAGATTAAGGAAATGCAAACCTACGTTTCTAGCATTTGTAGAGAAAGCTTTTGACAATGTTGACTGGAATACTCTCTTTCAAATTCTGAAGGTGACAGGGGTAAAATACAGGGAGCTAAAGGCTATTTACAATTTGTACAGAAACCAGATGGCAGTTATAAGAGTCGAGGGACATGAAAGGGATGCAGCGGTTGGGAAGAGACTGAGACAGGGTTGTAGCCTCTCCCCGATGTTATTCAATCTGTATACTGAGGAAGCAGTAAAGGAAACAAAAGAAAAATTCTGAGTAGGTATTAAAATCCATGGAGAAGAAATTAAAACTTTTAGGTTCGCTGATGACATTGTAATTCTGTCAGAGACAGCAAAGGACTTGGAAGAGCAGTTGTACGGAATGGACAGTGTCTTGAAAGAAGGTTACAGGATGAACATCAACAAAAGCAAAACGAGGATAATGGAATGTAGTCGAATTAAGTCGAGTGATGCTGAGGGAATTAGATTAGGGAATGAGGCACTTAAAGTAGTAAAGGAGTTTTGCTATTTGGGGAGCAAAATAACTGATGATGGTCGAAGTAGAGAGGATATAAAATGTAGAGTAGCAATGGCAAGGAAAGTGTTTCTGAAGAAGAGAAATTTGTTAACATCGAGTATAGATTTAAGTGTCAGGAGGTCGTTTCTGAAAGTATTTGTATGGAGTGTAGCCATGTACGGAAGTGAAACATGGACGATAACTAGTTTGGACAAGAAGAGAATAGATGCTTTCGAAATGTGGTGCTACAGAAGAATGCTGAAGTTTAGATGGGTAGATCACGTAACTAATGAGGAAGTATTGAATAGGATTTGGGAGAAGAGGAATTTGTGGCACAACTTGACAAGAAGAAGGGACCGGTTAGTAGGACATGTTCTGAGGCATCAAGAGATCACAGGTTTAGCATTGGAGAGCAGCGTGGAGGGTAAAAATCGTAGAGGGAGACCAAGAGATTTATACACCAAGCAGATTCAGAAGGATGTAGGTTGCAGTAAGTACTGGGAGATGAAGAAGCTTGCACAGGATAGAGTAGCATGGAGAGCTGCATCGAACCAGTCTCAGTACTGAAGACCACAACAACAACAAGACACTTCACATTCAACCTTGGCTGTAGCAGGAAGCATCTGATCCTGGCCCATCCCCACCGTGTGACAGCAGTGAAGAGGAGGATGTCAGTCACGCCTTTTTCTAGTAAATGAACAGATATAACGCTACAAGCTACGTCACACTGTAAACGTCCACATCTGATAACAGTGTAAACGGACCGGGGCAGCTAGCATGCGACTCCACTGCCCGTTGCCGGGTTAGAACTAGGGGGGGGGGGGTGAGGAAGAGGATGGTGGGGGCTGCCACTGGTGACTCCTGATGACAAAATAACAACTTTACTGATCAACTGCAAAGCATTGATTGTTGGCCGTCTGGGAGATGTTTGCTTCCACTCGTAACATTCTCGACGTAGCCGAAGGTGCCCGGTGACTGTAGCGGCGCTGGCGTTAAATAGAAGCTGCCGCCTCAGAGGCGGCGCCACGGCCTTGCTGGTTCGTGCTACGTCGGCTGGAACCACGCGGCACGGGGATCTGCTGTGATCGCGGCAGGTGGGCGTGGCGGCAGTGGGACCGGTCAGTGGCCCGTCTCAGCAACCATCCAAAGTGGCGGCTATGTGGAGTCGGCGGGCCAGGGTCCCCGGCTCCTGCCACAGTCACTGCGTTTGTTTTGGTAGCGTCCCAGGACGATGACGACAGTGCGTGACCACAGTACACCCCAGGCGATGGCGTCCAGCTGGCAGTGTCCGACGATGGTGATGATTACACTGGCGGCGTCATTCTGAAGCCCCCTAGGCGACGACATACAATACGGCGTTGCCTATTATGACGACTGCGATGACAGTAACGACTCTAACCTGCGGCAGAGCTGAATGGCACAGGCTCTGCGTTACTCCAGCGCTTCGCGACCGTCGGTGATGAGGAGCTGACTGCCAGTGCTTAATGAGCCGCAGTAAAGTTAGCTTTGAAGAGCGCGACGCAGCGCGTAGCTTGAAGCAGTCGCCCTCCGTTTTCTGGCGGTGGCGCCGTTGTCGCAATTGAAGGCTTCGGTGTCTCCCTCTGGCGGGAAAGGGGAAAAGTGGGCTGTTCGCGTGGGTTTAAGAAGTGGCTGCATGGGCTCTCGTGGAAAGTTGGCAGTTGGGCATCAAGAAGCGACTTTTCTGCCGGTGCTAGATGGACAGCACGCAGACGGCGGCATCAGCGTAAGCGCCGCGAGCACCGGCTCCGTGGTATGGGGCGTCGCGAAAGGAATGTTCCTGAGCGTGGGTCCGCAAGGGGCCTGATTTGCAGTTCGGCCGTATGCTGGCGACCGGCGAGGAGGTTCTGAAAGTCGGCGCGCCTTCCTGCATCCGTTGAAACGGCTGGCAGCGGGCTGCTCCGCAGAGCATTTGGAGGTGCTGCGTTGGTTCAGTCCTGGGAGTCGTAACGCACCAGAACTTCAGTATTGATTTTTGACAGATTTTATGAACTTTGATTGAATTCAATTTACTTATTCTTGTTAATTATGTAAGTAGTCTGTTTATGTTTTCTTTATGTAAGTAGGCTGTTTAGGTTCTTGTATTGGTAACGCCGACGCCACGTAGCGCTCTCTGTATGAAAATCACTGGCTGTGCTGTGTGCAGTCTGTGGCTAGTTTGCATTGTTGTCTGCCATTGTAGTGTTGGGCAGCGGCAGCTGGATGTGAACAGCGCGTAGCGTTGCGCAGTTGGAGGTGAGCCGCCAGCAGTGGTGGATGTGAGGAGAGAGATGGCGGAGTTTGAAATTTGTAAAAATTGATATTATGAACTGCTATATATATTATGACTACTAAGGTAAATACATTCTTTGTTCTCTATTAAAATCTTTCATTTGCTAACTATCCCTATCAGTAGTTAGTGCCTTCCGTAGTTTGAATCTTTTATTTAGCTGGCAGTAGTGGCGCTCGCTGTTTTGCTGTAGTTCGAGTAACGAAGATTTTTGGTGAGGTAAGTGATTTGTGAAACGTATAGGTTAATGTTAGTCAGGGCCATTCTTTTGTAGGGATTATTGAAAGTCAGATTGCGTTGCGCTAAAAATATTGTGTGTCAGGTTAAGCACAGTCATGTATAAATTGTTCTAAGGGGACGTTTCAATTATACCAGCCGTATATTTTGTGGGTTTCCCGCCATTCATTCTCGTCTGCCCACCCGCGAGAAGGTGGTAATATTAGAAAGGGTGGTCCGTTTGTGCCCTTTTGAGGACGAAAGAGAGGGAGGGGAGTGAGAGTATATCTGTGGTTCGGATTGCTTCTTTCCCTTCCCAGCGTACCTACGGGCTATTCGACAGTTAGCCTCCGTCATGTCTATGAAAGTCTAAGACACCAATGGCTGTACTGTTTAAAATGCAAGGCACTAAGACCTGATCCATTCTCTCGCCTGCCATAACTAGTATTACTAGACTCACGTGTAAAAGATACTCTAAGAAAGAAGAAAAATTCCTTTTTGCCTTTTCGTATGAACTAGTCAATTGCATAACGAATTCCTGCCCATCTGGAAGCTGTAACTTAGGTAAATTTGTTTTTATGAGAATTTGGCTATAATCCAGCAACGTTGTTAATGTACACCGTAGTGGATTTTTTATATTGTTTCTAGTCAGCAAAAACTGTTGTGTGCTTTTTTTTTTTCAAATATACCTTTCAAGGCTTTTACTCGACGTGCTTATGTGTTTTATACAGGTAGTTCGTTATTAGTGTGTTTTCTTGCCATGCAAAAGTTTGCCATTTCATTACGGGTAGAAATTGTTTCCTTGAAAGACGAATGTTGTAAAAGTTCGCAAGCCCTACCTTGCGAGCGTGTGTGTTTGCCGTTAGTTAACGGGCAGAATTTTGTAAAATTAGTTTTTCTATATATTTTGGAAATGTTAATGTTATTAACTGTGCGTGCACCCCCCCCCCCTCCCACCGTGTGCATGACTCATGCGTTTTTGGTTTTTCTATTTTGAGAACTTTTGTAAACAGGATTGTTCTTATATGTTGCAGACAAGTTAAAAAAAATGGTTCAAATGGCTCTGAACACTATGCGACTTAACTTCAGAGGTCATCAGTCGCCTAGAACTTAGAACTAATTAAACCTAACTAACCTAAGGACATCACACACATACATGCTCGAGGCAGGATTCGAACCTACGACCGTAGCGATCGCTCGGCTCCAGACTGTTGCGCCTAGAACCGCGCGGCCACTCCGGCCGGCTGACAAGTTAGATTCTGCGCCATTTAATGAGGCTGAGTGAGGCTGTTGTGGGCGGCCGTAGCTACAGCTGTTGTAACCAAATGCGAAATTTGTCTGCCCAAAAGTGAAGTCATATATTCAAATTGTATTCATTTATTAATGGCGTGAAATTCACCTGTAATTTAGCTGAGCTTGAAATATTATGCAGCCTCGCGTTGTATAGGTTAAATTGCTGGCCTGTACTTGCCTTTTACTGGCGTGAAATTTTTATATTAATTTAATAATTTAAAGGTCCTGTCCTATCGTATAATCTGACTTATTCGTTAAATGATTGTTTTTTTAATATCGTAAAGACTTGCACCAAATTTGAATAAAGAGTGTTACTGAAAATTGTGTTTAATTTCACCACTTATTCCTTGACACCTACTTCCACTTTACATTTTGTGCATTAACTGTGATTAATAACCTTTGGTTAACCAGTAGTAATTTTGCAGTTCACTTAAATACGGCTTTCTGCTGCTGATGTCTGCGGTTCTTCTTCCCTAGTAGGTCGGCGGAATATTCTGGTGTCACTCGGCTAGCCTAACAAATCCGCCGATTACGGCCCTTGATTTTGACACCTTGGTGTGTGGCGAGCTGTCTGACGACACAGCCTTCTCCTTCGTGTAAACTCGGCGCTCCGTCGACCCAGTTACGGCACAGTACCGTAGCGCTGAATTGCACAACAGAATGTAGCACTACATGTGACACAGACTCCTGGTTCCCAATATTGCTTCACATTTTAACTACCTTTATTGCTATAAAACTCCTACCTTCGACTTACTTAATCGCTCTAATCATTCGACGCTCTACACCCTCACCCCTTCTTGGGAAAGAAGACGTCTCTTCACACTTTCTCTATATCTACTCACACCCGGCTCTATTTACATGGTTTTGAACTCTCTGCCAGCACTGAACTTGTATCGTATTTACGCAGTTCACTTTCTTTGAAATTGTATATTGTAGCTTGGATTGCCACTACTAATTACATTACAGTTCCCTCTCTTATATGCAATTGGTCCTTACGGTCCTTGCCTTCATGACTGTTCACCAATTACACTGCCTTGTCTGGGGGCGTGCCGTTCTCATCGGTTCGAAGCCATAGGCTGAAGGTTGGGAGGGGTGGAATTTGGGCAAGTCTTCTGTTGAACAAGAAATACATTGGTGTCCAAAATTAAAGCAACAATCAGAAATTTTGCAAGGTTGCGTTTATTTTGCTACAAAACAGTATAAAGATGTGACAGTAAAGTAGAAACAATGTGAAGAATGCAGAGTATAAGCAACTGAAACATACATAACGGTAGAGTCAAAAGTTCATCGTTCTCCTCCAACTTAACGGTTTTGTACACAAATTCTGACAACTGATAAATTAGATCGCCATGGGTTGTGACCACCTCTGGCGGCAGTACAGACTTGACAACGATGGGGCATACTGTGTGATGTCATCAGATCTCAGGTTGAGGCAATAATACCCATTTTTCCTGCAGATCTGATTGCTGGTCTTAGAGAATGGTTGGTAAATGGTGACGTGGTGACAGCCCAGACTTGCTCAATGGGATTCAAATTGGGAGAGCAAGCAGGCCGCACCATCTGTACAGCATCAACCACTTGTGCTCTATGACGTCGAGTATTATCATCCATCAGTGCCAAGTCTGAGCCAACAGCACCTTGTGCCAACAGCACACGAGATCCGAAGATCTCGTCACAATACCTGACAGCTGTTAAACCTTGCCAATTTACCCGCACAATTTCGCTTAGAGGTGTTCGAGCAATCAACATATTCCATGCCCACACCATTAGGGGTCATCCTCGATATCTATCATTTTCCACAATGCTTGGGCCTCGAAATCGTGTTCCTTCATATGCGAATCCGACGGAAATCATTCTCCAGACGAAATCGGGACTCATCTGTGAACAGAACATTGGCCGACTCTTCGACCGTCCAGGTGGCATATTGACGACTCAACTCCAGAAGTTCCCTTCTATGAAGACGCGTCAGACGTTCACATACAGCAGCTGTCCCACGATAATGACCACTCTGCCGAAGCCTTCTGTACACCATTTGCCTCGATCAACACGTCCAGCGGATGCTGCGGTCAGATGCCAGTTGCCTTGCAGTACTAAGGCAGTACTGTCATGCCCTTAAGACCAGAGAACGGTCCTCTCTTTTGAAGTCACACCTCTTCGGGATAAACCTTCGGTATCTGTAAAATGTCGTCACATCCGAGAAACAATAGAGCCATTCACATTAAGCCATCGGGCCACATCAGATTGCGACTGTCCCGTTTCCATTCTTCCCACGGCCCTCCACCGCAGAGACCCTGGTAGGCGTGTTCTCTGTGCCATAGTGCACCGCCTGTGACTCCATACACAGAGACTGTGGATTCTGGACGACCCGGCAAACACTACCCTGTTTGATAAGTGCTCTGACGTCATCGTTGTGAAGGTTGTTCGTTGACCAGAATGCCATCTTCCGTGCATAACACGATCCTACAGACGTCTATTGACAGTTTGTATGATTATGTCGTAAATTAGACACAGAAAGGGGAAATAGACGTTTGTTGCTTTAATTTTGGACACCAGTGTACGGAACTCCGATCACCACAGGGAATACACAAGGAGCCCATGCTGATGAACCAACGACTACCAACTGCTGCTGTTGATTACTTCTGTTACTTTTCATGTAGTCTAAGACATGTTCCATGGTAACACAGTCATGTTTGGTGGCAATCATCTGATCCAGAGAGGTGAGCAGGCCTTCATCAGTGACATCACTAACAAACGAAAGGTCTTCATGGGGCAAAACCGAGGAGGGTTGGCCAGGTATATAAATTAAGGAAAGGCCCATAGTGATCCTACAACCTCTGGTCGCAATTGGTTGCTGTTTACCTGTGTATGTGACCATATTATTTGGCTAGATAGGTTTGAGAATCTGTCGCATTTTATACGCTTTTTTGATGGAAGAGCAGTGCAACGTGTAATATGATTCTGCTGTATTTTTTAGGTCCGTTATGACGCAATGTATTAAATCCAGTGTGTAGAATGCTCTCCAGCGTCACACCTCGTATCTATGATGATGTCTTTGTCAGTCCTGCTTAAATGACAAAATAAAAAATATAGTTAACCACCTGGTCGTACATAGAAAAACTTTTAGTGGAAGTGACTTAAAGGCTTATTGGCGTCTACAGATATCAGGAACGAGGTGCCTGCAGCAGTCCTGAAAAATGGCGAAGGAATAGACGCAGAGTGTATAGCAACGTCTAACTTTTATGTTGTTCCCTGCAGGAACCTATCAATAACTGTTTCTTATTTAACATCACGTTTTCCCTATACTCGCTATATACGCTCAACGTCGATTGCAATCTTCTGATCATTTTGCTAAAATTTTGTAACTTGATTTCCACTGCAAGTGGATTACAGAACACATGTCGGATTGAAGTACCTTCTTTCGCAACGCATCTATGTATCCAGGGTGTTAAAAAAAAGGTACGGCCAAACTTTCAGGAAACATTCCTCACACGCAAAGAAAGAAAATATGTTTTATGGGCATGTGTCTGGAAACGCTTACTTTCCATGTGTAAGTAGGCTGTTTAGGTTTTCTTATTGGTAGCGCCACGTAGCGCACTGTATGAAAATCACTGGCTGTTTTGATTGCAGTCTGTGGCTAGTTTGCATTGTTGTCTGCCATTGTAGTGTTGGGCAGCTGGATGTTAACAGCGCGTAGCGTTGCGCAGTTGGAGGTGAGCCGCCAGCAGTGGTGGATGTGGGGAAGTGAGATACCGGATTTTTGAGAACGGATGATCTGGATGTGTGTCCATCAGAGACAGTACATTTGTAAGACTGGCTGTCATGAACTGATATATATAATATGACTTTTGAACAATATTAAGGTAAATACATTGTTTGTTCTCTATCAAAATCTTTCTTTTGCTAACTGTGCCTATCAGTAGTTAGTGCCTTCAGTAGTTTGAATCTTTTATTTAGCTGCCAGTAGTGGCGCTCGCTGTATTGCAGTAGTTCGATTAACGAAGATTTTTGTGAGGTAAGTGATTTGTGAAACATATAGGTTAATGTTAGTCAGGGCCAATCTTTCGTAGGGATTTTTGAAAGTCAGATTGCGTTGCGCTAAAAATATTGTGTGTCAGTTTAAGCACAGTCATGTGTAATTGTTCAAAGGGGACGTTTCATATGTCGACCCTCAGCCGAGGATACCTCACTAGAATCTTCTGATTTTTTCTTGTAGTTTGTGTAATTAGTGTAGCTTTTGTTCATTGCTAGTGCGTAATTGTAGAAAGAATCTCCTTTGTAGTTGCAGTCTTTCATTGTTGTACATTAAAACAGTTGTGGCATGCATGTAGATTTGCACCAAGTATTTCGAAACTGCGCTTGCAATTAACGAGATATTATTTTCAGTGCTATGTTAATGTGTTTTCTTATTTTTGCTCTTCAAATTGTGCTTTTCTGTGTTATCGTGTGAAATATTGTGACAATTATGGCGTGTGAAAAACGTAATACTAGGCTCCAAAGTAAACTGAGAAAGGACAGTGAAGACGAAAGCAGTGTGTTAGCGCCACCGTGTAATGTATTAACTAATGTTCAACATAGTAATTTGGTAATTGTGCATAGGGAAATAGAGTGGGCGGCAAACAATGGTGTAGACAGTGAAACAATTAGTGAACAGGGAAGCATTATCGATCGATCGGTCGGCAACAGTCCGCCTCAGGAATCGGGAATGACAGGACACAATCTTGCAAATACTGCAGATTCAGCTTTTGGGTCCTCACCGTTTTCTCAAATAAGTCAAGACACATTTTCTGCTTGTCAAAATGTGAATGTTGCCGGTGCAACTTCACTGCCGAAAAGCACTGAGTAACATGTTTCAGACACCAGTGCATTGTTATTACAGTTAATGCAACAAATGGGACAAAGGCTACAAAAGTTAGACACAACGCTTGAACAAAATCAGAAACAAATGGGACAAAATCTTCAAAAGTTAGACACAATGGAACAAAATCTTCAAACGTTAGACACAATGGAACAACACCAGAGACAAACACAGCAACAGTTAGACGGAGTGGAACAAAAGCTTCAAAAGTTAGACTCAGTGGAACATATGCTTGAACAAACATGTGAAGATTTAACTACTGAGTTACATAAAATCGAATCGAAATGTCAAAAAGTCTGTAATGACGTAAAAACACAAATTTGTGCAATTCCAACCTATTTTTTCACGGCATGAAAATACATTACAGAATCATGAAGCAGCCATAAAAGAACTGCAAACTATTGTTCATAAAAATCATGAGACCTTGCAAGCTAAAACTGACTCAGTTGCATCTACCGATTCGGTTATGCAACTTGCAAAAACTCAGAAAAACTTAAAGGACACAGTAGATACTCTGAAAATTGGTTCAGAGAGACACATGGAGGAAATTAGTTCATTATCAGAGAAAGTAGTTGAACTTTCGGATCAGCTAAATAATCTATCTACGAAGGTAGATGATAATCTGAATGACACAAAACTGGTAGTCTTTCATGACACAGAGGAATGCGAACAAATTAGGATATTCAAACAAAATCAGAATCAAATTAATACGCAACACAAAAGAGAAATCCGGGAAGTACAAGATCAGTTGGCACAAGTAATACAAAAATTACATATTTCAGAGGACACTCGCGCTCCAACACGGGAAGAGGGACTCAGAAATACGGAAAAGCCACAAAATAATAACACAGGGCATTTCGAAATTATGAAGAAATTGACAAGGTGCACCGAATTTTGAGATGGAACCGCCAACACGACGTAACAATGACCGATATGCTACTCGCCGATACAATGATTTTGACTATAAGCTGTTCGTTAATACAAGTAAATTCAAAACATTTAAGAATTCTGGCAACGACATTCATCCACAAGCGTGGCTCCATCAATTCTCTCATTGTATTCCTCCCAACTGGTCATTAGAGCACAGATTAGAATTTATGTGTGGCTACTTAGAGAATGAACCAGCTGTAAGAATGCGATGAGTCATTCACGGTTGTCACAGTGAAGGAGAATTTTATCATGCCTTCCTCTCAGCATATTGGTCTCAAGCTACACAAGACCGAGTAAAACATAGCATCATAATGATGAAACATTTCGAACAATCTGAATTTTCCAGTCTTGTGAAATTATTTGAAGACATGTTGCACAAGAATCAGTTGCTGTCAAACCCATACAGCCCCTCAGAACTCATCCACACTTGCTTAATCAAATTACCTCAACATTTACGACATATTATTTTGGCAGGACGTTGAAAAGACGACATTGAAGCTTTTCAGGGACTCTTACAAGAATTAGAAATTGACACTGACAATCGCGGAACGCGAAAACAGGAACTCAACAATTACAGGTCACATCCATCGCAATCCCGCGATGAAATAAATAATAACTGGACACAACAAGGCTATTCTCAAAACACAAATCGTAACCAAAACAGACACCACCAGTATGACAACCGTTGGCAGAATAATAGTTACAGAGAAAGATCACATTTCCGTAATTATGAATATGACAGAGATAACCACAGAAACAGAGAATATGGAAACCAAAACAATTATTATCAAGGGAGACAGAATAACGTCAGACACAATGGTCCTCCACGCAGTTACGATTCAGGGAGAAATTCTCCACCACGCGAGCGACAAGAAATTAATTACAGAAATTATCGACATGACGACAAACGATATAATCGTAACAACAGACCAGAATTTAACCAAAATTGGCGTGATTCAAACAGAGCAGGGCCCTCTCGACAAGGTGAATTTGTAGAAGTTAGGTCTCCTAATCCTAATAACGATGCGCGCCAACAAAGATACAGACAATGACTCGCACCGCAGGCAGCCACCTTCGCTGGCTGGTCAGAGAAAAATAACATAGACGCCAACCTTGAGAAAAATTCCAGTACTCTTTACCGTTGTATACCGTATGATAATTGCTTTCGAGTGGAAACTCTGCATACTAGAAAGGGTAAAAGATTGCACCACATTTTATATGTAAAACCGTTTATTGAGAGATAATCTGTTTTTTAACTTAGTCTTTGCCATAAAACCTTTCACTTCACGCTACTAGTACAATTTGTCACACTTGGAAACTGTTAACATGCAACTATGTTTTAAAATTAACTATCCAGTCAAGAACCTAGGGAACTTATTTAGACAAGTAATGACAAATGCATTGTTATAGTGAACAGAGGACACAGTGTTACTGTGTGTCTACATTATTGCTTGTTAGTTGCATGATTACATAACGACTATAAGGCTTACATACTTAGAACATATACTGCTAATGAGATTTTAATGCAACATTTTGGTTTACTTATGACTCAGTGGTTAGTTTATTTGACAGCTACACGATTATATCACGACGCTACTAATAAGTGACACAATTTATATTATTGCATTTGCGCTGTATCTGTATTATATCTGCAAAGTTTTTCTGAATTCTTCTGGAAAGTAAAACATGTTTTAGTAGGAACTTTTGTGGTATAGCTACAATGAGACAGCCTTTTCCCTAGCACAATACGTTACATTATAGTACTTTATTGATCACGGTAAGGTACGCAATAACTACAATATCTATACGCAAAGCATTTCACTTTTGCTTATGATGAGGTAAGTACATTGACTTCTGCAGAACTTAGCTTTCGGAGGACGATTATCTTACAACAAGACACACAGTATATCGATAAAGTACACGTATTTGAGTGATTAATTTTGTACTTAAAACATTTATTTTTAAAGATTTTTGAATTACAATGATACAAAAGTTTTACGTGATACATTTCATTCCATTGCTGTAATCTGCAACACCTGAGGGTATAATTACATTAATCCTCAGGGGGTACATGCTTACTTTGTGTACCATGTGTTTGGCAAGCACAAGGAGCCCTAGCTAATATGGTATTTGCTTATACAACTTTACACATCGGTACCATATTTCTCTAACACATAAATTACACAGCTATCTGATCATTTAACTGAGAGAGACAAACATTTATTTTACTACATCAGTGACAGGTGTTTACGTAATTACACCATTGGATAACTTCACACTTACGAAATTGTATTTTGTCTGTACTTTGTGAACTGTTCATGTTTTTTCGGAACCATTGTGATATTATGAGAGCATTGAATGATATACTTGGTATGGGATCACGATTTTTTAAGTGCGATTGAGGTAGATGACACTATTGAAATGAGCAGAGAATTTTTTTAGGTTTTGAAATTATTGCAGGAAGCTACGACGTTTTTGAGATTTGGCTGAGTTTTTATGATGTTATTTTTACAATGACAATGTGTATTATGCTGTTGAGGTATGTTTATGATCAATAAGCTGATGCTATATGAGGAATTTGATAATGCTACGTATTTCTTATGATGAAATATTGAAGAAGTGTCGACGAATATGTATATGTGTAATAAGGTAACGAATAATGAGTAGTGGTTAGGGACTCTGACTTGTGAAAAAGGATGTTGGAAACCAAGAATCGTGCTTTAAAGAGTTATGAAATGTGTGTAAATGCGTGAATGTATCACAATGCTGGCGAAAATTTTTTGGACATTGTTATATTTATAAGAATCTGTTCCTACAGATTTGCAAAGCAAATTCTCGACCTGTGAAATGTTTATATGAGATTGTCACTGTAGTGCAAAATGGTGTCGTAAATATTTCGGTAAGAAAGTTAAGTGATCACCTTCACCTAATGCATCGTGGGCACCCAGCTACGCGACAGTCGCCTGGAGAAAAGCCATTAGTGTGTGCCTTTCAGAGGTACAGGTGGAGAAAAAAGGCCATTATCCTCGTTAATGACATTTCTTTGTAGAAAGCATCGCAAATACGACACGCCCAAACTTGAAAACGTATGGTTACACTGTGGAGTTCTTAATTTATGACATTTACTGAAATGAAATGATGAGAAACATTTCACGTCTATTTTCTTGCTAGTTGAAAGATTGTTTACTGCATTATGAAATGCCGTATGGCTAGTGAATGACGTTTCACACCTTGCTTTGCCTATTTTGTTTAATATCTAGTTTCTAGCTGCACTGCAGCACTGGTTAAAATAAAATTTTATCGATGTACTAATATAAATATTTTATGCCAACAGATCCAGGAAATAATAACTTTATAATGTACTTAAAAAAAAAACGAAGAAGCACAAAAAGACATTTCCCTTCACAGGAATTGCATACATAATTTTCTTTTCACGTACTTGGTAATTTTTTTGTAGAATAAGTTTTTGTGGTGCATCACTTTAATGACATAGATATTAAGATGTGAATAGACATTTCCCTTTTCTGCATTGTTGTCTTTAGTGTAATATTTTTTCTGCTTGAGCTTTGTCATGTTTAGGTATAAGTTATAGCATTTGTTGCTGCTGTTTGCCAGGCATAGTGTTACTGAATTGCCTCGTCCCTTAGTTTAGCGTCTGAGCTCAGTAGATTTAAGTTACCTTAAGAGGGGGTAGACTATATAAGAGAATGAGTTATGATGAATTGGAAGAAATGCATTGAGAAGCTATAAGAAAATGGTTTGGCCAAAATAGTAGTGTACAGTGGAGAAAAACTATTTTTGAAAGAGGATGCGAACAGAATACAGAAAGCATGCTTGGATAGGATTTTTTTTTTTTTTTTGGTGGAAACAAATGTTGAAATAAGAGGAAAGCTCTACAGAATGAAGTTTTGGGTTGGACTGCAATACCAAATGTCACACTGAAAACAAACCCTGTCCTGTATTTTTGTGTTATTACACTGTGTGAATTTGTGTTTTTCCTATCTTTATGTGTTTATCTAATAAGAGTTATGTTGTAGGATTTTTCAAATACTATGGTATTTACTTTGTAAAGATGTTTAGACATTATTAATTCCGTTCTGTTTCAATGCTCATGTGTGAAATTAATGTTTCGAAAACTATTCTCATTATTTTATATATTTACTTATTTCATAATTCCTGTAACACAGATGTATATGTTTATTTCTATTCTTTTGTAAAGTCTGTGTTACTACAAATTTTATCTGTACTGTTATGTTCTTTAATGAGGTATTTTGTACCTTTGTTATTGTATTCTTATGTTATAAAATTGTAATTGACACCAGTTCATCGAATTAAGTAACTTGTAAGTTACATTTCACTGCACACATTTCTGTTGGTCATAGTATATGGACAATATGTGAGAAGTAGGGACTGTTAGTGTTTGCACGTGTGTTAATAATTCAGCAAGGGACTGGATAACAGCATTGATGGTTCTAAGGACAATTCCAAAAACTTTGTGAGTGCACAAGTGGTGGTTTATGGACTTGCCATATTGTCCACAAAACTCTTCGATGGTGATTGTGCACCTGCACAGTTGCAACAGATGGCTGCTGGCCATCTCTACAAGGACAACAGTGCGGCTGCATCTTTGATGGCCCACCAATACCATTATCTCTACAAGGACTATTGCGTCTTTGATGGCCCACCTATACCGCAATCTCTACTAGGACTACAGTGGGTCTATTCTGTGACGACCTACCTACCAATATTCTTCAAAACTTCGACTGACTCTGCTGTGGGTTTGCTCTGTTGTGGTCCATTACCTGTCTGCATGTTAAGAGTCAGCACTGTCCTTCTGTTGGAAGGACAACACTACTTCTTCAAGAATGCATGGAAATCCACTACTTCCGAGTGCATTTTCTTTTATGGACTGTGAGAAAATTTTAGCTTTTGACCAACATTGTTTCAATAAGTGTGTGCATTTGATTTCTTTGTTATTGTAATTGTAAAAAAAAATTAACAAATATGTATTGGCCACTGCCCAAAACAATTTGTAAAATTTTTTGTGGGGAGCATGGGGACTATGTAAGTAGGCTGTTTAGGTTTTCTTATTGGTTAACGCCACGTAGCGCACTGTATGAAAATCACTGGCTGTGCTGTGTGCAGTCTGTGGGTAGTTTGCATTGTTGTCTGCCATTGCAGTGTTGGGCAGCTGAATGTTAACAGCGCGTAGCGTTGCGCAGTTGGAGGTGAACCGCCAACAGTGGTGGATGTGGGGAAGTGAGATACCGGATTTTTGAGAACGGATGATCTGGACGTATGTCCATCAGAGACAGTGCATTTGCAAGACTAGATGTCATGAACTGATATATATAATATGACTTTTGAACAATATTAAGGTAAATACATTGTTTGTCCTCTATCAAAATCTTTCTTTTGCTAACTGTGCCTATCAGTAGTTAGTGCCTTCAGTAGTTTGAATCTTTTATTTAGCTGGCAGTAGTGGCGCTCGCTGTATTGCAGTAGTTCGAGTAACGAAGATTTATGTAAGGTAAGTGATTTGTGAAACGTATAGGTTAATGTTAGTCAGGGCGATTCTTTTGTAGGGATTTTTGAAAGTCAGATTGCGTTGCGCTAAAAATATTGTGTGTCATTTTAAGCACAGTCAGGTATAATTGTTCAAAGGGGACGTTTCACATGTTAGAGCTCATTTTATTACTTCTCTTCAAATCACATTAAACATGGAATAGAAACACTCAGCAACAGAACGTACCAGCGTGACTTCAAACACTTTGTTACAGGAAATGTTCAAAATGTCCTCCATTAGCGAGGATACATGCATCCACCCTCCGTCGCATGGAATCCCTGATGCGCTGATGCAGCCCTGGAGAATGGCGTATTGCATCACAGCCGTCCACAATACGAGCACGAAGATTCTCTACATTTGGTACCGCGGTTGCGTAGACATGAGCTTTCAAATGCCCCCATAAATGAAAGTCAAGAGGGTTGAGGTCAGTAGAGCGTGGAGGCCATGGAATTGGTCAGCCTCTACCAATCCATCGGTCACCGAATCTGTTGTTCAGAAGCGTACGAACACTTCGACTGAAATGTGCAGGAGCTCCATCGTGCATGAACCACACGTTGTGTCGTACTTGTAAAGGCACATGTTCTAGCAGCAAAGGTAGAGTATCCCGTATGAAATCATGATAACGTGCTCCATTGAGCGTAGGTGGACGACATGGGGCCCAATCAAGACATCACCAACAGTGCCTGCCCTAACGTTCACAGAAAATCTGTTTTGATGACATGATTGCACAATTGCGTGCGGGTTCACGTCAGCCCACACATGTTGATTGTGATAATTTACAATTTGATCACGTTGGAATGAAGCCTCATCCGTAAAGAGAACATTTGCACTGAAATGAGGATTGACACATTGGTGGATGAACCATTCGCAGAAGTAGACCCGTGGAGGCCAGTCAGCTGCTGATAGTGCCTGCACACGCTGTACATGGTACGGAAACAACTGGTTCTCCTGTAGCACTCCCCATACAGTGACGTGGTCAACGTTACCTTGCACAGCAGCAACTTCTCTGACGCTGACATTAGACTTATCGTCAACTGCACGAAGAATTGCCTCGTCCATTGCAGGTGTCCTCGTCGTTCTAGGTCTTCCCCAGTCGCGAGTCATATGCAGGAATGTTCCGTGCTCCCTAAGACGCCTATCAATTGCTTCGAACGTCTTCCTGTCGGGACACCTTCGTTCTGGAAATCTGTCTCGATAGAAACGTACCGCGCCACGCCCATTGCCCCATGCTAATCCATACATCAAATGGGCATCTGCCAACTCCGCATTTGTAAACATGGCACTGACTGCAAAACCGCGTTCGTGATGAACACTAACCTGTTGATGCTACATACTGATGTGCTTGGTGCTAGTACTGTAGAACAATGAGTCGCATGTCAACACAAGCACCGAAGTCAACATTACCTTCCTTCAATTGGGCCAACTGGCGGTGAATCGAGGAAATACAGTACATACTGACAAAAACTATAATGAGCTCTAACATGGAAATTAGGCGTTCAGGACACATGTCCACGTAACATCTTTTCTTTATTTGTGTGTGAGGAATGTTTCCTTAAAGTTTGGCCGTACCTTTTTTAACACCCTGTAGAATGTCGCGGTCTTCCATCTTCATCTCCTCAACACTGTATCAGAGTTCCTGCAATAGTTTGGATTATGCAGATTTTGTGTGGCTGACACGTTGAAAAATAATCATACATAGCCCATTTCACCCATTAGAACCATATGTTACTAAAATATCATTCTGTGTTTCCTTGAGTTAAATTTCGGGGATCCTGCGGGAGAGTTATGTATTTACTTTTCCTTTCTGTAATTGTAATACGGATTGAGAGTAAACAAAAGAAAGACGAAAATAATTGGAAGCAGCATAAAAGAGAACAGTGAGAAACTTAACATTGGCGTTGATGGTGAAGAAGTAGATGACTTTAAGGAATTCTACTACTTTTCAGCAAAATAACCAATGACGGACGGATTATGGAGCGCACGAAATGCAAACTAGCAGTGGTAAAAGTGGCATTTCTGGCTAAGAGAAGTCTACTAGTATCGAATATGGGCCTTAATTTGTGGAAGAAATTTCTGAGATTCTGCGTCTGGAGCTCAGCATTGTATGGTAATGAAACATGGATTGTGGGAAAATTAGAACAGAAGATAATCGAATCATTTGAGATGTGGTGGTACAGACAAATGGTGAAAATTAGGTGTACTATTAGATAAGGAATGAGGACATTCTGCGTAGAATCGTAGAGGAAAGGAATATGTGTAAAAAACTGACAAGGAGAAGGGACAGGATGATAGGACATCTGTTGATGTGTCGGCGAGTGACTTCCATGGTACTAGATGGAGCTGTAGCGGGCAAAACTGCAGAAGAAGAGAGAGACTAGAATTCATTCAGGAAATAACTGAGGACGTAGGCTGCAAGTGCTACGCTGAAATTGCAGACGTTGGTACAAGAGAGCAATTCGTGGGGGCCGCACAAGACCAGTCAGTAGCCTGACGACTAAAAAATAAATTGCTTTTGGTTCAGTTTTTCTGTCGAACTTTCCATTTAACAATGGCAGCATGTAATGTTTTGAATGACAGCTGAAAACTAATAGAAATAAACATGGTCACCATACAACTATATGCTCAATCGAAGTGTCTTGGCTAAAAGCTTCAACTTCTCCGTTACAATAGGTCTGTAGTACATATACTCATAAAAATGAAGGGGAGTACGATCATCTACAAACAATCTCAACATCAGTTTAGTAACTACGAGATTGTACAGTTTGTGTCCGCCTGCTTAGCTGAGTGGTAACGCGTTTTTCTACCATTCAGTGGGCCCGGGTTCGATTCCCGGTCGGGTTGGAAATTTTCTCCGCTGGTGGATTGGGTGTTGTGTTGTCCTCATCATCATCACCGACGCGCAACTCGCCCAACGAGCCGTCACCTGCAATACGCCTTGCAGCCCGGCGGCCGAACTTGCCCGAACGAGGCCTCCCGGTTATCATTGCCATATGAACATTTCATCATTTTTTTGTACAGTATGTTCTGAATGTTGCTGCGCAGCTACAAATTATGTTGGAACTGACGTCCACGGACGGCTGTGAAAGCTGAAACTGCTCAATTTTGTATAAAACGCTTTTTCCATGACTGATAGTAATATGCATCTAACGTAAGCTGTTATTTCAGTTTTTACTAACGAAGTGTACGTGGGCCACAGCGATATACTACCGATTTTGCTGTTCCCCACAGGAAAATGTCTGGCGCAGAAAGGTCCAGAGAGCGAAATGGTCATATGTTTTTCAAGATGACACATTACCCAAGAAACTATTCTAGTGTTGTTAGCTGTGTGTGCAGTAAAGCAATGTTACTGAACCCGTGAGTAGTTGATTTCGTCTTCCTTTAGCTGGACAGTGAAATCGTGGAACATTAAACAAACAGTTCCCTGTTTACCGTTTTTTCACAAAATAAAGCTGCGATAATGTTTCATCTGGTAAATTACCACCTGAACTCCAATTAGTAATCATACAACGGCGTTTGAAGCACAGCCCGATGATTCACCGTTGATCATAAGTCTGTGGTAGCGAAGTCTCATCAGTATAGACATCAAGAATCCAAACGGTAATCCTGTAAATAAAAAACGTAAACTACATTCAGTAGGGGAATCACTTTTCATGATACGCACTTTTCAGTTCATGCAGTGCTGTCACTTCATACGTGAACAGTTTCAGTGTTCACTTAACCGCTTTATGTGCAGTTGCAAGCCCGATATCTTTCTCTTGCGTCAGCTTGCGCAATGATTTTCCTGATTTCTGCTGCAAAAAGTCAAAAACATCCAACAACTGGTTCGATTCGTTTTTGCACCTTGCACTGAGCCTGTCTTTCAAAAAATTTTGAGTAAGTCGACGACCCACATTACAATAACGCATAGCTATTTCTGGGAATTTTTCAAGAAATGCCTCCTGCACTAAATCTGTGTCTTTTTAGCCTTGTCGAAACACGTGTTCAACACGAAAACAAGTTGAAACGATCTTACTTTAAAATCAAATTGAGCATCTAAAACTACACATCACATCCAGTAGCTTTCATCACCTGAATCAAGCAATTAAATGTTATTCAACAACAGAACAAATTAACAGACAAGCGCTTGACTATGAAAAAACAGTAATGCCAACCTTATTTCGAACTTCCACCGTAATCTACATCCGCAGTCTGCAGTCCACTGCCAGCGCCTTTCCTAATGAATTGTGTAATTGAATTAATAATTTATTCCACTCCACTGTGTTGCTACTAATATTAAAAGACAGTCCCAGATGGCAGAATACCCTTTATTAGCGTCATCAGGTTACGTCGTGCGATGTGGGTCATCAGTCAATGATGCCCTAACCAGCTGAAACTCGTCGTTTTTGAGTCAATGAAGGGCAACCTAGGAATGCCTTTTAATATTGATGAATTAATAATTTCACTTTCTCTACCGCCAAGTCGTCTACAGACTCTAACTGATTTAAAAGTGAAATAACAGAAACTTTCTATCAAAGCTCAAAAACGTTACTTTTTACAGACAGTTCTGTCATGAAAAGTGGTCGTTCCAAGTGGAGATCCTCACTGAACTATTTTTCAATTCATCACACGCAAAACTTGCCACATGGTATTCAACACGGACGGCAACAAGGACACATCAGCACCTTAATAGCTCTAACACTGAATCTACATCTAAGTGGCTACTCTGGAATTCACACATAAGGGTAAATGCTTCGCAATGGGTTCATCCACCCACCTTCACAAAATTCTCAATAGTTCCATACTCGAAGAGTGAACGGGAAGAATGAACACCTGTATCTTTCAGTGTTAGCTCTGATTTTCCTTAGGTTAATATGATAATTGTTTCTCCCTGTGTAGGTCGGCATCAATAAAATATTTTCGCGTTCGGAGGAGAAAGTTGGTGATTGAAATTTCGTAAGAAGATTCTGCACCGACGAGAAACGCCTTTGTTTTAATTATGCCCACCCAAAATCCTGTGTCACGTCAATGGCTCTGTCTCCCTTATTTCTCGATAGTAAGAAACGTGCTGCGCTTCTTTGAACATTCTCGATATACTCCTTTAATCCTATCTGTAGGGATCCCACACCGCTCAGCAGTACTCCAAAACAGGACGGACAATTGTAGGGTATATAGTCTCTTTTCTACATCCGTTGCATCTTCTAAGTGTTCAGCCGATAAAACGCAGTCTGGTTCGTCTTCCCCACAACATTTTCGTGTTCTTTCGAATTTCGTTTGTAATTCCTAGGTATGTAGTTGAGTTTACGGCTTTTAAATTTGGTTGATTTATCATGCAACCGAAGCGCAAATTTTTTGAGTACTATTTGTAATTTCATGTATAATGCAAATGTCCTTATACATTCTAAATTTAATTTAAAAATCTTAACCATTTTTATGCATTTCGCAACAATCTTGGCGGCTGTCGGTTGACTCATGACTGAATTGTTATTAAATAAAATATGGGTTAAATTAATCCCGATCATTGTTCTTGGTCTCAACTATTATAAGCATCTCGCACTGAATTCCGCGCTAAATTTCGAGTTTCTGTAAAAGATCGCCAATCTTGAGGATTTTGCGTTCGCTTAAGTCTGATTTGTTTTTTTCGTTGTCTCTGCAATAGTGTTCTGATCTGTTTTGCGTACCATGGGGAACACCTGCGTCCTTTGATACGCTGATTTCTTTGGTATATATCTCTTAGTTGCTGTCGACACTATTTCTCTGAAATCAAGCCATATCTGGTCTACATTACATTCTTAACTTGAAAGGAGTGCAGATTGTCTCTCAGGAAGACGTCTAGCGAATTTTTACCTGCTTTTTCGAATAGTTATATTCTTCATTTATTTTTGCTGGAGTTCAGAGTTATGGTATTCAGTCTCACCCCTTGTTCGGTAATCCCAGCATCCGTTTTGGTGCTCATTATTAGCTGCAATTTCAGAGTTCCATACAAATCACTCCTAAAATTTATCAAAGCGCAACACATGCGATGCAAAACGTAGAGAGATGTGAAGACGAATAACACGTCTGAGGGCTGGTTTGGCGGTCCGCAGGGACAGATATCGTGAGGCGGCATGGATGGCTTTTGGATATTTTCGCTCTGAACTTCTCTTTACCATAACTGCTTCAGTCAGTCCTAACTCTTCTGATCACCGAAATTGAACCTTGGGTTCTCACTTGGATCTTTTCGACGATCAAACATTTTAGAACTGAATGTGGGTCTTTTCCTATGTGTACCCAATAAAAAACATTCTCCCTATCGACCGAGAGAATACTACGTTTCTTTAAGACTTGGCGTGAACGCTTGCGAGCACAGACATCCAGGCAAACGTGGATGGCGGATCAAATTTTTAAGTTATGGTACTAAAAGGTCACACCACATTGTTAACATCTTTACTAAACTATATATTACAGTTCCAATAACGTTCTTTCAAATGAGAAGATTATACAGGGTGTTTCAAAAATGACCGGTATATTTGAAACGGCAATAAAAACTAAACGAGCAGCGATAGAAATACACCGTTTGTTGCAATATGCTTGGGACAACAGTACATTTTAAGGCAGACAAACTTTCGAAATTACAGTAGTTACAATTTTCAACAACAGATGGCGCTGCAAGTGATGTGAAAAATATAGAAGACAACGCAGTCTGTGGGTGCGCCATTCTGTACGTCGTCTTTCTGCTGTAAGCGTGTGCTGTTCACAACGTGCAAGTGTGCTGTGGACAACATGGTTTAATCCTTAGAACAGAGGATTTTTCTGGTGTTGGAATTCCACCGCCTAGAACACAGTGATGTTGCAACAAGATGAAGTTTTCAACGGAGGTTTAATGTAACCGAAGGACCGAAAAGCGATACAATAAAGGATCTGTTTGAAAAATTTCAATGGACTGGGAACGTGACGGATGAACGTGCTGGAAAGGTAGGGCGACCACGTACGGCAACCACAGAGGGCAACGCGCAGCTAGTGCAGCAGGTGATCCAACAGCGTCCTCAGGTTTCCGTTCGCCGTGTTGCAGCTGCGGTCCAAATGACGCCAACGTCCACGTATCGTCTCATGCGCCAGAGTTTACACCTCTATCCATACAAAATTCAAATGCGGCAACCCCTCAGCGCCGCTACCATTGCTGCAGGAGAGACATTCGCTAACGATATAGTGCACAGGATTGATGACTGCGATATGCATGTGGGCAGCATTTGGTTTACTGACGAAGCTTATTTTTACCTGGACGGCTTCGTCAATAAACAGAACTGGCGCATACGGGGAACCGAAAAGCCCCATGTTGCAGTCCCATCGTCCCTGCATCCTCAAAAAGTACTGGTCTGGGCCGCCATTTCTTCCAAAGGAATCATTGGCCCATTTTTCAGATCCGAAACGATTACTGCATCTCGCTATCTGGACATTCTTCGTGAATTTGTTGCGGTACAAACTGCCTTAGACGACACTGCGAACACCACGTGGTTTATGCAGGATGGTGCCCGGCCACATCGCACGGCCGACGTCTTTAATTTCCTGAATGAATATTTCGATGATCGTGTGATTGCTTTGGGCTATCCGAAACATAAAGGAGGCAGCGTGGATTGGCCTCCCTATTCGCCAGACATGAACCCCTGTGACTTCTTTCTGTGGGGACACGTGAAAGACCAGGTGTACCGCCAGAATCCAGAAACAATTGAACAGCTGAAGCAGTACATCTCATTTGCATGTGAAGCCATTCCGCCAGACACGTTGTCAAAGGTTTCGGGTAATTTCATTCAGAGACTACGCCATATTATTGCTACGCATGGTGGATATGTGGAAAATATCGTACTATAGAGTTTCCCAGACTGCAGCGCCATCTCTTGTTGACAATTGTAACTACTGTAATTTCGAAAGTTTATCTGCCTGAAAATGTACTGTTGTCCCAAGCATATTGCAACAAACGGTGTATTTCTACCGCTGCTCGTTTAGTTTGTATTTCCGTTTCAAATATACCGGTCATTTTTGAAACACCCTGTAGATAGAGAATTTACTAGACTCTGCTTACCGCGGTTTGTGTTAAATTTACTCATTTGAACTGCATACAGAGAAGAGTAATCCCGCTGGAAGTCCTTATTACATAAGGTTGTATGTTTTTGCCAGTGTCGTAATTTCTCTGTTTCCAGCAGGTCATAAAAAAAGACCATCGAATAACGTGCGAAAGATTTCTAAAATCCATACCTCACCTTCTTGAAATTTAGTCAAACGTTATTTTTCTTCATTCGCCACTTCTTAATGATTGAAAATTTGTAATAAATACAGTTATTATTAATTTCAAGTGACTGCAGAAGAATTGCGACGTCGTGCAATTGCGCTTGGCACCGACGGCACTGCGGAAAACCCGCTCTCGTAATCAAAACCCTTCGGCAGTGCAGACCGAATACATAGTGCCACATAAATATCAGAGAGTGAGGCAGGGGGTGCCACACTTGCTTCCCCACAACGTCCAGTTCCTGAGTTCGTTATTCACACCTTTATTACATAACTCTTTGTTGTGACTTTCATGCTTCAATTGGGTCAGAATGTTTGTTCCCTCCCTGCCCTTGCATTTTTCCTGTTCACTTTGACCTTATTTTTACAGAAACTTGGAATTTAGTGCGAAATTCAATGCGAGATGATTATAATAGTTGAGACCAAGAACAAGAATCGGGATTTATTTAAGGAAAGCACTTGGAATGGTGGCCCAACTTCAAGCGTAGTTTATCACTCCAGAACCCATATTCTATTACATAACAATTCAGTTACCAATACCCTTTCGAAATACATACAAATGGTTGAGATTGTAAAATTAAATTCACAATGTATAAGGACATTTGCCTATGCAGGCACTCAGCTCTGTATGAACCGTCTTATCGTATCACTATAATTTAACTTTTTTCGACAAAAAGCGCGGGTATTTTTAGTATACACCTCTATAGTCGACTTCTACACGTTTTCTGTGTTTCTTGCCATGAGACCATGCCATGGGCGTACCTTTTTATGTCCATCAAGATAGTTAAATTTGCTAATTATTTAAACTTTCCATGAACTATGTACTAGTAATTTAGAGCACCTTATATATTTTTAATGTATCTCGTCTTCTTATAAGGTCATTGAAGACATGATTTTTATGTAATTTGTTTAAAAATATCAATGTTTCACGTTGGAATTTTTATCTGTCCACTCCGTTAATACCTGTCTGTATGCCATACAGATTACAAATTTGGCTTCTGGCACATTGTAAATAGTTAAATTCATCTTTTTGGTTCTACACTAGAGCAAATTATGCTAGTTTCTTTGTGCTATTTCCCATGGATGTTCGGAAACACGTTATCTGGTAACTCCCCTGTGTTAAAAATTTATCGCTCATATTGGCGCCCAATACCACAATCCTCATTTGTGGTGGTCACACGTAGTCGACGAGGAGTATGCCTTCTTTGAAGTTCCAGTGCAGTCCAACATCGGACCACTGCCGCAACCAAATGCCACACAAATCTGGATATTGGACTATTCCACCAGCCGGTCCAATGGAGACTCATAATCACACGTCTTTCAAACTGTGTCAGCTGTTCATCACTTAAACCTTCCGGGCTGTTATGCCGTGTCGAAGTATGAAACTTTCTTCTAAAGTTTTCTCTCCGATGCGGGAGAGATCTAAAGAGATAAGATCACGAACTGCAACTAGAACTCAAGAGAGAGCCTATTATGGCCGTGTATAGGGCATCACAGTCTATCACATAACGTCGGCTACGACAATATCTCTGGTATTGCCAACATTCTTGATTGAAAGTAATCGGTCGTCATTCTTACGCTGCAGTGTTGACTCCAAATCCCATAAGACCTTCCTCATTTCTGTCAAAATTATTCAGGTGTTTAGTGATCTCAATGCCTCTCTGTACATACTCGCATAATAATGCGATGTTTTCTATATGACATTCGCCTCAGCGAATTTTATTTCTCGATCATTCTCTTCTTAAAGATGTTCCACTGCGGCAGATTTATCCGTATATCCTAAGTAGCAATTCCTCTTCTGTTCAACGAGATGGGTTTTAACATATATTGTTGTGATACCAATATAAACGAGTCTACAACTACAAGGAATCCAGCTGGTGTAGCCAAAGGATGGCGTATATCTGTTGCCGATCTTAAACACTCCTTTGCCTTCCAGTTGGGTTTGAAGGTAGTTTCCACACCGTACTTGCTCAACGCTTTCCCAACGCGATCTGTAATCGTACTGATGAACGAAAGGAAAACTTTCGCTTTGGGCACCCTTCGTTCCCCATAGGTCCTGATTCTCTCTCTCTAGGGCGAAGTGCTCTATCTATGCCATTGTTAGAACAATGATTCTTCTTGAATGTCGACCTTAGAAGTTCAATCTCATCGTTTAAGTAAGTAGGTTCACAAATTTTGTGCGCCCTATCTACCATCGTTCTAATGACCCTTCTTCTCTGTCTGGGGTGGTGGTTAGAATCTTTATGCAGATACAGGTCAGTATGGGTGGCGTCTCTGTATACTCTATGGCCCAACGTCCCGTCCTCTTGCTTCATAAGACTCACCCAAAAAAATTCAGCTGGCCGTTATTCACCGTCTCTATAGTAAATTGTATTTTCGGATTGACACTGTTGAGATGTACCAGGAAGGCATCCAGTTCCTCTGCACCCTGTGTCCATACCACGAACGTATCATCTACATAGCGGTACGAAATGGTTGGTCTCTTTGTGGCAATCTGAAACGCCTGTTGTTCAAAGTTCTCCATAAATAAATTGCCATCCCGTCAATCTATTCATAAAAGTCGTCGTGAGGCAGTGTCAGAGTAACTCGACAAAGCTCTCTCAGACGACTACGTGGCTGCTCTGTGTCCTCCCCAGCGATCACTCAACATCTGATGCTGTTCGCGCCCCTTGTATACCATTGCAGGCCTGGAAACAGCACAAAACAAGAAAAACGCTTAGGCAGTCTGGTGCCCGTGCTACCTGTCGCAGAGGACTGCAACTCTAATCATTTACATATCTTTCAATAAGGTGTTCATCTACGAAGCCACACTGATGCCCTACAATGAGCTCTCGGAGCTTCACACTTTATTTCAGGCCGTGTATATGTGGAAGTGTATGCATGTTTGTTCATTGTTGAAGACTACAGTTTTATTCCCGTTTATTTGTACGCTTGACCGTTTAAAAAGTGAAAACAACGGTTATTGTTCACATAACATTTATAAATGTTCTTTCATCCGCCTTTCTCAGCCCCCAATTTCTAGTCATAAGAAAGGGAAATTTTCCCTCTCTTAAAACTTTGTTTCGGTTTTTTATTCTGCTGTTAAAATGTAATCACTGCAATGAACAATTTAAACTTTATTTAGCCGCTGTATTTTTGGTATGTTGATAAACATATCCTTGTCGGCTCAAAACATGTAACCAACGCACAGTAATTACTAAGAGACTTTGGAAGTCTAACAAGACTTGTGTATCTTCAGAATTCTTGAAGGATAATGTTAATCCTCATTGTTTCATATGCAGAAAAATTCTACCAAGTCATCCTATGGTTGCAGCTAAAACGTATCACAATTTAAGGACTCTTCATGGTGATCTTAACAAATAAAAGCTTTATTCTTCTTTCGAAAGCGTTTGTTTCAAACCACATTACTGGTGAATGGAGAAACATCTGATTCTTCTTACTTAGTCAGTTATCTGAGAGTTCAGCGCGGTGGATCCTACTCAGTTACGGAAAATTTTGTTAAAAATTCCACTATGGAACTTGTAAGATGTATGCCAGGTGAAAAATCGGCAAAAGATATAGCTAAGATTTCGATTGACACAGTAGCTCAGCGCATCGAAGGTTTGGCAACTATTGTAAAGAACTAACTTACTTCTCGTCACAAATCATGCCAATTCCCTTTAAAAATGAATGAATGTAACGATATACCGCGACTGTCGGTATTAGTAGTAATCTCCAATAGGTATCAGAACAAAAAAAAAATAAAAAATAAAAATAAAAAAAAATAAAAATAAAAAAAATGTGGAGGAGCTTCTGTTGTAAATCACTACCAACACTTGCTCCTGAAGTTTAAATATTTGGTCTCCTACCTTATTCGCGAGAAGAGAATAAAATACTGTGAAACAACTGCATTGATATCTGTGCCGATGGAGCAACGGAATAAGTAACAGGGCAATGCAGCTTATTAAATATATCACCAAAGGCTGCAACCTCTGCTTTATCCACAGGAAGACACTTCCTGCAGGAAGATTATCCTCCTGTTGGTGAGATCATCAGAATCGGAAATTAATGAAATGTTGGACACTGGATAATCGTTCCTTCAAAATAATATGCGGGGACATGGTAAGTGTACATATATCCCTCCTTTCACACAATGAAGTCACACGTATATCTCTGGCAAAGATATTAACCGTATTTTGAGCCGAAGGACGAAGTGCATGCTTTCTTTTTTTAGGACACAAATTGGAACTTAACTTATTTCATAGAAATTGGCTACTTCTGACTGTGTATTTAAGCGACATTTACTGAAATATCTCCAAAGTAAAAAGTAAATATCCTTACAGCTCACAAAAAATCTTGCTTTCAAAATAAGATTGGACTATGGACAATTTATTTACTCTCCAATGTGTTTTACTGCTCCCCAAACTTTCAGAACTGAAAGGGTTTCAAACACGAGAGAAATTTAAAAACGAAGTTATTCACCACCTGAAAAGTTTGGACGAACTTTTCGATCAGTATTTTCCAAATACAAAGCATGTTAACTTTCAAAGTGAATTGTGTATTAAAAGCCAACTTATTATCAATGTACAAGCTTTGATTATAACAACGGAATAATAAACTTGTATTTAAATGACATCTCATTCACTCTCGGAAGAAAAAATTTAATTAATTGTTACCGTTGGAAGGAATGCTAAGAAACACGGGACTAGTGGATTGCCATATAAGCTCAGTCGAAATGACTGGTTGGTCCATTATGTCCTACACCGTCAACAATAAATCGCTCTTCACATTGCTCCACTGTTTTGTTGTTATTGACAAGATGCTTTCAATGGCAAAGAGGAAGGAAAATACGGTAGCTTTTATCGTCAAACCGGCAAAGTGAGTGATAAATTTAAGGTGGAGCTTATGATTGCAATATCTCTGCATGCACCACAGTTCCTCGTATACAAAATCAGCGACATAACAAAACCAAATGGACATACAGTCATTACGCTACACGATGATATCTAACGGTTACTGCCTGTGTTTAGATGCTCTTCCTAACAGCATCCCAATACAAGGAAATCAGTTGCATCGTTACCTGTAGTTACTCGTACTTCAGGTACTTGGACTATGCATGGGTCTGTTTAAAAAGAACAGGTCGATGTAGTCATAGGGTCGAGCCGTGCATGTCTGCTGATTCGCTGTAGCTGTGATCCCTCAGTCAAACCTCTATGCACTGGCCAGAATTTCGAATTAATAAATTACACAGATGTATAAAATGAAAAATAAATGATTAATTTAACAGCAAGTGTTCCATTCTAACGTCTGTAGTTTCTGTAGATGACAGCGAATTATGTTGAATATATTTATTCAAGAAAGGACATTTCAAGTAAGTGGGTACTGGTCTTACGAAATTCAGATAAAGTAGAGACAGAAAATACCGTTATCAGATGCAGTAATGTTACGTTGCGTGCGTTACGAGAATGGTAGCAAAATCCCCACACTAAACTGTCATCGAAGATATGCTAAACCCGCTCGGGGCTCGCCACACTTTGGCGGGGTCGTGCTTGGTTACCACGGGGCCCCAGCCTTTGTAACATCTTTTCTCTCCCGTATTGCATGTCTATCCTCACACTATTCTTTTTCCCCTCCCTTGGGGAACATGTCTGGGGTGTTATTGGGAATGTTCTACATTGTCTGTCGCTGACATAAGAACAGTCTAGCCACTGTTTTTCTTTGTTTCCCTTCTCTTCTCGTTCCTCCACTTCGGCGTTTGAGGTTCATCTTTTTCTTCTTCCTCCCTGTGCATGCTGAGGGCCGGCCCATGCGTCTGACGCGTAACAGGTGACTGGGTAACGCGTAATTCCCAGCCTCTGGTCGTCAGGTAGGGTTCGTACGTACCCCATGGTACAGGCCAGGCCCAGGGAGGCATGACTGCCGGAGCTGCAACATTCCCAAATTGCCGATTGGCCCCGCTGTGAGGTGTTCGGGAGGTATGACCTGAGCTTTGAACAGTCACGTAAGGTGGCTGCGCCCCCTTATAAAGGGGGCACACAGTTGAAAGGAGTGCGCAATCAGAGACGCTGGCAATCATGAGAGATTTTCTTGCAATGAGCTGGCCATCTTCACAATCAATGTCTAAGAAACGTAACCGTAATGAGGCCTACGATTCAAAGCTGCACCACAGTTCCTGGTGGTCTCACGCACTGAAGATGGTCAGTCCTTCACCACGGCAAATACCTTTATTATTCAGAGAGGTGATGATTCCATTGCCGGCCCTATGAAATCCTGCTCCCGTTTACCTAATGGCATTTTGCTTTGGAGACTACTTCTGATTCTCAAGCACAACAATTGCTTGCTGCCTCGCTGCTACTCATTTCATGTCGAGACACACAGAACTCTGAAGTTTTCCTGTGATGTTATTTGCACTAGCCTGCTTACGGTCTGACCGAGGCCGCAGTCCAATCTTACCTCCCTGATCAGGGTGTCGTCGCTGCCCATCGGGTGATGGGAAAGGTAGATTCCTCCTTAGTGCCCAGCAGCACTCTGTTCCTCACCGCTGATAGAGTAGTACTTCCATCCAAGATCAAAAGCAGGCAGTGAGATTGCACAGTCCGACCGTACTGCTACCAGTGTGATCGGTTCAAACACACTAGAACGTAAAAAGGATATTGCGGAGACATGGCTTAGCCACAGCCTGGGAGATGTTTCCAGAATGAGATTTTCACTCTGCAGCGGAGTGTGCGCTGATATGAAACTTCCTGGCAGATTAAAACTGTGTGCCCGACCGAGACTCGAACTCGGGACCTTTGCCTTTCGCGGGCAACTGCTCTACCAACTGAGCTACCGAAGCACGATTCACGTTCGGTACTCACAGCTTTACTTCTGCCAGTACCTCGTCTCCTACCTTCCAAACTTTACAGAAGCTCTCCTGCGAACCTTGCAGAACTAGCACTCCTGAAAGAATGGATATTGCGGAGACATGGCTTAGCCACAGCAGTTGCCCGCGAAAGGCAACGGTCCCGAGTTCGAGTCTCGGTCGGGCACACAGTTTTAATCTGCCAGGAAGTTTCATATCAGCGCACACTCCGCTGCAGAGTGAAAATCTCATTCTGGAAACATCCCCCAGGCTGTGGCTAAGCCATGTCTCCACAATATCCTTTCTTTCAGGAGTGCTAGTTCTGCATGGTTCGCAGGAGAGCTTCTGTAAAGTTTGGAAGGTAGGAGACGAGGTACTGGCAGAAGTAAAGCTGTGAGTACCGGACGTGAGTCGTGCTTCGGTAGCTCAGTTGGTAGAGCAGTTGCCCGCGAAAGGCAAAGGTCCCGAGTTCGAGTCTCGGTCGGGCACACAGTTTTAATCTGCCAGGAAGTTTCATATCAGCGCACACTCCGCTGCAGAGTGAAAATCTGATTCTGGACACTAGAACGACTTGCCGACACCCAGCCAATTGTGTAGCCTGAGGTGGGAATGCGTACGGGGGCGATTGTCCGCCTCCTTCACCCCACTGCATCAACTGCAATGGCAGCGATGCCGCTTGCTCTGGGGATTGTACCGTGTATCTCCATGAGCGGGCTGTCCATGAGATCTGGGTAAAAAAAGATCGCCTTACCCAGTCGCTCGAAAGTTATTGGCTCGTCACAAACCCTGTGTTCTGCCGTCTGGCACCTATTGTTCTGTACTTGTTATCCCTCGCTCCATGAATGACACGGCCACGCAGACATGCGACCTCAAATTCCGCTCTGAGGTTGTGAAATCGCGCAGTGTCAAGGTGGCATTGCCTTCCAGCTGTGCAACAAGCTATCAAACTCTGGCCTCAATGGGCGAAGCCACCAGCTACACAACTGGTAAGCTGGAAAGGACAGAATGAGTAATCCTATGAAGACTTCATCTGTCCCTCCAGCCAAACAACACTCAAGATTTCCTCTGCTAACCCAAAGGCAAATGGTCTTTTCCTTCGCCTACTCGAAGATCCACTTTGATGATGTTGCCACACAATACCTCAGCCCGGTTGGCCTCCGTGTCACTGTTGTGATGGTTCAAATGGCTCTGAGCACTATGGGACTCAACATCTTAGGTCATAAGTCCCCTAGATCTTAGAACTACTTAAACCTAACTAACCTAAAGACATCACACACACCCATGCCCGAGGCAGGATTCGAACCTGCGACCGTAGCAGTCCCGCGGTTCCGGACTGCAGCGCCAGAACCACTAGACCACCGCGGCCATCCGTGTCACTGTTGTGCACCACCATTTTTCTGTGTTCGACTCTACAGACTGACAGCTCAAGTGAGTCGATGCTTCTGTGGACCCCAAGGAGCAGGATCCTCCTGCTTCTGCGCCCTGTAGCAGCGACTCTTCGTAGGCCGTCACTCGGCAGCCGCTATGGCGACACCCCTTAATCTCCTCCTCATCATGACTCTCCTCCATTGGAACATTCACGGCCTTTGGTCCCACAAAGAGGATTTACAGCTGCTTTTAGCATCACAGTGTCCTCTTGTACTCTACTTTCAGGAAACGAAATTGCGTCCTCACGACCACTTTGAGCTATCAAATTACTTCTCGGTTCGTTTTGACCTTCCCCCTGAGGTGAGAGTTCTACCTCACGGGGGCGTCATTCCGCTCATACCAGATGAAGTTCATAGTCAACCCATCTTCCTGACTGCCCACCTACAAGCTGTTGCAGTTCACCTTTTCCTTCCCCACCTGACTTTTTCCCTGTGTATCATTTATGTCCCTCCGTCATTCAATATCACCAGGGCAGACTTCCTTCAGCTTATTGGGCACCTACCTCCCCCGTATCTGCTACTCAGTGACTTTAATACAGATCATCCCCTTTGGGGTTATCCCAGAACCTGTCAGAGAATTGCCCTCTTGGCTGATCTTCTTAATCAACTCAACCTCTTGTGCCTTAACAATGGAGCACCCACATTCCTTTTTGACTCTTAGTACACCGATTCCCATTCGGACCTATCATTCTGCACTGCCCAGCTTGTCCTTCGTCTTGAGTGATCTCTTCTTTCTGACACCTCCTCAAGTGACCATTCCCCATGTGCTATGCATTTGCTGACTCCTACCCCACCTTCGTGCACACCCAATTGGCAGCTTACTAAGGCTGACTGGCGAATGTACTTCTGCCTGGTGACCTTCGAAGAACAGGATTTCCCCAGGTTGTGACGACCAGGTGGAATATCTCACAAATGTTATCCTCACTGCTGCAGAACGTTCCATTCCTCGCACTTCCTCTTTCCCCACTCCGTTTCCCTGTCCCTTGGTGGACTGAGGCATGCCGCGACGCAAATCGCGCATGGACACGTGCTCTCCTCGTTTTAAACCACCCTACTGTGGCAAACTGGATTCATTATAAACAGGTGCTTGCAAAGTGTCGTCGCGTTCTTCAGGATAGCAAAAATGCTAGCTGGATTTTATTCACTATTTTTTTTAACAGTTCCACACCTTCCTCTCTCGTATGGGCTACCGTCCGACGGCTCATTGGGAACAAGATCCATTTGCCAATTTCCGGCCTAACAGTTGCAGACGTTGTTATCGTGGCCCCTATTGCTATCTCCAACACCTCGGGCCGCCATTTTGAGGAATTTTCGAGCTCTTCCCAGTATCACCCAACCTACCCCCATCGGAAACAAGCGGAGGCGGTCCGGGCGATACCCTTCTCCTCTCCAGATCGTGAGTGGTACAATGCCACCTTTACTAAGAGGGTGCTAAATCATGCTGTCAGTTCATCCTGAGGGTCCACCCCACGGCCAGATGCTGTCCTCATTCAGATGTTGCAGCAGCTTTCTCTTGAGGGCAAGCACTTTCTGCTTAATACGTAAAATCAGATCTGGGCAGAGGGCACATTTCCCGGATGTTGGCGCAAAGCTACCATCATACCCATACATAAGCCAGGCAAGGACAAAAACGACCCTTCTAGCTACCGCCCCATATCTGTCACCAGCTGTGCCTGCAATATGACGGGACGTATGATTCATCGTCAGCTGATATGGTGGGTCGAGTCTCGCAATTTACTAACGTCTCTACATTGTGGCGTTCTGCAGTAGACAATCTCGTTACTTTGTCCAGTCAAGTCATGACTAGTTTTTGCGAAAATCTCAGACTGTGGGCGTGTTTTTCGATTTGGAGAAGGCTTACGACACCTGGAAAACTGGTACCCTCCGTACAATTTACACGTGGGGCTTCCGTGGCCGCCTATCCTGTTTCCTTCAGGAATTTTTAAGAGACTGAGTTTTCAAGGTGTGTGTGGGTTCTGCCTTGTTGGATCCTTTATCCAGGAAAACAGTGTGCCTCAGGGTTCCGTCCTGAGCGTCGTCCTCTTTGCTATCGCCATTAACCTTATAATGGCCTGCCTCCTGCCGGCCATCTTCTGTTCCCTATTTGGTGACGATTTCTCCATCTATTGCTTTCCCCACGGACCTGTCTCACTGAGCAGCATCTTCAGCGATGTCTTGATCGTCTTTACTCCTGGAGCATCGCCAATGGCTTTCGCTTCTCCACTGTCAAAACCGTCTGTATGAATTTCTGGTGGCGCAAATGCTTTCTCCCACCATCTTTACATACTGAGCCTGTTGCCATTACGTTCCTTCAAAATACGAAATTCCTGGGGCTCACGCTCGATAGGAAACTCTTTTGGTCCTCCCATGTGTCTTACCTGGCAGCCCGCTGTACGTGCCCCCTCAATGTCCTAAGTGTCCTCAGTGATACTTCCTGGGGTGCCGATGCAACTACCCTACTCCGTTTACAACGGTCTCTTGTCCGTTCCAAACTCGACTATGAGTGCTATATGTGTCTTCACGTCCATCCCTCTCACGAAGTCACAGCACTATTTACCATCGTGGCATCCGTGGCCCCTGGCGCCTTTTAGACTAGACCAGTTGAGAATCTGTGTACTGAAGCTGCTGAACTACCGCTGTCCCACCACTGTGACTTTCTCCTCACCAGATATGCATGCCATTTGTCTGCCATGCGTGGCCACCCATCCTATACCTCCTTCTTCGGTGATTCCTTTGATTGCCAGTATGGGACGCGTCCCTCTTCTCTGTTAGCTCCTGGAGTCGCCTTTCGGCGCTTTCTTCGGCAGCTCCACTTCACACTACCTTCAACTTTCCCAGAGGCTGTGAACCCTGAAGGCTTCGTGAAGTACCCCGTGTTAACCTTGGCCTTCATTCACTTCCTAAGTACATTACTCCAGCCACGATCTACCGCCTTCAGTTTCACAAACTTCGCATGGAATTTTGCCGTAGTATCTTTGCGTACACTGACAATGGCGATGGGCTTGCCTTCGTCATTGGCGCCCACGTCTTTAGAAATCGGCTTCCGACACACTGCTAAGTATATACAGCTGAGCTCTTTGCCCTGTATCAAGCCACGAAGTAAATCCGTCAACACCGGCTTTTCAATGTGTCCTCTGCTCAGACTGTCTCAGCGCCCTTCAACGTGCGCTGTATACCGCCCATCCATTAGTGAAATGGGCCCAGGAAAACTGTCACTTACTCACTCTTGGTGGAGCCACTGTGCAGTTTATGTGGGTTCCTAGTAATGTTGACCTGCCAGGAAGTGATGCTGCTGGCGCTGCTGCCAAGGCTGCAGTCCTCATACCTCAGCCCACTAGTTCCTATATTGCTTCCAATGATCTCTGTGTTGCCGTCTGTCAGGTGGTGGTGTCCCTTTGGCATCGCCATTGGTCCTCCCTTCATGGGAATAAGCTCAGGATTATTAAGCTTCTCCCAGCGGCTTGGACGACCTCCTCTGAGCCCTCATGCCATGAGGTCATTAAAACTAGATTGCAAATTGGGCACTGCCTTTTTAGCCATCGTCATCTGATAAGTTGCACTCCCCCACCACTTTGTACACATTGCGCCTATGTTTTAACTGTCCGCCACTTCCTGACGCAATGTCCATTTGTTTAACTATTTACGTTCCCGCGTGGGTTTTCCGTCTGAGTTATCAGCCGTTTCAGCAAATGACGCGTGGGCTGTCGACAGTGTTTTACTTTTTATCCATCAAAATAATATGGCGAATGCTATTTAATTTTTAGTTTCGGACCGCCACTTCTGTATGGTGTCTTTAGTAGCCCTTTCTCCACATTCCTGTTTTTAGCTATCTTCTCGTATGTGAATTGGGATTGACGTTTAGTCGTTTGCGCCCTAAAACGAAACAAAACAAAGATACGCTAAAATTAAGTCATTTTCGTACTCACAATATACGAAATACTCACCAGCTCAAAACAGTTCACAGTTCAACGTGATAATTCAAAAATTAACTCACATGATTCAAAGATTAGTAGCTCATTCTGTCTATTCTCAGTTCAGTAAGTCAAGTGATAGTCCTACTGTGGACCACATTCAGACCTCTCGAAATATTAAGTCCCTTCAGATATTAGAGTATGGTGTAAGTAGGCTGTTTATGTTTTCTTATTGGCAAACATTACGTAGCGCTCTCTATGAAAATCACTGGCTGTGCTGTGTGCAGTCTGTGGGTAGTTTGCATTGTTGTCTGCTATTGTAGTGTTGGGCAGCTGGATGTTAACACCGCATAGCGTTGGGCAGTTGGAGGTGAGCCGCCAGAAGTGGTGGATGTGGGGAGAGAAATGGCGGAGTTTTGAAATTTGTAAGACTGGATGTCATGAACTGCTATGTATATTATGATTTTTCAACACTATTAAGGTAAATACATTGTTTGTTCTCTATCAAAATATTTCATTTGCTAACTATGCCTAACAGTAGTTAGTGCCTTCAGTAGTTTGAATCTTTTATTTAGCTGGCAGTAGTGGCGCTCGCTGTATTGCAGTAGTTCGAGTAACGAAGATTTTTGTGAGGTAAGTGATTTGTGAATGGTATAGGTTAATGTTAGTCAGGGCCATACTTTTGTAGGGACTTTTGAAAGTCAGATTGCGTTGTGCTAAAAATATTGTGTGTCAGTTTAAGTACAGTCACGTTTAATTTTTCTAAGGGGACGTTTCAATGGTAGCAGCCATTCACTGCCCAGAATCAAACATCTCCATGATCGAACATCTCTCACTACTAGAGGCAGGTCTGACTCCTTCCAGCACTCGACATAAGAAGTCTGAATCACTCCCTTGAGCTCTTCATTTGACTTCTGTGTTCCTCTACTGTCTGCCTTTCTATTGGCTGAAGGCCATCACCACCAAAAATACATCATTCTTTCAAGATAGATACATGATTTGATTAATCCTGATCATTTTCCTGCACTGAACGTATGTGTCAGAAAAATACTGAAATAAAGAAATGTCATAAATTTTCGGTTACTCTCAGTTCAGTTACATTAAATTAAACAATAGTTCGTTCATAAATCAACAAGTCAGCATTCTTGTGCAAGTGTGTTCATGATAAATGACAATGAATTGTTAAATTTTGTCTAACAATTATTTTTGCCTTCTCAACTGTGGTATCCACTAATATACGTTATAGACCACTTTTAAATTAGTTTTCTAATAGAACTTACAATCAACTTTTAAATAAAGTTACTGACAAAATAGCAAACTGTTAATAAATGAAAAGCGCTAGATTGATTTTCTTCTACAAAACACTGTACAGAACACTCTGTACAGAACACTCTGTACAACGAGCGCTTTCCCTTCATTATAATGTTGTTCTACCCAGAACCGACGGAAGATACAGTTAATATAGCAAACCGTTCATTAAATAAATACACAGTTATGACAAAGTAGGAGGCATTCATTTTATGTAATCGCGGTGCATACGATGTCCTGAGAAACATTTGCTTAATGAAAAAGATATTAAAGACATAATTACTCAATAAATAAACTAATCAAGAAGTAAACTTACCAGGCCGCCTGCGGACTGCCCTGTGCCCTGGGCCTGCTTCCGTTTGACCATCCAACAAATTAATCTCTCCTTAACAAAAAAATGGTTCAAATGGCTCTGAACACTATGGGACTTAACATCTATGGTCATCAGTCCCCTAGAACTTAGAACTACTTAAACCTAACTAACCTAAGGACATCACACAACACCCAGCCATCACGAGGCAGAGAAAATGTCTCTCCTTAACAGCAAACGTAGGTATACGAATGACTGGCCCATATACTTGTAACGTTACAGCTGCCACCATGTCACTGCCATTTTAACGTAGTAGAGCTGATATGGATCCAAATTAACGGATGATTTTCCAGCAGTAATATACACACACCAAAAAGGTTTTCATCATCTCGGTTACGAGAGTTCTGGAACCTGCACAGAAAACTACAATAGCGATCCACATAAACATCATTTCCGTTCTTTTTATTACTCATGAAAACCACACGTTGCATGTTGTACCACCATATAGCGAGACCTTCGAGATGTGGTTGTACAGATTGCTGTACACACCAGTACCTCTAATACTCAGTATCACGTCCTCTTGCATTGATGTGTGCCTGTATTTATCGTGGCATACTATCCACAAGTTCATCAAGGCGCTGTTGTTCCAGATTGTCCCATTCCTCAACGGCGATTCCACGTAGATTCCTCAGAGTGGTTGGTGGGTCATGTTGTCCATAAACAGTCCTTTTCAATCTATCCCAGGCATGTTCCATAGGGCTCATATCTGGAGAATTGGCCACTGTAGTCCAGCGATGTTGTTATCCTGAAGGAAGTCATTCACATGATGTGCACTATGTGGGCGCGAATTGTTGTCCACGAAGACGTATGCCTCGCCAATACGCTGCCAATATCGTTGAACTATCAGTCGGTGGATGGCATTCACGTCTCCCACAGCCGTTAGGGCGCCTTCCATGACCACCAACGGCGTACGTCGGCCCCACGTGATGCCACCCCAGGCCAGCAAGGAACCTCCACCTTGCTGCAATCGCTGGACAGTTTGTCTAACGTGTTCAGCCTGACGGGGTTGCCTCCAAACACGTCTCCGATGTTTGTCTGGTTGAAGGCATATGCGACACTCATCGGTGAAGAGAACGTGATGCCAATCCTGAGCGGTCCATTCGGCATGTTGTTGGGCACATCTGTACCCCGCTGCATGGTGTCTTGATTGCAAAGGTGGACCTCGCCATGGACGTCAGGAGCGAATTTACGCATCATGCAGCCTATTGCGCACAGATTGTGTCATAACACGACGTCCTGTGGCTGCACGAAAGCATTATTCATTACGGTGGTGTTGCTGTCAGGGTTCCTCCGAGCCCTAATCCGTAGGTAGCGGTCATCCACTGCAGTAGCATCCTTTGGGCGGCCTGAGCGAGGCATGTAATCGACAGTACCTGTCTCTCTCTATCTCCTCCAGGTCCGAACAACATCGCTTCACTCTGAGACGTCCGGACACTTCCCTTGCTGAAAGCCTTTCATGACACAAAGCAAGAATGCGGAAGCGATCTAACCGCGGTATTGACCGTCTAGGCATAGTTGAACTACAGACAACACGAGCCGTGTACCTCCTTTCTGGTGGAATGATTGGAACTGATCGACTGTGGGACCCCCTCCGTCTAATAAGCGTTGCTCATGCATGGTTGTTTACATCTTTGGGGTGGTTTAGTCACATCTCTGAACAGTCAAAGCGACTGTGTCTGTGATACAGTATCCACAGTCGACGTCTATCTTCAGGAGTTCTGGGAACTGCGGTGATGCAAACTTTTTTTTTATGTGTGAAAAAAATTTTAACCTTCTGCAGGTCAGACACTGCGTAACGATGGTGTTGAGAAAGTGACCACAAAAGACTGGAAGGTATTCATCAATCATATGCAACCCATCAAGGAAAAAGCGAGGTAGAATGAAGCTGTTTATGAAAACAGTTTTGGGAAACAGGTACAGCCAAATTCAGCTAAATGTTTGGTGTGTGCGGGTTTCTAAGTACCTGCGTACCAAAATTATATTTTCATAAGTTTTGACGATTGTTAAGAAGACTATTATCAGCAGGTGAGGGCCAGTGTAGTTTATCTAAGGAAATCAATCACTCAAAGAAAAAATAAATCCATTCAGCCTTTGCATTATTGTTTATTCACTATCTTTCCTTCTTAGAAGTCGACGGACTTCTTTAACTCGTTAACAGATGTTATTCGATTTATTAACTTACAAATGTGCTAAAATCTTGACCGCAATTGTAACAACGGGTATATTATAAACACAGCACCCTGTTTCTCGCAACTAAACCAAATGGGCGACAACTCTGGTTCCGTCGTATCACACTTTACTGCAATTATATCGTGTCGAAGGTCTCTGATACCGCCTCAGTTTGGGGAATATGTAAATGTGCGATATTCTTAAGATTCAGTTTGGATTATGCGTTTAGCGAAATTCAATAACAAAAAAGTTTTCCCGCTTATCGAAAACTCAGTAATATTGCAGGGAGAACATTTTCATACCTTTCCATGCAACATCTTAAAATTCTGACGAAATAAGTGAAACATAAAACCAAAACGTAGTGCATCTCTTCCAGAAAACATCATTTTTTTCCAAATACTTTATTCGGCCTTCGGTTATTAAAATATACTCCGGAAAGCTTGGTGGAAATATAAAACATATATACCGAGAAATCACAATATTAAGAGCTCATAGGATGATTGCAATCGGTTTACAATATTCACATAGATACAGTACATACATTTAAGAAAATTAACTTATTAAGAAGGACCAAAACAGAAAATAAAAGGAACTCAACAGAGATTGGTGAGCATACACCTGGTGATTAGAGTATGTATGCAACCACAGACAGAACGTCAGATTTCATAACACACTTTCATAGACAACAGAAAAAGGTCTTTGTATATCTAAGGTTTTCATGACCTAAAGAAACAGGAGTTCTTGTTGAAGGAAGACCTTTGGCGTCACAAGGATTTGTAGTACGCAGTTTCGTTGTGCGTCCAAGACGCTGCAAGAAGACAGCTAATGGTTGACATTTCCTTCTACTTTCCTCTGACACCCGCAGAAACGATTTTCCTCAATGCTTATGACATCTGATTCACTCTCAGAAGAAAAAAAAAATGCAGTTAATAGTTATCGTTAGCAGGAATATTAAGAAACACTGGGCTAGGAGATCGCCGTGTAAGCGCAATCGAAAGAAATGGTTGGCCCATTATGTGCGTACTTCCTTCTTCGTTTTTCGTTCCTCTGACACTCGCAGAAAAGATTGTCCTTGATGCCTATGTGAGGTAACTGGGAAGGATTTGATCAATGGTACGCATTCTCTCGAAAGTAGTTGTAAGATTCCTGCTCGCCTGCGCTTTTCAACCCAGAAGTGCTTTTAATTACTGATTGGATTGCACCATAGTATTGAACTTTATGGCAGATTGAAAGGTGCCAATCCTGTAACAATTCTGCTATGGCCAATGGACACATATATAACTTGACGTAGCTGGATGGTTCACCGACGTTCCCTGGAATGGCCTCCTCCGTTAGTCGGTCGTCCTTGTCAATGTACAGTAATCCTGCATGAGCGAGGTCACTTTCATATTTTACACGGAATATTTTGTGAGTTTCTTGGATTGAATATAACATTACGCTTGTATTCTGTGTGTGATGTGGCGACTCTGCATTAATTCTGAAAGACTGTAGAGCTGTGAGCTGGTCAAACACCAAAAATTTGTAACGTCTCGTACTACATTAGCACACTCCTCACTAACTTTTTCTTTTTGCTCTTTCACTAAGATAAATAACTGTTACGAAAATAAGTTCTATATGCATCATATTTCTGTACTGGACTAAAAAGAATATAAAATAATTTATCCTATCCCATTATACATTGCTAGCACCATATAGATAGTTGTGAAAATTTGCGATGGTGGAGTTTTAATATCTATAAAGATATTTGTAAGATGACGAAAACATGGAGTGCATGCAATACCTAATTGATGGAGGAATATTTCACCTCTGAAGTACAGCCTATTGTATGTGCCCCATGTTTTGGGGTATAAAAATTACAAGTTTTTTTCATATCTGTTAAAAATTCACAAATTTTTAGAACTATCTGTATCATGTTAGTAATCTGGATGGCGTTATGTGCTGCTGTTTTATACCTTTTATTTCAATCTGAAAACGTATTGTACTAAAAATTTAATTTTATCTAAATCATTATTTTTCGGCCCATTAGTTCTGTTTTATGGCTGCAAACAATTGTGAATATATTCTGATGAGGATCAGGAGTAACTCAGAGAAACAGCAGATAGTGGCTGACTAGCCAGAGGCCATGAACAGCGGTTAGCTGCATGTGGATAGGATGACAACAAGAGATAAGCAGATAACATACATGGCAGAGGAGAATAAACGAAGTTCAGATGAGTTATGAGGATGAATCATAAGGCAGAGTGAAATCTGAGAGCAAAGGAACCGTGTGTACGAGAAGGTAGATCCATGGTGCGGTTAGTTTACAGTGCTGGTGAAGGTGCTAATGGGCCGACAAGGTGGGCATGTACCGACCATGCTATGAGACCAGCGTTTCAGAGGTGATTCTAGTGCATAGAAATTTAACAGTGCAGTTTAGAGGCCATCACCTACTGGGTACGGTGCTTACATCCAGACAAATTTCAGTTTGAATTTGTCGCCGTATCGTAGTTCCACCAGAGGTTGCGATTGGCGTTCTTGAAAGCCATAGGCATCTGGTAAACAGTCAGAACCTCAAAATGGCCGAGATAGTATGGACAAGTGCGGAGAACAACCGAAGAGCCGCATTATCTGAAGTCTTCGCGCTGGACGGTCGCCCACTGAAATAGTTCGATTCTTCGGGTAAACAAACTGTTTACGATATTGCGGCCAAGTATAATGCTTCGGAGAAGCCCGGGGAAGGTTCTGCGAACCAGCTAATGAATAGTAATTCAATGGAACGCGTTTCACAAACTGCGGCAGTCATCGAAAAGGCTCAGGTCGTGAGTTTGGAGCCCACGGGGCAATTGCTCAGAGAATTTGGGTCAGTAGTGAACGTCAGCGAGCGAACAATGCGTCGGATGGCAGAGGGGGACATCATACGAGCCGTTTAGTCTAAAACAGGCTCTCAGATAATGTTGACGTGTTCTGGTCAAATGAATTCTGGCGCCTAAATAGTCCGGTTTTGAAACCCCTTGACCACTATGTTTGGAGCGTAGTAGAAAGCGTTATCAGTAAAACGAGGGACCCTATGTCGCATCTCTACGCAACGCTATCGTAGCAGCACTCGCAAATAAGGAAAGTGCTGTTCTGAAGAGTGTGTGCGAACGCTTCAGGACAGGATCTGGGGCGGTCATTGCGGTTGAATGGGTTGGCTCTGAGCACTATGGGACCTAACTTCTGAGGTCATCAGTCCCCTAGAGTTTATAACTACTTAAACCTAAGGACATCACACACATCCATCCCCGAGGCAGGATTCGAACGTGCGACAGTTGCGGTCGCGCGGTTCCAGACTGTAGCGCCCAGAACCGCTCGACGGGTCAACAGAAGCGTCCGATCTTACCCGTCGGCTTTGACCCGTGACGTAAGCGTGTTGTGGTGTGTGACGTCATTACGGCGCGGAGTTTGATTTGCGATTGTGGCGTGTTTGTAGATGTCTTGTTTTTGTTTGTCGTGCTCTCTGGTGGTGTGTTCATGGTTTTCGTTTGTTTCGTTTGTTTCGTGTGGTGGGGTCAGTTTTCTGTTGCTCAGGTGTTGGATTTGAAGCGGAATTTCTATTAGTGAGTTAATGGTTAATTTAATGCTCATTGCTGTACGTCGGGTGAGTTTGTTATTGAGTGTATTTGGTTGTGGTTTTTTGTTCAGGAATGGATATGAAAGACCGCCTTAACAGTGTTCGGTTGAGGGCGATGATGGGGGAGACAGCTTTAGAGCTGATTAAATTTCTTCAGCTATTTGGCTTAATTGCCGAGGTCGTGAAGTGCGGTGTGTGCCGTGAACCTATGAAATTGGTTAAAGTTCCGGACTCTCGGACCAGGGACGGATACATGTGGTGTTGCCGGAAAGATGGCGTATGGCGTTCTGTAAGGCGTGGTACCTGGTTCGAGAAGTCTAGATTGGCCATGCGTGAGATTGTGCTTATTACGTATTATTTTTGTTATAGTTGCGGGCAGAGTTTTTGCGCGTTTGAGACTGGTGTGAGTGAGAGGACTGTTTTAGACTGGTATTCCTTTTGTCGTGAGGTGTGTTCCGAATTTATTAAGTACAGGGGTAAGTTGGGTGGGCATGGGGTGGTTGTGGAGGTGGATGAGTCGCAGTTTGGTAAAAGGAAGTATGGGAGGGGGAAGTCTGTGGCTGGTCTTTGGGTGTGGAGGGCTGTTGTTCAGGGGGGTGGGGGTACTGAATGTGTTTTTAGGGTTGTGGAGGGGAGGTCGAAGCCTGAATTAGTGGGGTTAATTGAGGAGTATGTAGAGCCGGGGTCCACAGTAGTTTCAGATGCGTTTTCTTCATATAGGGGGTTGGGTGAGAGGGGATTTAATCATTTAGTAGTGAACCACAGTCTAGAGTTTAAGAATTATGATACTGGGGCTTGCACTAACACAATTGAGGGGATGTGGGGAGCGGTTAAGTCAGTTCTTGGGAGGGGGAAGAGGCGCTCTTCCAACCTTCAGTCTCATTTAGATGAGTACTGTTGGCGGAAGAGTGTCCCAGAGGGCTATTGCATTCTTCGGGTTTTTTTAAGGGCTGTGGGTAAAATGTATAGACCGAAAGTGGTTAGTTAGGGTGGGCTGGGTAGGTGGGTGGGTGGTTTATTTTGTTGTATAGTGTTTGTGTGTTGTATTTTGGAGTTGTGGGGGAGGGGGTTGACGTTTGGGTGGGTTGGGTTTTTATTTTAGTTCGGTATTTTTTCGTTGGTGTGTGTGTGTGTGTTTTTGTATGTGTGTGTGTGTGTGTGTGTGTGTGCGTGCGTGCGTGTGTGCATTTGTGTGTGATTGTGGTGGCCAATCTAGTTTGTGGAGCTGGAACTTTTTTGAGGTAAGTTCCGTTTTTTTTTTGGTTATTTATGTATGTTTTGTGTATTGGGTATAGGTTGGAAACATCCGATCTCACGCGTCGGCTTTGACCCGTGACGTAAGGGACCTACACATTGATCTGTAGCGTAGCCCTGAATACGAGGTTAGGTTGGGAGTTTTTTTTTGAAATGCGGCCGCGGCAGCGGCCGCCTATGATTCGAAAATATTGATTTGACACTAATGAACATGTATACGTAATATGAAGCAATTTGATGAACATATTGATCTGTAGCGTAGCCCACTTGAGGTTAGGTTGGGAGTTTTTTTTTTGGAATGCGGCCGCGGCAGCGGCCGCCTATGATTCGAAAATATTGATTTGACACTAATGAACATGTATACGTAATATGAAGCAATTTGATGAACATATTGATCTGTAGCGTAGCCCACTTGAGGTTAGGTTGGGAGTTTTTTTTTTGGAATGCGGCCGCGGCAGCGGCCGCCTATGATTCGAAAATATTGATTTGACACTAATGAACATGTATACGTAATATGAAGCAATTTGATGAACATATTGATCTGTAGCGTAGCCCACTTGAGGTTAGGTTGGGAGTTTTTTTTTGGAATGCGGCCGCGGCAGCGGCCGCCTATGATTCGAAAATATTGATTTGACACTAATGAAGCCTGTGGGGGGATGGGGGGGCACTGCAGACTCCCCCCACCGCATAACGACACATGATGATCAAATTTTGAAAAAAAATGAAAAATTTTTTCCGTACCTGCTAAACTGCATAAGTGCCGATGTATGTAGGTGTAAGGGAAGCTTTCGTTTCTTAGTTTTCTATTGGGGGATGTGATCGGTAGGTTCTGTTGAGCTATATAGGTTAAGGGAAGTGTCCGATTATGGATAGGAATGTGTTTTTTGGTATTTGGTCAGTTTTGTGATGTTGATTTATTTCGTTGTTTTGCGTGGTTTTGAATGGCGGTCGGTGGCTACATTTCTGTATATTTAGTTTCTCCGCACCCAAAAACCCCTAATTTCCCACGCTTGTCCCGTTACAGTCATTAGGCTTTTTGTGAAACTTGCGTATTTCAGTGTTTACAATACGTATGCGATGTTTTTATATCCGCCATATTGGAATTGTTTATAGTCGTTTCCGCGGTATTTGTGACGTCATGGGTCAAAGCCGACGGGTAAGATCGGACGCTTCTGTATTTCCCGCTCGACCACTCCGGCCGGCAGGTTGAATGGGGTTAGATCGAGTAATGTAACTCTTGAAAGATGCCACTATTATATGCAAAAGGATTTTCATTTTCATTTGTACTTTGTTTTAATAATTTTTTTTAAGGTTTCATTTGTCCAGATTTAAGTGCGGCACAGTTTAATTCCACTATACCGCCATGCATTCCAATAGTACCCTCGCAACACGCTGGTCTTGCAGCATAGCAGAGATGTCAGGCGTTACATCCGGTGTGGGAGTTTTGTGGATCAGACAGACAAGAGAGAAATTTAATATAGAACTTGAACTGTAAATTTACCTTCAAAATCTTTTCTTAAAGAAATTACTTTATTTTCTAGAGATTCATCAAGAATGTTAACGCATTTAATCACACTAGGTGAGCGTGGAAGTAGTTGCCAGGGAGTAACTGATGAAAATGAAATTACCTTTAACAAATGGGAATTTTATTCACAAAAACCTTTTCAAAAAAAGATTTAAAATTTATAAGCAGAAAAGCACCCTCGAAATAAAAAGTTAAAATTTTATTTAGAGACAGAAAGAATAATATTGACAGTATGAGCCTTCGGGCTGAGAAGCTAGCCACTCCCTTTCAACACGGCTGTAGTCACGACCACTCACAACAGCCTCTAAAAGACTACACTGGTGCAAATCTGAAACACACCAGATTACTTTAAACTAAAAATTTTAACAACTCACACAAACAAATTAACTATGCACCCATAAGAGGGATCGAAATGGCAAAAAAACACTAACACTTAGAAATTATTTGCCACTGGAAGTGCAATTTGTTTTTAAAAGGACTCTTACGGTGGAAAGGTGGCAACCTTATAAAAATGACTATTTAAATAAAACCCATGAAGTTCAGAGTTACATAAAATGTATAACATGCTCTACATTACACATATACCGCCTCGCAAGATCATAGGAAAGGTAAAAACATATTTCAGGAATTCAGTCTTTACACTTTAATTCTATAAATTCGTTAACACCGAATCACACAAACATGACAGAGGCAGCTATTAACGTATGGCAGACCGACAGACAGACACTAACTGCCTAACAAATGCGGACGACGAGCAAGCTGGGGACGAGAGACTGACCAAGACAACAAGTAGAATTTAACAAGTAAATAAAACAACATATCACGAATCACTTAACTTCTTTTAAACTGCGATTTCTGGCGAATACCTGGCGCAGCACCCCCACATCCAAAAATGGTTCAAATGGCTCTGAGCACTATGCGACTTAACTTCTGTTGTGTCTAGACAAGACAGCCTAGACACAATGGGAGGAAGCCGAAAGGCACGCGCTTAAACTCACGCAGGCTGGCGTGAGGTCTGAAACAGGATACGTAATGAATGATATAAAGAAAAGTACGTAGCTTCTGGAATACTTAACTTTAATCCACATTTGTAGAACATCGCTCTTGATGATACATTAATAGAATGAGATCTATACTGGTAATGGCGCCTTGCTAGGTCGTAGCAAATGTAGCTGTAGGCTATGCTAACTGTCGTCTCGGCAAATGAGAGCGTAATTCTCAGAGAACCATGGCTAGCAACGTCGGCTGTACAACTGGGGCGAGTGCTAGTACGTCTCTCTAGACCCGCCGTGTGGCGGCGCTCGGTCTGCAATTACTGACAGTGGCGACGCGCGGGTCCGACGTATACTAGCGGACCGCTGCCGATTTAAAAGCTACCACCTAGCAAGTGTGGTGTCTGGCGGCGACACCACAACTTCTGAGGTCATCAGTCGCCTACAACTTAGAACTAATTAAACCTAACTAACCTAAGGACATCACACACATCCATGCCCTCAAATCCAGTTCTATGTTTGAAATTGAAGTATCTAGCTGACTGGGGAGCTAGTTTAAAATCAATTGCAAAATTCGTACTGAACAGACAGATGGACAGAAGAGGCAGTGACCTAGTGTTAGCATGGAAATAAAAACTAGACCGTCGTATGACATTGTGAGAGTCGATGCAGCTGTGCATCCGCGACCGGCGTAATTAATTCCGCCGTTGCTCCTCTGCAGGGGAGCAGTTAACCCCCCGAGAGTGGCAGACAGGGCCTGCTGAAACAACCGTAAGGGAATTTAGGGAGAAAGTGTCGGCGGGCCGGTACACGAGGCGGGTACGCCGCTGGCAGAACAGGCCGGCCACACAATCAACTGCCCGGCGCGGAAACTTGGCAGCGCCGGCGCCGGCTGCGGCTGCGGTGAATACAAAGAGGCGAGGCGGCGCCGCGGGCAGCAGTCCGCTAATCATCGCCGGCCTGCGGCCTGCGCGGCGAGATTAAGAGAAAACATCCGTCCCCGGCCGCCGCTGCTCCGCCGGCTTTCTGGAGAACACTCGCGGCCCAGGGCAGGGGAAAGTTGTCAGCCGGCGGAGGCCCTTTGTAGTGTCCGCCGCCGCTGGTCATCACGGGATTAGGACCCGGAGCGGCGCTCCCAAAACACAGGCCGCCCGTCGCCCTCTGGCGGTGTCCAGCACCCGCCACGCGGCACCCTGTCCAGGCCCTTACCTCACTTTGCCCTGGAAGATACACTCCTGGAAATTGAAATAAGAACACCGTGAATTCATTGTCCCAGGAAGGGGAAACTTTATTGACACATTCCTGGGGTCAGATACATCACATGATCACACTGACAGAACCACAGGCACATAGACACAGGCAACAGAACATGCACAATGTCGGCACTAGTACAGTGTATATCCACCTTTCGCAGCAATGCAGGCTGCTATTCTCCCATGGAGACGATCGTAGAGATGCTGGATGTAGTCCTGTGGAACGGCTTGCCATGCCATTTCCACCTGGCGCCTCAGATGGACCAGCATTCGTGCTGGACGTGCAGACCGCGTGAGACGACGCTTCATCCAGTCCCAAACATGCTCAATGGGGGACAGATCCGGAGATCTTGCTGGCCAGGGTAGTTGACTTACACCTTCTAGAGCACGTTGGGTGGCACGGGATACATGCGGACGTGCATTGTCCTGTTGGAACAGCAAGTTCCCTTGCCGGTCTAGGAATGGTAGAACGATGGGTTCGATGACGGTTTGGATGTACCGTGCACTATTCAGTGTCCCCTCGACGATCACCAGTGGTGTACGGCCAGTGTAGGAGATCGCTCCCCACACCATGATGCCGGGTGTTGGCCCTGTGTGCCTCGGTCGTATGCAGTCCTGATTGTGGCGCTCACCTGCACCTGCACGGCGCCAAACACGCATACGACCATCATTGGCACCAAGGCAGAAGCGACTCTCATCGCTGAAGACGACACGTCTCCATTCGTCCCTCTATTCACGCCTGTCGCGACACCACTGGAGGCGGGCTGCACGATGTTGGGGCGTGAGCGGAAGACGGCCTAACGGTGTGCGGGACCGTAGCCCAGCTTCATGGAGACGGTTGCGAATGGTCCTCGCCGATACCCCAGGAGCAACAGTGTCCCTAATTTGCTGGGAAGTGGCGGTGCGGTCCCCTACGGCACTGCGTAGGATCCTACGGTCTTGGCGTGCATCCGTGCGTCGCTGCGGTCCGGTCCCAGGTCGACGGGCACGTACACCTTCCGCCGACCACTGGCGACAACATCGATGTACTGTGGAGACCTCACGCCCCACGTGTTGAGCAATTCGGCGGTACGTCCACCCGGCCTCCCGCATGCCCACTATACGCCCTCGCTCAAAGTCCGTCAACTGCACAAACGGTTCACGTCCACGCTGTCGCGGCATGCTACCAGTGTTAAAGACTGCGATGGAGCTCCGTATGCCACGGCAAACTGGCTGACACTGACGGCGGCGGTGCACAAATGCTGCGCAGCTAGCGCCATTCGACGGCCAACACCGCGGTTCCTGGTGTGTCCGCTGTGCCGTGCGTGTGATCATTGCTTGTACAGCCCTCTCGCAGTGTCCGGAGCAAGTATGGTGGGTCTGACACACCGGTGTCATTGTGTTCTTTTTTCCATTTCCAGGAGTGTATATGAGACTCCGCTTTTATCAATGGCTGTTTTCAAATAATTCCATACTGCTCACCATAGAAATTGCTACACCCTGAAATCGGTGCGAGAGGAACATCAAATAATGTGTTAATCACTTTGGTAGTGTGACAGACGCAGTGTATAGCACTACAACACTATTAATAAATGTGGCTCTTTTACTGTTGTAGGAAAGAGTCATACATGTCTGCTTTTACGTGAAGCAGTAGATTCCACTGCAGTATTATACAGGGTGATTCAAAAAGAATACCACAACTTTAGGAATTTAAAACTCTGCAACGACGAAAGGCAGAGCTAAGCACTATCTGTCGGCGGATTAAGGGAGCTATAAAGTTTCATTTAGTTGTACATTTGTTCGCGTGAGGCGCTGTTGACTAGGCGTCAGCGTCAGTTGATGCTAAGATGGCGACCGCTCAAAAGAAAGCTTTTTGTGTTATTGAGTACGGCAGAAGTGAATCGACGACAGTTGTTCAGCGTGCATATCGAACGAAGTGTTAAACCTCCTGATAGGTGGTGTATTAAACGTTGGTATAAACTGTTTACAGAGAATGGGTGTTTGTGCAAAGGGAAAAGTTCTGGACGGCCGAGAACGAGTGATGAAAATGTAGCACGCATCCAGCAAGCATTTGTTCGCAGCCCAGGAAAATCGACTCGCAGAGCTAGCAGAGAGCTGCAAATTCCACAGTCAACTGTATGGAGAGTCCTACGACAAAGGTTAGTTATGAAACCTTATCGTCTGAAATTGGTTCAAGCACTGTCTGCAGCTGATGGATCGGCCGCAAGGCAGCCCGTGACAGAGCACTTCATCACTGGCCTCCAAGAAGCCCTGATCTTACCCCCTGCGATTTTTTCTTATGGGGGTATGTTAAGGATATGGTGTTGCGGCCACCTCTCCCAGCCACCATTGATGATTTGAAACGAGGAATAACAGCAGCTATCCAAACTGTTACGCCTGATATGCTACAGAGAGTGTGGAACGAGTTGGAGTATCGGGTTGATATTACTCGAGTGTCTGGAGGGGGCCATATTGAACATCTCTGAACTTGTTTTTGAGTGAAAAAAAACCTTTTTAAATACTCTTTGTAATGATGTATAACAGAAGGGTTATATTATGTTTCTTTCATTAAATACACATTTTTAAAGTTGTGGTATTCTTTTTGAATCACCCTGTAGTTCACCAGTGATCCTGCAGTCGGATTACCAATGTATTGGCATGTAACACCATTTATCAAGCAACACAATTTGAAACATATTAAGGATAGGAAGCAATGATGTACATAAAAGAGAGGTTCAGGAGTGGAATTAAAATTCAAGGTGAAAGCACATCATTAATACGATTCGCTGATGACACTGCTATCCTGAGTGAGTGAAGAATTACATGATATGCTGAATGTAATGAACAATCTAATGAGTACGAATATGGATTGAGTCTAAATCGAAGAAAGACGAAAGTAATGAGAAGCAGCAGAAATGAGAACAGCGAGAAACTTAACATGGTCACGAAGCAGATGAAGTTACAGAATTCTGCTCCCTAGGCAGCAAAATAACAAATCAAGGACAGAGAAAGGGGGACAAAGCAGACCATCACTGGCAAAAAGGGATTTCTGACCGAGAGAAATCTACTAGTATCAAACATAGGGTTTAATTTGAGGGAGAAATTTCTGAGAATGTACGTCTGGAGCAGAGCATTGTTTGGAAGTGAAACATGGCACTGTGGAAAAACCGGAACAGAAGCATTTGACATGAGATGCTACAGGCGAATGTTGAAAATAAGGTGGAGTGATAAGATAAGGAATGAGGAGGTTCTGCGCAGAATCGGAGGAGAAAGGAATATGTGGAAAACAGTGACAAGGAGAAGATATCAGGGAACGACTTCCATTGTAGTAGAGGGAGCTGTAGAGGGCTAAAACTGTGGAGGAAGACAGATTTTAATACATCCAGAAATTAACTGAGAACGCACGTTGCAAGTGGTACTCTGAGATGAAGAGGTTGTTGCAGGAGAGAAATTCGTGAAGGGCCGCATCAACCCTGTCAGAGAACTGACGACCAAATAAATAAATAAATAAATAAATAAATACATGAAAAGTAAAAGAGAATAGTAATAGTAAATGAAGGAAGAGCTGAATTCCAGTGAATGCTCAATGTTGGCTGCCATACTGATCTCCTCCTGTTCAACTCCTCCTCCTCCTCCTCCTCCTCCTCCTTGTCCTCGTCCTCTCTCTCCCTCTCCATCTCCTCCTTCCCCATCTCTCTCCACTTTACCATCCCCACCCCAATAGCAGGCTGATGTTTCATCCGCACAACATTCCAGATTGTAATTAATATGTGCACCAAATTTTGTTGATATTGTTCCAATGGGCTGACAGCGAAATTTTTACCCATGGCTTCGTCTAAGTGTGTACATTTTAAATATACACCACATTTATTTAACATATGTCACCTACACTACTGGCCATTAAAACTGCTACACCTAGAAGAAATGCAGATGATAAACAGGTATTCATTGGACAAATATATTATACTAGAACTGACCTGTGATTACATTTTCACGCAATTTGGGCGCATAGATTCTGAGAAATCAGTAACCAGAACAACCACCTCAGGCCATAGTAACGGCCTTGATACGCCTGGGCATTGAGTCAAACAGAGCTTGGATGGCGTGTACAGGTACAGCTGCCCATGCAGCTTCAGCACGATACCACAGTTCATCCAGAGTAGTGACTGGCGTATTGTGACGACGCAGTGGCTCGGCCACCATTGACCAGACGTTTTCAATTAGTGACAGATCTGGAGAATGTGCTGGCCATGGTTTCGCAGGGATCGAACCAAGGGTAGAGCCACGGGTCGTAACACATTTGAAATGTAACGTCCACTGTTCAGTGTGCCGTCAACGCGAACAAGAGCTGGCCGAGACGTGTAACCAATGGCACCCCATATCATCACGCCGGGTGATACGGCAGTATGGCGATGACGAATACACGCTTCCAATGTGCGTTCACCGCGATGTCGCCAAACACGGATGCGACCGTCATTATGCTGTAAACAGAACCTGGGTTCATCCGAACAAATGACGTTTTGCCATTAGTGCACCCAGGTTCGTAGTTGAGAACACCATCGCAGGCGCTCCTGTCTGTGATGCAGCGTGAAGTGTAACCGCAGCCATGGTATCCGAGCTGCTGCTGCTGCTGCTCCAAACGTCGTCGACCTATTCGTGCAGATGGTTGTTGTCTTGCGGACGTCCCCTTCTGTTGACTCAGTGATCGAGACGTGGCTGCACGATCCGTTACAGCAATGCGGATAAGATGCCTGTCATCTCGACTGCTAGTGATGCAATATTATAGGATCCAGCACGGCGTTCCGTATTACCCTCCTGAACCCACCGATTCCATATTCTGCTAACAGTCATTGAATCTCAACCAACGCGAGCAGCAATGTCGCGATACGATAAACCGCAATCGCGATAAGCTACAATCCGACCTTTATCAAAGTCGGAAACGTGATGGTGCCCATTTCTCCTCCTTACACGAGGCATCACAACAACGTTTCACCAGGAAACGCCGGTGAACTGCTGTTTGTGTATGAGAAATCGGTTGGAAACTTTCCTCATGTCAGCGCGTTGTAGGTGTCGCCACCGGCGCCAACCTTGTGTGAATGCTCTGAAAAGCTAATCATTTGCATATCACAGCATTTTCTTCCTGTCGGTTTAATTTCGCGTCTGTAGCACGTCATCTTCGTGGTGTAGCAATTTTAATGGTCAGTCGTGTATATCTCTGTGAATTTCACCCTGCTGTTCATTTTCGATCAGGTCAATGTTTATGACGTCGTGTCTCCTAAACTAGGTGTCGCACAATGACAGAACTTTCCTGGTACATCCGGCGATGGATATGAATCCTGTCTGCAAAATGTAACGAATGCACATACAAAGTTATTTACCAATGGCCTTATCTGTCTAATGGGGACAACAATTTGGTCCTTTACTTCGTAAGAAGTTCATGTTATAACTTAATGTTTAAATAAACGTAACAGTAGGGGACAGAAATACATATGATACCGATTTGTAGATGTGTAAACTGGATACAGTTTAATGGTTTAACTGAAAGAATAAAAGTTTGACACGAACATCAGGGAGACTGCATATCTGTTTCCCAGTGCTTTGCATCATTTCACTAAATGTAAATATCGTGTGACTAGGGCCTCCCGTCGGGTAGACCGTTCGCTGGGTGCAATTATTTCGATTTGACGCCACTTTGGCGATTTGCGCGTCGATGGGGACGAAATAATGTTTAGGACAACACAACACGCAGTCCGTGAACGGAGAAAATCTCCGACCCAGCCGGGAATTGAACTTTTTTTTTGTAACCATATATATTTATTTAAATATATTAATAACGATACATTAAAAAAACATATTATTCTATTAACGTATTATATTCCTAGCGTTGGTTAACATTACTGTAATTTTGTAGGTTTTCGTTTGTATATTCTTTTCTTTTTCGTTTTGCTCTTATTGTTATTCCTTGAACCCTTTTACATGGCCATTTGTCATCTTTATTTTGGGTAAAACATTGCAGGACAGGCATAATAATTTATATGTAGCATCGACACATTGATTTTGAGTTCATGTTTCTATATGTCATGCACTTGTGATGGCACATGCACATTGTGCATTCTGGTTTGAACTCTTCCTCGGCCGGCCGGTGTGGCCGTGCGGTTAAACGCGCTTCAGTCTGGAACCGCGTGACCGCTCCGGTCGCAGGTTCGAATCCTGCCTCGGGCGTGGATGTGTATGTCGTCCTTAGGTTAGTTAGTTTAAGTAGTTCTAAGTTCTAGGGGCTGATGACCACAGATGTTAAGTCCCGTAGTGCTCAGAGCCATTTTTGAACTCTTCCTCTAGTTTGCACTGTTAGGTGGGACGGTATGAAGGAAACATCAGCATGGTAGATGGAGCAGAGATGGAAGAAACTTTTTTACATATACTACAGATTATACATAAATTGAAGAAGAGAGAAATTTATGTAATATTATATAAAAGAAGCAGAGAGGTAAGTGTGAGTAAACAATATAAATTTTATAGGGCACGTAGTAAAGGAAATCATTTAAGGAAAAATTATGAGTAGTTGGCACTTTGCAGTAAGTAAAGCTTGTATCCGAGACAGTACAGTAAAATAACGAAAAAAACACACTGGTAGTACAACTGGGCATACTTTTGACACTGATTTGTCGGCGAGCATGACATATGTTTGGTGAGAAGCAGTTTGTACCATTGATTTCACTAAGAAGAAACACTTTATACTAGTATACTTCACTATTTGAGGCGAGACGAGAAAGCACTTTATCTTTTATGTTGCACTTATTCACTGTCACTGCACACGTTCTTCTTGTGGTGAGTGTGGTGAGGTGGCTGGTGGCGGTGCTGAGGGTCACAGGCTGGGGAGGACTCTGGCGATCGCTGTCTGCAGTGGAATCTGCAGGAAGTTGCTGAAGTTCTCGCGGTATCGCCTGTGCTGCTGGGCCGTCTTGTTCTCCTCCCAGAGGTCCATCAGGAATAGAGATGGGCAAAACTGTTCTTTTCAGAGATCGGATCAGAACTGTTCACTCCCTGAAATGAATTAGCTCTTTTTCATGACTCACCACACATTTACAATAGAAAATAAATGGAAGGCACATTGCCCTTTAAACTTGGTTTATTCCAGTACTATACCTGTATATTGATCTTATTTGATCCTATTTTGAAGTGACACAGATAGTGAGTAAGAATTTTGTATTGTTTATTGAAATTTCCACATGACAAAGTTTTTGATTATTGATTTATTTTGCACTATCGTGGTTTTTTGGGTGATCGGAAAATGTTGTAACTTGAGATTTACATTAACAATATATTTGGCTATAATGTATTGAAATTTCATTAACCTCATACAAATACATGGCAAGCCATATATTTTTAAAGTTAACGTTTCCTTCCGAAGACGCCTAAAATCGCAAAATCCGTACCAGAATAAGAAAAAAATATATAAATTTGACTGCAAAACGAAAGTGCTTCATATAGCCTTACGCAGAATAAAACAAGGAAAATATTGGTGTATCACATTTTGCGATACGTTTATCGGTTTGCTCGTAATTAAAGCGTAGATTCGAGTGTCCATAATAAAGATCCTATAGTAAGAGGAGTCGTCAGGAACCTAATCTGATCAGTTTAAACAAATAAAAATAAAATAAAAACAAATGATGTATACATAACATAATAATGTAATATACATAGTGGTATTACTACGAAGAACAATATCCAGTAGACACGAACTCCGATGCAGAAGCACTGAGTCGAGCAGGTCGAGCCGTGAGCTGTATTACTGCGTGAGCTAGGACCGCAGAGACCAGAGTCACACCTGAGTTGCTTTGCTCAACGCTCTGGCTAGAGTCGAGAACAGTGGTGTGAGCGTTGAACGGGCGAGTTCCGAGGGTGGGGGGAGCGGTGAACGGCCACCACTCACCCGCTCCGAGACAAATCGTCCGTTCCCTTGCGAGCAGGTTGTTGCAAGTAGTTCCTATGTTATCCGCTAGGTGGCTCTGTGTCCTGTTGCTTGTATCAACTGCCCAGAGGGCAGGACGTGCGACTGAAATGATCGCTGACAGAGTGCGATGCGAAGTTAAGCTGCGCCAGACACTGCATGCGGCAGACGACGCACAGAGACGGCACGACATATGTGAAACACAAAATCCAATGGGGCACTGCACAATGCAGGCAGCCAAGGCCGGCGCTGGCTGTGTTGTGTGGTGTGCACTGTGCTGTGACCAGCAGAGGCGCTGCTGATATGCTCTGTCTCTGTCTCTCTCTCTCTCTCTCTCTCTCTCTCTCTCTCTCTCTCTCTCTGCCGTGGGAAACGTTTGGAGCTACCGTTCTTTTTTTCTGAATCACTGATTGTTCACTCCTTTGAAAGATTCAACTCTATGAATCAGTTCAAGAGCGGATCCCCCATCTCTAATCAGGAAGGCCAGCTGGTTGGTCTACGTCCTCGCTACGACATCGTGTGCTGTCATGGCGAGGATCCAGAGAGTCGCCAGTCGCTTTGGTCGTGGAAATGGGTTGCAGTCTCAGGCGGTGATTGCTTCCACTGTGATGCTTCCTGGCGCCGTTCTGTTGATGTGGGACACCATCTGCTGGCACGCTTCCCAAATGTTGGTGGCATCCCCGCAAGTGAATCGGTGCTCGAGGGCGTTGGTCATGGCACATTTAGAGTTAACATTCTCTTGCGCTGGCAACTCAGCTACAGGGGGCAGACATCATTACACTAAGCTAATTGGACCGCCCTGACACAGTACAGAGTTCATGCCACCTGCTCCTGGTCACTCTGCACGGAGCACGCAGTTACAGGGTTGCCAGAGCCACCTTTTTTAAATGGCAGTTCTATTAAACGTATTGGTGGGACTAGGATTTCCTACATACACTTTCGTCTTCAACTTGTGTGAGGAGAGGAATCGCATGACAACCGCCAAGTGCGGCATTATTTCTTCACCTTGTATATAAGTTAGCACATGTGTCAGTTCAGGGTATAAGCCATCTCCATTGCAAATTTCGTCCCAGTATGTCCAGCTGTTTCAGTGTAAAGGCATATCACACATCCTATTTCACACACACACACACACTCACACATACACACACACACACACACACACACACACACACACACACACACACACGCACACACTTCCGCATTATAGTACAGATGGTGTTTGTTTTAACTGGCAACAACTAAATATCTCGAAGAGAACGCATCATACAAAAAAAGGGGCTAGCTCAAAAGCTGATATTAGTAAAGCAGACATTCGTGTGCGTCACCTCCTAACCACGCTCCAGCATGGGTGGTGTCAACATTGTCTTTAGAGTGGAAATCCTTCATTTTCTCGCCATATTCGTATTTCACGCCGAAAAATACGTACCGCTTACTCAAACCATCGTTTTTCATTCGTGGTACATGACGCTGTAATCGACAAATAGCAAGTGCGCCTGTTTTCACAATTAAGAATCGACGCATTTGATTCTAAGTTTCATTTAGGGTGTAAATGCAAACCTTTGTGTCCTAACGGTTGATATTTATTTTCGAAATTTAAAGTTTCAAATTTGATTCTACGGTACTATATGGTTAGCTGTTTCAGTGCCTGGTTAGGAACTATGTTTAAGCTGATCAAGCAACAACGACGTGGATAATATAGTTTTGTGTACTTGATATCGGTAAGTAGCCTTCCCACTCACCATTGGTATGCTTGTTTTCGGTGAGCGTCAATGGCAGATGGGCATCTCACTAATACTTCTTGACATTGTACGTCATTATGCTGTTTCTGCTTTGTATTCCACCTATGGCTGCATAGAGGCCAACCCGAGAGTTACGGCGGCTGTATGGAAACACACACTGAAAAGAGTCACACATGGTGGGGTTCGAGAGTGGCTACTGAAGTAAAGCATTGCAATGGCTGGGGGGACTTATGACCATCAGTCTCTTAGGGGACAGAAAACTACGTTATAACATGCAAGTAGCTTATTTCCCTGAAATGACAATGTCTAGCTATATTATTTGTACTGTACTCGTACAATTTCGTTTACAGCATTCAAGTAACGTTAAAATACAAAAGTGACATTCACATGGCAAATGAAGTGTAGAATCAAATGCGTCTGTTTTTAATTGCAGAAACAAGCACACTTGGTATCTTTCGGTTACACCACCATCTACTACGAATGGAAACAATGGTTTCAGTAAATCGTGCCATTTTTTTGGCGTGGCATCCGAATATACTATATTTATTGGGGGGGGGGGGGGTGCGAGAATTCACATTTAAAAATATACAGTTGACCCCACGTACACAGGAAGAATGGTTGGTAAGTGGCCAGTTGTAGCACAGACAGATATCCCCGTTACTAACATTAACTTTTCACGTAATACGTACACTCCTGGAAATGGGAAAAAGAACACATTGACACCGGTGTGTCAGACCCACCATACTTGCTCCGGACACTGCGAGAGGGCTGTACAAGCAATGATCACACGCACGGCACAGCGGACACACCAGGAACCGCGGTTTGGCCGTCGAATGGCGCTAGCTGCGCAGCATTTGTGCACCGCCGCCGTCAGTGTCAGCCAGTTTGCCGTGGCATACGGAGCTCCATCGCAGTCTTTAACACTGGTAGCATGCCGCGACAGCGTGGACGTGAACCGTATGTGCAGTTGACGGACTTTGAGCGAGGGCGTATAGTGGGCATGCGGGAGGCCGGGTGGACGTACCGCCGAATTGCTCAACACGTGGGGCGTGAGGTCTCCACAGTACATCGATGTTGTCGCCAGTGGTCGGCGGAAGGTGCACGTGCCCGTCGACCTGGGACCGGACCGCAGCGACGCACGGATGCACGCCAAGACCGTAGGATCCTACGCAGTGCCGTAGGGGACCGCACCGCCACTTCCCAGCAAATTAGGGACACTGTTGCTCCTGGGGTATCGGCGAGGACCATTCGCAACCGTCTCCATGAAGCTGGGCTACGGTCCCGCACACCGTTAGGCCGTCTTCCACTCACGCCCCAACATCGTGCAGCCCGCCTCCAGTGGTGTCGCGACAGGCGTGAATGGAGGGACGAATGGAGACGTGTCGTCTTCAGCGATGAGAGTCGCTTCTGCCTTGGTGCCAATGATGGTCGTATGCGTGTTTGGCGCCGTGCAGGTGAGCGCCACAATCAGGACTGCATACGACCGAGGCACACAGGGCCAACACCCGGCATCATGGTGTGGGGAGCGATCTCCTACACTGGCCGTACACCACTGGTGATCGTCTAGGGAAACTGAATAGTGCACGGTACATCCAAACCGTCATCGAACCCATCGTTCTACCATTCCTAGACCGGCAAGGGAACTTGCTGTTCCAACAGGACAATGCACGTCCGCATGTATCCCGTGCCACCCAACGTGGTCTAGAAGGTGTAAGTCAACTACTCTGGCCAGCAAGATCTCCGGATCTGTCCCCCATTGAGCATGTTTGGGACTGGATGAAGCGTCGTCTCACGCGGTCTGCACGTCCAGCACGAACGCTGGTCTATCTGAGGCGCCAGGTGGAAATGGCATGGCAAGCCGTTCCACAGGACTACATCTAGCATCTCTACGATCGTCTCCATGGGAGAATAGCAGCCTGCATTGCTGCGAAAGGTGGATATACACTGTACTAGAGCCGACATTGTGCATGCTCTGTTGCCTGTGTCTATGTGCCTGTGGTTCTGTCAGTGTGATCATGTGATGTATCTGACCCCAGGAATGTGTCAATAAAGTTTCCCCTTCCTGGGACAATGAATTCACGGTGTTCTTATTTCAATTTCCAGGAGTGTATTTTTCGTAAGACGCGTCGTTTTAGAGATTTTGAGTTGCTGAATAGAAGAGCAGAGAACAGCTTCTAATTTGTAACTGATACAGACAAGCGCACTTATTTCTTCAGCGAAAAGAATGTGAAAATTCTCCGAAGGGAAACGATGATAGTAGACACATCAAAAAAAGTTTTGCATCACCCCAGTTCCTAGAACTCCTGAAGATAGCCGTTGACTGTTTAGAGATGTCACTAAACCCGCCCAAAGACGTAAACGATCATGCACGAGCACCGCCTATTAGACGGAGGGGCTCCGACAGCCGATCACTTCCAGTCATTCCACCAGGAAGGAGGTACACGAGTAGAGTTGTCTGTTGTTCAACCATGCACGGTTCGATCGCATCCGTATTGTTACTTTGTGCCAGGAAGGGCTCTCAACAAGGCAAGTGTCCAGGCGTAACGGAGTGAACCAAAGCGATGTTGTTCGTACGTGGAGGAGATACAGCGAGGTACTGTCGATGACACGAGTCGCTCAGGCCGCCCAAAGGCTACTACCGCAGTGGATGACGGCTACCTGCGGATTATGGCTCGGAGGAACCCTGACAACATCGCCACCGTGTTGAATAATGCTTTTCGTGCAGCCACAGGACTTCATGTTAAAACTCAAACTGTCCTAAGAAGGCTGCACGATGCGCAACTTCACTCCCGACGTCCATGGGGAGGTCCGTCTTCGCAACCACGACACCATGCAGCGCAGTACAGATGGGCCCAACAACATGCCGAATGGACCGCTCAGTTTTGGCATCACGTTCTCTTCACCGATGAGTGTCGCATATGCCTTCAGCCAGACATACATCGGAGACGTGTTTGGAGGCAACCCCGTCAGGCTGAACACGTTAGACACACTGTCCATCGAGTGAAACAAGGCGGAGGATTGCTGCTGGTCTGGGTTGGCATTATGTGGGGCAAACGCTCGCCGCTGGTGGTCATGGAAGGCGCTCTAACGGCAGTGCGAGACGAGAATGCAATCCTCTGACCGATAGTGCAACCATATCGGCAGCATACTGGCGAGACTTTCGTCTTCATGGACGAGAATTCGCGCTCCCATCACTCACATCTTGTGAATGACTTCCTTCAGGATAACGACATCGCTCGACTAGAGTGGCCAGCATGTCCTGCAGACATGAACCCTATCGAACATGCCTTTGATAGATTGAAATGAGCTGTTTGTGGACGACGTGACCTACCAACCAGTTTGAAGGGTATACTCCGAATCGCCGTTGAGGTCAGTCTGGATCTACAGTACCTTGATGAACTTGTGAATAGTATGCCACGACGAATACAGGCACACATAAATGCAAGAGGATGTGCTACTGGGTATTAGAGGTACCGGTGTGTACAGAAATGTGGACCACCACATCTGAAGGTCTCGCTATATGATGGTACAACATGCAATGTGTGGTTTTCATGAGCACTAAAAAGGGCGGAAATGATGTTTATGTTGGTCACTATTCCAATTTTCTGTACGGGTTCCGGAACTCTCAGAACAGAGATGATACAAAACTTTTTTTGATGTGTGTATTAAAACTTCAGACTTCTCCATGTTATTAACCTTTGACATTCTTAGTTAGAGGAAGCATAAGCTTCGGGTGTACGTGCCGTTAAAGAAAGTCGCTTTGAATTATTTGGAACCTCATGTGGGCTAGAAGTCCTTATTCCTCGAATTTCGTTTCTTTTTCGAAAATTAGCTTGAAGTAATTTTGGAAGCAAATTGCTGAAAAATCTGCTCATCCCGGAATTTTATTAATCACGAACCTAGATAGCTGTGAAGTTCATAATATTTTAATGGCGTGGACTACGACAGAAAAGACCAAAGAATTTAAGTGCACCGCTGGGCACCTCTTTCCTACAGCGATATGGAACGGAATGCGGAGGTACGGAAAGGCGCCAGATGTCTCACCCTCAGTAGCAACGTTTAAGTCTAACGGAGTCCCCTGAACCTGAGGTAGAAAATTTCCATTGCAGAGGCGACAGATGTAAATGCAGTGGTTTAGCAACTGACTTTCAGGGAGGTTCATTCTGCTGCGGGCAGGTAAAGGCAGTGCGAAGCTATAGTCATTCCCCAAACCGTTAAAATAATATCTGCTGTGTACGGCAATAGTACGAACAAAAATAGATAAACTGTTAGAGCATGAATGTTGAGGAAATTTATAATTTACGCACATCGCTTACATATATCCTCACCATTGAGCGATTACAGTACAGTGTACCTGCAGGAATTAATCACTTGGTATTTACATAGTGTGTGAACTAAACATATTTGTGTGTAAATTTTTTAAAGTTTTATTTTAAATTTTGTGGGGATTCACAGCCTCCAAATGCTTAAAAAAAAAAACATGGTCCGTATAGGCTGCAATGTAGACGACATTTTTTTAATAGTACAGGGTTATTACAAATGATTGAAGTGATTTCACAGTTCTACAATAACTTTATTATTTGAGATATTGTCAAAATGCTTTGCACACACATACAAAAACTCAAAAAGTTTTTTTAGGCATTCACAAATGTTCGATATGTGCCCCTTTAGTTATTCGGCAGACATCAAGCCAATAATCAAGTTCCTCCCACACTCGGCGCAGCATGTCCCAATCAATGAGTTCGAAAGCATCGTTGATGCCAGCTCGCAGTTCTGGCACGTTTCTTGGTAGAGGAGGTTTAAACACTGAATCGTTCACATAAGCCCACAGAAAGAAATCGCATGGGGTTAAGTCGGGAGAGCGTGGAGGCCATGACATGAATTGCTGATCATGATCTCCACCACGACCGATCCATCAGTTTTCCAATCTCCTGTTTAAGAAATGCCGAACATCATGATGGAAGTGCGGTGGAGCACCACACTGTTGAAAGATGAAGTCGGCGCTGTCGGTCTCCAGTTGTAGCATGAGCCAATTTTCCGCGGGCTACGCGTGAAACTTGCCCGCACGCGTTCAACCGTTTCTTCGCTCACTGCAGGCCGACCCGTTGATTTCCTCTTACAGAGGCATGCAGAAGCTTTAAACTGCGCATACCATCGCCGAATGGAGTTAGAAGTTGGTGGATCTTTGTTGAACTTCGCCCTGAAGTGTCGTTGCACTGTTATGACTGACTGATTCGAGTGCATTTCAAGCACGACATACGCTTTCTCGGCTCCTGTCGCCATTTTGTCTCACTGCGCTCTCGAGCGCTGTGGCGGCAGAAACCTGAAGTGCGGCTTCAGCCGAACAAAACTTTATGAGTTTTTCTACGTATCTGTAATGTGTCGTGACCATATGTCAATGAATGGAGCTACAGTGAATTTATGAAATCGCTTCCATCATTTTAATAGCCCTGTATTATTAACTAATTTCGACGACGTGTCATTTTAAAGATATATCATGTATACATTTTACGCGTAGGGCAAAATAATTTGATAATTACGAAATGTAATATGCAGTTAGCTAATTTCCACGACTTGTCATTTTCAGGCAATATAACGTGTACTCCTTGCGCGTAGGGAAAAATAATTTGACAGTTACAACGTGTAATATGTAATAGTATACATGTACCTGAAAATGACAAGTCTTCGAAATTAGCTAATTGCACGATTTAAATAAAGATCGTTCGCACTACAGCCCACTGAGGATCACCTTTTCTTTTATTAGGTATTTGTGCGTGTGAAACCTTCCCGTCTCCTCTATATATCTTTTGTTACGCAACCTTCCCTTCTACAATAACCTACGAAACCTTCCCTTAGGATTTCTATCTCTTGCTTAATCATAACAAATGAAATCTTCCCTATGAAATAAATTCTCTTTCTCAATAATAGCAAGTGCAATCTTCGCATACAAATTTAAATTCTGCTTATTAAAAGTGATTTGCTGATTATTTCGACGAAACATAGAATGTGTCGTCGTCGTGGCCCTCAGCCGTTACCTGCAATAACTTAAAACTGTTCCTTACCTTTTTAACTGTTACTGGATCGCCATCTGACTGCAACATCGAACTGCGACGTGAATATACTTACTCATTTTTACTATTATCTATTAGCAGCTGGTGGGCTGTCATTATAAGTTGCTGTATTTATTACCAAAGCTGAAGTTATTCTTTAATAGCAAAGCTGACGTTATGCTTTAATTAATTTGACTGAAGTTACGTAATTCATAGTTAAACATTTTCTTGACAACAATAAAATCTTGCAAAGTTCTACGTTGATGGTTTTTGGGATGGATTATAATCAGTAATGCAATATTGCTGGCAAAAATTATTTATATTTTGAAAACGATCCTTCAAATATTTACTGTTGGTAATTAAATGATTTTACAAACGTTCAAATGGGACTTACTTTTTACAATAATCTTACAACTAGAATTGCGCAAACATACCTTCAGTAGTCTTGAGTTTCTCAAAAAAAAAAAAAAAAAAAATAATTCAATAATATTAGTTCCTCTTAGTATAATAGTTAGCTGACGTCTCTGTACATCCGTTTTTAATCTCTTGTAAATCATACCTCGTGGCTGGCAGGCACACGGCTCCTCTCAACCTCTCCCTTCAGACCTGATACCGACTCGCTTCACATCTCGCTTACTACTACTGACTTCCTACGAACGCAAAGTGCGGTCTCTCCCGCCAACAATCCTTCCTGGTGCAGACAGTCCCTGCTACCATTACAAAATGTATTAATGCGCGGTGTTTCCCGTTCTTTTATTAAAATATATATATATACGCGGTCTCTCCCGCCTTTGTTAGAATTATATCAAGATGTGGTCTCTCCCGTCAACAATACTTTGGTGCAGACATTCCCTGCTAACACAATTATTTCCAAAATGACAAATATTAATTATTCCTACTTAATCCTATTAATAAAATATAAGCATCTTTTATAAATTGTGGTTTGACAATAGACAATAGAAATATACACGTCTTACACGTGTTTGTCATTATCTTCGTCAAATGAAACAAACTGAGTAGCACTTCAGCCAATGACGATATTGTGGTGCTGAAGTAAAGTCATCCAGTTCGATGTACGACGCCGTTCATAAATGAAACGAGACTAAAGGTGAAAACTGATGTTAGTTATTTATCCCTATATCTATAAGGACATACAAGGATTAAGAAAAGAATTGCTCGTGGGCTTATTTATAGAACGAGGGCTAGAAAGGAGTTGTTTCCTAGAAAGGAACGCTCTACAGTGTTCTGTTCGTTCTGTTCAAGTAAACTTGCTCTTGATATCATCAGAATGTTACAAATCATTATAGATTTGACACTATTATTGATAATTATTTGTTTTACAAGGAGGAGGAGGAGGAGGAGATTAGTGTTTAACGTCCCGACGACAACGAGGTCATTAGAGGCGGAGCGCAAGCTCGGGTGAGGGAAGGATGGGGCAGGAAATCGGCCGTGCCCTTTCAAAGGAACCATCCCGGCATTTGCCTGAAGCGATTTAGGGAAATCACGGAAAACCTAAATCAGGATGGCCGGACGCGGGATTGAACCGTCGTCCTTCCGAATGCGGGTCCAGTGTCTAACCACTGCGCCACCTCGCTCGTTTGTTTTACAAGGCACGTACAGATTATATTTTCCACCCTTTTTGTAAAATATTAGCCGACCGGAGTGGCCGAGCGCTTCTAGGCGCTACAGTCTGGAACCGCGTGACCGCTACGTTCGCATGTTCGAATCCTACCTCGGGCATGGATGTGTGTGATGTCCTTAGGTTAGTTAGGTTTAAGTAGTTCTAAATTCTAGGGGACTGATGACCTCAGAAGTTAAGTCCCACGGTGCTCAGAGCAATTTGAACTATTTGTAAAATGTTATCGTACCCGCCTACTATTAAACATATCGTAGCAAAGTAATCTTTCAAACAAATATTCGTCAGGTACATCACAGACAACTGAAAGCATCAGCTGGATGCACAGCAACAATAAAATGAACAGAGGAGTTAAGTTTGGTTACAAAAGCTCTTTTAAATATTTTTAAACCTTACGAAACATCTGAAACGGGATGATTACAATCAGCACGTAGTTTTAGTTTTTACATGAAGTAGTGAGCTATCGACTTCTGGTGAGAAAACCAAAAGATTAATTTTGGTTTACCCAGCGAGAAATGGAGAGGTGGACTATGGGTATTCATAAGGGAGACAGAAAACGTACAATGAATCGGTGAATATACTCGAGTGGAAGATGTAATTGTGATTGTAGTGGAAGTGAAATCGGTGTGGTCAGACGCGCAGCAATACAAGAGTTTAGCAGCCGTGTGAATTGATGTAGTGTACGATCTAACTGAATATGTGAAGCAGCGACATGGATGCATGTGACCAAATATCATAATGGAAGGGGAAATCTGGAGGGAGCTTTTCGCCAGAAATGGATGTGCAGTGTCTTATGATGACGATAGGTATGAGGATGGTGGTTACATCTCCATCCATCGCTCTGACGGTATTCGTGTGAACGCTGCTAATCAATTGAATAAAAGGAGGTATGGCAAATCTGACTCTCATCGATCAGTGTAGAGTTTACGTCTACATCTACACTCCTCAAGTCAGTGTGAACTACATGTCAGAGGGAACGTCCCACTGTGCCAGTTACTATAGCTTTTTCTTGTTCAAGTATGGAATACGAGAAGAATTATTCTGTAAGTGGCTCCGTGGGTGTGTAATCAAACTCATCTTGCATTTACGATCCCTACGGGAGCGATACAGTAGGGGGAGTGGGTTATAACATATTCCCGGTTCTTGAAACTAGGTATTCTCGGGATATTATGAAACTTATTCGCAGACTACGACTTCATTTGACGACAGATGTACTGGGTACTGGTACCATCTAACAGTGAAACATGAAAATTTGTATCAGATTGCGACTCGAACCCTCACAAGTTTTCGAGTCTCACTAATAGATTATATCTCTACTAAGTACAGCTGACATTAAATGAATTCTGCTTATAAGTTTCGTAATATTTAATACAGCTGTGGGTCGTCAGTAACGTCTGTTCCTTCAGACATGCAAGACAAAAACACTTTGCGAAAATAGTCTGTGCCTATCTTCAAGAGTATGCCAGTTCAGTTTTTTCAGAATTTCTGTAACTCTCCATTCCTGTAACACTATCCCATGGATCAAACAAACCTGTGACCATTCGTGCTGAGCTACTCTTTGTAGGTTCAGTATCCCCTGTTGGGCCTATTTGCTATGTGTTCCACACAGTAGAGCAGTATTCTTGGACCGATTGTACGAGTGATCCTTCGTAGAGTGACAGCATTTGCCCAGTACTTTCCTATGAGTAAAAGTCGACCACCTGCTTTAGCCACAAAACTGAGCATCTACTGGACACGGTGGCATCACAGTTGAAATGACACACTTCCCCCAATCATAACAGATATCTTCAACCATTTCTTAACCACAAGTGTTTTCCCTGAGGCCTGGAAGCACGGAGTAGGTAAGCCACTACCTAGAAAGAACGTTGACAAAGCATCCTCTGACTACCGAGCCATTCATATTCCTCTTCCACTGCCTAAGACTTAGAACATATAGTCCATGACCAGTCACCAGAAAAACTAACCGGAAACAACCTACTAGAAGAATACCAGTTTCCATAAACATTGCGGCACGACTTCCCTCTTAATACAGGTCAATGATGACCTGAATCTCGTCATGGATGCACAAATTCAACAGAGTAAAGTCTTTGCCGAAGTATAACGAGCAGATGCACATTTTATTTTATCTGTTATTACTTTTATGTTGTAATTTCATGTGCTGACACATTACGTGACCTTGCAGATTTGTTCCTCAGTATGGTCGTACGGAACTAGACGCGTAAAACAAAAATAAAATAAAAAAGTAAATAAATACGTAAGAAAATAAAATGAAGACAAGCTTACTCTGTAATAGGTTGTAATGAAAGATGAAAGTCAGTTCGGGTGTTGGTGTGATGTAGTAAGTACACTGATGGAGTGAAAACATTATGGCCGTCTGTTTAATAGCAAGCTGGTCCACATCTGGAAAGAAATACAGCAGGTTTTGGACGAGTACTTGCTAGGTTCCCGGAGGTCTACGCACAGGCCACGTAATTCCCGTAGACTGCGGGCCTGTGGTTTCTGGGTGCGGAGCTGGTGCGCGATAACGTCCCAGATGGGATCCATCGGATGCACATCAGGAGAACCTGGTGACCGAGACAAGAACGCTACTTCACCACTGCAACGCGAGTCTGGTATTGTGAGACTGACAGTTATCCTGTAGGAAGATCTCAGCGCCGTCGGAGAAGACATCAAGCGTGAAAAGACGCAAGTGGTCCGTAATAATGTTCCGTACTTTACTGTTGTCATCCTGCTTCGACTTACTGACACAGGTCCTACGGAAGCAAAGGTGAATGTCCTCCGCAGTATAATACTGCTGCCACTGGCGTGCGTCAGCGACGCAGAGCGTGTTCTAGGCGGTCGACCACCTGGATGGCGGCGTATCCTTACACGACCGTAAGCAGAACAGGCAACACTTTTCCATTGATCCGTGGTCCAGTTTTGATGACCCTTTGCCCAATGCAGTTGTAAATGCCGAGGTCGCTGGGTCAAGACGGCAGCACGTAGGGATAGTCTGCAGTGGAGGTCCACGTTCATCAGTGTACGAGGAATGCTATGCTGCCACACATCGGACACAAAGCAGTTCGGATTCGAGTTGCAGCTTGTACTGCACTCACGAAGATGTATTTAAGTAATGACAAAAGCAGTGTGATATCTTTCAGCGTGCCCAGAGAAATGGACACTGAAGAGACAAAGAAACTGGTACACCTGCCTAATATAGCGTAGAATTTTAGAACATGTTTTTTGCTCGAATATCATGTCGTTTTTGGAAACTCAGAATCTACTATGTAGGAATCAACATGGATTCCGGAAACAGCGATCGTGTGAGACCCAACTCGCTTTATTTGTTCATGAGACCCAGAAAATATTAGATATAGGCTCCCAGGTAGATGCTATTTTTCTTGACTTCCGGAAGGCGTTCGATACAGTTCCGCACTGTCGCCTGATAAACAAAGTAAGAGCCTACGGAATATCAGACCAGCTGTGTGGCTGGATTGAAGAGTTTTTAGCAGACAGAACACAGCATGTTGTTATCAACGGAGAGACGTCTACAGACGTTAAAGTAACCTCTGGTGTGCCACAGGGGAGTGTTATGGGACCATTGCTTTTCACAATATATATAAATGACCTAGTAGATAGTGTCGGAAGTTCCATGCGGCTTTTCGCGGATGATGCTGTAGTATATAGAGAAGTTGCAGCATTAGAAAATTGTAGCGAAATGCAGGAAGATCTGCAGCGGATAGGAACTTGGTGCAGGGAGTGCCAACTGACCCTTAACATAGACAAATGTAATGTATTGCGAATACATAGAAAGAAGGATCCTTTATTGTATGATTATATGATAGCGGAACAAACACTGGTAGCAGTTACTTCTGTAAAATATCTGGGAGTATGCGTGCGGAACGATTTGAAGTGGAATGATCATATAAAATTAATTGTTGGTAAGGCGGGTACCAGGTTGAGATTCACTGGGAGAGTCCTTGGAAAATGTAGTCCATCAACAAAGGAGGTGGCTTACAAAACACTCGTTCGACCTATACTTGAGTATTGCTCATCAGTGTGGGATCCGTACCAGATCGGGTTGACGGAGGAGATAGAGAAGATTCAAAGAAGAGCGGCGCGTTTCGTCACAGGGTTATTTGGTAACCGTGATAGCGTTACGGAGATGTTTAACAAACTCAAGTGGCAGACTCTGCAAGAGAGGCGCTCTGCATCGCGGTGTAGCTTGCTCGCCAGGTTTCGAGAGGGTGCGTTTCTGGATGAGGTATCGAATATATTGCTTCCCCCTACTTATACCTCCCGAGGAGATCACGAATGTAAAATTAGAGAGATTAGAGCGCGCACAGAGGCTTTCAGACAGTCGTTCTTCCCGCGAACCATACGCGATTGGAACAGGAAAGGGAGGTAATGACAGTGGCACGTAAAGTGCCCTCCGCCACACACCGTTGGGTGGCTTGCGGAGTATAAATGTAGATGTAGATGTAGAGCGCCCGCGAGCACGCAGAAGTGCCGCAGCACGACGTGGCATGTCTCAAGTACTACTGGAGGGAGCTGACACCATGAATCCTGCAGGGCTGTCCATAAATCCGTAAGAGTACGAGGGAGTGGAGATCTCTTCTGAACAGCACGTTGCAACGCATGCCAGATATGCTCAACAATAATGTTCACGTCTGGGGAGTGTTGTGGCCAGCGGAATAGTTTAAACTAAGTCTTCCTGGAGCCACTCTGTAGCAATTCTGGACGAGTGGAATGTCGCATTGCCCTGCTGGAATTGTCCAAGTCCGTCAGAATGCACAATGAACACAAATGCATGCACGTGATCAGACAGGATTCTTACGTACGTGTCACTTGTCAGAGTCGTACCTAGACGTATCAGGTGTCCCACATCACTCCAACTGCACACGCCCCACACCATTACAGAGTCTCCACCAGCTTGAACAGTCCCCTGCTGACATGCAGGTTCCATGGATTCATGGGGTTGTCTCCATACCTGTACACGTCCAACCGCTCGACAGAATTTGAAACGAGACTCACCCGACCAGGCAACATGTTTCCAATCATCAAGAGTGCAATGTCGGAGTTGACAGGCCCAAGCGAGGTGTGAAGCTTCGTGCCGTGCAGTCATCAAGGGTACAGGAGTGGGCGTTCGGCTCCAAAAGCCCATATCGATGTTGTTTCGTTGAATGGTTCACACGCTGACAGTTGCTGATGGCCTAGCACTGTAATCTGCAGCAATTGGCGGATGGGTTGCACTTCTGTCATGTTGAACGATTCTCTTCCGTCGTCGTTGGTCCCGTTCTTGCAGGATCTTTCTGTGGCCACACTTTATGTTTTACCTGGTTCCTGATATTCACGAAACACTCGTGAAATCATCGTACGGGAAAATACCCACTTCATCGCTATCTCGGAGATGCTGTGTCCCATCGCTCGTACTCCGACTATAATACCACGTTCAAACTCACTTAAATCTTGAAAACCTACCAGTGTGGCAGCAGTAACCGATCTAACAGCTGCGCCAGACACTTGTCGTCTTACATAGGCGTTGCCGAACGCAGCGCCGTGTTTTCCCAGTATCCCTATCTCTGTATTTGACTGTCCACTTCCACATCAATTTTTTTGGCGCAACAGTGTATGAGTGACAAGGGAAAACATTTCTGACACACTGCTGCTCACAACTGACGCGGAATGATCTCAGGAGTGCGTCAGAGAAACCACGTCTTTCCTTATGGCGTTGATTTCCACACATTTCGTGGTGGAATTCAACAGTTCGCATTGCAATGAGAAACATGAATACGTTGCAGACAACTTTTGACACTGTTGACGCCTCCTGGGCCTTTCAGTCCTTCTCGTCTGACTTCACGTGGCCGAAATCTCGCTTAACATCATCTTACCCGTTTGGATTGTAGTGCGACAGCAACTTTTGCTCTGGCGTACAGGATGGAGACAACTTGGGACCACTTAAAACCATCTGACGGCATTTGAACGTGATCTGAAGGGGCACACGGTGCTTATTCTTTTTCAGCCCATCTGTTCCACGCCCTCTTGTGGCGTGATCATGGAGGGTCGCGACATTGGCAGATGTGTGAATGACATGGCAAAGGATCACTGTAGGGGTGCCCAGTTTGGCATAACCTTCGGCACCACCGCACATAATTGAGAATCTGACAAATGTGCCTCTACTGGAAAGCATGTGAAGTAGTCCTTAGCGCCTGCAGTCAGGCAACTGGCATCGGTGGTCTGTCAAGTGGTTTCACACCCGCAGGCATCTAGGGCTACTTCACACTTTTTCTTTGAAAGTGCGTATTGTTAAATTTCTCAGAAAAAATATGGGGGAATTCCGCTGAGGATTTTCGTGAACACGGAAATCGTAGAGGTACCCTTTGCCTTCTTATTCAACCAAGTGCCAAACTGCACCCCTCCGTCATCACATCACAGGAGTGAGTAAAACGGGAAAACTGAAAAACATTCTGCTTGGGATCACATTCAAACTTCGTCAAATGCTTTAGGACGGTGGTCAGAAGCTCCACCTTGTACATCAGACCTAAAATTGCTGTCGTACTGCACTCGAAAGGTACGAGATCATGTTCAGTGGGGTTGCTAACGCATGATGACCTTATAGAAAGGTTGGAGTGTTAGGGATATGTCAAGAACGTCGTCGTGTTGCGCATCGCACTGCAAACTGTCTTTTTTGACTGCGAAATGTTCGGAAATCTATGTCCCAAGGAAAGAGGGTTTTCACTGACGCCCTTTATGACACCCTCTGAGGCCTTTTCGTGTGGACTGTGAGTGGCGGTGTGTCTTCAATGTTTCCTTCGGCCAGCCATTAGGAAATCACGGGACTTTAACGCTGTAGGTCACGGTTCTGTCCTCCAACCCCACGACGATAAAAGAAGGTGTGAAATGTGGGTAAGAGGGGCAGTGACGAGCTTCCCACGGCGGCGTTGGGCTGAATTGTGGCGAAATTTGGTGCCAATGTGACGTCGTCAACCCCTTTTGCGCGCCACACGGACTCCTGAGCTGTGGCCTAGTTTTCTCACGTGTCGGCACCTTGCTGCATGAAGCTCCGGCGAGCCACAGTGTGACGTCACAGGGACTCACGATTTTACTCCATCAATTAAGATTGTCAACAATTTCGTGCCAAATTTCAAACCTGTGGGCCGCGATGGGAGACAATTACGGGGTTTCGAAAGAGTGATTAGTACGACAATCTATAAAATGAAGTCAAAACTTTAAAACAAACGTTGTCAAGCACTGTAATTTAAAACATCAAGGTTGACAAGGTTGTACTATGTAACATAGTAAGAGATGTTTAATTGCAGACTCCCTACGCACTATTTACAACACGTACACCTTTCTATCTCATTAAATACTCCTCTGATATCCTGATAAACTTGTCCTGTCCCGTTTCACCATGCGTGTATATTTCTAATTCCTCGAGTATATTCACAACTCTTCCTTTTTTGGTAGTGTGCAGAATTTGTAGGGCTATGGTGGCGTTTGAAATAGTGTGGGCTCTTCCGTTCAAGTGTATCCTCACTGGGGAGCTATCGTCCTCAGTCAATCTAGTGTGCTTTTTTGGTATGGTGTTGAAGTTATGTTCCTCTGACCTAAATAAAATTTCTGGCTACCTTCATAGTTAGATATCACACCTTGATAAAAGGGTCGACTGTGCTCCTTGGGTGGCGCACCAATCGGTCCAGTGTATGCTTAATGGGAAAACTTACACTACTGGCCACAGCATTTGGAGGCTGTGAACCCCCACAAAATTAAAAATTAAACTTTCAAAAATTTACACACAAATATGTTTAGTTCACACACTATGTAAATACCAAGTGATTAATTCCTGCAGGTACACTGGTCAGGTACACTTGCTACACCAAGAAGAAATGCAGATGAGAAACAGGTATTCATTGGACAAATATATTATACTACAACTGACATATGATTACATTTTCACGCAATTTCGGTGCATAGATCCTGAGAAATCAGTACCCAGAACAACCACCTCTGGCCGTAATAACAGCCTTGATACGCCTCGGCATTAACTCAAACAGAGCTTGGATGGCGTATACAGGTACAGCTGCCAATGCAGCTTCAACACGATACCCCAGTTCATCAAGAGCAGTGACTGGCGTATTGTGACGAGCCAGTTGCTCGGCCACCACTGACCAGACGTTTTCGGTTGGTGAGAGATCTGGAGAATGTGCTGGCCAGGACAACACTCGATCATTTTCTGTATACAGAAAGGCCCGTACAGGACCTGCAACATGCAGTCGTGTATTATCCTGCTGAAATGTAGGGTATCGCAGGGATCAAATTAAGGGTAGAGCCACGGGTCGTAACACACCTGAAATGTAACGTGCCGTCAATGCGAAAAAGAGGTGGCCGTGACGTGTAACCACTGGTACCCCATACCATCACGGCGGGTGATACACCACTATGGCGATGACGAATACACGCTTTCAATGTGCGTTCCCCGGGATGTAACCAAACACGGGTGCGACCAAAATGATGCTGTACACAGAACCTGGATTCATCCGAAAAAATGACGTTTTGCCATTCGTGCACCCAGGTTAGTCGTTGAGTATATCATCACAGGCGCTCCTGTCTGTGATGCAGCGTGTAGGTTCAAATGGCCCTGAGCACTATGGGACTTAACTTCTGAGGTCATCAGTCCCCTAGAACTTAGAACTACTTAAACCGAACTAACCTAAGGACATCACACACATCCATGTCCGAGGCAGGATTCGAACCTGCGACCATACCGGTCGGGCGGTTCCAGGCTATAGCGCCTAGAACTGCTCGGCCATCTCGGCCGGCGCAGCGTCAAGGGTAACCGCAGCCATGGTATCCGAGCTGATAGTCAATGCTGCTGCAAAAGTCATCGAACTGTTCGTGCAGATGGTTGTTGTCGTGTAAACGTGCCCATCTGTTGACTCAGGGATCGAGACGAGGCTGCACGATCCGTTAGAGCCATGTGGATAAGATGCCTGTCATCTCAACTGCTAGTGATACGAGGCCGTTGGGATCCAGCACGATGTTCCGTATTACCCTCCTGAACCCACCGATTCCATATTCTGCTAACAGTCATTGGATCTCGACCAACGCGAGCAGCAATGTCGCGATACGATAAACCGCAATCGCGATAGGCTACAATCCGACCTTTATCAAAGTCGGAAACGTGATGGTACGCATTTCTCCCCCTTACACGAGGTATCACAGCAACGTTTTATCAGGCAACGCCGGTCAACTACTGTTTGTGCATGAGAAATCGGTTGGAAACTTTCCTCATGTTGGCACGTTGTAGTTGTCGCCACCGGCGCCAACCTTGTGTGAATGCTCTGAAAAGCTAATCATTTGCATATCACAGCATCTTCTTCCTCTCGGTTAAATTTCGCGTCTGTAGCACGTCATCTTCGTTGTGTAGCAATTTTCAATGTCCAGTGGTGTATAATTTCAAGCAGGTGCTATTCTGTCCGAGATTGTACCAATGTGCGGTACCGAGACGTATTTCGTTTTCCTCCCTATGTCTTTTTCTTTATCCTGGGTAATTAACGTATCAATTGTCACTCCACTTTTCTTTCATTTATTCGCGTACATTTTACCTCTCACGTGTTGTTTGCAATCGTTGTTTTGAGCTCCCTGGCTCAAAATTTCCAGTTATTTGTCCAACTGGTTGCTTTGTATTGAAATGCTAGTAGGACGATGTTCTTGTTCTATTTAAGGACGTGGGACTATGCACTTGAAAATGGCTAACGGCCGAACTCAGTTGATTGAGGTGTAAACAGTGATTCTGTAACTACCAGCAGGGAAAATGGAATTATCCGTCAGTAAATTTCTTGGCTGTGGAGCCCGAAATAAATAAACAACTAACGCACTCCTCTGTTATTGTTCGCCGGCCGGTGTGGCCGTGCGGTTAAAGGCGCTTCAGTCTGGAACCGCGTGACCGCTACGGTCGCAGGTTCGAATCCTGCCTCGGGCATGGATGTGTGTGATGTCCTTAGGTTAGTTAGGTTTAATTAGTTCTAAGTTCTAGGCAACTGATGACCTCAGAAGTTGAGTCGCATAGTGCTCAGAGCCATTTGAACCATTTGTTATTGTTCATGAATACAGCATGCAGTAAACATCTGTTGTTACTGAAAACCGTTTCTCATATATGCGTAAGGGCAACGCATACATTACTTCTAGTTGTTTTATCTCTACCCTTACCTGCATAATGGAAGACTATTAACCAACACGAGAAATGGCAGACATTAACTCCTGTTATAGTGTGACAAAAGGAAGCGACTGACAGACGCTCGCTCTCTAGTTACAACACCAGCTGGTAGTGGCAAACCTCCCACCACTCGTACTCCTAGCTTGAAGGAACGAGCATCGCAAGGGGTAGAAGGAGGTTCTGCAACTCTTATACATAGAACTTGAGCATCTAACCTGCAGTCTGGGCGTTCCTGCATAAAAAAATTGCTATACACGCAGCGTGTCCAAGCCCTTCAGCCACAAGGCTTGCGTGTCAGAAAGCAGTTCTACCAATGGTTGTTGCAAAGACGTGATGAAGACCCACTTTTCACAACAAAAATACTGTTCGCAGATGAGGCTGATTTCATGCGATATGGGATCGATAATTTTCGAAAAATCTTCAAATTTGGGTGAAATCGTATGGGACTTAAATGCTAAGGTCATCAGTCCCTAAGCTTACACACTGCTTAACCTAAATTATCCTAAGGACAAACACACAACCATGCCCGATGGAAGACTCGAACTTCCGCCGGGACCAGCCGCACAGTCCATGACTTAGATCGCTCGGCTAGTCCCGCGCTGCTGATAATTTTCACAACCTACATGTACAGAGTGATGGAAATCCAAAATCAATTTGCCTATCGTATTTCTTAGGTCTTTCGAACTTTGTCTGCTGAAATGATACTTTACAGATGTATAAAAAAGGAGTATCAGTTTTAATTAACTCGCGAAAATGTTCTAAATAATTTTACGTGTGTACATTAATTTTTATATTAATTGAAAGAAACGATGTACTAATGAGGGGATGTATTTTTAATTATTCGTAAATTATTTTGTAAAGGAGGATTTATGAGCTAAAATGTGTAAAGAAAACTCTTTGAAACAACACGTAGTAGGTACGTTCGTTTGTCTAACGAAGTATAAAAGCGGAACGCGGCTTGTTCTCTCTCTCTCTCTTTTGTCCTCCGCTACCGAGGTAAGCAGTGTGTCACTTGCGTAACTTGTACGCTTTTATGAATAATTACGTTAATTTTATGTTAAGTAGCCGTGTTTCACTTGAAGATCCCTTTCCTTGCTATTCATGTTACATGTGATTTTATGATGCATTGTTTAGTTCAGTTTCAGGCTGCATCGAAGAGAAGTTGCCTGTTAATTTTTTGGTGGTCACGGCCGATTACTGTTAGCGCCCATTCCCTGTTTAATCCATCAGATTTCAATTCATACGTCACTGTGATCATATTTACCCACCTTTTTCTCTCGAAATCCGTGCAATGTTATTACGCGAATCGCGTAATATTCAGATTGGTCATTGACTTCCAAACAGTGTCGTCTACCAACGCATACGCCGGTCTGGTGTACTGACGATGCTGCGGGTCAGAGTTCAGCTTAGTTAAAAAAAGGAGTAAAATATTTCTGTGCCATGTTTTACTATTTCAGTACTATTTCCTCCAGCAAGACAAGAAATATTCTTGAAGTGTTCTCAGCCAGTACTGACCAAATACTCAGTGCTTTCTTAAGTCATGTTTACTACCAGAGACAAAATCTATTAACATTCCATTTTTAACTAATTAATTCATATCTATCTAACGAATAATAATACAAAATATCTTTTTCCTTAATTGAGAAAAACTACACTGCCGCATCTTGTAGGTCGCTCATGAAAGCAAAGATCTTGCAACAGAAGAGATGTTTGACCCTAGTCAAGATGAAAAATACAAATAGCTCTCAAGGTATGCATTTCCGGACCTTTGATTATTGGATATTTTTTCTTGTATTGGCACACCCTACCATGTCCTAACTGGAAATGGAGGAAAAAATGTCCTATGAACAAGTATCCTAAAATAGACGGTGTGCGTGCAACAACAAATCGTCCCGGAACACAGTACAGAGGTGCATCGCATCACCGTCACAACAAATGTTCAAAGTGACCTCCACGGGACTGAGGTAATAGGGATAGTAGCGACTGTCACGCAGAATATGAAATCGTTCTTTGGCTTACACCATGTTGGCTGGCCGCTGTGGCCGAGCGATTGTAGACGCTTCAGTCCGGAACCGCGCTGCTGCTACGGTCGCAGGTTCCAAACCTGCCTCAGGCATGGATGTGTGTGATGTCCTTAGGTTAGTTAAGTTGTAAGTCTAGGGGCTGATGACCTCAGATGTTAAGTCCTGTACTGGTAGATAGGACAATTTGGCTGTGGAAGTGGAAGGGTAGCCCACAACATAGACAGACAACAGTATTCACAATTACAAGCACCCAAGCTTTAATGATATTCCAGCAATAAAGGCTCCTAACAAACCTCAATTAAGCAAGGACATAAACTTGGTTACGAACATATGTTAACCTTCAACCAGTGAATAGCCCCAATAAAGAATTACAAATCAATAAAACGTAGATAAAGGACTGCTTTACAAGAATGCTTAAATTAAGTAAAGTCATGAAAGCTAAGTTACAAATTTTATGTTAAGCCTCAACAGGTGATTAACCCGCAATAAAGAATTCTCTTTAAAATAAAACATAGACACGAAAATGCCTTACAAAAATGCTTGAATTGTGTAAAATCATGAAAAGCTGAGTTACAACTTTTCTCACAAACTACTTAGGAATTTGCAGCAAATAGACAAGTTTGATCTGTTTAACCATAGGGTAACTGCCAAGTCCAAGCGACCGAAGCCACTCAGAGCGGACGACCGCCCCAACGCTGGTCATCAACAGACATCGTCACGGCCCAGTGGCCTCCGTGCTAAAACAGACTAACGTTTCTGTAAGCGACCGACAGCAACACAGGAGTAACAGTGACTGAAAGTCGGCGCACGCCTTACGAAACACGGCACACCCTGAAGCGGGAGCAGGCACAGCTGACCAGCGGCCATACAACCGCGAGCAAACAAATCTCACGCCGCCCGTACTAACGCGGGAAATGATAGCGAGCGACAAGACGCCACGCGCAAAGGAGCAACCGTGCCTACCCCTCGACCAAACGCTAGATCAATTAAGTTAGGTCCAGTAAAGATTTACCAACGAATTTACCTTCAAACCAACTTCCGGACCACAGGCGGAAATTAGTAAACTTGGCATAAGTTTTCATCAGACCGATAAACAAGAAATCACACAGTTGCCAAAAATACAGTCACGATACGCAAGCCCTTCAAGACCTTGCTATGTTACTCACAGTTATCATTAACGGCGAAACATACACAAATGAGTGACAAGAAATTCACAATTGAAAGCAAAAAAACAACACACCACAAAAGTTAAATTAATTAATTTGCAGACGAGCCAGTCACTGAAAGCTGAGTTCCACAAGATTAGGACTAACCTCACTCGGCAACAAGACATTTGTGTGCGTGATAACTAGGTTGCCTAAACAGGACTCCCAAACCCAAAACAACAGGTCACACGTTAGGTGTCTTGTTCTCGGATACTAGGCACCACCGGGCTAAGACAATCGCGATGAAAACAAAAATCTCTGAAATTACAGCTGCCTGCAGCAAAACAAATGAGTCAGGGTGCATGAACGTAAAGCACAAGCCACCGTTCCAGCCGGAGCGTAACCTTTTCAGTGCACGTACGGACAGAACAGCACACGTAGGCATAAAGGGAGCAGCAGATGCGTACCGAGCAAACTGTACTGCGCCAAAACACGACCCACGTCACGTCCACAAACCGGAGCACTGCTCCCGGAGCTGGTGTCTGCTCGCTGGACTGCCGCAACTCTCTGTCCCCCGAAAAGCGATGCTGACTGCCGCCTTGCTCAACGCTCCCTTCTCGGCCGTGCGCAACAACTCTTCCCTTGTCGCCTCAGAGTGCGGCCGCAGTGTCCGTTCTCCCCTGCTGTCCGCCCCAGACTCTCTTTACTCGCACTCACTCCCCCGTTAGGACCCGCTCCGACAGGAGGCGCTCGCGATCGCCCGTAGTGCCAATCTCATCCAGAGGAGTAATCGAGAACGTCTTACGCCCGAGAGCCGCGCTACGGCTCAAGTCCCACAGTGCTTAGAGCCATTTGAACCATTTTTTTTTTTTTTGAGCTGGAACACGTGTGTTCAAAGGCATTGGACATTCTCCACTCAGATCAACACACCTTTGACAGAGAAGAAATGTACCACCCATATCATAAATGAGAAGTCCCAAACGTGCCTCCTGCAATTCAGCAACATTCCATCGAAATTAGGCAGAAAGTTAGAAGAATTTGTGTCAAAGGATTGCTATCCCCAACGCAAAGACTTCCTATAATTCTTCATGCTTTCCCGGCAATCTGTTGACATCTTGTATATTCGGGAATCCAGCCGGATGTTCGCGTCGTTCTTGCACGATATTTCAACAGCGTGCCTCGCTGTCTTCTTCAGGTGCTACCTGAGACTGGTCCTTGGGTCGGTCGAGTCCACGGCCGTTCTCTCGGTCTCCAGCCGTGAGACAAGGTGTCTGACATTGGAGACCAGATCTGACACACCCCAGATCATGAACTCGACTGCAGAAGACGGCCAGTTTTTCGACATTGGAATTGTCGAGGTCTGCAAAGTAGCTATTAGTTACTGCAATCTCCTCCTCGTTTGAATGAACTCGTCCCGCGAGCCATTTCTTCAAATTGGGGAACAAACAGTAGTCCGAGAGAGCCAAGTCTGAAGAACAGGGAGGATGTGAAACGAGCTGGAATCCTATTTCCATTAATTTTGCGACCACAACTGCTGAGGTGTGTGCTGGTACATTGTCATGATGGGAAAGGACTTTTTGCGGTCCAATCGCCGGCGTTTCTCTTGCAGCTCGGTTTTCTAGCGGTCCAGTAACGATGAATAATATGCACCTGTAATAGTTTTATCCTTTTCCGGATAGTCGATGAGGATAATCCATTGCGAATCCCAAAAGAAAGTCGCCATAACCTTTCAGACCGAAGGAATGGTCTTCGCCTTTTTTTTGGTGCAGACTCTCTCTTCGTAACCAATTGTTTAGATTGTTCTTTGGTCTCAGGAGTATAGTATTGTATCCATGTTTCATCTAACATGACGAAACGAAGCTTAAAGTCCTGCGGATTCTTCCTGAACAGCTGCAAACTATCCTTGCAACACTTCACACGATTTCGGTTTTGGTCAAGAGTGAGTAATCGCGGAACCCGTCTTGCGGATAGCTTTCTAATGTGCAAATGTTTATGCAAACTATTATGTACCCGTTCATTCGAGATGCCCACAGCACTAGCAATCTCACACACCTTAACTCTTCTGTCGTCGATCACCATATCATGGATTTCATCAATGATTTCTGGAGTCGTAACCTCCACAGGGCGCCCAGAACGTTCAGCATCAATTGTGCCCATCTGGCCACTCCGAAAATTTTGAAATCACTTATAAACTGTTCTAATCGAAGGTGCAGAGTCACCAGAATGTTTATCAAGCTTCTATTTTGTCTCCTGAGGCGTTTTGCTTTTCATAATGTTTAATCTCCACACGAAATTACTTTTCGTCCATTTTGTCACAATTACTCGACTTCCTTGATTCAGACGAATGCCAAACACAGAGAAATAGAGCAATATGGCTGAAACTTGGTGTGTGTTCTTTCCAGAGATGCTACTAACTAAACATGACCTCAATACGCGCCGGTGGTGCCATCTCTTGGACTTAGCACGGACTTTTCAAACGCCCCTCGTAATTTACAAGTCCTGCAATGTGTTACAACTAATTTTATCAATAGTCTTGCCGGCCGGTGTGGCCGAGCGGTTCTAGGCGCTTCAGTCTGGAACCGCGCGACCGCTACGGTCGCAGGTTCGAATCCTGCCTCGGGCATGGATGTGTGTGACGTCCTTAGATTAGTTAGGTTTCAGTAGTTCTAAGTTCCAGGGGACTGATGACCTCAGATGTTAGTCCCATAGTGCTCCCCATCTCCGGACAATCCAAGCCAAGGCACGCTCCCGACTCAGTCTCCTCAAGCTCCTCTCCGGCCGTACGTGGGGTCTGGACCCCTCCACCATCCTCCACACCTATAAATCCCTCATCCGCCTTATCCTGTGTTATGCCCGTCCGGCTTGGATCTCTGCCCCCCCTACCTTTTACAAATCCCTGCAAATCCTTGAACGCCATGCTCTCCGCCTCGCCTATCGCATCCGTCTCCCCTCCCCCACGCGGATCCTCTATGATCTCATCCCCTTCCCCCACCTTCTCCTTTTCCTTGAAAGGATACGGATCCTGTACACCTCCCGTAAACTCGATCCTCCTCACCCGCTCGTCTCCCCGATCCTCTCCCACCCCCGTCCGCTGCCGCGCCTGTCTTCCCACGTCCCACCCGGTCTCCATCTCTCCACCCTCCTTACGCTCTCCCAAGGTGGCTTCCGCCAACTCCCTCTCCCTGATGATGCCCTCCTCCCCTCCATCTACCCCTCCTATCAACTTCGACCCTGCCCCACCCCCCACTTCTGGTGTTCTTTCCTTTAGGCACCCTCCCTCCCTTATCTTCCCTTCTCTTTCCTTTTCCCCCGTCCATTCCCTCCACACCTCTTCCCCCGGGCTTCCCCTCCCCCTTCCTCCCTCCCCCTATCACTCCTGCCCGTGTCATCTCTGCTCTCCCACTCCATTTCCGCCTCCTCCTCTTGGCAGGTCCCCGGACTCGCACACGCACAGTGAACATTCGCTCGCCGGAGATCATTGCCATCAGTGTCTCGTGTGTGTGCCTTCGTTTGTCTTTAGTGTATATTCGCCGTCACGCCGCCACTGTTCACGTGTACCGTCGCCGTCATCCATGTTTTGTGCACCGTGTCAACTAGTGTCAGTGATGTTTTCTCGTCCAGCGTGAACGGCTCCGGGTGTTTTTTTGTTTTTTAGTGTCTACATTGTTTTGCCCACCGTTTTGTTTGTATTCTCTGTGCCCCCTTTATGTATTACTTATTGTAACCTCAAGGCTGAAGAGCGGCGTACTCAGCTGCTGCCAGCCCGCCTTGTGTCAGGTGATAAAAATCACAATAAAGAAAAAAAAAAGAAAAAAAAACATAGTGCTCAGAATCATTTGAAACATTTTGAACAGTCTTTTCAGACTGCTGCTAAGGCACTAGTAACAAAATCTACATGTCATTGCCTATATAATCTCTTTCTCTCTTGCTACAATGTACCAGCAATGCTGAAACTAATGCAAATATTAATCAACGATTATCCGTGGCATCAAACTCTTGGAAAGCAACACAGCCGCGCAGTGCATAGGTCTGGGAAAGATTCCTACCAGAGCTCGGCTCCCGTCCTATGGTACGGAAAAGTGGAGTAGCCGTGCACGGAGGCGGTAACGAGGAGCGCCTCTCGGCGCTTCATCAAGGGCGGCGCGTGCAGGGCCTCGCAACAGCAGAGCCACGGAGGCGGCTGACGTCACACCAGACGCGAGCTCGGTTTCCGCTAGGCTGACGGGAAGGACGCAGTGGGTACCAGCTGCTGTAGAAGTCGCAGTCACACACAGGAAGGTATGGAGAGGAGTCCTCCGAAGTAAGAGTGATTTCAGGTTGCCGCAGGGGAGTTTCATACGACCGTTGCTATTCACAATATACATAAATGACCTTGTGGATGACATTGGAAGTTCACTGACGCTTTTGCAGATGATGCTGTGGTGTATCGAGAGGTTGTAACAATGGAAAATTGTACTGAAATGCAAGAGGATCTGCAGCGAATTGACGCATGGTGCAGGGAATGGCAATTGAATCTCAACGTAGACAAGTGTAATGTGCTGCGAATACATAGAAAGATAGTTCCCTTATCATTTAGCTACAAAATAGCAGGTCAGCAACTGGAAGCAGTTAATTCCATAAATTATCTTGGAGCACGCATTAGGAGTGATTTAAAATGGAATGATCATATAAAGTTGATCGTCGGTCAAGCAGATGCCAGCCTGAGATTCATTGGAAGAATCCTAAGGAAATGCAATCCGAAAACAAAGGAAGTAGGTTACAGTACGCTTGTTCGCCCACTGCTTGAATACTGCTCCAACAGTGTGGGATCCGTACCAGATAGGGTTGATAGAAGAGTTAGAGAAGATCCAACGGAGAGCAGCGCGCTTCGTTGCAGGATCATTTAGTAATCGCGAAAGCGTTACGGAGATGATAGATAAACTCCAGTGGAAGACTCTGCAGGAGAGACGCTCAGTAGCTCGGTACGGGCTTTTGTTAAAGTTTCGAGAACATACCTTCACCGAAGAGTCAAGCAGTATATTGCTCCCTCCTACGTATATCTCGTGAAGAGACCGTGAGGATAAAATCAGAGAGATTAGAGCCCACACAGAAGCATACCGACAATCATTCTTTCCGCGAACAATACGAGACTGGAATAGAAGGGAGAAACGATAGAGGTACTCAGGGTACCCTCCGCCACGCACCGTCAGGTGGCTTGCGGAGTGTGGATGTAGATGTAGATGTAGATGTAGAAGGTATCGAGGAGTACTGTAACATTTCCGGCTTGCAGCCATCATATTCAGGCACAAGAAGCTCTTCTTAGAGTAGTTGAGAAGGTATAAGTGGCAAGATGATGTAATTTGGTGTGAGCTACCGGTCACAGATGGTTTGTTCGGTTGCGGGTATCGCAAGAACGACCGCCTAAATTGTGGTTCTCCTCCGATATTGGTTGCTGCATTCGGAAGTTGCTCGCCAACATGATAATCTTCTGTTATTAATACAAGGCAAACTAAACAGCGTATTTACTTGCATTTAAAATTAAAGTATCTATCAGTATCGTGCAATCATTCCATTTTTTTTCCTTTAAGGGGGCGGGCTGGCAGCAGCTTAGTACGCTGCTCTGCAGGCTACAGACTTTTTAAAACGTAAGAAGAAGATAAGAAACAATAAAAACAGGCGATAAAACGGTGACAAATTGTAAAAAGGCGGAATATTGTGGAAAGTTAAAATATAAAACAAAGGGTTGGCAATGCTAATAAAATACACAGGAAGCAGATAGGTAACATAGTAGATACAAAATTAAAAAACATGGCGACAGTCAGGTTTCTGTACGCAAGAGATATAAAAATCACACCCAGCGACGGTATGATGTCCGTTCGCAACACTTCGCAAAAGACATACGACAATGAACACTCACTGTAAACACTGCACTAAAATGTCGGCACAAAGATGACACACCATAGCCAAGGGCAGATGGGGAAGGGGGGGGGACCTGGAGAGATCAGGGGGAAAACAAGGAGGGAGGAGAGGAAAAACGAAATGGGGGGAATCGAAGGAGGTAGAGGACTCATAAGGGGGGTGGGAGGGGCAGGGCAGACGTGGGAGGAAATGGGAAAAGGCAGAGGTGGGAAACGCAAAAGGACTCGGGGGAGAGAAGGAGGGCAGAGAAAGGGTAGGTGGCAGGTGGGGAAAAAGAGGATGAAGGGGGGGGGGGGGGAAAGGGAGCCCAGGAAAAGGACGGAGGAAAGCAGTGGGAGTTGATAGAAGCCACCTTGGGAAAGGAGATGAAGGGTATAGAGATGGGGGGTAGGGGGAGTCACAACAGTGAAGACGTAGCAGGGGGTGTGGATGGGAGAGGAGAGGAGCAACCAGGGGGTGAGGGGGATCAAGGCGGCGGGAGGTGTAGAGTATGCGGATATGTTTGAGGAGTAGGAGCAGATGGGGGAAAGGAATGAGGCCAGAGACGATCCGCGTGGGGGACGGAAGGTGTATACAGAAGGCGAGGCAGAGTGCATGACACTCAAGGATCTGGAGGGACTTACAGAATTTGGGGGGGGGGCAGATGTCAAGGCGGGACTGGCATAACAGAGGATGGGATGGATTAAGGATTTGTAGGTGCGGAGGATGGTAGAGTGGTGCAACCCCCATGTCCGGCCAGAGCGGTGTTTGAGGAGCCGGAGGCGGTTGTGGGCTTTCGATTGCATGGAGCAGAGATGAGGGATCCAGGTGAGGTGATGGCCAATAGTGAGGATCATTCCATTATCTCTCAAGTATGAATAGCTAGAAGAATATTAAACAACTGCTAAACGAAACGGCAGAAGAAGCACTTTGGTGATCTTCGGATCGCGCCAACTTGGATGGCAGGTGAAGTGGCTCAGCTATAATATACAGGGCGGTCCATTGATAGCGACCGGGCCAAATATCTCACGAAATAAGCATCAAACGAAACAATTACAAAGAACAAAACTCGTCTAGGTTGAAGGGGGAAACCAGATGGCGCTATGGTTGGCCCGCTAGATGGCGCTGCCATAGGTCAAAAGGATATCAACTGCGTTTTTTTTTTAAAATAGGAACCCCCATTTTTATTACATATTGTGTAGTACGTAAAGAAATATGAATGTTTTAGTTGGACCACTTTATTCGCTTTGTGATAGATGGCGCTGTAATAGTCACAAACGTATAAGTACGTGGTATCACGTATCATTCCGCCAGTGCGGACGGTATTTGCTTCGTGATACATTACCCGTGTTCAGATGGACCCTTTACCAATTGCGGAAAAAGGTCGATATCGTGTTGATGTATGGCTATTGTGATCAAAATGTCCAACGAGCGTGCGCTATGTATGCTGCTCGGTATCCTGGACGACATCATCCAAGTATTCCGACCGCTCGCCGGATAGTTACGTTATTTAAAGAAACAGGAAGTGTCCAACCACATGCGAACCGTCAACCACGACCTGTAACAAATGATGATACCCAAGTAGGTGATTCAGCTGCTGTCGTTGCTAATCCGCACATCAGTAGCAGACAAATTGCGCGAGAATCGGGAATCTCAAAAACGTCGGTGTTGAGAATGCTACATCAACATCGATTGCACCCGTACCGTATTTCTAATCACCAGGAATTGCATGGCGTCGACTCTGAACGTCATTTACAGCTCTGCCACTGTGCACAAGAGAAATTACGGGACGATGACAGGTTTTTTTGCACGCGGTCTGTTTAGCGACGAAGCATCATTCACCAACAGCGGTAACGTAAACCGGCGTAATATGCACTACTGGGCAACGGAAAATCCACGATGGCTGCGAAAAGTGGAACATCAGCGATCTTGGCGGGTTAATGTATGGTGAAGCATTATGGGAGGAAGGATAATTGGTCCCCATTTTATCGATGTCAATCTAAATGGTGCAATGTATGCTGATTTCCTACATAATGTTCTACTGATGTTACCACAAGATGTTTCGCTGCATGAGAGTATGGCGATGTACTTCATACATGATGTATCTTCGGCACAAAGCTCGCTTGCGGTTGAAGCGGTATTGAATAGCATATTTCAAGACAGGTGGATTGGTCGTCGAAGCACCATACCATGGCCCGCACGTTCACCGGATCTGATGTCACCGGATTTCTTTCTGTGGGGAAAGTTGAAGGATGTTTGCTATCGTGATCCACCGACAACGCCTGACAATATGCGTCAGCGCTTTGTCAATGCATGTTCGAACATTACGGAAGGCGAACTACTCGCTGTTGAGAGGAATGTCGTTACACGTATTGCCAAATGCATTGAGGTTGACGGACATCATTTTGAGCATCTATTGCATTAATGTGGTATTTACAGGTAATCACGCTGTAACAGCATGCTTTCTCAGAAATGATAAGTTCACAAAGGTACATGTATCACATTGGAACAACCGAAATAAAATGTTCAAACGTACCTAAGTTCTGTATTTTAATTTAAAAAACCTGCCTGTTACCAACTGTTCGTTTAAAATTGTGAGAAAAATGTTTGTGATTATTGCAGCGCCATCTGTCACAAAGCGAAAAATGTGGTCCAACTAAAACTCTCATATTTCTTTACGCACTACACGAATATGTAATAAAAATGGGGGTTCCTACTTTAAAAAAACGCAGTTGATATCCATTTGGCCTATGGCAGCGCCATCTAGCGGGTCAACCATACAGCCACCTGGTTTCCCCCTACGAGCTGGACAAGTTTCGTTCTTTGCAGTTTATTTCGTTTCACGCATATGTCGTGAGATATTTGGCCCAGTCACGATCAATGGACCACCCTGTATAGCTGGTTCGGTAGTGTCGCAGGGCACACATGTTGTTTGCCTCTGTATCAGTTAAGACTTAAATGGCAGTGTCTACTTTGCAAATGTGGGAGCTGTAATTACGGAAATGAGCATTTGAAGAATAGAAAATATTTATGACTTTAAAGTGGGACGTAGTTGTGCAGTTTCTCATTTTCTGCTAACAAAAGGCGAGTGATATCCTGTACAAACAAGCCGATTGGAGACTCAGTTATCTCTAAAATAACTGTTCCTCGCTAAGAGTTTCTTACAGCCTCAAGATAACGGATTCACGACCTACGTGCTGTTTCCTCCGCAGGGATACGTAGTATATAAGACGGCAGGTTGGTGAACATTCATTGGGAACTTATGCATTCCACCCAGAGCGGTGGAAGTCAATAGGCACCTCGCCCGTACTGCAGTCTTCGTACAAATTAGATAAAAAAAACTGGTACAAATGGCTCCAAGCACTATGAGGTCATCAGTCCCCCAACCTTAGAACTACTTAAACCTAACTAACCTAAGGACAGCACACACATCCATGCCCGAGGCAGGATTCGTACCTGTGACAGTAGCAGCAGCGCGGTTCCACAATGAAGCGCCTAGAACCGCTCGGCTATAGAAGCCCGCCAAATGAGATCAGTGACACATCATCTATGGTAACACAGAGGAGGTATGACGGAGAGGGAAGGGTTTTATGATACACACGCATATAAACTACTGGCCATTAAAATTGCTACACCACGAAGATGATGTGTTACAGTCGCGAAATTTAACCGACATTAAGAAGATGCTGTTACATGCAAATGATTAGCTTTTCAGAGCATTCACACAAGGTTGGCGCCGGTGGCGAAACCTACAACGTGCTGATATGAGGAAAGTTTCCAACCGATTTCTCATACACAAATAGCAGTTGACCGGCGTTGCCTGGTGAAACGTTGTTGTGATGCCTCGTGTAAGGAGGAGAAATGTGTACCATCACGTGTCCGACTTTGATAAAGGTCGGATTGTAGCCTATCGCGATTGCCGTTTATCGTATCGCGACATTGCTGCCCGCGTTGGTTGAGATCCAATGACTGTTAGCAGAATATGGAATCGGTGGGTTCCGGAGGGTAATACGGAACGCCGTGCTGGATCCCAACGGCCTCGTATCACTAGCAGTCGAGATGACAGGCATCTTACCCCCATGGATGTAACGGATCGTGCAGCCACGTCTCGATCCCTGAGTCAACAGATGTGGCGTATGCAAGACAGCAACCATCTGCAGGAACAGTTCGATGATGTATGCAGCAGCATGGGCTATCAGCTCGGAGACCATGGCTGCGGTTACACTTGACGCTGCATCACAGACAGGAGCGCCTGCAATGGTGTACTCAACGACGAACCTGGGTGCACGAATGACAAAACGTCATTTTTTCGGATGAAAGCAGGTTCTGTTTACAGCATCATGATGGTCGCATCCGTGTTTGGCGACATCGCGGTGAATGCACATTTGAAGCGTGTATTCGTCATCGCCATACTGGCGTATCACCCGGCGTGATTGTATGGGGTGTCATTGGTTACACGTCTCTGTCACCTCTTGTTCGCATTGACGGCACTTTGAACAGTGGACGTTACATTTCAGGTGTGTTACGACCCGTGGCTCTACCCTTCATTCGAAGCCTGTGAAACCCTACATTTCAGCAGGATAATGCACGACCGCATGTTGAAGGTCCGGTACGGGCCTTTCTGGATACAGAAAATGTTCGACTGCTGCCCTGGCCAGCACATTCTCCAGATCTCTCACCAATTGAAAACGTCTGGTGAATGGTGGCCGAGCAACTGGCTCGTCACAATACGCCAGTCACTACTCTTGATGAACTGTGGTATCGTTTTGAAGCTGCATGGGCCGCTGTACCTGTACACGCCATCGAAGCTCTGTTTGAGTCAATGCCCAGGCGCATCAAGGCCATTATTACGGTCAGAGGTGGTTGTTCTGGGTACTGATTTCTCAGGATCTATGCACCCAAGTTGGGTGAAAATCTAATCACATGTCAGTTCTAGTTTAATATATTTGTCCAATGAATAGCCGTTTTTCATCTGCATTTCATCTTGGTGTAGTAATTTTAATGGCCAGTAGTGTACTTTGAAAATCTTTACTATTAACAGAATAATGTAATTAGTACAGAAAGTGTTACTAAAGATTAGTGATTTTTGGATAAAAGGTTATACATGAATTTACTGAGGATAACAATCAGTTTTCTTCTAATCACAAAATAATTAAGTTTATGATTATATATGTTGCTTAATAATCTGAGAATGAAGAAAAATATAAAGAAGCTTCAAATTTTGAAAAACAATAACAAATTACAAGTATACTGGAATGATATGGCTCTTGAGGGTTGATAACTCAAAAATTTATAAAAATTATAAATAAAAATTGGCTTCATTGGCGACTCCATAGAGTGCTGTGCGCACAACTGGCGCCGTGCCAAGTTGGGCAGGTTGCGTCACCGACTCGCTAGGCGCTCAGCGGGCAGTGCAGCACTGTGTTATCGAATTCGAACTGCTGCATCCTTGAGCCACCGTTCACCAGATGTACGCTTACAGCTTTAAACATAGTTGTGTGCAGCAACCTTGAAAATATTTTTTACAGTAAAGACAGCCCACTGGTTGCAATGGATTTTATAGTCGAATTGACCATGGTTTCGACTCCTAAACTGAGGGAGTCTTCATCAGAATTTATATTACCTAAATAAGGGGGATACAAAAGTTAGTCATTAATAAGAAAATACAAGACAGTAATTTTTTTTATTGTAATTTTTTAACCAGTTTACAGACAGGCCAGCAGCAGCATACTATGTCGCTCTTTGGCCACAGAGAAACACAAAAGATACAAATGAAGACAATTTGAGAAAAAGTACGGTGGACATATAAACGGAGACAAACACTTGTTAAAATACATGGAGCCGTTCACGGGCGTAGAGTCCAAGATAAAATTTGTTCAGACACTTGGACACACACACACAGACGAAAATTGTCACACGCGAACGTAGGTGCACAAAATGAATAACACTGAACCACTTAAGCACAAACGACGGCACACACAGAAACACGAGGCGTTGATTTCCGGCGCGCGAATGTTCACTAAGCGTGTACGAGTCCGGGGACCTGCCAAGAGCGGAGGAGGGGGGGGGGTGGGAGAGGGAGTAGGGAAAGCAGAGATGCCATGGGCGGGGGGATAGGGGGGAGGAAGGAAGGGGGAGGGGAAGCCCGGGGGAAGAGTGGTGGAGGAAGGGGGGGGAAGGAGAGAGAAGGGAGGAAGGGTGCCCAAAGGAAAAGACACTGGAAGTGGGAGGAGAGGATCAAAGTTGATAGGAGGGGTAGATGAAGGGGAGGAGGGCATCATCAGGGAGATGGAGCTGGTGGAAGCCACCTTGGGAGAGGGTAAGGAGAGTGGAGAGATGACCGGGTTGGACGTGGGAATACAGGTGCGGCAGCGGGCGGGGGCGGAAGAGGATGGGCGAGACAAGCAGGTGAGGAGGATCGAGTTGTGGGAGGTGTACAGGATCCGTATCCTTTCAAGGAAAAGGACGAGGTGGGGGAACGGAATGAGATCGTACAGGATCCGCGTGGGGGAGGGGAGACGGATGTGATAGGTGAGGCAGAGAGCATGGCGTTCAAGGATTTGAACGGAATTATACAAGGAAGGGGGGGCGGAGATCCAGGCCGGATGGGCGCAACAAAGGATAGGGCGGATGAGGGATTTCTAGGTGTGGAGGATGGTGGAGGGGTCCAGACCCCACGTACGGCTGGAAAGGAGCTTGAAGAGACTGAGTCGGGAGCGTGCCTTGGCTTGGATTGTCCGGAGATGAGGTGTCCAGGAGAGTCGACGGTCGAGGGTGACGCCAAGGTACTTAAGGGTGGGGGTTAGGGCGATAGGACGGCCATAGATGGTGAGATAGAAATCAAGGAGGCGGAAGGAAGGGGTAGTTTTGCCTACAATGAAAGCCTGGGTTTTGGAGGGATTGACCTTGAGCAACCACTGGTTGCACTAAGCGGTGACCTGGTCAAGATGAGATTGAGGAAGGTGTTGGGAGAGCTGCAGGGTGGGGCAAGGACAAGGAAGCCGGTGTCATCGGCAAACTGGAGAAGGTGGACGGGGGCTGACGGCGGCGGCATGTCCGCCGTATATAAAAGATACAGAAGGGGAGAGAGGACGGAGCCTTGGGACACACCGGCAGAGGGAAAAAAGGTGTAGGAATCCGTGTTATGGATGGTGACGTAGGAAGGACGGTGGGAGCGAAAGGAGCCGATCAGATGGACATAGTTAATGGGAAGGGCGAAGGTGGCCGAAAGCCACACTGGGTAATGGGAAGGAGGCGGTGCTGGTGGAGATGCTGGTGGATGCGGCGGGTGAGGATAGATTCCAGGACCTTTCTGAAGACCGAGGTAAGGCTGTTGGGATGGTAGAAGGAGACAGCAGATGGCGGTTTACCAGGTTTAAGGAACATCAGAATACGGGAGGTTTTCCACAGGTCGGGGTAGTAACCGGTGGACAGGACTAAATTGTAGAGCCTGGCCAGGATGGAGAGGAAAGAGACAGGAGTTTCACAAAGGTGACAGTAGGTGACACGATCAAGACCAGGAGCGGTGTTGCGTTTCGTGTGGAGTGTAGCAATGAGATCCTGTGTAGTGATAGGGGCATTGAGTTCCGTGTGTGCAATGTTGTCCAAGTACTGGAAACCAGGTGCGAGGAGAGGGACAGAGGTGTCAGTTCAATCGCGGACATCCGGGAAGAGGGAGTAATCGAACTGGGGATCATCGGGGATGGAAAAGACATCGGAGATGTAAGAGGCAAAGTGATTGGCCTTACTCAGGGTGTCAGGGAAGGGGTGATCATCATGGAGAAGAGGATAGTAGTGGGACGGTTTAGTTCCGGTAAGGCGACGGGAGGCTGACCAGAACTTGGACGAGTTTATAGGTACGGTAGCATTAAAATGGGTGTATGTCTGTCGCCAGTCCCAGCGTTTCTTAGCCGTGAGCAAATTTCGAATGTGTCGCTGGAGTTGCCGGTGGCATCGGAGTGGGTCCGGGTCACGCGTGTGGAGGAAGGCATGGTAGAGACGGTGGGATTAACGGAGGAGGAGGACGGCCTGTGGGGGTAAGGTAGGATGGTGGTGGCGGATGGCGACAGTAAGGATGTGGGCCTCCACGGCTTCAGACATGGTCTGCTGGAGAAAGGATGCGGCATGTGTTACATCGCCAGGGTGGTGGTAGGTGAAGCGGTGGCTATCGACCTGGGTGGAGAGGGTATCCCGGTAGGCATTTCAGTTGGCATGGGAAAAGTCATGGACGTACTTTGGGGAAGGGTCATTACGAGGGTCGGGGCGGGGCCGACGACCGTCTGAAATGGTGAGGAGGACAGGGAGATGGTCGCTACCAATAGGCTCCAGGACACCCACCATTATCCAGCCAAGGAGGTTAGGGGAGGAAAGGATAAAATCGGGAGTGGAGTAGGATTCGGGATGGGTGTGCTGGAGGATGGGGATGAGGTCGCCTTGAAGGGAGGAAAGGAACCGATGCCACTGCCGTAACTGGATGGGGGAACGACTATGGATGTTGAGGTCGGCAGCGATCACGGAGGAGGAGAAGGTATGGTCAATGTGGGAGAGGAAGTCGAAGGGAATAGGGGCGTTATGGTGGACATAGATGGTGGCGCAGGTGACGGTAAGGCCGGGGAAGAAGAGACTAAGGATGAGGTGTTCAGTGGGATTGGGAAGGAGAGGTTGGAGCCGAACTGGGATCTGGCGCTGGTGACCAATGGCAACTCTGGGTTGGGGTGGAGGAAGGTTTCATTGAGGAGGAAGGCATCCACGTGGTGGGTGGCAAGGGTGTGCAGGAAGAGGTTCTTGTTGGCGGGAAGGGAGCAGATGTTGTTGTAAAGGATACGGTGTTGTCGCGCCATAACAGGGATTTAGGTGAGGGTGTCAAGACAGGAGAAGGTGAAATGGGCCTGGTTGTGGGAGTGGGTGGGATACATTTTGAGGTGGAAGACGGAACGGGTGGTGAGGGAGACCTGTTGCAAGGTGTGAGGGCGCTGGAAAGGGTGGACGTTTTGTAGGACAATGGTGAGGAACCTCATGATGTCCTCAGCGGTGGGGGGGGGGGCGACGAAGGGAATTGCCAGGAGGGGTGGGCGCGTCCAGAGGATGGACAGGGACGGTGAGTTCTGGAGTGTTTGGAGGGGGTCGGGCTTTCCACTTTTGGGAGTAGGTGGGACGGGGGAGATTGCTGGTATTACAGGAGGGAGGGGAATGAAGGTTAGGGCACTGCCGGAGGAAGTGTGCTTGCCTAAAATGTGGGCAGGTGGGGGCCTCGCAGCACTTGGCTGTTGGGTGTGCATTATAGCACAGACACCTCTGGCAGCGCAGGGATTGAGGAGGGGAACCGGAGGGGTCGACCTTATAGCGCTGGTTGAAGGGGAGGGCACCCTCCTTCAGGAGACGGTCAACGGAGGGGGCGTCCTCGGAGTAAACCCGCATAAGGCAGGTTGGGCCGGCCGAGTTGAAAATGCTACGGACCGCCTGCAACTCCAGTGTGGGATGCGCCTTGAGCTCCGCCATCACCTCCTCCTCCATGATCGTCGGACTGAGCCAAGTGATCACATCGGTGAGGGTCAGCGGGCGACACGGTGTTTGAGGTTGGTGGGTAGGAGATGGAGAAGGAGCAGAGGTGAGGGAGGTGTTGGGGCCAAAACGGGTGATGGGGAGGTGGGAGAGGATGTCAGTATGGAGGGTGGGGCTGGGGGACGAGATGAGAACTGAATCCCGTCTGGGAGTGAGGAGTGAGATGGGGGCACCAGGGAAGTGTTGGTGGAGGAGGAGGGAGAGATTCCGGGCCTCGAGAAGGGAAGGATTGGGATGGGAAAGGAGGTATTTGTATAAAGAGGCGGGGGAGGAGGTGGAGGAGGAGTTAGAGGGAGCAGGGCAAGGTGGGGAGACATCCATGGCATCCTGGGGGGGGGGGGGAAGGAGGACGGGGTGGGGCCTTTTTGGGGGCAGAGGAGGTGGTGGTGCCACTAGGGCGTTTAACGGCGTCAGAAAGGTGGGTGTTGACATGAGGGATGGGAGCTATAGGGAGGTGGTGGGAACGGGCAGGTCCCGGCGTGGACACAGCAGTCGGGACCAGAGATGGTGACGGTGAAGGCGACAACGATGGCGGTGGTGGTGGTGGTGATGGCGAAGGCGATGGGAGAGTTGGGCATGGGCAGTGGCCACCACGTGCCACCACCCTAGATGGAGCTGCAGTGACAGGCTGGGGGAGTGGAGGGAAAGGATCAGAGGGAGTGGAGCGGGAGGAAGAAGCTGGAGACGGGACGACAAAAAGCGAGGGCGAGGGGCGAGTGACAAGAGGCGGAATGGAAAGAGGGGGGTGTGACTGGGCACACCATGTAATGGTGGTAGTGGCGGCGGAGGGCGACGTGTACACAGTGGCAGTGGTGTTAGTAGTGGCCGTGGTGGTGGGGGCTGACATGATGACAGGGATAAACAAAAAAGCACAGGACGAAAAGGAGAGGAAAAAAAACTGGGGACGGACGAAGACGGCTGGCTGGCTGGCTGGCTGGCTGGACCGCTGCTGCTGCTGCTGCTGCTGCTGCTGCTCGGCTAGCTGGCACCTGTAACCCTAGCGCTTCGATTAGTGCGGGAATGGCACAATCGAAGGGCGGTATCCTTTCGGAGTACCGCCGGAGATGGAAGACAGTAATAATTAATATTTGTATATAAAGATGTACTTACATACGTAAGAAGTTGACCATAACAGCTCTCGTCATACAATTTTAACACCAAAAAGGTCACGTCACATAATAAAACATCCTACGTAAAAGTTTTACTGTCATTTCTACTTATAAATTAAAGATTGCCGCTAAGGTTTGCTTGTGTATACTGAAACAGGTGGCATCAGGCTGGGTGGAGAGTGCGCCGGCTATACTACAATGTAGACATGACGTGTCACGCCATCTACTAATGAAAATTGGTAACATCTGCTTTACGTGATAGAAAGGTTACAGCAGTTTGTATAGCAGATGTGCCTACAACTTTTAAACATTTTATAGTATGAAGACTTATTATAATTTAAAAGCAGTAAGAAAAAAAATTTTCAATAATTTGTTACAGTAAAATACAGTAAGCGATTAAGCTGCAATGAGAGTAGGGGAGGAAAACAACATTTGAGAAAAAACACGAGGAAAAATTGTCATAGATGAAAAATATCTTTTAAGGATCCTTCAGTAAAGGTTTGAAGCCACTCAAAAAATCCGTGTTACGTAATTGTAACTGTTCATTAAGAATAAGGTTATCATTGAGAGAGAAGTGTTTGAATATTTCCATTTCCTCAAGAATATCAAGTCTACAATCTTTTTCTTCTGTGTGCAGAATATTAATTTCATTAATTTCCTTAGGTTTGTGGCTTGTGATCAGCAAATGATCAGCGAAAGAAGAAATATGAGTGTTAGTGCCTTTTTTCCCCAATAGATGCTCTTTATGTCTGACTCAAAAAGCTTGCCCTCTTTGTCCTATATAATATGAAGGACATGTGTCGCAAATGATTTTATAGACTCCTGAATGTAACAAAGGGGAACGTACTGATTTTAAATTGTGAAGGAGATTAGTTTTCAGGTTATTATTAGTGGAGAAAGTAACATTGCAGTTATATCCGTTTTTAAGGAGGCGCTGGATTCTGTAAGAGATAGGCCCTACAAACGGAATGGAAAAATATTTCTTTTCTTGCTGTTTAGTATTGGAGGAACCGAGAGTAGTAACTCTGTTGTTAGTTTTCGGCTTGAAGATATCTACTATAATGGATTCGTATCCATTATTAACGGCGATAGTTTTAATCAAATCTATCTCAGCATTGAGGTTTTCAACAGATAAGGGTGTAGAAACCGCTCTGCGTATGGAGGAATGAAAAAAGGCACTTTTGTGAGACTGTGGGTGTGTAGAACTACCTGGTACGATTTGATCTGTGCAACTTTCTTTTCGGTAAATGTTGAAAGAAATTTTACTGTCGATCAAAGTTAAAGTTAAATCAGAATAATTTAATTAACGGTGTTCATTTTCTAGTTCAACTGTAAAATTGATTTTCTCGTGAAGTTCACTGAAGACCTTAACTATATTGTCTATACCGTTAATAGGTCCTTTGTAAAGAATTAAAATGTCATCAACGTATCGGGAATATGCCTAAGGTTGCGGCTGAGAAATTTTTGAAAACTTTTTGTTCCAAGGAGTTAATGAAGATGTTTGCAAGGATACCAGCTAGTGGGTTACCCATAGCTAGACCATCAGGTTGCTGATACAGTTGTCCGTTAAATTCAAAACAATTATATTTCACTACAGTTTGACTGAGATTCATGAAATCGTTAACTTGCACATCAGAGATTTCTATTTTGAAGAAACGTAAATTATTTTCTACTATATTCAGCGTTTCCCTCACAGGTACATTCGTATTAAGGTTTTTAATGTCAAGTGAAAATATTTTTGTATCTAGATCACAATGCAAGTCTTCAATTTTTTTAACCAGACATTGACTGTTAGGGACCGAATAATTGTTCTGAAAAACGTATGATTTTTTTTTAGTTATCGTGTAAAAATGTTGCAAGGTCGTGGTAGGCACTGTTCATACTGATTGAAATAGTGCGGATTGGGTGGTTTTCTTTGTGGAAATAGGCCACTTCCATCGGCCGCCTCGGTCTGTGATGTCTGAGAAACGTTTAGAGATGGAATCTTTATTACACCTCATAGCTAGGACTAACATGCTCCAAGGCACAGGTGATTTAGAAAAAAGATCTATAAGATTTTATCTGTTCACTTGTTGCCGCGGGAAGCGACGCGACTTCGGAGAAAAACATCTTCTCCCTCCGCGAAATCCTAAAAAGGCCAGTAATTGGCAGTTTCTTTTTTCTTCAGAGACGTAGGTTTCTTAAGGGGCTCCGGAAAGGCTCAAAATCATGTCAAGTTCAATTTTTACTTTTTTGCGTTTTCTGAATCTGCAGACTATTACCTTTTAATAGATATATAATTTATTCAATTCCGAAGACTACAACTATTTTTAAATTTTTTTTGAAATGTGTTCTACATGGGCGTGACCCACTGTGGCGCTGTTAAACTGCTGTCAAATGGTGTTATTATTAACGTCCGTGTTCATCAGGTACATTTTACTGATGTGAGATAAAGTATGTGTTGTAGCTAACCTGTGATGGTTAAATATATATCGCTGGTGTGATTGTCGATTGTTTCATGTTTATTTACTCTGTGGTTATCTCGAAAATTTCGTAATTAATTCTGTTTCTTAAGTCTCTGTTTTGTTGAAGTATAATAATGAGTAAAAGTAAAGTTATTATAAATCCTCTGAAGGCTTTTAAGAAAAGGAGAAAAGTAGGAAAGCCAAAGGTATGTGTTATTACTGTAAATAATAACATTCTAACATGGTACGAGCGATGCTTGCTTTAGACAAGGAACGCCTTCGGGCTGCAGACAGGGCTGTAAAGAGTCTAGAAATACAAGCAAGAGTAAACAGGAGGAGGAACAAGAGGAAGCTGGAGGAGGAGATTGCAGAGGATGAAGATAGTCGATCCCCTTGGACCTGGAATGCACTAAAAAGTTAATCCAATCTTTGTCGCTCGATTCCCAAAACTTTTATTTTCTCATACTAATTACATGTTTTCTAAGGATCTTCCAAACATATTTGTTTTCAACTTTCAGTAAATGTTACACAGTACCTTCTGCATAATTTAACACAGCCTTTTTCCAAAAAACTGTATATTTTTTAATACACTCCTGGAAATGGAAAAAAGAACACATTGACACCGGTGTGTCAGACCCACCATACTTGCTCCGGACACTGCGAGAGGGCTGTACAAGCAATGATCACACGCACGGCACAGCGGACACACCAGGAACCGCGGTGTTGGCCGTCGAATGGCGCTAGCTACGCAGCATTTGTGCACCGCTGCCGTCAGTGTCAGCCAGTTTGCCGTGGCATACGGAGCTCCATCGCAGTCTTTAACACTGGTAGCATGCCGCGACAGCGCGGACGTGAACCGTATGTGCAGTTGACGGACTTTGAGCGAGGGCGTATAGTGGGCATGCGGGAGGCCGGATGGACGTACCACCGAATTGCTCAACACGTGGGGCGTGAGGTCTCCACAGTACATCGATGTTGTCGCCAGTGGTCGGCGGAAGGTGCACGTGCCCGTCGACCTGGGACCGGACCGCAGCGACGCACGGATCCACGCCAAGACCGTAGGATCCTACGCAGTGCCGTAGGGGACCGCACCGCCACTTCCCAGCAAGTTAGGGACACTGTTGCTCCTGGGGTATCGGCGAGGACCATTCGCAACCGTCTCCATGAAGCTGGGCTACGGTCTCGCACACCGTTAGGTCGTCTTCCGCTCACGCCCCAAAATCGTGCAGCCCGCCTCCAGTGGTGTCGCGACAGGCGTGAATGGAGGGACGAATGTAGACGTGTCGCCTTCAGCGATGAGAGTCGCTTCTGCCTTGGTGCCAATGATGGTCGTATGCGTGTTTGGCGCCGTGCAGGTGAGCGCCACAATCAGGACTGCGTACGACCGAGGCACACAGGGCCAACACCCGGCATCATGGTGTGGGGAGCGATCTCCTACACTGGCCGTACACCACTGGTGATCGTCGAGGGGATACTGAATAGTGCACGGTACATCCAAACCGTCATCGAACCCATCGTTCTACCATTCCTAGACCGGCAAGGGAACTTGCTGTTCCAACAGGACAATGCACGTCCGCATGTATCCCGTGCCACCCAACGTGCTCTAGAAGGTGTAAGTCAACTACCCTGGCCAGCAAGATCTCCGGATCTGTCCCCCATTGAGCTTGTTTGGGACTGGATGAAGCGTCGTCTCACGCGGTCTGCACGTCCAGCACGAACGCTGGTCCAACTGAGGCACCAGGTGGAAATGGCACGGCAAGCCGTTCCACAGGACTACATCCAGCATCTCTACGATCGTCTCCATGGGGGAATATCAGCCTGCATTGCTGCGAAAGGTGGATATACACTGTACTAGTGCCGACATTGTGCATGCTCTGTTGCCTGTGTCTATGTGCCTGTGGTTCTGTCAGTGTGATCATGTGATGTATCTGACCCCAGGAATGTGTCAATAAAGTTTCCCCTTCCTGGGACAACGAATTCACGGTGTTCTTATTTCAATTTCCAGGAGTGTATATAAATAAAAAATTGCAAAAAAATGTTGTGAATTTTCATTACAATTGAAAAGAAATCATCTTTATTAACTGAACTAAAATTTTGTAAAATCCCCGTGTTAAGTTGTATCCCATATTCCAATAAATAATCTGTAAAAAGTTCAACTTCCTACCTCAAATACTTTGTGAGGAAAGATGTAATTTATAAGCGTTATTTTAACATTGCAAGTATAGGGCGTTCCGGATCCCCTTAACTCTTGCGCTATTTCGACGTGAGTTTGTGCTGTCGTGTAGGAGGGGAGATTTAGCGCCTCTAAAACCCTGTGATTGGCTCAAGGCAGGGTGAAGGCGGTGTCGTTCGTGCACTTTGCGGAGGAACGTTATTATTTTATCTGGAGAGGTGCGAGCCACTCTGGTTCCGGACTGTGGTCTGGAAGCAACTTCTGGTCGAAGCTCTGGCATGTGTGGTTGCTACTTTGGACCTGTCCTAAGACTGACTTCACTTGCGAGTAATAAGCCTGGGGCGCCTGTGGTGGAGTTCTTGCTGTAGCAACAGTGTGACTACAAACGTCTCCGACTACTCGTTTGCCGAGGGCACACTTATTCGATTTTGGTTTACCAGTCATAGCATTTGGCAGCCTTGTGCGCTCTGTCGTATGAGTGAGCCATATTGCCAGATTGGTCCTCGGTAAAACCAGCGAAAGGGTGTCACACACTGATATCTGCCGTGATTTCAGGGATCTATTAGAGAGTAAATTGTGATCCGTCTGCCTGATCGCTAGATCGTGAGATTTTTCATTTATTTCGTGGCCGCAATCGATTCCCAGGTGCCTCCATAGACCTCTCATCTCCCGCCCACTTCTCGCCAGCTGCAAGTAACATCGCTGCCCGAAGCAAACAGGGTAACGTACTGCCGCTCCGGCCTTGTCTGGTCGTACAAATCCCAACTACCACTTGCTGTCAGCTGCACCAACAGAAACTTCTGTAGATTTGCACAATCAAAACCTGCTCAGCGTCAGATTAAGGGGCTCCAGAAAGGCTCAAAATCATGAAAAGTTCAATTTTTACTTTTTTGCGTTTTCTGAATCTGCAGACTATTACCTTTTAATATATATATATAATTTATTCAATTCCGAAGACTACAACTATTTTTATATTTTTTTTTTTTTGAAATGTGTTCTACTTGGGCGTGACCCACTGTGGCGCTGTTAAACTGCTGTCAAATGGTGTTATTATTAACGTCCGTGTTCATCAGGTACATTTTAGTGATGTGAGATAAAGTATGTGTTGTGGCTAACCTGTGATGGTTAAATATATATCGCTGGTGTGATTGTCGATTGTTTCATGTTTATTTACTCTGTCGTTTTCTCGAAAATATTCGTAATTAATTCTGTTTCTGGAGTCTCTGTTTTGTTGAAGTATAATAATGAGTAAAAGTAAAGTTCCTGTTGCGACTTTCAATGATGGAAACATTGTAAAGTGCAAGGTATTTAGAAATATGGGAATGAAGATAGGTTCTAACATGGTACGAGCGATGCTTGCTTTAGACAAGGAACGCCTTCGGGCTGCAGACAGGGCTGTAAAGAGTCTAGAAATACAAGCAAGAGTAAACAGGAGGAGGAACAAGAGGAAGCTGGAGGAGGAGTTTGCAGAGGATGAAGATAATCCATCCTATGGACCTGGAATGCACTAAAAAGTTAATCCAATCTTTGTCGCTCGATTCCCAAAACTTTTATTTTCTCATACTAATTACATGTTTTCTAAGGATCTTCCAAACATATTTGTTTCAAACTTTCAGTAAATGTTACACAGTACCTTCTGCATAATTTACCACAGCCTTTTTCCAAAAAAATGTATATTTTTGAATATATAAATAAAAAATTGCAAAAAAATGTTGTGAATTTTCATTATAATTGAAAAAAAATTGAAAAAAAAAATCATCTTTAATAACTGAACTAAAATTTTGTAAAATCCCTGTGCTAAGTTGTGTCCCATATTCCAATAAATAATCTGTAAAAAGTTCAACTTCCTACATCAAATACTTTGTGAGGAAAGATGTAATTTATAAGCGTTATTTTAACATTGCAAGTATAGGGCGTTCCGGAGCCCCTTAACCCAGGTACCGTTATCCACTTTTTAGGGCCAGAGTAGTTAACTCACTTTTGCTACCCAGGATCCTTGTCCATGGTCGTCTTAAACCACCTGTTAGTTGTTCACGTTTCTATCACAACGTGTTTAACATATATTCTGTCTGTCTTTGTTTTTGAGAAAATAAATGTTGTCTGTAAACTAAATTTTGCTTACATTCTCAATCAAATAATCATTATTATACAGTCACCCCAAGTGTTGAGTTTCATTTTGGCGTCCCCTGCCGGGATGACTTTCATTTTGGTGTCCCATCCCAGGATAGCTTTCATTGTGTACAATCCTGCCAGGATAACTTTCATTGTGTACAACCCTGACAGGTTCTCAATCAATCATTTTTTATACAGTCCACAAACGGGTTCACTTTCAAGGAAGACACCCAAAATTTTAGAAAACATGAAGGTGAAAAAAAATTGTATGCAGCAAAATGCGACTCGCTACATATTGTACTGTAACTTGGCGCGTTTAGGAACCATGCACGGTTACACTGAAATTCTGTTACAAACGAACTGATATTTTATTTTACGATCTTCTGAGGGCTTTAATCGCCGATATGATACTCAATGATATTTAATTATAACAAATCCTACCATGAATGACGCGTTCTTTTTAATGTTCAAAGTGTCGGTGCTTCATACGGCGAACTTTCATAATACGCGAGTTATAACACAAAAATAACAAAATACGAAAATAATGTAACCATTAATATGAAGTTTCCCGTCATTTGATGGCAGTGAACAGTATCGCGATATTGCTGCTCGCGTTGGTCGAGATCCAATGACTGTTAGCAGAATATGGAATCGGTGGGTTCAGGAGGGTAATACGGAACGCCGTGCTGGATCCCAACGGCCTCGTATCACTAGCAGTCGAGATGACAGGCATCTTACCCCCATGGCTGTAACGGATCGTGCAGCCACGTCTTGATCCATGAGTCAACAGATGGGGACGTTTTCAAGACAACAACCATCTGCACGAACAGTTCGACGACGTTTGCAGCAGCATGGACTATCAGCTCGAAGACCATGGCTGCGGTTACACTTGACGCTGCATCACAGACAGGAGCGCCTGCAATGGTGTACTCAATGACGAACCCGGGTGCACGAATGAAAAAACGTCATTTTTTCGGATGAATCCAGGTTCTGTTTACAGCATCATGATGGTCGCATCCGTGTTTGGCGACATCGCGGTGAACGCACATCGGAAACGTGTATTCGTCATCAACATACTGGCGTATCACCCGGCGTGATGGTATGGGGTGTCATTGGTTACACGTCTCGGTCACCACTTGTACGCCTAGACGGCACTTTGAACAATGGACGTTACATTTCAGATTTGTTACGACCCGTGGCTACCGTTCATTCGATCCCTGACAAACACTACATTTCAGCAGGATAATGCACGACCGCATGTTGCAGGTCCTGTACGGGCCTTTCTGGATACAGAAAATGTTCGACTGCTGCCCTGGCCAGCACATTCTCCAGATCTCTCACCAATTGAAAACGTCTGTTCAATGGTGGCCGAGCAACTGTCTCGTCACGATACTCCAGTCACTACTGATGATAAACTGTGGTATCGTGTTGAAGCTGCATGGGCAGCTGTATATTTGTCCAATGAATATCCGTTCATCATCTGCATTGCTTGTCTCTTATGAGTTCAATCTTTTGTAGCACGTTGCCGAAATATTGCAGGACGTATTTTGTGTTTATACTCGGCAAGGGCTCTTCAACGTCAAATGCCAGGAAGAGATATCACAAAACTCCTACAGATACACGTCAGCACTAAATAACTTGTCCCGTGTGAGGATCGCTTTTGTCACGCTCGTGAGCTGTGGGCGATGCGAGAGTGGTCAAGGATTTGCTTAGCTCTGCAACTACTTCAACGTCTCGTAGCGTCCAAGCTGCGATGCTTTGCAACCGTTGTCAATGTAAAATTCCGTGCCACCCACTGCCAGATAGTTATGCTAAATCCTGTCGCTCACAGATTAAGGTGACAAAAATCGTTGGGTACCTCCTAATATCGTGTCAGATCTTCTTTTGCCTGGCGTGGTGCAGCAACTCGATGTGGGATGGACTCGGTATGTCCTTGTAAGTCTCCTGCAGCAATACTGAGTCATGCTGCCACTATAGCCAACCATAATTGTGAAAGATACCTGGCGCAGGATTTTGTCGTACTTGCGAAAGTGTTCCCTGTACAGGATTTTGAGGACGAACTGACCTCTCATTATCTCTCAGAAATGATCGATGGGGCTCATGTTGAGCAGTCTCGTTGGCCTAACCATTGCTCGAACCGTCCAGAATATTCTTAGAACCACTTGCGAACAAATGTGGACAGGTGACAAGGTGCATTGTCATCCATAAAAATTACATCCTTGTTTGGGAACTTTACGCCTATAAATGGCTGCAAATGCTCTCCAAGTCGCTGAACATCCAGAGGACCCTCTCCTTTCCCTGTAAACGCAGACTGACACCAATATGGAGCCACCACCGGCTTGCACAGCACCTTGTCGATAACTTGGGTCCAAACTTGAACCCCACAATCAGCTCTTATCAACTGAAAACGGGACTCATCTGACCGGGGCACGGTTTTCCAGTCGTTTAGGATCCAATCGATATGGTCACGGGCCCAGGGGACGCACTGCAAGCGATCTTGCGCTGCTGGCCAACGCAATCGCGTCGGTCGTCTGCTGCCATAGCTCTTTAACGCCAGGTTCCGCCGCACTGACCTAACGGGTACGTTCCTTGTACGTCCCACATTGATTTCTGTTGCTACTTCATGCGGTGCTGCTTGTCTACTAGCACTGACAACTCTATGCAAATCCCGCTGCTCTTGGTCGTTATGTGAAGGCCATCGCCCACAGCGTAGTTTATGGTGAGAGGTAATGTCTGAAATGTGGTGTTCTCGGCACACTATCGACACTGCGGATCACAGAATATTGAATTTCCCAAAGATTCTGAAACGGAATGTCCCATGTGTCTAGTTAAAAAAATAAAGTAGGTGTGAAATATTATGGGACTTAACTGCTAAGGTCATCAGTTCCTAAGCTTACACACTATTTAACCTAAATTATCCTAAGGACAAACACACACACCCATGCCCGAGGGAGGACTCGAACCTCCGCCGGGACCAGCCGCACAGTCCATGACTGCAGCGCCTCAGACCGCTCGGCTAATCCCGCGCGGCATGCGTCTAGTTCCAACCACCATTCCGTGTTTAAAATCTGTTAATTCCCGTCGCGCGGACATAATCACGTGAATTACCTGAGTGCAAATGACAGATCCACCAACGCACATTCCTTTTATACCACGTATAGGCGATACTATCGACATTCCTATATGTGCTTATCGCTATCAAATGACTATAGTCATCTTATTGTATGGATCTACGCTCTTAATACAACTACCCGACGTGCCTGTTCCTGGTATAAAACTTCTGCCTTATGAGATTCAGTTTAGTCTCTTTGCAGATCATGTTTGCTGATCGATCTCACTTTGTCTTATCTGCAACACCTTCATGTGACTGAATTTAGCATGACCTGGTACCTAACGGTTTCCAGAAACGCTAGGTGAAAACAGTTTGAGATATCGTCACATTATCGATTCATATTCCCAGTCATTCCTCAGTTTACACAGGTTTTCTCAGACTGAAATTTGAGTTGCTGTTCCATCGTGACTAATTGTTGTTCCGAAAGAACAGATACCATTGCTGACCATGCAGCTCGCTAGAATGAAATTACAATGAAATGAAAACTCTTAGCTGCTTACAGGCGTTGACACACGTAAACGAGACAGATGAAAATGTATGCCCCGAGCGGGACTCGAACTCAGCATCTCCCGCTTACATGGCAGACGCTCTGTCAATCTGAGCCACTGAGGACACAGACCATAGTGCGACTGCAGTGTTTTATCACTGGCACGCCTCCCGCGAAACCCACATCCTCAACGTATTGTCCCGCACTACATTCGTAGTGCCCCCGCCCATTATACGATTCCTGTAAGAGTTCGGGCACTGTTTGTTGCTCATCCGCACATAAGATGATGTTCAAGTGGCCGGTGACTAAGATGGTATCTGTTCTTTCGGGCATCTGTTCTTTCGGACATCTTTCTGTCCGAAAGAACAGACAGCATCTTAGTATATATATATATATATATATATATATATATATATATATATATATAGTTAAGGCTCACCGGGCACTTGACCATCTTCTTCTTCTTCTCTTACGGGATTCAGCAAGCATTTCGATCAGTGCCTTACGTTGTAAAATTACTGTAGGGGATAGAGCAAAATTGTTTACAGGATATAAATCATATATCACGCAGTAGTAATAGAAGGTGAGCATCCTTGCAGACAATTAATACTACCACTCCCTTCGCCCCCCTCCCCCCCCCCCCCCCCACAGACACACACACACACGCGCTCGAAACACGTGATAACACATGAGACACTTCAGCTTCACCTAGTAATTTTTATGAGAAAGCGTAAGTTGCTAGTAGGCTAGCCCTGGCGAAAAGGGCGTTTCTGGCCAAGAGAAATCTATTAATATCTAACATAGGCAGTAAGTTGAGAAAGAAATTTCTATGAATGTACGTCCGGAACACAGCATTGTAGGGTAGTGAAACACGGATTGTGGTAAAATCGGAACAGAAGAGAATCGAAGTATTTGAGGTGTGGTGCTACAAGAGAATGTTGAAAATTAGGTGGACTTGTAAGGAATGAGGAGGTTCTGCGAAGTATCGGAGAGGAGTGGAATATGTGGAAAAAACAGACAAGGAGAAGGGACAGGATGATACGGTAGCTGTTTAGATTTCAGGGAATGACTTCTATTGTACTAGAGGGAGCTGTAGAGGGCAAAGACTGTAGAGGAAGGCAGATATTAGAATAGATCCAGCAAATAATTGAGGACGTAGGTTGCAAGTGCTACTCCGAGATGAAGAGGTTGGCAGAGGAGAGGAATTCGTGGCGGGCCGCATCATTCTTTCAAACAAATGAGTTTACGGGAGTCAAACTTAATAGTAGCTGGGAGCAACTATATCTATTTGTGACTGCCTACATGCTCTCCTCCGTGTACCTTCGATCTGGAGGGAAATGAAATGATCGTGTGGCATTGTCGGAGAGGAGACCCCAACCAGGGAACATCGGCCACGGAGTCGCAAGCCATGACGAGGACAACATATGGTCGGCAATCGAACCCCAGCCCGCTGCACGCTAAGCAAGCATGTTACCACTCAGCTTACCAGGCGAATAGATGAAGTGAATTCAGTAAGAAACAAAGTCCTACCATGGCTGGAACTGAATTCCACCGGGTTCCATTCATGTTACAGAGCAGGAACCCATCTGGATTAAATTGTTGGTTTGTAATGAAAGTACGATAACAATGGGCATAAGTTTAAGTAATTTTCGCTGATTAGTTCTGACGACGTGAAATAGTCTTGCGGTACTCCTCCAGAACTGGAACATTTTTACAGTGATCTACTACTCAGCAACTGTTCACCATTCGCACAGTCAAAAATTCTTTCTCGTGCTGTGGAAAGTTTCAAGAGATATCAAAATGGCCATGTTTTGCACTGACCACGAATTCGATTTTATAGCAAGTACTACAATAAAATCTACTCGCTGCACAACACATAATGGTTTAAGCATACCAGTTCGAAAAATTCACAATTTCTTGCAGTTTTCTTAACATATTGTAGCGTATCGACCATATTCGGTCAATATAACGACAGAGCGGAAGTGAGTTACAACAGAGCCAGCCACAGGCAGGCGAAAGTGTTATGTCTTGCAAATCAAAACGAGGCCGACTGGCATTGAAAAGCAGAGCAAGTTGGGCGTGGCATAGCAACCGCTGAAACTGCGATTCGCTAGCAGAAGGATCTACATCTACATCTACATTGCATTTATACTCCGCAAGCCACCCAACGGTGATTGGTGGAGGGCACTTTACGTGCCACTGTCATTACCTCCCTTTCCTGTTCCAGTCACGTATGGTTCGCGGGAAGAACGACTGTCTGAAAGCCTCCGTGCGCGCTCTAATCTCTCTAATTTTACATTCGTGATCTCCTCGGGAGGTATAAGTAGGGGGAAGCAATATATTCGATACCTCATCCAGAAACGCACCCTCTCGAAACCTGGCGAGCAAGCTACACCGCGATGCAGAGCGCCTCTCTTGCAGAGTCTGCCACTTGAGTTTGTTAAACATCTCCGTAACGCTATCACGGTTACCAAATAACCCTGTGACGAAACGCGCCATTCTTCTTTGGATCTTCTGTATCTCCTCCGTCAACCCGATCTGGTACGGATCCCACACTGATGAGCAATACTCAAGTATAGGTCGAACGAGTGTTTTGTAAGCCACCTCCTTTGTTGATGGACTACATTTTCTAAGGACTCTCCCAATGAATCTCAACCTGGTACCCGCCTTACCAACAATTAATTTTATATGATCATTCCACTTCAAATCGTTCCGCACGCATACTCCCAGATATTTTACAGAAGTAACTGCTACCAGTGTTTGTTCCGCTATCATATAATCATACAATAAAGGATCCTTCTTTCTATGTATTCGCAATACATTACATTTGTCTATGTTAAGGGTCAGTTGCCACTCCCTGCACCAAGTGTCTATCCGCTGCAGATCTTCCTGCATTTCGCTACAATTTTCTAATGCTGCAACTTCTCTGTATACTTCAGCATCATCCGCGAAAAGCCGCATGGAACTTCCGACACTATCTACTAGGTCATTTATATATATTGTGAAAAGCAATGGTCCCATAACACTCCCCTGTGGCACGCCAGAGGTTACTTTAACGTCTGTAGACGTCTCTTCGTTGATAACAACATGCTGTGTTCTGTTTGCTAAAAACACTTCAATCCAGCCACGCAGCTGGTCTGATATTCCGTAGGCTCTTATTTTGTTTATCTGATAGAGATAATCTTGTGTTCTATGGCTAGTGCCGGGATAAACTTCAGTAAAAAATATTTAACAAAAAAAAAACCCACTGCATCTGGAAAGTGTATGCCAAGGCCGAATGATTTAAAGGACTCAGTTCTCAACAAAATATTACTATCCGGTTAATATGAGTGCACGTAATATTTTTCTTTAAATGTACGTAATCCTTAAGACATTTTGTTTTACCACAATAAATTAAGAGAGTGGTTCTACAACAAAGTTCGCACGACAGTAAATTAAGTTAAAAGCAAAAGATAAAATTTAATATTTCTTTAACGACATTTCATAATCAATAGCATTCCATTATTTGCGGAGAGTCGAATTTGCTACAAGACGTCTCTCCATTGATAACAACATGCTGTGTTCTGTTTGCTAAAAACTCTTCAATCCAGCCACACAGCTGGTCTGATATTCCGTAGGCTCTTATTTTGTTTATCAGGCGACACTGCGGAACTGTATCGAATGCCTTCCGGAAGTCAAGAAAAATATCATCTACCTGAGAGCCTGTATCTAAAATTTTCTGGGTCTCATCATAAGGCGAGTTGGGTCTCACACGATCGCTGTTTCCGGAATCCATGTTGATTCCTACATAGTAGATTCTGGGTTTTCAAAAACGACATGATACTCGAGCAAAAAACATGTTCTAAAATTCTACAACAGATCGACGTCAGAGATATAGGTCTATAGTTTTGCGCATCTGCTCGACGACGCTTCTAGAAGACTGGGACTGCCTGTGCTCTTTTCCAATCATTTGGAACCTTCCGTTCCTCTAGAGACTTGCGGTACACGGTTGTTAGAAGGGGGGCAAGTTCTTTCGCCTACTCTGTGTAGAATCGAATTGGTATCCCGTCAGGTCCAGTGGACTTTCCACTGTTGAGTGATTCCAGTTGCTTTTCTATTCCTTGGACACTTATTTCGATGTCAGCCATTTTTTCGTTTGTGCGAGGATTTAGAGAAGGAACTGCAGTGCGGTCTTCCTCTGTGAAACAGCTTTGGAAAAAGTTGTTTAGTATTTCAGCTTTACGCTTGTCATCCTCTGTTTCAATGCCATCATCATCCCGGAGTGTCTGGACATGCTGTTTCGAGCCATTTACTGATTTAACGTAAGACCAGAACTTCCTAGGATTTTCTGTCAAGTCGGTACATAGAATTTTACTTTCGAATTCACTGAACGCTTCACGCATAGCCCTCCTTACGCTAACTTTGACATCGTTTAGCTTCTGTTTGTCTGAGAGGTTTCGGCTGCGTTTAAACTTGCAGTGAAGCTCTCTTTGCTTTCGCAGTAGTTTCCTAACTTTGTTGTTGTAGCACGGTGGGTTTTTCCCGTCCCTCACAGTTTTACTCGGCACATACCTGTCTAAAACGCATTTTACGATTCCCTTGAACTTTTTCCATAAACACTCAACATTGTCAGTGTCGGAACAGAAATTTTCGTTTTGATCTGTTAGGTAGTCTGAAATCTGCCTTCTATTACTCTTGCTAAACCGATAAACCTTCCTCCCTTTTTTTATATTCCTATTAACTTCCATATTCAGGGATGCTGCAACGGCCTTATGATCACTGATTCCCTGTTCTGCACATACAGAGTCGAAAAGTTCGGGTCTGTTTGTTATCAGTAGGTCCAAGATGATATCTCCACGAGTCGGTTCTCTGTTTAATTGCTCGAGGTAATTTTCGGATAGTGCACTCAGTATAATGTCACTCGATGCTCTGTGCCTACCACCCGTCCTAAACATCTGAGTGTCCCATTCTATATCTGGTAAATTGAAATCTCCACCTAAGACTATAACATGCTGAGAAAATTTATGTGAAATGTATTCCAAATTTTCTCTCAGTTGTTCTGCCACTAATGCTGCTGAGTCGGGAGGTCGGTAAAAGGAGCCAATTATTAACCTAGCTCGGTTGTTGAGTGTAAACTCCACCCATAATAATTCACAGGAACTATCCACTTCTACTTCACTACAGGATAAACTACTACTGACAGCGACGAACACTCCACCACCGGTTGCATGCAATCTATCCTTTCTAAACACCATCTGTGCCTTTGTAAAAATTTCAGCAGAATTTATCTCTGGCTTCAGCCAGCTTTCTGTACCTATAACGAGTTCAGCTTCGGTGCTTTCTATCAGCGCTTGAAGTTCCGGTACTTTACCAACGCAGCTTCGACAGTTTACAATTACAATACCGATTGCTGCTTGGTCCCCAAATGTCCTGACTTTGCCCCGCACCCGTTGAGGCTGTTGCCCTTTCTGTACTTGCCCAAGGCCATCTAACCTAAAAAACCGCCCAGCCCACGCCACACAACCCCTGCTAGCCGTGTAGCCGCTAAGGATGGAGGCCTTCCCTCAGTTATCGCCACGGAAGTGTTTAGTGTACGTGCCTTGACCCCTAAATGAACGTAGTCTGGAGTGTATAAGTACTGAGCAATTTTCGCACTAAATCATTCTCGTCTTAGTATCACAGCCAACACGAGGAGCCTGTGACAGCCGGAGCGACATCCTGAATAGCGGTACGGGGACTGCTGTTCGACCACGAGATAGGTCAGCGTGCCCTTAGTCAGAAGGGAGATGCCCGCACACTGGAAGAAGTTCACGGCCATTGTCAGCTGAGCTGCTGCACTGTCGTCACGGTCGCACCGGGGGACGTCGCTGACAATGGCATCCGAGTGACTCCACACCCGGCCCCGCTCACTGTGCTGTCAGCAGTGACAAACGGCTATTGTTTCGCAGAGGGGACATCTTCACCAAGCTGTTCCTGGGCTCGAATAAAGAAGTGACTGAACAAATCTGTTGTCGTCCTGACACTATAAGTGACACTCTGTCCGCCCCGTGTAGCTGAGTGGTCAGCGCGACGGAATGTCAATCCTAAGGACCCGGTGTAGTGTAACGACGTAAGTTCTTTATAAATGATTTTCTTTCGACATATGACCATGTGTAGACTTCGTCACCTACGTCAGTTACAACCCACTTCAAAATTATTTATATTCTTTTTAAATTGTCACAGAATGGTTCTTGAACGAAACTGTAAAACATCATTTGAGTCGTATGCCCAGAATTACGTCACTCGGGTCAATTGGTTTGCGTAAACTTTTTCAATTTAGATGTCGTTTGTTTCTCCTCAGAAATTATATTGATACACGTTATCTGATTTAATCGAAATTAGAACCACACATTGAATAAACTTTTGAGATTCAAAGTTGCGATGAACGCCGTCAAAATTCAATAATCTTGTCAAATATATTATTAATCCATTCACATAATTCTTCATAAATAAATCCTCAGAACACGTATTTCAACTTTAGTAGCATCCACTAGTTTATTATCTTCCTACATACAGACGTGAACCTGAGCCTTGACAAGATAGGACTAACATTTTCAATAAGATTAAACTTCCTATGATATCATTGTTTTACAAAAAAGTTACATATTTTCATTTATCAATTTTTAGAAGCACGACGCAACAACTCGGTTTCAGGATCTTCTGTTGCTCTTTGGCTGTCAACCCGCGACGTATAGTGGCCAGCAATTTTCTCTCTGGTCGCGGCAGCGAAGATGCTGTCTCCGTTCGTTGCGCCGCCCTCTCCGTACATGAAACATAAAAAAAAATACAAAACTTTAGGCAATTCACAACCATTACAAATATTACAAAAATACATAAACAAACTAAATTAAACTTATATTCACCTGCAAACTGGGCTGACACTGGTGGATGGGTGACGCTTCAATTTCGTCCCACTACACCGGTTCGATTCCCGATTGGGTCGGCGATATTCTCCGCTCAGGGACTGATTGTTGTGCTGTCATAATCATCCTCATTTCATCCCCATCGACGCGCAAGTCGCCGAAGTGGCGTCAATTCGAAAGAGTTGCACCCGGCAAACGGTCTATCCGACTGGAGGCCCTCGTTAAAATTATTAATTAGTCTAAGGGTCATTCTACAGTATTATGAATTACTCACTGAGGGCATCAGAGAATGTCCAAGAAGAACTTTCTTTGTGATAAGGAAAAGTAAAGGACACTCGTGATTAGTCCCTGTAGGTCACGTGACAGTCATCCGACAGCCTTTTCATCATCACTCATTTATCATCAGATCTAGTACAAAGGGAACGAAATCACTGCACTAGTCTCCCGCCCGTTGTCGACGCTTTGAGCTCGGAGACGCTACATCAAGTAATTCCTCAAATGGCACCACGAAGCTGAGTGCACTCTGGTCCAGTCCATCCACCAACGGAACATCCCTGACGGTACCGGGAATCGAACCTGGATCTCCCCTACATGAGGATCTGCCATGTTCACCACTCGGTTATAGAGGCGGACTTCCTTGTGATAATTCCTCTCATTTCCTCTTTGCAAAATCGGTATTTCTCGACTACACTAATGTTGAGATTGCCGATAACGTTATTCCTGTAAGTAATTTTAAAGTGCGCGAGCTATTCGGAAAGTAAAGGAACGATCGATCCCAAAATGGAAGCCACAGCGAAAATCCGATGAAGCTTTACACAGATACATTAACGCAGTGCCTAAATCCTGTCCATAGATAGCGTCACGTCTCTCTTCTCAGTTCTGAGCGCAAATTCTCGGCTGCTCTAGTTTCCGAGTAACTCTCGTATCACATTTTCTTAGTCTGTCGTTTACCACAAATCACTTCCCCCGTTTATTATTTTTTGTTGTAATGTTATAATGCACGGTGAAGGAAGATGTTGTTACGGGAGGCTATTGAGCAGGTAGGATCAGAAAGAAGGCTCACCGAACTACTCGCCAGGTGGTCACATAGCGTGAGAACTGCCTCGCGAGCAGAGACCTCATCATATACTGGAGCAGAGAGAGTCAGTGGGTATTCAGCTACAACGCTGGGCGCCAAGTAGCGAACATTTTATTGTTTACATTTGAAAGGGTCCTGTAGCCACCTTTCATTAGTCCGGTAGCCCAATTTCACAAGTATTTCTCTTTCTTTTCCTTGTTTCTCTTTTCTCTTTACTCTCATAGTGGCGTGATTGAATGAATGTGGTTGTGTGTCACGTTGCTAGACGGTGGCGTAGTCTGCTGCAGAAAGTCTGCGATAGTCGTAGAGATTCAGCAGCACTGGTACAGAATAGCCAACTCTCGTAGAGGTCAAGTAGGCAAAGAGGTTTGCACTACTTGTGAGAAATCCCCCTGCGTTAGGTTGGTGGCGGAAATGGCTTCTTTGGGTTTTCCGGTCCACGCGGAGCGTGGAGGAGGCTGTAGAGGAAAAAGGGTGACAGTCAGTCGCCGGTACGGGAAGCGTCCACAGCTGTGCTCCAGTCGAAGAAGGGTGAGTTAGACCGACCGCGTGGCGCGTTGTTACTAGGCGAGGGGAAAACTGTTAGCTTTTGGTCTCGCTTTTCAAATCTGGAAGATTGTTTTGCCTTGTCGCAGCAAGGAATGCTAAACTTTGGCAGATTTTTCTTTTAACAAATTTCTGTAGCAGACTTGGATCCGCCGGAAGAGCGCCACACAAAGGTGTCGATAAGAAGTGAGCACTCGCTTCTGTATGAATGTCTGTTTGCCTTCAGCTGTGCCTGCATAAGCTTTCATTTTTCTAAATATTTAGAGCCTTGCATTCTCGTAAATTTTCCTTGCTTTATGTGTCTTTCGTCCGTGGGGAGCCGACCACGTGGTTAGTTACACATTTACTGTTTAAATGATAACACGCATTTCCAGCCGTACGGATGGTTTTACTTACACTGATAATTTGTTGATAATTATTTCGGTACTACTCAATTCATCAGGAAATGACAATTAGAAATCTTAGTTACTGTCAGTGCTTATTGACGGAGAAGATGGAACACTCACAAGTGTGCCCTGTGAGGGCATGCGCCAAACTGCTAAGACCGGTATGACACTATCATATTTCTTTGTCAAATTTGGTATCCCAAATATTTGTGTCAAGGAAATTTGACAGTGTAATAGGGAACTTTGTCAAATCTCGCCTTTCGTCAAAGAAATATCATTAAATCTAGGGCCTCGCCGTATATTTGATGATAAGTCGTTTGTCTTCTGTTCACTGCAATGTGAAATGTAACCGCTTGAGCGCTGGCATCGCTACAGCTATTTGACGTCTGTAGTGTATTTGTAAACATGACTGTAAAGTTTAGTTCGTGGGTTCCTTTGACTCTTTTTAATAAACCTGATTTGTATCGGGTGTGGGTGAGCAAGTGACACAGCGCACGCTTCTAAACGTATGTCAAAGGGCAGGTGGGATATGCTACAGGCGATTTCAAATCCACAATATCAGCTACAGCCATCCACCACTGCATATGAAAACATCCAGGCAGGTTCGTCTTCTGTTCAGTGCAATGTGAAACGTAACCGCTTGGAGCGCTGGCATCGTTACTGTTATTTGACATCTGTAGTGTGTTTGTCAACACGAGTGCAAAATTTAGTTGGTGTGTTCCTTCGACTCTTTATAATAGCCCTGCTTTGTCTCGGGTGAGGGTGAGCAAGGGAGACAACGCACGCTATTACACGTGTGCTGCAGGCGACTTAAAAATCCACGATCACAGTTACAGTCATCAACATGTACGTCGGGAAACATCCAGGTAATCCGGAATAGAGAAGGAAACATTCTAAAATACAAGATAATAAACATTCTTAGCTTTCGAATCCAATTTTTTTTTAAATCCTGGATGCCACAAGATAAAAATTGCTTCATCTGCTTTGTAATTTTTATTAAGTTTGTAGTTGTTCGAACATTATTCTATTAATTAGGTTTTTCAGAAATACAAATAGTTAGTATTTCCCATATTGTGTGTACTACACGTTCATGTACCTTCAGATATTCCTGCTTCATTGCTTGCTAGATCGCTTCACAGGTTTCTTGAATTATTTTGGTTCGAATCTTGCCTCGGGCATGGATGTGTGTGATGTCCTTAGGTTAGTTAGGTTTAAGTAGTTCTAAGTTCTAGGGGACTGATGACCTTAGAAGTTAAGTCCCATAGTGCTCAGAGCCACTTTTTTTAATTATTTTGGTTAATGTTCTCTGCTGTATTGGAGTAAATTGGACGAGGACGAGAAATACGAGGACAGAGTAATACCCCTTTTTAGTGGCTTGTCAAAGATCTTTCTCTACGAAATTTGACGGATTTTCCTTGTCAAAGAAATATGATAGTGTAATACTGGCCTGAGATGCCTCATCACCATTCTGCGATCCGTCACACACGAATCCGTCTATAAAATCTGATCTCATGTAAAGACTGAACAGTTTGTTGAGAAATTGCCTCAGATTTCGTACTCCTGCGATGCTGTGTTAATTCAAGGCAGTCTACGACTGCTTTTCGAGGCAACAACACGCGATCTAGTGTGTGAAGTGCAATTCCGCGTCAAAACAGTTAATTGTTAAAGTTGCCTCGAAAACCTATTTACGCGACGTCATGTTCATTCTAGGATCGTGTGCAGTATTTTAATGACTTTCTCGGTCCTCGAGAACTAATGACTAACGACCGGGAATCTTGTTATAAAATTTAACGATAGACTGGTTTTTGAAATCGTTTTGCTAATTTTGCCGTTAATGAAATAAAAACCAAATTACCTGGAAGCCTCCCATTCTACGATTATTATTACACTTAGCGTTTGAACCTACCCACCTGTCATATTATTGTGCGCTGTTTACGGCACGGGAGTTAGAGCTCGCGACCGACGGAGAAGAAACCCAGCGGGACAACGGCTCAGGGACATCTAAGACGTGGGGTAAACGCTTGTAGCAGAGAAAGTGGCTACAGACGGTTCGTGCTAAAATCCACTGTGCTTGTTAATACCAGCACATCTTTAAGGTGGGAAGTTTCATTTACAGTAACCCAATGTGAAGCTTACGGGGGTCAAATCCGCTTTTGTGATGAGACTACATTTTACCACCGACCCTAATATTTGTTACAATTGGCATTTCTTGTGTGGGGAAGAACAGGTTAATTTTAATAAGATGGATTCAGCCTTTATAATAGTCGTTACACTTGGTATCCCTAAGTGGGCAAAACGGCCAGTGTGTAATAGATGTGGCAGGAACTGTTCTGGGACAATAAACTTGCGGAGTGGATATCATGCGTGAACTTTTGAAGACAGCTATACGATCCATGCACCCAATAGATTCCGACCCCATATCTGTTTACAAAATTGACGGTATTCAGCTACAACGCTGGGCGCCAAGTAGCGAACATTTTATTGTTTACATTTGAAAGGGTCCTGTAGCCACCTTTCATTAGTCCGGTAGCCCAATTTCACAAGTATTTCTCTTTCTTTTCCTTGTTTCTCTTTTCTCTTTACTCTCATAGTGGCGTGATTGAATGAATGTGGTTGTGTGTCACGTTGCTAGACGGTGGCGTAGTCTGCTGCAGAAAGTCTGCGATAGTCGTAGAGATTCAGCAGCACTGGTACAGAATAGCCAACTCTCGTAGAGGTCAAGTAGGCAAAGAGGTTTGCACTACTTGTGAGAAATCCCCCTGCGTTAGGTTGGTGGCGGAAATGGCTTCTTTGGGTTTTCCGGTCCACGCGGAGCGTGGAGGAGGCTGTAGAGGAAAAAGGGTGACAGTCAGTCGCCGGTACGGGAAGCGTCCACAGCTGTGCTCCAGTCGAAGAAGGGTGAGTTAGACCGACCGCGTGGCGCGTTGTTACTAGGCGAGGGGAAAACTGTTAGCTTTTGGTCTCGCTTTTCAAATCTGGAAGATTGTTTTGCCTTGTCGCAGCAAGGAATGCTAAACTTTGGCAGATTTTTCTTTTAACAAATTTCTGTAGCAGACTTGGATCCGCCGGAAGAGCGCCACACAAAGGTGTCGATAAGAAGTGAGCACTCGCTTCTGTATGAATGTCTGTTTGCCTTCAGCTGTGCCTGCATAAGCTTTCATTTTTCTAAATATTTAGAGCCTTGCATTCTCGTAAATTTTCCTTGCTTTATGTGTCTTTCGTCCGTGGGGAGCCGACCACGTGGTTAGTTACACATTTACTGTTTAAATGATAACACGCATTTCCAGCCGTACGGATGGTTTTACTTACACTGATAATTTGTTGATAATTATTTCGGTACTACTCAATTCATCAGGAAATGACAATTAGAAATCTTAGTTACTGTCAGTGCTTATTGACGGAGAAGATGGAACACTCACAAGTGTGCCCTGTGAGGGCATGCGCCAAGCTGCTAAGACCGGTATGACACTATCATATTTCTTTGTCAAATTTGGTATCCCAAATATTTGTGTCAAGGAAATTTGACAGTGTAATAGGGAACTTTGTCAAATCTCGCCTTTCGTCAAAGAAATATCATTAAATCTAGGGCCTCGCCGTATATTTGATGATAAGTCGTTTGTCTTCTGTTCACTGCAATGTGAAATGTAACCGCTTGAGCGCTGGCATCGCTACAGCTATTTGACGTCTGTAGTGTATTTGTAAACATGACTGTAAAGTTTAGTTCGTGGGTTCCTTTGACTCTTTTTAATAAACCTGATTTGTATCGGGTGTGGGTGAGCAAGTGACACAGCGCACGCTTCTAAACGTATGTCAAAGGGCAGGTGGGATATGCTACAGGCGATTTCAAATCCACAATATCAGCTACAGCCATCCACCACTGCATATGAAAACATCCAGGCAGGTTCGTCTTCTGTTCAGTGCAATGTGAAACGTAACCGCTTGGAGCGCTGGCATCGTTACTGTTATTTGACATCTGTAGTGTGTTTGTCAACACGAGTGCAAAATTTAGTTGGTGTGTTCCTTCGACTCTTTATAATAGCCCTGCTTTGTCTCGGGTGAGGGTGAGCAAGGGAGACAACGCACGCTATTACACGTGTGCTGCAGGCGACTTAAAAATCCACGATCACAGTTACAGTCATCAACATGTACGTCGGGAAACATCCAGGTAATCCGGAATAGAGAAGGAAACATTCTAAAATACAAGATAATAAACATTCTTAGCTTTCGAATCCAATTTTTTTTTAAATCCTGGATGCCACAAGATAAAAATTGCTTCATCTGCTTTGTAATTTTTATTAAGTTTGTAGTTGTTCGAACATTATTCTATTAATTAGGTTTTTCAGAAATACAAATAGTTAGTATTTCCCATATTGTGTGTACTAAACGTTCATGTACCTTCAGATATTCCTGCTTCATTGCTTGCTAGATCGCTTCACAGGTTTCTTGAATTATTTTGGTTCGAATCTTGCCTCGGGCATGGATGTGTGTGATGTCCTTAGGTTAGTTAGGTTTAAGTAGTTCTAAGTTCTAGGGGACTGATGACCTTAGAAGTTAAGTCCCATAGTGCTCAGAGCCACTTTTTTTAATTATTTTGGTTAATGTTCTCTGCTGTATTGGAGTAAATTGGACGAGGACGAGAAATACGAGGACAGAGTAATACCCCTTTTAGCGGCATGCCAAAGATCTTTGTCAAAGAAATTTGACGGATTTTCCTTGTCAAAGAAATATGATAGTGTAATACTGGCCTGAGATGCCTCATCACCATTCTACGATCCGTCACACACGAATCCGTCTATAAAATCTGATCTCATGTAAAGACTGAACAGTCTGTTGAGAAATTGCCTCGGATTTCGTACTCCTGCGATGCTGTGTTAATTCAAGGCAGTCTACGACTGCTTTTCGAGGTAACAACATGCGATCTAGTGTGTGAAGTGCAATTCCGCGTGAAGGCAGTTAATTGTTAAAGTTGCCTCGAAAACCTATTTACGCGACGTCATGTTCATTCAAGGATCGTGTGCAGTATTTTAATGACTTTCTCGGTCCTCGAGAACTAATGACTAACGACCGGGAATCTTGTTATAAAATTTAACGATAGATTGGTTTTTGAAATCGTTTTGCTAATTTTGCCGTTAATGAAATAAAAATCTAATTATTTTGAAGCCTCCCATTCTACGATTCTTATTACACTTAGCGTTTGAACCTACCCACTTGTCATATTATTGTGCGCTGTTTACGGGACGGGAGTTAGAGCTCGCGACCGACGAAGAAGAAACCCAGCGGGACAACGGCTCAGGGACATCTAAGACGTGGGGTAAACGCTTGTAGCAGAGAAAGTGACTACAGACGGTTCGTGCTAAAATCCACCGTGTTTGTTAATACCAGCACATCTTTAAGGTGGGAAGTTTCATTTACAGTAACCCAATGTGAAGATTACGGGGGTCAAATCCGCGTTTGCGTTGAGACTACATTTTACCACCGACCCTAATATTCGCTACATTTGGCATTCCTTGTGTGGGGAAGAAAACCTCTAAACAGCGGTTAATATTAATAAGATGGATTCAGCCTTTATAATAGTCGTTACGCCGGCCGAAGTGGCCATGCGGTTCTAGGCGCTGCAGTCTGGAACCGCGAGACCACTACGGTCGCAGGTTCGAATCCTGCTTCGGGCAAGGATGTGTGTGATGTCCTTAGGTTAGTTAGGTTTAACTAGTTCTAAGTTCTAGGGGACTGATGACCTCAGAAGTTGAGTCCCATAGTGCTCAGAGCCATTTGAACCATTTTTTATAGTCGTTACACTTGGTATCCCTAAGTGGGCAAACAGCCAGTGTGTAATAGATGTGGCAGGAACTGTTCTGGGACAATAAACTTGCGGAGTGGATATCATGCGTAAACTTTTGAAGACAGCTATACGATCCATACACCCAATAGGTTCCGACCCCATATCTGTTTACAAAATATGATGGTATACATGTGATGTGTTACGACTGTGAAACGTACCTGTGACCACTGGAGGTACTTTATTTTACTTAATTTATGGTTACCGTTAGATCCACGTTTAATTTTTTGTCAAAAGAAACACAAAAACATGTTCTGAAATAGTGGTTTGTTTCTCCACTTGACAGTGCCACAAGTTCCTCCGAAAAATCGTATCACAACACACACACAAATGTCATATTAACATACGTAAATCCACCTGATGATGGAGGTTAAACATTTGAAACGTGTCGTGGAGATAAATAAACAGTGATTGGTAACAGTAAACTTGTTGTTTCATTTAATGTCAGTATCAGTCACGGTAAAGCCTAACCTAAAATGTTCGCATTTAAAGTAAATGTAAGTTGTACTTACAATATTATCAAAGAAGGGAATTTTTGTTGTAATTTCGGGGAATTTCATCTTACAATGTGTTTTCTGAAATATTAATGATGCAAAATGGTTCGTAGTAATGACAATACAGTTGATGAGGTCATCACTCAAACAGATGGAACCAATACTGAGTGCATTATTAATGAATTAATTAATAATGACAATAATAATTTACTGCCATTGGGTGAATCTCATAATGTAACATATAATGAATCTGTTGAGGTTAATGGGGGATGAGATGTTAGTGACTGTGTAAATCATAAGGATAATATAGAAGATGATAACAGTGTAAAAGTCAATGAGGACAAGAAGATTAATGTTAATTTAAATCGTCTGAATCGACAATATTTTCAAGTAGTGGTGATTAAATTAATGTGGAATCCCAATTAGAATGTTGTTAGGTGAAATGGGGGGGGGGCAGATCTCAAAGAATCTTCATGAGATATAAGATACAAAACGATATGTCAATACAATTTCTTGGGGATCTGGAACTAGCCAGTAAAGAAACCAATGATGAGATAAAACAGACTGGGGGAGACTTATCATATAAAATTTATAAGCAAATTGGTCAGCTGACAGAATGCTGTAATAAATTAAGAAAGGAACTCCACTGATGGACAGATACGATAATGCCTAGGAACTAGGACGCTGAAACTTGTGAATTAGAAATGTTAGGAGAGGTTACTTGTAATGATAAATAAAGTCCACAAATATAATGAAATGGGAAAGAGTGAGGATAAGGATTCTAAGGATTATGAATTAATGCCCCCCCATGAACCATGGACCTTGCCGTTGGTGGGGAGGCTTGCGTGCCTCAGCGATACAGATAGCCGTACCGTAGGTACAACCACAACGGAGGGGTATCTGTTGAGAGGCCAGACAAACATGTGGTTCCTGAAGAGGGGCAGCAGCCTTTTCAGTAGTTGCAAGGGCAACAGTCTGGATGATTGACTGATCTGGCCTTGTAACAATAACCAAAACGGCCTTGCTGTGCTGGTGCTGCGAATGGCTGAAAGCAAGGGGAAGCTACAGCCGTAATTTTTCCCGAGGGCATGCAGCTTTACTGTATGATTAAATGATAATGGCGTCCTCTTGGGTAAAATATTCCGGAGGTAAAATAGTCCCCCATTCGGATCTCCGGGGGGGACTACTCAAGAGGATGTCGTTATCAGGAGAAAGAAACCTGGCGTTCTACGGATCGGAGCGTGGAATGTCAGATCCCTTAATCGGGCAGGTAGGTTAGAAAATTTAAAAAGGGAAATGGATAGGTTAAAGTTAGATATAGTGGGAATTAGTGAAGTGCGGTGGCAGTAGGAACAAGACTTCTGGTCAGGTGACTACAGGGTTATAAACACAAAGTCAAATAGGGGGAATGCAGGAGTAGGTTTAATAATGAATAGGAAAATAGGAATGCGGGTAAGCTACTACAAACAGCATAGTGAACGCATTATTGTGGCCAAGATAGATACGAAGCCCACACCTACTACAGTAGTACAAGTTTATATGCCAACTAGCTCTGCAGATGACGAAGAGATTGAAGACATGCATGATGAAATAAAAGAAATTATTCAGATAGTGAAGGGAGACGAAAATTTAATATTCATGGGTGACTGGAATTCGAGTGTAGGAAAAGGGAGAGAAGGAAACGTAGTGGGTGAATATGGATTGGGGCTAAGAAATGAAAGAGGAAGCCGCCTGATAGAATTTGGCACAGAGCACAACTTAATCATAGCTAACACTTGGTTTAAGAATCATGATAGAAGGTTGTATACATGGAAAAACCCTGGAGATACTAAAAGGTATCAGATAGATTATATAATGGTAAGACAGAGATTTAGGAACCAGGTTTTAAATTGTAAGACGTTTCCAGGGGCAGATGTGGACTCTGACCACAATCTATTGGTTATGACCTGCAGATTAAAACTGAAGAAACTGCAAAAAGGTGGGAATTTAAGGAGATGGGACCTGGATAAACTGAAAGAACCAGAGGTTGTACAGAGTTTCAGGGAGAGCATAAGGGAACAATTGAAAGGAATGAGGGAAAGAAATACAGTAGAAGAAGAATGGGTAGCTCTGAGGGATGAAGTAGTAAAGGCAGCAGAAGGTCAAGTTGGTAAAAAGACGAGGGCTAATAGAAATCCTTGGGTAATAGAAGAAATATTGAATTTAATTGATGAAAGGAGAAAATATAAAAATGCAGTAAATGAAGCAGGCAAAAAGGAATACAAACGTCTCAAAAATGAGATCGACAGGAAGTGCAAAATGGCTAAGCAGACATGGCTAGAGGACAAATGTAAGGATGTAGAGGCTTATCTCACTAGGGGTAAGATAGATACTGCCTACAGGAAAATTAAAGAGACTTTTGGAGATAAGAGAACCACATGTATGAACATCAAGAACTCAGATGGAAACCCAGTTCTAAGCAAAGAAGGGAAAGCAGAAAGGTGGAAGGAGTATATAGAGGGTCTATACAAGAGCGATGCACTTGAGGACAATATTATGGAAATGGAAGAGGATGTAGATGAAGATGAAATGGGAGATACGATACTGCGTGAAGAGTTTGACAGAGCACTGAAAGACCTGAGTCGAAACAAGGCCCCCGGAGTAGACAACATTCCATTGGAACTACTGACGGCCTTGGGAGAGCCAGTCCTGACAAAACTCTACCACCTGGTGAGCAAGATGTATGAAACAGGCGAAATACCCTCAGACTTCAAGAAGAATATCATAATTCCAATCCCAAAGAAAGCAGGTGTTGACAGATGTGAAAATTACCGAACAATCAGTTTAATAAGCCACAGCTGCAAAGTACTAACACGAATTCTTTACAGACGAATGGAAAAAGTAGTAGAAGCCGACCTCGGGGAAGATCAGTTTGGATTCCGTAGAAATACCGGAACACGTGAGGCAATACTGACCTTACGACTTATCTTGGAAGAAAGATTAAGGAAAGGCAAACCTACGTTTCTAGCATTTGTAGACTTAGAGAAAGCTTTTGATAATGTTGTCTGGAATACTCTCTTTCAAATTCTAAAGGTGGCAGGGGTGAAATACAGGGAGCGAAAGGCTATTTACAACTTGTACAGAAACCAGATGGCAGTGATAAGAGTTGAGGGACATGAAAGGGAAGCAGTGGTTGGGAAGGGAGTAAGACAGGGTTGTAGCCTCTCCCCGATGTTATTCAATCTGTATATTGAGCAAGCAGTAAAGGAAACAAAAGAAAAATTTGGAGTAGGTATTAAAATCCATGGAGAAGAAATAAAAACTTTGAGGTTCGCCGATGACATTGTAATTCTGTCAGAGACAGCGAAGGACTTGGAAGAGCAGTTGAACGGAATGGATGGTGTCTTGAAGGGAGGATATAAGATGAACATCAACAAAAGCAAAACGAGGATAATGGAATGTAGTCGAATTAAGTCGGGTGATGCTGAGGGTATTTGATTAGGAAATGAGACACTTAAAGTAGTAAAGGAGTTTTGCTATTTGGGGAGCAAAATAACTGATGATGGACGATGTAGAGAGGATATAAACTGTAGACTGCCAATGGCAAGGAAAGCGTTTCAGAAGAAGAGAAATTTGTTAACATCGAGTATAGATTTAAGTGTCAGGAAGTCATTTCTGAAAGCATTTGTATGGAGTGTAGCAATGTATGGAAGTGAAACATGGACGGTAAATAGTTTGGACAAGAAGAGAATAGAAGCTTTTGAAATGTGGTGCTACAGAAGAATGCTGAAGATTAGATGGGTAGATCACATAACTAATGAGGAAGTATTGAATAGGATTGGGGAGAAGAGAAGTTTGTGGCACAACTTGACCAGAAGAAGGGATCGGTTGGTAGGACATGTTCTGAGGCATCAAGGGATCACCAATTTAGCATTGGAGGGCAGCGTGGAGGGTAAAAATCATAGGGGGAGACCAAGAGATGAATACATAAGCAGATTCAGAAGGATGTAGGTTGCAGTAGGTACTGGGAGATGAAGAAGCTTGCACAGGATAGAGTAGCATGGAGAGCTGCATCAAACCAGTCTCAGGACTGAAGACCACAACAACAACAACAACATGAATTAATGACAGACATAGGTACCATAAATAAAAATATGAGTTGTTTAAAGCAGAAACTGGAGATAAACGCTTCTAAATATCTGTAAACAGATGAACAGATTGATATTAATGATGAAGTAATGGAAACTGAATGTAATTATTGAACAGAGGGAAACAGAGGGAATTAAGGGAATTAGTAACGGAATGGCGACAAATGCAGGTAGTATGGATGAGGAGTATATAAATAAATGGACTTCTGAGAACGATAATACTGTCTTTGAGGTCGTAAATCTGTGACGTCGTAAACCTGTGACGTCGTAAACCAGAAGAATGACCTTAAAATCCGCAATACAAAGTTTAACTTCATTTTGTCAAAGATTGGTGTAATTGATGTAGCTCATGATGAGACAGGTCAAGTACAAGGTTATGACTAAAATAAAACATTGCTAACATTATTGAGAAAGCATACTTTATTCTGATAAACTGTGCTTTATGGTTTCAGGAGCAAGGGTATAGCCCCTTCAATCGAAGGCTTCTGGTCATGTCATAGTAGCGTCAGAAGCTGCTGATGATAACAACATGCAGTTGTTTGGATTGTTAGAAGTTTATCTTTAAATTTAGTGTTTATTGTGAAGTCATTTTAAGGTTTTGCTAATACGATGTGGCAGAGACCACAGACTGCGTATGTATGAAACGTTTAAAATAAGAGACGGTTTTGTAATTTGAGTTCACAACTTATGGGCTGTTAAATCATCTGAGCACTTAATAACGGTTCTGCGGACGTGGGTAATGTGTGCAAGCCGACAAATTGCTAGCCACCAGCTGCGCAAGGTCGTAGCCGCAGCGCTTCACAGAGCTGTATAAATGGATGACTCACAGCTGGCGCGTGTGCAGCGGGTCTTAAGAGGGCCACGTTATGTTTACGAACTTGGGACATAGTTGTGTGTGAACTGAATATTTCGTAATTAATACGTACTATGTAACGTATGTTTCATTCACCAAGATGTACGATGGGTAGAGAGAGAGGTTTGTAACAAGAACAGTAATCGCAAGATCAGCGCGTAATTCAGAAAAGAATTATCGACATTGTTGTATTCCGACAGTAGAGCCGAGCACCTCAAAAATTAAAAAAACCTTGATATACTGAAAAGACAAAATAGTAAGGATATCCGATATCGCAGTGCAGTTGACATCCCAGTGCGGTTCGAGTTCTTTCTTATTTTTTAAATTTTCGAATTTTCTCAAAACCGAGTAACCTTAAAGACTTGGAGGCAAGACAAGGCAAGCACTGTGCTGACTTACAATATATTTATTCACAACCGGTCTCCATCACTGATCATCTTCACATATCATATACGCTATTTAAGCAGAAAAGACGCCATCTCAGACTTACAAGTACCTGCTTGCTTAAGCCGGTATTATGGCGTGATGTATGTTCTTCTGACGTTTGCAAGTCAGCTATGGCATCTTTTCTGGTTAAACAGCAACTATGGCATGTCAAGTTGTCACAATATTTTTCCACAATATGATCAATGATCGAAACCGGTTGTGAATAACCATATTGTAAGCTAGCACAGTGTCTACCTTGCATTTGTCGAAGTAAATCGGTGCCGCTGAAAGTCGCCTGAAAACAAAATTTTAATCTTTAAAAAAATTCACGTTGGGGGGAGATGTGGCGTTTATGTCACATCACTGCCCACATTTTTTTTTTACATTTTGTTGTTATGTTTCAATGCAATGCACAGGAAGATTCTGTTACAGGAGGCTAGCGGGTTGGTAGGATCAAAGGCAGACTCATCGAAGGATGCGCCAGACGGTCGGTCGCATAGCGTGAGAACATTTGGACGAGCAAGAACTCTGTCTTGTTAGAACAGAGACAGACAGTGAGGATTCACCTACAACGCTTGGCGCCACGTAGCGAATTCCTTGTTATTCATATTTACTGTCTAAATATGAGTATAGAGCTCAAACCGTGCTGATGACGTTACTTCCTCTGAGAACTTGTTAATAATAATTTCAGTACCACTCAATTCATCAAGGAATGCTAATCACAAATTTTAGTTTATTGTTGGAAAACTTGGACTAACTGCAGGTACGTCCTGAGCTGGCAGGCGCCAGACTGCTAAGATACCTCACGACCAATGTTTCCGAGGAGGTAATTCATGAATCTGTGTATGAAATCTGATATTACGTAAAGACGGAAGAGTTTGTAGAGAAATTGCCTCGGATTGCGTACTTGTGCAATGTGAGTGTTAATTAATGACAGTGTACGGTCTGTGTTAGTCTGTTTGGTCGGTTTGGAATAACCGTGCTGGGAGGCACACGAACAACTAACACAAAGAGCATGAATTAGCATGAAATTTACGTAATGAGAGATAATTACAACTAGCAGTACTGGAATTGAAGCATGGATTCCTGTTGAAACTAAATTGATACCATTAACAGTCTTCCTCGTAGAGTAAGAAAAATACAGTGCAACGTACAAACCACTGAAGTCACAAAAATGAGTAATGTATACAGGATAATTTTTCTTGCTCTGTCCATGGAGATTTTTAGAATGTCTGATTTTGTAGCAAACTAGGTGCTTAACAAAAAGTCAATTGTTAGATTATTACAAATATATATTTAATAGAAGTTACTATTAGGTTACACTGATATCATTAATTTATTTTTAATTTTCTGTGGTTCTGATCATACAGTCCATCCACTAAATCTTGATGATTAGCACCCACACCCACATATATATATATATATATATGTGTGTGTATAAAGATATCTTGCAGGATGGAAGAAATTACTGCCTCTTCTTATGATTGCAGGCGAAAGTCTTGCTTAAGAACGAATATAGCATTTACTACACACATTATTGACGCACTATTAAAAATTACTCGTCCTTTTTACGTGATATCTTGAACATAAGTACTCTCAAGCGAGACTGAAACAAAAGTTGTTAAAAAAATTGAATATTCTCCGGACATTGCTCTTCTGTTGCAAAGATAATTTTAAAAGCCTATCTTCGCTGTCTTCTGCGGCAATGTACAAATTTCTTATTACTAATAAGGAAAAGAAAACATTCGTATAATTTAATAACGAGAAAAATAAAAGGGCATGATATTGGGAGCTAGTTGTTTAGGTATTACACAGGTCGCTTTTCGAGGTGACAAAACGATAACTAGTTTGTGAAGTGCAACTCCGCATGAAGACAGAATTAGTTTCTTTGTCGTTGCCTCGAAAAATTTATTTGTGCTATCTCATGTTGATTCTAAGATCGTGTGAAGCATTTTTGTGACTTTTGCGGTTCTCGAGAACTAATGGTTAATGACTCGGAATGTTGTTATGAATGTTAATGACTGGTTCTAGAAATCGTTTCACTAATTTTGCGATTAATCAAATCAAAACAAAACTAGTTGGCATTCTAACATTTTACGATTCTTATTATGCTCAGAATTTAAACCTACGCTCTTCTCACATTATTATGCACTATTTATGACACAAGTGTTAGAGCTCGCTACCACCGGAAAGAGAATCCGAGTGGGGCAACGGCTAAGGGACATCTTTAGAAGACGTGACGTAAGCAAACTGTCACCAGCTGTGTTAGGGAAAGTAATCGCAGACATTTCTTGCCAAAATCCATCATGTTTGTTAATCCCGGCACATCTTTAAGACTGCAAGTTTCCTTTACTGTAGACCGATGTGTAGTTTATGGGGGTCGAATCCGCGTTTCCTGTGAGACTATATGTTACCACCGATCTAAATATTCGTTGCAATGGGATTAATGACTTGGTAGCTAACGCTTAAAAAATTCTAAAAACCAACTTCTGATTTTATTTTCGAGTTCTCAGTCAACGGGAGGAAGGAAGCTTTTAATTGAAGCATCGGGTTGCCAACGAGGTCATTAGAGATGGAGCACATACTCGAGTTGGTTAGGGATGGGAAAGGAGGTCGGCCGTGTCCTTTCAGAGGAATCATTTCGGCACTTGCCGGGAGTGATTTCGGGAAATCACGAGAACCCAAAATGTGGATGGTCAAAGAGGGAACTGAACTGTTGTCCTGCCGAATGCGAGTCCAGTCTGCTATCAACTGCGCCACCTAGCTCGGTAATTCTCAGTTAGGCCAGAATAGGTCGCGTGTTCTTCAACTCAGCTTCTTACGAACGTCATTCACGTACACCTGCAGACACTCCTCAGAAACGCTGGAGTTTACGTATGAAAGACGTTAGAGACACCATCTCCTGCGCATCACACAGTGGAGGCCGAGCTTTCTCCGACTTTCAGATTCTATTGTTCGTATAATCGTGCTTTCACATTCACCTACCGCCGAAACCCATTACGGCACAACCAACCGAAACACCATTTATTCTCACGAAAAGAGGCAAAAAGAAAAAAAATGAGAGACAAGAGGACCTTCATCACCCACTTTACTTTTACAGAATTCATCGGTGGAGATGTTATTCAGAGCCGGCTGTTAAACTTAGAAGAAGCAAATGCTTCTCTCTTTGTTTTCATAAAACGTTTCGATTTCCTGCAGAAAGTAGCGTCAGTACAGTAAACTGCAGCTACGTATTGAAGGTACAATCACACATTGTCCTACAAGAAACAACAGTCCAAGAGATTACATTTATGGAATAAAGGAACTGAGAAAGCTGTTCTTCAAAAACTGCTTTTAAAATGCTTCTTATGTCTACGTCTGACGCTGTTCCGCGCACGACGGAGAAAAAACTGGAAAACAATGCACTTCGTTATATTTGCAGTTTCGCGCCTGACTCGTAGGAAATATTTTGAATATGATTAAGCTGTTCCAAATTACTGCATAAATTCTGCGATATCATTCATTGTTCCATATTTCAATCTCTAGTGGATGTTTTTGGAGGACTATGTGTTTTCTTGATGAAAATAATTATAGTAAAATCATATAATTCATTCGGTGACCATCATGATCAGGAGTGAAACAATAATAACACAGAAATATTTCTCGAACGATTGATATTGTTCTACGGTTTTCTGTGTACAATATAAAACTTTTTATTATGAATCGCAAGCCTTCAGTCATAACAGTCATGTCTTAATTAGTTGTACCATTATAGCGAAGGTGATTCATAGTTGGCGTACTGCTCTTAAAAGTAGTTCACAAAATATGATTCTGCTCGGCACCTAGTGAAACAAAGCAACAGCGAGTATAAGTTTCCGCTATAAAGTGAGCAGATCTTATCAGCTGATCATAGAGAAACCGCCAGATGACTGGTTTCTGTACATGCCATCAATTACGCAATTAGAATGAGTTAACAGATGGAACGTCCACATTAATTTAAATAAACCAGTATGTGCTAGGAGCAAATCGGCGTTTCTCTTTACTGACGCCTTTGACATTCTCGAATTTTTGTAACTCACACCTACTTCAATACTAACACGGAAATTTGTGTCCCATATCGGATGAGAACAGAGATTTTACGGACGATACTCAGAATCTAGAGTTTCACAACCTCGTAAACAGTTTTAATGAGGCAATATGATTCAAGTCAAACCTACTCTTCTGCGGACTAAAAGATTCATTAATTACTTGGTTGTTATTACGTAATTTTTTAACTTCAGTAGACCATAGTCAAATCATCATGAAATATAAGCTGCAAATGAGAGAAAAAATTAATTAAGCTAGTAGAAATATAAATAAAAAGAGAAAGGAAAAAGAACCGAGAACGTACCCGACAAACCACCATCGAGTCATCATGCTATGCATCAATAATTTTTATTTATATTGTATTTCTTAAATTTATTTTGTTTAGTTTATGTATAGAATCTAAAAGCAGGAGGACAACGAAATCAAATTGTAATCTAAATCGTAAACTAAGCCTTCTGTCTAGAAACAAATTCCAGTTGCAAGGGTTATATACGCTTATGTGCATATATGCTTCATTTATATACATTATAGACTAGAACTGGAGCGATACGGAGGTAAAACACGAAACAAAACGAGCAGGAAACTAGAAGAGAACCAGCCGAAGCAAAACAGCTGGGTACATATGTATCAAAGAAAACACCTATCAACAGCAAAATGAAATTAACCCACACCTTGCCGGCGAAAAACAACATTAAACCTGTTGGCAAAGAGATCTCGATATCGATGCACACGCAAGCGTGTCCAATAGGCAGTGATCATGTACTGCCTGAAGGCCATGGATCTTCCCCCTCGCCTTCTACAACATAATGAACGAAGTGTCCCAGAAACCACATTACGTTATGGTTTTTCGGCCCTGGAAAGACGGGATAACCTGGGTGCAGTATAATGTCCGTAGTGTATACAGTCTCAGACGATCAAGTACGGAAGGCCAATTCTGTCCTAATCAAAGATCAGTTTGCCACATGACCCCCACGAGTAAAACGGCGTCGTATCTTATCTGTAGACATACAATGACTACATAAAACCGTGTGCTAACCCCAGTACGGAAAAGTCGCTCCTTCTTTAGAATCAAGTTATTTACTACGTTATACTACGAGGACGCTACGCGCATCGGCAAAATAGAAAGACTGATATTAACTGTCGTCCAGGTTGTTCGCGGAGATTCACTTTCAAGGAGACTCGGGCAAGGGACTTCTCCCCAATGAATCTTTTGGAATTTCATAGTGGGGACGGGTCTCCATAATATGTCAGCCCCTAAATAAATCACCACAAGATAGAAGTCGCCAATGTGTTTTAACTTATAATTTATGCAACCAACATCTGTTGGGGGTTCAAGATTAGCAGGACGGACACAGACAAATAAACGAGACGTGAATGTGTGAGTTTCTTGAGTCACCGTCAGAACAGCACATAAAGCGTCTGCGTCGTAGTATATCAGCCAGACCCAACCCTCAAAGGGACTAGACTTCGTGACCACCTCGTACCGTAAGCGAAAGGTATGTCGTTTCCATAAGAAACGACGAAACAACTGCTGTAGTTCCTTCGCCGCCATCGAGAAAAGCGGATAAACTTGTTGTGGTTGTTGCTGTGGTCTTCAGTCCTGAGACTGGTTTGATGCTGCTCTCCATGCTACTCTATCCTGTGCAAGCTTCTTCATCTCCCAGTACCTACTGCAACCTACATCCTTCTGAATCTGCTTAGTGTATTCGCCTCTTGGTCTCCCTCTACGATTTTTACCCTCCACGCTGCCCTCCAATACTAAATTGGTGAACCCTTGATGCCTCAGAACATGTCCTACCAACCGATCCCTTCTTCTGGTCAAGTTGTGCCGCAAACTTCTCTTCTCCCCAATCCTATTCAATACTTCCTCATTAGTTATGTGATCTACCCATCTAATCTTCAGCATTCTTCTGTAGCACCACATTTCGAAAGCTTCTATTCTCTTCTCGTCCAAACTATTTACCGTCCATGTTTCACTTCCATACATGACTACACTCCATACAAATACTTTCAGAAACGACTTCCTGACACTTAAATCTATACTCGATGTTAACAAATTTCTCTTCTTCAGAAACGCTTTCCTTGCCACTGCCAGTCTACATTTTATATCCTCTCTACTTCGACCATCATCAGTTATTTTGCTCCCCAAACAGCAAAACTCCTTTACTACTTTAAGTGTCTCATTTCCTAATCTAAATCCCTCAGCATCACCCGACTTAATTCGACTACATTCCATTATCCTCGTTTTGCTTTTGTTGATGTTCATCTTATATCCTTCCTTCAAGATACCATCCATTCGGTTCAACTGCTCTTCGAAGCCCTTTGCTGTCTCTGACAGAATTACAATGTCATCGGCGAACCTAAAAGTTTTTATTTCTTCTCCATGGATTTTAATACCTACTCCGAATTTTTCTTTTGTTTCCTTTACTGCTTGCTCAATATACAGATTGAATAACATCGGGGAGAGGCTACAACCCTGTCTTACTCCCTTCCCAACCACTGCTTCACTTTCATGCCCCTCGACTCTGATAATTGCCATCTGGTATCTGTACAAATTGTAAATAGCCTTTCGCTCCCTGTATTTTACCCCTGCCACCTTTAGAATTTGAAAGAGAGTATTCCAGTCAACATTGTCAAAAGCTTTCTCTAAGTCTACAAATGCTACAAATGTAGGTTTGCCTTTCCTTAATCTTTCTTCTAAGATAAGTCGTAAGGTCAGTATTGCCTCATGTGTTCCAGTATTTCTACGGACGGATAAACTTGGGCCACGTAATAAACTTTACATAGGACATATGTACCCAGTATTTGGGCTTTCTCGAGCAGAGTAAGAGAACGCCTCTCATGTTCTAGTATCGCTTGCTGAATTTTGTCCGTAACAGACTTCCAGTTGAACGTCGTCATTTTGGGTGGACAGCGGTCCATAATGATACCAAGAGACGCATGTCGATCAACTGCAGTAGCCCATGGAACAACCGCGTCATCAAAATCTCGCAAAGTAAGAAGCCTGCATTTACCTTCATTAAGTAGTGCATCTGAACTCCGACTATCATCATCGATTACAGCCATCAGCTGTGGTATCTCACAGGGTTGTGGAGTAGAGCCATCACGTAATCCGTCTATCCACGAACGGCTATATTCCCTCCAGAAAGCGTCCAACCATTCAGCTGGGATGCCAGCATCCGACGTAGGAGCTCCAGAGAAGACATAAACAAAGTCATTGACAGTGGCTTCCTTGAGACACTCCCCGAATGATATTTATCGGGGGCCTCAGTTGACAATTAACAACCACAGAAGCTGAAATACCCCTAAAGAGATCTGATAGCACTTGCTGTGTGTAAACAGTTAAGCCAAATGTCTCCAGAAACCTAAGCAAAATGTCGTTGTTAACACAGTCAATTGCAAAATGACTATGAAGGTAGGGGCACAGGGGACAGGAGTAGGGAGACAAGGGGGGCACCAAGACATGTTGCATTGTTGCCAAATTTATTCAAGATGGCGGCGATGACGTCACCCAAGATGGCGGCATGTAGACTTGGCAACAGCGCATGACGTCACCCATGATGGCGGATTTTGGCGGGAAAATAGGCCAATTGTGCTACGTCCACTAACCTAACCTTCAGAAAAAATGGCGGGAAGTTTCAATTTTGGCGGCAAAAGAGTCCAATTGTGCTACGGCCACTAACCTAAGCCTCCAGAAGAAAAAATGGCGGGAAGTTTGAATTCCAACAGGATAATGCATGCAAAGACTGTACTTGTCTTTTTATTATTATTGATTATCATTTATTAACATTCATTATTATGTATTATGATTTGTATAATTTATTACTATTTATTATTATTGACCTGCCTCCACTAGAAAATTCCCTCCAAATTCAAATTCCAACATTATAATGGCTGAAAACCTTACTTTTGTTTACTATTCATTATCATGTATTAATATTCATTATCATTCATTGCCATCTGTTATCATTCATTATCATTCATTATCATTTATTATCATTTATTATCATTTACTATTATAGGCCTACCTCCACTAGAAAATTCCGCCACATTTATATTCCAACATGATACTCTCTCGAAAACTGTACTTCTATGTATTATTATCATTTATTATTTATTCAAGATGTCCGAATTTCTCGGTGAGAAAGCTATTTTCCTTACATCCATAACAAAAATCTATCACAAGTTCAAACCCCAACATCATAATTGATCACACGTACGAGCTTTCTCCCTCACTTTTCTTTTTTTCACTGGTAGCCTATCATAATTACGTCAAATAATAAATTGCTCTCATAGTAATGTAATTCACGTCCCTTGATTTTGCAGGGGGGAAGGGACTGAAGACTTTATTTCAAGCAGTACGGTCATCACTTGTTCTCCAACACAGTCAGCGCACACATCTTTGATATCGCAGTGCAGTCACCACGACGTCCGCGCTCCAACTGAATTAGTTCAAATCCTCACCCCCCCCCCCCACCCCGCCGGCAGCGCGCGGAGACACTAACTACGCCTGTCACATGAGGCGGCGGGCCACTAGCGCGGGGGGCGAGCCCAGCGATCGCTCCCACGTCATAAACATGTTTTCGCTGGACACGCTGGAACTTGTCGAGTTTGATGTCACAGCGACCCCTTGTCCGCTCACCACGTGCATTCGTCACCTCCACACGTTTCCCACCAAAATTCTCTCCCTCGGAGCTGAATCGCACAATGGTCGGCCGTTTCCCTGGAACACTTTCGGCACCACGTTCAAACCTGTCGATGCCGACCTCACACAGCCGTTCGCCACATGACCCTGTGCGAGCGAGAACACAGTGCTACACTTTTGGCTGCAAAGTTTGCTCGACAGTGGAATCCGCCATGACTATATAACAGCACCTTTGGGCCGCACTAGAACGCCCGCTAATTGACTTGCCCTCGCGTGCGCATAATAACTGTACAATTGCTGCGCCACCGCCCCGATTATGTCACACACCGTCCATACACGCAACGGATATAGCCTTCCGTAAATACCTGGAAAATGACTCTGTATTTCAGGCATTACGGTCATGCAGGTGTGTCCCAACTGACTTCTCCATGCTCACACAGCGAAACTCCAGAGCGCAGCTGACGTATGCGCGGCCGCCTGAGCCCACTCCCTGGCCCGCTGACGTCAAGCACACCCCCGCGGCCAGCGCGACAGGTAGGCGGCGGGGAGCGGAGCATGAGGGTCCCACCAGAAACGGTCGGCTGGACCTGCGAGGACTTAACACCGGACACGATGGAACCTGTCGACCGCGTGCCGTACAAACAATACCTTTGGCGCCAGAATTTGACCGACAGTGGAATCCACCATGACCGTATAACAGCGCGTTTGCTCGTCACGAGAACGCTTGCTAATTCACTCTCACCACCCCGCTATATTAAATAATTCCATTTACAATTTCATATACATATTCAAATGTGTTCAACTCCCTAATTTCAACTACTTTTTGAGGACCAGACCGCCACCTCCACCTCCTCCTAGGAACCAGCGCCAAGTTTGTAATCTGCCAGTAAACAAAGCTCCCTTGTGCTTCCGCCACCAACCTAAGGAAATTGTTTCAAACTAAGCCACCAGCACTCAACCTCTTCCAACACATTTCTGGTGAACGGACTCACCCGTCACTACGTCCATGGATGGAGGAACGAATTTACTTTATTTAGGAATGGAGTATATGTATCACGCCGACATGTCCTACATGATACAGACCTGCAAAGCACTCCTACATAACTCATTTATAATGTTCTACACACACGCTTGCTAATTGTAAACAGTTAAAAATAACTCCTAGCACAGCCTATAGACATGCGAACTGCTCGTAAATAATGTAAAACATTTACCTCCAAATAGCCAAACAACTGCTAATTTTCGGAAATAATTTCAGTGCATAGGCTGATGGAAGGAGGAAAGAGTGTACTTTATTTATTTGCAACATATCTTTTTGAAACTTTTACTTCTCATAAGTTTCGATATGTAAGGCTGACATAAGGCAGTTTCTGAACTCCAGTAGTGCCATACACTTGGCAACACAACCACACCCATCAAGATATTCATTCCAGTCCAGACCATTAACTCCTCTACAGATAAATTTGTGCAGTTATTTGCCTGCTCACTCACATTCTGACGACACTGCCGTTATTGCGCAAAAACAGCTCAGACTGCGCTGTGCTGCTCGGGGAAGTAAGGAAGGGCTGCACTTTATTTATTTGGAGCCCTTTTATTTAGTCGTGGAGTATTTTTGTCACAAAACACCCACACTGATCCCACTGTGGTCATCTGACACAGGCCACAAACACGTAAACAACTCCTAATTTCACGGCACAATACCAAGCAGCTCTTAAATAATGCAGTACACAATATCAGCAGACGAGCTCTGTTCTCTTAAACTCTCCACATAAAGCACCGCACAGTGCACAGACATGCTCGCAAAATAGTCCAACAGACGCGCCCTAACACCACCAGCTGCCAAACCCACCAAAAAGTCTCTGCTCGGCCTCCCCCAAACATGACCTCAACACAGTCGCATTCGCACCTAACACTGGAGAAATTGATATCGCCTGTGCGCCTTAGATTACGCTCCAACGCAGGTCGCGCGCACGTGCGGTCGGCGGGGAAGGGAGTTCCAGAGTCTCCAGCCAAGTGCAGCTTCCGAGCGCTCGTGACAGCCGATACATTTGAAAGCTGCATTTTCCTTCTCATGTATACAGCCAGCGTCTCAGGTCTAGACCTGCCTTCACGTTATTGACAGAATAGCTTATGGCTCGTTGACACACACGATTAACGGGGCCGGGAAAACATTTACTACGCGCATGCAACCGAGGTGGTGACGAGAAAACCAATCACTCTGATCTGCGCTGCAGACGCGTGTAATCATTGAGAACACTGTATTTATTTTTTCGAACAACTTATTTATCCATACAGTGTATCTATCACGCTATCACGAAACACCCACCCAGATGTGCCCTGGGCCACGTTGCACAGCCCACAGCCACGCACCTAATCATAATTTCAGTACACACTATAGCAAACTGCTACTAAATTATACGCTCAGTACTCGTAAACTATCCTAATAACGCATAGCAGAGCCTGCAGATCCTCTCGCAAAATAACTCAGCAGACGTGCGCAGGTACCCCCACTCTGCACCCTGCCCACAGGATCATGAAGCCACCCATCCGTCTGATTTCAGGCCTCGCACAGCCCCTGCTCGGCTTCCGCAAGCGTGAGTTGGTGCGGTCAACGCTCCCGTCAGCGGTCAAAGCACACACATACGTCCGTCCAGGAACGCAATCCATCACAACCCCGAGCCCCTACCACCTAACGTGGGTGAAAGTCAATTTTATATCAACGTATCATAATTATCAAAACGCAGCCTCCATACGCTAGATACATCATAGTTGCACCTGTCTTTACCTCCTATGACCCTGTGGCACACTGCGCATTGCTCCTCACACGACATTACACGACCCTTTAATTGAACATAATTACACATCCCTACTCTCGCCTCGTCGCGTGAACATCCATCTAAAACTTTCTCAATATTATTCTTACATTACAAAATTTAAAAAAAAAAAAAAAAAGATCTAATTTACCGCTCTCACCGCACCGAACCTCACACCCGTCCCACAATCAACATACGCAAACTTCCTCAATCCTATCTTGACACTCATATATCACCCCACAAACCATGTCCATCAATCAATTTACCATTCTCATCCCCTCTTATCGAATTACAAACGTAGCCTCTGTCTAAACACCAATCAACTCATCTTTCTCGCACTTTCAACAGTAAAATTAATTTTACACACACCCAGAAATACCAAACGCAATTAATGAGTCAAACTTTTATATAGAGCATCTAGCACATACGACAATATTCAAAGCCTGGTCCATATTTACCACCTCCACCTTGAATTAAATATTAGTACCATAGCCGTATCATTCTGCCAGCGTTCGTTTTGTACCTATTTTTTCCGCTCTTAACTGTTGTCACTAGCGGTCGAATACCACTGACTATAGATTACATAAATTTCCACATGAAATAAATCTCGCCCTGCCGTTTAGAGACTCCTATATCCGAACACATATCATCATTCAGCTATCATAACTCATTCATCAGGTGTGGGGGCAAGGTCACCCCTTTCTTTCTTTCTTTCTTTCAGCAGCAGACACCAATTTTTTTTACAGTGGCAGCTAAATTGCACCATCAACTTAACATCACAATTCGCGAAACATATCTTCAAATACGTAAACAAACTTACTCAAATACACAGCGGTTCCGCTGAGGACATGAATTTCAATATTACAGTTCATAATCCAATAACCACCGAGAGAAGTACTAAATGCTCAAACTAATCCTATAGCGCCTTACAAAGTGAATGTCCGAGCGCCGCCAGCGGCATTTCAAATCCACGTAACTGTCCATCTAAACAGCCATCCACTCAGCCACAGGACCGGAATGCTATAGTGGGCTCTCACTATACCTGCTCTCCAACTATTGTCTAACGACATACTGTGCACAAATGGATTCCGGAATAGCGCAGATCTCTATCTCCCCCTTGCATCTCCAACAGGACATGTAAACAGGGGGACTGATGACCAGAGCTGTTAAGACACATAGTGCTCAGAGCCATTTGAACCAGAGCCATGTAAACAGTGTCTCCCCCAGCCAGCGAACACGACATCTTTCACCTTTCGCTGACAATTTCCACTCACAAATCTTAAAAGTTCTCACATATAAAACAATATTCAATCCTTCCAAAACTCACTTAATAATAAAAAAGCATTCTGCCTCTCTAAGTATAGATGAGTATGTATTTATCTTCACTCATCTGATCTCTGCAATTTAAGTCGGAGAAAGACATATCTATTACCTCCTGCAACCTGTCTATAAACAGAACGATCTCAGTTACTAGAATTAGACCTTGTTTTGACCATTCGCCGGAAATGCGCGCAATTTTGTACGCCTTAAACTAGGTACAAGTACAACAGATCCTCAACACACTATCATCTTTATCCTCTACCATCAAACAGTGAAAAAGTCACGAAGGCACCAATGCGATCCACCTCCAGCGCGGACAAACGGAATTCACAATAATCCCCCGAATAACTCAGAGTGCGACCATCCAAGAATTCCTAACAGCTCGCCAAGTCCGACAACGCCAACTACAGGTGCCTATATGATCAAGATCATATTAAATACACACACGCTGCAGAGACCCCTTTAAAGTTTGATCACCCATACTCTAAGCGAATGAGAAGCTGCCTCTCGCCCTTGTTCAAACAGTGTTTTCTAACACGCTTTTGAGCACTGCCGAGCATTTCGTCTTTCTGCGGCGACTTCGAAGTCAATGTCTGATTCTAAACAGACATTAACACGGACTGATGCACAGCCTCTCACAGGAAACTATACCTTGCACCTTGTAAATCAGTCTTACAGTCGATAGCATAACGTTGTAGCGACTTCCCTCGAAAGTGATTGACCACCTCTACATTTAAACTCATATGTCGAAGTGACCGAATAGTTTATAGCTATGCATTTCAATTTCTAGTTATTGGTGATTTTTGCACACAAGTATAGGATCACCGTTTTCGGTGCTAACAACCCTGGAAGTCACGGTCCATCAGCCAAAATTTTTCCCCCAACTCAAGCAAGCATTGCCAGTCAGTCATTATGTCGTACTCAATGCACAGATGCGATGGATAAGACACCACCGATCTAATATAATATTATCCATCACAGCTGATATCGCGAAAAATTTTACAGTAAGTCCAACACTGGCCAATAGTGTGACAGCTTGTTTTCTTAATTTCAGTATCATAGCTGAACCATACTTCCTCTACTTTGCAAGTATCATCGCGATCATTCATAGATGACTGCTCAGCACGTCCATTCACACTTAATTCTCGAACGCATAAAGACGATCAAATTATACCACACAGCGCTATACATATTTCTAAGACCTCGCGCATAGTACTCGATCAATCTCTCTGCGGATGGCGGTCACAGAGCTATCTAGTCCTCTTACGTTAAAAGACCATCCTCACCTCGGCATTGACCTACCTACCCTTCAACATCGCTACCCAATTATTCCTCAACCGAGCAGACGAATACAGCTACACTCCACCTCTCTTGACTGAATAGAGCTTTCCTAGTCCCTACCCATCCAAGTGCACCACATTTCTCGAAATGTAACCAAGTCTTTGAGCTTAGCACACCATATAGATCTACAGTAACAGATCTCAAAGTGCCTTAATTTAACAGCATACAGTTAAGAAGAACAAGAACGGAACGATATTTGTACACAACGTAGTTAGATTTTTAAGCAAATCATCCAATCTATCATGTGTAAATTATTGTTCTAGAGTCCATGATCGGTGCATCGAAGGTTCCGGTAGGAGATAGAGGGAGAGAGAGAGAGAAATAGAGAGAGAGAGAACATAAACACACACACACTCCTAAGACTATGACGTTCAGTACTTAAAAACGGGCAATAACCTTAGATCGCTTACTTTTCCGTCCTTTCACACATACATCCTTCTCCCCGGTCACCTTACGCTGAGCTATCTCTACCCCAAGCGTAAAAATATGTTACAATTAGCAAGCGTGTGTGTAGAACATTATAAATGAGTTATGTAGGAGTGCTTTGCAGGTCTGTATGATGTGGGACGTGTCGGCGTGATACATATACTCTATTCCTAAATAAAGCAAATTCGTTCCTCCATCCATGGACGTAGTGCAGTGTGAGTCCGTTTACCAGAAACATGTTGGAAGAGGTTGAGTGCTGGTGGCTTAGTTTGAAACAATTTTCTTAGGTTGGTGGCGGAAGCGCAAGCGAGCTTTGTTTACTGGCAGATTTCAAACATGGCGCTGGTCCCTAGGAGGAGGTGGAGGTGGCGGTCTGGTTCTCGAAAAGTAGTTGAAATTAGGGAGTTGAACACATTTGAATATGTATATGAAATTTGTAAATGGAATTATTTAATATAGCGGGTTGTGAGAGTGAATTAGCGAGCGTTCTCGTGACGAGCAAACGCGCTGTTATACGGTCATGGTGGATTCCACGGTCGGTCAAACTCTGGCGCCAAAGGTATTCTGTGTACAGCACGCGGTCGACAGGTTCCATCGTGTCCGGCGTTAAGTGCTCGCAGGTCCAGCCGACCGTCTCTGGCGGGACGCTCATGCGCCGCTCCCCGCCGCCTACCTGTCGCGCTGGCCGCGCGGCTGTGCTTGACGTCAGCGGGCCAGGGAGCGGGCTCAGCCGGCCGCGCATACGTCAGCTGCGCCCTGGAGTTTCGCTGTGTGAGCATGGAGAAGTCAGTTGGGACACACCTGCATGACCGGAATGGCTGAAATACAGAGTCGTTTTCCAGGTATTTATGGAAGGCTATGTCCGTCGCGTGTATGGAGGGTGTGTGACGTAAGCAGGGCGGCGGCGCAGCGATTATACAGAAATTACGCGCGCGCGAGGGCGGGTCAATTAGCGGGCGTTCTATTGCGGTCCAAAGGTGCTGTTATATAGTCATGGCGGATTCCACTGTTGAGCTAACTTTACAGCCAAAAGTGTAGCACTGCGTTCTCGCTCGCACAGGGTCATGTGGCGAACGGCTGTGTGAGGTCGGCATCGACAGGTTTGAATGTGGTGCCGAAAGTGTTGCTGTAAAATTGCTGACCGTCGTGCGATTCAGCTCCGAGGGAGATAATTTTGGCGAGAAACGTGTGGAGGCGACGAATGCACGAGGTGAGCGGACAAGGGGTCGCTGTGACATCAAACTCGTCAAGTTCCAGCGTGTCCAGCGAAAACATGTTTATGACGTGGGAGCGATCGCTGGGCTCGCCCCCCGCGCTAGTGGCCGGCCGCCTCACGTGACAGGCGTAGGCAGTGTCTCCGCACGCAGGCAATGTGGTGGCGAGGATTTGAACTAATTCAGTTGGAGTGCGGACGTCGTGGTGACTCCACTGCAATATCAAAGATATGTGTGCTGACTGTTTTGGAGAACAAGTGATACCCGTACTGCTTGAAATAAAGTCTTCAGTCCCTTCCCCCCCTGCAAAATAAAAGGACGTGAATTATTTTACTATAAGTGCAGTTTATTACTTGACGCGATTATGATAGGCTACGAGTGAAAAAAAAGATAAGTTACGGAGAAAGATCGCAAGTGTGATCAATTATGGTGTTGGGGATTTGGACTTGTGATAGATTTTTGTTATGGATGTAAGGAGAATGGCTTTCTCACCGAGAAAATCGGACATCTTGAATAAATAATAAACGATAATAATACATAGAAGTACATCTTTCGAGAGAATATCGTGTTGGAATTTGAATTTGGCGCAATTTTCTAGTGGAGGTGGGCCTATAATAATAAATGATACGCAATCATAATAAATGATAATGAATGATAATGAATGATAATAAATGACAATGAATGATAATGAATGTTAATAAATGATAATGAATGATAATGAATAATAAACAAAAGTAAGGTTTTGCAGCCATTATCATGTCGGAATTTGAATTTGGAGGGAATTTTCTAGTGGAGGCAGGTGAATAATAATAAATAATACTAAATCAGAATATATAATAATGAATGTTAATAAATATAATCAATAATGATAAAAAGACAAGTACGGTCTTTGCATGCCTTATCCTGTCGAACATTTTTCAAAAATGGCTCTGAGCTCTATGGGACTTAACTTCTAAGGTCATCAGTCCCCTAGAACGTAAAACTACTTAAACCTAACTTACCTAAGGACATCACACACATCCATGCCCGAGGCAGGATTCGAACCTGCGACCGTAGCAGCCACGCGGTTCCAGACTGTAGTGCCTTTAACCGCTTGGCCACCACAGCCGGCGCCATTTTTTCTTCTGGAGGCTTAGGTTAGTGGACGAAGCACAATTGGACTATTTTGCCGCCAAAATTCAAACTTCTCGCCATTTTTTCTGAAGGTTAGGTTAGTGGACGTAGCACAATTGGCCTATTTTCCCGCCAAAATCCGACATCTTGGATGACGTCATGCGCTGATGCCAAGTCTACATGCCGCCATCTTGGATGACGTCATCGCCGCCATCTTCAATAAATTTGGCATTAATGCAATGTGTCTTGGTGCCCCCCTTGTCCCCCTACTGACGGGCATTACAGCAGCGATCGAAGCCACATCACGAACTTCGACTATGGGGGTGGGAATTGTGCGAGCGGTTACGAGCTTTGATGTTTTTCAACAATCGTCTCCATCAGAGCCGACGTCCTACTATTAACTGACCTCGCCACAATTTTATAATCAAAGTTTAACAAAGTAATTGGCAAAAGCTATCAGGGGCAGCCGGTAAAGGGCGTTTCGGGATTAAAAATATTTTTCCCACTTTGAACGAGGTCGGCACTACTCTCATCTGTAAGTCTTCATTCAAAACGGACGTAAAGATAGCATCCAACAGCGGCCAAAGGCGCACGTAAAACTCCTTGGTAAGTCCGTCCAGAGTGGAGACTTATGAGAAGGTGATCACACAATAAATTTTGTAAGTTTCCTCAGGCTGAAAGGCAGCTAAGAGCATTTCATTATGTTCTGGTGTAATTGTCGTATCCAAGGTACTGGCTAGTGGGTCGTACAAGGTATCAGTGGACTCATCCACGTCGGAGATGTCTACATAGTATTGGTGTAGGACAGGCAGTATATCAGCTTCCGCTATGACGATACGTCCATCATTTGTCGTGGGGAATGAATACAGGAGCGCCGACGACGGGTCTGCTGCCGAAGGAAATTGTGGGGTCCTGCCCACTCGTCACGTATAGGGTGCCTAAGGGATACTGCGTTCTCGGAATGATATACAACAATACAAGCAAATAACAGCAGTAGTTTTATTCCAATAAAGCAGATTGATAATACTTAACTTTGGATTTAGTCGGAAGCGATGAGCGGCAGGCAAAATAATTCAGAGTCCTGTGATTCACTACTGGCCATTAAAATTGCTACACCAAGATGAAATGCAGATGATAATCGGGTATTCATTGGACAAATATATTATACTAGAACTGACATGTGATTACATTTTCACGCAATTTTGGTGCATAGATCATGAGAAATCAGTACCTAGAACAATAACTGTAGGCTGTAATAACGGCCTTGATACGCCTGGGCATTGAGTCAAACACAGCTTGGATGGCGTGTACAGGTACACCTGCCCATGCAGCTTCAACACGATACCGCAGTTCATCAACAGTAGTGACTGGCGTATGGTGACGAGCCAGTAGCTCGGCCACCATTAACCAGACGTTTTCAGTTGGTGAGAGATCTGGAGAATGTGCTGGCCAGGGCAGCAGTCGAACATTTTCTGTATCCAGAAAGGCCCGTACAGGACCTGCAACATGCGGTCGTGTATTATCCTGCTGAAATGTAGGGTTTCGCAGGGATCGAATGAAGGGTTAAGCCACGGGTCGTAACACATCTGAAATGTAACGTCCACTGATAAATGTGCCGTCAATGTGAACAAGTGGTAAGCGAGACGTGTAACCAATGGCACCCCATACCATCACGCCGGGTGATACGCCAGTACGGCGATGACGAAAACACGCTTCCAATGTGCGTCCACCGCAATGTCGCCAAACACGGATGCGACCATCATGATGCTGTAAACAAAACCTGGATTCATCCGAAAAAATGACATTTTGTCATTCGTGCACCCAGGTTCGTCGTTGAGTACACCATCGCTGGCGCTCCTCTCTGTGATGCAGCGTCAAGGGTAACCGCAGCCATGGTCTCCGAGCTGATAGTCCATACTGCTGCAAACGTCGTCGAACTGTTCGTGCAGATGGTTGTTGTCTTGCAAACGTCTCCATCTGTTGACTCACGGATCGAGACGTGGCTGCACGATCCGTTACAGCCATGCAGATAAGATGCCAGTCAGCTCGACTGCTAGTCATACGAGGCCATTGGGATCCAGCACGGCGTTCCGTATTACCCTCCTGAACCCACCGATCCCATATTTTCCTAACAGTCATTGGATCTCGACCAATGCGAGCAGCAATGTCGCGATACGATAAACCGCAATCGCGATAGGCTACAATCCGACCTTTATAAAAGTCGGAAACGTTATAGTACGCATTTCTCCTCCTTTAACGAGGCATCACAACAACGTTTCAGCAGGCAACGCCGGTCAACTGCTGTTTCTGTATGAGAAATAGGTTGGAAACTTTCCTCATGTCAGCACATTGTAAGTGTCGCCACCGGCGCCAACCTTGTGTGAATGCTCTGAAAAGCTAATTATTTGCACATCACAGCATCTTATTCCTGAAGTTAAATTTCACATCTGTAGCACGTCATCTTCGTGATGTAGCAATTTTAATGGCCAGTAGTGTACATGCAATGTTCAGGCAAGTATGTCACACAGTTCGTGAATCACTTCTACGTGTTCTCGTAGCACTCTCTGCTAGGCCGTGCTAATACTCCACAAATGCTTTCCATTAATGTGCAGCCGAGGCTGGCTGGAGCGGCTCTTATGTTCTCACCTTGTAGAGGCCGCTGCTGTCGTGGTGCGGTCCTAATCAGCGCACCATTGGCCGACGTCGTTTCAACGCCTTCTCTGATCTTGCATTCTTCGTCTTCGTTCCGGCGCTTGTGGTTACGCCAGAACACAAATGATATAACAAGGAAGTCAGTTCCTCCGTCACCAATGAACGTGCTTGGATCGCATCTTCAAGCCTTCCATTTGTTACATTTTCTTGGTTAACAGTTTTGCCTTTGCACGGCTAACATCCGCAGTTCGCAAAGGGGCGAGTTCCGCAGCATCATAAACTCAGCCAGGACGGACTAGTTGTTGTGGTCTTCAGTCCTGAGACTGGTTTGATGCAGCTCTCCATGCTACTCTATCCTGTGCAAGCTTCTTCATCTCCCAGTACCTACTGCAACCTACATCCTTCTGAATATGCTTAGTGTATTCATCTCTTGGTCTCCCCCTACGATTGTTACCCTCCACGCTGCCCTCCAACACTAACTTGGTGATCCCGTGATGCCTCAGAACATGTCCGACCACCGATCCCTTCTCCTGGTCAAGTTGTGCCACAAACTTCTCTTCTCCCCAATCTTATTCAATACTTCCTCATTAGTTATGTGATCTACCCATCTAATCTTCAGCATTCTTCTGTAGCACCACATTTCGAAAGCCTCTATTCTCTTCTTGTCCAAACTATTTACCGTCCATGTTTCACTTCCGTACATGGCTACACTCCATACAAACACTAGTAATATTCGTAAATTCTCCGAAAGTATCGCCCTTGGCAGCACAAAAACGTATCAAAGCTTCCCCTAGCCTCGGTTTTTCCAGCTGTGTACACCAGTCAATGATAGATGAGCACTTCCCAGTGGATCACACAGCTCGCATCGCGTCATCGAGAGAGGGGTGAGCTAGGAGAGCGACGTTTAGCATCGACGGAGTGCGAAACAATTTGACCGGTTGCCATTCAAGATTGAGTAGTAGTCACAGCTTAATGATCCGTGAAGGAAACTGGGATGAGTTCAACATTGAGACATTAGGAATCCTATCGTGCAGGCAGTCTGATAAGGAAAACCCATCTAATCTGCCACTATAAGTCGCAGTAAAGTGGGTAAATTTAACTAATGTTGGGTATTTACATATCCAGACGTTTTTCAGGTACAAGGAGCAGACCAATTCATACAATTCACGAGCGAGATTAAAATTCGGATATTGGTCCGCAGGACACAACACTCAGATAAAAACACCATCCAACAGAATACTCGTAAGGACTCTTACACTACAGACAAACAATTTCCTAATTATAAAAACGTGAAATATCCACTGAGCGACCAGTGCCAAACGGGGCGAGTAAGAGAATCAAAGTAACACTAAAAAGTTGATAATCTATGCCCCTACCAGAATCCAACAATTCCACCTCAGCAACAAGAATGCCTTTGCTAAAGAATAAGCCGGTTCCCGTTGGATATTCAGGTGGTGTATTACGGATCATACAAAAACCAGGTAAGGATAAATGCATAGATAACGTCTGCTGTAAGAACACAACGTCCGCACATGAATCATAAATCAACAGGTGCAGTGAAGCCGGTCGTAATGCTGATGCCACACGATTAACATTGAAGGAAACGAACGTGCAGGCTTGGGCCACTGACCAGAGCTACGCAGGGATGTACGGAACGTACCGAGCACAGTTACGTACACAGCTGAGCGTCAAGGTCAATTTCGGGGTCAGCAGACGAATCAGATACCGGGGGATCAGCATACCCGTCATCGGAACCTTCTTTCTTACTGCCGGCCGAAGTGACCGTGCGGTTCTAGGCGCTGCAGTCTGGAACCGCGAGACCGCTACGGTCGCATGTTCGAATCCTGCCTCGGGCATGGATGTGTGTGATGTCCTTATGTTAGTTAGGTGTGGTCTCACCGCCAGACACCACACTTGCTAGGTGGTAGCTTTTAAATCGGCCGCGGTCCGCTAGTATACGACGGACCCGCGTGTCGCCACTGTCGGTAATTGCAGACCGAGCGCCACCACACGGCAGGTCTAGAGAGACGTACTAGCACTCGCCCCAGTTGTACAGCCGACGTTGCTACGCATGGTTCACTGAGAATTACTCTCTCATTTGCCGAGACGATAGGTAGCATAGCCTTCAGCTGCATTTGCTACGACCTAGCAAGGCGCCGTATTCAATTGCTATAATATTTCTGTATCATCAAGAGCAATGTTCTACAAATGTGGATTAAAGTTAAGTATTCCAGAAGCTACGTACTTTTCTTTATAGCATTCATTACGTATCCTGTTTCATACCTCACGCCAGCCTGAGTGAGCTTATAGCGTGCATTCTGCCTCCTCTAAAAACTGTGTTGGCAATTCTGCCGACACTTCATTAGGTTTAACTAGTTCTAAGTTCTAGGGGACTAATGATCTCAGAAGTTGAGTCCCATAGCGCTCAGAGCCATTTGAACCATTTTTGAACTTACATTTGTTACGTGCCGCCACACGGTCAGGTTGTACACGCTGTTTCCGTCAACCACGCGGCACGGCGGCCTCTGCAAAAGGAAGTGTGGGAGGGGTCATAGGCACTGATTCCTATCGCTCAGAACAAAGCACATGTAATGCAGGTCCAGTCACTAAGGCGGGAGCACTCTGTGGTACGACCAATACAACAGGTGATGCTTTGTCGCCAATTTTATTCTCCTGGGGAGCCGCTGTAAGCGGAAAATTCTGGAAACCGTCGGCGGCTGAAGACGAAGGAGAAGGCGGACATTTCCACGTCTCAGACTGTAACTGGGGACACAGAGACGAAGGGAAGGACCCGTTCCCTCTCCACATACTGGCAGCTCAGAAGCAGCCACTTCGCGAGCTGGAGGGATGTTGGAGATTGCTTCGCCACTCACCGTACCACGGACGGGGGGTATCGGAGCATCGAGAAGAGCAGGGGACACAAACTATAAGGACGAGGTTGGGGCTGAAGACGGTACAGCCGAATCCTCAGTCTCACCATCGTGAGTGCGACGTCGCTTGTTTGTCACCGTAACAGCATCTCTCCTGGGGGCAATCGGATTCGGAACCTGTCGCGAAGGTAAAGGCAGAGACTCATTAACACAATTATCAGAATTGACTGTTTGTTCAGTATGATCAGTTGCAGAGGTAGGTCTGACGGCGGGAGTGAAAGGAACAAGATCACCAGCCGACAATTTGCGACGCTGCACTAATGACGGCTTTAATACAATAGCCCTCCGAGGGCAATTATATCGAACGTGTCCCCTTGCATTACACAGGAAGCAGGTTCTCTCTTCACCAGTATAGATGACACGTACGCGGTAACCACACACTTGTAAATGTGATGGAATATTCCGTTTGGTATGCATTTCCGCGGAACGAGTTCCACTATAACACTGTACTGTGTGTTGAGTAGACCAACGTTGACGACGGACGTTTTTCACGTTACCGTAAAGAGTCACTATGTCCTTTAGAAAGCCGTCATCTACCTCCGGCGGGAGGCTTAACACTTAGTCAACTTAAGCATACTAACGGAATTATCGTGATGCTTGAACGGGACATGAGAACCATGTTGCGGCAGTGATCTTTCGACGTGAGTGGGATACATAAGATTCAGGTAAAAAACGTTCTCGTCTGCGTCAAAATAGGCGGTGTGGATCTGATCAGAGTTCACATGTACTGTACCGACAAGCGAATCGTGAAATAGTAGAGGCCCAGGCTACACGTGTCGCGGTGTTTTGTCGAAAGCAAAGCTGACAGTACCTTCTCCTGGAATACACCTGGAAACCATGGGAGCTATAGAGGAACGGCCGCCACCGCTGCAATTAGACGAACACAAAAAAGTGAGACCTTAACTTTTCCCGGCGAATCGAATGTTCAAATAACTTACGAGTTTGCTCCCGGGTGACGTCGTCGAACACCGACGATATTTCGACAGGAGCACACCCTGCCATTCTCAAGGCGCAAATGCATGGAAGGAAAAATGTACAAGCAAATTTAATACCTCGGATCATAGAGGAGAAACAAGGAAGACACCACACACAGAACAAGTGTCAACACAACCAAAGGTAACCAACATCGGAAATATCGATGGTTACTATTAATCAACAGGTGAGGTAGCACTAATTCTGTCCCTCTGTTTTTTGATGAGAGAGCCACATACCAAGCAGCATTTAAACAAAACCCACCATCTCTGTTAATAAGGTTGCTTGATAGTCTGATTTCAACAGCTTCCTTAATAACACTATCCCGGTAGCTTGACGTGCAAGCCAGAATCTCCGAGTTGTTGTATTCCATAGGATGACCGGTGTCAAGGCAATGTTCTGCAATAGCGGATTTGTTCGGCTGTTGTAAGCGTGTCTGACGCTTATGTTCAACCGACACCGGTCTTCCACGGTCCTGACTGTCTGACCAATATATGACATGCCACAACTGCAAGAAATACGATAGACCCCAGTCTTACACAAACCAAGATCACCTTTTACGGACGCCAACAGGGCCTTAATCTTAGAAGGTGGTCGAAAAACACATTTCACGTCATATTTCCGCAAAATGCGGCCAATCCTGTTGGAAATGCTTCCTGCGTAAGGCAAAAAGGCCGTAGACTTGGGTGCCACTTCGTTGCTATCGTCCCTCACCCGTTGCACAGAAGGCTGATGGCGCAACGCACGTTTGATCTGCCTCTCACTATAACCATTCTGACGAAAGGTGACTTCGAGATGTGATAGCTCAGCTGCCAAAGTTTCAGGGTCTGAGATAACGTGGGCTCTATGAACCAAGGTACGAAGTACTCCTTCACGCTGAGCTATCAGCTCGCAGATACAAATGAGTGTGAGTAGGCTTGCTATAAACAGAATGTCCCAACGTACCATCAGTCTTCCTTTTGACCAACACATCAAGGAAGGGAAGGCATCCATTCTTTTCCACCTACATATTGAACTGAATATTCGGGTGGATTGAATTCAGATGTTCTAAAACCGGTTTAAATTCTCACTACCATGCGGCCACACAACAAAAGTATCGTCTACATATCTGAAAAAACACGCAGGTTTCAAGGTCGCTGACTCCAATGCACGTTCCTCAAAGTCCTCCATAAACAAATTGGCCGCAATAGGTGACAACCGTCTTCCCATTGCAACTCCATCAGTCTGTTCGTAGTACTGACCATTAAATAAAAAGTAAGTGGAAGTCAGCACATGTCGAAACAAATTTGTTAACTCGACACCAAACTTAACCTCAATAAGCTGCAACGAATCGGAGAGAGGAACACGTGTGAAAAGAGAAACCACATCAAAACTGAATATCAGAGTTATTCAAATTCAATCCCTGCAATCGTCGTGAGAAATCTGCAGAGTTCTTAATGCGGTGTTCACACCTACCTACTAGTGGGCTCAACAAACTAGCAAGATGTTTAGCTGCACGATATGTCGGAGCACCAATATTAGAAAAAATAGGCCTCAGCGGGACATCCTCTTTATGGACCTTAGGGAGGCCATGTAATCTAGGTGGTACAGCACAGTAAGAATTAAGACTCTTGATGGTCTCCTGTGGCAAAGAACGTTTCTTCAGGTGGTTATTTGTCTTTCTCTCAACACTCTTAGTAGGGTCAGCAACGATTTTGCGATACGCCGAATCAGGAAGTAGACACTGCATCTTTTGAATGTAATCGTGCTTGTTCAACAAAACGGTAGCGTTTCCCTTGTCCACAGGTAAAATAACAATATCAGGATCCATTCTAAGTGAACGTAAAGAAGCCGCCTCAGCTGCTGTAATGTTACTCTTGGGTGGACGGGCCCCAGTCAACACACGACAAGCTTCCCTCCTAACCTCTTCCGCAGCCTCGGAAGGTAGTTTATAAACAGCCTGTTCGACAGAACTAATAAAATCAACGACTGGCAAACTCTTAGGCGTCAGTTCGAAGTTCAAACCTTTCCCCAGCACAGACAAAGCTGCGTCGTCAAACGTTTTCTCCGTGAGATGATCACATAACGTCGAGAATTAGAATTAGACACTGAGACAAGGAAACGTTCAAACTTCGCCGAATGACGAGCAGTTATAGATTGAAATTCCCAGTCAGACTGGGTCTAAGAGGCACCGTCCACCGAATCCCAAGAAAATTCAGAAACATTAGACGCCATCATTAAATGAAGCTGAAATAATTCCTTAGAAACAAAATCTAATTGACGGCGAGTATAGTGGATCCTTTCTCGAACAAGAGCTAACCCAGCACGTTGCTTGATGCGATTGGCGGTAGGAGAATGAATATGATGCACAACATTAGCAAACGTTGGAACCACACTATGATTTCGACACTTCAATAAAAACGATAATGCACATTCCAACCGTACTCTACTGCTTCGAAGTTTATCCAACCTCCGCAGGCAACGATACACTTCCTCCCCGTAGAGGTAAACAATGTGAGACCTTAACTTTTCCCGGCGAATCGAATGTTCAAATAACTAACGGGTTTGCTGCCGGGTGACGTCGTCGAACACCGACGATATTTCGACAGCAGCACACCCTGCCATTCTCAAGGCACAAATGCAAGGAAGGAAAAATGTACAAGCAAATTTAATACCTCGGTTCACAGAGGAGAAACAAGGAAGACACCACACACAGTACAAGTGTCAACACAACCAAAGATAACCAACATCAGAAATATCGATGGTTACTCTTAATCAACAGGTGAGGTAGCACTAATTCTTGTCCCTTCTTGGATCAGTGTCTAATTCTAATTCTCGACGTTATGTGATCAATCTCACGGAGAAAACGTTTGACGACGCAGCTTTGTCTGTGCTGGGGAAAGGTTTGAACTTCGTACCGACACCTAAGAGTTTGCCAGTCGTTGATTTTATTAGTTCTGTCGAACAGGCTGTTTATAAACTACCTTCCGAGGCTGCGGAAGAGGTTAGGAGGGAAGCTTGTCGTGTGTTGACTGGGGCCCGTCCACCCGAGTGTAACATTACAGCAGCTGAACCGGCTGCTTTACCTTCACTCCGAATGGATCCTGATATTGTTATTTTACCTGCGGACAAGGGGAACGCCACAGTTTTGTTGAACAAGCACGATTACATTCAAAAGATGCAGTGTCTACTTCCTGATTCGGCGTATCGCAAAATCGTTGCTGACCCTACTAAGAGTGTTGAGAGAAAGACAAATAACCTCCTGAAGAAAAGTTCTGTGCCACAGGAGACCATCAAGAGTCTTAATTCTTACTGTGCTGTACCATCTAGATTATATGGCCCCCCTAAGGTCCATGAAGAGGCTGTCCCGCTGAGGCCTATTGTTTCTAATATCGGTGCTCCGACATATCGTGCAGCTAAACATCTTGCTAGTTTGGTGAGCCCACTAGTAGGTAGGTGTGAACACCACATTAAGAACTCTGCAGATATCTTACGTCGATTGCAGGGATTGCGTTTGAATGACTCTGATATTTTATTCAGTTTTGATGTGGTTTTCTTTTCACTCGCGTTCCTCTCTCCGATTCGTTGCAGCTTATTGAGGTTAAGTTTGGTGTCGAGTTAACAAATTTGTTTCGACATGTGCTGACTTCCACTTACTTTTTATTCAATGGTCAGTACTACGAACAGACTGATGGAGTTGCAATGGGAAGACTGTTGTCACCTGTTGTTGCCAATTTGTTTATGGAGGACTTTCAGGAACGTGCATTGGAGTCAGCGACCTTGAAACCTGCGTGTTTTTTCAGATATGTAGACGATACTTTTGTAGTGTGGCGTCATGGTAGTGAGAATTTAAACCGGTTTTGGAACATCTGAATTCCATCCACCCGAATATTCAGTTCACTATGGAGGTGGAAAAGAATGGATGCCTTCCCTTCCTTGATGTGTTGGTCAAAAGGAAGACTGATGGTGCGTTGGGACATTCTGTTTATAGGAAGCCCACCCACTCTGACTTGTATCTGCGAGCTGATAGTTGTCACCATGCAGCTCAGCGTGAAGGAGTACTTCGCACCTTGGTTCACAGGGCCCACGTTATCTCAGACCCTGAAAGTTTGGCAGCTCAGCTAGCCCATCTCGAAGTCACCTTCCGTCAGAATGGTTATAATTAGGGGCAGATGAAGCGTGCGTTGCGCCATCAGCCTTCTGTGCAACGGGTAAGTGACGATAGCAACGAAGTGGCACCTAAGTCTACGGCCTTTTTGCCTTACGCAGGAATCATTTGCAACAGTATTGGCCGTATTTTGCGGAAATATGACGATAAATGTGTTTTTCGACCACCTTCTAAGATTAAGGCCCTGTTGGCGACCGTAAAAGATGATCTTGGTTTGTGTAAGACTGGGGTCTATCGTATTCCTTGCAGTTGTGGCATGTCATATATTGGTCAGACAATCAGGACCGTGGAAGACCGGTGTATTGAACATAAGCGTCACACACGCTTACAACAGCCGAACAAATCCGCTATTGCAGAACATTGCCTTGACACCGGTCATCCTATGGAATACAACAACACGCAGGTTCTGACTTGCACGTCAAGCTATTGGGATAGTGTTATTAAGGAAGCTGTTGAAATCAGACTATCAAGCAACCTACTTAACAGAGATGGTTGATTTTGTTTAAATGCTGACTGGGATCCGGCTCTGTCTCTCATCAAAGAACAGAGGGACAGAATTAGTGCTACCTCACCTGTTGATTAATAGTAACCATCGATATTTCTGATGTTGGTTATCTTTTGTTGTGTTGACACTTGTTCTGTGTGTGGTGTCTTCCTTGTTTCTCCTCTATAAACTGAGGTATTAAATTTGCTTGTACATTTTTCCTTCCTTGCATTTATGCCTTGAATATGGCACGGTGTGCTCCTGTCGAAATGTCGGCGGTGTTCGACGACGTACCGGGCAACATACCCGTAAGTTATTTGAACACAAAAATGGTTCAAATGGCTCTGGGCACTATGGTACTTAACGTCTGAGGTCATCAGTCCCCTAGAACTTAGAACTACTTAAACCTTACTAACCTAAGGACATGCCCGAGGCACGATTCTAACCTGCGACCGTAGCGGTCATGCAATTCCAGACGGAAGCGCCTACAACCGCTCGGCCACGACGGCGGGCACAACTGCAAGGAGGAAGCGGTCCTAATTGTCTGACCAATATATGACATGCCACAACTGCAAGGAATACGATAGACCCCAGTCTTACTCAAACCAAGATCGTCTTTTACGGACGCCAACAAGGCCTTAATCTTAGAAGGTGGTCGAAAAACACATTTCACATCATATTTCCGCAAAATACGGCCAATCCTGTTGCAAATGCTTCCTGCGTAAGGCAAAAAGGCCGTAGACTTAGGAGTCACTTCGTTGCTATCGTCACTCTGTTCACAGAGTAGAAACAAGGAAATTACCACACACTGAACCAGGAACAGCAGAATCAACACACAACCAAAGAAAACCAACATCAGAAATATCGATAGTAACTATTAATCAACAGGTGCGGTAGCACTAATTCTGTCCAGAATTAGTGCTACACACAGAACAAGTGTCAACACAACGAAAGATAACCAATATCAGAAATATCGATGGTTTCTATTAATCAACAGGTGAGGTAGCACTAAATCTTTCCGTCTGTTCTTTGATGAAAGACAGAGCCGGATTCCAAGCAGCATTTAAACAAAATCCACCAGCTCTGTTTATAAGGTTTCTTGATAGTTTGGTTTGAACAGATTCCTTAATAACACTATCCCAGTAGCTTGACGTGCAAGCCAGAATCTCCGTGTTGTTGTATTCCATAGGATGACCGGTGTCAAGGCAATGTTCTGCAATAGCGGATTTGTTCGGCTGTTGTAAGCGTGTCTGACGCTTATGTTCAATACACCGGTCTTCCACGGTCCTAATTGTCTGACCAATATATGACATGCCACAACTGCAAGGAATACGATAGACCCCAGTCTTACTCAAACCAAGATCGTCTTTTACGGACGCCAACAAGGCCTTAATCTTAGAAGGTGGTCGAAAAACACATTTCACATCATATTTCCGCAAAATACGGCCAATCCTGTTGCAAATGCTTCCTGCGTAAGGCAAAAAGGCCGTAGACTTAGGAGTCACTTCGTTGCTATCGTCACTCACGCGTTGCACAGAAGACTGATAGCGCAACGCACGTTTGATCTGCCTCTCACTATAACCATTCTGACGAAAGGTGACTTCGAGATGTGATAGCTCAGCAGCCAAACTTTCAGGGTCTGAGATAACGTGGGCTCTATGAACCAAGGTACGAAGTACTCCTTCACGCTGAGCTATCGGCTCGCAGATACAAATCAGTGTGAGTAGGCTTCCTATAAACAGAATGTCCCATCGTACCATCAGTCTTCCTTTTGACCAACACATCAAGGAAGGGAAGGCATCCATTCTTTTCCACCTACATATTGAACTGAATTTTCGGGTGGATTGAATTCAGGTGTTCCAAAAACCGGTTTCAATTCTCACTACCATGAGGCCAAACAACAAAATATTCGCCTACATTTCTAAAGAAACACGCAGGTTTCAAGATCGCTGACTAATACACGTTCCTCAAAGTCCTCCACAAACAAATGGGCCACAATAGGTGACAAGGGGCTTCCCATTGCAACTCCATCAGTCTGTTCGTAGTACTGACCACTGAATAAAAAGTAAGTGGAAGTCAGCACATGTCGAAACCCGTAAGTTGTTTGAACATTTAGTTCGCCGGGAAAAGTTAAGCTCTCATAGTAATATGCTTGTATACTTATTTGTATATTTTACTATATCCTTGCTTTTATGAAATATGGAACAGGATAAGAACACACACAGAACATTTTCAAAGTAACGTTAATAATATACGAGATCGTGCTGAATAGCAATTCCTCCGAATTTTTGGTGTAAAATCTATTAAAGTTTTTTGTTCTTCATTTCTACAAATTTTGCAGCATTCTGCGGCTACTGAGCTTTGAATTGTACCGTGCAACGAGACGGTGTGTAAGGTGCATGGGTGCGTGGCAAACAGATTGTTCTAATCGAGTTTGAAATTCGAACAGTTCGTCCACACACATGGAGCACATTGTCTTGCAGCATGACAGTACAAGGCCAGTCACGCGCGCTGCGACATCTGCAACAGTCCGACGCCTTGGGTTCGCTGTCATCGATCATCTCCCGTACAGTCCCGTCCTGGCCCCATCCGATTTTCATTTGCTTCCAGAACTAACAGAACTCGTTCGAGGACTCCAATTCCATAGTGATGAAGCGGTGCATGCAGAGGTAAGGATGTGGCTTCGTCAACAGTCAAACATTCCACACTGACTGTACCAATAATCTGGCATCTCGTTCGGAGAAAAGTGTTCGTCTCCACATTTCTCGTTGGGAGAAATATGTTCCTGAGTATGTTGAAGAATTAATATGTAGACAAGAAGAATAAATACGTAAAATGTTAGAGCACTTGCCCGCGAAAGGCAAAGGTTGTAAGTAGGCTGTTTAGGTTTTCTTATTGGCAACGTTACGTAGCGCTCTGTATGAAAATCACTGGCTGTGCTGTGTGCAGTCTGTGGTGTTGTCCCATTGTGTCTAACTTTTGAAGCTTTTGCTGTGTTTGTCTCTAATTTTGTTCCATTGTGTCCAACTTTTGAAGATTTCGTCCCATTTGTTGCATTAATTGTAATAACAATGCATTAGTGTCTGGAATCTGTTCCTCTACGCTTTTCGGCAGTGCATTTGCACCAGCAACATTCACATTTTGACAAGCAGAAAATGTGTCTTGACTTATTTGAGAAAACGGTGAGAACCCAAAACCTGAGTCTACAGTATTTGCAATGTTGTGTTCTGTCATTCCCAATTCCTGAGGCGAGCTGTTGCCGACCGATCGATCGATAATGCTTCCCTGTTTACTACCTGTTTCACTGTCTACACCATTGTTTGCAGCCCGCTCCATTTCTCTATGTACAATTACCAAATTACTACTTTCAATATTTGTTAATTCATTACACAGTGGTGCTGATAAGCTACGCTCGTCGTCACTATTATTTCTCAGTTTACTTTGGAGCCTAGTGTTACGTTTTTCACATGCCATTATTGTCAATATTTCACACGACAACACAGAAAAACACAATTTGAAGAGCAACAATAGGGGAACACATTAACATAGCACTGAAAATAATATCTAGTTAATTGCAAGCGTAGCTGCGAAATACTTTGTGCAAATCTACATGCATGCTACAACTGTTTTACTGTACAACAATTAAAGACTGCAACTACAAAGGAGATTCTCTCTACAATTATGCGCTAGCAATAAACAAAATCTACACTAATTACACAAACTACAAGAAAAAATCAGAATATTCCAGTGAGGTATCCTCGGCTAAGGGTCGACATATGAAACGTCCCCTTAGAACAATTTATACACGACTGTACTTAAACTGACACACAATAATTTTAGCGCAACGCAATCTGACTATCAAAAATCCCTACAAAAGAATGGCCCAGACAAACATTAAACTATATCTTTCACAAATAACTTACCTCACAAAAATCTTCGTTACTCGAACTACTGCAATACAGCGAGCGCCACTATTGCCAGCTAAATAAAAGATTCTAACTACTGAAGGCACCAACTACTGATAGGCATAGTTAGCAATTGAAAGATGATAATAGAGAACAAACAATGTATTTACCTTAACAGTCATAATATATATAGTAGTTCATAATATCCAGTATTACAAATTTTCAAAACTCCGCCATCTCTCTCCCCACATCCACCACTGCTGGCGGCTCACCTCCAACAGCGCAACGCTACGCGTTGTTCACATCCAGCTGCCGCTGCCCAACACTACAATGGCAGACGACAATGCAAACTAGCCACAGACTGCACACAGCACAGCCAGTGATTTTCATACAGAGCGCTAAGTAACGTTGCCAATAAGAAAACCTAAACAGCCTACTTACAAGGTCCCGAGTTCGAGTCTAGGTCCGGCACACAGTTTTAATCTGCCAGGAAGTTTCACATCAGCGCACACTCCGCTGCCGATTGAAAATCTCATTCACGTAGAATGTTAATAAATAAATAAATAAAATGCCTTAAGAGTTTTCACATAAGAGGCATAACAGTTCAGCACGCCCTCATATAAGTTTTAGTAGCCATTGTGAAGGATAGTCTGCTAGCGCCAGTGGAATGTTTTCCTCGTCACATAGCAGTGTTGAAGGTATGTATAGCTCTTCCCTTTTCATTCCAAAGCTTTTAAGAAGTTGGAAAAACGGAGAGTGAATAACTCTGCCTGAGTTCGCTAACGCAATTTCCCAAAATCTCGGAATATCTGTATGACCGACATTCTGGTATGGGATTCAGTAGTGGGGAGACGTAAAAAAATGTGTACACGATAATTATCTCAAATCTGCATAAAGATTAAGTAGCATAGACGATATTTGATCTGGCAATGATTGCCACATAAGGTACAATCTACACTTGATGATAGGACGAGGTGTAGGTTACTCGGCTGGTCAACAGGAGATGATAGACGTGTGGAGAGGCAAAAAAGGGAGGGAGAAATCAATCGTGTATTTGATTAAGGAACCAAGCCAGTCTACGCCTGAAGTGAAACCATAGAAGAGTTACAAAATGGCTTTGAGCACTATGGGACTTAGGTCATAAGTCTCCTAGAACTTAGAACTACTTAAACCTAACTAACCTAAGGACATCACACACACCCATGCCCGAGGCAGGATTCGAAGACTTACATTCGGGTGGATAGCCACAGACATGAGTGCAACCCATTTTAGGGCCTCTTGAGGGGAGATACCAGTGAAATTTCAACGCGGTCACAAAAAAAATCGCAGCCATGTTTTGTTACAGGGCTTGGCATGCTGGATTCGGTAGGTAAATCCTATTTGCTAAAAAAGTTTTTCCATACTATTTGATTATTTAGTTTTGAAAAAAATAACAATATTTATTCAAACACTTACCTGGAGTTCTTTGTTACCAAATGATGTATTTACAGAAATGTTTTGAGTGAAAAACTTTTACAGTTGATGGAGGAGTAGCATTTTTCTCATTTCATTTCATTCTCACCTTTTTAAAAGAAATGTAAGTATAGTGACCATTTTAATGGTGTATTAATAATACGTGACACGAATTTAACGTAAGATAAAATTACTACGACATCGTGTAGTATTTGGCCCAGTATGAAGGTAAAAGAAATAAAAGATGACTTGATACGTTTGTAAACGGTATTCTTTATTTTCAATTTACATATTACATCACACATTCCCGTCTCCGCTGCGTCCGCATGGTTTAGTCGTCAGCTGCGGCCACGTGGGATAAAACTGTATCTTTCCTGACACCGCTAGAGTGAATGTATGTATCGTGGTATGACTAAAGTTATGTAAACTTACTGGACTGTACTGATCACCTGCTCGCCCTAAGAACCCCACACACGGCCGCCACACATCCTGGACCAGAAACCTGTATAAATATTTCCTTTCCAGTTCAGAATTGAGTCCGCCACGAATGTAAATCCACATGTCTGGAAACTGCATAAGCACTTAAATTAGAGTTACAGTTATTTATTTCGGATTTACATATAGATTCGGCGCAATACACAGACAATTTCGCATGTTGGTACAGGTTATGCACATATACAGACATATTAATATAAAATTAATGTTTCAGTTAAATTATATATATATACTGATAGAAAATTAATTATACTTCACCTTTTCGGAAAAATATCAAAACGGTCGCAACAAAAAGAATGCTACTCCACCGTCAATCTCAAACATTTTTGGCTCAAACTTTATTTGTGAAAGATTCCGTGACAAACAATACTTCCACGTATAGGTCTAAAAATTTTGATTTTTTCAACACTCAAATCAAAAAGTATGAAAAAATTTGTTTAGCAAACCAGATTTACCCACTGAATTCTGCATGCCCAGATACGTTATGAAACAAATTTTGAGACCCCTGCGATTTTCTCACGACTGCGTTGAAATTTCACCGGTACCTCCCCTTAAGCTGCGTCGTCTCTCCTTCTGTTACAACTCAGGGTCAAGCAGTAATGGATGCGTGCTGGGAAATGTTGTGTTTGCTCAACGAAATGCATTAAAAATCAGATAATATTTGTAGCCAAAAGCATACACTCAGTCGAAAAAGTATTCGGACAGTGGGAAGTTTCATAATGAGTACCCGAGAAACACTATGAAACCCAAACATATTTATTAGCAATATATATGCATAACAACATTAATTACAAAAGAATTATTGTATTATTTCGTTTCCAAAACATAAATAACAGAAAAATTAACAACAAGATTGAAACATCCTGTACACCCTGCTGCTACGAAAGTATTCGGACACTGTCCAATAAAAGTTCATAAGTTGTACGACGAAAATGTCAATACCTTGTGGGACCACCTTTCATTTCAATACCTCCTCCAATCTACTAGGCATCCTTTCCACGAGGTTTTTGTGAAATCTGGGCCTATATTTGCCCATTCTTGGCGCAGTTTCTCTTTCAGGGTCTCCTTCGTATAGATGTTGTCCACGCAGAGGGTCCGTTTCAATTTATCCCACAAATGTTCTATTGGGTTAAGGTCTGGTGATTGGGGAGGGGGTGCAACACTTTCGGGCAACTGAAGAGCAACCACATTTGTACAACATGGGCGGTATGCTTGGGATCATTATCCTGATAAAAATGAAAGTTGTTCGCAATACCGAGATGTAGCTTTTGGCTACAAATATTATCTGCTTCAAATGTCCTCGCAGTCTATTCAAATACGCTTCCTTGTTCATCGTATCATCAATGAACACTAAATCACCCACACCATTGCTGGAAATGCACCCCCACACCATGATGCTCCCACCTCCAAACTTAACTGTTGGTTTGAGGTTCATGGGATTCAGCTCTTCATTGGTCTTTCGCCACACGTTTGCCTTTCCGTCGCTTTGCCATAATATAAATTTACATTCGTCGCAAAATATCGCCCGATTCCACCAAGCCTGATCGTATTTGGCGTATTCCGTCGCAAACTGCATACGTTTCGTCTGGTTCTCTGCATTTATGAATGGCTTTGGCAGTGCTGCCACTCTACCACGGTACTGAGATCATCGTAGTACTCTCCGCACGGTTTCGGGATGAACTTTTATTCCAAGATCTCCCTCCACCTCACATGCAAATCATGTGGCAGATATTTTCGGATTCTGTTGTACCTTTCGCACAACCACACGTTCATCTCCCTGTGAAAATGCCCGTGGCCGTCCTGTACTGAAACGGAATTCCAATCGGTCTTCTTTCTCGAACCGTTTAATAATATCGTGAACTGTACTTTTCTTCAGGTTCACTATTGCGGCAATTTCCCTGCAGGTTTTTCCCTTCGCGTGATGATAAACGACAAGTCGCCTTCGCTCGGACGTAGAACACTTCCCTCTGCGACCCATCGTCGACCTGCACAGGCTGGCGATACGTGTTTACCAATCATCGCTATCGTCTCGCGGAAATGTGGGACACACTGCAGTCGCTTCACCCTCTGTGCGTCTCGGAGTGAACTACTCTCTCACGTTGTCCGCCTTTGTCCGAATACTTTTGTTGCACTGTCGTATGCCGGTCCAACAACAATTCTTCGTATTTGACGCGTGTTTCACTTTGCGACATCGTACCCAGAGTCCCAAATACATTACAAAGTGCAATTTCTGTATTTGTTCATGCGGCAAACTACAAAATTATACGCCGTTACGTGCTGTCCGAATACTTTTGCGGCTGAGTGTATTTTCAATGATAATATGTGAACTTTAACAGACACAAATGTTGGAAGCCGATTGCTCACTCTGTACGAACTGATAGTACACTGGTGCTCAAAACTTAAGGCTAAAAGTAACTTTTGTATTTTGTGTCACAGCCAATTAAGATAGCTCGATGAAAGCTTGATCATATAAAGAAAGAACTGCTACGGTATAATAAAGAATAAAAGTGTAAAAAATACGCAATGAACCGAAAAGAAATTACACTTTTATTCAAATACAATAAATGCAGTGAAGACAACACTATTTACCATAGTCCCCAGGACATTACAAATGGCGGAGCGTGTTTCCCAGTAGGATGCGCGACCACCACGGTGTCTGCAGCGTGCTACCATGCTTCCACAAAGTTGGTAACGAGTTCTTGTGGTAAGGCTTTGCATTCTCCAACTAACAAAAATGGTTCAAATGGTTCAAATGGCTCTGAGTACTATGGGACTTAACATCTGAAGTCATCAGTCCCCTAGAACTTAGAACTACTTAAACCTAACTAACCTAAGTACATCACACACGTTCATGCCCGAGGCAGGATTCGAACCTGCGACCGTAGCAGCAGCGCGGTTCCTGACTGAAGCGCCTAGAACCGCTCGGCCACAGTGGCAGGCCAAACTAACATGGTCGACAACTGCTGAATGATCGTTGGTACGTGTGGATGTGCTGGAGTACGTCTTCCGAAAGCATCCCACACGTGCTCGATGGGATTTAAGGCGGGGGAACAGGCAGGCCACTCCATTTTCCGAGTATCCTCTCTTTCCAAGCGCTCCTACAGGGGATAGGCGAAATAATGTGAACAGCGGCAGTAATGGGATGGTTGTGTTTGACGGTCAGCAACGCAGGTAAGGCACGTGTCGTGCTGGACTGTGCGTGTTCACTACGGACTTGGCATCAGCGCAGGTTTTTTGGGAGTAGTTGGTTGGTTGGTTGTTTCGGGGAAGGGGACCAGACAGCGAGGTCATCGGTCTCATCGGATTAGCGAAGAACGGGGAAGGAAGTCGGCCGTGCCCTTTGAAAGGAACCATCCCGGCATTTGCCTGGAGCGATTTAGGGAAATCACGGAAAACCTAAATCAGGATGGCCGGACGCGGGATTGAACCGTCGTCCTCCCGAATGCGAGTCCAGTGTCTAACCACTGCGTTTAGGAGTAGTGCTCACTTCGTGTTTGCATTCAGAGGCTGAGGTCGACGTGCAATGAAAGACCTAACGAAGTTCCAAAGAGGGCAGATTAAGGTGCGCCCGATTAGCTGAAGCACCAGTAACCAAGAGAGCCAACTTACTGAATGTTTCAAGGCCAACTGTTTCAACCGTCGTGACAGCCTACACAAAACATGAAAAGACATCATCGTGTAAACATAAAACTGGGCTCAAATCAAAACTAAATGACAGAGATCGTCGTACGCTAACACGAACTGTGTCAAAATACAAAACTATGGCGGCTAAAGTGCTGAGCCCAACAGCAATCTTCGAGACAACGTGTCTATCGACATTGGCCACCGAGAACTCCATAAAGCGAGTATTCATGGACGAACTGCTATACCGAAACAATTAGTGACGACAACCAACGCAAAGAACCGTAAACCATGGTGTCAGGAGCATAAATCCTGGACGGCTGATCAGTGGAAACACGTCATATGGTCCGACGAGTCACTGTTTTCGCTATTTACTACATCGGGCCGGGTTTACGCCTGTAGAACGCCGAAAGACGCCTATAATCCTGATTGCTTGATTCCAACGCTTAGTCATGGAGGTGGAAGTATGATGGTGCGGGCAGCCATATCATGGTATTCTGCTGGTCCCGTCATTACTCTCAAAGGCTGCGTTACAGCCGACGATTATGTTAACATTTTAGCTGATCAGGTGCACTCCATGATTAAAATGTTGTTCCCCACCAATAACGCCATGTTTTATGACGATAATGTACCCATCCACACAGTCAGCATATATAGTACAATCGTGGTATGAGGACCATGCAACTGAACTGCAGCGTCTTCACTGGCCAGCACAGTCCTTTGTGGGCGGTATTAGAGCGGAGACCTCGGATTTTCGCCTCATTAGGAGTTAGAAGAGGTTCTCATAGAAGAGTGGCGTAACATTCCACTGGAGACTATACAATTACGAGGTGCATTCAAGTTCTAAGGCCTCCGATTTTTTTTCTCTGGACTGGAAAGAGATAGAAACATGCCCATTGTTTTAAAATGAGGCTGCGTTCATTGTCAATACGTCCCAGAGATGGCAGCACCGTACGGCAGATGGAATTCTACCGCCAGCGGCGAGAATGAGAACTGTTTTAAATACTTAAAATGACGATGTTTTCCTTACTTGAACAGCGTGCAATCATTCGTTTTCTGAATTTGCGTGGTGTGAAACCAATTGAAATTCATTGACAGTTGAAGGAGACATGTGGTGATGGAGTTATGGATGTGTCGAAAGCGCGTTCGTGGGTATGACAGTTTAATGAAGGCAGAACATCGTGTGACAACAAACCGAAACAACCACGGGCTCGCACAAGCCGATCTGACGACATGATCGAGAAAGTGGAGAGAATTGTTTAGGGGGATCGCCGAATGACTGTTGAACAGATCGCCTCCAGAGTTGGCATTTCTGTGGGTTCTGTGCACACAATCCTGCATGACGACCTGAAAATGCGAAAAGTGTCATCCAGGTGGGTGCCACGAATGCTGACGGACGACCACACGGCTGCCCGTGTGGCATGTTGCCAAGCAATGTTGACGCGCAACGAGAGCACGAATGGGACTTTCTTTGTGTCGGTTGTGACAATGGATGAGACGTGGATGCCATTTTTTAACTCAGAAACAAAGCGCCGGTCAGCTCAATGGAAGCACACAAATTCACCGCCACCAAAAAAATTTCGGGTAACCGCCAGTGCTGAAAAAATGATGGTGTCCATGTTCTGGGACAGCGAGGGCGTAATCCTTACTCATTGCTTTCCCAAGGGCACTATGGTAACAGGTGCATCCTACGAAAATGTTTTGAAGAACAAATTCCTTCCTGCACTTCAACAAAAACGTCCGGGAAGGGCTGCGCGTGTGCTGTTTCACCAAGACAACGCACCCGCACATCGAGCTAACGTTACGCAACAGTTTCTTCGTGATAACAACTTTTAAGTGATTCCTCACGCTCCCTTTGGCTTTTTCCAACAATGAAAGACACTCTCCGTGGCCGCACATTCACCAGCCATGCTGCTACTGCCTCAGCGATTTTCCAGTGGTCAAAACAGATTCCTAAAGAAGCCTTCGCCGCTGCCATGGAATCATGGCGTCAGCGTTGTGAAAAATGTGTACGTCTGCAGGGCGATTACGTCGAGAAGTAACGCCAGTTTCACTGATTTCGGGTGAGTAGTTAATTAGAAAAAAAATCGGAGGCCTTAGAACTTGAATGCACCTCGTATTATATGCCAGTATTCCAAGAAGAATCGCAGTTGTATTACGGGCAAATGGGAGTCCAGCTCCTAATTAATAATCCATTCCCGAGTAAGTACAGGTGTTCACATTATTTTGCCCATTCCCTGTACACTGATGGGGTCGCGCGTTGTCGTCTGTGAAAATGAATGCCATCCTGAATCGACGCACGTTGCAAACAAGTCCAGTGTCTCGATTCTGTTGACGGCTGAGTGTACCACGTTCAAAAATGTCTAGGTCAGTATGCCCATTATGCCTCCCCACACTATGTAAGGTGCAATTTTTGTTGTTTTCTTATTGTAGAATTGACAACTGTGTAAGTTGAAATTACATGTTTAATGTCGAAATATTAGCACAAAAATACACGCTTTTACACGGTTTTCAATGTGGCAACAAAAAAGAGTTCTCAGTATAACGCATCTCGTCAACATCAAAAAGTGAAATAATCCTAAATACAACAATATTAAAAATTCACTCTCAGAAGATTAAATTATCCTAAACACGGCAATATTAAAGTTTAACTAGAAGTTTCTTTACAAAATTGTTCCTACACTTACGTTATGATGTTGGTCATTACTACGAAAATCGTCGGATTCCGGTTCAAAGTTCGATACTATTTTTATGATGACAATCAAGTCTACGGTGGATGGTTAGCTATGTGACAAACTGAGCAAAAGATTACACATGGTGGCTCGAGTTACTGTGGACACAAGCTGGTGAACCAACAAGTTTTACGCCTCTGCGCGTGGTATTTACCTTAAGCTGTGATGAGCTGTTGTCTGCTAGGCCGCTCTCTTCCGCTGATATTCCTATAAAACTAATTACACCTTTGCTGAATTTTCCAGCAGAAACTTTCCCTATGTTTCTCGTTATGCGAGAGAACATGTACTCAACCCTAGTCTTAGAATGTGACGATATACAAGCGCGTGGTTGAAGCAGCGTGCATATTATAATGCCCTCTCAGTTCTCACAAGAACAATTAACTAATACGCTGGTTCGTTTCTCCACAGCTGGAGCTAAACAATGCTACAGCTAATTTCTAGCTGGATATCAGACTCTGTGAACGCAGTGTTCACACAAATTACTCCTGTGCATCGTATAGAGTGTTATGCATTCTGTTCTGCACTTGACGCCAGTTCAGAGAAGAGTCCTCTAAACTTTCCCTCTTGTCTTACTCAGAGCCGAACTGTCTTCCCACCTGGGTTCTTTCGTTCTTCATGTCGCGGCTTTTTCGACCAATACGAACGTTGCTCTTATTTTGTGGAAACTCTCTCTACCAATCGCAAGGTCTCTACCATTAAATTGCGTAGAAACTTTGGCTCTTTTGTCCTTCCTAGCACGATTCCGCCAATCGACGATTTATGCCCTTTCTAGGCGCCTAAATGCGTACATTGATGCTCTCATGAGTGTACCACTTGGGGGACACATGATCGAAAATGCGTCACTGGTCTTGTTTCATATCCATTTGGAATTCCGAAACACAGTTTTCTAAAAGCTTTCTTTCCTGTCATCCCTCAGATGGGCCATTATACAGGGTTATTACAAATGATTGAAGCGATTTCACAGCTCTACAATAACTTTATTATTTGAGATATTTTCACAATTCCTTGCACACACATACAAAAACTCAAAAAGTTTTTTTAGGCATTCACAAATGTTCGATATGTGCCCCTTTAGTGATTCGGCAGACATCAAGCCAATAATCAAGTTCCTCCCACACTCGGCGCAGCATGTCCCCATCAATGAGTTCGAAAGCATCGTTGATGCGAGCTCGCAGTTCTGGCATGTTTCTTGGTAGAGGAGGTTTAAACACTGAATCTTTCACATAACCACACAGAAAGAAATCGCATGGGGTTAAGTCGGGAGAGTGTGGAGGCCATGAAATGAATTGCTGATCATGATCTCCACCACGACCGATCCATCAGTTTTCCAATCTCCTGTTTAAGAAATGCCGAACATCATGATGGAAGTGCGGTGGAGCACCATCCTGTTGAAAGATGAAGTCGGCGCTGTCGGTCTCCAGTTGTGGCATGAGCCAATTTTCCGAGGGGTACGCGTGAAACTTGCCCGCACGCGTTCAACCGTTTCTTCGCTCACTGCAGGCCGACCTGTTGATTTCCCCTTACAGAGGCATCCAGAAGCTTTAAACTGCGCATACCATCGCCGAATGGAGTTATCAGTTGGTGGATCTTTGTTGACCTTCGTCCTGAAGTGTCATTGCACTGTTATGACTGACTGATGTGAGGGCATTTCAAGCACGACATATGCTTTCTCGGCTCCTGTCGCCATTTTGTCTCACTGCGCTCTCGAGCGCTCTGACGGCAGAAACCTGAAGTGCGGCTTCAGCCGAACAAAACTTTATGAGTTTTTCTACGTATCTGTAGTGTGTCGTGACCATATGTGAATGAATGGAGCTACAGTGAATTTATGAAATCGCTTCAATCATTTGTAATAGCCCTGTACTCGCTCTCCCCGCCTGAGTCAGCTGGTCTGTCCTTGACTCTCCACCTGGGATACACCTTGAAGTGGTTTCCCTGGTGCCCCCTGCAGCACGGCTCTGACTCTGCGTCGCCCCTCAGAATTCCAAACTCCAAACTAAAACACCTCTCGCTGCTTGTGTCACCTTCCGCTCAAACATGCGTTATAGGAATGGTGTGTTAATGACTGTCGATTGAATGTAATCCCTTTTTGCATTAAATACTGCTAGACAAATTTGCTCATTACCACCGAATTAAGTTAGGTCCTATATTCCCCTTCCTATTGCGATGTATGAATCTCTCATGTAAGGTGTGGCCCTGGCCAACATTTATACTGCCATCTTACAACTATAGCACCTCAACTAAGAAAATGATCACGTTCATCAATGTTACTATGTGCATTATGTGTTTCCATCTGTCGCCATACAAGGCTACGTATCTACATCTACATCTACATCCATACTCCGCAAGCCACCTGACGGTGTGTGGCCGAGGGTACCTTGAGTACCTCTATCGGTTCTCCCTTCTATTCCAGTCTCGTATTGTTCGTGGAAAGAAGGATTGTCGGTATGCCTCTGTGTGGGCTCTAATCTCTCTGATTTTATCCTCATGGTCTCTTCGCGAGATATACGTAGGAGGGAGCAATATACTGCTTGACTCTTTGGTGAAGGTATGTTCTCGAAACTTTGACAAAAGCCCGTACCGAGCTACTGAGCGTCTCTCCTGCAGAGTCTTCCACTGGAGTTTATCTATCATCTCCGTGACGCTTTCGCGATTACTAAATGATCCTGTAACGAAGCGCGCTGCTCTCCGTTGGATCTTCTCTATATCTTCTATCAACCCTATCTGGTACGGATAAGATCAATACTCTGAATCTTCTCTCATATGAGGAGAGCGCACATTCCAACTGTTCATTGGTCCAGTCTCAGCACTCTTGGCACCACAGCAAACGCTGCCACAGATGTGCGAGCGTCAGTGGAACACAACGTATTGGTCGTCGGCCAAAGGGGTCCCACACATACAGACACCATGCCAGCGCGGAGTATGAGATTGGGTGCCTCGCAGTTCTGTTAAATGTTGTTGCATTTACACCCGCTGTTTTATGTCAGTCCCTTCTCATTTGTTGCATGACGTGGCGGTGTTTTATACAACAACGTCTTGATGTAACCCCAGAGGAAAAAGTCTACAGGTGTGAGGGACGTCGATCGCGCTGACCATAGGACAGGACTTCCCCTTCCAACGCAACGATGTGGATACCTCTTGTTCAGGTGCTCGCCGGAATTAACATCGAAGTGGTCTGGTGCACTGTCATGATGAAACCACATCCTTTCGTGGACAACATGGGGTACAGTCTCCAAGAACTGTGGCAATACATCTTGCAGGAACACCAGGTAACATGGACCAGTCAGAAAGGGAGGAAGCAAAAAAGGTCGCTTTAGGTGACGTTGGACAATGCCCCCCCCCCCCCCCATATGTTGACATTCGTTGCTGGTGGCTACCGATTTGGTGTGGAGATTGTTCTCACTCCATATGTGGACGTTGAGGCTGTTGAAAACACGATCGTGGGTGAATGAGGCCTCATTCCCGAACGTTACAAACCACAGTGGGTAATCCATTTGACAGAAGGGAATGTGGGGTTCAAAATCTGTTGGTCCCAATGCCTTCATACGTTCTTTATGGTGGAAGTGTACTACCCACTGGTGCTTACTGCTGTGTGGTCGGTTACACGATCCAACACCATGGTGTTCGGACATGGCTTCGGTGGGAACCATGGCCAACTCGCTGTGGCGTGATCGACCCTGTCTCTCGTAAGTTGATATCCACAGAGATAAACTTCCTCCATTAGGAAAGCGTCATCTGTACATTCGTGCTGCTTTATGGGCTCTATATCCTGTCAACTCACGTGACGAGTAACGTCCCATCATTGACTACGCATCATGCACTGTACACAGTAACACAACTCACCATGGACACATCACAGTCTGCCTGATGCAGTGGATAACTCACGCCAAGGATAGTGATGTGCGTGTAGCACAGGTTAATGCGCTGGTGCGATGCATGCTGTAGTCATATGACACACGTTCTTTGGGCTATATTGTGTTCAGTATGTCTGTTTGGTGGTCAGCGGTGTATGTCGTTTTTCACCTGCTGGCTGTTCAGTGCATGACAGACCTCTGCGATCTTTCCGATACTGCAGCAGAACTCCAAGCTCCATCGGAGGTCGTCGCTTTGAAAAATTGCTGTGAGCTACGTTTTTGTTGTGCTATGTATCCTGTGATTGTCCATAACACAATAAATGCGTATTTCCGACCATGATTTCCTATTTCAGTATAATTAAATGTGGACCCAATGTCACCTGTTTCAAACAGACCCAAAACATTTGAGACACCCTGTATAGAATGAATAACTTTTCAATATGCGAATGTGCCTGACCATCACAGTACTGAAACTGCAATGACGTTATCTATACTGTAAGAAAGTTGTAGTAATTGTTGGAGAGCCAAAAAGCCTTCACAGTAGGAACGTAGGGTTGTTCCACAGGGTCTAATAAGTATCACGCTATAAAAACCTTAGCAACAGGAGTGCATTTCTCTTTTGCCGATCACATAAAGTGGGATCAGAGATGCAATAGAACAGGTAATTCGCGTTGCGCTAACTGAAAAGGACAATGTTGTGTTCGGGCCATTCGAAAGAGGTCCTTGATATTACTGATGAGGATTGCCAGGACCCCGATGCAGAGCGTTCGGCGGATTTGCAAGTCCTGACAAACTCAGCTATGTTTTATTTCAAGAAGGTTCTCCGTGTTGTGACCAGACTAAACTACAATCATCTGGCCGCGCAACTGTAGATTGTTTGAGCGCTTTGCGATATGGTTCATTTCTTACTGCAAAGGATGAAACATAGTTCAGATTATTACATAAGTGGAGAAAAGATTTACTTAACTTTGACCACACTTCTTTCTCACGAGAGTACTGGGTAATTTACAACTGTCGTGGAGTAATAAACCGTCAGTTGATTCAATGAATGGCAAACTGTTCTCTTCAAGTGCGATGTTCAACGTTGACAAAAGTGAACTGAGACGGAACTGATTATTCCGTACCATTTCGCTATCTCGAGGTAGCCACAATTCCTTTATTAGTAATGACACCTTGGTCTTTTTACGTACTTGCTCTGGTACCGAGAAGTTCTGATGAAGTGAACGCCACTGTTTATAGTTGATTACGCTTTACTGCACATTCCTATTATGTTACTCTCAAATGTCAGAATGCATGTTTTTATTGGGTGTGATTCTGCAAGTACGTCAGCTGTAATGCAGACTCGTGTTTTGTCTAGTTTGGAGCCATCTTAACTCTCGTAACTAGCCATACAAAGATGCACTGCTAGTAGAAAAGTAAACGGCGGTTGGTGGGAAGACCTCCCCTCCCCTTCAGGGATGAGCAGAGTGACCCTTAAGGCTGCTCCGCCATTTCTCGTCACTAGGATTCCGGATGGATAGAACCTATTTTGGACTCTGTCAAGCAGTTTGTTCAAATGGTTCAAATGGCTCTATATCTGTGGGCATCAGTCCCCGAGAACTTTGAACTACTTAAACCTAACTAACCTAAGGACATCACACATATCCATGCCCGAGGCAGGATTCGAACCTGCGACCGTAGCAGTCCCGCGGTTCCGGACTGAGCGCCTAGAACCGCTAGACCACCGCGGCCGGCAACAGTTTGCTAATTTAACAAAACGATGAGGTGTATCATAGACTATGTCACCAATCCGTTAATTTCCAACATCATCACAGTTAGGCGTACGTTACGACCTCTTTTTTAAATGTTTTCGGGGTATATCGGGCAGCTAGAACTCATCATTCTAACATGAGCGTGGAGAGATTTGTATATGTTAATCCTGTGGTGCCTTGAGCACATAAAATAGTTTTCGAGTTGCTTTCTCTGTTAGAGAGGGTATAATTACACTCCTGGAAATTGAAATAAGAACACCGTGAATTCATTGTCCCAGGAAGGGGAAACTTTATTGACACATTCCTGGGGTCAGATACATCACATGAGCACACTGACAGAACCACAGGCACATAGACACAGGCAACAGAGCATGCACAATGTCGGCACTAGTACAGTGTATATCCACCTTTCGCAGCAATGCAGGCTGCTATTCTCCCATGGAGACGATCGTATAGATGCTGGATGTAGTCCTGTGGAACGGCTTGCCATGCCATTTCCACCTGGCGCCTCAGTTGGACCAGCGTTCGTGCTGGACGTGCAGACCGCGTGAGACGACGCTTCATCCAGTCCCAAACATGCTCAATGGGGACAGATCCGGAGATCTTGCTGGCCAGGGTAGTTGACTTACACCTTCTAGAGCACGTTGGGTGGCACGGGATACATGCGGACGTGCATTGTCCTGTTGGAACAGCAAGTTCCCTTACTGGTCTAGGAATGGTAGAACGATGGGTTCGATGACGGTTTGGATGTACCGTGCACTATTCAGTGTCCCCTCGACGATCACCAGTGGTGTACGGCCAGTGTAGGAGATCGCTCCCCACACCATGATGTCGGGTGTTGGCCCTGTGTGCCTCGGTCGTATGCAATCCTGATTGTGGCGCTCACCTGCACGGCGCCAAACACGCATACGACCATCATTGGCACCAAGGCAGAAGCGACTCTCATCGCTGAAGAGGACACGTCTCCATTCGTCCCTCCATTCACGCCTGTCGCGACACCACTGGAGGCGGGCTGCACGATGTTGGGGCGTGAGCGGAAGACGGCCTAACGGTGTGCGGGACCGTAGCCCAGCTTCATGGAGACGGTTGCGAATGGTCCTCGCCGATACCCCAGGAGCAACAGTGTCCCTAATTTGCTGGGAAGTGGCGGTGCGGTCCCCTACGGCACTGCGTAGGATCCTACGGTCTTGGCGTGCATCCGGTCCGGTCCCAGGTCGACGGGCACGTGCACCTTCCGCCGACCACTGGCGACAACATCGATGTACTGTGGAGACCTCACGCCCCACGTGTTGAGCAATTCGGCGGTACGTCCACCCGGCCTCCCGCATGCCCACTATACGCCCTCGCTCAAAGTCCGTCAACTGCACATACGGTTCACGTCCACGCTGTCGCGGCATGCTACCAGTGTTAAAGACTGCGATGGAGCTCCGTATGCCACGGCAAACTGGCTGACACTGACGGCGGCGGTGCACAAATGCTGCGCAGCTAGCGCCATTCGACGGCCAACACCGCGGTTCCTGGTGTGTCCGCTGTGCCGTGCGTGTGATCATTGCTAGTACAGCCCTCTCGCAGTGTCCGGAGCAAGTATGGTGGGTCTGACACACCGGTGTCAATGTGTTCTTTTTTCCATTTCCAAGAGTGTATTTCATTTTATTAAATTCCAGAATTTATAAGATTTTTATAGGTTGCATGGGCTTCTTCCTTTGTGCAACCTTCAACCATGTGGTCGCAAACGTGTGACAAAGAATACTGTACTTTCAGTTTAGGAATTGGGTGTGTAAATAGTGTGAAATAATTGACGAATTTTGCATATAAGTTAGTTGGTTAAATTTATTTTTTCTTTTTTGGTCTTTATCTCCACGCTGCTACGTGTGCTTTACTGTTCGGCGAAACAGCAACCGGCATCCTACATGAAATTCAGTTAGATTTTGCGTCTGAAATTATAATGTAAAATCGAAGAACTTTTTTTTTTAATGACCATATGTTAGTGAAACTTTGTAGTTTGTTCATCATAGCATACGACGTATCTATTTGAAATTCAGTGTAGGTTTTGTGAGTGTTCGTGTTACGGATTTAATAGGATGTATTTCACTTTTGTGTATTAATTGTGCGTATTTGTGTCCGTTTCCGTACCACCCGAACCCCCCACCCCCCCGTATAAGATCGAGTCCTAGTTTGCTGTGGCCGAACGGTTCAAGGGACTACAGTCTGGAACCGCGCGACCGTTATCGTCGCAGATTCGAATCCTGCCTCGGGCATGGATGCGTGTGATGTCAAATGGTTCAAATGGCTCTGAGCACTATAGGACTTAACTTCTGAGGTCATCAGTCCCCTAGAACTTAGAACTACTTAAACCTAACTAACCTAAGGACATCACACACATCCATGCCCGAGGCAGGATTCGAACCTGAGACCGTAGCGCCTAGAACCGCTCGGTCACTCCGGTCGGCCGTGTCATGTCCTTAGGTTAGTTATGTTTAAGTAGTTCTAAGTTCTAGGGGACTGAAGACCTCAGAAGTTAAGTCCCATAGTGCTCAGAGCCATTGGAACCATCTGAACCTAGTTCCCTATGTGTTTCCGACAAAATCAGAAAAGCACCCAAAAATTTGTTTTGAATAGGTTATTTTAAAATAGTAGTTGTTACTCAGTCCAGGTGTGGCGTGAGTACGAGAGTGTCGTATGAGAACGGTAACAGCTGAACATTCCTCCTCATCCTGAGCGCATCACTGAACTAAGCGACCACTTAAATTAGAGGGAGTGGGCATAATGTGGTTGTTACTTAATGGATGTGATTTTGGGCAGGAATGATAGTAAGGTCGTGTGGCCCAACAAAAGTGATAGACGAAAATCTTATGTGTATAGAACAGTTATTCCATCCCCTGTTTGTACACAGTAAATGTAATCCTGAAATGAGCCTTCATTATACAGAGTGTAAATTGTAAGTTGACAAACCAGAACAACTCAAAAATAAGCTTCACACGAAAAACGTATGGAATCAAAAGTTGATTATTTTCGAGTGGGACATCTGCTGGTGCTAAAATTAGCCCGCCACCCCAGTCCCTGGAGGTGGCGCGGGAGGCAACTTTAAAGTTCCAAATGGGAACCCCCGTTTTTTATTCCTGAAACCGATTCTACGTAAAAAACTACGTACATTTTGTCTTAAACATTTGTTTTGGGACTTGGTAGTTGGCGCTGTAGAATAGAAAATCCATGTTCTCATTTTTGCGTGGAAAATGGTTACAGATAAATAAAAAATACTTATTAACTTCGTATATTTTGATTCACTAAAACTAAAACTCTCCCTATCTCCCCATAGGGTGGGGTTTGAGAGAGAGGAACTAGAGTTTTACAGATGTTGACCCAAATATTAATTTTTTCCGCAGAACCGGGTAAGTTTGCTTTCTTTCGTGGTAAAACTCTAATTCCTCTCTCTAAAACCCAACCCTATGCGGAGAGAGGGAGAGTTTTAGTTTTAGCGAATCAAAATTTACCAAGTAAATAAGTATTTTTTATTTATTCGTAACCATTTTCAATTTTGAAATTGAATTAAAGCGCCAACTACGAAAAATCAAAACAAATATTTAAGACAAAATGTACGTTGTTTTTTATGTAGAATCTGATTCAGCAATGAAAAATGGGGATTCCGATTTGAAGTTTTACAGTTGCCTCCCGCCCCACCTCCAGGGGGATTGGGTGGCGGGCTAATTTTAGCACCAGCAGATGTCCCCCTCGAAAATGATCAACTCTGGACTCTACACATTTTTTCGTGTGAAGCTTAGTTTTCGAGTTATTCTGGTTTGTCAACTTAAGATTTACACTCTGTATAGCAACGTGAAATCAGGAATTAATGAAAATAAAGATCACATTTAGGAGCATATTGTGTTTGATAGTGGCGCAGAAGCTGTGGGTTAGCTTTTTTTCTCTATTTTGTTCGGTTGCTTGCCCCCCCCCCCCCCCCCCAACCACCCACTCTTCTTTTGTGAAATATATTCATTGAATCATCATTAAATGTAATAACCAATTAAATATCTGGTTACCCTCCATTAAGAGGCTGTTGCACGCAGCGACTGTTATATTGACTTGTAAATAATAGATTTCAGCTATCAGACACCATTTTGAAATTTTATTGGCAGATCTAGATTTCAGCTAGAAACTAGCCATAATCAATGCACTATCATTTTTGACCAATGATGTAATGTCTGTTGGTCGGACTTCATCCACAGTTCATTGAATACTAATAGCTGAAATCTATTATTTACAAACCAATTAAACAATCTGGGCTGTCCCTTTAATGATTAATTTGCCAAGCACTGAGTCATGGAACGCAGCGAACGCATCAGTAACACTGCAGTCACCAGAGTCAGGCCATGACTACTTGACAGATTCGACACACAGTAAAATTTAGTCTCTCGAATTATCCACAAGTAAGAAAGACGCAGGAACAATGGTAATCCTGCAATATGTCCTTCTGAAACTTCACTAACACTCCGCTACTCGATGTCGTTGACTGCGTTGCTGAGGTCTCGAACTGGGCAGAGATCTCGCTGCCTCGACCCCATATTGACCCCAGTGTGAGGGCGAGGAAATGCGGAGAAGGAAAGCGTGGTCGTCAGGAGCGCTACACATACGTCGTTGCAGACTGCAGTGAGCCATCGTTAATGTCTGTGGTATCGATTCACTTTGCGAACTTTGGTGTGGCAACAAGATCTCTATATCTCTATATCACACACTCTATCTCGCGTAGGCTCCTATAGCCTTTTGCAGTACTGACGCCAAATAACAGTATCTTAACTGGCCACTCGATGCCCTTCAGCTACTTTGCAGGTTATTACTATCAGTTTGTGGTCACTTGTGTGAACAGATGCCATTACCATATCAGTCTGAAGGATTACAGGAGAACCGATATTCTCGTACTTCCTGTCAAAGCAGAGCCCATTTAGCATTTTTCTTTTATTCTTTTATTGTGGCTTTGGATTTGAAGGACCATACAGCTAATAACGGTTATAATGTGCCAAAGAAACCTAATCGCAAAAAAGCAGAATAGTGCATAATTTTGAAAGTTAGCATACAAAGATACTCCTAAAGTAAATGGAGGCGGAGTTAGACAAACACCAGAGAACCGGCGGCACTGATGATAATGACACTCCAGTAGAATTATAAACAGCACAATACAGTAACATTATGACACAAAGTTCCAGATGCTCTTATAGCGAAAGACAAAACATCAAAGGGCAAACACCGCACATCATACAATATGTACAACAATAGCTGAAGAACAAAACTACGGCCGGCCGGAGTGGCCGTGCGGTTCTAGGCGCTACAGTCTGGAACCGAGCGACCGCTCCGGTCGCAGGTTCGAATCCTGCCTCGGGCATGGATGTGTGTGATGTCCTTAGCTCAGTTAGGTTTAATTAGTTCTGAGTTCTAGGCGACTGATGACCTCAGAAGTTAAGTCACATAGTGCTCAGAGCCATTTGAGCCAACAAACCTACGAAAACTACGTACAGTAACGTGGGAAGTGTGGCATATATACAGACACACTTAAAATAAGAGAAAAACTCAAAATGGCAAGCACAGTACACCCAACGGTATGTACAGTAGTGCGAGGACAGTGACATAAAGTGCACAAGAAAGAGTAATGAAAACTGAATGTACAACTAGGGGTCTATACGCAAATTACAACACTAAATTATACAGGCGATTACCAATCGGGCTGATGCCACTGGTAAATGAAGATCTCGCCAACGTATAAAATAAATCAGGACCCCAATGGCTTTCAAATAGTCTGTGAGCAAATTATATTTATCAAAACGATGGCGTAAAACAGCAACAGGTGTGGAGGGGGTAACCTCTCGCAACTACACTCCTGGAAATGGAAAAAAGAACACATTGACACCGGTGTGTCAGACCCACCATACTTGCTCCGGACACTGCGAGAGGGCTGTACAAGCAATGATCACACGCACGGCACAGCGGACACACCAGGAACCGCGGTGTTGGCCGTCGAATAGCGCTAGCTGCGCAGCATTTGTGCACCGCCGCCGTCAGTGTCAGCCAGTTTGCCGTGGCATACGGAGCTCCATCGCAGTCTTTAACACTGGTAGCATGCCGCGACAGCGTGGACGTGAACCGTATGTGCAGTTGACGGACTTTGAGCGAGGGCGTATAGTGGACATGCGGGAGGCCGGGTGGACGTACCGCCGAATTGCTCAACACGTGGGGCGTGAGGTCTCCACAGTACATCGATGTTGTCGCCAGTGGTCGGCGGAAGGTGCACGTGCCCGTCGACCTGGGACCGGACCGCAGCGACGCACGGATGCACGCCAAGACCGTAGGATCCTACACAGTGCCGTAGGGGACCGCACCGCCACTTCCCAGCAAATTAGGGACACTGTTGCTCCTGGGGTATCGGCGAGGACCATTCGCAACCGTCTCCATGAAGCTGGGCTACGGTCGCGCACACCGTTAGGCCGTCTTCCGCTCACGCCCCAACATCGTGCAGCCCGCCTCCAGTGGTGTCGCGACAGGCGTGAATGGAGGGACGAATGGAGACGTGTCGTCTTCAGCGATAAGAGTCGCTTCTGCCTTGGTGCCAATGATGGTCGTATGCGTGTTTGGCGCCGTGCAGGTGAGCGCCACAATCAGGACTGCATACGACCGAGGCACACAGGGCCAACACCCGGCATCATGGTGTGGGGAGCGATCTCCTACGCTGGCCGTACACCACTGGTGATCGTCGAGGGGACACTGAATAGTGCACGGTACATCCAAACCGTCATCGAACCCATCGTTCTACCATTCCTAGACCGGCAAGGGAACTTGCTGTTCCAACAGGACAATGCACGTCCGCATGTATCCCGTGCCACCCAACGTGCTCTAGAAGGTGTAAGTCAACTACCCTGGCCAGCAAGATCTCCGGATCTGTCCCCCATTGAGCATGTTTGGGACTGGATGAAGCGTCGTCTCACGCGGTCTGCACGTCCAGCACGAACGCTGGTCCAACTGAGGCGCCAGGTGGAAATGGCATGGCAAGCCGTTCCACAGGACTACATCCAGCATCTCTACGATCGTCTCCATGGGAGAATAGCAGCCTGCATTGCTGCGAAAGGTGGATATACACTGTACTAGCGCCGACATTGTGCATGCTCTGTTGCCTGTGTCTATGTGCCTGTGGTTCTGTCAGTGTGATCATGTGATGTATCTGACCCCAGGAATGTGTCAATAAAGTTTCCCCTTCCTGGGACAATGAATTCACGGTGTTCTTATTTCAATTTCCAGGAGTGTAGTTTCTTACACAAGTCTGATTGTGCAGCCGTGTACCTGCTACATTCCAATAGGATGTGGTTAAGATCCTCTGCTGCCGTTGTGTCCTGATTGCAGTATCGAGATAGCATAATCTTCAACCGATATAGGTGGGTAGGGTAACACCAGTATCGCAGCGACATGCGAATGATAGAAGTCACCTGACGTCTACGAAGCTGCAGCTGGCCGGAGTATCCGTGCGGTTCTAGGCGCTACAGTCTGGAACCGCGCTCCTGCTACGGTCGCAGGTTCGAATCCTGCCTCGGGCATGGATGTGTGTGATGTCAGTTAGTTAGGTCTAAGTAGTTCTAAGTTCTAGGGGACTGATGACCTTAGAAGTTAAGTCCCATAGTGCTTAGAGTCATTTGCACCATTTTTGAATGAAGCTGCACCAAGCCATGCTCTATATTAAATTAATTTTTTCTGGATCTGTGACCACGTTATCAATATATGAAACTACCGATGTTTCGGTCCCTGTTGCAAGCAACCCTCTTCAGGTGTAAACAGAAACTCTGTTGCAGCACGGATCGATAAGTCGGTAGTTTTAGATATATTGACAATGTGGTCACAAACCGAGAAAAATTTTATTGAATGTGACAATTAAATGGTTCAAATGGCTCTGAGCAATATGGGTCTTTTCTTCTGACGTCATCAGTCCCCTAGAACTTAGAACTATTTAATCTAACTAACCTAAGGACATCACACACATCCATACCCGAGACAGGATTCAAACATGCGACTGCAGCGGTCGCGCAGTTCCAGACTGTAGCGCCTAGAACCGCTCGGCCACACCGACCGGCGAATGTGACAAAACCCGCGGAAACCTACGTTTATACATGGTCGAGATGTTTGGTTGTATGGCCGCCAGGAGGCCAACCGCCTTATAGTGCTCATAGACATGCCATTCAAGGTTCGAAGTGCGAGAAGCAGCCTTCCGTATGGTCAACGTGAGAAACTTATAATGGATCGGCGTTGGGCGTCACTGGCTTTGTGTAATATTCCTCCTGCAAGGCGGTCAACAGTTTCATTATGAAGACTGCCATGATGCGCTTTAATCCAGGTTTAGTGTACAGGGTGATTCAAAAAGAATACCACAACTTTAAAAATGTGTATTTAATGAAAGAAACATAATATAACCTTCTGTTATACATAATTACAAAGAGTATTTAAAAAAGTTTTTTTTCACTCAAAAAGAAGTTCAGAGATGTTCAATATGGCCCCCTCCAGACACTCGAGCAATATCAACCCGATACTCCAACTCGTTCCACACTCTCTGTAACATATCAGGCGTAACAGTTTGGATAGCTGCTGTTATTTCTCGTTTCAAATCATCAATGGTGGCTGGGAGAGGTGGCCGTAACACCATATCCTTAACATACCCCCATAAGAAAAAATCGCAGGGGGTAAGATCAGGGCTTCTTGGAGGCCAGTGATGAAGTGCTCTGTCACGGGCTGCCTGGCGGCCGATCCATCGCCTCGGGTAGTTGACGTTCAGGTAGTTACAGACAGATAAGTGCCAATGTGGTGGCGCTCCATTCTGCTGAAATATGAATTGTTGTGCTTCTTGTTCGTGCTGAGGGAACAGCCAATTCTCTAACATCTCCAGATACTGTAGTCCAGTTACAGTACCACCTTCGAGGAAAAAGGGACCAAAAACTTTATTGGCTGAAATGGCACAGAAAACGTTCACCTTAGGCGAGTCACGTTCATACTGAGTTGTTTCCCGCGGATTCTCGTCGATTCACTTCTGCCGTACTCAATAACACAAAAAGCTCTCTGTTGAGCGGTCGCCATCTTAGCATCAACTGACGCTGACGCCTAGTCAACAGCGCCTCAAGCGAACAAATGTTCAACTAAATGAAACTTTATAGCTCCCTTAATTCGCCGACAGATAGTGCTTAGCTCTGCCTTTTTGTCGTTGCAGAGTTTTAAATTCCTAAAGTTGTGGTATTCTTTTTGAATCACCCTGTATTTCGTTCCAGCCCTCCAAGCCACGTGCCGGGGTCTGGGGAGCGGGTCGGTGCGCCACCGGCGACCACTGCAGGCCTCGCCAGTAGCGGCTGCCGCGCGACGCCGCATACAGCGCTGGCGTCCTGTGTGAAACCACCCGTGTTAACTTGTTTACAACATATTGTTAATAAGCCGACAGGTGTCGGTAATCCCTTTGTGCGATATTTTCATTCCTTAACTCGGTTAACAGCTAGGTGGTAGCGGGCCCAGCTAGGCCATCGGAGCCAGTGGAGCGGCAAACTGAGCGACCAGCTGGTTGTGTGTGTGTGTTCCCCTTGGCGTGGGCGCGTTTATTTCTGGCTGCGGTGTGGCCCCACTGCGCAATAAAGCCGCGCCCCGGCAGCTGGCGCCAGCTGTCGCCGCGCCACTTGACCTTTTGTCCCGCTTTTGTCGCCCAGGAGGCAGCTGTTTCGGAAATCGCTGGCTCCACGCTGGCGTGCTATCACGATGGATCACCTGTGGCGCAAACTATAAGAATCTCGAGGTGTACACCCATAACTCCGACCACGAGATGATGACGGTGTGGACCAAACGAGCGATTACATAAGTAAACAAAAGAATTATTACTTTTTGTTAGGTAAATGGTACACCACATGGTTTTCACAGAGTGACCTAGATTTCCTCTTCAATGACATACAGTTTTCAATAGATATACTTGATTAGATTGTTCTATAAAGTACAGTATTGGCTATTAAAATTGCTACACCACGAAGATGACGTGCAACAGACGCGAAATTTAACCGACAGGAACAAGATGCTGTGATATGCAAATGATTTCCTTTTTAGAGCATTCGCACAAGGTTGGCGCCTGTGGCGACACCTACAAGTGCTGACATGAGGAAACTTTCCAACAGATTTCTCATACACAAACAGCAGTTGACCGGCGTTACCTGGTGAGACGTTCTTGTGGTGCCTCGTGTAAGGAGGAGAAATGCGTACCATCACGTTCCAGACTTTGATGCAGGTCGGATTCCAGCCTATCGCGATTGCGGTTTTTCGTATCGCGACACTGCTGCTCGCGTTGGTCGAGATCCAACGACTGTTAGCAGAATATGGAATCGGTGGGTTCAGGAGGGTAATACGGAACGCCGTGCGGCCATGTATCACTAGCAGTCGAGATGCCAGGCATCTTATCCGCATGGCTATAACGGATCGTGCAGCCACGTCTCGATCCCCGAGTCAACAGAAGGGGACGTTTGCAAGACAACGACCAACTGCACGAACAGTTCGACGACGTTTGCAGCAGCATGGACTATCAGCTAGGAGACCACGGCTGCGGTTACCCTTGACGCTGCATCACAGACAGGAGCACCTGCGTGGTGTACTCAACGACGAACCTGGGTGCACGAATGGCAAAACGTCATTTTTTCGGATGAATCCAGGTTCTGTTTACAGCATCATGATGGTCGCATCCGTGTTTGGCGACATCGCGGTGAACGCACATTGGAAGCGTGTATTCGTCATCGCCATACTGGCGTATCACTTGGCTTTGTGGTATGGGGTGCCATTGGTTACACGTCTCGGTTACCTCTTGTTCGCATTGACGGCACTTTGAACAGTGGACGTTACATTTCAGATGTGTTACGGCTCGTGGCTCTACCCTTCATTCGATCCCTGCGAAACTCTACATTTCAGCAGGATAATGTACGACCGCATGTTTCAGGTCCTGTCAGGCCTTTCTGGATACAGAAAATGTTCGGCTGCTGCCTTGGCCAGCACATTCTCCAGATGTCTCACCAATTGAAAATGTCTGGTCAATGGTGGCCGAGCAACTGGCTCGTCACAATACGCCAGTCACTACTCTTGATGTACTGTGGTATCGTGTTGCAGCTGCATGGGCAGCTGTACCTGTACACGACATCCAAGCTCTTTTTGACTCAATGCCCAGGCGTATCAAGGCCGTTATTACGGCCAGAGGTGGTTGTTCTTGGTACTGATTTCTCAGGATGTATGCGGCCAAATTGCGTGAAAATGTAATCACATGTCAGTTCTAGTATAATATATTTGTCCAATGAATACCCGTTTATCATCTGCATTTCTTCTTGGTGTAGCAATTTTAATGGCCAGTAGTGTAGTTTTTAATTAACTGGTTTCACCTGTGGAACCTACATCCTCAGATGATAACAGCTAGTCCAACGTGTATCACAAAGCACGCCCTGACACGTAACCAATCAGCGTATTATCGAGTCTTTCAAATTGCGTCTTGATAGCTTGATTTCTTCTATGAATCCTTACTGGTTGTCACGCAACGCACTTCACGATATAAAACGCATTACTATCTACTGTATCATCTGAAAATCATAGTTCATTGAAAATAATAATCCCATATGGCAGTAGCGCGAGTTCCGTGTCCCTGAGCAACGACCCATCGAGGTGGCGCAGGGGTTAGCACACACTGGACTCGAATTCGGGAGGACGACGGTTCAATCCGCGTCCCGCCATCCTGATTTAGGTTTTCGTGATTTCCCTAAATCCAAATGCCTGGATGGTTCCTCTGGAAGGGCACGGCGAACTTCCTTCCACATTCTTCCCTAATCTGATGGGACCGATGACTTAGCTGTTCGGTCCCCTTCCCCCAAATCAACCAACCTGAGCAACGGTAGCCTGCGCTCCCAGGCGATCACCTATCCCAGTACTAACTGCGCTCAAAGCTGCTGAATTTCTCTGGTTGGGAGGAAAGCTGTGTATTCAATGAGGCAAGACTGTTGCTAGATTCAAACATCTGAAGCTGGGTATCCAACTACTTCCTTATACAGCGATCAAAACAAATAAATTTATTGAGATCATCTGCACCTCCATGGAATAAATGTGCGAGCAGATGAATGTGTAGATTTATCAAAATATTACTTCGTTTTAGACAAGAAAATTTGTCAAACACTTGTGTCTGGGATTTAAAAATATTAATTTTACAGTACTTCATTGAATTACAAATAGGAAAACTCGTATCTTTTAACCCTACATTATAACTAAATATTGATGTCCATTAGCTTACATTTCCTTTCCCCTTTGTCCGCAAAGTATCTAATATCTCTTTTTTCCCAATAAATTACTCGTTATATGTTCCGAGTAGGAAGTCTTTTGTGAAAGTATTTGTCCAGACTGTAGCCTCATACGGAAGCGAAATGTGGACGATTAACAGCGCAAACAAGAAGAAAATACAAGCTATCGGACCTGTGTCGCTTCAGTAGAAATATGATGATCAGATGGCAAGATCGAATAGTGAATGAGGATGTAATGAATGGAATGGACGAGGAAAATAAGTTGTGGGACAATTCAACTAAAAGAACTGACAGTTGACAGGACATATCGTGATACAGGAACATCCGTCAATTAGGTATTGGAGGAGAATGTGGGAGCGTATGGACAGACCAATGCTTGAACAGAGCAAACAGGTCTGTGGGGAAGTCTGGTACGCCCCATCAATCAAGCGTACAACAATTAGCGTACAGATTCACTTTACTGAACACAGAGGAAAATCCACGTACACAAAAACAAAGCGAGTCCAACAAAGATAACAAACTTTATCACAGGTAACATACATTACAGCCCGCCCGGCTATCCGTGCTGTCTAACACACTGCTTCCCTAGCGGGAGGGCGTGCCAGCCCCCGGCACGTATCCGCCCGGCGGATTAGTGACGAAGTCCGGTGTGCTGGGCAGCCTGTGGATGGTTTTTAATGCGGTTTTCCATTTTCCTCGGCGAATGCGGGCTGGTTCCCCTTATTCCGCCTCAGTTACACTATGTCGGCGATTGCTGCGCAAACACTGTCTCCACGTACGCGTACACCATCATTACTCTACCACACAAACATTAGGGCTACACTCGTCTGGAATGAGACATTCCCGGGGGAGTCCACTGGGGGCCGAACCGCACAATAACCCTGGGTTCGGTGTAGGGCGGCGGTGGTGTGAGTGGCCTGCTGTAGCCTATCGTGAGGTTGTGAACCACTGAGGGCTACGGCGGGAACGAAGCCTCTCCGTCGTTTCTAGGTCCCCAGTTCAATACAAATACAAAATACAAATACAACATACACAACCATACATAACACTCCACTGGTCGAGCGATTGTCCCCAAATTGTCCCGAAATGGGCTTAGATCGCAGTAGTTATGCAGACATAAAGTGGTTTGTGCAGGTTAGATAACACTGGAGAGCTGAATCAAACCATACATCGGACTGAAGGGCACAATAAAAAGATCTCGTTTCAGTGAAGAGATCAAATGTTATCTCCCATCATGCTACGACTCCAGTGGTCTTGACTTTGTTGTCTTTATGAAAGATCTCACATTGTTCTTTAGTGACATCATCCGAGGTATCAAGTAAATAAATCAAGGCGACTGAAAAAAGAAACTGAACAGCCAAACTTCATGGACTTTTCCAGCACGTTCGGTAACGCAGATATGTAACGTGGCTCCCTTTAATTCCTAAGAGTAAATAACCTCTTTGAATTATACTAAAGACCCTCTCTCACTCACTGTCTTTTCTGATTCGTAGTCGGCATTGAACATCATCTTTCAAATGTTTGGAATAATAACACTCCTTCTTTCAGTCTCACACTTCGAAACGTTCTTCATCAATGGGTAAGGTTATCACAAATCTGTACATTTGGTGCAACTCATTGATTCGAGGTGTTTATAATTTTTTGGACCATCCATGCAAGAACACGAAGATGCAATTAACTCGTCATAGCAGTTACTAACAACTGCCACCATTGCTACCAAAATTTCAACTTCATATTGTTATTCTTTAAAATCTATTCAAATAAATGAGTTAAAAACACATATTTAAAAAAAAATAATAACATGTTACCTGTGGTGTCACCGCCAACACCACACTTGCTAGGTGGTAGCTTTTAAATCGGCCGCGGTCCGCTAGTATACGTCGGACCCGCGTGTCGCCACTATCAGTGATTGCAGACCGAGCGCCGCCACACGGCAGGTCTAGAGAGACTTCCTAGGACTCGCCCCAGTTGTACAGCCGACGTTGATAGCCATGGTTCACTGAGAATTACGCTCTCATTTGCCGAGACGATAGTTAGCATAGCCTTCAGCTACGTCAATTGCTACGACCTAGCAAGGTGCCATTTATCTTTTGCTGGTTATCTTATAAAGCCTGTACCGTCAGACCTATGTTCTGCAATTATGGAATAAATTTAAGTATTCTACCAGTTACCTCCTGTTTGCTAGTCTTATTTCTCTGACCTGTTCCAGACCTCACGACCGTTTGCGTGAGCTTTAACAGCGTGCATTTCAGCCTCCTCAAGAAACACGGTGTTTGCACTTATGTCAACACCTCATTACCTTTAAACCAATGATGAATGGTTAGGCTTTTTTGCTATAACATTAGGATACATGTCACCCAAAACTCACAAGTATACGCAACAATCATTAAAAATTGTAGATAATCTTTACTGTGTAGATATATACGTAAGCATGGTAAGTTTCTATGACGTAACAAATTTATTTGATTGTCGTGACTGTAGTTGTAAACGTCGTTACATGTAAAGGCTTTGTTGAAAGAGCCGAACAGAAACAATGTACAGTGTTGTTGTGAAACACGAGCTCCGAAAGAATGAATGTATATGGGCTTCATGAAATGACCAAATACTTTTATAAGTAAAAAGTGAACTGCGACCAACGTACAGATTTGGTAGTAGTCCCAGAAATATTCTATCAGCACTAAAGAACATTATTACTGAATAAAAGAATTTAAAACTGGAGATCTTATTCAATATGTATGTCCAACTTATGTTCGATATAGTTCTGTCCAAAAACCAGCAACCGTTAGCGCGGGGTAAATGGATTTACAACCGTAGCTGTGGCACGTTTTATATGCTCGACTGAAGTTTCCCATGAATGCATTGACAACGTTCAGGTTATCGCGAAACGTAGACTCACGTAACGACAATTCGGATTAGTGAATCAGTTATACACTCCTGGAAATGGAAAAAAGAACACATTGACACCGGTGTGTCAGACCCACCATACTTGCTCCGGACACTGCGAGAGGGCTGTACAAGCAATGATCACACGCACGGCACAGCGGACACACCAGGAACCGCGGTGTTGGACGTCGAATGGCGCTAGCTGCGCAGCATTTGTGCACCGCCGCCGTCAGTGTCAGCCAGTTTGCCGTGGCATACGGAGCTCCATCGCAGTCTTTAACACTGGTAGCATGCCGCGACAGCGTGGACGTGAACCGTATGTGTAGTTGACGGACTTTGAGCGAGGGCGTATAGTGGGCATGCGGGAGGCTGGGTGGACGTACCGCCGAATTGCTCAACACGTGGGGCGTGAGGTCTCCACAGTACATCGATGTTGTCGCCAGTGGTCGGCGGAAGGTGCACGTGCCCGTCGACCTGGGACCGGACCGCAGCGACGCACGGATGCACGCCAAGACCGTAGGATCCTACGCAGTGCCGTAGGGGACCGCACCGCCACTTCCCAGCAAATTAGGGACACTGTTGCTCCTGGGGTATCGGCGAGGACCATTCGCAACCGTCTCCATGAAGCTGGGCTACGGTCGCGCACACCGTTAGGCCGTCTTCCGCTCACGCCCCAACATCGTGCAGCCCGCCTCCAGTGGTGTCGCGACAGGCGTGAATGGAGGGACGAATGGAGACGTGTCGTCTTCAGCGATAAGAGTCGCTTCTGCCTTGGTGCCAATGATGGTCGTATGCGTGTTTGGCGCCGTGCAGGTGAGCGCCACAATCAGGACTGCATACGACCGAGGCACACAGGGCCAACACCCGGCATCATGGTGTGGGGAGCGATCTCCTACACTGGCCGTACACCACTGGTGATCGTCGAGGGGACACTGAATAGTGCACGGTACATCCAAACCGTCATCAAACCCATCGTTCTACCATTCCTAGACCGGCAAGGGAACTTGCTGTTCCAACAGGACAATGCACGTCCGCATGTATCCCGTGCCACCCAACGTGCTCTAGAAGGTGTAAGTCAACTACCCTGGCCAGCAAGATCTCCGGATCTGTCCCCCATGGAGCATGTTTGGGACTGGATGAAGCGTCGTCTCACGCGGTCTGCACGTCCAGCACGAACGCTGGTCCAACTGAGGCGCCAGGTGGAAATGGCATGGCAAGCCGTTCCACAGCACTACATCCAGCATCTCTACGATCGTCTCCATGGGAGAATAGCAGCCTGCATTGCTGCGAAAGGTGGATATACACTGTACTAGTGCCGACATTGTGCATGCTCTGTTGCCTGTGTCTATGTGCCTGTGGTTCTGTCAGTGTGATCATGTGATGTATCTGACTCCAGGAATGTGTCAATAAAGTTTCCCCTTCCTGGGACAGTGAATTCACGGTGTTCTTATTTCAATTTCCGGGAGTGTATATACTATATATCCCAGAGAGAAAACTGCAGGCCAAAAAAAGATCGGTGAATGCAAATGCCCACCACAATGCAATGGAATTCATTTTATCGACGAGAAATGTGATGGCGGCTACTCTTGTCACTGTAGCATCCTAACTGACTGTCTGGAAAAGAATGAAACAATGATGGTCTGCTACTGTGAAACGTTAGTGACCTACAGGGTCACAATTATTGAACTATATGAAATAAAATCGTCATAAATTCTGAACGGTTTGCGTTAGGACGTTCCAACTGCACATTCGACAGCGGCGCATGATGGGAATTAGTATGTGCATGCGCGCGTGCCTTGTTTTTGTCGGCCATTTGCACGTGAAAATGTCACGATGCAGCATGCCTGAGCCTGTAGGCTTGTGAAGGCCTACTATACGGGCGATGACAGCGCAGCTGCGGCTCAAAGGAAGTTTGGCGACCGAGTTGAAGCTGAAGACAACCGGTCCAAGTGCGCTAACAATCAAGAATTTGATTGGCAAGTTTGAGAGAATGGGTAGTGTTCATAATGTGGTCGGCCATCCAAAAAGGCTGAAAACGCCTGGAAACATCGAGTGAGACACGCGCTGTGTTCCAAACCATCCCCAGAAAATCGACCAGACGAGATGCACAACAGGAGGGTATCAACAGGGAGGCGCTGCGACAAATTGTTGTTGTAGACCTGTAATTCTTCCTCTACAAAATTCAGTCCCATCAGCCATTAAGCCCTAGGGCCATGGAACAGCAGTTGTGTTTCGCTAACACTATTGTCTACAGAACTACGACCAGGACTCTGATGTGAATATGATTTGGTTTAACGACGAAGCCCACTTTTATTTGGATGGATTTGTCAATAAGCAAAACTGGCGCATTTGGGGACAGAATTTCCGCATTTCGCGATCGAGAAGTCTCTTCACTCAACGGGCGACTGTGTGGTGTGCAATATCCGTCACGGAATATTATCTGCGATATTCCTTGACTGCACGGTGACTACCGAATGGTACATGAAGGTTTTGCAAGATGATTTCATCCCCTTTATCCCCTGATTTCGACAAGATGTGGTTCATGCAAGACGGAACTCTACTTCTTCGAAGCAGGAGAGTGTTTGATATCCTGGGGACCACATTCTGGCTCTGGTGAACCCAGAGGCCACTGGCATGGGCCTCGATTGGCCGCCATATTCTCCGGATCAGAATACATGCGACTCCTTTTTCTTGGGGCTATATTACAGACAAGGTGTACAGCAATAACCCCAAAACCATTGCCGAGTCGAAAATAGCCATTCGGGAGGTCATCGGCAACATCGATCTTCCAACATTTCAGCTGGTCGTGCCGAATTTCGCTATTCGTCTGCACCACATCGACAGTGACGGCAGGCATCTCGAACACATCATAATCTAAATCCGAATATCTGTAGTGACGTTTACATATTGAAGACAGTGTGTACGTCGCAGTTTGTAACTAACTTGTTTTTCTTTTTATATAGTTTAATGTTTGTCACCCCGTATGTTCATTGTTACGTGAAGCAGAAGCGACGAAGATTCCGCGTCAGAATAATCCCCTTCAACTCAAATTCGCGCGTATTCGTCGATCCTGTGGCAAAAGGGCATGAGTAGAAATCGCATATAATACCAGTTCACGCTACGGCTCCTAGTAGGAGTTCCTGCAATTTATAACCTCAAAATAAGGCCTGGATGAAAGCAATTATTGAGTCTTAAAGACTGATTTATGTTTAAAAGACGTATTACGCAAAGCGGCGACCAAAGCTCTTCTCTGAGGGAATAAGAAGAATAATATCTCGGTGAACGAAATTTACATAGGTCAATGCCGACTGACACGTAGGTTGTCGTTCTGACTCAACGGCCTTTCAATTGGACGCAACACGACCCTCACCTACCTCGTAAGTCTTAGCGGGAAAAGTGGACCTACAGTTTAAGGTCAAATCCGTACTAACTTGTGGCGAATCTTCATACCATTAAGTGGTGAAGGCTAGATTAAAGCCATACGGATGTATTCTGCACTCCGACCGGGATTCGATCCCGTGGCCTCACGGTTTCCACGTACGCTCTTTACAACTAGACCATTGGGCCCGACGTTCTGGCAAATAACCGCTGTTTCCTATCACCTTGACTGAAGTTACAATTCTGTTATTACGAATCGGTCGATAGTGGCTAAATACCGACAAGCAGTCTAAAGGGAAATTACTTGCGTCCAAGTGGTGTTTGTGTATTAGTGTTTCTGTGTGTGTGTGTGTGTGTGTGTGTGTGTGTGTGTGAGAGAGAGAGAGAGAGAGAGAGAGAGAGAGAGAGATTGTATTTATACGCTACATGTTGTGAAGGATTAAGACAATGAAACTTATAAGACACAAATTTATTTCAATGCTACATTATTAGCACGTTCAGTCTTTTTTCGAAGAGGTGGGGGGTGTTGTATATTGCTTCTGCGTACATTACTGCCGGTGACATTGGGTACACCATGAATGCATGTCACATACAATAAATACAATAAATCTTGACATGGGAAGTTCCTTGGGAAAAAAATAATATAAATTATCGTATTTTGCGTAAAAATGCTAAGCCTTTACGTAGCGAGGGATTTGGTGGGTCATATGAAAATTCCGTTGTATACATGGAAGAATCCTGGAGATACTAGTAGGTATCAGATAGATTATATAATGGTAAGACAGAGATTTAGGAACCAGGTTTTAAATTGTAAGACATTTCCTGGGGCAGATGTGGATTCTGACCACAATCTATTGGTTATGAACTGCAGATTGAAACTGAAGAAACTGCAAAAAGGTGGGAATTTAAGGAGATGGGACCTGGATAAACTGAAAAAACCAGAGGTTGTAGAGAGTTTCAGGGAGAGCATAAGGGAACAATTGACAGGAATGGGGGAAAGAAATACAGTAGAAGAAGAATGGGTAGCTCTGAGAGATGAAGTAGTGAAGGCAGCAGAGGATCAAGTAGGTAAAAAGACGAGGGCTAATAGAAATCCTTGGGTAACAGAAGAAATATTGAATTTAATTGATGAAAGGAGAAAATACAAAAATGCAGTAAATGAAGCAGGCAAAAAGGAATACAGACGTCTCAAAAATGATATCGACAGGAAGTGCAAAATGGCTAAGCAGGGATGGCTAGAGGACAAATGCAAGGATGTAGAGGCTTGTCTCACTAGGGGTAAGATAGATACTGCCTACAGGAAAATTAAAGAGACCTTTGGAGAGAAGAGAACCACTTGTATGAATATCAAGAGCTCAGATGGCAACCCAGTTCTAAGCAAAGAAGGGAAGGCAGAAAGGTGGAAGGAGTATATAGAGGGTTTATACAAGGGCGATGTACTTGAGGACAATATTATGGAAATGGAAGAGGATGTAGATGAAGACGAAATGGGAGATAAGATACTGCGTGAAGAGTTTGACAGAGCACTGAAAGACCTGAGTCGAAACAAGGCCCCGGGAGTAGACAACATTCCATTTGAACTACTGATGGCCTCGGGAGAGCCAGTCATGACAAAACTCTACCGTCTGGTGAGCACGATGTATGAGACAGGCGAAATACCCTCAGACTTCAAGAAGAATATAATAATTCCAATCCCAAAGAAAGCAGGTGTTGACAGATGTGAAAATTACCGAACTATCAGTTTAATAAGTCACAGCTGCAAAATACTAACGCGAATTCTTTACAGACGAATGGAAAAACTGGTAGAAGCCGACCTCGGGGAGGATCAGTTCGGATTCCGTAGAAATGTTGGAACACGTGAGGCAATACTGACCTTACGACTTATCTTGGAAGAAAGATTAAGAAAAGGCAAACCTACGTTTCTAGCATTTGTAGACTTAGAGAAAGCTTTTGACAATGTTAACTGGAATACTCTCTTTCAAATTCTGAAGGTGGCAGGGGTAAAATACAGGGAACGAAAGGCTATTTACAGTTTGTACAGAAACCAGATGGCAGTTATAAGAGTCGAGGGGCATGAAAGGGAAGCAGTGGTTGGGAAAGGAGTAAGACAGGGTTGTAGCCTCTCCCCGATGTTATTCAATCTGTATATTGAGCAAGCAGTAAAGGAAACAAAAGAAAAATTCGGAGTAGGTATTAAAATTCATGGAGAAGAAGTAAAAACTTTGAGGTTCGCCGATGACATTGTAATTCTGTCAGAGACAGCAAAGGACTTGGAAGAGCAGTTGAACGGAATGGACAGTGTCTTGCAAGGAGGATATAAGATGAACATCAACAAAAGCAAAACGAGGATAATGGAATGTAGTCAAATTAAGTGGGGTGATGCTGAGGGAATTAGATTAGGAAATGAGACACTTAAAGTAGTAAAGGAGTTTTGCTATTTAGGGAGTAAAATAACCGATGATGGTCGAAGTAGAGAGGATATAAAATGTAGACTGGCAATGGCAAGGAAAGCGTTTCTCAAGAAGAGGAATTTGTTAACATCGAGTATAGATTTAAGTGTCAGGAAGTCGTTTCTGAAAGTATTTGTATGGAGTGTAGCCATGTATGGAAGTGAAACATGGACGATAACTAGTTTGGACAAGAAGAGAATAGAAGCTTTCGAAATGTGGTGCTACAGAAGAATGCTGAAGATCAGGTGGGTAGATCACGTAACTAATGAGGAGGTGTTGAATAGGATTGGGGAGAAGAGAAGTTTGTGGCACAACTTGACTAGAAGAAGGGATCGGTTGGTAGGACATGTTTTGAGGCATCAAGGGATCACAAATTTAGCATTGGAGGGCAGTGTGGAGGGTAAAAATCGTAGAGGGAGACCAAGAGATGAATACACTAAGCAGATTCAGAAGGATGTAGGTTGCCGTAGATACTGGGAGATGAAGAAGCTTGCACAGGATAGAGTAGCATGGAGAGCTGCATCAAACCAGTCTCAGGACTGAAGACCACAACAACAACATGAAAATTCCACAGCTTACCTGAGTTAACTGGTTTTGTTAATTACCAATAACGGACTTAAGTGCAATAAACTGCAATCAGGCAGATTAATTTAAGCAGTGGGCTCGATTTCATCACTGGCAGACGTAAAAATTATATTATTACTTGTGCCAATTGCTTAAAATATTATCCGTGTATTCCTCGTTTCCGTGTATTCTTTTTCTGTTTCCTCCATCTTATACACTGTTGTTTATTGCTCTTCACCAGACCAGTCAAGTTTTCTTCAGATCTGATTCCTTCTGTACTGCTGCCATTTATATTCGAAAGGAAAAGTAACAAGGAAATTACGTAACGCTGTTTAATTAGAATGGTATTTCTGAAATGTCTTATATGAGTTACTTTATGTATTACCATTATTTTTATTATTATTTACTTATGATGCGCTAGCGTTCTATTTTTGTTATTAATATTATTACTAGTATTATTACTATTCTGTGTTTCGCTTTATATCACTGTCTGGACGCTTTGCACATGTTTAGAAATTGGTGGTGTATTTCGTGCAGATTTTTGTAGTTTGCAGATGGATATTTTATGAATAAAAATTGTTTGCAAAGGCCAACTAATATCTTTTGGCACTGCTCATAGTGTGCCGAGAACCACTGAAAGCACTTCCACTGAGTCGCTGCAGTTCGATTTTCTACTTCTCGTTCCCGGCAAACTTTTCAAGTGGTTCCACGTCGATTCTGGTATCACCAGGGATGGCAATGTCGACGATCTGCAGTTTTGTTTTCCCCCAAAGTTGTGATGTCTGGTGTACTGTGCTCGACCAGAAGTCGTAAGTCCCACAGTATTTTGGTATGTCCGACGTAGACAACTTTTTCTCGTAATCACTGAGAAAATTTTTCGTGGAGAAATAGCATTCTTGTTCAGAATACTTTAAAATGGATTAAAAACAGTCCCGACTGCAATAAAATATTTGTGGACACGGTTACCGGTTTTGGTCAGAATGGGACTATCTTCAGAGCATTTATACTGAAATATGAACACAGAATGATTTAGAGCGATGTGTGATAGTAATAGTAACGTATAAAATATATGATATATAACAAAAATTAAAACAAGAAATTATATACTTATGATGGGAGGCGGTGGCGATGAATGGAGTAGGTGTTATGGCTCCAAGAACGTCACCTGCTAAGGAGAGCAATGTAGTTGTTCCAGAATGAACATTTCACTGTGCAGTGGAGTTTGCGCTGGTATGAAACTATCTGGCAGATTAAGATCGTGTGCCGGGCCGAGACTCGAACTCGGGACCTTTGCCTTTCGCGGGCAACTGCTTGGGTACTTCTGATGGTAGCCGGTACGGTAGCTCAGCGTGTTCGGACGGAGGGTAAGCTGCCCTCTGCAATAAAAAACTGAGTTAACGTATCAACAATGAATTTGAACAAGCGTTATGGGACGTCAGCTGCAAACAAATAGAAAGAACAACAACGAACAAAATTAGATAGATCAACAAATTATATATATATATATATATATATATATACACTCCTGGAAATTGAAATAAGAACACCGTGAATTCATTGTCCCAGGAAGGGGAAACTTTATTGACACATTCCTGGGGTCAGATACATCACATGATCACACTGACAGAACCACAGGCACATAGACACAGGCAACAGAGCATGCACAATGTCGGCACTAGTACAGTGTATATCCACCTTTCGCAGCAATGCAGGCTGCTATTCTCCCGTGGAGACGATCGTAGAGATGCTGGATGTAGTCCTGTGGAACGGCTTGCCATGCCATTTCCACCTGGCGCCTCAGTTGGACCAGCGTTCGTGCTGGACGTGCAGACCGCGTGAGACGACGCTTCATCCAGTCCCAAACATGCTCAATGGGGGACAGATCCGGAGATCTTGCTGGCCAGGGTAGTTGACTTACACCTTCTAGAGCACGTTGGGTGGCACGGGATACATGCGGACGTGCATTGTCCTGTTGGAACAGCAAGTTCCCTTGCCGGTCTAGGAATGGTAGAACGATGGGTTCGGTGACGGTTTGGATGTACCGTGCACTATTCAGTGTCCCCTCGACGATCACCAGTGGTGTACGGCCAGTGTAGGAGATCGCTCCCCACACCATGATGCCGCGTGTTGGTCCTCTGTGCCTCGGTCGTATGCAGTCCTGATTGTGGCGCTCACCTGCACGGCGCCAAACACGCATACGACCATCATTGGCACCAAGGCAGAAGCGACTCTCATCGCTGAAGACGACACGTCTCCATTCGTCCCTCCATTCACGCCTGTCGCGACACCACTGGAGGCGGGCTGCACGATGTTGGGGCGTGAGCGGAAGACGGCCTAACGGTGTGCGGGACCGTAGCCCAGCTTCATGGAGACGATTGCGAATGGTCCTCGCCGATACCCCAGGAGCAACAGTGTCCCTAATTTGCTGGGAAGTGGCGGTGCGGTCCCCTACGGCACTGCGTAGGATCCTACGGTCTTGGCGTACATCCGTGCGTCGCTGCGGTCCGGTCCCAGGTCGACGGGCACGTGCACCTTCCGCCGACCACTGGCGACAACACGCCCCACGTGTTGAGCAATTCGGCGGTACGTCCACCCGGCTTCCCGCATGCCCACTATACGCCCTCGCTCAAAGTCCGTCAACTGCACATACGGTTCACGTCCACGCTGTCGCGGCATGCTACCAGTGTTAAAGACTGCGATGGAGCTCCGTATGCCACGGCAAACTGGCTGACACTGACGGCGGCGGTGCACAAATGCTGCGCAGCTAGCGCCATTCGACGGCCAACACCGCAGTTCCTGGTGTGTCCGCTGTGCCGTGCGTGTGATCATTGCTTGTACAGCCCTCTCGCAGTGTCCGGAACAAGTATGGTGGGTCTGACACACCGGTGTCAATGTGTTCTTTTTTCCATTTCCAGGAGTATATATATGGTAGAGCACTTGCTAGCGAATGGCGAAGGGCCCTGAGTTAGAATCTCAGTTTTAATCTGCCAGGAAGTTTCAAAGTAGTTGTTTCTGAAACACGCGATACTCCGCCCACTGCAACCTAATTACGTCAGCGATAGTGGAACAGAAATACAGGACGTAAAACAGTTCTTACAATAAGGTGCAAACAGAATAGTCACACAAAATGTATCTATGTCTATTAAAGAACGCTGTTCGTTTTTTTCTCCTTTTTATGTTTTCAAACAATAATTTTAACTTCATGTGTATTGCTATTTTATGCTTTTTGTGAGTGTATACAACTATAATCACAGTATATTTTAACATTTGACTGCTGGCGCGTTTGTTTTATATTTATGACTACGTAGATGGGTCCATGATGTATTGTATCACGATGAAGTAACCTATATTTCCGTACGTCTGACATTATGTACGTCTATTTTAGGGATTTAATGTTCATGTCTGTTAACAAATATTTTCGCGGTATTTTCCAAATTTCGATTGTTTGTGCTCTTTGTTTTATGTTTTGACTATCTCGATCGATTAGTTATATTTTGTGCCGTAGATTCTACATCTACATCTACAGGGTTACTCTGCAATTCACACTTAAGTGCCTGGCAGAGGGTTCATCGAACCATTTTCATACTACTTCTCTACCATTCCACTCTCGAATGGCGCGTGGGAAAAAGGAACATCTAAATCTTTCCGTTCGAGCTCTGATTTGTCTTATTTTATTATGATGATCATTTCTCCCTACGTAGGTGGGTCTCAATAAAATATTTACGCACTCGGAAGAGAAAGTTGGTGACTGAAATTTCGTAAATAGATCTCGCCGCAAAGAAAACCGCCACCCTAACTCGCGTATCGTATCAGTGACACTCTCACCCCTATTGCGCGTAAACACGAAACGAGCTACCCTTCTTTGCACTTTTTCGATGTCCTCCGTCAATTATCTGTGTGTTCTTTCCAATTTAAGTTGCTCGTAATTGTAATTCCTAGGTATTTAGTCGAATTGACAGTCCTTAGATTGGTGCGATTTATCGTATACCCAAAATTTATCAGATATCTTTTAGTACCCATGTGGATGATCTCGCACTTTTCTTTGTTTAGTGCCAATTGCCACTTTTCGCACCATACAGAAATTCTCCCTAGATCATTTGGTAATTGGAATTGATCGTCTGATGACGTTACTTGACGGTAAATTACAGCGTCATGTGTAAAAAATCTAAGAGGGCTGCTCAGATCATCCCCTAGATCATTTATGTAAATCAGGAACAGCAGAGGATCTATGACACTACCTTGCGGAACGCCAGATATCACTTATGTTCCACTCGATGATTTACCGTCTATCACTACGAACTGTGGCCTTTCTGAGAGGAAATCACGAATCCAGTCACACAACTGAGACGATACTCCATATGCACGCAACCTGATTAATAGTCGCTTGTGAGGAACGGTATCAAAAGCCTTACGGAAATCTAGGACTATGGAATAGATCTGAGATGTCTTGTCGACAGCACTCATTAATTCATGGGAATAAAGAGCTAGCTGTGTTGCACAAGAACGATATTTTCTGAATCCGTGTTGATTATGTGTCAATAAATCATTTTGTTCAAGTGATTCATAATATTCGAGTACAGTATATGCTCCAAAATCCTACTGCAAATTGAGGTCAGTGATATGGGTCTGTAATTCAATATGTTTCCTTTCTTGAATATTGGTGTGACCTGTGCTACTTTCAAGTCTTTAGGAACAGACATTTCGTCAATTGAGCGGTTGTATATGATTGCTAAGAAAGGCGCTATTGTGTCTGCATACTGTGAAAGGAATCTGACGGATATACCATCTGGACCGGAAGACTTGCCTTTCTTAAGTGATTTGAGTTGTTTCGGAACAACTAAGATATCTACTTTTATGTCACTCATGCTAACAGCTGTTCTGGTTTCGAATCCTGGAATATTTACTTCGTCTTCTTTCGTGAAGGAATTACGGAAAACTGTATTTAGTAACTACGCTTTAGTGGCACCATCATCGGTAACATTTCCATCGCTATCGCGCAGTGACGGTATTGACTGGTTTTTGCCACAGGTGTACTTTACATACGACCAGAATCTCTTTGGGTTTTCTGCCATATTTTGAGACAATATTTCATTGTGGAAACTATAAAAAATCTCGCATTGACGTCGGCACTAAATTTCAAGCTTGCGTGAAACTTAGCCAGTCTTGGTGATTTTGCGTTCTTCTGAATTTGGCATGCAGGACACACAACACCCAGTCCCCTGCCGGGAATCGAACCCGGACACCTACATGGTAGGCGGTAACGCTACCGCTAGGCTACGCTAACATATTTTTCCAAGCATTAGATATTATATACCCTACTTTACTTGTCATATTTTGGCACTTGGTCACTGTCATATGGGAGATCTGACATATATTACAACAGTAGAGTTACTTGCTTGTCACCCTATTGTGTAACAGTTAATCAAAATGGCTCTGAGCACTATGGGACTTAACATCTATGGTCATCAGTCCCCTAGAACTTAGAACTACTTAAACCTAACTAACCTAAGGACAGCACACAACACCCAGCCATCACGAGGCAGAGAAAATCCCTGACTCCGCCGGGAATCGAACCCGGGAACGCGGGCGTGGGAAGCGAGAACGCTACCGCACGACCACGAGAAACAGCTAATCGCTTTCGTCTTCTGCTGAAACGTGCACAGCGACATTTCCACTCCGCTTCCGTGGGAAATAACGGTGTCGTTCATGTATTTTCTCTGGCACTGCGATCTAAGTGCGATCTACAATACCTGGCATGCATTTCTACAAGTCTACCTGCATGTCAACACGTATTTAACAACCAGTCGCCGTAGCAGTTCTGAAATCGTCTTTAGCTGGATGGCGCATATGCTATCGCCGTCTCCATGGGAACCACTGGTGTCGCTCAACCTCTGTCTTTGCTGGCATACAATGTAGGAATTTTCGACAGATCCCCTCAGATGGCTATTAGAGTTCTCACACTCGATTATTATTGTTAAAAAACATTCAGTAGTCTACATAGCATAAAACATTTCTTTATTGAAGACAACCGATTTAGACAGGCTTCGCTGTCTTCTACACGTGTTTAAAAATCTTTTTGTTGTAAAATATGCTCATTTTCCTTCGAACCTCACCAAGTTGTCAAGTGGATAAACATCAGCATATTGCAAAAGGCCTGTCATAATATTCCATAATCCATTTTAAACGTCGTATAAGGGACGTAGTACGCAGTTTAAAGTGGAGTTTCACTGTTTAGAATGTATGCAGCCTATGTAAACAGATGTGATACTGCCTACTGTGTTTTTGTGATGTAACACGTTTCACAACAAAAAGATTTTTAAGACCTGCAGATGACAGCAAAGTCTGTCTAAACCAATTGGCTTAAATAAAAAGAAACATTTTGTTGTGTCTAGACAAGACAGCCTAGACACAATGAGGGGAAGCCGAAAGGCACGCGCTTAAACTCACGCAGGCTGGCGTGAGGTCTGAAACAGGATACGTAACGAATGCTATAAAGAAAAGTACGAAGCTTCTGGAATACTTAACTTTAATCCACATTTGTAGAACATCTCTCTGGATGATACATAATTTGAATCTCAATATCTATACTGGTAATGGCGCCCTGCTAGGTCGTAGCACATGTAGCTGAAGGCTATGCTAACTATCGTCTCGGCAAATGAGAGCCTAATTCTCAGTGAACCATGGCTAGCAACGTCGGCTGTACAACTGGGGCTGAGTGCTAGTACGTCTCTCTAGACCTGCCGTGTGGTGGCGCTCGGTCTGCAATTACTGACAGTGGCGACACGCGGGTCCGTCGTATACTAGCGGACCGCGGCCGATTTAAAAGCTACCACCTAGGAAGTGTGGTGTCTGGCGGTGACACCACATTCCTCCCCCGCAAATCGGCGAACGGTTGTATTATAAGGCTTCCGCCCGCCGTGGGGGGGACCCCATGTTGGCGTATGCGATGAGGTGGGGAGCCTAACAACAGGCGAGGCTGTGCCACCCGCACCCGGCCATTCGGTCCGAGGGGCGCTAGGAAACACCTGAAAACCTAGTCCAGGGTGCACGCCAACATGAGGTGTATGCGCTCGTAGATAGTCAGGAGGGGCCGATGGGTCGACCTCCATCGAGTCGGAGCACCCGACTGGCGAAGACGACAGATGGTCCGGAGCGGGCAAGAGTTCCTTGGCGGAGGACAGCTGGTCACGGGAAGCGATCGGCGTCGCGTGACCCAGGGAGGCGCCCGGCGGTTGCAGCGACGCGTCCACTGCGAGCGTCGCCGGCGGGAGAACAGGCGGCGGCGGCGGCGATGGCGGCGCGTCACCATGGGGCAAAATGGAAGGCAGCGTCGGTAACACCTGGGGCTGAGGCGAGCCAGTAGATGGGTCCCCAGGGCGCTGACCGGACGGCACCGTCGCTGAAAGCAGACGGGGAGCGGCAGAACCCAGGCGACGACAGAGGCGCAGCTGATTGAGATGCCAACGCACCTCACCAGCGGCCCCCATAACCAGGTACATAGCGCGGCCGAGGCAGCGAAGAATGCGCCCTGCGAGCCAACGCCGTGAACCCCGATAGTGGCGATAGTATACAACGTCGCCAGGAGCAAAAGCAAGCGGCTGCCGCTGCACAGGAACCTGATGGAGCGAATGCAGCAAAGACATCAAGGTTCGATGAGGACGACCATGGAGCAACTCAGCTGGTGAGCGACCATCGCGGGGCTGAGAGCGATACGAGGACAAAAAGAGCAATAACGCGTCCTCCCGAGAATGCGACGCTTTCAACTTCAACATCTGTGACCTGAAAGTCCGGACCAAACGTTCAGCGGCACCGTTTGACTGTGGCGAAAACGGCGCGGACGTCAGATGTTGAATACCATTGCCCTTGCAGAATGACTGAAATTCTGCGGACATGAATTGTGGGTCATTGTCGGAAACAATAGTCTGTGGAAGACCTTCAATGCAAAAGATAGCGGACAACGCTTGGATGGTGGCAGAAGACGTCGTGGAAGACATCCGGACAACAAAAGGAAAATTACTGAATGAATCGACAACAACCAACCATCGTGCATTCCAGAATGGACCAGCAAAATCGATGTGTAAGCGTTGCCAAGGGGAAGTGGCTTTCGGCCATGCAAAGAATTTCTGCGGTTGCGCGGATTGTCGGTCGGCACACGCCATGCAAGAAGAGCACATATTCGTAATCGCAGCATCGATTCCGAACCAAGTACAGTGCTGACGAGCAAACTGTTTCGTTCTCACTATACCCCAATGTCCTTGGTGGAGAAGCTTTAAGACAGAGGACTGTAACGAACGTGGGACCACGACCCTGGACTGATCATTATCAGGACGTAAGAGCAAAACACCACGTCGAACAAAAACTCTCCTTGTGAGCAAAAAATCGGCGAACCAACGGATTCTCGATCCGTGACTGTGACAAGGGCCATTGCGTAGCAACAAAACGCAAAACGGTAGCAAGGACAGGGTCAGCTGCTGTGGCTGTAGCTACACGACGAAAATCAATCGGAAACGATTCGACCACGTCATCGGTTTCCGAATCAATGAACATGCAAGCAAGTTCGGAAGAATCGAATGCTCTATCCTCAGCAACAGGCAAACGGGACAACGCATCGGCGTTTCCATGCTTAGCAGTGGACCGATACAAATTATCGTAGCAGTACTGCGAGAGGAAAATAGACCAGCGAGTGAATTTCTGCGCTGTACGTGGAGGTACAGGCTTGGTCGGATGAAAAAGCGATGTCAAAGGTTTGTGGTCTGTGATGATGGTAAAGTGACGACCATACAAGAAATCATGAAACTTGGTAACACCAAATACGAGAGCCAATGCTTCTTTCTCGATCTGTGAATAACTTCTTTGCGCAGACGACAGCAATTTGGACGCAAAGGCAATAGGTCGATCATGCGAGCCACCTTTGTGCGCAAGCACAGCACCGATCCCGAAATCCGATGCATCTACCATCAACAAAAGGGGTTTCTGGGGATCGAATGGCGTAAGGCAAGTATTAGAAAGCAACGCCGATTTCAACTGGCGAAAGGAGCGTTCGCATTCCGTCGTCCAGACGAACGGAACACCTTTACGGCGTAAGCGATGAAGCGGAGCTGAAATGGAAGAGGCATGGGGGATATAGCGATGGTAATAATTTATTTTACCCAGTACACTCTGTAGCCGCTTCAAATTCTGCGGCGAAGGCAAGTCTTGTATGGCACGAAGGTGCTCTGGACTGGGATGTATGCCTTGGGGATTGAGTACATGTCCAAGATATGGCAAATCACGAGCAAAAAACACATTTGTCCTTCCGCAAGCGAAGACCATTTTGTCGCAAGACCTGAAATAATGTTCGGAGATTGTCTAAATGTTCGTCTTCCGTCTTTCCGGAGATCACAATATCGTCCAGATAGTTTGCTGCAGTAGGGACCGACGCACAAACAGTTTGTAAATATGGCTGAAACAATGCAGGGGCGGATGCACACCCGAATGGCAGTCTTTTGAATCGATACAAACCAAGATGCTTGTTAACCACCAATACGCGCTGGGATTCTTCGTCCACCGGTATTTGCAAGTACGCATCTGCTACGTCCAACTTCGAAAAATATTTACCCGGGCACAGTTTGTCAAAAAGATCTTCCGGGCGGGGCAAGGGAAAAGTTGCAGTCACAAGTTGTGGATTCACTGTTGCCTTTAAGACCACACAAAGTCTCAATTTTCCGGAAGGTTTTTGCAAAATTACTAAGGGTGAAGCCCAGAGAGAAGCCTGCACATGTTCAATTACACCTTGTGATTCTAAATCGTTTAACGTTCTTGCGACCTCATCACGCAATGCGTGGGGAACATTGCGCGCTCTGAAAAATTTCGGTTGCGCATTTACTTTCAGTTCCAAATGTGCTTCATAGTTCTTAGCGCAACCAAGGCCGGGTGCAAAAATGTCTGCAAATTCTTCACATAGACGAGAAACACTGGCTGAAGGCACAGTCTGGTTCACTGATAGGACCTGATTGACGATAGACAAATTAAACAACTGAAATAAATCGAAACCAAACAAGTTCGATGCAGAAGAAGAACGAAGGACGTAAAATGACACGTTTTGTTTGTCCCTTGTATGTTGCAAGAAGGCTGCACTGTCCTAACACAGTGATATGCTGTTCGGAATAACTATGTAACTTAACAGTTGCGGCACGCAATGGAGGTTTGCCCAGCTGTTTGTACGTGTCGTGATTGATCAATGAAACTGCAGCTCCGGTATCGAGCTGGAACGGGATCACTTTTCCGTTTATGACCAAGTCTACAAAAAGTTTACTGTCGTGCTGACGACAAGAGCGACTGTCTCGTGCAACGTGAACTGACGCTGGTACAGAAGCACTTGCGACTTGACGGGATTTCCGTCGACGTCGACGCACACTTTTTGTGGGACGAACACAGTCACCATTAGAGAGAGTATCACTGGGCGGAGTGGAATTAACTACATGAATTTCCATGGGCGAAGGTTCACGAGCCCGAGTATTCTTGGGTCGATTCCGGCGCAAAGCAAAGGGCCTGGAATGGTTGTGAGTGTCCGATCTAAGCTTTTTCTGGCAAACACTTTGAACATGTCCGTTCTTATTACAGAAAAAGCAAATAGCTTGGCATGACGAGGAATTCTCACGCGAATGTCTAGTAGCACACTGCGGGCATGATTTCACTGCATTTGCTTGCTCGCGTGGGACACGTGGCTGAGAGCCAGGCGGCTTTGGCGCAGCCGGGCGCGAGGACTTACTGTTCTGTGCAGCTCGCCCGGCGAGCCGGTTAATGTGACACACAGCTGGCAAGTTTCAAATGATTCCTGAGCAAAGTCAAGTATGTCTTGCCGATACAATATGTCTATCACTTGTTGAAGGGAGGGATTGACTAGTTTCAAAATCTGTTCCCGTATACGAACATCAGAAACGTTCTGTGCAATTGCATCACGCACCATAGTATCTGAATAAGGGAGTCCACATTCACACTCAAATGCACAATCCCTATAAGGCCTTGCAATGTTGCAACCCATTCCCTATTAGTTTGACTGGCCGTACGTTTCGTACGAAAGAACGTATACCTTTTTGCAATTACATTGACTGTTTCTTTGAAATAGGCATCTAAAGCAGACAAAATTTCTTCGTAGGACAGAGTTGCTACGTCGCGTCGGGGAAACAATTTCACTATCACACGGTAGGTGGACACACAGACACAAGAAAGGAGATGAGGCTGCCGCTCGTTACCTTGAATTCTGTAGGCGGCGAGATGGAATCCAAATTGGCGTGACCACTCCGTCCAGCTTTCCGCCTTGAACGGACGAAACGGTGGTGCAACTGCGTGTTGTGGCTGCAGTAGCGATGAAGCGGCGGCGGCCGCATCGTTTTGCAGTGCACGTTCACCCTGGACGAGCTGTCCAAGGGCATCCAATAAGGCCTGCGTCTGCTGATTCTGCAAGCGATAAAATTCGGACAGTACATCTGGAGAACGTGGCGAAGCCATGATACAAGCAAGTAGAAAGAAGAAGACCCTTTTTGAGACTCGTCGCCAAATATGTTGTGTCTAGACAAGACAGCCTAGACACAATGAGGGGAAGCCGAAAGGCACGCGCTTAAACTCACGCAGGCTGGCGTGAGGTCTGAAACAGGATACGTAATAAATGCTATAAAGAAAAGTACGTAGCTTCTGGAATACTTAACTTTAATCCACATTTGTAGAACATCTCTCTGGATGATACATAATTTGAATCTCAATATCTATACTGGTAATGGCGCCTTGCTAGGTCGTAGCAAATGTAGCTGAAGGTTATGCTAACTATCGTCTCGGCAAATGGGAGCCTAATTCTCAGTGAACAATGGCTAGCAACGTCGGCTGTACAACTGGGGCTGAGTGCTAGTACGTCTCTCTAGACCTGCCGTGTGGTGGCGATCGGTCTGCAATTACTGACAGTGGCGACACGCGGGTCCGTCGTATACTAGCGGACCGCGGCCGATTTAAAAGCTACCACCTAGCAAGTGTGGTGTCTGGCGGTGACACCACACATTTTATGCGATCTAGATTGCTGAAATTTTGTAGCAAGTAAAAGAGATTGAGTACTCTTAAAATAAGAAAATTCAATTGATTATTATAGGTTATGACTTCTATACATATTTTTATCATATTGTCAAAATTCTGTTTGTATCAGGTGTTTTATATAATGAAATGTACCCCTGTTTTCATTATTATCAGCTTCTGTGTAGCTATTCTGCATATACTTCATTATAGCAACTTTTATGCCCCTTGTGGCTGACAGGCTATCGCTGACGTAGTTTGGTTGCATTGGGAGCACCGTCCCATATTTAAGCAATAACTAAGTTTCTCTCCAAGTAGTCGACGTTCGTGGAGTCATAACACTTGCTGCTCTCTCCTTCGCCGCCTGCCACCGTGTGTATATTTTATTCTTTTATTTTTTGTCACATATCATGTATTTTATATGTTACTGCTATTATCCGACATCCCCCTAAATTCAACCTGTGTTGACATTTCAGTATAAACGGTCTCAAGGTCATACTTTCTGACCGAAAACAGTAACAATTGGAAATAAGTATTTTATTACAGTCAAGGCAGTTTTTAATATATTGTAAGACTTTTTCTGGCTTTTCGTCCTTGCGATCCACGGATGGTAATTTTCGCATAAGGCGTAGTGGATCTCTCGTATCGAAGCATCGTGTCTCTCCTGGCAATCGGTCTTAGTGATGTTTTCACAGCAGCTCAAGATGTAGTCAAATGGTTCAAATGGCTCTGAGCACTATGGGACTTAACTTCTAAGGTCATCAGTCCCCTAGAACTTAGAACTACTTAAGCCTAACTAACCTAAGGACATCACACACATCCATGCCCGAGGCAGGATTCGAACCTGCGACCGTAGCGGTCGCGTGGTTCCAGACTGTAGCGCCTAGAACCGCTCGGCCACCGCGGCCGGCAAGATGTAGTCGTGTGTTTCCTCAGCTTCTTTGCAAAATCTACGCTTTTGGTCTTCTGCTGAGTTCACTATACTGGTTTTAATGGCATTAGGTCTATAGCTTTTTCCCGTACAGCAAAATTCAATCCTTCCACGGAAGAGAGGTAGGATGATTATGGTGCAACGTTCCGTCGACAACGATGCCATTAGAGAACGAGTAACAGCGCGGATCGTTTCAAAGATGAGGAAAGGAATAATCCGTGTGCTTTCAAAGGAACCAGCCAGGAATTTGCTGTGAGGGATGTAGGGGAACCTAAGACAGAATGGTCGGACCGGTTTTGAACCGCCGTCCTGCCGAATGGAAGTCCGGCAGTCCTTCATTTTCTTTCTTCAGGCTTCTGTTGGCCATCCAACACTAGATCTTTAATTTTCCTATTTTGCCTTCGATCTTCTTCAAAGATTGCCTATGCAATGTGCACGCTGTCAGTCCGACAGTGGAGTGTACCTTTCCGGTGTTGATTCTTGCTTTGCTGTACTTCGAGAAGGTTTCTGCTGCTCATTTCAAGTCAGATTAGAACTTTGGCTGACTTGAGCATAGTGTGCCAAAACACCCATCTCTTCTCCTACAGCCTGCTTCAGTTGCAAGATTCCCGTATCGTCTACTTTTCCGGCCAAGTACAGACTGTCGACGTCACTGCTATTATTACATACTGCTCTCTTATTGATAACGATGTCTGGCTACGTCAAAGAGAGGCCATGAAAGCCATAATCTAGTGAGATTAAATACATGCATAATTAAATAATTCATTTTACGAAGTGGCCCAACAGTACGCTCTGCATGTAATTCTTCTTAATACAGTTTCAGACTCACACAGCAGCCTCAGACATGTTGAGTCGTCGTGCAATCTACCGCTGTCTCGCCCTTGATATCCATTTAGTGCCATCTTGTATGTTATGTAAATGAAACGAGCCCACTTAGAGCAAGGTCTGGACAGAGGCAGCACTTCTCAATGTCTCGAATTTGCTATGCTGCGAAAAGTTTCCATAGAGTATGAAGTATATATATTTCTTGCTGATCATGTCAATTTACACTGTAATTTCATGGATAAACTGAACAGTCGATTTATCAGCATCATTTAATACCAAGTCTAAAGTGCTAAGCCGTGCAACGATTTCCTCGGACCTCCTGTCCACGTTACTCCTAACTCCTGAAACTAATACGCCAGCTGCCGAACTCTGATGATCGTGGCACAGCCAGCTCCCCGAGTACTGGATTCTACACAACTGAAACGTCCCCTGAGAACAATTATACACGACTGTGCTTAAACTGACACACAATATTTTTAGCGCAACGCAATCTGACTTTCAAAAATCTCTACTAAAGAATGGCCCTGACTACCAAATTACTACTTCGAACATTAGTTAATTCATTACTCGGTGGCGCTGACGCACTGCTTTCGTCTTCACTGTCATTTCTCAGTTTACTTTGGAGCCTAGTATTACGTTTTTCACACGCCATTATTGTCACAATATTTCACACGACAACACAGAAAAACACAATTTGAAGAGCAACAATAAGAGAACACATTAACATAGCACTGAAAATAATATCTAGTTAATTGCAAGCGCTGCTGCGAAATACTTGGTGCAAATCTACATGCATGCCACAACTGTTTTACTGTGCAACAATGAAAAACCACAACTACCAAGGAATTTCTCTCTATAATTACGCGCTAGCAATAAACAAAAGCTACACTAAATACACAAACTACAAGAAAAAATCAGAAGATTCCAGTGAGGTATCCTAGGCTAAGGGTCGACATGTGTAACGTCCCCTTACAACAAATTGTACATGACTGTGCTTAAACTGACACAATATTTTTAGCGCAACGCAATCTGACTTTCAAAAATCCCTACAAAAGAATGGTCCTGACTAACATTAACCTATACGTTTCACAAATCACTTACCTCACCAAGCATCTTCGTTACTCGAACTACTGCAATACAGCGAGCGCCACTACTGCCAGCTAAATAAAAGATTCAAACTACGGAAGGCACTAACTACTGATAGGGATAGTTAGCAAATGAAAGATTTTAATAGAGAACAAACAATGTATTTACCTTAACATCATAATATATATAGTAGTTCATGACATCCAGTTTTACAAATTTCAAAACTCCACCATCTCTCTCCTCACATCCACCACTGCTGGCGGCTCACCTCCAACTGCGCAACGCTGCGCGCTGTTCACAGCCTGCTGCCCAACACTACAATGGCAGACAACAATGCAAACTAGCCACAGACTGCACACAGCACAGCCAGTGATTTTCGTAAAGAGCGCTACGTAACGTTGCCAATAAGAAAACGTAAACAGCTTACTTACATAAAGAAAACATAAACAGCCTACTTACACAATGTCAGACACAGCATTTGGGCTGTGTCCAAAACAGCTTGTAAAACACTTCTGTATTATGGATTGAACTGGGGACCTAGAAACGATGGAGAGGCTTCGTGCCTCCGTAACCCTCAGTGGTTCACAATTCCAAAACAGCAGACCACAGCAGTCCACTCACCTCACAGCCGCCCCACACCGAACCCAGGGTTATTGTGTGGTTCGGCCCCCAGTGGATCCCGCCCCCCCCCCCCCCCCCCCCCTTGGAACGTATCATTCCAGACGAGTGTAGCCCCAGATGTTTCCGTGGGAGTGTAATGATGGTGTATACGTACGTGGAGACAGTGTTCGCGCAGCAATCGCCGACATAGTGTAACTGACATGGAATTAGGGGAGCCAGCCAGCATTCGCCGAGGTGATGGAAAACCGCCTTAAAAACCATCCACAGGCTGGCCGGCACACCGGACCTCGACTCTGTCCGCCAGGCCGCTTCGTGCCGTTAGACACTGGACTTGCATTCGGGAGGACGACGGTTCAATCCCGCGTCCCGCCATCCTGATTTAGGTTTTCCGTGATTTCCCTAAATCACTCCAGGTCAATGCTGGGATGGTTCCTCTAAAAGGGCACGGCCGACTTCCTTCCCCATCCTTCCCTAATCCGATGAGACCGATGACAACGCTGTCTGGTCTCCTTCCCCAAACCAACCAACCAACCAACCAATGCTTCGTGCCGGGGACCGGCACGCCTTCCCGCTCTGGAAGCAGCGTGTAAGACCGGGCGCCTAGCCGGGCGGCCTGTGAAACACAATAAACGAACTACCGGTACCTGAGGTTTAGATTTCTATTAGTAAAAGTTCATCTCTCGAATCATCATTTTATGGGGGAGGACTGTACTGTATCATGTTACGTCCCAGCAAACTGTAACTAACTTTATTTTAAGACTAGTACACTTTTAATTACTTCAGATTTTTCTAGGCCTACTGGAGGATATTTTCCGCTGGGGTAGATAGCATTCGATCGTATCTAAATGGTAAATATAATTCAAGGAGTAATTGAGGAAGAATGTAAATTTCCAGAATATTAATATAGCCTGTCAAGCGTTTCAATCACGACCTTACAATACACACAAGACGATTGGACAGGACAAACGACAATTTTAAATTCATGTCAGTAAGACACAGAGCATGCAGTACTTCCAGCCACGCACTTTGAAATACTTTTCAGAAACATGGGTTGCTATACTTTGCGCTACCAACTTTCAACAACTTTTCATCTGGAAGAAACATGTAATTGTCGTAAGTAGAAAACATTTTTAGGGCTTCTGACAGGGGTAACGAATAAGAAATCCAGGTTTGTTACAAAAATTGTTTACTGATTTATGTATATTTACAAACACAAATTGATGTGTTGGCAGAAGAGCCAACACCGTGTAGCTAGAGGAGGCCGAAATGCACGCGTTTAAGCTCACGCAGAGTGGCGTGAGGTCTGGAACAGTTATGGGAATTTATACTAGCAAATAAAGTACGTAGTTGATGTAATACTTAACTTTAATCCATAATTGGTGTACATCGCTCTTGATGATACATAAGTGCAATCTGAATATTAACTGTTAGTGGCGCCTTGCTAGGTCGTAGCAAATGACGTAGCTGAAGGCTATGCTAACTATCGTCTCGGCAAATGAGAGCGTATTTGTCAGTGTAGCATCGCTAGCAAAGTCGGCTGTACAACTGGGGCGGGTGCTAGGACGTCTTGTAAGTTTGCTGTTTATGTTTTTTTATTGACAACGTTACGTAGCACTCTCTATATGAAAAGTTTGAATTGTTGTCTGCCATTGTTGTCATGAACTGCTATAGCTGGATGCGAACAGCGCGTAGCGCTGGGCAGTTGGAGGTGAGCCGCCAGCAGTGGTGGACGTGGGGAGAGAGATGGCGGAGTTTTGATAATCTGTAAGACTGAATGTCAATTATGAATATTAAGGTAAATACATTGTTTGTTCTCTATTAATATCTTTCATTTGCTAACTATCCCTATCAGTAGTTAGTACCTTCAGTGGTTTGAATCTTTTATTTAGCTGGCAGTAGTGGCGCTCGCTGTTTTGCAGTAGCTTGAGTAGCGAAGATTTTTGTGAGGTAAGTGATTTGTAAAAGGTATAGGTTAAAGTTAGTCAGGGCCATTGTTTTGTAGGGGTTATTGAAAGTCAGATTGCGTTGCGCTAAATAATATTGTGTGTCAGGTTAAGCACAGGCTTGTATAATTGTTCTAAGTGGACGTTTCACATGTACAATTGTTCTAAGGGGACGTTTCAGTCTCACTAGACCTGCCGTGTGGCGGCGCTCGGTCTGCAATCACTGACAGTGGCGACACGCGGGTCCGACGTATACTAACGGACCGCGGCCGATTTAAAGGCTACCACCTAGCAAGTGTGGTGTCTGGCGGTGACACCACACAAATCGCTCTTCCTTTATTTTTGGTTGGTATAGTTTTAAAACTATCTAGCCTAATTTTAACTATCATCTTTTGCTGATAATGTCATTTTAGACTGCATCATTGTGGAATCTGATCTAATTTGAATGAAGTTAAGAGCTGAAGAATCAATTTCTGCATCTGAATTATCCAATTCTTCCTCCGGTCAGTAATTTGATAAAAGTGGAGGAGGTGTGCCATCATATTCTAACATGTCCCTGATTGTTTTGTTGTAAAACATCAATTTTACGGCCTTAACAATCAGTTCCATTTCTTTCTTCAGTTCTTCTGACTGACAATATTTAGGGATTTTAATTCTGCCTTTTACTTTCTTCACTACATAAATGTTAAAGCTCTCCATAACTTCTTTGACGTGCGTTTCCAACTCTTCTCCTCAACATTCTTGAGCAATTTTAGTAAATGAATGCTCGCGAAATGTAGCTATTCCATGGTTTTAAACTTTTAAACGGCTTTTCTGTTTCTATATCGAAAACTTAGACTCAACAACATTTTAATACAATGTTAGCACCATTTTTAAGCACATACAAATGGAAATAGTGGTGTACAACAGATTTTTTGAGTATCCTCTAATGTGGTAAATCTCTTTGAATCGACTGTTTTGTGCGAGTACTTTGACCTATGACCACTTTTTATTGGTATTTATAGTAAATGCCGATATTTTAAATCCCCCAGTGGTACTCTCTACATTATGTTTAAAACACTTTTTATACCTTGTTTTCGCATCTACAATGTCTTATGCTTTTTCTAGTAGCGTTTTACATTCCTCATCCGAGGAAACTGTTTTCACCAATACATCTTCCACTCCCAGTTACTTTTTTCTGTACGCATAAATTACTGGCTGCAGCTAAAAGAGTAATTTCCTCAGTACGGAATGGCTTATGTTACAGCAAGATGAATATTGGGAAACTATCATCAAGGAAGCACTGGGAACCATTTCAGGGACATATAAAGATCTAGTGGCTTTGTCATAGAAAGTTGAATTGGTTGACTGACTCGAGCACTATTAGATATGTTATCGAAAGCGTGATACAGACTCCTTGCCAGTAGCTACGTAACGGTCTGCTTTGCATTTCGCCAGGGACATCCTCATGTTGTGTCCCACTGGATTAACAACGGCCAGTTCATCTCTCTCTCAGTCATTTACTATCGGTAGCTGAAGGATGGCCATCTAAGGGCAGGTACTGGTAGTGACGTGGGATATGGACGGTGTGAGAAATTGCCGTAACTGACTACTATTTCGAGCGAGTGGGTGACCTTGTTCTGTCAGCTTCTAGTGAACCGCATCCCCCATATTTGAATGGTGACGCTCCTGTAATTAATCTGCCAATTATGCCTACAGAATTCATAGGCAAGGTGGAATTATCGAATCGTTGGCAATGGCGCCTATTGGATTTGCGTCGTGCGCGCAATAGTGTGTAGACTGTAAAAGCACGTGGCGCTATCTGCTGGACCTTAGGAATCGATCTACTGTGTGTTTTAGGCACGAGTTAGAGTCTGCTCTCGATATGGTGGCCAATGCGGAGTGAGCGACTCTCGTCCACAAGTGCTGGGCGAGTTCATTTGTTTGTTCGGAAGGGGTGGCCGACAGTGTTTGTCACCCTCTGGCTGATCGACGATGACAGAATCGAAGCGCATGCCTTGCAATCTTTCTCAAACGATTTCATAGAAACTGTTCGGAAAGAAAATCATTTCTGCGTTACTTATAGCTTTATATGTCAGGTTCATGATGGTGTGCCCATCGTGCCATTAATGGTCATAGTTATTGTGGTGTTCACATGGTAATAATACACTGCGCGTAATTCGAAAAAAATTGCAATGAAAAACGGGAGAAGCTATGATCTCGCGTTTGGTGCAAATTACGTAATCTGTTGCTGCATATAAAATTTAGATAACACATCGAATTTTTCTTTAGACTTGGGTGGAGGTCGCTATTTGCCACCAATCTCGAGAAAATTGATCTGTTGTAGCACACTGGTTTGCGATCGCGACGCGCCAGCGAGAAATCCAGAATGAAATATCCGGAACATTCCTTATGTTTCATAAAGGGCTTGAGGTATCAAAATGAGATTTTGGCAAATGGAGAACAGAAATAGGAGAGTAGTTTAGAATATTGATCTTTTATTGTTATGGTTTTAGGGCGCGAAAGTGCTACGGTCATTAGCGCCCGAATATGGATATTATGCAAAACTTCTTCATCTGCCGTGTTGTTCCACTAACTAGGCCTACGAACTTTTTTGCCGGAAGAATTTAATTTTTGGGGACCATCGATAGCTAGTGAAACGAGAAATAACAATGAAATGAGTACCTCTAGCTACATAGAAGCGTTGACATACGTCAACAGGAACAGTTAAAAATGTGTGCCCCTACTGGGACCCGAACCCGGGATCACTTGCTTCCATGGGAGATGCTCTGTCCATGTGAGCCACCGGGGGCACAGAGGACAGTGCGACTGCAAGGACTTATCTCTGGCACGCCTCCCGTGAGACCCACATTCTCAACTTATTGTCCCGCAAAATATTCATAGTGCCCCTGCCCATTATACTCGTTACTCGCGGCTTTTTGCCGATTCCCGTAAGACTTCGGGCACTGTTTGTCCATCCGCACAAAAGACGACGGTTAAATGGCCGGACATGTCCGAAAGAACAGATAACGTCTTCATATATAAACGAGAAATACTATGGGTTAGGGAACAATGCAGGAGAAGACACTACACGTTTATTTTCTACCGATGATGTAGTTTTTTAATAAGTTACTGACCTTACTTTTTCTCAGTTCCTCACTTGATGAACTTAGTAAACCACTGTTCCAGAATTCTCTAGCAATTGCGTCTGCACAACACAGCAGTGTGGTGACACTGTGTAAATTCCGCAGTGTTTTGGCAAAAGAAGCAATTTTTAACATGGCGACAAGAGAGGCATGTAGGTTTTACTCAAAATTCACCACTCATGATGCTTCACTGAAAGTTACAAATTGTTAACAAATCAAGTGGAAATAAATCGCTGCATTTTCACTGGACTTCCTTTTAGTTGCTAATGAAAGCGGAGGTGACAGATCTTTTTGTATGGTCACCATGCAAGTATAGACATGGAGGGGCTCCACTTAACATTTACAAAAACTGCGAGTGTAGCTTTCAGTTTAGAGCGGCGCTTCCCCTCCAGCACTCGGCATTTCCCCTACAGCGCCTGTCCGTGACCCCCACCACTACCACTCCCTCCATGTGTACCCCGCCGTCTGTGCATCTGCCCGCCATCGTAATATGCGTGGACTCTAACCCTGGTCTCGTGTGAATAGCGTTTACTGGCCTAACTTACACTGGTAAATTTAATTTATGTCGCTATTATTCCTATGTATTCGCCGTGACCACTGTTAATAATTTATAAATATTATGAGCTGCTTCCATAATCTGTTATGTATTCGGCATACTTACTTTCCTGTCTTAGTAAAATGGGTGTTCTCATTCAAATTTTATTTATGTACTCCTTGCTGCAATTAGCCTCAGTAATCTCCATTTTTAATTAAGCTATATTGTGTATATTAAAGGCATTTATATCAGATTTGAGCCTTTTTTGTAACCTATCTGTATTATTTGTGCTGGCCTTGGTATCCAGGGGTAGTTTTACTACTTGTTATTGTAGCCAGCTGTATATTGTTTTCTTAATTTTCATAATGCATCTTTACTTTTGCCCATTTGTTTCGGTTTCTTATAGTGGCTCATTGCTTATTCTGATCTGATAAGTTACACTACTGGCCATTAAAATTGCTACACCAAGAAGAAATGCAGATGATAAACCGGTATTCATTGGACAGATATCTTATACTAGAACTGACATGTGATTACATTTTCACGCAATTTGGCTCCATAGACACTGAGAAATCAGTACCTAGAACAACCACCTCTGGCAGTTATAACGGCCTTGATAGGTTTGGGCATTGAGTCAAACAGACCTTGGATGGCGTGTACAGGTACAGCTGCCCATGCAGCTTCAACACGATACCACAGTTCATCAAGACTGGTGACCGGTATATTGTGATGAGCCAGTTGCTCGGCCACCATTCACCAGACGTTTTCAATTGGTGAGAGATCTGGAGAATGTTCTGGCCAGGCCAGTAGTCCAACATTTTCTGTATCCATAAAGTCCCGCACAGGACCTGCAACATGCGGTCGTGCATTATCCTGCTAAAATGTAGGGTTTCGCAAGGATCGAATGAAGGGTAGAGCCACGAGTGAATACATCTGAAATGTAACGTTCACTGTTCAAAGTGCCGTCAGTGCGAACAAGAGGTGACCGAGACGTGTAACCAGTGGCACCCCACACCATCACGCCGGGTGATACGCCAGTATGGCGATGACGAATACACGCTTCGAATGTGCGTCCACTGCGATGTCGCCAAACACGGATGCGACCACCATGATGCTGTAAACAGAACCTGGATTCATCCGAAAAAATGACGTTCTGCCATTCGTACACCCAGGTTCGTCGTTGAGTACACCATCGCAGGCTCTCCTGTCTGTGATGCAGCGTCAAGCGTAACCGTTGATAGTCCATGGTGCTGCAAACGTCGTCGAACTGTTCGTGTAGATGGTTGTTGTCTTGCAAACGTCCCCATCTGTTGACTCAGGGATCGAGACGTGGCTGCACGATCCGTTAGAGCCTTGTGGATAAGATGCCTGTCATCTCGACAGCTAGTGATACGAGGCCGTTGGGATCCAGCACGGCGTTCCGTATTATCCTCCTGAACCCACCGATTCCATATTCTGCTAACAGTCATTGGATCTCGACCACCGCTAGCAGCAATGTCGCGATACGATAAACCGCAATCGCGATAGTCTACAATCCGACCTTTGTCAAAGTCGGAAACGTGATGTTACGCATTTCTCCTCCTTACACGAGGCATCACAACAACGTTTCACCAGGCAACGCCAGTCAGCTGCTGTTTCTGTATGAGAAATCGGTTGGAAACTTTCCTCAAGTCAGCACGTTGTAGGTGTCGCCACCGGCGCCAACCTTGTGTGAATGCTCTGAAAGTCTAATCATTTGCATATCACAGCATCTTCTTCCTGTCTGACAAATTTCGCGTCTGTAGCACGTCATCTTCGTGGTGTAGCAATTTTAATTTTCATGTTGTAATTGTTGTGGTGCAATCATTAAATTAAACGTTTTCTCCCTGTTCCATTTCATATTATGCTTTATTTAATCTATGTTGATCCACTGGAGTGAAGAGTAACTCAAGTTAGTTATCTCAAGTTAAGCTATTCACTTTCTAGTTCCAAAATTTTATTCTTCGTTTAATTGCATTCACTTGCATTTATCTCACCTCTTAAAATTAAATCGTCTTCTCTGTCTTGTTTTTGTGACCTGATACCTTACACTCCAAGATCCTGAATTTCTGTAGTCCTGAAAAAGTGTGTACTGCCTGGGATATGGCAGCAGCCCTTTTTGGTCTTTGTTACCTTATGGGCGTGGATATAACACAAGATTTTGCGGAGATTTTTGACAAGATGGAGATGTGTACTTATCTGACCGAAAAACCACATCTACTGTGCGCACGAAGACTACCAAGGAAACAGTGATATTGTTACGAACAACTATATGATGACTAGAATAGTTAAATGTAAATTATCTTCACTTGTAGTGTGTAAGAAACATAACAAATTTGTATGTCAAATTGCAAGCCCAGAAGTGGGCAAAGATATCAGCAATCATCGTATTGAATTTATAATGTGCCCAGACTCGCATCTATGAGAAACTTTCATGTCTTATTTAGCTAAAGAAAATAGTACACCAGGCTGGAGGCTGCGATTTCAGAATTGATGGTATGTTTCCCCTGTGGATGACTGTCTAAGTTTATTAAATGCCAACGAACAGTGTTCACAATGTGCTATGCTGTACCTAGTGACAACTTTATGCAGTGTTCACTACCAAATAGCCTAAAAAAAGATTGCTTTATAGTGATTACTGACTTTGCAGTTTGTCTGCCAGTTGATGGAAAAAAATGGAAATTAGCCTTTGGCGTCATTGGCCGGGAGCCCTCTTACGGGGCAGGTCTGCCGCCTTGGTGCAGGTCCCATTACATTCGACGCCACATTGGGCGACCTTAGTGCCGTATGGGGATGAAATGACGATGAAGACAACACAAAATGCAGTCCCTGAACGGAGAAAAATCCCTGTCGCATCCAGGAATACAACCCAGGCCCCTTAGGACAGCAGTGCGTCACGCTGATCATTCAGCTACCGGAGCGGACTGCCAGGTGACGAGAATACACCAACCTTTACCACTGTACGAGTAACCAATCCACCAGAAGACCAAGACCAAGAAAAGGTTGTGTAGTATGTTCTCTCAGCATATAGCTTTGATTATTCACCTGTAAACTATGCAGGAATTGTTAACACATGCCCCAAAAAAAGATAAAATCAGTAAAATACTTAGGTGTTACACACACATCAAGACACGTTTTGCATTACCCCAGTTCCCAGAACTCCTGTAGATGGACGTTGACTGTGGATATTGTATCACTAACATGGTACATTTGACTGTTCAGATATGTCATTAAACCAGCCCAAAGATGTAAACAACCATGCGTGAGCAGCGCCTATTAGACGGAGGGGGTCAGACAGCCGATGAGTTCCAGGCATTCCACCAGAAAGGAGACACACGAATCGTGTTGTGTGTAGTTCATGCAAGCCTAGGCGGTCAGTGCCACGGTTCGATCGCATCCGCATTGTTACGTTGTGCCAGGAAGGGCTCTCAACCAGGGAAGTGTCCAGGCGTCACGGAGTGAACCAAAGCGATGTTGTTCGGACATGGAGGAGACACAGAGAGACAGGAGCTGTCGATGATATGCTCAGGCCGCCCAAAGGCTACTGCTGCAGTGTATGACCGCTACCTATGGGTTATGGCTCGGAGGAACGCTGACAGCAACGCCACCGTATTAAACAATGCTTTTCGTGCAGCCACAGGACGCCGTGTTACGACTCAAAGTGTGTGCAATAGGCTGCATGATGCGTAACTTCACTCCCGACGTTCATGACGAATTTCATCTTTGCAACCACCACTGTTATGGACTGGCAAGACAGCCAATCCACTAGGAGGAAGCCGAAAGGCACGCGTTTAAGCTCACGCAGGCTGGCGTGAGGTCTGGAACAGGACAAGGAATTTGTAGTAGCAAAAATAGTACGTAGCTGCTGGAATACTTAACTTTAACCCATAATTGGTGAACATCGCTCTTGACGGTACATGTTTTACAGCATCAATAGTAACTGGTAATGGCGCCTTGCTAGGTCGTAGCAAATGACGTAGCTGAAGGCTATGCTAACTATCGTCTCCGCAAATGAGAGCGTAATTTGTCAGTGAACCATCGCTAGCAAAGTCGGCTGTACAACTGGGGCGAGTGCTAGGAAGTCTCTCTAGACCTGCCGTGTGGCGGCGCTCGGTCTGCAATCACTGATAGTGGCGACACGCGGGTCCGACGTATACTAACGGACCGCGGTCGATTTAAAAGCTACCACCTAGCAAGTGTGGTGTCTGGCGGTGACACCACAACGACACCATGCAGCGCGGTACAGATGGGCCCAACAACATGCCAAATGGACCGCTCAGTACTGTTCACCGATGGGTGTCCCATATGCGTTCAACCAGACAATCGTCGGAGACGTGTCTGGAGGCAGCCTGGTCTGGCTGAACGCCTTAGACCCACTGTCCAGCGAGTGCGGCATGGTGGAGGCTCCCTGCTGTTTTGGGGTGGCATTATGTGGGGCCGACATACGCCGCTCTATTTACGAAACAAACGCAAGTATGTTTTTATGTTTCGAACATTTTCCTTCCCACATTTAATTTTGTTTGCCCTTGTTGTTGTGCCAGAAGACTGACAGTGCATCACAACAACAAGGGCCAAGAAAATGAAATGTGGCAAGGAAAATGTTCGAAACATAAAAACATACTTACATTTCGTAAATAGGGCGACTTCTAGCATATTACCAGATGAGAGGAAACGCAGATGCAAACTAGAAACACGAAGAACTGTAAGTAATCACTTATTTACATACAAACAGAGGTGAACTGTTTTATAAATTACGAATAATACATATTAAAACAAAAGCGTATCGTAACTGTAGCATTACAGATCTCACTGATGATGACTTAAAGTGAAAATAGGCGAAACGCGTCTGGGAGAATAGAATAGAGTGCAGCAAGAAAAGGCGTTTTTTATTTACAAAACAAATATTTCTGCGCTTGCTGCGGAGGATGGCCAAGCAAACAAACTCGACATTATATTTTATTTCGCAGTAATTTTCAGAACATTGTTTGCCACCATTATAGTCAATCTTTGACTTGATTGAATTAGTATTCTCAATATGATTAACATCTTGAAACCCCGTACCTCCTAAAAGTTCTCTATGCTTAGGTTACCCTTTATCAAAGTATAACCGGCTTCAGTTCCAGGACATTTGTTTCATTTTGACGAGTTTCCATAGTGTACGGACGAAGCACTGTTTTCAACGATATAAGAAATGCTGAGGTGGTAACGGGTGTCAAACGTCACCGGCTTTTGTAGCTGGGGATTAATTAATTAACTGTGTTAACGAAAATTTTCTCGTGCATGGGGGCTTAATTTATATAGAATGCTAATATTTTTTTGTAGCTGTATGTCCGATTACGCAAGTCTCGTAAACGGCTGGCCCTGACTAGTTTTAGTACGCAATCTGACTGCTTAGAATGACAACAAAGAATGTAAGAAAATTTTCGTTAACACAGTTAATTAATTAAGTCCCCAGCAACTATAAAACCTACGAAATCAACAAAGCACAAGTGTAGCTGTTCTGTATGTGGTAGTATGACTCAACGCACATCTGGCACGGTTCTTCTTCAACAAGACAAGAATTTTTAAATAGCAATTATACTGACGTGATAAAAGAAAATTACAAATACCATAATTGTGCAAGGAAACCAAAATTACACTCTAATACAAGAACACAAGCCAGATGCTTTGTTGACTGAACCTGTAATGACACATTATTCAGGACACACAAATAAATAAACAACATAATATTTATTACCTTCATATATATTGACGAAAAGCACTCTGACCATTACAATATCTCCATTGGAATAACATCTGCTATCTCTCCCATCAAACCACTGCATAAAACATGGAACAACACTCTCCACTACCACATCTCACTCTGACTTCACGACAAGCAGTGTCCACCACAACTTCTCGGCAAGCACTGCCTGCCGCTACGTCTCAATAAGCACTGCCAGTGAAGGCGGCGGAACAATACTCTCTAGCGCGATCTTTGGCGCTGTGGCTCAGTGTAGCCACCTTTCAATGCCTGTGATCGACCTTCCTCAAAGTTTAAAAGATGGCAGTAACCTGGAGTCAACATTCTCTGACTTGTATTCTTGCGAACACAAGCAAAAAATTCCAGAAACCATCGCCTACCCATTCCATTTTTCGTCTTTAGAAATGGTTTTTTTCTGTACTGAAAACACAGAAAATGAGAGTTTATAAAGTTAAAATTTTAATCACCTTGCCCAAAAGACAGAACTATTTGAATATGCATATGGTAGCTCAGGAATAGTCCGAGAATGTATAGTTCGAGATAACAAGATGGAAACCATTATACATAAACAAGTAAATTCCAGTAAATGTACCAAAAGTAGTGAACATATTATTAGAGTGGGAACTCGTTGTGTGATTCCCAGACTAACAGCGAGGAAAGATACACCGAGAAATAGACGGATACTGCAAGAGACCAATAGCTTGAAGAACAGAAAAACAGGAAGACCTCTTCTTTACCATGCACATAGTTACATCAGCCAACCAAATATGTCTGGGATACAGCGTGCCCGTTTTGATTTGTAGACTGCCAGTAAATGTACAGTTAACGCCAGAAAATGTTTTAACTGTTGTCGGTCCGATAAGCGTCGATTAATTCGGATATTCCACATAGACCACGTCACTGGCAGCGAAGCGTAATCAGGGCAAGCTATAGTCGAAATTTGAAAAACAAATTGCACTTCTACTAATTAATGATCTGTTATATCTGTAACAAGAGAGATTACGTTTCAATGCATTTTCTCTCACCAACGACGGCAAAACGCAAATAAGCGCGGTATTCACAGTCATACATTACCATCATTTGATAGAATACTTGTATCCTTAATCCCACGGTTTAGAGTATACTTCAACATGTTTAAATGCGAGAGAGTGCGCTAGTTACAATTAAAATAACAACTCCTTAAAGGCTTACATGCTTTTATGGAAGTCCACGAAACAATAATTGTTACGATGTACGGGGAGTTGAAAAAGAGATGGTAGATCTTTCATATCAGTAATGTAATTGGTGAAGTACTGCGCCGTATCAGATCAGTAATTACTTTTTTACTGAACGCACGAAATTTCTTATTGAAATTGTAAGCTGTATATTGTGCAAAAGAAATAAACCTTTCCCATGAGCAGTGAATAGAAAAGGCATGAACTTTCAAGCTAGGCACTGTGGACGTTCAATACCCACGTGAAATCTGGAGCGCATTATGATCTGTAATGATAAACAGATAAGTCACATACATACACTTATACGATTCACTCGCATATGAAACTGCGTTTTGCATAGCTACCATTTGAACACTGGGCTGTAAGTAATGATGCACCAAGAAAATGATCAATAGTTAATTAAGTGTTCGCTTTCTGCTTCTAGAGCTAAGCACTGCTCAAGAGAATGTCCACGAAGCATGTAGTCAGTAATTTTCAGCATGAAGGATAACATGAGCCATCAAAATCAACGCATAGTTTACGAATACTATTGCTATCTAATAATTCGGTAAGGATTTGAATGACTGTGCTGTAGCACATTTGGTAAAGAGCGATCGCCAAAATTTCAATCGTCGACTGACAGGCATCTGAAACATAATTTCGTGATAAGAGAAAACACTTATCTTTAACTCCTTTAGTTAGAAAATTAATTCAGTATTGGCGCACAATGATATTCAGGAGCTGTGGTTAAAATAGACAAGCTAAAGCAATTTGGTAGCGTGGCCGCAGCGACTCTATCACAGACAAAAAGAAAGGAATGACTTGATGTAAGACGGGAGTAATTCAGAAATAATTTCATTGAAAAATTAATAGTTATCGAGCGAATATAGCTGATTTACGTGCCCACAGGGTCTGTTTAAATGTCACAGTGAGTAGTAAGACTACTGTGTTTCAGGACACAACGTTTCATAACACAGCTCACCTTTTATATGTAAGGAAAGGACGATAGCTTTGAATATGCAGCACGATGGATTGAGAAGGTAACATACGTCACTACGATCAGATTCCATTTGGCTAAAATTGCTCAACCTGCACGTTTCCGTATCGCGATGCCGAAGAGCACTGTGGCAACCTTGAACCGGAATATTCGCGAATAAACTGTACTGAAATCTAGGATGATGTTTCGAGATAACCGAACCAAGTCACCTAAGCGTCATCACGGCAAGGAATTGAAATCTTTTAACCTAAGTGCCCCACCACTGAACAATCTCCTAACCAGTTCAGAACGACGACAGATACCAGAATACACCAAGATACAGAACTAGAATGGTGGATGCGAATTCAACCAAGCTCTACCTCATGGCTTCCAAACAGTACAAGTTTACCATGGCTAACAGGAAAAAGATACGAAGTTTTCTCAGTGTACATGCAAAGAAATTACTCAAATTGCTTATTTCGGTCAATCGAAGCTGACCACAGTAGAGATACATAAAGTATTTCAAAGATGACTGTCGCGATGTGCTAAGAACAAAATTTAGAGGGTAGAAATGAAACTACGGAAGGAACAGGCAACTTTCTGAAAGTATATCTGAATTAGCACCTACTGGTCTCTGACTAGAAATCAAAACATTCTCTGTCCCGATGTATAAAGGAACCACTTCTTAAATTCTATAAAAAAATCATGAGAAATGACGGCCATAGATTCATACCATACGAAGTACCTCTCGTTCTGTCATCGGCCCTGTGAAAGATGGTGGAAGAGCAGACGGAGGTCCAGGACACTCTTTATCCTTAAGGATGGGAGGCTGTCCCTAAAGGAAGGGTGAATTACTAGTGTCTAACTGCGTGATGACGCACTGTGTTAAAGAGACGTACTGTGTATCCACAGGATATACGACATGTAATTGATGATCTCCATGTAGGAAAAACATTCCGGATTAATCACTTGTTTGGATCTCCAGTAGGGGGCTGTCAAGGGGAAGCTGACCATGAGAAAAATACGGAACTATCAACGAAACGGTAGGAAAGTTAGGAAACCCTAAAAGGGAAATTCAAAGGCTTAATCTAGACATAGTAGGCGCGAAACAGGTATTACGGAAGTAGGAATCATTATGAACAGAAAGGCAGGGCAAAGAATGAGTTACTGTTAACAGTTCACTGGTACGGTTATTCTCATCAAATTTGGCAGCAAACCAACGCTGAAAACCGCAGTTCTGGTATACATGTCGACATCGCTAGCAGAAGATGAAGAGATAGAGAAAGTATATGACGATGTTGAACTAGTAATTCAGTATGTAAAGGGAGATGAAAATTTAATAATAATGGGGGACTGCAATGCCGTTCTAGGGCAACGGTAGAAGAAAGGCTTACGTGATAATATTGGCTTGGTAGTGGAATGAGCGAAAAGAAAAAAGTAATTGAGTTCTGCAATAAATTTCAAATGGTAATAGCTAATAATTTGTTCAAGAATCACAAGAGGAAGAGGTATACATAGCAAACGCTGGAGACTCAGGAAGATCCCAGATGGATTACATCTTGATAAGTCAGAGACTCCGAAATCAGATATTTAATTGTAAAGCGTACCCGAGAGCAGATATAGACACAGATCATAATTTAGTATAAGGAACGTTGGGTAACAAAATAATACCTCAGCCGATGGATGAAAGAAGAAAGTAGAAAAACGTTCAGGCATGCAGCAATGTAAATGACTTACGACTGAAATAAACAGGAACTGTGGGAAAGCGAAGTCGGAATCGCTCCAGGAAATGTGAGAAGGCGGAAAAACTTGATGTCGGAAGGACTGACTCATCATATAACAGCCAAAACAGCAGCCTTCGGTGCCATTATATTCAAGGGCAGTAACATTGGGAGTGCGATGGCTATTCCATAGTTAAATGCAGAGGAGAGAGCGGATTGGCGGGAAGAGTACATCGAAGGATTATGTGAATGGGAGGAATTGTCTGACGATGTCATAAAAGGAGAAGTTGGAGTCGATATGGAAGAGATAAGGGATATAATATTAGAGTCAAATTTTAAAAGAACTTTGGAAGACTTGAACTCGAATAAGGCAGAAGGCATAAATAACTTTCAATCGGATTTTCTAAAATCATTGGAGGAAGTGGTAACAAAACGGCTATTCAAGTGATGTGTTAAATTTATGAGAGTGGCAATATACCATCAGGATTTCGAGACGAAATCATCCAGGAATTCCGAAGATATCAATGTCAGGTAAGTGGGAGAACTATCGCATCATGTGCTTAACTGCCCAAGCACCCAAGTTACTGACACAGATAATATTGAGGATATGTAGATGATGATTAGTTTGGCTCTAGGAAAGATAGAGGCACCAGAGTGGCAGTTCTGCCACTGCGCTTAATAATATGACAGTGGATGCTAGACTGAATAAATTTCAAGACACTTTCGGGGGACTTGTCGACCTGGAAACGGCGATCAGCAATGTCAAATGGTGCAAGATTTTCGAAATTCTAAGAAAAATAAGGGTAAGCCATAAGGAATGACGGGTGATATACAACATGCACAGTAACGAAATTGACATAATAAGAGTGATTCGAAGACCTAGAACAGAACGCTTGGAGTAAGAAGTATGTAAGACAGAGATGCAGTCTTTCGCCACTACTATGAATCTCTAAATCAAAGAAGCGTTTACGTGAACAAAAGAAAGGTCCAAGAGTAGGATTACAATTCAAGATGAAAGTATATCGTTTTTTAGATTCGCTGATGACAGTGCTATCCCTAATCACTATGAAGAAGAATAACAGGTAATGTTTAATGGAACGAACAGCGTAAAGAGTACACAACATAGGCTGGAAGTAAATCGAATAAAGACGAAAATAAAGAGAAGTATCAGAAATGAAAACAGCGAGAAACTTACATTAGAACTGGGACTCACGAACTTCACTGTGTTAAGGAATTCTGCTATATAGGCAGCAAAATAAGTCATGATGGAAGGGGGACACACAAAGCTGAGTAACGCTATCAAAAGGGCTTTCCTCACCAAGAGAAGGCGATTAGTATGAAATATAGCTCTTAAAATGAGAAAGAACGTTCTGACAGCGTACGTTTGAAGCACTGAATTGCATGGTATTTAATCATGGATTGTGCGAAAATCAGTATAGAAGTGAATCGAAGCTTTTGAGATTTGGTGCTGCAGAGGAGTGTTGAAAATTAAGTGCACTGATTAGATAAGAAATGAGGAGGTTCTCTGCAGAATCAGCGATGAAAGAAATATATGTAAAATACTGTCATGAATAAAGGACACGTTAATAGGGTATATGCGAAGACATCAAGGAATAGCTTCCATGGTACTAAAGTGCGCGTCATTTATGTTGGCGGCCGAGTTTAGGTTCGTTCTGCGCATCTGACGTCACAAAACACAGTCAGCCAATGAACAGAGAACGACGTTGCCACATCTCGACTGCAGTCGAGAGCATGGATGAGTGTCTTCAGTTTTAGAAACGTTCAGTCATAAATAAAGTAACAGAACAAAAGCAATGTCTTGATAGCAGACATTCTTTTATAGAAAGTTTGGAAAACGCATTCTTTATACCAATTGCTTCATATTCTATTAATTAATTAAACTAAACAAGCAATAAGACTTCTAATTCAGGCGATAGCAAGGAAAGGTGTTCGTATCACTCTCACGAACCGCTTTTTCGCAATATAGAACAGCGGTAATTGTTTATTTCCTATTGTACTTCGACGAAGCGTGAGTAATTCATAGTCATACCAACAGTGTTTGTCAGTATTTTGCGTGACGTGTTATAGTCATCATAGCGTTATGTAGTCACTCATGAAGGGACGTAGTGAGTCGAGGTGCGTTAGCGTAACGGTTAAGGTGTTGCGATCCTATGCGAAAGGTTAGAGTTCAAACCTTGTGCAGTGCTTAATATTTTCATTATTTAAAAACAATATCGAAATGCCTTACTTCATGAATTATATTCGTTTGAATGCAATTTTTTGAAATTTCTAGTGCTTTGTCTCTTCATTAACCCTTTCGCTGCTGCAGACACGTGCTCGCCGCATTCCGCGCTGTGCGCGATTTTGTCATCACTGCACTACTCGCCTGTGCAGACACATGGTGTTCCCACTGCTTTGACACACTTATCATTCGATTTCACAAAAACTATTTGGCCCAAAAATTTGATTTTTACACGTCTTCTTGACTGATACCTTCCCCCCATAAATGACTTAATTTTGTTTCGATGTTCAACGCAGTTATTATGCAGCATTAAATGTAGTAAACCATTGCACGAAATTTTGAACACGATGTGTCTGCAAAGGTGAGCAGTGCAGTGACTAAATCGCGCACAGCGCGGAATGCAGGGAGCACGTCTTTGTAGCAGCGAAAGGGTTAATGCGGCCGTGGTGGCTTTACAGTTTACTTCATGAACTACGCGCTCCCCCCTAAACGTAAGCTTGCGAACTATGCTATACTATGGCGCTGCTTCTATTGGCGCGCGCGTCGTGTGCAACTGGCAACGCAGCAATCTCCCGCGTCTGGGCGGGCATGCGCGAGCCGCGAAGATAAAAGAATTGAACTATAGTGATAGTTGTTGAAGGTAAAAATTGTAGAGGAAGACGGAGATCGAGACACATTCAACAAATAATCGGAAAACTGCAAATAACTGGTAGAGCTATTGTAAGATGAATTTGTTGGCGCAGCAGAAAAATTGTTGGCACTCATATTACTGAAGATTTAAAAAAAAAAGAAAAGAAAAGAAAAGAAAGAAAGAGAGAGAGAAAAGTACTTCTAAAGCATCCGTTTCAGGAAATAGTTGCATAGCATAATTGTCAACATATAATTTCTCCAAAAAAGTTGCATGTTGTCCATAGTGATAAGTTGACCGATTGCGGTCTTTTATTTTCTATATTTTCATGATTCAACAACTCCAGCACTTCCCAGTCTCGTTACGCTTCGATCAGCAGTCTCTTTTTACCTTCTCTATGCCTCACAGCACAACAGAAACTAATGGGATCATTTGTCTAACTAAAGCAATTACCTTGTAAGGACCTGGTACGGCATAGGAAATTTTTTCAAAATATTATGTCATAAAATATAAAAATTAAAGTAACAAATATTTTTATTTCAAGCTGTCCGTGTCGTCCAACTCCTCAGACGTTCCCTACACATTTTTACTAATGCGTATGTTTAAAATTCTTTATTTGTGAATGGATACCTGAAGTTGCCTCTGAACTCGGTCTGCCTTCGATGTATGTGTCTGATTACAGAAATACTGTAATGAAAATGTATTGTTCAGAAGAGTATTGCAGTCCTCTGATCAGCATATGAATGGTACGCATCATGTCTGTTGCTGTCAGTCCCTATGTGATCTTCATGCATCACAGAATGGAACGCGGGTAGAGTCACCTGGCCAAACAGTTGCCACACTAATGTGAATTGGACGGTAGCAGAGGACAGACCTGGACTGGGATTACATGAGCAGAAGTGATAAAATCAACACTTGGGACAGTTGTCAAGGGTACTCTAAATCCGAGACTACTACAAGTAAACTAATGAAACGAGTACAGAAGCTGTTTCAAAGTTAGGGGAAGGCTGTGCAGTCAATACTCACTTTGTACGTAAACAGCTGCTGCTGACAAGCGAAGTGTACAATAATAATTTACAAGTAAAATAAAAGATTGATTGTAGGTTTATTGTTCAACTTGATTATCTATGGACAAAAATTACTGCAACAGAAATGTACAGTTACGTCACCATGAGGCAAGCGACGCAAACCATGAGGGTCTGCCGCCAAGACACAGGTACAACAGATCACAATATTTGCATTACTGGCAACCATTACTTCAAAGGGAGGAAGGAAGTTTAGCGCTTAACGCCCCATCGACAGCGCGGAGATTAGATATGGAGCACAAGCCCGGGTTATGCAAGATGAGGTAGGAAATCTGTCGTGTCCTTACAACGTAACAGAGCTACAGCAAGCGAGGTTTGGAGAAGGAGCTACAGCAAGCGAGGTTAAGAGAAATTCATGGAAGGGGTGGCCCCAGGTTATGACATCATTCATTATTTTGCCAAGTGATTCACCGTTATCAAAGACTTCTTTTAAAGCAACAAAAGTAAAACACATATTATCTTTTAGAAACGAGCAGTTCTTAAAACAGTTAGTGGAATGCTTTAAATTCAAAGGAGCACGATGGCTTAACCAATTTAACAACGATAGCAAAATGTTTAAGCAAATATGATACCTTAAATGTTCCAGGCTAACACGAGGCTTTTAAATTACATATACAAGATTTAACATGGTCATTTAAGAGACCTGACCAATTTAAATCAAAATTTTTGAGGGTCAAATGAAACAATGGGCTTAAAATTAGCGACAGGTAAAATGCACACATCAAAAACAGTTTTCCATTACTCCAGTTCCCAGAACTCCTGAAGATAGACGTTGACTGTGGATATTGTATCACAGACACAGTCCCTTTGACTGTTAAGAGATGTCACTAAACCTGCCCAAAGACGTAAACAACCATGCATGAGCAGCGCCCTTAGACGAAGGGGTCCGACAGCCCATCAGTTCCAGTCATTCCACCAGCGAGGAGGAACATGGCTTGTGTTGTCTGTAGTTCAACCATGCCTAGACGGTCAGTACCGCGGTTCGATCGCGTCGGCAGTGTTACATTGTCCCGGGAAGGGCTCTCAACAAGGGAAGTGTCCAGGCGTCTCGGAGTGAACCAAAGCGATGTTGTTCGGACATGGAGGAGACACAGAGGAACTGACGATGATATGACTCGCTCAGGCCGCCCAAAGTCTACTACTGCAGTGGATGACCGCTGCCTGCGGATACTGGAACCCTGACAGCAACGCCACCATGTTGAGTAATGCTTTTCGTGCAGCCACAGGACGTCGTGTTACAGCTCAAACTGTGCGCAATAGGCTACATGATGCGCAACTACACTCCCGGCGTCCATGGCGAGTGTCCATCTTTGCAACCAAGACACCATGCAGAGCAATACAGATGGGCCCAACAACATGCCAAATGGACCGCCCAGGATTGGCATCACGTTCTCTTCACCAACGAGTGTCGCATATGCCTTCAACCAGACAATCGTCACAGACGTGCTTGGAGCCAACCCGGTCAGGCTGAACACCTTAGACAGACTGTCCAGCGAGTGTAGCAAGGTGTAGGTTCCCTGCTGTTTTGCGGTGCCATTATGTGGGGCCGACATACGCCGCTGGTGGTCATGGAAGGCGCCGTAACGGCTGTACGATACGGGAATGGTATCCTCTGACCGATAGTGTAAGTATATCAGCAACATATTGGCGAGGCATTCATCTTCATGGACGACAATTCGCGCCTGCATCGTGTACATCTTGTGAATGACATGGCCAGCATGTTCTCCAGACATGACCCATATCGAACATGCCTGGTGTAGAGTTGACAAGGGCTGTTTATCGATGATGTGACCCACCAACCACTCTGAGGGATCTACGCCGAATCACCGTTGAGGATTGAGGCAATCTGGACCAACAGTGCCTCGATGAACTTGTGGATAGTATGCCACGACGAATACAGGCATGCATCAATGCAAGAGGACGTGCTACTGGGTACTAGATGTACCGGTGTGTAAAGCAATCTGCACCACTATCTCTGAAGGTCTCGGTGTATGGTGGTAGAACATGCACTGTGTGATTTTCGTGAACAATGAAAAGCGCAGAAATGATGTTTATGTTGATCTCTATTCCAATTTTCTGTACAGGTTCTGGAACTCTCGAAACCGAGGTGATACAAAGATTTTTTTGATGTATGTATTTAAACAAATTTAAATGTACAATCTAAGAGAATGGTTTTAAGTTGCGGACCAAAATTTAACCCCGTCCTTTAAGAGACTTGACAAATTTATAGTAAGGTTTTTAAGAGTCAAATGTAACAATGAGTATCACAAACTTAGTAAAAATGATTAAATAAATTTAAATGTCGCAAGCAAAGAGAACATTTTTTAAACTACAAACCGAATTTAACTTAAACCAAGGTTCTTAAAAGTCAAATGTAACAACGATTAGCACTATTTTTAAACAAATTTAAATGTCCCGAGCTAACAGAACGGTTTTAAATTACACACCAATATTTAACATGGTACTTTGAGAGAGCTGACAAATTCAAGCAAATACAAGGGCCAACACGTGGTCCGGCTGACTAGGGAAAACTTGATACAGCACCAGCACCAGAAGGATCCAAGCCGAAAGGCAAAAAACACGCAGACTTTGAAAAGATTTACGCCCACACGAACCAATGAAGACAAGGCTTAACTTAACCAGCAATCTCCAGGCCATAGAGCAGATTTACATAAGGTAACGGCAGTGGCGAATCCCAAATGCTGGAAAGTAACATCGTGCCGCCGGTATGCTCACTCTTGTCAAATCCGACCAGTTGCATGCACAGACCATAAGAACAGTACCTGATCATCAGCAAAACAACTGTCATGCGACAATTAGTGCAAGAATACACTTCCAGCAAATAGCTGCCTGAACAAGCAATCCAGAATAAGGTATAACAACAGCTGGCAAAGTGCAATTAGCAGACTAAGCTAAAAATTCAGGAATAGTAGAATATAAACGCAGGCAAGAACCAGTGATAGGTATAATAATATAACCAAGCTACAAAAATAGTTTAAATAGATTTAAAATAATTATATGCTTCCTTGGTTTTGTTACTCACATAACGGTCAAATACCAGTAAAAGGGACATGCAGATATAATCAGACTCCAAAATCAGGCAAGGTGTAAAGTGTCAAACAAATAACACACCTTATATTGAATTCCTGAGACAATTGTGGTTAAATCGATGTGTCACACGACATATTTATGTGAAATGTATGAATTTTATTGATAGACAAAGTGAAGCATAGCAACAAATTGACATTTTGTGAATATAAACAACAAAGAATCACAATAGTAATTCCACTTAAGTAATTTCCAGAACCTGAGCTACAAGACACAGTTCTGAGAGACAGAAAAATTTTATGACAGCACGTCGTCCCAAGCAGCTCCAACCCTCACCACAGGACACCTAGCAGACACAGTGCAATGCTGCAGCCGCTGCGTAGGCCGCCAGCGAAAGCAGCGCCTTTCACTGCTTTTAAAAGACGACCCTTCAGAAAGCATTTCTGCAGAAACATGGAAAGAGATCGCAAATAAACGTCAGAAGAAACCAAACTCAAAACACTGGTGACTCATTGTAGCCACCTGCATCAAACGTCGCATGAAAGAAAAAGCTGTTTATCTCAGTATTACGTAGCAGAAGTTTAATTCTGCCCTACGGAAGAAACGACGCCTGTGATGGGCTACAGAAAACTCTAGTGTGTGGAGCCATAACAAGTACGAACGCTCTGACTGGCGAGAAAGAAAATGGGTGGCCACCCCCTTTGATATAGACAAATTGCAGACAGAGTAATTGGCTTCCTCTCTTGCAGAGAATCGTCGAGTGTTTGAGCAAAGCGACTGGCGCTGCAACGAGACAACTGCGAGAGTCATTACGTGAACACTTGTTCAGAAGCTCGCCTTAACACGTAGGGAGTTAAACTGCAAAGCATGGAGAATCGCACCGAGCACCGACAGTTAACTCTTACGAGCGATTTGAGGGCAACAACGTACGCGCTATTCAAGCCAAATAGCATGCACCATGCCAGTTAACTTAGCCAGGAAATAAATAAGAGTCTCAGACTGGTATTTAACAGTCGAGAGAGATTTAGAATAGATTCTCAGATTCACAGTTCGCACCGTCAGCCGCCACTGCCGCTGCCGACGCAAGGTAATCACACACCCTTGCACCACACCAGCAACTGATATTCAATTGACACTCAGAACTGCTGTCGTCTCCATCTCTCCAAATCTTCGTACAGTCAACCATGACCTGTAGTTAAACATATTCACGATTGTCAGGCATAATTGCAACAGAAATGCAAGATGTCCGATCTAACAAAAAAGACTGATCAGTCACTGTAGAGTTATGAATTGTTGTAATTGTGTACGTTGTAAGTAGGCTGTTTATGTTTTCTTATTGGCAACGTTACGTAGCGCTCTGTATGAAAATCACTGGCTGTGCTGTGTGCAGTCTGTGGCTAGTTTGCATTGTTGTCTGCCATTGTAGTGTTGGGCAGTGGCAGCTGGATGTGAACAGCGCGTAGCGTTGCGCAGTTCGAGGCGAGCCGCCAGCAGTGGTGGATGTGGGGAGAGAGATGGCGGAGTTTTGTAATTTGTCATGAACTGCTATATATATTATGACTATTAAGGTAAATAATTGTTTGTTCTCTATTAATATCTTTCATATGCTAACTATCCCTATCAGTAGTTAGTGCCTTCCGTAGTTTGAATCTTTTATTTAGCTGGCAGTAGTGGCGCTCGCTGTATTGCAGTAGTTCGAGTAATGAAGATTTTTGTGAGGTAAGTGATTTCTGAAAGGTATAGGTTAAAGTTAGTCAGGGTCATTCTTTTGCAGGAATCTTTGATAGTCAGATTGCGTTGCGCTAAAAATATTGTGTGTCAGTTTAAGCACAGTCGTGTATAAATGTTCAAAGGGGACGTTTCAACTTCTTTTTGTTTGTCTTTACCTACCCCCATTTAATTTTAGCAACTTAATTGTGCATTCTAGCGTAACTGATATCTCTGGTCTCAATTGTATTTAATTTGTTTGTATATTTATAACCTCCAGTGATGGTCACCAACCATCTTACCATAAAAGAACCTTACACAGTTGTGAGCACCCAGTATCAATATTTTACCATCCTGTACATAATTTTGCTAACATTGCTGTGTTACGAAGGTATACTTGGGAAAAAATAGACCTTAATAAAGAAAATCTAAGATTTTCATTTTTGCTAACATGTAATTACACCTGAATCTGTACAGTAATTTCTGTTTGCGATAGTGTTTCTTCTACAGGGAGTGCAGTGGAACCAACGTTGAGATCACTGTCTGATTACATCACTGTCCGTACTTCTGCACTCTTCTAAACTCTGCATGCGTGAGATCGTATCTTCCTACCTTGCAGGCCCCTTTGTTCAACACCACATTCCTAAAACACTCACACATTGACCTTGCGCAGTTGTAGTAGGAAGACAGATCAGAACTAGTCTCACTCATGATAGATAATGGTCATCCTGCCAGAATGATAAAATATCATGGTGAGGTGGTCATCCTTATGTAATTACTAGGACAAAAAAATAATATCTTCTTAAAAATTATCGTAATAAATCTTTTTGCTGTATCAACCAATGGTAAATATTAGTGACTGATAAGTCAATAGGGAGATAGAGACGTACAATGCACTGAGAAATGTACGCAGTATCCCCAGAGTACAGTTGTAATGCCATTGTCAGCTTTAAGTTTTTGTTGAAAGTGCACAGGTGTCTGAAACAGCGTAGTTGATTTGGTTCCGTCCACGCTTGTAAGTGATGGTCGTGCAGTCGTGTTATTGTCTCAAGTGAATTAGAAACAGTAGAGATAGGCTGAATGATAGAAGTTTTATGAAACGAGTAAGGTCGTATGATCGCTCAATGAAGCGAGAAATAGATGAGGGGGTGCAGGACGTAAATACTGAGCAACAATTCGTCGTAAGCGGCGACCACAGGCGCGAAAGATGAGGAACGTCTCGAGTACCTAGAACCCATAGTACATGTAATAAGACGCCCCGAGTCGAAATGTGTCACCATATGGTTCACTGCAATCAGTTGCAGACAGACACGAGAATGTACACCTACAACGAAGCGCGTTGGAAGAAGAGGTAGTAGGAGCCATCAATTTGTTGGAAGTTCTCCAGCAATTAACGCACATCATAACGATAAAAAACAGATAAAACAACAGACACGTGAGCAGAATGCGGGTACAGCGAGACAACTGCTACAACAGACACGTGAGAAGAACGCAGAAACAACGAAACAACTGCGGGAAAATGGAGATCAAAGAACAATTACGTCACATTGAGGAAGAGGCAAAAGACTCCCAAGACGTGACAGAAAATTTAATAATAGGTCACACGCCATTAAGAACAGATATTGATAAGGTCCAAGTGGGTGTGCAGTCATTGCGGGATGACACCGAGACTGAAATAAAGACGTTGAGTGACGTCACACACACTGAAATTAAAACATTACGGGATGATACTCACGGTGAAACTGCAGTGATAACCAAACAGGTTAACCTAATTACACTCCAAGCAGCAGGCACAGCACAACAAATAGTTGAAGATAGTACCTTGCAAAACGCATCACGAAAGCGGTTCTCAAGAGACACGATACTCGTATCGTGAGAATAGAAGCAAAAACGAAGAATCAATTCGAAAAACTCGCAGAAGATCTGTTGCGAACGATACAAGAGCGAAATGATCAAGATCATACCTGCTCTGAATCGGTAACAACTTCCGAGGCAATAACGCTACCAGAAAGGCAAGAGTTTCACAAGGAATGTAAAAAGATTTCACGCAAATACAACTCCAATCACAGGCGGGGGAGAAATCACGCAATAACCGACCACCTGCGAAGCCACAGGCACGTTTCGAAACTCACGAAGAGCAGACGGCACCACCAAGACATCATGCAAGAATACGCGAAAGTTACAGTGGGCAATATCCAATGGATTTTCCATAACCTGAAACACTGACACGTGACATGACCGGGAACAGAAGCAGCGAGAACTCTCGAACTTCGTACAGTACTATGAAGAGGTACGACAACTATCATTTCCTCACTGTAAGGAAGTTGCCGGCCGTGGTGGCCATGCGGTTCTAGGCGCTGTAGTCCGGAACCGCGCGACTGCTACGGTCGCAGGTTCGAATTCTGCCTCGGGCATGGATGTGTGTGATGTCCTTAGGTTAGTTAGGTTTAAATAGTTCAAAGTTCTAGGGGACTGATGACCTCAGATGTTGAGTCCCATAGTGCTCAGAGCCATTTGAACCATTTGTAAGGAAGTTTCAGCATTTCCGTGAAGGAAACTCACTGCATCCACGAACCTTCACTGATCAGTTCAGAGTAGGACTACCAGAACATTGGACACTTGCGCACAAACTAGACTTTATATGTGCCTATTTTTCTGGAAGAGTAGCAAAAATGGTGCAAATCGTAGCAGCTACATGTCAATCATATGAAGATTTCAGACATAAGTTTCTCTCACGCTACTGGTCGAGTGAAGCGCAAAGTAGTGTGAAGAATGAACTACTACAAAATCCATACTACGAGAATTCCGAAGAGTATAGCCCTGTAATATTTTTCGAAGCAATGGCAAAGAAAAACCAGTGTTTGGACGTGCTATACAGCGATGGAGAATTGATTAAATTGTGTACCATGGAGCTGCCACTAAAATACCAACACTCTCTAGTAGGATGTGGAGGCAATGACATTGAAGCCTTCAACTGAATTTTGAGAGAACTAGAATCCATATTCTCGGAAGATGACGCAACAAAAACGTGAAACCCTTGTGAAAACGTGAATGAAAGACCGCGAAATGCGCCGGAGACCGCACGAAGGAATGTCAGCTATTACGAATCGCGCAAACAAGTCACAATAGATTCCAACAATAAAACGATTATCCACCCAGGAATGGCAATAATAACGGTAATCGCAATGGGTATTGGAGAACAAGCAGGCTGACAAATTACCATCAAAGAAACCGGTGTCACAAAGTCGAACAAAGACAGGAAGGACCGAAAGAAGGCGGGCAGATAAGGCTTTCAAACCCTGCATTATGATGAGGGTCACACCAAACTAAGGCCACATCCTCTTCCAAAACTCGTCGAAGAACGATGCTGCCCACCCAAATGTTTGCCAAGAAGCATCTCACAAAACTCCTTCAGCTTCGAGCAAAGACATTTGTCGCCAACATCAAGCAAAAACATTCATAGATATCGCGTGAAAATAGTGGTAGAACCAACACTGAAAAAGCTGCAACAAGCACAACAATTAACATGGGACTTCGATGTATTCGTAACTATTTGATACAACTTACATCTCTCTATACAGTATGTATAAGTGCCTGAAAACGAACTGTGTAACAGTCATTTCATAAACTTTGTTTCATGAGCAATGCAGGAGAAACCTATTTCAAAGAAATGTTTTATATACTTATAATGTTAAGTAGAATAATGTGCTTAAACAGGAAACTTGTTCATTTATGTTGTATCTTAAAGATAACATTTTTGTAAAGTTAATTTACTGTCTATGAGTGAACTATTTTAAAATTGTATTCATCCATAATTATCAATGCAACATTTCTTATTAACCACATTGTCTGTTTGAGTAATATTTTTAGAATAATATGTGTCTATGAATATTGTTTGTGACTAGAATATTTTTGGAATTTGTGTAAATCAATATAGAACCTTTTAAAATTTTGATATGAGTAGGATTTGCTAAAGAATTATTTTGATGCTTACGTTAGATGTTAGAATCATAATTTTTCAAAAACTAACAGCAAAATGTTTGGGATTATGTTTAAATTATTTAACTTTTTAAGCTGATTTTAAAATTAAGTGGTTGAGAAAATAGTATTAAAGGTTAAATGTAAGAGGCTCCTCATCTTTCATGTAAAACCTAAAATCAAAAATACACAAATTAATTTAAATCAACAAGAGAAAGAAATTGATATCAGTATAAAACTTATAGTCCTCATTTAAGGGAGACCATTAAATCAATAAAAATGTTAATCATGTTAAAAATTAACGTATAAAAACCAGTAGAATGAAAAAATTAGGAGTAGACCAAGTGGCTGACCAGTATTCAAAGCTTCAGAAAAATTATAATTTTTGACTGACATAGACAACGCCTCAACCATTGTCTAACTTCAGTGCAAAAATTATCTCGACAGGGTGGGGATATCTTAGGTGTGAAACAAATAACACACTTTACATTGAATTCCTGAAACAACGCTGATTAACTCGATATGTCACACGACAAAGTTATGTGAAAATGTATGAATTTTATTGATAGGCAAACCGAAATGTATAAACAAACCGAAAATCTGTGAATTAAAACAACCAGCACTAACAGTAGTAACTGCACTTAAGTAATTTCCCCAAACCGAGCTATCTGACGCGGTTCTGAAGGAAAGGACAATTTTATAATACTACACCGTCCCAGACAGCTGGAACCCTCGCCATGGGATACCTAGCACACACAATGAGAAGACGCGGCCACTGCGGAGGCCGCCGGCAAAAGGAGCCCTCGTCGCTTCTTTGAATGACGATCCTTCGGAAAGTTTTTCTGCAGGGCCATGGACATCTAGAGAAGCCCAAAACATTGGTGACTCATTGTAGCCACCTTTGTTAAAACTCACGTGAAAATACTGTTTATCTACATCTACATCCATACTCCGCAAGCCACATGACGGTGTGTGGCTGAGGGTACCTTGAGTACCTCTATCGGTTCTTGCTTCTATTCCAGTCTCGTATTGTTCGTGGAAAGAAAGATTGCCGGTATGCCTCTGTGTGGGCTCTAATCTCTCTGATTTTATCCTCATGGTCTCTTCGCGAGAGCGAGATATACGTAGCAGGGAGCAATATACTGCTTGACTCCTCGGTGAATGTATGTTCTCGAAACTTCAACGAAAGCCCATACTGAGCTATTGAGCGTCTCTCCTGCAGAGTTTTCCACTGGAGTTTGTCTATCATCTCCGTAACGCTTTCGCGATTACTAAGTGATCCTGTAACGAAGCGCGCTGCTCTCCATTGGATCTTCTCTATCTCTTCTATCAACGCTATCTGGTACGGATCCCACACCGATGAGCAATGTTCAAGCAGTGGGCGAACAAGTGTACTGTAACATACTTTCTTTTGTTTTCAGATTGCATTTCCTTAGGATTTTTCCAACGAAACTCAGCCTGGCATCAGTTTTACCGACGATCAACTTTATATGACCATTTCATTTTAAATCACTCCTAATGCGTACTCCCAGATAATGTATGGAATTAACTGCTTCCAGTTTCTGACCTGCTATATTGTAGGTAAATGATAAAGGATCTTCCTTTCTATGTATTCGCAGCACATTCCACTTGTCTACATTGAGATTCAATTGCCATTCCCTGCAACATGCGTCAATTCGTTGCAGATCCTCCTGCATTTCAGTACAATTTTCCATTGTTACAGCCTCTCGATATACCACAGCATCATCTGCAAAAAGCCTCAGTGAACCTTCGATGTTATCCACAAGGTCATTTTTGTATATTGTGAACAGCAAGGGTCCTACCACACTCCCCTGTGGCACATCTGAAATCACTCTTACTTCGGAAGACTTCTCTCCATTGAGAATGACATTCTGCGTTCTGCTAGCCAGTAACTCTTCAATCCAATCACACAATTGGCCTGATAGTCCATATGCTCTTACTTTGTTCATCAAACGAGTGTGGGGAACTGTACCGAATGCCTTGCGGAAGTCAAGAAACACGGCATCTACGTGGGAACCCGTGTCTATGGCCCTCTGAGTCTCGTGGACGAATAGCGCGAGCTGGGTTACACACGATCGTCTTTTTCCAAACCCATGCTGATTCCTACAGAGTAGACGTCTAGTCTCCAGAAAAGTCACTATACTCGAACATAATACGTGTTCCAAAATTCTACAACTGATCGATGTTAGAGATATAGGTATATAGTTTTGCATATCTGTTCGACGTCCTTTCTTGAAAACGGGGATGACCTGTGCCCTTTTCCAATCCTTTGGAACGCCACGCTCTTCTAGAGACCTACGGTACACCACTGCAAGAATTATTACGTAGCAGAACTTAAACGCTGCCCTACGAAACAAACAATGCCTGTGATAGGCTACATAAAACTCTAGTGGGTGGAGTTATAACAAATATGAACTTCCTGATTGGCCAAAAAGAAAACGGGTGGCCACCAACTTTGATATAGACAAATTGGAGACAAGGTAATTGACTTCCTCTCTTGCAGAAAATCGTCGAGTATTTGAGCAAGGCGACTCACGTCTCACTAAGAATTGCGAGAGTCATTATGTGAACGTTTGTTCATTGGCTCGTCTTAACTCTTAAGAAGTAAAACTGCAAAGTCTCCTAGTATGGAGAATCGTACCGAGCATTGATAGTTAACGCTGGCGAGAGATTTGAGGACGTCATACGCGCTATTCCAGCCAAATAGCGTGCGCGATGCCAATTGACTTAGCTAGGGAATAAATAGGAGTCTCGGCTTCACCGTAGACGTAGGACATGTATCAGACTTGTGTGCGCCATGCCTATTAGCTACGGAATAAATAGGAGTCTCAGCTTCACCGTAGACGTAGGACATGTATCAGACTGGTGTTTAACAGTTGAGAGAGATTTGGAATAGATTCTCAGATTCAAAACTCGCGCCGACAGCCACCACTGCCGCCTCTGACGCAAGGTAGTCGCACTTGCTGGCGCCACGCCAGGAAGTGATATTCAATTGACACTCATAACTGCTGTTGTATCTATCTCTCCGAATTTTTCTGCGTTCATCCATGACCTGTAGATAAACATATTCGCGATTGACAGGCTTAATTGCAACAGAAGCACGTAATGTCCGACGTAACGCAAAGGACTGATCAGTCACTTTAGAGTTATTAATTGTTTTATGGTTCTTTTTGATTGCTCTTTACCAAACCCCATGCAGTTTTGGGTAATTCCGTTGTGCATTTCAGGGTAATTGATATCTCTGGCCCCAATTGTATTTAATTTGTTTGTATATTTATCGACCCCCAGACATGGTCATCAACCAAGTTACCATTAAAGAACTTTATAATAGTTAGGAATTTTGATTCACAGTTGTGAACACCCAGTATCCATATTTTACCATCCTGTACGTAATTTTGCTAACATTGTTATGTCGTGAAGTCATAGTTAGAGAAAGAATAAACCTTACTAACGAAAATCTAAGATTTTCATTTTTTGCTAACATACAGTTACAAATGAATCCGTACGCTAATTTCTGTTAGCGATAACGTTTACTTTGTAGGGAGTGTAGTGGAACCTACATTGAGATCATTGTCTGATTGCATCACTGTCCGTACTGCTGCATTCTTCTGAAGTCTGCGTGCGTGAGATGGTATCTTCCTAACTTTCAGGCTGTAGCTTCAACACCAAATCCCTAAAACACTCACAGAGCGTCCTTGTGATACTGTGATAGGAAGGCAGATCAGAACCAGTCTCACCTGTGTTAGAAAGGAATCTCGCCCTACAACACCGAAGGGGGCCAACACGGAAAAATTCACAGCTCTCTGACAGCACACCTGGTATAATAGATCTAGTCACATCAAAGTCTAAAACGTAAGTAAAACAGCACATTAATCATAAATGTCGACAGCATCAGTAGCACTTGCGACCACCATCACATTCCCACCGCTTGCACCGACGAGTAACAATGTTAGCCATCTTTTCGGAAAGAAAAACACTATTAAGACCAAACAGTAAAAAGCTCTTACCACATCCAGAGATCACAGCTAACTTATTTTTTCATTAAAGTAACACAGAGCAGTCAGGGAACACAGAGATGGGCAGACTCAAAGAGTTTCTATAAGCGATACAGACCACACTAACGGCGGACCCAAACTTCCCATAAATCACATTGAAGAATCACCGCATAGGGCAGGGCAGTAACAACAGAGCGCGCTAATTCCGCCAAACTAGACCACACAGTACTGCTCGACAATTGGAAAGACATGCCCTTTCAGCACACATCGATCAGTTAATCATTATCAAAGTCGTTCCCCTTGCAAAGGTCCCTGAGAACCAGAGCGAATAGCTTGAGAAACCGATCACCGGCGGGTGACTGCGTGTTACAGCCACTCAGAATGCTCGAATCCAAAAAACATTAGTCTAATCGCTGAGTGTTGCTTACGAAGTTAATGATACTTGAGAACTTGTATTTATATTTTATTTACTTAAACTGATCTGATGATTGCCATCAGGCCCTGTCTAACATCGATCAGGGTTTCTCATATATTGTGCCTTTTTAAAATCTTAGTTACCTATGAAATAGCAATTTTAATATGACAAATAGTATTAAAATTCTTGAAACGTCTATTCTGTCAATGTGAGTAAGTAATACTAACGATGAACTAATAGAGTTAATATTGGCAGTACTTGTACTGCCGCTGCTGCTTCTGCTGCTGCCACTGATAATGATAATAGTAACAAAGGAATAATAATAACAATAATAACACTAATGGCAGTGGCCGACACAAAAATAATTCTTAGGTGTACAAAAAGGAGACCCCCGACCAGCTGGTTTAGTACTGAGATTCTCGATGCCCGTCTCCAGATTTATTGGTTTTACACTTAGATACATCAGCTCATCAGCATACATGTGTCACTTGCAGAAGAACAAAACTTCTGCTTTGGATCCAGCTACGAGACAGAGTCGATAATGTGGTGTCACCGCCAGACACCACACTTGCTAGGTGGTAGCTTTAAATCGGCCGCGGTCCATTAGTACAGGTCGGACCCGCGTGTCGCCACTGTCAGTGATCGCAGACCGAGCGCCACCACACGGCAGGTCTAGAGAGACTTACGAGCACTCGCCCCAGTTGTACGGACGACTTTGCTAGCGACTACACTGACTAAGCCTTTCTCTCATTTGCCGAGAGACAGTCAGAATAGCCTTCAGCTAAGTCCATGGCTACGACCTAGCAAGGCGCCATTAACCATATCTAGAGAGAGTCTCACTTGTATCATCAAGAATGCTGTATACAAATGATGGATTAAAGTTAAGTATTCCAGCAGCTACGTACTTTTCTTTATAGCATTCATTACGTATCCTGTTTCAGACCTAACGCCAGCCGGCGTGTGTAAACGCGTGCCTTTCGGTTACCCGTCACTGTGGACTGGCTGTCTTGTCAGTCCACAACAGATAACGTGATAGAAAAGCACATGGAACATATCATTGCTCGATTTATGAAAAGACAGATTCATGGAAGAAGATAGAGTCGATCAGATTAGTGAATAACCTGAGTAGATACAGGTTCTCAAATCATGCAGACAACGAAACTTAACAAGACTCACACAACGTCAAAATCTGGTAGTTGGAACGAAGACGCAGGACTTGTGCAGGTGGAAATGAGCGCTGACGTATGCGACTTGACATCACGGTCCACTATCGGCCACACCACCACTGAGTAGACTTGGCCACTGTTTCTATGTTTCGATACAGTGTATCGATACGTGGAACTGTTTCAGTGTTTCGAAACAGCTTATCGAAACATTACATTGTACTGTTTCATTTGTTTCGGAACAGTTACGTGTTTCAGTTTGCCCATCTCTACCACTGAGGACTTACATTCGGCTGCCCATGAGGTCGAGCGCTGCGACACAGGAAAAGTCTCCCCCCCCCCCCCAAAAAAAAAACCGTCTGCCGCCGCCACACAATACCGTGATTCACAGCTGGAAGGCGTGCGAGCGGCAGTATCAACAAACGGCATGCCTGGCATGTCTTGTGGCAAAGGACAAATGCGCGACTCGAACCAACACAGTCCGATTGCCAATCTGAGTAGTCCTTAACGTCCTGCGACAATCAGTTCTCAAGAAAACTTTAATTGTAAATCTTTTGTTGAAGTTCCTGAATAATGTAACGGCAATCGAACACCCATGTTCTAAGAACTAACAATATTTAGCTGCTTGCAGAAATGTCTATTTTACCAATGGCGACTTGTAGAGAAATTAATTTATGTCGATTCAGAGTCAACATAAGTAAACTGTTGTCTTGCTGGGAATGTGTGGACGATGATAAACACTGTTTGACCATTTACTCAGTTAGGCATACACTTGCTACAGCGTTATTTACTTATTCTGTAACTTCATACACTTGTGCTAGACATTTTTGGTAACGTGAAGTGAATCCTTCAACATGAATGAGGTGGCTTTCAATTTGTTTCTCTCTCATATAGGTACCAAGTATGTGATAAAGTTTATCACATAGACATTCACGTTCTACTCCTGTTATAACTGCTATAATATAAGTTCAAAATGGTTCAAATGGCTCTGAGCACTATGGGACCTAACATCTGAGGTCATCAGTCCCCTAGAACTTAGAACTACTTAAACCTAAGTAACCTAAGGACATCAAACACATCCATGCCCGAGGCAGGATTCGAACCTGCGACCGTAGCGGTCGCGCGGTATAATATAAGTATCGTTCTTAAATAGCAGACTATGTTTTATTTTTAACTGATGATCAAAAATGAAGTGAGTGGAGAAACATTACTTCGGATAACTCATGTCGCCATTGGGTGGCAGTCTTGTACCCATTTTAGCAGAAACGTAAATTTCTGTGGGTATGCGAAAAACTGAACGCCAAGCTGTTATTAATTATTACACAACATTTGGACGTGGGAGGTCAGGTGAGACGTCATACCAACAACACTTACTCATTCAGTACACCAGTGTCATAACAATTACATTTTATGATACTGAACAAAACTCACAGCAGAATTTTTAAAAGTAAATACAATGTTACTAATGATAATTCTCTCTCCCGTGATACGCACCCCATTCCAGTAAAAACAGCTACATATACAGTGAAGATTCAAAGAAACTGTCACACCTGTCTAATGTCGTGCAGGACTCCCGAGAGCACGCAGAAGTGCTGCAATACGACTACGCATTGACTCGACTAATGTCTGAAGTAGTGTTAAAGGGAACTGACACCATGAATCCTGCAGGGCTATCCATAAATCCGTAAGGGTACGAGGGGGTTGTGATCTCTTATGAACAGCACGTTGCAAGGCATGCCTAGTATGCTCAATAATGTTCATGCCTGGGGAGTTTGGTGGCCTGCAGAAGTGTTTAAACTCAAAACAGCGTCCCTGGAGCCTCTCTGTAGCAATTATGGACGTGTGGGGTGTGGCATTGTCCTGTTGGAATTACCCACGTCTGTCGGAATACACAATGGACATGAATGGATGCAGGTGATCAGACAGGATGCTTACGTACGTGTCACCTGTCAGACTCGTATCTAGACGTATCAGGTGTCCCATATCACTCCAACTGCACACGACCCAACATCATTACAGAGCCTCCACCAGCTTGAACAGTAGCCTGCTGCCATGCAGGATCCATGGATTCATGAGATCGTCTCCATACCCGTACACATCCATCCGCTCGATACAATTCGAAACGAGACTCGTCCGACCAGGCAACATGTTTGCAGTCATCAACAGTCCAATGTTGGTGTTGACGGGCCCAGGCGAGGCATAAAACAGTGTGTCGTGCAGTCAAGGGTACATAAGTGGGCCTTCGGCTCCGAAAGCCCAAATCGATGTTCTTTCGTTCAGTCGTTCGCACACTGACACTTGTTGATGGCCCAGCATTGAAATCTGCAGCAATTTCCTGAAGGGTTGAACGATTCTCTTCAGACGTCGTTTGTCCCGTTCTTGCAAGATCTTTTTCTAGCCACAGCGTTGTCGGAGATTTGATGTTATGCCGGATTCATGATACTCACAGTACACTTGTGAAATGGTCGCACGGAAAAATCCCTACTTCATCGCTACCTCGCTGATGCTGTATCCCATCGCTCGTGCGCCGTCTATAATTTCGTTCAAACTTGCTTAAATCTCGATAACCTGTCATTGCGACAGCAGTAACCGATCTAACAACTGCGCCAGATACTTGTTGTCTTACATAGGCGTTGCCGACCGTAGCGCCGTGTTCCGCCTGTTTACAATCTCTGTATTTGAACACGCATTCCTCCACCAGTTTCTTTGTTACTTGAGTGTAGATCATAAAAAATTGTCATTTAACACACTGAATATCATACGTGCATCAAATAAATGTGGCATCCCAAATTTTCGGAATTTGTAATAAAAATGTTCGCAGCAGAGATTTGAATGGACGCCATGCAGATCGACTGTCTTCAGTCGTCTTAAAGAATTACCAGCTTTGTCTCAGAACCTAGAAAGTGGAAATGGTAAAGAGAACCTGAAAAGTGAAAATAGGAGATAGAATTATTTCGATAAATTAATTGAATTTCAGTTTAAAACTTTATTTTTAAGAACTCGTAAAATACACTCCTAGAAATGGAAAAAAGATCACATTGACACCGGTGTGTCAGACCCACCATACTTGCTCCGGACACTGCGAGAGGGCTGTACAAGCAATGATCACACGCACGGCACAGCGGACACACCAGGAACCGCGGTGTTGGCCGTCGAATGGCGCTAGCTGCGCAGCATTTGTGCACCGCCGCCGTCAGTGTCAGCCAGTTTGCCGTGGCATACGGTGCTCCATCGCAGTCTTTAACACTGGTAGCATGCCGCGACAGCGTGGACGTGGAGCGTAGGATCCTACGCAGTGCCGTAGGGGACCGCACCGCCACTTCCCAGCAAATTAGGGACACTGTTGCTCCTGGGGTATCGGCGAGGACCATTCGCAGCCCGCATCTCGTGGTCGTGCGGTAGCGTTCTCGCTTCCCACGCCCGGGTTCCCGGGTTCGATTCCCGGCGGGGTCATGGATTTTCTCTGCCTCGTGATGGCTGGGTGTTGTGTGCTGTCCTTAGGTTAGTTAGGTTTAAGTAGTTCTAAGTTCTAGGGGACTGATGACCATAGATGTTAAGTCCCATAGTGCTCAGAGCCAGCCAGCCATTCGCAACCGTCTCCATGAAGCTGGGCTACGGTCCCGCACACCGTTAGGCCGTCTTCCGCTCACGCCCCAACATCGTGCAGCCCGCCTCCAGTGGTGTCGCGACAGGCGTGAATGGAGGGACGAATGGAGACGTGTCGTCTTCAGCGATGAGAGTCGCTTCTGCCTTGGTGCCAATGATGGTCGTATGCGTGTTTGACGCCGTGCAGGTGAGCGCCACAATCAGGACTGCATACGACCGAGGCACACAGGGCCAACACCCAGCATCATGGTGTGGGGAGCGATCTCCTGCACTGGCCGTACACCACTGGTGATCGTCGAGGGGACACTGAATAGTGCACGGTACATCCAAACCGTCATCGAACCCATCGTTCTACCATTCCTAGACCGGCAAGGGAACTTGCTGTTCCAACAGGACAATGCACGTCCGCATGTATCCCGTGCCACCCAACGTGCTCTAGAAGGTGTAAGTCAACTACCCTGGCCAGCAAGATCTCCGGATCTGTCCCCCATTGAGCATGTTTGGGACTGGATGAAGCGTCGTCTCACGCGGTGTGCACGTGCAGCACGAACGCTGGTGCAACTGAGGCGCCAGGTGGAAATGGCATGGCAAGCCGTTCCACAGGACTACATCCAGCATTTCTACGATCGTCTCCATGGGAGAATAGCAGCCTGCATTGCTGCGAAAGGTGGATATACACTGTACTAGTGCCGACATTGTGCATGCTCTGTTGCCTGTGTCTATGTGCCTGTGGTTCTGTCAGTGTGATCATGTGATGTATCTGACCCCAGGAATGTGTCAATAAAGTTTCCCCTTCCTGGGACAATGAATTCACGGTGTTCTTATGTCAATTTCCAGGTGTGTATTTATATAAAAACTTATACATTGCCAATTAGAAGTACTATTAATAAAAGCTAAAGTGGAAATTATTGGCACTTTGTCTTCAGAAATGCATGACAGCATATCCAAAAGCATGTTCTAACAAATCCAGACTTCGTGTTTCAATTGTAGTTGATAATTGCAAGAAAGTTATAAATTACCGACCGTGGACGCTGAACGGCATACGTAGAAGCTACGAGTCGAGGTTGCGAGAACAGTTTGAACAAGCGTGGCCGCTCGAAAAGAAGTCCGTACTGAACTGGAATTAGGAATTAGTGGCTACTCGAAAGAGGACGAGACTGGCCTAAGAGGAACGAGGAGGCAACGAGACCAACCTGAAGTGAAAGCTGTGCGACTATTCCTTAGTAGCTGTTACTCGCTCCTTCCGCTCAATTCAGTGAACCGTGACTTTGAATCTGTTCCGCCGCGATCGACCCATATCTACAGTCTACCAAAGTAGCACTGGCCTGTCTACATCGCTAACTCATGATTCTACTAAATTTTTAATCTCTACATTTTTCCGGTGCGTGTTGGTTACACAGATTGACCCATTTAGTGACGCTAAATCAGTTTCAAAGGATTTTACTTTCTCTCCTTGATTCGCGATCTGTCAGTGCATTTCCCCCAGGGAGTTGGTCACCGAAGAACAAGGAATCACTTACTGATCTAATCACGTATTAACATTGTCATTCTTACTGGTTACTATTTAAAACTGCTTGTTAAACTATCCAGTTCTGTTCCATGTTCCTGAACCATTCTGTTGTCACTGGGTTTAGCCTAAATACTCATGTCCTTTTTCATTAATATTTTAACATGATATTTCCCTGCCTTATCTAAAGAGACATATACGCAGAAACGTTGGTGTCAGTGGTGTATTGTCTCAGATAGCTGTTTGGCCTAGCTTGGTGCGTGGCTTGTCTTGTGGAATGTTCTTTGGTTAGCAGTGCCCAGTCAAATGGTTTGCAACCATAATTCGTTCTGAAATCCTGTCACCAGTACCGCAGCTCTTTGTATGTTTTGCATACAGTTTCGCTCTGGTCTTGGTCTTACTCAGTCATTCAGCTGCAGATTCCTTTTTAACGTCATCCTGCTGCAAACATGTTGATAAGATCGTTACGTGATATTGGTTTACGCAATTCATTGCAAATGTAATGATCTGCATTCTTGTGGAACGAGCGTGCTTTTCCAATGTCGTGGTTAGGTAAGGTAAATCTCTTGCTATTACTTTGCTTTCCAACAGAAAATTTAACTTTGTTCTTTGTAGACGAGTTCGGGTTACATATTCCTATGGACCGGAATATCCGTACACGCTGTTGCCATCTATGATCGTAATAAATGCCCTCCCACTCATTAACAAGTCAGCACGATAGTTTCATAAAATTATTTTCGTGTATTCTGTACATTTATTTATCTCTTTTGTGCTCATTATGAATGAGGAGGTTCAAAGTAGAACCGGATATTTTGTAAACCTATTGGTTTTCTAATACAGCAAGTTATATACAAATCTCGTATTGATCTCCCATTTCTTCTAGATAATGTCTGCGCTTTTTAGTAGCGATTGGCTTATGTAAGCCTAAGCCCTCGTCAGATGACCCATGAATTCGAACGTCAATGTTGAGTGCAGCCGAGCTTTTGATGTAATAGATTGGAAAAAGCACACCGTGGAGATTTTCCCAATGTGCAGAACAATATCTGGCATTCCATATACTCTGGAAGCACATTTTGACGTAGACCAGTGAGATGAAAGAACTCCAAAGACGTTACATGCAGGTCATCTCTCTTCTCAGTATAGAGTACAGAGACACGATACTGGATTTAGTGGAAACCCATATTTGGTGCGTTTTATATAATAATTTACGTCCTTTGAATATGTGCCAGTTCAAAGCACAGGCACACAGAGAATCTACCGAAACGCGTCGGTTTTTGGCACGACTTAAGAAAATTATGGGAAAGGTCATACTGGTGGTTGCAAAATTTTCGTTGTTATAAGTTATGAATGTGTATCGTTTCAAGGCATCGTCACGTTGAAGATCCATTTAAAACTTGTTGTTCTTGGTATGATTTATTATAATTATATGTAGTTCATAAAATATCGACTATTAAGGCCGTGAGGACTATATGAAATATATTCGCATTTTTGGGGGAAATTCAGCGTGGTGGAGTGAATATCGACACGGAATTATGGAATGGTGTGTGTGGAAGGAAGTAGGTTTGCGTCTCACTGAACGCCGAAATAAGAAGAAGAAATCACCTTCACGTTTTCTATAAGGTTTTGGACCTTTCTTATTAAATGAATAGAAGTATTCAATGTGTAAGTAGGCTGTTTATGTTTTCTTATTGGCAAAGTTACGTAGCGTTCTGTATGAAAATCACTGGTTGTGATGTGTGCAGTCTGTGGCTAGTTTGCATTGTTGTCTGCCATTGTAGTGTTGGGCAGCGGCAGCTGGATGTGAACAGCGCGTAGCGTTGTGCAGTTGGAGGTGAGCCGTCAGCAGTGGTGGATGGGAGGAGAGAGATGGTGGAGTTTTGAAATTTGTAATACTGGATATCATGAACTGCTATATACATTATGACTATTAAGGTAAATACATTGTTTGTTCTCTAAAGGGGGGTACATGCTTACTTTGTGTACCATGTGCATGGCAAGCACAAGGAGCCCTAGCTAATATGGTATTTGCTTATACAACTTTACACATCGGTACCATATTTCTCCAACACAGAATTACAGAGCTATCTGATTATTTAACAGAGAAACAATTTTTTTTTTTTGTCAGTGACATGTTTACGTAATTACACAGTTGGATAACTTCACACTTATTAAATTGTATTTTGTCTGTACTTTGTGAACTGTTCATATTTTTTCGGAACCATTGTGATACTATGAGAGCTTTCAATGATATATTTGGTATGGGATCATGATTTTTAAAGTACGTTTGAGGTAGATGACACTATTGAAATGAGCAGAGAATTTTTTTTAGGTTTTAACATTATTGCAGAAAGCTATGACGTTTATGAGATTTGACTGAGGTGTTATGTTGTTATTTTTACGATGACGATGTGTGTTATGCTGTTGAGGTATGTTTATGATCAATAAGATGATGCTACCGTATATGAAGAATTTGATTATGCTACATATTTATTTTGATGAAATATTGAAGAAGTGTCGACGAATATGTATATGAATAATGAGTAGTGGTTAGGGACTCTGATTTGTGGAAAAGGATGTTGGAAACCAAGAATCGTACTTTAAGAGTTATGAAATGTGTGTAAATGCGCGAATGTATCACAATGCCGATGAAAACTTTTTGAACACTGTTGTATTCATAGGATTTTGTTTCTACACATTTGCAACACAAATTCTCAACCTGTGAATTTTTTTATATGTGACAGTCACTGTAGCAGAAACTGCTGTCGTAAATATTTCGGTAAGAAAGTTAAGTGACCACCTTCATGTAATTCATTATGGGCACCCAGCTGTGTGACAGACACCCGGAAAAAAAGCCATTAGTGTGTGCCTTTCAGCGGCACAGGTGGAGAAAAGAAAAGGGGCCATTATCCTCGCTATTGACATTCCTTTGTAGAAAGCATCGCAAATACGACACACTCATTACTTGGAAACATTATCGTACTTTGTGCTACTTACTGAAATGCTTATGAACTGATGGGAAATATTCTTACATCTGCACACCTGATTATGACAAGTGTCTTTCTACGAGAGTTGAGAGAGTTTCTACTTACTTATGAAATGCCGCATGACTATTGAATTATATTTTTATGCTTCGCTTTAGATAGTTGCTTATTTCATTTGATATCTGGTTTCCAGCTGTGTTACAGCATTGGTTTTATGAAATAAAATTAAATGCATTTGCTAATGTGAAAACTTTCTGTCAACAGATCTATTAAATAATAATTTTATGATCCACATTCTTCGAAAAAGGAGCACTTGGAATGGAAAGAACAAATATAAGAGATTAATAACAGTAACTTCATACATAATTTTCTTTTCAACTACTTGGTATTTTTTTTGGTAGAATAACTTGTTGTGGTGCACCACTTTAATTACATAGACATTAAGATGTGAATAGACATTTCCCTTATCTGCATTGTCTTTAGTGTACTATTTTTACTGCTTGAGCTTTGTCATGTTTAGGTAAAAGTAATAGCATTTGCTGCTGCTGTTTGCCTGGCATAATGTTACTGAATTTGACTTTGTATTACTCTGTTAAGCTAGTTTTACTACTGATTTATTTTTCTTGTTGCTGCACATTGGCTCATATTAGTTGTAATGTTGCATTGCTTGGTAATTTAGATTTACTGTAGCTTGCTTTGCAATTTTCCGTTTTTTTTGTCATTGCCGTTTGTGTTAATTGTTTTGTGCTGCTGCATTGCCTCGTCCCTTAGTTTAGCATCTGAGCTCAGTAGATTTAAGTTAGCTTAAGAGGGGGTAGCCTATAAGAGAATGAGTTGCGATGAATTTGAAGAAATGCACTGAGAGGTTATACGAGAAAAGTACAGAAAGCAGGTATAGATAGGACTTTTTGGGAATAATGAAGAACGAAGGGAGATCTTCAAGAAGTGAAGAAAGTTTTGTTTGCAAAGTACTGCAGTAAAACAAACCCTGTCCTTTCCTTGTGTTATCCCACTATGTGTTTGTGTACCCTTGTGTATGTTCTTCCTGTCTTTATGTGTTTATCTGATGAGAGTTACATTGTAGAATTTTTCTGATAATATGTTATTTTCTTTGTAAAGATGTTTAGACATTATTTATTCGGTTCTGTTTTAATGCTCATGTATGAAGTTGATGTTTCAAAATTTATTCTGATCTTTTATGTGTCTACTTATCTCATAATTCCTGTAACACTGATGTATATGTTTATTTCTATTCTTTTGTAAAGCCTGTACTACTACAAATGTTATCTGTATTGTTATGTTCTTTAATGATGTATTTTGTACCTTTGTTATTGTATTCTCATGTTATAAAATTGTAATTGACACCAGTTCATCAAATTAAGTAACTTGTAAGTTCCATTTCACTGCACACATTTCTGTTGGTCATACTATATGGACAATATGTGAGAAGTAGGGACTGTTAGTGTTTGCATGTGTGTTAATAATTCAGCAAGGGACTGGATAACAGCATTGCTGGTTCTAAGGACATTTCCAAAAAGTTTGTGAGTGCACAAGTAGTGGTTATGGACTTGCTATATTATCTGCAAGACTCTTCAATGTTGATTGTGCACCTGCACAGTCACAACAGATGGCTGCTGGCCATCTTCTACAAGGACTGCAGTGGGTCTGCATCTTTGATGACCCACCAGTACCATTATCTCTACAAGGACTACAGTGGGTTTGCATCTTTGCTGACTCACCAGTACCATTATTTCTACAAGGACTGCAGTGGGTCTGCACCTCTGGTGGCCCACCAATACCGTAATCTCTACGAGGACTACAGTGGGTCTGCTCTGTGATGACCTACCTACCAATATTCTTCAAAACGTCGAATGACTCTGCTGTGGGTTTGCTCTGTTGTGGCCCATTACCTGTCAGCATGTCAAGAGTCAGTACTGTCTTTCCGTTGGAAGGACAACACTACTTCTTCAAGACTGCATGGAAATCCACTACTTCTGTGTGCATTGTCTTTTACTGCTCAGACTTTGAGAAAAGAAACGGCAGTTTTACTGTGATGAATGATCAGGACTGTCTTAATGGACTGTGAGAAAATTTTAGCTTTTTACCAACATTGTATTAATAAGTGTGTGCATTTCATTTCTTTGTAATTGTAATTATGAAAAATTTTTTCGAATCTGTATTGGCCACTGCCCAAAACAATTTGTAAAATTTTTTGTGGGGAGCATGGGGGCTATGTAAGTAGGCTGTTTATGTTTTCTTATTGGCAACGTTACGTAGCGCTCTGTATGAAAATCACTGGCTGTGCTGTGTGCAGTCTGTGGCTAGTTTGCATTGTTGTCTGCCATTGTAGTGTTGGGCAGCTGGATGTTAACAGCGCGTAGCGTTGGACAGTTGGAGGTGAGGCGTCAGCAGTGGTGGATGTGAAGAGAGAGATGGCGGAGTTTTGAAATTTGTAATACTGGATATCATGAACTGCTATATACATTACTATTAAGGTAAATACATTGTTTGCTCTCTATTAAAATCTTTCACTTGCTAACTATGCCTGTCAGTAGTTAGTGCCTTCCGTAGTTTGAATATTTTATTTAGCTGGCAGTAGTGACGCTCGCTGTATTGCAGTAGTTCGAGTAACGAAGATTTTTGAGAGGTAAGTGATTTGTGAAAGGTATAGGTTAGTGTTAGTCAGGGCCATTCTTTTGTAGGGATTATTACAAGTCAGATTGCGTTGCGCTAAAAAAATATTGTGTGTCAGTTTAAGCACAGTCATGTATAATTTTTCGAAAGGGGACGTTTCAAATGTTAAGTCAATGTAAGTGTGCTCCCTCACAGGAGAGTTTTGTCCCCTTAATAAACAAGAGAGTTTGCACTACTTGCAGTAAGGTTCCTGCACACTCTTGTTGAAAGTCTTGTACTCGTATTTCAAACGTCCTAAAAATTCTGTCAGTGGACGGAATCAGTGATCAACTGAGAATGACCTTTGAGCGTCACTAAAAAGTGACAATAACGAAATAATTTTTGTCTTCTGTGGAAGACTGTTGCAAATTTGTGTCGCACTATTTGTAATGTGTTTTTGCCTTGTATTACGCTCGTCGATAATGAAGTGTTTATTTTTTGTGTGTTCTGCAGACAGAAAAACATGACTAGCATACGGACAAGGGAGGAAATGTGCATTTTAACAGAGGAAACATAGCACATTTTACCCCCTTCCATTTCGTAATCAAATCGTGTGATTTTCGAGCTAGAAACAGCCGACAGTCAGCCGCTGGAGCACGCTGCCTTCGCGTATACCACGTTGTGTCACACCCTATGCACGAGCCGTGTCGCTTCTGAACGGTCAGCAGGGCGGTGCAGATGAAGCCAGCGCTGCACGTCGAATACCACGGCTCTTGTGAAGCCATCTTCACGGTCCCCAACAGGCCACACAGTCCTTTCATACTCCGTTTAACTGCGCCGTCACCCAAAACATCTTGCACATTCTACTATTCTAGGGATATTACCACATATTATGTGATTTTCCCGTAGTTCTGGGCAAGCATTCGCACAGCAAACTATTGCTAAATGCAGCAGAGCAGCTAGCACACGGTTCACGATCAGTACTGAGAGGAGAGCTCTTTTTTTATGCTCAGAGTTCAGAGTCTTTGCATTTAAGTGTGGTTTCAGGTTGTAAAAAGTGCATGAACATGTGCATTGCATGGAGAACGTGTGTAAGGGGATTTCAGATTCACTGAGATTTACAAAACCTTCCCACTGTCTCAATCTCACTTATTCCCCTTGCAGTACTAACAAGTCGTTTATTTCTGAAACTCACTAGGCGGTTCTTCCATGTGCTTGATAACGTTCACTGTTCTCGAAAATGGCTCAAATGGCTCTGAGCACAGGGACTTAACATCTGAGGTCATCAGTCCCCTAGAACGTAGAACTACTTAAACCTAAGTAACCCAGGGACATCACACATATCCATGCCTGAGGCAGGATTCGAACCTGCGACCATAGCAGTCGCACGGTTCCAGACTGAAGCGCCTAGAACCGCTCGGTCACACCGTCGGCTTGACTGTTGTCGCGATATACATTATAGTAAGATGCGTTTCCACTAGGGCGTAACAGAAAGGAAGCTACAATCAGTTTTTTTATAGTTAATATTAAACACTTTTGTACCATTAACATCGACAAGATACCAGACAAAGGCATCTGAGAAATGCTGGCGCATAACCTCTAGTGCACAGCTGGCAGCGGGCGGTGTATAACCCTCACTATACCACGGGGGTGACGGGTGGTGTACTTTACGCCAACCTTTGGGAATTATTATTATCCAGTCACTTACTTAATATTTTGAAATTTTGAAAAAAACATTTGTTGTTTTCAGTGAATTCTTCTATCAGGCTGCTTTAATGTTATAATTTTATCAGTTAAATTCAACCCAAAAATTTAAGTCTCTGTAGTAGATGTCACTTTCCCTAACGAACGTCGTATTCAGTATTTCACATCGCATCAATGCCTTTTACAAAGGTATGCTGACAGTGAAAATCAACAACAATTACCGAAATTTTCACTTTAGATTTTTTTTGTAACTGTCAAAGTCGGTAGTACATTTTACTGACAGTGCATTGATATTGCTAAGTGTGTGCTGAATGGTAATTTTAGGTTGCGGACCCTACTTACGAATAAGCAGCATTTTAAAAAGTCTGTTGTTAATATTATTCAACAACAAACAACGAATTTTTTATTGAACATAAGACACCCCTGCCCCAGTCGCCTTTGGTAATGTGTGTTACGGAAAATGCTTCGGTGTTGCTAAGGTTAAGTACAGATTAGGCTGCTCCAGCTCTACTTCCAGTCGGCTGGTAGGCAGTGAGGCAGCCGGGTTGCAGCGTACGCTTCGTACTGCCCAGGCCCGTGGGCGAGACCCACCTGGCGGATAGCCTATATTAGCTGCGGCTGGTCGCGAGTGAGGTGACGGGAGCTCCCCAGTAGCCGGGACACACGGCGCAGCATTGGAACAGCCTATCTTACACGCAGGAGGAGTACCTCCACCGTCATTGCATCAGAACTGGTGCGGACGTGAGGCCCCAGAGTCAACGTGGTTATTGGCAGATAGGTCACCTCAGTTCGTTTCGTCGGCACGGCCTTCATTCGTAACGACATGTGCCCTGTGTGCATCCGTCATGTTCACCTCGATGCGAGAATTATCGCACAATCATCTTAACAGCTCATGTAGCAAAGATGCTGATAACAATAATATACAGAACAATGGAAAAGAAAATTGAGATCCGTTAGATAACGATCAGTTTCGCTTGAGGAAAGGTAAGCATCAGAGAAACAATCCTGACGTTGTGGTTTATATTCGAAGCAAGACTGAAGGAAAATCAGGACACTTTCGTAGGGTTTCCTTTTTTTTTGGGAGGGGGGTGGGGGCGGTCATCAGTCTTCTGACCGGTTTGACGCCACCATTTCCTCTCCTGTGTCAACCTATCCATCTCAGAGTAGTACTTGCAACCTACATCCCCAAATTATTTGCTGGATGTATTCCAATCTGTTTTTCTCTACAGTTCTTTCCCTCTACAGCTCCCTCTAGTACCATAGAAGTCATTTCCTCATACTATAATATATGTCCTATCTTTCTGTCCCTTCTCCTTATCACTGTTTTTCACATATTCCTATCCTCTCCAATTCTGCGCAAAAGGGTGTACGACAATGATGTACACTTCTGCCTCTGTTGTTCAGTCTATACGTCGAAGAAGCAACGACGGAATTAACAGAAAGGTTCTAAATGAGATTAAATTTCAAAGTAATAGTATATCATTGTTAAGATTTGCTGATGGCACTGCTGTCTTCAGTGAAAGTGGAGAAGGGTTACAAGACCTACTGAGTGGAATGAACAGTCTAATGAGTACAGCATACGGGTTGAGATTAAATCGAAGAAAGACGAAAGTAATGAGAAGTAGCAGAAATGAGAACAGCGAGAAACTTATCATCATAATAGGTGAACACGAAAGTAAATAGCAGAAATGAGAACAGTAAGAAACGTAACATCATAATTGATGAACACGAAGTAGACTAACTTAAGAAATTCTGTTACATAGGCAGCAAAATGATGCATGACGGAAAGAGCAAGGAGGACATAAAATACGTACTAGCAATGACAGAAAGGGTATTCCTGATAAGAGAAGTCTGCTGGTATCATGCATAGGTCTCAATTGAAGAAGCAATTTCTGAAAATGTTCGATTGGAGTGCAGCATTGTAAGATAGTGAGACACAAACAGTGGGAAAACCGGACGATAGCAGAATAGAAGCATTTGAGATGTGGTGCTACAGAAGAATGCTGAAAATTAAGTGGACTGATAAAGTAAGGAATATTGAGGTTCTCTACAGAGTCGGCGAGTAATGTAACATATGGAAAGCACTGTCAAGAAGAAGGACCGTGAGCATCTGTTAAGAGATCGGTGAGTTATTTCCATGGTAATAGAGAGTAAAAACTGTACTGAGAGACAGAGATTTGGAAACGTACAGCAAATAATTGAGGAAGTAGCTTGCAGCTGATACTCTGAGATGCCAAGCCAGGTCAGGTGGATACAATATTTCGTAACTACTCACAAACCTTTGACGCTTCACCACACATACACTTCTCATCGTAAGTACAGTCGTATGGGTATAAAGCAAAGTTTTTGACTAAATCATCATCAGAAGTAGATTTTCTGACGTTTCGCAGGAAATTGTGTTGGGACACTTGCTGTTACTGCTGTATATTAATGAGAGTGCAGGTAACAAATTTAATAACGTCGGATGTTTTTCAATTGATGTGGTCATCTCTAATAAAGTAGTGTCTGAAGAAAACTGCACATGTATTCAGTCGGCTCTTGATAATATTACAAAGTAGTGAAGAACAAGAGATCTTACAGTAATTATTCTTAAACGTAGCATTTTGTCCTTCGAAAAGGTAGTAGCCTAGACCTAGAACATCAGTGGTCCACAGTGGAGTTCCGCCCGAGCAAGCGAGGCGAGCGGACCGCTGCACCGGTACAAAGGCGAAAGGGGAGTACTCGCGAAGAAGTGTATTAGCGAATACAGCAAATTGTCGCGTTCTTATCACATTGAAGCAAATTGTCACGTCTCTCTACCCCACAGCATGGGCAAAAAGGCCGAGCAGAAGAAAGCCGCTACAATGAAGGGGCCCTCGGTCGCGCAGCTCAGGGACACTATCGACAGACCCATAAAGAATTGCGAAGATGAGTCGCAGTCTGCCCGCCCTTTGTATGCTGAGTGCAGAGGCATCCGGTGGAGAGCGCTGTTTGACGCGATGTCCAGTTGCCCAAGGCCCGAAGTGACCTGGGAGTTTGTTGACCCAGACACTGATCTGTGTCCAAGCAGCGAGCACGGCCGACCAAAGTTGTGGCCGCATCTATTGCCATGGGAGAAAACGACTCCGCAGACAAGACGACCGAAGTACGAGGGCAGTTCAATAAGTAATGCAACACATTTTTTTTCTGAAACAAGGGTTGTTTTATTCAGCATTGAAATACACCAGGTTATTCCCCAATCTTTTAGCTACACAACACTATTTTTCAACGTAATCTCCATTCAATGTTACGGCCTTACGCCACCTTGAAATGAGGGCCTGTATGCCTGCACGGTACAATTCCACTGGTCGATGTCGGAGCCAACGTCGTACTGCATCAATAACTTCTTCATCATCCGCTTAGTGCCTCCCACGGATTGCGTCCTTCATTGGGCTAAACATATGGAAATCCGACGGTGCGAGATCGGGGCTGTAGGGTGCATGAGGAAGAACAGTCCACTGAAGTTTTGTGAGCTCCTCTCGGGTGCGAAGACTTGTGTGAGGTCTTGCGTCTTGCGTTGTCCTTTGAATATCCCAACTGGTGAACAATTGTGACAGCACTACCAACAGAGATGTCAAGTTGAGCACGGAGTTTTTTGATGGTGATCTGTTGATCATCTCGAACGAGTGTGTTCGCACGCTCCGCCATTGCAGGAGTCACAGCTGTGCACGGCCGGCCCGCACGCGGGAGATCAGACAGTCTTGCTTGACCTTGCGGCGATGATGACACACGCTTTGCCCAACGACTCACCTTGCTTTTGTCCATTGTCAGATCACCGTAGACATTCTGCAAGCGCCCTTGAATATCTGAGATGCACTGGTTTTCCGCCAAAAGAAACTCGATCACTGCCCGTTGTTTGCAACGCACATCCGTTACAGACGCCATTTTAACAGCTCCGTACAGCGCTGCCACCTGTCGGAAGTCAATGAAACTATACGAGACGAAGCGAGAATGTTTGAAAATATTCCACAGGAAATTTCCGGTTTTTTTCAACCAAAATTGGCCGAGAAAAAAATGTGTTGCATTACTTATTGAACTGCCCTCGTACTTTTGAGATGGCTCGCTTGGTACTGTGTTGAAGCAGCAGTCCAGAAAGGGCTGTTGCATGTTGGGTTCGGTAATGCTGCTGTAAAGCTGCATAACTGCACCAACAGGTGGAGACCTCCGCCGTTTGCCGTAGCAGTGCAAACACCAGACTGCGCGAGCGGTGTCTACACTCTGCGGAAGCTACTGGGCATCTCTGTGACAGTGGAAGCTCTCGCTACCTGCATGGACCTTCAGCTCCAGTGCTACAGATTTAAGGGCGAGGGCCGTGTGGCCCTTTACCACCGTGACGCACTGCCGTGTGTAAAATGCTCCAGTGAGCACGACAGCCGCACCTGCGACCGCAGCAGATAGGTTTCGCCGACCTGCATTCGGTGCGGTGGGCCACAAATCGCCAGCTGGCGTGGCTGGCCGGGTACCTCATGCAACCCCGGGGCCAACGGTGGCCTCACGGCGGTGTAGACTGGCCGAAGGTGGTCGGTCCGGCAGCACTTTCCGTTAGAGATGGGGGATCCGCTCTTGAACTGATTCATAGAGTGGAATCTTTCAAAGGAGTGAACAATCAGTGATTCAGAAAAAAAGAACGGTAGCTCCAAAGGTTTCTCATGGCAGAGAGAGAGAGAGAGAGAGAGAGAGACGGAGCATATCAGCAGCGCCTCTGCTGGTCACAGCACAGTGCACGCCACACAACACAGCCAGCGCCGGCCTCTGCCCTGCTTCTACCTTGGCTGCCTGCATTGTGCAGTGCCCCATTGGATTTTGTGTTTCACATATGCCGTGCCATCTCTGTGCATCGTCTGCCGCGTGCAGTGTCTGGCGCAGCTTAACTTCGCATCGCACTCTGTCGGCGATCGTTTCAGTCGCACGTCCTGCCCTCTGGGCAGTTGATTCGAGCAACAGGAGAGAGAGCCACCTAGCGGATAACATAGGAACTACTTGCAACAACCTGCTCGCAAGGGAACGGACGATTTGTCTCGGAGTGGGTGAGTGGTGGCAGTTCACCACTCCCCCCACCCTCGGAACTCGCCCGCTCAACGCTCACCCCACCGTTCTCGACTCTAGCCAGAGCGTTGAGCAAAGCAACTCAGGTGTCACTCTGGTCTCTGCAGTCTTAGCTCTCTCAGTAATACAGATCGCTGCTCGACATGCTTGACTCAGTGCTTCTGCATCAGAGTTCGTCTCTACTGGATATTGTTCTTCGTAGTAATACCGCTATGTATATTACATTATTATGTTATGTATACATCATTTGTTTTTATTTTATTTTTATTTGTTTAAACTGATCAGATTAGGTTCCTGACGACTCCTCTTACTATAGGATTTTTATTATGGACACTCGAATTTACGCTTTAATTACGAGCGAACCGATAAAGGTATCGCAAAACGTGATACACCAATATTTTCCTTGTTCTATTCTGCGTAAGGCTATATGCTGCACGTGCGTTTTACAGTCAAATTTATATATTTTTTTTCTTCTTCCAGTACGGATTTTGCGATTTTAGGCGTCTTCGGAAGGAAACGTTCACTTTAAAAATATATGGCTTGCGATGTATTTGTACGAGGTTAATGAAATTTTAATACATTATAGCCAAATATATCGTTAATGTAAATCTCAAGTTACAACATTTCCCGATCACCCAAAAAACCACGACAGTGCAAAATAAATCAATAATCAAAAACTTCGTCATATCGTGGAAATTTCAATAAACAATACAAAATTCTTACTCATTATCTGTGTTACTTCAAAACAGGATCAAATAAGATCAAAATACAGGTATAGTACTGGAATAAACCAAGTTTAAAGGGCAATGTGCCTTCCATTTATTTTCTATTGTAAATGAGTGGTGAGTCATGAAAAAGGGCTAATTCATTTCAGGGAGTGAACAGTTCTGATCCGATCTCTGAAAAGAACAGTTTTGCCCATCTCTACTTTCCGTCCCTGAGAAGAAGACGAGCGACGACTTACGCACCTTCGTAGAGGAGGCAACAGCGGTCCTTAAAGCCGTCATAGAGGCTGAGACGGCCGCGTTCGCAGCTGCTCTGGCTGATGAAGAGGAGAAGGCCTGGAGACTACGGCACACACTTGTCGCGTGAGACCTCAGACCAGCCGCAAGGGTGCCAAACCCATCGACCGGCCCTGCACCATCGCAGAAGGCCGTCGCCAAGAAGCTGACCGCTGTAAGATTGCCGCCCCTGAAACCAGTCCAGCAGCACCTCTGGAGAAGGGCGCAATGCAAAGACCCGTCACCATACTGGGCGGCGACCCCACAATCCACTGGGGTGACCTGGGCCAAGCATGACTAGGAAGCAGCATTTAACGCAAAAGCCCCGCAAGCCGGCTTGAAGCTCACCGAAGAGGACGCAGCGTAGCTCTTCGAGCAGGTAGCCCTGCTGAAAACCCCTGCTGCAAAGCTGCGCCGTGCAGCAACAGGAGGGGCCCAACACCGGGCAGCTGCCGCCGGCTGACGTCGGCCTGATGCGCCAAGTCACCACCGACATGGCGCAGCAGAAGCGTTCACAACAGCGCACTGCGTTGATGCACTGGATCGACCTTCATATGACGAACACCGGCTCTGACACGGTATCGGGTTGCATGACACCCACCACTAGCATTACCTACACTTGCATGATCTGTCGCAGCTAGCAAGAAGTCCTCTACTGCTCTTACTACTCGTCCAGGCTGCACGATCCGTTACAGCCACGCGGTTAAGATGCCTGTCATCTCGACTGCTAGTGAAACGCCGCCGTTGGGATTCAGTACGGCGTTCCATATTACCCTCCTGAACCCACGTGGCTCTACCCCTCATTTGATCACTGCGAAACCGTACATTTCAGCAGGATAATGCACGGCCACATGTTGCAGGTCCTGTACGGGCCTTTCTGAATACAGAAAATCTTCAACTGCTGTCCTGGCCAGCACATTCTCCAGGTCTTTCACCAATTGAAAACGTCTGGTGAATGGTGGCCGAGCAACTGGCTCGTCACAATACGCCAGTCACTACTCTTGATGAACTGTGGTATCGTGCTGATGGTTGTTGTCTTGCAAACGACCCCATCTATTGAGTCAGGGATCGAGACGTGGCTGCACGATCCGTTACAGTCATGCGGATAAGATGCCTGTCATCTCGACTGCTAGTGAAACGCCGCCGTTGGGATCCAGTACGGCGTTCCGTATTACCCTCCTGAACCCACGTGGCTCTACGCTTCATTCGATCACTGCGAAACCGTACATTTCAGCAGGATAATGCACGACCACATGTTGTAGATCCTGTACGGGCCTTTCAGAATACAGAAAATCTTCAACTGCTGTCCTGGCCAGCACATTCTCCAGGTCTTTCACCAATTGAAAACGTCTGGTGAATGGTGGCCGAGCAACTGGCTCGTCACACTCCCCTGCCCTTAAAAACGTTACTCTTCATTGCTTTTCGTCCTCGATGGGCCTGTGTTAGTGGGTAAAGCTACCCAGGCTCATTCACAACATACAGTCCCACATCCCATGAACTCCTCGATTTGTAAGTAATAATATGCAGGTGACAGTAGATCTACCGAGATAGTCGGTCACCACGTGGGTGTGGACGTGGAGAGGCTCCACCCTCAAGGGAAAAAAAAGTCACAGTGCGAATCGATCAACTCGTCCAAACACCCGAGTGTAACTATTTGCAGGGGTATGAACTGGAAAGATCACATATGCTCAATCATAAGTAAAGCAAGTGTCTTTAGTTAGTTGGTAGAATGCTAGGTAAATTCAGTCAGTCTAAAAAGAACAGTGGTTACAATTGATCAGGCCAGTGGAACCCATACTAAATCCAAGGGTAATGATCAGGAACAAAGTGGGGATATCGACAAAATAACGTTCGATATTTGTTCCAATAAGTATCGATAAATTTCAGCTATACTACTGTCCCCGAAGTATCGGTATCGGAATTGTCTTATCGAGTGACGATATTTTCATTTTATATTGTATTTGTTTTTCGCTATTTTTGATAAATATTTGAAATTGTAATAGAACATAATTTTATTTCACTCTGTGAAGAGATCTTACTACTTTTGAGCTTTCATCTCGTCCGGTCTTTGATTGTGCGAAGCAACTATAGGTGTCAAAAAGAAAAGTCAAATTGCACTGGAGAACAGCGGTATGAATGAAATAACAAGATTTTCGATGTGAAGAAATAGCACACAACTTGCGTAGAAAAACGACTAATGTGCCACTTGTTCACATCGCCGTTCTTCAAAAACAGCTGCTGAAAATGATGAACCAAAAACCTGAATGACAAGACTGGTCTCTGAGATGGGCGGAGATGTGTGAGAGGAAATGCTGACTTAATCGGCGCTGGACATTACTACACTACTGGATATTAAAATTGCTACAACAAGGAGAAATGCAGATGATAAAAGGGTATTCATTGGACAAGTATATTATACTACAACTGACATGTGATTACATTTTCACGCAATTTGGCAGCATAGATCCTGAGAAATCAGTAGCCAGAGCAACCACCTCTGGCCGTAATAACGGCCTTGATACGCCTGGGCATGGAGTCAAAGAGAGCTCACATGGCGTGTACAGGTACAGCTGCCCATGCAGCTTCAACACGATACCACAGTTCATCAAGAGTAGTGACTGGCGTATTGTGACGAGCCAGTTGCTCAGCCACCATTCATTAGACGTTTTCAATTGGTGAGAGACCTGGAGAATGTGCTGGCCAGGACAGCAGTTGAAGATTTTCTGTATTCAGAAAGGCCCGTACAGGACCTGCAACATGTGGTCGTGCATTATCCTGCTGAAATGCAGGGTTTCGCAGTGATCGAATGAAGGGTAGAGCCACGTGTCGTAACACTTCTGAAATGTAACGTCCACTGTTCAAAGTGCCGTCAGTGCGAATAAGAGGTGACCGAGACGGGTAACCAATGGCACCCCATACCATCACGCCTGGTGACACGCCAGTATGGCGATGACGAATATACGCTTCCAATTCACCGCGATGTCGCCAAACACGGCTGCAGCCATCATGATACTGTAAACAGAACCTGGATCCATCCGAAAAAATGACGTTTTGCCATTCGTGCACCCAGGTTCGTCGTTGAGTACATCATCGCAGGCGCTCTTGTCTGTGATGCAGCGTCAAGGGCAACCGCAGCCATGGTCTCCGAGCTGATAGTCAATGCTGCTGCAAACGTCGTCTAACTGTTCGTGCAGATGGTTGCAAACGTCCCCATCTGTTGTCTCATGGATCGAGATGTGGCTGCACGATCCGTTACAGCCACGCTGATAAGATGCCTGTCATCTCGACTGCTAGTGATACGCCGCCGTTGGGATCCAGTACTGCGTTCCGTATTACCCTCCTGAACCCACCGATTCCATATTCTGCTAACAGTCATTCGATCTCGACCAACTCGAGCAGCAATGTCGCGATACGATAAACCGCAATCGCGATAGACTACAATCCGATCTTTATCGAAGTCGGAAATGTGATGGTACGCATTTCTCCTCCTTACACGAGGCATCACAACAACGTTTCACCAGGCAACGCGGGTCAACTGCTGTTTGTGCATGAGAAATCGGATGGAAACTTTCCTCGTGTCAGCACGTTGTAGGTGTCGCCACGTGCGCCAACCTTGTGTGAATGCTCTGAAAAACTAACCATTTGCATATCAAAGCATCTTCTTTCTGTCGGTTAAATTTCGCGTCTGTAGCACGTCATCTTCGTGGTGTAGCAATTTTAATGGCTAGTAGTGTACCAGAAAATGCAACGTTTCAACTTCACCACCCAATTTTGACACTCCATCTGCTAGGTCGGTGGCATTTGCAGAGATGAAAAATCAGGAAAGTCGACAAGAAGTATTGCGGACAAATCCGATACGTGACGAAACCTTACGACGGACCCATAGGACAACATGGCTCAAATGGCTCTGAGCACTATGGGACTTAACATCTATGATCATCAGTCCCCTAGAACTTAGAACTACTTAAACCTAACTAACGTAAAGACAGCACACAACACCCAGTCCCCATAGGACATCTTTTATTGTGTCACATACGCAGTTATCACTGTCAGCAAAGTGGTTATCCTCATGCGTTAACGTTCATCTTTTTCCTTTCAATTCTTGCTATAAGGAGGGCTAGGCAGGCTGCTAGCTTGTTGATGTACAGCATTTCTAATAATAAATCAATAGTTAATTAAATGTACAGTTCTATAACCGGCAGTGTATTTACAATCTGCAGCCATTATAAGCCTGTATGTCGATATACCTTCGGTTGACATATCCATTCGTTCTATCGACAACCGTCAATGACCAACAATAATATTTTTTAAATATCGATGTATAGGATTCCCAATATTTTTAAAAATATCAAGAGCCCTAGAACAAAGAAGGGCAACAGGAAGACCCATGCGACAGCATGTCGTAAACGCTGAGCTAACTAATATTTGAAGATAGGGGGAAAAATATCCGCTAAATGATTACTTGGTTGATTTCAAGAAGCAACGTTAAGTTATAGATTTAGGAATACACTCCTACCCCGGTGTTTGTCGCTGCTGTATGGACGGAGAAGGCGAGATCTGACTATTTGCTGCGCGCATAGAACCTTTGAAGCATTCATTATTCCCGCGCTCCATACATGAATGACTTGGGAAAATCTCTACTAACAGGAACAGTAAGAAGTATCCTCTGCTATGCACTCCACAATTGTTTGCCCAGTGTGGATGTCGAAGCAGATAGACATTTATCGCAAAGAAATCAACATTCACGTAGAGACTTGCTTGTGTGAAAGTTGAAGAGAGATTATCACGTGAGGACCAAAGAGTGTAACGGAATATAGACGAATTAGGTGATATTGATAGAATTAGATTAGTTAATGGTACACTAAAATTAACCGATGAGTTTTCCTAATTGGGCGGTTTATAAAATATAGACTGGCAACAGCAAGGAAAGTGTTCCTGAAAGAAAGTCTATCGCAAGAATCGAATATAAATTTAAATGTTAGGAAAACTTTTCCGAAAAATGCAGCGTTCTTTGGGCGTGCAACGTGGGCTATATCTACTACATACAACGTGGAAACAGAAGATTTGAAACTTCAGAAATGTGCCGCAGTACAAGAATGTTGAAGATTATGTGGGTAGAATGAATAACTAATGAGTTGGTAGTGAATGAAATTGGGAAAAGGAGAAATTTTTGGTGCAACTTTTACTAAAAGAAGGGTCAATTCATAGGATACATCCCCAGGCATCAAGGACTCTTAGGTTGGTAATGAGACAAGTGTGACTGGTACAAATTGTAGAGGTAGGCAAAAGCTTGAGTAGAGTCAGGAAGACAAAATGGATGTCGATTGTAGGAGTTATGCAGTGATGGGAGACTTGCACAGAACAGGGTAGTGTGGAGAGCGGTATGACGCCAGTGTTCAGAGTGAAGACTACAACAACAGCAACAACGACGACAGCAACATCTCTACATTACAGAGAAAAGGCAGATTGATGTGCCATTCTTTGTCTTGCAGTTCTCTTTCGTGTGAACTGCTGCCTTATCCCAGATTTGGGGAATAATAATTTTTTGCCAACTATCTCTAAGTTATTTTGCAAGTAACTATTTGTTTAGCTCTTCTGCTATTTTTGCTCATTTCCATTGAAAGACTGTGGTCTCCAGCCGCCACCCCGTTCTCATGTCTCAGAATGGCTTCATGCACGCGCGTTATTAAACAAAATAGGCCAGCGGAAGAAGAATAAAATTTTGTTGATGTAAATGCCACATCTGTTCGAGGACGGGCTCTGTTCTCCTTGCTCTGACACGCGTCGCGGGTAAGCCGGAAATTTACAGTGTCACGCGTTCGCGAGAGGTATTGCATGTTAGCGGTTTCGTGGTATACGATGCCTCTTTTTTAGTCTTCTTCTTGTTTATCCTAGCTTCTTGAGATCTCTTGTGGAGAGACACGATACAACAAGTTCCGTAGTGGTGTAGGACAATCAAAAAAGTTACACAACAGTTAACAACTTAACTTTCGAAACTGCCTGTTTATTGACATTTATGGAAAGAAAGACACTCTCATACTCTCATGCTGTCAGCAAACTTCGTGTAACATTTTGTGTGTGTAACGGGCCTTACTACGTCGCAAATCGTTCCAATGAAATAATTAAGCTGCTTTACAGTGTTGCTAGGCAACGTAATCAACAAGGTGATACGTGTCTGAATTAAAACTGGACCTCGGTATTTTGAATAAACTTTCGGTTCATGATACGTGTTACAGACCGGATACAATAGGAAGGACCAGGCCCCTTTGCTTTTTTCTTTTATCAGAGAAACACACATTTTAAGACAAAATTTAACTACATGAAATATTGCTCCCAGTAAAGGTTAACATAAGCAGTAACAAAACTTAGTTCTCTTAAGGGTTTCTGCTGGCAACATATTTTAAGGAGGCAATGTAAGGTTTATATCAATTTCGCTCAAACACGTAGCTAGCGACTGAATCACGACACAGACACTTTTAACAATTTCGGCAACAAATAAATAGCGTGAATTTGTAATCATAGTAACCAACTAATAAACAGCCTTGCCACTGAATAAGTAGTAGGCCATTTGGATCGAATTAGCAACACCCAGCAACTAGGGGAGTTAATACCGACAGTCTTTAAATATTTTGTTCCCCATTAAATAAACAACCTTGCAGTAATTAAATGAATAACAAATCAAACACACTACGCTCCATTCAAATTCTTCAGTGGAAGCCAAGCCAAAATGAAGATTCCATTAACTGACTAGCACTGAAGTCACACTAAAGCTCATCTCTGTGTTCCCAGACACACATGGGGCAAACTTATACAAGACAAGATTTTGAAGGCAGCACATCAGTAAAACCGGTAGTGGAGCTAACTCGTGCCACTGAAAATTGAGGTACTAGACCGGGGCATAAGGTGGTATACAATGAGGTTGCCATAGTGCTACACTGCATTCCAAAATATAAATTCAAATGGCCAATTCAAAATTAAGTACACAAAAACCAGCATCAATTAACGAGGAGTGACACCAGGTCGCTCGAAGGGATGACAACACATAATTGTAAAGACGAATGCCGGAGGCGGCAGTAACATCAATCACCCTCCAAGTTTTAACCAGGAGTCACTTCCCGCTATACAATAAACATTTAACCAAGCACAAGGAAGGAACCCCAAAGAGAAAATTCAAATAAAACTCCCAAAAGATTATAAAGTACAGGGAACCCCAACTATTTAAATTTAAAAGAATTAGCTCTCCCAAAGGCAGTGTAAACGCTAGGGCCACACATAAGAGGCCACCAAAATTGGTTACAAAAAGTTTTATACATTTGCTCCTTTTCCTTAAAAGAAACACAAGGCTGCTTAACTTCTGCTGGACGTCCGGTACGGCTCGTGTAGGATACACCAGGCAGCAACCCAAGCTAGGCGGTCGCAAGGCACGGCGAGCAAAATCAGGAGAGCAGACAGGCAGGCAGCCAACACATATCCTCTATCCTGAACCGGCAGACCGTGCACAACCAACTCCACATATACGGGGTTGCTTCCCACCTCGTACGTCGCGGCGTCTCAGCAGGTAGCCGGAGCAAACGTCAACTGCCACTCGCCCCGCGAATGCAGAAAACAACAAGGCAAGCAAAGATAAGAAACATCAAAGGATCGATAATGGACATCCAAGAGACTGGAGCGCCAGTAACGATCGCCACAGCTCAGTTCATTTTTCTTTTCTTTTCCTTTTTTTTGTCAAAATCAGCACTTGTTGCAAAGCTCAAAGTTAAATTTCCAAAACCATTTGCAACTATTTTAAGCGATTTACTGGACAGCTCGATCACACACTGGCGTGTAACGTATTTCAAACTGAGCGCGAAGGTTTCAGTTTTCCCTAATGGGCTAAACGACTCTTTCGTAATAACGTGATGTGTCTATCTCACGTAAAATTTTAATGAAACTAAATTTACTCTCCATTCGAGTCAAAGTCACAAAGTAAAATTCTCCACATAGGTCAGCGAACCGTACAAGCACACTTTTAGCACTCTAAGTTGCGAGGTGCCGGGGCAAGCAGTGTATTTAACACTAAATTCTTCTAGAATCTACATATGTAAATGTGGCTCTAAGCCCCCCCCCTATTCTAACTCCGACTTTTGCTGTTGCACAAGAATTAAAAAAAATACGCGAACTGATTCTAATCAACCCTGCCAGTGGAGTAGAAGAGAGTTTGGCACCTGCAATAATTTAATTTGATAAATAAGTTAAATAAACGAAGGTTTGATTAACATAGTGAGGAATGATAGGGTTGCTCCACCGATTAACAGAATGAAAGTTCTGTCCAAAATAACAATATGATTTATTAAGACTAAACACAAAATAATAAACAAAAACACATGAAACATTTACAATACATCAAATTGGCTCAAACTGGATACTCAAACAAACGCTGTGAATGTGAAGTTGCCCCTAAACTAGATTGTGAGGATTATGACGAAGTGGTATGTGGAGCCAATTCCTTGCTACTCAAATCTTAAGAGAAAACACATGGCCAACCCAACATTAATTGCTGCTACCCAAGACAGAACAAAGTTAGAAAAAGACGAACAGGCGCGCTCTGCTGAGCTCTGATTATCACGTAGGAAAATCCCTGTCTGCCAGTGCTGCGGACATACCTTACCAATCTGTTTTCTTAACCGCCAGAACACGATCTGGCGTACCGGAGGCGATGGCTGGTTGCTTCGACGTCCTCGACGGAAAGGCATGAGCCGACTCTCCTCAAGAGCACCCGTACAAAACCGAACACAGAACATTCCCGCCCCCACGACAGTGGCCATGGTTAACCGTTCCAATCAGCAACTCGAAAACTGGTGGAAAATTCCACTCCATTGCCGGAACACTACCATTCCACCAATGAAGATTCTTGGCGCCAATTTCTGCGCCGATTTTGCTACGTCACGGAGCTATGCCCTGAGCAAGCCAATCACAGTTACGATTTTGCAGAAAGCGCGGGAATTTGCCCGCCCCAACTGCCTGGGTACACAAGTCATTCCCACGCCTCGCTGGTAGCCCGCCAGAAAGTGTTTTCGCTAAGTTTCTGCGAAATAACGGAACCTCTAGCCCAGCCACTACTTCAGGCCCCTGCGGGCATGCCTCTTGACAATGTCGGCGTCTGGAAAGCATTCACTCGACTCTCTCACACCGCTCGGCTTACCCTTTCAAAGTCAGCAGAGCCCGCCTGTCACCGGACCACCCGGGTGACGAGAGACGCTGCGTGGGAAGTCCACGTGTGAAGGAATAGCAACTTCCCACTGCATGCAATTAGAGAGGAGAATCGTAAGATAGAAATATGAGAGGGGGCTCATGCCACCTCTCAAAGTGATAACTCGTCTCAGAGTAAGAGCCGCACATAAGTTCACACTTATTTATGCACACAAAATTCAAAACTCCTTTATATCAAACAAATAAATTATGGCATGTAATTACTAATGAAACATTTCCGATTCTAAATAAACTTCGAGAACTTGTATTTCATAATCAATAAAATTTTATCGCCTGAGAGAAATTACGAGTCTGCTAAAACGGATTCAGATTCCAGTCAACTCGTGTCTGGACGACGAGGTCACGAATCGACACCTGCTTGGAATGAACGAAACACCTGTACTGAAAAATACTGTCCGTTGAGTAATTTACTGACTCTTGTAACAAATTTTGTACCCCTTGCATCGCTCCAGCGGGATTCGACAAAAGAGTACCCTTGCGCGAACGTCGGCATCGTGAATACCGCTGACATTTACTGACTGTAAAAACATATCTTGCATAGGCGGACAATACCCGTAGCAAGAAGGACATGGGATACTAAACAGACCGGGCAGGGGTGAGTGGCTGAAAGCGTGGGCCAGCTACGCGCCGCGGCTATCCAGTCCGAGGCGCCTTTGTCTCTTCCGCTAAGCGCAAAATAGCGTTTCGCGGCTGTCACTGCGCCGCCGCGTCAGCGCTGTGGCGTGATGTTTATTTCGCCCTCGCGCTCTACAACAATATCGTTGCTACCGCTTGGCCGCTGCTCGACGAATGTGAACGACCCGCCTCCCCTCGCCCCCCCCCCCACCACCCATCACTCTCTCAACACACACACACACACACGCACACACACAAACACATCGCTGCGCTGCTCACGGGCCACGGGCTATCAGACCTCAACCTCCAAATGCGTGTAAAACGTCATTTCAGTTTAGCGGCGCAGAAATTGGAACTGATGCGACGTGTGCAGCGTGGCTGGCCGCATCCACCCTTCCTACCCTAACACACACACACACACACACACACACACTGGTAGTGCAGCATCAGAAGCGGACAACCTGTGTCCTGTAGCCGTCGCTACATACACCAGTTCGACACAAACATGCGTTTTGCGGCCACGGCTGTCGGATGGAAACAAGCGGCTACCGACACCCCCGTACCCAGTCTCCCCCCACCACGTCACCCGTCAATACGCCCCTCCCACCTGCCACTTCACCCGACCGGCAGCCACCCACACAAGTGTAAAAAATATATATCGCTCTCGGGACACACGCGTGACGTACGGTGTAGCCGCGCGTATTGCCCGCCGCCAGATGAAAGAAGTTTCGCAGCCACAGCGGCAGCACTGGAAAATTTCGTCGCCGCCGGTTTTCGCGCGTTACGCCCGCATTAAAAGTATCTGCTGACACGTCAGGGGGAACGTTTGCTCGTAACCGCGGCACTCGAATTAAAAATTAAAAAGTTATTTCACTCTCTGTCTGTGTTTATCGGAGACAGTTATTAGATTTCTCCGTTGTCTCTCTTCCTTTTTTTCCTGCGTAAACAATAAGCAACTAAATAAACTCTGACGGCGTTATAGAAAAATGGGTAGCACGCCCTTTTATTTCGAACGTTATTATGTGGGTCGCAAAGAAGCAGTAGAAATTCTATACAATCGCTCCGTTTCTGAATTTCGAGAACTCATGAAAACAAAAATACTGGTAAATCTCGTTATTCGCGATCGTTACATTCCATAGAGTCACCGTGCACACGTAATTCGCGAAAACCGAGCGCCATTTTGTATGTAAAAATAGGGTTACGTTCTCGTTCGGTCACGTATTAAGTTTCAAGTAGCGTTCCTTAGTATTGTAAAAAAATAACCATTATCATCTTTGTGAATTTTAATCAAAACTTATACAATTAAAAATGTAACACACAAACGCAAAACAAAATATTAAATTCATTATTCCGTCTTCAGTGAACTCCCAGCCGGCTCTTCGCACAAACTTCTGGTGCCCTAGGATTTTGAGAGTAGTACATTACAAGGTGTTTTAATTTGCAATCCCCAGCAGCATTTCTTCTGAAAAGATAGGAGCATCAGGCCTAGACAGCCTTAAATCCAGTTGCTAGGCACTCGTTTCCAAAATAAGCTAATTTCATCAAGGTGGAAAACCTGTTTCGCAGTGTAACCTTTTCCCGTCCCAATTTCTGCAATCCTCTTTTTAAAGACCTCAGTTCCAGTTTCGTCTGTCACAGCTGTCTCTTCTGCCATTTAAATGTTGTGAAAGCGAAACCGCTGAATCTTCCTCTTCTTTCGTTAAATCTGCTTGCAAGGTCTTGGCTTCAGTTTGAATAGCAGCTACAGAGAGAGGCATATTGGTTATGGTGCTCAATCCGGTATTTTTTCCGTTCTTTCCATCGACTCCCAGCGACATTTGGTCGCTCTAGTCACACGTAAATCAGCCGGACAGTGAGCGCTTTTCCGGATCGATTCCACATTGTCAAGAACAGTTCTTGTAGTGGATTCATTATGTCCTAAATAATGCTGAACGACAACAAAACGCTCAACTTTCTCACAGCGATTCATATTTCTCCTCTTTGTTTCTAATGAATACGAACTTCCTACACGCTTCTTTCCCTCGACAGGCACGCTTGCTTTCCTTTTACCTTAAATTTTACGTATAGCCCTGTCAAAAGCAACTTCGCAGCTCCATTCACGTAAACTGACGATTCCTGCCTCGCTAAACACGACAGAAGACGCGCGTCGAGATGCGCTAACGCATTACTTCTTCCATATATTACTAACAGATGGCAGCACTGGACTTAAATCCAAAACCGGGTATACGCGAAATGCGGATTACGAATCCGCGTATAACCGCGTATAACGGAGTCTACTTGTAAAACTGTTTCTTCTCTTATGTACCTATTTCGGAACTTCAATTTATTTTTCTGATTTAAGGAGAGACGGAAGGCAAGTGGGTTTCAAAAATTCAATTTTTAGATTTTAGCATATTTGAAATGCCTGGTCTTTCCTCCGTGGAACAGTTTTTGTTATATATATATATATATATATATATATATATATATATATATATATATATACGACAATGTTTTCGTGAGATATGATGGTTTTCGAGCGTTAATTGTTTTACGTAGTGAAGTTTGTTGTGAGTGAAGTACCTGTTGAGTTGTATTTTCTTTAGTTCCACGTATTTTCATAAAAATTCTGCGAATAAAGAAATTCTCGCCTAAATTAAAATTCAGTATAGTATTGGAAGATGGGAAGAAGATAGGTGGTAAAGGTCGCCTGACAAATGTTGAAACAGATAGATTACAGAATTATTATGGCTTGGCCGTAAGAAGAAATGTAGAGAATTTAGAAAACATGAAAAAAAGGTGTATGGACCTTCTATTAGCTTTCCACAATGAAAATCCAGCGCACAGTCTTTGCCCAAATGATCCTGACACTTGGTGCAAGTACAGGAGATGTGCCAGATATGAGCACAAACATTCTTTACCTGCATCAGTAAGGAATGAAATTAAACCCGTATTTAGAGATCTTTGTAAAGATACCTTGTTGAAGAAATGTCTTCACGGGAAAACCCAAAATTTAAATGAATGTGTGAATTCTGTCATTTGGAACTGGTTACCGAAAACTGTATTTGTTCGGCTTACAACCCTCAAATTTGGTGTTTGTGGTGCTATTTTATGATTCAATGGTGGTGTAATTAGAAAACTGGATGTCTCGAATTATTGGGCATAAAATCTAGTGGAAATACTACAAAATCCTTGGTGCAAATAGATAACGAGAGAATCCTCAAAGCAGATACTGCTAATTTAAAATGCACAGAAGAAGCCAGACAGAAAAGAAGAGAGGGAAAAGATCAGTATAATTCAGATGATGTTCAGTATGGTGCTGGAAAATATTAGTGATAAGTAATTCTCACCAATAATTATACTAGAATTGCAGCATTAAACTTTAAATGGGTTTTTCTCAACACTACATTCTTTTTTACTTTCCGGTAAAATTTATTTGATAATCTAATTGGATTAGAAACATGAAATATATATATATATATATATATATGCAATAAAAATTTCATTGTTTTATCACTTCCAGTTCTTTTGAAAAGTGTACCGATTCAAAGGGTAGAAAAGCATTGGCAGATAGGGATAAAAATTGCCTTCCGTCTCCACTTAACTATTTGTGATTGTACTACGTCATTTGCACACTCGTATGAACAACGTCAATAACGTGAACTGTTTCATAGTCGCAGCATCATTTGACATATGGTATTCACTTTACTAGATATTGTCACACAATTGAGGGAAGAAAGTAGTGTTAAGAAGAAGTCGCGTTGGGAGCTAATACTGCACATACTGATTTATCTTTTCCTCTTTGTCATCACAACCGAAGGCTCGGCTGTCTTACATCAATTATTTCCATAGGTCTCTCGTATACTTGGTACTTAAGTGCCGCTGTGTCCTCGTTATCTCTGCTAACAATCGATGGCTTTGCTTTTTTTATCTCAAAACTGTATTTTATGCATTTTTATGCCCCATGTTCATCTATAGACTGCAGAGAAACTTACAGTGTGTCATAGAAGGTACTTTTGGCACCACTGATTTTATCCCCCGTCCCGCATCCTTTCTATTTGCGAATGGTGCACGGGCAGATCAACTGTTGCTAAACTTCCATATGAGATCTCATTCGTCTGATTTTCTCGTTATAGACATTCCGCAGACGTATGTGGGAGGAAGTGACATGTTGCCTGAATCTTGCTCGATAATTAGTTCAAGGATTTTCTACAGTAAGTCTCTCCATAAGGGAATATGCCTCTTTTACAGTGTCTGCCACTGGAGTTTCTTGAGAATCTTCGTAATCCTGTCGACCCGACTAAACTATCCCTTTACTAAATGCGCCACTGTTCGTTGGACATTACCTATTGGTTTTATTTACCCGATCTGGTGAGCGTCTGTCTGAAAAGCAGCACTCAAGAATCAATAGAATAACTATTTTGTTAGTCACTTCTTCCGTGGATGAATTACACTGTTGCGCAAAACTTAAGGACGAAAGTAACTTGGCACGATGTGTCACTGCCAAGTAAAATAGCTCGATGAAACTTGAACTGCCGATATATCTAACTGCTTTAACATAGTGCAGTGGAGTACACGAAAGTACAGAACGTAACTGAAGGAAATTTGCAGTGATTCAAACAGAAATGACAATGTTATCCAATTTACACTGAAATCGCCGTATTTGTAGCAGGCGCCTGAACATTACCAGAGGTGGGACATGGTTCGTAATAGTGTGCGCAACCATCCCGGACGGCAGTACACGCTCTGAACCGTGTTCACATGATGTCCACAAGGTTGGTAAGCTGTTCTTGTGGTACGGCCTTCCACTTCTCCACCAGCGCGGTTAGCAACTGCTGTATGTAGACGTGCTGCGGTACGTGACCCCACAGCATCCCAATCGTGCTAGATGGGATTTAAGTCGAGAGAGTGAGGGGGCTGGACGGAGCCGAATACCCTTTCGTTGTAAGATATCCCACACCTCTGGTGCTTGGTGCTGTTGTGAATTATCACCCATAAGAATCAACTGTTGTATACCTGGAAGAATCCTGGAGATACTAGAAGGTATCAGATAGATTATATAATGGTAAGACAGAGATTTAGGAACCAGGTTTTAAATTGTAAGACATTTCCAGGGGCAGATGTGGACTCTGACCACAATCTATTGGTTATGAGCTGTAGATTAAAACTGAAGAAACTGCAAAAAGGTGGGAATTTAAGGAGATGGGACCTGGATAAACTGAAAGAACCAGAGGTTGTACAGAGTTTCAGGGAGAGCATAAGGGAACAATTGACAGGAATGGGGGAAAGAAATACAGTAGAAGAGGAATGGGTAGCTTTGAGGGATGAAGTAGTGAAGGCAGAAGAGGATCAAGTAGGTAAAAAGACGAGGGCTAGTAGAAATCCTTGGGTAACAGAAGAAATATTGAATTTAATTGATGAAAGGAGAAAATATAAAAAATGCAGTAAATGAAGATGGCAAAAAGGAATACAAACGTCTGAAAAATGAGACCGACAGGAAGTGCAAAATGGCTAAGCAGGGATGGCTAGAGGACAAATGTAAGGATGTAGAGGCTTATCTCACTAGGGGTAAGATAGATACTGCCTACAGGAAAATTAAAGAGACCTTTGGAGATAAGAGAACCACTTGTATGAACATCAAGAGCTCAGATGGAAACCCAGTTCTAAGCAAAGAAGGGAAAGCAGAGAGGTGGAAGGAGTATATAGAGGGTCTATACAAGAACGATGTACTTGAGGACAATATTATGGAAATGGAAGAGGATGTAGATGAAGATGAAATGGGAGATACGATACTGCGTGAAGAGTTTGACAGAGCACTGAAAGACCTGAGTCGAAACAAGGCCCCCGGAGTAGACAACATTCCATTGGAACTACTGACGGCCTTGGGAGAGCCAGTCCTGACAAAACTCTACCATCTGGTGAGCAAGATGTATGAGACAGGTGAAATATCCTCAGACTTCAAGAAGAATATAATAATTCCAATCCCAAAGAAAGCAGGTGTTGACAGATGTGAAAATTACCGAACAATCAGTTTAATAAGCCACAGCTGCAAAATACTAAGACGAATTCTTTACAGACGAATGGAAAAACTAGTAGAAGCCAACCTTGGGGAAGATCAGTTTGGATTCCGTAGAAATACTGGAACACGTGAGGCAATACTGACCTTACGACTTATCTTAGAAGAAAGATTAAGGAAAGCCAAACCTACGTTTCTAGCATTTGTAGACTTAGAGAAAGCTTTTGACAATGTTGACTGGAATACTCTCTTTCAAATTCTAAAGGTGGCAGGGGTAAAATACAGGGAGCGAAAGGCTATTTACAATTTGTACAGAAACCAGATGGCAGTTATAAGAGTCGAGGGACGTGAAAGGGAAGCAGCGGTGGGGAAGGGAGTAAGACAGGGTTGTAGCCTCTCCCCGATGTTATTCAATCTGTATATTGAGCAAGCAGTAAAGGAAACAAAAGAAAATTTCGGAGTAGGTATTAAAATCCATGGAGAAGAAATAAAAACTTTGAGGTTTGCCGATGACATTGTAATTCTGTCACAGACAGCAAAGGACTTGGAAGAGCAGTTGAACGGAATGGATGGTATCTTGAAGGGAGGATATAAGATGAACATCAACAAAAGCAAAACGAGGATAATGGAATGTAGTGGAATTAAGTCGTGTGATGCTGAGGGAATTAGATTAGGAAATGAGACACTCAATGTAGTAAAGGAGTTTTGCTATTTGGGGAGCAAAATAACTGATGATGGTCGAAGTAGAGAGGATATAAAATGTAGACTGGCAATGGCAGGGAAAGCGTTTCTGAAGAAGAGAAATTTGTTAACATCGAGTATAGATTTAAGTGTCAGGAAGTCATTTCTGAAAGTATTTGTATGGGGTGTAGCCATGTATGGAAGTGAAACATGGACGGTAAATAGTTTGGACAAGAAGAGAATAGAAGCTTTCGAAATGTGGTGCTACAGAAGAATGCTGAAGATTAGATGGGTAGATCACATAACTAATGAGGAAGTATTGAATAGGATTGGGGAGAAGAGAAGTTTGTGGCACAACTTGACCAGAAGAAGGGATCGGTTGGTAGGGCATGTTCTGAGGCATCAAGGGATCACCAATTTAGTATTGGAGGGCAGCGTGGAGGGTAAAAATCGTAGGGGGAGACCAAGAGATGAATACACTAAGCAGATTCTGAAGGGTGTAGGTTGCAGTAGGTACTGGGAGATGAAGAAGCTTGCACAGGACAGAGTAGCATGGAGAGCTGCATCAAACCAGTCTCAGGACTGAAGATTACAACACAACAAGAATCAACTCAGGGCCAAATGCACCTCTCAAAAGACGCTCCAGGGAAATGAGTTTAGTCTCACAACAACACTTACCGGTGTGTGTGCCGAGTTCAAAAATTTGGAGGTGAGTGCTCCACACCACACCACCTAGACCACCGAAACGATTATGATAGACAATGGTGGACGGACCCTCATACGGCGAGAGGTGGGAACGTGTAATGCACCCAGGAACATTCTATTACATGATCGTTTTATAGATCCACGTGATAGGTTAGCGGAAGGCTCCCCCTTGATAGTTTAGGCGTGCACTACACAAAGGAAGCGGCTATTCGGGTAGCAGAGTAGTTGTGGAGTGCACATGGGATTTTTTACGTAAGGCCATAGTTTGAGATACTCTCATGAAACTCACCAGTGGATGTGCATATAGAGAAATCACACCGCGTTCAGAGTAAAGACAGTTCGACTGCAAAGGTTTTTGCTCTACTGTTCAACCTTTTGATCTCAGCGTAGCACTTGCAAACTACATCCTCAATTATATGCTCGATGTATTCCAATCTCGGTCTTCCTCTACTGTTTTTGTCCTCTACAGCTTCCTCTAGTACCATGGAAGTGACTCCATCATGTCTTAACAGATGTTGTATTATCCTGTCCCTTCTTCCTATCAATGTTTTCCACATATTCCTTTCCTCTTCGATTCTGCGCAGAACCTCCTTGTTGTGACTTGGCAAGACAGCCAAGCCACTATGATTGGTAGCCGAAAGGCACGCGTCTAAGCTCACGCAGGCTGGCGTGAGGTCTGGAACAGTTATAGCAGTTTATAGTAGGAAGAAATGTACGTAGCTTCTGGAATACTTAACTTTAATCCATAATTGGTGAACATCGGTCTGACGGTACATGCATCACAAGATAAATAGCAAATGATAATGGCGCCTTGCTAGGTCGTAGCAAATGACGTAGCTGAACTATCGTCTCGGTAAATGAGAGCGTAATTTGTCAGTGAACCATCTCTAGCAAAGTCGGCTGTACAACTGGGGCGAGTGCTAGGACGTCTCTCTAGACCTGCCGTGTGGCGGCGCTCGGTCTGCAATCACTGATAGTGGCGACACGCGGGTCCGACGTATACTAGCGGACCGCGGCCGATTTAAAGGCTACCACCTGGCAAGTGTGGTGTCTGGCGGTGACACCACACTCCTCATTCCTTACCTTATCAGCCCACCCAGCTTTCAATATTCGTCTATAGCACCGCATCTCAAATGCTTCGATTCTCTTCTGTTCCGGTTCTCCAACAGTCCATGTTTCACTACCACTCAATACTGCACTCCAGACGTACATTCTCAGAAATGTCTTCCTCAAATTAAGGCAGATATTTGATATTAGTAGATTTCTCTTGGCCAGGAATGCTCTTATTGCCATTGCTAGTCTGCTTTTCATGTCCGCCTTGCTCCGTCCGTCATTGGTTATTTTACTGCCTAGGTAGCAGAAGTCGTTAACTTCATCTACTTCGTGACCATCAATCCTGATGTTAAGTTTCTCGCTGTTCTCATTTCTACTACTTCTCATTACCTTCCTCTTTCTTCGATTTACTCTCCGTCCATACACTGTACTCATTAGACTGTTTATTCCATTCAGCATATCATCTAATTCTTCTTCACTGCCACTTAGGATAGCAATGTCAACAACGAATCTTATTATTGACATCCTTTCCTTTTGAATTTTAATTCCACTCCTCAACCTTTCCTTTATTTCCATCATTGCTTCTTCGATGTACGGACTGAATAGTAGGGGCGAAAGACTACATCCCTGCTTCACACACTTTTTTATCCCAGCATTTCGTTTTTGGTTGTCCACTCATTATTCCCTCTTGTCCCTTGTACGTATTGTATACTACCCGTCTCTCCCTATAGCTTACCCCTATTTTTCTCAGAATTTCGAACATCTTGGACCATTTAACATTGTCGAACGCGTTATCCAGGTCCATAAATGCTATGAACGTGTATCGATTTTCCTTCAGTCTTGCTTCCATTACCAAATGGAATCTCAAAATTGCCTCTCTTGTGCCCTTACCTATCCTAAAGCCAAACTGATCGTCATCTAGAGCGTTCCCAATTTTCTTTTCCATTCTTCTGTACATTATTTTTGTGAGCAATTTGGATGCATGAGCTGTTAAGCTGGTCAGCTCTTGCAGTCTTCGGAATTGTGTGGGTGATATTTTAGCGAAAGTCAGACGGTATGTCGCCAGACTCATAAATTCTATACACCAACGTGAATACCCGTTTTGATGCGACTTCCCGAAAAGTTTTTAGACATTCCGATGGAATGTTTTCTATCCCTTCTGCCTAACTTGATCTTAAGTCCTCGAAGACTCTTTTAAACTTTGACTCTTATACTGGATCCCCTACCACTTCTAAATCGACTCCTGTTTCTTCTTCTGTTTCATCAGACAAATCTTCCCCCCTATAGAGGCTTTCAATGTATTCTTTCCACCAATCCGCTCTCTCTTCTGCATGTAACAATGGAATTCCCGTTGCATTCTTTAAAGTTGTCACCCTTGCTTTTAATGTCGCCGAAGGTTGTTTTGACTTTCCTGTATGATGAGCCTCTCCTTCCGACAATCCTTTCTTTTTCGATTTATTCACTTTTCTTCATGCAGCCATTTCGTATTAGCTACCCTGTGCTTCCTATTTACTTCATTCCTCAGTGAATTGTATTTCTGTATTCCTGAATTTCCCGAAAGGTTTTTGTACTTCCTCCTTTCTTCGATCAACTGGGTTCTATTATTTAAGAAGTCTTCGAGCCACTCACATACCTGTCTACTTACTCCATATGTTCGTACCTTCGTTAACAGCGCCGGCCGGAGTGGCCGTGCGGTTCTAGGCGCTACAGTCTGGAGCCGAGCGACCGCTACGGTCGCAGGTTCGAATCCTGCCTCGGGCATGGATGTGTGTGTGCTGTCCTTAGGTTAGTTAGGTTTAATTAGTTCTAAGTTCTAGGCGACTGATGACCTTAGAAGTTAAGTCGCATAGTGCTCAGAACCATTTGAACCATTGTTTTTTTTCGTTAACAGCCTGCAACGGGGCATCGTGTCAAATGCTTTCTCGACATCTAGAAATGTGGAATCTCCCTGTTGCCCTTCATCCATAGTTCTTAGTATATCATGTGAAATAGTAGAAGCTGTGTTTCGCACGAGCGATGCTTTCTAAAACCAAGCTGACTTCTGAATCTCAAAATAGTTTATTATATTCGAACCGAGGATATGTTCAAGGATTCTGCAGCAAACTGAAGTTAGGGATATTGGTCTGTAATTTTGCGGGTCCGTTCCTTTACACTTCTTATATACTGGCGTCACCTGCGCCTTTTTCCAGTCGTTTGGACTTTGTGCTGGGCAAGAGATTCACGATAAACGCAAGCAATGACGTAAACGGAACTGAGATTCCATGTCGACCTGGTGATTTATTTACAGGGTTATTACAAATGATTGAAGCTATTTCACAGCTCTACAATAACTTTATTATTTGAGATATTTTCACAATGCTTTGCACACACATACAGAAACTCAAAAAGTTTTTTTTAGTCATTCACAAATGTTCGGTATGTGCCCCTTTAGTGATTCGGCAGACATCAAGCCGATAATCAAGTTCCTCCCACACTCGGCGCAGCATGTCCCCATCAATGAGTTCGAAAGCATCGTTGATGCGAGCTCGCAGTTCTGGCACGTTTCTTGGTAGAGGAGGTTTAAACACTGAATCTTTCACATAACCCCACAGAAAGAAATTGCATGGGGTTAAGTCGTGAGAGCGTGGAGGCCATGACATGAATTGCTGATCATGATCTCCACCACGACCGATCAATCGGTTTTCCAATCTCCTATTTAAGAAATGCCGAACATCACGATGGAAGTGCGGTGGAGCACCATCCTGTGGTACGTTTAGCTCCCTGGTTGCTTTATTCGTCGACTTCCGCGGGCTACGCGTGAAACTTGCCCGCACGCGTTCAACCGTTTCTTCGCTCACTGCAGGCCGACCCGTTGATTTCCCCTTGCAGAGGCATCCAGAAGCTTTAACCTGTGCATACCATCGCCGAATGGAATTATCAGTTGGTGGATTTTTGTTGAACTTCGTCCTGAAGTGTCGTTGCACTGTTATGACTGACTGATGTGAGTGCATTTCAAGCACGACATACGCTTTCTCGGCTCCTGTCGCCGTTTTGTCTCACTGCGCTCTCGAGCGCTCTGGCGGCAGAAACCTGAAGTGCGGCTTCAGCCGAACAAAACTTTATGAGTTTTTCTACGTATCTGTAGTGTGTCGTGACCATATGTCAATGAATGGAGCTACAGTGAATTTATGAAATCGCTTCAATCATTTGTAATAGCCCTGTACTTTCAAACCTTTCAGTTGTTTCTGTACATCACAACGCTTATTACGGTGTCATCCATACGGGATACGATGGTCAAATGGCGGTATGTTTGTCTGATTCTCCTGTGTGAACTACTTCTTGAAAGCGAAATTTAAAACTTCGGCTTTCGTTTTGCTGTCTTTAATTGCCACACAGACTGGTCAACACGGGACTGAATGGCAGGCTTATACCCTCTTAGCGATTTTCGTAAGTCCAGAATTTCCTCGTGTTCTTTGCCAGATCTTTCGCTAACGTGTGACGGTGACAGTTGTTGTATGCTTCGCCCATTGTATCTACCAGACACGGTATTTTACGCTGCGTAGCGCACTTATACACCTCCACGTCTTGCCTAGCTTTGTGAAAAATGTGTGTGTGTGTGTGTGTGTGTGTGTGTGTGTGTGTGTGAGTGCGCGCACCGTGATCTCTTGGAATATTTTGTCTTCTGTGTATTTTTATCAGTAGGCCTGTCTCCTTTTGGCAGAGGAATGTGCCACTTGTTTGCTCCAGAAATACAGACAACCATTTCTCTGTTTCGCGTCTTTCCTGTAACAGGACGGACCGGCTGCGGCGGCACACCGTCTGGCGGTAGCGCAGACGCACGAATCTACTAACCTTATCTTGTCATCATTTGCGCATTCCCTTATGCACCGAGAGGGCAACAGCCTCTGCTTCCCCAGCATCCTCCGAATTCCATTAATAAACCACGGTGGGTCTTTCCATCATTTATCCACTTACTAGGCACATAACTCTCCAGACCACGATTTAAAATTTGCGTGCACTTTGCCCATAATTCCTCTACATCCGGCTTACTGGTACTAAGTGATACCAATTTCCTGTCTAAATGAGATGCTAACTGTTGTGGCGTATCAATACAGCCACGCCACTCGGAAGTAGCCGAAATGCACGCGTTACACACGCCGGCTGGCGTGAGGTCTGAAACAGGATACGTAATGAATGCTATAAAGAAAAGTACGTAGCTGCTGTAATACTTAACTTTAATCCATCATTTGTATACAGCATTCTTGATGATACAAGTGAGACTCTCTAGAAATGGTTAATGGCGCCTTGCTAGGTCGTAGCCATGGACTTAGCTGAAGGCTATTCTAACTGTCTCTCGGCAAATGAGAGAAAGGCTTCGTCAGTGTAGTCGCTAGCAAAGTCGTACGTACAACTGGGGCGAGTGCTAGTACGTCTCTCTAGACCTGCCGTGTGGTGGCGCTCGGTCTGCAATTACTGACAGTGGCGACACGCGGGTCCGACATGTACTAATGGACCGCGGCCGATTTAAAGGCTACCACCTAGCAAGTGTACTAATGGACCGCGGCCGATTTAAAGGCTACCACCTAGCAAGTGTGGTGTCTGGCGGTGACACCACATTCCTCCCCCGCAAATCGGCGAACGGTCGTGTTATAAGGCTTCCGCCCGCCGTGGGGAGGGCCCCATGTTGACGTATGCGATGAGGTGGGGAGCCTAACAACAGGCGAGGCTGTGCCACCCGCACCCAGCCATTCGGTCCGAGGGGAGCTAGGAAACGCCTGAAAACCTAGTCCAGGGTGCACGTCAACATGCGGTGTATGCGCCCGTAAAGAGACAGGAGGGGCCGAAGGGTCGACCTCCGTTGTGTCGGGGCACCCGACTGGCGAAGACGACAGATGGTCCGGAGCGGGCAAGAGTTCCATGGCGGAGGACAGCTGGTCACGGGAAGCAATCGGCGGCGCGCGACCCAGGGAGGCGTCCGGCGGCTGCAGCGAAGCGTCCACTGCGGGCGGCGCCGGCGGGAGAACAGGCGGCGGCGGCGGCGGCGGCGGCCGCATCGTTTTGCAGTGCACGTTGACCCTGGACGAGCTGTCCAAGGGCATCCAATAACGCCTGCGTCTGCTGATTCTGTAAGCGATAAAATTCGGACAGTACATCTGGAGAATGTGGCGAAGCCATGACACAAGTAAATCAGAGCAAGTTACTATCCAAATGAATGCAACGTGGGCGCGTCACCAATCCTCGGCGCCAACTGTTGTGGCGTAACAAGACAGCCACGCCACTCGGAAGTAGCCGAAAGGCACGCATTAAGCTCACGCCCATCTGCGTGAGCTTAACGCGTGCCTTTCGGCTACTTCCGAGTGGCGTGGCTGTCTTGTTACGCCACAACACTAACAACTGTTTATGTGCTCTGTCCAGCAGAAACACTCTCCTAGCTTCCTTGACTGATTTATTAACTCGCGTAATCATAGTTGCTATAATGACATCATAATTGCTAATCCTCGTTTCTATACTGACATTGTCCATAAGGTCCGGCCTATTTGCAACTACAAGGTCTAAGATATTTCCGTTACGTGTGGGTTGCCAAGCTAGCGCCTCTAGAGAATTTTCAGAAAACGTTTTCAAAAGTATTTCGCATGATCTTCTGTTTGTCCCCCCCCCCTTATAATGAATCCATAGAAATACTCGGTACGTTAAAGTGGCCTCCAATTATTATTGCATGATCTGGGTTTTTATGCCCTATTGACCCTAGACTTCCTTTGAATGACTCTACAACTGTCAAAGCAGAATCGGGTATCCGGTAAAGCACTTGGTCTCACGTACACCTATTATTCGTGGCCAGATGACTTCCTTATCACACTCAAACTCGACCTCACTAGAGACATTTCTCTCAACTGCAATGAACACTCCGCGACCTATGGCCTCTAAGCTGTCTTTCCGATGTACGTTCTACGACTCGCTAAATATCTCAGAGCTTTCCCCTTCGGGTTTCCGCAGGCTTTCGGTCTCAAGCATAATTTGAGTGCGAGACCTTACCTTGAGGACAGCAAATTCGGGAACTTTATTACGAATACATTGGCAGTTTAGCCATAAAATTATGACGGTCGAAGTGCCTTTATTCTGACGCCGTTTCTTCCTTTCCTGCATATCGACTGTCGAGTGTTCATCAGAGCAACTCGAACTACTGCCTGGCATAAATCTCCACACGATAACGCAAGCCTAGAAATCCGCAACCAAGATCGTCGCCGAGTCGATCATGTCTCTGGCTCAGATCCTCCACTCCAAAGCAAAGGATCCCGATCAACTCTGGAAACAATACTGCAAATTGTGAGCTCTGCTTGCACCTCGTGCGCGAGGCCAGCAATCTCCACCACCTCGTCCAACCGCCTGCACGAACTGAGGATCGCCTCAGAACCAATGCGACGGGCGTCGCTATCTACGCAGTGAAAAGATTTCTTTTCAGGCCATATCACAGTAGCTTACATTATACGTAGACACAAAACCTTTGATATGAGTGATACTTTTTCACTATTATATCTTTATTACTCTAAATTAATGTGGTCTTAAAATTCATCTTAATGAAAACGCAATTTTCTTTTTGTTAGTATATTTACAGATCTGAAGGTGGTTATCCAGCAACCGAATGCAGTAATCAATTGAAACGTAATGTATTATTGTCATGAAGACAATTAAAAAGTTATAATTCTATTTTTATGAAAGTTTTCAATAGGTAAGATCGCTTGTCTCCATCACCGGGTGGTGGCAGGTCCCACTGGTCGTTGTCTAGGACTTTGTACACAACGGTAAGAAGAGGTGGGCTGCGGAATAATGGGGCATCTGGACAGGAGCAGAAATGCTTAGCGAGCAAGTTAACACACTAAACAGAATATTTGCTTTACTTGAATTTCTCCAAGCGAACGAAGACTCATTACAAATAGTGTAGTAACAAACAGAGCCCAGTTCATCAGTGCCAACACGGAAAAGACCCCCAGTACTAAAGCAGGAACAATGCTGCTGGAGCCGAGACAAGATGGCGTCTCTGTAGTGTCATCTGGCGATGTACACTATGTGATCAAAAGTGTCCGAATACCCCAAAAAACATATTTTTTTCGTATTAGGTGCATTGTGCTGCCACCGATTGCCAGGTACTCCATGTCAGCGACCTCAGTAGTCATTAGACATCGTGAGAGAGCAGAAGGTGGCGCGCCGCGAAAGTCGCGAACTTCTAACGTGGTCAGGTCACTGGGTGTCACTTGTGTCATACGTCTGTACGCGAAATTTGCACAGTCCTAAACATCCCTAGGTCCACTGTTTCCGATCTGATAGTGAAGTCGAGACGTGAAGGGACACGTATAGCACAAAAGCGTACAGGCCAATCTCGTCTGTTAACTGACATACCGTCGACAGTTCAGGACTGTCGAAATGTGTAATAGGCAGACATCTATCCATATCATCACAGAGTAATTCCAAACTGCATTAACATCCACTGCAGGTACTATGACAGTTAGGTGGTAGGTGAGAAAACTTGGATTTCACGGTCGAGCGGTTGCTCATAAGCCACACATCGCGTCGGTAAATGCCAAACGACGCCTCGCTTGGTGTGTGGAGGGTAAACATTGGACGATGGAACAGTGGAAAATGTTGTCTGGAGTGAGGAATCACGGTACACAACGTGGCTATGCGAACACAGGATGTGGATATGGCGAAGGTCCGGTGAACGTCATCTGCCAGCGTGCGTAGTGCCAACAGTAAAATTCGGAGTCGGTGGTGTTATGGTGTGGTCGTGTTTTTCATGGAGGAGCTTGCACCCCTTGTTGTTTTGCGTCGCGCTATCACAGCACAGGAGTACAATGATGTTTTAAGAACCTTCTTCCTTCCCACTATTGAAGAGCGATTCGGGGATGGTGATTGCACCTTTCAACACGATCGAGCACCTGTTCATAACGCACGTCCCGTGGCGGAGTAGTTACACGACAACAATATCCCTGTAATGGACTGGCCTAGACCGAGTCCTGACCTGAATCCTATAGCACACCTTTCGGATGTTGTGGAACGCCGACTTCGTGCCATAACTCACCGACCGACATCGATACCTCCTCTCAGTGCAGTACTCCGTGAAGAATGGGCCGCCACTCTCCAAGAAACCTTCTACCACCTGACTGAACGTACACCTGCGAGAGTGGAAGCTGTCATCTAGGCTAAGGGTGGGCCAACACCTTATTGAATTCCAGCATTACCGATGGAGGGCGCCACGAACTTGTAAGTCATTTTCAGCCGGGTGCCCGGATACTTTTGGTCACACAGTGAGAGCCAGTTGGTTCAATGGCTGCCCCCTGGAGTCCTATATTGTGGTGGCATACGGTGCTGATAGTACAGAGCCACTGGATTTATGACACACCGGGCGCGCACCATTGGGTCCACCACATCCTGCATGACTGCTATCAGCGTCAGACAGTAACTTGCAATTCCGCCACTAACCTTGATACACCGGTACCTTGATATCGATACATGAGACCATACTAGCAACAAGGAATGTGACTGATCCAATCAGTCAACACATTTTCGATGATCAACAACACTGTGATTAACGATGTTTTTGGGTCAGTAAGGTTACATGTACAGGTAGTCAGCTGCGGACCACCATGTTCCACATTGTACACAGACTGGTGTACTCTGAAACACTTGTGCCTACACCAGCATTGTACCGTCATCAGCCTGATAGAGTAGGCAGATTTCTGCCTCCACATAATATGATGAGTTGTTGATGTCCAACAACATTTCACCTCCTCGTGGTTCCGCTGTCATTCTTTGCGATCTCTCAACAGTAGCACACGAACAGCCTAACATGGCTTCGCCGTTTCCTACCGCCTCACACGCGTACAAGGCCAATAGGAAGCAATCGATGGCGCGGTGGTATTTGGTCATATGGTGTTTTGACTTCAGGAGGCCGTATGCCATCTTCCGCCAACCAAGCGAGGTGGCGCAGTGGTTAGCACACTGGACTCGCATTCGGGAGGACGACGATTCAATCCCGTCTCCAACCATCCTGATTTAGGTTTTCCGTGATTTCCCTAAATCGTTTCAGGCAAATGCCGGGATGGTTCCTTTGAAAGGACACGGCCGATTTCCTTCCCAATCCTTCCCTAACCCGAGCTTGCGCTCCGTCTCTAATGACCTCGTTGTCGACGGGACGTTAAACACTAACCACCAACACCACCATCTTCCGCCCAAGACAAGCTCGCTTTTGGTGTACTGGGGAATTGTATAATTCTCTTATTTAACTGAAAATTTAAATTAACAATATATTTGTTGGTTTAAATATACATTGGTGCGCCAAAGAAACTGGTCTAGGCATGGATATTCTAATACAGAGGCAATACACGGCGCTACGGTCGGCAACGCCTATGTAAGACGAAAAGTGTCTCCCGCAGTTGTTAGATCGGTTTCTGCTGCTACAATGGCAGGTCATCAAGATTTAGGTGAGTTTGAACGTTGTGTCAAAGTCAACCCACGAGCGACAGGACGCAGCATCTCCGAGGCAGTGATGAAGTGGGGATTTCCCCTACGACCATTTCACGAGCGTACCGTGAATATCAGGAATAAGGTAAAACATCAGATCTCCGACATCGCCGTAGCCAGGAAAAGATCCTACGAGAAAGGGACCAACGACGACTGAAGAGATCCGTTCAACGTGACAGAAGAGTAACACTTCCGCAAATTATTCCATGTAGGCTTTCACGGCCGACGTCTTCAGTCTTCACTTCCGGGCTAAGTTGCCGTGGTCGATCAGTAGAACTTCTTCTCCCTGACGTTTCGTTCTCAGCTACGGAGAACATCTTCCGAGGTGAGTCAACGACTGGCTGCTAGGAGCTGGGGCCGCCGCTTATATGGAGATCGTAGAGGGCGCCACCGCACGTCACGTGGCGTCGATGTGCAGCTATCTCTGGCTGTCGTCTGTTCTCTCGATTGCAGGCAATCGATTGTCACGTGATTGATGCAACGTCGACCGCCATATCTTATCCAATTTTAATCCTTCTTCTTTACGATTAAAATTGTATTGATGTTTGTGGATTTCAATTGCCTCTCTATACATACGTGTATAATAATGCGACGTCCTCGCTAGCACCCTTGTTTCACCAAATTTTATTTCCTCATCTCCATCCTTAAAAACATGTTCCGCTACTGCCGATTTGTCGATATGTCTCAAGCGACAGTTTCTTTTGTTCTCCGTCAACCGTGTATTGATGCTTCTTTTGTAGTTCCTATGTAAACCCTGCCACAACTGCACGGAATCTTATAAACCCCTGGGGTGGATAGGGGGTGACGAGCATCTTTTGTTGATCTTAGGCATTCACTAATTTTCTTAGTAGGTGTGAAAATGGTCTGAAACTTGGCTAGTACTTTCCCAATGCGATCCGTGATATTATGGATGAACGGAAGAAATACTTTTCCAGCTGATGGTTGTTGCTGTCTCCTATTTTTGGGCATTTTTCTATTTGGGTGAAGTGCTCGGTTAATCTCGTTTATCGTATAACCATTTTCCTCAAAGGCCATTCGTAAGTGATTTAGTTCTTCTTGTAAGTAGCCTGGTTCACAAACATTATTGGCCCTGAATGAGATTTTCACTCTGCAGCGGAGTGTGCGCTGATATGAAACTTCCTGGCAGATTAAAACTGTGTGCCCGACCGAGACTCGAACTCGGGACCTTTGCCTTTCGCGGGCAAGTGCTCCACCAGCTGAGCTACCGAAGCACGTCTCACGGCCGGGACTCACAGCTTTACTTCTGCCAGTACCTCGTCTCCTACCTTCCAAACTTTACAGAAGCTCTCCTGCGAACCTAGCAGAACTAGCACTCCTGAAAGAAAGGATATAGCGGAGACATGGCTTAGCCACAGCCTGGGGGATGTTTCCAGAATGAGATTTTCACTCTGCAGCGGAGTGTGCGCTGATATGAAACTTCCTGGCAGATTAAAACTGTGTGCCCGACCGAGACTCGAACTCGAGACCTTTGCCTTTCGCGGGCAAGTGCTCTACCAGCTGAGCTACCGAAGCACGTCTCACGCCCGGTACTCACAGCTTTACTTCTGCCAGTACCTCGTCTCCTGCCTTCCAAACTGTACAGAAGCTCTCCTGCGAACCTTGCAGAACTAGCACTCCTGAAAGAAAGGATATAGCGGAGACATGGCTTAGCCACAGCCTGGGGGATGTTTCCAGAATGAGATTTTCACTCTGCAGCGGAGTGTGCGCTGATATGAAACTTCCTGGCAGATTAAAACTGTGTGCCCGACCGAGACTCGAACTCGAGACCTTTGCCTTTCGCGGGCAAGTGCTCTACCAGCTGAGCTACCGAAGCACGTCTCACGCCCGGTACTCACAGCTTTACTTCTGCCAGTACCTCGTCTCCTACCTTCCAAACTGTACAGAAGCTCTCCTGCGAACCTTGCAGAACTAGCACTCCTGAAAGAAAGGATATAGCGGAGACATGGCTTAGCCACAGCCTGGGGGATGTTTCCAGAATGAGATTTTCACTCTGCAGCGGAGTGTGCGCTGATATGAAACTTCCTGGCAGATTAAACTTCCGAGTTCGAGTCTCGGTCGGGCACACAGTTTTAATCTGCCAGGAAGTTTCATATCAGCGCACACTCCGCTGCAGAGTGAAAATCTCATTCTGGAAACATCCTCCAGGCTGTGGCTAAGCCATGTCTCCGCTATATCCTTTCTTTCAGGAGTGCTAGTTCTGCTAGGTTCGCAGGAGAGCTTCTGTAAAGTTTGGAAGGTAGGAGACGAGATACTGGCAGAAGTAAAGCTGTGAGTACCGGGCGTGGGTCGTGCTTCGGTAGCTCAGTTGGTAGAGCACTTACCCGCGAAAGGCAAAGGTCCCGAGTTCGAGTCTCGGTCGGGCACACAGTTTTAAGCTGCCAGGAAGTTTCATTATTGGCTCTATCCACTAGTGTTTTTATGATCCCCCTCTTTTGCTTAGGGTGGTGGTTTGAGTTCTTATGGATGTAGCGATCAGTATGTGTACCTTTCCTATAGACGTTATGGCCTAAGGTCCCATCCGCCCGTTTGATAACTGATACATCCAAGAAGTTAAGTTGTCCGTTCTTCTCCTTCTCCATAGTAAATTTAATGTTTGGGTTGATGCTATTTAAGTGTACCAGGAAATCATTCAAGTCTTCTTCCTCATGATTCCATATAACAAAGGTATCATCCACATACCGATACCACTTCGAGGGGCTTTTTTTGGCCGACTGCAGTGCTTGATGTTCAAAATATTCCATGAATAAATTCGCAATTGCGGGACTTAGGGGGCTTCCCATGGCTACCCCATCGATCTGTTCATAAAATTCACCATTGTACTGAAAATAGGTCGAGGATAGACAGTGTTGGAACAAGGCTACTATATCAGTAGGGAACATATCGGCTATATGGGAGAGAGCTTCATCAACTGGAACCATCGTGAACAAAGACACTATATCAAAACTGACAAGGATGTCATTAGGACCGACAGTAATTTCCCTCAATTTCTCAATGAAGTTTAGAGAGTTTTTAATATGACTCTCAGTTTTGCCTATGTAAGGTTGTAACAAGGAGGCAAGGTGTCTGGCTACTTCTTGGGTAGGAGCTCCAATTGCGCTTCTTCCGTTCATCCATAATATCACTTGGATCGCACTGGGAAAGTACTAGCCAAGTTTCAGGTAGAGACCATTTTCAGACCTACTAAGAAAATTAGTGAATGCCTAAGATCAACAAAAGATGCTCGTCACCCCCTAGCCACCCCAAGGGTATATAAAATTCCGTGCAGTTGTGGCAGGGTTTACATAGGAACTACAAAAAGAAGCATCAATACACGGTTGACGGAGCACAAAAGAAACTGTCGCTTGGGACATATCGACAAATCGGCAGTAGCGGAACATGTTTTTAAGGATGGAGATCACGAAATAAAATTTGGTGAAACAAGCGTGCTAGCGAGGTCGTCGCATTATTATACACGTATGTATAGAGAGGCAATTGAAATCCACAAACATCAATACAATTTTAATCGTAAAGAAGAAGGATTAAAATTGGATAAGATATGGCGGTCGACGTTGCATCAATCACGTGACAATCGATTGCCTGCAATCGAGAGAACAGACGACAGCCAGAGATAGCTGCACATCGACGCCACGTGACGTGCGGTGGCGCCCTCTACGATCTCCATATAAGCGGCGGCCCCAGCTCCTAGCAGCCAGTCATTGATTCACCTCGGAAGATGTTCTCCGTAGCTGAGAGCGAAACGTCAGGGAGAAGAAGTTCTACAGATCGACCACGGCAACTTAGCCCGGAAGTGTTTATTGATGACTTCCGAAAATTGCTGCAGATTTCGATGCTGGGCCATCAAAAAGTGTCCGCTTGCGAACCATTCAACGAAACATCATCGATATGAGCTTTCGGAGGCCCACTCGGGTACCCTTGATGAGTACACAACACAAGGCTTTACGCCTCGCCTGGGCTCGTCAACAGCGACATTGTGCTGTTGCTGACAGGATACATGTCGCCTCGTCAGACGAGTCTCGTTTCAAATTGTACCGAGCGGATGGACATGTACGAGTATGGAGACAACCTCATGAATCCATATACTCCGGATGTCAGCAAGGGTTTGTTCAAGCTGGTCTAGGCTCTCTAATGGTGTGGCGCGTTTGCATTCGGAGACACGTGGGACGCCTCAGACGTCTAGATACGACTCTGAGAGGTGACACGTACGTAAGCATCCTGTCTGATCACCTGCATCTATGCGTGTCCATTTTCCATTCCGACGGACTTGGACAATTCCAGCAGGACAATGAGACACCCCACACGTCCATAATTGCTACAGAGTGGTTCTAGGAACACTCTTCTGAGTTTAAGCGCTTCCGCTGGACACCAAACTCCCAGACATTAAAATCATTTGGCATATCTGGGATGCCTTGCAAGGCGCTGTTCAGAAGAGATCTCCACCCCGTCGTAGTCTTGCGGATTTATGGTCAGCCCTGCAGGATTCATGGTGTCAGTTCCCTGCTGCACTACTTCAGACATGAGTCGAGTCCATGCCACGTCGCGTCGTGGCACTTCAGTGTGCCCGCGGGGATCCCAAAACAATATTAGGTAGATGTACCAATTTCTTTGGCTGTTCATTGTATAGAGATGCATTCTATCCGCATTTCCTTGGTGAACTGTGTTCCTGATTTCATAAATATCACAAATGTTGGCTACCATTAGTGGTTTGGCTCCGAAAAATCATTAAAACGGCTGTAAGTCTCTTTCTAATTGTATAATCAGCGAAGCTACGACGGTGGTGATCGATGTGCTGTGTATTGTTGTGGTTTGTCGTGTTGTGGTTCAAATGGCTCTGAGCACTATGGGACTCAACTTCTGAGGTCATCAGTCCCCTAAACTTAAACTACTTAAACCTAACTAACCTAAGGAGATCACACACATCCACGCCCGAGGCAGGATTCAAACCTGCGACCGTAGCGGTCTCGCGGCTCCAGACTGTAGTGCCTAGAACTGCACGGCCCCTCCGGCCGGCGTCGTGTTGTGGTTTGGTGTTGTGACTGAAAGCAAAATCGTACAAACATGTCGTCCTTTGACCGTCGAACAGACTCCCATACGGTCGACGTAGTAATAAGCATCCTGGCGTAGAGGAACAACTGAAAGAGTTGAAAATAATAACTCACCAGGTTCGACTGGGATCCCAGTTCGATTTTTCAGACATTACTCTACGGCATTGACCTCGCACCTATTTTGCATTTTTCGCAAACAGCTGCAAAGCGAGAAGTCCCAAGCGACCGGAAAGAAGCGCAGATGACTCTTGTACACGTCAGGGGGAAAAGAACGGAACCCTAAAATTACGAGGTGCATTCAATTTCTAAGGCCTCCGATTTTTTTTCTCCGGTGTGGAAAGAGATAGAAACATGCGCATTGTTTTAAAATGAGGCCGCATTCATTGTCAATACGTCCCAGAGATGGAATTTTACCGAGAACTGTTTTAAATACTTAAAATGGCGACGTTTTCCTTACTGGAACAGCGTGCAATCATTCGTTTTCTGAATTTGCGTGGTGTAAAACCAATTGAAATTCATCGACAGTTGAAGGAGACATGTGGTGATGGAGTTATGGATGTATCAAAACTGCGTTTGTGGGTGCGACAGTTTAATGAAGGCAGAACATCGTGTGACAAAAAACCAAAACAACCTCGGGCTCGCACAAGCCGGTCAGACGACACGATCGAGAAAGTGGAGAGAATTGTTTTGGGGGATCGCCGAATGACTGTTGAACAGATCGCCTCCAGAGTTGGCATTTCTGTGGGTTCTGTGCACACGAGTTGGCATTTCTGTGGGTTCTGTGCACACAATCCTGCATGGCGACCTGAAAATGCGAAAAGTGTCATCCAGGTGGGTGCCACGAATGCTGAAGGACGACCACACGGCTGCCCGTGTGACATGCTGCCGAGAAATGTTGACGCGCAACGACAACACAAATGGGACTTTCTTTTCGTCGGTTGTGACAATGGATGAGACGTAGATGCCATTGTTCAATCCAGAAACAAAGCGCCAGTCAGCTCAATGGAAGCACACAAATTCACCGCCACCAAAAAAATTTCGGGTTACCGCCAGTGCTGAAAAAATGATGGTGTCCATGTTCTGGGACAGCGAGGGCGTAATCCTTACCCATTGCGTTCCAAAGGGAACTTCCCAGTAACAGGTGCATCCTACGAAATTGTTTGAAGAACAAATTCCTTCCTGCACTGCAACAAAAACGTCCGGGAAGGGCTGCGCGTGTGCTGTTTCACCGAGACAACGCAGCCGCACTTCGAGCTAACGTTACGCAACAGTTTCTTCGTGATAACAACTTTGAAGTGATTCCTCATGCTCCCTACTCACCTGACCTGGGTCCTAGTGACTTTTGGCTGTTTCCAGCAATGAAAGACACTCTCCGTGGCCGCACATTCACCAGCCGTGCTGCTATTGCCTCAGCGATTTTCCAGTGGTCAAAACAGACTCCTAAAGAAGCCTTCGCCGCTGCCATGGAATCATGGCGTCAGCGTTGTGAAAAATGTGTACGTCTGCAGGGCGATTACGTTGAGAAGTAACGCCAGTTTCATCAATTTCGGGTGAGCAGTTAATTAGGAAAAAAAATCGGAGGCCTTAGAACTTGAATGCACCTCGTACAGACCAACATACTACCATCGGTTTGCTGCAGAATCCTTGAACATATTCTCAGTTCGAATATAATAGATTTTCTTGAGACCGAGAAGCCTATGTCCACGAATCAGAATGATATTAGACAGCATCGGTTGTGCGAAACACATCTTACTCTTTTTTCACAGGTTATATTGAGAATTATGGATGAAGAGCAACAGGCAGATTTCATATATCTGTATGTCTGGAAAGTATTTGATTCGGCACCCCACTGCAGGCTATTAAAGAAGGTGTGACCATACGGATTAAGTTCACAGATAAGTGAGTGGCTGGAATTCTTAAGTTATAGAACCCGTATGAGATTCTCGATGGCGAGTGTTCGTCAGAGACAAGATACCGTCAACAGTGCTCCAGGGAAGTATGATATCGTTGCTATTTTCCGTATACATAAATGATCTGGCAGACAGGTTGGGAAGCAATCTGCTGTTGTTTTCTGATCATGCTGTGGTGTACAGGAATGTGTCGAAGTTAAGTGACCCTAGGCTGATACAAGATGCCTTAGATATAATTTATAGTTGGTGTGATATATGGCAGCTGAATCTTAATGCAGAAACTCTAAGTTAAATCGCATGAGTAGGAATAACAAACTCTTAATATTCGGATACAGCATCAGTAGCGTCCTGCTGACACTGCGACGTCTTTTAAATTTCTGAACATAACGCTGCAAAGCGATATGGAATGGAACAAGCATGTGAGGATTGTGGTGGGGAAGGCAAATCGTTGACTTCCGTTTATTGGGAGAATTCTAGGAATGTGTGGTTGACCTGTAAAGGGGACCGCATATAGGACGCTATTGCGACCTATTGTTGAGTAATACTCGAATGTTTGGGGCCCGCATCTCGTGGTCGTGCGGTAGCGTTCTCGCTTCCCACGCCCGGGTTCCCGGGTTCGATTCCCGGCGGGGTCAGGGATTTTCTCTGCCTCGTGATGGCTGGGTGTTGTGTGCTGTCCTTAGGTTAGTTAGGTTTAAGTAGTTCTAAGTTCTAGGGGACTGATGACCATAGATGTTAATTCCCATAGTGCTCAGAGCCATTTGAACCATTTTTGAATGTTTGGGATATGCACCATGTCGGATTAAAGGAAGACATCGAAGCAGTTCATAGGCTGATTTGTTACTGGTAGGTTCGAAAAACACGCAGGTGTTATGGAGATTCTTCGAAAACGCAACTGGGAATTCCGGAGTGAAGGCGACATTCTTTTTGAGGAACTCCACTGAGAAAACTGAGAGAACCGGCATTTGAAGCTGACTTCGGGAGGGATCCTGCTGCCTGCAACACACGCTGCGCGTGACGACTACGAAGATAAGATTATTGTTCGTACGGAGGTATCTACACAATCGTTTCCCGTCATTGTACTTGCGAGTGAAACAGGGAGAGAAATGGCTAGTTATGGTACGGGGCACCCTCTGCCACGCACCGTACGGTGGATTGCAGAATATAAGAGTGGAAGTAAATTGCTTGTAATCTCTGCTGCCAAACTTAAAAAGACACCACCGAACAGATGGATAACCATCAGCGTAGGTCAATGACGTTCCCTCAGTCCACGAAACTGTGCGAAGACGCTTGGATTTTAAAATCTTTTAGTTGGTCTTTGCTTCTAAGCCTTGTAAACGGAAACTGCATACCCAATCTTGCCAGTAAAATATTTAAAATGAAATTTCTTCATCCGCGAGAATTCGAACTATCTGCCTCTGCACGTAGCGCCGTAAAAGTAGTGGTTTGTGACCTCGTCTTTGCAGTGATAGTTGTAACTGGTAGCCACAGAAAAACAGCTGGAAAAACGAATAACTAGGAACATCAGATAAGCACAGATATATCAGATGACCCGCACGCCGTTGGCTTCTTAACAGAGAGAATCAGAGATAGTGTGACGAAGACTGTGATAACGTCTGAGAATCCAGCGGCTGGAGTGGCGGCCCGGGGCAGAGCGTTCTGTTCCATACTGGAGGGCGGCCGTGTGTTCCAGCGCTGATAAGGCAGCCGGCCGCCTAACCCACGGTAGCCGCAGTACCAGGGATTTGTACAGTCCGAGCCTCGTCGTGGCCCTTCTACGGCTATACGAGTGGGAGCCAACTTTAATGTTAACTGATGTTGCACAGCTGGCTCAGGGATCACCAGTGGTAATCCTCAAGCCGGGCGTGAGCCACATGTAATAAACTAGGTGAACGGCGAGAGGAAATTACTAAGGTAGGTTGGGGTTATCCCGATGCAAGTGCTGCTCCTATCAAAAGATGGTGTTTCAGCTTTATAGAGCTTGCATTGTCAGGTTTAACTTTTCTTTTCACACCAGTCGAGTTGAAAGACACCCGTGTTAATTTGAATGTGACTATATATGAAATATTAATAGTGCAATTTTGTCATATGATGACATGATGCAGACCGTGGCTGTTGTTCGAAGACAAACGTTGATGGTGTTAGGACAGCAACCAGCCACAAATTTACTTTCAGTTCGTTTATTCAAAGGGTACCGTTACCGGTTTCGAATCGTTGTGATTCATCCTAAGACGGTTTACACGCTTTCATTATGACATGTGGTGTGTTTTTTACGGATTAATTGTCCTAAAATATAAATAATTCGTAATTATAAACATACCACACACAGATTGTTGCGTTACAGATTTTCGTTGCATGTGACTTACGTCAAACGTCGGTCTGGAGTGTTTGTTTTCATAACATTCGTCCAACAGACGTAAATGCATTCCCACTGCATTCTTATTGTTGCTCACGTAAATTGTTCTCACTGAACACTTTAGATTTTCCACTGAGAAGATTTCTACCACGCACCACATGTTTTGATAAATACAAAGAGCTTACAAACATATGACTATCACAGATGCTATGATACATCGTAACATATGACGATGATGTCCTATGTTTGGAAAGGATCATATATTCATTTACGCAACTGTAATGCCTTTTACACTAGCACAGAGACATTGAATTTTTGAGTTGATATTGTTAAATTAATTATAAAGTTTATATATAAATAGTATATTATTTAATTACATTTAGTATCATGAGAATTATAGTAAAAAATAAATTTGCTACTTGCTCTGCAGATAGGTGTACTAATATTATTTGCTTTGGAGGCTGGAAAGCAATTTTTGGAAATTTTTCAGGAAAGGGGTGTTAGCTAACTCTTTTTTTTCATTAAGGATATAGTCTGGGGTGCTGTTTTTGTGTGTTTGTGTATTTGTATTTCTTCTAATATATTCATAGTGGCTCCTTTTTCTGCTAGATGCAAAATTTTTAAGTTGTCCTCAATGTTTCCCACTGAATGGTTTTCTTCAGCAATATGGGCTGCAAATGCTGATTTGTTCAAGTTATCAAGTCTTAAAGCATCAATATGTTCTTTGTATCTAATTTCAAAACTTCTGCCTGTCTGTCCGAAGTAGAATTTTGGTCATGTATCACATTTGAGTTTGTATATTCCTGATTTACGGTAGGGACTCTTGGAGGTATTTACATCATGGATTACTTTTTGTTGTAATTGTGGAAAAACTGATTGTGATATTTTTCTTCTTTTTAAATAAGTTTGCTGTTTGGTATGAAAGTGGGTCTATGTATGAGAGAGTAGCATATTTAGGTTTGGCTTCAGTGGCACACTGATTTGGCTTGAAGTGACTGCTGTGAAGTGGATCTGTGGTTTTTGTCTGCGTTTTGTTGTGGAGTTTTTCTATTATTGTGGCTTTATATCCATTATTATGAGCAACTCTTTTAATTATATTGATGGGAATCCTATGAGGACTAGTACGTGAATAAGTTTCAGATTTTTGTCTTAAAAAATTCTCTGTAGTTCCTGAACAAAGGAAAAGTTTACTTTGCGCAAGCCGTACCGAAGTAAGCTCCAAAATTAGAGGACCGTAAAAGTGTCTTCACACAAGACGACGCCCCTATGTCACGCAGACAGCTCTGATACACACAGGATTTTATACTCAATTTTTTTTGTTTTTATGACTTTGTGGGCTCTACAATCTTAGAGACACAAGATTATTAGAGAAGTAATTCCATGGTGGGACTCAAAAGCCAAAAGAGAGGGTTAATCTACATCTACATGTACAGCTACACAGATGCTACCCAAGCACTGTGCCGTGCCAGGTGGGGGGTACCCTGCCACTATTAGTCGTTTTGTTTCCTGCTCCACTCGCATATAGAACGAGGGAAAAACGGCTGTCTATGTGCCTCCGTATGAGCCCTAATTTCTCGAACCTTATCTTCGTGATCCTTGCGCGGATTGTATGTTGGCGTTCGGCAGTCAGCTTCTAATGCCGGTTCTCTAAGTTTTCTCTACAGTGTTTCTCGAAAAGAAAACCGCCTTCAGTCCAGAGATTCCCATTTCAGTTCCCTAAGCACGTCCGTAAAAAATTACGTGGTGTTCGAAACTTCGGTAAGAAATATACGAGGGCAGTTCAATAAGTAATGCAACACATTTTTTTTCTGAAACAGGGGTTGTTTTATTCAGCATTGAAATACACCAGGTTATTCCCCAATCTTTTAGCTACACAACACTATTTTTCAACGTAATCTCCATTCAATACTACGGCCTTACGCCACCTTGAAATGAGGGCCTGTATGCCTGCACGGTACCATTCCACTGGTCGATGTCGGAGCCAACGTCGTACTGCATCAATTACTTCTTCATCATCCGCCTAGTGCCTCCCACGGATTGCGTCCTTCATTGGGCCAAACATATGGAAATCCGACGGTGCGAGATCGGGGCTGTAGGGTGCATGAGGAAGAACAGTCCACTGAAGTTTTGTGAGCTCCTCTCGGGTGCGAAGACTTGTGTGAGGACTTGCGTTGTCATGAAGAAGGAGAAGTTCGTTCAGATTTTTGTGCCTACGAACACGCTGAAGTCGTTTCTTCAGTTTCTGAAGAGTAGCACAATACACTTCAGAGTTGATCGTTTGACCATGGGGAAGGACATCGAACAGAATAACCCCTTCAGCGTCCCAGAAGACTGTAACCATGACTTTACCGGCTGAGGGTATGGCTTTAAATTTTTTCTTGGTAGGGGAGTGGGTGTGGCGCCACTCCATTGATTGCCGTTTTGTTTCAGGTTCGAAGTGATGAACCCATGTTTCATCGCCTGTAACAATATTTGACAAGAAATTGTCACCCTCAGCCACATGACGAGCAAGCAATTCCGCACAGATGGTTCTCCTTTGCTCTTTATGGTGTTCGGTTAGACAACGAGGGACCCAGCGGGAACAAACCTTTGAATATCCCAACTGGTGAACAATTGTGACAGCACTACCAACAGAGATGTCAAGTTGAGCACTGAGTTGTTTGATGGTGATCCGTCGATCATCTCGAACGAGTGTGTTCGCACGCTCCGCCATTGCAGGAGTCACAGTTGTGCACGGCCTGCCCGCACGCGGGAGATCAGACAGTCTTGCTTGACCTTGCGGCGATGATGACACACGCTTTGCCCAACGACTCACCATGCTTTTGTCCACTGCCACATCACCGTAGACATTCTGCAAGCGCCTATGAATATCTGAGATGCCCTGGTTTTCCGCCAAAAGAAACTCGATCACTGCCAGTTGTTTGCAACGCACATCCGTTACAGACGCCATTTTAACAGCTCCGTACAGCGCTGCCACCTGTCGGAAGTCAATGAAACTATACGAGACGAAGCGGGAATGTTTGAAAATATTCCACAAGAAATTTCCGGTTTTTTCAACCAAAATTGGCCGAGAAAAAAAAATGTATTGCATTACTTATAGAACTGCCCTCGTAGTAGCCCGCCTCTGAATTGCGGCGATGGCTTTCTTCAATCCGACCTGTTACGGATCCCAAACACTCGAGCAGTACTCCAGAATAGGTCGCAGCAGCGTCATATATGCGGTCTCCTTTACAGGTGAACCACTCTTTCCTAAAATTCTCCCAGTCAATCGAAGTGAACCATTCGTCTTCCCCTATCAGTGTTCTCACATAATCGTTCCACCTCATATCGCTTTGCTACGTTATGCTCAGATATTTAAACTACTTGACTGTGTCAAAAAGAACACTAGCAATGCTGTAACCGAGCATTACGGGTTTGTTCTTCCCACCCATCCCCATTAACATACATTTTTCCACATTTAGAGCTAGCTGTCGCTCATCACACTAACTAGAAACGAAATGAAATGACCGTATCGCATCGCTGGCCAAGGGGTCCCATCGGGGAAGTTCGGCCGCCAAGTGCAAGTCTTATTTCAGTCGACGCCACATCGTGTGACTTGCGCGCCGGTGATGAGGATGAAATGATGATGAGGACAACATACAGGGTGTTTCAAAAGTGACCGGTATATTTGAAACGGCAATAAAAATGAACGAGCAGCGATAGAAATACACCGTTTGTTGCAATATGCTTGGGACAACAGTACATTTTCAGGCAGACAAACTTTCGAAATTACAGTAGTTACAATTTTCAACAACATATGGCGCTGCGGTCTGGGAAACTCTATAGTACGACATTTTCCACATATCCACCATGCGTAGCAATAATATGGCGTACTCTCTGAATGAAATTACCCGAAACCTTTGACAACGTGTCTGGCGGAATGGCTTCACATGCAGATGAGATGTACTGCTTCAGCTGGTCAATTGTTTCTGGATTCTGGCGGTACACCTGGTCTTTCAAGTGTCCCCACAGAAAGAAGTCACAGGGGTTCATGTCTGGCGAATAGAGAGGCCAATCCACGCCGCCTCCTGTATGTTTCGGATAGCCCAAAGCAATCACACGATCATCGAAATATTCATTCAGGAAATTAAAGACGTCGGCCGTGCAATGTGGCCGGGCACCATCTTGCATAAACCACGAGGTGTTCGCAGTGTCGTCTAAGGTAGTTTGTACCGCCACAAATTCACGAAGAATGTCCAGATAGCGTGATGCAGTAATCGTTTCGGATCTGAAAAATGGGCCAATGATTCCTTTGGAAGAAATGGCGGCCCAGACCAGTACTTTTTGAGGATGCAGGGATGATGGGACTGCAACATGGGGCTTTTCGGTTCCCCATATGCGCCAGTTCTGTTTATTGACGAAGCCGTCCAGGTAAAAATAAGCTTCGTCAGTAAACCAAATGCTGCCCACATGCATATCGCCGTCATCAATCCTGTGCACTATATCGTTAGCGAATGTCTCTCGTGCAGCAATGGTAGCGGCGCTGAGGGGTTGCCGCGTTTGAATTTTGTACGGATAGAGGTGTAAACTCTGGCGCATGAGATGATACGTGGACGTTGGCGTCATTTGGACCGCAGCTGCAACACGGCAAACGGAAACCCGAGGCCGCTGTTGGATCACCTGCTGCACTAGCTGCGCGTTGCCCTCTGTGGTTGCCGTACGCAGTCGCCCTACCTTTCCATCACGTTCATCCGTCACGTTCCCAGTCCGTTGAAATTTTTCAAACAGATCCTTTATTGTATCGCTTTTCGGTCCTTTGGTTACATTAAACCTCCGTTGAAAACTTCGTCTTGTTGCAACAACACTGTGTTCTAGGCAGTGGAATTCCAACACCAGAAAAATCCTCTGTTCTAAGGAATGAACCATGTTGTCTACAGCACACTTGCACGTTGTGAACAGCACACGCTTACAGCAGAAAGACGACGTACAGAATGGCGCACCCACAGACTGCGTTGTCTTCTATATCTTTCACATCACTTGCAGCGCCATCTGTTGTTGAAAATTGTAACTACTGTAATTTCGAAAGTTTGTCCGCCTGAAAATGTACTGTTGTCCCAAGCATATTGCAACAAACGGTGTATTTCTATCGCTGCTCGTTTAGTTTTTATTGCCGTTTCAAAAATACCGGTCATTTTTGAAACACCCTGTAACAGCCAGTGCCCGAGCGGACATAATCTCCAACCCCCGCCGGGAATCGAACCGGGCCTGCTTGCATGGGAGGCGTGCACGTTACCAGCCAGCTAAGCAGGCTGACACACCAATTACAAATTTTGTCGAAGTCGTCTTGTATCTTCCTACAGTCACTCCACTTCGACGCCAACTGTACATCGGAACGGATACTGTTCTTGTAGGACTAAAAACTTCGAAAATAGGTGTGCTGGATGCTATGCTATGTCTCAGTGATGTTTCAGTGTCATGGTTATGAAACTGATGGTAGTATCTGGTGGACTAAATATGCAAAGGACTTTCATTACCACTGACAACCGGAGACTCTTCGAAGAAGAGAAATCAGTGTTGGAAGCCACCAAAGAAGCAAAAATAAGATGAATAAGTGTGAAAAAGATAAGGGAGCGAGGAAAACACAAGAAAAAAGCAGGGTAGGTAGAGAAACAAGGTTTAACATTAACTTGAATTTCCTAGGAGTTCACTTTTTTCAGGTACACATTGATTAAAAACTATTAAAGATAGACGGCTGAAATTTTGTACAATCTCTTACAACATACTTAACTAAAAAATAGACTGTTCTTATATATTGTCAAAAGTACTTTAAAAAATCAAGCTTCTACTATGTTTTCATTTCTAGATATGTGTACCTATGTCTACGTGAATAATTAACATGTTTTATTTCACTTCCAACGCAAGATGCAGTTCGGAAAAATGTTTTAGATCGGAAGCTGTGATTAATACATCAGATTGTTCCCAAAACATCTGATAAGAGATGGTAAGCATTACATGGGCTCACAACTCTTATTCGTTGAGCTACACTATTTATAAAACAGGCAAATTTTTCAAGTTTCCCTTTGGGTTCACGAACCGGTCACATTAATGACCGTGGTCTAAGTCACCTACCTGTAGTTTTATGGCGGGCTGTTCTTGCACCATGACACTATACATGCTAGAAATGCTGTACTGTGCATGTTTCATGGCGCACTCGTACTCGCTCTCACAAATAATTACATATTGTCACTGTAGAAGAACTTTTACCTCCATGCTCCGACGGGCGACTCGACTCCTGTGGGACTGCCGCAACAACTTTAGCGCCAGATCATTCACAATACTCGCACATACGAACAAAAGGCTCTCTATCAACAAACTGTCTACAACTAGGAAAGGCTACATACGGTTTACAAAGTGTTATTAGAGTTCTGTTTATCACGAAATGCTTGTTTATGTCATACAAAAATCTGATTCAATGGGAAAAAATTCTTTGTGAAACAATTTAATAAGTGATCTCAAATAACATTTTCTCCTAAGTATATTTTCGTGCTTCATATTCGTCATGTAGATTGACAATGACAAGGAAAGCGTTTCTGAAGAAGAGAAATTTTTTAACATCGAGTACAGATTTAAGTGTCAGGAAGTCGTTTCTGAAAGTATTTGTATGGAGTGCAGCCATGTATGGAAGTGAAACATGGACGATAAATAGTTTGGACATGAAGAGAATAGAAGCTTTCGAAATGTGGTGCTACAGAATAATGCTGAAGATTAGATGGGTAGATCACATAACTAATAAGGAGGTACTGAATAGAATTGGGAAGAAGAGGAATTTGTGGCACAACTTGATGAGAAGAAGGGATCGGTTGGTAGGACATGTTTTGACGCATCAAGGGATCACCAATTTAGTATTGGAGGGCAGCGTGTAGGCTAAAAATCATAGAGGGAGACCAAGAGATGAATATACTAAGCGAATTCAGAAGGATGTAGGTTGCAGTAGAGATGAAGAAGCTTACACCAGATAGAGTAACGTGGAGAGCTGCATCAAGCCAGTCTCTGGACTTAAGACCACAACAACAACAACAACATTCATCATAGAAGTTTAAGGATTGGATGTTTCGCACAAAAGTAGGGCAGAATGAATGCTTTTCAGGGCGCTGCTTCACTTTCTCCTTTCGCTTCATAGTGCAGTGTAACCTATCTCGTAATACTTCAGTCTTTACAGCCATCACATTCGGCTACAAGAAGCTCTTCTTAGGGCAGTTGAGAAGGCAGCTGTGGCAAGGTGACGTAACGTGGTGTGAGGTACCGATGACGGATGGTTCGTTCGGTACGGATATTGTGAGAAAGACCGTCTAAATTGAGGTCCTGCTTCGCTATCCTCAGATGCAATATTCGGACTCCACAGAGTGAACTCCTGCCTCCTCAGATGCAATATTCGGACTCCCCAGAGTGAACTCGTGCCTCCTCAGATGCAATATTCGGACTCCCAAGAGTGAACTCGTGCCTCCTCAGATGCAATATTCGGACTCCCCAGAGTGGAGTAGTGCCTCCTCAGATGCAATATTCGGACTCCCCAGAGTGAACTCGTGCCTCCTCAGATGCAATATTCGGACTCCCCAGAGTGAACTTGTGCCTCCTCAGATGCAATATTCGGACTCCCCAGGGTGAACTCCTGCCTACTCAGATGCAATATTCGGACTCCCCAGAGTGAACTTGTGCCTCCTCAGATGCAATATTCGGACTCCCCAGAGTGAACTCCTGCCTACTCAGATGCAATATTCGGACTCCCCAGAGTGAACTTGTGCCTCCTCAGATGCAATATTGGGACTCCCCAGATAGAAACTCCTGCCTCCTCAGATGCAATATTCGGACTCCCCAGAGTGAACTCCTGCCTACTCAGATGCAATATTCGGACTCCCCAGAGTGAACTCCTGCCTACTCAGATGCAATATTCGGACTCTCCAGAGTGAACTTATGCCTCCTCAGATGCAATATTGGGACTCCCCAGATAGAAACTCCTGCCTCCTCACATGCAATATTCGGACTCCCCAGAGTGAACTCCTGCCTACTCAGATGCAATATTCGGACTCCCCAGAGTGAACTTGTGCCTCCTCAGATGCAATATTGGGACTCCCCAGATAGAAACTCCTGCCTCCTCAGATGCAATATTCGGACTCCCCAGAGTGAACTCGTGCCTCCTCAGATGCAATATTCGGACTCCCCAGAGTGAACTTGTGCCTCCTCAGATGCAATATTCGGACTCCCAAGAGTGAACTCGTGCCTCCTCAGATGCAATATTCGGACTCCCCAGAGTGGAGTAGTGCCTCCTCAGATGCAATATTCGGACTCCCCAGAGTGGAGTAGTGCCTCCTCAGATGCAATATTCGGACTCCCCAGAGTGAACTCGTGCCTCCTCAGATGCAATTTTTGGACTCCCCAGAGTGAACTCCTGCCTCCTCAGATGCAATATTCGGACTCCCCAGAGTGAACTCGTGCCTCCTCAGATGCAATATTCGGACCCCCCATAGTGAACTCGTGCCTCCTCAGATGCAATATTCGGACTCCCCTGAGTGAACTCCTGCCTCCTCAGATGCAATATTCGGACTCCCCAGTGTGAACTCGTGCCTCCTCAGATGCAATATTCGGACTCCCCAGAATGAACTCGTGCCTCCTCAGATGCAATATTCGGACTCCCCAGTGTGAACTCGTGCCTCCTCAGATGCAATATTCGGACTCCCCAGAGTGAACTCGTGCCTCCTCAGATGCAATTTTCGGACTCCCCAGGGTGAACTCATGCGTCCTCAGATGCAATATTCGGACTCCCCAGAGTGAACTCCTGCCTACTCAGATGCAATATTCGGACTCTCCAGAGTGAACTTATGCCTCCTCAGATGCAATATTGGGACTCCCCAGATAGAAACTCCTGCCTCCTCACATGCAATATTCGGACTCCCCAGAGTGAACTCGTGCCTCCTCAGATGCAATATTCGGACTCCCAAGAGTGAACTCGTGCCTCCTCAGATGCAATATTCGGACTCCCCAGAGTGGAGTAGTGCCTCCTCAGATGCAATATTCGGACTCCCCAGAGTGAACTCGTGCCTCCTCAGATGCAATATTCGGACTCCCCAGAGTGAACTTGTGCCTCCTCAGATGCAATATTCGGACTCCCCAGGGTGAACTCCTGCCTACTCAGATGCAATATTCGGACTCCCCAGAGTGAACTTGTGCCTCCTCAGATGCAATATTCGGACTCCCCAGAGTGAACTCCTGCCTACTCAGATGCAATATTCGGACTCCCCAGAGTGAACTTGTGCCTCCTCAGATGCAATATTGGGACTCCCCAGATAGAAACTCCTGCCTCCTCAGATGCAATATTCGGACTCCCCAGAGTGAACTCCTGCCTACTCAGATGCAATATTCGGACTCCCCAGAGTGAACTCCTGCCTACTCAGATGCAATATTCGGACTCTCCAGAGTGAACTTATGCCTCCTCAGATGCAATATTGGGACTCCCCAGATAGAAACTCCTGCCTCCTCACATGCAATATTCGGACTCCCCAGAGTGAACTCCTGCCTACTCAGATGCAATATTCGGACTCCCCAGAGTGAACTTGTGCCTCCTCAGATGCAATATTGGGACTCCCCAGATAGAAACTCCTGCCTCCTCAGATGCAATATTCGGACTCCCCAGAGTGAACTCGTGCCTCCTCAGATGCAATATTCGGACTCCCCAGAGTGAACTTGTGACTCCTCAGATGCAATATTCGGACTCCCAAGAGTGAACTCGTGCCTCCTCAGATGCAATATTCGGACTCCCCAGAGTGGAGTAGTGCCTCCTCAGATGCAATATTCGGACTCCCCAGAGTGGAGTAGTGCCTCCTCAGATGCAATATTCGGACTCCCCAGAGTGAACTCGTGCCTCCTCAGATGCAATTTTTGGACTCCCCAGAGTGAACTCCTGCCTCCTCAGATGCAATATTCGGACTCCCCAGAGTGAACTCGTGCCTCCTCAGATGCAATATTCGGACCCCCCATAGTGAACTCGTGCCTCCTCAGATGCAATATTCGGACTCCCCTGAGTGAACTCCTGCCTCCTCAGATGCAATATTCGGACTCCCCAGTGTGAACTCGTGCCTCCTCAGATGCAATATTCGGACTCCCCAGAATGAACTCGTGCCTCCTCAGATGCAATATTCGGACTCCCCAGAATGAACTCGTGCCTCCTCAGATGCAATATTCGGACTCCCCAGTGTGAACTCGTGCCTCCTCAGATGCAATATTCGGACTCCCCAGAGTGAACTCGTGCCTCCTCAGATGCAATTTTCGGACTCCCCAGGGTGAACTCATGCGTCCTCAGATGCAATATTCGGACTCCCCAGAGTGAAGTCGTGCCTCCTCAGATGCAATATTCGGACTCCCCAGAGTGAACTCGTGCCTCCTCAGATGCAATATTCGGACTCCCCAGAGTGAACTCGTGCCTCCTCAGATGCAAATTGGAACTCCCCAGATAGAAACTCCTGCCTCCTTAGATGCAATATTCGGACTCCCCAGAGTGAACTCGTGCCTCCTCAGATGCAATATTCGGACTCCCCAGAGTGAACTCCTGCCTCCTCAGATGCAATATTCGGACTCCCCAGACTGAACTCCTGTCTCCTGGGATGCTATATTCGGAATTTCCCAATACTAGTGCACTCCTCACACCTGGAGAGAGAGAGCCGCTCCCCCGCAGTTTCTTGTCTCCACCCCTCCGCAAATTAAGTAGCTCGTACAATTTTTCAAAGCCAACTTTAGATTCTTGGCAATGAAGAAGTCCCTTTCAAAATTTCCTCCCTCCTTGCCGTCGCATTCCGCGTGGAAAAGAGAGCCATACTCTGTGTGAGACAGAGTATACAAATAAACCAAGACTTCTCCCTTTTTTAAGTATTGCCGCTACGTTCCCAGGTGTTCTGCTTGCGGGAAACGGCCAAAATTCTCCGGACCACTTGAGATTCTTGGACACCCAAGTCGTGCTGTTGCTATTCAACTCGCCGCTCTGTCCGTGTTACCTAGATTCGTGGCAAAGCTGTTTTTCGCTCTAAGTTTATAGTTTCCGCTGCCTCGGGCACACGTGCGAATGTCCGCGACTTCCCTTGGCAGCGTGTCGATGTGTGCAGCGACTTCACCTGTCGCTAATCCTCTTGGGGCCTGCCCTCTGTGAAGCGTGCCGACATAGGCCCGCGACCGCCGCTCGCCTGTGGGCGCACTACCTGTGTCCACCTGGTCGCCGGGCTTCCGAGCTAGGAACGCATCAGAAGAATTCCTTTCATGCACAAAGTGTACCAAGTTTGCAGAGAGAAGAATCGTAGCCCTTTACCGATGCTTAATGACACAATAATTCACCTCCATCACACTTCATATATTGCAATAAACTAATGACTGATTTTAATACCAATTATCTCCTTTAATTACAAGCATGAAAAGCTTTGACGCTTTTCAGCACTTAAACGTACCGATTTTGTGTGGCTTTGTTTCCCACATGCGAAATACTTGGCTTATTGGTATGGCTGCTGTGCTCTATGATGTGTCTGAAAGCAACGCGGGCAGGATTTCCGCGATTGTGTGGCCTGCACTGGTCCGCACATGACGTAGACGTCGGGCGACTTCTGGTCTCAGCACGGAAGGGCAGGCGGAGTACGTGGCCCCTCATCTGTCTCACTCTTGACAACAGCTGTTGTGCAGGTGCTCGAAAACCATGCTTAGTAACATCGACAGTGTCCTGTGACTCAGTAATTGTCAATATTGTACTGTGGTCAGGGTTTGTATGCTTTAGCAGGGCAGCACGGTTACGGGAAACAGGCAGTTTCAGTGTAATCGCATCTCTCATTATAATGCTACTATGAGTTAACCAACATTAACACAGAAAGTGATATTATCGAGTTAGGCCACAAAGTCATGTTACCACTGTTTGTTGGACTGTCCTGGCTGCTATTTTCATCTGAAAAACTTACAACGAGCAGCCACTACATGCACTTGTGACTTACAATGATTGACAGTTTGACAATTAAATCGTCGTAGCGGATCTCATGAGTTTGGGCATCCGGAATACGTCTGAGCCCACGGTGGAGAGAAAATGGTAAATGCGCTGGTACCTATTATGCCGTAGGCGTTTCAATCAGCTATCAATTGTGCAACATAGTCAGTCCAGTCGTCACTTTGCCCCAGAAACTTTCTGGATTCAGGAGTTTGAATCGTTTCCTGAGTTTCTTCCATATGAACACGCTGGGGAGACGCTCCTGTTGCTACCACAGTTCCTTGCACTGCTTGTAATAGTTGCTCAGTCATTTGCCCCTGCAACTGTATAGCTTGCATCAAAGACACGTCCAGAAGGGACATCGAGAGACACTCGATATAACAACACACACAAAAACAGAAAAGCAGCACTGCTGCAAGGTAGGTTAGTTACACGATACGTCACAGTGAGATAATCATGAGCTGCATCCTTGGCGTCACTTTACATGTTGTGTCTAACGTCTTGGATACTGACGTGACTAATAATAAAACGGTTAGAACATTCTGTAAGGTGTCAGGCAAATCCAACACCTTCCATGAAAACCCTGACATGATAAGCAAATCCAGTAGTATGTCACATAGCTCCGAATAAATCGTGACATTAAATTAACCAAAGTAATACGAGTAACGAGTGAGCAAATGGAATACCACAGACTAACACAAGAATGCCTAAATGCATGTCATACCTTCCCACCGTGAGACAGACGCAGTTCCGAGGGGAGAAACGAGAACAGAAGCCGAGAGCAGAACCGTGTTAAGCTGGAAGGCCCTACGATAAGGGACGGACGGACACCCACGTCGCCAGCTAACTGCTAGGACCACACCACCCACAAGTTTTAGCGTGAGACTTTTTCGCGTCTCTGTTACGTTAGGACCACCCCCCCAGCCCATGTTAAAAGCTATAGCCCTCCAGAAGAACAGTATAGATCGTACGATAACACAAAAAGGGCTACACCACCCGCAAGTTTTAGCGTGAGACTTTTTTGCGTCTCTGTTACATTAGGACCACCCCCAGCCCATGTTAAAAGATAGAGCCCTACAGAAGAACAGTATAGATCTTACGATAACGCTAAAAGGACAACACCAGCTGCAAGTTTTAGCGTGAGACTTTTTCGCTTCTCTGTTACGTTGCAAACTTTAAAACCATTGCCCCACCACGAAAAGCATAACGTTTCTCATTGGATAGACAGAATTTTTGTAGGCGGAGATTAAGGTTAACATTGAGACCCTGATTGGTCAGATGAAAACACAGCCGGATAGCTTTTTTTAAACCATCTTCGGTAAATTATAGTAAGGAGAAGTTAGGAGAGAGTTGCTAGGGAGTTGCTTCCGAGACAGCGAGGTGAGCGGAGCCGTGCTGCCCGCCGCCCCCTGACAAACGCCGACAAGGTAATGAACGCACGTGATACCGCATTTTTGAGCGCATAAGGCTTCACTCAGAACTGCAGAAGTCTCATCTGTTACATCCCCTTTACGTAATACTAGTGTCGATCGTCAATTAAAGCTCATGGTGTTCACATTTGCCACTTGAAGTAAAAACCTCAAACGCGATGATTTTCCTGTTATATAGTTATTGAGAAGCCACATCAGCCACTGTAATTTACGACAAGTTAGATAAGTAATTAAAGATAATTGAGGGTCACTGTAGACCATTTTGATAGTTTTCTCTTTTGTGAAACTTAATTTAAACCTAGATTATAGATGTGATATGGCATAGGTCATCATTCCATCCATTGTAGAACTTGGAAACCCATTCAGGGAATATTCGTTCACATTTTTGTTGAACGCAGTTGGTTTTTACCATCCTGTATTAAAACATTTCCTTTTATCGATAGTGCAATTCATAAACGATGTTTTGTGAGTAGAATAAAATTTCCAATGGTAAACTTAACTGCTTTTTCGACGTTATTTTACCAGCTAACTAAAAATAGGAAAGCCCTTGAACCCGTTCCACTAAATTTAGTTAGTATTAAGATTCTTTTAGAGGGAGTGCAGTGGAGCTGACGCTGAAGTCATTAATTATTTGGTTATATCATCGCTGGTCTCACTGAACTCTTCTGAATTCTACATGTCATGTGTGGTCTGACGTCTCCTTACCAGCAACAGGTCCCAGGTTCAAACTATTCAATTCCCTAAAAAACACCCTCAGAGCGTCGTTGCGCGAAAGTGGTAGGGAGACACGATATAGAACAAACAGACACCACGCCGAATGTTTAGAATTCTGAATAAGTAATACTTTATTCATTGCAACAAAATTCCTCTTTGCTTGCAGGGCTCAGCTTGTGAGATAACGGGCGAGTTGTGGCGTCCTGAAAATATTCTAAGTTCGGAGTTGGCGTGGCTGCACGGGACGACCGGCTAGCCGGGGCTCGTCAGCAACCGCGTGGTGCCGAACAGTGGCCGGAGCAAGTGGGGAAGCCCCAGCCCCAGCGCGCGGTCCAGGCCGGCCGAGTGGCTGGGAACTCCGTGTTGAGGCTGTGTCAAGGAAGGTGCTTTGTGTCGATGAAGGAAATTTGTATGCCCGGAGTGCCAAAGATGGCGGACTTTGTGAAACCATAATAGCAGATATTTCACAGTTCATGTAGAAATTAACAGTAGCCAGAGGAATCATGATACCTCACAAAGAAACATGTACATTACCATTATTTGCACGATGATTCTGATGGTGCAATCAGATTTTCAATATCTTTATTAGTTCAAAGTTTAGTATCTGACTGTAAATTATACAAGTAACACCCAGCAACGAATTTCCAAAATCTAAACGGTTAATCCGATTTGGTCGATCGATGTGTCTTTAGAAAGCTACTAGTGTAAACGTAAATTGGTATGAATTACAGGCATGTAACTTGAATAGTACATGGGTTATTGGAAGTCAAAGTGGCTAATTACTATTGATTGTATCAGGCCATAAGTACTCCACAGTTACACGAAAAACGGTAGCAGCATGCTTATAAATACATATTTATTCGTCTATGTCTTTGTTTATATCCGATATATATTATTCATGAAGAAATTGGTCAAATATTTACTGTTTTTAAGAAAGCACAGAGACATTAGGCTACTGGCCTATTTTTGCTTCTGTTCCTTTGATATATGTTTATTCAATTTGTTTATGTATTTAATAATGTGTGTTACAGCATGTTTATGGTCCATCCGTAGGAATATCTATTTAATTTAAAGTTATTTAAATGTAAATCCAGTATTTCGTATGTGTTTCAATATGTTTGCGAGTGTTCGTTGGCTTGGAGACATGGTAGGGGCGTTCTAGCCAATCAGAGCGTTCGTTACTTCGGTAGGCGACTACCGAATTCCATGGAGAAACTGTATGGAAGTGGGGGAGGAGCATCGGCTCGCACAGGACGCTGGGGAGTGCTGGACGGGAAGGCGCGACGCACGGTTGCAGGAAATACTTGGAGAGCGTTGAACAGTTTGCGCGTAGTCGCGGGAGATACAAATATTTCGTAGTGCTAACTTGCGCACTTGTGAGATTTCTGTGGCTTCTGCAGCTGAAGACGTAGTATGCGTTTAGAAGTGAATATGTTGCGAGCTATGTTGTTGCTCATAACTAATTATATGAAGTAGGAATCTCATGTTTCCCTGTTACTCAAATTTTATTTTACTTAATTGCTGGGCCATCGACACCAATAAGTTTTTTGCAGAAATAAACGGTATTCTTAAAAGTACTTCTGCAATCATACTCATTAAAATCGTTAAAAAAAGGACCTGCACATTTTATTTAACTGCAGTCTTTCATTTATAAATTTCTATGTTACATTCAAAATTGTCAATTGCCGACTGATAGGAACCTTCGACCATTCGATTCATGTTTGTATTCATATTTATATACTGTAGACTCAGCAGTATTTGGCATTTAATGCGGCAACTGCGTATCTCACCCCCCTTCAGACAACGAAACCAGCCAAAACCTTTAATATTTGAACTCTGAGTCTGAGGGTACGTAGTTGAGGGCCACATTTTTTATTTGAAAGCCTGCAAGCTGTAATTATGAAACTGAACACATGGGCTTGCAGTTCAGAACACATTAAATGAGCCACAAACACTCAGTGGCGAATTGATACAGGGTGGCGCAGGGAAACGGGAAATTTCGAAATAACGTCATTTCCATGAATAAATTCATAAAACTAGTGATTTATTAACGAAAGTGAATGTATTCAGTATGCCATTATTCATTATGTCTTTACAATCAAGTTCTGCAAGGTTCGCAGGAGAGCTTCTGTAAAGTTTGGAAGGTAGGAGACGAGATACTGGCAGAAGTAAAGCTGTGAGTACCGGGCCTGAGTCGTGCTTCGGTAGCTCAGATGGTAGAGCACTTGCCCGCGAAAGGCAAAGGTCGCGAGTTCGAGTCTCGGTCGGGCACACAGATTTAATCTTCCAGGAAGTTTCAGTTTCTCTTTACTTTTTAAAGATGACATAGGAAAGATGTGCTCCCATTCGGCCTTCACACTCTAACAGCCTGTTAAGAAAACTCTGGAATGCGCGGTGTAGCAAATCTTGGGGAATGGCAGTGATTTCGTTTTCAATGTTCTCCTTCAGTTCATGGATTGTTGCAGGACGTGTACGGTACACCTTGCCTTTAAGGTATCCCCACAGGAAGAAGTCGCACACACTAAGATCAAGGGATCTCGCAGGCCATGCAATGTCATCGTTACGTGAAATAATGCGTCTTCCAAATAATTGACGAACTGCTGCCATCGATTGTCGAGCAGTGTGTGACGTGGCTCCGTCCTGCTGAAACCATATGTTTTCGACGTTAAGATTAAGCTTGTACAGACTCGGTGTAAAGAATGTTTGAAGCATTTCAACATATCGAGTGGATGTTACTGTCGCTGCACTACCATCCTCACGTTCAAAAAAATAAGGGCCGATAACACCATGACATGATACAGCACACCATACTGTGACCTTGGCTCTATGTAGTGGTCGCTGGTGAAACTCACAAGGATTGTCCTGTGCCCAATAACGAAACTTCTGTTTGTTCACGAATCCGTTCAGGTGGAAATGGGCTTCGTCTGATATCCATAAGTTACCAAGGAAATTCGCGTCCTCGTTGGTTTTAGCCAATATCTGGATAATAAACTCCATACGTGACGCTGGGTCTCGTTCATGTAAGTGTTGCACAATCTGCATCTTATAGGGATGGAAGTCTAATTCGTGCAGTATTCTTTGTAAGCTTCGTCGCTTAATCCCTAGCGAAGATGCATGCTGTAGAACGGAGCGGCGAGGACTTCTCTCGATTGCAGCTCTAGCAACTGCAATGTTCTCTGGGGTACGTACCGTTGGAATGCCACCTGGAGGTTCCTTTTTCAAGGCAGATCCTGTTTCTTCAAAATTACGCACCCACGTTGTAATCGCATGCGCAGATGGGACACGTCCATGACGTCCAAGCTGGTAATGCTGTCGAAATGTTCTCTCTACGCGGCAGTCGCACTATCACCATTTTTGTAAAACTCTCTCACAGCTACTGCACGTTCCGCATCAGTCCAATTTTCCACGATTTCTAAATGGCAATGCGTTCACATCAACTGTGCAAAGTTTGGAACATCTGCCGGCGCTACAGTGCTGCCAACTGCAACGTTCAAAATTTGACGTTCCCCTGCGCCACCCTGTACAAGTTCAGAATGGTCGTACAGTGGATTGCATGCACTCACTAGAAAGCACAAGTTCGTAGACACTTTCTGACACAGTTCTGAAAGGGTTGGCGTGTAGGCGCAGCTCACAGGAGTCGGAAGTCTCTTCATTCCTTGACACGGGCTGTGTCACGGCGAGTAGACAGCACAACAACGCTACTCCGACAGGAACGTAATGGAAATGGGCAGGATCCGACCTCCATCAGAACTGCCCTCCCGGTCTCTGGCGACGTTCTTTCAGGGCTGAGACGCGGCGGTGGCACATCGCAACTAGGGAGGCACGGCTTCTTCCTAACGTCTCATTGGCGCATCGCCATACCGCCATGCTGTGCAGTATCTGTGTGGTGGTCGATATCTTTTACGCCGCTCTCGATACTCGACGACACCACACAACCGCTTGAAACCTTCCCGTCTCCTCTATATCTCTTTTGTGCCAAGTGAAACCTTCCCGTCTCCTCTATATCATTTTTGTTACACAACCTTCCCTTCTACAATAACCTATGAAACTTTCCCTTAGGATTTCTATCTCTTGCTTAATAACAACAAATGAAATCTTCCCTTTGACATTAATTCTCTTTCTCAATCTTCTCATACAAATTCAAATGCTGCTTATTAATAGTGATTTTCTGATTATTTCGACAAAACATAGAATGCGTCGTCATCGTGGCCCTCAGGCGTTACCTGCAGTAACCCAAAACTGTTCCTTACCTTTTTTACTGCTACTGGATCGCCATCTGACTGCTACGTCGAACTGCGACGTGAATATACTTACTCTGTTTTACTATACTCTATTAGCTGCTGGTGGGCTGTCATAATAAGTGGCTGTATTTATTACCAAAGCTGACGTTATTCTTTAATTAATTTGACTGAAGTTACGTAATTCATTGTTAAACTTTTTCTTGACAACAATAAAAAGTTTTACGTTGATGGTTTTTGAGATGGATTATAATCAGTAATGCAATATTTCTGGCAAAAATTATAATCTGAATGCAATGATTTTACAAGCGTTCAAATGAGACTTATTTTTTACAATAATCTTACAACTAGCATTGCGCAAACACACCTTCACTAGTCTTGAGCTTCTCAAAACAATAATTCAATAATATTAGTTCCTCTTACGATAACAGTTAGCTGATGTCTCTGAACATCCGTTTATAATCCCTTGCAAATCATAGCTGGTGGCTGGCAGACACACCGCTATTCTCAACCTCTCGCTTCAGACCTGCTACCGACTCGCTTCACCTCTCGCTTACTAATGACTTTCTACGAACGCTACAGTACGGTCTCCCCTGCCAACAATGCTTTCTGGTGCAGACAATCCCTGCTACCATTACAAAATGTATCAATGCGCGGTCTCTCCCGCTCTTTTCTTACAATTTATCCATATGCTGTCACTCCCGCCCTTTTTAAAATTATATCCATGTACGGTCTCTCTTGCCAACAATACTTCGGTGCAGACATTCCCTGCTACCACAATTATTTCCAGCATGACAAATATTAATTATTCCTACTTAATCCTACTAATAAAATATAAACATCTTTCATAAATTGTGGTTTGACAATAGATAATAGAAATATACACGTCTTACACGTTTTCCAATTCCCCGCCGGCAGCGGTGGCCAAGCGGTTCTAGGCGCGTCAGTCCGGAACCGCGCGACTGCTACGGTCGCAGTTTCGAATCCTGCCTCGGACATGGATGTCTGTGATGACCCTAGGTTAGTTAGGTTTAAGTACTTCTAAGTTCTAGGGGACTGATGACCTCCGATGTTAAGTCCCATGGTGCTCAGAGCCATTTTCCAATTCCCCATGATTATTAGACTTTCATCTGCCTTTACGTACTGAATTACCTGTTCAATATCCTCAAATACTTACTCTTATATATCTTAATTGGTATTAGTTTTCAAAGATATAGTTACAGATGCGTTTCTTTCTGTTTGACCAATACTACCGCATATAAGAATATGTGCGGCGTTTTTTTAATACACGCTGTATATACACTGAAGCACAAAGAAACTGATGTAGGCATGAGTATTCAAATACAGAGAGATGTAAACAGGCAGGACACGGCGCTGCGGTCGGCATCACCTACATAAGACAAGTGTCTGGCACAGTTGTTAGACCGGTTACAGCCGCTACAACGGCAGGTTAACAAGATTTAAGTGAGTTTGAACGTGGTGTTAAAGGCAAAAGAGCGGTGGGACACAGCATCTCCGAGATAGCGATGAACTGGAGATTTTCGCATGCGACCGTTTCACGATGTACCGAGAATATCACGAATCCGGCAAAATATCAAATGTCCGACATGGCTGCGGCCGGAAAAAGATCCTGGAAGAACGGGGCGAACAACGACTGAAGGGAATCGTTCAGCTAGACAGAAGTGCAACTCTTCCTCAAATTGCTGCAGATTTCAATTCTGGTCCATCAGCAAGTTTCAGCGTAAGAACCATTCAATGAAACATCATCGATATGGTCGTTCGGAATCGAAGGCCCACTCGTGTACTCTTGACGACAGCACGACACAAATCTTTACGCCTCGCCTGAGCCCGTCAACACCGACATTGGACTGTTGGTGACTGGAAACGATGTTGCCTGGTCGGACGAGTCTCGTTTCAAATTGCATCGAGAGGATGGACGTGTACGAGTATGGAAACAACCTCCTGAATCCGAGGACCATGCTTGTCATCAGAGGACTGTTCAAGTTGATTTAGGCTCTGTAATGGTATGGGCACTGTGCAATTGGAGTGATATTGGACCCCTGATAGTCTAGATACGACTCTGACAGGTGATACGCACGTAAGCTTCCTGTCTGATCAGCTGCATCCATTTGTGTCCATTGTGCATTCCGACGGAGCTGGAAAACTCCAGCAGGACAATGCGACACCCCATATGTCCAGAACTGTTACAGAGTGGTTCCAGGAACACTCTTCTGAGTTTACACACTTCCACTTACCATCAAACTCGCCAGATATGAACATTAATGAGCATGTGATTCTTGAGTTTCTCCCGGCGTATTTGATAATCAAAATATTCACGGGTGTGCTGCCGGTCTATAGTGTCCAACGGGCATAATATTTCGGCGCTCATACATGTCGCCATCATCAGGTGAACTGACGGACTGAGCTCCTGTGAACGTGCCGGCACGGAGATCCGTACGCTATGGCTGCTCAGAGGGAACTGGGTTCGGTCGCGGCGGCGGCCGATTTAAATACCCCCCGCCCGCGGCGCGCTCCCTCCACCGTACGCGCCCCGCGCCACGGTCGCGCGGTGGAATAGATTGCGACGGCGTCTGAGATGACATCGGAGTGATGGCTCTGTACGCCGTAGTCGTCACAACTATACGTTTGCTCGATTTACTCTTGATTAACCCAATCGCTGGTTCCCAAGCCTTGCTAAGATTATAGCCACAGTCACAGATTATGAGGTCGCCATTGGTGCGAATTTCGATGGCCTCTCTAACAACGCTGTCCCAGTATCTCGACGTCTGTACCAGAATCCTCGTGCGGTCATACTCCATGGCGTGATTTTCCGACAAACAATTTTCAGCGACCGCCGACTTGCTCGGATACATCAGTCGAGTGTGCCTCTGGTGTTCACGGCATCGATCCTCAATGGTACGCATCGTCTGACCAATATACGACTTGCCACATTGACACGGAATCTGGTACACGCCGGCCTTCCTCAAACCGAGGTCATCTTTGGCGCTCCCCACCAGTGCACGAGTTTTATTTAGAGGACAAAACACAGTTCCGACCTGGTGTTTCTTCAGAATGCGGGCGATTTTCCCCGAGAGTGCGCCTGTGTATGGAATAAATGCAGTGCCTACCTCCTCCTCTCAACAGGCGGAGGGAGCTTGCCGCGGGCGGAGGGTATTTAAATAGTGCCGCCGCCACGATCGAACCCAGTTCCCTCTGAGCATCCATAGCGTACGGATCTCCGTGCCGGCACGTTCACAGGAGCTCAGTCCGTCAGTTCACCTGATGATGGCAACATGTATGATCGCCGAAATATTGTGCCCGTTGGACACTATAGACCGGCAGCACACCCGTGGATATTTTGATTATTATTGAGCATATGCGAGATGCCTTGATACATGCTGTTCGTATTCTTACGGATTTATGGACAGCCCTGCAGGATTCGTGGTGTCAGAGCCCTCCAGCACTACATCAGACATCATTCATGTCACGTCAGCCGGCCGATGTGGCCGAGCGGTTCTAGGCCCTTCAGTCCGGAACAGGGCGACTTCCACGGTCGCAGGTCGAATCCTGCCTTGGGCATGGATGTGTGGATGTGTGGGATGTGTGTGATCTCTTTAGTTAGGTTTAAGTAGTTCTAAGTTCTAGGGGACTGATGACCTCCGATTTTAAGTCCCATAGTGGTCAAAGCCATTTGAACCATTTTGAACCATGTCACGTTGTGGTGCGGCACATTTGCGTACTGGCGGGGCCACTACACGATGTTAGACAGGTGTATCAGTTTCTTGAGATCTTCAGTGTAGTAGCACATTTGAGCGCAGAGTTCTGTAGATAGGTATTGTGAATCGATCATCAGGTACTACAGTTCGCTATCTGAGACTGGAATGGAGGGCATTGTTTTCGATTTTGCCATCGGATATTTTACCCACTTGACAAGATTCTGAGAATAAACCACAGGCCAGGCTATCACGTAGCGTTGCAGTACGCCCCTCTCTCACACAAAGTTTTCGCTGAAGTATAAACACCAACTCCAGTCTATAAACGAGTACAGAACACGTTTACTGTTTACGTGGCAGCTTTCATTTGACAGCTGGAAAGATACTGCAGCCACAGAAAATAGAAGCAGCTTAATCTGCTCGGAGGGTGGAGAACAGGCGAGAACAAAAAGTAGAGGGTGCGAAGCGGGTGGCTGCCCGCGCTGCGGCGCGTAGGGGTGGGGGACTCGGGACAGAGGGCAGGGGGTTGCGACCCGAGTTACGAGACGCTTTAATTACAGCCCGCAAACGTTCCTCCCGAATTATTCGATTTCACATTTACAGGGGCGCACCTGGACCTCGCGCCGTTACTCCTATCGCCAGCGGGCAATAACAATAAAATGTAACACGGTGGCGGGCGGGGCGTTCGCCCAGGGCCCTGCAGCCGCGCCGCGCGACGGTATTCCAAGAATCGCTTTGTATCGGCTATAATTACCAGGATTGAATGAAGCTCTTCACGGTAGCCGGGGTAATTCTGTTTACCGTTTCAGATTTCTGAAAATGGCACATAGTTTCGTTTATTAACTTAAGAGCTGGCTTGCCATTTTCTGCGCAAAGGAGCGAGCTACCAGTTACAACGCTACCCAGTAATACGGTAACTCAGTGGTATGTATCCCTCGCTTGTATTATGAGCTAGAACGTATTACAGCTGGGAACTGCACACACTCTCAAACAGCTGGACCGATTTCAGGAATACTTGACACATCATTTGGTGTCATTTACTGCCCAAGGGGCGAGTGTGAGTGTGAGAAAACGGCGTAGCCCGTGACACGAGAATTTCCATCCAGAATTTGACAATCAGAGCACTTAGAGACTTCAAACAAAAATTACACATAATTTAAAATCTTTACTAACCGTTTTCTTGGTGACGACCCCTCAGAATGGCGAAAGAAAAACATTCATCTCTTACTTCATCATCGCTATTCCCTCAGTAAAACTACCGCATGAAGCATTAAGTTTAAATTTTTTACTTATGTGCTATTGTCCGCAGCTCGCTGTAGTGCGGTAGCGTTCTCGCTTCCCGCGCCCAGGTTCCCGGGTTCGATTCCCGATGGGGCCAGGAATTTTCTCTGCCTCGTGATGACTGGGTGTTGTGTGATGTCCTTAGATTAGTTAGGTTTAAGTAGTTCTAAGTTCTACGGTACTGATGAGCATAGATGTTAAATCCCATTTTTTTTTAATTGTATTTCAATTCCCCATCGGGGCGGGTTGGCAGCAGCATATGCGCTGCTCTTCAGCCGAAAGACATGGAACAAACAATAGAAGACATTTAAAAATATACAAAGGAGAGAATATGGTGAACATAGAGATAAAAAGGGGGATCATCATGGAAGGCAATAGACAAAAAAATGGGGTGACTGTAAAATGGAGATAAAAAACTGTTAAAACTGTTTAAAAGTAGCACACACAAAAAGCCACACACTGCGACAATTAAAAGAACACAAGGCAGAGTATGACTGGAGCATGAAAGGTATCGATGGATGGTGTAGCACATAACAAACACTGATGGCGAACCTCAAGGCAGTACAGAATTAAAATCACACCTCTTGACGCACAGGAGAAACAGCACTAAACACAACACTGATGTGGCACACTGACGATGATCAAGACAGAGGATCTGCCAGGCGCAAGGAGATGAGGGAAACTTGAAGAAGGGAGGGAGGGGAAGAGATGGGGGAGATGAGTTGGGGGCGCGCTGAAGAGGGCCAGGTAGGGAGGGACGTGAGAAGGAAAGAGGCAAGTATGGGGTGCAGGGTCTCAGGGGGAGGGGGGGGAAGGAGGAAAATCCGCTCTGGGAGAAGGAGGGAAGAGGAAAAAAAGGGAGCCCTGGGGAGGCGGGGTGAACAAGGCCAGGTTATAGTTGGAAGGAAGGGTAGATGTCACAGCGAAGTTCGTCATCCGGGAGGGGGAGGCGTTGGAAATGGCCCTGATGAAGGAGATGGAGGGTGTGGAGGTGGAGAGAGGGAGGGATACAGCGATAGAGGCGTGGCAACGGGCGTGGGGTGGAGAGGAAGGAGGAAACCAGAGGGTGAGGGGATCAAGACTGCGGACAATGTAAAGGATGCGGAGATGTTGGAGGAACAGGAGGAGGTGGGGGAAGGGGATCAGTTCATACAGAAGCCGTGTGGGGGAAGGAAGGCGGATACGGAAGGCAAGGCGGATCGCATGGCGTTCAAGGATTTGGAGGGCCTTGTAAAAGCGGGTGGGGGCGGAGATCCAGGCAATGCTGGCATAACTGAGGATAGGACGGATGAGGGATTTGTAGGTGTGGAGGATGGTTTAAATCCCATAATGCTCAGAGCCATTTGAACCATTTTTTTCTGTTCTATTGACTGTATTCGTGACACATTTGCAGGCATACATGGTAGTTCATTGATCGTGACCGGGCCAAATATCTCACGGAATAAGCGTCAAACGAAAAAGCTACAATGAACGAAACCTGTCTAGCTTGAAGGGGGAAACCAGATGGCGCTATGCCTGGCCCGCTAGATGGCGCTGCCATAGGTCAAACTCGTATCAAATGCGGTTTTTTAAGTAGGATCCCTCATTTTTATTACATATTCGTGTAGAACGTAAAGAAATATGAATGTTTTAGTTGGACCACATTTTTCGCTTTGTGATAGATAGCGCTGTAATAGTCACAAACATATGGCTCACAATTTTAGACGAACAGATGGTAACAGGTCGGTTTTTGAAATTAAAATACAGAACATAGGTACGTTTGAACATTTTATTTCGGTTGTTCCTATGTGATACATGTACCTTTGTGAACTTATCATTTCTGAGAACGCATGCTGTTACAGTGTGATCGCCTGTAAATACCACATTGATGCAATAAATGCTCAAAATGATGTCCGTCAAGCTCAATGCATTTGGCAATAAGTGTAACGACATTCCTCTCAACAGCGAGTGGTTCGCCTTCCGTAATGTTCGCACGTGCATTGACAATGCGCTGGCGCATGTTGTCAGGCGTTGTCGGTGGATCACGATTGCAAATATCCTTCAACTTTCCCCACAGAAAGAAATCCAGGGACGTCAGATCCGGTGAACATGCGGGCCATGGTATGGTGCTTCGACGACCAACCCAGCTGTCATGAAAGATGCTATTCAGTACGGCTTCAACCGCACCCGAGCTATGTGCCGCACATCCATCATGTTGGAAGTACATCACCATTCTGTCGTGAAGTGAACCATCTTGTAGTAACATCGGTAGAACATTACGTAGGAAATTAGCATACATTGCACCATTTAGATTGCCATCGATAAAATGGGGGCCAATTATCCTTCCTCCCATAATGCTGCACCATACATTAACCCGCCAAGGTCGCTGATGTTCCACTTGTCGCAGCCATCGTGGATTTTCCGTTGCCCAATAGTGCATATTATGCAGGTTTACGTTACCGCTGTTGGTGAATGATGCTTCTTCGCTAAATAGAACGCGTGCCAAAAAATCTGTCATCGACCCGTAATTTCTCTTGTGCCCAGTGGCAGAACTGTACACCACGTTCAAAGTCGTCCTGGTGCATATAAATTTGGTACGGGTGCAATCGATGTTGATGTAGCATTCTAAACACCGATGTTTCCGAGATTCCGGACTCTTGCGCAGTTTGTCTGCTACTGATGTGTGGATTAGCAGCGACAGCAGATAAAACACCTACTTGACCATCATCATTTGTTGCAGGTCGTGGTTGACGTTTCACATGTGGCTGAACACTTCCTGTGTCCTTAAATAGCATAACTAACCGGCGAACGGTCCGGACACTTGGATGATGTCGTGTCGTCCAGGATACCGAACAGCATACACAGCACACGCCCGTTGGGCATTTTGAGACAATAGCCGTACATCAACACGATATCGGCCTTTTCTGCAGTTGGTAAACGGTCCATTTTAACACGCGTAACGTATCACGAAGCAAATACCGTCCGCACTGGCTCAATGTTACGTGATACCACGTACTTATACGTTTGTGACTATTACAGCACCATCTATCACAAAGCGAAAAAAGTGGTCCAACTAAAACATTCATATTTCTTTACTTACTACACGAATATATAATAAAAAATGGGGGGTCCTATTTTAATAAACGTAGTTGATATCCGTTTGACCTATGGCAGCGCCATCTAGTGGGCGTACCATAGCGCCATCTACACTCCTGGAAATGGAAAAAAGAACACATTGACACCGGTGTGTCAGACCCACCATAATTGCTCCGGACACTGCGAGAGGGCTGTACAAGCAATGATCACACGCACGGCACAGCGGACACACCAGGAACCGCGGTGTTGGCCGTCGAATGGCGCTAGCTGCGCAGCATTTGTGCACCGCCGCCGTCAGTGTCAGCCAGTTTGCCGTGGCATACGGAGCTCCATCGCAGTCTTTAACACTGGTAGCATGCCGCGACAGCGTGGACGTGAACCGTATGTGCAGTTGACGGACTTTGAGCGAGGGCGTATAGTGGGCATGCGGGAGGCCGGGTGGACGTACCGCCGAATTGCTCAACACGTGGGGCGTGAGGTCTCCACAGTACATCGATGTTGTCGCCAGTGGTCGGCGGAAGGTGCACGTGCCCGTCGACCTGGAACCGGACCGCAGCGACGCACGGATGCACGCCAAGACCGTAGGATCCTACGCAGTGCCGTAGGGGACCGCACCGCCACTTCCCAGCAAATTAGGGACACTGTTGCTCCTGGGGTATCGGCGAGGACCATTCGCAACCGTCTCCATGAAGCTGGGCTACGGTCCCGCACACCGTTAGGCCGTCTTCCGCTCACGCCCCAACATCGTGCAGCCCGCCTCCAGTGGTGTCGCGACAGGCGTGAATGGAGGGACGAATGGAGACGTGTCGTCTTCAGCGATGAGAGTCGCTTCTGCCTTGGTGCCAATGATGGTCGTATGAGTGTTTGGCGCCGTGCAGGTGAGCGCCACAATCAGGACTGCATACGACCGAGGCACACAGGGCCAACACCCGGCATCATGGTGCGATCTCCTACACTGGCCGTACACCACTGGTGATCGTCGAGGGGACACTGAATAGTGCACGGTACATCCAAACCGTCATCGAACCCATCGTTCTACCATTCCTAGACCGGCAAGGGAACTTGCTGTTCCAACAGGACAATGTACGTCCGCATGTACCCCGTGCCACCCAACGTGCTCTAGAAGGTGTAAGTCAACTACCCTGGCCAGCAAGATCTCCGAATCTGTCCCCCATTGAGCATGTTTGGGACTGGATGAAGCGTCGTCTCACGCGGTCTGCACGTCCAGCACGAACGCTGGTCCAACTGAGGCGCCAGGTGGAAATGGCATGGCAAGCCGTTCCACAGGACTACATCCAGCATCTCTACGATCGTCTCCATGGGAGAATAGCAGCCTGCATTGCTGCGAAAGGTGGATATACACTGTACTAGTGCCGACATTGTGCATGCTCTGTTGCCTGTGTCTATGTGCCTGTGGTTCTGTCAGTGTGATCATGTGATGTATCTGACCCCAGGAATGTGTCAATAAAGTTTCCCCTTCCTGGGACAATGAATTCACGGTGTTCTTATTTCAATTTCCAGGAGTGTAGTTTCCCCCTTCAAGCTAGACGAGTTTCGTTCATGGTAGTTTTTTCGTTTGATGCTTATTTCGTGAGATACTTCGTCCGGTCACTATCAAAGGACCACCTTGTATAGTACTGAATGTACGAGAAAAATTACGTCATTCTATGACACTTAGTTCAGTATGACGTCATAAACACTGAGATGCGTGAGAAACTGCCGCATCGTGCATGAGATTTTCATTTATTACTTCTTTACTACTAACGGTGTACATAACACATTTCGCAGAAAGTAGACACACGTGCAGCTTTATGTACCTACAAAAATACGTCATTGCATGACACGTACTTCCGGAGATATGACGTCAAATTCTGAAACGCGAGATTTATTTATTCTCTGCTACCAGACAGTATCCACATTACCATCGTAGGACATCCAGTTCAGGAGACATGAAGTCACAAGCACTGTGATGCCTGAGAACCTGCCTCATCATCCCTGACCTTTAAATTTATTACTCATTTATTACTAACGCTCTTCATGACACTTTTAGCAGACAGTAGGCACTAGATGTATCTCCGAAGCTATATTATAAACTAAACTCCGTCCTAACAGGACTCGGAAGACCCAGCGGCACTTGCCGACCGCCGTGATATCCTCTGCCTATAGGCGTCAGTGATTGCGGAGATGGAGGGGCGTGTGGTCAAAAAAAATGGTTCAAATGGCTCTGAGCACTAAACTGCTGTGGGCATCAGTCCCCTAGAACTTAGAACTACTTAAACCTTACTAACCTAAGGACATCCACACACATCCATGCTCGAGGCAGGATTCGAACCTGTGACCGGTCACGCGGCTCCAGACTCTAGCGCCTAGAACCGCACGGCCACTGCGGCCGGCCAAAGTGTGGTCAGCACACGGCTCTCCCGGCCGTTGTCAGTTTTCGTGACCGGAGCCGCTACTTCTCTATCAAGTAGCTCCTCAATTTGCTTCACAAGGGCTGACAGCTACCCGCTTGTCTACAACGCTCGGCGGGCCTGATGGTCACCTATCTAAGTGCTAGCCCAGCCCAACAGCGCTTAAATACGGTGATCCGACGGGAACTGGTGTTATATTTCAGACGAGGTCGTTGGCAAAGTTATAGTATAGTTCAGGAGATACATCATAAATATAAAGGTATTTGAAAATCAAACTGTAGGCTGAAATTCGCTGCACACACAGGTCAAATATGTGAAACTAAGAGTGAAATATGTTAAATACTACGTGAAATATATCTGACATGTGTGTACGCGAGCAAAGCCACGGGTAAAATTATCACCGTAAACCATTGAAATGATTTCAATCAAATTTGGTACATGTACGAGCATTAGTTACAGTCTGGAATGAAATACTGTAGGGGTAAGAACCACCAACCTCCTATTGGTGTGAGTATGATAATGTGAAGGGAGAAAGGAGGATATGGAGAGACAACGACGGGGAAGGAGTAAATAGGCACAAACAAGAGAAGGAGGAAATGGACAGAGGATGGGGAAATGGATAGAGGGGAGAGGATGAAATGGACAGCACAAGGGAAGAAGAGGAGATGGACAGAGTCAGAGGAAGAGATAGGCAGAGGAATGGGAGAGGACGAACTGAACAGACAGAGGGGGAGGAGGAAATGGACAGAAGAGGAGAGGATGGACAGAGAGAGAGGGGAGGAAGAGATGGACAGAGAGAGGTTTGAGGAGGAGGTGAACAGAGAGAGGGGGAAGCAGGAGATTGATGGTTCAAATGGCTCTGAGCACTATGGGACTCAACATCTGAGGTCATCAGTCCCCTAGAACTTAGAACTACTTAAACCTAACTAACCTAAGGACAGCACACACATCCAAGCCCGAGGCAGGATTCGAACCTGCGACCGTAGCAGTCACGCGGTTCCGGACTGAAGTGCCTAGAACCGCACGGCCACCACGCCCGGCTAGATTGATGAAAAGAGGGGTAAAGAAGGGGGAGGAAGTTATGAAAGTAAGGAGGGAAGAGATGGACAGAGGGGGAAAAGGATCAGATGGACAGTGTGGGAAGGAGCAGATTGATAGAGATTGGAGGCGGGGGAGGAAGAGATGGACAGAAAGAGAGTCATAAGGAGACGGACAGAGAAGGGCGATGAAAGACGTGAGGGATGGTGGACATGGAAAGAGAGAGGGGAAAGGAGAAGAAGGGATAATAGAAGATTGCAACAATATGCCACACTTCACCTCAAAGAGCTATCCCAGCTTCTCCTAAATTACCTGAACAGTGATGTTTCCTTCCAGTCCCTGTGCAATTCTGGGTGTTTTGTGTGATGTCCTTAGGTTAGTTAGGTTTAAGTAGTTCTAAGTTCTAGGGGACTGATGACCATAGATGTTAAGTCCCATAGTGCTCAGAGCCATTTGAACCATTTTGAACCCTGTGCAATTCCCTAAACAGCCACATCATCAACCACCACTCCTCTCCTACAAACCGAATTTGGCCAACTTCCTTAACATCCCACAGCCTCCACCACTGCCTCCCAGACCAACGATGGGTACTTACCTATTAAAAGATAAAGTGAAAAAATTATCTTCTTCATTCACTTTTTCTACTCTCCCACGATGGGTTTCGGGAATAAAGACCTTAACATACATGTGGACACAGTGATTTACAAGTTTATTTTTTCTTCCGCAAGCAAACAGTCGTATGCTCTACATTTTACATCTATTGGGTTTCAACTAGAAGTACACTGCAGCCCTTTATATACACACATTTTTACCACAGTACGTCTAACATGTACACATTTCATTCTTATTTATTTCTTGAAATGATCTAACTGTTCTCAATTTCAGGACAGATCTAGCCCGGCATTAATTATACAAGTATTTGAGTTTTAGATGTAAATGCCTAATTCAGGTTTTTCGGTTTTCACATGCTAAATTAAGCCCTTTCCTTTGTTATAGAGGCTTTTAAGGCACTGCCTTATTGCCAAGGTGTTGCAAAACCATTGCCCAGCTGCACTGAAGAGTTCCCAATTGTTTCCCGCCACCTTCTAGTACAAGACGTTAACGAACTATAGAAACGGAACAGAATCCGTCATTGCTATCAAGGAGACACAATCCTTCCCGCCCTCCAACTAATACCTATCGCATGTCTGTCGCCAGTTGTAAAAGAATATGCTTTCGTCATAATGCTTTTCTGTGCAAGCATTTCCTCGTACCTTGTACTTCAAGGCCCCTTAATTGGACAGGACATATCCCTGCCCCAAGTGCGCGTTGCCATATCCTATTTCAGACCTGGCCTAGCAGCACTTCTGCTTTAGCGCTCCGAGACCAGAAACGAATCGGGCTGAGGTGTGAAGAAGAAAATGAAGGTCGTAGCCTGGCGCACTAGACCAAAGCAGTCTCCTTGTAACACGATAAGCAGTTGGCTGGCAATACTACTTGAGTGAAATTAGATTTTAAGTTATGCATTAGGAACAATACAGCGTCTACGCATTTGTCCGGAAATGAAAAAGCAGGGAAGTCACCTCTCTCAATGTCAAATGGTAATTCCCTTACTTTTCATACCGTTTTAAGACCTGTAAAGTGCTTAAAATGTCATCGCACTATTATGACTTGGAAAAACACTTCCTGGAATGTCATTACAACATCAGCCACAAAGACGATATGATACACTTGTCATCCGATGAATGACAAAGATTGCCGGCCTAACTGAAGGCAGGCACAAGGGAAAAAAAAACTGAGATAAGGGTAAGTAAAATAGTTTTTCCAACTCATAGTGGGGATAGTACAATATGAAACGTCCCCTTACAAAAATTATATAGGACTGTGCTTAAACAGACACACAATATTTTTTAGCGCAACGCAATCTGACTTTCAAAAATCCCTACAAAAGAATGGCCCTGACTAACATTAACCTATACCTTTCACAAATCACTTATCTCACAAAAATCTTCATTACTCGAACTACTGCAATACAGCGAGCGCCACTACTGCCAGCAAAATAAAAGATTCAAACTACGAAAGGCACTAACTACTGATAGGCATAGTTAGCAAATGAAAGATTTTAATGAGAACAAACAATGTATTTATCTCAATAGTGTTCAAAAGTCATAATGTATATAGCAGTTCATGATATCCTGTATTGCAAATTTCAAAACTTTGCCATCTCTCTCCCCACATCCACCACTGCTGGCGGCTCACCTCCAACTGCGCAACGCTACGCGCTGTTCACATCCAGCTGCCGCTGCCCAACACTACAATGGCAGACAACAATGCAAACTAGCCACAGACTGCACACAGCACAGCCAGTGATTTTCATACAGAGCGCTACGTAACGTTGCCAATAAGAAAACATAAACAGCCTACTTACAAATAACCAGACGATGAAGAGAAACTCTTGGTTGAAGAGTTGTAATGCTTATTTATTTACCAATTGCGCGTTTCACCCGACTCATGCATCTTCAGATACGCTGATACGGGATGGTGTTAGACACATGGGACACCGAGCCTACAAAACGAAAAAAATGTGCAAATGTGTGTCGGATCTTATGGGACTTAACTGCTAAGTTCATCAGTCCCTAAGCTTACACACTACTTAACCTAAATTTTCCTAAGGATGAACACACACAGCCATGTCCGAGGGAGGACTCGAACCTCCGCCGGGATTAGCCGCACAGTCCATGACTGCAGCGCCAGACCGCTCGGCTAATGCCGCGCGGCCCCTACAAAACGCTCCAGTAAATAATTACCCTCGTCAAATATTTGGGAACATTTCAGGATGTCCTTGTTGAGGCATAAAACGTAGTCTAATGAATACAAAATAAGACCAGGCTTGCACAGATTTGCCAGCATATCAACATTTTGGAGATGTTCGTTGCAGCGGTATCTTCCCACGAAATTTCAATCACCAACTCTCTCCTCCGAATGCGAAAATATTTGGTCGACGCCGAACTACATAGGGCAAAACGATCACCATGATAAAATACAGGAAATCAAAGCTGGCACAAAAAGGTATAGGTGTTCATTCTTTCTGCACGCCATACGAGATTGGAATAATAGAGAATTTTGCAGCTGGTCTGGTGAAACGAACCCTCTGCCAAGCTCTTTAATGTGGTTTCCGCAGTATCCATGTACATGTAAATGTAGATGCTCATATTCGGGCTACACAAGACTGCGTTAGCGCTGGCGTAACACAGCGTTAAATACTTTACTGAAGTCGAGAAATACTCCAGCTAACAGATCGCCTTATTTCTTGGCTTTCAGAATCTAACGCGAGAAAAGAGTATGTTGGCTTTCACACGGCCAATATTTAGGAATCCACGAGGGAGGCCATTCTGTTCGAGATAACTTGTTTTTCGAGATAACTTGTTTCATTTGAGCTCGAATATGTTTTAAGATTTTGAGGATGTGCACGTCAAAGTTATTTAACGTTAATTTTGTAGATCACTTTTGATACGCTTCTTATAGACGGATGTGTCCTATACATTCTTCTTCTTAGTGGTAATTGCTTCATGATCGGAGAATCTACGGTTTATTGTTGTGGCTAACTCAGACGCAAACTCTTTATAGAATCTTATACGGGTACCATCGGTCCTGAGGCGTTTGTTCAGTTCTAACGATTTCATTTATTCCTTAATGTCGCTGACGCTTGTACCTATGTCAATCTTCTTTGCATTGGAGCGCAGAATACACTGTAGCAGCACTTCTCGATTTTACTACGTGCAGGAAAATTTAAAAACAGTATATCAGCAGTTTTCACCTAGAAGAAATCATTAGGCATTCTGCTTGCTTTACACTGCACACGTTTCCCAATATCATGTATGGTACACATCCTAGACTTTGTTTTGTGCTTCCACATTCATATGTAATTTTTCTTCAATGCAGTACTTCTCTGTATGACCTCAATCTTGACATTTTTGAGAACACGTTCCTACTAAGTGGTCTTCTGCTTCAAAAGCCACGAAGACTAAATAAAACTTTCCAGATATCCAGAAAAACTATGGGCATACTGATCCTATATCTGGCAACTACACTCCTGGAAATTGAAATAAGAACACCGTGAATTCATTGCCCCAGGAAGGGGAAACTTTATTGACACATTCCTGGGGTCAGATACATCACATGATCACACTGACAGAACCACAGGCACATAGACACAGGCAACAGAGCATGCACAATGTCGGCACTAGTACAGTGTGTATCCACCTTTCGCAGCAATGCAGGCTGCTATTCTCCCATGGAGACGATCGTAGAGATGCTGGATGTAGTCCTGTGGAACGGCTTGCCATGCCATTTCCACCTGGCGCCTCAGTTGGACCAGCGTTCGTGCTGGACGTGCAGACCGCGTGAGACGACGCTTCATCCAGTCCCAAACATGCTCAATGGGGGACAGATCCGGAGATCTTGCTGGCCAGGGTAGTTGACTTACACCTTCTAGAGCACGTTGGGTGGCACGGGATACATGCGGACGTGCATTGTCCTGTTGGAACAGCAAGTTCCCTTGCCGGTCTAGGAATGGTAGAACGATGGGTTCGATGACGGTTTGGATGTACCGTGCACTATTCAGTGTCCCCTCGACGATCACCAGTGGTGTACGGCCAGTGTAGGAGATCGCTCCCCACACCATGATGCCGGGTGTTGGCCCTGTATGCCTCGGTCGTATGCAGTCCTGATTGTGGCGCTCACCTGCACGGCGCCAAACACGCATACGACCATCATTGGCACCAAGGCAGAAGCGACTCTCATCGCTGAAGACGACACGTCTCCATTCGTCCCTCCATTCACGCCTGTCGCGACACCACTGGAGGCGGGCTGCACGATGTTGGGGCGTGAGCGGAAGACGGCCTAACGGTGTGCGGGACCGTAGCCCAGCTTCATGGAGACGGTTGCGAATGGTCCTCGCCGATACCCCAGGAGCAACAGTGTCCCTAATTTGCTGGGAAGTGGCGGTGCGGTCCCCTACGGCACTGCGTAGGATCCTACGGTCTTGGCGTGCATCCATGCGTCGCTGCGGTCCGGTCCCAGGTCGACGGGCACGTGCACCTTCCGCCGACCACTGGCGACAACATCGATGTACTGTGGAGACCTCACGCCCCACGTGTTGAGCAATTCGGCGGTACGTCCACCCGGCCTGCCACATGCCCACTATACGCCCTCGCTCAAAATCCGTCAACTGCACATACGGTTCACGTCGCGGCATGCTACCAGTGTTAAAGACTGCGATGGAGCTCCGTATGCCACGGCAAACTGGCTGACACTGACGGCGGCGGTGCACAAATGCTGCGCAGCTAGCGCCATTCGACGGCCAACACCGCGGTTCCTGGTGTGTCCGCTGTGCCGTGCGTGTGATCATTGCTTGTACAGCCCTCTCGCAGTGTCCGGAGCAAGTATGGTGGGTCTGACACACCGGTGTCAATGTGTTCTTTTTTCCATTTCCAGGAGTGTATATTATGCGTTAATTTTATTTTCTTGCTCATGTCATAAAATTTTGTTTGAACTGAGATTCGAAATACTCCGTTATAAAGGCTTATTCAACGTCTTTTTCGTACAAAATGGCTATACGGTGGTTCGCTTTCATGTGAGACAAGTGCTTCTATGGTACAACAATGGGCTTCTCCTTCCCAGACAGTGCTTATTTTAAGCAACCCCACAGTTTTGTGTATCATTTTCTGAAACATTTTCCGGGACTATTGTGTTGTTCACTACAAAAGTTAGCTTTTTGTTCTTATTTCCGTATCGGAATTGAAACTGGCAGTTGGCTTCTGTTCTATTTTTAACTTATGTTCTTTTCTGTTGGAGGCTATGATTATTTTATAGCTTGTTTATAATCGAAATTATTGGGTTTGCAAGACACCATGTTTATTTTTCTACGTCTACATCTACATTTATACTCCGCAAGCAACCCTACTGTGTGTGGCGGAGGGCACTTTACGTGCCACTGTCGTTACCTCCCTTTCCTCTTCCACTCGCGTATGGTTCGTGGGAATAACGACTGCCGGAATGCCTCCGTGCGCGCTCGAATCTCTCTAGTTTTACATACGTGATCTCCTCGGGAGGTATAAGTAGGGGGGAAGCAATATATTCGATGCCTCATCCAGAAACGCACCCTCTCGAAACCTGGCGAGCAAGCTACACCACGATGCAGAGCGCCTCTCTTGCAGAGTCTGCCACTCGTGTTTGCTAAACATCTCCGCAACGCTATCAAGCTTACCAAATAACCCTGTGACGAAACGCGCCGCTCTTCTTTGGATCTTCTCTATCTCCTCTGTCAACCGGACCTGGTACGGATCCCACGCTGATGAGTAATATTCAAGTATAGGTCGAACGAGTGTTTTGTAAGCCACCTCCTTTGTTGATGGACTACATTTTCTAAGGACTCTCCCAATGAATCTCAACCTGGCACCCACCTTACCAACAATTAATTTTATATGATCATTCCACTCCAAATCGTTCCTTACGCATACTCCCTGATATTTAACAGAAGTAACTGTTACCAGTGTTTGTTCCGCTGGCATATAATCATACAATGAAGGATCTTCTTTCTATGTATTCGCAATACAATACATTTATCTATGCTAAGGGTCAGTTGCCACTCCGTGCACCAAGTGCCTATCCGCTGCAGATCTTCCTGCATTTCCCTGCAATTTTCTAATGCTGCAACTTCTCTGTATACTACAGCATCATCAGCGAAAAGCCGCGTGGAACTTCCGACATTATCTACTAGGTCATTTGTATATATTGTGAAAAGCAATGGTCCCATAACACTCCCCTGTGGTACGCCAGAGGTTACTTTAACGTCTGTAGATGTCTCTCCACTGAGAACAACATGCTGTGTTCTGTTTGCTACAAACTCTTCAATCGAGCCACACAGCTGGTCTGATATTCCGTAGGCTCTTACTTTGTTTATCAGGCGACAGTGCGGAACTGTATCGAACGCCTTCCGGAAGTCAAGGAAAATGGCATCTACCTGTGAGCCTGTATTTAATATTTTCTGGGTCTCATGAACAAATAAAGCGAGTTGTGTCTCACACGATTGCTGTTTTCGAAATACATGTTGATTCCTACAGAGTAGATTCTGGGTTTCCAGAAACGACATGATACGCGAGCAAAAAACATGTTCTAAAATTCTACAACAGGTCGATGTCAGAGACATAGGCCTATAGTTTTGCGCATCTGCTTGATGACCCTTCTTGAAAACTGGGACTACCTGTGCTCTTTTCCAATCATTTGGAACCTTCCGTTCCTCTAGAGACTTGCGGTACACGGCTGTTAGAAGAGGGGCAAGTTCTTTCGCGTACTCTGTGTTGAATCTAATTGGTATCCCGTCAGGTCCAGTGGAGTTTTCTTCCGTGTGCTCTCAGTTTTTAATGTTTCCGTTACAGTTCCTCCTAGCTGTAACACAGAACTGCTAATTGAAGTGCCCCCTGCCCCAATGACAATTTTCCTCAACTCTTCATACTTGGCTGACATTTAGGTCCCGAATGTTTCCTGTCTGTGAACTCACCTTGAGCCAACGGGCGCACATACTGATAAGCCGGCAGTTTCAGCAGATGCTGACCTCGTCTCCTCAACAGCGAACCCCATCGACCCTCCTGCAGCAGTTGTGTCAGCAAAGGCTATTTACAAGAGAAAGACTCCGTCCAGACCTAAAAGATCAACGACTGGCTGCCGAATTCACGTCACTGTAGCACCAGAAGCAAAGAAATGACTGGCATAGTGTGCAATTTGTAGATACAAGTCGTTAATTACAACTTCTATACCATATTATAATATAATTAAGGCTTGTATTTCAAAACATTATTAGAGGTTGATGACTTTTCTGTGCTACTGTCGCGTTTCTTGTTTTTAATCTCGCATTCAGTAAGTGAGTGTGGATGAAAATTCTTGTTATTAAGCACAGTTTTATTATTTCAAGGAGAAACTTAGTTTATTTACTTGGGTGATAAACGGGGATCTTTGTCGGAATACCCCCCCATGAACCATGGACCTTGCCGTTGGTGGGGAGGCTTGCGTGCCTCAGCGATACAGATGGCCGTACCGTAGGTACAACCACAACGGAGGGGTATCTGTTGAGAGGCCAGACAAACGTGTGGTTCCTGAAGAGGGGCAGCAGCCTTTTCAGTAGTTGCAAGGGCAACAGTCTGGATGATTGACTGATCTGGCCTTGTAACAATAACCAAAACGGCATTGCTGTGCTGGTACTGCGAACGGCTGAAAGCAAGGGGAAACTACGGCCGTAATTTTTCCCGAGGGCATGCAGCTTTACTGTATGATTAAATGATGATGGCGTCCTCTTGGGTAAAATATTCCGGAGGTAAAATAGTCCCCCATTCGGATCTCCGGGCGGGGACTACTCAAGAGGATGTCGTTATCAGGAGAAAGAAAACTGGCGTCCTACGGATCGGAGCGTGGAATGTCAGATCCCTTAATCGGGCAGGTAGGTTAGAAAATTTAAAAAGGGAAATGGATAGGTTAAAGTTAGATATAGTGGGAATTAGTGAAGTTCGGTGGCAGGAGGAACAAGACTTCTGGTCAGGTGACTACAGGGTTATAAACACAAAGTCAAATAGGGGTAATGCAGGAGTAGGTTTAATAATGAATAGGAAAATAGGAATGCGGGTAAGCTACTACAAGCAGCATAGTGAACGCATTATTGTGGCCAAGATAGATACGAAGCCCACACCTACTACAGTAGTACAAGTTTATATGCCAACTAGCTCTGCAGATGACGAAGAAATTGAAGAAATGTATGATGAAATAAAAGAAATTATTCAGATAGTGAAGGGAGACGAAAATTTAATAGTCATGGGTGACTGGAATTCGAGTGTAGGAAAAGGGAGAGAAGGAGACGTAGTAGGTGAATATGGATTGGGGCTAAGAAATGAAAGAGGAAGCCGCCTGGTAGAATTTTGCACAGAGCACAACTTAATTATAGCTAACACTTGGTTTAAGAATCATGATAGAAGGTTGTATACATGGAAGAACCCTGGAGATACTAAAAGGTATCAGATAGATTATATAATGGTAAGACAGAGATTTAGGAACCAGGTTTTAAATTGTAAGACATTTCCAGGGGCAGATGTGGACTCTGACCACAATCTATTGGTTATGACCTGTAGATTAAAACTGAAGAAACTGCAAAAAGGTGGGAATTTAAGGAGATGGGACCTGGATAAACTGAAAGAACCAGAGGTTGTACAGAGTTTCAGGGAGAGCATAAGGGAACAATTGACAGGAATGGGGGAAAGAAATACAGTAGAAGAAGAATGGGTAGCTTTGAGGGATGAAGTAGTGAAGGCAGCAGAGGATCAAGTAGGTAAAAAGACGAGGGCTAGTAGAAATCCCTGGGTAACAGAAGAAATATTGAATTTAATTGATGAAAGGAGAAAATATAAAAATGCAGTAAATGAAGCAGGCAAAAAGGAATACAAACGTATCAAAAATGAGATCGACAGGAAGTGCAAAATGGCTAAGCAGGGATGGTTAGAGGACAAATGTAAGGATGTAGAGGCTTATCTCACAAGGGGTAAGATAGATACTGCCTACAGGAAAATTAAAGAGACCTTTGGGGATAAGAGAACCACTTGTATGAACATCAAGAGCTCAGATGGAAACCCAGTTCTAAGCAGGGAAGGGAAAGCAGAAAGGTGGAAGGAGTATATAGAGGGTCTATACAAGGGCGATGTACTTGAGGACAATATTATGGAAATGGAAGAGGATGTAGATGAAGATGAAATGGGAGATACGATACTGCGTGAAGAGTTTGACAGAGCACTGAAAGACCTGAGTCGAAACAAGGCCCCCGGAGTAGACAACATTCTATTGGAACTACTGACGGCCTTGGGAGAGCCAGTCCTGACAAAACTCTACCATCTGGTGAGCAAGATGTATGAAACAGGCGAAATACCCTCAGACTTCAAGAAGAATATAATAATTCCAATCCCAAAGAAAGCAGGTGTGGACAGATGTGAAAATTACCGAACAATCAGTTTAATAAGCCACAGCTGCAAAATACTAACACGAATTCTTTACAGACGAATGGAAAAACTAGTAGAAGCAGACCTCGGGGAAGATCAGTTTGGATTCCGTAGAAATACTGGAACACGTGAGGCAATACTGACCTTACGACTTATCTTAGAAGAAAGATCAAGGAAAGGCAAACCTACGTTTCTAGCATTTGTAGACTTAGAGAAAGCTTTTGACAATGTTGACTGGAATACTCTCTTTCAAATTCTAAAGGTGGCAGGGGTAAAATACAGGGAGCGAAAGGCTATTTACAATTTGTACAGTAACCAGATGGCAGTTATAAGAGTCGAGGGACATGAAAGGGAAGCAGTGGTTGCGAAGGGAGTAAGACAGGGTTGTAGCCTCTCCCCGATGTTATTCAATCTGTATATTGAGCAAGCAGTAAAGGAAACAAAAGAAAAATTCGGAGTAGGTATTAAAATCCATGGAGAAGAAATAAAAACCTTGAGGTTTGCCGATGACATTGTAATTCTGTCAGAGACAGCAAGGGACCTGGAAGAGCAGTTGAACGGAATGGACAGTGTCTTGAAAGGAGGATATAAGATGAACATCAACAAAAGCAAAACGAGGATAATGGAATGTAGTCGAATTAAGTCGGGTGATGCTGAGGGAATTAGATTAGGAAATGAGACACTTAAAGTAGTAAAGGAGTTTTGCTATTTGGGGAGCAAAATAACTGATGACGGTCGAAGTAGAGAGGATATAAAATGTAGACTGGCAATGGCAAGGAAAGCGTTTCTGAAGAAGAGAAATTTGTTAACATCGAGTATAGATTTAAGTGTCAGGAAGTCATTTCTGAAAGTATTTGTATGGAGTGTAGCCATGTATGGAAGTGAAACATGGACGGTAAATAGTTTGGACAAGAAGAGAATAGAAGCTTTCGAAATGTGGTGCTACAGAAGAATGCTGAAGATTAGATGGGTAGATCACATAACTAATGAGGAAGTATTGAATAGGATTGGAGAGAAGAGAAGTTTGTGGCACAACTTGACCAGTAGAAGAGATCGGTTGGTAGGACATGTTCTGAGGCATGAAGGGATCACCAATTTAGTATTGGAGGGCAACGTGGAGGGTAAAAATCGTAGGGGGAGACCAAGAGATGAATACACTAAGCAGATTCAGAAGGATGTAGGTTGCAGTAGGTACTGGGAGATGAAGAAGCTTGCACAGGATAGAGTAGCATGGAGAGCTGCATCAAACCAGTCTCAGGACTGAAGACCACAACAACAACATTGTCGGAATACTTTGCTTCTTCCACATTCTCTCATAACTTTGAAATTCATTAAAAATAAGTTTACAAAAAAATATTTTGTGCAATATTACGTCGGAAACGCGTACCCACTACGAGTTAGCAGTGCACTCAAATTTAATTATTCTAAACCCGGTACAAGAGGATGAACAACATCACTAAAAGTGTGTGTTGTGGATTTTCTTCCTACATTTACATTTATTTCATTAATTAATGAAAACAAACGTGCATAAATATTTTGACGCTCTGAGAGTATTAATTCCTAGGATTTATTAACTGTAAAATATAAGTAAATGTCGAAAGCATCTGAAAGACTGCAACGTTTACATTTTTAACGTTGAAATACCTTGAAATGGGAAATTTGCCTAGTTTCCTTACAGAACGGAATGTAACCATTTTATAAATCTGTGGTGTTAGTCATTGCTCGTCCTTTTTTAAACTATTATAGCAATGGGTATGCGTGGTTGAAAGAAGCTCTCCTAGACTATATCACCTTGCCCCTCACTTCTCCTTACGTTTCAGTTTCTGAACGTAAGATTAATTTCAAGTTTCACACTTTTATCCCCACCTCAATCCCCTGCTAGTACTTCAGTGCCATGTAATTAGCTTTCGACGTATTGTTGTTGTTTACCCGATACTGTAGTACGTATTACCTGTGTACGGGCATCAGCACAGCATTCGTCGCATAACTTTTTATGTTTTCTACGTTCAATTATTTTAAGTATCACATGTTGACATCCAATGTGTTCCAAGATCCTTACACGTACATTTGTGGCATAACACTCCACAAAGCGCAGATGGCGTAGATTTATGAATTGAAAAGTCGCAGGCATGTAACTTTTCCGTATGTACAGACACGTCAGCTGTATTTGGTTATAGCTTTTCTAGATAATTGGCCTGTCAACATTGTACTGTTCCTGCAGATTCGAAATTTGTGACATAGTCTTCCCGAAAACGGTCATCTAAATAAATAATTTACTAGCGATCTTGGTTGCTTCGAGTTTTTCCGGAGTTTATTATACCACAGATCACCTCTGTCCTGGCAATGTCGGGAAAATGCCAAAGAGCTATAAACATTTTAAACAAAACTGCTCACAATGTCGTACTAGAACCTAATCTGATCCCAAAGAATAAATGACCCCACAAACCAAAACAATACATTATGCATAAACACAGCTATCCAGACATACTTCATACTACTTTATTCCATTTTCTACTCATCGTCAGCTGACGCTGTCACAGTTGACATCTGGACCCTACACACGCCAAAGAAAGTTTGGTGTCTGAGCAAAGAAAAATGTCCCCACACATGCAAAAATGCAACTGCTTTTGGCAAATCTGGTAAGAATAGTAAATAAAGTTATATCTCTCTTAACACAAGGCATTCAGTTTATACACGGAAGAGCCATAGAAACTGGTATACCTGCCTTATACCGTGTAAGACCTCCGCGAGCACACAGAAGTGCTGCAGCACGACGTGGCATGGACTCGACTAATGTCTGAAGTAGTGCTGGAGGGAATTAAGACCACGAATCCTGCAGGGCTGCCCATAAATCCGTAAGAGTACGAAGGGATGGAGATCTCTTCTGAACAGCACGTTTCAAGGCATCCCAGATATGCTTAATAATGTTCATGTCTGGGGAGTTTTGTGACCTGCAGAAGTGTTTAAACTCAGAAGAGTGTTCCTGGAGCCACTCTGAAGCAATTCTAGACCTGTGGGGTGTCGCGTTGTCCTACTCGAACTGCCTACGTCCGTCGGAAAGCACAATGGAAATGAATGGATGCAGGTGATCAGACAGGATGCTTACGTACGTGTCAGCTGTCAGAGTCGTATCTACTCTCCTGGAAATGGAAAAAAGAACACATTGACACCGGTGTGTCAGACCCACCATACTTGCTCCGGACACTGCGAGAGGGCTGTACAAGCAATGATCACACGCACGGCACAGCGGACACACCAGGAACCGCGGTGTTGGCCGTCGAATGGCGCTAGCTGCTCAGCATTTGTGCACCGCCACCGTCAGTGTCAGCCAGTTTGCCGTGGCATACGGAGCTCCATCGCAGTCTTTAACACTGGTAGCATGCCGCGACAGCGTGGACGTGAACCGTATATGCAGCTGAAGGACTTTGAGCGAGGTCGTATAGTGGGCATGCGGGAGGCCGGGTGGACGTACCGCCGAATTGCTCAACACGTGGGGCGTGAGGTCTCCACAGTACATCGATGTTGTCGCCAGTGGTCGGCGGAAGGTGCACGTGCCCGTCGACCTGGGACCGGACCGCAGCGACGCACGGATGCACGCCAAGACCGTAGGATCCTACGCAGTGCCGTAGGGGACCGCACCGCCACTTCCAAGCAAATTATGGACACTGTTGCTCCTGGGGTATCGGCGAGGACCATTCGCAACCGTCTCCATGAAGCTGGGCTACGGTCCCGCACACCGTTAGGCCGTCTTCCGCTCACGCCCCAACATCGTGCAGCCCGCCTCCAGTGGTGTCGCGACAGGCGTGAATGGAGGGACGAATGGAGACGTGTCGTCTTCAGCGATGAGAGTCGCTTCTGCCTTGGTGCCAATGATGGTCGTATGCGTGTTTGGCGCCGTGCAGGTGAGCGCCACAATCAGGACTGCATACGACCGAGGCACACAGGGCCAACACCCGGCATCATGGTGTGGGGAGCGATCTCCTACACTGGCCGTACACCACTGGTGATCGTCGAGGGGACACTGAATAGTGCACGGTACATCCAAACCGTCATCGAACCCATCGTTCTACCATTCCTAGACCGGCAAGGGAACTTGCTGTTCCAACAGGACAATGCACGTCCGCATGTATCCCGTGCCACCCAACGTGCTCTAGAAGGTGTAAGTCAACTACCCTGGCCAGCAAGATCTCCGGATCTGTCCCCCATTGAGCATGTTTTGGGACTGGATGAAGCGTCGTCTCACGCGGTCTGCACGTCCAGCACGAACGCTGGTCCAACTGAGGCGCCAGGTGGAAATGGCATGGCAAGCCGTTCCACAGGACTACATCCAGCATCTCTACGATCGTCTCCATGGGAGAATAGCAGCCTGCATTGCTGCGAAAGGTGGATATATACTGTACTAGTGCCGACATTGTGCATGCTCTGTTGCCTGTGTCTATGTGCCTGTGGCTTTGTCAGTGTGATCATCTGATGTATCTGACCCCAGGAATATGTCAATAAAGTTTCCCCTTCCTGGGACAATGAATTCACGGTGTTCTTATTTCAATTTCCAGGAGTGTAGATGTATCAGGGGTCTCGCATCTCTCCGAATGCACACCATTACAGAGCCTAGACTATCCCCTGCTTGCATCCAGAGTATACGGATGCATGAGGTTGTCTCCATACTTGTACATGCCCATCCGCTTGATACAATTTGAAACGAGACTCTCCCGACCAGGCATCATGTATCAAGTCATCAACAGCACAATGTCGATGTTGACGGGCCCAGGCGAGGCATAAAGCCTTGTGTCGCGTAGTCATCAAGAGTACACGAGTGTGCCTTCGGCTTCGAAAGCTCATATTGATAATGTTTCATTGAATGGTTCGCAAACTGACACTTTTTGATGGCCCAGCATTGAAATCTGCAGCAATTTGCGGAAGGGTTACACATCTGTCACTCTCAACGGATCTCTTCAGTCATCGTTCGTCACGTTCTTGTAGGATGCTTTTCCGGCCGCGTCGATGTCGGATATTTGATGTTTAACGAGGTTCCTGATATTCACGGTACAGTCGTGAAATGGTCGTACGGGGAAAATCCTCGCTTCATCGCTACCTCGGAGATGCTGTGTCCCATCGCTCGTGCACCGACTGTAACACCACTTCCCGACTCACATAAATCTTGATAACCTGACACTGTAGCAGCAATAACCGATCTAACGACTGCGCCAGACACTTGTTGTCTTACATAGGCGTTGCCGACCGCAGCGCCCAAGTCTGCCTGGTTACATAGCTCTGTATTTGAACACGGTTTTTAGTCCATGATTTAAGTCCCACAGTTGTACAAAACAACACGTTGATACCCATCCAACATCCTTAAATCTAACAATCCTGCAATAAATATACCCGCAAAAAATACTACAAAGAACAAAACTTGTGTAGCTTGAAGGGGGAAACCAGATGGCCCTATGGTTGGCCCGCTAGATGGCGCTGTCATAACTCAAAAGGATATCAACTGGTTTTTTTTAAACAGGAACCCCCATTTTTTATTACATATTCGTGTAGTACGTAAAGAAATATGAATGTTTTAGTTGACCACTATGTTCTGTATTTTAATTTAAAAAAGGTACCTGTTCCCAACTATTCGTCTAAAATTGTGAGCCATATGTTTGTGACTATTACAGTGCCATCTATCACAAAGCGAAAAAAATGGTGCAACTAAAACGTTCATATTTCTTTACGTACTACACGAATATGTAATAAAAAATGGGGGTTCCTGTTTTAAAAAACGCAGTTGATATCCGTTTGAGTTATGACAGCGCCATCTACTGGGCCAACCGTAGAGCCATCTGGTTTCCCCCTTCAAGCTAGACGAGTTTCGTTCTTTGCAGTTTTCCTTTGCAATTTTTCCGTGTGATGCTTATTTCGTGAGACATTTGGCCCGATCACTATCAATGGATCAATGGACCACCCTATATATATATATATATATATATATATATATATATATATATATATACTCCTGGAAATGGAAAAAAGAACACATTGACACCAGTGTGTCAGACCCACCATACTTGCTCCGGACACTGCGAGAGGGCTGTACAAGCAATGATCACACGCACGGCACAGCGGACACACCAGGAACCGCGGTGTTGGCTGTCGAATGGCGCTAGCTGCGCAGCATTTGTGCACCGCCGCCGTCTGTGTCAGCCAGTTTGCCGTGGCATACGGAGCTCCATCGCAGTCTTTAACACTGGTAGCATGCCGCGACAGCGTGGACGTGAACCGTATGTGCAGTTGACGGACTTTGAGCGAGGGCGTATAGTGGGCATGCGGGAGGCCGGGCGGACGTACCGCCGAATTGCTCAACACGTGGGGCGTGAGGTCTCCACAGTACATCGATGTTGTCGCCAGTGGTCGGCGGAAGGTGCACGTGCCCGTCGACCTGGGACCGGACCGCAGCGACGCACGGATGCACGCCAAGACTGTAGGATCCTACGCAGTGACATAGGGGACCGCACCGCCACTTCCCAGCAAATTAGGGACACTGTTGTTCCTGGGGTATCGGCGAGGACCATTCGCAATCGTCTCCATGAAACTGGGCTACGGTCCCGCACACCGTTAGGCCGTCTTCCGCTCACGCCCCAACATCGTGCAGCCCGCCTCCAGTGGTGTCGCAACAGGCGTGAATGGAGGGACGAATGGAGACGTGTCGTCTTCAGCGATGAGAGTCGCTTCTGCCTTGGTGCCAATGATGGTCGTATGCATGTTTGGCGCCGTGCAGGTGAGCGCCACAATCAGGACTGCATACGACCGAGGCACACAGGGCCAACACCCGGCATCATGGTGTGGGGAGCGATCTCCTACACTAGCCGTACACCACTGGTGATCGCCGAGGGGACACTGAATAGTGCACGGTACATCCAAACCGTCATCGAACCCATCGTTCTACCATTCCTAGACCGGCAAGGGAACTTGCTGTTCCAACAGGACAATGCACGTCCGCATGTGTCCCGTGCCACCCAATGTGCTCTAGAAGGTGTAAGTCAACTACCCTGGCCAGCAAGATCTCCGGATCTGTCCCCCATTGAGCATGTTTGGGACTGGATGAAGCGTCGTCTCACGCGGTCTGCACGTCCAGCACGAACGCTGGTCCAACTGAGGCGCCAGGTGGAAATGGCATGGCAAGCCGTTCCACAGGACTACATCCAGCATCTCTACGATCGTCTCCATGGGAGAATAGCAGCCTGCATTGCTGCGAAAGGTGGATATACACTGTACTAGTGCCGACAATGTCCATGCTCTGTTGCCTGTGTCTATGTGCCTGTGGTTCTGTCAGTGTGATCATGTGATGTATCTGACCCCAGGAATGTGTCAATAAAGTTTCCCCTTCCTGGGACAATGAATTCACGGTGTTCTTATTTCAATTTCCAGGAGTGTATTTGTGCAGCAAATTTTGTGCCGCTGTCGCCGAAAACGTGTGACTGGAATGAGCACACAACTCTGGCGTTATCAACTCCGCTGTTGTTCGCTTTTCCCTGCTGTGTCACACAGCCGTTCACTTGTTCGCTAGACGAAAACAACCCCAGCTTCGATTTCGTGGAAGTAACAACACGTGCGATCGCTATCGCGTCTCAAACGAAACTGGAGTGATTTCCGTAGTGTACCTTTTAAGGTAAGGATATTCCAAAATACGATATTTTTTTGTTTTTTGCAGTCCCTCCACCTCGATGTAGAGTCTTTTCCAGAAACGAAACCTCTTTACTCGTACTCCTTGTGACCACACCGTGAATTCATTGTCCCAGGAAGGGGAAACTTTATTGACACATTCCTGGGGTCAGATACATCACATGATCACACTGACAGAACCACAGGCACATAGACACAGGCAACAGAGCATGCACATGCATGTATATACACTCCTGGAAATTGAAATAAGAACACCGTGAATTCATTGTCCCAGGAAGGGGAAACTTTATTGACACATTCCTGGGGTCAGATACATCACATGATCACACTGACAGAACCACAGGCACATAGACACAGGCAACAGAGCATGCACAATGTCGGCACTAGTACAGTGTATATCCACCTTTCGCAGCAATGCAGGCTGCTATTCTCCCATGGAGACGATCGTAGAGATGCTGGATGTAGTCCTGTGGAACGGCTTGCCATGCCATTTCCACCTGGCGCCTCAGTTGGACCAGCGTTCGTGCTGGACGTGCAGACCGCGTGAGACGACGCTTCATCCAGTCCCAAACATGCTCAATGGGGGGACAGATCCGGAGATCTTGCTGGCCAGGGTAGTTGCCTTACACCTTCTAGAGCACGTTGGGTGGCACGGGATACATGCGGACGTGCATTGTCCTGTTGGAACAGCAAGCTCCCTTGCCGGTCTAGGAATGGTAGAACGATGGGTTCGATGACGGTTTGGATGTACCGTGCACTATTCAGTGTCCCCTCGACGATCACCAGTGGTGTACGGCCAGTGTAGGAGATCGCTCCCCACACCATGATGCCGGGTGTTGGCCCTGTGTGCCTCGGTCGTATGCAGTCCTGATTGTGGCGCTCACCTGCACGGCGCCAAACACGCATACGACCATCATTGGCACCAAGGCAGAAGCGACTCTCATCGCTGAAGACGACACGTCTCCATTCGTCCCTCCATTCACGCCTGTCGCGACACCACTGGGCGGAAGACGGCCTAACGGTGTGCGGGACCGTAGCCCAGCTTCATGGAGACGGTTGCGAATGGTCCTCGCCGATACCCCAGGAGCAACAGTGTCCCTAATTTGCTGGGAAGTGGCGGTGCGGTCCCCTACGGCACTGCGTAGGATCCTACGGTCTTGGCGTGCATCCGTGCGTCGCTGCGGTCCGGTCCCAGGTCGACGGGCACGTGCACCTTCCGCCGACCACTGGCGACAACATCGATGTACTGTGGAGACCTCACGCCCCACGTGTTGAGCAATTCGGCGGTACGTCCACCCGGCCTCCCACATGCCCACTATACGCCCTCGCTCAAAGTCCGTCAACTGCACATACGGTTCACGTCCACGCTGTCGCGGCATGCTACCAGTGTTAAAGACTGCGATGGAGCTCCGTATGCCACGGCAAACTGGCTGACACTGACGGCGGCGGTGCACAAATGCTGCACAGCTAGCGCCATTCGACGGCCAACACCGCGGTTCCTGGTGTGTCCGCTGTGCCGTGCGTGTGATCATTGCTTGTACAGCCCTCTCGCAGTGTCCGGAGCAAGTATGGTGGGTCTGACACACCGGTGTCAATGTGTTCTTTTTTCCATTTCCAGGAGTGTATATATATATATATATATATATATATATATATATATATATATATATATATATATATATATATATTCACGAACAATCTTGACATGCTCATGACATGACAATATGACCCCCAAAATTCTTAATCTTAGCATGCATAAAGAAATTAAACACCCATATAAGTCCACCATTACCGACATTATCTACACTGGCTCGCTGTACAGGTATATGCTCAGTCACATTTGACACAAGCTTCCTGGTCTTTTGGTAGGCCTACTAAGATTTGGCTGAGTGCAGCTTACTAAAGTGAACGGACTATATTACAGTTTGAACAGCTTCTCCATCTCAATATACATGTTCTTTGACCGATCCTTTAATTTTATGAGCAATGAGATCACCCACTTTGTATCTAAGCTTGTACCTGGTGTCACGTCTACGCTTTCGTCGCACAGCTCCCCTTACCATCTGTTCAGCCACTGACTGTAGTGTCTCCTGGTCTGTAATTGAAGTTCCAGGCGGAAATTCCATTGCCTTGACTATTAGATTTGCTGCTCCTTTATTCAACATCATCTTATATGGTGTGAATCCAAGTGTACTGCTTTCAACACTATTCATCACAGTCTTGAATCTGGCAACATATTGAGAGCATGATGTGTGTTTGTAGCTGCAGTACATTGAGCACAATCGTCCAAGCTCACACACATAAAGTTCCGCTGGATTTCCCAGCAGGTGGTACGGCTTCACTCCTGCTTGCTGCCCTAATTTATTCCCACGGTTTAGAAGTAAATTGTGAACAATTATCTGAAAGCAGTGCCTTCAGCTTCCCAAACTTCCAAAGTTTCTGAACCATCGTTTCGCTCGTGGCCTTTCTTATCCCATAGAAGTTTACTTCTTTAGAAAACAAAGGAAAATGTACTTCTGATCTCCCCTACAGACTAGAAACATATGGCTTGTATTTTTTCTTCGCAGCCACTGTTGAGTTGCAGTATTCACTTCTGCATCCCTCTGTCACTTTCCATTCCAACGTACGCTGAAGTTTTGTTTTAATAACTAATCTATTGGTAACTGCGATTGCATATGGCATAACGTTAATGGGTCATGTGGTTTCACACTGAGTAAATACTAAAATCAGTTACCTTCCCTGGGTGTTCTGAAAACAGAGCTCTTTTCCTACATGACAGTTCATGTAGTTCTGCGTTTTCACTTTCTTTAATATGTTTTGTATTGTTCACTGTATTTCTTATCTCTTCCTAAATCTCCATTTAACCCATTAAGCATTGATCCATACGCAAGTGTCCTAACAAATCATCAACATTAAGTGTACTTTTAAATTTAATTCTCCCCCTCCTCTCTCAAGCATTTAATTCAACACCTGGTCTTTAAAATCAAAGAGTGCTACATGTTACCTAAGAAATCTGTGTCCAGCACCAAATTAATCCACAAATTTAATACCACAAGTAATGACTGATTAATTATTTCTCCTCCAATGTCCATATATAAAACTACTTCCCTTCTTACTGAATTACCGTAATTCCCGGAGGCATTTTTGCTTTTACCCTGTGACTGAAAAATCAACACTCATCCGTAACACACTCATTAAAATCCTTTGATATTCCACAAATGGAAATTAAAATCATTTGAATAAAATTATGTCTTAATTCAGTTTCAGTTAGCAGATTCTTCTCTACCTCATCTACACAGTCTTCCAACATTGTACACATTTCCAAACATTAAATTTAAAGCTTCTTCAGGTTCTGAATGTTCTATACTTAAGCCCCATAATTTTCTGACAACTTCCATTTTCCTCTCTCTCCTTTTTCTGTTCTCAGCTGCTGGTAGAATTTTGAAAAACCTACCCAATCCTTGAATCAATTATTAATTTCGTCTTAGTTGAGTCCCATAGTGCTCAGAGCCATTTGAATTTCGTCTTGCCACACCCATTCAGTATATAATTCACAATCATCTACACCAGTATACTCTTCATCACTAAAAATCAAGAAAGTTGGGATTTTGTCATCAACCTCAACATTTCAGGTAACTGGGGTACTACTCATAGTGCAGTTGTTCCTCATGCTATCTTTCCCCTTCATAAATTCAAAATGTCCTGATATAATTCAAAATCTTTACCCCCATCAATATTTCTTTAAAAACATCTTTGTATTCACAACTATCTTCCCTCAAACCCCTGACAGGTCTAGCAAACCCAATCATTTGCATCAGACTCACTCTCCTTCTTACTCCCCAAGGTCCAACAAATAAACGTGCCTGCCCAACGTTATCACTCATACCATTTGCAACAGAATTTATAACATCACAGTTTACATTATCACTCACAGATTCTGTCATTAAAACGACATCTGTAGCGCTATTCTGGCCATTACAACTACCATCACCAAAACTATTTGATGCGGGAACCACAGCCTTCCCGCAATTAAACTCACCTTCATTACTGGAGCAGGTACCCTCTGGTACATCCCCATTCACACAAACACTAGATTTAATCACTAACGGTTCCCTATAAATGATATTGACTTCCAGTTAAGCAGATTCCATTGTACTAAAATTAGTATCAATGTTGAAAATTACTCTTTCAGTTTCACACTACAGCACACACTTACGCGAAAGAACTTGCCCCCCTTCTAACAGCCGTGAACCGCAAGTCTCTAGAGGAACGGAAGGTTCCAAATGATTGGAAAAGAGCACAGGTAGTCCCAGTCTTCAAGAAGGGTCGTCGAGCAGATGCGCAAAACTATAGACCTATATCTCTGACGTCGATCTGTTGTAGAATTTTAGAACATGTTTTTTGCTCGAGTATCATGTTTTTGGAAACCCAGAATCTACTATGTAGGAATCAACATGGATTCCGGAAACAGCGATCGTGTGAGACCCAACTCGCTTTATTTGTTCATGAGACCCAGAAAATATTAGATACAGGCTCACAGGTAGATCCTATTTTTCTTAACTTCCGGAAGGCATTCGATACAGTTCCGCACTGTCACCTGATAAACAAAATAAGAGCCTACGGAATATCAGACCAGCTGTGTGGCTGGATTGAAGAGTTTTTAGCAAACAGAACACAGCATGTTGTTATCAATGGAGAGACGTCTACAGACGTTAAAGTAACCTCTGGCGTGCCACAGGGGAGTGTTATGGGACCATTGCTTTTCACAATATATATAAATGACCTAGTAGATAATGTCGGAAGTTCCATGCGGCTTTTCGCTGATGATGCTGTAGTATACAGAGAAGTTGCAGCATTAGAAAATTGTAGCGAAATGCAGGAAGATCTGCAGCGGATAGGCACTTGGTGCAGGGAGTGGCAACTGACAAATGTAATGTATTGCGAATACATAGAAAGAAGGATCCTTTATTGTATGATTATTTGATAGCGGAACAAACACTGGTAGCAGTTACTTCTGTAAAATATCTGGGAGTATGCGTGCGGAACGATTAGAAGTGGAATAATCATACCAAATTAATTGTTGGTAAGGCGGGTACCACGTTGAGATTCATTGGGAGAGTCCTTAGAAAATGTAGTCCATCAACAAAGGAGGTGGCTTACAAAACACTCGTTCGACCTATACTTGAGTATTGCTCATCAGTGTTGGATCCGTACCAGGTCGGGTTGACAGAGGAGATAGAGAAGATCCAAAGAAGAGCGGCGCGTTTCGTCACAGGGTTATTTGGTAACCTTGATAGCGTTACGGAGATGTTTAACAAACTCAAGTGGCAGACTCTGCAAGAGAGGCGCTCTGCATCGCGGTGTAGCTTGCTCGTCAGGTTTCGAGAGGGTGCGTTTCTGGATGAGGTATCGAATATATTGCTTCCCCCTACTTATACTTCCTGAGGAGATCACGAATGTAAAATTAGAGAGATTAGAGCGCGCACGGAGGCTTTCAGACAGTCGTTCTTCCCGCGAACCGTACGCGACTGGAACAGGAAAGGGAGGTAATGACAGTGGCACGTAAAGTGCCCTCCGCCACACACCGTTGGGTGGCTTGCGGAGTATAAATGTAGATGTAGATGTACTTACTCATGCTCGACAGCTGATTCTAAATCATCATTTATACCACACAAAAAGTATTTGCTTCTATGTTCACAACACTGGTCTGCTTTCATTATAAAAATCTGCAATATTAATTTCCACCTTGATTCCTTTTCTGTTTACAAAAATTCCATTGCAATAATTTCGCTTGTGATGCTGCTTGCACCACCAATTAAATTACTATTTCCCATAACTGCCCTCATTTTACACATGGGGTTGCTCCACTTCTTTGCTTTTACTATTATTATAAAAACACCTACTATTGTGCCTGTAATCATTTTCCCATTTCTTGTTCCTATGTCTTACATTATTTCTTGTTCTGTAGTGGACCCAGTTGGAACAAAATTTAATTTCCTGAATTTTGTCCACGTTGCCCTCCATGTTTCAGTTTCACTGTAATATTTCTATTTTCATGCGTTGCTCTTGGTTCATTCCTGTAATTACTTTCTCCCAGAATCTTCTGATTCCTGTTCTCATCATTAAACCTTCCCCTGTCTCCTATCCAATTCTCTTCCTCATTCCTATTTCTGGTTTGATTCTCTTGGTTATCCCCTCAGTTTCCGTTATTCCTATTATCTTGGTGATTCCTCTAAATGTTCCCCTACAAAGACTTTCTTATGGCAGATCGCTTGATCCATTCTCTCGATAAAATCGAAGAAAGTTTCAGTGGAATTTGTAGCTCAGTGTATTAACTCCCATTCTATAGTTTCAGGCAAATTTCTTCTTAAAGTTGAAATTTAAGTGAGTACCCCCAACTCTTTCATAGTATACCTGTCCTTTTTCTACACTGGTCCATTAAGAAACTCATTTTGTAATCGACATTGCTTAGCTTGAGTCCAGTATCTGTATGTATACTTGTGGAATGATTTTTGTGTTTTGACTTCATTTAATGTAACAAGGAAGTTTTATAGCAAGCTCCATAAATCAGATGATAGCAGCATAAGACTGTTGAAACCGGTTATCTTGGAGCAATAAATATGTAATAGTGGCACATGAAGTGTGTTCATTGTCAACCGTACCGATCGCCCCACAGCACTAAATGTGTACCTTACAATATCTATTTGTTCAAACATATCATATGAAACGAACTGATCAGCACATTGAGTTGCCCATGTCTGAGCAGAGCCTTTTGATAAACTCTTAATAAACTTACTTCTACTTTGATAACTCTTCTTTTCACTGTAACAGTCTTTGCATGCCGCAAGGATATCCACAGTGTGGTGCATGCTTTCACCTGAATAAGTTTTTTCACTACCTGCCTGCATCATAGGCTACGCCACATTTTCAGATGCACTGACCAATTCTAGATTACTTATTCCATTGTTTACTTTCCAAATTTCATCATTGTTCACAGCTACACCATTTTCCATCTCTTGTCCTAGATTGTTACCTTTTTCTGCTAATTCGCCGAGAAACAATATTTTCGTTTTACAGTCATCGTCATAAATTTTGCTATTCACCTCAATCGGAAATTGCCTTGTCTCTTATGCCTTGTGTAGCACAGTTGCTTGCATAAATCAGTCTCACCCCTCAATTCTGTCTCAGCCGCACCAGTACTGTCAAGCATTTTCCTCCCTATCTTCCCAAACCTTGCACTTAGATCCTCCAATTTCCTGTCAAAATCCACAATTCTACAACCCAGCTCATCATTTAAAGTCCCCGTAGAGTTATCAATTGTATCAGCATAGAACTTTGTCAGTTACACGTGGACTCTGTCTTGCTGTTGATTTGAATCATCAACCATGTAGTCATTTTCCCAGCTTCTTCCTACCTCTGCAGGCTGGGGCTCTCTCCCACTAGCTGTGGCCTTACAATCATTGGGTAGGTTTTTCATTTCGTGATGCATTGCTGTGGCTAGCAAGGAAACCTACACCTGCTGTGGCATTTAACTTATTTGTTGTGACTGTGAGTCTGTCCCTGCTGACGACTGCTGCTGTTGTTCTGCTCCACAGTAGTTAAGACGTGCCGGTCAAGTAGGGCGTGGCGTGGTGCACGGCGTAGTGGCAATCAGGGCTGCGCCTCACCTGGCGGCTGGCTTGGTGGCGCTCCTCCCTGCCGCTTTGCTGGGTCGCTCCTCGGCAGTCGACGATCGCCGTACGCTGGTGCTGCCCACCACTCGGTGACATGTTTGTTGCGGATCGCCGAACTGGATTCACATGCAGTCCTGCTTTGCCTAGCGAGTCAGTTCACTGTGAACTAACCTGCACCTGAGCACTCAGGTGCGACGTAATGCGTAAGTACAATAAAAAATGAGAATGCGATGCTGTGAGACGAGGTCAATCATGTACGACAATGTGGATAATAAATGCTGAACGAAGACACTAAAACTTGTTGTAATTTTTGAAACAATAACTCGCGAGCCCCCGCATGCATCCGCACGAAAAATAAATTATAAATCGGGAAGTCTCTGTTTATTTGGCATCCGAAGTGATACAGTTCACAGGCCAACCAACGTGTCTGTTGCATTAACCCATAAAAAAATCAGTCACAAGTTCAAAAAAATCCAGGCAGGGATTAGGGTTGAAAAAAATTTTCGCTACTCGTAACGATTTAAATTTTAACAGACCTGAGCTTATTTCAGACGAAGTAACACTTATCACAGTTAATAACCTTTCATCACTGAAATAATTATCATCAGTCTGAGGGCTTAAATGGAACGTAACAGTATGACATGTTCACATACATTTCTACAAAAATCACGGAAAAGCAATTAAAATTCCTTTTGTTGTGACTTGGCAAGACAGCCAAGCCACTATGAGGAAGCCGAAAGGCACGCGTTTAAGCTTACGCAGGCTGGCGGGGAGGTCTGGAACAGGTAAAGTAATTATACTAGCAAAAAAGGTACGTAGTTTTTGGAATACTTAACTTTAATCCATAATTGGTGAACATCGGTCTGACGGTACAGGCATCACAAGATAAATAACAAATGATAATGGCGCCTTGCTAGGTCGTAGCAAATGACGTAGCTGAAGGCTATGCTAACTATCGTCTCGGCAAATGAGAGCGTAATTTGTCAGTGAACCATCTCTAGCAAAGTCGGCTGTACAACTGGGGCCAGTGCTAGGACGTCTCTCTAGACCTGCCGTGTGGCGGCGCTCGGTCTGCAATCACTGATAGTGGCGACACGCGGGTCCGACGTATACTAACGGACCGCGGCCGATTTAAAGGCTACCACCTAGCAAGTGTGGTGTCTGGCGGTGACGCCACACCTTTAGTGCAAAGTTAAACTACCACAAATGCGAACTACCTGAATTCTGAGTACAGATCACTCTAAAAAAAAAAAAGTCGCAGCAGAGTTTAAAAAGTTCAGAATAGATCGCGTAACACGAAATATTCAAATTACACATGTTTAAAATATTTGGCAGTATTTGCCAGCAACACAGACAAATGTCACTAGTCAGCCACTCAACCAGTTCACCTGGTGAGAAATATTGTAAGTCCCCAAGTTGGAAATATTTCAGAGTGTTCACTATCAACACACATGAATATTCGTAAGGCCACAATTCAGTTCTTGGAAATATTTCGACTCACGTGAAACGCGACCTTCTGCTACTCACGCTGCTACGGATCTCACACCCAACTGCCACGTGAACTACATGTAGACTGTTCTACGCCTAAAAATCCTCTCGCAAAGATGGACCCTTAAATTTACTTGAATCAAATAAACACACTTCCAACTTCCCAAACACACTTAAGGGGCTCCGGAAAGGCTCAAAATCATGAAAAGTTCAATTTTTACTTTTTTGCGTTTTCTGAATCTGCAGACTATTACCTTTTAATAGATATATAATTTATTCAATTCCGAAGACTACAACTATTTTTAATTTTTTTTTTTTTTTGAAATGTGTTCTACATGGGCGTGACCCACTGTGGCGCTGTTAAACTGCTGTCAAATGGTGTTATTATTAACGTCCGTGTTCATCAGGTACATTTTAGTGATGTGAGATAAAGTATGTGTTGTGGCTAAACCTATTTTCAGAGACTTAGCAGCACCTGAACTGTTGAAAAAGTGTATTCACGGAGAAACTCAAAACCCCAATGAAAGTGTAAATAGTGTTATATGGTCGAGAATCCCCAAGACTGTATTTGTTGGAATAGAAACACTACACTTTGGTGTGTATGATACTGCTGCGACTTTCAATGATGGCAACATTGTAAGGTGCAAGGAATTTAGAAATATGGGAATTAAGATAGGTTCTAACATGGTACGAGCGATGCTTGCTTTAGACAAGGAACGCCTTCGGGCTGCAGACAGGGCTGTAAAGAGTCTAGAAATACAAGCAAGAGTAAACAGGAGGAGGAACAAGAGGAAGCCGGAGGAGGAGTTTGCAGAGGATGAAGATAATCCATCCTATGGACCTGGAATGCACTAAAAAGTTAATCCAATCTTTGTCGCTCGATTCCCAAAACTTTTATTTTCTCATACTAAATACATGTTTTCTAAGGATCTTCCAAACATATTTGTTTCAAACTTTCAGTAAATGTTACACAGTACCTTATGCATAATTTAACACAGCCTTTTTCCAAAAAACTGTATATTTTTGAATACATAAATAAAAAATTGCAAAAAGATGTTGTGAATTTTCATTACAATTGAAAAAAAATCATCTTTAATAACTGAACTAAAATTTTGTAAAATCCCTGTGTTAAGTTGTAGCCCATATTCCAATAAATAATCTGTAAAAAGTTCAACTTCCTACCTCAAATACTTTGTGAGGAAAGATGTAATTTATAAGCGTTATTTTAACATTGCAAATATAGGGCGTTCCGGAGCCCCTTAAGAACTACATATTTAATGTTTATAGAATATTTTGTCGGTTTATGTAGGAACATAGACAAACTAAAAACCTCAATACACAGTATTAACGTTGCACAATAACATTTATTTAATAGTTTATTACGAACCGGCTTTCGGCTTCCTATCCGACGATGGCCTAAGTAGCCAAAAGCCAGTTCATAATAAACTATTAAATAAATTTTATTGTGGTAGATTAATATTGTGTGTTCAAATTGGCGTATTAGACTTAATGGTATATACATGTACCATATATGAATTTGCAAGTGAGTTTCCTCAGCTTTCATCTACATCTACATCTGCATCTACATCTACATGATTACTCTGCAGCTCAGAATTAAAGTCCATGGCAGAGGTTTCATAGAACCACCTCAAGCCACTGCCCTACCTTTCCACTCTCGAAGACCGAGTGTAACACTTAAATCTTTCCTAGTGAACTCTGATTTCTCTCATTTTATTATGAAGATCATTTACCTCTATGAAGGTGGGCGCCAACAAAGTTTCATGACTACACCCTGCTGCAGCAAAGAACGCCTTTCCTTTAATGACTACCACTCCAATTTGAATACGATATCCATGGAACTCTCTCCCCTGTTTCGCGATAATACAGAATGAGCTGGCTTTCTTTGAACTTTTTCGAATTCCGGCGATAATCCTGTCTGATGTACATTCCACACAAGACAGCAATACCGCAGCAGAGGGTATACAAGGTCTCTTTAGTAGACGTGTTGTATTTCCGCCAAAAAATCGCAATCTTTTGTTTGCTTTCCCTACAGCATTATCTATTTGCTCATCCCAGTTTAACTACATTAATAATTACAATTGACTTTACAGCCTTGAGACCTGTGTGATTTACCACGTAACCAAAATGTAACTGATTGCTTTTAGTACTGATGTGTGTAACTTCACACTTTTCATTATTTAGAGTCAATTGCCACTTTTTGAACGATACAGATCTCTTAACTAAACCATTTTGCAATTTTTTGATATCTGATGACTTTACAAGACGGTATACAACAGCATCACCTAGAAACTGTCTAAGAGGAAAACTCAGATCGTCTGCAAAATCTTTTATGCAGATCAACAACAGCAGAGGTCCTATGACAATTCCTTGAGGAACTTCAGATATTACTTTTGTTTTATTCCATGACTTGCCTTTAGTTATTACGAACTGTGACCTCTCTGACAGGAAATCACGAATCCAGCCACACAACAGAGATGACACTCCATAGGTACACAATTTGCTTAGAAGTCGCGTGTGAGAAATGGAGTCAAAGGCCTTCTGCAGATCTAAAAACATAGAACTAGTTTGACATCCCCTGTCGACAACACTTATTACTTAAGTAGAATAAGGAGCTAGTTGTGTTTCACAAGAACGATATCTTTTAAATCCGTGTTGGTTGTTTTTCAATAAATCGTTTTCTTCAAGATAATTCTTAATGTTCGAGTACAGTACATGTTACAAAATCCTGCTGGTCCATATCAAGTTCACCTACGAACATCATAACAGGGCAGTATAAAATGAAAATAAGAAATATTAAAGTTTCTACAATATGTATGTAGCATTTTGTAAAAACATTACGTTATTACTTATAAACTAAGTATCATAAGTTTACATCAGATATCAAATGGCGTATCTAAATGGATCTGACGTGTGTTTTTTGTCATATTCCGTATGGCTTCGGTAGTAAGTCTCAATGTAGATCTCTAAATGTCACTTCGAATTATTTCCTTCATACATCACTTAATTATGCTGGTATAGCATATAGCTGCACTGTTTTGCGAAGCTCTTTGACTTGCATTAACAGAGGTGTGTCACATGTCATGGGAGGTTCTTTTATTGCAATGTTCAATCAGATTTTAGCGACGAGAATCCACTTTTACTGTAAGTTCAAGTTCAGTGTGGAATAATACCACTTTTTCTCTTCTTGGTTGTGGTCGGCCATGTGGTAATCATCAACTATTGCACTTGGCGTTGCTGCAGTCTTTTTCAAGAGAACAGTACGTGACTTGGGCTTAAGCAAACAAACAAACAAATGCAGTCCGAACAGGCCTTGAAAGCACAACGGTAGCTGCCACCTGCTGTGTCGTCCTCAGCGAGACGTCAACGCGCGCAGACACGGACGAGCATGTGGTCAGCACACCACTCTCCCGGCTACTGTCAGTTCCCGTGACTGGTCTCCCTACTTTCCAATCAAGCAGCTCCTCTACTGGTCTCAAAACGGCTGAGCGCAACCCGCTTGCCAACAGCACTCGGCACACACGGATGGTGACCCATCCAAGTGCTAGCCAAGACCGACAGCGCTTAACGTCGGTAATCAGACGGGAACCCACGTTACCACTGCGGCAATGTCGTTAGTCTTGGCTTAAGCAATGTACTGCAAATACAGTCGACTGGTTTCACGTAGGACGAATTTATTTTTCGATGTTTTATTTAGGTACACTAAATCTTTTGCTCTTCCTCGACATTCTAATTGAACACCGAAGTTAGTTGTTTCTCTTTGCGTTTGAGTCGTGTGCTTGGGCGGACTAGGATATCCATTCATTATACTGGCATCCATCTTCTTACTAGATACTAAACCTCCCTCTCACTCAGTAAGAAGTCAGCTGGATTCTTTGACAACTATTTTATCCATACTGCCAAGTGATCCACTTGTTTTCTACTTTGTATGGATTTCGTTGATGTTCAGTGATGTTCGTTGCACATACGTGTGAAAGGAGTGCAACTTCTAACAGAGGAAGTTATTAGCAAACATTGATTCTACTTGACTGTTTTTCCAAAATTACCAATACTGACCTTACGACTTATCTTAGAAGAAAGATTAAGGAAAGGCAAACCTACGTTTCTAGCATTTGTAGACTTAGAGAAAGCTTTTGACAATGTTGACTGGAATACTCTCTTTCAAATTCTAAAGGTGGCAGGGGTAAAATACAGGAAGCGAAAGGCTATTTACAATTTGTACAGAAACCAGATGGCAGCTATAAGAGTCGAGGGACATGAAAGGGAAGCAGTGGTTGGGAAGGGAGTGAGACAGGGTTGTAGCCTCTCCCCGATGTTATTCAATCTGTATATTGAGCAAGCAGTAAAGGAAACAAAAGAAAAATTCGGAGTAGGTATTAAAATACACGGAGAAGAAATCAAAACTTTGAGGTTCGCCGATGACATTGTAATTCTGTCGGAGACAGCGGGAGACTTGGAAGGGCAGTTGAACGGAATGGATAGTGTCTTGAAGGGAGGATATAAGATGAACTTCAACAAAAGCAAAACGAGGATAATGGAATGTAGTCGAATTAAGTCGGGTGATGTTGAGGGTATTAGATTAGGAAATGAGACACTTAAAGTAGTAAAGGATTTTTGCTATTTGGGGAGCAAAATAACCGATGATGGTCGAAGTAGAGAGAATATAAAATGTAGACTGGCAATGGCAAGGAAAGCGTTTCTGAAGAAGATAAATTTGTTAACATCGAGTATAGATTTAAGTGTCAGGAAGTCATTTCTGAAAGTATTTGTATGGAGTGTAGCCATGTATGGAAGTGGAACATGGACGGTAAATAGTTTGGACAAGAAGAGAATAGAAGCTTTCGAAATGTGGTGCTACAGAAGAATGCTGAAGAGGAAGTATTGAATAGGATTGGGGAGAAGAGAAGTTTGTGGCACAACTTGACCAGAAGAAGGGATCGGTTAGTGGGACATGTTCTGAGGCATCAAGGGATCACCAATTTAGTATTGGAGGGCAGCGTGGAGGGTAAAAATCGTAGGGGGAGACCAAGAGATGAATACACTAAACAGATTCAGAAGGATGTAGGTTGCAATAGGTACTGGGAGATGAAGAAGCTTGCACAGGATAGAGTAGCATGGAGAGCTGCATCAAACCAGTCTCAGGACTGAAGACCACAACAACAACACCTTTCTTTTGTCCGCAAACAGATCGTACCGTGTAACAGGTCAGGCTTGTGATTCCCTATCCTGTTTAACTGTTCTGCCCTCACACATATTTTACATATCCGTAACATTCCCAGTATTATTAGATATTACATGGTTTTCTACATATTTAGGTAAGTAACCATGTGGGATAATAATGGTAAATGCATCAGTGCAGCCAGCATTCGTTACAGATCAGCTCTCACCAAGAGCTCACAATTAAGTAGGATTTGTATTCAAAGGTAAGCAATTCTGATTCAGTAATGTCTCGAGTTTTCATACACATTCTAAACTGCAGAAAAATGTACATAGCATCCTACAAGGGATTCTACTTTACACAAAAAGTTGCAATCAAGGCCCTTGCTAGTTCGTTTTTATTTTTCTGCGAGGACTAATGAAACTTTATCACGTACATTTATTTCCTCCTGATTTTCAGGAGTCAATTTTCGGCTGTGTTTCATACAGATAACAGTTGTCGCCCAATACATAACACTCAAGATGTACTAAAATACAGAAGACTAAAGTTGTGTTTGAGTATAAATAACTTTTACCACTTTAGGCTTCTTGCTAAGATGTTACGCTAAGTTCCCAATTGCTCCAACAAGGTATACGTGTCAACACACTAATTCTAAAGTGGTGAACCAAAGATCAACTGCGTTACCTGTGGTGCAGTGCAGCAAGTCGAGGTTACTTCAGGAGCAGGTAGAGCAGATACTGGAACACGCACATAAATTATTAGTAATTTATTAAAACAGGATGTCTGTGAATGTTTACCATGATCTCAAGATTAAATGTTAACTATATTTATGATGGTATTCTTTTTGTTACAGGTCTACTAGGGAACTAATGAAGTTACTATCCAGCTCTGTCTCATTCAACACCTTCGCCAGAAGGAGCACTGCGTGAGCTAAATCGCAAACTTTTGGTAGAAACGTTTTCGCCCCCCTGCCGCTCCCCTGACCGGCCCCCCTCCCTCCCCCCCCCCCCCCGAAGAAGGGTGTCCCATTATGGAAAGAAAGCACCTAACGTCACGTTAATCAGGAGATGGATGGAGACTTTTTTTTAGAAACAGGATAGATTCACAAACGGCCAAGCAGCGGGCAGGAGAGACCATCCATTTTTGAGGAGACTGTGCAGGAGGGAGTTGAAACCGCATTCACAGGGTCGCCACACAAATCGATTATACGAGCTTGGCGGGAGCCTCAAGAGGAAAAAGGTACTGTGCGCAAAGTGGTTCGCAAACGTCTTCAATGGTATGCGTACGTGGTCCAAATTGTTCAGGTATTACAACTAGATGGTAGCCCAAAACGCGAGCAATTTATAGTCGACATGCCGAATCGTTTGGGTGAGGACAATGATTTCTTGAAGCGTGTTTGTCTTTACGATGAAACTACGTTTCATGTCTCGGACTCAGTTAACCGCCATAGTGTCCAGATCTGGGGATCGGGAAATCATGTGGTGCGAGAACGAATTTGGGACAGACCAAAGGATAACGTGTCATGTGAGTTAATGTGTGCCCCAGTGACTGGCCCATTTTTATTCCTTGAAAGTGAAGTGAATGAATATGTTTACTTATCCCAGCTACAACATATGCAAGACACTGTCGCCTTTCGGCACGCTGGCATTCCCTCTCATTACTCTCTACAACTTCGCAGTTTTCTTAACGAAACCTTCCCGAAAAGGCGGATTGGCAGGAGCGTCCAATTTCATGGCCCCAGAGAGCACCTGACACTCATCAGATATGTTTTTTGGGGGTGTGTGAAGGATATCGTGTACGAAACAGCAGCAACAGCTGCCACTACACATCAGAGATGCAACTGACACACCACACATGTTGCGGTATGGGTGGAATTAGTTTGAATATCGGCTTGGTATTTTGTGTGTTACCAAGGGTGGACATGTTGAAGTGACTTAAATGTTGAAGTGTTTTACATATATGAAATGTTTATGTAAGTTTCAAAACATATGTGATATTACGCAAGTTTCATTTACTTCATGCTATAAAGAGTTATGGTGATTTGTAATGAGGGGAGGAGAGCAGGAGAGCTTCTGTAAAGTTTGGAAGGTAGGAGGCGAGATACTGGCAGAAGTAAAGCTGTGAGTACCGGGCGTGAGTAGCGTTCTCGCTTCCCACGCCCGGGTTCCCGGGTTCGATTCCCGGCGGGGTCAGGGATTTTCTCTGCCTCGTGATGGCTGGGTGTTGTGTGCTGTCCTTAGGTTAGTTAGGTTTAAGTAGTTCTAAGTTCTAGGGGACTTATGACCACAGCAGTTGTGTCCCATAGTGCTCAGAGCCATTTGAGCCGGGCGTGAGTCGTGCTTCGGTAGCTCAGAGGGTAGAGCACTTGCCCGCGAAAGGCAAAGGTCCCGAGTTCGAGTCTCGGTCGGGCACACAGTTTTAACCTGCCAGGAAGTTTCATATCAGCGCACACTCCGCTGCAGAGTGAAAATTCTCATTCTGGAAACATCCCACAGGCTGTGGCTAAGCCATGTCTCCGCTATATCCTTTCTTTCAGGAGTGCTAGTTCTGCAAGGTTAGCAGGAGAGCTTCTGTAAAGTTTGGAAGGTAGGAGACGAGATACTGGCAGAAGTAAAGCTGTGAGTGCCGGGCGTGAGTCGTTCTTCGGTAGCTCAGATGGTACAGCACTTGCCCGCGAAAGGCAAAGGTCCCGAGTTCGAGTCTCGGTCGGGCACACAGTTTTAATCTGCCAGGAAGTTTCATATCAGCGCACACTCCGCTGCAGAGTGAAAATTCTCATTCTGGAAACCCTGTACATAACTTTGGAAATAATTATTGTCTTTACAGACGACATGTAATTGGTATTGTCGCTGACACTTTTAACATTAGCGCTTAGCTGACTGCAGAATGATAGCCTCACGTCAGAGTACAGTCGTCTACGACTTGGTGTAAAATGATCAATAACTGTTTTGTTAGCAAGTAGCCGCATCTGTGCTGGAGATGATACTGTTGTCGTTAGTGATGGTCGCTGATTACAGACGATGCGGGCTGAGCGTCACAACGCTCGGGCATAAAAACTCCCGGGTTGCAGCGGCGGTAGAAAACATTTGGGTCCGTGTCTACGCTGGCGTCTCCGGTTCGTTGACTGTGTTCGGCAGCGACTGTCTCTGCGCGCGGTGCCGTCGCGAGGTACCTACTTCTGCAGGAGACTTCGTTCTACGGACGCGACCACAGCGCAGATTCTGCACGAAGGCAGATTCTGATTAACGAATTTGACTAACGAATACGATAGTAAAATACATTCAGGAAAATTTGTGACGAGAGGTGCTAGTGGAGGACGTCAAGTCTTATATACAGGGTGAGTCAGGAGGAAAGGTACATGCTTTGATAGTATTAGTGATTCTGAACAAAAAACTTAATATGGACGAATGCCCTATTTCAAAAGGTTTCCGAGGTAGAACACATTTAATATCACCTTTCTACGTTTCTCTTGAATAACTCAATAACTGCACCCTCCAGCGAAAACGCGTCACAGTATGAAATTAAACTATATTAAGTTGCCTACAAAAAAGGTCCTACTCCTTTTTGCTCTAGAACTAATGGTTTGTGCGAAGAGAGCGCGAGAATGTTGTGAAACTCGCTCGACACGCATGCGCTATAGCTTACGTAGTTTTTGTGGGCCAATTTGAGGTAGCTTATTGAGGTAGCAAGTTGAGACGAACAGTCTGATACCGGACACATGTGGTCTGTCAAGTCGGGAAACCACGTCAAATTGGCTGAAATGGATCAAATGGCTCGGAGCACTATGGGACTTAACATCTGAGGTCACCAGTGCCCTAGAACTTAGAACTACTTAAACCTAACTAACCTAAGGACATCACACACACAGCCATGCCTCAGGCAGGATTCAAACCTGCGACCGTAGCGGTCGCGCGGTTCCAGACAGAAGCGCCTAGAACCGCTTGGGCACAAGGGTCGGCCTCGAACTGACCTATAAAAACTATGTAAGCTATAGCGCATGCGCGTCGATCGAGTTTTTATTCTCGCGCGCTCTCTTCACACAAACCATTAGTTCTAGAGAGAAAATGAATAGGACTTTTTTTGTAGGAAATTTAATATAGTTTAAATATGTACTGCGACACGATTTCGCTGGAGGGTGCGGTTTTCGAGTTATTCCAGAAAAACGTACAAAGGTGATATTAAATGTGTTGTACCTCGGAAACCATTCGGAACAGGGCATACGTCCATATGAAGTTTTTTGTTCAGAATCACTAATACTATCACCCATCGAAGCATGTATCTTTCCTCCTGATTCACCCTGTATAAATTACTTATGAATGTATAAGGGTATTTGCTGAGTAAAGTGTCTTCTCATATTATAAAACAGAATAGTCTCTTGAGAAATGCTGTATATGCAGAAGACAGGCAAACTGTGACTCTGGAATTTCTTGATACAGGAGAGAGCTACTCTAGTTTATAACACAACACTGGAATATCACATTGCACATTAACCAAAATAATTCCAGAAACGTGTGAAGGGATTTATAAAGCACTGAAGGGGGAATATGTGAAGATAAATAAATGTTTAGTGCACTATATGGCCGGCCGGTGTGGCTCTGAGCACTATGGGACTTAACATCTGTGGTCATCAGTTCCCTAGAACATAGTACTACTTAAGCCTAACTAACCTAAGGACATCACACCCCTCCATGCCCGAGGCAGGATTCGAACCTGCGACCGTAGCGGCCACGCGGTTCCAGACTTGAAGCGCCCAGAACCGCACGGCCACATCGGCCGGCTATTATTTTAGAGTGTGACCACACCCTCTATTCCGGCTTGTTGAAAAGCTGCCTAGATGTTTCCAGATGTAGAGATGGATGGCTGTACCTGTGATTGTGGACATGAAGTCGCTTGCGACGCATTCCACTTGCCCGTTGTTGTTGTTGTGGTCTTCAGTCCTGAGACTGGTTTGATGCAGCTCTCCATGCTACTCTATCCTGTGCAAGCTTCTTCATCTCCCAGTACCTACTGCAACCTACATCCTTCTAAATCTGCTTAGTGTATTCATCTCTTGGTCTCCCCCTACGATTTTTACCCTCCACGCTGGCCTCCAATATTAAATTGGTGATCCCTTGATGCCTCAGAACATGTCCTACCAACCGATCCCTTCTTCTGGTCAAGTTGTGCCACAAACTTCTCTTCTCCCCAATCCTATTCAATACTTCCTCATTAGTTATGTGATCTACCCATCTAATCTTCAGCATTCTTCTGTAGCACCACATTTCGAAAGCTTCTATTCTTTTCGTGTCCAAACTATTTACCGTCCATGTTTCACTTCCATACATGGCTACACTCCATACAAATACTTTCAGAAATGACTTCCTGACACTTAAATCTATACTCGATGTTAACAAATTTCTCTTCTTCAGAAACGCTTTCCTTGCCATCGCCAGTTTACATTTTATATCCTCTCTACTTTGACCATCATCAGTTATTTTGCTCCCCAAATAGCAAAACTCCTTTACTACTTTAAGTGTCTCATTTCCTAATCTAATTCCCTCAGCATCACCCGACTTAATTCGACTAGATTCCATTATCCTCGTTTTGTTTTTGTTGATGTTCATCTTATATCCTCCTTTCAAGACACTGTCCATTCCGTTCAACTGCTCTTCCAGGTCCTTTGCTGTCTCTGACAGATTTACAATGTCATCGGCAAACCTCAAGGTTTTTATTTCTTCTCCATGGATTTTAATACCTACTCCGAATTTTTCTTTTGTTTCCTTTACTGCTTGCTCAATATACAGATTGAATAACATCGGGGAGAGGCTACAACCCTGTCTCACTCCCTTCCCAACCATTGCTTCCCTTTCATGTCCCTCGACTCTTATAACTGCCATCTGGTTTCTGTACAAATTGTAAATAGCCTTTCGCTCCCTGTATTTTACCCCTGCCAGCTTTAGAATTTGAAAAAGAGTATTCCAGTCAACATTGTCAAAAGCTTTCTCTAAGTCTACAAATGCTAGAAACGTAGGTTTGCCTTTCCTTAATCTTTCTTCTAAGATGAGTCGTAAGGTCAGTATTGACTCACGTGTTCCAGTATTTCTACGGAATCCAAACTGATCTTCCCCGAGGTCGGCTTCTATTAGTTTTTCCATTCGCCTGTAAAGAATTCGTGTTAGTATTTTGCAGCTGTGGCTTATTAAACTGATTGTTCGGTAATTTTCACATCTGTCAACACCTGATTCCTTTGGGATTGGAATTATTATATTCTTCTTGAAGTCTGAGGGTATTTCGCCTGTTTCATACATCTTGCTCACCAGATGGTAGAGTTTTGTCAGGACTGGCTCTCCCAAGTCCGTCAGTAGTTCCAATGGAATGTTGTCTACACCGGGGGCCTTGTTTCGACTCAGGTCTTTCAGTGCTCTGTCAAACTCTTCACGCAGTATCGTATCTCCCATTTCATCTTCATCTACATCCTCTTCCATTACCATAATATTGTCCTCAAGTACATCGCCCTTGTATAGTCCCTCTATATACTCCTTCCACCTTTCTGCTTTCCCTTCTTTGCTTAGAACTGGGTTTCCATCTGAGCTCTTGATGTTCATACAAGTGATTCTCTTATCTCCAAAGGTCTCCTTAATTTTCCTGTAGGCAGTATCTATCTTACCCCTAGTGAGATAAGCCTCTACATCCTTACATTTGTCCTCTAGCCATGTCTGCTTAGCCATTTTGCACTACCTGTCGATCTCATTTTTGAGACGTTTGTATTCCTTTTTGCCTGTTTCATTAACTGCATTTTTATATTTTCTCCTTTCATCAATTAAATTCAATATTTCTTCTGTTACCCAAGGATTTCTAAGAGCCCTGGTCTTTTTACCTACTTGATCCTCTGCTGCCTTCACTACTTCATCCCTCAAAGCTACCCATTCTTCTTCTACTGTATTTCTTTCCCCCATTCCTGTCAATCGTTCCCTTATGCTCTCCCTAAAACTCTGTACAACCTCTGGTTCTTTCAGTTTATCCAGGTTCCATCTCCTTAAATTCCCACCTTTTTGCAGTTTCTTCAGTTTTAATCTACAGGTCATAACCAATAGATTGTGGTCAGAGTCCACATCTGCCCCTGGAAATGTCTTACAATTTAAGACCTGGTTCCTAAATCTCTGTCTTACCATTATATAATCTATCTGATACCTTTTAGTATCTCCAGGGTTCTTCCATGTATACAACCTTCTATCATGATTCTTAAACCAAGTGTTAGCTATAATTAAGTTGTGCTCTGTGCAAAATTCTACCAGGCGGCTTCCTCTTTCATTTCTTAGCCCCAATCCATATTCACCTACTACGTTTCCTTCTCTCCCTTTTCCTACACTCGAATTCCAGTCACCCATGACTATTACATTTTCGTCTCCCTTCACTATCTGAATAATTTCGTTCATATCATCATACATTTCTTCAATTTCTTCGTCATCTGCAGAGCTAGTTGGCATATAAATTTGTACTACTGTAGTAGGCGTGGGCTTCGTGTCTATCTTGGCCACAATAATGCGTTCACTATGCTGTTTGTAGTAGCTTACTAGCATTCCTATTTTCCTATTCATTATTAAACCTACTCCTGCATTACCCCTATTTGACTTTGTGTTTATAACCCTGTAGTCACCTGACCAGAAGTCTTGGTCCTCCTGCCACCGAACTTCACTAATTCCCACTATATCTAACTTTAACCTATCCATTACCCTTTTTAAATTTTCTAACCTACCTGCCCGATTAAGGGATCTCACATTCCACGTTCCGATCCGTAGGACGCCAGTTTTCTTTCTTCTGATAACGACATCCTCTTGAGTAGTCCCCGCCCGGAGATCCGAATGGGGGACTATTTTACCTCCGGAATATTTTACCCAGGAGGACGTTATCATCATTTAATCATACAGTAAAGCTGCATGCCCTCGGGAAAAATTACGGCCGTAGTTTCCCCTTGCTTTCAGCCGTTCGCAGTACCAGCACAGCAAGGCCGTTTTGGTTATTGTTACAAGGCCAGATCAGTCAATCATCCACTTGCCCATCAACATACAATTAGTAGCATGCACTATGCCCTTTGCTCACCTCCACCCTAGTCGAAACAAGTTTATTATTTAAAAAAATAAATAAAAAACCGAAGGAATCACCAACTTTGAAGCCATGTTTACAAACATACAACAGAGAAATACTTGTTTCGCAAATCAAACTGCCTTTTCCTGCTGCTAGTTACTTTATTTATCCCACACGCGTTTCGCCTTCTCCTGTTCTAAAGCATCATCAGTGGGATCTATAACGATACAGTTTTGTTTGATATAGATTATCAGACAGTTCACTTCGCGATTTTTTTTAAAAAAAAGTAAGTAATTACTTACGATTTGCTAATCTGCGTTTCCTCATATCTGGCCTGGATGTCGCACTACCACTTCTATCGCTGCCATATATTTACATCTTTGTGTTCTCGCCATCCACACACGGTTCACCATGTTTCTCACTCTTTTTTTGTGGTGGACTCTATCCCCCCCGCTCTCTCTCTCTCTCATACACATACACACGGCATAAACATCATAAATGGAAGTTAGTAACGAACATACACTTCGTTAGGTTGGCAACAGATAGGTAAACATACCAAAGAAGATGAAACACGTAATGGAGTCTGAAACGTCCCATTTTGAACATTTATACATGACTGTGCTTAAACTGACACACAATATTTTTAGCGCAACGCAATCTGACTTTCAAAAATCTCTACAAAAGAATGGCCCTGACTAACATTAACCTATACCTTTCACAAATCACTTACCTCACAACAATCTTCGTTACTCGAACTACTGCAATACAGCGAACGCCACTACTGCCAGCTAAATAACAGATTCAAACTACGGAAGGCACTAACTACTAGTAGGCATAGTTAGCAAATGAAAGATTTTAATAGAGAACAAACAATGTATTTACCTTAATGATCATAATATATATAGCAGTTCATGCCAACCATTTTTACAAACTTTCAAAACTCCGCCATCTCTCTCCCCACATCCACCACTGCTGGCGGCTCACCTCCAACTGTGCAACGCTACGCGGTGTTCACATCCAGCTGCCGCTGCCCAACACTACAATGGCAGACAACAATGCAAACTAGCCACAGACTGCACACAGCACAGCCAGTGATTTTCATATAGAGCGCTACGTAACGTTGCCAATAAGAAAACATAAACAGCCTACTTACAAGTCGCAATATTTACGCTGTGAAAAGTAGTGTTCGACGAAATAGTTGTATCGAGTGACAAAAGAACGATAGTCCACCACAGAAAAAGAGGGAGAAACATGGTGAACAGTGTGTGCATGGCGAGAACACAAAGATGTAAATATATGGCAGCGATAAAAGTGGTAGTGCGACCTCCAGACTAGATATTAGGAAACGCAGATCAGCAAAGCGTAAGTAATTACTTATTTTTTTACAAAACATCACGAAATGAACTGTTTCATAATCTATAACTAACAAAACTCTATCGTTATAGATCCCACTGGTGATGCCTTAGAACAGGAGAAGGCGAAACGCGTATGAGATAAATGAAGTGACTAGCAGCAGGAAAAAGCAGTTTGATTTGAAAAACAAGTATTTATATGCTTGCTGCGGAGGATGGCCACACAAACAAACACTACAGAGACGTCAAACAGCTGTAGCGACGCCAGCTCGCCAAGCGGTTGCATCTCACATGGCAGTGAATGGAAGTCGAACGACTTTTATGATCAAATCTAAGGCGAGGTCCTAGATTTGATCATATTTATTTGACGACAGGTGAGATTTGACAAAATTCCCTATTAAACCATCAAATTTCTTTGGCATATCAGCAAGAAATATGATAGTGTGAGACCGGCGTTACTGCGCCGCCCGGTACACTACACTGTGTGCTAGAGTTGGGGCGATTCGTGAATGAGTCGTTCGTTTGAACGACTCTAAATAAACAATCGTAAGAATCGAATCGTGATACGGACAAATCGTCGTTCAAAACGAATCGTAAGAACGATTGCGTATTTCCGAGCCGTGACGATTCCAAGTTCCAACGATTCATCGATTCTTAGTATGCTATGCTTCGAAGGAAACTTCCGAATCATGCCGAGTCGAACAGAATGATTACGAGCGTCAGATGGCATTCAAGTGGAGGATGCGTGTGAACAAAGGAAGCATGGAACGAACAAACGAAGTTCGTGGGCCGTAATATTACTCGTGAAAACCAAGCTGACACTTGGCGGTGGCTGACGGGAACGGGCGCAAAGGCATTTCCCATTTACTATTGCTACCATCAGCAAACGCGCCGACGTCAGCTTGGTTTGCGCGAGTAATACACGAACTAGTGATGACAGAAACGATATACAGCGAGTACACAGCTCCCAAAACACACGATTAAAATAAAGAAATCCAAGTATGATGAATAAATACGTAACTCTTATTTGTTGCAGATGCAATGCAAAACACACACAGCTTCTTTACACACGAGCAATAGCACTTGGATTATGTATTATATTTCTCGTATCTCGAAAACGATTTGGATGAAATTTTCTATTTAGACTGATTATTGCTTTTTGAGTTCACCTACATAGTTCCATTATTTCGTAAAAAGTCAATTTTGCAATATATATATCCTACGTAGTTCCATTCGTAAACCACGTCTGCCTCACTGCTAGATTTTGTTACTATAAAACAGACGTCTGCAGATACGTTCAAGCCACACAACCAAACTGGCATACCACGTAATTTCGCACCACCTTTCGCACAAATCGACTTCTCTTTCCTGGCATACTGAAATAAAACTATATGGTTCAAATGGCTCTGAGCACTATGGGACTCAACTGCTGTGGTCATAAGTCCCCTAGAACTTAGAACTACTTAAACCTAACTAACCTAAGGACATCACACACATCCATGCCCGAGGCAGGATTCGAACCTGCGACCGTAGCGGTCGCGCGGTTCCAGACTGAAGCGCCTTTAACCGCGTGGCCACACTGGCCGGCGAAATAAAACTATAGACGCAATCAAATCAAACGTGACGTTTCATCAATTAAGGCATTACACGTATAAATCGAGAATCACACTTCTAACGTCATGTGCATGTTTACTCATAAATAAACTATTTCTGGCATATCTTATCATGACAGAGTTCGATTGTAACCCCATTAACAATTTCAGACACGTCCTGCCATCTGTGAGTAAGATGTAGAACTTTCTGCATTCCGTAAGAATCGTGCCACCGCAGAATAGAATGAATCGTGAAAGAATCGTGAACAAATCGTAGGAATAGATTCCAATGTGAGATTGAATCGTAGGAATCGAATCGGGAAAAAGAATCGTGTTGCCAAACTCTACTGTGTGCAGAAACGTGCGAGTGCGGCCGGGGACTCCCCCACGGAAAGGCTGGGCCGCCGAGTGGCGCTGGCGCGACAGGGCTGCCAACCTCGGGACGGTGCAGGCGGGCGATACGTCGCCTCGTGGCGGCCTTTATGGCGGCTGGGGGGCAGGCGGCGCGTCTCGCCGCTGCCTGCGCCGGATTACGCGGCCGCGGTAAACAGCGCGGTGCGGTGCTGCGCCGCGCCGCACCGGCGGCTACTATCGCCCCCTGGCGGCGTCCACTGCAGCGGCGGCGCGCTAGGCTGGGCTGGGCTCGGCTTCCCTGCGCCGGGCGCGGTCGGCGGCTTAATCTGGCCAAGGCGGCGGTCGGCGGCCGACCGGCCGCCGCTGATAAGGAAGAGTTGCAGGCGAGCGGCAAGGCCGCGTACACCGCGCCCACAGCCGGCAATCTTTCTCCACTCGCAACGCCTTGTCCGGGCGAGCCGGGCAGTAGTCCACCTTAAACGATGCCTTGTTTCTGCGTCCCCGCCGTTCCGAGACAACAGCGCGCGATTTAGGGCCAGCGAACCTAGCCACTCACCATTTTATTCCTTGGCTGTTGCAGGGCTGTATGGTGCATTAAGCTATATTTGCGAGCATAATTTTCTGGAGATTACAAATCTAGTCTGTAGGAATCAGCATGGGTTTCGAAAAAGAAGATCGTGTGAAACCCAGCTCGCGGTATTCATCCACGAGACTCAGAGGGCCATAGACCAACACCGACTCCAAGGAAGGCCTCGGCGCTTGTTGGTGACGTCACGTCAACTAGGCACGGCGAACGCCAGGTCTGTTGCAGGCAGAAACGCCTGGGCGTGCGTATCACTATAAATCTCTTATTTTTGGACAAAATGTATGGTATTGTTTTGGATTCTGCAGTTTTATTTAGATGAAAGATTTTCTTACAATCGTTAAGCTACAAATGAAGATCATAGTTCTGTATTACTGAATCCTGTCGAAACAAACGTAGATCAATATGAGAAGATGCTTTGCCCCATTGCAAGCTTCGGAAATTTTACATTCAAGTAACTATATTTACTTGATCAATTTTGTTAACGAAACTTACCCCAACCCCCTTACAATTAACTCGTTTCTTTTATTTATTTATTTATTTTCGTTTGACATCGTCACTGGAAATGTGAACTACTTTACATGCGTAAACGTCCAACAGTTGGCAGTCATTAGATTACAGTCGTTTTCAACGAAAGGAATTCTAAACAGGAAACAAAATAGCTTCATACATCGAAAACACTGTTCAGCTTAAATTTTTTTAAACAAGCACATTAGAAAAGATAAATATTCCCCTCTTGCAACTGAAAAGAGAAACTGTATAAGATAAAAAAAATTTATTTGATAAAACAAGTATCTCTATTTTGCCTCTTCGTCTGTCCTCCACCCCCCCCCCCCCAAACGTGTACAATCGCAAGATATTTCATTAACATTCAGTGCTCCTCACCCCATAGTCAACCAAGATACCTAAAGAAGAGCACCAATATGTTCAGAGTTTCTTGTAAAAGCAAACCAGTACAAACGTAACTTCCTCAGATTTACAAATAAGGTAAAGAAGCACGAATTCTGTTGCTGCTGGTCCATGAAGTTGTTTTTGTGTGTCGATCCTTAAAACAGGTGGAAATTTAAGTTCAGGAGTACACTATTTGTTACGAAGTGTAATGAATTGCACAATTAAATGATTGTAGAAATCTCTCAGAACAATGTGTGTTGGTCAACTACCGCCAATAGTTTCACATTTTCCTGTGTCAGAGAGGGAGACACCACCATTATGAGTATGCCTGCAACAGACCTGGCGTTCGCCGTGCCTAGCTGACGTGGCGTCACGAACAATCACCGAGGCCTTCCTTTGACTCCGTCTTGCATAGACACGGGTTCCCAGGTAGATGCCGTGTTTCTAGACTTCCGCAAGGCGTTTGATAAAGTTCCCCACAGTCGTTTAATGAATAGAGTAAGAGCATATGGATTATCAGACCAATTGTGTGACTGGACTGAAGAGTTCTTCAGACAACAGATCGCAGCATGTCATTCTCACTGGACAGAAGTCTTCCGAAGTAAGAGTGATTTCAGGTGTGCCGCAGGGGAGTGTCGTAGGACCATTGCTATTCACAATATATATAAATGACCTTCTTGATAACATCGGAAGTTCACTGAGGCTTTCTGCGGATGATGCTGTAGTATATCGTGAGGTTGTAACAATGGAAAATTGTACTGAAATGCAGGAGGATCTGCAACGAATTGACGCATGGTACAGGGATTGGCAATTGAATCTCAATGTAGACAAGTGTAATGTGCTGCGAATACATAGAAAGAAAGATCCTTTATCATTTAGCTACAATATAGCAGGTCAGCAACTGGAAGCAGTTAATTCCATAAATTATCTTGTGAAACGTCCCCTTAGAACAATTTATACAAGACTGTGCTTAACCTGACACACAATAATTTTAGCGAAACGCAATCTGACTATCAAAAATCCCTGCAAAAGAATGGCCCTGAGTAACATTAAACTATACCTTTCAGAAAATCACTTACCTCACAAAAATCTTCGTTACTCGAACTACTGCAATACAGCGAGCGCCACTACTAAATAAAAGATTCAAACTACTGAAGGCACTAACTACTGATAGGGATAGTTAGCAAATGAAAGATATTAATAGAGAACAAACAATGGATTTATCTTAATATTCATAATTGACATCCAGTATTACAAATTATCAAAACTCCGCCATCTCTCTCCCCACATCCACCACTGCTGGCGGCTCACCTCCAACTGCGCAACGCTACGCGCTGTTAACATCCAGCTGCCCCTCTACAATGGCAGACAACAATGCAAACTAGCCACAGACTGCACACAGCGCAGCCAGTGATTTTCATACAGAGCGCTACGTGGCATTACCAATATAAAAATCTAAACAGCCTACTTACATAGCCCCCATGCTCCCCACAAAAAAATTTTTACAAATGGTGTTGGGCACTGGCCAATACAGATTTGAAAAAATTTTTCACAATTACAGTAACAATGATATAAAATGCACACACTTATTGATACAATGTTGGTCAAAAGCTAAAATCTTCTCACAGTCCATAAAGATAGTCCTGATCATTCATCATAATAGTAATTACAGTTTTTTTTCACAAAGTCTCATTAGTAAAAGAAATTGCACACAGAAGTAGTGGATTTCCATGCAGTCTTGAAGAAGTAGTGTTGTCCTTCCAACGGAAAGACAGTGCTGACTCTTGACATGCTGACAGGTAATGGGCCACAACAGCTGCCATATGAAACGTCCCCTTAGAACAATTTATACAAGACTGTGCTTAACCTGGCACACAATAATTTTAGCGCAACGCAATCTGACTATCAAAAATCCCTGCAAAAAATGGCCCTGATTAACATTAAACTATACCTTTCAGAAATCACTTACCTCACAAAAATCTTCGTTACTCGAACTACTGCAATACAACGAGCGCCACTACTGCCAGCTAAATAAAAGATTCAAACTACTGAAGGCACTAACTACTGATTGGGATAGTTAGCAAATGAAAGATATTAATAGAGATCAAACAATGTATTTACCTTAATATTCATAATTGACATCCAGTATTACAAATTATCAAAACTCCGCCATCTCTCTCCCCACATCCACCACTGCTGGCGGCTCACCTCCAACTGCGCAACGCTACGCGCTGTTAACATCCAGCTGCCCCTCTACAATGGCAGACAACAATGCAAACTAGCCACAGACTGCACACAGCACAGCCAGTGATTTTCATACAGAGCGCTACGTGGGATTACCACTATAAAAATCTAAACAGCCTACTTACACTTGGAGTACGCATTACGAGTGATTTAAAATCGAATGACCATATAAAATTAATTGTCTGTAAAGCAGATGCCAGACTGAGATTCATTGGAAGAATCCTAAGCAAATGCAGTCCGAAAACAAAGGAAGTAGGTTACAGTACACTTGTTCGCCCAGTGCTTGAACACTGCTCACCGGTGTGGGATCCGTACCAGGTAGGGTTGATAGAAGAGATAGAGAAGATCCAACGAAGAGCAGCGTGCTTCGTTACAGGATCATTTAGTAATCGTGAAAGCGTTACGGAGATGACAGATAAAGTCCAGTGGAAGACTCGGCAAGAGAGACGCTCAGTAGCTCAGTAAGTTTCTAGAACTTACCTCAAGCAGTATATTGCTCCCTCCTACGTATATCTCGCGAAGATACCATGAGGATAAAATCAGAGAGATTAGAGCCCATACAAAGGCATACCGACAGTCTTTATTTCCACGAACAATACGAGACTGGAATAGAAGGGAGAACCAATAGAGGTACTCAAAGTACCTTCCGCCACACACCGTCAGGTACTTGCGGAGTATGGATGTAGATGTAGATGTGGATGTCTGTTGCTCTAAGTGTCACTGCCATGACTTACCTGTTTTCGTAACAGAAAAACCAAATCGCATCCAGTCACAAATCGAACTTTTTATTTCAGTACACTTTGAATTTCAAGCCCACGGGACATCTTCAGGGACTTGATCAGTATACATATCTTTTTTGAATTCAGGTTACTTATTGGCCTTGTTTTGAATATCTAGCTATACTACGGAAAGCAGGTATCGACAGGTGTGATAATTACCGAACTATCAGTTTAATAAGTCATGGCTGTAAAATATTAATACAAAATCTTTACAGACGATTAGAAAAACTGTTAGAAGCCGACATCTGGGAAGATCAGGTATTGGAACACCCGAGGCAATACTTACCCTATGATTGATCGTAGAAGACAGATTAAGGAAAGACAAACTAAGCTTCTAGCATATGTAGACTTAGAGAAAGCTTTTGACAACATTTACTGGTATACCCTCTCTCAAATTCTGAAGGTGGCAGAGGTAAAATACAGGGAGCGACATGTTATTTACAATTTGTACAGAAACCAGATGGCAGTTGTAAGAGTAGGGGAGCGCAAAAGGAAAGCTGTGGCTGAGAAGGGAGTGATACAGGGTTGTACCTCATCCCCAATGTTATTTAGTCTGCATATTAAGCAATCAGTAAAGGAAACAAAAGAAAAATCCGGAGAAGGAATTAAATTCCAAGGAGAAGAAATAAAAAGTTTGTGGTTTACCGAAGACATTCTAATTTCGTCAGAGACAGGAAATGACTTGGAAAAGTAGATGAACACAATGGAAAGTGTCTTGAAAGGAGGCTATAAGATAAACATCAACAAATACAATACGAGGGTAATGGAACATGGTTGAATTAAATTAGGTGATGCTGAGAGAATTAGGTTAGGAAATGAGACACTGAAAGTAATAGATGAGTTTTGATATTTGGGGAGCGTAATAACTGAAGATGGTCAAAGTAGGTATGATATAAAATGTAGACTGGCTCTGGCAAGGAAAGCGTTTCTGAAGAAGGGGAATTTGTTAACATCGAGCGTAAATTTAAGTATCAGGAAGTCTTGTCTGGGGTGTATGGAAGTGAAACATGGACGACATGTATTTTAGACAAGAAGAAAATAGAAGCTTTCGAAATGTGGTGCTACAGAAGAATGCTGAAGATTAGATGGAGAGATCACGTAATTAATGAGGAGGTACTGAATAGCGAAGAGGAATTTGTGGCACAACCTGGCTGAAAGAAGGGATCGGTTGTTACGACACGTTCTGAGGCATCAAGGTATCACCAATTTAGCACTGGAGGGAAGCGTGGAGGATAAAAATCGTAAAAGGAGACCAAGAGATGAATACACTAAGCAGATTCATAAGGGTGTAGGTTGCGGTACATACTCGGGAATGAAGAAGTTTGCACAGGATAGAGTTGCATGGAGAGCTTCATCAAACCAGTCACTTGACTTAAGACGACAATAACATAAGCTATAATACGAGATAACACTACGACGAAAGCAAAAAATCGCTGTTTCCACCACGGGTTACGTAACAGAGGTATTCGGAAAGTAAGGTCCAATCGATAGCGAAACTGAAACCATTATGATTATCAAAAATGTGTTGTTTGTAACAGTTAGCTGCACCTTCCAGCTACTTCTCTACATAGTCGTTGCTCCGACTCCTACATTTGTCGTAGCATTGTGCTAACTTCTCAATACCCTCTTCATGAAAGGGAGCAGTCTGTACTTTCCGCCAATTCACTATACTGGTCTACAGCTCGTTGTCTGTGCAAAATGTTGTCTGCAGTGCCAGCGGTTCATGTGAGCAGAGGTGGTACCCTGAGGGAGCCTAATATGGGCTGCATTGTGAGTGATCAAAACACTTCCCATCGGAAACGCTGCAGGAGCATCTTCATCAGAGTGTGGCTGAGAATTGCCTTGAAGAAGGAAACACATGACACTTATGTTAGGTGGGCTGCATCACTTCATGCGAAATCTCTCGGCAGGCCTCAAACTTGGCAGGAGACACTATGTTCTAGGTACTGTGTGCTGAGACTGAAAAGAGCGATGGGACGCAATCGATGGACATAATAGCTGCACTTCCCAAGACATTTGTGCAGAACTTCATTAGATTTTCACTGTGGCTTCCATTTCGTGCCCAGTCGCACCTTATCCCGAAAAGCCTTCATAGTTTTTCACCACAGTGTGAGTTGCCATATCCACACATATATACACTTTTTGTCTCACAGTACGTTTATAAATGAAGTTAAAAAAGTCAAAACGTATCTATACATAAAGATGTTACATTCCCTGTTCAACACTGCCAAAGCAGAAACAACTTTCCGTACACACTACAAAGAGCACACTGAAGCTTTCAGACTCAACCACTTTCATAAGCCTTCAGTAGCTAACCACAGGCACCAGAACAAACACTTTCTGCTTGGCATCCACAACAGTGTAACTTCAGGTGAGAGTGTCGTATCTTGAGAACGCTGTATGTAGGAAAACATAATGTTCCTTGGTCGTTATTTTAATCTAGTGACAGATTTCAGCATCACATGAAATAATATACACTAGATACTTCTGTAAATACTTTCCAGCATTTTCTACTTTTTTGTTGTTATTATATTTTGGGAGACATTAGCTTGTGTTTTGTGCAACATTTGTAAATATTCTTAGTTGTATGAATTTCAGTGATGTGTACTATTTTAAAGCAATTTTGAAGACATTGTTACTCTATCACAATGACTACTCGTGCAATACCAAAAGTTAATCTGTCATACTTACCTTTTCATAGGCAAATTAATAAAAGGTTACCGTCTTTTCTGAAGCACTTTTTTTTTAGAGAAACATTCATGATTGTGGCAATAATGTGACCTATGAATGCAATAACAATGCCACATAGTGGATGCAGCAACAGCTGTTCAAATGGCTCTAAGCACTATGGAACTTAACATCTAAGGCCACGAGTCGCCTAAACTTAGAACTACTTGAACCTAACTAACCTAAGGACATCACACACATCCATAAACGAGGCAGGATTCGAACCTGTGACCGTAGCAGCCGCGTAGTTCCAGACTGAAGTGCAACAGCTGTATATAACAGTTTAGTGATGGAGTGATCAAGTAACGGCTGCAAGTGTCCCTCTGTTAACGTATGAAATGGTGATGTAGGATGTAATTTTGTTTCTTCGATCATACAGCGGAGACTGTATGAAGTGTCAGTGCAAATAACCCGCTTGTGTACAAACGTAGGTAGCGTGAACTGAAGAAATATGCCCTGAAATATGCCATGAATGAACTGGGTACTACAGGTACTATAAATGGAAAAATAAGCATTAACAAGGCTAATCGAGTGCATGCAATTCCCAAAGGAACTGTGATAAACCAAATTCATTGTCATCACGGTAAAACACAAGGTGGTCTTCCAGATTGCGGTGCTAAATAAGAATAATGAGTGTTTCTTTGGAATTTCATAAAACAAACTGGTAATCACATTTATCAATCTGTAATGTTTCTTTGAATGATTCTCTACAATTATCATTAGTATCCAATTATTATGCCAGATTTATTTTTCTTACTGAAACATTTTCAGAAGAATCAGACTCACCCTGGAGTCATATTAAATCACAATTTTCCAATAACAGATAACTGCTCAACTTCACTTCCAAGTGAGGTTAACTTCACTGCCACATTCTTTTTTAAATTTTATGATCAGTTAGAATAGTTAGTGTCAAAGATCAATAATTTTGTTATTACAACTCAATAGCCATGCTCTGAAAGCAAAATTAATATATTAATTTTATTTGTTTCAGAAATATTTAATTGAAAGCCCAAATTGGGCAATTTCACCTCATTTGATGATACAGGGCCATGTTGTAATTAAAAAATTTTTTTCACATTTAGAGAAACCTCAGTTTTCAGGAGTAACTTCTGTCATTTCAGAAAAAGACTGCAACACAGAAAAAGAGAGCACCATCATATAAAAATGTAGAAAGAAAATATATTACACTTCCATTACAGAGCTGCCTAGGGATGAAAGTCTCAAAACGTTCCAGTATGCAACATTCTCCCCTACTATACAGGGAAAATAATATTAGAAAAAAATAAAAAATAGTTAGAAATAATGTTACACAGAGAAAAATGTTCTGACCATGTGTTAAATGAACAAGCAGAGTTTAACAGCCACATTTATTTCAGCCATTTCAAAAATTTATTTTTTCCTAAAGGAACAAAAAACTGATAACTCAAACCACTTCAAAATGTAAGGTCACATCCAATATAGGAGCACAAATAAATGTTTTGCGTAAGATGTCTATGTATAAATATAATATAACGTCTTCATATCCTCTTAGAAATGCAAACATCTGTGTATATGTGGGACTGTAGCATCTTTACATTGTTTACTCTTTAATTTGTCTGAATATAGTTGAAAAATGTACTGTGAGACGAAAAGTATATACATGTGTTGAAATACGGCTCCTTATAGTGCGCTGAAAGACTGTTGGAAAAAGTAAGTAATTTTACGCTTTGTCTTGGTTTTGTAATAACTGTAGTCACACTATAACACTTTGTAATGTACCTGTTGAATCATAAAATTAACAGAATTCCAAAAATCGTACACACTAATTCAGTTGCTGAAGATGAGGCCCCAGGTCTGAAACTACTTCCTGTATTGAAATAAAAATCATGATTTGTGACTGAAGGTAGTTTGTTTTCTTTAAGTTTATTGAAAATTTTGAATCTACAACCTGTACTCTGGATACTTTCAGGAAAGACTTCCTGGCACTTCAATTTATATGTTAACACATTTCTCATGTTCAGAAATATTTTTCTTGGTGTTACCATTCAGCAGTGGTATACCCTCAGCCAACATCAGGCAGCTTGCTACTGTGCTGATACAGTGTTTGGAGCGCTGTGCCATCGATTTCATCCCGCCGCGTGACGCATGGCATGTAAGTAGCTATAGGTTTGTTATAATGTTTAGATATGGTAAAATGAGTTATATGTTTTGTTGTTACAACTATAATAATGGAAGAAATGTTTGTGTTTATTGCTGTTTCATGATACGAGCGGTGACGTGGTAGTGGCGGAAGTCGTTACATAGAGTTACCGGCCAGTAGAAACATAACAACGATGGTCGAGATCCAAAGAAGAAAGTTACACGGGATAGTGCTATCTTTGGAATATTGAATGCAAAGACGTGATATTTTATGGACTCTGCCTCACGGTGATTAGGATGCTGAAACTTTCTTTAGCAGGCATGCAAAAGATGACACTAAATTCATAACATTGCAGAAACGAAGATTTATCAAATTAGGAGCGAAATAAATTTTCAGGTGACAGACAAAAATCATCTTTGTACTTGAAGCGCAGCTGCGGCAGAGCACTACACTAAAGTCGCTGGATATTGTAAGTTCCGTTAAACGCAATTTTAGAGTGGAAAGTCGTACTAATTATGGAAAAATGTTAGGTAGAACTAGTCCAAAAGATAATTATTCTTTAAAAGTGAGTCTGTGTTTTTTTTGTTAGTGAAAAATCGTAAACTGTTCCAACATGAAATGTTATTAGAACAAAAGAACAATTTCTGTGGAAACTTAACAGAAGGTAAATATCTTTTGCTTGCTATGTCGAAAAAATAATAAACAAGGCCGTGACAAGGAAGTTTTTATAATAATGAATTCTACTAAAGCTACTGCTACCAATGCGCCTACGACCTCGACGGTCGGCAGTTGAAACTGAACCTGCATATTGATTATATCTTCGGAACTATACAGTGTACGACAGCTACAGTATGTGCTTTGCTTTATTGCATAGCATATTGTAACGGATAGTAGCTCCTTTTTCGTCACCAAGCAACGAAAATTGTCACATACAGTGGCACAGACGTAACAGGACTCGATCCAGGGGCGACGGCAGTACAAGAAACCAAAAAAGAAGAAGAAGCGATTTGGGGCGAGGGTACGAGGTTGTAGTCTGTACAGGTGCTGAAATCGTCAGCTTCGCATAGCAGTCGCAGTCGGTGTTTGCAGTACACCGGCTCACTGTAAACCATCGTCGGGTGGTCAGTCGCAGACGACGCTTGCTGCACAACTCCGTAGCTAAGGTGCATTTGCCGGACAACACAGCTCCGACGATGCGGTGCAGAAAACGAGCACGCGAATCGCAAGTCCGGCGCAGTATTCAATCATCATCATCATCATCATCATCATTTAAGAATGATTATGCCTTTCAGCGTTCAGACTGGAGCATAGCCCCCCTTATACAGTTCCTCCATGATCCCCTATTCAGTGCTAACATTGGTGCCTCTTCTGATGGTAAATCTATTACTTCAAAATCATTCTTAACCGAATCCAGGTACCTTCTCCTCGGCCTGCCCCGACTCCTCCTACACTCTACTGCTGAATCCATGAGTCTCTTGGGTAACCTTGCTTCTCCCATGCGTGTAACATGACCACACCATCTAAGCCTGTTCGCCCTGACTGCTACATCTATAGAGTTCATTCCCAGATTTTCTCTGATTTCCTCATTGTGGACACCCTCCTGCCATTGTTCCCATCTACTAGTACCTGCAATCATCCTAGCTACTTTCATATCCGTAACCTCACCCTTGTTGATAAGGTAACCTGAATCCACCCAGCTTTCCCTCCCATACAACAAAGTTGGCCGAAAGATTGAACGGTGCACAGGTAACTTAGTCTTGGTACTGACTTCCTTCTTGCAGAAGAGAGTAGATAGTAGCTGAGCGCTCACTGCATTAGCTTTGCTACACCTCGCTTCCAGTTCTTTCACTATGTTGCCATGCATCCTAAGTACTTGAAACCGTCCACCTGTTCTAACTTTGTTCCTCCTATTTGGCACTCAATCCGTTTATATTTCTTTCCCACTGACATTACTTTCGTTTTGGAGATGCTAATCTTCATACCATAGTCCTTACATTTCTTTCCCACTGACATTACTTTCGTTTAGGAGATGCTAATCTTCATACCATAGTCCTTACATTTCTGATCTAGCTCTGAAATATTACTCTGCAAACTTTCAATCGAATCTGCCATCACAACTAAGTCATACGCATATGCAAGACTGCTTATTTTGTGTTCACATATCTTAATCTCACCCAGCCAGTCTATTGTTTTCAACATATGATCCATAAATAATATGAACAACAGTGGAGACAGGTTGCAGCCTTGTCTTACCCCTGGAACTACTCTGAACCATGAACTCATTTTAGCGTCAACTCTAACTGCTGCCTGACTATCCATGTAAAGACCTTTAATTGGTTGCAAAAGTTTGCCTCCTATTCCATAATCTTGTAGAACAGACAATAACTTCCTCCTAGGAACCCGGTCATATGCCTTTTCTAGATCTATAAAGCATAGATAGAATTCTCTGTTCCACTCATAACACTTCTCCATTATTTGCCGTAAGCTAAAGATCTGGTCCTGACAACCTCTAAGAGGCCTAAACCCACACTGATTTTCATCTGATTGGTCCTCAACTAATACTCGCACTTTCCTTTCAACAATATCTGAGAAGATTTTACCCACAACGCTGATTAAAGAGATACCTCTGTAGTTGTTACAATCTTTTCTGTTTCCATGTTTAAAGATTGGTGTGATTACTGCTTTTGTCCAGTCTGATGGAACCTGTCCCGACTCCCAGGCCATTTTAATTATCCTGTGTAGCCATTTAAGACCTCACATTCCACTGTATTTGATGAGTTCCGACTTAATTTCATCCACCCCAGTATATAATATAAAAAGGAATTGTGAGTCGAATCCAATGACTGTTAAGGGTAACACAGAATTGAATAATATTCAAGTGTATGACCTGTGGTGGAAAGAGATGTTAACATTAACACTCATGGGATGTTAGAGGCAAGTACATGTGACTGTGAATGTTTTATTAAGTCAGTGCGTATAGTTAACATTAATTTTGCAGAAAGAGATTGAACTGTTGTACGCTATGTGGAAGCATTAAGTGTTAAATTAGATGAAATGTTACAGCTAATATACAGTAGCAATCTTTAGTTACTAATAAGACAGATAGTAGTAATATAGAATTAAATGCCGAGATGCTACAGGTGAGAGAGGATCTGTCAGACGAATTCATACAGAGTATGGGAACGCTACATACCAAAATTGACAAAGTAGACCAAAAGATAGATACTCATACTGAAGAATCAAAGCATGAAAAGGTGCAACTCAAATTGCAGAGAGACACGTTAACTAACGAATTTAGTAGAATGAAAGTTAATACAAGTCAAGAAATAGATGAGAAGGTAGAAATCGCAGCAGAACACGTGACTAATGAAATTAGTACACTGCAGGGAGAGGTATCGGATGCCTTAAGTGAAATAAAACCTGACGGCTATAGCTTGCATGGAGAAGTGTTTAGGAACGTGAAAGGAGATTTAGAGTTTTTATTATATGAAGTAGAAATTATGAAAGAACAAAAAGATATGGATATGAGAACGTTAGAAAATCTAAAGTTAAAAGTAAATAATCTTAGTAGGATCAACAAGCTTCAGGGAGAGCAGTGTAACCTGAGGCAAGTTACTGAATCGCCAAAATTTGGAGTAGAGACTGTATCTGAAATTAATGACATAACATCTTGGCAAATATCCAGTAATAATTTTACAATATAACACTGTTTAATGTTCAAACAATTTTTATAGCTTTATTACTTTAAAATTTTCGGATATTGGTACTATATTTTCTGTATATGTAAAGTAAAGTGTTCTATACTGGACACTCAAATCCTATGTAAATTGTTTATTACGTTAAATAATTTTCTGATGACATTATCTATTTAAAAATATTTGTGTTAATAAATTGTTCATGTTGATGTAAATTTTACAATTGTAAGAAATAGTCACGCTTAGGAACAATGTACGAAAGAGATGTCATGTAAAAGCCAGTGTGTTTTTGTCTGAAATGAAAATGGGTCTGGGGAGTGGAAAAGGTGGCAAGGGCGAATTGGCGCACTACCTAGAGCAAGCAAGGGAAGTATTTCACACAGTCTGGAGGCAGCAGTGATTGAGGCAACACCTTCTTGCAGCAGGAGAAGTTTTGCCTGCGAATTTCCACAAAAATGCATCGGATGAAGACTGCAAACGGCTTACGGCATAGCTGCGAGTTGTTGGGCTATTGTATGTAAAATTGAACGACGCCAAGAAGAGGAATTGAGCCCATACAGCCAGATACTAGGAAAATAATTGAATAGTCTGGATTACTTCTCCAGTAGATACAATGGTCGGTCAAATCCTGTAAAAACGGTTACTCTGTTGATTAGGTTTTTCTATTAACAGGAGTATTCTCACACAGTGTACTTTATTTGGAAACTAAACTAAATGTAGTCAGACGGTTATATGTGGCAAAATAGAGACAGGGTTTTCTGTTATTTAGGTAAAAGTATACTAAATTACAATAGTAGTGGCAGGGTTATATGTGACGACCGTGACACGACATTTTACAGCAGTTAAGAGTCAGTAGGTAGTTAACCTCAGTTATACATTTTACAGGTGTGTAGGATTCTTTTGGAAGAGGTATGAAGGTCTCAGGGTCACGAATTTGTTAAAGCATTTAAGAGAAAGGGACAGCTGTATAAATTAATGTTTATGTGGTTTAAGCAACTATTGAAAATGGATGAAGATAAGTATATGCAGTATTGAGAAGTAAAGCAGGAGGATAAGAGTGGTGGCACTTCTGTAAACAGTGATCAGGAGCAGGACAGAGGGGAATAGATTTTACTGAAGAAAAGCAAGTAGAATATATTGATTTGGGCGGTGAGACTTCTATGCTGTTAAGCCTATCTAAAATTAAGAAGGAAGTAGATTAAGAGGAGTAAGACACCGGAGTAGACAACAACCAACAAAATGGACAATAATTGGTTGATTTGTATACATACCTACACAGTATGCATACACAGCTGATAGCACAAATCAGGAACACTTCAATTCTAAAAGACGAAATGCAGGTTCACAATGAAATACTTATGGAGACACAGTCGGAAAACACTGCCAGTATAAACGAAAAACGTAACAAACAGATGAGCAAATGGAAATAATTTTCCAGGAGATAGAAAAAGTTCATAATGAAGTAGTTTTTCTGACTGATAAACCTATAAACATGAAGAAAGATGTGAAAGATTTAGGTGAAACTATTAGTAATATACACAGACATTAATGACATATCTGAAGCCGAAGCAGAGAAAATACAGGAACAGGTCCAACCTATGGTATAGTCAAAGGTCAAGGAATAGATTTCCCATGTTAAGAAAGCAATAACAAAAGCGAGCGAAGAACAGATATCGCAAATGAGAGTGACTGTTCAAGAGACTGAGAAAAACATAGAAAGGAACGTAGAGCATTGCGAAGAGAAGTGTGGCAATTACACGTCCAGTGTACAAGAAAAAGTTAGTGACCTAGAAAGAAAGATCATGTATATGTGGTAGGCAGAACACCAATATACAAGGTACCATAGGGCGAAGAAAAATTCGACCCTTACCGAAAACACAGTGGATTATCCCCTGTGAATTTTTATTAAGAACTCAGAAAGGCTGTTTCCTGAAAACATCACAGATAAGGAAAAAATAATAATTAGTGGTTTAGCAGGATATGCTAAACGATGGGGAATTAACTTAAGCACTGAAGCAATGACCTTCCAGTTAAGTTAGACAGAAGTTCTTGGACGAGTATTGATCCTAGCAAATACATAACAACCTCTGGCTCGAGTTTACAATGGCGACAGTGTTCGAAGGTAAAGGCTGAATGAACATGAAAGAATTTTGTGAGTCATGGTATAGGAGATTATCACACTTAAGGAATTGAAGTAGCGATTCCTAATTCAGTTGGGAACTTCAAAAGATGTGTGGGCTCTAGCTACCGTACTTTTTCTGCATTTTTAGAAGAAATTGATTGACGAAGACCTCTGGCGAGAAAACAACTTCCATCAGAATAATAACCGCCGGAATGAAATCAACAATCGGAATAACAGCAATCATGAGCAGAGTGATAATCTGTATCAGGATAATACTGTTCGAAGAGGAAGAGGCAGAGGAAGATTTTCCTCTAACCATCGCAGAAGAGGACATAGGCCGCGAAATAACTCCCATGGAGAGGAGTTAAACTAAATAACGCGAACGTTGAGGGTCGGACGGACGCGGGAACCAGATACAGGTAGCCCAAACGAAAGAAATATTCTCGACATGCGTCAGAGAGGCTCCGATACGCTGCAGTACGGTGCAGATGAGAGGCGGGGTACCAAACCTGCCGCGACAGATGATACTGCAGGTGAATCACAGTGGGCTAGCAACGGTCGTATTTCGTGCACTAGCAAGCCGCTGCATTGGAACATTGTAGCAAGAATTAATTCTATAGCAGTGTAGATGGAGTGACGTCCCAGGACAATAAGCTCAGGATGTGAGTAAGCCGGTAGACGGGGCATTTCCCGCTGTAACTGATTCAGAGACTACTGGCAGACAACGTGCAGTAACTGAGATGGAGGAGAGTTTGTACAGAATTGACAACTGGCGTATACAGATGAGTAATCAGTATGACGGTATAAAGCAGTGTAAATAAAAAGAAGATAAAGTTACTATGACCAGAAAGGAGAAAGGTTTAGTGTCTGGAGTCGCACTGAGTACGCGAGCTGCCAATACCACTGATTCAAGAAGCACCGCTCAGAAGACGCGAGTTGCTAATGTTAGAGAAAATGTAGAGGTAGTAAGTAGACGGGGAGTAGGATAAGCAGATTTACACGCTGCTGAAAAATCATTCCGTAGCAATGAATCTGTGGATAACGTTTCTATCATTTATAAGCCTGATTTGAAGGAGTGATAGAAATCCAAGGAGATTATAGCATTTATGAAGCGCAGGCTGATGACGTCAGGGAAGATAAGACAGATCTGATGAAGAACAGCTACCAACAGAGGAAAACAATCTGCCTCTACAGAAGACAGACAAGAACGAATCCAGAAAGGCATGAATTACGAGACAAGCGACGATCCGAAGTTCTCAAAGAAATTAAGAAGAGTTTTCATGTTAGAAGCCGACAGTGATAGCGAAGATGCCGACTTAAATAAAATGAAGAAATCAACCAATTTAGTGAGTCAGAATCGGAGGAAACGAAGCTTACTGAAAAACTCTGACTGACAGAAATCAGAATACCAGCGAATGAGAATACTGCGCATGAAAAGTTGCCAAAATTGGACAGTAAACAGGAAAAATAAATTAGTCAAGAGAAAATAAAATCTGGAAATGACGATCTGTGAAGAAGTAGTAATTTCAATACAGGATCCGGAAAACATAATGGATCCTAAGAAAAAGGAATCACCGGACGAAATGATTAGTAAACAACCAAAACTCAACAGCGTGAAGGATTTTGCGATCAGAAAGAAGAAAGAACTACCCGACTTGTAAAGAGATGAATGTCATTTCATAGAAAAATGTAATGGTAGATCAAGACTTATTGTATGTGAAAGGAACAGAAAACCAACTTCCCGATGCACTGTCAAGTCTACCTGAAGGCAATGAGCAAAACCAATTTAGAAAACAATGAGTATGGGACTTTTAAACTGTTATATTTAAAAGAGGTAGCTGTTAGTAAAAGAATAGCCAATATACGTAAAAATATTAGTAGACTACAAATCGCAGATGAAGTGAGGAAATCAGTGAAAGTGAAATTTGACAGTAATGATTGTCCACAGATACCAAAATTTTACAAAATATTTAAAGGTGTGCTGTTTACTATAAAAGGGAAAAATAGTGAAAATGGCAAGTCTGTTGGCCATCAGAGTGTGAAACAGAATTAACAGAGTACTTTCATTTGGCATATGGAAATTGTGGGCTGAAAAAGTGACATGAGAAAATTGCAAGTGTTGTCAAAATTGGGAGTAATTCTTTGAAAAAGGTTACGGAATGTCTAAAGTTATCCGATGTTTGTCACAGGGCTAAAGGGGCCAACAATACCAACAGAGGTGCTATGCAGAGTCTCAAACCATTAGATAACATAAAGCTACTGTCTATGAACCTATATGGGACCCTACCTGAAACCACTGGAAATTCACTTACATTCTAGTTATTTTATATGTATTTTCACTGGAAATTTTACCTACATTCTAGTTATTTAAGACGTATTTTCAAAATTTATTCAACTGTATCCAATGAGGAAACCCACAGCTAGAGTAGTTTTCCATAAAATGTTGGAATACTTTCATGAGATAGGGATACCAAGGTGAGTACTATCTGACAATGGTCCGCAATTTATTGCAAAAGTATGGTCAGAAGGAATGGAGCAAGAAAGAATACAAGTAAAACACATTTCAGCTTACCGTGCCTCTAGTAATCCCGTAGGACGCTATATGCGAGGATTGTGAAGACCATGCAGGACATAACGTCACCAAAACCATAGAACTTGGGGCAAATTTATTCCAAAATTTGAAGTAATCATGAATTCATTACAACGTGAAACCACTGGTTTCACACTTGATGGAACCATGTTAGACATAAAACTAAAAGTTTGATAGAAGAAGTGTTAAAATATCCACCAGGTAAAGTAATAGATTTGGTAAAGAAAAAGGAAATGGTGAGAGAACTAAGTAGACGAAAGACAGAAGCAATAACCAAAAGGCACGATGAAAAAGTAAAATTTTCAAAATATATCATTGGAGAACTGGTACTTGTTAAAGCACACGAAAAATCTAATGAGGAAAATCACGAGATTTCAAAATTTAAATATGTTTACAATGGTACTTTTGAAATTCAAGCAATACCACACCTTAAGGCATACTTTCTGATTTATCCTAAATCCAGAAAACTACTAGGAACTAGAAACATTGTTGACCTAAAGAAGTATATAACCAGAAATGTGTAAAGATTTGTAAATAATATTATTATTATTCAGTGTCTGTATTATGTATATATTTTATTGCAACCATATTAATATCTTACACATTTCAGGTTCTGAGATTTTTTGTATAAATGTGCTGTGATGGGAAATTGAAACAAACATGTCACTTAGAGGACTGTTAAGTGAAATAATGCAGCCTAAGGGGCATAACAAACCAAAAATTATGTCACAATAAAAAGAGCAGCTAACAAGGAAAAATGCACAAAGTGTTATTAATGAAAATCTAATGTCGGTTGCTTTCAATCTCATAAAGTGAAAGCCAAAAGAAAAGTGTATTCTATTGGTTCACAGAAGTCAAGAAAGACTCTCATAATACCCATACTGGAAGCAGCAAATTGTTGTATTATAATGTAGTAATTTTGTATTATTAATGTTAAAATGTTTATGTGTAAAGTCTGTTTTTATTATGTAACTTGTAGCAGACTTAAGTGTATAGTGTTCTTTCAGGAGGACAATGCTTTAATGTAAATTAACCAATGAAACCTACTATGTTCGGGAATTTCAGTCATACTTACCCATAGGGAGACATAACTGAAACAGGGACATATATAAGACTATTTGTTAATCGTTCATCTAAATTTTTATAGGTTTTTAGCTTTAAAATTGTCGCATATTGGTACTATATTTTCTGAATATGTAAAGTAAAGTCTGCTATACTGGAGATTGAAGTTCTTTGCATTGTATGTGAGAAATGTATGTAAAATACAAAAAAAAATTGTTTATTACGTTAAATAATTTTCTGATGACATTTTCTATTTAAAATATTTGTGTGTATAATCTGTTCACGTTGATGTAAATTTAAAAATTGTAAGAAATGATCACGATTAGGAACAATCTAAGAAATAGAAGTTATGGAAAAGCCAGTGTGCTTTTGTTTGAAATGAAAGGGGCTCTGGGAAGCGGAAAAGGTAACAAGGGCGAACTGTCGTGCTGCCTAGAGCAAGTGCAGGAAGCAGGTCACACAGTCCGTAGGCAGCAGTGATTGAGGCAACGCCTTTGTGGCGCATTAGCAGCTGTCACTGGAAATTTGCACAAAAGTGCCTCGGATGAATACTGCAAACGGCTCCATAGCTGCGAGTTGTTGGGCTGCCATAAGTAAAATTGAACGACGCCAAGAAGAGAAATTGAGCCCATACCGCAAGATACTTGCAGGCTGTACTGTGGGTAGTGTAACCATCATAACCGATCGCCACACCCAAGCCTACAGCCACCAGATAAGAATCTTTTTGGTATTTTACGTTTCTTTGGCGTTAACCGTTAACTTTTTTAGTAAAAAATCATTCTTGAACGTTAAAGAAATTGGTTCATCCTGTTAGTTCATCCCAATCTAACGGCTATCTAGGGTTCCTTCCTAGTGTTTGATTAATGCGAGTATCCTGCTTTACAGACTTATAAAATGCCAAGTTAATATAAAGAGGCACCATTTAAATTGCTTTTGTGTAAATATTGGGAAAGATTTCTTAACTATTGCAAAGTGTTATAGTAAAAATTTGCTCACGTAAAATTCAATCAGAGTGAAGCCATGTTTCTAGAATCTGTTAAATTACTATACAGAGCTAGTTCAAAGAATAATAGCTTTTGAAAGTAAATTCCAGTAAGAAAGAGGGTTTCTTAAAGTGAAATTTTCAGGATAAAAAGTGTGCGCTTTAGTATCTAAGTATTTTAGTATTTAAGTTGGTTGATTATGGAAAGTGTTTTCTGAAGGTACCCCCTGGCCACATATTTTTAGGTTCCTTGAAGTTATCTACTGGGATTTTTCTGTTTTAAAAACGTAATGTCTAATGGTGTAGTCCAACACTCTTTACATGGATTAATATTTATTTGAAGAAGCAACTTAAACAGTAGCAGGAAAATAGGCAAAAGTCATACTGCTGCTTTTCCAATCATTCAGTTTCATTGCCTGGACAGGCTGGCGACCGTTAGTACTTATTTTAAACCACTAAATGAACTTGGAACTGAGTTGTCAAACCTTCAATATAATACTAATCATACTACATTTCCTTCTAACCGCTGGGTAAGATGTTCGGAAAAGAATTGAATAGTCTGATTTACATATTCATTAGACACAACAGACGGTCAAATCCTGTAAAAAGGGTGACTGTTGATTAGATTTTCCTATTAACAGTGTCATCCTCCCTTAGTGTACTTTATTTGGAAACTAAACTAAATTTAGTCAGAGGATTATACGTGGCAACTTGCAGACAGGGTTTTCTGTTAGTTAGATAAAAGCATACTAAATTATGATAGTAATGGTAGGGCTATACTAGTAGTTTTTGAAGTGAGAGTGAAGGAAATCATCCTAAGAAAATTTTGAGTATAAGAGTAGAAGGAACTGACAAGACAGAGTCCGAACTCAGTTAAAGATTGGTGGGAGGAATTTCGTTTCCAATGTGGCGTAGGACACTCTAATAAGTTCCCAGTATTCAAACCAGGAAATGGATTACATCCAATTTTTTCTTGAGAACATTTGAAGGGACTTTCCCAAATTCATGGATACATCGGAAGAAAATACAATTAGTTATAGGACATTTAGCTGGTGAAGCTATAGAATGGGGAGTGTTTCATCGAAATGAATTTAAAAATTGGAAAATGTTTTGTAATTTATTCAAGGAGGAATACTGGTCAGAAGGGGAGCAGCAAAAACTCATTTTACAATTGCTATATCTTAAACCATATGATACAAAATGGGGTGTATTTCGTAAATATTTCGAGTGGCACTTAAATAAGGTCGAGTTATTGGATGAACCAATAAGCAAGAGACATTTAATTAACGTTCTTATTAGTCGATTACCCGCTCATGTAAGAGAAAAGATGTTAGGTAGAGAATGCACTCAAATAAGTGGCATTTAGAGTTATTTAAAACAGTTAGACATCCAGGGGAAGGATCGTGAAGATGAGTGGGCACGTAAACAGAAAAAGGGATTTAATAATGGTGGTGTAATAGTATTAGTTGAAAACAGTCTTGGTTGCAATTTTAGTTTCTTTATTTATCAACTACGCCTTTCACCTTTTTTTAACCATCTTCAGGCTCATTTACATAGAAGATGGAGAACAAATACATCTACTTAAAGATCGCGACCGTGCTATGCAGACTTAGATAACCGAAAAGCATTTATAAACCGATCAAATACTGACAGAACAAATACCTTACTTTGGTATTTCTTAGGACGATATATAGCTAAAGGTCAGCGCCGCGTACATCAGGCCAACACCGCCCTCGTTAACCTCAGTAAATACTAGAAATATAAAATAGTAAACATGGAAAGAGAATTGACCAATGATCAGACACTCAGAAATGCATTCATATTGCCGAAGCCTTATGATAAGGCCTTACCTTTCTAGATGGACATGAGTGACTCCAAGACCTGTATAACGCTTACACGTTCACAGAAGCAGATAATAGAATAAGATGGGGCTTAAGTAGTTAGCATAATGCACCACAGCGTCGTGTGCTAGTACTGACGCCTAATACAGAAACACCTCATTAGATGGCGCTGCCTCACTGCTGCTGGTAAGAATGAGAGATCTTAAACAAAATATACATTGCCACTGAAACTTTATAAATATAATGCACATAAAACATTTGTAAGATAGAATTACTAGAAGCAACACCTGTGCATTACTTTATCCAAAAATTATGACGCAGTAAAAATACAAAAGAAGGCTGTAAATTTAAAATACACTCCTGGAAATTGAAATAAGAACACCGTGAATTCATTGTCCCAGGAAGGGGAAACTTTATTGACACATTCCTGGGGTCAGATACATCACATGATCACACCGACAGAACCACAGGCACATAGACACAGGCAACAGAGCATGCACAATGTCGGCACTAGTACAGTGTATATGCACCTTTCACAGCAATGCAGGCTGCTATTCTCCCATGGAGACGATCGTAGAGATGCTGGATGTAGTCCTGTGGAACGGCTTGCCATGCCATTTCCACCTGGCGCCTCAGTTGGACCAGCGTTCGTGCTGGACGTGAAGACCGCGTGAGACGACGCTTCATCCAGTCCCAAACATGCTCAATGGGGGACAGATCCGGAGATCTTGCTGGCCAGGGTAGTTGACTTACACCTTCTAGAGCACGTTGGGTGGCACGGGATACATGCGGACGTGCATTGTCCTGTTGGAACAGCAAGTTCCCTTGCCGGTCTAGGAATGGTAGAACGATGGGTTCGATGACGGTTTGGATGTACCGTGCACTATTCAGTGTCCCCTCGACGATCACCAGTGGTGTACGGCCAGTGTAGGAGATCGCTCCCCACACCATGATGCCGGGTGTTGGCCCTGTGTGCCTCGGTCGTATGCAGTCCTGATTGTGGCGCTCACCTGCACGGCGCCAAACACGCATACGACCATCATTGGCACCAAGGCAGAAGCGACTCTCATCGCTGAAGACGACACGTCTCCATTCGTCCCTCCATTCACGCCTGTCGCGACACCACTGGAGGCGGGCTGCACGATGTTGGGGCGTGAGTGGAAGACGGCCTACGGTGTGTGGGACCGTACACCAGCTTCATGGAGACGGTTGCGAATGGTCCTCGCCGATACCCCAGGAGCAACAGTGTCCCTAATTTGCTGGGAAGTGGCGGTGCGGTCCCCTACGGCACTGCGTAGGATCCTACGGTCTTGGCGTGCAGCCGTGCGTCGCTGCGGTCCGGTCCCAGGTCGACGGGCACGTGCACCTTCCGCCGACCACTGGCGACAACATCGATGTACTGTGGAGACCTCACGCCCCACGTGTTGAGCAATTCGGCGGTACGTCCACCCGGCCTCCCGCATGCCCACTATACGCCCTCGCTCAAAGTCCGTCAACTGCACATACGGTTCACGTCCACGCTGTCGCGGCATGCTACCAGTGTTAAAGACTGCGATGGAGCTCCGTATGCCACGGCAAACTGGCTGACACTGACGGCGGCGGTGCACAAATGCTGCGCAGCTAGCGCCATTCGACGGCCAACACCGCGGTTCTTGGTGTGTCCGCTGTGCCGTGCGTGTGATCATTGCTTGTACAGCCCTCTCGCAGTGTCCGGAGCAAGTATGGTGGGTCTGACACACCGGTGTCAATGTGTTCTTTTTTCCATTTCCAGGAGTGTATAATACCAGACTGTATAATACAAACAGTTGCGATGCCTAAACAGGTATTACGTATCATATAACGCTATAACGAGTACATTACTAACACAGGGCCATAATTTCGGATGAAGACGCCCACCTATAACATGCAATACTGCGTCCTACGGAGCAAGAACTTGTAACTAACAACAAAATTTTTTTATGAAAATACAAAAGTAAAATTGTTACGCTTGTAAGATACACACGAGCGTGGGAGGAAGACGTAATGTGGATGAACTTTTTTCCCATTTCCATTTTATACTTGCATTGAAATGTGTAAGATACGTCGACATTTCTTTGACTAGGAAATGATATTGCGAGTTTGTCGCTTCAAATGTCGACGTATCTTACACATACCTCACGGTGATTAGGATGCTGAGATTTTCTTTATCAGGCATACAAAAGATGAGTCTAAATTCATAACATTGTAGAAAGGAAGATTTATCAAATTACGGGCGAAATAAGTTTTCAAGTGACAGTTATAAATCAATAGATAAATATCTTTGTACGTGAAGCGTAGTTGCGGCAGATCACTATACTAAAGTCTCTGAATATTGTAAGTCGCGTTAAACGCAATTTGGAAGTGGAAAGTCATACTAATTAAGGAAAAGTGTTGGATAGAACTAGTCCAAAAGCCAATTATTCTATAAAAGTGAGTTTGTGTTTTACTTTTTAGTGAAAAATCATAAACCGTTCCAACATTAAATGTTATTAGGACCAGACATAAATTACTGTGGAAGCTTGACAGAAGATGAATATGTTTGGGTTGCTATGTCGAAAAAATAAGAAACAAGACAGTGATCAGGAATTTTTTAGAATTATGAGTACGACTAAAGCTACTGCTACAGACGTGTTTACGCCTTTGACGATCGACCTTTAAAACTGAACCTGCATATCGATTATATCTTCGTAACTGACAGGTAGCTGATTTTTCGCTTCCAAACAAAAAACGTTGCCGTGCCACTGTATTAAGAAGATAATAGATCTCATATACCCTTTTATCTTCTCATTTCCTAGTCTAATTCCCTCAGCATTGCCTGATTTTAGTAGACGAAGTTCTAGTGTTCTTTACATCTGTTCATTTGATCTTTACGAAACAGTACCAATTCTGTTCAACTACCCTTGCAGGCCCTTTTCCATCTACGTCAGAATTACAATGTGACTGCTCAACCTCAGTTCTTAATCCCATGATACATGGTGCCATAGAAATTCTTGCATCGGCAGCAATTTGGCATTGAAATAAATTCAATGGCGACAAGTGAAAAATTGTGCCAGACCGTGATTCTAACTTGGATTTCCCACTTTACGTGAGAGACTGTCTTAACTGCTTTGGTTATCCCAAATTGTCGCACATTACTTACGTAGCGCCCCCTGTCCTCTACGCATTGTTCACAGCCTCACGCTGATTCCTGCAAGATTTCGTGAGAGAGGGTGCATCAGCAGAGAAATGATCTGTAAGGCTGTCAAGGTGTACACACTTAATATGTGTGGTGTCTGCCTTTCGGGTTTGACCGAAAGAACAGACACAGTTTTTGATTCCCCAGCCATATATACGCATGATTAAATATAAACTAGTATGTCACAACTTGGGAATTAGGGTTTGACGGGATGCATCCTCGGATGGCGGAAGCGGTCAAGTTGACTGTTCGTGTAAAGCAGGGAATCTCGGTTCGAGTCCGGGTGCAGCACAAAGTTTCAGTTCCCAATTGCGGCCAATGTCAGCATATCTACTTTATCACTCAAAGATTTTCAGTTTCTCCCTGAACTTTAATTCCTTCTCCAAATTTCTCTGTGCTTTCCATTACTGCTGGCTCAGTGTACAGACTGAACAACATAGAGGATAGCCTCCAAGTCCATCTTACTTCATTAACAATTACCGTTTCGCTTTCATGTCCTTCGACTCCTAACTGAAGTCTGGTTTCTGCACAAGTTATAAATAATCTCCCTGTCCCTGTATTTCTTACATGCCACTCTAAATATTTCAAAGAGTGTAGACCAGGCAACACAGTCAGAAGTCTTCTGCACGTCTAAAAATGCTGGTAAACGTAGTTTGCGTTTCTTCAATCGAATTTTTAATGTATGTCACACTGTCAATATTGCCTTTCGTGTTCCTACATTTCTCTGGACTCCAAACTGATATTTCCAAAGTCACACTCTACGAGTGTTTCCATTCTATTAATAATTTGTGCCTCAGTCGTTGTAATTATCAGAAATAGCATGTAACTTTTCAGGAAATTCACTATTTCTCAAATAAGTTATTCTTAAGTTCAGTTTTAATGAAAATAAAACAGCTATTTCCAACTGCAAATGAATGTGCCACTTACATGGTAAGTCGCTGTCAAAAGTCAACAGAATAATCTCTGTTCCATTTTTTGTGTTTCAGTACTTACGATGTGTAGTCATAATTTTGTGAGGGTCATCTCCATAAATCGAGCTTTGCCTATGAAACGTGGTAATGGTGTAAGTCCTTCCCTACATGTTTACAATTTAATGTGTCACATTATTCGCAACGGTGAATGACTTTTCAAGTACACTGATTGCAGTAGTCTGCGCCTTTGTTGCTGAAGAAACATTCCACCTCAGATATACAGTTGTCGTTCTGAAACTACAGCCTTCTCTTAGTGTCTTCACCCAAAGAAAGAGGAACAGGTTTCTGGTTACAGTGTTACGGTAATACAAAAGGTAAGGCAAAATTTCATGCCTCGTAGAATCCTCGCATATGACTGTTCTGTGCAGAAATAACTGGGTGGCCTCGTGAAGTAAAAAGCTTGACTGTGCAGCTTCAAGCTAAGCTTCGTCTTGGCAGCCTCTTGTAACTTCGTCGGGGGATTTGGACAGTGTGCTCCTGTGACGGTTTGCCCTTCCGAGCATAGTTTATGACATCGACACCATGACACTCACAGAAAACACTCAGCATTATCTAGACCGACGGTTCGTGGGTCTCTGCGTGCTTCGGTTGGCAAGAATCCACGTGTTTCCACTGTCTGCTTTCTTTCATTGACACTATGTCATAGTAATACCAACAGTAGTTGTCCATGTAGACTAGCTGGTTAAAGAAGATACCTGAAAGGGCCTGACACACCTTCAACTTTTCCACTGCTGCCACAGCTCTGCGAGAGGTAGCAAAACCCAAATGACGGTGATCATCATGTTTAAAATGTCTTGCAAAATGCTGAAAACTGATGCAACGCTTATCCTCACTTTTAACACTATCGCTTCAGTTTTGAAACACTGGTCTGTGATCACCTGGTTTCGAGAGGGTGCGTTTCTGGATGAGGTATTGAATATATTGCTCCCTCCTACTTATACCTCCCGAGGAGATCAAGAATGTAAAATTAGAGAGATTCGAGCGCGCACGGAGGCTTTCCGGCAGTCGTTCTTCCCGCGAACCATACGCGACTGGAACAGGAATGGGAGGAAATGACTGTGGCACGTAAAGTGCCCTCCGCCACACACCGTTGGGTGGCTCTCGGAGTATAAATGTAGATGTAGATGTAAATGTAGATGTAGACCTCCTTGTACAGAAAATGATTCCCGCTTTGGAAGAGCGCAACTGTGTGGAAACCACTATTTTGATGCAAGATGCGGCAACACCTCATGTCGCTGTCCTTGTAAGAGGTCTGCTTAATGCAACCTTCCACGAACGTATTACCTCCAGAGTCATTTTTCCAGTTGCTTGGTCTACAAGATCATGTGACCTGAATCCATGGCTTTGTGGATATCTAAAAGAAAGCGTTTGTCAGGGACACGTTCGGTCTGTACCTGATCTGAAGGCCCGTACAGAGAAGCACGTTGCTCAGATTCTAACGGAACTGCTGCGAACAACTACTGATCACGTCCTTTTTGGGATGCGCCATCTCGTCAAAGTCTCCGGTGCTCATCTTGAACAAACGTGTAAGCGGCGGATAGTTATAAAATCAAGATTATATCTTTCTCCCTTGTTTGATCTTTTTTCCCCACTTCCCGTTCCCAACCCATTACGTATGGAAACATTTCTATACGACTTCCTTGCGTTCACGGCGCCAGATTTCCATCTGGTGGCCAAAATTGGTACTAATTTTTCCCAGAGTAAATGAGTTGCTCATTACCATTTATAACCAAGTTTCACTGACATAAAAAAATTACGGCCCACAATAGACCTCTGTGTGTAGATGCACGTCCATTACAAGCACCCCGTATAAAAACAATGTCAAATCCCAGCTGTCAGGGTATTGTGATTCACCTTCAATTACGTGAATTACCGCCCCGGCAATTACATGTATTGCACTGAAATAGCAGACAGAACAGTCATAAGGTTTTAATAAGAACGTTGGCAGTTTTTTGGAGTTCTTTCCAAATGGCATAGGCATACTTGGTACATATACATAAAAAGGACAAGTATTAATACGTCTTGTACATTTCATATACTGTCTCTTTAAACAATAAAGTTGTCTGAAAATAGGTTTAGTCAGTTCCAAGAACTAAAGGAATCCACGTCTGTGACAATTTCAAATGATTCAAGTGGCTTTAAGCACTATGGGACTTAACATCTGAGGTCATCAGTCCCCTAGACTTAGAACTACTTAAACCTAACTAACCTAAGGATATCACACACATCCATGCCAGAGGCAGGATTCGAACCTGCGACCGTAGCAGCAGCGCGGTTCCGGACTGAAGCGCCTAGAACCGATCGGCCACATGGCCGGCATCTGTTACAGGGAGTAGAATCTTTTGTGTGTCCTGGTTTGCGTGAAATGATGAATGAGAAATCCGGCGTGCCTCGAAATCCAACTCAGGTCGAGGTGTCAAAACTTAAAAAATTTCAACGATTTTGCAAACTGGAGTGCCACTCGGTTGACCGGGACTGAGATAGTCCTTCCAATGTCTTCACATTGTTCATGCAACAATTTGCCTTAGCTTCCTGTAGTTTCTGTGTATTTCGTTCATAGGTGACTTGTATTTTTGTATTCCCGAATTTCACTGAAAACTGCTGTACTTCCTTCTTTCACCTACCGATCGAAGTATTTATTCTGTTACCATGGTTTCTTCGCATTTATCTTCCTTGTACCTATCTTTTTCTCCAGCTTCTGTGACTGGCCTTTTTAGAGATGTTCATTCCTGTTCAAATGAACTGCCTACCGAGCTATTTCTGAGCGCAGTTTCTACAGCCTCAGAGAATTCAAGCGTATATGTTAATTCGTTAGTTCTTCCACATCGAACTTCTTTCCGATTACTCTCTTAAGCATCAGCTCTACCAAAATGCGATTTGAGTCTATATCTGATCATGGATACGTCCTAGAATCTAGTATCTGATATTGGACTCTCTGCCCGACCACGAAGTAATTTAACTGAAATCTACCCGTATCTCCCGGACTTTCCAAAGTATACATGCTCCTCTTGCGATTCTGGAACAAAGTATTCACTATTACTAGCACAAATTTAATACATAACTCAATTAATCTTTGCCGGCCGCGGTGGTCTAGCGGTTCTGGCGCTGCAGTCCGGAACCGCGGGACTGCTACAGTCGCAGGTTCGAATCCTGCCTCGGACATGGGTGTGTGTGATGTCCTTAGGTTAGTTAGGTTTAAGTAGTTCTAAGTTCTAGGGGACTTATGACCTAAGATGTTGAGTCACATAGTGCTCAGAGCCATTTGCACCATTTCAATTAATCTTTCTCCTGTCATCCCTAGTAAAAATCCCATAATCTTCCATAACACTTTCTTCTACTCCTTACTCTAGAACCGGATTCCAGTCCCCCACAACTATTAGATTTTCATCTTCCTTTACGTACCGCATTATCCATTCAGTATCCTCATATACTTCCTCTATCTCTTCATCTTCGGTTTGCGACATAGGTATGTAATCTGAACTATTCTTGTCGGTGTTGGTTTGCTGTCGATTCTGATGAGAACAGCCCTATCACTACACTGATCACAGCAACTTACTGTCTGCACTACCTTCCTATTCGTAAGGAACCCTGCTCCTGTTATACCATTTTCAGCTGCTGTTCATATTACCCTACACTCATCTGACCTTATATGCCTGGAGGTCAGGTAGAGGACCGTGGCAATGCCATATCTGAAGAACACAAGGATTTCTAGTAGACGGGGAAAACGGCGTGGTGAGGAGCATGTGAATAGGAAGAGCCAGGTGATCACAGACCAGTGTTTCAAAACTGAAGCGATAGTGTTAAAAGCTAGGATTAGCGTTGCATCAGTTTTCAGCATTTTTCAAGACATTTAAAACATTTGGGTTTTGCTTCCTCTCGTAGAGCTGTGGCAGCAGTGGAAAAGTTGAAGGTATGTCAGGCCCTTTCAGGTATCTTCTTTAACCAGCTAGACAACATGGACAGCAAGCTACACCGCGATGCAGAGCGCCGTTCTTGCAGCGTCTGCCACTTGAGTTTGCTAAACATCTCCGTAACGCTATCACGCTTACCAAATAACCCTGTGACGAAGCGCGCTGCTCTTGTTTGGATCTTCTCTACCTCCTCTGTCAACCCGACCTGGTACGGATCCCACACTGATGAGCAATACTCAAGTATAGGTCAAACGAGTGTTTTGAAAGCCACCTCCTTTGTTGATGGACTACATTTTCTAAGGACTCTGCCAATGAATCTCAACCTCGCATCCGCCTTACCAACAATTAATTTTCTATGATCATTCCACTTCAAATCATTCCGTACGCATACTCCCAGTGATTTTACAGAAGTAACTACTACCAGTGTTTGTTCCGCTATCATATAATCATACAATAAAGGATCCTTCTTTCTATGTATTCGCAATACAATCTCGATAATGTGCAGACATAAATTGTACGGTTACCAGTGTAATATTCACCGCAAAACTTTTCGTACTGTTGGCCATAGGATGGACAACTCTCGTAACACTGTATGAGGAATGGCACTACATGGGGCACGTGCTATAGTCAGTTACGTCTGTCATACAAAAGGTGTACAGCGCCTGCCTGCTATCTGGTGGTCAAAAGTAGAACAAATTTTTTATCAGCGTAAATCGGTTTTCGCTGCCGTACGATAATTACAGTCCACAATGGACATCAATGAGTAGCTGTATTTTTATTATAACCACCTGGTATTTCTGCGTGCAACAACTGTTACATACACTGAGGTGTTAAGTGTCATGAGCTACCTCCTAAAACCGTGTCGGGACTGCTCTTGCCCAGCACAGTGCAGAATCTCGGTGCAGCATGGACTCAAATACTCGTTCGAAGTCAGTTGCAGAAATATTGAGCCATGCAGCCTCTGTAGCGTTCGTAACAGCGAATGTGTTAACGGTGCAGGAATTTGGTGACCGTGCTCACCTCTCGATTATGTCCAATAAATGATCGATGTCATTCATGTCACGCGATTTGGCTGGTCTGATCATTCACTCAGGTTGTCCAGAATGTTCTTCAAACCAATCGAAACAGTTGTGGCTTGTGATATGTCTGCAACTTCAAGTCTATGAATGGCTGCTACAGTCTCCAACTAGCCCAACATAACCATTCAGTCTGACGAGAGGACATAGTTCACTGATGTAAACACGACCCACACCGTTATGGAGCCACCACCATGTTACACAGCACCTTGTTGGCAGACTTTCTGCATGGTCCGGGCCACCCACGACTCCTACTCTCTTACCAACTGAAATTGGGACCCAAGTGACCGGGCCACGGTTTTCCAGGGTCCAACCGATACGATCACGACCCCAGGAGAGTCGCTGCAGGTCTAATCATTCACTCAGGTTGTCCAGAATGTTCTTCAAACCTATCCAAACAGTTGCGGCTTGTGACATGTCTGCAACTTCAAGTCTATGAATGGCTGCTACAGTCGCCAACCAGCCCAACATAACCATTCAGTCTGACGAGAGGACATAGTTCACTGATGTAAACACGACCCACACCGTTATGGAGCCACCACCATGTTACACAGCACCTTGTTGGCAGACTTTCTGCATGGTCCGGGCCACCCACGACTCGTACTCTCTTACCAACTGAAATTGGGACCCAAGTGACCGGGCCACGGTTTTCCAGGGTCCAACCGATACGATCACGAGCACAGGAGAGTCGCTGCAGGTCTAATCATTCACTCAGGTTGTCCAGAATGTTCTTCAAACCAATCCAAACAGTTGCGGCTTGTGACATGTCTGCAACTTCAAGTCTATGAATGGCTGCTACAGTCGCCAACCAGCCCAACATAACCATTCAGTCTGACGAGAGGACATAGTTCACTGATGTAAACACGACCCACACCGTTATGGAGCCACCACCATGTTACACAGCACCTTGTTGGCAGACTTTCTGCATGGTCCGGGCCACCGACGACTCGTACTCTCTTACCAACTGAAATTGGGACCCAAGTGACCGGGCCACGGTTTTCCAGGGTCCAACCGATACGATCACGACCCCAGGAGAGTCGCTGCAGGTCTAATCATTCACTCAGGTTGTCCAGAATGTTCTTCAAACCAATCCAAACAGTTGTGGCTTGTGATATGTCTGCAACTTCAAGTCTATGAATGGCTGCTACAGTCTCCAACTAGCCCAACATAACCATTCAGTCTGACGAGAGGACACAGTTCACTGATGTAAACACGACCCACACCGTTATGGAGCCACCACCATGTTACACAGCACCTTGTTGGCAGACTTTCTGCATGGTCCGGGCCACCCACGACTCGTACCCTCTTACCAACTGAAATTGGGACCCAAGTGACCGGGCCACGGTTTTCCAGGGTCCAACCGATACGATCACGACTCCAGGAGAGTCGCTGCAGGTCTAATCATTCACTCAGGTTGTCCAGAATGTTCTTCAAACCAATCCAAACAGTTCTGGCTTGTGATATGTCTGCAACTTCAAGTCTATGAATGGCTGCTACAGTCTCCAACTAGCCCAACATAACCATTCAGTCTGACGAGAGGACACAGTTCACTGATGTAAACACGACCCACACCGTTATGGAGCCACCACCATGTTACACAGCACCTTTTTGGCAGACATTCTGCATGGTCCGGGCCACCCACGACTCCTACTCTCTTACCAACTGAAATTGGGACCCAAGTGACCGGGCCACGGTTTTCCAGGGTCCAACCGATACGATCACGACCCCAGGAGAGTCGCTGCAGATCTAATCATTCACTCAGGTTGTCCAGAATGTTCTTCAAACCAATCCAAACAGTTGCGGCTCGTGACATGTCTGCAACTTCAAGTCTATGAATGGCTGCTACTGTCGCCAACCAGACCAACATAACCATTCAGTCTGACGAGAGGACATAGTTCACTGATGTAAACACGACCCACACCGTTATGGAGCCACCACCATGTTACACAACACCTTGTTGGCAGACTTTCTGCATGGTCCGGGCAACCCACGACTCGTACTCTCTTACCAACTGAAATTGGGACCCAAGTGACCGGGCCACAGTTTTCCAGGGTCCAACCGACTCGATCACGACCCCAGGAGAGTCGCTGCAGGTCTAATCATTCACTCAGGTTGTCCAGAATGTTCTTCAAACCAATCCAAACAGTTGTGGGTTGTGATATGTCTGCAAATTCAAGTCTATGAATGGCTGCTACAGTCTCCAACTAGCCCAACATAACCATTCAGTCTGACGAGAGGACATAGTTCACTGATGTAAACACGACCCACACCGTTATGGAGCCACCACCATGTTACACAGCACCTTGTTGGCAGACTTTCTGCATGGTCCGGGCCACCCACGACTCGTACTCTCTTACCAACTGAAATTGGGACCCAAGTGACCGTGCCACGTTTTTCCAGGGTCCAACCGATACGATCACGACACCAGGAGAGTCGCTGCAGGTCTAATCATTCACTCTGGTTGTCCAGAATGTACTTCAAACAAATCCAAACAGTTGTGGCTTGTGTTATGTCTGCAACTTCAAGTCTATGAATGGCTGCTACAGTTTCCAACTTGCCCAACATAACCATTCAGTCTGACGAGAGGACATAGTTCACTGATGTAACCACGACCCACACCGTTATGGAGCCACCACCATGTTACACAGCACCTTGTTGGCAGACTTTCTGCATGGTCCGGGCCACCCACGACTCCTACTCTCTTACCAACTGAAATTGGGACCCAAGTGACCGGGCCACGGTTTTCCAGGGTCCAACAGATACGATCACGACCCCAGGAGAGTCGCTTCAGGTCTAATCATTCACTCAGGTTGTCCAGAATGTTCTTCAAACCAATCCAAACAGTTGCGGCTTGTGACATGTCTGCAACTTCAAGTCTATGAATGGCTGCTACAGTCGCCAACCAGCCCAACATAACCATTCAGTCTGACGAGAGGACATAGTTCACTGATGTAAACACGACCCACACCGTTATGGAGCCACCACCATGTTACACAGCACCTTGTTGGCAGACTTTCTGTATGGTCCGGGCCACCCACGACTCCTACTCTCTTACCAACTGAAATTGGGACCCAAGTGACCAGGCCACGGTTTTCTAGGGTCAAACCGATACGATCACGACCCCAGGAGAGTCGCTGCAGGTCTAATCATTAACTCAGGTTGTCCAGAATGTTCTTCAAACCAATCCAAACAGTTGTGGCTTGTGATATGTCTGCAACTTCAAGTCTATGAATGGCTGCTACAGTCTCCAACTAGCCCAACATAACCATTCAGTCTGACGAGAGGACATAGTTCACTGATGTAAACACGACCCACACCATAATGGAGCCAGCACCATGTTACACAGCACCTTGATGGAAGCCTTTCTGCATGGTCCGGGTCACCCTCGACTCCTACTCTCTTACCAACTGAAACTCTGACCCATCTGACCGGGCTACGGGTTTCCAGGGTCCAACCGATACGATCACGAGCCCAGGAGAGTCGCTGCAGGTCTAATCATTCACTAAGATTGTCCAGAATGTTCTTCAAACCAATCCAAACAGTTGTGGCTTGTGATATCTCTGCAACTTCAAGTCTATGAATGGCTGCTACAGTCTCCAACTAGCCCAACATAACCATTCAGTCTGACGAGAGGACATAGTTCACTGATGTAAACACGACCCACACCGTTATGGAGCCACCACCATGTTACACAGCACCTTGTTGCCAGACTTTCTGCATGGTCCGGGCCACTCTCGATTCCTACTCTCTTACCAGCTGAAACTGGGACCCATCTGAGAGGGCCACGATTTTCCAGGGTCCAACCGATACGATCACGAGCCCAGGAGAGTCGCTGCAGGTCTAATCATTCACTCAGGTTGTCCAGAATGTTGTTCAAACCAATCCAAACAGTTGTGGCTTGTGATATGTCTGCAACTTCAAGTCTATGAATGGCTGCTACAGTCTCCAACTAGCCCAACATAACCATTCGGTCTGACGAGAGGACATAGTTCACTGATGTAAACACGACCCACACCGTTATGGAGCCACCACCATGTTACACAGCACCTTGTTGGCAGACTTTCTGCATGGTCCGGGTCACCCTCGACTCCTACTCTCTTACCAACTGAAACTGGGACCCATCTGACCGGGCTACGGTTTTCCAGGTTCCAACCGATACGATCACGACCCCAGGAGAGTCGCTGCAGGTCTAATCATTCACTAAGATTGTCCAGAATGTTCTTCAAACCAATCCAAACAGTTATGGCTTGTGCCATGTCTGCAACTTCAAGTCTATGAATGGCTGCTACAGTCTCCAACTAGCCCAACATAACCATTCAGTCTGACGAGAGGACATAGTTCACTGATGTAAACACGACCCACACCGTTATGGAGCCACCACCATGTTAAACAGCACCTTGTTGGCAGACTATCTGCATGGTCCAGGTCATCCTTGACTCCTACTCTCTTACCAACTGAAACTGGGACCCATCTGACCAGACCACGGTTTTCCAGGGTCCAACCGATGCGATCACGACCCCAGGAGATTCACTGCAGGTCTAATCACTCACTCAGGTTGTCCAGAATGTACTTCAAACCAATCCAAACAGTTGTGGCTTGTGACTTGTCTGCAACTTCAAGTCTATGAATGGCTGCTACAGTCGCCAACTAGCCCAACATAACCATTCAGTCTGACGAGAGGACATAGTTCACTGATGTAAACACGACCCACACCGTTATGGAGCCACCACCATGTTACACAGCACCTTGTTGACAGCCTTTCTGCATGGTCCGGGCCACTCTCGACTCCTATTCTCTTACCAACTGAAACTGGGACCTATCTGACCGGGCCACGGTTTTCCAGTGTCCAACCCTAAGGATCATGAGCCCAGGAGAGTCGCTGCAGGTCTAATCATTCACTCAGATTGTCCAGAATGTTCTTCAAACCAATCCAAACAGTTGTGGCTTGTGACATGTCTGCAACTTCAAGTCTGTGAATGGCTGCTACAGTCTCCAACTAACCCAACATAACCATTCAGTCTGACGAGAGGACACAGTTCACTGATGTAAACACCACCCACACCGTTATGGAGGCACCACCATGTTACACAGCACCTTGTTGGCAGACTTTCTGCATGGTCCGGGCCACCCACGACTCCTACTCTCTTACCAACTGAAATTGGGACCCAAGTGACCGGGCCACGGTTTTCCAGGGTCCAACCGATACGATCACGACCCCAGGAGAGTCGCTGCAGGTCTAATCATTCACTCAGGTTGTCCAGAATGCTCTTCAAACCAATCCAAACAGTTGCGGCTTGTGACATGTCTGCAACTTCAAGTCTATGAATGGCTGCTACAGTCACCAACCAGCCCAACATAACCATTCAGCATGACGAGAGGACATAGTTCACTGATGTAAACACGACCCACACCGTTATGGAGCCACCACCATGTTACACAGCACCTTGTTGGCAGACTTTCTGCATGGTCCGGGCCACCCACGACTCGTACTCTCTTACCAACTGAAATTGGGACCCAAGTGATCGTGCCACGGTTTTCCAGGGTCCAACCGATACGATCACGACCCCAGGAGAGTCGCTGCAGGTCTAATCATTCACTCAGGTTGTCCAGAATGTTCTTCAAACCAATCCAAACAGTTGTGGCTTGTGATATGTCTGCAACTTCAAGTCTATGAATGGCTGCTATAGTCTCCAACTAGCCCAACATAACCATTCAGTCTGACAAGAGGACATAGTTCACTGATGTAAACACGACCCACACCGTTATGGAGCCACCACCATGTTACACAGCACCTTGTTGGCAGACTTTCTGCATGGTCCGGGCCACCCACGACTCCTACTCTCTTACCAACTGAAATTGGGACCCAAGTGACCGGGCCACGGTTTTCCAGGGTCCAACCGATACGATCACGACCCCAGGAGAGTCGCTGCAGGTCTAATCATTCACTCTGGTTGTCCCGAATGTTCTTCAAACCAATCCAAACAGTTGTGGCTTGTGACATGTCTGCAACTTCAAGTCTATGAAAGGCTGCTACAGTCGCCAACCAGCCCAACATAACCATTCAGTCTGACGAGAGGACATAGTTCACTGATGTAAACACGACCCACACCGTTATGGAGCCACCACCATGTTACACAGCACCTTGTTGACAGCCTTTCTGCATGGTCCGGGCCACTCTCGACTCCTATTCTCTTACCAACTGAAACTGGGTCCTATCTGACCGGGCCACGATTTCCCAGTGTCCAACCCTAACGATCATGAGCCCAGGAGAGTCGCTGCAGGTCTAATCATTCACTCAGATTGTCCAGAATGTTCTTCAAACCAATACAAACAGTTGTGGCTTGTGACATGTCTGCAACTGCAAGTTTATGAATGGTTGCTACAGTCTCCAACTAACCCAACATAACCATTCAGTCTGACGAGAGGACACAGTTCACTGATGTAAACACCACCCACACCGTTATGGAGCCACCACCATGTTACACAGCACCTTGTTGGCAGCCTTCCTCCAAGTTCCGATCCACTCTCGACTCCTACTCTCTTACCAACTGAAACTGGGACGCATCTGACCGGGCCACAGTTTTCCAGTGTCCAACCCTATCGATCACGAGCCTAGGAGAGTCGCTGCAGGTCTAATCATTCACTCAGATTGTCCAGAATGTACTTCAAACCAATCCAAACAGTTGTGGCTTGTGACATGTCTGCAACTTCAGGTCTATGAATGGCTGCTACAGTAGCCAACTAGCCCAACATAACCATTCAGTCTGACGAGAGGACACAGTTCACTGATGTAAACACCACCCACACCGTTATGGAGGCACCACCATGTTACACAGCACCTTGTTGGCAGACTTTCTGCATGGTCCGGGCCACCCACGACTCCTACTCTCTTACCAACTGAAACTGGGTCCCAAGTGACCGGGCCACGGTTTTCCAGGGTCCAACCGATACGATCACGACCCCAGGAGAGTCGCTGCAGGTCTAATCATTCACTCAGGTTGTCCAGAATGTTCTTCAAACCAATCAAAACAGTTGTGGCTTGTGACATGTCTGCAACTTCAGGTCTATGAATGGCTGCTACAGTCGCCAACCAGCCCAACATAACCATTCAGTCTGACGAGAGGACACAGTTCACTGATGTAAACACGACCCACACCGTTATGGAGCCACCACCATGTTACACAGCACCTTGTTGACAGCCTTTCTGCATGGTCCGGGCCACTCTCGACTCCTATTCTCTTACCAACTGAAACTGGGTCCTATCTGACCGGGCCACGATTTCCCAGTGTCCAACCCTAACGATCATGAGCCCAGGAGAGTCGCTGCAGGTCTAATCATTCACTCAGATTGTCCAGAATGTTCTTCAAACCAATACAAACAGTTGTGGCTTGTGACATGTCTGCAACTGCAAGTTTATGAATGGTTGCTACAGTCTCCAACTAACCCAACATAACCATTCAGTCTGACGAGAGGACACAGTTCACTGATGTAAACACCACCCACACCGTTATGGAGCCACCACCATGTTACACAGCACCTTGTTGGCAGCCTTCCTCCAAGTTCCGATCCACTCTCGACTCCTACTCTCTTACCAACTGAAACTGGGACGCATCTGACCGGGCCACAGTTTTCCAGTGTCCAACCCTATCGATCACGAGCCTAGGAGAGTCGCTGCAGGTCTAATCATTCACTCAGATTGTCCAGAATGTACTTCAAACCAATCCAAACAGTTGTGGCTTTTGACATGTCTGCAACTTCAGGTCTATGAATGGCTGCTACAGTAGCCAACTAGCCCAACATAACCATTCAGTCTGACGAGAGGACACAGTTCACTGATGTAAACACCACCCACACCGTTATGGAGGCACCACCATGTTACACAGCACCTTGTTGGCAGACTTTCTGCATGGTCCGGGCCACCCACGACTCCTACTCTCTTACCAACTGAAACTGGGACCCAAGTGACCGGGCCACGGTTTTCCAGGGTCCAACCGATACGATCACGACCCCAGGAGAGTCGCTGCAGGTCTAATCATTCACTCAGGTTGTCCAGAATGTTCTTCAAACCAATCAAAACAGTTGTGGCTTGTGACATGTCTGCAACTTCAGGTCTATGAATGGCTGCTACAGTCGCCAACCAGCCCAACATAACCATTCAGTCTGACGAGAGGACACAGTTCACTGATGTAAACACGACCCACACCGTTATGGAGCCACCACCATGTTACACAGCACCTTGTTGGAAGCCTTTCTGCATGGTCCGGGTCACCCTCGACTCCTACTCTCTTACCAACTGAAACTGGGACCCATCTGGCCGGGCCATAGTTTTCCAGGGTCCAACCGATACGATCACGACCCCAGGAGAGTCGCTGCAGGTCTAATCATTCACTCAGGTTGTCCAGAATACACTTCAAACCAATCCAAACAGTTGTGGCTTGTGACATGTCTGCAACTTCGAGTCTATGAATGGCTGCTACAGTCGCCAACTAGCCCAACATAACCATTCAGTCTGACGACAGGACATACTTCACTGATGTAAACACGACCCACACTGTTATGGAGCCACCACCATGTTACACAGCACCTTGTTGGCAGCCTTTCTTCATGGTCTGGGCCACTCTCGACTCCTACTCTCTTACCATCAGAAACTCGGACCTATGTGACCGGGCCACGGTTTTCCAGTGTCCAACCCTAACGATCACGAGCCCAGGAGAGTCTCTGCAGGTCTAATCATTCACTCAGATTGTCCAGAATGTTCTTCAAACCAATCCAAACAGTTGTGGCTTGTGACATGTCTGCAACTTCAAGTCTATGAATGGCTGCTACAGTCTCCAACGAACCCAACATTACCATTCAGTCTGACGAGAGGACACAGTTCACTGATGTAAACACCACCCACACCGTTATGGAGCCACCACCATGTTACACAGCACCTTGTTGGCAGCCTTTCTCCATGTTCCGGGCCACACTCGACTCCTACTCTCTATCCAGCTGAAACTGGGACCCATCTGACCGGGCCACGGTTTTCCAGGGTCCAACTGACACGATCACGAGCCTAGGAGAGTCGCTGCAGGTCTAATCATTCACTCAGATTGTCCAGAATGTTCTTCAAACCAATCCAAACAGTTGTGGCTTGTGACATGTCTGCAACTTCAGTTCTATGAATGGCTGCCACAGTCTCCAACTAACCCAACATAACTATTCAGTCTGACGAGAGGACACATTTCATTGATGTAAACACCACCCACACCGTTATGGAACCACCACCATTTTACACAGCACCCTGTTGGGAGCCTTTCTCCATGGTCCGGGCCACCCTCGACACCTACTCTTTTACCAACTGATGCTGGGACCCATCTGACCGGGCCACGGTTTACCAGGGTCCAACCGACACGATCACGAGCCCAGGAGAGTCGCTGCAGGTCTAATCAGTCACTCAGGTTGTCCAGAATGTTCTTCAAACCAATCCAAACAGTTGTGGCTTGTGACATGTCTGCAACTTCAAGTCTATGAATGGCTGCTACAGTCTCCAATTAGCCCAACATAACCATTCAGTCTGACGAGAGGACACAGTTCACTGATGTAAACACCACCCACACCGTTATGGAGCCACCACCATGTTACACAGCACCTTGTTGGCAGCCTTTCTCCATGTTCCGGGCCACTCTCGACTCCTACTCTCTTACCAACTGAAACTGGGACCCATCTGACCGGGCCACGGTTTTCCAGGGTCCAACCCTAACGATCACGAGCCTAGGAGAGTCGCTGCAGGTCTAATCATTCACTCAGATTGTCCAGAATGTTCTTCAAACCAATCCAAACAGTTGTGGCTTGTGACATGTCTGCAACTTCAAGTCTATGAATGGCTGCTACAGTCTCCAACTAACCCAACATAACCATTCAGTCTGACGAGAGGACACAGTTCACTGACGTAAACACCACCCACACCGTTATGGAGCCACCACCATGTTACACAGCACCTTGTTGGCAGCCTTTCTCCATGTTCCGGGTCACTCTCGACTCCTACTCTCTTACCAACTGAAACTGGGACCCATCTGACCGTGCCACGGTTTTCCAGGGTCCAACTGACACGATCACGAGCCCAGGAGAGTCGCTGCAGGTCTAATCATTCACTCAGATTGTCCAGAATGTTCTTCAAACCAATCCAAACAGTTGTGGCTTGTGACATGTCTGCAACTTCAGGTCTATGAATGGCTGCCACAGTCGCCAACTAGCCCAACATAACCATTCAGTCTGACGAGAGGACATAGTTCACTGATGTGAACACCACCCACACCGTTATGGAGCCACCACCATGTTACACAGCACCTTGTATGCACCCTCTCTCCATGGTCCGGGCCACTCTCGACTCCTACTCTCTTACCAACTGAAACTGGGACCCATCTGACCGGGCCACGGTTTTAAGGGTCCAACCGACACGATCACGAGCCTAGGAGAGTCGCTGCAGGTCTAATCATTCACTCAGGTTGTCCAGAATGTTTTTAAAACCAATCCAAACAGTTGTGGCTTGTGACATGTCTGCAACTTCAAGTCTATGAATGGCTGCTACAGTCTCCAACTAGCCCAACATAACCATTCAGTCTGACGAGAGGACACAGTTCATTGATGTAAACACCACCCACACCGTTATGGAACCACCACCATGTTACACAGCAACTTGTTGGGAGCCTTTCTCCATGGTCCGGGCCACCCTCGACACCTACTCTTTTACCAACTGAAGCTGGGACCCATCGGACCGGGCAACGGTTTTCCAGGGTCCAACCGACACGATCACGAGCCCAGGAGAGTCTCTGCAGGTCTAATCATTCACTCAGATTGTCCAGAATGTTCTTCAAACCAATCCAAACAGTTGTGGCTTGTGACATGTATGCAACTTCAAGTCTATTAATGGCTGCTACAATCTCCAACGAACCCAACATTACCATTCAGTCTGACGAGAGGACACAGTTCACTGATGTAAACACCACCCACACCGTTATGGAGCCACCACCATGTTACACAGCACCTTGTTGGCAGCCTTTCTCCATGTTCCGGGCCACACTCGACTCCTAGTCTCTTTCCAGCTGAAACTGGGACCCATCTGACCGGGCCACGGTTTTCCAGGGTCCAACTGACACGATCACGAGCCTAGGAGAGTCGCTGCAGGTCTAATCATTCACTCAGATTGTCCAGAATGTTCTTCAAACCAATCCAAACAGTTGTGGCTTGTGACATGTCTGCAACTTCAGTTCTATGAATGGCTGCCACAGTCTCCAACTAACCCAACATAACTATTCAGTCTGACGAGAGGACACATTTCATTGATGTAAACACCACCCACACCGTTATGGAACCACCACCATTTTACACAGCACCCTGTTGGGAGCCTTTCTCCATGGTCCGGGCCACCCTCGACACCTACTCTTTTACCAACTGATGCTGGGACCCATCTGACCGGGCCACGGTTTACCAGGGTCCAACCGACACGATCACGAGCCCAGGAGAGTCGCTGCAGGTCTAATCAGTCACTCAGGTTGTCCAGAATGTTCTTCAAACCAATCCAAACAGTTGTGGCTTGTGACATGTCTGCAACTTCAAGTCTATGAATGGCTGCTACAGTCTCCAATTAGCCCAACATAACCATTCAGTCTGACGAGAGGACACAGTTCACTGATGTAAACACCACCCACACCGTTATGGAGCCACCACCATGTTACACAGCACCTTGTTGGCAGCCTTTCTCCATGTTCCGGGCCACTCTCGACTCCTACTCTCTTACCAACTGAAACTGGGACCCATCTGACCGGGCCACGGTTTTCCAGGGTCCAACCCTAACGATCACGAGCCTAGGAGAGTCGCTGCAGGTCTAATCATTCACTCAGATTGTCCAGAATGTTCTTCAAACCAATCCAAACAGTTGTGGCTTGTGACATGTCTGCAACTTCAAGTCTATGAATGGCTGCTACAGTCTCCAACTAACCCAACATAACCATTCAGTCTGACGAGAGGACACAGTTCACTGACGTAAACACCACCCACACCGTTATGGAGCCACCACCATGTTACACAGCACCTTGTTGGCAGCCTTTCTCCATGTTCCGGGTCACTCTCGACTCCTACTCTCTTACCAACTGAAACTGGGGCCCATCTGACCGTGCCACGGTTTTCCAGGGTCCAACTGACACGATCACGAGCCCAGGAGAGTCGCTGCAGGTCTAATCATTCACTCAGATTGTCCAGAATGTTCTTCAAACCAATCCAAACAGTTGTGGCTTGTGACATGTCTGCAACTTCAGGTCTATGAATGGCTGCCACAGTCGCCAACTAGCCCAACATAACCATTCAGTCTGACGAGAGGACATAGTTCACTGATGTGAACACCACCCACACCGTTATGGAGCCACCACCATGTTACACAGCACCTTGTATGCACCCTCTCTCCATGGTCCGGGCCACTCTCGACTCCTACTCTCTTACCAACTGAAACTGGGACCTATCTGACCGGGCCACGGTTTTCCAGGGTCCAAACGATGCGATCACGAGCACAGGAGAGTCGCTTCAGGTCTAATCATTCACTCAGGTTGTCCAGAATGTTCTTCAATCCGATCCAAACAATTGTGGCACGTGACATGTCTGCAACTTCAAGTCTATGATTGGCTGCTACAGTCTCCAACTAGCCCAACATAACCATTCAGTCTGACAATAGGACTCAGGTCACTGATGTAAACACGACCCACACCATTATGGAGCCACCACCATGTTACACAGCACCTTGTATGCACCCTGTCTCCATGGTCCGGGCCACTCTTGACTCCTACTCTCTTACCAACTGAAACTGGGACCCATCTGACCGGGCCACGGTTTTCCAGGGTCCAACCGACACGATCACGAGCCTAGGAGAGTCGCTGCAGGTCTAATCATTCACTCAGGTTGTCCAGAATGTTTTTAAAACCAATCCAAACAGTTGTGGCTTCTGACATGTCTGCAACTTCAAGTCTATGAATGGCTGCTACAGTCTCCAACTAGCCCAACATAACCATTCAGTCTTACGAGAGGACACATTTCATTGATGTAAACACCACCCACACCGTTATGGAACCACCACCATGTTACACAGCAACTTGTTGGGAGCCTTTGTCCATGGTCCGGGCCACCCTCGACACCTACTCTTTTACCAACTGAAGCTGGGACCCATTGGACAGGGCCACGGTTTTCCAGGGTCCAACCGACACGATCACGAGCCCAGGAGAGTCGCTGCAGGTCTAATCATTCACTCAGGTTGTCCAGAATGTTCTTCAAACCAATCCAAACAGTTGTGGCTTGTGACATGTCTGCAACTTCAAGTCTATGAATGGCTGCTACATTCCCCAACTAGCCCAATATAACCATTCAGTCTAACGAGAGGACACAGTTCACTGATGTAAACACCACCCACACCGTTATGGAACCACCACCATGTTACACAGCACCTTCTTGGCAGCCTTTCTCCATGGTCCGGGCCAATCTCGACTCCTACTCTCTTACCAACTGAAACTGGGACAGTTCTGACCGGGCCACGGTTTTCCAGGGTCCAACTGATGCGATCACGAGCACAGGAGAGTCGCTTCAGGTCTAATCATTCACTCAGGTTGTCCAGAATGTTTTTCAAACCGATCCAAACAATTGTGGCACGTGACATGTCTGCAACTTCAAGTCTATGAATGGCTGCTACAGTCTCCAACTAGCCCAACATAACCATTCAGTCTGACGATAGGACTCAGGTCACTGATGTAAACACGACCCACACCGTTATGGAGCCACCACCTTGTTACACAGCACCTTGTTGGCAGCCTTTCTCCATGGTCCGGGCCATCCTCGACTCCTACTTTCTTACCAACTGAAACTGGGACCCATCTGACCGGGCCACGGTTTTCCAGGGCCCAACCCAGGAGAGCCACTGCAGGTCTAATCATTCACTCAGGTTGTCCAGAATGTTCTTCAAACCAGTCCATACAGTTGAGGCTTGTGACATGTCTGCAACTTCAAGACTATGAATGGCTGCTACAGTCTCCAACTAGCGCAACATAACCATTCAGTCTGTCGATAGGACTCAGGTCACTGATGTAAACACGACCCACACCGTTATGGAGCCACCACCTTGTTACACAGCACCTTGTTGGCAGCCTTTCTCCATGGTCCGGGCCACACTCGACTCCTACTCTCTTACCAACTGAAACTGGGACCCATCTGACCGGGCCACGGTTTTCCAGGGTCCAACCCAGGAGTGCCACTGCAGGTCTAATCATTCACTCAGGTTGTCCAGAATGTTCTTCAAACCAATCCATACAGTTGTGGCTTGTGACATGTCTGCAACTTCAAGTCTATGAATGGCTGCTATGGTCTCCAAGTAGCCCAACATAACCATTCAGTCTGACGATAGGACTTAGGTCACTGATGTAAACACGACCCACACCGTTATGGAGCCACCACCTTGTTACACAGCATCTTGCTGGCAGCCTTTCTCCATGGTCCAGGCCACCCTCGACTCCTACTCTTTTACCAACTGAAATTGGGACCCATCTCAACAGGCCAAGGTTTTCCAGGGTCCAACCCAGGAGAGCCACTGCAGGTCTAATCATTCACTCAGGTTGTCCAGAATGTTCTTCAAACCAATCCATACCGTTGTGGCTTGTGTCATGTCTGCAACTTCAAGACTATGAATGGCTGCTACAGTCTCCAACTAGCCCAACATAACCATTCAGTCTGTCGATAGGACTCAGGTCACTGATGTAAACACGACCCACATCGTTATGGAGCCACCACCTTGTTACACAGCACCTTGTTGGCAGCCATTCTCCATGTTCCGGGCCACACTCGACTCCTACTCTCTTACCAACTGAAACTGGGACCCATCTGACCGGGCCACAGTTTTCCAGGGTCCAACCCAGGAGAGCCACTGCAGGTCTAATCATTCACTCAGGTTGTCCAGAATGTTCTTCAAACCAATAAATACAGTTGTGGCTCGTGACATGTCTGCAACTTCAAGACTATGAATGGCTGCTACAGTCTATAACTAGCCCAACATAACCATTCAGTCTGACGATAGGACTCAGGTCACAGATGTAAACACGACCCACACCATTATGGAGCCACCACCATGTTACACAGCACCTTGTTGGCAGCCTTTCTCCATGGTCCAGGCCACCCTCGACTCCTACTCTCTTACCAGCTGAAACTGGGACCCATCTGACCGGGCCACGGTTTTCCAGGGTCCAACCCAGGAGAGCCACTGCAGGTCTAATCATTCACTCAGGTTGTCCAGAATGTTCTTCAAACCAATCCATACAGTTGTGGCTTGTGACATGTCTGCAACTTCAAGTCTATGAATGGCTGCTACAGTCTCCAACTAGCGCAACATAACCATTCAGTCTGATGATAGGACTCAGGTCACTGATGTAAACACGACTCACACCGTTATGGAGCCACCACCTTGTTACACAGCACCTTGTTGGCAGCCTTTCTCCATTGTCCGGGCCACCCTCGACTCCTACTCTCTTACCAACTGAAACTGGGACCCATCTGACCAGGCCACGGTTTGCCAGTTTCCAACCCAGGAGAGCCACTGCAGGTCTAATCATTCACTCAGGTTGTCCAGAATGTTCTTCAAACCAATCCATACAGTTGTGGATTGTGACATGTCTGCAACTTCATGTCTATGAATGGCTGCTACGGTCTCCAACCAGCCCAACATAACCATTCATTCTGACGATAGGACTCAGGTCACTGATGTAAAGACGACCCACACCGTTATGGAGCCACCACCTTGTTACACAGCACCTTGTTGGCAGCCTTTCTCCATTGTCCGGGCCACCCTCGACTCCTACTCTCTTACCAACTGAAACTGGGACCCATCTGACCGGGCCATGGTTTTCCAGGGTCCAACCCAGGAGAGCCACTGCAGGTCTAATCATTCACTCAGGTTGTCCAGAATGTTGTTCAAACCAATCCATACAGTTGTGGCTTGTGACATGTCTGCAACTTCAAGACTATGAATGGCTGCTACAGTCTCCAACTAGCCCAACATAACCATTCAGTCTGACGATAGGACTCAGGTCACTGATGTAAACACGACCCACACCGTTATGGAGCCACCACCTTGTTACACAGCACCTTGTTGGCAGCCTTTCTCCATGGTCCGGGCCACCCTCGACTCCTACTCTCTTACCTACTGAAACTGGGACCCATCTGACCGGGCCACGGTTTTCCAGGGTCCAACCCAGGAGAGCCACTGCAGGTCTAATCATTCACTCAGGTTGTCCAGAATGTTCTTCAAACCAATCCAAACAGTTGTGGCTTGTGACATGTCTGCAACTTCAAGACTATGAATGGCTGCTACAGTCTCCAACTAGCCCAACATAACCATTCAGTCTGACAATAGGACTCTGGTCACTGATGTAAACACGACTCACACCGTTATGGAGCCACCACCTTGTTACACAGCACCTTGTTGGCAGCCTTTCTCCATTGTCCGGGCCACCCTCGACTCCTACTCTCTTACCAACTGAAACTGGGACCCATCTGACCAGGCCACGGTTTGCCAGGGTCCAACCCAGGAGATCCACTGCAGGTCTAATCATTCACTCAGGTTGTCCAGAATGTTCTTCAAACCAATCCAAACAGTTGTGGCTTGTGACATGTCTGCAACTTCAAGTCTATGAATGGCTGCTACAGTCCCCAACTAGCCCAATATAACCATTCAGTCTAACAAGAGGACACAGTTCACTGATGTAAACACCACCCACACCGTTATGGACCACCACCATGTTACACAACACATTCTTGGCAGCCTTTCTCCATGGTCCGGGCCAATCTCGACTCCTACTCTCTTACCAACTGAAACTGGGACCTATCTGACCGGGCCACGGTTTTCCAGGGTCCAAACGATGCGATCACGAGCACAGGAGAGTCGCTTCAGGTCTAATCATTCACTCAGGTTGTCCAGAATGTTCTTCAATCCGATCCAAACAATTGTGGCACGTGACATGTCTGCAACTTCAAGTCTATGAATGGCTGCTACAGTCTCCAACTAGCCCAACATAACCATTCAGTCTGACAATAGGACTCAGGTCACTGATGTAAACACGACCCACACCATTATGGAGCCACCACCATGTTACACAGCACCTTGTATGCACCCTGTCTCCATGGTCCGGGCCACTCTTGACTCCTACTCTCTTACCAACTGAAACTGGGACCCATCTGACCGGGCCACGGTTTTCCAGGGTCCAACCGACACGATCACGAGCCTAGGAGAGTCGCTGCAGGTCTAATCATTCACTCAGGTTGTCCAGAATGTTTTTAAAACCAATCCAAACAGTTGTGGCTTCTGACATGTCTGCAACTTCAAGTCTATGAATGGCTGCTACAGTCTCCAACTAGCCCAACATAACCATTCAGTCTTACGAGAGGACACATTTCATTGATGTAAACACCACCCACACCGTTATGGAACCACCACCATGTTACACAGCAACTTGTTGGGAGCCTTTGTCCATGGTCCGGGCCACCCTCGACACCTACTCTTTTACCAACTGAAGCTGGGACCCATTGGACAGGGCCACGGTTTTCCAGGGTCCAACCGACACGATCACGAGCCCAGGAGAGTCGCTGCAGGTCTAATCATTCACTCAGGTTGTCCAGAATGTTCTTCAAACCAATCCAAACAGTTGTGGCTTGTGACATGTCTGCAACTTCAAGTCTATGAATGGCTGCTACATTCCCCAACTAGCCCAATATAACCATTCAGTCTAACGAGAGGACACAGTTCACTGATGTAAACACCACCCACACCGTTATGGAACCACCACCATGTTACACAGCACCTTCTTGGCAGCCTTTCTCCATGGTCCGGGCCAATCTCGACTCCTACTCTCTTACCAACTGAAACTGGGACAGTTCTGACCGGGCCACGGTTTTCCAGGGTCCAACTGATGCGATCACGAGCACAGGAGAGTCGCTTCAGGTCTAATCATTCACTCAGGTTGTCCAGAATGTTTTTCAAACCGATCCAAACAATTGTGGCACGTGACATGTCTGCAACTTCAAGTCTATGAATGGCTGCTACAGTCTCCAACTAGCCCAACATAACCATTCAGTCTGACGATAGGACTCAGGTCACTGATGTAAACACGACCCACACCGTTATGGAGCCACCACCTTGTTACACAGCACCTTGTTGGCAGCCTTTCTCCATGGTCCGGGCCATCCTCGACTCCTACTTTCTTACCAACTGAAACTGGGACCCATCTGACCGGGCCACGGTTTTCCAGGGCCCAACCCAGGAGAGCCACTGCAGGTCTAATCATTCACTCAGGTTGTCCAGAATGTTCTTCAAACCAGTCCATACAGTTGAGGCTTGTGACATGTCTGCAACTTCAAGACTATGAATGGCTGCTACAGTCTCCAACTAGCGCAACATAACCATTCAGTCTGTCGATAGGACTCAGGTCACTGATGTAAACACGACCCACACCGTTATGGAGCCACCACCTTGTTACACAGCACCTTGTTGGCAGCCTTTCTCCATGGTCCGGGCCACACTCGACTCCTACTCTCTTACCAACTGAAACTGGGACCCATCTGACCGGGCCACGGTTTTCCAGGGTCCAACCCAGGAGTGCCACTGCAGGTCTAATCATTCACTCAGGTTGTCCAGAATGTTCTTCAAACCAATCCATACAGTTGTGGCTTGTGACATGTCTGCAACTTCAAGTCTATGAATGGCTGCTATGGTCTCCAAGTAGCCCAACATAACCATTCAGTCTGACGATAGGACTTAGGTCACAGATGTAAACACGACCCACACCGTTATGGAGCCACCACCTTGTTACACAGCATCTTGCTGGCAGCCTTTCTCCATGGTCCAGGCCACCCTCGACTCCTACTCTTTTACCAACTGAAATTGGGACCCATCTCAACAGGCCAAGGTTTTCCAGGGTCCAACCCAGGAGAGCCACTGCAGGTCTAATCATTCACTCAGGTTGTCCAGAATGTTCTTCAAACCAATCCATACCGTTGTGGCTTGTGTCATGTCTGCAACTTCAAGACTATGAATGGCTGCTACAGTCTCCAACTAGCCCAACATAACCATTCAGTCTGTCGATAGGACTCAGGTCACTGATGTAAACACGACCCACATCGTTATGGAGCCACCACCTTGTTACACAGCACCTTATTGACAGCCATTCTCCATGTTCCGGGCCACACTCGACTCCTACTCTCTTACCAACTGAAACTGGGACCCATCTGACCGGGCCACGGTTTTCCAGGGTCCAACCCAGGAGAGCCACTGCAGGTCTAATCATTCACTCAGGTTGTCCAGAATGTTCTTCAAACCAATAAATACAGTTGTGGCTTGTGACATGTCTGCAACTTCAAGACTATGAATGGCTGCTACAGTCTATAACTAGCCCAACATAACCATTCAGTCTGACGATAGGACTCAGGTCACAGATGTAAACACGACCCACACCATTATGGAGCCACCACCATGTTACACAGCACCTTGTTGGCAGCCTTTCTCCATGGTCCAGGCCACCCTCGACTCCTACTCTCTTACCAGCTGAAACTGGGACCCATCTGACCGGGCCACGGTTTTCCAGGGTCCAACCCAGGAGAGCCACTGCAGGTCTAATCATTCACTCAGGTTGTCCAGAATGTTCTTCAAACCAATCCATACAGTTGTGGCTTGTGACATGTCTGCAACTTCAAGTCTATGAATGGCTGCTACAGTCTCCAACTAGCGCAACATAACCATTCAGTCTGATGATAGGACTCAGGTCACTGATGTAAACACGACTCACACCGTTATGGAGCCACCACCTTGTTACACAGCACCTTGTTGGCAGCCTTTCTCCATTGTCCGGGCCACACTCGACTCCTACTCTCTTACCAACTGAAACTGGGACCCATCTGACCAGGCCACGGTTTGCCAGTTTCCAACCCAGGAGAGCCACTGCAGGTCTAATCATTCACTCAAGATGTCCAGAATGTTCTTCAAACCAATCCATACAGTTGTGGATTGTGACATGTCTGCAACTTCATGTCTATGAATGGCTGCTACGGTCTCCAACCAGCCCAACATAACCATTCATTCTGACGATAGGACTCAGGTCACTGATGTAAACACGACCCACACCGTTATGGAGCCACCACCTTGTTACACAGCACCTTGTTGGCAGCCTTTCTCCATTGTCCGGGCCACCCTCGACTCCTACTCTCTTACCAACTGAAACTGGGACCCATCTGACCGGGCCACGGTTTTCCAGGGTCCAACCCAGGAGAGCCACTGCAGGTCTAATCATTCACTCAGGTTGTCCAGAATGTTGTTCAAACCAATCCATACAGTTGTGGCTTGTGACATGTCTGCAACTTCAAGACTATGAATGGCTGCTACAGACTCCAACTAGCCCAACATAACCATTCAGTCTGACGATAGGACTCAGGTCACTGATGTAAACACGACCCACACCGTTATGGAGCCACCACCTTGTTACACAGCACCTTGTTGGCAGCCTTTCTCCATGGTCCGGGCCACCCTCGACTCCTACTCTCTTACCTACTGAAACTGGGACCCATCTGACCGGGCCACGGTTTTCCAGGGTCCAAACCAGGAGAGCCACTGCAGGTCTAATCATTCACTCAGGTTGTCCAGAATGTTCTTCAAACCAATCCAAACAGTTGTGGCTTGTGACATGTCTGCAACTTCAAGACTATGAATGGCTGCTACAGTCTCCAACTAGCCCAACATAACCATTCAGTCTGACAATAGGACTCTGGTCACTGATGTAAACACGACTCACACCGTTATGGAGCCACCACCTTGTTACACAGCACCTTGTTGGCAGCCTTTCTCCATTCTCCGGGCCACCCTCGACTCCTACTCTCTTACCAACTGAAACTGGGACCCATCTGACCAGGCCACGGTTTGCCAGGGTCCAACCCAGGAGAGCCACTGCAGGTCTAATCATTCACTCAGGTTGTCCAGAATGTTCTTCAAACCAATCCATACAGTTGTGGCTGGGGACATGTCTGCAACTTCAAGTCTATGAATGGCTGCTACAGTCTCCAACTAGCCCAACATAACCATTCAGTCTGTCGATAGGACTCAGGTCACTGATGTAAAGACGACCCACACCGTTATGGAGCCACCACCTTGTTACACAGCACCTTGTTGGCAGCCTTTCTCCATTGTCCGGGCCACCCTCGACTCCTACTCTCTTACCAACTGAAACTGGGACCCATCTGACCAGGCCACGGTTTGCCAGGGTCCAACCCAGGAGAGCCACTGCAGGTCTAATCATTCACTCAGGTTGTCCAGAATGTTCTTCAAACCAATCCATACAGTTGTGGCTTGTGACATGTCTGCAACTTCATGTCTATGAATGGCTGCTACAGTCTCCAACTAGCCCAACATAACCATTCAGTCTGACGATAGGACTCAGGTCACTGATGTAAACACGACCCACACCGTTATGGAGCACCACCTTGTTACACAGCACCTTGTTGGCGGCCTTTCTCCATTGTCCGGGCCACCCTCGACTGCTACGCTCTTACCAACTGAAACTGGGACCCATCTGACCAGGCCACGGTTTGCCAGGGTCCAACCCAGGAGAGCCACTGCAGGTCTAATCATTCACTCAGGTTGTCCAGAATGTTCTTCAAACCAATCCATACAGTTGTGGCTTGTAACATGTCTGCAACTTCAAGTCTATGAATGGCTGCTACAGTCTCCAACTAGCCAAACATAACCATTCAGTCTGTCGATAGGACTCAGGTCACTGATGTAAACACGACCCACACCGTTATGGAGCCACCACCTTGTTACACAGCACCTTGTTGGCAACCTTTCTCCATTGTCTGGGCCACCCTCGACTCCTACTCTCTTACCAACTGAAACTGGGACCCATCTGACCGCGCCACGGTTTTCCAGGGTCCAACCCAGGAGAGCCACTGCAGGTCTAATCATTCACTCAGGTTGTCCAGAATGTTCTTCAAACCAATCCATACAGTTGTGGCTTGTGACATGTCTGCAACTTCAAGACTATGAATGGCTTCTACAGTCTCCAACTAGTTCAACATAACCATTCAGTCTGACGATAGGACTCAGGTCACTGATGTAAACACGACTCACACCGTTATGGAGCCACCACTTTGTTACACAGCACCTTGTTGGCAGCCTTTCTCCATTGTCCGGGCCACCCTCGACTCCTACTCTCTTACCAACTGAAACTGGGACCCTTCTGACCAGGCCACGGTTTGCCAGGGTCCAACCCAGGAGAGCCACTGCAGGTCTAATCATTCACTCAGGTTGTCCAGAATGTTCTTCAAACCAATCCAAACAGTTGTGGCTTGTGACATGTCTGCAACTTCAAGTCTATGAATGGCTGCTACAGTCGCCAACTAGCCCAACATAACCATTCGGTCTGACGAGAGGACACAGGTCACTGATGTAAACACGACCCACACCGTTATGGAGCCACCACCATGTTACACAGCACCTTGTTGGCAGCCTTTCTGCATGGTCCGGGCCACCCTCGACTCCTACTCTCTTACTAACTGAAACTGGGACCCATCTGACCGGGCCACGGTTTTCCAGGTTCCAACCGATACGATCGGGAGCCCAGGAGACTCGCTGCAGGCGCCGTCGAGCTGTTGACAAAGGCACTCGCGTCGGTCGTCTGCTGCGACTGCGCATTAACTGCAAGCTTCGCAGCACTGTCCTAACAAATACACTCCTCATACTTCCCACATTGATTTCTGGTGTTATTTCACGCAGTGTTGCTTGTCTCTGAGCACTCATAATTCTACACAAATGCCGCTGCTCTCGGTCGTTAAGTGATGCTGTCGGCGGCCGTGCTGCCCCTGGTGAGAGGTAATGCTTGAAATTTAGTATTCTCGGCACACGCTTAACGGTACTGATCTCGGAGTACTGAATTCCCTAACGATTTCAGAAATGGAATGTCCCATGCCTCTATCTCCAACTACCATTTCGCGTTTAGAGTCTGTTAATTCTCGTCGTGCGCCATAATCATGTGTAATCGTTTCACTCAAAGCACCTGAGAGCAAATGACAGCCCTGGCAAAGCACTCCCCTTTTCTACCTTGTGTACCCGACACTCTCGCCATCTGTAAATGTTTGTATCGCTCTACCACGGCTATTGTCGCACAAACGAAAAAAATGGCTGACATCGAAATAAGTGTCCAAGGAATAGAAAAGCAACTGGAATCACTCAACAGAGGAACGTCCACTGGACCTGACGGGATACCAATTCGATTCTACACAGAGTACGCGAAAGAACTTGCCCCCTTTCTAACAGCCGTGTACAGCAAGTCTCTAGAGGAACCGTAAGTTCCAAATGATTGGAAAAGAGCACAGGTAGGCACAGTCTTCAAGAAGGGTCGTCGAGCAGATGCGCAAAACTGTAGATCTATATCTTTGGCATCGATCTGTTGTAAGATTTTAGAACATGTTTTTTGCTCGAGTATCATGTCGTTTTTGGAAACTCAGAATCTACTATGTAGGAATCAACATGTATTCCGAAAACAGCGATCGTGTGAGACCCAACTCGCTTTATTTGTTCATGAGACCCAGAAAATATTAGATACAGGCTCCCAGGTAGATGCCATTTTCCTTGACTTCCGGAAGGCGTTCGATACGGTTCCGCACTGTCGTCTGATAAAGTAAGAGCCTACGGAATATCAGACCAGCTGTGTGGCTGGATTGAAGAGTTTTTAGCAAACAGAACACAGCATGTTGTTCACAATGGACAGACGTCTACAGACGTTAAAGTAACCTCTGGTGTGCCACAGGGGAGTGTTATGGGACCATTGCTTTTCACAGTATATACAAATGACCTAGTAGATAGTGTCGGAAGTTCCATGCGGCTTTTCGCGGATGATGCTGTAGTGTACAGAGAAGTTGCAGCATTAGAAAATTTCAGCGAAATGCAGGAAGATTTGCAGAAGATAGGCACTTGGTGCAGGGAGTGGCAACTGACCCTTGATATAGACAAATGTATTGCGAATACATAGAAAGAGGGATCCTTCATTGTATAATTATATGATAGCGGAACAAACACTGGTAGTAGTTACTTCTGTAAAATATCTGGGAGTATGCGTACGGAACGATTTGAAGTGGAATGATCATATAAAATTAATTGTTGGTAAGGCGGGTGCCAGATTGAGATTCATTGGGAGAGTCCTTAGAAAATGTAGTCCAACAACAAAGGAGATGGCTTACGAAACACTCGTTCGACCTATACTTGAGTATTGCTCATCAGTGTTGGATCCGTACCAGGTCGGGTTGACAGAGGAGATAGAGAAGATCCAAAGAAGAGCGGCGTGTTTCGTCACAGGGTCATTTGGTAAGCGTGATAAAGTTATGGAGATGTTTAGCAAACTCAAGTGGCAGACTCTGCAAGAGCGGCGCTCTGCATCGCTGTGTAGCTTGCTGTCCAGGTTTCTAGAGGGTGCGTTTCTGGATGAGGTATCGAATATATTGCTTCCACCTACTTATACCTCCCGAGGAGATCACGAATTTAAAATTAGAGAGATTCGAGCGCGCACGGAGGGTTTCCGGCAGTCGTTCTTCCCGCGAACCATACGCGACTGGAACAGGAAAGGGAGGTAATCACAGTGGCACGTAAAGTGCCCTCCGCCACACACCGTTGGGTGACTTGCTGAGTATAAATGTAAATGTAGATGTAGATTTAGTGTATTTTAGGAAATGAATGACTCGCAACATTCTATACTTCCTTTATTGAATATAACAGTCGCGAGTCATTCATTTCATAAAATACAAACTAATTGCCATAAAATAAAGAAATCTTTAAATTTTTATCAGTCTATTAAGTTATAAATTTTATATAACTGATATTACAAATCTTAAACGCTGTGTTACAGGCCTTTAAGTAGATAATTGCTCTAAAACGCTTATTTTATGTCCATCACATAATTTCTCCTGCAAGGGAGGAGGGCTCAGACCACACGTTCAGTCTAGAGATCACTGATCTCTAGACTCTGATGTCCTGATTACAGCCCTGTGTATGCAAAACCAATCAAAATTTTAGAACGGTTCTGAAGAATCACGTTCCAGAGCATTCTAGGTTTCTTTCCACTAGCTGCCTCGATGCCACCCCTTAACCATATTCTAGTAGTTCTACTCGATTTTGAGAACTGGAAATAAGACAGTATGATGTGATATTGATGGCGCTATGGCAACGCAGCTTCTGGTGCTGCAAATAGAGCCATTTGATATCGCAGTCACAGAAAGTAATTTCATCAGGATAATTTAGATGGCGTCGGAAGGAGAAAATACGTGGGCAGTTCCCAGAACCGATAATGAACTTGTGCGCCGCTTTCTTCGGTTACAGAACTCTGCTAATAGAGACATATAAATAAGGTAGCTTTGACCTTCGAACGAGACCATTTTTAACAGTCTTGAGTTTTTTTTTGTTTTGTTTTATAGCCGTCGTCACATTTACAAGAGAAAAGTAAAAATAAAAGTATTTCATAATTTGTGATACACGAACATAAACTAATTATACATTAATGGAAAAACAAATAGGCTTATTCACGCAAGTGAGTGACACAGGGGACGCACAGTCGTTGAGGAAACTTGCTAGGACTGTTCCTAATAAATAACCGATAGCAGTCAAAAATCTTGCCTCTGCTGGAGTGGCGGTAACGAACTTTCAGAATCTAAGCCCTTACTAAGAGTAGTTAAATGTCAGATATTGTAGACAAAATTGAGGTTCACACTTCCGCCATTATAACAATCATCTACGCAAACTGATATAAAAAAATGGAGTGCAATAGTTAATTTGTGGACATAAAACTGCTTGAATTACAAATAACATTAAATTGACGTGCAAAAAAGTTGTAGCAGTAATGTAAAATTTCCCATACGTGGAACGAACGATAAGAAATAAATGATATATAAAAAAAGAAAAAATCATTGTCCAAAGTGACGTCACCAATTGTCTCACGGTGCGAGCAGTCCATTCGCGTGTAGAAAGAGTAGTGTCCCAGACAGAACACCTGCTTATCGAGATGGAGCTACTGAACCCCACCGGCTCACGTTGATGCTGGTGCTCCGACGGACCTGTTGTCCATAGAATGTTGACGGAGGCTTAAAAACCAGACTCATGTGATACTACCACAATGTACTACTGCAACTTTGCCAGATGTGTCACATGTTGTTTGCACGTGTACAGATAAAGATTTTTTTAATAACTGAGAAACTGGGTGAATATGGTAATGATTTGCATATTTTATTCGTTGATTTTAAGAAGGCCCATGATTGAATACGTCGCATGAGTCTGCTCAACTGTTTAAGGGAGTTTGGCATAGCAGAGAAACTCATCAGTCTGATAAAGATCTGTCTGAACGAAACAAGTGCAAAGGTGAAGATGGGAAATCGCGTAACTGAAGAGTTTGAAATTGTGATAGGACTCAGGCAAGGAGATGGGTTGTCCCCTATCCTGTTCAACTTTGCCCTCGCGAAGCTCGTACGCGAGACCTTCCAAGAGAACGAAGGGATTGAAATCGAAGGAAAGAGACTGGCATACCTAGCCTATGCAGACAACATCTGTTTACTCTCTAGGTCAGAAGAGGAGTTGGAGCAAATGACCAAAGCACTAAAGGAGGCTGCCAGCAAATTTGGGCTAAACATAAACGAAGCCAAGACAGAGTACCTCGTTATGACGCGTGATCAAAGACAGACTGCTGATCATCTACAATCACTGCAGGTTGGGGAACATTCCTACAAGAGAGTGCAAGAATTCAAATACCTAGGGGCACTTTTCACTGAGAACTCGTCATGTGAAGCAGAGATCAATGCCAGAAAACAAGCAGGAAACCGATCTTACCACAGCCTAGCACAACTGCTTCGGTCCAAATATCTCTCCAGACAGTCCAAGATTCGACTGTACAAAACCCAGATCCAGCCTGTTGTTCTATATGGCTGTGAGACATGGAGTATCCGGAAACAGAACTTCCATAAGCTCCTTGTTTTTGAGATTAAAGTGCTTCGGAAGGTCTTTGGTCCGGTTCTGGATGCAGATACAGGGGAATGGAGGATCAGATACAACCAAGAGCTTGAGGAATTATACAAGCAGCCCAACATAGCAGGAACTGTCAAAGCCAAACGAATGCAGTGGGCCGGCCATGTGGCCCGGATGGAGGATCACAGATGGCCTCGGAAGCTCCTGGATTTCACACCTACAGGAAAGAGACCGCCAGGGAGACCCAAGATGCGTTGGAGGGATGGACTCCATGAAGATTTAAACCAAGTGTCAATAGATGTGGACGAATGGCGGATAGCAGCAATGGACAGAATACAGTGGAGGAGGAAACTTGTAGATGCGTGCGGTCCACTGGGCCTGATCACGTAGTAGTAGTAGTAGTAGTAAATAATATTGTAGAAGTTCATGCTGTGTTTATATAGAAATTATTAATACTGTTGGTATGATATTTTATAACCACTACTCTAATTTTCCTGATACATGCATTGGGTTTATAGACAGCACTGTAAATGTAATGTTAGGGGATTAAACCCAGAGTGTAATCCCCTCTGTGTTAGAAATGAGTATGGATGCGAAAGTGAAACCTGGAGAACATGATGGAATGCGCATCAAGGCAGACTCCATCAGTTGTCGAGTGGAGTACCCTGTGCAGAACAGCAGAACCAAAATAGCCGAGCAGTTCAGACTAGTCACGGTCGTCGATCGGTACAAGTTATTTTGTTTACTGCTAATCTGTAAAGTCACATAACTGCATAATTGCACCTTGTTATGGACAGCTGTAAATATGATGTAATTTTGCAACCGCTCATTTAAAGCAAACCCTCAGATGAAAGATTCCGCGTGTTTGTGTTGCTAGAAGAAAACACTCTTATCTCCATGGCACATTACAAGATACTGCATTACAAAGACGAACCGGTATTTGATAAAACAAAGGTGCCATGTGGGAGCTACCTGTATAAGTAGGCTTCACAGAACTAGTGGCGAATTGACTTTGCACTTAGCACAGCGTCTCTCAGGTAAAGTGGCACACAGACTTACAAAATACATGATGGATCATCAAAATCAAGATTAACGTTTTTTCAAACCTTACCTTGGATAGATTCTTGGACCGCAACCTCAATACTCAGTACTCAGTACTTATTACCATATCTTTGTATAGTAATAAACTCTTTCGCCCAGGACATCAAGTTTTAATTTGTTTATATCACATGACCCAGGACATTGACCTCAAAATCCAAAATGGTGGCTCTCACATCGCCTTATATATTTATATATCACATGACAAGCCATACCCTCACCTCCCCCCCACTCTTAGCTACCACATAACAAATGACACACCTTGCAACCACTCCCCCAACCATCTTCCCTTCCTCCTCATACTATCGCCAACCAATCTATATCCAAGATGATGGAATCAGCCCAACTCTGCTAGTGAGAAAAATAAAAAAAATACAACCCCAGCTGTGTCTTACACCCCATTCCCCATCTCTCCTCTTCAGCCAATTACTCTGCAGGGTTAAACTGAAGCAACCAATCACAATGAAGATTCTGTAAATAAATAAAGACAATAAATTAAAAATTTTAACTAGTAAGTGCTATGACTAAATTGACAATTCACATATCTTATGATGGCTGTGAAGCGTAAACTGGCTGTCTGTGGGGAAAAGCGATACAAATTTAATTAATCCTTCTAAATATCATGGCACTTAAACATGGCATTCGTCACATACAATATGCACATATATGTTGTTTACGCTATAGTGGCCTGACAACACTTTCTACTCAAAAATTCTAGTACCCTTCCCATTAAAATCCTAATGTCTTTAAGGCCTAGCTGCACTTCGCGATATTGGCATCAAATGATATCAAGTAATGTGCTTTTTGCAGCCAGCAAATATTATGTAGTTCAATAGTTACTAGTAAGGTGTGCATTTCGCTAGTCCTTTTCACTGCATGATTTCCCAGAACTGAAGGTAAATCGTCTTCTGAAGTCACTGATGGAACTGGCAGTTTATCAGCGCTTTACACTTTGTATTTTCACAGGCTTTGAAGCTACAACATACATCGATTTACTTTATTCAATTCCTGAAAAACGTATCCAGTATGCAAAGAGATTGTATTTAATTATATCGATACCTTCCAGGCATGGTTCACTGAGCATAAACTTAAGCATGTGTATGACTTTCACCACAAGAATCCACTTCATCTAACATCATGACAACAAGATGATAGGGCCCAATTTAGGGCACTTTTAATTAAAGCATGGAAAAAGTGAACAACATATCAAGTAAATTACTGTGCTTCATGTGATAATAAATGTATTATTCCACATAAGCATGAACAGAAATGACAATTTCATCATGAGAATCTTACCCACATTACTCTTTACAAACTCGAGCTTCTATCGTCGGAAAGATTTATCCAATAACATCCATATAAAAACAAACCTTTCACTACTTGCGACTTAAACATGGAAGAACTGAAAATGTAATGGAATCAAATGAAGTAAAAATGACGCAAATAATAAATCGCAATCTTTTTGAGCCTACACAGTTGTAGTGAATACGCGGAAGTATATCGGCATGGACGACCTGACTAACCTCAAACTGTTGGACATATTCCAGCAATGAATAGAAACTGGAATGATGTTACTGGTCATCTTGAATTTCGTGCAGACTGTTCAAATCTATGGCAGTGAATGAGCAAAGAGTTTGTGCAGAATCGATACATACTGAAGCTAAGTCAACATCTCAGAGATAGTACTAACATATATACACTACTGGCCATTGAAATTGCTACACCGCGAAGATGGCGTGCTACAGACGTGAAATTTAACCGACAAGAAGAAGATGCTGTGATATGAGAATGATCAGCTTTCCAGAGCATTCACACAAGGTTCGCACCGGTGGCGACACCTACAACGTGCTGACGTGAGGAAAGTTTCCAACTGATTTCTCATACACAAACAGCAGTTGACCGGCGTTGCCTGGCGAAACGTTGTTTGATGTCTCGTGTAAGGAGGAGAAATGTGTACCATCACGTTTCCAACTTTGATAAACGTCGGATTGTAGCCTATCGCGATTGCGGTTTATCGTATCGCGACATTGCTACTCGCGTTGGTCGAGATCCGATGACTGTTAGCAGAATATGGAATCGGTGGGTTCAGGATGGTAATACGGATCGCCGTGCAGGATCCCAACGGCCTCGTATCACTAGTAGTCGAAATGACAGGCATCTTATCATCATGGCTGTAACGGATCGTGCAGGCACGTCTCGATCCCTGAGTCAACAGATGGGGACGTTTGCAAGACAACAACCATCTGCACGAACAGTTCGACGACGTTTGTAGCAGCATGGATTACCAGGTAGGAGACCATGGCTGCGGTTACCCTTGACGCTGCATCACAGACAGGAGCGCCTGCGATGGTGTACTCTAAGACGAACCTGGGTGCACGAATGGCAAAACGTCATTTTGTCGGATGAATCCAGGTTCTGTTTACATCATCACGATGGTTGCATCCGTCTTTGGCGACATCGCGGTGAACGCACATTGGAAGCGTGTATTCGTCATCGCCATACTGGCCTATCACCCTGCATGATGGTATGGGGTGCCATTGGTTACACGTCCCGGTCACCTCTTGTTCGCATTGACGGCATTTTGAACAGTGGACGTTATATTTCAGATATGTTACGACCCGTAGCTCTACCCTTCATTCGATACCTGCGAAACCCCACATTTCAGCAGGATAATGCACGACCGCATGTTGCAGGTCCTGTACGGACCTTTTTGGATACAGAAAATGTTCGACTGCTGCCCTGGCCAGCACGTTCTCCAGATCTCTCACCAACTGAAAACGTCTGGTCAATGGTCACCGAGGAACTGGGTCGTCACAATACGCCAGTCACTACTCTTGATGAACTTTGGTATCGTGTTGAAGCTGAATGGGCAGCTGTACCTTTACACGCCATCCAAGCTATGTTTGACTCAATGCCCAGGCGTATCAAGGCTGTTATTACGGCCAGAGGTGATTGTTCTGGGTAGTTATTTCTCAGGATCTATGCACCCCAATTGCGAGAAAATGTAATCAAATGTCAGTTCTTGTATAATATATCTGTCCAATGAATACCCGTTTATCATCTGCATTTCTTCTTGGTGTAGCAATTTTAATGGCCAGTAGTGTATTAAGGCTTCTGAAAAAGTTAGAGTATGTGATGAGGTAATAAAACAACCAACAATCCAAGAAACAGGGTCCTTTCAACTTATCACATACACTTTAACAACAAGTCTCTCACTTAACAGAGGAAAGATGCCATTGTGCACCAAGGACAGAAAACCCTTTCCCAATAGACAGTTGAACGGCGTCTTCCAGCCAACGGTGCCATGTGACTTTATAAAACGTCCCCTTTGGACAATTATACAAGACTGTGCTGAAACTGACACACAATATTTTTAGCGCAACGCAATCTGACTATCAAAGATCGCTGCAAAAGGATGGCTCTGACTAACATTAACCTATACCTTTCACAAATCACTTACCTCACCAAAAATCTTCGTTACTCGAACTATTGCAATACAGGAAGCCTACTGCAATACAGGGAGCGCCACTACTGCCAGCTAAACAAAAGATTCAAACTACGGAAGTCACTAACTACTGATAGGCATAGTTAGCAAATGAAAGATATTAATAGAGAACAAACAATGTATTTACGTTAATAATCATAATATATGTAATTTCAAAACTCCGCCATTTCCTTCCACACATCCACCACTGCTGGCGGCTCACCTCTAACTGCGCAACGCTACGCGCTGTTCACATCCAGCTGCCGCTGCCCAACACTACAATGGCAGACAACAATGCAAACTAGCCACAGACCGCACACAGCACAGCCAGTGATTTTCATATAGAGCGCTACGTAACGTTGCCAATAAGAAAACATAAACAGCCGACTTACAACTTTACTTGTCGGTACTCGCGAATACCAGACGTATCACGGGAGTGCAAAATGTAGCTATTTGTATTATTCCTTTATCGTTCAGGGAGTCTATGATAAAAATGTTGCAGGTGTGCATACAATTTTCTGTCTGTTTGGTAAAAATTAAGTAGTAAAAATTCCATGCATTCTACAAGACTAGTGCATCAAACACCAGGGGCACACTAGCCACTTACTGTCTAATCTGCAGTGGCTGTTGTATTTTAATCAGCTATTCGATGGATACAGGAAATTCGAGGCACTAGCCACAGACCAACCCTATAGCAATTAAGTGTTAAAGGACGCCGTGGAAATATAATTGGCAACCATCCCGCTCAGCCAAGACGGTGGATTCCATGTCGACAGTTTATGGAGAGCACTCAAAAACATCTGTGCTCCCAGAATAATTATTGTTGTTAGCCTTCCTTGCCCATCATTCCAGCGCCTCCAGACGCTTTTAGTGAGTATTCATACGATTTTTAAATACTATAGCATTGCCGACCCGGTATATGTTATATTTTTTCTCATACACACAAGTATTATTTATAATTGGCGCAGTTTTATTTCTTTCTCTGCACATGCTTCATTACTAATGTGTGTGTGTGTGTGTGTGTGTGTGTGTGTGTGTGTGCAGTGTGTGCGGAATGTAATGTTTGTATTGTATAATGATGTCGATGATGATGATGAGAGAAGGGACAGGGTGAAACTCAGTGGTGAAATGTAGCCCACTCCTCGTGAATGGCATCAAGTGGGCAGCCAAGCTTGACGTCCCCATCCAATGGATAGGTGACCATCTACATTGTCGCATGCCCTCACTTTATGGTAATGGTAATGGTAATGTTTGGTTTGTGGGGCGCTCAACTGCGTGGTTATCAGCGCCCGTACAATTTCCCAACCTTTGCTCAGTCCAATTTCGCCATTTACCTGGATGATGATGAAATGATGAGGACAACACAAACACCCAGTCATCTCGAGGCAGGTGAAAATCCCTGACCCCGCCGGGAATCGAACCCGGGACCCCGTGCTCGGGAAGCGAGAACGCTACCGCGAGACCACGAGCGGCGGACTCACTTTATGAGACACACCGAAAAGTGTGATATTTAAACCAGGACATTGGCGCAAAGTCTAGCGATCGAGAACCTTGCACCACCACCACCACCACCACCAACGAAATATAAACTTCATTTAGAAACAAACGATTTAACAGATCAGCAGATAACGTCAGAAAATATAGATTGGGTAAACTGACCATTCCTGGTAAGCAGACTGATGGCAGCGATGACAAGATATGGGTACATGTAGGACGTCTGCTGCCCGAAGGCAATGCAGGAGGCGAAGTGGGCAGGGTCAACAACATGAGGCCTGGCCACGGCGTCCCCAACCCCACCAACCAACCCGAAGGCGACGAGAAGGAATAGTCAAGGTATCACGAAATTTCATTGTGTGATACAGCATTGGTAGCTTGGGGAGACGGGAATGGAAACTAGTACTTTGCGGTATCAAGTGCTGCGACCGCTGAAGCTTGAAAGAACGTGAGGATATGTCAGTAGCGCAGCTCAGGTGAATGGGGAATTGCAGAAAATCCCATGCAGGAAACAGGTGAAATTGGTTGGTTGGTTTGGGGAAGGAGACCAGACAGCGTGGTCATCGGTCTCATCGGATTAGGGAAGGATGGGGAAGGAAGGCGGCCGTGCCCTTTCAGAGGAACCATCCCGGCATTTTCCTGGAGTGATTTAGGGAAATCACGGAAAACCTAAATCAGGATGGCCGGACGCGGTATTGAACCGTCGTCCTCCCGAATGCGAGTCCAGTGTCTAACCACTGCGCCACCCCGCTCGGTCGAAACAGATGAAATAGGCGTGGTAGCTTGGTCGTCTTTCAGTCACCGCACGCTCATTCTGTAAGAGGGTTCAAAGAAAAAGCCGACATTTATCGCTGTCTCCATAAAAGTAGGCCACTGTCCACTCTTTCACTCAGAGTATCGCTTGAGTCTTGGGAGCAGGAAAACACACTTCCTCCAGGCGAATGAAAGCGTGCAGTTCGACCACGGATGGAGGGGCGCGGAGGACACAGGCGACTATTTGCCACCCCAGGGTCCGCAGATAACGGCGCAGGTCAGGCGATGGGCGTCATCGTCTGAAGAGAATTTTGTCCAGGTGATGCGACACCATGTCGCTCGGACAGACGTCAGGAGGTACGGCTGATGAAGGCTGTACCACACTGCCATCTACCTCATTAATGGATACTTCAAGGCAACGTTGTTGCAAGGTATGTCACGCAGTAGTTGAATAGTGGTAAGTTTCTATGGAACCAAACTGCTGAGGTCATCGGTCCCTAGGATTACACGCTACTTAATCTAACCTAAAGTAACTTACGCTAAGGACAACACACACACCCATGTCCGAGGGAGGACTCGAAACTCCAATATGGGGAGCCGCGCGAACCGTGGCAAGGTGCCCATAGACCACGCGGCTACCCTCACGCGGCTAGTAATTGTATGTAGAAATCCTTTGCAGAAGGGTGCCGTGTTTATGAGAGGCCAGGACGTACGTTGCTAAAGTCCACAAAAAACACAGACAACTGTGCAAATAGATGCGCAGTATGTCCTACCGACACGGGCGGAAGGTTGGAGGCCAGAGTATGAATTTCCAAGAGTTGTCATGTGATGGTTCAAATGGTTCTGAGCACTATGGGACTTAACATCTGAGATCATCAGTCCCCTAGAACTTAGAACTACTTAAACCTAACGAACCTAAGAACATCACACACATCCATGCCCGAGGTAGGATTCGAAGATTCGAACCTGCGCCCGTAGCAGCAGCGCGGAGCCGAACTGAAGCGCCTAGAACCACTGGGCCACATCGGCAGGCTTGGCATGTGAGTGAGCCCCTTTGCCCAACCACTGCTTGTTCATGGTGTTCCGATATAAGGCCGCCTCACGACACTGGATATTTGTGGGTCCAAGTTTCCCCACTTTCTACAGGAGGGTGAAGTATCGAATTTACCGGCAGTCAGGAGGAGCCCAACACAGCCTGCAGGCTGCAACCAACTGCCAGCGACATCATAAGGACCTTTGCTATATATACCATCCTGGAAGCTATATGCATATTCAGATATCCCACACGCTGCAAGGCATCAAGGTAAGAGAGGCGATGTTGCCTAACTGTCGTGTGAGTGACTAGGATGCCGTGTAAGTTGATTGCAGTGTGATGGGTGGTGGATGTAAAGACGATGCCGAGTTATCAGAAGCCCTAGATACAAGGTAGAGGCACCAGTTCTTCTCATGCCAATTGGCATCACAGTAAATTTGGCAGCAAAGCACTGAAAATATGAAATTTGTAGTAAGGACTATGGGACCAAACTGCTGAGGTCATCGGTCCCTAGGCCTTATCACTACTTAATCTAACTTACGCTAAGGACAACACACACACCCTTGCTCGAGGGAGGACTCGAACCTCCGACGGGGGGAACCGCACGAACCGTGACAAGGTGGCCAGACCACGCGGCTACCCCGAGCGGCAGCAAAGCACTGCCTGCCATGTTCCCGTACATGGAGATCAGATCAATTCGCACATGGTCTCTTCCTGTGACTGTCTCCAGGATGAGAGTGTACAGGAGCACCCATAGCGAGTACCCCTGACGTAAGGAACGGAGGGTTGGTACAAGTCCAGCCAACGAGCATTACCCTTGATAAGGAGTGCGCGTTGGTGTACAGTCGTCGTATAAAACCAGTGAAGTGCACTAGGAAACCCACCTGCTCCATGAAAGCAGCGTTGAAAAAATCGGCGACCACCAAAGATGCATGGAGATTGCACGAAGTCACTAGAGCAACAACATCTCGACATTCACCAGGGCCTATCTGGGTGCTGACAGGTCCACCTGGCATCTTCTGTTCTGCAAATATTATACTCGGAAGGATCCAATGGCACTGTGTCACCGGAATAGTGTAGGTATCTTGTATTCGGCATCTAATAAGGTTTTGTGGCGGTAACGGGCAAATGTATTCCCCTGCAATGGGTTGTAAATTGGGTTCATGATGCTTTCAATAAGTGGCGACGGAACCGTGGCGGCTGTAGTCAACAGTTTACGACCTGGCTACGAAGGCTTTCCCGGCGTAATAATTGATAATATTCTTCTCGGGTATGCAGCCGGATCATAACGCCTTCATGACACAATATTTCCGCGGTCCAACTGGCCGCTATCTTCAGGTGAGAGTGCTGGTGCACGATCTCGCCGGAACTGACCTCCTAACGCAAGTGGCGGCCCCTATATAGGCCGCAGAAGACCCACAAAGCGTGCGCGAGAATGTGCCGTAACTGCCCTCTAGCGCAGTAAACATACCGCGCCGCCAGTGGTGGAAATAGGCGAAATCGAGATATCGCTGTCAAAAATTAAAAAATTTTTTTTTTGCACTTGGAGTTATCGTCGCTGCTGTCGGACGCATCCTGGGAATGGGTGGATAGTTCTTCTTGGGCACCATCAGACTGGACGCATAGGAGCGCCGTCATGAAACAGTCTTCGAAGTTTCAACGGCTTTGTTCTCAACCCACGATATCTGATGACGACACCCGTCGACGGACAGTGATTAACCTCACGAGTAAAGAACTGGACGACGCCACGCTGTCAGTGTTCGAGAAAGGCCTGAATTTTGCCCCTACACCGAGGAATGTGCCTATCACCGAACTCATCTACGCAGTCGAACAAGCAATGTTCAGCTTTTCGGAGGACTAAGCTGAAGAGATTAGGCAAGAGGTCTCACATACATTGCGGTGAGCGCCGCCTCCACCGAGTAACATCTCCTCTCTCGAAAGGGCAGCGGTCCGGTCCATTAAAGAAGACGAAGATCTGATAGTTCTACCAGCGCACAAAGGCAACGCAACGGTTCTTCTGTCACGTGATGACTATCTGGGACAGATGGATCTCTTACTTGAAGACTCAGCATACAGAACATTGCAGGACGACCCAACTGAACGGATAAAACGGAAGACGCTTTCACTGCTGAAGAAGAGTTCTTTACCTGACGACGTTCTCAAAAAACTTCGTCCTGGTGCTGCCGTGCCACCGAGATTATACGGTCTACCCAAGATTCATAAGAAAGGGGTCCCGATTCGTCCGATCGTGAGTAATTTGGGTGCTTCTGCCTACAATCTAGCCAAGTTTTTAACATCTGTTCTTGGCCCTCACGTCGGTAAATGCGAACATCACATTTCCAATTCTATGGTGTTTATTCAGATATTGAAGTCCTTGTCTCTAAGTCCCTCGGATTTACTTGTGAGCTTTGATGTCGTGTCGCTTTTTACCCGGGTTCCTCTGGAAGAATCCTTGCAATTAATTGGTGAGAAACTGGATGAGTAAACAACCAGGCCTTGTCGCCACGTGCTGACATCGACGTACTTTTTATTCAATGACAAATATTTGGAACAGACTGACGGAGTGGCTATGGGGAGCCAATTGTCCCCAATAGTCGCCAATCTTTTTATGGAAGATTTTGAGGACATGGCGCTGAAGACGGCGTCCTTAAAACCAACCTGTTTCTGGAGGTACGTTGACGATACGTTTATGGTGTGGCCTCATGGGAGAGAAGCTCTTGACCGCCTCCTAGATCATTTTAATTCCCTGCATCCTAGTATCAAGTTTACCATGGAGGTGGAAAGTGATGGAAAGCTTCCGTTTCTGGATGTTCTGGTGTACAGAAAGGATACTGGGACACAGTGTTTATCGATAGCCTACGCACACGGACCGTTACCTGCATGCTTCTAGCTGTCATCCATCGTTCCAGCGTACGGGGGTCCTGCGGACGTTGGCGAGAAGAGCTTATGCCATTTCAGATGGAGAAAGCTTGACACAAGAATTGTACCATCTTAAGGTTGTGTTCACGCAGAATGGCTATACAGATAAACAGATCCGTCGTGTTTTCCAGTTTGGACCTTCGCCTGAACCACCAGAAGATACCTGCAAATCGGTGGCTTTTCTGCCTTTTGCTGGGAGCATTTCCTCGAAGATAGGAAGAATTCTGAAAAGATACCATATCAAAAGTATTTTTCGTCCGCCAGCCAAGATTAGAGCGCTCCTTGACTCTGTAAAGGACGACTTCGGTTTGAGGAAGCCCGGTGTGTACAAGATCCCTTGCCACTGTGGGAAGGCTTATATTGGACAGACAATCCGGACCATTCAGGACCGATGTGTTGAGCATCAGCGGCACACACGGCTGCTTCAACCTGAGAAATCTGCAGTGGCGGAGCACTGTCTCACCGAGGGACATAGAATGCTCTATGACGCGACACAAATGGTTGCCCCTGCATCTCGCTATTGGGACTGTGTTTTAAAAGAATCCATAGAGATTCGTTTATCTGACAATCTTATTAATAGAGACAAGGGTTATCTTTTAAGTAAGACTTGGGACCCGGTGTTATCTGACTTTAAAAAACAACGGTCTGTGATTCGATCGTCGGAATAAAAATTTTTAATTTTTGACAGCGATATCTCGATTTTGCCTATTTCCACCACTGGCGGCGCGGTATGTTTACTGCGCTAGAGGGCAGTTACGGCACCTTCTCGCGCACGCGTTGTAGGTCTTCTGCGGCCTATATAGGGGCCGCCGCTTGCGCTAGGAAGTCAGTTCCGGCGAGGTCGTGCACCAGCACTCTCACCTGAAGATGGCGGCCAGTTGGACCGCGGAAATATTGTGTCATTAAGACGTTATCATCCGGCTGCATACCCGAGAAGAATATTATCAGTTTACGACCTTTGCAGTCAGCCTTGGCACCATGACGACCTGGAAAACCCAGTAAAATTCCACAGGGAGACCATACACTCCAGGCGACTTGTTAGGAACAACCTTCGTCATCCCATCCTTGATGCCATCACAGGTGATTTCCTCCATCAGGGATTCTGCCTCGATACTTGAGATGTTGCAAGTGATGTGGGACAAAACCGGCACCAAACCATGAACTTTAGGTTGCTCGTACTGGTAGATATGGCTTTTTAAGTTTGAGCTCCAATTTCTCTTATTTTATTGCGATCAACATATCTTCCTACGTGGATAGGAGTCAACAACATCATTTGGCATTCGGAAGAGAATGCTGGTGATTGAAATTTGGTGAAATGATCGCGCTGCTATGAAAAACGCCTTTGTTTTAACGTTAGCCACCCAGCCCCCTTCTAGTATCTGTGACTCTCTCTCTACTATTTCACAATAGCAAAAAACGAGTTGCTCTTCTTAGAATATTTTCGATGTCCTTCGTCAATGCTATCAGCTAGGGATCGCTTACCGTGCAGCTATGCTTCAGAACAAGACGAACAAGTGTAGTGTAGGCGGTATTTTTAGCAATTTTGTTGCAGCTTCTGTGCATTCTACCAACAAAACGCAATCTTTGGTTTACCTTCCCCACAATTTTCCTATGTAATGCTTCCAGTCTAAATTGTTCATAATTGTAATTCATAGGTATATATTTGCTCCACAGCCTTTAAATTTCTGTGCCTTATCCAGCAACGGATTTTTTAAAGTACGAATGTGGAGGATTCTCACTTTTTATTGTTTAGGATCAATTGCTACTTTTCTAACTTTGCGTACACCTTCCGTAAACAGCCGGCCACGGTGACCGAGCGGTTGTAGGCGCTCAGTCCGGAACCGCGCGACTGCTGTGGTCGTAGGTTCGAATCTTGCCTCGGGCATGGATGTGTGTGATGTCCTTAGGTTAGTTCGGTTTAAGTAGTGCTAAGTTCTAGGGGACTGATGCCCACAGATTTTAAGTCCCATAGTGCTCAGTGCCATTTGAACGATTTTGAACCTTCCGTAAACGCGTTTACAGTTCATTCAGATTTTCTGAAGGCTTTACTAGACGATAAAAGAGAGCATCATCTACAAGAAAAATCTAAAAGGACTGCCAAGATTGTCCCCCAAACTGTTTACGTAGATTAAAAGCAGAAGAGAATCTGTAACACTTACTTTGGAAGTATCAGAGATTCTTTTTGTTTCACTAGATGACTTACCGTTGAACAACAAAGCAGAAGAGAGTCTGTAACATTTCCTTGGGTAGTATCAGAGATTCTTTTTGTTTCACTAGATGACTTCCCCTTAATTGCCATAGGCAGTGATCTTTTTCACAGTAAATAACGAATACAGTCGCACAACCGTGACGGTACTCCATGGGCACACATTTGATTGCAAGCCACTTGTGAGGAACGGTGTTAAAAGTCCTCTGTAATTCTAGAAAATATACAACAAGAGATCTCCTGTCGATATCAGTCTTCACTTGGTGTGAATGAAGTGCCACTTGTCTTTAACAAGAACGATACGTTCTAATTCCGTGACGGTTATGTGTTAATAGATCGTTTTCTTCGGAGTATTTCATACTGTGGGAAGGAAGTATGTGTTGCGCTGACTACTTCTTCCGTCCTCAAAAGTTATTATCGAGACCGTCTCATGTTGGATCTGTCAGTGTTTCTTCTTCCTCGCGGAATGCACCTCAACAGTTGTTCCGTCAATCTTGGTTGCTCACATGCTCTTCCCATCTGTTCTTTTATTTCTCCGTTACACTGTTCCTTGAACGTTCAGTTCTTCTCTCAAAGATGTTCAAACGTGTGTGAATTCCTGTGGGACCAAACTGCTGAGGTCATCGTCCCTAGACTTACACACTACTTAAACTAACTTATGCGAAGGACAACACACAAGCCCGTGCCCGAGGGAGGACTCGAACCTCCGACTGGAGTGGCCGCCCTATTCGTGACATGGAGTTCTTCTCTAATTTGTTGATTCCCAAATACACTCCTGGAAATTGAAATAAGAAAACCGTGAATTCATTGTCCCAGGAAGGGGAAACTTTATTGACACATTCCTAGGGTCAGACACATCACATGATCACACTGACAGAACCACAAGCACATAGACACAGGCAACAGAGCATGCACAATGTCGGCACTAGTACAGTGTATATCCACCTTTCGCAGCAATGCAGGCTGCTATTCTCCTATGGAGACGATCGTAGAGATGCTGGATGTAGTCCTGTGGAACGGCTTGCCATGCCATTTCCACCTGGCGCCTTAGTTGGACCAGCGTTCGTGCTGGACGTGCAGACCGCGTGAGACGACGCTTCATCCAGTCTCAAACATGCTCAATGGGGGACAGATCCGGAGATCTTGCTGGCCAGGGTAGTTGACTTACACCTTCCAGAGCACGTTGGGTGGCACGGGATACATGCGGACGTGCATTGTCCTGTTGGAACAGCAAGTTCCCTTGCCGGTCTAGGAATGGTAGAACGATGGGTTCGATGACGGTTTGGATATACCGTGCACTATTCAGTGTCCCCTCGACGATCACCAGTGGTGTACGGCCGGTGTAGGAGATCGCTCCCCACACCATGATGCCGGGTGTTGGCCCTGTGTGCCTCGGTCGTATGCAGTCCTGATTGTGGCGCTCACCTGCACGGCGCCAAACACGCATACGACCATCATTGGCACCAAGGCAGAAGCGACTCTCATCGCTGAAGACGACACGTCTCCATTCGTCCCTCCATTCACGCCTGTCGCGACACCACTGGAGGCAGGCTGCACGATGTTGGGGCGTGAGCGGAAGACGGCCTAACGGTGTGCGGGACCGTAGCCCAGCTTCATGGAGACGGTTGCGAATGGTCCTCGCCGATACCCCAGGAGCAACAGTGTCCCTAATTTGCTGGGAAGTGGCGGTGCGGTCCCCTACGGCACTGCGTAGTATCCTACGGTCTTGGCGTGCATCCGTGCATCGCTGCGGTCCGGTCCCAGGTCGACGGGCACGTGCACCTTCCGCCGACCACTGGCGACAACATCGATGTACTGTGGAGACCTCACGCCCCACGTGTTGAGCAATTCGGCGGTACGTCCACCCGGCCTCCCGCATGCCCACTATACGCCCTCGCTCAAAGTCCGTCAACTGCACATACGGTTCACGTCCACGCTGTCGCGGCATGGTACCAGTGTTAAAGACTGCGATGGAGCTCCGTATGCCACGGCAAACTGGCTGACACTGACGGCGGCGGTGCACAAATGCTGCGCAGCTAGCACCATTCGACGGCCAACACCGCGGTTCCTGGTGTGTCCGCTGTGCCGTGCGTGTGATCATTGCTTGTACAGCCCTCTCGCAGTGTCCGGAGCAAGTATGGTGGGTCTGACACACCGGTGTAAATGTGTTCTTTTTTCCATTTCCAGGAGTGTAGGTGTTGGTGCCTACGACTTTTCATACTTCTTAGAAATACTATTTCAGCTGCGTATAGATGTTAATTCCGTGATGATGTTATAGATTGTATGTGGGGAAATGTGATGTAAGGAACAATAGACCGGAATTGGCCAAGTCGAAATCTATAAATTAGAGTCTATTCAAGATCCACTTTAGCCTCGGACATCGCTCAAACTAAGGACCCAACTTCAGAATTCTGGTCATGACGTACAGAACCCTCGCTGAATACTCCTCAACACCCTGAGATAACTCCTCCTGTTGATGAACTAGTAACGGTGCACCTAACATGGTGTCAGAGAGATCGGAAATTCTAAGCCTACGGTGCAAATGAATTCCATTTACAGGGTGTTTCACAAATGACCGGTATATTTGAAACGGCAACAAAAACTAAACGAGCAGCGATAGAAATACACCGTTTGTTGCAATATGCTTGGGACAACAGTACATTTTCAGGCGGACAAACTTTCGAAATTACAATAGTTACAATTTTCAACAACAGATGGCGCTGCAAGTGATGTGAAAGATATAGAAGACAATGCAGTCTGTGGGTGCGCCATTCTGTACGTCGTCTTTCTGCTGTAAGCGTGTGCTGTTCACAACGTGCAAGTGTGCTGTAGACAACATGGTTTATTCCTTAGAACAGAGGATTTTTCTGGTGTTGGAATTCCACCGCCTAGAACACAGTGTTGTTGCAACAAGACGAAGTTAGCAACGGAGGTTTAATGTAACCAAAGGACCGAAAAGCGATACAATAAAGGATCTGTTTGAAAAATTTCAACGGACTGGGAACGTGACGGATGAACGTGCTGGAAAGGTAGGGCGACCCCGTACGGCAAACACAGAGGGCAACGTGCAGCTAGTGCAGCAGGTGATCCGACAGCGGCCTCGGGTTTCCGTTCGCCGGGTTGCAGCTGCGGTCCAAATGACGCCAACGTCCACGTATCGTCTCATGCGCCAGAGTTTACACCTCTATCCATACAAAATTCAAACGCGGCAACCCCTCAGCGCCGCTACCACTGCTGCACGAGAGACATTCGCTAACGATATAGTGCACAGGATTGATGACGGCGATACGCATGTGGGCAGCATTTGGTTTACTGACGAAGCTTATTTTTACCTGGACGGCTTCGTCAATAAACAGAACTGGCGCAAATGGGGAACCGAAAAGCCCCATGTTGCAGTCCCATCGTCCCTACATCCTCAAAAAGTACTGGTCTGGGCCGCCATTTCTTCCAAAGGAATCATTGGCCCATTTTTCAGATCCGAAACGATTACTGCATCACGCTATCTGGACATTCTTCGTGAATTTGTGGCGGTAAAAACTGCCTTAGACGACACTGCGAATACCTCGTGGTTTATGCAAGATGGTGCCCGGCCACATCGCACGGCCGACATCTTTAATTTCCTGAATGAATATTTCGATGATCGTGTGATTGCTTTGGGCTATCCGAAACATACAGGAGGCGGCGTGGATTAGCCTCCCTATTCGCCAGACATGAACCCCTGTGACTTCGTTCTGTGGGGACACTTGAAAGACCAGGTGTACCGCCAGAATCCAGAAAAAATTGAACAGCTGAAGCAGTACATCTCATCTGCATGTGAAGCCATTCCGCCAGACACATTGTCAAAGGTTTCGGGTAATTTCATTCAGAGACTACGCCATATTATTGCTACGCATGGTGGATATGTGGAAAATATCGTACTATAGAGTTTCCCAGACCGCAGCGCCATCTGTTGTTGAAAATTTTAACTACTGTAATTTCGAAAGTTTGTCCGCCTGAAAATGTACTGTTGTCCCAAGCATATTGCAACAAACGGTGTATTTCTATCGCTGCTCGTTTAGTTTTTATTGCCGTTTCAAATATACCGGTCATTTTTGAAACACCCTGTACCTGCTTGTTGTGAGCGACTACTTACACAGTGGTAATGAGAGGTGGGCTACTCATGGGTGTGGCGACTGTCGTCAAGGAAAGCTAGACAGGAGAAGAAATGATTAACGAACGAGTTAATCACAAGAAACAGCGAACGAAGACATGAGAAATATTGTAGTAAGAAAGAGTCCAGCGCACACAACAGCAACAGCGCGATGGACCAGCGACTACTCGGAGTTCACGTGCCGTCCATAGTGAAGTGACTCTGAGCGCGAATGGGGCGCGTGGCTGCCGTGGCGGCAGAGGGCGCTCCTGGAACGGGGATGCTGGAGGCGTGACTCAGTGGGCGTTGTCCATGGGATCCGCTGGATCGCACACGACTGAGATCGGCGCCAAACGGAAACCTGTAATTCCGTTACCAACGTAGCGACGTAGTGGGTTGGTACCGATATGTGATACCCCACTGCACAAGTTTCGCAACCTGCTACATTTACAACAGTTGTTCAGAATGATGTCATTGCAAGTATCGCATCATGCCACAAAGTTCTGTCATACTCAGTCTAATTTCCCCAAAGTCATTCGAACATTGACACAAACAGCGCGCTCAAGATTTTTCACACGGCTGCACAGGAAGAAATCAAGTGCGGTGAGATGAACGTGCTGGCCATGATAGAGGACCTACTCTGCCTATCCATTTTTGAGGGAATGTCTGATCCAGTTGTTCACGAACCCTCAGTCTAGAGTGAGGTGAGGATCCATAATGTCCGACCCACATCTGTTGACTAATAATACGGTGAGATATGTTCCAGGAATCTGGGTAGTCTTCCTCTGATACCACTGAGTACACCGTTTCATTTTAGCGTTTATGCCTCTTCACAACCGTAGCGTGAGGCTTCTCTTCGACCCAGACATGACTTTTACGACTATTTACCATTCAGTTTCTTGTCAAACAGGCTTCTTCCGTGAAAATTACATATGCAGGAAATTGAGGGTCGACTGTAAGGCGCTGCAAGAAGCATTGCCTGAACACATCACGAGGACCGACGTCAGCAGGAGTCGAAACATGCACTTTCTGTGTACGGTACAGGAGTAGCTGAATTCCGCACTCGCCACTGCAAAACATTCATTTCAAGTGCAATTGATCGAGTGCTCACTGCAGGCGACTCCACTGGAGCTAGGGCCACATCTTCGATCTGTGGAGTCGATGTAGTTCCTCTTTCTCCTCAGTCGTTGTACTGTTCTACTAATTGCCCTGCATCACTTAATCATTGGAACATTCTTGGTATCATGGTGTGAGCCGGATGTCTTCTAGGGGGATGCCTCCTACTGTGCACACTCCCAGCTTCTCTGCTACTTCAATTTTCTTGCCAATATATAAAAATCGTGACTACAAATTCCGTCATAGAGTACAACACCATATGGCATTGGCTGATCGAAGTTAGTACTTCAACTTGTAAACAGAGACTGCAGTCTACTACAGTAAAGATTCTGTATACCAGGATTGCTAATGCCAGTAGTAGTACGTCATCAGATCTGGTTCAGCTAAGCTATTATCCCAACCCCTACACCTAACGGATCATAGGAATTGCGTATCCTACAATCTCGCAACATCAGCACCTGTACACGAATTCCAAGATCAGAGGCATCAGGACGATTTTGGCTTACAACTATCGATTCGGTCGTTTCTGGAGAAGGAACCCTTGTCAAATTGATACATTCACCCTTCTCCTTCATCCCTGAAACTTTGTAATATCATCATGGAATCACCCTGTATTTTGCTCTTATCCCTCTTTGTGACAACCCGAGTTTTACTCCCGTGTATCAGAGACGTCAGTCCAGTATGTTTATAAAACTTCATACCTGTTTCTTTTCTAACTCCGTTCTGTAAGTTTCCATTAATAGTGCCACATATATATTCTATCACACATACATATACTGTAAATGATAATCCTTGTTGTCTCTTATATCTTTAGGATGCTGGTAACTTATTTGGTTTCCTATGAAAATAAAATTAATAACTTGTTCAATTATTCTATTATTGACATCAATTTGTATCCTCCTTTGAACGTTTCATTAATTGAGATTCCTACGAGGGTTGCCCAGAAAGTAATGCACCGCATATTTTTCTCAGCCAAAAACAGTGCTACGATAGCGAAATGTTATGTATGTTCCACACAGTCGTTTAATGAACAAAGTAAGAACATGTGGACTATCAGACCAATTGTGTGATTGGACTGAAGAGTTCCTAGATAACAGAACGCAGCATGTCATTCTCAATGGAGAGAAGTCTTCCGAAGTAAGAGTGATTTCAGGTACGCCGCAGGGGAATGTCGTAGGATCGTTGCTATTAACAATATACATAAGTGACCTTGTGGATAACATCGGAAGTTCACTGAGGATTTTTGCGGATGATGCTGTAGTATATCGAGAGGTTTTAACAACGGAAAATCGTACTGAAATGCAGGAGGATCTGCAACGTATTGACGCATGGTGCAGGGAATGCCAATTGAATTTCAATGTAGACATACATTGAAATTGCGAATACATAGAAAGAAAGATGCTTTATCATTTAGCTACAATATAGCAGGTCAGCAACTGGAAGCAATTAATTCCATAAATTATCTGGGAGTAGGCATTAGGAATGATTTAAAATGGAATGATCGTATAAAGTTGATCGTCGGTAAAGCAGATGCTGGACTGAGATTCATTGGAAGAATCCTAAGGAAATGCAATCCGAAGACAAAGGAAGTAGGTTACAGGACACTTGTTCGCCCACTGATTGAATATTGCTCACCAGTGTGGGATCCGTACCAGATAGGGTTGAAAGAAGAGATAGAGAAGATCCAACGGAGAGCAGCGCGCTTCGTTACACGATCATTTAATAATCGCGAAAGCGTTACGGAGATGATAGATAAACTCCAGTGGAAGACTCTGCATGAGAGACGCTCAGTAGCTCGGTACGGGCTTTTGTTGAAGTTTAGACAACATACCATCACCGAGGAGTCAAGTACTATATTGCTCCCTCCTACGTATATATCGCGAAGAGACCATGAGGAATAAAAGCAGAGAGATTAGAGCCCACACAGAGGCATATCGACAATCTTTCTTTCGACGAATAATATGAGACTGGAATAGAAGGAAGAACCGATAGAGGCACTCAAAGTGCCCTCCGCCACACACCGTCAGGTGGCTTGCGGAGTATGGATGTAGATGTAGATGTAGATGTCTTCCGAGTGAGCGCGCCAAGTTTCTGTCACTTCTGGCAGTTAGCGTAGCAGCAGGGCGGATTCAAAATGGCGTCTGCAGGTGATGTACATTACAAGCAACGTGCCGCCACTGAATTTCTCACTGCAGAGAAGGAAACTGTGGGGAATATTCACAAATAGTTGTGCAAAGTTTATGGGGCATCTGACGTCAACAGAAGTACGGTTAGTACTGGCTCCGTCACCAGGACAAGGATTGGTACCGACAGGGCATACACGCTCTTGTTTCGCGTTGGAGGAAGGTCAGGAACGAGATGGGGATTATGTGGAAAAATAGGATGTGTAGATAAAACACCGTTCTTCCGTGTGTGTCATTCTCATTAAGAAATGCGGTACATTACTTTCTGGACAACACACTGTATTCTATGCTCAGTAGATGGATCTTACATATGGCACATTGAAATCTTTCTTCGACTTATCTCAGTGTCTTTAAGGGGCTCCGGAAAGGCTCAAAATCATGAAAAGTTCAATTTTTACTTTTTTGCGTTTTCTGAATCTGCAGACTATTACCTTTTAATATATATATATAATTTATTCTATTCCGAAGACTACAACTATTTTTAAATTTTTTTGGAATGTGTTCTACATGGGCGTGACCCACTGTGGCGCTGTTAAATTGCTGTCAAATGGTGTTATTATTAACGTCCGTGTTCATCAGGTACCTTTTAGTGATGTGAGATAAAGTATGTGTTGTGGCTAACCTGTGATGGTTCAATATATATCGCTGGTGTAATTGTCGATTGTTTCATGTTTATTTACTCTGTCGTTATCTCGAAAATATTCGTAATTAATTCTGTTTCTTGAGTCTCTGTTTTGTTGAAGTATAGTAATGAGTGGTGTGTATGATGCTGTTGCGACTTTCAATGATGGCAACATTGTAAGGTGCAAGGTATTTAGAAATATGGGAATGAAGATAGGTTCTAACATGGTACGAGCGATGCTTGCTTTAGACAAGGAACGCCTTCGGGCTGCAGATAGGGCTGTAAAGAGTCTAGAAATACAAGCAAGAGTAAACAGGAGGAGGAACAAGAGGAAGCTGGAGGAGGAGTTTGCAGAGGATGAAGATAATCCATCCTATGGACCTGGAATGCACTAAAATGTTAATCCAATCTTTGTCGCTCGATTCCCAAAACTTTTATTTTCTCATACTAATTACATGTTTTCTAAGGATCTTCCAAACATATTTGTTTCAAACTTTCAGTAAATGTTACACAGTACCTTCTGCATAATTTAACACAGCCTTTTTCCAAAAAACTGTATATTTTTGAATATAGAAATAAAAAACTGCAAAAAATGTTGTGAATTTTCATTAGAATTGAAAAAAAAACATCTTTAATAACTGAACTAAAATTTTGTAAAATCCCTGTGTTAAGTTGTAGCCCATATTCCAATAAATAATCTGTAAAAAGTTCAACTTCCTACCTCAAATACTTTGTGAGGAAAGATGTAATTTATAAGCGTTATTTTAACATTGCAAGTATACGGCGTTCCGGAGCCCCTTAAATCAGCCAACATAAGCTCTCCAAAAGCAGAGGTGTGCAGTGGATCACTGGCGTCTTGGCACGGGCCATTTCGACTCTGAGACCCCCTCCAGTTGCGTAGCCCGCTTCGCTCGCGCCTTCCGCAGTCGCGCGGCCAACCGCCGGCGAGACGAACGGCGTCGGATTTTCAAGTCTGTGAGGGACGCTCGGCGTCTCCCGGCGTCGACTCAGGAATTTGTCTGTCGCCCTGGTGGAAAGGGAGGGGGGGGAGGGAGTGGGGGGGATCCGCTGCCGCCTGTAATTTAGATAAGCCGGCATCGCCGGCCCCGCCGCCACTTTCGTCGCCGGACTCGGCAATTTAGCGAAAACAAAGTGCCGGAATAAACACGCCCGCTAACTGCTCACTACTGTACTGCTCAGAAATTTATTAAACGCTCTCTGTCCGCGCGTCGGCCGTGTTTACGTTTTGCGCGCGCGCGTCCCGAGCTACATAAAAGCAGGCCTTTGCCTCCGAAAAGAAAGTCTCGACTGGGATAATGCGCGGAAGGAAATGTAATTGCGAGCCGTGCCGGGGAGAGGCAGTCGTGGTGCTGCTGCCGTTTCTCCCGGCCAGCGGTCCCCCCCAGCGCCGGAGATGCGACACCCCGCCCCTCGCTGCCTTATAACGCTCCCTGGCTGCCTGCTCTGTTTCATCCGCCTCGCCCCACCGCCGGCAGACACACTTGTCGCCGCCCTCGTGCTACTTTCCTCAAACGAGTCACTGCAGACACACACTGCAGATATTTGCTCCTTGCCTCGTTTTACCGTGCACCGACACGTGTACGCGCCACTCCCACTGACTAACGAAACTTGCGCCTCGCAAGCAGCACATTGCTTCAACACACTAGAGATGCGAAAGAAGTCTGCTACGGGTACAACTTCCACTACAACAATCCCTACTAGTACTACTACTGCTGCTGCTCGTCCTTCTGCTGCTGCTGTTGGCCACTAAACCAGGCAATACAAAGGGGCAGACGAGGGGGGGAGGGGGGGGTGAAGGAGGTACTTGATGAGCATCTTCTGAAAGTTTCGTAACTTTGTCAGTTACTTCATTTTTTAAAATTTGGAAGAAAATTATACGTACTGTAAAACGTGTATATTTCTATTGTCTATTGTCGAACCACAATTTATGAAACATGTTTATATTTTATTAATAGGATTAAGTAGGAATAATTAATATTTGTCATTTTGGAAATAATTGTGATAGCACGGAATGTCTGCACCGAAGTATTGTTGGCGGTAGAGACCGCACATTCATATAATTTTAAAAAGTGCGGGAGAGACCGCGTATGGATACATTTTAAGAAAAGAGCGGGAAAGATCGCGCATTGATACATTTTGTAATGGTAGCAGGGATTGTCTGCACCAGAAAGCATTGTTGGCGGGAGACACCGCACTTTAGCGTTCGTAGGAAGCCAGGAGTAAGCGAGATCTGAAGCGAGTCGGTAGCAGGTCTGAAGTGAGAGGTTGAGAGGAGCGGTGTGCCTGCCAGCCACCAGCTATGATTTACAAGAGATTATAAACGGATGTACAGAGACATCAGCTAACTATTATCATAAGAGGAACTAATATTATTGATTTTTTTTTAGTAACTCATGCCTACTGAAGGTATGTTTGCGCAATGCTTGTTGAAAGATTATTGTAAAAAGTAAGTCCCATTTGAACGTTTGTAAAATAATTTCATTACCAACAGTAAATATTTCAAGAATCGTTTTCAGAATATAATTAATTTTTGCCAGCAATATTGCGTTACTGATTGTAATCCATCCCAAAAACCATAAACGTTAAACTTTGCAAAATTTTATTGTTGTCAAGAAAAAGTTTGACTATGAATTACGCAACTTCAGTCAAATTAATTAAAGTATAATGTCAGCTTTGCTATTAATGAATAACGTCAGCTTTGGTAATAAATACAGCCACTTATTATGACAGCCCACCAGCAGCTAATAGAGTATAGCAAAACAGAGTAAGTATATTCATGTCACAGTTCGATGTAGCAGTCAGATGGCGATCTAGTAACAGTAAAAAAGGTAAGGAACAGTTTTGGGTTATTGCAGGTAACGACTGAGGGCCACGACGACGACACATTCTATCTTTCGTCGAAATAATCAGAAAAGCAATCTTAATAAGCAGCATTTAAATTTGTATGTGAAGATTGCACTTATTATTATTGAGGAAGAGAATTAATTTCAAAGGGAAGATTTCATTTGTTATTATTAAGCAAGAGAAATCCCAAGGGAAGGTTTCATAGGTTATTGTAGAAGGGAAGATTGCATAACAAAAGAGATATAGAGGAGACAGGAAGGTTTCACTTTCTTATTCCCCAAACGTTTAAAATTTTTCGGTTAAAAATTTAAGCTTTACCTATAGCTGTCATGTTCAGTGTTTTCAAGTTCAGGTCCTTGCATAAACAACATTATCTCTTTAAAAAATATTTTGCAAGAATATGTAAACAAAAATGAATGAAACTTGCATTATTTTTATGTTTTGTCATTTTCATACTGCAACCCCAACCCACTTTCATTGAAAGTGCAATTATATTGCTAAGAATGTGCTAAGAGATATTTTCAGGTCCTGGACACTACTCACACATCAGTGTCTCCTCTAGAAGCATGTTGTAAATATAAATTAACAGCAGTTAACGAATTTGTAGCTAACGAATTAGTAGTTAACTAATTTGTGAAATAAAAGAAAAATTCGGAGTAGGTATTAAAATCCATGAAGAAGAAATAAAATCTTTGAGGTTTGCCGATGACACTGTAATTCTGTCAGAGACAGCAAAGGATTTGGAAGACCAGTTGAACGAAATGGACAGTATTTTGAAAGGAGGATATAAGATGAACATCAACAAAAGCAAAACGAAGATAATGGAATGTAGTCGAATTAAATCAGGTGATGGTGAGGGAATTGGATTAGGAAATGTAGTAAAGTAGTAAAGCAGTTTTGCTACTTGGGGAGCAAAATAGCTGATGATGGCTGAAGTAGAGGGGATACAAAATGTAGACTGGCAATGGCAAGGAAAGCGTTGCCGAATAAGATACATTTGTTAACATAGAGTATAGATTTAAGTGTAAGGAAGTCGTTTCTGAAAGTATTTGTACGCATTGTAGCCATGTACGGAAGTGAAACATGGGCGGTAAATAGTTTGGACAAGAAGAGAATAGAAGCTATCGAAATGTGGTGGTACAGAATAATGCTGAAGATTAGATGGGTAGATCACATAACTAATGAGAAAGTATTGAATAGGATTGGGGAGAAGAGAAGTTTGTGGCACAACTTGACCAGAAGAAGGGATCGGTTGGTAGGACATGTTCTGAGGTATTGGAGGGCAGCGTGGAGGGCAAAAATCGTAGAGGGAGACCAAGAGATGAATACACTAAGCAGATTCAGAAGGATGTAGGTTGCAGTAGGTACTGGGAGATGAAGAGGCTGGCACAGGATAGAGTTGCATGGAGAGCTGCATCAAACCAGTCTCAGGACTGAAGACCACAACAACAACAACGAATTTGTTCTTTTAAATAATTTTTAGGATGCACATAAATCACCCCACCCCCTCGCCCCCCACTTCAGTGCTATGGGAATTGTGTTGTTATTACTAGGGTTAAAATTTCAACACCACGAATAATAACAGAAGCTTACTTATTGTGGATATATAGTAAAGTAGGAAGAAATCGGCATAAAATTTGTTGCTGATCTGGATGTATTCAGGATGTGAGATTTTCTACATAGAGCTTCTCTGGCAGCATCAATGTATCTGAAGCGCCTCGGCATCTAATATAGCTGGCCTACGTCATTCCACGTTGTTTCACCTTCAGTGGCGGTTCGTAGGTATAAATTCAGGTTTTAATTTTGGGGTATTCAGATGAATATGAGAACGAGAAATTAATAGCATCTGCTGTATAACAGTTACCGAGCGAGGTGGCGCAGTGGTTAGCACACTGGACTCGCATTCGGGAGGAAGACGGTTCAATCCCGCGTCCGGCCATCCTAATTAGATTTTCCGTGATTTCCCTAAATCGCTCCAGGCAAATGCCGGGATGGTTCCTCCGAAAGGGCGCGGCCGACTTCCTTCCCCGTCCTCTTCTAATCCGATGAGACCGATGACCTCGCTGTTTGGACTCTCTCCCCAAAACAACCCAACTGTATAACAGTTATGCGTATCAACATATTTATACAACTTCAGCCCCTGTCAGCAATAGTGATAATAATAACAACAATAATAGTAACATACATAACTTATCTCAAAAATAAAAAAAATAGCTTTTGTGGAATTTTATTGTTTTGTACATAATTAAGAACGAAATAATGTTTAAACTTACGCTACTCTCCATTTCGCATTTTTGTGTAAATGGGAGTTTCAGTGATTTTTTATTTTTCCAGACAAATGTACAAGATCCCTAACTCATGTGTTAGTTAACGAATTAACTTACAGGCTGATAATCAGGCATTCTTATGTGGCACCCACCAACAACTTACGCTTACATTACACTTGTTTGTCAAAAGTTCCTGCTGTAGTCGCGCTTCCTTGGTAATTTTCGTTTCTATTAGCGCTTAATACAGATTCGAAGGAGTTTATGTTGACACTGCACAGGAAAGCCGTTTCCTGCGCAGCAAACAACCAACTCTAAACACAAATTTCCTTTTGCAGAAATTATTAGTTTTAAGTAGTACCGCGAACCAGCAAGATCACTTGAATGGAACACGAATGAGGCGCTGATAGTCATAAGGGCCAGAAGCACACCGTTCTCGATCCCCCCCCCCCCCTTAGGTTTAAGTGAATATCAGAGAAACGGCTCTTCGTGAATGTTCAGATATAAGTATAATGTGGGCCTACTGTACAGATAAACCTGACACGCGATATTATCAACAGAAGTCGGAAGCATGAATAAATGCTGGTCTCCCAATTTTTTTTTTCCTTTATTGAATTTCAATTCCCCCCCGAAGGGAGCGGGCTGGCAGCAGCTTACTACGCCGCTCTTCAGCCTACAGAATTTTTTAAACATAAGAAGATAAGAAAAAAGAAAATCAGGCGATAAAACGGTGACTTAAATAGTAAAACGGCAGAAAATTGTAGTAAGGTAAAACATAAAACAAAGGGTGGGCGATGGTAATAAAATACACAGGAAGCAGACAGGTAAAATAGTAGACAGGCAATTAAAAAACACGGCGACAGTCTGGTTTCTGTTCGCAAGAGATATAAAAATCACTCGCAGCGAGAGTATGATGTCCGTTCGCAACACTTCAGAAAAGACACACAACACTTAACAATCACTGGAAACACTGCACTAAAAAGTCGGCACGAAGATGACACACCACAGCCAAGAGCAGATGGGGGGAGGGGACCTGGACAGATCAGGGGAAACAAGGTGGGAGGAGAGGAAAAACGAAATGGGGGAGGGGGCGTGAACCGACGGAGGCAGTGGACTCATGAGGGGGGAGGGGGGTAGGGCAGACGCGAGAGGGAATGGGGAAAGGCAGAGGAGGGAAATGCAAAAGGACTCGGGGAGAGAAGGGTGGCACAGAGAGGGTAGGCAGGGAAAAAAACAGGATGGAAGGGGGGGGGTAGAGGGAGCCCAGGAAAAGGTCAGAGTTAGGGAGGGGGAGGTGAGGATCAGAGTTGGTAGGAGGGATAAATGGAAGGAGAGAGGGCATCATCCGGGAGGGGTAGTTGACAGAATCCACCTTGGGAAAGGAGATGGAGGGTGTAGGGATGGAGGGAAGGGGGGGTGAGACTCACAATCGACGATTATGTGCTTTATAGTTCTCAGCGCCCCAAATGGATTATTGTATGATAAAAACTTAAAAGTACTATATCTCATTCCGAATCCCACAAAATATTTTTTTTCTGTCGGTATAATTATAACATATACTGATGTCCAATCTTATTTTACTATTATAGAGAGTGAACTAGCATGTCTCTAGAGTGTGCTACCGTGGATAAAAGTCTGTTGCAGTGTGCTACCACCTGGTGGCACTGATGTAAACTTGTAGTTGAGTTGTAAGAGCTACCAGTGCATGTAATAAACTGTGCACACCTTTTATCAAATTAGCATGTGCAGGGTGTCCCAAAATAATGTATACACCCTTTGAAACTGAACATCTCTTTAATGAAAGGGGTTAGAATAGAATTTTAATGGTATTAGGTGTCTCATGGTCCGACGTAAGGTGGTAAATGTTCTAACTGGTGTCTGTCCGTCGACAACGACTTACGACTGAGCGACATGCCAACTTTATTGTTTCCAAGGGAATAGCGTCACAGGTTTGGTCAATTTGCTCTCTAAGATCATCCGGTGTGTGTGGTCTCGCAGCGTAAACTGTATTCTTGAGAGTACACCACAGAAGTCCAGAGGAGTTAAATCTGAAGATCGAGCGGAATACTCCACACTCCCCCTTCGTCCTATCCATCTAGCATGGAATGTGCGATTGAGAAATTCCCTCACATCCAGGTGAAAGTGAAATGGAGCCCCATCCTGTTGAGAGTCTTCATTTCCAGACACAACGCTAAGCCCGGGAGTCATCATTTCCAACATTCCCAAGTACGTGTCACCCGTGACAGTGAAGTATGGCGCTATTAACCCTCTAGAAGACAGACCAGACCAGACAGTTACGCCTGGTAGGTTAACATGCCTTTGCTCGGTTACGTATGGATTCTCCCCGGTCCAGTACACGCAATTATGGCGGTTAATTGTTCCATCAAGTTTAAACGTCGCTTCACCTGACTAAAGAATTCCATCTTGGAAACGTTGCTCTTCTTCACATCTGTTAACGAACCACTCACAAAATTCGCTTCGCCTATCAGGATCATCCTCGTTAAGAGCATGGAAAAGTCTTGGAATGTAAGGCTTAAAGTTCTGAAACCACAAAATTCTATGAACACAGCTTCTGCAGACTCCAGTCTCACTAGAGCGTTGCTTCACAGATTTCCTTGGGGATCGTGTGTATGTCTGGATTACTGCATCAATACTCTCATTGAAACTTCCTAGCAGATTAAAACTGTGTGCCAGACCGAGACTCGAACTCGGGACCTTTGCCTTCCGCGGGCAAGTGCTCTACCAACTGAGCTACCCAAGCACGACTCGCGGCCGTCCTCACAGCTTTACTTCTGCCATCGTCTCCTAGCTTCCAAACTCTACAGAAGCTCTCTTGCGAACCTGTGAGGACTGGACAGGGGTAGCTCAGTTGGTAGAGCACTTGCCCGCGGAAGGCAAAGGTCCCGAGTTCGAGTCTCGGTCCGGCACACAGTTTTAATCTGCCAGGAAGTTTCGTATCAGCGCACACTCTGCTGCAGAGTGAAAAATCTCATTCTGGAAACACTCTCATTGTCTGTTGAATTTCTCTTTCGTCCGCTATGTCCCTTCTTCATATCGTGCAACGTTCGTTAGACTTCAGACTTATCTCTGATTCTTGTAATTGTTACTCTTGTCGGTGGTGGTGTTCCAAATTCAACTGTCCAACGCTGGCGTATCGCACTCACATTCTCTGTTTCCCAGTAACCTTTTGGCACCCATTTCCATTGATCAAACGATAACGCTATGTTTGCTGACAATCCTGAAACAAAAGAAAGCATTGTTAGGTTTTCCATTGCCTTCTAAATTATTACCCATAAAAATTGTGTTTCTGTCTCCTTTAATTAAACAGATATTCTGTTTCCAAGAATATATACATTATTTTGGGACACCCTGTATTTGGCCTATTAGGCAATTACGTCACGCCAGTTGCACATGTGCAGACGCTCCTTAAAACGTGCAGAAGTGAATGTGTCCTCCCGACCTTGGTGCGAAGTTCCACAGAGCCTAGAGCAAAAATGTAGCATAGGACAGAAGATTTAGTGCCGTGTATTTCGGATTACCCCATATACGTTAACAGCATGCAAAGAAAAATAAACAATGCCTCCGCAAGGTGTCAAAACTCAGCGTGTTCACGTGCTCTTGTGCTCTTACACAACAGCCGCCACTGTTCACCTTTGTGGCAAATAGTGGTTAGTGCAGTATCGGCCGCTATCCAGTCGGCTGCAGTTTCAAATACTGCCGGCATGGTAACTCAGCGTGTTCGGTCAGAGGTTTAGCTGCCCTCTGTAATATAAAAAAAACTTAGTTAATGGATCAACGACGAATTGAAACAGGTGTCTTGCGACGTCCGCCCCGAGTAGATACAATGGACCAAAACGAACAAAATGAAATTAAAAAAAAACTTGCGCGTCCAGTTACGCCGCCGCGTTTCCTAAAGCCGCCACTGCAGCACGATGGCGCTGCCTGCCACGAACGATTATGCAGCTGCCAATAAGATGCAAGCATCCCCTCTCCGGAGTTCTAGCATCGGGTTTACTTAAGTTCGAACACTCATGCACTGACCCATTTTGTGTTTTTACCAGCTGAATAACATTTGCAGACTTCCGTAGTGGCCAGGGCTCGTGATCTGCTGAATTAATTTCATACTGAAAACTGACTGGTCTGTAAATCTGCAGTATCTGTGTATGTTTCAACATTCAAAGCTACTGTTACCAGTACAGCGACAAAGTTATGTATCATTTTTACTATTTCATATGCAAGCTTCCGTGCTCTTTCAATTGCAACCATGACTTGAATAAAATGGCAAAGGTAATGTAAATCAGAACACTGGGAGGAGTTGTGGTCTGAATAACAACTGATTTACTCTGTCCTATAATCACACGACAAATGGTTGCTGAAGAAACGCCACACAGACATTTTATCTGACAATCGTTTTCAATAATATGTGGTCTATGGTTAACAAATTGATCAGCTGGGGATAATGCACCACACTAACCAGAACCAATCGCTTTATCTGTCTGCATAAATGTGAATCTGTGGTATCGTCCAAAAGTTATGGCACTCTATCAAGCATCTATACTCTACTATTACACAAAGAAAGATATCGATCCAAAGAACAGGGTGCTGAGAAGCATATATTGGAGCCCTACGCTGTAGCAGCGAATACTTTACCCTTATGCAGGTGAGGGCGACACAGCACGATGCGCTCTCCGAGTGCAGTCACGGACAGCGGCAATCTGTTATTAACGGCGCACACCCGAAAATATGCAGGTACGCGGTCTTAGTCTATACCCACTCTAGCACAAGCCAACCACGAGCTGGAGCTAGGCATTCGAAGCTGGGAGACCGCCCACTGCTCTGCATACACAGATTTGACCAAACAGCGACTTTAAAAATTAACTGGGAGAAAAGGAAAAAGATTCAACTTTACTCCGTCTTTGCCACGTACTTGCGCCATGTCTTTGCTAAAAGCATGACTTATCTTCCTTGTTGTGTCTCTTTTGAACTGTCTAAAGAACAGCTATAAACTCGCTAAAAGCCTCGTGCCTTCACAAATACACTCCTGGAAATTGAAATAAGAACACCGTGAATTCATTGTCCCAGGAAGGGGAAACTTTATTGACACATTCCTGGGGTCAGATACATCACATGATCAGACTGACAGAACCACAGGCACATAGACACAGGCAACAGAGCATGCACAATGTCGGCACTAGTACAGTGTATATCCACCTTTCGCAGCAATGCAGGCTGCTATTCTCCCATGGAGACGATCGTAGAGATGCTGGATGTAGTCCTGTGGAACGGCTTGCCATGCCATTTCCACCTGGCGCCTCAGTTGGACCAGCGTTCGTGCTGGACGTGCAGACCGCGTGAGACGACGCTTCATCCAGTCCCAAACATGCTCAATGGGGGACAGATCCGGAGATCTTGCTGGCCAGGGTAGTTGACTTACACCTTCTAGAGCACGTTGGGTGGCACGGGATACATGCGGACGTGCATTGTCCTGTTGGAACAGCAAGTTCCCTTGCCGGTCTAGGAATGGTAGAACGATGGGTTCGATGACGGTTTGGATGTACCGTGCACTATTCAGTGTCCCCTCGACGATCACCAGTGGTGTACGGCCAGTGTAGGAGATCGCTCCCCACACCATGATGCCGGGTGTTGGCCCTGTGTGCCTCGGTCGTATGCAGTCCTGATTGTGGCGCTCTCCTGCACGGCGCCAAACACGCATACGACCATCATTGGCACCAAGGCAGAAGCGACTCTCATCGGTGAAGACGACGTCTCCATTCGTCCCTCCATTCACGCCTGTCGCGACACCACTGGAGGCGGGCTGCACGATGTTGGGGCGTGAGCGGAAGACGGCCTAACGGTGTGCGGGACCGTAGCCCAGCTTCATGGAGACGGTTGCGAATGGTCCTCGCCGATACCCCAGGAGCAACAGTGTCCCTAATTTGCTGGGAAGTGGCGGTGCGGTCCCCTACGGCACTGCGTAGGATCCTACGGTCTTGGCGTGCATCCGTGCGTCGCTGCGGTCCGGTCCCAACATCCGGCGACAACATCGATGTACTGTGGAGACCTCACGCCCCACGTGTTGAGCAATTCGGCGGTACGTCCACCCGGCCTCCCGCATGCCCACTATACGCCCTCGCTCAATGTCCGTCAACTGCACATACGGTTCACGTCCACGCTGTCGCGGCATGCTACCAGTGTTAAAGACTGCGATGGAGCTCCGTATGCCACGGCAAACTGGCTGACACTGACGGCGGCGGTGCACAAATGCTGCGCAGCTAGCGCCATTCGACGGCCAACACCGCGGTTCCTGGTGTGTCCGCTGTGCCGTGCGTGTGATCATTGCTTGTACAGCCCTCTCGCAGTGTCCGGAGCAAGTATGGTGGGTCTGACACCGGTGTCAATGTGTTCTTTTTTCCATTTCCAGGAGTGTATGTTTTGTAGCAGAATCTGGATGCTTGGGCGCCACTGCCCTGTCCCACGAAATTCGCAAAATCTCTCAGCCAACTCATCGGATTTCTGCCTGACAAGGTACCATACTCTGCTTTATTGCTGGCCATCGTATCTTACAATGCGCCAGTCAAACCTGCAGTGATTCCTTGGCACTCGTCAGCCTAACTGGACGCGACCGCTGACGCCCAGCGACACCCATGTGTGTCTGCACAATGAGATCGGAGGACGTGGCTGTTGGCAAACGTTTTCACACAGGCTCAGCAGAAAAAATCTCCCATGGGCTCTCAGCCGCCGTACGATTTTACTGCTGTCAATTAACTCGGTACCCTCTTTCTTTGAACACAGGTAAAGCCTACTGCTATGCCTTCACTAGAGAACACAAGCAAGAGCGTTAACTACAGCCAACAATTTCATCATATGAATGAAGTCAGATCGCTTCAAATGTAGCAACCAAGTAATATAGATCACCTTCCCTATGAACATTAAGCAGCATGACACTGTATCAAAAGTGAGCGAGCCTTGCAATCTCTCAGATATTAGATGCAGAATAAATTAATATCTGAATTCTCCGTTCATAAAACAGCATCTGTTCCTCACTCTTGTGTCCACTAAAGTACCAAACATCGTGCAAGGAAGTTACAACAGTTCCCAACCTTCCTTAGACCATTATCTCTGACTGCAATTAGATATTAGCTAGTATTCCCAACGCCCCCCGCCCCCCCCCTCCCAATACAACATTAGCATCTAACTAAACCTTAGAACGAAAAAAAAGGTTTTTGAAATACTTTTATTTTTAAGATGTCGAGTGATAAATGGTATTTAATTTTTGGGGTGCTTTATTAAATCACCAATAACGAGTCAGTTAGACTGTTCCTGAAATCTAACAACACTTCTGTATGCAATCACGAAGCAACGCTCATTGCGTCGTGAGTGCTACTTATGACTCCTTCTCGGAAAAAGATTGTAACTATCCACATTAAGGGTAGAAACTTGTCAAAAATCATGTTTCCTCTTCACCACTCCTCTCCATAGCGACACTTGCTTCACCCACATCCTCCATGCCCTTAAGAAAAGAAGCACAGACCCCTTACTTCTGAGCCGGCCGTAGTGGCCGAGCGGTTCTAGGCGCTTCAGTCTGGAACCGCGCGACCGCTACGGTCGCAGGTCGAAACCTGCCTCGGACATGGATGTGTGTGATGTTCTTAGGTTAGATAGGTTTGAGTAGTTCTAAGTTCTAGGGGACTGATGACCTCAGATGTTAAGTCCCATAGTGCTCAGAGCCATTTGAACCATTTGAACCCTTACTTCTGAACAAGCAGAAATGGGAATACTTGACACTTCCAGTGCTCTGAGTGTGAGTATTGCCAATAATAATTATATTAGTAATAGTAATAATAATAATAATAAATATGGCAGCAAGAGTGGGGAAGAAAACCAATGTGCACTCCGTGTGCATACCGGGGGGAGTCATTCCAGATGTGGAAAGGGTCCTTCCGGATGCCATGAAGGGTACAGGGTGCACCCACCTGCAGGTGGTCGCTCATGTCGGCACCAATGATGTGTGTCGCTATGGATCGGAGGAAATCCTCTCTGGCTACCGGCGGCTATCTGATTTGGAGAAGACTGCCAGTCTCGCTAGCGGGACGAAAGCAGAGCTCACCATCTGCAGCATCGTCGACAGGACTGACTGCGGACCTTTGGTACAGAGCCGAGTGGAGGGTCTGAATCAGAGGTTGAGACGGTTCTGCGACCGTGTGGGCTGCAGATTCCTCGACTTGCGCCATAGGGTGGTGGGGTTTCGGGTTCCGCTGGATAGGTCAGGAGTCCACTACACGCAACAAGCGGCTACACGGGTAGCAGGGGTTGTGTGGCGTGGGCTGGGAGGTTTTTTAGGTTAGATGGCCTTGGGCAAGTACAGAAAGGGCAACAGCCTCAACGGCTGCGGGGCAATGTCAGGACATGTGGGGACCAAGCAGCAATCGGTATTGTAATTGTAAACTGTCGAAGCTGCGTTGGTAAAGTACCGGAACTTCAAGCGCTGATAGAAAGCACCGAAGCTGAAATCGTTATAGGTACAGAAAGCTGGCTGAAGCCAGAGATAAATTCTGCCGAAATTTTTACAAAGGTACAGACGGTGTTTAGAAAGGATAGATTGCATGCAACCGGTGGTGGAGTGTTCGTCGCTGTTAGTAGTAGTTTATCCTGTAGTGAAGTAGATGTGGATAGTTCCTGTGAATTATTATGGGTGGAGGTTACACTCAACAACCGAGCTAGGTTAATAATTGGCTCCTTTTACCGACCTCCCGACTCAGCAGCATTAGTGGCAGAACAACTGATAGAAAATTTGGAATACATTTCACATAAATTTTCTCAGCATGTTATAGTCTTAGGTGGAGATTTCAATTTACCAGATATAGACTGGGACACTCGGATGTTTAGGACGGGTGGTAGGGACAGAACATCGAGTGACATTATACTGAGTGCACTATCCGAAAATTACCTCGAGCAATTAAACAGAGAACCGACTCGTGGAGATAACATCTTGGACCTACTGATAACAAACAGACCCGAACTTTTCGACTCTGTAAGCGTAGAACAGGGAATCAGTGATCATAAGGCCGTTGCAGCATCCCTGAATATGGAAGTAAATAGGAATATAAAAAGAGGGAGGAAGGTTTATCTGTTTAGCAAGAGTAATAGAAGGCAGATTTCAGACTACCTAACACATCAAAACGAAAATTTCTGTTCCGACACTGACAATGTTGAGTGTTTATGGAAAAAGTTCAAGGCAATCGTAAAATGCGTTTTAGACAGATACGTGCCGAATAAAACAGTGAGGGACGGGAAAAACCCACCGTGGTACAACAACATGGTTAGGAAACTACTGCGAAAGCAAAGAGAGCTTCACTCAAAGTTTAAACGCTGCCAAAACCTCTCAGACAAACAGAAGCTAAACGATGTCAAAGTTAGCGTAAGGAGGGCTATGCGTGAAGCGTTCAGTGAATTCGAAAGTAAAATTCTATGTACCGACTTGACAGAAAATCCTAGGAAGTTCTGGTCTTACGTTAAATCCGTAAGTGGATCGAAACAGCATATCCAGACACTCCGGGATGATGAAGGCATTGAAACAGAGGATGACACGCGTAAAACTGAATTACTAAACACCTTTTTCCAAAGCTGTTTCACAGAGGAAGACCGCACTGCAGTTCCTTCTCTAAATCCTCGCACAAACGAAAAAATGGCTGACATCGAAATAAGTGTCCAAGGAATAGAAAAGCAACTGGAATCACTCAACAGAGGAAAGTCCACTGGACCTGACTGGTTACCAATTCGATTCTACACAGAGTACGCGAAAGAACTTGCCCCCCTTCTAACAGCCGTGTACCGCAAGTCTCTAGAGGAACAGAAGATTCCAAATGATTGGAAAAGAGCACAGGTAGTCCCAGTCTTCAAGAAGGGTCGTCGAGCAGATGCGCAAAACTATAGACCTATATCTCTGACGTCGATCTGTTGTAGAATTTTAGAACATGTTTTTTGCTCAAGTATCATGTCGTTTTTGGAAACCCAGAATCTACTATGTAGGAATCAACATGGATTCCGGAAACAGCGATCGTGTGAGACCCAACTCGCTTTATTTGTTCATGAGACCCAGAAAATATTAGATACAGGCTCACAGGTAGATGCTATTTTCCTTGACTTCCGGAAGGCGTTCGATACAGTTCCGCACTGTCGCCTGATAAACAAAGTAAGAGCCTACGGAATATCATACCAGCTGTGTGGCTGGATTGAAGAGTTTTTAGCAAACAGAACACAGCATGTTGTTATCAATGGAGAGACGTCTACAGACGTTAAAGTAACCTCTGGCGTGCCACAGGGTAGTGTTATGGGACCATTGCTTTTCACAATATATATAAATGACCTAGTAGATAGTGTCGGAAGTTCCATGCGGCTTTTCGCGGATGACGCTGTAATATACAGAGAAGTTGCAGCATTAGAGAATTGTAGCGAAATGCTGGAAGATCTGCAGCGGATAGGCACTTGATGCAGGGAGTGGCAACTGACCCTTAACATAGACAAATGTAATGTATTGCGAATACATAGAAAGAGGGATCCTTTATTGTATAATTATATGATAGCAGAACAAACACTGGTAGCAGTTACCTCTGTAAAATATCTGGGAGTATGCGTGCGGAACGATTTGAAGTGGAATGATCATATAAAATTAATTGTTGGTAAGGCGGGTTCCAGGTTGAGATTCATTGGGAGAGTCCTTAGAAAATGTAGTCCATCAACAAAGGAGGTGGCTTACAAAACACTCGTTCGACCTATACTTGAGTATTGCTCATCAGTGTGGGATCCGTACCAGATCGGGTTGACGGAGGAGATAGAGAAGATCCAAAGAAGAGCGGCGCGTTTCGTAACAGGGTTATTTGGTAACCGTGATAGCGTTACGGAGATGTTTAACAAACTCAAGTTTCAGACTCTGCAAGAGAGGCGCTCTGCATCGCGGTGTAGCTTGCTCGCCAGGTTTCGAGAGGGTGCGTTTCTGGATGAGGTATCGAATATTTTGCTTCCCCCTACTTATACCTCCCGAGGAGATCACGAATGTAAAATTAGGGAGATTAGAGCGCGCACGGAGGCTTTCAGACAGTCGTTCTTCCCGCGAACCATACGCGACTGGAACAGGAAAGGGAAGTAATGACAGTGGCACGTAAAGTGCCCTCCGCCACACACCGTTGGGTGGCTTGCGGAGTATAAATGTAGATGTAGATGTAGAATAATACTCACTATTATTCTCGTGTTAGAAACATGCATAAAACACAGTTTATACAATTGCACATCAGCACTGTTTATATAATTTTTGACCAAAATTTTGTCACTTCCAGGTGGCTCAAATAGTCGATAGTGAAGCAAATGTTGAACAGTCTGTTCTTCCCCACAGTCACATTGGGGTTTGTGTCCTTCAATGAATTTACATTTTTCTAGGTTACCTGTGATTGCCCACTCCTGACCTCAGCCTATTCAAGGAGTTCCATATTTGTCAATTCTCATCATGACCAGGGGGTAAATATTTTGCACATCTTTTCCAACCAGCAGGGTGTGATATCTCAGCTCTCCATAGTTGCAGCCTGGCTTCTCCATCAGTGGTTGTTCGTTTCTCTGATGTTATGCGGAAACTTTTCCTTAACTTTGGTCGTTGAGGGTAGGGTTCTTGTCCATGCATGGGATGCACTTTTTCCTTCTCCAGTTTCGTTCTTTCCCTGTTTGTTGCTATTTCTCTTCGAACAGGAGGTGGTATAATTCCCACAAGGCGGTAGAGTCATTCGACTGGAGTTGACTTCACGCAGTCTAGTCCGCATACGACGGCAAACGCTACATGAGCAACGGCATTGCCACTGTCAAATTCCGACACGTGTTGATAGACGTTTCTCCCTCGTACTCGAACAACGGCACCATCGTCTCACCAAAAAATGATCAATGTTGATCATCTTCAGGTCTGCTCGTGCGTAGTTGCTAAGCAACCTGTCGTATCAATAAGGAACTACCAAAGGTCACGACTGGGTACTTAGATAAATTGGTCAACTTTGATCGAAACTAGTCACATCATCTACACCTATAGTACGCAACTCACCTGAAGATGTGCGGCGTAGGGTACGTTGTATACCACTCTCACTTACTCCCTTTCCTTTTCGAACCACGAATAGTCCGTGTGAACTCAAATCTTTTTAAATTTATCTTAATGGTCTTTTCGAGATGTATGTACGTAGGAGGAAGAAATATATTCGAATAGTATTGGAGGAACCCACACTCTCGTAGCTTTAACGGTAAAACACACCGTGATGTAGAACGCCCCTTCTTAGCTTTCGCTCCCGGAATTGGATGAGCATCTCCGTGACGTTATCAGATTAACCTATGACGAAACGCGCAAACGCGCTGCTCTCTGGGTCTTCTCTGTTTCCTTTGTAAATGGTTCAAATGGCTCTGAGCACTATGGGACTTAACATCAATGGTCATCAGTCCCCTAGAACTTAGAACTACTTAAACCTAACTAACCTAAGCACAGCACTCAACACCCAGTCATCACGAGGCAGAGAAAAACCCTGACCCGCCGGGAATCGAACCCGGGAACCCGGGCGTGGGAAGTGAGAACGCTACCGCACGACCACGAGCTGCGGTCTTGTAAATGGTAGCTAGTACGAATCTGCCACTGACGAACAATATTTAGAAAGACGTTTTTGTAAACTACCTACTTCGTGGGTGGACTACGCTTCCGGAACGTTCTTCTAATTAATGTGTGCGACATCTGCCTAACACGCGATTCGTTTTTTATCGTCTCTCCACCTTAAATCGCTCCGTACACACTGTTCCAGGTTTTTAATGCATGTGACTGGCTCCAGTGATTGTTCACTAATCGTGTAATGATAAACAATTCGTCTCGCAGCCTGTTCACTCGCAATTTCTAATACAAAATGAAATGTTCTGAGTGACTGACTGTCTGACTGGCTGACTCACCATCGCCAAGCTAAGGATAGAAACTTGAAATCTGGAGAGGATGTCATCTTATACAACAGCCGTCGTATAAGAGAGGATGGTTTCTTGAAAGTGTATCGATAATACGGCAAGCTAGAACCACGCAAATTCGTATTTTGTTCCTTGGTCAGAAATAAATAATCAGGTGTTTCAGCATTTTTCGAAATTTAACCCCAACGGTTGTGAAATAGTGGGCGAATTTTTTTTTCGAATATAAATCACTTGATGTCTTGCTTGGGTATATAGAGATGCGTTTTATAGTAGTTTTGGAAATTTAGCCCTTAAGTGTGTGAAACATGGGATGACATGTTTTATGAAATTATTTCACTGTGAAAGCACTTTTAAAACTAAATCTAAAACATTTCAGTTTGGTTTCTTGATTAGAAATAAAAAATTATGTGCTAGTAATTGAACGGGTAGCTCGAGTAACAAATGATAAAATAGTGAATCGGACGGGGAGGAAGAGAAATTTGTGGCACAAGTTGACTACGCAGAAGGGACAGGTTGATAGGACGCATCCTGAGGCACCAACGAATTCTTAATTTAGTAATGGAAGGAAGTGTAGGGGTTCAAATGTAGAGATCGGTAAGCAGGTTCCAAAGTATTGGCTGTGGTACTTGCGCAGAGAGGAAGAGGCTTGCATAGAATGGTCTAGCATGGAGCGTGGAGTGTTGTATCAAACCAACCTTCGGACTAACGACGACAACAACAATGACAACACCGTAATCACCGACAAGCCTCACGGAACTTCCGGCGTTATCCACTAGCTCATTTGAATAAATTGTGAAATGTAATTGATCCTTAGCAGTCCCTAGGTGACGGCCCGAAGCTTTACGTCTAAGGATTTCTTTTCGTTGAGATTGGCACGCTGTGTCCTGTTTACTAGGAACTCTCTAATCAAATCACACACCTGATATTGTACAACCTCGTTTTCTGTTTATTTATTTATTTATCTTTTTCAAGACATGAACCTGTGTTCAGTGTATGCTGCCTTTAGCATCTGAAGATCATCATTGTATGGCCGAAACCGGTTATGACTGTGTCATAAACATGTGATTGTGTGTATAAATAAACAAAAAAATTTTTATAAAAGAATCAGTCATGTACTCCATAGACAAAATGTCGTTTTTTCCAAGATTCTGAAATTCAAGGAACGAGGCACCGACCTGGCCGCCGGTATCTGCTGCTCCTTGGCCTCACGCACGAACAGAGCGACTCTATCTCTGTCTGCGGAAACTACACTCCTGGAAATGGAAAAAAGAACACATTGACACCGGTGTGTCAGACCCACCATACTTGCTCCGGACAGTGCGAGAGGGCTGTACAAGCAATGATCACACGCACGGCACAGCGGACACACAGGAACCGCGGTGTTGGCCGTCGAATGGCGCTAGCTGCGCAGCATTTGTGCACCACCGCCGTCAGTGTCAGCCAGTTTGCCGTGGCATACGGAGCTCCATTGCAGTCTTTAACACTGGTAGCATGCCGCGACAGCGTGGACGTGAACCGTATGTGCAGTTGACGGACTTTGAGCGGGGGCGTATAGAGGGCATGCTGGAGGCCGGGTGGACGTACCGCCGAATTGCTCAACACGTGAGGTCTCCACAGTACATCGATGTTGTCGCCAGTGGTCGGCGGAACGTGCATGTTCCCGTCGACCTGGGACCGGACCGCAGCGACGCACGGATGCACGCCAAGACCGTAGGATCCTACGCAGTGCCGTAGGGGACCGCACCGCCACTTCCCAGCAAATTAGGGACACTGTTGCTCCTGGGGTATCGGCGAGGACCATTCGCAACCGTCTCCATGAAGCTGGGCTACGGTCCCGCACACCGTTAGGCCGTCTTCCGCTCACGCCCCAACATCGTGCAGCCCGCCTCCAGTGGTGTCGCGACAGGCGTGAATGGAGGGACGAATGGAGACGTGTCGTCTTCAGCGATGAGAGTCGCTTCTGCCTTGGTGCCAATGATGGTCGTATGCGTGTTTGGCGCCGTGCAGGTGAGCGCCACAATCAGGACTGCATACGACCGAGGCACACAGGGCCAACACCCGGCATCATGGTGTGGGGAGCGATCTCCTACACTGGCCGTACACCACTGGTGATCGTCGAGGGGACACTAAATAGTGCACGGTACATCCAAACCGTCATCGAACCCATCGTTCTACCATTCCTAGACCGGCAAGGGAACTTGCTGTTCCAACAGGACAATGCACGTCCGCATGTATCCCGTGCCACCCAACGTGCTCTAGAAGGTGTAAGTCAACTACCCTGGCCAGCAAGATCTCCGGATCTGTCCCCCATTGAGCATGTTTGGGACTGGATGAAGCGTCGTCTCACGCGGTCTGCACGTCCAGCACGAACGCTGGTCCAACTGAGGCGCCAGGTGGAAATGGCATGGCAAGCCGTTCCACAGGACTACATCCAGCATCTCTACGATCGTCTCCATGGGAGAATAGCAGCCTGCATTGCTGCGAAAGGTGGATATACACTGTACTAGTGCCGACATTGTGCATGCTCTGTTGCCTGTGTCTATGTGCCTGTGGTTCTGTCAGTGTGATCTTGTGATGTATCTGACCCCAGGAATGTGTCAATAAAGTTTCCCCTTCCTGGGACAATGAATTCACGGTGTTCTTATTTCAATTTCCAGGAGTGTATGTTGATTCCTTCATAAGAGGTTTTCGGTGTTCAGAGACTTACTCCAACGTTCTAAAACGCACTCACCGTCAGCGACATAAACCTATAGTGCCGTGCGTCCTTTCATAAACACTCCTCGAAAACGGGAAGGACCTGCGCATTTACACAATCACTGGCAACGACGCGCTCCTCCTCTGACCTACGGCACGCTGCTGCTACGAAAGGAGCAAGCATACCCTATGTAGAACAGGATAGGTACTGCATCGCGTAGTAAATCAGAAGTAAATTACGCAGGAATTGATATACAGAGTGTCTGATGAAACGTGGCCCTGCTAATAACCTGCACATAAAAATAAAACGTAAGCTCCAATGGACAGTATCAGCACAAAAATGCATTTTAATTTTAAAAAAATACTTAGCACCAACAGAATATCAGCCAATATCTGTGGCTTCGATTCAAAAGGAGCAAGGATCGAAAAGAATAACTTCACTGAGAAATACACTATGTGATCAAAAGTATCCGGACACTCCTAAAAACATACGTTTTATATATTAGGTGCATGGTGCTGCCACCTATTGCCAGGTACTCCATATCAGCGACCTAAGTAGTCTTTAGACATCGTGAGAGAGCAGAATGGGGCGCTCTGCGGAACTCACGGACTTCGAATGTGGTCAGGTGATTGGCTGTCACTTGTGTCATACATCTGCACGCGAGATTTACACTCTCCTAAACAACCCTAGGTGCACTGGTTCCGATGTGACAGTGAGGTGGAAACTGGAAGGGACACGTACAGCACAAAAGCGTACTGGCCTTCCTCATCTGTTGACTGACAGAGACTGCCGACAGTTGAAGATGGTCTTAATGTGTAATATGCAGACATCTGTCTCGACCATCACAGAGGAGTTCCAAACTGCATCAGGATCCACTGCAAGTACTATGATAGTTAGGCGGGAGGTGAGAAAACTTGGATTTCATGGTCGAGCGGCTGCTCATAAGCCACACATCACTCCGGAAAATGCCAAACGACGCCTCGTTTGGTGTAAAGAGCGCAAACATTGGACGACTGAACAATGCAGAAACGTTGTGTGGAGTGACGAATCACGGTACATAACGTGGCGATCCGATCGTGGGGTGCTGGTATGGCAAATGACAGCTCTGTATCGATGTGTTTGCCACGGCTGAGAGAAAGAGAGAGAGAGAGGGAGAGAGACGGGGATAGAGAGAGAGAGAGTTTCTTCACGTATGCCTCCCATTCGTCATTATACACAATGTGATCAAAAGTATCCGGACACCCCCAAAAACATACGTTTTTCATTTTAGGTGCATTGTGCTGCCACCTATGCCAGGCTATATCAGGGACCTGAGCAGTCATTAGACATCGTGACAGAGCGGAATGGGGCGCTCCGCGGAGCTCACGGACCTCGAACGTGGTCAGGTGATTGGGTGTCACTTGTGTCATATGCCTGTACGCGAAATTTCCACACTCTTAAACATCCCTAGGTTCACTGTTTCCGATATGATGGTGATATGATGGTGATGTGAAAACGTGAAAGGACACATACAGAACAAAAGCGTACAGGCCGACGACACCTGTTGACTGACAGAGATCGCCAACAATTGAAGAGGATCGTAACGTGTAACAGGCAGTCATTTATCCAGACCCTCACACAGGAATTCCAAACTGCATCATTATTCACTGCAAGTACTATGACAGGTGGGAGGTGAGAAAACTTGGATTTCATGGTCGAGCGGCTGCTCATAAGCCACATATCACGCCGGTAAATACCAAACGACGCCTCACTTGGTGTAAGAAACTTAAATATTGGACGACTGAACAGTGGAAAAACGTAGTGTGGAGTGACGAATCACGGTACACAATGTGTCGATCCGATGGCCGGGTGTGGATATGGCGAATGCTCGGTGAACGTCATCTGCCAGAGTGTGTAGCTCCAACAGTAAAATTCTGAGGCGGTGGTCGAGTTTTTCATGCAGTGGGCTTCCATCCCTTGTTGTTTTGCGTGGCACTATCACAGCACAGGCCTACATTGATGTTTTAAACACCTTCTTGCTTCCCACTGTTGAAGAGAAATTCGGGGACGGTGACTGCATGTTTCAATACGATCGCGCACCTGTTCATAATGCACGACAATGACATCCCTGTAATGGAATGGCCTGCACACAGTCCTGATATGAATCCTATAGATAACCTTTGGGATGTTTTGGAACACCGACGTCGTGCCATGCCTCACCGACCGACATCGATACCTTTACTCAGTGCAACACTCCGTGAAGAATGGGCTGCAATTCCTGAAGAATCCTTCCACCACCTAGGAGAGTGGGCCAACACCTTACAGAATTCCAACATTACCGATAGAGAGCGCCTCCAACTTGTAAATGATTTTCAGCCAGGTGTCCGGATACTTTTGGTCACATAGTGTGCCGGCCGCGGTGGCCGTGCGGTTCTAGGCGCTTCAGTCCGGAACCGCGGGACTGCTACGGTCGCAGGTTCGAATCCTGCCTCGGGCATGGATGTGTGTGATGTCCTTAGGTTACTTAGGTTTAAGTAGTTCTAAGTTCTAGGGGACTGAGACCTAAGATGTTAAGTCCCATAGTGCTCAGAGCCATTTGAACCATTTCACATAGTGTATCACAAGAAACAAAGCTAAGTAAAAAATGGTTCAAATGGCTCTGAGCACTATGGGACTTAACATCTGAGGTCATCAGTCCCTTATAACTTAGAACTACTTAAACCTAACTAACCTAAGGACATCACACACATCCATGCCCGAGACAAGATTCGAACCTGCGACCGTAGTGGTCGCGCGGTTCCAGTCTGAAGCGCTCGGCCACCGCGGCCGGCAAAGTTAAGTAATGGAACTGATGGAGTCCACAGGAAACGGTGAAATTACAATCGTTGCTGAATAACGTTTAGCACCGTTTACTACACTCCATGCATGGTATCTACCTTGCATTTTCCTTGGCATTGCTCTCACGACGTGGTTAGACATTTCTGTTCAAGCCTCTCCCATGCTCCGGTGTACTTCCCGTGGTTAACAAGTACAGAGACACGGTACGTGTGGTGTACTGCCTGACACAGTCACGGCGATTAAGCATCTATGCGTAATGTTGCAAAGTGACATTAAGCAGGACGAGCACCTATGATCGGTTGTAGGGAAGGAGAACGAACAACTTGGGTTTGTTGGGAAAAATCTAAGAAAGTGAAGCTCGTCAATAAAGGGAATCGCGTGCAGAATACTCGTGAGATGCTACTACTCGTACGTTTGGCATTCACACCTGGGAGCGTTGAAGGAACCAATTCAGAGGCGTGCTCCTAGACTAGTTATCGGTAGATTCTGCCAACACGCGAGTGTTAATGGAGGTGATTCGTACTTTCGAGCGGGTGTCACTGGAGGGAAAAAAAGCGTTCCTTTTGCGAAACAGCATTCAGAAAGTTTAGAGATCCGACATTTGCGACAGACGGCACAACGATCCTGCTGCCTCACTCGTAATCTCACGTAATGATCGCGAACATTAAAAGAAATCAGGAGTCGTAAGTAAGTATACAGTAGTTCGTTTTTCTCTTCTCTACAGTTGGGCTTAGAACAGGAAAGTGGACGTCTGGTAGTGGTACAAGGTATCCTATGCCATGCATCGTATGGTGACTCGCTGATTATGTATGTAGATGTACATTTACATGTAGATGCAGACGTAGATGTAGATCCATTGCGTGTGAGGAGTCTTCCAGCGACAGTGGACAGAAACTCAAACGGGTACAGCAGGCCTTCAGGCCACGATACTTAAATTGCTTTGCTCTGTTTCCTGAGTAACAGTAGCCTTAAGTCTTCTGACTGGTTTGATGCAGCCTGCACCTAACATACGTAGTTATTTGTTGCATACATTGCAAGCTCTGTCTTCCGCTGTTGTTGTTAGTTGTTATGGTCTTCAGTCCTGAGACTGGTTTGATGCAGCTCTCCGTGCTACTCTATCCTGTGCAAGCTTCTTCATCTCCCAGTACCTACTGCAACCTACATCCTTCTGAATCTGCTTAGTGTATTCATCTCTTTGTCTCCCCCTACGATTTTTACCCTCCACGCTGCCCTCCAATACTAAATTGGTGATCCCTTGATGCCTCAGAACATGTCCTACCAACCGATCCCTTCTTCTGATCAAGTTGTGCCACAAACTTCTCTTCTCCCCAATCCTATTCAATACTTCCTCATTAGTTATGTGATCTACCCATCTAATCTTCAGCATTCTTCTGTAGCACCACATTTCGAAAGCTTCTATTCTCTTCTTATCCAAACTACTTACGTCCATGTTTCACTTCCATACATGCCTACACTCCATACAAATACTTTCAGAAATGACTTCCTGACACTTAAATCTATACTCGATGTTAACAAATTCCTCTTCTTGAGAAACGCTTTCCTTGCCATTGCCAGTCTACATTTTATATCCTCTCTACTTCGACCATCATCAGTTATTTTGCTCCCCAAATAGCAAAACTCCTTTACTACTTTAAGTGTCTCATTTCCTAATCTAATACCCTCAGCATCACCCGACTTAATTCGACTACATCCCATTATCCTCGTTTTGTTTTTGTTGATGTTCATCTTATATCCTCCCTTCAAGACAACATCCATTCCGTTCAACTGCTCTTCCAAGTCCTTTGCTGTCTCTGACAGAATTACAATGTCATCGGCGAACCTCAACGTTTTTATTTCTTCTCCATGGATTTTAATACCTACTCCGAATTTTTCTTTTGTTTCCTTTACTGCTTGCTCAATATACAGATTGAATAACATCGGGGAGAGGCTACAACCATGTCTTACTCCCTTCTTAACCATTGCTTCCCTTTCATGTCCCTTGACTCTTATAACTGCCATCTGGTTTCTGTACAAATTGTAAATAGCCTTTCGCTCCCTGTATTTTACCCCTGTCACCTTTAGAATTTGAAAGAGAGTATTCCAGTCAACATTGTCAAAAGCTTTCTGTAAGTCTACAAATGCTAGAAACGTAGGTTTGCCTTTACTTAATCTTTCTTCTAAGATAAGTCGTAAGGTCAATATTGCCTCACGTCTTCCAGTATTTCCACGGAATCCAAACTGATCTTCCCCGAGGTGGCTTCTACTAGTTTTTCCATTCGTCTGTAAAGAATTCGCGTTAGTATTTTGCAGCTGTGGCTTATTAAACTGATTGTTCGGTAATTTTCACATCTGTCAACACCTGCTTTCTTTGGGATTGGAATTATTATATTATTTTTGAAGTCTGGGGGTATTTCGCCTGTTTCATACATCTTGCTCACCAGATGGTAGAGTTTTGTCAGGACTGGCTCTCCCAAGGCCGTCAGTAGTTCCAATGGAATGTTGTCTACTCCGGGGGCCCTGTTTCGACTCATGTCTTTCAGTGCTCTGTCAAACTCTTCACGCAGTATCGTATCTCCCATTTCATCTAAATCTACATCCTCTTCCATTTCCATAATATTGTCCTCAAGTGCATCGCCCTTGTATAGACCCTCTATATACTCCTTCCACCTTTCTGCTTTCCCTTCTTTGCTTAGAACTGGGTTTCCATCTGGGCTCTTGATGTTCATACAAGTAGTTCTCTTATCTCCAAAGGTCTCTTTAATTTTCCTGTAGGCAGTATCTATCTTACCCCTAGTGAGATAAGCCTCTACATCCTTACATTTGTCCTCTAGCCATCCCTGCTTAGCCATTTTGCACTTCCAGTCCATCTCATTTTTGAGACGTTTGTATTCCTTTTTGCCTGCTTCATTTACTGCATTTTTATATTTTCTCCTTTCATCAATTAAATTCAATATTTCTTCTGTTACCCAAGGATTTCTACTAGCCCTCGTCTTTTTACCTAATTGATCCACTGCTGCCTTCACTACTTCATCCCTCAAAGCTACCCATTCTTCTTCTACTGTATTTCTTTCCCCCATTCCTGTCAATTGTTCCCTTATGCTCTCCCTGAAACTCTGTACAACCTCTGGTTCTTTCAGTTTATCCAGGTCCCATCTCCTTAAATTCCCACTTTTTTGCAGTTTCTTCAGTTTTAATCTACAGGTCATAACCAATAGATTGTGGTCAGAGTCCACATCTGCCCCTGGAAATGTCTTACAATTTAAAACCTGTTTCCTAAATCTCTGTCTTACAATTATATAATCTATCTGATACCTTTTAGTATCTCCAGGGTTCTTCCGCTACCGTTTGTATAAATATATGTCCAAGCTAGCTCAGATCGCTGTTGTATGTAATTCCACTACGGATTACGCCTAGCTTCGTTTGTCGTCAGTCTCTGGGATTAGTAAGCAGACTGGAAAGAAGTTCGATGGCATTGTAAGCCGTCACAATAAACTGTATAACTTTTCGACGTCACTGTCAAGACTCAGAACAAAAGTGAGTTAAGTTAATCCTACAGTCCGGCCTCTAATACTTAGTGTCAATATTTAATAGTTTACTCCAGTTTTTTTATTTGATTCTTTACCTTACGGAAGTTAAGAAGAAAATTAAAAAAAGGAAATGAGTTAAGTAAATTGTGCGGACTGGCCCCTAGTATTTCGTACCAATACTTCATCTTTCAGAGCTAGAATCGCAGCGGAGCAACACAAGATTAGTATTTCTCTTTATAAAAAACGGAAGTAGTGAAATACCCTCAAACTTTAAGAAGAATATAATAATTCCAATCCCAAAGAAAGCAGGTGTTGACAGATGTGAAAATTACCGAACTATCAGTTTAATAACCACAGCTGCAAAATACTAACACGAATTCTTTACAGACGAATGGAAAAACTGGTAGAAGCCGACCTTGGGGAAGATCAGTTTGTATTCCGTAGAAACACTGGAACACGTGAGGCAATACTGACCTTACGACTTATCTTAGAAGAAAGATTAAGGAAAGGCAAACCTACGTTTCTAGCATTTGTAGACTTACAGAAAGCTTTTGACAATGTTGACTGGAATACTCTCTTTCAAATTCTAAAGGTGGTAGGGGTAAAATACAGGGAGCGAAAGGCTATTTACAATTTGTACAGAAACCAGATGGCAGTTATAAGAGTCGAGGGACATGAAAGGGAAGCAGCAGTTGGGAAGGCAGTAAGACAGGGTTGTAGCCTCCCCGATGTTATTCAATCTGTATATTGAGCAAACAGTAAAGGAAACAAAAGAAAAATTCGGAGTAGGTATTAAAATCCATGGAGAAGAAATAAAAACTTTGAGGTTCGCCGATGACATTGTAATTCTGTCAGAGACAGCAAAGGACTTGGAAGAGCAGTTGAACGGAATGGATGGTGTCTTGAAGGGAGGATATAAGATGAACATCAACAAAAGCAAAACGAGAATAATGGAATGTAGTCGAATTAAGTCGGGTGATGTTGAGGGTATTAGATTAGGAAATGAGACACTTAAAGCAGTAAAGGACTTTTGCTATTTGGGGAGCAAAATAACTGATGATGGTCGAAGTAGAGAGGATATAAAATGTAGACTGGCAATGGCAAGGAAAGCGTTTCTGAAGAAGAGAAATTTGTTAACATCGAGTATAGATTTAAGTGTCAGGAAGTCATTTCTGAAAGTATTTGTATGGAGTGTAGCCATGTATGGAAGTGAAACATGGACGGTAAATAGTTTGGACAAGAAGATAATAGAAGCTTTCGAAATGTGGTGCTACAGAAGAATGCTGAAGATTAGATGGGTAGATCACATAACTAATGAGGAAGTATTGAATAGGATTGGGGAGAAGAGAAGTTTGTGGCACAACTTGACCACAAGAAGGGATCGGTTGGTAGGACATGTTCTGAGGCATCAAGGGATCACCAATTTAGTATTGGAGGGCAGCGTAGAGAGTAAAAATCGTAGGGGGAGACCAAGAGATGAATACACTAAGCAGATTCAGAAGGATGTAGGTTGCAGTAGGTACTGGGAGATGAAGAAGCTTGCACAGGATAGAGTAGCACGGAGAGCTGCATCAAACCAGTCTCAGGACTGAAGACCACGACAACAACAACAACAACAACAACAAAAAACGGAGGAGCTATTAGCAAAGGTAAGAGTCGGTTTACTTGTCAAACAACAGGGCTACCACGAGATGATACAGAAATTAGTCAGCGCGGTGTGCTCGTGCATCTCCGAAAAGTTGACTGTGGGCTAGACAAGAGAACGGAGGACCCAGTCCCGATACTGCACAGTCCTAAAATTACCTCCAGTAGTGATGACAGGCCTATACATTACCCTTCTTAGGTGATGGAAAGCCCTCACATTTCCCTCGATAGTGATGATAGACCATCAGATTATCCTCGACAACAGGAGTCCGACATCCACACATTGTGCCGCCACATTATTTGACTGACACAACTCCATACAGAAGCTTCGGTACCACTTGTCTGTTTCGTACACTGATACCTTAGCATCACCACATTCTTCTAAGACGATCATCAAACCTCAGACGCGTCCTGCACTCTCCTGAACCGTGACGAAATGTCACGGTTGCTTCTCTGCGTTTCCTCCTTGTCTGTAGCGCGCTGCTTTTGAAATTCCCACTTCGCGCTCTGTTGTTTCCTTGCCCTAGCCAGAGGGCGTTGTGGCATTGCTGCGGCCGGCCGCCTGCCGGGTTTCCGAGAGAGCATCGGTCTGGAGGAGGGACTCCAATTGTGGACGTCTGGGAGCGTACAGGACGACACGCCGTTTTTGTTGATGTTTGGCGTGACTCGAGTCAGGTGTGATGCATCCATAAGGGGCTCCGAAAAGGCTCAAAATCATGAAAAGTTCAATTTTTACTTTTTTGCGTTTTCTGAATCTGCAGACTATTACCTTTTAATAGATATATAATTTATTCAATTCCGAAGACTACAACTATTTTTAAATTTTTTTTGAAATGTGTTCTACATGGGCGTGACCCACTGTGGCGCTGTTAAACTGCTGTCAAATGGTGTTATTATTAACGTCCGTGTTCATCAGGTACATTTTAGTGATGTGAGATAAAGTATGTGTTGTGGCTAACCTGTGATGGTTCAATATATATCGCTGGTGTGATTGTCGATTGTTTCATGTTTATTTACTCTGACGTTATCTCGAAAATATTCGTAATTAATTCTATTTCTTGAGTCTCTGTTTTGTTGAAGTATAATAATGAGTAAAAGTAAAGTTATTAGAAATCCTCTGAAGGCTTTTAAGAAAAGGAGAAATGTTGGAAAGCCAAATATGGGAATTAAGATAGGTTCTAACATGGTACGAGCGATGCTTGCTTTAGACAAGGAACGCCTTCGGGCTGCAGACAGGGCTGTAAAGAGTCTAGAAATACAAGCAAGAGTAAACAGGAGGAGGAACAAGAGGAAGCTGGAGGAGCAGTTTGCAGAGGATGAAGATAATCCATCCTATGGACCTGGAATGCACTAAAAAGTTTATCCAATCTTTGTCGCTCAATTCCGAAACTTTTATTTTCTCATACTAATTACATGTTTTCTAAGGATCTTCCAAACATATTTGTTTCAAACTTTCAGTAAATGTTACACAGTACCTTCTGCATAATTTAACACAGCCTTTTTTCCAAAAAATTGTATATTTTTGTATATATAAATAAAAAATTGCAAAAAAATGTTGTGAATTTTCATTACAATTGGAAAAAAAATCATCTTTAATAATTGAACTAAAATTTTGTAAAATCCCTGTGTTAAGTTGTAGCCCATATTCCAATAAATAATCTGTAAAAAGTTCAACTTCCTACCTCAAATACTTTGTGAGGAAAGATGCAACTTATAAGCGTTATTTTAACATTGCAAGTATAGGGCGTTCCGGAGCCCCTTAAGGCGGTGTTAGCAGCTGATGTTACTGTCTTGGTCGCAGGTGGATCCAAAGGGATGAAGCCTGGTTGTCCCCCGGAACTCCTATCCTACGGATGTTGTCGGACGTAAAATAAGCCATTTTGACCATTATTTTACGTCATTTGCAAGTAACTGGGCATTCTGGCGTCTACAGTAATTCGGCGAAGATTATTTGTTTCGTAGGTGTGTAAATGACTGAACAAGGAGCAGTTTATTTAACGTTCACCTTATGCTCGTGTTCTGCGTGTGCCGTTTGCGATTGTAAACTGGACTCTCACCCTTTGTCTGCTAATTTTGAGCGCATCGTCAAATACTGGATCCAAGTAGTGGCTTTCAGTTAATTAGCTAGATTCTTCCTTTTCCTCGTCACGAGTGTCAAGTGGCAAAGTAGAATTGTAGACCCTAACTTGCTACCTCATTTGCGTGGCTTCAATAACAGAGCCTAACCTGTTAACTAATGAAGGCTTATGGTAAACTAAGGTATTTAAGAATGTTGTTTTAAAATATTATTTGAAATGTGTCAATGATTTATGTTGCGCTAGTTGATTCTGGGGTATGAACGGATGTGTTGGCATGTCGGCCGTCAGAAGCCGTGTATCTGTTATTTATTCCTTTATTCTAGTCAATCTACAAGCATGCTATTCTTAATTTGTTACTCTAGGTAGCCACTAAGTTTCCATTTTTGGGGTGTTTGAGTGGCTCCTTTGAGTATAGATCTGTCAATTTGCAATTTATTGTTTTTTGACCAGTATATATATATATATACAGGGTTATTACAAATGATTGAAGCGATTTCACAGCTCTACAATAACTTTATTATTTGAGATATTTTCAAAATGCTTTGCACACACATACAAAAACTCAAAAAGATTTTTTAGGCGTTCACAAATGTTCGATATGTGCCCCTTTAGTGATTCGGCAGACATCAAGCCGATAATCAAGTTCCTCCCACACTCGGCGCAGCATGTCCCCATCAATGAGTTCGAAAGCATCGTTGATGCGAGCTCGCAGTTCTGGCACGTTTCTTGGTAGAGGAGGTTTAAACACTGAATCTTTCACATAACCCCACAGAAAGAAATCGCATGGGGTTAAGTCGGGAGAGCGTAGAGGCCATGACATGAATTGCTGATCATGATCTCCACCACGACCGATCCATCGGTTTTCCAATCTCCTGTTTAAAAAATGCCGAACATCATGATGGAAGTGCGGTGGAGCACCATCCTGTTGAAAGATGAAGTCGGCGCTGTCGGTCTCCAGTAGTGGCATGAGCCAATTTTCCGCGGGCTACGCGTGAAACTTGCCCGCACGCGTTCAACCGTTTCTTCGCTCACTGCAGGCCGACCCGTTGATTTCCCGTTACAGAGGCATCCAGAAGCTTTAAACTGCGCATATCATCGCCGAATGGAGTTAGCAGTTGGTGGATCTTTGCTGAATTTCGTCCTGAAGTGTCGTTGCACTGTTATGACTGACTGATGTGAGTGCATTTCAAGCACGACATAGGTTTTCTCGGCTCCTGTCGCATTTTGTGTCACTGCGCTCTCGAGCGCTCTGACGGCAGAAACCTGAAGTGCGGCTTCAGCCGAACAAAACTTTATGAGTTTTTCTACGTATCTGGAGTGTGTCGTGACCATATGTCAATGAATGGAGCTACAGTGAATTTATGAAATCGCTTCAATCATTTGTAATAGCCCTATATATATATATATATATATATATATATATATATATATATATATATATATATATATATATATATATATATATGGGTGGAACTAAATTTTTTATTACTATTGAGCTCTATTTCATGTCATATTGTAAAGAAAGGAACTTATTGGAGGTAAACTGTCGCCGTAAGGTGTTGTGGACGGTGCACTTTCCTGTTATTGATTTTAATGTTCTAGTCAATGTGTAAACTTGCTAATTATTTTCTCTTTACATGGAGTGTTCGTGTCTTGATGTTATAAGTGACTTTTTTATAACTTGCTCTTTAACGCGCCTACTCGCGTATTTATATTTATGGGAGAAGTTAAAGTGTGTTTCCCTGTTGAACCTTAACTAAAGTGCAGAAAACTGAATCAGGTTTTTATTATTGCTCTAGTGCTATTATCTGCCAAGTGTAACACGCGACATTTTCTTGGTCTGTTATCAAGTGTTACAAGAAACGCAAATTGCAGTGAAGCGATGCGCTGTTTCAGTTGTTCCCGTTATTTCCTATCTCCGCATTGGTTAATCTAAGCTCATAATATTTAATTGTTTAAATATTGGAGGGAGTTGCGTGTGTCCCATCTACAATGAAGACACACTGATGTCATTCGTCTGGTTCCATTCTGTGTAGGTGTTCCCCATGTCCACATTCTTCGTGCAGCGCAACAATGACGATTTTGTGCTGTTATTCATAATAGGCGTCTGGTGACTATACTGATCATGTGGAGAGGGTTTTCTTCTGTATGGATCAGCACAGCCTCCGGACTTTAGGGAGGCAGAATAATTGCAACAGATCAAGCGAAATATTTAGAACTTTCCTGGGGCAAATGTTTTGTTGGATGCATTCAGAGATATCCCTGTCCATTTTCATCCTTTGTCGGATTACGTCGTTTCTCATCCTGTCCATTCTAGTACACCCTGAACTTATCTTAAATAATCCGTCACGACGCTAATTACCTTTTTTGCAAACGTCCCAGGCTTCTGATACATGCGAAGCATTTGGCTTTGTTGTTCTTCTTGTCTTCTTGGCCCACAGAACGGAGTTCACTGCCCTTTTCACATTTCGTTCTTTTTTAACCTCAGTAGTCATTTCCTTATTATTCGTCCCTTGTTTATTGACACCATACCCACAATTCTTAGTACACGTCCAAATTACACAATTTCTTCTGTTGCAACGACCATGTAACCACACTTCTTCGTGGTCATCTTGAGGTCAGCGTTATTGTTTATTCTTTCAGCTTTCTTGCATGTAGCTCAGATGATCTACATCTCAAGCTAGAACAAGCTGATCATGTGCAAAATACATACTAAATATCGTGCTGTTCTATTGTTAGTGCCATAAGCTAGTATTTTCTATACCGAGTCTGCAGGCATACGTCTAAATGCAGCTTAAAGAGGGTCGGTGACAGTATATATCCTTGTCAGAGATCCTTCTTCACCTCAAATTCTTCTGTCCAACTATTCGTAGTCTTTACTCTCGCTGCGTTATTTCAATATAATTTCATAACAGCCTTTATCATTCTCTTCTGCTCCAAGAGTCAACCAATGCAGCATGCGTCTCCAGCCGAAACTCTGTGGGTTTTTCCCATGTTGGACTCACTGTGAATGTGTTGTCTGCTACTGACCTTCCTGCACGGAATCCTGCTTGCTCCTCTTGGTGGTTGCACTTATTGCTTTCTCAATCAGACTTTTTCCTTCGAGTACAATCTTCCAATCAAAGGGATCACGATCTGTCCCCTAGAATTCTATGTGTCATTAGGGGACCCTTTGTTATGCACCGCTGTTACGTCCATTTCAAATGAACGTCCTCTCCAGCTCGTACTCCTTTAAACAGCTTCCTTAGCTTCTCCAAGTATTTCGTTGCTCCAGACTTTATTAAAAATTGGAACTTTTATATCTTAAGTCCATAACCCCTCTTGTTGCATCCCAATCACACATTTATGTGAAAATTCAACCCTATTTTCCTGGAATATATTTTGAAAATACTTCGTCTTTTGACCATAACTAATATGATTATGATAATCCTCTCTAAGTGTTCACATCTTTCTTCCTATGCCTTGTCTACTTTTTAACATTTCTCCTTTCACTTCTCTATTTCGAATGAAGTATCTGTATCTAATTTGATTGTCATTCACATTCAGGAACTACAAATAGGCTTCTCTTTTCCTTTTAATCATCACTGCTATTTCCCCATCCCACCACGCTGGTTTCTATTTCTTTTCACGTTCTGCAAGGGCTTCTTTTGCTGGTTCATCTATGGTCTTCTTTATATGCCATAGTCCTCTTCTATTGTCCTCTCTGCACGCTCCATTATTTTTATACTCGCTGTTGGTGTAATTAGCCTTCAGGTCCCATACACTACCAAATATTATAAAAGAATGCATGGAAACTGAAGTCCAACAACAATACTCTGCTTCGGCAGTATTTGCTATGGAATTGAGAGGACGAAATGGAAATACAGTAGAACTAAGAAACAGAATAAGAAGTTGGAATAAGACATGACTCCCACTAAGGTTTTAGTGTGATTTCCCCCTGTCATGACCAAATGACAGGGTCGACATCACCTGTGCTTCATGGCGGTAAATTAATAACAGAAATGAAAGGCAAGGTAGAAATAAGAGGAGGAATCCTATTTATATTCAAATTAATGGAATCCATAAGCATTACTTGCGGTAGAATTGGGCACCATACAGCCCTAAGCTCTCCATGTTCCTGCTCCTACATTTGAGGGGACGAAATGAAAGATGGAAAAAACCTCGTAGTTCATTCCAAGAAGGCAGCACACAGATCTGTTATAGTCCCCTTGGGACTGCAGCGGAATATACTTCTTAGGTAGCGGCCATCAGCTGGAGTTGTTCATTACAAGCGACCACTGCGAGGCAGTTCTTGCATTTTGTGCGTCCCGACATGGAATGAATACTCGAACAGCGGTCCTGTGGTGTGCGCGAATTAGGGGGCAAGTCTTCCCCAGCTGGCTACCCTCCTTGCCAGGAAGTGAGAATGAGCCGAACAATATAAGCTCGAAATGACCCTCTGAGGCATGTTGACCAACTGAATGCTACAAGCGAACTGACTCTTCACGACTGGAGACACAGAGCGCTCTGTTCTGAGCTGACCGGTTTACATTTACGTGTTTCACACAGGCAGCTGTTGGTATCGATCTCCTGTATTTCTAAAAAGGTTAAAAATAGGAAAACGCTATACAAGTCTTGTGGATGGTTCAGAACACTTTTTGAGCAGTTTTGCCTGATAGCTCTCCACGTCTTGTAAAACTTTCTGTTGTATTGTATGTTAACCGGTGGCCTAGAAACGACGCAGAGGCTCCATCCCCTTTGCAGCCGCAGTGGTCCACAACCCCACGACGACTACCGACCGCAGTTCACTTCACCCCTCCGCCGCCCCACACCGAACCAGTCTTGCAGGGAGTCGTGTGAAGTTAGCACCCCTTTTTCGAGAGATACACATTTTTTTCACAGTTCTTGTTAGATGTGCCATAGTTCTAGAGTTCTTTGTACAAAATATCAATAGTTCTGCACAATGTAAACAAGAAAACAACAATACTCGAAATAATTTTCGTATCGAAAACTTTCTTTGGCAATTTCCGCAAAATGTAAATAAGTACAAGAGTTCTGAGCACAGTTCTGAACAGAGCTCCAAGAGTTATTTCGAAAATCCAAGTAACATTTTTTTGTGCAGCTCATAGTTTACGAGATAATTGCAATTTAAGGAGAAAATCTTTTCACTTACTGTGAAGTTGGCACCCTTTTTTTCAGAAATGTATACTTTTTTGAGAGTTCTTGATAGATACGGCATAGTTCTAGAGTTCTTTGTACAAAATTTCAATAGTTCTGCAGAATTTGGCGAGGAAAACAATATACGAAAAAATTTTCGTATCGAAAACATTCTTCGTCAATTTTCGCGAATTGTAAATAAGTACAACAGTTCTGAGCACAGTTCTGAACAGAACTCCAAGAGTTCTATCGAAAACCCAAGTAATATTTTTTTTTGTGCAGCTAATAGCTTACGAGATAATTGCAATTTAAGGAGAAAATCTTTTCACTTACTGTGAAGTTGGCACCATTTTTTTCAGAAATGTATTTTTTTTTTCACAGTTCTTGATAGATATGCCATAGTTCTAGAGTTCTTTGTACAAAATTTCAATAGTTCTGCAGAATTTGGCGAGGAAAACAATATTCGAAAAAATTTTCGTATCTAAAACATTCTTCGTCAATTTTCGCAAAAATTAAACTTGTACAACAGTTCTGAGCACAGTTCTGAACAGAACTCCAAGAGTTCTATCGAAAACCCAAGTAACATTTTTTTGTGCAGCTAATAGCTTACGAGATAATTGCAATTTAAGGAGAAAATCTTTTCACTTACTGTGAAGTTGGCACCCTTTTTTTCAGAAATGTATACTTTTTTCAGAGTTCTTGTTAGATATGCCATAGTTCTAGAGTTCTTTGTACAAAATTTCAATAGTTCTGCAGAATTTGGCGAGGAAAACAATATACGAAAAAATTTTCGTATCGAAAATATTCTTCGTCAATTTTTGTAAATTGTAAATAAGTACAACAGTTCTGAGCACAGTTCTGAACAGAACTCCAAGAGTTCTATCGAAAACCCAAGTAACATTTTTTTGTGCAGCTAATAGCTTACGAGATAATTGCAATTTAAGGAGAAAATCTTTTCACTTACTGTGAAGTTGGCACCCTTTTTTTCAGAAATGTATACTTTTTTCAGAGTTCTTGTTAGATATGCCATAGTTCTAGAGTTCTTTGTACAAAATTTCAATAGTTCTGCAGAATTTGGCGAGGAAAACAATATACGAAAAAATTTTCGTATCGAAAATATTCTTCGTCAATTTTTGTAAATTGTAAATAAGTACAACAGTTCTGAGCACAGTTCTGAACAGAACTCCAAGAGTTCTATCGAAAACCCAAGTAACATTTTTTTGTGCAGCTAATAGCTTACGAGATAATTGCAATTTAAGGAGAAAATCTTTTCACTTACTGTGAAGTTGGCACCCTTTTTTTCAGAAATGTATTTTTTTTCACAGTTCTTGACAGGTATGCCGTAGTTCCAGAGTTCGCTGTAAAAAACTTCAATAGTTCTCAGTATTTAGCGAAGAAATCAACAATATTCGAAAAGATTTTCGTATCGAAAACATTTTTTGTCAATTTTCGCAAAAATTAAACTTGTACAACAGTTCTGAGGACAGTTCTGAACAGAACCCCAAGAGCACTATCGAAAATCCTAATAACATTTTTCTATGGCGATAATCGTTTGTGATAAATTGATTTAATGTGGGACACACTTTCTCTACGGAAAAAATAAATATATTCGTACAACAGTTCTTATGACAGTTCTGGACACCATGTGAAGAGTTCTATCGAAATTCCTAGTAGAATTTTTTTTGTGCAGGTGATAGTTTAAGAGGTAATTGCAACTTAATTAAGAAAGCCATAAGAGCTCCTACTGTGAAGCTGGCGCCCTTTTTTTCAGAAATATATATTTTTTTCAGAGTTCTTGATAGATAAGTCATAGTTATAGAGTTCTCTGTACAAAATTACAATAGTTCTGCAGAATTTAGCGAAGAAAACAACATTGTATAGCATAGCTGATTCAGGAACCCTTTCCTTCTGATACACTTGTTACTGTTGCCACAATAAATCACTTGTGCATAGATTCCAACTGTACTGATCATTACAAAAATGTAACCATTGACCAGTGGCGGACCTTTCTTGCAGCGTTGTACAAAGCATTCGGCTTATCCGCTGTGAAAATACCACACTTAACGCTATTGTAAAATTTACGGTGGATGGCTTCCGTTTATCTACAATGTCAGCATATATCGAATTATCTTCATGCAAACGTGATGCCTGGATCACTCACTTCCCCTTTTTAGGTACGGAGGAAACTAGAGTTCAGTCTTGTGGAAGCCAAAAAAGGAAATGTGGGCAGCCCTTCTTTTACTGATAGCAAATTCTAGAGAAATCTCCACGCTTGTTTCTCTTCATCATGCCAACAAAAGAAAAATTCTCCCTTCATAGCTCTATTATCATTCCTGTACTAGTAAACGAGTTGTCCGCTTTCACATTTCGACCTGACTGATACATAAGTTTACACAGTCACAGAACAACATCAAAATGCTTATTGCTCAGTTGGTAAATCCTTCTGGTTGCAACACAGCGCACATTTCTAAATTGTACAGGTAAAATACTTAAGAATCCACCCTTAAGAATCCATACTCGTTTGTTTTGATTGATACATATTGGCGAAAACTGTACCTTCCACAGAATCCTTCCAGCTTCTTGTCTACTGTAACATTTTCTCCAAGGGTGTAAGATTTGTGGCAGTTGCGTACAAACACAGTAAATATTTCCCGAATAGCTGTTAGCTTGTCTAATTGTCTCCTTCCATCACGAATAGCGCGACTGTAAAATCTAAGGCACTCCAGAATAAATTTGAGACGTTTTATGTTCATTTGCGATGTGTAATTTTTCAATGCCATCACCATCAGTTCCACACAGATCTTCCAGGCTTTATGTGTTTCTTTTGTTAACAACAATTAAAAACAAGAGACTGATGAAGGCTTTCAACTCAATATCATCTATTGATTTTACCCCTCTCTCACGCTGAAATGAGGCTTTGATGCTCGCAAAATTCTGATTGGAATACAAAACTACAATAGACAAATATCGTTATCTATGAGGTAATTACAGCATCACAAATGCTGCTTTGGCTGCACCTATTGGTACAGGTAAATTTCGAATAATATTATGCTCTTCGAACAATATGCTTTGGATTTCTTCAACATTATCTAGTACTTCCCACTTAAAATAATAAAATTCCTATAAAATAACGCAACCAGGCGCAGTGTATTAATCTGATATTTGACGTTCAGACAGCGGACGCTGACGATTAAACAGTTCAAACAGAATTTAAGTGCAGTTTACATTCTGGATTAGCTTTGTACTACTTACTACGTTGATAAACAAATAAATTAATCGCTGAAATGAAATACGAAAGGGCACAGTGGATAAAAACGAGCAATCGGCTCATAACTCATCCAGAGAGCATTAGCGTCGGTACTGAATCATACAACAATGAAAGGCATACATGAAGTGTATATTTTTAGAATCAGGAAGAACCAGATGAATTTTATTACGTAAAAGAGTATTTGTTTTGAGCTCTCATGACATCCAGGACCTACTAACAGCTAAAAATATGCCCAGGACCCTCATGGATGAAAGTTATGTGGCAACATCACCAGACGCTAGGATACATAAAAACATGTGCTGTGTGTAACGAATAAATTTGAAATTGCTGTCGTTAATATTGTTGCAAACATTTGTTCTAGTTAGAAAGGAAGTGGGGAAGTTTGATGAGTTACACTACAGCGAGAGTTAAAAGTCTTTACAATGTATAGAAACGTAAGTATATTTACTGAATATATTGTACAAACGAACTAAGTAGTATGTTTAAATCCTAATTCAATACATGACTGATAGAGGTGTTATTATGTTGAGGGGATACAGTATTAAAGTTAATAAGAAGTTCGAAATTTGTAAATAAGAACCTTGTTTATTTGGTCCTCAGTAATCCGGATTTCCGGTTTATCCGGATTCATATTTTGTGTCCCTTGGTATTTTTCTCTTTTTTTCTAATAACACGAAGATGTGTAGTCGGTGAGGTACATAGGCTGCTTATCACTAGGCCGGTAATTTAGTCTAGTACTGCGTGATAAGGAACTCGGAGTATGTGAATGACATTTTTTCTCAAGTATTGTACATTAATATAACGGTGTATTGATGCCCATCAAGTAAGTTGCATAGTAACCACGCCAACAGCACTCCACCAAAGCTCATTGTACCTCTGGTGCGATTCTCGACAGGTATGACACCATCTGGTTAGTGGCGCGCGTGAATGTATCTGCTCTCTCAGCCATCTGTTTGTTTTGCACTGATGAGCCTTCTCTCCATGAATCATCTAAGCGTGCACATCCCACGCTTCCACCTACAGTTACTACAGTCAGTCTTAAGAAGGTGTACTGGCATCTGTATAGTGCTGAACATTTAGACTTTCTGTAATTAGTAGAATATACATCCGGGTTTTCGATTTTCGGTTTTCCAAAATAAAAGTGAGAATTTACGATCATCCTCATAGCTGTACTTCCAGCAGTACTTCATCTCCTGCGTTCCCAATTTCGTAGAAGTTGTCCTACGAAAATTGCAGAAGAAGCACTCCTGGACGAAAGGATATTGTGACGATATTCCTTCGTCATAGCCTGGGGTTAGAGACCCGGTCCGGCACACAGTTTTTATCTGCCAGTAAGTTTCACATCGGCGCACACCCACTGCAGATTGAACACACAATCTATTTCATAATCTACTGGCACCATAAAATGTTATGAGGGTTTTTAAAAGAACTCTTTCTGTGCTACCCAGAACTGTCAGCAGAAGGGTTGTGCCAAGTTATTATAATGTAGACCAAGTGGGTCTCTCGAAAATGCTATTATCTCATTAACTGTTATCCCCAGAAAAAATGTTATTACAGTTGTCGGTAGAACTCTTAGGGTCGTATTAAGAAATGCCATCAGACCTTTTGTACTAATTTATTACTTTTACATGACAAAAGTGAGTCCCACATTAATTATCTCATATGTCATCGTCACTAATAATGTTATTATAGTTTTTGGTAGAACTCTGTGGGTGATATTCAGAACTGTCATCAGAACTATTCTACGAATTTTGCTATAGTAGAGAAAGTGAGTATCAGATTAAAACAATTATTGTATAAATTATTATCGCCACAAAAATGTTCTTATCATTTTCAATGTAATTCTTCCGGTGTTATCCAGAGCTGCCAACAGAACTGTTATACAAATTTATTTTTTCCAAACTGACAAATAATTTTTTACCATACCAAAATTTTGCCGAGTTATTGTTTTCTTCCCGAAATTCTGCAGAACTATTCGTGTTTTGAGCAGGGAAATCTAGAACTATTGCATATATATCAAGAACTATGAAAAAATGTATATTTATCGTAAAAGGGGTTCAAACTTCACGGGAAATCCTCATAAGCATTCCTTAATAAAGGCAGTTACTACGTAAACAATTACCTGCACAGAATATGTTACTAGAATTTTCGATAGAACTCTTACAATGCTATCCAGAGCTGGCATCAGAACATACGAACAGACACAATTTTTTTTTTTTTGAGTAAGTGTGCCCCACAATTAATCAATTACCATACAAACTATTATAACCACAAAAAATTTTATTATGATTATCGATAGAAGTCTTGAGGTGTTAACCAGAAGTCCAGAACTGTTCATCAAAACTGTTGAACGAATTTACTTTTTCTGTGGAGAAAGTGGGTCTAACATCAAAGCAGTTACCGTATATAAACTATCATCACCACAAAAAGATATTATTAGGATTTTCAATAGAGCTCTTGGTGTTCTGTTCAGAACTGTTGTACGAATTTACTTTTTGCGAAAATCGACAAAGAATGCATTCGATACGAAAATTTTTTCGAGTATTGTTGTTTTTTTCGCTAAATTCTGCAGGACTATTCAAATTTTGTACAAATAACTCTAGAACTGTGACATTTCTATCAATAACTTTGATAAAATGAATATTTCTGAAGAAAAGGATTCCAACTTCACAGTAAGTGAAGAGGTTCCCTCCTTAAATTGCAATTATCTTGTAACGTGTTAGCTGCACAAAAAATTGTAATTAGGATATTCGATAGAACTATTGGTGTTCTGTTCAGAACTGCCCTGAGAACTGTTGTCCGAATTTACTTTTTGCGAAAATTGCGAATGTTTGCTATACGAAATTTTTTTCGAGTATTGTTGTTTTCTTCGTTAAATTCTGCATAACTATTCAAATTTTGTACAAAGAACTCTAGAACTATACCATATCTATCAAGAACTCTGAATAAAATATATATTTCTGAAAAAAAGGGTGCCAGCTTTACAGTAAGTGAAAAGATTTTCTCATTAAAATGCAATTATCTCGTAAAATATTAGCTGCAGTAAAAAATTTACTTGGATTTTCGAAAGAACTCTTGGAGCTCTGTTCAGAACTGTGCTAAGAACTCTTGTACTTATTTGCAGTTTGCGGAAATTGCCAAAGAATGTTTTCGATACGAAAATTTTTCGAGTATTGTTGTTTTCTTCGCTAAATTCTGAGAACTATTGAAATTTTGTACAGAGAACTCTATAACTATGACTTATCTATCAAGAACTCTGAAAAATAAAATATATTTCTGAAAAAAAGGGTGCCAGCTTCACAGTAGGAGCTCTTATGGAATTCTTAATTAAGTTGCAATTACCTCTTAAACTATTACCTGCAAAAAAATTCTACTACGATTTTCGATAGAACTCTTCACGTGGTGTCCAGAACTGTCATAAGAACTGTTGTACGAATATATTTATTTTTTCTGTAGACAAAGTGTGTCCCACATTAAATCAATTTATCTCATAAACTATTATCAACATAGAAAAATGTTGTTGGGATTTTCGATAGAGCTCTTAGGGTTCTGTTCAGAACTGTCCTCAGAACTGTTGTACAAGTTTAATTTTTGCGAAAATTGACAAAAAATATTTTCGATACGAACATTTTTTCGAATATTGTTGTTTTCTTCGCTAAATTCTGCAGAACTATTGAAATTTTGTACAAAGAACTCTAGAACTATGCCATATCTATCAAGAACTCTGAAAAAAATATATATTTCTGAAAAAAAGGGTGCCACTTCACAGTAAGTGAAAAGATTTTCTCATTAAAATGCAATTATCTCGTAAACTATTAGCTGCACAAAAAAGTGTTACTTGGAATTTCGAAAGAACTCTTGGAGCTCTGTTCAGAACTGTGCTAAGAACTCTTGTACTTATTTACATTTTGCGGAAATTGCCAAAGAATGTTTTCGATACGAATATTTTTACGAGTATTGTTGTTTTCGTCGCTAAATTCTGCAGAACTATTGAAATTTTGTACAAAGAACTCTAGAACTATGCTACATCTATCAAGAACTGTGAAAAAAATGTATATTTCTTGAAAAAGGGGTACTAACTTCACACGACTCTTGCAGGGTTATTGTGCGGTACTGCCCCCGGTGGAAACTCCCAGGGAGCGTGTTACACCAGTCGAGTGTAACCCCTATGTTTGCGTGGTAGAGTAATGGTGGTGTAAGCGTACGTGGAGAACTTCTTTGCGCAGCAATCGCCGACATAGTGTAGCTGAGGCGGGATGAAGGGAACCAGCCCTCATTCGCCGAGGCGGATGGAAAACCGCCGAAAAACCAATCACAGACTGGTCAGCTCACCGGAGCTCGACGCAAGTCCGCCGCGCAGATTCCTGCCGGGGACCAGGCGCTCCTTCCCAATCCGAAAAGCCGTGCATTAGACCGCATGGCTAACCGGGCGGGCCTTGTAAAACGTTGGTATAAGTTCAAATAAAGCCTGAAAAAGTTTCACCGTTAATGTTCTATCAGTTTCCATATACGGAATCCTGGGTAACACAATCTAACTTGTAAGACTTGGGTTGACACGCTGTAGAAACTTTGCTGTTGGAAGGGGGTGGTTTTCGGTACACCGTAGCTAACTGGGACAGATTGAATGTTACGTATACTAGCTGCCTCAACAAAAATCAGACGTATCACAATTCCTGCCTTGTCGGCTCTATTCGTGCAGGCAAATGTACTCGCCATCTACTACAGATATCACTTCTAGTTTACTAAAAAGTGATCTGTGGTGGCCCTGAACGTTACTTCAAGCATTGTATCAGCATCTGAATCAAGACAAATAGGTGCTTTGGTTTCAAAACAAACTTAACAGGAAAATGGAGTTCGGTGCCAAGATGCCACCTCGTGCCTTCATGAATGACGAAAACCACGGAAGGACAAAGGAAAATTCTCTAGTTCGCTAAATGTGCATACAAAAAGCTGAGAAAGTGAATGGTATACTGTACAGATACAGCAGCTGCACATGGGCAGTATTGATTATTAATACAACTGATGCACGAATCTCTTAATCACCCTATACCATCCACAATGAAACCTACAAAATGTTCCCCATTCCATTTACGAAAGGGATGGAGATATATGGTAAAACATTTCTACCCCCGATGGAAAAGTTATAACTTGGTATGTCCATTCAAGTAAGAACTGGGTTTCACACAGGACTGATGTGTTGTAGGCAACTATTGAACATTGGGCTAGAGATGTTGCTTTAAATAACATTATTCTAAACATAAGTTTGAAACACGGGAACCGTGAGCGGGTCACGAATGAATTGAACTATTAACCCGTGCTGGACCACCAAAACAACACCATGTTCTTCCAGAACGTGTAAAACTACGTCGGACCAGGGCCCAGCAGCGAGTGTCTAACTTCCTCGTTTCACAGAATTTCGATACAACACAGCTTGGTGGACAGATCTCTCATCATGTGATTACGTAGGCTTTCCCGGCTTTCATCCACCACACCAACGTAGTGGCGTCCTTAGGACTTTGGTTCGGAGAGCATATGCCATTTCCGACGCTGACAGCTTAACCCAAGAACTTGAGCATTTGATGACTGTTTTTAAGGAAAATGGATACACCGAGAAACAGATTCGTCGAGCTATGGAATTTGGACCATCTCCGGAGGCGTACGAAGAGGAACATAGGTCTGTGGCCTTTCTTCCTTATGCTCGAGGCTTATCGTTTAAGATTGGACGAATTTTAAGGAATTTTAACATTAAGAGTGTGTTCCGTCCACCTGCTATGATTAGGGCTCTTCTCGGCTCTGTGAAGGATGATTTGGGACTTAGGAAACCCGGAGTGTACAAAATCCCGTGTCAATGTGGGAAAGCTTACGTTGGCTGTTCTATTCGCACAGTGCATGACAGGTGTGTGGAACATCGCCGTCACACGAGGCTACAACAGCCGGAAAAATCGGCCTTAGCAGAACACTGCCTAAATGAGGGACACAAAATGAAATTTGAGGAAACTGTTGTGATTGCCAACATTTCCGGTTTTTGGAATAGTGTCTATAAAGAGGCGATTGAAATTAGGTTGGCTGATAATTTAATCAACAGAGACAATGGGTTTCCTCTTAGCAAAACGTGGAATCCCGTATTATCTCGCATCAAAAACTAAACGTTCTTCGGTGCGGCATGGATTGCGATATATCGCTGCTAGCAGTGTTTCACTAAGGGCGGCGCCACCTCCCTGTTTTGTAAGGCAGAAACCGTGATGGGCGGCGCATGCGCCGTGTCCTGAACGGTGGCTTATATAGGACGTCGAATTGCAATCTTGCGTCAGTTCTCAACGGGACTCATCAGCAGAAGCAGCATTTCCTGAAGATGGCGAACAGTTGGATCGCCGAAATATCGAGTCAAGTTGATTTTAGGATCCGGCAGCAAACCCGAAGAGACTTTCAAGATCTCTCATCAGCTTGCGACTGTCAACGTATCTGAGGTGACAGTCATATGACACGCCTTGCGGTGTAGAGGTCTCTGCCACTTGGCAACCTACAGAAATACTGAATGAAACGTGTTATCTATGAAGCACACTACGTAAATGATTTCTTCCGGGCAGATTAAAATTTTTTACTGACCTGAACTCGAAGCCTTTATCTTTTCCTTTCGTTGGCAAATGCTTCGTCATGTAATCTACGAAGGCATTACCCAGCACCGTCCCTCACAGCTCAACTTCCACTGGTACTTTTATCCTACCTTCCAAATTTCACATACGTTCTGATGCTTACCTTGTGGGTCTGACTGCTCTCTCGCAAACACTTTTATCTGCCAGAAATTTTCTGATCAGAGTACACTCGGCCGTAGAGCGAAAATTCGCTCGCGAATCACATCCCTAGGCTGCGTCTAAGCCACTTCTCCGCAATATCCAGTCTTACAAGAGTGAACTGTGAATTCTGAAACGTAGAAGACGAGGTACAGGTGAAAGCGAAGCTGTGGCAGCGGTTCGTGAGGTGTTCCTCGACAGCGGCAGCGTTCGGTTATAAAACTGTTGTTTATTTGCTGATATTGTTCAGTTGCTCGACTCGTGAACGTTTTCTATTAGTTTTCGTTATTGTTAACTCTTTTTCTCGCGTATAATCACTATTTCTGTAGTGTCAAGCAAAGTCTAACCACAATGGAAGTATGCGCATGGAAGCACATCGCCGAACTAGAATTTCAAAAAAAAGAACAACAAGCGGCCAATAGCTTTAGATATTCAGGATCAGGTACCTACCAATGTCAGACTTGGAAATTGGAAATTTGAGGTACGTTCCGATGGGACCAAATTGCTGAGGTCATCGGTCCATAGGCTTACACACTACGTAATCTAGCTTAAACTAACGCTATGGACAACACACACACCCATGCCCGAGGGAAGACTCGAACCTCCGACGGGGGGAACGGCGCGAACCGTTGCAACGCGCCCAGACCGCACGGCTACCCCGCGCGTCATCTGAGACTTACTAGAGACCAAGTAGAGAATATACCACTCAATACTAACGAGCCTACGATTTATTTAAAATTCGTTCTATCTTAGTTTACTGAACGTATTTTTCAGCAGTGTTCAGCAAACTTTGAAATCTTTGTAGACAAGTTTTCCGTCAGCGCAGTAGAAGAAAATCTGACGAATGTGAGATTGTTTAATGTCTCAATGGAAGTACCAAACGAAATAATGAACCGAAAGTTTGCAAACTTGTGATGACACTCGTGCTGAAAAGACTTATCGTCTGACTACTACCAGTTTCCCATTTCAATTGGTATGGGATGAGTGAAAATGGAAATAAAAAAGGCCAATGCCATCAGTAAGGGTCCCCATGAAAAACGGGTGATCCTAGGAGAATGATACATTACAGAAACATTCTTAATGACATACGTAAAAGAAATAACGAATAAATCACTGAAAGAAACGCATGTTAATTTTCACATGAGAGCGTAACGTTCGTTAATTGATCATCATGTTTACGTTCCAGATTATGAACGTCACTCAATCTGGGGGCTACTGCATCCACGGCAGCCTGTAACCGCACTGGAAATTGCGGGAAAATTGTTCGCAGCACTTGTAGAGCGGTGGACCACGTACCGTTCAGTTACCATGACATATCTCGTGCACTGTCTGAAGGTCACACACTGAGTCTGCATTCTCAGACCAGAAAACTATAGCATTTTCAACAATTTATGGTGCAATTGGCCGAATTCTGTTCCTCCACATCGGTGCGAATGAGGACACTGTTCAGTGTTCCTTAAAGCCTCGATACTCGCTGTAAGCAGAGGCGCTATTGCAGCCACCGACGACGCCAAATTCGAGGCATTACACTAGATACTACTAACAACGCAAGCTCTGCAGTACACGGTCCAAACATCTTTCTTATAAAGACGGGCTCCCGTACCCTCAAAAATTTTCCGTCGACACTGTCTCACGTAACAAAACAACTGTGCATATGGGACATCTTCCAGAGTGTTTCATATACAACCAAACCGACATTATTAAGTAGGACTGCCCGAAAAGAAAATTTCGTATGGCAATAAATGTTATGAAACATAAACCGCTCTTTTTCTATTTAATTGCCGGCGCTAACAGAGATTTAGATGAAAATTATACCGCCACCGATGGGGACAATGTGAGAGTTGTTACAGATCACTCCGATGCAGTCAGTAGTTTAGAACAACACAACGACGGAGGTAATACTTTATATGAATACCGACCGCTTTCAGGAGTAACGCTCATAGAGAAACGATCTGACGGCGATAAAAGGAAGCAGTCGCAGCAGCTATTGCTGAAGATCAGTCCAGCAAAGTAGTTGAAGTTAAAGGTGCACCCATGTTCAAACACGATATCATGAGCTACGTGACATTCCCGATGTAAGTACAAACGTCGGTTGACAAATTAGAAAAACCAATCCCACCACTTCCCACATGGAACTCAACCCATAGGAAAGGGGGCAGAATCGACAGCAGTCTATGAATTGCATAAGATTATCGGTCGACAGAAACAGTCACAGAGCAACAAGTTCAATTAGCAGAGCGGCTGAAATTGGAATTATCTCCTATTGACGATGTGGTACCACATACACATGAACAGTCTAAAATAAAATTGTCGGGAGGGTAGCACCGAACAAGCGCCGGAGGATGTAGTACAAAAGCACTCAATAAAATCAAATACTGAACGCGGCGAGAGAGAAGTGGAAAATAATGACATCAGAGTCCACAGGGTTCCCTCACACCGAGCAAACCATACCTACAGGATAGAGCAGGAAGGCGGAAAGAAGGCACTGAAGCCGAGATTCGTTGCAGCCACTGGAAGTAAGCGTAAATACAGCCAAAAGAGAGACTAAACTGACTTTTTTCACGAAATCTAGATATAAAACAAAGAGTGGAACCAATTTGTGAAATACCGACACAGTAAGGAAGTATGATGGCGCTATAAAACTATAAAATTTGTCCTTTAAACGTTATTACATTCTCATCATCTTAGAACTAATTTGCCTATGACAGTATTTGCACGAAGCTGATATAGTCACTACTCCAGAAAGTTGATATAGACTGTCTCGACTCACTTCCGTGTAGCTGTTAGTACAACTGCCTTACCTGTACTGGAGCTCATGCAGGTTTACCTATATGGATACACGTGTCATTTTTTTCTGTCTGTTTATATCCATTCATTCGCCTAAGCAGTGTACGGTAAAGCAGTATACGCTGTGTGCCTGCAGCAATCGAGCTTGTGGAGCTATGGAGAAAAGATAAAGAACATTAATTTTCTCATGCCTTTAAAAACTTCTATCTGATATTTCATCGATCTTGTGCTGTCTGTCTCTTACCGTTCGAGATACACAAAGAACGTGGATTTCCATTTAGTTCACTAATAATGTGAAATACATTAATTCTAACAGTACGAAGTCAACTTCATTTACTAGTCCCTTATTTTATCTGATCTATCTATCTCCGTTACCGGTATCTGTAATATTTCGGATAAGCAAGATATTTAAGGAGAGAAAGCTGGATGCCGTAACATTGGCTTCAAAAAAGAGGAGGAGGTAATTAACATCAAGGCTCGAAGGGCTGTAGTCTAATAATCCAGTATTATTATTCCAGATTTTTCGCGTATAAGAAGAATCACAAGGCTGGCTATCTGAGTGTGCGACACTGTCCGAAAATTAACTGACATGCAAACCTCGAGATGTCAGACACTCAGATCACACACACATGGAAAAAAGTTTTGCATCACTTCGGATCCGAGAGTTCCAGAACCTGTACAGAAAATTGGAATAGAGATCAACATAAACATCATTTCCGCCCTTTTTAATGCTCATGAAAACCACACCTTCAGAGAGGGTGGTCCAGATTGCTGTACAAACCGGTACCTCTAATTCTCAGTAGAACGCCCTCCTGCATTGAAGCATTCCTGTATTCGTCGTGGCATACTATCCACAAGATCATAAAGGCACTGTTGATCCAGACGTAACTACTCCTCAACGGCGATTCGGTGTGGATGCCTCACAGTGGTTGGTGGGTCACGTTGTCCATAAACAGCCCTTTTCAATATATCCCAGGCATGTTCGACAGGGGTCATGTCTGGAGAAAATTTTGGAGATATCGTTATCCTGAAGGAAGTCATTCACAAGATGTGCACAATTTCGGCATGAATTGTCGTCCTGGAAGACGAATGCGTCGCCAATATGCTGCCGATATGGTGGCACTATTAGTTGGAGGATGGCATTCACGTACCGTACAGCCGTTACGGCGCCTTCCTCGACAACCAGCGGCGTACATCGGCTCCACATAATGCCACCTCAAAACAGCACGGAACCTCCACCTTGGTGCTCTCGCTGGACAGTGTGTCTAAGGCGTTCAACCTGACTGGGTTTCCTCCAAACACGTCTCCGAAGATTGTCTCGTTGAAGGCATATGCGACACTCATCTGTGAAGAGAAAGTGATGCTAATCCTGAGCGGTTCATTCGGCATGTTATAAAGGCACATTTGCATGCCGAGCGTGAGTTTCCTCGGAAACGCGAAATATTAATTAAATAAATAATCAGTGACAAATAAATAAAGCCTATGGCACACAACTGCAGCGCTGTGTCGCTGATAAAACAAAAGCACAATTACGTTACTCTTATGTTTGATTAAGAAATGGGAGAGCTCTGGTAGAAGCGGTGCGAGAAGCACGTATTTTATTCTATTGTCTGGCACACCGCCATATTTCATGTTATAGAAGAATACTGCGAGTTGCAACCAGACTAGGCACTCGATTCTGTAAAGAATTTATATTTATAAAAGTAAGTAGGATTATGAACTGTAGGCTTATTCATTGAATATATCTGATTTAACTAACTGTGTAACTTTTTTATGTTTAGTAGACAATCACCTCTGTACGACGTATTGGCATGGCTGGCAAATTATTGAAATATTGAGATTTAGATTATGAGTCCGCACCTACCGCAGCAGTCTTTGGAAACGATTTATTTACGAAGTCCGATTATTTCAGTTTTATTTCACGGTCAACTACGAGTAACATTGCCTTTACGAGAAAGCCATTGTCAAGCGTCTGATATCGAATAATTAAACGTCCACGTTCCAGATAAGCAAATATTAATTACAATTACAATCACAATCACCATCAAACAGATAGAAAAATTAATATTTAAATAATATTTTTTTATTTTATTTATTTTATATTGGCGACCGTGACAGGACTTGTTATTTTGTCATTTGTAACATTGTTCTCTTTGTTTCATGTGAAAAATCAACTTTCTGGACCTGGACGTGAATGTATGAGAGATAACAAAAAAAAAAAAAAAATCCGAAGATATTTTCCAATTCTAAAATTTTGCGGGAAGACGCAATGAAACTTCCAGCAAAATAAGGTAAGACGCAGCATCTTTGCATTAGCAGGCTTGACGAGACGTATAATTCAGTGTATTAGCTTTTCAGTAGATTCTGTAGTGTTTCTTTCGTGCATAACAGTTTTCAGTGATAAATTTCATTCTCAGTACTTTTCCTTAAACAATAACGTATGCAACAATACCAATACACGAGTGTACAATATGGCCGACTTCTGTACGATACGTAGTAACATGGACAGCAGCCATTACCAATAATCTCAAATTCAGTTTATATTTTTAAATTAACAGACAGCCATTGTTGCTACGAGCGATTCATGCTCAACTGCATTTTATTTTAAAATCAGTGTCAAATATTTTCTTGAAACATATATCACGTGTGGCATGGTAATAACTAGAAATCAATACGCAAAAATGGAACAGCAAAGACGTACTATTCAGACGCAATCCGACTCGGACGAGAGACAAATGTTAGAAAACGACTTTACGACAGCAACCGGTAGTGACGATTTATCAAACATTGACGCAAGTGTTGACGGAAATATTGGCAATAGGCCGTCCACTACAAAAATTTCAAAGTCTCAGTCAGAGCCCATGTTGATGCATGACGTCACGTCTAATGACGCGACGGGGGCACAGACCTTGCAAACAGTAAACATTGCCGACATGTTACAAATGCTAATGAAACAAAACGCCGAAAACATGGCAACCTTACAGACACAAAATGACGCAATTAAATCTGACCTCATAGCACTCAAGACAGGTAATAACACTTTATGTAAACGTGTGGAACTTATAGAGGCCACACTGACCAAACAGATGACTGAACTCAGTACTAAATTTTCCCTGCTTAATACGAGACAAGAAAAGACTACAACTGACGTAGCACTTTTACAGACACAAGTAAAAAACCTTAATGTCACGTGTGAAGTTCTTACTGAACAAATTCAAACATATCCTTCAGTACATGACAACCTTGAAAAACGAATTACTGACGTACAGAATAAATTTGACAATGTTGAACAACACCTGACTGACATCTTACAATCTGATGCCACAGCTCATTTTCAAAATATTAATAAAGAATTTCATGATTGGGTAGTGAACAAAGACAAACATTTTGATAGATGCTTACGTGAAAATTTACCAACAATTGTGCACGACTCCGTAGCGCAATACATTACTAATAACAAACAGCTGATCAGTGACGCAGTACAATCCGTCACTGCACCCATGAGACAATTCACCGATCGACCACAGTCTGAATGTAACGAAAATATCAGTCAAAATGCACAGTTCAGGAACCAATATACATTCGAGTATGACACACACATACCGCACACGACAAACACACAAGAACAAAACACACCACGACTACAACACATACCACGATGTGCAAACACAAACACAAGCTATTATCATGGTAAACCACAGCAACATTATCGTAATTACTCGCCAGCTGAACATACCAGTAATTACAGTGGAATAAATCCATATCACAATACGAAGGAAGAAGAAAGCTTAATGAAACACAGGCAATTTTAGATTTTTATCCCAGAAAAACGAACCATTCATCCGGTGATTTTTCTTAAATCTTTTAGTAACGCATTTCCACGCACTTGGAGTGACCGAAAAAAGATTTCATATATTGTCGGTTACATCCAAGGCGATGCAGCTGTCTGGGCATACAGTCAAGCTGACGTATGTACCACGTACAGTGAGTTTGAGCGTGCTTTTCTGAACAAATTCTGGTCGCAATCCGTCCAGGAGCGACTCAGAAGACAAATTTTAGAACCTGAAACTTTTAACAGTAAAAATGGCAACTTACGCAGATATTTTGAAAAATACTTGAACATGGGACACTTTTTAGACGAACCAGTCGCAACGCGTGATATACTCCGTGCGTTGAAGGCCAAATTGCCTTTCAACATTAAAGAAAAACTCCTACATATCCCGGATGACGATTCAGATTATTTTTTAACAGCCTTAGATTCGGTTGACATGTTACTTGAAGATCAGCGCTTCGCGCGGCAAAACAGCAGCCACAATGTTTACACTAGTGGTATGCAAAACATGCAGGCTTGCCAACTCAATTCTGGCGCGCCCACAGTTGGATACGCGGTACAGCAAAAACAGCAAACTCACATGCCGTTTCAATACGAAAATCAAAATCAACACGCGTATTCCAATACAAACAATAGTTACAACAGTAATAACACTTCATGCGGCAATCCATACAAAAAGCACCGCGGTAATAACTACAACGGTAACAACGGATACAAAGGCAACAACAAAAACACAAACAGAAATAGAAATAATAATAACTACGAGCCAAGACAGTATCAAGGTTGGACTCGTAACGATCAGTACTTCCATTCAAACTCTGCTTTACCACAGCAGCCACCAGGACAAAATTGGAGCATACCTTACGACCGACAGGTAAGTTATAATGCGCAACAGCAACAACAACCGCAAAAGTTTGGAGATCATAATAGGCAATATCCGAATGTGAATATAATAGAAATGACACCTGATGCACAACCTCAATCTGTGTCAGTACCTAGTACAAATGCTAATCCGACAAACTAGAAACAGTCACTTCTATGCCCCAGGTCGTGGCTGAAGAATTCTTGCGGGGCGACTGCAATGTTAATCAGTTATTTGACACCACACTTGAACAACAGAATAATGATATGCCGAATAATTCTAAACAAAAATTACCTGTTTTATTTATAAGATACAACCACAATGAGAATATATCAGATGAACTTTTACAAGACAGTACACAATGTCGTTCAAACACAAATGAAATTGTTTTAGCATCTACTACTGGTGTAGTAGGTGGGATTCCAACTACTATTATCCTAGATACAGGTGCAGCTGTGAGCGTTTTGTCTTTTAATTTCTATAAAAAGATGTGTGAATTGGAACCTGTGGCTGAGTTTCCTGCCCAAAACTGTAAAATAACTACTGCACTAGGTAATAAGTCATGTAGGGTTACGAAGCAAGTTTTTGTAAACATTAAAATAGGTAATGGAACCGTACAATGGCCATTCCTGGTTGTACAAAACCTTGTGACAAATTGCATATTAGGAATAGATATTATGAGCGAGAAGGACTCTATTATAGACTTCTCCAAAGGTAAATGTATTTTAAATGATAAAGGCAGTGTAATTATTATTGATTTGGACAGGAGAACTCTAAAGCATGACAAACACTGTACAGGGTACAAGGTTCAGTTAGTACTTGACAATGACATTCAAGATATGGAAACACACTCATCTGACACAGAGCTAATGGACTTGAAAACATTGATTGATCATGAGATAAGTGAAGCTACAGCTCTCAGTGTACATGAACGTATAAAACCACAGGAAGTGTTATCCAAATATTTACAAGTTTTTACCAAACGATTAGGTGTTATCAACACGTATGTATACAAGATTGAAGTTAAGCCTCACAAGATATTCTACCACAAGACATATAACGTACCGTTATCTCAACGACCTGCTGTGTGGCAAGAATTAAAACAAATGTTAGACTGGAAGGTCATTGAACCATCCACCTCACCTTATTGTAGTCCTCTACTTGTTGTCAAAAAATTAAATGGAAGCATTAGGTTAGTGTTAGACGCACGAGCAATTAATGAAATAATTTTACCGGTTCACACAAAACCCGAAAATTTAGAAGAGCAATTACAGAAATTTCTTGATGCAAAATATTTTTCCACAATAGATCTCGCTAATTCGTTTTGGCAGGTGCGTATCACTCCTGATTCACGGAAATATACTGCATTTATGTTCGGGGGGCGAACCTATCAGTTTTGTCTTCTACCTTTCGGACTGAATGTCAGCTCTGGGGTATTCATTACAGCCCTGGATACCGTGCTTGGCGACGATTTAGTTGAGACAGTCACACACTATGTAGATGATATACTGATAGCTACACAGTCTTGGAAGGAACACGTTGACACACTTCAAAGAATTTTAGAAAAATACGCACACCGAGATCTTAGAGCATTTCATGCTGAATAATGTCAAAGTCATACCCATCAAAATATTGCTAAGCAACTCGAAAAACTCTGTTGTTACAACACAGATAATAAGTAGTGTAGAAATTTTCATTTCAGCGGTTCCAGAGTCGCAGTTGAAGACAGAAGAACTCTTCTTTCAGCACGCGCCTCCACCTGGAAGACGGAATATTAAAATAAAATTTATGGTTACGTAGCAGTGAATGATATATTAATTTTTCACGGAACATTTGTTATTGTAGGTACCACTGACTTGGTATGACACCTGACGAACCGACAGACGTCATCTGTGAAGCGATCTTTTACTTTGAGAAATAGATTAGACGCACATCTCTCAACACGAAAAGCATCTATCAGTAGTCAAGGCCACACAGACACTCTACACACACGCACAAAACGCGAGGAATCGAACATTTTTTCTCTCTTACTATTTTGAATATTTATTGAGTAGTGAAAACGCCTGGTCTTGCCTACTGATGTAATGAATGTTGTGTCTAACCTATCTTAATTTCAGATGACATCACGTGACACAATGTAATAACCTATAGCTATGTAATGATGATGCAAACATGTTTATGTGCAACTGTATTATGTTTATGCTAAGAAAATATGTGACGTGTGTATGTATAATTACTTATTTTTTTTAACTGATGTATCATGTAACTGTTACTATGTAAAAAATTTGAACAAAACGAGTGCCAAAAAGACATTGCATAGTGAACCTCTGTTCACGGACATTAACGAACATTACTAACTCTGCAACTACGCAGAAACCTATGTGAAAGAAACGGTTAATGCCATTCATTATGCAGCGTATCTATGTAAACGCGATGAATGATTTCTTTGATTATTAACTACGAACATTTAGGTGAGCTATATTCAGCAAAAAACTGAAAATGTGAAGTGCATAATTCGTGCATCGTCTAGTGACATTACTACAGTACCTAACTTCAAGATGTTAACTGGATTAAATGGACACAAAGTGCCTGTCCCGAAAACAACACGACGGGTGGAAGAATTTTGGTTGGAACTTCAGGGAATGAAATGTTCTCGAAATGTGACGGACACTCTTACCTGGACTGTCCAAGGATCGACGCCAGCTATGTGCCGTCCGAGGTTCTGCAACGTCTGATCTGTAATGAGCAATGCCTTTAGTCACAACGAACTGCATCACAACGACTATAATGGAAATGGGAAATGTACACGCTTATGTATTAATCACGTTGTTATACAACGATGTTACTGTGATCAAAAAAACTTTACCACGACGATACTAACCTGTAAAAAAAAATTATTGTGCAGCAGATGAATATGAACTGTAATAACGACACGATGTGTATAGGTCAACGCACCTGAAACATACGGACATTTTTCTTTGAAGTATTTCAAAACAATACTATGTAACTAAGAACATTCAACAATCTAAGTTGTATTGTGTTATAACAAATATTGTAAATTTAAAACTAAGTTACCTGTCATAGAATGTAGGCTTCATATGTAATCTTGGTTGAATATTTTCTTTGTGCAACGACTGAGAAACGCGCGCACACGAACAATATGAACTGCAATACTGTGCCGCGTGATCTAACTGTACGATATAACGGCAGTGCCGGAGTCACACAGACACTTCTGCGCATGCGCGCACTCTATCTGCCAACATAAGAACTTTTACGGCGCACCCGCGTCATTCAAATTTTGTATATAATGTGTATAATGTAAGTCATGTAAATAGTTGTAGATAACTGAGATTTTCTTGTGCCTTTAGGTGAATTGCTCGCCTGCAGGTGTGTCCTTTCGCCTCGCAATTCAGGGGGCAATATAAAGGCACATTTGCATGCCGAGCGTGAGTTTCCTCGGAAACGCGAAATATTAATTAAATAAATAATCAGTGACAAATAAATAAAGCCTATGGCACACAACTGCAGCGCTGTGTCGCTGATAAAACAAAAGCACAATTACGTTACTCTTATGTTTGATTAAGAAATGGGAGAGCTCTGGTAGAAGCGGTGCGAGAAGCACGTATTTTATTCTATTGTCTGGCACACCACCATATTTCATGTTATAGAAGAATACTGCGAGTTGCAACCAGACTAGGCACTCGATTCTGTAAAGAATTTATATTTATAAAAGTAAGTAGGATTATGAACTGTAGGCTTATTCATTGAATATATCTGATTTAACTAACTGTGTAACTTTTTTATGTTTAGTAGACAATCACCTCTGTACGACGTATTGGCATGGCTGGCAAATTATTGAAATATTGAGATTTAGATTATGAGTCCGCACCTACCGCAGCAGTCTTTGGAAACGATTTATTTACGAAGTCCGATTATTTCAGTTTTATTTCACGGTCAACTACGAGTAACATTGCCTTTACGAGAAAGCCATTGTCAAGCGTCTGATATCGAATAATTAAACGTCCACGTTCCAGATAAGCAAATATTAATTACAATTACAATCACAATCACCATCATACAGATAGAAAAATTAATATTTAAATAATATTTTTTTATTTTATTTATTTTATAATGTTGTTGGGCCCATCTGTACCGAGTTGCATGATGTTGTTGCAAAGATGGACCTCGCCATGGACGTCGGAAGTGAAGTTGAACATCATGCAGCCTATTGCTCACAGTATAAGTCGCAACACGAGGTCCTGCGGCTGCCCGAAAGGGATCATTGAACATGATGGTTTGCTGTCAGGGTTCCTCCGAGCCATAATCCGTAGGTAGCGGTCATCAACTGCAGTAGTAGCCCTTGGGCGGCCTGAGCGAGGCATGTCATCGACAGTTCCTCTCTGTATCTCCTCCATGTCCGAACAACATCGATTTGGCTCAAATGGCTCTGAGCACTATGGGACTTAATTTCTAAGGTCATCAGTCTCCTAGAACCTAGAACTACTTAAACCTAACTAACCTAAGGACATCACACACATCCATGACCGAGGCAGGATTCGAACCTCCGACCGCAACATCGATTTGTTTCACTCCTATATGCCTGGACACTTCCCTTGTTGAGAGCCATTCCTGGCACAAAGCAACAATGCGGACGCGATCGAGCAGCGGTATTGATTGTCTAGGCATGGTTGAACTACAGACAACACTAGCCGTGTACCTCCTTCCGGGTGGAATGATCGGAACTGATCGGTTGTCGGATGCCCTCCGTCTAATAGCCGCTGCTCATGCATGGTTGTTTACATCTTTGGGTGCATTTAATGACATCTCTGGACAGTTAAAGGGACTGTCTGTGATACAATATCCACAGTAAAGGTCTATCTTCAGGGGATCTGGGAACTGGGGTGATGCAAAACTTTTTTGATGTCTGTAGAATGAAGACTTTCACGACCAGATGACCTAGCTGCTAGTAAATCTTTCGTGTGTGAGGTTATGGCCCAAGAAACTTCTGTCTCTGACGTTTCGTCTAGAACTGCGCTGGACATCCTCAGACGCGCTCCTCCGCTGAGTCTTGCCGACTGTCCGGTCGGACGTCTGAGAGCGACATAGATACTGTAGGAAAGGGGGCGTGGTCAAAATAAAACGTGATAAGCAGAGATAAAACTTATCCATCGATTGTCGTCTTGTCAAAGATAAAACTGTCTAGCGATCCTGCCACTGAAATTTATAAGCATCAGGATAATCTGAATAGGAAAGAGGAGGCAACGAAACTTAGCACCGTATGGACAGTAGCTCTGCAGAATCGCTATACAGGAACAGAAGAGTTTCTTGGACGACGACCTCACATTCCGAAAAGTTTACTAGTGGCTCAGACACTGAGATCGGTACCAAACATTGTATGTCGACTAACTATCAACCAAAACTTCGATACAGTTTGTGCTACGTGCTGTCGTCGAGCAGAACGGTCATAAGGTTTAATTAAAAGTAACACCAGAACTACAGAGTACAGAACAAACCGTAACTGTGTCATACCTCAACGACCATAAAGTTTTTTATTGTATTATGAGTGAAAGTGTTGTATGGGACAACTTGTTTATGGCATGTAAAATGGTTGTTTGGGGCTTACAGCAATGTTCACTTAGCAGTTTGCTTTCGCTTTGTTTCTTTGATAGTGGTAAACCTGTAGAGTACATCTGTAGTTTCACAGAATATACAGTCAGAACATAAAAATAAAGAAACAATTGCGTCACACGTGCGTCACACAAATTAATATCAATAATAAGCAGATAACGTTCAGCTAACGAAGCGAAAGTCCATCTACATGTCAGGAAAATGTTCTCCCACATAACAGTTTCACACTTATGCAGTTGAAACAGGATTCTCATCAGTGGGGTTTAAACGCGGTACCTTTCGTATGATGACCGAACGCTATACCTACTCACCCACACGAAATCTGCAAAACAAGCACTCACAGATACGCTTTTCTGTGCTCCTTAGCTCTGGTGATGACTTTAAATACCGTTTATGCATGTTATACTGGACGACAGCGCCCAGCACGAACTGAATCGTTGTTTAGGTTCATACTTCATCGACACAGGACGTTTCATACCGATCTGAGTGTCTGACATCTGGAAGTTCGGGCGTGAGACACACGCTCCCGAGCGAACTCACTATTGCTGCGCCTCTTGTACGGCGCCAAAAACTTTCCATCGCAATTGTTATTCTTAAAATTATCAATTAATCAGTAGGTACCGAAGGTTGGAATACCGACAGTGGAAATGAGTGTTATTAAATGGAACAGCTATAGAAATTTCCGTAACTAGTACACGTTTCACGAACGTGTACGCCCCGCCGGCCCGAGTGGCCGAGCGGTTAAAGGCGCTACAGTCTGGAACCGCACGACCGCTACGGTCGCAGGCTCGAATCCTGCCTCGGGCATGGATGTGTGTGATGTCCTTAGGTTAGTTAGGTTTAAGTCGTTCTAAGTTCTAGGGGACTTATGACCACAGCAGTTGAGTCCCATAGTGCTCAGAGCCATTTGAACCATTTGTTCGTGTACGCCCCGTCTGGAATAAACTATAAAACTGGAGGGGAAGAGATCTTTAAACAGGAAGTAATACCAGTTTCGCTGATGACGTGCAATACGTGATTGCAGCGTGGGGGGGGGGGGGAGGGGGGGTTTACCGTGTTATCAACCGAAGAGACCACAGTCCCCAAATTGTAAAGGGTATGAAAAGCTCTTGTGGGACACCTGAGAGATTACATACAATGTCACAATAGCGTGCATTCATGTCAGCAGCAACTTGTCAAGTAGACTTGGTATCAGATACAGCCGTCGATGCCACATCTGCTATATTACGGCCGCTAAACATTTCTGATCACTGTGCATACATCGCAATAATTAACTTGGCAAAACAACAGACATTTGGAAATACAACTGCGTACATGCCTTGCGAGATACTAGATTGTAAGGCGTACCCAGAAGCAGATAGACGCAGATATTTAGTATTGATGAAGAGCAGGCTGAAGGTTAAGGGACGATTCAGGAAGAATCAGTGCGCAAAGAATTTTGATATGGAAATACGAAGGAATGAAGCGGTACACTTTAATTTCTCTATAGCTGTAGATACTGCGATGAGAAAGACCTCAGTAGGCAGTTCGGTTGTAAAGGAATGGACATCTCTAAAAAGGGGAATGACAGAAGTTGGAAAGAAAAACATAGGTACAAAGAAGGTAGCTGCGAAGAGTCCATGGGTAACAGAAAAAATACTTCACTTTATCGTCGAAAGAAGTAAGTACAGAATGTTCAGGGAAATTCAGGAACACAGAAATAGAAGTCACTTGGGAATGAAATAAAGAGGAAGCGCAGGAAAGCCAAGGTGAAATGGCTGCGTGAACAATGCTAGGAAACAGAAAAAGAAATTTTTGTCGGAGAGAATGACTCAGCATACAGAAAAGTGAAAACAACCTACAGTGAAATTAATAGCAAGGGCGGTTACATTAAGAGAGGAATGGGTATTGAGCTGTAAAATGCGGTGGATGGGGCGGATAGATGGAAGAAGTACATTGCAGAACTCTACAAGGTGCACAGGCGACACGCGGTAGCGCCCACTGTCAGTACAGGAGTGAGCTGCAGTTACTGGAGGCAAGAGTCTGGCGACGGCAGCTTGGTGGTCCATATCTGTGTGTGGACCGATGCGGCCCACCCCTCGGCTACTGACTCGTGATGTCTCACACTGAGTGCCTAAATTTAGCGGTGTGTATGCTAGCCAGGTGCACTGTCGATTCTGAGAACGGTAGCCGTTTTTCCCTCCAAGCTAGGGCATGATGCCCTGTCATTGGGCAATCACGAGAACATTGTTCCAGTTCTTCCATCATGTGAGCAACTTTATAGTCCTAGTGTAAGTAGGCTGTTTATGTTTTCTTATTGGCAACGTTACGTAGCGCTCTGTATGAAAATCACTGGCTGTGCTGTGTGCAGTCTGTGGCTAGTTAGCATTGTTGTCTGCCATTGTAATATTGGGCAGCTGGATGTGAACAGCGCGTAGCGTTGCGCAGTTGGAGGTGAGCCGCCAGCAGTGGTGGATGTGGGGAGAGAGATGGCGGAGTTTTGAAATTTTTAAGACTGGATGTCATGAACTGCTATGTATATTATGACTTTTGATGACTATTAAGGTAAATACATTGTTTGTTCTCTATTAAAATCTTTCATTTGCTAGCTATGCCTACTAGTAGTTAGTGCCTTCCGTAGTTTGAATCTGTTATTTAGCTGGCAGTAGTGGCGCTCGCTGTATTGCTGTAGCTTGAGTAACGAAGATTTTTGTGAGGTAAGTGATTTGTGAAAGGTATAGGTTAATGTTAGTCAGGGCCATTCTTTTGTATGGATTTTTGAAAGTAAGTTTGCGTTGCGCTAAAAAATATTGTGTGTCAGTTTAAGCACAGTCGTGTATAAATGTTCAAAAGGGGACGTTTCCTAGTGTGTGCATTTGATTTCTTTGTTATTGTAATTATGAAAAATTTTATCAAATCATTATTGGCCACTGCCCAAAACAATTTGTAAAATTTTTTGTAAGGAGCATGGGGGCTATGTAAGTAGGCTGTTTATGTTTTCTTATTGGCAACGTTACGTAGCGCTCTGTATGAAAATCACTGGCTGTGCTGTGTGCAGTCTGTGGCTAGTCAGCATTGTTGTCTGCCATTGTAGTGTTGGGCAGCTGGATGTGAACAGCGCGTAGCGTTGCGCAGTTGGAGGTGAGCCGCCAGCAGTGGTGGATGTGGGGAGAGAGATGGCGGAGTTTTGAAATTTTTAAGACTGGATGTCATGAACTGCTATGTATATTATGACTTTTGATGGCTATTAAGGTAAATACATTGTTTGTTCTCTATTAAAATCTTTCATTTGCTAGCTATGCCTACTAGTAGTTAGTGCCTTCCGTAGTTTGAATCTGTTATTTAGCTGGCAGTAGTGGCGCTCGCTGTATTGCTGTAGCTTGAGTAACGAAGATTTTTGTGAGGTAAGTGATTTGTGAAACGTATAGGTTAATGTTAGTCAGGGCCATTCTTTTGTATGGATTGTTGAAAGTAAGATTGCGTTGCGCTAAAAAATATTGTGTGTCAGTTTAAGCACAGTCGTGTATAAATGTTCAAAAGGGGACGTTTCCTAGTGTGTGCATTTGATTTCTTTGTTATTGTAATTATGAAAAATTTTATCAAATCATTATTGGCCACTGCCCAAAACAATTTGTAAAATTTTTTGTAAGGAGCATGGGGGCTATGTAAGTAGGCTGTTTATGTTTTCTTATTGGCAACGTTACGTAGCGCTCTGTATGAAAATCACTGGCTGTGCTGTGTGCAGTCTGTGGCTAGTCAGCATTGTTGTCTGCCATTGTAGTGTTGGGCAGCTGGATGTGAACAGCGCGTAGCGTTGCGCAGTTGGAGGTGAGCCGCCAGCAGTGGTGGATGTGGGGAGAGAGATGGCGGAGTTTTGAAATTTTTAAGACTGGATGTCATGAACTGCTATGTATATTATGACTTTTGATGGCTATTAAGGTAAATACATTGTTTGTTCTCTATTAAAATCTTTCATTTGCTAGCTATGCCTACTAGTAGTTAGTGCCTTCCGTACTTTGAATCTGTTATTTAGCTGGCAGTAGTGGCGCTCGCTGTATTGCTGTAGCTTGAGTAACGAAGATTTTTGTGAGGTGATTTGTGAAAGGTATAGGTTAACGTTAGTCAGGGCCATTCTTTTGTAGGGATTGTTGAAAGTCAGATTGCGTTGCGCTAAAAAATATTGTGTGTCAGTTTAAGCACAGTCGTGTATAAATGTTCAAAAGGGGACGTTTCCTAGTGTGTGCATTTGATTTCTTTGTTATTGTAATTATGAAAAATTTTATCAAATCATTATTGGCCACTGCCCAAAACAATTTGTAAAATTTTTTGTGGGGAGCATGGGGGCTATGTAAGTAGGCTGTTTATGTTTTCTTATTGGCAACGTTACGTAGCGCTCTGTATGAAAATCACTGGCTGTGCTGTATGCAGTCTGTGGCTAGTTTGCATTGTTGTCTGCCATTGTAGTGTTGGGCAGCTGGATGTGAACAGCGCGTAGCGTTGCGCAGTTGGAGGTGAGCCGCCAGCAGTGGTGGATGTGGGGAGAGAGATGGCGGAGTTTTGAAATTTTTAAGACTGGATGTCATGAACTGCTATGTATATTATGACTTTTGATGACTATTAAGGTAAATACATTGTTTGTTCTCTATTAAAATCTTTCATTTGCTAGCTATGCCTACTAGTAGTTAGTGCCTTCCGTAGTTTGAATCTGTTATTTAGCTGGCAGTAGTGGCGCTCGCTGTATTGCTGTAGCTTGAGTAACGAAGATTTTTGTGAGGTAAGTGATTTGTGAAAGGTATAGGTTAATGTTAGTCAGGGCCATTCTTTTGTAGGGATTGTTGAAAGTCAGATTGCGTTGCGCTAAAAAATATTGTGTGTCAGTTTAAGCACAGTCGTGTATAAATGTTCAAAAGGGGACGTTTCACTAGCAGTACTGAAATGGTGTCGCAACTCCTTTAAGAAGCGCTGTCCGTCGCCTCTGCTATGTCAGCTTGCTGAATATGGGTTCTTGTGTTCTGAACGCGTGTTCTAGCGCCAGGCACCTCGTTACAGAGGTAGTCTGTGACGCCCTCCTTGCGATGTCGTTTTTCTGAGGCGATCAAAAGAGCCATTTGCTATAGCAGGCGTAAATGTGTTGCGGAAATGAATTACACACAGTCTCGACTGCAGTAAGGAATTCATATCCATGGTTCCATGCCATGTAGTATCTTTGGAATGGAGTGATTCAAACGTGGACCAACGAGCTGTTAAGCAGGCCGCTATAATGTTTTGGTTCATCATTGTGTATAGCCCACAAGCTACTATTCGTACCAACAACAGCGATTTTATTTACTTTTCCATCACACATTGAAGGAGCTGACGGTGTCTTTGTGCCTCTGTTCGCGCTCTAATTTCTCTTAGTCTCGTGACAAGCGAGGCACTGTACATTGCTGGCAGCATAATGGCTGGACAGTCTTCTTTGTAATGTAGGTTCCTTGAACTTATCTATCAAGGTTCGCGAGAGCTACGTCGTCTTTCTTCCAGAGATTTTCATTTACGTACCGGAGCGTTTCTATTATGCTGTTGTATTGGCTGTACCGACCCATTTCGATTTTCAGTCTGCCTTTAATCTAGCCTTCACTTATAAATGATGTGTGAAGATTTTACGTGAGAACACGTAGTTTTTGGACTCCACTCTCAGCTCTAGGTCGCCTTTCCCTGTCACGATTAGGGATACGCAAGTCGGTGAAGTGGCGTCCAATTGAAAGACTAGCGTTGCGCTGTTGAGCCACGAGAAAATATTGTTGCAGGATCCTGGCAGTGCATCTCCTTGTTTCTACTGTTTGTTGTCATTTATACGTCGTAAGGGCTCCAAATATTGTAACAATACGCTAGAACTGCTCGCACTAGCGTTCTGTGTGAGACTTCCTTTACACCTGTGCAGTGTTTTACCAGAGCCCTTCCGACAAACTTGTCTTCCCATTCGTTCTCCTTTCCTACTTCTGGAATTACGATAGCGCAGCTTAATTCCAGAATACTAAATGGTGGATGGGGGAATAATATTGCTAGTAAACCATCGTGAAGTTTACTACTCCACACGTTTATTCAAAGGATAATTTATAGGTTATCCATTAGTTAACCACAATTATTAGGTCCCCAGGCGTATGTTACACACCAGATTAAGTACAAAATGTCCAGTTTTTTTCCCTACTCCAAGCGTAAATTTTACGAGAGTTTAATAATATAGGTTTAATAACACCCTAAATATGCAGGTATATACCATGTGACGTGCACAATATGTCACTACTAATCTTTAATTAGATGTTGTTTGGTTCTTTACCTTTGGTATATCCATTACCCTATTTCTATTCATATTTATAAAGAGATTTTCATACGCCACTTAGAGAGCTAAAAGACATGGTTACGTAGTATTCTTAATTGTGCGAAGAGAATACATAAATGCATATATACACAAACAAAAACTCAAGCTGTTGCAATCTGCGATACAATAAATTGTTTAACAAACAGAATTAAAAGCAACTTGAACGTCTTTGATTTACCAATTCAAATCAAAAGGCAAAGGTCCCGAGTTCGAGTCTCGGTCGGGCACACAGTTTTAATCTGCCTGGAAGTTTCAATTCACATCATGTTCGAAATTTCATCAGAACAAAGCATAATATCGAAAGCAGTTATTTTCCATGAGGATTTTTTAAATATCTGGCCGGCCGGTGTGGCCGTGCGGTTCTAGGCACTTCAGTCTGGAACCGCGTGACTGCTACGGTCGCAGGTTCGAATCCTGCCTCGGGCATGGATGTGTGTGATGTCCTTAGGTTAGTTATGTTTAAGTAGTTCTAAGTTCTAGGGGACTTATGACCACAGCAGTTGAGTCCCATAGTGCTCAGAGCCATTTGAACCATTTCAAATAGCTAGAGGGAGTTCTCTCTCGATGAAAATTAAGTAATCTAACAAAATCTGGACGATCGCATGGGATAATGAAAACATATTTTCTACTCCTGTGAGGGCAAAAAGTTAGACAAACAGGTGTTAAGTCTTCATTACCAAGAGACAACAAGTTCAACACAGCACAATTACTTTAACTACAGGAGAGATTCAAAAATGCCTCCATTGACTTTGAAATAGAGATTACACCGATGGGTCATGTTGTGTCCAACATGATCAAAGGCTGCATGAGTTTCCTGAGTTCATACTGCTGCCGTTACCATCCGCTGCAGCAAGATCCTTTTCTGATTCAACAAGTGTTGTCTAAACAAGGTTGTATATTCCTACTCAAGCGAAAAAGTCCAGAGGGATAAAACCAGGTGATCGAGTAGTACATGGTACAGGGCCACCTCTGCAGATTCTCTTTTCTGCAAACTGTCGGTCCAAGAATCGACGCGTAGGTCGACTGGAATGTGTCAGAGGCCCCTCATGATGGAACCACAAGCGCTGTCTTGTAGCGAGTGGAACGTCATCCAGCAGATATGGCAATGCTCTGGTGATGAAACTGTAACAATGTCATTTAATGCCCTAGGTAGGTGATACTGCTAAATTAAACGGTCACCAACAACACCTGCCCACGTATTCACATAAAAACTTACGTTATGAGCTCCTGTACATGTGGCACGTGAATTAGTCTCGCTCAGAACATACGACGTGCGGATGTTGAAGACTCCATCACGTCCGAACGTTGCTTCACCTGTAGATAGCACAGAGGACGGAAGTGTAGGATACATTCCAGGTACCACTTCTACCACTGTCTCTGAGTCGATAATCATCTGATTCCAGTACCGAACACGCTGTACGTCAAACGGATCAACGACTGCTCATGAATGACGTCCCTTACATTCGTGTGATCCGTCCCCTTGCACTGCTGCACGAGTAGTCAGAGTGATTACACCCTCTACCGGGTTAAGAAATGCTCAGAGGTAATTATAATATCAGAGAAAATGGTTATGTGATGTCCCGTGCAACCTCCCAGAGTTCGTCGGTTTAAATAATTTTCAATCTGCACAGGAGAATGTTTTTAAAAATAGAAAAAAAGGAAACAAAAATTTTCATGGGTGTGTATTCTGTCTTAGCAACCAAATGAAAGGTACTTTGTTTTGACCCATCCGCGTTTCGCTTCTTTTATTTGTGAAGCATCCTCAGTGGCCTGTGTAGTTTGATACTTGTCCATTTGTTATTTGTGCGCGTGTGTTGCAAAATGACGAAAAGAGAAGCAGCTGATTGAGGGAGGAAGTACTCCATTCTCATCAGTCTTAAAAAATTCCGATCGTTCACAGGTATATTTGGGACACGAAAACAATACATCGTTTACATCAGTGTCTAATTAGGAAATACAGTTACATGTACAGGGTGTTTCAAAAATGACCGGTATATTTGAAACGGCAATAAAAACTAAACGAGCAGCGATAGAAATACACCGTTTGTTGCAATATGCTTGGGACAACAGTACATTTTCAGGCTGACAAACTTTCGAAATTACAGTAGTTACAATTTTCAACAACAGATGGCGCTGCAAGTGATGTGAAAGACATAGAATACAACGCAGTCTGTGGGTGCGCCATTCTGTACGTCGTCTTTCTGCTGTAAGCGTGTGCTGTTCACAACGTGCAAGTGTGCTGTAGACAACATGGTTTATTCCTTAGAACAGAGGATTTTTCTGGTGTTGGAATTCCACCGCCTAGAACACAGTGTTGTTGCAACAAGACGAAGTTTTCAACGGAGGTTTAATGTAACCAAAGGACCGAAAAGCGATACAATAAAGGATCTGTTTGAAAAATTTCAACGGACTGGGAACGTGACGGATGAATGTGCTGGAAAGGTAGGGCGACCGCATATGGCAACCACAGAGGGCAACGCACAGCTAGTGCAGCAGGTGATCCAACAGCGGCCTCGGGTTTCCATTCGCCGTGTTGCAGCTGCGGTCCAAATGACGCCAACGTCCACGTATCGTCTCATGCGCCAGAGTTTACACCTCTCTCCATACAAAATTCAAACGCGGCAACCCCTCAGCGCCGCTACCATTGCTGCACGAGACATTCGCTAACGATATAGTGCACAGGATTGATGACGGCGATATGCATGTGGGCAGCATTTGGTTTACTGACGAAGCTTATTTTTACCTGGATGGCTTCGTCAATAAACAGAACTGGCGCATATGGGGAACCGAAAAGCCCCATGTTGCAGTCCCATCGTCCCTGCATCCTAAAAAAGTACTGGTCTGAGCCGCCATTCTTCCAAAGGAATCATTGGCCCATTTTTCAGATCCGAAACGATTACTGCATCACGCTATCTGGACATTCTTCGTGAATTTGTGGCGGTACAAACTGCATTAGACGACACTGCGAACACCTCGTGGTTTATGCAAGATGGTGCCCGGCCACATCGCACGGCCGACGTCTTTAATTTCCTGAATGAATATTTCGATGATCGTGTGATTGCTTTGGGCTATCCGAAACATACAGGAGGCGGCGTGGATTGGCCTCCCTATTCGCCAGACATGAACCCCTGTGACTTCTTTCTGTGGGGGCACTTGAAAGACCAGGTGTACCGCCAGAATCCAGAAACAATTGAACAGCTGAAGCAGTACATCTCATCTGCATGTGAAGCCATTCCGCCAGACACGTTGTCAAATGTTTCGGGTAATTTCATTCAGAGACTACGCCATATTATTGCTACGCATGGTGGATATGTGGAAAATATCGTACTATAGAGTTTCCCAGACCGCAGCGCCATCTGTTGTTGAAAATTGTAACTACTGCAATTTCGAAAGTTTGTCTGCCTGAAAATGTACTGTTGTCCCAAACATATTGCAACAAACGGTGTATTTCTATCGCTGCTCGTTTAGTTTTTATTGCCGTTTCAAATATACCGGTCATTTTTGAAACACCCTGTATGAGACCAATAAAAGTTCTTTCGATGTAGATTTTGATTGTGGTAATCGTTGAATGGTCTAAAAGTGTCCTTGTAAACCACGGCCTTGAGGGAATTTGTGAAGGTAACGTGGCATACTGACCAACTTTCGTTTGTTGGGGCGCTTTGCACATCTACTGCCAGTAACGGTTATCGTATGTCTTGACCGCACCTAAGCATGTGTAAATCTACTAACATACTCCGCAAGCCACTTCATGGTGCGCAGTGGAGAGTACCACGGCCCAGAACTAGTCACCTGCTTTCCTGTTCCACTCGCAAACAGAGCGAGGGAAACGGGACTGTCCGTAAGCCCGTCTACGATGCCCGATTTCTCTCGTCTTGGCAGTGGAATTGTCCTACAGTCGGCAGTTTTCTAAATCTGAGCAATACTGCCTCGCGAAAAGAGTGTGGTCTTCCCTGCAAGGTGTCCCACTTGAGTTCACGAAGCATCTCCGTAATACATGCGTGCTGATCGAACTCACAGGTAACAAATCTAGCAGCATGCCTCTAAAATGCTTCGATGTCTTCCTTTAATGCGATATGATTGGGATCCAAACACTCGAGCAGTACTCAAGAATGCATCGCACTAGCTTTCTACACTCATGCTCATAAATTAAGGATAATTGCAGAATGTGCTGCCACACAACGTGGCACTACACAAAACTGGCACTAATAGCATAGGCACGTAGGGAACACACACGACACAGATCTGTAAGCCAACGGTATTGGTGATAAATTAAGAAAACCGTCCCTAAACACATGTGCTACAAAACGCCACTGATTCCTTCGCATGTACCCCAACATCAATATGGGATATGATCAGCATGAACACATACACAGGCTGCAAAACGGGTTGGCATACTCTGGACCAGGTGGTCGAGCATCTTCTGGGGTATAGCCTCCCATTCTTGCACTAGTGCCTGTCGGAGCTCCTGAAGTATCCTAGGGGTTTGAAGACGTACGCCGCTACATCGATCGAGAGCGTCCCAGACGTGCTCGATGGGGTCTAGGTCTGGAGAACATGTAGACCACTCCATTCGCCTTTTATCTTCTGCTTCAGGGTACTCCTCCATGATGGCAGCTCGGTGGGGCTGTGCGTTATCGTCCATCAAGAGGAAGGTGGGACCCACTGCACCACTGAAAAGGCGGACATACTGGTGTAAAATGACGTCCCGATAAACCTGACCTGTTACTGTTCCTCTGTCAAAGACATGCAGGTGTGTACATGAACCAATCATAATCCCACCCCACACCATCAAACCACGACCTCCATACAGGTCTCTTTCAAGGACATTTAGGGGTTGGTATCTGGATTCTGGTTCACGCCAGATGGAAACGCGGCGAGAATCACTGTTCAGACTATACCTGGACTCGTCTGTAAACATAACCTTGGGAAAATTCCTGCAGTAGTGGGTGTTAGAGCTGCACCTTTTTTAGATTGAAGTCAGCTGATAGGTATTCCTGCTTAAAGGAAGTCTCTCTAACAAATAAATCACTTTTGACAAAGCTTACGTATCCGAGTAATGAGGGAATTAGTAAATTTCATCAAAATATACAAGGTATTAGAGATAAAGTTAGTGAACTGCTTATGGAGGTTGACTCTGAAATTATTGATATATCTGAACACTTCTTAAAAAAGGAGAAAATTCAGAGTCTTCCTTTACCAGGATACAGGTCGGCTGGCAGCTTTTCTAGGAGCTCTTTGCGGTGTGGGGGAGTAGCCATGTATATGAAAACGGCATCCCATTTGAGTCAATTGATGTTTCAAACTACTGCACTGAAAAAGTGTTTGAATGTTGTGCAGGTGTGGTTAAATTTAATGGAGCTAATCTTCTAACTGTTGTTATTTATAGATCCCCAGATTCCGATTTCACAACATTTTTGCTAAAGCTAGAGGAGGTTCTTGGTTCACTTTATAGGAAATACAAAAAGTTAGTTATATATGGTGACTTCAATATTAATTGTATAAGTGATTGTGCAAGGAAAAGGATGCTGGTAGACCTCCTTAATTCATATAATCTTATGCAAACTGTATTCTTTCCAACGAGAGTGCAAGGGAACAGTAGAACAACCATAGACAACATTTTTGTTCATTCCTCATTACTAGAAGGGCATTCTGTTAGCAAAAAGGTGAATGGCCTTTCAGATCATGATGCACAAATTTTAACTCTAAAAGATTTTTATTCTGCAACACATGATAAATATAGTCATCAACTGTTTAGGAAAGCTCATCCCGTTGCTGTGGAGACCTTTGTAAACCTTATCAAGGAACAAGAGTGGCAAGATGGTTATAGCGCTGATACAGTAGACGATAAATATAATGCTTTTCTCAAGACTTTTCTCGTGCTCTTTGAAAGTTGCTTTCCGTTAGAACGTTCAAAACAGGGTACTAGCAAAAACAGGCAGCCTGGGTGGCTGACTAGAGGGATAAGAATATCTTATAGAACAAAGTGGCAATTATATCAAAACGTTAAAAACAGTCAAAACCTAAATGCAGCAGCCCATTACGAACAGTATTGTAAGGTGCTTAAAACTGTAATTAGGAAGGCAAAAAATATGTGGTATGCAGATAGTATAGCTAAGTCTCAGGATAAAATTAAAACCATATGGTCAGTCGTAAAGGAAGTGGCTGGTCTGCAGAGACAGGTCGAGGATATGGAATCAGTGCGTAGTGGGAATGTCTGTGTTCTGATAAGTCGCATATATGTACAGTATTTAATAATCACTTTCTGAATATAGCAGGTGAACTAAATAGAAGCCTAGTCCCAACAGGGAATCATATAGCGCTCTTAGAAAAAAGTGTTCCGAGACTGTTACCCGAAATGCTCCTCCATGATACTGACAAGAGGGAGATTGAGTTAATAATTAAATCACTAAAGACCAAGAACACTCATGGATATGACGGGGTATCTAGCAGAATACTGAAGTATTGTTCTATGGATGTTAGCCCAGTACTTAGCCATATCTGTAACTTTTCATTTAGGAGTGGTCGTTTCCTGACCGATTAAAGTACTCGGTAGTGAAGCCACTTTATAAAAAGGGAGACAGGGATAACGTTGACAATTTTAGACCTATTTCTATGCCATCGGTGTTTGCTAAAGTTATCGAGAAGGTTGTATATACAAGGTTACTGGAGCATTTAAATTCACATAATTTGCTGTCAAATGTACAGTTTGGTTTTAGAAATGGTTTAACAACTGATAATGCTATATTCTCTTTTCTCTGTGAGGTTTTGGACGGATTAAATAAAGGGGTGCGAACGCTAGATGTTTTCTTTGATTTAACGAAGGATTTTGACTGTGTTGACCACAAAATATTACTGCAGAAGTTGGACCATTATGAAGTAAGGGGAGTAGCTTAAAATTGGTTCGCCTCTTACTTCAAGAATAGAAATCAGAAAGTAGTTCTCCGCAATATTGAGAGTGGTTGTGATGTTCAGTCCGAAAGGGGCACTGTTAAGTGAGGCGTTCCCCAAGGTTCGGTGCTGGGGCCACTGCTGTTTCTTATTTATATAAATGATATGCCTTCTAGTATTACAGGTGATTCAAAAATATTTCTTTTTGCGGATGACACCAGTGAAGGATCTTGTGTGTAATATTGAAACAGTATCAAATAATGTAGTTCATGAAATAAGTTCGTAGCTTGTGGAAAATAATTTGATGCTAAATCACAGTAAGACACAGTTTTTACAGTTTATAACTCACAATTCAACAAGAACCGATATTTTGATCAGACAGAATGGGCATATTATAAGCGAGACAGAACAGTTCAAGTTCCTAGGCGTTCGGATAGATAGTAAGCTGTTGTGGAAAGCCCAAGTCCAGGATCTTGTTCAGAAACCAAATGCTGCTTTATTTACCATTAGAACAGTATCTGAAATAAGTGACATTTCAACACGAAAAGTAGTCTACTTCGCATATTTTCATACGCTTATGTCGTAAGGTATTATTTTTGGAGTAATTCTTCTGATTGGCTCAAAAACGACTGTTCGAGCTATATGTGGTGTAAGTTCGAGAACCTCTTGTCGACCCCTATTCAACAGTCTGGGAATTCTGACATTGCCCTCGCAGTATATATTTTCTTTAATGTCGTTTGTTGTTAGCAATATTGGCCTATTCCCAAGAGTTAGCAGCTTTCACTCAGTTAATATTGGCAGAAATGAAATGTGCATGTGGAATGCACTTCCTTGACTCTTGTGCAGAAAGGAGTGCAGTATTCTGCTGCATCCATTTTCAATAAGCTATCACAAGAACTCAAAAATCTTAGCAGTAGCCCAAACTCTTTTAAGACTAAACTGAAGAGTGTCCTCATGGCTCACTCCTTCTATTCTGTCGAGGAGCTCCTGGAAGAGCTAAAAAGTTAAGCAAATTCCAGTGTTACATTGTTGATTTTCTTTATTTAAACTTACGACTTGTCACCTGAATATGTTTTCTTTTATATTTCATTTTATCTGTTTCTAATATCGTGTTATAATTTCATGTATTGACTCGTTCCATGACCATGGAGACTTCTCCTTAATTTGGTCCCACGGAACAATAAATAAATAAATAAATAAATAAATAAACCTGGGACCACTGTTCCAACGACCATGTACTGTGGTCTTGAGAGCAGGCTTTCCGGGCTCTCCTGTGACCAGGGCTCAGTGGAATGCACCTTGCAGATCTCCGGGCGGATAAACCATGTCTGTTCAGTCGTCTGTAGACTGTGTGTCTGGGGACAACTGTTCCAGTGGCTGCGGTAAGGTCCCGAGCAAGGCTACCTGCAGTACTCCGTGGCCGTTTGCAGGCACTGATAGTGAGATATCAGTCTTCTTGTGGTGTTGTTCACTGAGGACGTCCCGCACTGTAGCGCCTGGACACGTTTCCTGTCTTCTGAAATCGTTGCCATAATCTTGAGATCACCCTTTGTGGCACACGGAAGGCCCTTGCTACCACCTGCTGTGTTTGACCAGCCTCCAGTCGCCCTAGTATTCTACCCCTGATAACATCATCAATATGTGTTCTTTGATTCATTTTTAACACACAATCACCATTAGCACGTCTGAAAAACCCTGCACACTTACTCGCTGCACTGTACTCTGACATGCACCAACACACCTCTGCGTATGTGGACTGCTGCCAGCGCCACCGTGCGACGACGGCAGGTCAAATGCACCGCATGGTCATACCCCAAGGTGATTTAAACCTGGAAACCGCCCACCAGAGCGTTGTTTCAGCATTATCCTCAATTTATGAGCATGAGTGTATATGCCGTTTCCGTTGTAAGTGAACCACGCTTTCCCCAAAAACGAAGTCGAGATGTTTAAACGATATGACTGTGTCAAGGAGCACAATACAAATGCTGTATTCGAACTTTACGGGATTGTTTTCTTTATTTTTTTTAAAAGTAGCTTGGGACTTTGCGCTAGGCGAGAAGAGATTCGCAAGCTACGTAACGGGCCAAATAGAAATTCTGTCTTTCCTCCTGTATCCACTTAGAGTCACTCAACGGTGATACCTTCGTATATGCCACAACCTTAGCAGCAAGCAGCCGTAAATTGCTGCTCGCCTTATCCGTCAGATGATTTATGTGTATAGGGAAAAAGAGTGGTCCTGTCACACTCCCCTGGGGTACTCGTGACGATATCCGTCCCTCTGATGAACATTTGCCATCGAGGACAACATACGAGTGTCTGTTACTTAGATATTCTTTGAGCCACTCACGTGTCTGGGAAACTATCACGTATGCTCGGATCGTCGTCAACAGTTTGCAGTGGGGCACCGTATTAAACGTTTTGAGGAAACCTAGGAATATGGTACCTGTCTGTTGCCCTCCATGTGTCGTTCGCAGCATATCATGTGAGAAAAGGGCAAGATGAGTTTCGCAGGAGCAGTGCTATCTAAATATGTGCTGATTTGTAGACATAATTTTTTCTGCCTCTAGGAAACGTATTACATTCGAACTCGCACTGTGTTCAAGAGTTTGGCAGCAAACCAATGTTAAGGATATTGGCCTGTAATTTTGGGAGTCCGTTCTTTTACCCTTCTTATATACAGCAATCATCCGTGCTTCTTCATTCGCCTTGGACTTTCCGCTGGGCGAAAGACTGGCGATAAATTCAAGATAAGTAAGGGGTCAATACCGCAGAGTACCCTCTCTAAATCCGAAGTGGGATTTCATTTCGACCTGCTGACTTATTTGTTTTCAACCATTGTAGTTGATTCTCTACGACAGGGATGCTTGTATTTACGTCCTCCATGAGGGAGTCTGTTCGACAGTCAAACGACGGTATGTTTGTACGAAACTCTCTTGGACGATTTCTTAATTGCGAAATTTAGAAACTGTCCTTTGTTGCCATCCCAGACTGGGCGACGAGTGACTGGACAGTAGCATTCGACCTTCTTAGTGATTTTCTGTATGACTAGAAATTTCTCATGAAACTTCCTGGCAGATTAAAACAGTGTGGCGGACCGAGACTCGAACTCGGGACCTTTGCCTTTCGCGGGCAACTGCTCTACCAACTGAGCTACCCAAGCGCGACTCACGCCCTTTCCCCATAGCTTTACTTCTGCCATTACCTCGTCTCCTACCTTCCAAACTTAACAGAAGCTCTCCTGAGAAAGGCAAAGGTCCCGAGTTCGAGTCTCGGTCTGGCACACAATTCTAATCTGCCAGGAAGTTTCATATCAGCGCACACTCCGCTGCAGCGTGAAAATCCCACTCTGGAAACATCCCCCAGGCTGTAGCTAAGCCATGTCTCCACAATATCCTTTCTTTCAGGAGTGCTAGTTCTGCAAGGTGCGCAGGACAGCTTCTGTTAAGTTTGGAACGTAGGAGACGAGGTACTGGTAGAAGTAAAGCTGTGGGGACGGGGCGTGAGTCGTGCTTGGGTAGCTCAGTTGGTAGAGCTCTTGCCCGTGGAAATCAAAGGTCCCGAGAGCGAGTCTCGGTCCGGCACACAGTTTTAATCTGCCAGTAAGTTTCATATCAGCGCACGCTCCTCTGCAGAGTGAAAATCTCATTCTAGAAATTTCTCAGTTTCTCAGCAAGACATTTCGTTGAGGCATGACAGTGGAAGTTATTGTTGAAGTGTTGGCAGAAGAGCCAACACTGTGTTGCTAGAGGAGGCCGAAATGCACGCGTTTAATTACACGCTGACTGGCGTGAGGTCTGGAACAGTTAAGGGAATTAATAGTAGCAAATAAAGTACGTAGTTGATATAATACTTAACTTTAATCCACAGTTGGTGTACATCGCTCTTGACGGTACATGTTATAATCTCAATATCAAATGCTATGGCGCCTTGCTAGGTCGTAGCAAATGACGTGGCTGAAGGCTATGCTAACTATCGTCTCGGCAAATGAGAGCGTAGTTGTCAGTGATCCATCTCTGGCTAAGTCGGCTGTACAACTGGGGCGAGTGCTAGTACGTCTCACTAGACCTGCCGTGTGGCGGCGCTCGTTCTGCCATCACTGACAGTGGCGACACGCGGGTCCGTCGTATACTAGCGGACCGCGGCCGATTTAAAAGCTACCACCTAGCAAGTGTGGTGTCTGGCGGTGACACCACGATTGTATGCTTCGCTCGATCGCGCAATTAGCCTGTATACGCAAATTTCAAATTGGGAAATGTTCCTGTCGATGTAGCTCCCTTCGCTATCACGTCAGCTTCCTCTATTTAGCGATTACCACCGCGTGAAAAAGCCCACAGAAGGTGGTTTGTCCGTCACCACCGCTCACTGCAGACACTTTCTCCTGAACACCTCTGTTGAATATCCACTGTTCCAGCGCTGCGGGTTGGGTTCTATTACATATTCATCCAGCCACTCAGATATCAGCAAAGGTATTTTTTATGATCGTTAGCTGGGTTAGTAGTCGTCCATGTTACGGTATCTTTGAGTGGAATGGAAACAACCGTTTAAATTTCACATAGACGGAACAGTGGTCGAAGCACTGGAGCTGATCAGTGCTTACAGGAGCATCGAAATAACTCTAGATTTAGACTGACCGTCTCCACGTGTGCTGTAGGGCAAACATCTCCTACGGAGAGCATGGAGACCACAAACCCGGAACACAGCTGCGGCGCGCAGCCAGCAGTGGCGCTGTGGCGTGGGGGAGGGGGGGGGGGGGGGGAACTGACGATTGGCCCGCGTGAGTCAGCCTCGCCTCTCGTTTTGTATTATTCCCCGGGGCCGGCCATCGCACCGCGCGAACAGCCATCGGCGCTGCTGAAGTGTTTGCGCCGCTGTTCACAGCGGCAGAATGTGTTTGCCGGCCTAACAGCCGTACAACGAGTCCGCTGTTTGCTGTACTAATGGTAGGATCGCACGCGGGAAATGTTGTCCGCCAGTAGGACACACACACACACACACACACTCACAGAGGCGCAGCTCTCCAGACAGATAAACCACCGCTGCCTAGCGGATCAGCACGAAATCCTGCACCCGTGGCTGTTGCATTAACTTGAAATGTCACGTTGAGCTACGAATCTTTTTTTTTTTTTTTTTTTTTTACAGATGTAAGTAGGCTGTTTAGATATTTATATTGGTAATGCCACGTAGCGCTCTGTATGAAAATCACTGGCTGTGCTGTGTGCAGTCTGTGGCTAGTCTGCATTGTTGTCTGCCATTGTAGTGTTGGGCAGCTGGATGTGAACAGCGCGTAGCGTTGCGCAGTTGGAGGTGAGCCGCCAGCAGTGGTGGATGTGGGGAGAGAGATGGCGGAGTTTTGAAGTTTGTAATACTGGATATCATATATTATGACTATTAAGTTAAAAACATTGTTTGTTCTCTATTAAAAACTTTCAGTTGCTAACTATCCCTATCAGTAGTTAGTGCCTTCCGTAGTTTGAATCTTTTATTTAGCTGGCAGTAGTGGCGCTCGCTGTATTGCAGTAGTTCCAGTAACGAAGATTTTTGTGAGGTAAGTGATTTGTGAAAGGTATAGGTTAATGTTAGTCAGGGCCATTCTTTTGTAGGGATTATTGGAAGTCAGATTGCGTTGCGCTAAAAATATTGTGTGTCAGGTTAAGCACAGTCTGTCAGGTTAAGCACAGTCTGTCAGGTTAAGCATAGTCTTGTATAATTGTTCAAAGGGTACGTTTTACTGATAACATCCCCGACCTCCTTGATGCTTCAAAAAATGGAGCTACCATGTGTAAAGTAGTTCGGTCTGTCAGATGGTTGTTTTAAGAAAAACTAATTTTATACTCATCTCGATGATTGCGACCCACTATGGGCTGTACTAGGATATAATGAGACGTCTGTTAAAAAAAATCCGGAACTTCCTACACAAATTTTTTCTACACTTGCTTTTTACTTATTGTGCATCGGCTGCTTCGAAATACTCTCCTGTACAACTGATGCACCACTCCCAACGCCGTCTCCACTTCCGGGAGCAGTCTTAGTACGCCTTTTGCTGGATCGCTGCCTGTCGTTGCAAATCTTCGTCCTTTCAACGGGGTTCTCAACTTTGGAAATAGAAAAAACTCCGCAGGGGCCAGGTCTGGAGCGTACGGAGGATGAGGCAGCACAGTGAATTCGTTCAAATGGTTCAAATGGCTCTGAGCACTATGGGACTTAACTTCTGAGGTCATCAGTCCCCTAGAACTTAGAACTACTTAAACCTAACTAACCTAAGGACATCACACACATCCATGCCCGAGGCAAGATTCGAACCTGCGACCGTAGCGGTCGCGCGGTTCCAGACTGTAGCTCCTAGAACCGCTCGGCCACTCCGGCCGGCAGTGACTTCGTTTTCTTGTGCAATAGTTCAAAATTGTTCAGTTGGCTCTAAGCACTATGGGACTTAACATCTGAGGTCATCAGTCCCCTAGAACTTTGAACTACTTAAACCTAACTAACCTAAGGACATCACACACACCCATGCCCAAGGGAGGATTCGAACCGGCGACCGTAGCAGCAGCGCGATTCCGGACTGAAGCGCCTAGAACCGCTCGGCTGCAGCGGCCGGCTATGCAATAGTCAGGCACCAACAGGGATGACTGCGCGGGTGAGTCACTGCGATGCGAGAGCCGTGAATTGTGACGCCACGTTTCAGACCGTTTGCTTCTCAAATTTTCTCGCAGGCGTCGCAGTACCATAGATTAACAGTTTGTCCCTGTGGAACTAATTAATGATGAAGTAATTCTTTACAATCAAAGACAGCTATCAGCATGGCTTTGACTTTTGACCTGACCTGAAGAGCTTTTTTGGCCTTGGAGAAACTTTCCCGACCCATTATGAAAACTGAACCTTGCTCTCGACATCATAAAGGTGGACTCACATCTCATCACCAGTTATAATTCTCTTAACGAACGCCGGCCGAAGTGGCCGAGCGGTTCTAGGCGCTACAGTCTGGAGCCGCGCGACCGCTACGGTCGCAGGTTCTAATCCTGCCTCGGGCATGAATGTGTGTTATGTCCCTAGGTTAGTTAGGTTTAAGTAGTTCTAAGTTCTAGGGGACTGATGACCTCAGATGTGAAGTCCCACAGTGCTCAGAGCCATTTTTTGTGATTGACGTTCCTGACACAAGCGTAGTCGGTAGACGTCGAAGGGCGTCCTGAACGAGGATCACCCTTAACTTCCGTCCGACCATTTTTAAACCGTGTGAACAATCCGTAACACCGAGTACGTCTTAAGCACCCATCACCGTAAACTTCCTGCATTATTTGGTGCGTCCCTGTAACGGTTTTCTTAACTTTGACACAAAATTTAATGCAGACGCGTCGTCCATCTCGAAATGCGCAAACTGTGCGACACATCATTTTACTCCATACAGCACTCAACAATAACAGACATGAATAACCATAAAAGTTCCTTCAGTTACACATTAAACACAAGCGTGTTCAGGGATACCAGCAGCATTCCGCTCCAACATACCACCGACGTGAAATTACGAATGTTCCGGAATTTTCTGAACAGCCCTCGTCCGTACTAAAGGTACATGCAAGGGTGTACGTGGACACTGTCTGCAAAATGTTCTGCGGACAGAGTTAATGTTAAAGAAGTACACTACTCGCGATTAAAATTGCTACACCAAGAATAAATGCAGATGATAAACGGGTATTCATTGGACAAATATATTATACTAGAACTGACATGTGATTACATTTTCACGCAGTTTGGCTGCATAGATCTTGAGAAAACAGTACCCATAACAACCAACTCTGGCCGTAATAACGGCCTTGATACGCCTTGGCATTGAGTCAAGCAGAGCTTGGATGGCGTGAACAGGTACAGCTGCCCATGAAGCTTCAACACGATACCACATTTTGTCAAGAGTAGTGACTGGCGTACTGTGACGAGCCAGTTACTCTGCGACCATTGACCAGACGTTTTCTGTTGGTGAGAGATCTGGAGAATGTGCTGCCCAGGGCAGCAGTCGAACATTTTCTGTATCCAGAAAGGCCCGTACAGGACCTGCAACACGCGGTCGTGCATTATCCTGCTGAAATGTAGGGTTTCACAGGGATCGAATGAAGGGTAGAGCCACTGGTCGTAACACATCTGAAATGTAACGTCCACTGCTCAAAGTGCCGTCAATGCGAACAAGAGGTGACCGAGACGTGTAACCAACGTCACCCCATACCATCACGCCGGCTGATACGCCAGTATGGCGATGACCAATACACGCTTCCAATGTGCGTTCACCGCGATGTCGCCGAACACGGATGCGACCATCGTGATGATGTAAATAGAACCTGGATTCATACGAAAAAATGACGTTTTGCCATTCGTGCACCCAGGTTCGTCGTTGAGTACACCATCACGGGCAACCCTGTCTGTGATGCGGTGTCAAGGGTAGCCGCAGTCATGGTCTCCGAGCTGATAGTCCGTGCTACTGCAAACGTCGTCGAACTGTTCGTGCAGATGGTTGTTGTCTTGCAAACGTCCCATCTGTTGACTCAGGGATCGACACGTGGCTGTTCGATCCGTTACAGCCATCCGGATAAGATGCCTGTCATCTCGACTGCTAGTGATACGAGGCCGTCGGCATCCTGCACGGCGTTCCATATTACCCTCCTGAACTCACCGATTCCATATTCTGTTAACAGTCATTCTATCTCGACCAACGCGAGCTGCAAGTCGCAACATGATAAACCGCAATCGCGATAGGCTACAATTCGACCTTCATCAAAGTCGGAAACGTGATGGTACGCATTTCTCCTCCTTACACGAGGCATCACAACAACGTTTCACCAGGCAACGCCGGTCAACTGCTGTTTGTGTATGAGAAATCGCTTGGAAACTTTCCTCATGTCAGCACGTTGTAGATGTCTTCACTGGCGCCAACCTTGTGTGAATGCTGTGAAAAGCTAATCATTTGCATATCATAGCATCTTTTTCCTGTGGGTTAAATTTCGCGTCTGTAGCATGTCATTTTCGTGGTGTAGCAATTTTAATGTCCAGTAGTGTAATAACTAAAAGCGACGTGTCTGCTAGTGACGTTTCCTGCGTGATTAGAAAAAGTGTAGTAAGCGATAGACTTCATTCCTTTCACTATTTCGTGTGGGTGTCAGTGCAGAAACGTCTGCTCTACACAGCCAGAATGAAAAAATTAAATCAAGCTACTAATAGAAAAGTGCGAGACGTTGAGGAAAGCAACCCTGACAATGGAAGCGCAGCCGATAATTATACTATTTTATGACCTACGGCTGAAATTCCCAACAAAATAATTTGTTTACAAGACCCTCAGGGTGCTCTTGTATGCAGTATGCCTGGTCTGTATAGGTTTTAACTTTAAGTTCTCAGCCTCATTTCTGTCCCAAAAGACGGCCGTTGTAGAAAATCTTTCTGGCACGGATCTGGGACCATGTGTCACCAGATGTACGCAGTTCGTATTTATGTCTCGCACTCTCCTCGTAGGCTGATTTAACTCTATAGCTAGCCACACAGAAGACGAAATTCTGTTCTGTTCTGATACAAGAACGTGGCAATATTGATTACAGAATTGATGAAAAGCCGTCTGGCACATTTAGCCTTACCTGCCAATTTACGGCTGTCTGGAACGCAACCATTATCATAGTAGTGGTTTCTGACTGCAGAAACAATTAAGGTTTCTGACTGCAGAAACGAGTAACTGTAACATGAACGAGAGTCTTGATGACTCTTCCATTCCCTGACCAGAAAGACAGTGCAATGAGACATTCGTCGAAATGACTTATAGGCACGAGAATTGAAGTGATTGACTCCCAGGAAGAAGCAGTACAAAGAACTATTACGAAAGCATTCATCGTTGATTTAGATGCAAATCGTTGCATTTCTACGAATCCACGGCCGAAATATTCCCGGTTGCGTTATGGTGAATGTGAAGCCGCTCTAACCGAAGCTGTGAGGTCCATGACTGCCACTATGAACAGTAAGCACGCACAAGGACAGAAGAATGGAGGCAACACCTGCGTTGTCGATGAGCGCCGGCTACGTAAGTGCGCCGGGGCTAGGGCACCCACGTAAATAATCTTGTGGGTGCGCCACACCCAGAAAATTTTTAGTTTAATACGAGGGCAGTTCAATAAGTAATGCACCACATTTTTTTTCTGAAACAGGAGTTGTTTTATTCAGCATTGAAATACACCAGGTTATTCCCCAATCTTTTAGCTACACAACACTATTTTTCGACGTAATCTCCATTCAATGCTACGGCCTTACGCCACCTTCAAATGAGGGCCTGTATGCCTGCACGGTACCATTCCACTGGTCGATGTCGGAGCCAACGTCGTACTGCATCAATAACTTCTTCATCATCCGCGTAGTGCCTCCCATGGACTGCGTCCTTCATTGGGCCAAACATATAGAAATCCGACGGTGCGAGATCGGGGCTGTAGGGTGCATGAGGAAGAACAGTCCACTGAAGTTTTGTGAGCTCCTCTCGGGTGCGAAGACTTGTGTGAGGTCTTGCGTTGTCATGAAGAAGGAGAAGTTCGTGCCTACGAACACGCTGAAGTCGTTTCTTCAATTTCTGAAGAGTAGCACAATACACTTCAGAGTTGATTGTTTGACCATGGGGAAGGACATCGAACAGAATAATCCCTTCAGCGTCCCAGAAGACTGTAACCATGACTTTACCGGCTGAGGGTATGGCTTTAAACTTTTTCTTGGTAGGGGAGTGGGTGTGGCGCCACTCCATTGATTGCCGTTTTGTTTCAGGTTCGAAGTGATGAACCCATGTTTCATCGCCTGTAACAATCTTTGACAAGAAATTGTCACCCTCAGCCACATGACGAGCAAGCAATTCCGCACAGATGGTTCTCCTTTGCTCTTTATGGTGTTCGGTTAGACAACGAGGGACCCAGCGGGAACAAACCTTTGAATATCCCAACTGGTGAACAATTGTGACAGCACTATCAACAGAGATGTCAAGTTGAGCACTGAGTTGTTTGATGGTGATCCGTCGATCATCTCGAACGAGTGTGTTCGCACGCTCCGCCATTGCAGGAGTCACAGCTGTGCACGGCCGGCCCGCACGCGGGAGATCAGACAGTCTTGCTTGACCTTGCGGCGATGATGACACACGCTTTGCCCAACGACTCACCGTGGTTTTGTCCACTGCCAGATCACCGTAGACATTCTGCAAGCGCATATGAATATCTGAGATGCCCTGGTTTTCCGCCAAAAGAAACTCAATCACTGCCCGTTGTTTGCAACGCACATCCGTTACAGACGCCATTTTAACAGCTCCGTACAGCGCTGCCACCTGTCGGAAGTCAATGAAACTATACGAGACGAAGCGGGAATGTTTGAAAATATTCCACAAGAAATTTCCGGTTTTTTCAACCAAAATTGGCCGAGAAAAAAATGTGGTGCATTACTTATTGAACTGCCCTCGTAGAAATAAAGTCAAAAATTTTCTCACTTGCCTTCATCAAAAAGTAATGTATTGTTAAAATACTGAGATGGAAGTTAAAATTTCTGACCTCTACAACATGCGTATTTCAGATGTCTTTGTGCAAAGGCATCAAGCAACACACACCTCCATTCCTTGCCTTTCTCTGGCCAAGTCAAAAGTATTCTCCAGAATAACACTCTATACTGTGAATGGAATCCTGACTTTTCGGCTTGCTTTCGCGTTTCCTTATGAGTGACACGCTTCAATACGCCCACTCCATTGGTCAACAATTGTTTTAAAGTATCTGCTTGCCAATATTGAGCGATAATAAAGGATAATCCGATCTACAAAGAAGCTGATTATTACAGACTACGTCACTAGCAGTTTTTTAAACATATGAGCTATGTGGTTTATGATTTCAGTGAAATTTTTTTCACGTAATCTCGATTACTATCGCTTTGTTTGTTGAGACAATGGCTTTGAAGGACGCGGGAGCTTATATTGTAGACTGAAGCTTCGTTACCGCACAAGGAAGAAGCCGTACTGACGGGATGCGTGGAGAAGAGCTCTTCTCCAAGTACAAATTCTCGCAGTGTTCGTACGTTACGCGATGACTGGATGCATCTGGAAAGCTGAAACACAATACTGAGTACTGCTTCTTTACGTACTTACTTTCGTATTCGAACAGCTTCCTAGTCGCTATACGTTTGTAGTCACCATCACAGTTGGATATTACTAACACCAACAATAGTGAAACGCATGTTCAGTCAAAAAGTAAGGCACCCTGGACTGTGTCTTCTGCCAGTTCCTGAAGTGCATCAGGAAGAAGTATCAAGAAACAGTCAAGCAGGTCATGCCATGAAGGATGGCAAAGCACATTACGACAAAGAACTGGACAAAGTGTTCTGTAGTGTGCGTAAAAACACTTTTGATTCCAGTATAGTGCTTTTGTCGGCAACAGCTACTTCTGCACGCAGGGGCTCGTGTAACGCATTTGTTCGAAACGGATTTACCCAGTGGCAAAATGCAATTGAAAGTTTCAGAGTTGATGAAAAAAACGTACCCTTCACCGTTCGTCCGTGATTGCTCTGGCAACTGCGAAATAGTGTACCAATACGTCATCCCTTACCTCAACACATAAACTAGAAGATATCAAAAATGGACGCAAGGCGATTTTAAAAATAATAACGTCCTCCAGTTTTTAGGTCAGCAAGGAATAGCATTTCGTGGTCATACCGATGAAGCATCAAATATTCATCAGCAAAAGCTGCTTAGAGCAGAAGTGCTCGTAACTTAAAATCTCGGCTGTAGCGATCTTCATATAAATGAATTTCTCGCGGTATGTTGAATGTAATCGTCCCGTTATTATCCAACAATGTACAGGAAAACATTGTGAAACCTACTAAGGAGGCACTCAATTTTTCTCTTATTGTAGATCAGACTTCCGACATATCAGCGAAGCAACAACTATCCATATGAAACTTCCTGGCAGATTAAAACTGTGTGCCGGACCGAGACTCGAACTCGGGACCTCTGCCTTTGTCGGCAAAGGTCCCGAGTTCGAGTCTCGGTCCGGCACACAGTTTTAATCTGCCAGAAAGTTTCATATCAGCGCACACTCCGCTGCAGAGTGAAAATCTCATTCTGGGAACTATCCATATGTTTAAGATATCTCGAAATTGAAGAAGTTTTCTTGCGATTCTTTGAAGGAGATTCAACAAGTTCTAGGACACTGAAGCCGTTCAGGATGTCATTAGACGTTTATTCCTCGACATAAAATACTGTCGTGGTCCATGTTATGATGGCGCGAACAATGTCAATGAACATTTAACAGCTTACTCAGTAGGATTACTCTGTTGGAGCCGAGATAAATATGTGTTCATTGTTCGGCGTATAATCTGAATTTGGTAGTACAAGATGCTATGCAAGGTATTAGTTACGTGCAAGAATTTCTGATGATTCTTCCTGAATTAATACCATTTGTAAAACATTCGCCAGAGGGACTTTCGACGTTTCAGTCTCTATAAGAAGACAACGAAGATGGTGTTGGAAGAAACGTTCACAGACTGACTTCACCACCATTCTTTCCTACGAGGTTGTGTGTCAGGGTACAGAAGCTAAAATCGTTGGAAAGTAATTATGACGTTCTCTTGAAATTATTGGAATGTTTGTCACAAGAAAAAGTCAGTGGCATGGCTAGTGGGTATTTTTCCAACCAGCTCAATTCAGATTTCTTATTCTCCGAAAATGTTAATTTCAGTTTTCGGCAAGATTGAGCAATTTCAGTTTTCTTTTCAAAAGAAATTCTGCAATTCTTTAATAAAGACAAGCTGACATTGCATAAGGACATATTTCTACACGTGTGCAGAACGAAGAAAGAGGAAGTGGTCAACTTGTCAGACAACACAAATATTTTAAGTAGAGAAAACAATGGTCCCATGCGTGAAATGCTCATAGAATTTGTGAAGTTTCCTCAGATTATTTTTAATTATACCTGTTACTTCTTGTACCTCTGAGCGGTCGTTTTCAGCACTTAGAAGGTCGAAAACATTTTTGTGGTCAATAACGAGGTAAAAAAGATTGAATCATTTGGCAGTTTTGTATGTTCATAAAGAAATGATTAAAAATGCTGATATTAGCGAAATCGCAAACAAATTCATATGTGCAAATGTCCTAAGAAGGGAAGTATTTTATACTGGAAGGTAATATGTCATGATTATTACTTAATAAATAAAGAGAGTTGTTTTGTAGTTCTGTTCACAAATAAATCGTTGCATACTTCTTTTTCCTATATCTTATGTATAAATATTTTTTTCATTTTAATTTGTATGAATGTGTTATTTTATTTTAGTAACGTGTTGATAACATCGTTGCCTATTGCACTCGCAGTGCATGTGAGTTGTTTGAAGTATACAATACCTACTACAGACCCAACAGTCGCTTCGGTCCCAGGGTTGCCCCCGGTAGTCATTTCAGACTGACAATGAGTAGATCTCGGAGGCGTAGAGCCTGTGCAGATGTGCAGCGTGAAACGTTATGGCTTGCAATGCCGCCGGCCTAGTACTTTAGCGGCCTGCAGAAAGTAAAAGAGTATTGTTATTATTTTTATTATTATTATTATTGTTGATTTATTGTTATTTTATTAAAAATTAAAATATGTACAAATAAAACACAGAAATACGCGTAAGATAAACAGTGAAGTCAAACGCATAGAAATGGTCACGTCAACACGGTTTCATAGAATCAGTCTACGCTAAATTGAGTTTAGCGCAGGAGGAGATGTAAACAATGCTTGTCCTTACCATCTCTCGTTCCTCGGACCTCACAAAAGTGCGGCACAGATTAGTTATTACGAAACAATGACATCAATGAAAATGTATACCAAAACATCACATTTAGCTAGAAAATTATCTATTGTTGGTGTTTAGTGAACCAGAGATTATATAATGCATATTCTTCTGAACGTTTAACTTTTGTCGTATCTTTATTCTCTTTATTCGGCAATACGGTTTATTAACCAATAAGAAGTGATGGTGTAGTAACAGGCAGTCTACTCAATTTAACAAAACAGTTACAGAAGTTTGCAGTGTCACAAGTGAGTGCGCTTCTAAAGTGAAAAGTTATAACAGCAGTTATCAAGGCGAAAAAGAAGATGGTAGCAAAATCCCTTAAATATAATTAATCCTGTTAATGTTGCAGACTATTCAAATGATCGCGCAGATTATCAGTTGGACGTAAATGATGAAACTAAAGTTATTTGTTTGGCAAAATCCTTCGGATTTGAGGGAAATGGTTCGACATTGGGAGTAGCTAACCAGAAGTATAGTGTGACACGAAACTATATGCACGTCCGAAGGCATGCGTTATATTCAACTCGTAGTGTAAGAAAAGCACAGTTGACATCGGTATGTATTCATAACTAAGGAAAAGTGAGAATGTGTGAAAATAGGTGCTTCAGCTTATTGTTCTCTGGTTAGGCTAGCCTGCAATGATCCCTAGTTTCACATTTAATTAATGATTACAATTAGTGATTAATTCTATCGACTTTCGGAGTATTATTCGAAGCGACCCATGACATGTATCAAACTACTCGTAAATTTGTGTTGCATCTGAATATACGATCGGAAATGCAAATTATATTTCTTCGGTCTCTGTCCCCCTTTTGTCAGGAAAGCTGGACTGCACGCCTTGTGGTAGGTCAGAGAAAAGTCTCTGCTATTAAAAATCATTCACTCCCATGGAGACATCGTGCTGATACCGTATAACGCAGCCCTGTGTAACGTCCCCATAGAAAGATTATGAATGACTGTGCTATTAAACTTCCATGTTATTTGATACCAAGACAGCTGAGTAAAACTGAACGTACTCAGACAGTTCTCTCTTTACTTGTTCTGACCATCACTAAACTGACACAATATTTTTTAGCGCAACGCAATCTCACTTTCAATAATCCCTAAAAATAATGGCCCTGACTAACAATAACGTATACCTTTCATGAATCACGTACCTCACAAAAATCATCGTTACTCGACCTACTGCAATACAGCGAGCGCCAATACTGCCAGCTAAATAAAAGATTCTAACAACTGAAGGCACTAACTACTGATGGGCATAGGTAGCAAATGAAAGATTTTGATAGAGAACAAATAATCTATTTATCTTAATAGTGTTTAAAAGTCATCACATATGTATCTATCAATTCATGACATCCATCTTTACAAATTTCCTTTTTCTGTCGGACACACGTCCAGATCGTCCACTTACAGTAATCTCTCAAAACTCGGGCATCTCTCTCTCCACATCCACCACTGCTGGCGGCTCAACTCCGACTGCCCAGCGCTACGCGCTGTTCACATCCAACTGACAAACACTACACTAGTGAATTTTTCAACAATGAGTCCAACCGGCCACAGACAGCACGCAGCGCAGTCAGTGATTTTCATACAGAGCGCTACGTGGCGTTACCAACATAAAAACCTAAACAGCCTACTTACACCTGTAGCCTTGATAACTACTTCATTTTCTTCCCTGGACATCTTAGAGCTTGCACTATTAAGCATTTCACCGCATGAAGAGTACATCTTCCGTTCCAGAGACCAAATTGGTTCAAATGGCTCTTAGCACTATGCGACTTAACTTTTGAGGTCATCAGTCGCCTAGAACTTAGAACTAATTACACTTAACTAACCTAAGGACATCACGCACATCCATGCCCGAGGCAGGATTCGAACCTGCGACTGGAGCGGTCGCTCGGCTCCAGACTGTAGCGCCTAGAACCGCACGGCTACTCCAGCCGGCACCAAATTGGTTTTCTCTTAATTGGGCATCTACTTCAGCAGTAAGCCTGCCGATCAATATTTCCACGAAAATTTTTAACGGTGTGTTTTCAAGGACTGTGGCTCGTTCGAGTCCAGATTGTAGAATTATCCTTTCCCTTTGCAAACGGCTTCCATTATTTTTCTCCATTGCTGTGGTATCTTCCTACGCTCATGCAATTTTTGAATACCTCCGTCCACTCGCCCAGCAGTCTTCCATCAAGTTGTGGCATTGTTCGATGTGTTCTGTGTATGTGCCGTCTGCTGCTGAAACCTTTATTTTGCCTTTGGCATATTTCTTATCTTGTTACAGAGGTACGACGTTCTACAGTTTCCCTTCTACTGTATTCGTAGGCTGTTTCTACATCTACATCTACACGGCTTCTCTGCAATTCACAATCAAGTACGTGGGAGTGGGTTCATCGAAACACATTCAAGCTACTTCTCCACCTTTCCACTCTCGAACAGCGCACGAAAAAAAAACGAACACTTAAATATTTCCTTGCGATATCTTATTTCTCTTATTTTATTATCATTATTATTTCTCCCCCTTGTAAGTGGGTGCCAACAAAATATTTTCTTACTCTGAAGGGGGAAGTTTGTGACTGAAATTTTATGACCAGATCCTGCCGCAACGAAAAACGCCTTTCTTGTAACGAGTGCCACCCCAATTCGCGTATCACATCCGTAGCACTCTCTCCCCTACTCAGCGATAATTCAAAACGAGCTGCCCTCCTTTAAACTTTTTCGATCTACTCCGTTAGTCCTATCTGCCGCAGATTCCACACCGCACAGCAGTACTACAGAAGAGTGGGCGAGACCGTAGTGTAAGACGTCTCTTTTTTAGACCTGTTGTATTTTCTAGCTGTACTGCTAATAAATCGCAGACTTTAGTTTGTTTTCCCCACAACACTGTCTATGCAATCTTTCCAAATTTAAGCTAATTGTAATAAAAATATGTAAGTATTTAACTAAATTTACAGCCTTTAAATTTGTATGATTTATCGTGTAGCCGAAATTTAGCGGATTCCTTTTAGAACGCATGCGGATGACTTCACAATTTTCATTATTTATAGTCAACTGCCACTTTCTGCACCATCAGGTATCTTGTCTAAATCATTTTGCAACTGGTTATGGCATATGGTGACTTTACAGATCGGTTCATGACAGCATCACCCGCAAACGGTCTAAGAGTGCCGCTCAGATTGTCTGCTTTATTCGGTGATTATCCGTCACTTACTACGAACTGCGATTTTTCTGACAGGAAATCAAGAATCGCAAGTGAGATAATGCAGTCTGACTGGAAGTCGCTTCTGACGAACGGTGTCAAAGGCTTCTGGGAACTTAAACATGTGGAGTCAATTTGACATCTCTGTCGGTAGCACTGGTTACTTCATGAGAATAAAGAGCTAATTGTGGTCCGCAGCTCGTGGTCGTGCGGTAGCGTTCTCGCTTCCCACGCCCGGGTTCCCAGGTTCGATTCCCGGCAGGGTCAGGGATTTTCTCTGCCTCGGATGACTGGGTGTTGGTGATGTCCTTAGGTTCGTTAGGTTAAAGTAGTTCTAAGTTCTAGGGGACTGATGACCATAGATGTTAAGTCCCATAGTGCTCAGAGCCATTTGAACAATTTTGAGCTAATTGTGTTTCACAAGAACGTTATTTTCTGAATGTGATTTGGCTGTTCGTTAATAAATCGTTTTCTTTGAGATAATTCATATGTTTGAACACTGTGTATGTTCCTAAATACTACTACAAATTGACGTTCCATATATGGGTCTGAATTCAGCGGATTGCTGCTATTTTCTTTCTTGGGTATTGAGGTGATACATATAAGTTTCCACTCATTGGGTACTGATCTTTCTAACAAGGGAACATCCCCATCACACCCCCCTCAGATTTAGTTATAAGTTGGCACAATGGATAGGCCTTGAAAAACTGAACACAGATCAATCGAGAAAACAGGAAGAAGTTGTCTGGAACTATGAAAAAATAAGCAAAATATACAAACTGGGTCGTCCATGCGTAAGATAGGCAATATTAAGGGCAATGTGAGGCGAGGAGCTCCGTGGTCCGGTGGTTAGTGTGAACAGCTGTGGAACGAGAGGTCCTTGATTCGAATCTGTCCTCCACTGAAAATTTTGCTTTCTTTATTTTCGCAAAGTTATGATCTGTCCGTTCGTTCATTGACGTCTCTGTTCACTGTAATAAGTTTAGTGTCTGTGTTTTGCGACCGCACCGCAAAACCGTGTGATTAGTTAACGAAAGGACATGCCTCTCCAATGGGGACCGAAAACATTTGATTGCAAGGTCATAGGTCAACCGATTCCTCCACAGGATAACACGTCTGATATTTTGTATACGACACTGGTGACAGCATGTGCGTCACATGACAGGAATATGTTGTCGACCCATCTAACTAGTACACTTGGCGAATGGGTGAAAAGTTTCTTCTACCTTGCCCGATTTAGGTTTTCTTGTGGATGTAAGAATCACTCCAAAAAAAGTGATGAAAACATAAGAGTTTTTCAGATAAACTGAAAATAAAAAGTTAAAATTTTCGGTCGAGGTAAGATTTGAACCAAGGACCTCTCGTTCTGCAGCTGTTCACGCTAACCACGGGACCACGGAGCTCCTCGCCTCACATTGCCCTTAATATTGCCTATCTTACGCATGGACGGCCCTGTTTGTATATTTTGCTTATTTTTTCATAGTTCCACACAACTTCTTCCTGTTTCCTCGATCGATCTGTGTTCAGTTTTTCAAGGCCTATCCACTGTGCCAACTTATAAGTAAATCTGAGGGGGGTGCGATGGGGATGTTCCCTTGTAAGAGCTAGTGCTTGTACGTCACTGCGAAGTATGAAGCTATTGTATGAACATGCTCTGAATGGAACCTCACTGGTATACAGACCGGACCGAAGGTTCGCCTTTACTAAGAGATTTAAGCTGCCTCGCAACACCGAGGACACCTGCTTCTAACAACTCACATTGATAGTTCTTCTAGGTCCAAATTCTGGAATATTGTTTTCGTCTTCTTTGGCACACCAATTTTGGTAAACCGTGTTTAGTAACTCTGCTTTAGTGCCAGTGTCGTCGGTAACACCACCATTGTTATGGTATTTATTGAGTACTGCCGCTTAAGTACTTAAAACACAAAAAGGAGTTCTTCGAGTATTACGTCAAATTTCTCTACAGAGTTTTGTTGGAGGTTTAGGTCAGCATCAAAATGGTTTTCCCATGTATCCATGAAGATTCCGTTTATTGCTCAGGGCTTCCTGAGCGCTGAGTACGGGTCACTTTGACTGCATGCTGCACGTCTTGTAGCATATTTTTGAACCTGATCCACCTTCTTCTTCGTCACCAGTGTTCTGTGTAAACTCTGTGTCTAGCGTACAGTGACAGGTCATGTTGTTGCACTGTGGTTTTGGCTCGGTGTAGTACTGACAACAAATTCTGCTGTTCATCATAATGCACCCTGACAACCCATGGCTCCGATTTGCTTCCTTTATTTCTGTTTCACACAGAGTAATTACGGTGTATGCGTACGTGGAGACAGTGTTTGCGCAGCAATCGCCGACACATTGTAACTGAGGCGGAATAAGGGGAACCAGCCAGCATTCGCCGAGGCAGGTGGAAGACCACCTTAAAGCCCGTCCACAGGCTGGCCGGCACACCGGACCCCGACACTAAACTGCCGGGCGGATTCGTGCCAGGTTCCGGCACGCCTTCACGCTAGCGAAGCAGTGCGTTAAACCGCGCGGCTAGTCGGATGGGCTTACTGTATTGGTTTCTTTTATTTTTTTGTAGCCTTTCTTTTGTCTTCTTTATGTCAAATTTCTTGACTATCCTGTTTGTCACAGGCTTCGTTGTTTGTAGTGGTTGACGAAATTCAAAACTTGATGTGCCTCGTATATCTTTCCTGATCGTGCAACTGCTGATGTCCAAAGCAATTTCTGGTTAACCATTTTTTTTCACGTCTGAATATGACATCTGTCGCACTGGTTCCATTGGGGGCGGGGGGATACGTGTGCTTTCAGATCACGTCCGTTGGTGCGGCCTATTCCTTCTAGCACTTTCGGGATCAGTTGTGTTTTAACGTTTGGTTTGTTTATTCTTGCACTGAAATCGCCTTCATGAATTATTCTTTCGTTGTCCTTCGTTTCCCTTAGTACTTTTGTTTTTATTTCGTCTTCTACAGTCATCTTTGGTTGAGCTTGTAGCCTACTATTGTGATGTATTCGTTAAAAAATAATTATGTTTTGCCTCTGTTATTTCCTTCATTAATCCTAGGTATGGTTTGAGGAAGATGGAAATTTCTTCTGGTCTGCCTGTGGTTTGGCTTACGAAGAAGTGAATTCCATTTACTTTTTATTTTGGCTTTAGACAACTTTGACCATCCAGCAAGCAATAGTTACAAGAGTACAAAGGGAACGTAATTTAAAATTTCACAATGGAACAATAGATCGAATTTTTATGCACAATCTGAGCACTATCGGACTTAACATCTGAGCTCATCAGTCCTCTAGAACTTAGAACTACTTAATCCTATCTATCCTAAGGACATCACACACAGCCATACCCGAGGCAGGATTCGAACCTACGATCGTAGTAGTCGCGCATTTTCATGCATAGCCGGTGACGGGGTAACACGTAATTCCCCGCCACAGGTAGTCAGGTAGGACACGTACGTACCCCCTGGTAACGGCCAGGCCCAGGGAGGGGTGATTACCCGACCTGATACCTTCCGAAAGTGACGATTGGTCCCTCCGTCCGTTTGTCAGGAGGTGTGACCTGAGGTGTGAACAATCACCTAAGGCGGGAGTGCCCTCAGAGAGGGCCCCCACAAGGGAGGAGCGCGCCATCGGAGACGCCGGTAATCATGGGGGATTCTTCCGCAATGGTTTCCTCATCTTCCACTATGTCTGCTCACTCGCGTAAGTTCACTGAGTCTCAGCCACAGACAGTTCTTCCATCGTTGCCACAGTTCCTTGTTGTTTCTCGGTCTGACGAAGGTCGAAAGGTGTCGACACAACTGCAGGTCCTGTAAAATCTTGTTCGAGATTACGGAATGGCACCTTGTTGTTAGAAACAGTCAGTGCCCTCCAGGCACAAAAATTGCTGCGTACTTCACTGCTCCACACCTTCCCTGTTCGGGTGGAAGCACACCACACTTTAAATTCCTCACGTGGAGTCGTTTATACACGCTCCCTCGACGGAATGTCTGACGAGGAAATTCAACACTACCTGTGTGACCAGGGCGTAGCGGCGGTTCATAGATTCCATGAAAAGGGTTGTAACCCCCCCACAAAATAAAAATAAATATTATGGATAATGATTCTAATTTAGTGTAACCTCCCCACAAAATAATAATAATTAATATGGATAATGGTTCTAATTTTGTGTAACCTCAAAACAAAATTCTTTCTCGTTTGCTACCTACCTACAAAATTCTTTCTGATTTAATCTAAGCTCAAAATTCATTCAAATTTAGCGTAACCTCACAACAGAAAAATTCCTAAACCTCTCAACAGTAAAAATTATAATTATGTCGTTCACATTCAGTGTAACATCCCAATAAAAAAATAAATTCAGTAACCTGGTAATAAAACAATGTAAGTAACCTCTCAATAAATTGTCGCTCACTTATGACTTTTCAAATAATTCACTGTGAATTTATCCTGGTAAATTTTGGACGACAACAGTACTGCGTCATGGCCCTGAAAGATCATTCTGAATGAAAAAAGGAAAAATTGTTACCTCAATAAAATTGTCGAATATATCTGCTCTTACAATAAATTTTTACGGCACAGCTCTGTGCAATGCTGGCCGACCTATCTGTCATTTATGAAAGGGAGCAACTGATTTTTCTATTGCAATAATCGGGATGATCATGGATGGGAGAAATTAGTAAATTCTCTAAATTGAAATGAATGGTTGTTAAAAGTTACTTTTTATGAGGAAGATTATTATTACGAGAGTTTTAAAACATTTACATGCGACTAGAGATAAAATTACTACATATGCCCGAGGCTGCTTTTTACCTTATACAATAACACTCAGGCTCCGGCACCGCTGCACCGCGACCGGGCCAGCCAACACGATACACCAGACCAGACCAGAGCAGACTGCAGACTAGCAACAGCTTACTGCTACAGCTACACAGTTCCTACTGCAGTCAACACTGCTCTCTGGTGTCAACACTGCTCTCTGGTCAGCGATTCTCTTATACCTTGCATATCGCAGGCAGCGCATGAGCAATACATCGAAATTACATCTGCTCGGACCTCTTACAGGGTTGACACGAACATCGTTCCAACCCGTATTGTCTTCTTGACATTTGACAGAGTTCAACTCCCATCGAAAATAAAAGCGGGCTATGAGATAATTTCCGTTCGCCCCTACGTCCCAAACCCTACTCGTTGCTATCGGTGTCAGCGGTTCAATCATACCAGCCAGTTCTGTTCCAACCCGGCCAAATGTGTTACGTGTGGCAAGGATGTCCATGAGGGTGCTTGTCCACCTGCATCCCCTCGTTGCATCAACTGTATGGGTGACCACGCTGCTTCCTCTCGAGATTGCCCCATTTTTAAAGACGAAAAGCTCATTCAGGAAATCAGAGTGAAGGTGTCGACCTTTGCTGCACGAAAGCCCACTGTGCCTCAGACAGGAAAATACACCACTGTCCTTGCCTCTCGTCGGCCAACAAAGGAGGCGGCCACGCAGACTTGCGACCTCACCTTTAGTGCCACGGTCGCCAGATCGGCCAGCGCAAAGATCGCCCGTTCAACCTCCCCACTTTCGCCTGCTCACTCTATGGCTCACCCTTCATCGGGTTCTGCTAAATCTCGATCCCAAAAGTCCGACACCCGGACTTCCAAAAAAGAGCATACTCGTGAAGATTTTTTACGTACCCCAACTTCACAACCATCGGTTCCTCCTTCATCTAAACATCATGTTTCCAAGAAGGCTAATAAGAAACCCAGTTCTTCTCCTTCTCCGCAACGGCGTGTGTCATCTACAGCACCACCTGGCGGTAGCCGCCCTCGGCCGTCTTCTGTGTCACCGAGGCGCACTGCTGGCGGCCGATCAACCGGCCGATCGCTGGTGGCAGGAGCTGCTCCTGAACAACCTATGGATCAGGATCTTCTGCCTTCGGCTGAGTGCCGTTCCACGCTGTCGGTCGCAAGCTCTGAGCAGTCGTTGAGTTGACGGCAACCTTGGTCACATTCTTTCGTTTTCTGTCCACCCTATGTCCATTATCCATTGGAATATCCGTGGCATTCGAGCCAATCGGGATGAATTGACGATCCTCTTACGATCCTACTCGCCGGTCATCTTCTGTCTTCGGAAACAAAGCTGCGTCCCCACGACCGCTTAGTTTTCCCCCATTTTCAATCAGTCTGATTTGATCTCCCTTCTGTTAAAGGTACTCCAGTACATGGACTACTCATGATTCTTCTCCATAATACTCTCCATTATCACCCAATCCCCTTAAACACTTCCTTCCAAGCTGTCGCTGTCGCTTCAACGACGTCTTCAAGGTTGTCTCGATCGCCTCCACTCTTGGAGCATCGAAACCGGCTTGCGCTTTTCTCCCAGTAAGACAGTTTGTGTTAATTTTTGGCGTCATACGGAGTTTCTTCCACCTTCCTTACATATAGTACCTGTCAACCTTCCGTTTTCGGACGTCGCTAAATTCTTGGGTCTTATGTTTGACAGAAGACTGTGCTGGACCTCCCACGTTTCCTATTTTCCGGCTCGCTGTCTGCGATCCCTCAACACCCTCCGTGTCCTGAATGGTACCTTCTGGGGAGCGGTCCGAGTGGTCCTTCTCCGCCCCTATCGCGCCTTAGTGCGCTCGAAATTGGTCTATGGAAGCATAGTTTATTCCTCTGCTCGGCCGTCTATTCTTCGGCGTCTCAACTCCATCCACCACCGTGGATTACGTTTAGTGTCTGGAGCTTTTTACACCAGCCCTGTGGAAAGCCTTTATGCTGAGACTGCTGAACCTCCGCTGTCCAATCGGCGAGCTGTCCTTCTGAGTCGCTATGCTATCCATTTGTCTTCCATGCCCGCTAATCCGGCCCATGACATTTTTTTCGACGCCTCCTTGGATTTAGGGTATGCAGGCCGCCTTTCCTCCCTACTATCACCGGGAGTCCGCTTCCGTCAACTTATCCATTCTCTTCCCTTCCGCTTTCCTAAAACATTCTTGACAACTTGGAGTACAGCACCGCCTTGGCTCCGTCCCTGGACCTGCCTGCTCCGTGATCTTTGTCAGTTTCCCAAGGATGGTACCCCTTCACTTATCGTCGGGCATTTTCTGCTCTATGCGCGCAAATGAAGGATGCCACATTTATTTACACTGATGGCTCAAAAACATCGTTTGGTGTAGGGAGTGCCTATATTGTTGGCGACACCCCAAATCGATTTCGGCTTCGCGACCAGTGTTCGGTTTATACTGCGGAGCTTTACGCTGTTCTCCAGGCTATCCAATACATCCGTCGCCATCAGCGGATACAGTATGTTATCTGTTCAGATTCTCTCAGCTCTCTCCCCAGTCTCCAAGCTCTCTACCCTGTGCACCCTCTGGTCCACCGGATTCAAGAGTGCCTACGCTTGCTCTACTTGGGGGGCGTCTCGGTGGCGTTCCTCTGGATCCCAGGACACGTTGGTATCTGTGGAAATGAGGCGGCCGATATAGCGAGCAAGGCTGCAGTCTCTTCTTCGGCCAGCTATTCAATCGATTCCCGTCGCCGATCTACGGAGCGTTTTATGTCGTCGTGTTGTTCTTTTATGGCGTGCACATTGGTCGACACTTCCCCACAGTAAATTGCGGGACTCCTGTGCTTGGACCTATTCCTCCCGAACGCGTCGTCGGGAGGAGGTAATTTTAACTAGACTCCGGACAGGGCACTGTCTTTTTAGCCATCGACATATTTTAAGCGGCGATCCTCCCCCACTCTGTCCCCACTGCTCTCAGCTGTGGACGGTAAGACACCTTTTACTTGAGTGCCGCTATTTTACTCCGTTACGCACCCGTCTACAGCTGTCGCCTGATATATCTTCCATTTTAGCAGATGACACGCGCTCAGCCGATCGCGTTCTCGAGTTTATTAGTGCCAGTGAGATGACGTCAGTCATTTGAAGCTCTTTTTGTGGATAACCAACCCCCTTCTATAGCAGTTTTTTAAAGCTTTCCTTTTGTTTTAGTTTCTCCAATTTTTTGAGTTTTGTTCCCATTGCTGCTGGTTTCCAGTTTCGTTTTATTTTTACCTTTTCTTAAGTCACAGACCGGGCGCTAATGACCGTAGCAGTTTTGCGCCCTAAAAAACCAAAACAAAAACAAAAAACTTATAGTTCTAATCAGTGTTTCAGCTTTTTTTAAATGTTTCATTATCGGATTATATTTATTTGCATCGAATCGATAGAATAATGGGGATACAATTCCCGGTAGGGGAAAACCCCTTTCAATCAGTTTCCTGTACAATACTTCATCCGCAACTTTGTGTTTAGTGTGAGACAGTGTTATGTGATTCAAATCTGCCACGTCAGATTGATCCGCATCGCAATGTCCAGAATCTAGTAGTTGCAATCGGCTTAAATGTGAGGGGTAATAACCGTGTCCCAGCCTCATAGAATGATGGGAGTCACATCTCCATCTACATCTACATCCACATGGATACTCTGTAATTCACATTTAAGTTCCTGGCAGAGGGTTCACCGAAGCACTTTCACAATTCTCTATTATTTCAAAAAAGCGAATACCTGTATCTCTCCGTACGAGCTCTGATTTCCCTTATTTTATTGTGGTGATCGTTTCTCCCTACGCAGGTCGGCGTCAACAAAATATTTTCCATACGGAGGAGAAAGTTGATGATTGAAACGTCCTGAGAAAATTCCACCGCAACGAAAAACTCTTTGTTTTAAACATGTCCAGCCCAAATTCTGTATCATTTCAATGACACTGTCTCCTCTATTTCGCAATAATACAGACCGTGCTGCCCTTCTATGAACTTTTTCGATGTACTCCGTCAATCCTATCTGGTAAGGATCGCACGCCGCGCAGCAGTATTCAAATGGCTCTAAGCACTATGCGACTTAACTTCTGAGGTCATCAGTCGCCTAGAACGTAGAACTAATTAAACCTAACTAACCTAAGGACGTCACACACATCCATGCCCGAGGCAGGATTCGAACCTGCGACCGTAGCGGTCGCTCGGCTCCAGACTGTAGCGCCTAGAACCGCACGGCCACTCCAGCCGGCGCAGTATTCTAAAAAGGGACGGACAAGTATAGCGTAGGTAGTCTCTTTAGTAGTTCTGTTACATTTTCTAAGCCTCCTTCATGATCAATAAATCCGCTATATAGGAAGAAGTTTCAATTTTATACGTGCCATTAGAGGGGTGTTAGAATGTGTCTTTTGTTGTGAAGACGTCTTACAAACAATATCGTTTAATAAATTGATTTAGGTCTTTGTTGCTGTCCTTTCGCAAATGGTGTGGAATGTGTGACACTGGCGCTGCATTAGGGAAGATATTAAACGGAAAGTGAAAGCAAGGTAAGTATGTGTTCTGTAGGACGATCGGAAATACATATCTCGTAATTTCTTACTAACAGAGGGGTTCGGTTCAAGATTTTCCTGCGAGATGCTTGTTAGCCCGCAGAATTATGCACTATCTTCACGGAGTTAGTCAGATATCGATAACCTACAGAAGAGGAATGCCCCTGACAATATCTGTCTTCATATCTTTAGTGGCACTTCGGAAGCTTCCACTAACAACGTTTTTGTAGGAGTTGATTTCACGGCTCCAAGAGAGAGACGGATCATCCTGTAATGGAGCAGGTCTATTTTCTGTAAAAAAGATTTCAGTACCTCGTCCTTTATGATGCTTGCACACAAGAAGACGGAATGGAGCAGGACCTTATGCCGAGTCAAAATTTTAGTCCGTTCCGCTCAACACCACACCCACACAACTATTCTCAATATCAGTTGATGAATGACGCAATATTCATCCAGCATGGGCAAAAGAACGTTGTTCTTCATGTATCTGTAGTTTTCCCCACCTTGTTTATTTGGTACTCAATATGAGGCGTCCACGTTAATTTGCAGTCAAAATATATTTCAAGTAGTTTATCATGTGACTGTGTGGAAAGCCGGCCGTTGTGACCGAGCGGTTCTAGGTGCTTCAGTCCGGAACCGCACTGCTACAACGGTCACAGGTTCGAATCCTGCCTCCAGTATGGATGTGTGTGACGTCCTTAGGTTAGTTAGCTTTACGTAGTTCTAAGTCTAGGGGACTGATGACCTCAGATGTCAAGTCCCATAGTGCTTAGAGCAATTTTTGACTGTATGGGAAATCCGTGCGGTCTAAGCAGTATTTCTGTTGAGAAGTATTTACGCCTTTGTCTCGTGATTATGATCTCGACGTACTTACCTCGCGACAGAATAAGCCCATTGCCTAACTCGGATTTGGTAAGCACGTAGGAACGTTTGGCCATAACTTTGTCACCCAAAAACACAGTGAACGGGTGTTTATACAAACAACGACTGCGTACTGAATGACTTTGACTGGATCGACTTCATACAGGAAGTACGTTAAGAGACATAATATCGCACTCTGTGGAATGCTTTTTCTGACCATGCTAGGCCCTATAAGGCGATATCCTTATGTCGGACTATACCGTACGACAGTTGAGAAAATAATTAATTATTCGTAAACGTAGTTTCAGTTTTTTAATTAGCTCAGATATCACGACACTACGATGAGCTCTCGATCAATATATAACTAACCCCTCAGGTGCTCTTCAGTCAGAAACGTTTCTACCCTTGCGAAAGCAGTATTGTGTTCGCGGTAAGAGTTCCCCATTTTCCAGCCACCTTTCCAAGATGAGTTTGACGAGACATTGAAAGGTGTGACACAGACATGGCGATAGTGCAATCATTCTGTACGATGTTGTTGTTTCCCATGTTTTAATATGGATGTTAATACTTGTTCTGTAAATAAAACTGCCTTTTCCTGCTGCTACTTAATTTATATAATAAATAAATTACGTAGCAGCAGAAAAAGACAGTTTTATTTACCAAACAAGTATTTATATGCTTGCTACGAAGGATGGCCACACGAACAATCTTGTTATGGACGTTAATATTTCAGATATCCTATCTTCTCCAAATTTCCTTGAAAATTTCTTTACAAATGCTCACAAATGGTTCCAATGGCTCTGAGCACTATGCGACTTAACTGCTGAGGTCATCAGTCGCCTAGAACTTAGAGCTAATTAAACCTAACTAACCTAAGAAAATCACACACATCCATGCCCGAGGCAGGATTCGAACCTGCGACCGTAGCGGTCACGCGGTTCCAGACTGAAGCGCCTTTAACCGCACGGCCACACCGGCCGGCACAAATGCTCACAAGAACATCTTTCTGCTGACGGACAAATTTCTGATCATAGAATAATGGGTATGGTTGATGTGACCGATGAGTATTTCAGAGCTTTATGTAATTCATGGGAAGGAAACATCTTAGTTAAACTACCACAAAGGTTGTCAGTGGTACCAGACTGCGTGAATTCAGTTGACTCACACATTCCTGTGGGACGTGTTACACTGTCTACAAACTCGTCTGTCCACTTCTGTAACTGCTTTGGAGGCCCGGCTTCCGTTTCAGCGAGGAAACCATTGCCCAAATCAGTCCGACGGGTGTGTTTTTTACAATTTTTCTGAGAACTTCTTTCAGTGTTTTTTCTTATGGGTCTTCAGAAAACATTTGGTCGCTTCATTCGTTCGTTTGAAAGTGATGTACTTCTTCCATGTTGAATGTGGCTTAAAGCGGCTACATGCTTGCCTCCTTTTCGCTACCGAAAGCGAACACTCTTGATTCCACCAATGAACAGGCTGTCCTTTGTAACAGAAACGATGCTGCTGTGTTGAAATGGTGCTTGAAGATAGAATATCGCGGTATTGGGGACTGCACATTAGGTAACTATAAAATTTTTGCATCCATTATTTCGCTATAATCAATAATCAATCTGCTTACCTTTTCCATTTGTGAAGTGGGTTATAGACAGTGATAGTGTTCTGGGCGAGAGTTGATATAATTGTATAAGAGTCAGATCCCACAGAAAATCGGAAAGATATTCGCCGAACACAAGGTCAAACCAACCGCTGAAGTTCGTATTCCTGGTATTAGAGGTAATGTAGGGGATCCCTCGTTTAATACTATAAGGTTAAACTCGTCTAGAAATTCGAAAACCCTCTCACCTAAGTTACCTTTTATTTTGCAGCAGCTCATTTTTTATGTGCATTGAAGTCACCGCAGATTACGTATTGGGGTTCCAGCTGATGTACCATAGCGTACCAATCTTTTAGGTGTATACAAGATCTTGATGAACAGTAAGTGGCTGAAATGGTTATTCTAGAGATTGGAGATGACAGCATGTCCGCCATCGCTTGAAGGCTTTAGACATTGTCATTGTTTAACATTACTGGGACGCGATTCATCACTTTATTAATTAAGAGAGCTACTCTGCCTTTGTCATCTTCTCTTCATGTCGCTGGATTTGACGTCCTTGAAATTGAACAGTGGCATCTGCTTTAAACCGCCTCTGGTATAATGCAACCACTGCTACGAAAGGTAGCGTTGCAGCACGCCCTTACTTACAGTCGCAGATCGTGCATTCAGTTGAAGTAAACGAAATCCAGCCACAGCTACTACGTGTTAGGACAGCTGTTATTTGCTACCTTATTGCTTGACGCTGAAAAATCTCAGGTGACTTTTTCTTCGCATCTTCAGTTAGGTGTAGAATAAGCCAGTTACCTCTGTCTATGACATACTCGCTGACAAACTAGGTAGCGCGAATGTTTGCCAGACTGAGAACGATCATGGTTTTGTGTTATTGGAACTTGAGGAAGGCGATGGCGTACCATACACTACATATATTGAATGGAATTGTTCTCTTGGTACATAACTGTCTGAGGATGAGAATCCATTTGGGGTTGTACTGTTGGCGTATAGCTCTCGTAGTGTAGTCTTCTATAGCTACTGGTTACGGTGTTGGATTCCTTGGCGGCAGAAGCGGAAATTTCGCACGGCTCTGGTGACTGGGAACCTGTCATACAGCAGCTGAGTACGCGTGCGGAGAACTTCCATATATCCTTCCCGATCTAGCGAAAGCCCTTGCACGTTGTAGCTCTTGTTGTACCATAAATACTGCACATGTTCTGTCTGTGAAACGGTGCTGACCGGAACCATGTAAGCAAGTTGGCACTGTCGCTGTACAAGTTTCCGCTGAGTGTTCACCGCCACATCTGCTGCAAACAGATATGGCTTCTGCACTGGTTCGCCCGATGATGGAAACGCCAAAAAATCCTACGTTGAATTACTGATGCGACATACGGATCAGCCGGGCAGCGTGTCCCCAAGATAGGCCCAGGAATTGTGTGAACGAAAAACTACCACGCATACTGGAATCGGCTTCGCTGATTCGGGGTTTTAATTAAGTTTCTTCGTGTATCTTTCAATACTGCTGACAGGGTAAATACTCCCTGTTTTGTCAGTTACCTCTTGTGCTGTCAGACTAATGTCAACATCTTGGACAAATCCATATGCATGGAGCAGGGAGTGTAGCATATATACATCTAACTCGTGATCTTTGAGAACGGTAGCTTCTTTTAAGTTACTGGCAAGCAAAGTAGATCTCATAACTCTGCATCTGCCTGACTGACTAATGGTGACAGTAATACATTTCAAATGAGAACACTATGTGTGCGATAACTTGGCTTCCAACATAAGATGTAATTTTCCAATGTTCTTGTCAGAGCCCACCACGAACAGAATGAAAGGGCCTGCATCAGATCGAGTGCTCGTATTATCCTCAGTTGGTCGCAGAACCACATTCATTGGGATGGATTGTTGACCCCGAGAAAGATCTGCGTTTTTTGACACTATGCCGCTATTACCAGGGATATGTGGAACCGGTAACTCGTTCATACACTCCTGGAAATTGAAATAAGAACACCGTGAATTCATTGTCCCAGGAAGGGGAAACTTTATTGACACATTCCTGGGGTCAGATACATCACATGATCACACTGACAGAACCACAGGCACATAGACACAGGCAACAGAGCATGCACAATGTCGGCACTAGTACAGTGTATATCCACCTTTCGCAGCAATGCAGGCTGCTATTCTCCCATGGAGACGATCGTAGAAATGCTGGATGTAGTCCTGTGGAACGGCTTGCCTTGCCATTTCCACCTGGCGCCTCAGTTGGACCAGCGTTCGTGCTGGACGTGCAGACCGCGTGAGACGACGCTTCATCCAGTCCCAAACATGCTCAATGGGGGACAGATCCGGAGATCTTGCTGGCCAGGGTAGTTGACTTACACCTTCTAGAGCACGTTGGGTGGCACGGGATACATGCGGACGTGCATTGTCCTGTTGGAACAGCAAGTTCCCTTGCCGGTCTAGGAATGGTAGAACGATGGGTTCGATGACGATTTGGATGTACCGTGCACTATTCAGTGTCCCCTCGACGATCACCAGTGGTGTACGGCCAGTGTAGGAGATCGCTCCCCACACCATGATGCCGGGTGTTGGCCCTGTGTGCCTCGGTCGTATGCAGTCCTGATTGTGGCGCTCACCTGCACGGCGCCAAACACGCATACGACGATCATTGGCACCAAGGCAGAAGCGACTCTCATCGCTGAAGACGACACGTCTCCATTCGTCCCTCCATTCACGCCTGTCGCGACACCACTGGAGGCGGGCTGCACGATGTTGGGGCGTGAGCGGAAGACGGCCTAACGGTGTGCGGGACCGTAGCCCAGCTTCATGGAGACGGTTGCGAATGGTCCTCGCCGATACCCCAGGAGCAACAGTGTCCCTAATTTGCTGGGAAGTGGCGGTGCGGTCCCCTACGGCACTGCGTAGGATCCTACGGACTTGGCGTGCATCCGTGCGTCGCTGCGGTCCGGTCCCAGGTCGACGGGCACGTGCACCTTCCGCCGACCACTGGCGACAACATCGATGTACTGTGGAGACCTCACGCCCCACGTGTTGAGCAATTCGGCGGTACGTCCACCCGGCCTCCCGCATGCCCACTATACGCCCTCGCTCAAAGTCCGTCAACTGCACATACGGTTCACGTCCACGCTGTCGCGGCATGCTACCAGTGTTAAAGACTGCGATGGAGCTCCGTATGCCACGGCAAACTAGCTGACACTGACGGCGGCGGTGCACAAATGCTGCGCAGCTAGCGCCATTCGACGGCCAACACCGCGGTTCCTGGTGTGTCCGCTGTGCCGTGCGTGTGATCATTGCTTGTACAGCCCTCTCGCAGTGTCCGGAGCAAGTATGGTGGGTCTAACACACCGGTGTCAATGTGTTCTTTTTTCCATTTCCAGGAGTGCATCACATCCTGGAGAATTGTTATGTTATACACATACTTGTTTACTGAGGGGAGTGCTTTGCTTCTACTTATTATCGGTTACACACTCATTAAGGACAACGCTGTTCGTATTATGTTGCTTGATAATTTGGTGAATGACCCGCTGTTACTGCCATTGTTGTTATAGCTACATCAGCTGGAACTGTTACAGGTGGAACAGCTGTTGGAGCTACTGAAATTTTTTGATGATCTTAGTGCAGAAGCTGCAATTCCTGTTGCTTTTGTAGCTCCTATTGCTGTAGTAATTACATACAGGCTCTGAGGTCGTAGTTGACTCTGCCGAACCTCACAATGGATTTACGACATCGCCTGTACTGTGGCCCTGTCTGTGCTTTCTGATGGCAGGTTTCTAGTACCGACTGTAAGACCTGACCTGTGTCAGGGGGTTGTATTTGTGCAGCAAATTTTGTGAATTTTGTGTCGCTGTCGCCGAAAACGTGTGACTGGAATGTCCACACAACTCTGGCGTTATCAACTCCGCTGTTGTTCGCTTTTCCCCAGCTGTGTCACACAGCCGTTCACTTGTTCGCTAGACGAAAACAACCCCAGCTTCGATTTCGTGGAAGTAACAACACGTGCGATCGATATCGCGTCTCAAGCGAAACTGGAGTGATTTCCGTAGTGTACCATTTAAAGTAAGGATATTCCAAAATACGATATTTTTTTGTTTATTGCAGTCCCTCCACCTGGATGTAGAGACTTTTCCGGAAACGAAACCTCCTTACTCGTACTCCTTGTGACCAAAATTCTTGTCGTTCTCTATCCAGGAGAAATCTGAACGGAAAACTTATTTTGAAAACCTATTTGTGTCCGTAGTTCTTCGCATTCTATGCTATCTTCCATTCTTTCCTCTAAGTAACTAGTATAATTTTCTGAGGTCGCCTAGAAATGACCAGACTTTTTCCCGCAGGTTCTAGACAACTGTTTTCGTCTGTTCCTGCCTAACAATACCAAAAGTACCTTCAAACATCGTAAGATACATCCACATCCAAACATCCCATCACATTACCCAATCCAATACTTTAACACAAACAAATTGAGTAATTCAGGGAGACGTGATAAGCCCGACACAGTTCATCATGACTGTAGACATCCCAGATATCATTTTGGACAGCTCAGCAACACTCGTACATTATGTGATCAAAAGTAGCCGGACGCCTGGCTGAAAATGACTTACGAGTAAAAGTTCGTGGCGGCCTCCGTCGGTAATGCTGGAATTCAGTATGGTGTAGGATCACCCTTAGCCTTGATGACAGCTTCCACTCCCGCAGACATACTTTCAGTTAGGTGCTGGAACGTTTCTTAGGGAATGGCAGCCCATTCTTCACGGAATGCTCCACTGAGCACAGGCATCGATGTCGGTCGGTGAGGCCTGGTACGAAGTCGCCGTTCCAAAACATCCCAAAGGTGTTCTACAGGATTCAGGTCAGGACTCTGTGCAGGTGAGTCCATTACAAGAATTTTTATTGTCGTGTAACCAGTCCGCCACAGGCCGTCCATTATGAACAGGTGCTCGATCGTGCTGAAAGGTGCAATCACCATCACCGAATTGTTCTTCAACAGTGGGGTGCTTAAAACATAAATGCAGGCCTGTTCTGTGATAGTGCCACGCAAAACAACTAGGGCTGCAAGCTTCCCTCCATGAAAAACACAACCACACCATAACACCACCGCCTCCGAATTTTACTGTTGGCACTACACACGCAGGCAGATGACGTTCACCTAGCATTCGCCATACCCACACCCGGCCATCGGATCGCCACATTGTGTACCGTGATTCGTCACTCCACACTACGTTTTTCCACTGTTCAGTCGTCAAGTATTTAAGCTTCTTACACCAAGCGAGGCGTCGTTTGGCATTTACCGGCGTGATATGTGGCTTATGAGCAGCCGCTCGACCATGAAATCCAAGTTTTCTCACCTCCCACCTGTCATTGTACTTGCAGTGAATAATGATGCAGTTTGGAATTCCTGTGTGAGGGTCTGGATAAATGACTGCCTGTTACACATTACGACCCTCTTCAATTGTTGGCGATCTCTGTGAGTCAACAGGTGTGGTCGGCCTCTACGCTTTTGTTCTGTATGTGTCCTTTCACGTTTTCACATCACCATCATATCGGAAAAAGTGAACCTAGGGATGTTTAAGAGTGTGGAAATTTCGCGTACAGGCATATGACGCAAGTGACACCCAATCACCTGACCACGTTCGAGGTCCGTGATCTCCGCGGAGCGCCCCATTCCGCTCTCCCCCGATGTCTAAAGACTACTCAGGTCCCTGATATAGCCTGGCATAGGTGGCAGCACAATGCTCCTAAAGTGAAAAACTTATGTTTTTGGGGTTGTCCGGATACTTTTGATCACATTGTGTATAATGACGAATGGGAGGCATACCTGAAGAAACTCTCTCTCTCTCTCTCTCTCTCTCTCTCTCTCTCTCTCAGCCATGGCAAACACGTCGATACAGAGCTGGGCATGGACTCACACCGCACTTCGTGGCTTCTGATAATGTGGTCAACGCCATCTAGTTGCGACACCAGTGCTACTCCAGCCCAGATGAAACTGTACTTCGGTCGATGGTAAACTTGCACTTGAAGAGAAAATTTGTAACTGCGTGCGTCAAGTGATGCTTTACTGTTCACAGACAGTTGTAATTATTTGTTTAATCCCTGTGGCAATGGAGTATATAAAGTTAAGTACATCTTTTGTACTTCTTGTAATGAAGTGATCTAATGTTTCACATGTTGTAGTTCTGATCAGCCGTCTCCCACCTCAATTAAAGAAACCTAAGTTATGTCCGTCAGGTCATAACAAATGACGACGAGAAGCGGCGCCTAAGCTGGTCGTCTTTTTCGCCTGCCAGCTGCCCTCTCAGCGAGTTGCGCACATCTTGTTGCATATTACTGCATCCCTATACTTTGCTCATTGTTATTGCTCTGCATTTCTTCATTTGTGTTACAGTGTGTCCTATCCTATAGTATTTCGCTGCATATGAGCAGCCACAGGAAATGCCTCCAACGGAAATTGCACAATTTCAGGCGCAGCATATTAAACACAAGCTGCTCATTGTTGGACTGTTGATACCGTTACCAAACAAACAAATTGCGTCGCCACTGGTAGCTACTCCAAAATTTAGCCCATGCCACAACCAGGACGAAGAGTGGTTGGACTATAGGGCGCAAGTGGAGGCTCGCTTTGCAACTTATGGAAACCGATGCTTAGTTTTTATCAACCTTTTTTCCCAGCTTTTATCGCCTTTGTGAAATTGTGTACCAGAACTGTTCCTGAGATGTGTATAAGGATCTTGTTAAGTTTGAAACACGTATATATTCATTACCAGCGATGGCGAGGCATGACAGAATCTCTGACCAGAGAGTTATTTATCGTTGCTAGTCTGCGCTTGACCGCGCGAGACAACAGTAGCGTGTAGTGAGTCGGCAGGAACAGTAGCACGTAGCAAATCGGCAGGAACAGTTGTTGTATGTAGCGAGTCGGGAGGCGTAGTAGTCAGTCGACAGTAATAGCGAGTGGACGATTGTACTGAGCGGGCGTCGGCATGCGTCGGCGGCGTGCTCTTCTCGCGGCTCTGGTCACGGTTCGGGACGATGTATATTGTTATAGAAGGTAATGAAGCAGCATTGTGCAAATCTAATAATGTATGTTAATTGTAATCAATTTGTTCAAAAAAATGCCCCAATAATAATTTTTTTTATAAAGTAACTTTTTTAAAGAAAAACATTCATTTCGATGATGCAGTTTTTTTTTTTTAAACTGCATCTATATCTGCTCTTAATTGTAGATTCTACTACACAGCTTCGAGCAATGCTGGATTATATTTAATCTTAATTCTTGGAGGAAATGCATAGGAAATATTCTTTAAATTGAAATGAACGTTTTTCTTTAAAAAAGTTACTTTATAAAAAAATTATTATTGGGGCATTTTTTTGAACAAATTAAATACAATTAACACACATTATTAGATTTGCGCAATGCTGCTTCATTACCTTCTATAACAATATACATCGTCCCGAACCGTGACCAGAGTCGCGAGAAGAGCACGCCGCCGACGCATGCCGACGCCCGCTCAGTACAATCGTCCACTCGCTACTACTGTCGACTGACTACTACCTCTCCCGACTCGCTACATACAACAACTGTTCCTGCCGACTCGCTACGTGCTACTGTTCCTGCCGACTCACTACACGCTACTGATATCGTCTCGCGCGGTCAAGCGCTGACTAGCAACGATAAATAACTCTCTGGTCAGAGATTCTGTCATGCCTCGCCATCGCTGGTAATGAATACATACGTGTTTCAAGTTATTGATTAACATTTTGATAGTCAATTCCATGTATCAGCGGCAAGGTTTAAATTGTTTCGGCTGAAACAGCAGCCTGCTCAGCAAGTGAAACAGTGGATTGCAAGCTTGTCGAATTAACGTTAATGATGACGCGTTACGTGATTGAAACACACAGAATGTCTCACATGCATATTTTCACGCTGCAGTTCCGAGACTGCGAGATCCTGGTTTAAAAACAGTTCTGACTCTTGTGGAATCTCAAGTAATTATGGACTCAACAGAGTTCGACTTCAGTTGTTTGTAGTGAACCCAGCACACAGTTTGTAGCTCTGACAACCAGTGAGAACAATAATAACAGTAGAGATAAAACCTTTCAGTTTCGTCGTGCTCAACATATGTTACAGAACTATGTCAGGAAATTATGCCCTCACTGCTTTTCGAGACATGATCGGAAAGGCTGTACTTGTTGTAACACATATTTCTTTCAGTGTGGACATGAATATCACATTCAATCGGTGTGTTAAGCACACAGCAGGGCCGTGGCAGTAGCTGCCGTAATGCGTGCGTGCAGCAACTGCAGCTACACTGACAGATATATATAGTACAGGCTATACCTCTCGCTCAGGTGCAAGCCATAGCTCTCACGTTCACATTGCAAAAATCTTACGCTACAATACTCATGCAGCCAAACCAACTTTTTGTTCAGTTACGAGTAAAACAAAAGTTCTGTGAAAGACAATGCACTGCCACCTTTTCTCACACCTGGCCCGTCACACACGCATTACGTGAGCAAGTTTGTCAGGAACTGCAAATATGGCAAAACAATGGGGTTATCCGACCCATTTCTGTAAGCCAATAGGCATTACCCTCGGTCATTCTGAAGAAGCCTTCAAACAGTGGACATTTGTGATATGACATTAAGGCAACACCAATCCCGCAAACTGTCATGGATTTTTTCCCTCTTCCACATCCAGAGGAATTGACGCATAGAGCACGTGATATGGCAGATATTTTTCAAAAATGATTTGCGAGAGTCATATGTGCAGTTAATGCTGGACAAGGATCCACAGAATACTTTGCGAGAAACACTCTCTTAGGATTGTTTCAGTTTCAAAGACTATCGTTTGAAACTGTTTAAGCTCATGTAATTTTTCATCGGTTCCTGAAACAATTAGCAGCAAAAGTCCCTTCATCTACAAACTATTTAAGATTGTCGTTGTGGGTCATATCCCCGCTGAACATTTAGAGAATTCAGTCTGTTTCAGTTTCTTTCGGTAGCTGGCTTAAAGTGCAGCAAGGATAAGTACGAGGGCAGTTCAATAAGAAATGCAACACATTTTTTTTTCTGAAACAGGGGTTGTTTTATTCAGCACTGAAATACACCAGGTTATTTTCCAATCTTTTAGCTACACAACACTATTTTTCAACGTAATCTCCATTCAATGCTACGGCCTTACGCCACCTTGAAATGACGGCCTGTATGCCTGCACGGTACCATTCCACTGGTCGATGTCGGAGCCAACGTCGTACTGCATCAATAACTTCTTCATCATCCGCGTAGTGTCTCACACGGATTGCGTCCTTCATTGGGCCAAACATATGGAAATCCGACGGTGCGAGATCGGGGCTGTAGGGTGCATGAGGAAGAACAGTCCACTGAAGTTTTATGAGCTCCTCTCGGGTGCGAAGACTTGTGTGAGGTGTTGCGTTGTCATGAAGAAGGAGAAGTTCGTTCAGATTTTTGTGCCTACGAACACGCTGAAGTCGTTTCTTCAATTTCTGAAGAGTAGCACAATACACTTCACAGTTGATCGTTTGACCGTGGGGAAGGACATCGAACAGAATAACCCCTTCAGCGTCCCAGAAGACTGTAACCATGACTTTACCGGCTGATGGTACGGCTTTAAACTTTTTCTTGGTAGGGGAGTGGGTATGGCGCCACTCCATTGATTGCCGTTTTGTTTCAGGTTCGAAGTGATGAACCCATGTTTCATCGCCTGTAACAATCTTTGACAAGAAATTGTCACGCTGAGCCACATGACGAGCAAGCAATTCCGCACAGATGGTTCGCCTTTGCTCTTTATGGTGTTCGGTTAGACAACGAGGGACCCAACGGGAACGAACTTTTGAATATCCCAACTGGTGAACAATTGTGTCAGCACTACCAACAGAGATGTCAAGTTGAGCATTGAGTTGTTTGATGGTGATCCGTCGATCATCTCGAACGAGTGTGTCCGCACGCTCCGCCATTGCAGGAGTCACAGCTGTGCACGGCCGGCCCGCACGCGGGAGATCAGACATTCTTGCTTGACCTTGCGGCGATGATGACACACGCTTTGCCCAACGACTCACCGTGCTTTTGTCCACTGCCAGCGCACTGCAATCGCCTATGAATATTTGAGATGCCCTGGTTTTCCGCCAAAAGAAACTCGATCACTGCCCGTTGTTTGCAACGCACATCCGTTTCAGACGCCATTTTAACAGCTCCGTACAGCGCTGCCACCTGTCGGAAGTCAATGAAACTATACGAGACGAAGCGGGAATGTTTGAAAATATTCCACAAGAAATTTCCCGTTTTTTCAACCAAAATTGGCCGAGAAAAAAGATGTGTTGCATTACTTATTGAACTGCCCTCGTACTTCTTGTTGCAAGGAAACTGAACTTCTTAGGTCTCTTAATGAATGCACAGGGTATTCATCCTACTACATCGCACTTGGCTGCTATTAGAGATCTGCCGGCAACCAGTAACACCAACACTTTCGCTGCGGCATCGGTGCAGAAGCGCAGCTCTCCAGTGCCGGCCGTCAACGTGGGAGAGCGGGCCGTTAAAACTCTGAAACGGCAGGTACCGCTCGGGGGCAGACACTCCTAAGCACACCTCAGCTACAGGCTGACGTCAAGACCTTGTAAGACCTGTAAGATCATTTTGTATACTGACTTAATGACACCTTTGATGCATTACTTCAAATAAGCTTTGACTGTATTGTGGTCATGTTTTAAAGTCTGCTTGCTGTCTGACACCTATAGGGGTCACAGGCGTCATTCAAATGTTCGCGATTTGTTGACAATGTCACAAAAAATAAAATTCAAACAAGCAACAAATCCACTGCATTCAGGAAAAATTTGGATTCCAAAACGCAAATTCTTAAGGAAAAAAAAGGAAACTGGATTCATTTGAAATTATATTTACTTCAAATGCGCACTTTTAAGGTTGACTCTGATAGAGGTCGTCAATTTAGTGGCATGTTTGCTCCTGGTATGAGAGAATTAGCCGTCTACATTCATCATAGACGCCCAGGGGAAGCCCGGATGTGTAGAAATGAGTAAGCGAAACACACCCTACGTGGAGGCTTCTCTCGTGTCCTCCATCACTTCAACGTGGTGCTACTAAAACAAATTTAGCACAACAAATTCTTTCGCAAAAAAAACTTCAGTGAACGCTTTTCAACGCAATAAGAAGTAAGTCGTCTTAACACAAAAGGAAACCTCCATTTTCTGAGTACTCGTGAAAGAAAGTTCTAACCTTTCACGTCATAAAAAGCAACCATCCAATGTCAAAAGAAATAAAAGAAGTTGACTTTGATAATCGGAATTTCCACGACATTAACGCGTTTTTGCCACTTATGGAAAATTATACAACAGTTCAAGCAGTATCCAGGTTTGTATTGGCAGGTTCTACACTAGTATGGTGTATCAGTGCTCTTGCCTTGTTCCGCACACTCCTTACACCGCTTCCTCAGAACTCAGAACTTACTTCTTCCCTGCAGTAGCTTCCCGCGTTTGCACAACGTGTGTTTGTTTGTCATGTTTCTTGCTCACATTTTGTGGGACGTCCATTGGTGGAAGGAAGCCCTTTATAATGTTCATTCTGTAATCGTATATCCTGAGTATTTGTTTTACAAATAGAGAATTGAAAACTAGCATGTCAGTGACATGAAAGAATAGTTTTTTCGGCCAGCGGATAGTCTTTCGTTCACATAAGTAATACGATAACATCTGATCTTGTTTATCAGTCCCAGACATACACGCATTGTACCTAATGATAGGCAAAGGTTTCGTGACTATTTACTGGCGCGCATTCGTCACTTGCTCCATAACATTTAGATGTTCTGTGGAAATGTAGGAAACCTCTTGTCGATCCTTCCATTTTCTAATCATAACTCCATTAGAATACTCCATTAGAATACCGCGCAATTGTCCCTCCTTTCACAAGTTTTGTCGATACACCGTCTTCGGGGGTATATTTCCTATTTAATTTCAGAGTACCTGTGGTAAGTACAAATGCAAAACGACCTTTTCAGCGTGACCTTTCCCCCATATCTCCACTATTTCCCGTGTACACAGCGTACTTCTTTGTGAAACCGTCTGGGTTGGTGAGCATGTATATCTTAATGCCATATTTATTACGTTTGCTTTTTATGTATTGTCTAAACGACAATCTTCCCCTCCAAAGAATCATTGACTCATCTATTGATAAATCTCTTCCCGGGTAATATACTCGACACATTCTCCTGTTAGAATAATCCCATATAGGTTGTATCTTATATAAACGATCGTCTGGTTTCGGGTTTCCTGGAAGTGGATTTTTTGCAAAATGCAGAGAGCGTAATATGATCAAATACTTGTCTCTGCTTATACTGATCGCTATTCCTCTATTCTCAAACAGCGGCTCTTTCTACCAGTAGTCTTGTAATCGCGGATATTTACCGTTACCCATTTGTAACGAAACTCCCAGGAAAACTAGTAATTCTCCTATACTTAGATTTTTCCATTTACAGATCCTAGATCCCTCTTTTGTATTTTCGCTCAGCAATATGTTGACTGCGTTATCGTTCGTTTCATTAACTACAAGTTGCAACAATTCGTCTGTTACCAATAATCTGAAGAAATCCATAGGAGAATTGCCAGCAGGATGAATTTGCAAAACTTCTTCCTTCGTAAATTGGTGATACTGCATATTATGTGGTTCTTTATGCCAGGACTCACCTGGATTATCTGCGTGTGACAGGTCGGGCTCTTTTCCGTCGTCGATTTCCACACAATCGTCGTGATCCGTATCGTCAGATTCGGAACTGTCACGAAACAGATTCGAAAGCTGTGCTTCCACGCTACCATCACTCTGCAATTCTTCTGCAGCCTCTAAATGACAATCTCCGTGGTATGCCTCGTCCTCACTACGCGTCTAGTACACTAAGTAACTGTTCCTCTGTCGGTTTAACACTTTTCCTGCTCCTTTTCACACTGGAGGGTCCAGGTGTCGGTTCATTAGCTGCCATTACGAACAATATATACTGTAAGCCGCGTTTGGAGATTACCGACTCCCCTCCCTGACCGCGATCCTCTTTTCTCCCTTTTACTCTGTTTTTATCATTTTTTTAGGATTGGTTAGTCTGCTTTTCCCATACGCACTTCTACATTCTAGCGGTTGCACCTTTTAAGTCGCAGGTGGTCTTGTCTCTGCTGCTTCAGGGGTGGGATATTTCCTGCCTCTATCATAGCGTTGGGTTCTCTCCCTTGCTGACTTACCTCATTTTGTTTTTACCATTGACAACATGACTGCCATTTTACATTTTTTAGCCTTTTCCCTTTTATCGTTCTGACTTGTCTGAGATATCACACTACCGGAATGGACCACATTTTAAACAAGGGACTGATGACCTTGCTGTTTGGTCTCTTCAACACCAACCAACCAACCAACGAACAATATATGTTCGATAACTGACCACATAAAACAAAAGTTTACAGGCTTTGATGCCAGCTTAGACGCTGCAGCAAGACTGAGTAATCCGACTGTGAGCGCGGACGCATATAAGCGTCAGCCGCAGCGAAAGTGTTACTGAGCTCAGATCAGTTATGAGGAAGCTCACCTATTATATCAAACTTATTCCTAACTCTGCGCAAACTGCTGCACTGCTAAACTGGCAACGCTGGAAGAAATAAGGACAACATAATTATTATATTAAGGCTGGAGAAACTTATTTTCCTAATCATGACATTGTTTTCCACGCTAGCTTCAAATATAGATAATGCTGAATGAGGATCTTTGAGCACAAAAAAGTTACTCCTTAGGTCTTAAGAAAAAGAAGCTATAAACTACTATCTGTTGAAGAAATTGCTCCTGTAAGTACATTCAGTGTCTTATGCATAGGTAAGAGGAAAATTGAAATAGGAGCGATTGAAGTAAAGAAAAAGGAAAACTGAAGCAAATGACCACAATAATCGGCGTAGTGGAACTACACTCCTGCAAATGGAAAAAAGAACACATTGACACCGGTGTGTCAGACCCACCATACTTGCTCCGGACACTGCGAGAGGGCTGTACAAGCAATGATCACACGCACGGCACAGCGGACACACCAGGAACCGCGGTGTTGGCCGTCGAATGGCGCTAGCTGCGCAGCATTTGTGCACCGCCGCCGTCAGTGTCAGCCAGTTTGCCGTGGCATACGGAGCTCCATCGCAGTCTTTAACACTGGTAGCATGCCGCGACAGCGTGGACGTGAACCGTATGTGCAGTTGACGGACTTTGAGCGAGGGCGTATAGTGGGCATGCGGGAGGCCGGGTGGACGTACCGGCGAATTGCTCAACACGTGGGGCGTGAGGTCTCCACAGTACATCGATGTTGTCGCCAGTGGTCGGTGGAAGGTGCACGTGCCCGTCGACCTGGGACCGGACCGCAGCGACGCACGGATGCACGCCAAGACCGTAGGATCTTACGCAGTGCCGTAGAGGACCGCACCGCCACTTCCCAGCAAATTAGGGACACTGTTGCTCCTGGGGTATCGGCGAGGACCATTCGCAACCGTCTCCATGAAGCTGGGCTATGGTCCCGCACACCGTTAGGCCGTCTTCCGCTCACGCCCCAACATCGTGCAGCCCGCCTCCAGTGGTGTCGCGATAGGCGTGAATGGAGGGACGAATGGAGACGTGTCGTCTTCAGCGATGAGAGTCGCTTCTGCCTTGGTGCCAATGATGGTCGTAGGCGTGTTTGGCGCCGTGCAGGTGAGCGCCACAATCAGGACTGCATACGACCGAGGCACACAGGGCCAACACCCGGCATCATGGTGTGGGGAGCGATCTCCTACACTGGCTGTACACCACTGGTGATCGTCGAGGGGACACTGAATAGTGCACGGTACATCCAAACCGTCATCGAATCCATCGTTCTACCATTCCTAGACCGGCAAGGGAACTTGCTGTTCCAACAGGACAATGCACGTCCGCATGTATCCCGTGCCACCAAACGTGCTCTAGAAGGTGTAAGTCAACTACCCTGGCCAGCAAGATCTCCGGATCTGTCCCCCATTGAGCATGTTTGGGACTGGATGAAGCGTCGTCTCACGCGGTCTGCACGTCCAGCACGAACGCTGGTCCAACTGAGGCGCCAGGTGGAAATGGCATGGCAAGCCGTTCCACAGGACTACATCCAGCATCTCTACGATCGTCTCCATGGGAGAATAGCAGCCTGCATTGCTGCGAAAGGTGGATATACACTGTACTAGTGCCGACATTGTGCATGCTCTGTTGCCTGTGTCTATGTGCCTGTGGTTCTGTCAGTGTGATCATGTGATGTATCTGACCCCAGGAGTGTGTCAATAAAGTTTCCCCTTCCTGGGACAATGAATTCACGGAGTTCTTATTTCAATTTCCAGGAGTGTATATAAACTACAATTGAAAGAAGAGCAAGCCATTGCAGATGTGCAACCACGGCTTCCATATTGCTTTAAACTTTATGGAAAAATCTGGCTTTGACTGGGGAATACGAGACATCAGCCTTTAGTGTAAGTGCCACAGGAAACTGATTATGCATTGATGTACTTGCAGCAACAATAGATCCCAGAATGTATACTACATCAGAGGATATACGAAATATCGGTTCATGAACTTCTTTTCCCATTAGAATCCGCTTAAAAGTGTGGTTACATTTTGTAATTGTGATGCATTGGACATTTTGCACCTAATAACAAAAAAGATGCGTGCAGAAACTAAAGCCCACGAGATCAGTACATTTAATGACCATTTGTTTGCAAAAATTTTGAACTTAAAGGTGTTTGTGGAAATTTGGCAGTAGTGTTGAGGAGAAGGGTTGCCGTCTTACAACCAAGGAGATGTAGAACGCTTTAACAACATTATTGTGCACTAAATAAAAGGCAAAATAAAATTCCAATATGTTCCTAGCTAGAAAAATTTCAAGAAGGGCTTGACCTAATTGTCAAAGCCATAGAACTGACAGCTGATATTTGATATATATTAGAGTTTGAACACATAGCGTCTCTGTATTTATCGGATTACTGGCTGGAGAAAGAATTGGATGATCTAAACAAGGATTTAAGTTACGAGTTACAAAAGATTGATGTTAATAAAACTACACTTGACAAACATAAAGGAAGATTTCTTTCCTGACTATAAATGTGTATGCCTAAATTAATAAAGAATTAGTAGTAAATTTTTGTTCTTTTATTCGATAGCCCATTAAATATCCTTAAGAGTCTCCTGTTTATGACGATTTGTTTGTGTCTTTGGACAGAGAGCTTGAAAAGTAGCCAAAGCTAGGTAGCCGAAAGCATGACATGCAATGCTACTTTGCTATATGAAGACAACTTGTTACAATTTCAGGGCAGTTTGTTAAAGTTTCTTCGGAGGGGCAGGGACAAGTAAATAGTTTGGGACAAGCAAATACGCTTTTAGAAAAATTTGCTATAGCGTTAAGACAATTTGTTACAGTTTTCGAGGCAATTTGTAATAATTTTTGTTACAGCTGTGAAATAATTTATTAGAATTTGCATAGCCACCACCACATAAGTATTGAAAATGTGTTTCCATACATGTGAGAAGTGTGTGTGTGTGTGTGTGTGTGTGTGTGTGTGTGTGTGCGCGCGCGCATGGTTGAACTCGTTTCTTTTCGAGGTGATGCTATGGTTCACAAATTGAAAAAGACATCTCAAAAGGGGTACTTATCGATATTCAACATACGTTTCATTTTAAATTCAAACCATGTCACCGCTGGAATTATGTTTGATGCTGAGTCTAAGCCAAATGTTACTTTTTCCACTCTACATTTTTTTGTCAGTAGTTCAGTTTCTCTGCTCAAGAGCTGTTCAGAAACACAGCGCACCATTTTCGTAATGATGACGTTCTTACAAACATAACAAAAAACTGACTTTGACTCTCCTGTAGTAGAACACAGTGCATATGCCCAGGCTAAAGTAATTCGTCCGCCTGCTGGAGTTGAAAGTAAAGGCATGGAAACTCAGGGATAATGGACACCAGTCATTGACTTAAGTCGTCAGCTGAAGGTTTTTGTGAGTGAAATGTATAGCGGTGAAAAGAAGGTAGGAGCGTCACTCATCTATGGAAAAAGTAACAATGTGTTAGAGTGCACTGCACACTGTTCTTAGAAATGCCAATCTTCTTTTAAATGTGTCGATTCACTGCAACAAAAGCATAAAAATAACTTCGGCAGCTTTGTCTGTAGGAGTATTATGATGACTGAGTTGCCTTCAACAGGAACTTCCCATTTCCACGAAACGTTACAAGAAGTAGAGTATGCATTCTTCTCAGGATGTCGCCCGTTGGAGAGCTCAACTTCAACGACAGTAAAAGAAAAGTAATGACGATGCAGTATTTAAGGAAGAAGAGTATTTAATGTAAACAACATATTGTTCAAAACTGCTACACTGCTGTTGCGTTTACTGCCCAGCTGACTTATGTTCTCTATGGATAAGTAGAGTTTGCCCTTTCTCGTAGTTGGTAAACATCGGACTCAGGCAAACATTCATCTAAAGACGGTTGACTGATTGATCGCTTTTCATTCTCCTTGTGTTTCCTACTGTTTACTGTCGACTCGAGGAAGTTATGTTACCTGACACTATTTTGAACAGATCTTGAGACAAGGAAGTGGTTTACTGAAGAGAAAAAAAAACATTGCAGTTTCAAAAAGAGGCACTGTTGTTCATATCTTCACAACAAGCAAAGTTACAAGAAGGGCGATCATACTGATTAATGATCGCCTCTTACCTAAACAACATCTTCTTGATATTTTTTTTATTTTGCTTCTGGACAACCCCTCCAGGGGACACCGCCGTAACGAAGGCACCTTCAGCTCCGTGCCAGAGTGGTTTGCGTGCTCTGACGAAGTCGAGAACTGCTCCGGTGGAACCGTAACTGTTCGCGGGGTCGCTATGGCCGGAGTGGTCTCGACTGGGGAGCCAGACGAAGGGTGTTCTGCAACAAAGGGGAAGGAAGGGCTCTAGAGGCACGCTGAAGCCAGCTTCCCTAAGGGAGACAACCCTGACAGAAAATCGGGCTGGTCGTGATACCTAGAAATGGCAGCCCCATCACGCGACTTAACCTGCGCATCAGTCGTAACGCAGCCAGGGGATCATATGATTACTGGCAAACTCACAAACAGCCTCGGATACAGGACTGGATCAACTAGTAACACCCGGAAAATCTAAAAGGCCAAACGATCTGTCACTGTGGATTACACGTCATCGGCAACGTGTAATACTCCAGGATTGACCAACAAAGAAAGCGAGTTAAATCAGGTACTCGAAGAGAGGAAAGTAGAAACTGCAATAATAACAGAAACTAAGAAAAATTAAAAGTAACAAAAGGTTTGACAGACTACTGGATAGCTTACAGTGGCGTCCCAGAAAGAAAACAAACTAGCGCTGGAATAGCAATTCCAGTCATGGTAAAGGGAGTGGACAGATTCGTGAATATAGTTGCATAAATGAAAGAATAATGACAGTCAGATTTGATACTCCAAGAGGTCATCTAACAGTTAAGGGTGTCTACGGCCCAGAGGAGAGAAGGAAAGAAGATACTGCTACTTTTAACGATGAACTTCAGAAAGAAGTGAACAAAATCAACAAGACAGACCATGTTGTCATCGCTGGTGACTTTAATGCTAGACTTGGAAATCCACATATTCCAGGAAAAGTAGGACTATTTGGAGAAAAAAACGTTTAACTATAACGGACCTGAACTTTGCCAGTTCACCTCCATGAACAATTTTAGAATATACATGTAAGATGAATAATCTTATGCAAGAAATACATGTTTATAGAGGAAGTGACGTAGGTAGCGACACTTCCTTTTAGGCAGTAAGGTAAGGTTACTATCAAAATGTAAGAAGACAAAGAAACTCCAAAAGAAGCCACAACATGAGTTGTTCAAAGTATATCTCCTATCGGAAACTTTTCCAGTACAGGCTCCAACAAAAGCTTACTTCAATAACCATTCAATAAAGACATCGACATAGAATGGAATATCACAACCTGCATCACTGAAGCAGCCTCAGAAGCACTTGGTAAAAGGAAGAAAACGGAAATTAAAAATGGTTCAAATGGCTCTGAGCACTATGGGACTTAACTTCTGAGCTCATCGGTCCCCTAGAACGTAGAACTACTTAAAACTAACTAACCTAAGAACGTCACACACATCCATGCGCGAGGCAGTATTCGAACCTGCCACCGTAGCGGTCACGCGGTCCCAGACTGTAGCGCCTAGAACCGCTCGGCCACGCCGGCCGGTTGAAATTAAAAGAAGCTATCAAAGAAAAACAGCACAAAGTTGACAACGACAGCAATAAATATATGGGGTCCGGCGTTTATAAGACCAGGTTCCAAGACTGTGACAGTTTTTATATCGGTTAGACGGGAAGAAATTTCCAGACACGTTTTACAGAACATACGTATAATCAAAACAAGTGCGCTTTCGGTACACATTTAGACAGAGAAGGACATTTAGCAGGAAGCATAGACAATAATACAAAAGTGTTGCATATAGCGCCAAAGGGACAGTTACTGAAACTACTCGAATAAATGGAGATTTATGTGCACAGTAAACGACAACCGCAATTACTGCAGAATGAACAGAGTGAGTTCAGTCTAAATGCTTATTTTGATATATTCAGAGACCTACTAGTTTGAGAAGCGTAGACCCCACCACCGGATCGACGTGCGCCGACCGCCGGGGGGCGAGGAGACTGGGCCTTCTTCCTGTGGTGAAGCTTACGCTCCACCACAGGAAAGCAAAGACACTACGACATGTCGCACATTGAGACCACACGCTGGATGTAATATAGGCTATCGATTTTTTGACTTCTAACGTATAGTTACTATTTTATCAATTGTACTACAATTACGTTTATGGTAACTGATCTGTCAGGATGGAAGACTTTAGATATTTTATTTTATTGTAACACTTTCTATACTAGCTTCTACAAGTTGTATGTTTTACTTAGTCAGGCTAGTAGCCGTATTATATTATTATCTGTACTTTTTATGGTATTTTAAGTATGAATCCAATTTCACATTAGTTACGTTTTATTGTCAGGCGCTCGTTTTGCTATGGGAAGTAATTAAAAATATTTTACTAATGACTGTGTGTTGTGTCTAGACACAATGAGAGGAAGCCGAAAGGCACGCGCTTAAACTCACGCAGGCTGGCGTGAGGTCTGAAACAGGATACGTAATGAATGCTGTAAAGAAAAATACGTAGCTTCTGGAATACTTAACTTTAATCCACATTTGTAGAACATCGCTCTTGATGATACATTAATAGAATATCAATATCAATTGAATACGGCACCTTGCTAGGTCGTAGCAAATGTACCTGAAGGCTATGCTAACTATTGTCTAGGCAAATGAGAGCGTAGTTGTCAGTGAACCGTTCCTTGCAAAGTCGGCTGTACAACTGGGGCGAGTGCTAGTACGTCTCACTAGACCTGCCGTGTGGCGGCGCTCGGTCTGCCATCACTGACAGTGGCGACACGCGGGTCCGTCGTGTACTAGCGGACCGTGGCCGATTTAAAAGCTACCACCTAGCAAGTGTGGGGTCTGGCGGTGACACCACACTGTGCATGCCGCAATTTAATCATCACATTTGAGGATATTTGTGAAGGGGAGAGAGAGAAGACGCATACGATCAAAACACGCACATTAGTAAAGTAGGGACCTCCAGTAGCCATTCAGATCACGGACTAAACATGTGTTGGAACTATTTGAGACTGAGTCGAGGGATACAAGCCCTGACGTCAACGGAAGCTCTCCAGTATACGTAAGTGGGAACATCGAGCGGAAACCTCTAGGGGAAATCAGATCGAGTGTCAGACGCGACTTAAACGGTATATAAGCAAGAGACAAAATGAGAAGAGTCAGTATGATGGAGAATTCTGGTGGAGCAGTCTGACTGAGAATTCTGGTGGAGTAGTCCGATGGAGGAGTAATATTCACAGCGAGAAGTCGGTGATCAGATCTGGAGACACACACAGCAACTGCAAGATAAGTAATCATTATCTATTCTGGGGATTAGCTCTGAACAGAGACGTTCTGTCTTTGTCTCAAGGAACAGCTGGCATCTGTAGCTTCATAATTAACAAGAACAATTTACAGAATAGTAATTGTCTCTTGTAAGCTTAGGCGACTGGCCTGCTGATAAGAATAAATTGAGTCTGACAAGTAGTACAGAAAGGGGTTAGGAACTGGCACCTCTTTTATAAGTTATCAAAGAGAATAAAGACATTACTTAAATGAATACTGAATTCTTCAGCATACCCAGCCTGTCATTAATCCTAAAACATTACCACTGTAACCAATAACCACCCAGTTCTACCTCGGAGAGCTTTCTCCTTCTCATCTCCGACAATAAAGGTGGACACTCAAAACGACCATCTGATTGTCGTCAGCGTTCCGACCGCACTACCAAACTGTGTTGGGGCGCGACGGTAGTACATTGTGGTAGTATCACATGAGTCTGGTTTTTAACATAAGCCTCTGTCAACATTCTATGGACAACAGGTCCGTCGGAGCACCAGCATCAACGTGAACCGGTGGGGTTCAGTAGCTCCATCTTGATCAGCAGTTGATCTGCCTGGGCTCTGGCTAAAGTGCCCTCTGCTGACATTAGTCTCTTGTATAAATACCATACGCAATCTGAGTATTACCAGCGCGTACGACGTACTCACATGTTTAACTCGACGATGATTTCCATCAGAATATTTTAATCATATGTATTGCTGCTATACGGGGCTATAAACATTTTAAAATGTTATATTTTATGTATCACCAATACTTGTAGATTTTAGCGTTAACTTATTGAACCTGTCGCTTACACAATATTTATCTTTGTAACAGATCTGAGGACGGCAGTATGCCGAAACCGGTGATAAAGTGTATCAAATCTGTGTGATCAAGAAGGACTTGTGAAAAAAATAGTGTATCTAGTATAGTTTGAATAATTCTAGCCAGTTGCTTATTTTTTATTGCTGTTATGGCATTTAAACTTGGCCCAAGAATCAGCATCGGGACCAAGAATCTAATTTATCAGAAGATTCAGATGGTGGCTAAGCACTTTAGTCATGACACAAAATGGAAAGCAAGGGTAACTACATTATGCATGAAATTGTAAACCCTCTCATTTCAATTAAAATCATCATTGAACTGAGTGCTTTAACTGTCCATTTATGAAAACTACGTGGAATATTTCAAAACTTACGCTCACTAAATAATGATGTACTTTACAACTCCACTACAATCTGTCAACTTTTATTAAGGAAAATCCTTGATTTTGGGTTCAGTACAACAGAATACTCGGATTCATCGTTGCCCTTGGGATAGGACTCTGTCTAGGTAAATGACTATGGATCAGATACCATGCTTCAACATAAAGTTTACAGAACGCAGAGTTACTATTGAAAACGAAGTTATACAACTGGTCTATGCAGCCATACAGTACTCAACTGTTAGCATCAGATGGAGATGGTGGATGTGTCGACCTCCAGTGCTATCCAAAAAAGGCAGCGAAAATATCGATGGCTCTTCTTGTGCAAGAAGCTCTGAAAATTTTCTCCTTAGTGTTGGATTTTGACAGTACAGAGCTAACCAAAGTATGCTGTCCAATAACAAGTTGCATTACCACCGCATCCGAGGCTATACGAGGTGCGACAATAAAGTAATGAGACTGATTTTCTTTGCAATATGTGGCAACCCTGCAGGCTTGTGTAGGCACAATATCTTTGACCTTTGTCTATAAGCTGCTTCTAGTCCAAGCGGCACATGGATGCAATTGCTCAGTCATGAGTTGTGCTGTAATAACTTAACATGTGTTTGTGTCTCTCCTCACGAAAATGGAACCGCATAATATTGCGCAACGGTAAGCCATTTCTTTTTGCGTTAAATTGGGTGAAAATGCGACGACAACGTACAGTAAGCTGAAGATGAAGACCGCATTGGACGACCATCAACCTCACGGACGGATGTCAACTTGGCGAGGGTGCGTGAACTCGTACGATTTGATTGAAAGCTATCCGTCAAAATGATTGCAGAAGAACTGAACAGCAATCGAGAAACGGTTTTTCTAATAATAACTGAAGACCTCGGTATGAGAAAGATTTGTGCGAAAATGGTCCCCAAAAATCGCACACCACAACAGCGAGAAACACGGAAAAATGTGGCAGCCGATCTGTTGGAGCAAACAGAACTCAATCCAGAATTCTTGAGAAGTGTTATCACTGGTGATGAAAGTTTGGTTTTTCAGTACAATCCAGAGACAAAAGGAGATACATGCTTGTGTGCTTCTTTGATTCCAAGGGAATTTTTCATGAAGAGTGTGTGTCTCCTGGACAAACAACCAATAGTACTCAATATTACTACAAAGAAATTTTAGAAAGACTTCGTGAAAGTGTTCTTCGTGTCCGTGCCAACATTGATGATAATTGGATTCTGCATCACGATAATGCTCCATCCCGTACTGCTCTGGCAGTACAGCAATTTTTAACCTCAAAACAAATTTCATTACTACCACAGCCACCTTATTCACCATGCGACTTTTTTCTATTTCTAAGAGTCAAAACGGCGGTGAAGGGACACCATTTTCAAACAACAGAAGATGTCCAAAAAGCTGTGACGAGGGTCTTGGAGGATGTTACAGAAGATGAGTTCCAGAAATGTTACCATCAATGGCAGAAGCGCTGGAAAAAGTGTGTGCAATCAGAAGGGAACTACTTTGAAGGAGACAACACTAAGCTTGACTTGACTAAAACGGTAAGCAACATTTTTTTCCACATCAGTCTCATTACTTTATTGTCGCACCTCGTATTACATAAACTTGCAGTTCTTCTCGACTCTTTTAGTTCATAAGATGCGAACCATTGCCTGATAGCTACCGACTGACTCACGCCACACAGGAGTCTTGCATCTCGACCGCCAGATAGACCTTTTCTATTCTCGCCTAGCCAGTTCGGTTGCAGAAGGACTTACGTCCAAGTTGTAAAAATTTCACTTTGCATGAACCAGTACTACAGTAAATTTTTAGCTTTTACGTTCCTTTGCAGCATATTACTTCTGAAATTATATTCATAGATTAATTACAATTACTTAAATCGTCAGAATTAAAGAATAAAACATTTACACCGATGTAACATCGAAGAGCATAGTTATAGAGAAGTTACGTTAGGCAAAAACAGAAAAATATTTTAGATAAGGCCACTATAGTTAACGTCGATAGTTGTTACACCGGATTACCACAAAAAAGCAACAAGAAAATAAAATTCAAAATGCAGACAACAGAGGTGAAGTTTCTAAGAAAGATGAAGCGCTGGACTAGAAAAGATATGATTAGAAACAGAGATATTATAGCAGAATTGAATATTTTCAACATGAATGAAAAAATTCAAAAATATTCTGAAGATTGGAGACAATACCTCATTAGCATGCCAGGCCACAGAATTCCTCAAAATGAGTCCTTGAAAGGAAGGTGGTGGTGATGATGATTATGATGATGATGACGTCGGTGATGATTGTTGACAAAAAGTTACGTAAGGTGGTAACACTGAGTAGAACATCCAGTGTGTATGCCTTATGTGATCCAAGGTACCTCGACATTCCTATGTAATGCGGAGTTGACCATAACATGTGACGAAAGGTGGTCCCACCGGTACAAAAAGGGGCGAGGAGTCTTGTTTCCTCAGTAGAGAAACAGTTATAGCAAATTGCCTTCTTGGTCGGAATAGGCCACTGGCTTTGAACGCGTACCAGTTACTGGATGTCACCAAAGTAAAAAATCTCTCAGGGACAAACCAACGCTTCAAAAGCTGTCCAAGACGACTGTGGGTGGTGGTGACTGCGAGACGGAAACACAGATTACGAACAACAGCTTACCCAAGACCTAACAGACCCCGTGCATTGTGAAGAGTGGCTGTAAAAAACCGCATAAAATCAGTGGAAGGAATCACTCGTAGAATTCCGTAGTGTTTTTAGCAGTCCAGCTAGCAACATCACCGTGCGCAGGGTGTTAAGAAGAAAGGAGCGCAATGGTGGATCAGCTCATCTTAAGCCACACATTTGTGCAGTCAACGCAGAGCAATGGTTGGGGTGGCGTAAACACCAACGCAACTGCGTGGTAGACGACTGGAAATGAGTGATTCGAAATGATGTCACACTATACCCTACAGTAATCCGAGTAATAGATTTGGGTTTGGCGAATGCTGAGATGTTACCTCACACCTCTTGTAGTCAGTACAACGAAAAACTAGCCAAAGTTACAAATTTCCCTTTTTTGATGCACTCGAAGACTAGTTTCCCTTCCGGAACCCATTCTCAGATCATTGCAACACAGTCAAAAATAGTATTTCCGAAAATGCAAAAACATGTCAAAAATGTACAAACGAACAGGTACAGCGCATACAGATACCTGTTACTTTGCTCGTTTTTGACATGGTTTTTGAATTTACGGAAATATCAATTATGACTGTTACGATGATTTGAAAATAGTGCCCTGCCTGAAACTAGTTCAAATGGTTCAAATGGCTCTGAACACTAAGAGGTCATCAGTCCCCTAGAACTCAGAACTACTTAAACCTAACTAACCTAAGGACATCACATACATCCAAGCCCTAGGCAGGATTCGAACCTGCGACCCTAGAGGTCTCGCGGTTCCGGACTGAAGCGCCTAGAACTGCTCGGCCACAGCGGCCGGCTGAAACTAGTCATCGAGCAAATAATAAAAGTGAAATTTGCGGCTCTGGCTGGTTTTTCTGGTCGGTGACCTACAATTATTCTATCATGCTGGAAGTTAAGTGCTAACAGCAAATTACGGAGGAGATGATGGTGTGGTACGCCGGTGTATTTGGTGGTTAAGATGTGGTCAGCATATTGCACATAATAAAACACCAATAACAGAAGTATATGCTGACTTGCTACGGTGTATAGCAGAGGAATAGTTGATAATGATTTGGATTAGCATGAAAATGCACCCTGTCATAATGCAGCATATGTGAGATAGTACTCTGTAGACAATAACATTCCTGAACTGGACTGGTTTGCCAAGACTCCCGACCTGAACGCAATGAAACATCTTTAGGATGCGTTAGAATGTCGACTTTGCTTCAGAGTCCAGCATTCAAAAGTCCTCGAGGAACAACGGGATGTCATTCCTCCACAGACATTCGCCTCATTGAAAGTGTCCGCAGCAGCGTTTAAGCCATCATTAAAGCGAAGAGTGGGCACACGCCGTTTTACTGTCGACTAATAGGTCGATAATGCACCTGTTATGAGAGTGGCGTCAGACGATTGGTATATAATTCTGGTCCGCGTCGTGACTGACCATCACTAGTTTTTGAGACGAAAGGGGAAGTGCCTCATGGCCTCATATTCGAGTTTAAAAGAAAAAGTATATTTGTATATGTCAGATTTAGGCAGTGACTTTGGGTGCAATTGAACCTCAATTAACTTCATTACAAGTATACGTAGCGGGAATAGAGCTGTAATATCAAGCTTTGGCAGCCGATCGCCCTTGTGTGTTAGCCACGTTCACAAATGAACATTAGGCTACTTCTTCTTTCAATAACGTAGTAGGAAAGCCATCAGAGATGGTCACATGGAACTGGGTTCCGACTACTAGCGCAGCACATCAGGATTTGTGTGTCTCACGAAGCAGCGCCCACTTTGCGTCGTTTCACTAGCTTACTACTACTGAAGTACTTCACTATATTTGTACAACTGATCACCACATGACATCAAAGGGAAATGTCTGTATCCCTGTTTCCTTCCCCCCCCCTCCCCTCCCCTTTCATATGTGTCTTTTTTTTTGTTGTCGTCCCGTCCTCTTTCTCATTCTCCTTCTCTCTCTCTCTTACTTCCACACGAACACGCTCTCGCATTATCCAGATGAGGCTCCTCTTTACCCTTTGCGCTGAGACCACCTTTCGGCGCGGTATTACTCGTTCTGTCGCAGGCAATAAGTCGCCCACTTCAGGTCGGGGCTTCCCCGCGCAGAACTGCAGTTGGGCTGCAACCTACCCCCAACCTTCCCGGCTCCACCCCCACCCCTCTCCCTCCCTCTACACGAGATCCCGCGCCCTGCAACGCCACTCCGGCGCCGTCCCGCGGAATGCTAGCGTCACAAACGCATTCAGAGCAGAGACATAATTTCCATAACAGCTTAATTAGAGTCAGAAACTTGGTGAAGTGCGCGCTCTCACTAAGTAATCTCCAGGGAGAAGACGGGAGGGAGAAAAAAAATTATTCCAGGCCATGCAACTTGCACGGGACATGGAAGATTATCAGAGTAAGTTAGTGTTAAACTTTGAACATTATTCCCCGAGAAGAGCGGCGCTGAAATTTTTGAGAGTGCCTCTCGGCTCCCAGGGCGTATCACAGTGCCCGACTGTACCGTGAAACGAGAGAGAGGCGTCTCTACGGCAGCTCTACGACACGCCAACTCGCATCCCCGCTGCGCTGCGCCCTGTCTGAATCCACAGCGGGGTTACAATCTTCCGTGCCTTTATTTCGAGGAAGTTATTTTTGCGCAGCAGGCAGTGTCTCGAATGCTAGTACTTTGCTAAAATAACACCTCCTACCGCGGAAACTGCACCTTCGCGCAGGTGTTAACCTATGAAGGTGGAACTACCCTCTACAGTGGTCTGTGTTTGGACCTCACCTTTGCGGAAGAGGATGCGTTTCCGTGCCTGGTGAACATACAGTCAAGGCCTCGACACTTATTTACAGCCGATGCTGGTCGCGGAAATCGTCATCATCTGACGCGAACAAAATGGTGCAGCCGATCGTAATGGAACATAAAAAAAGACTCGGAAGTGTATCAAAAGGTCTCAAATGGCGGCCTTAACTCTTCAGTGTTTCTGCCCCTCCCCCTCCCAACCCCCCGCAACAGGTCGTTGCCACCAGCGCGGTCCTCACCCCCCCCCCCCAGCCACACACCCCCGCCGACCACCCACACATCTTTTCCACAACGCCAGACGTCAGACCACTCCGCATTCTCCTCACACTTTTGGCAGTTCTTCTCCGGAAATCCTAAAGCAACAGCGGACCCTCCTGTCGTGAAGGACAGCATTCCCACGGTGTAAAACATCTGAAGAATACCGTGGAAGCCATATCGGTGGATTGTGTGACGATGTACAGCTCTGAATGTAGCTTTCTATCATACTCCATATTTGTTGGGTCCTCATATGCCCTGGTGAAACACTATGATTTTTATCCGAGAATGATGCCCCTTTTCACAAACTTTGGTATCCACTGTCTTGATTGGGTACGGAGCGGTCCTCCTCCTTCCTCCTCACTGCCCTTCATTCCCCTCCCCTCGCCATCCCTCTCTCTTCTCCCGATATTTCGATTCTTTATAAAGTCCCGTGTAGAAAACAGCTTCAAACGCATCTGGATGTTTATAATGTAATATTTCCTGAACTATGGGCCGTACAATGACGTACTTTTGCAGGTATGTTCAGTAGTATAACTGCATACTGTCTGCAAAATTTGTAACGAATATATAGAGTTCACCAGAAGAATGTATAAACTCTTTGTCAAACTCCATCGAGAAATCGATATTGTTGTTCGATTTGAGTTATGGGTGTGTTGTAGTATGGTCTCTGGCTCAACGGATCTTAGTACTTTCATCTCGCTATGGAGAAAACAAGATGGTTGGAGCACGCTTCACATTCGAGCAACGAAAATGTATTGTGAAATAGTTTTTCAGATTTGATAATGCCGTTGAAGTGCAACGTCAGTGGAGGTGGGAGTTTGAAACAGAACCACCAACCAACCCAACAAATGGCTCTGAGCACTATGCGACTTAACTGCTGACGTCATCAGACGCCTAGAACTTAGAACTAATGAAACCTAACTAACCTAAGGACATCACACACATCCATGCCCGTGGCAGGATTCGAACCTACGACCGTATCGGTCGCTCCGTTCCAGACTGTAGCGCCAACCCAACAATTAAACGCATCATTGACAAGTTTGAATTGCATGGAATGATTTGTGATATTCACAAAGGAAGATCAAGAAGACAGCGTAGAGCTACAAGTCCTGCTTCGTCGGCACTCGTGTTGGAAACGTTTGTTAATTCTCCACAGAAGTCTGCTACGCAGTGTGCACGTGAAGTGGTGGTTTAACAGTACAAGTGTACGAAGAATTCTGAAAGCTGCAAAGTGGAAAGTTTACATTCCACAACTACTGAATGCGATTAATGATGACGATTGTGATCACCGAATGCAATTTTGCGAATGGTATCAGCAAATGGTAACTGATGACGAACAATTTGTGACGAAGGTAGTGTGGAGTGACGAGGCACAATTTAAAGTTAATGGAACCGTCAATCGGTATAACAGCGTATACTGGGCACCGGATAATCCGTATGTTTATGTGGGTAAAGAGGACAATCTACCACGGGTTCGTGTGTGATGTGGATTATCATCTAGGGGCTTAGCACGACGCTTTATCTCTGATGATACTATCACTGGAGAAGTGTACCTGGAAATGTTACGCTCATCAATTTTGCCGAGTATACGTGCGCCTTATGGAGCTGATGAAGAGGTCTTTTACCAACAGGATGGGGCGCCACTACACTACCATCTAACAGTACTAGCTTAGCTGGACGCCAATTTTCCGGGGCTTTGGATTGGACGAAGGAAACCCATTGAGTTCCCTCCACGGTCGGCAGATCTAACACCAACGGACTTTTTCTTGTGTGGAACTGTGAAAGATAACGTGTATCGACGTAAGTCACGAACGCTGTAAGAACTTCGCCAGGAGATTACAGCGACATGTGCAGCGATCTCCACTGTAACACTCACTGACATAGTTGCGGCGACCGCTCGTCGTTCTGTTATGTGTTTAGCCAGCAACGGTGAACATTTTGAACATTTAAAGTAACCATGTGCTAAACTGAAGGTTGTACAGCATGTATGATTAATTATGAAATGTAAAAGAAACACATAAACAATTCTTTTCGTTCCTTAAACTGTTCTAGACTGTTCCAGACAGCTAGGTCATCGGTCCTATCGAATTAGGGAAGGATGGGGAAGGAAGTCGGCCGTGCCCTTTCAAAGAAACCGTCGCAGCATTTGCCTGAAGCAGTTTAGGGAAATCACAGATCTAAATCAGGATGGCCGGACGTGTGTTTGAACCGTCGTCCTCCCGAATGCGAGTCCTGTGTGGTAACCACTGGGCCACCTCGCTCGGTCTGCAGAAGTAACTGTGCAAACGTAACGAATCAGTTACTGCATCTCCACTCAAAAATGAGGACATAAATAATAAAGAAAATTCACTTATTTAATATACTGATAGAAAGAATGTTAGCCTACCGACAAAAAAAATACGTCACATGAATTAATGCATAATAATAAAAAACTAAATTAAGTACAAGGAACATGATGAAAATAAGTAAACATTTCCATCATAAAAATCAATTCAAGTAAACCATATGTACAAGAAACAAACAAGAAACAATATTATTACAACTATTATGACTAAAGCATTACTATTCGCGATATGAAGATAAAATGTACATCTACAGAAATAAGGAATACTTTCATCAGCCACTTTGATTCGTAGTGTGTAACCAGAGTGACCTACACCTTTACGCAAAATTTTATAATGTTTTCTCAGAAATATGTTCGAATAATTAAAAACCATATGAAGTCACTAGTCCAACAACGCACGAGTAACTGCTCACTGCGGAAGAGATCCAACATCTTGCACTAGTTCTGAGTCCATATCATGGTTCAAATGGCTCTGAGCACTTGAAACACGTATTTATGCAGGGTATTCATTACCAGCGATGGCGAGCCATGAGAGAATCTCTGACCAGAGAGTTATTTATCGTGGCTAGTCTGCGCTTGACCGCGCGAGAGTTCAGTTGCATGTAGGGAGTCGATAGTTGCAGTTGCGAGGCAGTGGTTGTACGTAGCGAGTCGCGAGAGCATGTATTTCAGTCAGTGCTGGTAGCGCGCGAGAGACAGTCGGAGTTGTGTGTGAGGAGTCGGCGGGCGTCGACATGGGACTCTGGTCAAGATTCAGAACGAGGTATATTGTTAAATAAGGTAATGAAGCAGCATTGCGCTCAGCTAATAATGTATTGTAATTGTAATTAATTTGTTCAAGAAATGCCCCAATAATAATTTCGTTTTCAAAGCAATCATTTTTGAGAAAAGAATCATTACAATTGAAACAATATTTCCTATGCTTTTCCTCCCTGAATCAATTTATCAGATTAAATATTGCACAGGGCCTAAGGTCAGCGCAGCTGGCCTTATAAAATTTATCAGGTTCACCTTAACGTTAATTTTCTGGGGACTTAACATTTTTGCAAATTTTTATTATCATTGAGTTTTATTACTGTGGGAAGCTAACATTTGGCATTATTTGCAATTCTATTCAATTCTTTTCATTTTCATATTTTTATGGGAAGGTTACACGTGGCTCCATTTATATTTAATTAATATCTTCAAAATTCTCCGGGGAGGTTACACTTGGCGCCATCCGGACCAGGATCGTATTTCTTTGAGAATCTTCTGAAAAGTAGTCAGATATTTGCTCTTATTTAATTAATATAATTAGCATTTGGCGCAACGCTTTTACTAATTTTGTGACTTTCTTTCCTCAGATCATCGGCAATTCGTTGCTCTTTGTTGTATTTGTATTTGTTGTATTTTGCATTGTGCTTATTTCATTTGTGAATAATTGTGACTAGTGTAAAAATACCGCGAAAGACTATCAATAGTGCATCGCGATGTATAATGAGTGAAATAACCGAATTAAACAGCTTGACCGATAGTAATTGTGACACGCAGTGTAATGATGACAATCAAGCGTTTACTGACAATCAATGCGTTCCAACCACTAATGATGATTATTATCTTAATGATGAACAAGCGAACTCAAATGTGTCCTCTATTAATTTGACAACTGATGACGCGGGGCGTTCTGTTGCAATGAGCGCTGCGCAGCTTAACACAACCGATTTGCTAAATTCACGTGACGAACAGACGAATTTTTCTAATGAAAATGAACAGTGTACTGGAAATACGACGGATTCATTTAATTCGGAGGTAGTATCTAACAATGCGCATCCGATTAGCAGGCGGGACCAAATTATGGCATTTTTGCTACAAATGAATAAACAACTTAATGAAATTAGTAAAAAACAAGACGACTTTCTCAAAAAACTTGATGAACAGAGCAAACAATTTAATGAACGTTTTAAACAACCGAACAAAAAACACGATAATGTTAATGAACAGAACAAACAAGTTAGTGAACAGATTACAGCTGTTACCGTGCAATGTCAGGACGCTAAAGAACAATTACTTGAGGATACTAAGGCTTGTGCTAATAACGGTAATGAAGAAGTTGGCACTGTTGCACAAGAATTAAGTAGTACACGTGTAGGTACAACAGAATCACATAAAGACGAAATTAATGCAGTCACTGAACAGTGTCCTAAAAAAGCAGTACAGATTCGCGACGAGCTTAATCTAAAGTTACCAGAAATTTCACACAGTCTAAATACGGAAGTCGATGAGAAATTTGCACGACAGGTCAACCAAATTGACGAAAGTATTGAAGTAACAGAATTGAAAACTATTTCAGTCACCAATACGTCACAGAATCCGCCACGTTGCGAGCATTTGTCAGAGTCACGCAGCGCGTATAATTTGAGTAATTTACAGAGACTACGCGACTTAAAACCCGAAAAGCTACGCGACTTAAAATCTGAAAAGCTACGCAACTTGAAATCCGAAATGACACAGACAAACAGATTCTCACACAAACCTGAACGTGTTCTCAAAGTCAGTGACGAGAACGTAGATTACGAGCAATTTTTATCTGTAAGAAATTCTAAGGAATTTAATAATAACAGAGCACAGATACACGATTTGAACTGGATATGACAATTTGCTATTGTATTTTCATCAGCATTGCCTATAATACAGAAACTGGAATTAGCATGGATACAGCAATTTGTTTGTGAATTTTTACCGGCATTGCCTGCAACGCAAGAGCTAAAATTTATTTGCAGTGTGTAATTGACCTCAGGGGATTCATTACGCTTTAATGAATACGTGCCGTAGCGTGCATAGGGCCCCGAGCTGTAGTAGTGCTGTTTCATCTTTAATTTTCTGCACTGCTGCCTTCTCTTCTACTATCCTTTATATCTATCAAAACAGCTCTTTAACTTTTGCTCTACCTAGAATTAAGAAAATGACTAAAGAAAACCGGATAAGACAAGTATATACCGAAAGTGACAATTTTTCATTAGACGCTCCAGAAATGACAAACACGAGAACTTTAATAACAGAAAATTTTTTAATCATCAGTATGTGTAAAATTATCAGCAATAGCGAACCACATTTTAGTAACAATAGACGTTTTCCTCCGCAACAGCATCAAAGCCAGCCGGTTAGCATACCTAACCAACAATGCAGTCTACAAAGTCAACCAAACTTTAATGTTTCGCCGCCTGCACGTATAGTCTCAGCTCCAACAAATAGTAACGCACGGCAGCAAAGAAATAACTATGTACAGAAAACACACTATTTTAATTCCTATAGCAATGCGCCGTATAGAAATGACTATTACGACAGACGTAAAAATAATGAGGACAATTTTCAGCGTACATTCAATAAGAGTCGGTCCTACCAGCAACAGAATGATCAGCAACAACATATTATCATGAACGAACCCGACAGTAGGTATCATCCAGAGCGTAATACGTCTGGAAGAAATAATAGAACAGTACAAATAGTGGAAATGCCACAGCATCCTCCTGAAAATAATAACACGTCAGATAGAATCTGACTAGATACTGTACAGGTCGCATCTTCCAGTAACACAAACACTACTTTTGACACGCAGAATGTTGTTCACGAAAATGTAATTACTTTTGACGACATCAGAGACACTCTTTTGCAAGAAAGACCAATTGTTCAGAAAACCATTTCACATCCTGTCATCGAAATTAAAATTGGTTCATAGAAATTTTCAGCAGTAATCGATTCCGGATCACCAATGTCAGTAATAAATGAAGAAACTTTCAACGAGTGTAATAAAGAGAATAACTATCCTACGTTACCATTAGGCAAAACGAAAGTAAAAAAAAGCAGTATCGAGTAAAGGAGTAGAGGTTAAATTACAGACACATTTATCATTTTGTATTGCAGGTCACACATTTCACTCAAATTTTTGGATTGTTCCTTTATTGACAACAGACGTTATTTTAGGTACTAATTTTCTGGTACAACACGACGCAATTATTGATTTTCAAAATTCCTATTTAATGTTAAAGGATGAAAATGTGCAATTGGGTTAAGAATTTCAGCACCCATTATCTGCGGAAGAACAAACTATTAATCGTAAAGAGGCCATTTGTGCATCATGTAACATAGACTGTAATTCCACATTGTTCACGGATACGTATGTACATAACTATAATACTCCAGACGAAGCTGACTACGATGATTTCTGATAAAGTTAAATAAAGCAGTGCAAGTTCAGACCACGAAAGCGCGCAACTACACAAAATTCTTTTTCAAGCAAGCTTCAGTTTTTCGACAACAGATACACACATACTCTCATTCCAGGATGTAATTAACTCCATACCAAATGAATCCACTATGCTATCTCTGTCTGTAATACTGAAAAACGTTGGACCACCTAACAAAATTAAAGAATTACAAACATTTCCTACATCTCGTCGACTACGACACCATGAAATAATTAACATTGCGCTGAACAACATCAAACGTGCCGCAGAGCGACGGAGAAGACAGCAAAAACAGGTTTGTATACGCCGTGACTTTCACATTGGACAGAAGATATTAGTACGTACACACTATTTATCCAGCAGAATAAAAGGTAAGTGCAGTAAATTTGAACTTCTATACGCAGGTCCATATCGGATTCGCAGCATTCCTCACCCCAATGTTGTACACATCGAAACTTTGAGAACCAGAAAATCCAAAGGAAACCAACATGTCTCTAACATTAAACCCTTTATTGAATGAAGACACTTTATGATTTAACATGATATGATGACATTTACACATTTTATGACTATTTCTGCAATTATATTCATGTGACTACTTATTGATGATTATCGTTTTTTTTTTTTTTTTTTTTTTTTTTTTTTTTTTTTTTTTTTTTTTTTTTTTTTTTTTGGTGCCCGGCAAGGTAAGGTTAGCAGGTCGCTCTTCTTGTCGATTAGACATCAGACCGTGCATATTTTTCATTTTTTTGTGTGTATGATTATTTCCTGTTTTGTTTGTATGCACTATGAATTAGTTAAGATATAGCAAACACCAGTTGACTTTGATATTTTTTGCTTTATGATATCTCAACATCGTGACTACTTTACTCTTTTTGCTGCTGCATTGTGATATTCTGTGTACATTTTTTGCCTTTGAACACAGTCTAAATTTTTTTTCGCATATTACGTTTTCTGTCATGGTATGCTGTATGCTTAATTATGTTACCATAAACCAGTCATTATTTAGTGAGTATATGATGTAAATGCAAGAAATTAATCTTTGTTGATCAATTTCAGAAAGAAATAACGTGTAAAGGAAACAAATTAAACAGAAATAGGAATTTTACCTTCGGAATAAACAAAAGAAGATGCAAAAACCTTATGAGGAAGAGTAAATGGATCAGAATTGACAAGCATTAACAAGAATATACTATACACATCGTAGAATAGCAGTCTTAACTAATTTTTTCTTTCAGAATACAAGGCGATTGATGCAAGCTGTCAGACAGAACTACACATCTTAGTTTTAGTGATGAAATATGCTGGAGATAAGGAATAGTTATGTAATGAGTAATGAAGCGATTTCTTTTGCAGATGAATAATGATGAAGAATATGCTACTATGGATAATGAAGTTTTTCTTTACAGGTGATGATAATAATGGAGTTATGATAATGAAGTGATGTATAATGAAGTTTTTTCTTTACAGATGAGGATATTGTTGAAGTTATGTATTTATGCTACGTAGTTATTTAAGTATTTGTTGCAGTTTGCTTTGACAGCAGGTGTTATATTGCATAGTATAATGACAGAAGGTTTTGGAAAGGACAGCTATGGAACACATTTTATACACATTTCACTACCTGTTAATTCGAAGTTCACTACTTTTCAGCATAATATGCGTTTCTTCTTTCAGCTTAATAATTCATTTTTTTATATATTTTCGCAGGAGAAATTATTTATGAGATTAATGTGCTATAAGCAGTTGTTCATTAAATCTATATCATTCGTGAATGTGATTACATATACGCTACTTGTTTCATAATCTTGCAACAGCGGACTCATGACGAATGACGTTACACATTTTTCATTTACAGCAACAACCCAGAAGCAATTTTTCCCTTGCTTCCCCCAATAATTACCAAAAGCAATGCATTGCTAACAAAAAAAATGTGTATCACCAGTCCAAATAATGCTACCCATTTAAGAGAGTTCTGAATAATACTGAATGATGAAAAATGTTTTGTACTATTAAATACTTGCTGGCCACTGAGTGCCAATAATTAGTGTAACTAAATGAATTATGTTAATACTATACCATTCATTAGCTCCTGTTTTCAATTATGACTTTTGATGTTTTGTAACTGGCCAATGAGTGCCAATAATTAGTGTTAATAGTATGCCATTCACTAGCTCCTGTTTTCAATGATGACTTCTCATGATAATACTGAATAATTAAAAATGTTTTGTACTATTCAATACTTGCTGGCCACTGAGTGCCAATAGTTAGTGTAACTAAATGAATTATGTTAATACTATACCATTCATTAGCTCCTATTTTCAATGATGACTTTTGATATTTTCTAACTGGCCACTGAGTGCCAATAATTAGTGTAACTAAATGAATTATGTTAATACTATGCCATTCATTAGCTCCTGTTTTCAATTATGACTTCTGATGTTTATAACTGGCCAATGAATACCAATAATCGCTATATTCAGTCAATTTTATGAACATTATTCTGTAATACTAAATACATGGTACAGAAATGTTCAATAACTGGGCTATAAATGCCGCAAACTACTAATGTAATTATCAATGAAGACTAGTATGTGACAATGTCCTTCACCTAATGAGCTAACTACCCTGGATTACTGCAATATCCATTTGTCCTGTCCATCCTCATGATCATGGAGCACTATATTTGGTTGTTGCACTAATTCTACGTTGGTGTGCCTTGTAAGAGCGTGGTGTTGACACGACATGCTGTCCACCACCGTGAGCGATGAAGACGTTATTATGGTCCCACTGCTTGGTGTACCTGATGTACTGCCAAAAGGATAACATGGAATATTACTACGACATTTCAGTGTCTTGACTACGCTGATAAACACTTATGGGAAAATAACTTCAGATTGTCTCACTTGGTGTTGTACTTCTGTGGAAAGATATGGACTTTCAGTGCGGCTGCGTGCAACCTAAAGTGCTACAACCATGATACAATCCTTCCCTTCCTATCCTAATACTTGTAACATAGTAAAAAATCATTTTTTGCTAACATGATTTGTACTTATTGTATATACATTTTCTTTGTGATTTCCTGATATGTTCAATACTTCAGTGCGTATGCACTTATGTCATTTGTTACTCATTGTTTATACATTTCGTCATTTCCTGATATATTTTGTATGTGCACTTATGACATTTGTGAACATGTTTTGTACTCATTGTAGATATTTTGCCATTGTCTGAAATGTTTTGTACTCGGTGCATGTGCACCACATTTAATTCATGTACTACATCTGAATATTCTGTAAATTGTAAAAGTTAATTAATTAAGAAAAAATTTGTATCGCTGGTAATGAATACCCTGCATACATACGTGTTTCACACTATGGGACTTAACTACTGAGGTCATCAGTCCCCTAGAACTTAGAACTACTTAAACCTAACTAACCTAAGGACATCACACACATCCATGCCCGAGCAGGATTCGAACCTGCGACTGTAGCAGTCACGCGGTTCCAAACTGACGTGCTGAGAACCGCACGGTCACAGCGGCCGGCAGTCCATATCATGGTGACTCACATACGTCTGCTGCGTCTTTGGAATCACGGGATTTCGTTGTCTATTACTTGAGTCATACTAAGTCTATTATCACTCTGTTTGGGGAAGAACCTGAATTTATGAGGGCCCCAGTCATAACCTGCCAATCAAAGTTTCTGCAAATTACTCCACAAGGAAGAAACTGTCAGTCATTATGGAGGTACCACAATCACTTCGATCACCATATGTCATGACTTTGTAAAGTAAAAAGTTAGTGTCCAAAAGACATTTAAAGTACCATGCCTATAATATTGTCCATCAACAGACCCTCAGACATAGTTCACCTGTGTTGACATCAACACCGTCAAGTTCGGTGGCCTGATAATTCCACCCCTCTAAAAACCTACCGTTAGTTATGGAGAAACGGCATGAGCACTGCTGAACCCGCAGATTGGGACGAGTACTCTAGCTTGCTCACCTATTCCTCACATCTCGAGTCGTCTCTTCAGAGCTGTTGGGTGTGCTTGGGGTGGCGCGAGCAGACCTTACAACGGACTAAGTTTCCCTCCAGAATGTAGTTTGTTGACATGTCAGCAGCGTTACGTCTCTGTATTATAATGGAGAATGAGACACTGAGAGGAGTCTACTGGGGCTCACTTGTATGTGACACCCGAATATGACATGAATATTAATGTAAACGAAACTGAAACTGTGATATTATAAGCGATGTATGTCCCTGATAGGCTTTATAAAGCGGATCGCTGACTGTGTTCGACCGCAGAGCCAAACATACTGTTTCTGGTCTAGGATTGTAGTGGGGAGTGAGAGAGCACTTGGCGCACAGTTGTAGGTAGCTGTCTGTGAGCGTAAGACGACGGATTGTCGGCTGTGTGAAGTCACCAAGTGTTAGATAAATTTAGGTATGTCAATATTGTTGAACTTGGAAGCAGAAGTCTTTATGCAAGCAAGGTAAAGATGTTAAATTATTATGATATTTGTTTTTGTCAGCGCGTTAGTATAGATGAGTTGGCTGATAATTTTTAATTGTTGAGTAACCTCAGAAAGTATGTGAACTATTTAAATAAAAAGGCTAGTTAGATATTTAACTTTTGTAATGTTTCTAAGATTTCTTAACAGAGCGAGCTATTGAATTTCATTATTGTGTTGAAACGTCCCCTTTTGAAAATTATAAATGGCTGTGCTGGTAGCCTTCTACGTTATTTGATTTTCAGACAGCTGAGCAAAACTGAACGTGCTCAGACATTTCTCTCTTTACTTATTCTGATCATCACTAAACTGACACACAATATTTGAAGCGCAACGCAATCTGACTTTCAATAATCCCCACAAAAGAATGGCCCTGACTAACAATAACCTATACCTTTCATGAATCACTTATCTCACAAAAATCTTCGTTACTCGAAATATTCTAATACAGCGAGCGCCAATACTACCAGCTAAATAAAAGATTCTAACTACAGAAGGCAAAAACTACTGATAGGCATAGTTAGCAAACGAAAGATTTTGGTGGAGAACAAACAATGTATTTACCTTAATAGTGTTCAAAATGCATAATATATATATATAACAGTTCATAACATCCAGTCTTACAAATTTCCTTTTTCTGACGGACACACGTCCAGATCGTCCGCTCTCAAAACTCTGCCATCTCTTTCCGCACCTCCACCACTGCTGGCGGCTCAACTCCAACTGCCCAAAACTACAATAGCGAATATTCCAACAATGCCAACCAGCTACAGACTGCGCACAGTACAGTAAGTGCTTTTCATACAGAGCGCTACGTGGCGTTACCAACATAAAAACCTAAACAGCCTACTTACAGTATTTATACTGGTTTAATGAGGTTAGATAATACTTGCTGTATAAATCTCACTATTCGTGAGTCAACTGGTAAATGCGATGTGTTTTTCTGACCAACTTCAACTGTCAAATGTTTCTAAACAATCAAACTTAACTTGCAATACAATTTTGCTAAAAAACTGAGTGTTAGTAATTCACCACAATCAGTACCGTCTCCCTATCCAGGTCATACATTTTTTCAAAGAAGTTGGATTTTTCATAAATGTTTTCATTTATCAGCCAAAACAATTTCATGTGCATTTCAAAGGTATTACAGCCAGCATTGCTCACCGCTGAGCCTGAAGCTAGCATATAAATATTTTTTTGTGAGAGACCAGAAAATATCACGATCCACCAACGCTGCTTTAGAGGTAAGACAGTTTAATTCATTCTTATGTGCACAGGGACCATATTTAAAACTACTGAACAGGGCCAGGGGATTCAGTGCCTAAGGGGCTGAACTCAGTCGATTCGTATTAAGTTTTGGTAACAATAACACAGAGTGAGTACGCCACTAGCAGTTACAACATGCTACACGACAGTTCGAGTTTTGTAACCATTCCACAGTTCAGACATTCATTCAGTGTCATCGTAAACATTATTATATAAAAGAACGTTTCTACACTAAGTTTTTGCTGGTGGAAATGTAGTCTCTGATCTAGACCTTTCCAGTAACAACCGCTGCTACCACTTCGTACTATTCATGATGCACACCTGCCTCCTATTGTTGGACCATTATTTCTCTCATTTCCCATTACCTAACATTCACTAATCATAGACCAATTAGAAAAACCTATTTAGGCTTTTTATAGCGATGTACCACTGCATCTGTATTGTCTCAATGATTGTCAAAGTCTTCAGAACAGGTGGCCATTAGTGTTCTCTATTATTTGCGTGGTTCCAGTTACACCAAAAAAAATTACAGGAATATACCGAACATTGTCAATCAGCCTTAATCCTGAGTCCTTTTAAAATAGAGATCATTATTGTTATCACTGCATGATAATTATCATGGTGGAAAGCTGCTATAACAGTTTACAGATAATGTCTTATCCTGAAAGTATGACATAATCACTCTTGATTCATGTTTGATAATCACTAACAATGGTCACGTTCTACATTACAGTTATGTGATATTCATTTATGGTATTTTTCATATGCCATCGCATGTCAGCACCTACGTCTCATGATTCTCTCCAGTTTCCTTTTTTTGCCGATTCGTATGACACCTTTCCTACTTCCAATTTCGTTCCTTCACCTGTTTCTTCTTGTCTATGAGACTGGTGCTAAAACCAGAAATAGATAAGCAGTTTTAACACTTAAAATAATCACATCTACCATGTAAACTTATTCATTCCCATTACTGGCCTGTCTGCCACAAATTTCTTCTTTTCCAAGCCATGTCCAAATACATTGATTAATTTGTCTCTCGTCTCTTAGTTACATAGGCAAGACATCAGTTTGTTTCCCAAATCACTGATTGTTTCAGGCTTAAAGGAAAACGTTATTGCGGACAAAACAATATCGAGACGTCCTTCCTCTGTGGACTCACATACATCTTACATCAAATCTACACTTCCATGTGAAATAATAAAGAACTCGTCAGCGTCACCACCGACTCAGATGTTTCTTACACAACACATACAACGTAGAAATACATTTACCTACAACCGAAGCTTCATCATCCTCTGAAAGAAAGACATAATAAAGGAAGACTGGACACACAATTTAAAAAGAGTTAGAAAAAATAATGCGTTATGAATATTTCAAATGTCACTATCTCCTGCTGCCTACTGCAATTTCTCTGTAATCATAATTATTTTCTTACATCGTGAGACCAACTCGTAAAAAAACAACTGCTCGAAATTTCCAAGAAACAACCGACTTTATGTATCTGCTGAAACCACAGTCCTCTCACGCTTGCTAATCTGTTCAACTAAGAACGTTTGACATCTCTGGCCAACGATTTCCCTACCTACAAAACCAAATATTTCAAAGCCGAATGCAAAGTGATGGCATTTTCGCAACTGTTCATTGATTTGCCCAAATCTTCGCAGACGCATTTCACTGCCCCAGTCACGAATGGTATGCGAAGAAAAGAACATTGTTGGTAAGTCTCCGTGTGAGCTGGAACTTTTCTATTTTTACTCTCACATGTTTTCCACCATATAATCGCCGGAGAAAGGAGAGTTTTGGTTGACCCTTCTGGAAATATACGTTCTCGAAACTTTAGCAGAATGCCACACGTTGATGCACAACACGTATCTTACAGCATCTGCCACTGCAATTGACTAACTATTCCGCGACGCATCCTAAACGAAACTATGACGAAACGCGCTGCACTTCATTAGATTTATTCTATTTCATCTATGAAACCTACTAGCTTGAGGTCCCAGATTGGCGAGTAATACTGAAGTACGTGGCACACTAGGCGTTTTTTAAGCTTGTTCATTTTCGTCGATTGACCAAACTTCCTAAGAATCCCTCCAATGTAGTTCAATCTGGCATTTGATTTTCCTACCATTAGTTTTACAGTATGTCTTTTTTATGTCTCTTTCGTAGCATGCACCCAGATGTACAGACTGTCAAAAAAATTTTCCATATTCTGAGAGATGGTCGAATGGAACAAAACGGGAAAAAAATGTTCGGTAAACGTGAGATCTAAGATGCCGACTTTAAGATCTGTGAGCACTTGTTCGTCTTTACTACTATGAAAAAGTTCTCCGTTACTGCGTACTATTTGCTATTACAAACTACCTACAGAACGTAGTAACAAGCGAGAAACATTACTCTGTTATTATCCGTTGATACAGTATGCAGGAAACATCTGTTAGTCTAGTTAGTGTTCAGAGTTTGGATCATGTCAATACAGATTCCGCAACTGTAGTCTTGATTTTGAATAATACGCCAGCACCAGCTGCATTTCTATTTTTATTTTAAAAACCACGACCGGTTTCGTTGACTAAGGTCATGTCCAGTCGTATATGTCAGGTGACTTTCTGTGTTCTCTCGGGACGCTTGACATACACCAGTATCTGGGGGTAGAAACCTGACGTGGTTTTGAAAAGAACAGGAAAAGTCTTGCTGATTCTGGCATTTTATTCGTCGTCTGTTAGTGTTGTTGCTGAAAACAGTACTCACAGTTCTGGATAAGTGCAAAAAAAGTCAGTACTAGTATAACCAGTGTGTGAAATGCTTTGAAATTTTAATTTCATCTTTGCCTGTTCTTTTTGAGAAGGTACCAATCCAACAACTGCTGGAGATGTGGTTCATGCGCGATGAAGCGTCACGCTATTTTCTCTGAAATGTCAGAGAACACCTCATACAGACATTTAATGGGCAGTGGACTGATTGGGGAGGTCCAGTATATTGGCCATCTCCTTCCCCACAACTTAATCACTTGCAATTTTGATTGCTGGAATACATGAAAACTTTGGTGTATACAGAACTCACTGATGATGTAGGAACTCTACAGAAATGCGTCACCGACGCCTGTCAGCGCATTACTGCAGACCTGAAGTTTTCCTAAGAGCGCGTGATTCCCTAGGATGTCGGGAAGAAGTGTGCTTTACTTTGGATGGAGACCATATTGAGCACATCATTTAGCGATGTCTCATAAGTGCAGGTCGTATACAGGGTGTCCCATTTATCTTGAGAATCCTAAATAACTGTTTGTCCAGATGAAAATTACAAAATGTTTCAAGTAAATATTCTTTAGCCGTCAGGGGGACATCAATCAGCATTATTGCTTTCGATCTAGCTTTGTTTTTTACAAAGATATCAACACCGGTATGACTTTTTTAAATGGAACCCTGTATTTTTTATTCGATAATTCATTTCCCCTCGTAAAGACCTATTCAAAAATGTATCACAGTGTACCATTCACTGAAACACAACGTTATTAATTACACAACACAACATTGACGTTGGCGCTCCCATCGCTTAGTGCAGGTACTCGGGGTAATGGAACACATCCACGTGCTGACGTAGACAGAGGACAGATGAAACATAAGTAGAATGCACACCCGTCATTCCGTCAACCATTGTCAGTTCAAGAGTTGTGTGACTATAATGTACACCAACGAAGAAAAGGAAGAAATGCTACTCATCTATGTGGACTCCAAGTTAGCATAGCAGTAACTGCAATACTGTTTTCTTATGTACGGGTATATTTAGTACAGCAGTTTAGTCCTTCTAAATACTGTTGTGTAGAGTAGGCATACAGTAAAGGCTGTCCTTCCTACTAACTGCATCGGCATAACGTTTCTCTTATTGTTGTTGAAGGTAAGCGAAATGCTACGCAGGCAGCGGAACTATACACAGAGCGATATCTTGACAAGAATCCACCTTCCCGACGGATGTTTTCTCGTCTTGTTGCGACGCTTCAGGAAACGGCAAGTTTCAACCCACGACAACGCAATCGTCGTAGCATTCGCACAGACGAAGCTGCCGAAGTTACTGTTCTCGCTTCCGTTGCTATGAATCCACATGTGAGCACACAACTTGAACACGAGTTTGGCATTCCTAAAACCAGTGTACACGTCACCGGTTCTATCCTTACCATGTACACCTACGTCAAGAATTGCATGGGAATGATTTGCAGAATCGTGTACACTTCTGTTAGTGGGCACAGCAGCAAATCCTCACTAACCCGAACTTCTTCTCCAATGTTCTATTTACCGATGAATGTTCCTTCTCAAACAAAGGACAGGTAAATACAAAGAACATGCATTATTGGTCCAGCGACAACCCACGATGGCTTAGACAGGTGGAACATCAGCGTCAATGGAGAGTTAACGTCTGATGTGGGATGCCTGGTACTACGATTATTGGTCCTTATTTCCATCAATGGTACTCTAAATGGCACAGCGTATGCCACCTTCCTCAGACGAATTCTTCCTCCTCTTATGGATGAAGTGCAGCTAAGAATGTTCAAATGTGTGTGGATTTCCAAGGGACCAAACTGTTCGCCCGCGTTAGCTGAGTGGTCAGCGCGGCGAAATGCCACGCCAAGGGGCCCGGGTTCGATTCCGGGCTGGGGCAGGAGATTTTCTCCACTCAGACTTGGTGTTGTCCTCATCATCATTTCATCCCCATTTCCGACGGGCAAGTCGCCCAATGTGGCGTCGAATGTAATAAGTACTTGCCCTCGGCTGCCGAACTTCCTCGAATGGGGGACTTCTGGCCCCCAATGCCTTGCGCTCATTTCCATTTCCAGGGACCAAACTGCTTAGGTCATCGGTCCCAAGCCGCACGGAGTAACCGTGCAGTCTGAGGCACCTTCTCTCCGTTCGCGCGGCTTCCCCCGTATGAGGTTCGAGTTCTCCCGAGGGCATGGGTGTGTGTGTGTTGTCCTTAGCGTAAGTTAGTTTAAGTTAGATTAAGTAGTGTGTAAGCCTAGGGACCGATGACCTCAGCAATTTGGTCCCATAGCCCTTACCACAAATTTCCAATTTCATGGGTCCCTAGACTTACACACTACTTAAACCAGGGGCGGGCAAACGTTGCACGCGGCTCGTGAGCGCACAGCGCTGCACGTGTGCTGCTCGCGTGCAATCGCCGAATGGGGCTGTGGCGACAGCCGGCAGGTTGCGGCAGTGTAGTACCAGGCTAAGCCGCGGTCGCTGATGCGAAGCGACCACTACGTAGTGAACGTTGTATTTCAAGAACCGGAAAATGCAGAGTGAATCAAGGAAACGGAGACGTGGATATTTGCTATCTTTTAAAAAGTAATGGGAGAATCATTTTTTCTCTGTGCAAAGACGTGAAAATTGTAAATGTTTAATATGTGGCAGTATTCTCGCTGGTCAGCGGAAGTTTAGAATTGAAGGCCATTATAATAAATTTCACAAGGACGAGTACAATTTATTGTCGGATTCTGAGCGGATGGGGAAATTGACTGAGCTTAAGAAGAGCGACTTGACGATATTAGATGCACCCGTCCTAGTTGCCGTTGTCACGAGAGATCTGCGACTTTCTCTCGTCATGTCTCTCATCTAACTGATTTAACATTTTATGGAGCACTGTTTTCAATTTTTCAGGACGACAACAATAATAGCCCAGCGGTACGTGCAAGCTATAAAATTGCGCTTAATATAGTGAGAGCTGGAAAACCATTTGCTGAATTAATAAGCCTCGGTTAAGAGCAAACATAAGTGATGAAAATTTACGTAACTGTTTGCGTTTGTCTGTATGCAGAAATTTTGTTCCACATATTAAACGTATTGTAAACTCCACCTGTGATAATTAAATAAAACGTATCGTAGTTAATAGGTCCTCTTTCAAACCATGATTTATTTCAAGCACTCCTGCTAACCTTATTCCATCATTCAATAACGCACGCTAGAAAAACAAAACGCATTACAGAGGAAGGAGTGGACAGAAGGTATGGTGGGGAGGGGAGGTAAGCGGGTGGCCAGCTTGCCCCTGTGTGCACGCAGAACACCTGTTAACTGCACGCGTGCAAGTGCACCGCACACGTGCAGGATTCCTGCCTGCCCCTGACTTAAACTAACATAAACTAACTTATACTATGAGCAACACACACACACACACACACACACACACACACACACACACACACACCCTTGCCCGAGTGAGGACTCGAACCTCCGACAGGAGGGGCCACGCAGTCGGCGACATGGCGCCTCGAACCGCGCGGCCATGCGGCTCTGCCGCTAAGAACTAGAATGCTTATGTGGTATCAACACGATGGACGTCCAGCACATAATACATTGCGTTCACGTCGTGTTCTGAACCGGAAGTATACTGTCAGATGGACTGGTCGAGGAGAACAGTTACTTGGCCTGCCGGAGTGGCCGAGCGGTTCTAGACGCTACAGTCTGCAACTGCGCAACCGCTACGGTCGCAGGTTCGAATCCTGCCTCGGGCATGGATGTGTGTGATGTCCTTAGGTTGGTTAGGTTTAAGTAGTTCTAAGTTCTAGGGGACTGATGACCACAGATGTTAAGTCCATAGTGCTCAGAGCCATTTTACTTGGCCTGCTCGGTCTCCTGATTTAAATCCTCTGGTCTTTTCTCTTTAGGGATGCATTAAAGACGTTGTCTATCGCGATATTCCAACAACTCCAGAGGACATGCAGAACGTATCGTGCTTGCTGGTGATTCTCTTCAGCAGGCAACACTGGAAGCAGTAAATAATTCTTTCATTCAACGAGTGCACCAGTGTATCGGTGTCCAAGGTCACCACTTTGAGCACCTTTGAATGTTCTACTCCTGGGCAATGATACAGGAGAGTCAAAATCCATTTTTGTTATGTTTGTACTTGGTTTTCATTTGTTTTCTGACAACTCCAGCGAGTGGAAGAGTTTGTGATCCCATGCTCAAAGTCAATGTTGTGTTATGTAATTAATAACGTTGTTTTTCAGTGAATGGTACATTGTGATATATTTTTGAGGCCGGCCGGATTGGCCGTGCGGTTCTAGGCGATACAGTCTGGAACCGCGTGACCGCTACGGAAGCAGGTTCGAATCCTGCCTCGGGCATGGATGTGTGTGATGTTCTTAGGTTAGTTAGGTTTAAGTAGATCTAAGTTCTAGGGAACTGATGACAACAGCAGTTAAGTCCCATAGTGCTCAGAGCCATTTGAACCATATATTTTTGAGTAGCTGTTTTGGAGAGGAAATAAACTACCGAATAAAAAATACAGGATGGCATTGAAAAAAAATCATACCGCTGTTCACATCTTTGTAAAAAACAAAGCTACAACGAAGGCAATCATGCTGATTGATGTCCCCCTGACGGCTAAAGAACATTTGCTTGAAAAGTTTCGTAAATTGCATCTGGACAAACAGTTATTTAGAGTGGCCAAAATAAATAGGACACCCTGTATAATAAGAAATTTACATTAGAATGTTTGTTGCTTCACAATAAAGTATAATATGTGCCCTCTTGTTTACTCATTTGTTTATAGGATTCTGTAGCTAGTTCGTAATAGCCGAGAGCTTGCAGTAGAAGTCATGTGATGAACAGTGACGTAGGTGAACAAGTGTTCATAGGTCTTAAGGCATACATTTTAGAACCCATGTAAACTAGATATTTTTTCATCAAAATTTCGAATACTTTTTTTAACACGCTTCATAATGGACATAAGCGATTCCAGTGACTAAAATTTGTTTTTAGATTGATTCCGCCCTGAGCATAGAGATATTATTCTTCTTTTATCCCCAGACTCTTTTCGCTGAAGAACAACATCATAAATGGTTTTTTTTATTAATTTATTTCTATTAAACAATAGGGAAATAGTCCTTCACCACCGGCACAGTTTTTGTATGTGTTTATGCAATATGCTTCCACTTTCTTTTCCCGTTTTCTCCGTTATCTTGACTGTGAGACTGCAGTTTTAAACTTATACTGTGTCAAAGTTTACGATATACGAAAAGAAGATGCCAAAGAAATGAATGTGTAGTGGTCGGGGGTTTTGAATCTTGTGAAACAGTGCTAGTTTAAAAGTGCAGTTCGGAAATGAACATAATGGAAGAATCACAAGAAGTAAGTGGAAACGTACTGCATGAAGAGACTCACCCACAGCCACACACACACAGTCTTTCTCATGGAATAAAATAATGTTAACTACAACAGTTAATATTGTTCGTTGTAAATTTTCAGTGTAAATAAGTCTTCTGATTAAGTTCTCTATGGTTGCAACGCAACTGCATGTGTTAACATAAAAAATTATGTCCGTTTTGAGATACGATGACATACTTTATTTTTCTTAAGTGACATTCTGTATGTACATACAATAGTGAGTAATTTTCCTATTAATTAATTGAAAGGAAACTAGAAAGAGCACTGAGGACGCTGTAACTTCAGTGCAATGTGACTGGGCAGGAATGAAGGAAGATCTGTGTTTGCTCAAGATGGAACCTACGCAGATACAAATTTACTTGTAAGAAAACTCAGAGGGAAGAGAGAGCTTCAGACTCAAGACGAATTTTCCAGTGAATGTTTGGCAGTCATGTAATAATACACTAACGGGAACTTCCACCTATTCATGAACAATACGTCATTTGTTTATGTTGGTGGTCAACTGCCAATACTTGAGCCGAGCGTTGGACCTCTTCAGGCCTTCTCGCACTTCACCACAGTTTTCTAACGATCATGCTTCTTCTCATTCAACAGTTTCGGCAGTGAACAACCTCATGGAATATGCAAAACTACACTGAGCCTCTCACATTTTCAATATATATATATAGGGTGTTTCAAAAATGACTGGTATATTTGAAACGGCAATAAAAACTAAACGAGCAGCGATAGAAATACACCGTTTGTTGCAATATGTTTGGGACAACAGTACATTTTCAGGCAGACAAACTTTCGAAATTACAGTAGTTACAATTTTCAACAACAGATGGCGCTGCGGTCTGGGAAACTCTATAGTACGATATTTTCCACATATCCACCATGCGTAGCAATAATATGGCGTAGTCTCTGAATGAAATTACCCGAAACCTTTGACAACGTGTCTGGCGGAATGGCTTCACATGCAGATGAGATGTACTGCTTCAGCTGTTCAATTGTTTCTGGATTCTGGCGGTACACCTGGTCTTTCAAGTGTCCCCACAGAAAGAAGTCACAGGGGTTCATGTCTGGCGAATAGGGAGGCCAATCCACGCCGCCTCCTGTATGTTTCGGATAGCCCAAAGCAATCACACGATCACCGAAATATTCATTCAGGAAATTAAAGACGTCGGCCGTGTGATGTGGCCGGGCACCATCTTGCATAAACCACGAGGTGTTCGCAGTGTCGTCTAAGGCAGTTTGTACCGCCACAAATTCACGAAGAATGTCCAGATAGCGTGATGCAGTAATCGTTTCGGATTTGAAAAATGGGCCAATGATTCCTTTGGAAGAAATTGCGGCCCAGACCAGTACTTTTTGAGGATGCAGGGACGATGGGACTGCAACATGGGGCTTTTCGTTCCCCATATGCGCCAGTTCTGTTTATTGACGAAGCCGTCCAGGTAAAAATAAGCTTCGTCAGTAAACCAAATGCTGCCCACATGCATATCGCTGTCATCAGTCCTGTGCACTATATCGTTAGCGAATGTCTCTCGTGCAGCAATGGTAGCGGCGCTGAGGGGTTGCCGCATTTGAATTTTGTATGGATAGAGGTGTAAACTCTGGCGCATGAGACGATACGTGGACGTTGGCGTCATTTGGACCGCAGCTGCAACACGGCGAACGGAAACCCGAGGCCGTTGTCGGATCACCTGCTGCACTAGCTGCGCGTTGCCATCTGTGGTTGCCGTACGCGGTCGCCCTACCTTTCCAGCACGTTCATCCATCACGTTCCCAGTCCGTTGAAATTTTTCAAACAGATCCTTTATTGTATCGCTTTTCGGTCCTTTGGTTACATTAAACCTTCGTTGAAAACTTCGTCTTGTTGCAACAACACTGTGTTCTAGGCGGTGGAATTCCAACACCAGAAAAATCCTCTGTTCTAAGTAATAAACCATGTTGTCTACAGCACACTTGCACATTGTGAACAGCACACACTTACAGCAGAAAGACGACGTACAGAATGGCGCACCCACAGACTGCGTTGTCTTCTATATCTTTCACATCACTTGCAGCGCCATCTGTTGTTGAAAATTGTAACTACTGTAATTTCGAAAGTTTGTCCGCCTGAAAATGTACTGTTGTCCCAAGCATATTGCAACAAACGGTGTATTTCTATCGCTGCTCGTTTAGTTTTTATTGCCGTTTCAAATATACCGGTCATTTTTGAAACACCCTGTATATATATATATATATATATATATATATATATATATATATATATATATTGTGAACAACAATTGTACTATAACACTTCTTTCGGGTATGAAGTTAATTTCTTTCAGTTAAGAAAGACAGGCTGTGTTCCATTTGTTATGAAATCCTCATTCCAATGAAATAGTTAACCTGCTATTCCGTACGCTCTATTTCGTTCATCAAGCGGCAGCGCGGAACTCTATCGAACTCCTTATGGAAATCAAGGTATGTGGCATCAGCCTCGGCGTCGAAATCTAATGGTTTCCGGATCTCGTGACGAACAGATAGATCTGGGTCTCACATGATGGTTGTTTCACGGATTCCTTGTTGATTCTACAGGGAAGAATTACCGCCCTTTAAAATGGTCAGGATACCCGACCATAAAGCATGTTCCAAAATTATACAAGAGACTGACCTCTGCGCGTCTGTTCGACGACCTTTCTTGAAACCGTGATTGACCTGACCATGTTTCCCATCACTTGAAACGCTTTTAGTTTTTCCAACAACCGTCTATCGAAAGTTGCTGGAACAGGACCAAGTTCTTTCTCGTACACAACGTAGAATCTTGTGGGTATTCTGTCGTGTCCAGTTCCCTTTCCTTTCCTAAGCGCAGTTGCTTGATTTACCGCACCACAATCAGTTGTTTCGATGATTATTATTTCATTATTCTCACATCCCATATGTATTTATTCACACATCTAGTTCCGTAGGACCAAATTGAGGAGCAAATCTACAAGGTAATGGAACGTGCAACACATGAAGCTACAACACAAAAGCAATAACAGATAAAATAAAATGTTTACGAACCCAGAAAATGTTAAGCCACAAATTTAAGTAAACACAATCAAAAAGATCAAGAATCAGCTTAGTTTTACAAGGAACTTCTCAACAGAATAGAAAGAATGACCCATGAGGAAACTCTTCAGTTTCTGTTTGAAAGCGCTAGGATTATTTCTAAGATTATTGAATTCTTGTGGCAGCTTATTGAAAATGTATGCAGCAGTATACTGTACACCTCCCTGCACAAGAGTCAAGGAATTGCTATCCAAATGCAGGTTGGATTTCTCCCTAGTATTAACTGAGTGAAAGCTACTTATTCTTGGAAATAAACTGATATTGTTAACAACAAACGACTGAGAGGGCAATGTCAAAACAACCAGACTTGTGAACAGGGGTCGACAAGATATTCGCGAACTTACACCACTTATTGCCCGAACTGCCCGTTTCTGAGCCAAAAATATCCTTTTAGAATGGGAACAGTTACACAAAAATATAATAGCATACGACATAATCGAACGAAAATAAGCAAAGTAGACAAATTTTCGTCTCGAATGATCATTTGCTGCAGATACCTTTCGAAAAGTAAAAATGGGAGCATTAAGTCTTTGAACAATATCCTGAACATGGATTTTCCACGACAGTTTACTATCTATCTGAACACTTAGAAATTTGAACAGTTCAGTTTCAGTAATCGTACGCCCATTCTGTGAAATAAAAACGTTTAGTGATGTGTTGGCAGAAGAGCCAACACCGTATAGCTAGAGGAGGCCGAAATGCAAGCGTTAAAGCACACGCAGGCTGGCGTGAGGTCTGGAAAATGACAAGGAATTATAGTAGCCAAAAATAGTACATAGCTTCTGGAATACTTAACTTTAATCCATAATTGTTGTACATCGCTCTTGATGATACATAAGTGCAATCTCAATATACACTGGTAATGGCGCCTTGCTGGGTCGTAGCAAATGACGTAGCTGAAGGCTATGCTAACTATCGTCTCGGCAAATGAGAGCGTATTTGTCAGTGTAGCTTCGCTAGCAAAGTCGGCTGTACAACTGGGGCGAGTGCAAGGAAGTGTCTCTAGACCTGCCGTGTGGCGGCGCTCGGTCTGCAATCACTGACAGTGGCGACACGCGGGTCCGACGTGTACTAACGGACCGCGGCCGATTTAAAGGTTACCACCTAGCAAGTGTGGTGTCTGGCGGTGACACCACATTTAGTTTTGTTGAAGTGTCTGTTAGAAATTGTAAAAACTGAGTCTTACTACGATCAAGTGTTAGTTTATTTTCTACAAGCCATGAACTGCACTTTTTGAAACAGAGTCATTGTTGCACACAACGTCCTCTGCTACCAAGCTGGTGTCATCAGCGAACAGAAATATTTTAGAATTACCCGTAATATTATAGGATATATCATTTATATAAATAAGGAACAGAAGTGCCCCCACACTGATACCTGGAGCACCCCCCCCCCCCCCCCACATGACCGTACCTCACCCAGACCGCACATCACAGCCATTCCCAGCACTGTGAATAATGACCTTCTGCTGCCTGTTGTTAAAGTAAGAGGAGTACCAATTGTGAGCTACTCCCTGTATTCCGTAATGGTCCAACTTTTATTTTGTGATCAACACAATCAAACGCCCTACTTAAACAAAAACTATGCCTAGCGTTCGAAACCTTTTGTTTAATCCATCCAGTACCTCACAGAGAGGAGAGAATATAGCATTTTCAGTTGTTAAACCACTTCTAAAACCGAACTGTACATTTGACAGCAAATTATGTGATACAAAATGATCAATTACAAAGCCGTTTCAATAACTTTAGCAAACACTGATAGCATAGAAATAGGTCTAAAATTATTTGCATTATCCTTTTCTCCTTTTTTATAAAGCGGCTTTTCCTACTGAGTACTTCAGTCGTCAGGAAATTGACAATTCTTAAAGGAAAAATTAGAAATATAGCTAAGAACAGGGCTAACATGTGCAGCACAGTACTTTCATATTCTGCTAGGCGCTCCATCATATTCAAGAGAGACCTTAGTCTTCAGTGAATTAATTATCGACTCCGCCTGCACATTGTCAGAATCAGATCGGAGTACTTCAGACATCAGTCTCGGAAAGGCATTTTCCAAGAGAGTTATACGATTCCCTGTAGAAACTAAGTTTTTATTTAACTCACCAGCAATGCTTAGAAAATGATTGTTAAATGCTGCACATATATGTTATTTATCAGTAACTGAAATACACTACTGGCCATTAAAATTGCTACACCACGAATGTGACGTGATACAGACGCGAAATTTAACCGACAGGAAGAAGATGCTGTGATATGCAAATGATTAGCTTTTCAGAGCATTCACACAAGATGGCGCCGGTGGCGACACCTACAACGTGCTGACATGAGGAAAGTTTTCAAACGATTTCTCATACACAAACAGCAGTTGACCGGCGTTGCCTGGTGAAACGTTGTTGCGATGCCTCGTGTAAGGAGGAGAAGTGCGTACCATCACGTTTCAGACTTTGATAAAGGTTGGATTGTAGCCCATCGTGCTTGCGGTTTATCGTATCGTGACACTGCTGCTCGCGTTGGACAAGATCCAATTACTGTTAGCAGAATATGGAATCGGTGGGTTCAGGAGGGCAATACGGAACGCCGTGCTGGATTCCAACGGCCAGGTGTAACTATCAGTCGAAATGACAGGCATCTTATCCGCATGGCTCTAACGGATCGTGCAGCCACGTCTCGATCCCTGAGTCAACAGATGGGGACGTTTGCAAGACAAAAAACATCTGCACGAACAGTACGACGACGTTTGCAGCAGCACGGACTATCAGCTCGGAGACCATGGCTGCGGTTACCCTTGACGCAAGATCACAGACAAGAGCGCCTGCGATGGTGTACTAAACGACGAACCTGGGTACATGAATGGCAAAACGTCATTTTTTCGGATGAATCCAGATTCTGTTTACAGCATCACAATGGTCGCATCCGTGTTTGGCGACATCGCGGTGAACGCACATTAGAAGCGTGTATTGGTCATCACCATACTGGCGTATCACCCGGCGTGATGGTATGGGGTGCCATTGGTTACACGTCTGGGTCACCTCTTGTTCGCATTGACGGCACTTTGAACAGTGGACGTTACATTTCAGATGTGTTATGATCCGCGGCTCTACCCTTCATTCGATCCCAGCGGAGGTTCGATTCCTCCCACGGTCATGGGTGTGTGTGTGTGTGTGTGTGTGTGTGTGTGTGTGTGTGTGTGTCCTTAGGATAATTTAGGTTAAGTAGTGTGTAAGCTTAGGGACTGATGACCTTAGCAGTGAAGTGCCATTAGATTTCACACACATTTAAACTTCCTTCATTCGATCCCTGCGAAACTCTATATTTCAGCAGGATAATGCACGACCGCATGTTGCAGGTCCTGTACGGGCCTTTCTGGATACAGAGAATGTTAGATTGCTGCCCTGGCCAGCACATTCTCCAGATCTCTCACCAACTGAAAACGTCTGGTCAATGGTGGCCGAGCAACTGGCTCCTCACAATACGCCAGTCACTACTCTTGATGAACTGTGGTATAGTGTTGAAGCTAGATGGGCAGCTGTACCTGTACACGCCATCCAAGCTCTGTTTGACTCAATGCCCAGGCGTATCAAGACCGTTATTACGGCCAGAGGTGGTTGTTCTAGGTACTGATTTCTCAGGATCTATGCACCCAAATTGCGTGAAAATGTAATCGCATGTCAGTTCTAGTACAATGTATTTGTCCAATCAATACCAGTTTATCATCTGCATTTCTTCTGGTGTAGCAATTTTAATGGCCAATAGAGTATTTTTACTACGAACTGACTATATCTCGTCGACCTTGTGATGCTGACTAGAGACTAGTTACTAGCTGCATTGTAAATTCCCATACTGCTATAATATTGCCTCTTCCTTGACGACAGATCATGAAGTTACCATGGTAGTACCAAATAGCGTGTGCTAACTCACACAGCGCAAGTAACCTCAGAAAACGGTGCTGAACTTGCCTGCAGTAGGAGTTTCACAGTTCCGCGACACGGGTAGCTTGAATGCCGTTGTTACGGCGCAATATACGCTCTATTCGCACAAATACGACGTCGTAAGTGATAAACTTTACATGTTAACCGTATATACGTCCCTCGTAAGTCCCTCGACATCTGTCACCCGTTTATGGCACGGAACGCCATCTGAAAGAGAAAGTTTTCCATCAGTAACTTCACCAGTGATAGTCTGAAGGCAAATTGTAACACTTTGCTTTGTGGTTCCACTCGAAAAATACTCCTAACTAGTAACAGAAAACCTCTAATCAAAGTTAATTCCTGTAAAATTATGACATGTTTTTGTCGCCAAGATAGAAAAAAAGCGTCATGAAAAGTTTTTAGGAAAATGACCCCAAGGATAAATGATAAAGTTAAATGAAATATGTATCGGTTCTTTCCATCTCGTTAGCTATTCGAATTTTGTGTATAAGAATTAAGGATTTTATTTCCGCTGTCGAGGAAATGAGACCTATTTGTTGTGAATTAATATGCGTTTTTCTTAAACGTAAAGTAATTAAAGAATAATTTCAGGTATAATATCCGACAAACACTGTCACAGTATAAAATTGTTTTCCGTTAAGGGAGGAAACCCCATTAGGAGGCTCTGTGACACAGATTTTTAGCGATTTTTTTGGGTGGGAAGAATTAATTAGAATTTGATCAATTTTTGACATCATTTTATTCATATTTGGAACAGTTTCTGTGAATTTTTTTGAATACTTTCAGCCAAAATTAACGAAGTTGCCCTGTGATATCCGCTGAAGGTTGTGAGTATAGTTCTCCAATTGCGTGCAGTGTAGTTATTCCGATCTTTATTTGATATCAAGAAGGTTTTGATTTTACATTAATAAGTTTTTTCTAAGAGTATGAACCTCAATGCAGGTGAAAATAAGGAAAATTAAAAATTTTGCAGTTGTTGGGACAATTTACTTCGATTTTCACGATTTTCTCTCTAATTGTGCAAAGAGAAATACCCTTAAAATCGTGATATCATCTCACAAGTTGGGTCATATAATTCGCAATTTTATAAAGAAACATACTGTCAATTTTCATAATGATCGGTTCTACAATTTTTGAGTTAGACTGCACACAAATGTGAAAAAAAGTCATTTCTTGATAAATGCGTTTGAAAAATAAATTCTCGGAAACTAGAAATTCAAGGAAGTTAACAATAATGTAAAATGCTTACCGATTAATCTGCGATTCCAGCGCCATACAGTAATCCTTTTTCTTTCTCATACGCTTCGTTTCGCGCTTGCAGCAGTACTTTCCGACCTTCCTTGGATTCCAATGAACTACGTCGATTCTGCCGACTCACGCGCTGGTTATCCGTTCGTTCGACATAATTGAAGCTTTGCGTGCCTACTGCAATCCCTGTCTCGTTCATGACCATCAGAACGGATGGATTTCCTTCACTGAATAAGCCCGCTGCTAAATAGGATGCCAATTCAACGACTTGTAGTCCGGAGTGCAAGTGTTTAGGGGCTAATCTCCTAATAGTGGAATTAAATCTTTTATTCGCATTTTGTGTGTGACCACCTAAACATCTCTCCAGTAATTCATCCCTTGATAAATCTTCATATATTGGAAGAATTTCCTTCTGTACGTCGGAGTGCAATGAAGTAGGGTGCAGTTCATGTTCCATTCCAAGGGCTGTTCGTTTCTGCCGCTCGCACCAGCTGTCTTCTCCCTCTGGCCAATACTCGTGTCGAGGGTTTTTCAGCCGTGGAAATCGTATGATAGTACATCATAATTGCTTTTTTCATGTCTGTGCACTCAATTCTATGCACATAAAGTCTAAACAAATGCGAAACTCGCTTTGAAATTTTGACACTGTATTCTTCGATAGTTAAGCTAACGATTTAATTAATAAAAAAATCGATTTTTTGAACCTCTGAAACGTCCCCTTAGAACATTTGTACACGACTGTGCTTAAACTGACACACAATATTTTTAGCGCAACGCAATCTGACTTTCAATAATCCCTACAAAACAATGGCCCTGACTAACTTTAACCTATACCTTTCACAAATCACTTACCTCACAAAAATCTTCATTACTCGAACTACTGCAATACAGCGAGCGCCACTATTGCCAGCTAAATAAAAGATTCAAACTACAGAAGGCACTAACTACTGATAGGGATAGTTAGCAAATGAATGATTTTAATAGAGAACAAACACTGTATTTACCTTAATATCATCAAAAGTCATAATATATGTAATTTCAAAACTCCGCCATTTCCTTCCACACATCCACCACTGCTGGCGGCTCACCTCTAACTGCGCAACGCTACGCGCTGTTCACATCCAGCTGCCGCTGCCCAACACTACAATGGCAGACAACAATGCAAACTAGCCACAGACTGCACACAGCACAGCCAGTGATTTTCGTACAGAGCGCTACGTAACGTTGCCAATAAGAAAACATAAACAGCCTACTTACACCTCCTAATGTGGTTTGCCCGTTAAGTATTACCTTACTGACCGTGATTGACCTACTACATAGTGACTGTCATTTCAATTCTTCACTCACTCCGAAACTGGTTAACCTTGACGTTCCATGCAGGCCTAAGCCCTGTGTCTTGCTGTATTTACATATACGAGTACTTTGTCGGCCAGAGTCTGTTTCATCACATTTCTTCTGGACTGCAGACCAGATCAGATACTAAATACAGAGTTATTCTAAATGATGGACCCACTTTCAAAAATTCGTATGTATTCAAGTACAAATGCACAATGAACAAACTTTATACCAATGAAAAGAGGAAGTTTCAAGGTTTTTGGCGGGCGGGCTATGATGGTTTCAGAAGTGGCTGGTAGAGTTCGCACGGAAATAAGGCCGTCATTCCGTTTCACTGTCAGTTGTGAGATGGCGACTGTGGAGCGCAAGGTTTTCTGCGTTCTTCAGTTCGCGAAAAGTGAGTCGCAAATTGCAGTGCCAAATTCGGTATTCAACCACCAACTCGCAAAAGCATTAGCCATTGGCTTAAGCAATTAAACAGACTGGGAGTGTGTGCAAAGGAGAAAGCACAGACATACTATGTGTGTCGGAGGATGATGTCCGACAGACTCAAGAAAGTTTTATGCTCAGTCTCAGTAAGTCTACCAAAAGAGCCAGTCGAGAACTTGGAATACCTCAACCAACTGTATCGAAAGTTGTGAGACGGCGTTTGCTGAACAGGCCCTACCGATTACAGCCTGTGCAGGCTCTCAACCCCAATGGCAAGAGAAGAGTCTCACGTTTTGTGGTTATGTGCTAGCAAAGATGGAGAATGACATTTCTACACCGTGCAATTTTTAGTGATGAAGCGACGTTCTACCTTAGTGGAAAAGTCAACAGACACAGTGTTCGATATAGGGTTTGGAAGATTCACATTCACTACTGCAACACGAAAGAGACTCACCGAAGATCAACGTGTTTTGTGCAGTATCCCGTACAAAGGGTTTACGGACCATTCTTCTTTGCGGAAAGAACTGTAATGAGAGTCACGTACCTGGACATGTTGGAACAATGGCGGTTCCCTCAAGTTATGGAAGATTGCGAGGACTTCATTTCCCAACAGGAACGAGCTCCGTCACATTGGCACCGTGATGTACGACGCTTTTTGAATGACCCCCTTCCTCAGTGCTGGATCGGTCGCATGCGACTTGAGGACCTGGCTCTGCACTTCTGGGAACCGAGATCTGCTGACCCCACACCCTGCGACTATTTCTAATCGGGTTACGTGAAAGAATCTGTTTACGCCCCGCCTCTACCAACCTCTTTGAACGATCTGCGGAACCTTATCACTGTTGCCGCTGATATGTCTGCGTAAGCAGAAGAAACTACCGATCAAAGTCGAAAACAATTTATTGGACTGTTCAATTAACCAAAACAAATTCTCGAAATATAACACCAACACAAAACAGTGATTTGTCTTCGAATCACAACTACATACAAGAATAAGATAGAAAACAACTCAATTTCCTACTAGTCTCCACTAGAGCCTTCTCCGAAATACCAAGCCTAATCGAGAGATCAGCGAGAAGATCGAAGCCGGGCTGCCGCGGGGGCAGCTATCCACGTCTGCTGGCGGTCGATGAACTGCCGATGTGCGGTTTTTTTTGTTACTTTATTGGTATTTTAACACCTGAACAAAACAGGTAGGCTGCCAGCGGCATGCTACGCCGCTCTTCAGCCAGATAGTTGACAATCACAGTACAAAAAATGGAGAATGAAAATGAACATAGTGACAGGCAAAAAATAGTGGCCACAGTCACACAAAAAACACGGAGCCGTTCACACTCGACGAGAAATACACTGAAAACATGTTGACACGGCGCACAGAACACTGATGAATCCGATGGCACAAGTGAACGGAGAAGCGGGACGGCGGACACTAAAAACACTAAACGACGTCACACACACGAGACACAGATGGCGATGATCTCCAGCGCGCGAAAGTCCACGTAGCGTGTGCGAGTCCGGGGACCTGCCAAGAGGGGAAGCAGGGTGAGGGTGGGTGGAGAGGGTGAAGAGGGGAGAACAGAGATGCCAATGGCTGAGGAGAGGGGAGGAGGAGTAGAAGGACAGGGGAGGGGAGGCCCGGGGGAGAAGTGGGGAAGAGGGGGGGAGGGATGGAGGGTGCCCAAAGGAACAGATACAGGAAGAGGGAGGGAGGATCAAAGTTGATAGGAGGGGTAGATGGAGGGGAGGAGGACATCATCAGGGAGGGGGAGCTGGCGGAAGCCACCTTGGGAGAGGGTAAGGAGGGTGGAGAGATGGAGACCAGGTGGGACATGGGAATACAGGTGCGGCAGCGGGTGGGGGTGGGAGAGGATCGGGGACACAAGCGGGTGAGGAGGATCAAGTTTACGGGAGGTGTACAGGATCCGTATCCTTTCATGGAAAAGGAGGAGGTGGGGGAAGGGGATGAGATCATACAGGATCCGCGTGGGGGAGGGGAGACGGATGCGATAGGCGAGGCGGAGAGCATGGCGTTCAAGGATTTGGAGGGATTTATAAAATGTAGGGGGGGGGGGGGGCGGAGATACAGGCTGGATGGGCGTAACAAGGGCGGATGAGGGATTTATAGGTGTGGAGGATTGTGGAGGGGTCCAGACCCCACGTACGGCCGGAAAGGAGCTTGAGGAGACGGAGGTGGGAACGTGCCTTGGCTTGGATTGTCCGGAGATGGGGAGTCCAGGGGAGGCGACGGTCGAGGGTGACGCCAAGGTACTTAAGGGTGGGAGTGAGGGCGATAGGACGGCCATAGATGGTGAGCGATGTGCGGCCGAGCGCCGGCCTTTATAGCGCTTAGGCGGATGAGTACCTCGGAACTATTTTCCATCACGTGGTTGACGTGTGAAAATAGTTCCGGGATCTGCAGCGACCTCATCCTTATGTTTATGTGGACCGGTAGTGGCCCCTGGTGACCGCTGGTGTCTTTGCTGTGGTGTTGTTGTTTTGGTTGTTGCTGTGGCCGTTCATCAATATTGCCTGTCGGTTGTGTAGTGCTTCGGTGTGTCTGTGAAGGCGGGCAACCCGCGGCAGCAAGCTGTCAGTTTGTTTGCGGATGCTCTAGGCGCCGTGATGTCTGATGGAGAAGGCCACAGCAGCCTCGCACTCAGTAACCACAGATACGCTTTCGCGTGTGTGGTAAGACGTTTGCCGAGCAGCCAACGGTGTCTACATTGAACATTTACAACATTTATCATATTTTAATAGTTATTAAAAATTAATTAATCATAAATTATTAAATTTGTTAAATTTATATCAAATATTATTAAAAAAAACTTTGAAAGTTCTTCTTTTCATTGGTATAAAGTTTGTTCATTTTGGATTTGTACTTGAATAAATACGAAGTTTTGAAAATGCGTCCATCATTTAGAATAACAGTGTATACCAACATTTCGGCTACCACTGCAACTAGCCTACATTGGAGTATGTAAATACAGATTGTTTCAGGAGGAGTGATGAATATATACTAATGGGAAAAAATCTCAAGAAGGAGTTATGCGACATAAACGAAAGTTGGTAGGCGTGTTTCTACATCTGACAGTAGTAGCGCCACTATGTGGATTCAAATCAAGCTTATTTTAAATACGCGCTGTAATGGTCGTGAGCTTTAGTTACTTTTGAGATTGGACGTGGTGAGTTGATGTTAGTCAAAACTGCCTTTAAGGCGACAAATATGTCATTATCAGCACCTCACTGGTTTGGACGAGGTTATGTAATCGGGCTAGCAGAAGCTGGATGTTCCTTTTCGATACTGCAGAAAAGCTTGGCAGGACTGTAGCCACTCTAGATGACTGCTGGCGGTGGTGGTCACCAGAATGTACGGTCGCAAGAAGACCAGGATCGGGATGGCCACGAGGCACTGCCGAGAAGGAAGGACCATCGTGTTTGGCGTATAGCTCTGGCGCATCGTACCGCATCTGTAGCAACGACCTGAGCAGAAGTTGGCACCACAGTGACACAAAGAACTGCTACAAATCGGCGACATCAAGGACAGCTACAAACGGGGCGCCCAGTAGCACGCGTTCCACTGACCCCAAATCATCACTTTTCAACTCCAGTGTTGTAAAGCGAGACCTCATAGAAGGGCAGGGTGGAGGTCTGTTATGTTTAGAAGGAGGTTACTTGAGGGCCTGCAACCACCCTTTCTGCGTGACACACAGGACGTACGCATGCAGTTGTGGTCTGAAGTGTGATTTCGTACGACAGCAGCAGTATTGTCGTGGTTACCCCACACACCTTAACTGCAAAATTGTTCGTCAATCTGGTGATTCGACCTGTTGTGCTGCCATTCAGAAACAATATTTCAGGTAGTGTTTTCCAGCAGGATAACGCTCGCCCAAATACCATTGTTCTAACACAACACTTCCTACAGAATACGACTTGTTGTCTTGATCTAGTCTATAACAAGATCTGTCTCTAATCGAGCATATGTGGGATACCATCGAACTGCAAATCTAACGTCATCCACAGACAGAATTAGTCGTCCCTGTGTTGATCGACCAAGTGCAACAGGCACGGAAATCCATCCCAGAATCTGATACCCAGCACCTGTACAACACAGAGCATTTGTGTTTGCATGCTTGCATTCAACATTCTAAATGTTTCAGTGATTATGAATTTACCAGCGTTTCACATTTGCAATGCTTTATCTGGTGCTGACATTAGCTTGTGATGTTGCAACGGTAATTACTTACATATGTTACCTAGACAAATGTATTCCCATTATTTCACTGTTGTACTCTTCATTCCAAAGACTGGTCTGATGCAGCTCTCCATGCTACTCTATCCTCTACAAGCCTCTTCATCACCGAATACTATAACTAATATCCTTCTGAATCGGCTTAATGTACGCATCTCTTGGTCTCTCTCTACGATTTACACGGTTCCCTACAGTTCAAAATTAGTGATCCCTTGATGCCACAGAATGTCACTTCTTCTATTTAAGCTGTACCACAAATTTCTTGTCACCCCAATTCCATTCAGTACCCCACCATTGGTTACGTGATTTATCCACCTAATCTTCAGCATTCTTCTACAGCACCACGTTTAAAGAGCTATTCTCTTCTTGTCTAAACTGTTAATCATCCATGTTTCAGTTCCATAAATGGCTACACTGCATACAAATACTTTCAGAAGGGACTTCCTGACACTTAAATCTATAGTCGATGTCAATAAATTTCTCTTCTTCAGAAACGCTCTCCTTGCCATTGCCAGTCTACATATTATATCCTCCCTACTTCGACCATCATCAGTTATTTTGCTTCCCAAATAGCCAAATTCACTACTACTTTAAGTGTCTCATTTATTTATCTAATCCCCTCAGCATACCTGATATGATTCGACTACATTCCATTATCCTCGTTTTGCTTCTGTTCGTGTTTACGTTATATTCTCCTTCCAAGACACTGTCCATTCCATTCAACTGTTCTTCCAAGTCCTTTGCTGTCTCTGACAGAATGACAATGTTATCGGCAAACCACAAAGTTTTTAATTCTTGCAGGCCGGGGTTGGCCGAGCGGTTCTAGGCGGTACAGTCTGGAACCGCGCGACCGCTACGGTCGCAGGTTCGAATCCTGCCTCGGGCATGGATTTGTGTTATGTTCTTAGGTTAGTTAGGTTTAAGTAGTTCTAGGGGACTGATGAGCTCAGCAGTTAAGTCCCATAGTGCTCAGAGCCATTTGATTTTTTTTTTTAAATTCTTCTCACTGGACTTTAATTCCATCTCCAAATTTTTGTTTTGTTTCCTCTGCTGGTTGCTCAATGTAGAGACTAAATAACACAATGGATAGGCTAGAGCTGTATATCACTACCTTCTCAACTACTGCTTCCCTTTCGTGCCCCTCAGCTCTTACAACTATCATCTGGTTTCTGTACAAATCGTAAACAGCCTTTTGCTCCATGTAAATTGCCTCTGCCACCTTTAAAATTTCAAAGAGTATTGCAGTCGTGAAAAGCTTTCTCTAAGTCTACAAATGCGATAAACTTAGGTTTGCCTTCCCTAAACCTATCTTCTATTAGACGTCGTAGGGACAGTATCGGCTCTCATGTTCCTACATTTCTACGGAATGCAAACTGATCTTCCCCCAAGTTGGCTTCTACCAGTTTTTCCATTCTTCTTTAAAGGATTCGTGATAGTGTTTTGCTACACCTCGCGGCACCTGCTTTCTTCGGAGTTGGAGTTATTAAATTCTTGTTGAAGTCTAAGGGTATTTCGGGTGTCTCATACATCTTACTCACCAGATGGAAGAGTTTCATCGTGACTGGCTCTCCCAAGACTGTCAGTAGCTATGTCTACTACCTGGCCCTTGTTTCGACAAGTCTTTCAGTGCTTTGCCAAATTCTTCACGCACCATCATATTTCACTTCTCATCTTCATCTACTTCCTCTTCCATTTCCATAACATTGTCCTCAAGTACCTCTCCCTTGTATGGACCATCTATATACACCTTCCACCTTTCTGCTTTCCCTTCTTTGTTTATGATTGGTTTTCCACCTGAGCTCTTGATATTCATAAAGGTGGTTCTCTTTTCTTCAGAGGTCTCTTTCATTTTCCTGTAGCCAGCGTCTGTCTTACCCCTAGTGATATATGCTCCCATGTCTTCTAGCCAAACTTGTGCAGCCATTTTGCACTTCTTGTCTATTTCATTTTTAGACGTTTGTATTCCCTTTCGCCTGCTTCGTTTATTGCATTTTTATGTCTTCTCCTTTCATCGATTAAATTCAGTATCTCTTGTGTTACCCAAGGATTTCTACCAGCCCTCGTCTTTTTACCTACTTGATCCTCTGCTGCCTGCACTACTTCATCTTCCAAAGTTATCCATTCTTCTTTTACTATATTCATCCACCGTACAGTCCCGATTTAGCGCCCTTTCTGGGCCTCTGAAAGATGGACTACATGGCGAACATTTTCAAGACTCGGATGCTGTTTTCAAAGCTGTAAGGAAGTGGTCAGTATCAGCCGGTTCCGATTTTTGGAAACGCTGCATGCAGGCTCCAGTTCATCGTTGACAAATGGGGATAAGGAGTGGCGGTGACTATGTTGAAAAATTACGGTCTACAGCTGAATTATTGCTCTATTTTGCTGCCTGTTGTGATTTATGTATCTCCTGTAGTTTCCATGAATAAAAATAGGAGGCATTTCTTTCGGGACGACCCTTGTAGAAACAACTTGCACAAATGTGGTAAGAACGAAATTACAATTATATATTAATACCTTCAGCTGCTGACGGGCGTTGATACATAGCACCGGGGACAAGTGAAACTGTGTGCCCCGACCGAGACTCGAACGCGGGATCTCCTGCTTACATGGCAGACGCTCTACCCAGCTGAGCCACCGAGGGTACAGGAGATAGTAAGAATGCAGGGACTATCTCGCGCACGCCTCCCGCGATACCCACATTCTCACCTTATAAGTCCACACACTACATTCGTGGTGCCCCTAACCAACACACTCATTACTCGCGGAAGACATTCTTACCAAGTCCCGTAAGAGTTCGGGTAATATGTGTGCATCCGCACAGAAGAGCAACGTCATGGCCGGTATTGCCAGAACTATATACTTATATGGATATGGTGTCTGTTCTTTCGGACATGTCTGAAAGAACAGACACCATATCTACATAAGTATAATGTGGTAAGAAGTCCAGCTAAAGTTGTAATCATGGAATACATTGTAGAGCAATGTGAATATAGAACTCTCATGGATGATATAAACTTCTTTTCCATAGCCAAAACATCAAACCTTGTCTGGATAAGAAGACTGGGCATTAGCATATAGTGACTCTCAGTTTAATGTATCATATGTATTTATGACATTTTCTTGGATTTCGTCTGTAGTGCTACGCGCTAAATAGTAAATGTAATCGACTCGTGACTGCTATCATTCACACTGTAATTTAAATCAGCTTCCGGAAACTGTGATCGAGATGAAACTTCCTGGCAGATTAAAACTGTGTGCCAGGCCGACACTCGAACTCGGGACCTTCACCTTTCGCGGGAAAGTGCTCTAGCAACTGAGCTACCCAAGGACGACTCACGCCCGGTCCTCACAGCTTTACTTCTGCCAGTACCTCGTCTCCTACTTTCCAAACTTAACAGAAGCTCTTCTGCGAAACTTGCAGAACTAGCACTCCAGAAAGAAAGGATATGGCGAAGACATGGCTTAGACACAGCCTGGGGGATGTTTCCAGAATGACTCAAATGGCTCAAATGGCTCTGAGCACTATGGGACTTAACATCTATGGTCATCAGTCTTCCAGAATGAGATTTTCACTCTGCAGCGGAGTGTGCGCTGATATGAAACTTCCTGTCAGATTAAAACTGTGTGCCAGGCCGAGACGCGAACTCTGGACATTTGCTTTTCGCGGGCAAGTGCTCTACCAACTGAGCTACCCAAGCACGACCCACGCCCCGTCCTCACAGCTTTACTTCTGCCAGTACCTCGTCTCCTCCTTTCTTTCAGGAGTGCTAGTTCTGCAAGTTTCGCAGAAGATTCAAATTCAAATGGCTCTGAGCACTATGGGACTTAACATCTATGGTCATCAGTCCCCTAGAACTTAGAACTACTTAAACCTAACTAACCTAAGGACATCACACACATCCATGCCCGAGGCAGGATTCGAACCTGCGACCGTAGCAGTCGCGCGGCTCCAGACTGAGCGCCTAGAACCGCTAGACCACCGCGGCCGGCTTCGCAGAAGAGCTTCTGTTAAGTTTGGAAGGTAGGAGGCGAGGTACTGGCAGAAGTAAAGCTCTGAGGACGGGCCGTGAGTCGTACTTGGGTAGCTCAGTTGGTAGAGCACTTGCCCGCGAAATGCGAAGGTCCCGAGTTCGAGTCTCGGCCTGGCACACAGTTTTAATCTGACAGGAAGTTTCATATCAGCGCACACTCCGCTGCAGAGAGAAAATCTCATTCTGTGATCGAGATGTTGATATTTTGGTTCGTAACATGACCTCTTCTGAATGGACAAAATGAAGTGGCTGCCACGAATTGCTCTGCAAAAGTCTGTCATCTACATCCCAATAGGTAGCATAAAACACTCCAAATATCGATATTCATTGATGTGGAAGATATTAGCTTGTGCATTCGGACGACTCCTTTAGGAACAACTCGTATAATAGCACGGCAACAGAAATGGTCTGCGCGATGCTAGAAACTTGGAAGCTGCTCATTCGTTTGAAGGGAACTTCTCGTAAGCTCAATTCCCACTGAACTGCGAATTTCTCAAAGGATTGAACAGCCCCGCTCTGCGATACCGTATGGAGGGCAGAAGGCCGGGCGGTTCCCGGGGCTGGCAGCGTCGGACGCGCGCACTTCTTCTCGACACTGCGGCCACTTTTGACTAATAATTCCGCGGTAATTCATCCGGAATGCTGCCTCGCTCAGCCCTCACATTATTACGGAGCAGCGGAGCGGACGTGGCGGAATTTATTCGGCGCGCGATGCGAGCGAACGCCGGCGATAACTATTAGGATAGTTTATGGCGGCCGTTTGTCTGCCGCGATACATCAGGAGGGGGGCAGGAGGGGCGCGGTGCGGCGCGGGGGCGACCGCAAGTCGGGGGCCGTTTTCTTCGGCGCAGAGTAAATTCCGCGTTCACGCTCCGATTGGGGGCCAACTGCGCGGGTCGCCTCTCGCCGTAAATCAGTTTGATGAAGTGTGCCTGATATAAAATTCCCGCGCGTCAGCGCCTCTCGAGTGGTAAACATTCCTAGGAACACGGAATAATGGTCGTCCTAAAAGGCGCTAAGACGGACGGCGGCTTCTGCAGCCAAGGCGCTCCGGGGCCACTTCCGTGCAGAAGGCGCAGGCCGGATCTGCGCGGCGCCAGCGCGGGGGCGGCTGCCGCTCGGGGGCGGAGGACGAGGGGGGCGGCAGGGAGCGCCGGCCCCCACTCTGCCGCACTGCGAGTCCAGGCCGGTGTCCGTCTTGCGCTGCAAACTGCCGATTCTCAATGTACCAGGGTTGCTGTAGCGTTGCTCTTGGGGGCGAAAAGGAAAAGAGTTGTTATTTAAATTTGTTTTTTGAAAAATGTCGAAAAAGTGAATATTTTGGCGGGCCACTTGGCAACAGAATAAGGGATTGATTACACTATTACAATAACATACATTGAGCATTAAATACCTGGTTGGATTATTTTGAACAATAGCAGCAGGTTGATTTATTTGAGATCGTTCGGAAGAAACATTATCATCTCTGTGCATTTTTATATAGTCGCGATGTAGTCATAACCGGAACAACACTATGGGGCCAGAAGATTTATAGACTTCACAAGAAATGCAACACTACACAGTTAAAAAAAAGACCTGATGCAGAAATAATAGGAAAACAAATGTTCCTTCTGCCTCATTCTGCGTTAGACCCATCAGCGGGATCGTAATTTCTGGTGATGAACTAGCACAAAATAATTAAGATTCAAGTAAATGAGGAGATGGAAATCATCAAGGTTAATTAATTAAAATAAGCACACTCATCTTTAACGCACGTTTTTTAATGCTACGTAACTTTTCATATTAAATTACAATAGATGACCATTGTGGTCAAATACTTTATACATAACAGTCAAAATGACCTCTTGATGCTGTCTGTTCGTAATCAATTACAAGAAACTACATGTTTTCTGACTGGAAAAACAACAGTTAGCATATTTACTCAATATTTTCACATAAAATATAAAATACCGATGCGGATCGCAGCAAGTCCGCGTCCGCCTTTCATGGAATACAAACAGTGTAAGGTGAGGCGCCCAGTGGCTCATTTGTCTTGAAAGAACACAATTCTTTTTTATATTATTAACCGATACATGTACATAGAGATTTACAGGCACCGCGCAAGAACGGCAAAGATAAAGAATAATAGATTCTGTGGCTGCTATGCGATGGTTTATTTCTTTTACTTTACAATTGTTCGATAACTTTAGGCCATCAGGCGTTTACTGTTGAGCGCATATTAATATTTGTGAGGCGAAAATTACTAATATTACATAGCCCAGAAAGTAATGCACCGCATTTAACACAATCAGAATTACACACACGAAAGAATGGTGTTTTATCTAAGCACCCGATTTTTCCACAAAATATCCACTTCGTTCTCTCGGCTTCCTCCAGCGCGAAAAAAGGGCGTGTATGCCCTGTCGGTACCAATTCTTGTCCTGGTAGCGGAGCCAGTGCTTCACTGTGTGAATCACCTCCACATCGTCCTCAAAATGTCTTTAACGAATGACATCCTTTAATGGCTTAAACAAGTGGGAGTCCGAGGGACCTAGGTCAGGGCTGTAGGATGGATGGGGTAACACTGTCCATCCCCGTTTTGCGATGTGTTCAGCAGTCCTCAGACTTGTGTGGGGCCGAGCGTTATCGTGTTGCAGCAAAACATCGCCTGCGTAGCTGTGGTGCCGAAGCACGACTTGAGTCTGATTAATGTGTTGACGTATCCTTCTGAATTAATGGTACCGCTTCTTGGCACCACATCAATGAGTATCACATCTCCACAGTCCCAAAACACGGTGATCACGCCGCGCGGGATTAGCCGAGCGGTCTCGGGCGCTGCAGTCATGGACTGTGCGGCTGGTCCCGGCGGAGGTTCGAGTCCTCCCTCGCGCATGGGTGTGTGTGTTTGTCCTTAGGATAATTTAGGTTAAGTAGTGTGTATGCTTAGGGACTGATGATTCAAATGGTTCAAGTGGCTCTGAGCACTATGGGACTTAACATCTGAGATCATCAGTCCCTTAGAACTAAGGACTACTTAAACCTAACTAACCTAAGAACATCACACACATCCATGCCCGAGGCAGGATTCGAACCTGCGACCGTAGCCGTTGCGCGGTTCCTGACTGAAGCGCCTAGGGACTGATGACCTTAGCAGTTAAGTCCCATAAGATTTCACATACATTTGAACATTTTTTTGAACGGTGATCATGACTTTAACCGAGAAAGCAGTTGCTTTGAATTTTCTCTTCTGCGGAGAGTAGGAACGGCGCCATTCCATCGATTGTCGTTTTGTTTCTGGCTGAAAACGGTGAACCCAGTTAAAACTTCCGGGCTGATAGGCCGTGGTCGAAGTATAAAACACTCTCCTCACGTTTCGTCTCCGACTGCGGGAGACATCCTCGGAGGTAAAGCGGCGAACTGCGAAGAGAACTCGACGAAGCGCTGATTATATAGGCAGTACAGAGGGCGCCACAGTCGATCACGTGGCGTCGGCTATGAGATTGTCTCTGGTAATGCCAACATTCTCTATTGAAAGTAATCGATCGTCAAGCTTGCGGTGCAACGCTGACATCCAAATTTTATCCAGTTTAACACCTTCGTCTTTCCTGTTAAAATTATTACGATGTTTATCAATCTCGATAGCCTCTCTATACAAGCGTGCATAATAATGCGAGGTTTTTGATATGACGCTCGTCTCGCTGAATTTTATTTCATGATCACCTTCCTGGTAAACATGTTCCGCTACGGCCGATTTATCCGTGTGACCCAGGCGGCAATTCCTCTTATGTTCAACAAGACGGGTGTTCACACTTCTCTTTGTGGTACCGATGTAAACCTGTCCACAACTACAAGGAATTTTATATACCCCCGGTGTAGCCAAAGGGTCTCGTGCATCTTTTGCCGACGTTAAAAATTCTTTTATTTTTCTGGTGGGTCTGAAAATAGTTTCCACCCCATACTTGCCTAAAACTTTCCCAATGCGGTCTGTGACCTTGCTAATGAACGGAAGAAAAACTTTGCCCTTGGACGACTGTTGTTCGTCGTTACTCCTGATTCTCTGCCTAGAGCGAAGTGCTCGATCTATATCCTTGCTAGAATAGCCATTCTTCACGATCGTTGACCGTAGATGTTCAATCTCGTCATTTAAATAAACAGGTTCACAAAGTTTGTACGCCCTGTCTACCAAAGTTTTCAATACACCTCTTTTTTGTCTAGGGTGGTGGTTTGATTCTTTGTGTAGATAACTATCAGTATGTGTGGGCTTTCTATGCACCTTATGGCCCAACGTTCCGTCCCGTCGTTTAATCACAGACACATCCAGGAAGTTCAATTGCCCATTCCTTTCCGTCTCCATAGTGAATTGGATTTTCGGATGAATGCTGTTTAAATGTGTCAGGAAGGCATCCAACTCCTCTGCTCCGTGTGTCCATACTACGAACGTGTCATCGACGTAGCGATACTATCTGGCTGGTCTCTTACTGGCAGTCCGCAACGCCCGTTGTTCAAAAATCTCCATAAATAAGTTAGCCACAGCAAACAAAAAAGAGGTGTAATGAAAACTTTGGTAGACAGGGGGCACAAACTTTGTGAACCTGTTTATTTAAATGATGAGATTGAACATCTACGGTCAACGTTCGTAAAGAATGGCTATTCTAGCAAGGAAATAGATCGAGCACTTCGCTCTAGGCGGAGAATCAGGAGTAACGACGAACAACAGTCGTCCAAGGGCAAAGTTTTTCTTCCGTTCATTATTAAGGTCACAGACCGCATTGGGAAAGTTTTAGGCAAGTATGGGGTGGAAACTATTTTCAGACCCACCAGAAAAATAAAAGAATTTTTAACGTCGGCAAAAGATGCACGAGACCCTTTGGCTACACCGGGGGTATATAAAATTCCTTGTAGTTGTGGACAGGTTTACATCGGTACCACAAAGAGAATTGTGAACACCCGTCTTGTTGAACATAAGAGGAATTGCCGCCTGGGTCACACGGATAAATCGGCCGTAGCGGAACATGTTTACCAGGAACGTGACCATGAAATAAAATTCAGCGAGACGAGCGTCATATCAAAAACCTCGCATTATTATGCACGCTTGTATAGAGAAGCTATCGAGATTGATAAACATCGTAATAATTTTAACAGGAAAGACGAAGGTGTTAAACTGGATAAAATTTGGATGTCAGCGTTGCACCGCAAGCTTGACGATCGATTACTTTCAATGGAGAATGTTGGCATTACCAGAGACAATCTCATAGCCGACGCCACGTGATCGACTGTGACGCCCTCTGTACTGCCTATATAATCAGCGCTTCGTCGAGTTCTCTTCGGAGTTCGCCGCTTTACCTCCGAGGATGTCTCCCGCAGTCGGAGACGAAACGTGAGGAGAGTGTTTTATACTTCGACCACGGCCTATCAGCCCGGAAGTTTTAAGTGAAGACAATACCGACCGTGAAAGCTTACATTGTATGGTGAACCCAGGTTTCATCATCTGTCACAATCCGGGACAAGATGGCCTCCCCCTCAGCTTCAAAACGTTGCAACAAATCAAGACAAATGTTTTTTCTGTGCGATTTTTGATTAGACACCGCTGGACCAATTTTGCATACACTTTTGAATATGCAAGAGTGCGGATAATTGCATCCGCACTTTCTTTGCTGATTCACAGATGCAGCGCCAACTGCGGAGTCGTATTGCGTCTGCCCTCCCGAATGATAACATCAGCTTGCTGCCACATCTCAGGTGTGGACAGCCCTGGATGGTCTACCCGACCGCTGCATATCGTGGAGCTCCGCCGAACCGCCTTCTGATGACCTCACCCTCCGTGTCCAGCGACTAACCGTACTTATGGGGACAGCAGATGCTCCAAAGACTTGGCACAAGCGTTTGTGAATATTCCCACAGTTTCTTGCTCTGTAGTGAGAAATTCAATGACGGCACGTTGCTTGTTACGTATCACCTGTAGACGCCATTTTGAAACTGTCCTGCAGCTACGCTCTCTGTCGGATGTGATGCAAACGTGGCGCGCTCGGTCAGGAGACTACAAATAATACGTACATAACGTTTCGCACTCGTAGCATTGTTTTCGGCTGAGAAAAAAAAAGTGCGGTGTATTACTTTCTGGGCGACACTCGTATGTTACAGGTTCCGTACAAGCATCATAAAGATTATGTATGGAACGAGTCAATACAGCTGAAAGGCCAACTGTCTTTTAACGCCTTATTAGTAGATAGCCTTCTTGTTTGTCTATCTGTTCAGTAAAAAATTAGCAGTTGATTTTAAACTAATTTCCCGATGGGCTAGAGCCGTCGTTCCAAAGTGGTCCCGATGGACCCCAGGTGTCCAAGGGAGACCAACAGGGGTCCACGTTGGCATGAAAAAAAAAAAAAAAAAAAAAAAATGGGGGTTCACAAGTTGTATCTGGGGGTCCACGAAAATTTTTAACCATCTTAATATTTTTGAGTATCTAGTGTATTTTAAGAAGGTCAGCGACTGCTACTTGTAAAAAAAAGCATATTCGATATTCAGTAAAACGGATGTGCAGACTTGCAAAGTGCTGCCTGCGCGCTCCTGCTTGCCCGGAATGCTTGCTTAAAAGTGCAAAGAGACGAAATACGACTTGTATTGTGCTTGCAAGCTTCACTAATCTACATACGAATGCCAATGACAAAACGTTACTCATTTATTTCCGGAATTTTGAGAATAAAAATGTAAGTGAATCGTTGTTAGTGTTTGCCAGTGCCGAAAAAAGTTGTTGGTTGTTGGTTGGTTGGTTTGGGGAAGGAGACCAGACAGCGTGGTCATCGGTCTCATCGCATTAGGGAAGGATTGGAAAGGAAGTCGGCCGTGCCCTTTCAGAGGAACCATCCCGGCATGTGCCTGGAGTGATTTAGGGAAATCACGGAAAACCTAAATCAGGATGGCCGGACGCGGGAGTGAACCGTCGTCCTCCCGAATGCGAGTCCAGTGTCTAACCACTAAGCCACCCCGCTCGGCCCGAAAAAAAAAAAAAAAAAAGGTAAGTACCTGCCCATTAGTTATTCATATTTTTATTTGATATTGCAATCGTATTATATTTGTTATATTTGCGTTTAGTAGTTACGTAACAAAAATTAAATACTGAGATGAGTGATTATTCGATACTTCTATAAAAAAACGAAAAGCCAAGAAAGATAGAAATTCTAGTACTTTTTATTACAAAAATATTTATTTACGCAACAGTGGCGATTCCTTACAAGAGAGATGTATGATTCACCTGCATGTTTGTACATATTTAACTGTCCTCGTAGCTGCTAATGTTATTCGATAAAAATATTTGGAAATGTAGTACACGTAATTAACCAAAAAATATTTTATGTTACAAAAAATAGGTTCAGCCCTTTTGTGAAACTTTTACATGGGTGTTAAAGCATGTCCCCGCTATTTGCAGACGCAAAGACTAGGTTAGTTAACGAATGCCCCGCCAGGTGGACTATTTCCACAAAAGAGCATCTCTACCGCCAGTGGAGTGAAGCGAGAAACGCTTAAGTATCGCGATACAAGAAAGCGACCCAGCTTATTTTTCTGCTCTATTTTTTGACACGAGAAACAACGTTATCGTAGTTGACATATCCGTTTACATGTGCCTTGTACAATACCAGTTTATTGTACACTGGGTTGTTCATAAATTTATATTGAATTTATAATAAATAGGTTTTCAAGCTTCTCAGTCTTATTGTTTGTATTAACAATAAGAATCAGTACTAATCAATTAGGCGTTGCTCTTGTTGAGTACAGTATAACTAAATAATAATACAGTCCAATAATAAAGAGAATCTATGCTTATGAAACGAGGCATTGGTCTCGTGAATTAGATATATATTTTCTTCAATCATTAATTAAAAACCTGCTATGTAATCTCGTGCCTGCTAAAACTTCGACGATTAAACAATAGGACTTAGCAGTTTATTGCTTTCAATAATCAAAAAGGTTTTCTGGTGGCATTTTGGTTTTTCATTGCAATAATCGATTCTATTCTATTCTGTTAAAATAGCCATATCCTGTTAAAATCGCCAGACGATGACTAAAACAAACATTTTTTTCTTGACTGGTTACAGCTAATACAAGAAATGGCTGAATCTAAGAAGAAATGTCGACAATACAGTGTTGATTATTTGAAATTTGGCTTTCTTCCATCAAAGGCAGACAAACGATTGCACATATGTCTTTTGTGCAACAAAGTTTTGAGGGATTACTCTATGAAACCATCGAAGCTCGAACACCATCTAAGAAGGTCTCATCCTGACGAAATAGGTAAAGATTTGAAATACTTTCAAACATTGAAGGAATCACATGAAAAGAGACCCACCGTAGACAGTATGTCGCTTCAACATCTCAAAGTAACGATGATGGCTTGCGGGTACCTTAAAATATCTCATTGCTTATAGCGAAATGTGGAAAACCGCACACCATCCGTTAATTTTACCCGCTATTGAGGAGATTTTAAAAACCGTTCTGCACAAATCTCCATTTGACGTCCTCAGAAGAATTCCTTTAAGCAACAACATTGTACGAAGACGTATTGATGAAATGAGCTCTGACATTGAAAGCCTCTTGTGTAATTATCTGGAAACCACTCATTTTTCTATTCTACTGGACGAGTCGAATTTACCTGATAATGAAGAATTATTATCGCCAAATGTTCGATTTGTTATGGACGGAGAAATCCATGAAGAGCTGATATTTGCAAAAACTTTGAAAACAGACAGCAAAGGTTGTAAGGTGTCAGGCAAATCCAACACCTTCCATGAAACTCCTGACATGATAAGCAAATCCAGTAGTATGTCACATAGCTAACCAAAGTAATACGAGTAACGAGTGAGCAAATGGAATACCACAGACTAACACAAGAATGCCTAAATGCACGTCATACCTTCCCACCGTGAGAAAGAGGCAGTTCCAAGGGGAGAAACGAGAACAGAAGCCGTGAGCAGAACCGTGTTAATCTGGAGGGCCCTACGATAAGGGACAGACACCCACGTCGCCAGCTAACCGCTAGGACCACCCCCCAGCCCAGGTTAAAAGCTAGAGCCAACCAGAAGAACAGTATAGATCTTACGATAACACAAAAAGGGCCATCCCAGCTGCAAGTTTTAGCGTGAGACTTTTTCGCGACTCTGTTACATCAGGACCAGCCCCCAACCCATGTTAAAAGATAGAGCCCTCCAGAAGAACAGTATAGATCTTACGATAGCACGAAAAGGACCACACCAGCTGCAAGTTTTAGCGTGAGACTTTTTCGCGTCTCTGTTATGTTGCAAACTTTAAAAACATTGCCCCACCACGAAAAGTATAACGTTTTTCATTGGATACACAGAATTTTTGTAGGTGGAGCTTAAGGTTAACATTGAGACTCTGATTGGTCAGATGAAAACACAGCCAGATAGTTTTTTTTTTAAACCAACTTCGGTAAAACGTAGTAAGGAGAAGTTAGGAGAGTTGCTTCCGAGACGGCGAGGAGAGGAGAGCTGCACTGCCCGCCGCCCCCTGACGAGCACCGACAAGGTAATGAATGCATGCAATGCCGCATAACAGCGCATAAAGCTTCACTCAGAACTGCTGAAGTCTCATCTGTTAAACCCCCTTTTTGCGTAATACTAGTGTCGATCGTCAATTAAAGCTCATGGTGTTCACATTTGCCACTTGAAGTAAAAAATCTGAAACGTGATGATTTTTTTGTTATATAGTTATTGAGAAGCCACATCAGCCACTGGAATTTACGACAAGTTAGATAAGTAATTAAAGATAATTGAGGGTCACTGTAGACCATTTTGATAGTTTTCTCTTTTGTGAAACTTAATTTAAACCTAGATTATAGATGTGATATGGCATAGGTCATCCTTCGATCCATTGTAGAACTTGGTAACTCATTCAGGGAATATTCGTTCACATTTTTGTTGAACGCAGTTGGTTTTTACCATCCTGTATTAAAACATTTCCTTTTATCAATACTGCAATTTATGAACAATATTTTGTGAGTAGAATAATATTTCCAATGGTAAACTTAACTGCTTTATCGACGTTATTTTACCAGCTAACTAAAAATAGGAAAGCCTTGAACCCCTTCCACTAAATTTAGTTAGTATTAAGATTCTTTTAGAGGGAGTGCAGTGGAGCTGACGTTGAAATCATTATTTGGTTATATCATCGCTGGTCTCACTGAACTCTTCTGAACTCTACATGTCATGTGTGGTCTGGCGTCTCCTTAACAGCAACAGGTCCCAGGTTCAAACTAGTCAATTCCCTAAAAAACACGCTCAGAGCGTCGTTGCGCGAAAGTGGTAGGGAGAGACGATATAGAACAAACAGACACAATGCAGAATGTTAGAAAATGCCGACCCTGCCAGGATGGTAAAATACCATGATTGAAGGTCAACCACATGCCTAACTAGGTCAGAAAAATATGCTGTTAAAAAACTTTCGTAATAAAAAAAAATTTTTTGAAAGGCATAAATAGTTGAAAACAGTAGCTGCAGCGATAGATAGTGAGACATTCTAGTAGAGACAAGAGCATAATTAAGTTATGAATTTTAAAAATTGTTAGAATTAAATTTTCCCCTCAATGCAAGGGCACAGGTGGCGGATACATCGTTGACAAGTAGGTTCTGACCCAACAAGTAAGTGAATGAATAGTCAGTCTTGGGTATAATAAGTGTCAAGTCATGTGAACAAACAGTTTATGAAACGCGTGAGATCGTATGAGCGCATGTTGACTCGAAGTAGGGCCCGTGAATTGCTTTTAAAACTGATAATAAGGGATTCGGAAAGATTAGCAATGGCAAATCGAGACCTTGACCGAATTGAGGTAGAGACCCAGCATGAAAATGGACAGAGAATAGAGGACAGTACAACAGACGATGTAGTATCGCGAGAAATAGGATATATAACGCACCATAACGAGGATAATGTACGTCAAGGCATAGAAAACGTAAGTCAGCATACGACAGAGGAGCAGGAAAGTAAAGAGACAGTCGATGAGGATTCTCACTTGCAACTTGAATACGTAGAACCCATAGTACAAGTAATCAGAGCTCCCTCACCACAGAGTACAAGGACTGCGAGCAGAAACGTGTCACCGCACAGTTCAATGCAATCGGTTGCAAACCAACACTTGGGCGAAAATACAGAGCGTAGGACGTCGGAAGAAAACGCAATAGGACCCACCAATCTGGCAGAATTATTACAATTAATGACGGAAACCATGACAAGACAAAATAAAGAAATTGCGAACCAAATTAAAATTCAGAATGCAGAAACCACGAGACAAATACGTGAGATTAAAGAACAAAACAAAAAAATTCGGTTACACCTAAGTCGTATTGAATACGAGGCAAAAGAATCTCGAGATGTGATAGGAAACTTAATAACAGGTCACAATCAATTGAAAACAGACATTGACAAGGTACAAGCGGACGTACAAACATTGCGTAATGACATTCAGGACGAGATCAAAACATTACGTAACAACACCCAGGGATAAGTCAAGAAACTATAGAAACAGATAAACGTAATTATTAGACAAGCAGCAGGTACAGCGCGTGAAATTGTTGAAAACAGTGTATTACACAAACGTATCACAAAAGCAACGCTGAAAAGATATGATAACGGCATAGTCAAAATAGAAGCGCAAACGAAGCGACAATTTCAGAAATTGCGAACAGAGTTGTTGCAAGCCATTGAAGAGCGTAGTGAACAGGATCGAACAAGCACTGAGTCTGCAACCACATCCGTATCTGTAACAGCACCGGAAAAACAAGCAATTAACGAAGATATTACGCATTTGCGATTCCAATCACAGGCGGAAAGTAACATACGTGAAATCAGACAGCCTGCACAGCAACAAACACGTTTCGAAATTCTTGATGAACAAACGTCATCACAAACACATGCGGAACCACAAATGTATGATTCAAGACAGTTTGGATCGTGCAATGAAACAGCAAGGTTAGCCAGACAAGATAGCGAACCAATACCTGACAATGGAAAGCCAGGTCGCGAAGAGTACAGTGCAATGCATTCAGCTACACGTTCACAACGGATGGAAGAAAATTATTGCGTACCACCCCAACGATACTACGTAAGGGTAGGCGGAAGTTACAGTGGACAATATCCAATGGATCTACCACAACCGGAAATAACGACGGGAGAAATGATCAGAAACAAAAGTGGCGAAGAATCGCGAATTTCATACGGAACTATGGCGAAGTACGACAACGATCATTTCCTCACAGTCAGAAAATTTCAACACTTTCGAGAAGGAAACTCATTACATCCACGAACTTTTACTGATCAACTCCGAGTAGGATTACCAGAACACTGGACGCTAGCACACAAATAAGACTTTATATGTGCACACATGTCAGGAACAGTCGCAGAAACCATGCAGAATGTTGCAGCGACATGCCGATCGTACGAAGATTTCTGAGAGAAGTTTCTCTCACGATATTGGTCCAGCGAAGCAGAGAACAGAGTGAAGTACGAATTATTACAGAACCCATATTTTGAAAATTCAGGAGAGAAGAGTCCCGTGAAATTTTTCGAATTAATGGCAAAGAAAAATCAATGCTTAGATGTACCACACAGTGACGGAGATTTGATTAAATTATGCGCGATGAAGTTACCATTGAAATACCAGCAATCATTAGTAGGTCGCGGAGGCAATGCCGTCGAAGCATTTAAAGGTATTCTAAGGGAACTAGAATTCATATTTTCGGAAGATGACGCAAGAAAAAGACGAAGCGCACGTGAAAACGAAAGCAAAAAGCAGTGGAATCGACAAGACACAGTACGAAGAAAAAATAATTACGAACCATGTGATAACTTTGCACCAAGAAACGACAATAGATATCAACAAAGAACTGATTATGGATTTAGAAGAGAATATGGCAATAACTATAATTCACCCAGGAACGGCAACAACTATTACAGAGGGAATAACGACAACCGGAACGGGTACTGGAGAACCAATAGACAGACACATTATCAACAAAGAAGCTACTATCAACAAGCTGAACAAGAAAAGAGAATACAGATAGAAGAGATGGAGGTAAGACCACCAAACCCCGATAAACGTTCGAATTGATAGCTAAGCGCCCATGCCAAAGAGAATGACGCACCGACCCAGGACAATTGCAGCACCTTGAACAGAGAAGTAAAAATCTTATGACGAGAAGAGAAGAAGGAAGAAACAAATCCGCAGGGACCAGATGAAAACGAAGACAAGAAAATAACAATATCGTGTTGGGACGAAATTAATTGGGAGAATACTGACGAGGAAGATGAATTACCAGAGGCATGCACAACGAATGTAGGAGGAAAGGACGAAGTAATGAGTATTGCAGAGCTATTTGAGATGGAAACCAGGGAAAGCGAATTCAATGAGGATAATGCACAGTCGACAGAAGTTGAAAATAAGTTACGAGTGGGCACACAACCCAACGTATATAATGAAGGAAGTTATGAAGCGATAATTAGAGCATTTAGATGCGATTATGTGGAAGTAGCGACGAAGAAGAAGAAGATAGACGAGGATGAGGAAAAAGTAGAGGATGTTGAAGAAAGCGTAAATGAAGGAAGAAATAGAAAAGAGGAAATAAAAGAGAGAGAAGTGGCAGTCGAAGCTTATCCTACAGAAAGTTCGAATTCACAAGGGAAATTCCTAAAAAGACTCATGTATGATTCAGTGGAGGATTCGTTGATGCAAGAAGAAGAAGAAGAACAGGACCAACCCTTTCAAATTCAACCAATTGTGAAGGCCATGGTAAAGCATATCCCAGTCAATATTGTAATTGATAGCGGAAGTGAACTGACTGCGATCTCAGAAAATTAATTCATGCAGTGTAATGCCAATGAGGAATTGCCAGTTCTGAAAACACGTAAGATTAAAGTAAGAGGTCCTATTAGAAACAATGCTGCAGAAGTTACGAGACAAACAAGGTTAACTCTTTCGTGTCAAGGTCAAAATATCGAAGCCAACTTCGTGATTATACCTAAACTAACTGTAGATTTGATTATAGGTGCAGATTTTTTAAATGAGAGACGAGCGGTAATAGATATGGGGAAAGGTAGCGTAACATTCGGGAATGTCACACTTGTCTTTGAGCAAAAGCTAAAATTAGAAGAAATACCAGTTATAAACAAACAATTAAGAATGACGCGAGATAAAGAGGATGAAGAATTAGAATGGTATGCACGAAAGGGGGAATCGCCTCAACTCATGTTAGAAAACCATAAAGAAATCGACGAAAAATTGGAAGACGTTCAAGGTATTTCGGAACACAGTAAAAGAGAATTAGAGGGTATTTTACGATATAAAGCAGAGGTATTTTTACCTAATACTGGCAGTATTAAACACTTTCAGTACAAGTTTGAAGTAAAACAGGCAAAACCTTATGACTTCACCACGTGAGCCATATCAAGAAGTTTGAAGATTAACTTTATTACTGGTAAATAATCAGCACAATATTTCAAGATTATGTTGCAGATAAGATGAATGCATGGTCCATGAACCATGGACCTTGCCGTTGGTGGGGAAGCTTGCGTGCCTCAGTGATACAGATAGCCATACCGTAGGTACAACCACAACGGATGGATATCTGTTGAGAGGCCGGACTAACGTGTGGTTCCTGAAGAGGGGCAGCAGCCTTTTCAGTAGTTGCAAGGGCAACAGTCTGGATGATTAACTGATCTGGCCTTGCAACAATAACCAAAACGGCTTTGCTGTGCTAGTACTGCGAATGGCTGAAAGCAAGGGGAAACTACGGCCGTAATTTTTCCCAAGGGCATGCAGCTTTACTATATGATTAAATGATGATGGCGTCCTCTTGGGTAAAATATTCCGGAGGTAAAATAGTCCCCCATTCGAATCTCTGGGCGGGGACTACTCAAGAGGATGTCGTTATCAGGACAAAGACAACTGGCGTACTACGGATCGGAGCGTGGAATGTCAGATCCCTTAATCGGGCAGGTATGTTAGATAATTTAAAAATGGAAATGGATAGGTTAAAGTTAGATATAGTGGTAATTAGTGAAGTTCGGTGGCAGGAGGAACAAGACTTCTGGTCCGGTGACTACAGGGTTATAAACACAAAGTCAAATAGGGGTAATGCAGGAGTAGGTTTAATAATGAACAGGAAAATAGGAATGCAGGTAAGCTACTACAAACAGCATAGTGAACGCATTATTGTGGCCAAGATAGATACGAAACCCACGCCTACTACAGTAGTACAAGTTTATATGCCAACTAGCTCTGCAGATGACGAAGAAATTGAAGAAATGTATGATGATATAAAAGAAATTATTCAGATAGTGAAGGGAGACGAAAATTTAATAGTAATGGGTGACTGGAATTCGAGTGTAGGAAAAGGAGAGAAGGAAACGTAGTAGGTGAATATCGATTGGGGCTAAGAAATGAAAGAGGAAGCCGCCTGGTAGAATTTTGCACAGAGCACAACGTAATCATAGCTAACACTTGGTTTAAGAATCATGATAGAAGGTTGTATACATGGAAGAAGCCTGGAGATCCTAAAAGATATCACATAGATTATATAATGGTAAGACAGAGATTTAGGAACCAGGTTTTAAATTGTAAGACATTTCCAGGGGCAGATGTGGACTCTGACCACAATCTATTGGTTATGACCTGTAGATTAAAACTGAAGAAACTGCAAAAAGGTGGGAATTTAAGGAGATGGGACCTGGATAAACTGAAAGAACCAGAGGATGTACAGAGTTTCAGGGAGAGCATAAGGGAACAATTGACAGGAATGGGGGAAAGAAATACAGTGCAAGAGGAATGGGTAGCTTTGAGAGATGAAGTAGTGAAGGCAGCAGAGGATCAAGTAGGTAAAATGACGAGGGCTAGTAGAAATCCTTGGGTAACAGAAGAAATATTGAATTTAATTGATGAAAGGAGAAAATATAAAAATGCAATAAATGAAGCAGGCAAAAAGGAATACAAACGTCTCAAAAATGTGATCGACAGGAAGTGCAAAATGGCTAAGCAGGGATGGCTAGAGGACAAATGTAAGGATGTAGAGGCTTATCTCACTACGAGTAAGATAGATACTGCCTACAGGAAAATTAAAGACGCCTTTGGAGATAAGAGAACCACTTGTATGAACATCAAGAGCTCAGATGGAAACCCAGTTCTAAGCAAAGAAGGGAAAGCAGAAAGGTGGAAGGAGTATATAGAGGGTCTGTGCAAGGGCGATGTACCTGAGGGCAATATTATGGAAATGGAAGAGGATGTAGATGAAGATGAAATGGGAGATACGATACTGCGTGAAGAGTTTGACAGAGCACTGAAAGACCTGAGTCGAAACAAGGCCCCCGGAGTAGACAACATTCCATTGGAACTACTGACGGCCTTGGGGGAGCCAGTCCTGACAAAACTCTACCATCTGGTGAGCAAGATGTATGAGACAGGCAAAATACCCTCAGACTTCAAGAATATAATAATTCAATCCCAAAGAAATCAGGAGTTGACAGATGTGAAAATTACCGAACAATCAGTTTAATAAGCCACAGCAGCAAAATACTAACACGAATTCTTCACAGACGAATGGAAAAACTGGTAGAAGCCGACCTCGAGGAAGATCAGTTAGGATTCCGTAGAAATACTGGAACATGTGAGGCAATACTGACCTTACGACTTATCTTAGAAGAAAGAGTAAGGAAAGGCAAACCTACGTTTCTAGCATTTATAGACTTAGAGAAAGCTTTTGACAATGTTGACTGGAATAATCTCTTTCAAATTCTAAAGGTGGCAGGGGTAAAATACAGGGAGCGAAAGGCTATTTACAATTTGTACAGAAACCAGATGGCAGTTTTAAGAGTCGAGGGTCATGAAAGGGAAGCAGTGGTTGGGAAGGGAATGAGACAGGGTTGTAGTCACTCCCCGGTGTTATTCAATTTGTGTATTGAGCAAGCAATGAAGGAAACAAAAGAAATATTCGGAGTAGGTATTAAAATCCATGGAGAAGAAATAAAAACTTTGAGGTTCACCGATGACATTGTAATTCTGTCGGAGACAGCAAAGGACTTGGAAGAGCAGTTGAACGGAATGGATGGTGTCTTGAAGGGAGGATATAAGATGAACATCAACAAAAGCAAAACGAGGATAATGGAATGTAGTCGAATTAAGTGGGGTGATGTTGAGGGTCTTAGATAGGAAATGAGTCACTTAAAGTAGTAAAGGAGTTTTGCTATTTGGGGAGCAAAATAACTGATGGTGGGCGTAGTAGAGAGGACATAAAATGTAGACTGGCAATGGCGAGGAAAGCGTTTCTGAAGAAGAGAAATTTGTTAACATCGAGTATAGATTTAAGTGTCAGGAAGTCATTTCTGAAAGTATTTGTATGGAGTGTAGCCATGTATGGAAGTGAAACATGGATGGTAAATAGTTTGGACAAGAAAAGAATAGAAGCTTTCGAAATGTGGTGCTACAGAAGAATGCTGAAGATTAGATGGGTAGATCATATAACTAATGAGGAAGTATTGAATAGGATTGGGGAGAAGAGAATTTTGTGGCACAACTTGACCAGAAGAAGGGATCGGTTGGTAGGACATGTTCTGAGGCATCAAGGGATTACCAATTTAGTATTGGAGGGCAGCGTGGAGGGTAAAAGATGTAGAGGAAGACCAAGAGATGAATACACCAAGCAGATTCAGAAGGATGTAGCATGGAGAGCTGCATCAAACCAGTCTCAGGACTGAAGACCACAACAACAACAACAAGATCGTCAGGAGAAAGAAGAATGAAGAGAGAGGAAGGTGGGAAAAAGAAAGTAGTTTCAATAAAAACAAAAACAAAAATAACACCAATAGTACCATAGATTTAGGTGAAGGGATAAAACGTACATAGTCTAACAACATGAAATACTTAAATGCTATACACCAAGACACTACACAAAAATAAAAAACGAATTTGAGGGTTTTTTAGAAGTTAAGACTGAAAATATCTTAGAATTGTAACATGGAAAGGGCGCCGAAATTTGTAAAGCTTTTAAGAAGGCATAAAACAATGTAGGTACTAGACATATGTTAGATGATTATAAGTAAAACTTTTTGTAAGAACCATTGTAAAAACTCCAACAAAGGCCAGATGCAACGACCCACAAGTTACAACCCGAGAAGTATCAAGAAAGAAAAGGACGTAATTAGCAAGACACGATTCCTACAAGGCAGAAGTGTCGAGAGATGGGAAAGGACAGCAAGACCAACAGAGGGTAGCTGAAGTGGGCAGTAAATCTGCTGAACCACAGGTTGGCGGAACCCTGCTGGGACAGAAGATGGAACCACAGAGTGGCAGAACACGGAAGGGACCGGTGCAGGGACTGACAAGCAAACACCGGACTTTCACCGCCCCTAAACCCTGGGACGCCCCAACTCAGCGGAGCAAGCAAAAAACCACCCGACAGGAAGACGGCTTGGGCAAGGCACCACAGGCAAAAAAAAAAGTGTAAAAGTCACACTACTGCTATTAAACAGCACGCTGACGCACGAAATTGAAGAAAACTTCCACAAAGTAAAAATGACATGCCCAAACAATTTATCAAACTGTTACTAAGAGGAGAACTTCAAAGCGACTAGTTATCAATATATATATCCATATCCTGCCCAGAGAAGAACCAAGAAGCAAGCAAGAAGCAGAGAAAAAGCAGGAAGAACAGAAGTTGAAGATTCGCAAGATTGAGACCAAGAAAGAAGATGGGTGAAGAATAGACGACATACCTTCCCAAATCCCTATCCTATTGTAAACTAGTCATCTGCGAAGTATTACAACGAAAAACGACCGTTTTCAGCGACACATAACGATGACTTTCACGCATACAAAGCCATGAAAACCACGAGATTCCGCTCTCACAGCTCCATTCCATTATGGGACCTCCACAACAGCAACACACACTTGCAAAGCTGTACGAACGAAGCTGTACATCAAATACTTGCCCACATCCATCTAGCTCAAGTCCATCACCTTTGTGCAAAAACATTTGCCAACCTCATGCTTAAACATTCATAGGATTGTGTGAATGTGTGAAATAAATTATGTGATGTAGGAATTGTGCAAAAGAAACATGTGAAAAACTAAATAAGTTAAGCACACCAGACAGCTAATAAACTACAAGATAACAGTCATTGACTGTGGACTTAAGTAAAAAATAGACTATCGATAAAAAGAAGTCATTAGTTCTGGAATGGACAGTATATAAAGAACAAAAGTAAGGCATTATAAACACTAAAACTATATGCCACTTATTTTCTCCTCATAAAAAAAAGAATAACTATATTTTACTTATTTTCTCCTTATAAAAACAAAGAATAAAAACCATCTTGTTGGATGTTTTCCCTTTTTTTTAACATTTGTACCATTTGTTAGGATAATATGTCAATAGAATTTAAAGCACAATCTCCCAGGCTCTCAACATTAACTCTAAAAGCTGCAAATAAAATGTACACAATAATAAATGCCCATGCCCCGACAAATGATAAAAATAATAAAAAGGAACACAGAGAAGAGGTAGAAAAATTTTGGGAGCTCTTAGATCAAACGACGAATAACATTAATAAAAATCACATCAAAATTTTAATTGGAGACTTCAATGCCCAGTTAGGAAGGGAAAAGAGATATAGAGACATAATAGGGAAATGGACAGCACAAAGAAGAACAAACAAAAATGGCATAAGACTAGTGGAATTTTGCAGAAACCATGACATGATCTCAAAGTCGACGTATTTTAAGAGAAGACCAAGTAAACTAAAAACTTGGAAACATCCAGACTGGAAAAAAGGAGAATGGCAACTGGACCATGTCTGCATGGACAAGAATTACCACAAGGAAATTTACAATGTGAAAGTACTGAGAGGGACAGATACCGGATCAGATCATTACATGATAAAAATTAAAATTAAATTAACCCCATTAGCAAAGAAAAAATCCCACCAGAAGAAGAAGAGAACCTATGACCCTCATAAACTGATACAAAATGAGGATTATGAAGCACAAACCAGGGATATAAAAATAACAGATGATCTGGAAGAAATAATTCCCAAATTGAAACAAATAGCTGAACAAGTTGCCCCTATAAATCCAAGGAAAAAACACCAGTGGTGGAACGATGAATGTGATAAAGCAGTGTTGGATCGACACCAAGCCTGGTTAAGGCATCAAAATGAAAAAACAGAAAAATCATATTTGGAACTCACAAAACAAAGGAAGACAACACAAAAAATAATAAGGAGAGTTAAACGTCAGTACCAAAAAGATATACTTCTAATGATAGAAACAAATAGTGAAAAAACAAACTCAAGAGACTATTACAAAATATTTGGCAGACAATTACAAAGATTTGATCCTCCAACATTAATGTTAAAAGATAAAGATAATAACCTAGCCCATAGCAATAGCAAAAATACAGAAATTCTAGCAGAAACATTTAACAAGTTACTAAATTGTGAAGATCCCGCAGAACTTCTTCAGATAAACACAGAAACCCCAATTAAAACACCAGCAGAAAATATAAATCCACCTACAATTAATGAGGTCTACAGAGCTCTGAAAGAACTCAAAAACTTCAAAGCAAGTGGAGAAGATCAAACGTTTGCTGAACTTTGGAAATATGCAGCAGAACCAGTAAAGATAGCATTACACCAATGCATAGTAAAAATCTGGAATGAAGAGAAATTACCAGAAAATTGGACTACTGCTATAATACATCCATTACATAAGAAAGGAGAAAAATCAAATCCAGACAACTATAGAGGAATTTCCCTTTTGGACTGCACGTATAAGATCATGGCAAGAATACTATACAACCGCTGTAAAGATCAACTAGAACTGGAACTGGGAGAATATCAAGGAGGATTTAGATCCTGGAGAAGCTGCCCAGAACAGATAATCACCTTGAAGTTAGTTATGGATATCTACAAAAGAAGGCAAAAACTAGTCATAAACTTTGTAGATTTCAAAAAGGCGTTTGATTGCATCCATAGATCTTCAATGATGAAAATATTAAGGAATTTTGGACTTCATCCTAAATTAATAAAAATGATACAGTTAACCTTAACAAACACCAAATCCAAAGTAAAATTTAGAGGAGAAATATCTGAACCATTTACGATTAAAACAGGGTTGAGACAGGGAGATTGTTTATCACCATTGCTATTCAATTGTGCTCTTGAATATGTAATGAGAGAATGGTACAAGGAAAATCCTATGAATATTAAAATTGGAACTAAGAAAGATAATATAAACCTAAATTGCTTGGGATTTGCTGATGACCTAGCATTACTAGCTAATAATATTCAGGAAGCCACGAAACAAATAACATGCTTACAAAATATAGCACAAAAATTAGGACTCCAGATATCATTTGAAAATACTGAAATAATGGTAACGGATCCACTTGTAATAGATCACATCACAGTGAACAATAGGGAAATTAAAATAGTGAAACAATTTAAATACCTGGGTGAAATTATAACACATAAATTGGACGAGAAACCTGCATGGCGAGCAAGAACTAATAGAATGATAAAAGCTCAAAAACTAACATGGTCTACGTACAATAAAAAATGTCTATCAATTAAAACAAAATTAAAACATTACAAGACGGTGGTTCAACCAGAGGTTACATACGGAAGTGAAACTCTTTTTAAAGTCACCCAGAAAAACAGAATTGACAAAATATTAAAAGTAGAGAGAAGAATTGCTAGAACATGCATAAATAAGAAATATCAAAAAGCTGGGCAATGGCGGATAGTTCCAAATGAAGTGGTATACAGAGAACTGGAGCCCATCACCGATACTATACAAAAGAAAAGGATCTCTTTTTGTGGTCACATTCTGAGGACACCAGAAACCAGATTATCAAGGAAAATTATTGAGAAACTCTGGAAATTGAAACAACAAGGAGGATGGCTTAAGGAAATAAGAGAGGATATGGAAGAACTGGAAATAACTCTGGATGATTTGCAGAACAAAACGCCAAATTTAAAGAAGTTGAGGGACACAGAAATAAGATTTAAACCAAAAATTGACAAACGACATACAATGAAAAGGGTATTTACAGATGAGGAACGACGAAAAGCATAGGAACGAATGAATACTGGGCCACTCGGAAGGGGAAAATACCAAAGAAGAGGACCAGAAATGATTGACTGAAGTGGTCCAATGAGGCCGTAAAAGCAGAAGAAGAAGAAGAAGAAGAATATCTCAATACTTGGGTGTGTATATTTCTTTGCCACAGCAATTCTTGGAAATAATTCTTATTTGTTAGTGTAACAATGTTGAAATGAGTGTCTAGAACCAAAAACATTTTACTTGTACATGATATTTAGAAAATGTGTTAGAAATAGATTTCACTTAATTACTACATTTATAAAAACAATATTTCTAAGGAAGTCGATGTGAAAGACTCCTCACTTTCGATAACAAACTTCTTAAAAAACAAACTTCACAATTAAATAAAGGAAGAAAATAATTAAAAAATAATAATTACAATAGAATAAAAATATTCTTCCCTTGTCAATATAAAGATATTTTTGATAATAATGTGGAAGAATATAAAAATATAAATTAGTAATACAATTTAGCATAGAACAGAATAACGTGGCTGAACAGTAGGCAACAAAATTTAGATAACAGAATAATTTTTGACTGGTTTAGACAACGATTCAATCATTGCCTAACTTCAGTACAAAAATTAAGTTCGAAGGGTGTGATATGTAAAGTGTCAGGCAAGTCCAACACCTTCCATTAAACCCCTGACATGATAAGCAAATCCAGTAGTATGTCACATAGCTAACCAAAGTAATACGAGTAACGAGTGAGCAAATGGAATACCACAGACTAACACAAGAATGCCTAAATGCATGTCATACCTTCCCACCGTGAGAAAGACGCAGTTCCGAGGGGAGAAACGAGATCAGAAGCCGAGAGCAGAACCGTGTTAAGCTGGAAGGCCCTACGATAAGGGACGGACACCCACGTCGCCAGCTAACCGCTAGGACCACCCCCCAGCCCATGTTAAAAGCTGGAGCCCACCAGAAGAACAGTATAGATCTCACGATAACACAAAAAGGGCCACCCCAGCTGCAAGTTTTAGCGTGAGACTTTTTCGCGTCTCTCTTACGTCAGGACCAGCCCCCAACCCATGTTAAAAGATAGAGCCCTCCAGAAGAACAGTATAGATCTTACGATAGCACAAAAAGGACCACACCAGCTGCAAGTTTCAGCGTGAGACTTTTTCGCGTCTCTGTTGCGTTGCAAACTTTAAAAACATTGCCCCACCACGAAAAGTATAACGTTTCTCGTTGGATGGACAGAATTTTTGTAGGCGGAGCTTAAGGTTAACATTGAGACCCTGATTGTTCAGATGAAAACACAGCCAGATAGGTATTTTTAAACCAACTTCGGTAAAACGTAGTAAGGAGAAGTTAGGGGAGAGTTGCTTCCGAGACGGCGAAGTGAGCGGAGCTGTGCTGCCCGTTGCCCCCTGATGAACACCGACAAGGTAATGAAGGCACGTGATGCCGTATAACAGCGCATAAAGCTTTACTCAGAACTGCAGAAGTCTCGTCTGTTAAGCCCCCTTTTTGAGTAATACTAGTGTCGATCGTCAATTAAGGCTCATGGTGTTCACATTTGCCACTTGAAGTAAAAAATCTGAAACGCGATGATTTTTCTGTTATATAGTTATTGAGAAGCCACATCAGCCACTGTAATTTACGACAAGTTAGATAAGTAATTAAAGATAATTGAGGGTCACTGTGGACCATTTTGATAGTTTTCTCTTTTGTGAAACATAATCTAAACCTAGATTATAGATGTGATATGGCATAGGTCATCCTTCGATCCATTGTAGAACTTGGAAACCCATTCAGGGAATATTCGTTCACATTTTTGTTGAACGCAGTTGGTTTTTACCATCCTGTATTAAAACATTTCCTTTTATCAATACTGCAATTTATAAACAATGTTTTGTGAGTAGAATAAAATTTCCAATGGTAAACTTAACTGCTTTATCGACGTTATTTTACCAGCTAACTAAAAATAGGAAAGCCTTGAACCCCTTCCACTAAATTTAGTTAGTATTAAGATTCTTTTAGAGGGAGTGCAGTGGAGCTGACGTTGAAATCATAATTTGATTATATCATCGCTGGTCTCACTGAACTCTTCTGAACTCTACACGTCATGTGTGGTCTGGCGTCTCCTTACCAGCAACAGGTCCCAGGTTCAAACTAGTCAATTCCCTAAAAAACACGCTCAGAGCGTCGTTGGGCGAAAGTGGTAGGGAGACACGATATAGAACAAACAGACACCGCGCAGAATGTTAGATGGCGAATCAGTATTTAATGTCCTGAGTGATTTTTTTAAGGAAAAATCGATTCCATTTACAAACATTATTTCGGTGACGGCAGATGGATCTCGTGCCATGTTCAGGCGATATCGTGGATTTATAAGACAGGTCTAACTGCAGTTCACTGTGTCATCCACAAAAATCACCTTGTAGCGAAAAATTTGAGTGATAAATTGCACCAATCGCTTCAATTTGTGATTAACGCAGGTAACAAAACAAGAAGCAATGCGTAGAATACTCGTTTATTTACACTATTGTGCGATGAAAATGATGAAGATTTCCAAAGATTGCTCTTACATACTGAAGTACGCTTGTTGTCGAAAGGTGCATGTTTATTAAGATTTTACTCACTTCTCGAAACAGTTATAGAATGTCTGGAAACTAAAGATCCGGATTTAAAAGCTTTTTTTAACAATTTTAATGATGTTAACTTGCAGCTATAAGGGGACAGCCTAAATTTAATAAAAACAAAGTGTGTAATTTCGGCTTTTCTTGGTAAATTGAAATTTATGAAGCAAAATATTAGTCGACGCGAATTCTCCCAGTTTCCAGACTTGTCTCAGACAGAATGTCTTGATGAGGATATTCAGACATATGCTCAACATTTAATTACCCTGCACGATGACTTCAAAAATAGATTTGAAGATACTCTTGACGATGGAAATGGCACCATGGATCATAATTCCATTTGATGAAACCGAAGTGGCGAATGAGGGATCACAATGGGAGCTACTTGAGCTTCGAAGCGTAGCATCAATGAGGGGCTGAAGCTGAAATTTAAAAAAGGCTATCAAACATTTTGGCTGCAGACAGAAATACCCAAAAAATATCCTAGGTTGGGACATTGAGAGAAAAGTTTTGATAGCGTTCCCCTCGTCATATCCTGTCGAAAAATGTTTTAGTGTCTTTACAAACCAATTAGCAAAAAAAGGAGCAAATTGAACATCACAGAATGGGGAGATCAGAGGTTATTCATTACAAAACTGAACCCAAATATTGATAAAATGCTGTCAATTCATCAAGTACATCCATTTCATAAAAATTATGACTAGTTTTTAAATTGTTTATTTTCATTTTAGAGTTGACTGTTGATGTTTTGTCGATTGTTGATTAGCATGTTATCAGTGTTTATTTTTAATCATATTAAGTATATAATCATAAGAATTATTTTAATTTTATTTTTATTTTTACCACTCCAAATTTCGGGTTGGAATTCGACCGTGACATTTTTCAGGAGTTTTGGAAATATAAGTGAAATGTAGCAGCAGGGGGTCTACTGAAAACAGCAAAACTTTAAAAGTGGTCTACGAGAAAAAAAGTTTGGGAACCTCTAGGATAGACACTTGAAATCTTAAATGTAGCTCAGAATTGGATGACAATGGCAAATCAACTCGCTCTCGTTTCTGTCTGCTCCAAAGGGGTCGTGGTGAAATGGATTGGTAACACCTGACATCTAGGCTACCTGGCAGGACTGGCATGTTGTATGGGTAGTATCAGAATACATTCCAGGTCGTACAAGAGCAAACAGACATTGCTGAGCTGATAGAGGGGGAAGAGGAGTCGGATACTGCTTCCTTGTCTGTGTGTTTCGTATAAATTTTGTAATTGATTTTATACTAACTTCCTGATGATCTGGAGACGAAATTTTATACATAGCTCAGAACTGGATAATGCATTACTGAATCGCTTTTTTGTCTGATGTGTGGCGGGGGATACTTTGTTTAGCACTGTCATTGCTCGATGAGTTTGAGACATGAAACTTCCTACACAGCTCGTAACTGGATGATAACCCAATATTAATCCATCATCCTGTCTGGTGTGTTGCGGAACGTACTTTGTGCACCACTGTCGTTTCCCTCCTTTCCATGTTCCGGTTGCAAATGATACACGGAAAGAACGATTGCTGTAAGCCTCCCTGTGAGCTCGAATCTTTCTGATTGTTAAATTCATGGTCTTTTCGCAAGACATGAGTGGAAGAAAGCAGTATATTTTACGAATCATGTGAAGAGGAACTGAAATAAATGTGAGATTTATCAAAAGTCTCTTTTGTAATATCATCAAAATGTCTGAAATCAACTGCCAAATTTCACACATGTGAGACTAAGAGGCAAAAAATAACTATTCAAATAAAAATGAACTTTTAAATTTTGAAACTTGTCTGATAAGAGTGAAAATAATTTCTGCTGCCCCACACAGATTCCTAATCCCATACACATAGTCATTAAGAAATATGACTGTGAATTTTAAATAGCAATGAAAACACAACATTTAAAACCAAAAACATGAGTGAATACAATATATAATTCATGTATCAAAAGTTACCCTCGTTACTATTACCTAATTTACTGACAGATTGATGACTCCTTCACCTCCTCATTGTTATACACGATGATTCAAAAGTAATGTCCAATTGGAAAAAGACTTAATTGCCGATTGAGCCGTGGCCTATAGGACAAAGTCCTATTCAAGAATATGAAACAATGATCACTTACAGCAAAAAGATCTAGTAGATGTGGGCTCTAAAACACATACCTTAAAAACTATGGGCGCATCTACATCTTCGATACTGTGAAACAGATCTCGTCTACTACAAGTTCTCTGCTTCCCATATTCTGAGAAATGTTAGTATGGACCGAAACAATGAAAATTGTCCAGTAAAATTGAGCTCTAAGGAGCATTGCTTATGAGGTATAAAGGCTTATTCATCTTCAGTTCTGTGAACGACATCTCTTCTAGTGAACAAGTGCTTATAGCTCTTAAGGTATGCCCTTTAGAGCACCTGTTTCCTAGAACGTTTTGCATTAAATGATCGTTCTCTGAAAATTACTTTGTCCTGTGGACGAAGACTATTGACCCATCAATGTAGATTGTATTTGATGGGACACGACTTTTGAATCACCCTGTATACTGTGCGCACACCATGTTTTCAATGTAAATCTAACAATTATTTTCATCACAGATTTTCAGGGATGTCTGCACTGGATTTGGCACTTGTATGGGAGTTGGGGAAATTACTCATATGAAACTTCCTGGCAGATTAAAACTGTGTGCCCGATCGAGACTCGAACTCGGGACCTTTGCCTTTCGCGGGCAAGCGCTCTACCATCTGAGCTACCGAAGCACGACTGACGCCCGGTACTCACAGCTTTACTTCTGCCAGTACCTCGTCTCCTACCTTCCGAACTTTACAGAAGCTCTCCTGCGAACCTTGCAGAACTAGCACTCCTGAAAGAAAGGATATTGCGGAGACATGGCTTAGCCACAGCCTGGGGGATGTTTCCAGAATGAGATTTTCACTCTGCAGCGGAGTGTGCGCTGATATGAAACTTCCTGGCAGATTAAAACTGTGTGCCCGACCGAGACTCGAACTCGGGACCTTTGCCTTTCACGGGCAAGCTTTCTAAAGTTTGGAAGGTATGAGACGAGGTACTGGCAGAAGTAAAGCTGTGAGTACCGGGCGTCAATCGTGCTTCGGTAGCTCAGATGGTAGAGCGCTTGCCCGCAAAAGACAAAGGTCCCGAGTTCGAGTCTCGGTCGGGCACACAGTTTTAATCTGCCAGGAAGTTTCATATCAGCGCACACTCCGCTGCAGAGTGAAAATCTCATTCTGGAAATTACTCATATTTTATAATTTTCGGACCGATTTTTATTTAAATAGTTTGTTTTCATTTTTATTTTGTTACTGCTGAGCATCGGTCACCTGCATACAACGATCCCCGATTGTTATGTCGAACTGATAGTCATCACCCTAGACCACTGACGAATAATGATTGAAATCTAATGACAGAGGTGGAAATAAAGATGACATGATCAGGAATCCCTCAGCAGTATCTACTGTCACTGGCACTGCTCAGCATACATGTGAACGATATCTCGACCAGGGACAATGTCGTCCTCACCCAGTTCGGCGACTAAGTTGCATTAGTAGACTACGTCACACAGCGAACATTAGCAGACTGCGACGTGGAACATTAGAAACGCAAAAATTATGCAGAAACAAGGAAATTCAACACAGTCCGGAAAAAATAGCCCCTCTGTTAGTTTCACTAAGAAGCAGCCTACGTCCTTACCAGGTCAAAAGTTTGTGGACGTGGTGAAATCATCGCTACCTTCTGCTTGAGCCGTGAATCAGTCACAAACATAGTGGAATCCCTATGAAACGACGAATCTACCAACCATCTTTTATGGAAGTTCATCGAGGGTATTAAGCAGCGACTAGCAGTTAAAGAGACCGATATTGTGCAAAATAAATGCCTCGGCTGGACAGCACCTATGTTTACCAGGAATTACGATATACACCGCCATTTGAACATTAGAAAGTTACAGGACCGAAGCAAGGAGAGAGCACAGTAGTTGCATCAAAACACTGACAGAAGTGTAGGTGCTATATTCCCACATACTGGACAATATCTAATCATTAACTGATTGATTTAAAAGTTTTCAAATGTTTTAAATTTTTTACTCACACGTCTTTTAAGTAGAGGTGAAGGGACCTAAGATAGAGCCTGTAAACCATCCCGGTAGCAACTGAATAAATAAAGAAAATTATAAACTAAGGAGATAGTGTTCCGCTATCAGCTGGGCGAATTTCAAGGTACTCCAATGAGGCTGGCGCCATGCTCAGTAAGCCTTTATGCATTTATGTCGACCCCATTTTCTTTATGTGGCTATGTGGGATATGTTCGCTAGACGAATTCCTCGAAGACGCAGGCAAGATTCAGTGAATCGTTATCCCCAGATTACAAAATCCACGTAAAATTTCCTATTACAGTAGGATGTAAAGTAGGACATTTTGTACATAATCTGGTATGTAACGTAGGGTTTGAGATATAATAATGGTAATTAGCTAATGCATAATGTGTTTGTTATGACCTCCTTTGAATCAAATGTGAGTAGAAAACTTTATGATGGATTGGTAGAAATGTAACTTTTCCCCCGCTTAGTGTTCTAGGTTTTAATGCACGATGGAGGGTGAAAAGAACAATTGCCTCCAGTTTCTGGATGTCCACGTTCAGAAGAAACCAAACATAGCTGCGGAACATTCAATATACTTGTTTCCACTATGCCAGGACAGCGATACGTCTGTCAGACGACGCTAGCGCCCAGAGCGAAGACAATATGTGACGACAGCAACTTACTATGGAGCTGGACCACATAAAAATGACTTGTGCTTCATACGGCTCAATAAATTAAGGAAATGCTAGGGGCAACCAGACGCATAAAGAATAACGAAGGGAAAAATAAATAAAGAGAAGAGAAGATGGCTTCCGTGTCGTTCACTGATGCAGATTTCGCAAGAACCAGCCCTTGTCACTCTGAGAAAAGTATACAGCCCCAATGTCGACTTCCTGCAAAAATAAGGAGCCATCTGAGCTACGTGAAAGATAACTTGGGGCGATATACATCTGGGAACTATAACATTCCTTGCGAATGTGGAAAATGGTACATCAGACAAAGGCAGCGGTGCCTTTCTTCATTGCAATGAACTGAATGCAACGTAAGACTCTGGTAGGAACTAAATCTTTATTGAATGAGCACAGCTTAGCAGAAAAGCATATGCTCGATTTCGAGAAGTCGTCTGTCATCTGTTCAGCTAATGATGTCTTGCATACCAATTTTAAAGCGACACGTGTGTCGGAGAATTTAATTAACCGAGACAAGTGTTTTTCCCCCAACGCAACTTGACAACCAACCTTTGAAGCAATAAGACGGGAGAGGCAACAGTCTGCATCGCGTAGAACAGCTTTGCCAGGTGCGTAAGATATCGGCCGGCCGCAGCTGAACTGCTGTGGAACGGATGTTGCGAGATTTAAAGGCTCGCCGCCGATAAGTATGCAGGGCGAACCAGAACTCCACTGAAAAACCTTTCAGGGGTTGTTCATGGATATTAATAACTTGATGTCTAACTCCATTTGGAACGGTGTGCACCATGACCGTATTATTGTCAATATATTTTGGATAAATGGCAGCGTCAGTCCTAAATACATGAAACCCTTTGTTTTACAGATCGATTTAGGTCACTGTGTGACCATCATGAGTGCAAATTATTCGAACCTTGTAGGCTCATATTGTAATAGCACAACATTCTCTACGACGTGTAACATATACTGTGATGATTTACTTCCATCTTCAGTTTTACTGCATAAAATAATTTTTAAATTTGTAGAAGAGCCTATGTTGCAACATCAGCAGTTAACCTTAGCAGTTGCCGATTCAACGTACAATGAGCTTTAGCTTACACAGCCAACCAGCCCCTATATTTCTACCCACACCCTTCAGCCATCCCACCCTCACATCCCAAACCCCAAAAAGTATTGAAGATCCTTCAACTCTCTGGTTAAAATGCGGTGCCGCTCTTGAAAAACAGTACAGTTTCTTCAGGCGTCTTTTAAATGTTAAAGTTTGTTTTTACCTTTAAATTTTGGTGTTTTCTTATTTTAATTAGCAATCAAATTAAATCAACGTTTGTGTTGTATAAATACCACCAAAACTTATCTTTCTATAGATTGTAAAAACATTTGCACAAATTTCAACTTTTAACCACATTTGTTTTACCTTTACGTATATTTTCAAACTTTTGGCAACAGTTTTGTACCACTGGCTGCCCAACCGCATTTCAAACTGTGCGGGACTAGGGGGACCAAAGAACAATAAAGAAAAAAAAAACAGATTATCTGAACACCAATTAACAGAACCATCGGTTTACCGAAAATAATCTGCGGATAAGAAGCACCAGTTTGTATCCGAAATGGGTGAGACGATTGAAGTATCTTCACGATTTGAAGAATATGACAAAAAAGGGTTCAGGACTGGCTTGTACATACATCTTCAACTATATTCTCTCAATCAATTGAAGAGTGTGGAAGATAGTATTTTCCACTATACCAGCTAATAGAGCTTCTTCCCGTTTCAATCACATAAGGAGCGCAGGAAGAATGATGAGCCCGCTCGCCTGTTTAGAAGATTGTCGTCACCACGCTGTACAAGTTTCGTTGGGAATCCCTTGAATATATTTCACTAAGTCGAAATCCCTCCCCTTGAGATTTCCGCATTTGTGAAGGACTAAAGAAAGACATTCGTGGCAGTAGATTTTCTTGAGACGAAGAGAGGCACTCCTGGATATAATCATGTTTCCGTAAGCAACCGCAAACACTTTTTTCCCTGGAGGCACTGACCGCCTTGTCTCACAGTGCATTAAATGTCTTAACAGTCACGCTGATTACCTTTCAAACAATAAAATGTTTATTTTTTTGTATTCATCATGTTTTACTTGAGTACCCTTTTACACTCCTGGAAATTGAAATAAGAACACCGTGAATTCATTGTCCCAGGAAGGGGAAACTTTATTGACACATTCCTGGGGTCAGATACATCACATGATCACACTGACAGAACCACAGGCACATAGACACAGGCAACAGAGCATGCACAATGTCGGCACTAGTACAGTGTATATCCACCTTTCGCAGCAATGCAGGCTGCTATTCTCCCATGGAGACGATCGTAGAGATGCTGGATGTAGTCCTGTGGAACGGCTTGCCATGCCATTTCCACCTGGCGCCTCAGTTGGACCAGCGTTCGTGCTGGACGTGCAGACCGCGTGAGACGACGCTTCATCCAGTCCCAAACATGCTCAATGGGGGACAGATCCGGAGATCTTGCTGGCCAGGGTAGTTGACTTACACCCTCTAGAGCACGTTGGGTGGCACGGGATTCATGCGGACGTGCATTGTCCTGTTGGAACAGCAAGTTCCCTTGCCGGTCTAGGAATGGTAGAACGATGGGTTCGATGACGGTTTGGATGTACCGTGCACTATTCAGTGTCCCCTCGACGATCACCAGTGGTGTACGGCCAGTGTAGGAGATCGCTCCCCACACCATGATGCCGGGTGTTGGCCCTGTGTGCCTCGGTCGTATGCAGTCCTGATTGTGGCGCTCACCTGCACGGCGCCAAACACGCATACGACCATCATTGGCACCAAGGCAGAAGCGACTCTCATCGCTGAAGACGACACGTCTCCATTCGTCCCTCCATTCACGCCTGTCGCGACACCACTGGAGGCGGGCTGCACGATGTTGGGGCGTGAGCGGAAGACGGCCTAACGGTGTGCGGGACCGTAGCCCAGCTTCATGGAGACGGTTGCGAATGGTCCTCGCCGATACCCCAGGAGCAACAGTGTCCCTAATTTGCTGGGAAGTGGCGGTGCGGTCCCCTACGGCACTGCGTAGGATCCTACGGTCTTGGCGTGCATCCGTGCGTCGCTGCGGTCCGGTCCCAGGTCGACGGGCACGTGCACCTTCCGCCGACCACTGGCGACAACATCGATGTACTGTGGAGACCTCACGCCCCACGTGTTGAGCAATTCGGCGGTACGTCCACCCGGCCTCCCGCATGCCCACTATACGCCCTCGCTCAAAGTCCGTCAACTGCACATACGGTTCACGTCCACGCTGTCGCGGCATGCTACCAGTGTTAAAGACTGCGATGGAGCTCCGTATGCCACGGGAAACTGGCTGACACTGACGGCGGCGGTGCACAAATGCTGCGCAGCTAGCGCCATTCGACGGCCAACACCGCGGTTCCTGGTGTGTTCGCTGTGCCGTGTGTGTGATCTATGCTTGTACAGCCCTCTCGCAGTGTCCGGAGCAAGTATGGTGGGTCTGACACACCTGTGTCAATGTGTTCTTTTTTCCATTTCCAGGAGTGTATTTTTGGACTTGCAACCTAGTGTCACTAGGTTAATGAAATAATCCGCGTATCGACATTACCCGTATATCCACAGGGTGGAGAAAAATAAAAGTGGCCCGGAAACAGAGTTCCGGGGCACAAAGAAACACAAAAGAGCAAAGTAATTACAGTACTAATCTGACTACAGCAGTTGTTGGAAGTGACTACAAGTCACTTCTTGGCACTTTTGGGCCCTGCTCGGCAAGTTGCAGGAATGCTGGAACTGCTGTCCGAAATTTTCTGCTGCATTTCTTGAAGACTATGAGGGTTGTTGAGGTACATCTTAGACTTCAGGGCTCCCCATGCAAAGTAATCGGTATGTCAGGTGACCTGGATGGCCAGGTAAGGCCGTACCAGTTGGGCCTCTACCAACAACTCTTTCAAGCGTGAACACTGTAAGTGTGCCCCAGGATTCGGTCGGTTGTATGGGCAGTTGCTCCGTCCTGTAGGACGTACTGCAGGTCTTCACCTCCTCCACTAACGCTGCCAATCGTATCCACAAGTCCGGGCCCCTTTTATGTGTCGCACCCAGTATAATCGAACTGAGTCACTAAATTTGTTTGCAATATTATTTAAATTTTAACTTTCTTGCCTGTTAAACTGGGTAAATAGTTGAAGTAATTAGTAAAGACCTTAAATCTTAAAAATCATTAAGTTGTTTGCTTACAATTATTCTGGCAAATTTTTTATTATAACTTTTATTGTGTCTGTGTTCTTTCCCTGAGTCATTCTTATTCTGGTTTGGTGCCTAGCGTTGAAGCATCTGAGTATAAAAGCGTTTGAGAGTGTATTCTAAAACGTTATTTCCATAGTTTTGCTCAGTGCAGGTGGTGCAGACAAGTAGAGATAATCATTACAGGTTCGCGCCGCATTGTCGTGTGTGTGTGTGATTTGAACCACAGCAGTAACGGTAAAAATATAGCATTAGTTTTTTTTTCAGGAATTTAGCAGAAAACCTGTTCCTTTAAGTCAAAGTCATTATAATTTCATTACGGAAAAATTTTCCTTTTGTACGAGGTTATTACAAATGATTGAAGCGATTTCACAGCTCTACAATAACTTTATTATTTGAGATATTTTCACAATGCTTTGCACACACATACAAAAACTCAAAAAAATTTTTTAGGCATTCACAAATGTTCGATATGTGCCCCTTTAGTGATTCGGCAGACGTCAAGCCGATAATCAAGTTCCTCCCACACACGGCGCAGCATGTCCCCATCAATGAGTTCGAAAGCATCGTTGATGCGAGCTCGCAGTTCTGGCACGTTTCTTGGTAGAGGAGGTTTAAACACTGAATCTTTCACATAACCCCACAGAAAGAAATCGCATGGGGCTAAGTCGGCAGAGCGTGGAGGCCATGACATGTATTGCTGATCATGATCTCCACCACGACCGATCCATCGGTTTTCCAATCTCCTGTTTAAGAAATGCCGAACATCATGATGGAAGTGCGGTGGAGCACCATCCTGTTGAAAGATGAAGTCGGCGCTGTCGGTCTCCAGTTGTGGCATGAGCCAATTTTCCGCGGGCTACGCGTGAAACTTGCCCGCATGCGTTCAACCGTTTCTTCGCTCACTGCAGGCCAACCCGTTGATTTCCCCTTACAGAGGCACCCAGAAGCTTTAAACTGCGCATACCATTGCCGAATGGAGTTAGCAGTTGGTGGATCTTTGTTGAACTTCGTCCTGAAGTGTCGTTGCACTGTTATGACTGACTGATGTGAGTGCATTTCAAGCAAAACATACGCTTTCTCGGCTCCTGTCGCCATTTTGTCTCACTGCGCTCTCGAGCGCTCTGACGGCAGAAAGCTGAAGTGTGGCTTCAGCCGAACAAAACTTTATGAGTTTTTCTACGTATCTGTAGTGTGTCGTGACCATATGTCTATGAATGGAGCTACAGTGAATTTAAGAAATCGCTTCAATCATTTGTAATAGCCCTGTATTCGTGATGCGGTTACGTAACAGTAAGAGAGCACGTGTATTTTCAAATTACGAGAATAACTGTAGGGACAAAAATTATTATGCAGTATGCAACAGTTGCACATAGTAGACTGGCAGCTGCACAGTTATGTAATAATTATTCTGGTTCTTTTTCTTATTTTTGCAAGTACTGATCACTTTTACCGCCTCAGGCTCTACATTTTATTAAATGTAGCACATATCGTGTATTGTTTTACTTGCAGCTGGGTACGAGAGCAGACTGCCATTTTCGGCAGTAGATATACGTTTCCCCTTCTCGTCTCTAATGTGCTACGGAACCGCTTTTCTTATTTTAGAACTATTAGGATTATTATCACGTGCTCATTGTTATTTAACCATTACGTGCGTTTGTAGAGGGGTAGAGGGAGAAAAGAAGGAGGGAGAGGACTTCACACATACTGCATGTACATTCGTATACCACGGTCACCCCAAACCCGCCCCTTCTCCCCCATTTTCCAGCTCCAGTCGCCAGTGATGCGGGGGATGTATGATTGTTGGTTAAGCTTCCGTGTGGGCTCAAATTTCTCTGATTTTACGTTAGGCACATAGTCTTTTTCTCGAGCTACACGCGTAAGAAAGCAACATATCAGACAGCCCTTCTAAGAATGATCGCTGGTGGAATTTTCACTGTAATCTCCGTCGTGATGCAGAACGTCTTTCCTGCAGCCGACTGCCACTGGAGTTGACTCAGCTTCTCCGTGACACATTCGTGCTTATTACACAAACCTGTACCTTTTTTTGCATATTCTCTGTTTCCTCTGTCAGTCCTATCTGGAACGGATCCCTGACTAACGAGCACGAGCAATATTTAATTAGTGGTCGAACTAGGGGAAACAGAAAGGAAAAAAAAATTCTTGGAAATATATCGAAATAAAAGTAATGTAAATAAGTGGAACATAAATTATAAAGCATAAAATTATATGCGATTCGGCTGAATACATTATCAGAACGACTTTTAAAAGGACATCGATGCACACTGTGTCGTCAAGTTTCTACTCTCGAAACGTATCACAAACGTAAGTTTTCGAACATGGCGCGAAACACTTAAAGCTTGCTGCATCGAGTGTTTTTGTCCTTTCAAGAAAGTGCCTGTACCCCTTTGCTAACATATGAATGGTAAGGCGTTTTCGTTCCATAGACCACGTTCTACATTTGACATTTCCAATTTCGTATTTCAGATGTATCCATATTGATCATGGAATAATTAATAATTTTACAACTTCTACTTAATAGCTGATGTTTATGATTCGTATTAAAACACAAAATGCGCGATTGCGTCACAAAACGAATAAAACCAGGTTTACGAGCCACAAACACCAGCACAGGATCACTGAATCCAGTATAAATTTGGGCAGCAAAATGGGGATTTGAAACCTAGTCTTCCACAACCTCCTGCGGCAGTTTGCCCGCTTTTATTCTTTCGGTAATGACTTTGCGTAGGCTTTCCTTCTATTTCTCGACCTTCTCATTGTGTCATACATGACAGTGATTAATGAACTAGAGTAGGCTTAGAAAATAATGGAGTTCGATGCAGCTGTCTCTACAGTACCACATGTTAGTAATGCAGTATTCCCTTCTCTTTCCTTTTCCCCCGTCCCCTCCCTCCACCCCTCTTCCCCCGGGCTTCCCATCCCCCTTCCTCCCTCCCCCTATCTCCCCTGGCCGTGGCATCTCTGCTCTCCCCTCTCGCTCTCCCACTCCCCCTCCTCCTCCTCCTCTCTTGGCAGGTCCCCGGACTCGCACACGCATAGTGAACATTCGCGCGCCGGAGATCATCGCCATCAGTGTCTCGTGTGTGTGCTTCGTTTTGTGTTCCGCGTTCTTTCGCAGTTACAACTCCACTGTTCGCATGTGCCGTCGCCGTCCTCCGTGTTCTGTGCACCGTGTCAACCAGTGTTAGTGTTTTTATCGTCCAGCGTGAACGGCTTCATGTTTATTGTTTTTTGTCTCTACTTTTTTTGCCCGCCATTTTCATTGTATTGTCTATGTCGCCTTTGTCACATGATTGTACCACTTAAGGCTGAAGAGCGGCGTACTACGCTGCTGACAGCCCGCCTGTATGAGGTGCTAAAATTACAATAAAGAAAAGACAAAACAAAAAAACCTGGAGAGGCGGTTCACGCCGAGCGAGCCCACTGGTGTCATCGTCCACCGCCGCCGGCGTACCGGAGCCGTCCTCGCAGGGCCTCTGCTCGTCCTCGGACTCAGGTGACGGCAACGTGGACTCCGCGCCGCTCTTCACGAGATGCACGGGGCTTGGTTTGGTGAAGTTGTATGGTTACTGCAGATAGTTTATGTTTGGAGGAATCTCTGATTTAGTTATTGGTAGGCTTGGAGGATCAGTCCTACCTCACGAATATTGTTTTGTAAATTTTGAAGAAAGACTTTAGTTTAAATAAAAACGCTATAACTCACACTCTGAGATTTTCCTATCCGCGGACGGCGGATATATTATATAACTTCAAGGTCTGTGCACATCTCAAATCTCCTAAGCACACGCAAAGGTCTGTGTGGTGTCGTCCAACGAGCGAGGTGTTAAAGCAAGGTTGCTTCCTCATAAAGCAACCACAGAAGAACTTAGTCGGTGCAAGCCTCATCGGCGAGTGAGCGACAGCCGTAACAGTTCCCTACGACACTGCGACGGCACTTCTACCTACGGTTAAGCACAGGACCGGCACCATCGTCTTCTAATATATCGGTGTATTAGTGTATTATGCAGAACACTACGCGAAAGCTACTTCTAAATGCTCTCTGAGTGAGAGACTTGTACTTTGTCTGTATGAAGTGATACGTTAAACTTCAAAGACGGTTGTAAATACTGGCATTCCTTGGCATTCCTGCGGAAATGCTATAATAAACGGAATTAAAATTTTACCAGGAGATTGGTGTCCTGTGAACACAACTTCTTTCTCATAAGGTACTCAGTTGGTGTGCAGACCACACTGATGCTAAATCTATCCTCCCAGATCACATAAAATTGTAGTTTACCCCAGTGAAGCTAACAGGTTACTTGAAAAGTCAACTGCCGCTCGCGTCGGAAACTTTATCGGACAATTTTCTGTACTCGTCAGGGGCGTCATCTGCTGCATATGGATGGAAGACTTGGGCATTTCAATTTAATAATTTACTTTAATGCTTGCTGAATGAGAAAGTTTGACCTGGTAAAATAATATTTATAAAAAAAATATGTGAAATTACTCAAGAGATATAAACATAAACATAGAGGTCATAAAACAATTTGAGAATGAATCTACATAATTAAAACAGAACAATGATAAGAAAATGAATCGTTATTAGGGTTACCACCAGCACGATGCTGGTCAATTACGGTTGATATGCTGCCCAGACGCATAAAGGACACGAATTATGTTTTCAGCAGTGATGGCAAAAATATGTACGTAATTATAAAAAAAGAGTATGAATTCGAAGAGAGCACACAACAGTTAGTGAATAAAGAAAGAATAAAAATGTATCATCATCAAACAGATGAGCTCCAAGGAATCGACTCAGTAACGAAACAAATCATTCTCCTTTGAAGCAAGAACGAGATTGCAGAAATACATGGGTACTATCGCGTTAAGTGCATAGATCAAGTTATGAAGACTAAATGTAGAAACCAGGAATGAACTCCTCTCCCCTCACTATATCACTATTTTCAAAGTCGGGAGAGCTCATTGCAAAAGCGAGAAAGTTCAAAGTGAAACTTCAAAGACTTGGCAGAAAGCCAAAGTCAAGAAAAACACACATGAGTGTGGAGTCCAAATTAAAGTGCTTAGTAGAATCCTGAAGTAGACTGCCCCTCCAGGTTTGGATGGCCTTTCTTCAGACCTCGGAGAACCATCCGTAAAACTGTTTCTAGCTAATCCCAGGAAGGCCCTCAGCGCTCATCCAATAAATGACCTGGAAATCCATTCTCTAGCTCCCATCATAAAGTTAAAGCTCTATCCGCCAATGAGACACGTCCAGACTTGTTACACGGAAGTTGTAGAAATTTTGTTGAACTTCGCACTGCATTCCACACACGTGAATGGCTGTATATTTTGCTTCAGGAAACAGTGTCTTGAAAACATACACAGAAGGCCAACCACAAGTGGACAGCTGAGGACTCCACCAAGAGTTTACTAACAAGCAATATTTTCACCCTGTCCACCAGTGGTTTCCCATTCTGCTATACAGCACCCCGAGAATGTTTTTTCCAACCAGTCGTGAAGAACAGGTTACATGTCATATACAAAAATCCATCGTGTATGGGAACATGAAGTCCATGAATGGCTGCAAATGGTCTCCAAGTAGCCGATAATAACCATTTCCTGTCAATGATCGGTTCAGTTGGACCAGAGAACCCAGTCCTTTCCAGTCCCAGCCCACACTATCATGGAGCTACCACCAGCCTTCACCGTGCCTTGTTGACAACTGGGGTCCATTGCTTCGGGGGTTCTGCGCCAAACTCTACCGTTAGCCCTTATCAGGAGTCGTCAGACCAGGCCATGGTCCAACTGACATGGTCATGCGCGCAGGTGAGGCGTTGCAGCAGGCACTCGCGCCGGTCGTCTGCTGCCACAGCCCACTAACGCCAAATTTCGTCTTACTGCCCCAACGGATACGTTCGCCCCACATCCCACACTGATTTCTCCGGTTATTTCACGTTGTGTTGCTTGTTTGGTAGTACTGACGACTCTGCGCAAACGCCGCTGTTCTCGGTCGCTAAATGAAGTCTACGGCCAAGACATTGTCCGTGGTGAGACTTAACGCCTGAAATTTGGTGATCTCAGCACACTCTTAACACAGTGGATCAAGAAATATAGTCAACTGGGGTAACTTAGTACCACTTTTTATCATTTTTGAAACAGTGGACATCAAACAAATAAACATCACAACAAACATTGCAACAATTTACATCTATAGTTAGTGAGTGCTTGGAAAGTTAAAATGTAGACTAACTATGCCCCGTTAGGCTAAAATTTAATTTTAATATTGGTACCAAGTTACACTGACATTCAGGATATCTTTATACCAGTCATACATAACAAAGAATTGTTCCTATTGAGAGGCACCCACATGACTTGCTCATACTGTGGCATCAAGCAGTCAGGCCTGCAAGATGAGTGGTCTGCCAAGCGAGTTTAATTCATTCTTATTTATCGAGTAACATGAACTCTCGTACTCACAATAAAGTTACAAATTACCCTCCTATATGAAAAGTACGCAACGGAAACGCACATCTGACTAACAGTAATTTACAGAACTCTAACTGTTCACTACGCACTGGCAATACCACATTTTCTTTCCTTTTTATTTAACGGCTTTTATCAGCACGTGGCCATCGCACTGAATATGAGTGGCGCACACATTATAAATTCTGGATATCATGACAACATACAATTCGAAGGAAAAGGCCACCAATCTTTTTCTTTTCACTATCTTATTTATTCCGATAAATTCTATAATCTAAACACACAAATTCCATATCCTACAACAATGGCACGTGAGAAATTCCGCCCAGTGGGGATGGCTTTACATTGGTGAATCTCTATCTTATGGTCTCGTAATTATTTAACGCTACAGTGCACTTTCTGGATAGGATGGTGGATCTTTTGCTATATCTCACACTTCGACTCTCACAACCGTCATCACGAAACTTTCCTCCAGACCGAGCGGTACAAAAGGAACACGCATAACCCACTACCTCTGAAACTACCTTGCTACTCTACCATGCAAACCACTCATACTTAAATTACATGACATACACCACACTGCAACATGAAATACAAGACAGGGAATAGTCACAACATTATCACTTTCCGCTTTCACACTTCAATTAATATTTATCCCAGTTTCACACGACACTGCCCCACTTCGTAATTCTAGTTTCCTACTATGAACTCTGGAGATATATGCACGTTTTCCTGTGCAATGCAAGCCAAGTGGCGTTGCTGGATAGACGGCTGACTCATCTTGTTTCTCTCTCAGAGTGTTATAGTTTGAATCAAGCGTCACACGGAAACATATCTCGACGAGTAATATTAAGAACATACTCATCACACACACGAGTCCTCAACTGATACCATGGACGAGTACTTCTCTTTATCCTTTGTCTCATACACAGATTGAGACTCACACAGTACTCACCACGTGTAAGTACTCGCCTCTAATTTCAAGTCTTGCACACGCTATTTCTTAAATATTTCAACTTATAGTACACATGCTAGTAATTCAGCTTAACTTAAGCATACGGAAGTATTTCAACTTATTGCTACATGTGGTTTCATTGTGACCGTTGGTCAATTCCGAAGATTACTATGATCCCATTAATATTACCTGCCTGTGATTTAATTCTCCCCACAAAAGTTCCTGAAATAGAGAAATTATTATTTCAAACTACTCTTAAATATTCCACATGCATACCATGTCTCCACTCTTTTGTCTTTACGGAGCACAACTAAGACAGGTCTTAAAAACACAAGATCCAGCGGCAGAGTGCTGAAACATGGCCGTTCTTCAGGTTCTCTCACACCTCTGCAGAAGTGGGGAGCACCTTGCTACCATATTGGTCAGCCACATTTCAGGCGCTCAAAGCTCAGGTAAATTTCATCTCTTTGGTGCCACCAAAGGTGGCCAAAGGATCGTCTCAAAGATGATCATATATTCACATTCACTGTCTGAGGGTAGCAGACGACCATACATTCATTCATTTCACAGATCTCACCAAACTGGATGTAGGGGTTTATTTTGGTGGGAGTGCACATGTGATCAATTAAATAAGTAAATTGTCATTCTTTCCCACACTGGTATCCGGCTTCGCTGTATTAATTGAAATTGAGTTATTTTACAAAAAAATGTGTTGTTCTGACAAAAATAATGAAGTATGTTGTACCTATTTTCAATGTCGGGCAGTACTGTACCCTTTCACTATATCTAATGGGCTGGGGAAATTTAGATCGCGTCAGAAGGAAATCGGGTATTAATATGAACTAAAAACATACAGTGTTAATTCAGTACTGCAGGTTATTTTGAAATATCAAGATATTTGTATCGACCTGGCACTGTTCGAATTAAACCACAGTCGCCAGAAGCTCTCTTCGAAGCCAACGCAATTAAAAGATAATCACAAACCTAACAGATTAGAGTGAGTTGGAAAGACAACTGAAATACTAAGTAGAAATCACAGAGGTGATAATAGTGCTACTCTTAGCACAAAATAATGCAGGTAGGTGGAGCAGCCGCCATTTGAAAGGGAAAGTGGTAAAAGGTACAAAGACTCTCTGACTGGTAGAAAGGCATCCTGATGGACAGTATTAAATTACCTAACGATTTCGAAAATGTGATGTACCATAGGCCTAGCTCCACCTACCGTTCCGTGTTCAAAGTTCCCGCCGTGCAGGTATAATCACGTCAGAAGCCTTTTCAAGTGTATAACCTGAGAACAAATGACGACTCCGCCAATGCACTGCCCTCTCATACCTTGTGTACGCGATACTACAGCCATTTACATACACTAAGTCGTCAAAAGTATCCGGACACTTGGCTGAAAATGACTTACAAGTTCGTGGCGCTCTCCATTGGTAATGCTGGAATTCATTATGGTGTTGGCCCACCCTTAGCCTTGATGACAGCTTCCACTCTCTCAGGCATACGTTTGGGCAGGTGCTGCATTGTTTCTTGGGGAATGGGAGCTCATTGTTCACGGAGTGCTGCACTGAGGAGAGGTATCGATGTCAGTCGGCATCCAGAACATGCCAAAGGTGTGCTTTAAGATTCAGATCAGGACTCTGTGCAGGCCAGTCCATTACAGGGGTTTTATTGTCGTGTACGCACTCGGCCACAGGCCGTGCATTATGAAGAGGTGCTCTATCGTGTTGAAAGATGCAGTCGCCATCCTAGAATTGCTCTTCAACGGTGGGAAGCAAGAACGTGCTTAAAACTTCAATTTAGACGTGTGTTGTGATAGTGCCACCTCCATGAAAAACACGACCACACCGTAACACCACAGCCTCCAAATTTTTCTGTTGGCACTACACACGCTGGCAGATGGCGTACACCGGCCATTCACCGTAGCCGCACCCTGCCATCGTATCGCCACATTGTGAACCGTGATTCGTCACTCCACACAACGTTTTTCTACTGTTCAGTCGTCCAAGATTTACGCTCCTTACACCAAGCGAGGCGTCGTTTGGCGTCTACCGGCGTGATGTGAGGCTTATGAGCAGCCGCTCGACCATGAAATACGAGTTTTCTCACCTCTCGCCTAACTGTCATAGTACTTGGAGTCGACCCTGATACAGTTTGGATTTCCTGTGTGATGGTCTGGATAGATGTGTCCCTATTACACGTTAAGACCATCTTCAGTTGTCGATGGTCTCTGTCAGTCAACAGACGAGGCCAGACTGCAGTACGTGTCCCACACCTTCCCACTTCACTGTCTCATCGGAAACAGTGGACGTAGGGATGCTCTCTCACGATGTCTAATGACTACTGAGGTCGCTGATATGGAGTACCTGGCAGTAGGTGGCATCACAATGCAGCTAATGTGATACATTTATGTTTTTGGGGGTGTCTGGATACTTTTGATCACATAGTGTATGAGCACACCGCTATGCCATGATTTCTGTCATCTCAGTGCATACACTCGGTCTCGTCCAGGAAAGAAGTAAAAGAACCCATCATTGTACTGACGCGTGTATCTTCGTCTGAATCTGTCTGCACAGATGTGATGCGCGCGGACATTTGTGAAGACAAATGGTTGAAATGGCTCTGAGCACTATGGGACTTAACAGAATTTAGAACTACTTAAACCTAACTAACCTAAGGACATCACACACATCCATGCCCGAGGCAGGATTCGAACCTCTGACCGTAGCCGTCGCGCGGTTCCAGACTGTAGCGCCTAGAACCTCTCGGCCACCCCGGCCGGCATTTGTGAAGACAGGGCGATGTGTGTGTGTGTGTTTACAGGCCCTTAGAGAGTGATCTGAGAGGTGACGCTGTACAGCAGAGCACTAGTGGTGCAGCAGGACTCCGGTGCAGGAAAACTCTGCAACTAGCCCCGGCAGCTGGGGCGGATCTTATGTGGAGACCCTCTGGTTGCTGCGTTGACCGCGCAGGGCCAGACCGCAATAAGGGCCAGCGGAGGAGAGTGCAGCGGGCCGGCCTACGGTCGTCTCGTCTGCTCCACTAGCGGCGACGTCAATAACTTCCGCAGCAGCCGCGGGCCGATCACCGGAGAGAAGGGAAAGTTAGCAATCACTTCGAAGCCTACTGGTAGGAAGGGGGAGTCCACGGAAACAGATGCTTGCGGCAGAGACTGTTGCATGTGGGTAAAAAGAGCGCACGCGCGTGTGTGTGTGTGTGTGTGTGTGTGTGTGTGTGTGTGTGTAAAAGAGAGAGAGAGAGAGAGAGAGAGAGGAGAAGAGTAATCATCAGATACGGAATACAGAAACCAATGGATGAGATGCATTGTCTCGGTACCTGTTAGCCACCTACCTCATGCAATACATACACTGAGGTGAGAGGATGTGCGGTAGCGACATGTATACAGGGTGGTCCATTGATCGTGACCGAGCCAAATATCTCACGAAATAAGCGGCGAACTAAAAAACTACAAAGAACTAAACTTATCTAGCTTGAAGGGGAAAACCAGATGGCGCTATGGTTGGCCCGCTAGATGGCGCTGCCATAGGTCAAACCGATATCAACTGCGTTTTTTAGAATAGGAACCCCCATTTTTAATTACATATTCGTGTAGTACGTAAAGAAATATGAATGTTTTGTTAGACCACTTTTTTCGCTTTGTGATAAATGGCGCTGTAATAATCACAAACATATGGCTCACAATTTTAGACGAACAATTGGTAACAGGTAACTTCTTTAAATTAAAATACAGAACGTAGGTACGTTTGAACATTTTATTTCGGTTGTTCCAATGTGATACTTGTACCGTTGTGAACTTATCATTTCTGAGAACTCATGCTGTTACAGCGTGATTATTTGTATATACCACATTAATGCAATAAGTGCTCAAAATGATGTCTGTCAACCTCAATGCATTTGGCAGTACGTCAACGACATTCCTCTCAACAGCGAGTAGTTCGCCTTCCGTAATGGTCGCACATGTATTGACAATGCGCTGACGCATGTTGTCAGGCGTTGTCGATGGATCACGAGAGCAAATATCCTTCAACTATCCCGACAGAAAGAAATCCGGAGACGTCAGATCCGGTGAACGTACAGGCCGTGGTATGGTGCTTCGACGACCAGTCCACCTGCCATGAAATATGCTATTCAATACCGCTTCAACCGCATGCGAGCTATGTGCCGGACATCCATCATGTTGGAAGTACATCGCCATTCTGTCATGCAGTGAAACGTCTTGTAGTAACATCGGTAGAACACTAAGTAGGAAATCAGCATACATTGCACCATTTAGATTGCCATCGATAAAATCGGGGCCAATGATCCGTCTTCCCATACTGCCGCACCGTACATTAACCCGCTAAGGTCGCTGATGTTCCACTTGTCGCAGCCATCATCGATTTTACGTTGCATAATAGTGCATATTATGCCGGTTTACGTTAGCGCTGTTGGTGAATGACCCTTCGTCGCTAAATAGAACACGTGCAAAAAATCTGTCATCGTCCCGTAATTTCTCTTGTGCCCAGTGGCGTAACTGTACACGACGTTCAGAGTCGTCCCCATGCAATTCCTGGTGCACAGAAATATGGCACGGGTGCAATCGATGTTGATGTAGCATTCTCAAGACCGACGTTTTTGAGATTCCCGATTCTCGCGCAATTTGTCTGCTACTGATGTGCGGATTAGCCGCGACAGCAGCTAAACCACCTACTTGGGCATCATCATTTGTTGCAGGTCGTGGTTGACGTTTCACATGTGGCTGAACACTTCGTGTTTCCTTAAATAACGTAACTATCCGGTGAACGGTCCGGACGCTTGGATGATGTCGTCCAGGACACCGAGCAGCATACATAGCACACGCCCGTTGGGCATTTTGATCACAATAGCCATACATCAACACGATATCGACCTTTTGCGCAATTGGTAAACGGTCCATTTTAACACGGGCAATGTATCACGAAGCAAATACCGTCCGCACTGGCGGAATGTTACGTGATACCACGTACTTATACGTTTGTGACTATTACAGAGCCATCTATCACAAAGCGAAAAAAGTGGTCCAACTAATTCATATTTCTTTACGTACTACACGAATATGTAATAAAAAATGGGGGTTCCAATTCTAAAAAACGCAGTTGATATCTATTTGACCTATGGCAGCGCCATCTAGCTGGCCAACCATAGCTCCATCTGGTTTCCCCCTTCAAGCTAGACGAGTTTTGTTCCTTGTAGTTTTTTCGTTTGATGCTTATTTCGTGAGATATTTGGCCCGGTCACTATCAGTGGACCACCCTGTATATGCAGATGCCAGTAGTGCCGCGTAAACAAGGTTTGAGAGGCCAGTGCATCGGCGGAGCTGTCATGTGTGCACAGGTGATTCATCCGAACAAGTTTCCGACGCGGTTATGGCCGCATGACAGGCATTTGAATGTTTTTTGGTAGTTGGAGCTAGACACATGGGACATTCTGTTTCGGAAATCGTCAGCGAATTCAGTATTGCACGATCTACAGTGTAAAGTGTTAGCGGATAATATCAAGTTTCGGGCATTACCTCTCACCACAGACAACGTAGTGGCCGACGGCCTTCGCTTAACGAACAACAGCAGCAGCGTTTGCGTAGAGTTGTCAGTGCTAACAGAAAAGCAATACTGCGTGAAATAACCACAGAAATAAATCTGGAACTTGCAAGGAACGCACCACTTACGACAGTTCGGCGAAACTTGGCGTTTAGTGGATTACGGCAGCAGACGGTCGAAGCGAGTCCCTTTGCCTGCTGCGCATCTCCTGACCTCGTGACCATATCGGTTGGGTGCTACGTGACTGGGAAACCGTAGCCTGTTTGGAGAAGCTAAAAAATATTCAAATGTGTGTGAAATCTTATGGGACTTAACTAAGGTCATCAGTCACTAAGCTTACACACTTGGCTCTGAGCACTACGGGACTTAACTTCTAAGGTCATCAGTCCCCTAGAACTTAGAACTACTTAAGCTTAACTGACCTAAGGACATCACACACATCCATGCCCGAGGCAGGATTCGAACCTGCGACCGTAGCGGTAGCGAGGTTCCTGACTGTAGCGCCTAGAACAGCTCAGCCACCCCGGCCGGCGCTTACACACTACTTAACCCAAATTATCCTAAGGACAAACACACACACCCATGCACGGGTTGGAGGAGTACCGATTTCATTTGGTAAGAGCTAATGGTAGGGTACAAGTATGGCAAAGACTCCATGAAGCCATGTATACAAGTCACTGGGCAAGCTGGTGGTGGTTTCATAATGGTGTGGACTGTGCTTGCATCAAATGGGCTGGGTCTTCTGGTCAACCTGAACCACTAACTGGGAATGGTTATGTTCAGCCACTTGGAGTTCATAAGCAGTTATTCAACGACCTCATGTTCCCAAACAACTATGGACTTTTAACGGCGATAGTAAAAGGTAACCTGACATGGGACGCCACAATGAAAGTTAACGCGTTTGGGGGCTATATGGATTGAGAATGTAGGCAAAATCTAGTTTACTGACATTTATTTTCTCAAAAACAAAGACTGGCATAATTTATGCAAAACACGTTATGAGAGAATATCGTAAACAACTTACAGGTGGTTTAAGACCACAGTGGACAAGGATTGTGGGTGGCAAAAGTGAGTCAAGTACTCTGGCCCTAAAAATGTGGATAACCCAATCTGAATTGATCTGACGCTGAGCAGACTTTGATCGATAATCTACAGAAGTCTATTATAGGTGCATCTCCGAACATGTGGCGATTGTGATTTGTACGCACTGACAAGGCCGGAGCAGCAGTACGTTACCCTGTTTCCTTCGCGCAGCGATGTAACTTGTAGTTGGCGAGATGTGTACAGCGGGGGCGAGGCCTAGGGCGGCACCTGTGAATCGATCGCTGCCGCGAAAGAAATGCAAAATCTCACGGTCTAGCGATCAGGCAGACGGATCGCAATTCACTCTCAACCAGAGCCCTGAAATCGCGGTAGATGTCAGTGTGTGACACACCCGTTCGCTGGTCGTACCAAGGACCAATTTGGCTCACTTATACGACTGAGCACGCAAGGATACCAAACGTCAAGACTGGTAAACCAAACTCGAATAAGTTTGCCCTTGGTAAACGAGTAGTCTCAGACATTTGAAATTGTCTCCAAGCACCATGGAACTTAAGATCTGAAGTCATCGTTCCCAGACCTAGAACTACTTAAACCTAACTAACTAAAGGACATCACACAAATCCATGCCCGAGGCAGGATTCGAACCTGCGACAGTAGCAGCCGCGAGGTTCAAGACAGACATTTGAAGTCACACTGTCGGTACAGTAAGAACTTCACCACAGGCTCCCCAGTTTAACTACTCGCAAGTGAAGTCAGTATTAGGACAGGTCCCAAGCTCACACATGCCAGAGCTTCGACCAGAAGTTGCTTCCAGACTGGAGTCCAGAGTCCGAGTGCCTCCTACCTCACCCAGAGAATCCATTTTTCTGCAATGTGCACGATCGACACCGCCTTCACCCCGTCTTGAGCCAATCATAGGGCTTTAGAGGCGCTAGATCTCCCCTCCTGCACCAGCCAAGCCAAGAAACCTGCGCCTCCGGAAATAAAAAGAAACCGCCAATTACTGGCTCTTTTAAGTTTTTGCGGAGGGAAATGTTCTTCTCAGAAGTTGCGTCGCTTCCCTCAGCAACAAGCGAACAGATGCAGTTTTCAAATATCTTTATCCAAATCGCCTGTGTCTTGGAGCATGTTAGTCCTAGCTATGAGGTGTTTCTAAATGTTTCTCAGACACCAGAGTTTCTTATACGACCGAGGCAGCCGATGGAACTGAGTCACAGGCCTATTTGCAGTATCGGTGAACTTGAAAACCTGTGAATTTTTATTAGGCGTGGTGCTGAACACAATGCCCGGTTTACAACTCCACTGTGTAGATACATCCCTTCAGACCGTCGCCCCCAGCCCAGCCTTCGGCTGGCGCCAATGCAGATGTAGCGGCATTGTCCTGCTGGAAACCTGCCTTCACTAGGGGGTGCTCTTTCTGCCCTGTGCAGCTGTGGGCCTGTCAGGCAAGATTTGCTCTAAGGGATGGGCTCGCTGCCACTTGCTTTCAACTTCCAGCAAGCCGTTTCTACGAACTAAGAACCATAAAAATACCTCATGCCTACCAGGCTCAATCAACACCTACTCAGGCTGTTAATATTCTAGAGTCTCGCTCAAGTTGCGTAACGTCGTAACAAAATCTTTATCAAAAATAGTTGAGAGAGTAACTTGTCCTCTCTCAATAGCGCTCTATGTATCCGGATGACAACTGTTTATTATTGCCTTAAAGAATATAGAGGACAATTTGAACGAATGATTTGACCACCAAGACGGTTGGCATGAATTCCATCGACCATTTACAGGACATAATCGAAAGGATAGTTTGTGCACGTAATCCCACACCGGCAACACTTTCGCAATTATGGCAGGACGCTGGATATTTCTGCAGTGGACTTCCAACTTGTTGAGTCCATAGCAAGAGTTGCTGCACTACGTCGGACTCGATATTAGGAGGGAGCTATCCCATGAATTTTGTCAGCTCAGTGTACCTTGACGAGCCAAAACATTATGACCACAATGCGTAATAGCATTTTCGTCCACATTTTTAACGCAACCACAGCTACCGTGGAGCCTTTCATTAGTACCACACGTCCCATGGAAACCCAGGCGAATGCCCCCCACCATTACACGGCCCCAAGGAGCCAGCATTCGTGGCGCTATGTACGGTTGAAGAAAGCGTCCACCTGTATGATGGTATTACGAGGCAGTTTCCCCAAAATTTCTCTACAACATTATTAATAACCCACTATTCAGATTAGACCAGCAAATCAATTCAGTTACTAGCAACTCATGGATTACAGATGTAACTGAAACAAACAATGATCTTTGTGAATCTCATAAGTACTTTTTCATTTCATTTCTGTACAGTGAAGTATATGTCTAATGTTCTTTTCCTCTGTAATCTGGGCCCGCTGGTTGATTTTGGGTTAGTGAGGAAACCAGAGGTACAGCTGAAAGCGAGACGTTACACTGTTGCTCGCTGGAAGACAGACTCCCAGGTAGGTGCACACCGAACAGATAGGCACTGACAGAGACAGCGTTCCATGTTGCAGTAACAAATTCTCAGAGTACGGGAGGCGTAATTCAGCACTCTGTAAATTTCTATTGTGAAAAGTAGCTTAAAAATGCCTCACAAAAGGTCAGAGACCTATGGGAAAACATGAGACAATAACAGCGAGAAGAATCTTTTGGATCCAAATCAGGTCAGCAGTAATTGATATTTAAATTTTATAAGGGAGCCCCGAATTAGTTCACCAAAATAATTTTTTTAGTGACGATGGAGGCACAAGAGTCTGTACATGGAGCCACTGTCATTGACTAAAACGTGAAACCACCCTTACGATGGGAAAGAATTTTTGCTTTCTGTTTCACTGTAAGGGAGAGAAATGTATGTTACTAGTTAATCACAATAGATTCTTAAGAAGAGGAGAGATTGTTGCTGTTTTTATGAATTTTTGACTTGTCATAACTCAGAAAGCCTACAGCGATTGGCGAATGACAATCGAGAGCCGGTAAAACCAGCAAGATTTTGAGAAGGTGAGCAGATACACATTTCGTCTTGGATCTTGAAAGATGTCTTTCCCTTAGAGCCGTAGAGAGGGATGACTTCTTCCTTGAGCTGACCATAGGTAGTGGAGCTAGACTTACAATTCTCAGCTATCGATCCAGCTATCCTCTGCAACGGAGCCTTAGAACCACAGTTGGTTGGTTGGTTGGTGTGGGGAAGGAGACCAGACAGCGTGGTCATCGGTCTCATCGGATTAGGGAAGGATTGGGAAGGAAGTCGGCCGTGCCCTTTCAGAGGAACCATCCCGGCATTTGCCTGGAGTAATTTAGGGAAATCACGGAAAACCTAAATCAGTATGGCCGGACGCGGGATTGAATAGAACCACAGTTATCATGAGTCACAGTTACATACAATGTGACGAAGACACCGCGAAGTTATTTGTTTCAAATTAGAGTTCATCACTTCTGAACTAATGCACGTTGTTAGCTTGTTGAAGACAACATGTGATTGGGCAAAGGAAATTGTGTTTATATGTACTTATCTGGGTCTTTTCTTTAATCCATTGCCTAACTCAGGAACCTTTGGCAGTTTACGTGGACGCAGTTAATTGTATAATTTCAAATGCCAGCCGGCCGGAGTGGCCGAGGGTTTCTAGGCGCTACAGTCTGGAACCGCGTGACCGCTACGATCGCAGGTTCGAATCCTGCTTCGGGCATGGATGTGTGTGATGTGCTTAGGTTCTAAGTTCTAGGGGACTGATGACCTCAAAAGTTAAGTCCCATAGTGCTCAGAGCCACAGGAACCATTTTTTTCAAATCTCATTCCACCTACCTGTGCTAAGTTATTATCGTATATGTTTAACAACCCATTTCATGCTTTGTGCATTTCATAAATATATGTATTACCTATTTAATGATTGGAACAAAGTGCAATCAACTTGGTAATAAATATGATTTTACTGTGATATTTAGTTTCATACCATACATTGATGAAATCCTTTCTCATTATACCTGCATGAGCTATGATACGCATATTTCATGTTTAATTGGGCCACCTCTGGTTAAATACAGATGCTGACTAGTTTCTGTTGCACGACTTCGTCATAACATTTCACATTATGCTATGGAGTGTGCCGTTTTTGGAACGCCACTTCTGGTTGGCATTACTTCCTCTGGCGGGTCGTGGAACATCGCTGGCGAGCGAAGTGTTTATCTAGCGAGCGCGAAGCAGGAAGTCAGGATTGACAGTTAAGGACCGGAGTCGGCAGACATATTCTGGTTGTCACCCATCCGACCTCTGGCTTTGGGGCCCTCGCTGGCTTGTTGTATGCTAAGGCAGCGGCGATGTGAATGGCAGAAGATCGTTCTATGGATACAATGTGAAAGCGGCTGTACTCCGATGGTGCTCCTTAGTAATGCTATTTTACAGCTTGTGGAATGAATGTAGGAGCTTTTATGAAGATGCTGCTCTGAGCTATTGCAAAACTCTGTCTCCCAGAAGTGTCAAACTCCAGGAAAGCTGATGCATTGGGCACTCCATAATGTGCTGAATTTTAGTCTGTTTCAACTCAAGAATTTTACCATGGGTTGGTTATATGTCAAAGGTCATGCCATGTTGGAATCGATGCAATGCGTGTTATGATGACGACGAAAGAATCGTCGCCAATGTGAATGGAAATGAGCCTTTGGCGTCATTCGCCGGGACGCCCCTTACAGGGCAGGTCCGGCCGCCTTGGTGCAGGTCTTATTACATTCGACGCCACATTGAGCAACCTGAAAGCCGGATGGGGATGAAATGATGACGAAGACAGCACAACACCCAGTCCCTGAGCGGAGAAAATCACCGACCTAGCAGGGAATCGAGCCCGGGATCTTTGGACGGCAATCCGAAACGCTGACCACTCAGCTATCGGGGCGGACGCCAATGTGAATGACTTGGTGGCCAATGCTAAATAGAAACATAAAAATCTCTTCTTTGTATATACAGCAGGTTTGACAGTGAAGTCGATAAGGAGCTGCCTGCATGGTCAAGGTATACAACGACTAAAATAATTAGAAGTCGTTGGTAAAGAATAATATATTGTACTTAACTGGTGGCACAGGAGTCTACATAGGAGGAATATAATTACAATCAGAGAGCTATAGAGGCATTACATAGGCCATACTTTAACTAAGCACCTTGCTAGAAGTTGCTTCCTATACTACACTACTGGCCATTAAAATTGCTACACCAAGAAGAAATGCAGATGATAAACGGGTATTCATTGCACAAATATATTATACTACAACTGACATGTGATTACATTTCCACGCAATTTTGGTGCATAGATCCTGAGAAATCAGTACCCAGAACAAGCACCTCTGGCCGTAATAAAGACCTTAATACGCCTGGGCATTGAATCAAACAGAGCTTGGATGGCGTGTACAGGTACAGCTGCCCATGCAGCTTCAACACGATACCACAGTTCATCAAGAGTAGTGACTGGCGTATTGTGACGAGCCAGTTGTTGGGCCACCATTGACCAGACGGTTTCAATTGGTGAGAGATCTGGAGAATGTGCTGGCCAGGGCAGCAGTCGAAGATTTTCTGATGTGTCGACAGAAGTGCCGACACAGTGTTATTTTGAGGGGGCCGTTATGCACGCTATAAGCTCACCCAGAATATCGTGAAGTCTGAAACAGGATGCTCAATGAATGCTAATAAGAAAAGTACGGAGCGTCTCATATACTTAACTTTATTGTCTTGTGTGGTACATCTCTATGGTGAATACAAGTAAGACTCTCTCCAGATATGGTTAACTGCGCCTTGCTAGGTCGTAGCTATGGACTTAGCTGAAGGCTATTCTAACTGTCTCTCGGCAAATGAGAGGAAGGCTTCGTACGTCTAGTCGCTAGCAATGTCGTCCGTACAACTGGGGCGAGTGCTAGACCGTCTTTCTAGACCTGCCATGTGGTGGCGCTAGGTCTGCAAGTACTGACAGTGGCGACACGCGGGTCCGACACGTACTAATGGACCGCGGCCGATTTAAGCTACCACCTAGCAAGTGTGGTGTCTGGCGGTGACACCACATTCCTCCCCCGCAAATCGGCGAACGGTCGTGTTATAAGGCTTCCGCCCGCCGTGGGGAGGGCCCCATGTTGACGTAGGCGATGAGGTGGGGAGCCTAACAACAGGCGAGGCTGTGCCACCCGCACCCGGCCATTCGGTCCGAGGGGAGCTAGGAAACGCCTGGAAACCTACTCCAGGGTGCACGTCAACATGCGGCGCATGCGCCCGTAATGAAACAGGAGGGCCCGAAGGGTCGACCTCCATTGCGTCAGGGTATCCGACGCGCGATGACGCCATGTGGTCCGGAGCGGGCAAGAGGTCCAGGGCGGACGACAGCTGGTCACGGGAAGCGATCGGCGGCGCGTGACCCAGGGAGGCGGTTGGCGGCTGCAGCGAAGCGTCCACAGCGGGCGGCGCCGGCGGCGGCTGCAGCGGCGGCGGCGGCGGCGGCGCCGGCGGCGCGACGCCATGAGGCAAAATGGAAGGCATCGTCGGTAACACCTGGGGATGAGGCGAGCCAGTAGATGGGTCCCCAGGGCGCTGACCGGACGGCTCCGTCGCTGAAAGCAGACGGGGAGCGGCAGAACCCAGGCGACGACAGAGGCGCAGCTGATTGAGATGCCGACGCACCTCACCAGAGGCCCCCAAAACCAAATACATCGCGCGGCCGAGGCAGCGAAGAATGCGCCCTGCGAGCCAACGCCGTGAACCGCGATAGTTGCGATAGAATACAACGTCGCCTGGAGCAAAAGCAGGAGTCTGCCGCTGCACAGGAACCTGATGCGGCGGATGCAGCAAAGACATCAAAGTTCGATGAGGACGACCGTGAAGCAACTCAGCCGGCGAGCGACCATCGCGGGGCTGAGAGCGATACGAAGACAAAAAGAGCAACAACGCGTCCTCCCGAGAATGCGACTCTTTCAACTTCAACATCTGTGACTTGAAAGTCCGGACCAAACGTTCAGCGGCACCATTTGACTGAGGCGAAAACGGCGCGGATGTCAGATGTTGAATACCATTGGCCTTGCAGAATGACTGAAATTCTGCGGACATGAATTGTGGGCCATTGTCGGAAACAATAGTCTGTGGAAGACCTTCAATGCAAAAGATAGCAGACAACGCTTGGATGGTGGCAGATGACGTCGTGGAAGACATCCGGACAACAAAAGGAAAATTACTGAAGGAATCGACAACAACCAACCATCGAGCATTCCAGAATGGACCAGCAAAATCGATATGTAAGCGTTGCCAAGGGGAAGTGGCTTTCGGCCATGCAAAGAATTTCCGCGTCGGTGCGGATTGTTGTTCGGCACACGTCATGCAAGAAGAGCACATATGCGTAATCGCAGCATCGATTCCGAACCAAGTACAGTGCTGACGAGCAAGTTGTTTCGTACGCACTATACCCCAATGGCCTTGGTGGAGAAGCTTTAAGACAGAGGACTGTAACGAACGTGGGACCACGATCCTAGACTGATCATTATCAGAACGCAACAACAAAACACCACGTCGGACAAAAAGTCTCTCCTTGTGAGCAAAAAATCTGCGAACCAACGGATCCTCGATCCGGGACTTTGACAAGGGCCATTGCGTAGCAACAAAACGCAAAACGGTAGCAAGGACAGGGTCTGCAGCTGTGGCTGTAGCTACACGACGAAAATCAATCGAAAACGATTCGACCACGTCATCGGTTTCCGCATCAATGAACATGCAAGCAAGTTCGGAAGAATCGAATGCTTTATCCTCAGCAACTGGCAAACGGGACAACGCATCTGCGTTTCCGTGCTTAGAAGTGGACCGATACAAGATATCGTAGCGGTACTGCGAGAGGAAAATAGACAAGCGAATGAATTTCTGCGCTGTACGTGGAGGTACAGGCTTGTCCGGATGAAAAAGCGATGTCAAATGTTTGTGGTCTGTGATGATGGTAAAGTGACGACCATACAAGAAATCGTGAAACTTTGTAACACCAAACACGAGAGCCGAAGCTTCTTTCTCTATCTGGGAATAATTTCTTTGCGCCGACGAGAGCAATTTGGACGCAAAGGCAATAGGGCGATCATGCGAACCATCTTTGTGCGCAAGCACAGCACCGATCCCGAAATCCGAGGCATCTACCATCAACAAAAGGGGTTTCTGGGGATCGAATGGCGTAAGGCAAGTATTTGAAAGCAACGCCGATTTCAATTGGCGAAAAGCGCGTTCGCATTCCGTCGACCAGACGAACGGAACACCTTTACGGCGTAAGCGATGAAGCGGAGCTGAAATGCAAGAGGCATGAGGAAGAAATTTATGATAATAGTTAATTTTTCCCAACACACTCTGTAGCTGCTTCACATTTTGCGGCGAAGCAAGTCCTGTATGGCACGCAGGTGCTCTGGACTCGGATGTATGCCTTGGGCATTAATTACATGGCCCAGATATGGCAAGTCACGAGCAAAAACACACATTTGTCCTTCCTCAAGCGAAGACCATTTTGTCGCAAGACCTGAAATAATGGTCGGAGATTTTGTAAATGTTCTGCTTCTGTCTTTCCTGAGATCACTATATCGTCCAGATAGTTTGCTGCAGTAGGGACCGACGCACAAATAGTTTGTAAATATTGCTGAAACAAATGCAGGGGCGGATGCACACCCGAATGGCAGTCTTTTGAATCTGTACAGTCCAAGATGCGTGTTAACCACCAATACGCGCTGGGAGTCTTCGTCCACCGGTATTTGCAAGTACGCATCTGCTAGGTCCAACTTTGAAAAATATTTTCCCGGGCACAGTTTGTCAAAAAGATCTTCCGGGCGGGGCAAAGGAAAAGTAGCAGTCACTAGTTGTGGATTCACTGTTGCCTTGAAGTCCACGCAAAGTCTCAATTTTCCGGAAGGTTTTTGCAAAATAACTAAGGGTGAGGCCCAGAGAGAAGCCTGCACACGTTCAATGACACCTTGGGATTCTAAATCGTGTAATGTTCTTGCGACCTCATCACGCAATGCATGGGGAACATTGCGCGCTCTGAAAAATTTCGGTTGCGCGTTGACTTTGAGTTCCAAATGTGCTTCATAGTTCTTAGCGCAACCAAGGCCCGGTGCAAAAATGTCTGCAAATTCCTCACATAGTCGAGAAACACTGGCGGAAGGCACAGTCTGGTTCACTGATAGGACCTGATTTACGATAGACAAGTTAAACAACTGAAATAAATCTAAACCAAACAAGTTCACTGCAGCAGAAGAACGAAGAACGTAAAACGACACAAGTTTTGTTTGTCCCTTGTATGTTGCAAGAAGGCTGCACTGTCCTAACACAGGGATATGCTGTCCTGAATAACTAGTGAGCTGAACTTTCGCGGCACGCAACGGCGGGGCGCCCAGTTGTTTGTACGTGGCGTGATTGAGCAATGAAACTGCAGCTCCGGTATCGAGCTGGAATGGTATCACTTGTCCGGCAAAGTCCAAATCTACAAAAAGTTTATTGTCCTGCTGACGACAAGAGCGACTGTTTTGTGCAACTTGAACAGACACTGGTACAGAATCACGTGCGACGTGACGGGATGGCTGTCGACGTCGACGCACACTTTTTGTGAGACGAACACAGTCACTGTTAGAGAGAGGAACACTGGGCGGAGTGGCATTAACTACATGAATGTCCATGGGCGAAGGTTCCCGAGCCTGAGTGTCCTTGGTTTGATTCCGGCGCGAAGCAAAGGGCCTGGAAAGGTTGGTAGTGTCCGATCTAAGCTTTTTCTGGCAAACACTTTGAACATGTCCTTTCTTATTACAGAAAAAGCAAATAGCTTGGCGTGACGGGCAATTCTCACGCGAATGTCGAGTTGCACACCGCGGGCATGATTTCAGCACTGCATTTGCTCGCTTTCGCGGGACACGTGTTTTTGCACTTGGCGTGCGCGAAGGCTGTTTACAGTTCCTTGCAGCGCGCCCGGCGGACCGGTTAATGCGACACACAGCTGGCGAAGTTTCAAATGATGCCTGAGCAAAGTCAAGTGTGTCTTGCCTATCCAATATGTCTATCACTTGTTGAAGGGAGGGATTGACTAGTTTCAAAATCTGTTCCCGTATACGAACATCAGAAACGTTCTGTGCTATTGCATCACGCACCATTGTATCTGAATAAGGAAGGCCACAGTCACATTCAAATGCGCAGTCCCTAGTAAGGCCTTGCAAAGTTGCAACCCACTCCCTATTAGTTTGACCGGCCGTACGTTTTGTACGAAAGAACGTATACCTTTTTGCAACTACATTAACTGTTTCTTTGAAATAGGCATCTAAAGCCGACACAATTTCGTCGTAGGATAGAGTTGCTACGTCGCGTCGGGGAAACAATTTCACTATCACACGGTACGTTTGCACGCCGACACAAGACAATAAGTGAGGCTGCCGCTCGTTACCTTGAATTCTGTAGGTGGCGAGATGGAATCCAAACTGGCGAGACCATTCCGGCCAGCTCTCCTGAGTTTGGTCAAACTGGCGAAACTGCGGTGCAACTGCATGTTGTGGCTGCGGTAGCGATGAAGCGGCCGCATCGTTTTGCAGCGCACGTTGACCCTGGACGAGCTGTCCCAGGGCATCCAATAACGCCTGCGTCTGCTGATTCTGCAAGCGATAAAATTCGGACAGTACATCTGGAGATTGTGGCGAAGCCATGACACAAGCAAATCAAATCAGAGCAAGTTACTATCAAAAGGACTGCAACGTGGGCGCGTCACTTTTCCTCGTCGCCAATGTGATGTGTCGACAGAAGTGCCGACACAGTGTTATTTTGAGGGGGCCGTTATGCACGCTATAAGCTCACCCAGAATATCGTGAAGTCTGAAACAGGATGCTCAATGAATGCTAATAAGAAAAGTACGGAGCGTCTCATATACTTAACTTTATTCTCTTGTGTGGTACATCTCTATGGTGAATACAAGTAAGACTCTCTCCAGATATGGTTAACTGCGCCTTGCTAGGTCGTAGCTATGGACTTAGCTGAAGGCTATTCTAACTGTCTCTCGGCAAATGAGAGGAAGGCTTCGTACGTCTAGTCGCTAGCAATGTCGTCCGTACAACTTCTTTCTAGACCTGCCATGTGGTGGCGCTAGGTCTGCAAGTACTGACAGTGGCGACACGCGGGTCCGACACGTACTAATGGACCGCGGCCGATTTAAGCTACCACCTAGCAAGTGTGGTGTCTGGCGGTGACACCACATTTTCTGTATCCAGAAAGGCCCCTACAGGACCTGCAACCTGCGGTCGTGCATTATCCTGCTGAAATGTACGGTTTCGCAGGGATCGAATGAAGGGTAGAGCCACGGGTCGTAACACATCTGAAATGTAACGTGCACTGTGCAAAGTGCCGTCAATGCGAACTAGAGATGACCGAGACGTGTAACCAATGCCACCCCATACCATCACGCCGGGTGGTACACCAGTATGGCGATGACAAATATACGCTTCCAATGTGCGTTCACCACGATGTCGCCAAACACGGATGCGACCATCATGATACTGTAAACGGAACCTGGATTCATCGGAAAAATTACGTTTGGCATTCGTTCACCCAGGTTCGTCGTTGAGTACACCATCGCAAACGCTCCTGTCTGTGATGCAGCGTCAAGGGAAACCGCAGCCATGGTCTCCGAGCCGATAGTCCATGCTACTGCAAACGTCGTCGAACTTTTCGTGCAGATGGTTGTGTCTTGCAAACGTCCTCATCTGTTGAGTCAGTGATCGAGACGTGGCTGCACGGTCCGTTACAGCCATGCTGATAAGATGCCTGTCATCTCGACTGCTACTGATGCGAGGCCGTTGGGATGCAGCACGGCGTTCCGTAATACCCTCCTGAACCCACTGATTCCATATTGTGCTAACAGTCGTTGGATCTCGACCAATGCGAGCAGCAATGTCGCGATACGATAAACCCCAATCCCTATAGGCTACAATCCGACCTTTACCAAAGTCGGCTACGTGATGGTACGCATTTCTCCTCCTTTCGCGAGGCATCACAACAATGTTTCACACCAGGCAACGCCGGTCAACTGCTGTTTGTGTATGAGAAATCGGTTTGAAACTTTCCTCTTGTCAGCACGTTGTAGGTATCGCCACCGGCGCCAACCTTGTGTGGATGCTCTGAAAAGCTAATCACTTGCATATCACAGCATCGTCTTCCTGTCGGTTAGATTTCGCGTCTGTAGCACGTCATCTTCTTGGTGTAGCAATTTTAATGGCCAGTAGTGTACTTTCCTATTTGACGCCCCGAGCAACAGTTGACAGCGCGCGCTAGAGACTTGTTACAAGCCGCGGAGCGGCGCTAGCGGCGCTGGTCTCGACTCGCGGGTCCACCGATACTAGTACGGACCGCGGTCGATAGCTGCAACCCCTAACAAGTGTGGCATCGAACGTTGATACCACAGTGTGATGTATCGATATTTAGCTAAACGGGACAGTCTGTCAGCGACGACATTCGAGAAGACAGTCTAACTCCTGTCATGGAGCCAAACGTCCAACTGTGTTCCAAAACGTACGCGCACCTCCACTGCACTCGGTTGTCTAATCTGCCGCCTGTCCTGCGTCACAGAGAGAGCAAGCCTCTGAGCTCCGCGTACTGCGATGAAGCTTGCATGTCCAACACCTTGTCGCTTTCACGTTGTATCCCCATGCTTTAAATATCTTCGACAGATACTCACGACAGTGCCCTCGAATGGACGGCTAGCTTCGACGTGTCCGAAATGATCGATTCCAGGCACTGGACCGTAACAATAAGCTCCTTGTGAGTAACACGTATGATTAAGACGGCGTTCAATCTTCATTGTCAGCGCCTGTAAAATGTTTTCGCTCATCATTGTGTAGACGAGGGGCATGCAGTAAGTAAGGACACACATTTTTTTCGGTTAAAAAAACGCAGAATTTGTTGTAGGATATCATGGAATATTCCCGCTTCAGACCCTATAGCTTCATAAAGTTCTGATTGGTGGCGGCGCTTCTCACAGTTCTCAAAATGACGTCTGTAACGGAGGTGTGTTCCAAGCAGGGAGCGGTCAGAGAATTTATTTGGCGGAAAAGCAGAGTATCGCAGACATTCATAGGCGATTGCAGAATGTCTAGAGGGACTTGGTAGTGAACAAAAGCACGGTGAGTCGTTGTACGAGGCGTCTGTCATCATGGCAACAGGGTCGTGCATACTCTTTCTATCTACCGCGTGGCGGTGCGTGCCGCGTTGCATTAACCTGCGACTCCTGCAATGTTGCACCTCGCAGACGCTCTCATTCGATGTGATCGGCGGATCACTCAGAGACCTAGCTTCACAACTGGACCTCTCCGTTGGCAGTGATGGCATATTCGCCCACCAGTTGTACTGAAAGGTGTGTCCCCGCTGGGTTTCCCGTTGTCTCACAGGAGACCGTAAACAGCAGCGGAGGTCCATCCGTGCAGAATATCTTGCACGTTACGAGGCTGATCGGGACAATTTTCTGTCGAACATCGTCACAGGTGGTGAAACATGGATTCAACACTTCGAACTGGAAACAAACCGGCAGTCCATGGCGTGGTGTGACTACACCCCTCCTGTGGATAAAAAGCCCAGACCCGCACTCTCAGCCGTTAAAGCCATGGCGGATCTGCAGCGGATAGGCACTTGGTGCAGGGAGTGGCAACTGACCCTTAACATAGACAAATGTAATGTATTGCGAATACATAGAAAAAAGGATCCTTTATTGTATGATTATATGATAGCGAAACAAACACTGATGCAGTTACTTCTGTAAAATACCTGGGAGTATGCGTGCGGAACGATTGGATGTGGAGTGACCATATAAAATTAATTGTTGGTAAGACGGGTACCAGGTTGAGATTCATTGAGAGAGTCCTTAGAAAATGTAGTCCATCAACAAAGGAGGTGGTTTACAAAACACTCGTTCGACCTAGAGTATTGCTCATCAGTGTGGGATCCGTACCAGGTCGGGTTGACGGAGGAGACAGAGAAGATCCAAAGAAGAGCTGCGCGTTTCGTCACAGGGTTATTTGGTAAGCGTGATAGCGTTACGCAGATGTTTAGCAAACTCAAGTGGCAGACTCTGCAAGAGAGGTGCTCTGCATCGCGGTGTAGCTTGCTGTCCAGGTTTCGAGAGGGTGCGTTTCTGGATGAGGTATCGAATATATTGCTTCCCCCTACTTATACCTCCAGAGAAGATGACGAATGTAAAATTAGAGCGATTCGGGCGCGCACGGAGGTTTTCCGGCAGTCGCTCTTCCTGCGAACCATACGCAACTGGAACAGGGAAGGGAAGTAATGACAGTGGCACGTAAAGTGCCCTCCGCCACACACTGTTGGGTGGCTTGCGGAGTATAAATGTAGATGTAGACGTAGACGGGCTTCTAGGTCTCTGAAGGAGATGTTCTGTTCGATGTGCTCCCTCATGGTGCAACGATCAACTCTGAAGTATACTGTGTTACCCTCAAGAATTTAAAGAAAAGGCTTCTGCGCCATAAATCAAGGCGTGACCCAAGTCTGCGCACCCGAGAAGAGCCCACAAAACTTCATTGCGCTGTTCTTCCTCATCCACTTTACGGTCTGGATCTCACATTTTCAAAAAAAGAAATGGTTCAAATTGCTCTGAGCACTATGGGACTTAACATCTATGGTCATCAGTCCCCTAGAACTTAGAACTACTTAAACCTAACTAACCTAAGGACAGCACACAACACCCAGCCATCACGAGGCAGAGAAAATCCCTGACCCCGCCGGGAATCGAACACGGGAACCCGGGCGTGGGAAGCGAGAACGCTACCGCACGACCACGAGATGCGGGCTCACATTTTCAGCTTCCTTCTATTTGGCCCAGTGAAGGATGCACCCGACGGGAAGCAGTACGTGGACGACGGGGAGCTTATTGATGCAACAAGACGTTGACTCCGAGGTCGACCGTTGTAGTGGAATGCAGGGATGCAGGGCCTCCCAGTTTAATTGCACTGTTCTTCCTCATCCACCTTGTGGTCTAGGTCTCGCACGTTCGACTTCCCACTGTTTGGCCCAGTGTAGGATGCACACCGCGCAAGCAGTATGTGGACGAAGGGGTGGCTATTGATGCAGCAAGACGTTGGCTCCGAGGTCGAACATTATAGTGGAATGCAGGCATACAGGGCTTCCCAGTAAGGTACGGTGAGGCCGTCGCATTGACCGGAGACTATGTTGAAAAATATGTTTCTGTAGCGAAAAGAGTGGGGAATAGGAAGGTGTACTGAAATCCTGAATAAAGCTAACCTGCTTTCAGGGGAAAAGAATGTGTGACACTTACTATCGAACGACCTTCGTAATTCACGATGAGTCTGGGGCAACAGTGGAACACGATTGGCTGTATGGCTCCAGAGCCGCCCTTTTTAACACCGCGTGCTGGACAGTGTGCTCGGAACACACGCGCCCAGCGCCCGGTATTCTCAGCGCTCTCCAGATTGAAGAATGGTTTGTGGTTTCGAGTTGAAGAAATCTGTTAGCTATTTGCTAAGAAAAGTTCGTCATGAAACACTTATCCCTTAAGGGGCTCCGGAACGCCCTATACTTGCAATGTTAAAATAACACTTATAAATTACATCTTTCCTCACAAAGTATTTGAGGTAGGAAGTTGAACTTTTTACAGATTATTTATTGAAATATGGGCTACAACTTAACACAGGGATTTTACAAAATTTTAGTTCAGTTATTAAAGATGATTTTTTTCAATTGTAATCAAAATTCACAACATTTTTTGCAATTTTTTATTTATATATTCAAAAATATACAGTTTTTTGGAAAAAGGCTGTGTTAAATTATGCAGAAGGTACTGTGTAACATTTACTGAAAGTTTGAAACAAATATGTTTGGAAGATCTTTAGAAAACATGTAATTAGTATGAGAAAATAAAAGTTTTGGGAATCGAGCGACAAAGATTGGATTAACTTTTTAGTGCATTCCAGGTCCATAGGATGGATTATCTTCATCCTCTGCAAACTCCTCCTCCAGCTTCCTCTTGTTCCTCTTCCTGTTTACTCTTGCTTGTACTTCTAGACTCTTTACAGCCCTGTCTACAGCCCGAAGGCGTTCCTTGTCTAAAGCAAGCAACGCTCGTACCATGTTAGAACCTATCTTCATTCCCATATTTATAAATACCTTGCACCTTACAATGTTGCCATCATTGAAAGTCGCAACAGCAACTTTACTTTTACTCATTATTATACTTCAACAAAACAGAGACTCAAGAAACAGAATTAATTAAGAATATTTTCGAGATAACGACAGAGTAAATAAACATGAAACAATCGACAATCACACCAGCGATATATATTGAACCATCACAGGTTAGCCACAACGCATACTTTATCTCACATCACTAAAATGTACCTGATGAACACGGACGTTAATAATAACACCATTTGACAGCAGTTTAACAGCGCCACAGTGGGTCACGCCCATGTAGAACACATTTCAAAAAAAAATTTAAAAATAGTTGTAGTCTTCGGAATTGAATAAATTATATATCTATTAAAAGGTAATAGTCTGCAGATTCAGAAAACGCAAGAAAGTAAAAATTGAACTTTTCATGATTTTGAGCCTTTCCGGAGCCCCTTAATGTTGTTAGAGAGAAACGAGGAAAGATGATAATCACATGGGGATAAATCTGGTGAAATGTGTGTGTGGTGGGGTGGGGGTGGGGAGTAACGTGGTTCCCAACCAAGATCATTTGTGGTGATTCTTACCGTACGCAGCAGTACAGTATGTAAGTAGGCTGTTTATGTTTTCTTTATGTAAGTAGGCTGTTTATGTTTTCTAATTGGCAACGTTACGTAGCGCTCTATATGAAAATCACTGGCTGTGCTGTGTGCAGTCTGTGGCTAGTTTGCATTGTTGTCTGGCATTGTAGTGTTGGGCAGCGGCAGCTGGATGTGAACAGCGCGTAGCGTTGCGCAGTTGAAGGTGAGCCGCCAGCAGTGCTGGATGTGGGGAGAGAGATGGCGGAGTTTTGAAATTTGTTATACTGGATGTCATGAACTGATATATATATTATGACTATTAAGGTAAATACATTGTTTGTTCTCTACAAAATTCTTTCATTTGCTAACTATGCCTATCAGTAGTTAGTGCTTTCCGTAGTTTGAATCTGTATTGCTGTAGTTCGAGTAATGAAGATTTTTGTGAGGTAAGTGATTTGTGAAAGGTATAGGTTAATGTTAGTCAGGGCCATTCTTTTGTGGGGATTTCTGAAAGTCAGATTGCGTTGCGCTGGAAATATTGTGTGTCAGTTTAAGCACAGTCATGTAAAATTTTTCTAAGGGGACGTTTCAAGTATCTTAGGGTGACAACATAAGTTTATCGGGTGTTATGCTTTCTATAGCAGCAGGTAGTCGTCCCAGATGTTCAGTATTCAGCAGCTTTTTTCGCTACATTTCTTGGTAGCAATTTGTGATGAAGAATGCCAGTTGACGCCCACAGAACGCTCAACACGATTTTTCGAAGGTGTCCATCCGTCGCTCAGATTGTTGCGTTTCTGGGGGGTTTGAGCCGTTCTTCCCTCTTCTTTAAGTTCATACACAGGCAACATTTTTGGTTCCCTGTAACATAGTCCCCATGGAATGGCGTCTGCTTACAAGTCGAACATTAACGGACCAGGGAAGACGAACATATTCACTGAGTTTTGTAGAAGTTGCATAAAACATGTGGCACACACGTAACCAATTTTTGCGGTTTGCCCAAAGAATATAAATGGTGTACGATGGTTCTGTAATCGCATTCCACAATTTGTGCCAGTTATCGTCTTTTAGGCGAGATAAATGTCAGCCGAGAGAGTTACGCGGTTTTCATCAAAAAAGAGGTCTTCGACAAAGTGACTCATCACACAAGTCGAATTTTCTTTCTCGAGCAACACTTTCCTTGCAATAAACGCCTCAGATTCCTCTCTTACCCTCTGCAGGAGCAGACACTCGATTAAACTCGAGGAGTAAAATGTGTCGAAAGCGTTCATTTTTGTCCACTTGATACTCCATATTGATTAGTCTTGAAAATGGCCAAAGCGAACTGTTATTGACATGTAAGTTCCTTGTCGCAATAATCAAACTTCTAACAGAAGAAAAACTAATGAATAACGAAAAATGAAGGAATCACAAAGCTGTGGTGTCAGTCCAGCGAATAACGGCACAGACTTATAGACGGACTCATTACCAAGTTTTTATTTCTTCTCCCTGAATTTCCACATTTCTCCATGATTTCTTTCAAAACTTGCTCAAAGCACTGATTACATAATATCGGGGATTGGCTACAACCCGGTCTCACTCCGTTCTCATCTATGACTACCCTTTCATGACCTTCGACTCTTATAACTGCAGTGTGATTACTGTAGAAGTTGTAAATAACCTTTCGGTCCCTGCACAGGCTGGGCGTAGAGTCTCCATCCATTTCTAAGAAATAACGCACGATTTTATGTAATACATAATTGGAATCTATCTTATTTCTCGGGACAATCAAGAGTGATGCGTTCGATACAAGAGTGTGTGGCTGTTGTAAATGCACAGTCTTATCTGGAGGTGCAATAGGGGTTCACTCGGGAATTTCACAAGCCAGCATCAACAAGAGCAAACATTCAATTACTTGCCAATAAGTTCCACTTAACTGGAATCAACAAAATCAATGATTTTGAAATTTGCACATTTTACGCTACTGGAAAAAGGCTCAAAAATAGACTGCGAAGATTACGCAGCTCGCCAAACTCCGTATCACAGTTTCATTGAAGCTGCACCACAAGAGCTGTTTACTGATGTGGCCACACTCCACATCTGCAAAAGAGCTAAGAAGCATTATCGTCGTATATGGCTCAATGATCCATTTCAAGCTATCGCTGAATGGCCAAGATACACACCAGAAGTAAATATGTAGCTTGGATTCGCCATGGCTACTGGTTATGATGGACCCCTCATTTTTGCAATTGAGAGAATTATATGATACATTTACCCTGATATACTGGATCAGATCTACTGCAGGCAAGTGGGCGCTGGATGATACCGTTGTGTTCCAATGGGATAGAACACACCTTCCTCTTGCTGTCATAAGAAGTGAGTGCCGGTACACAAATAGAAGGTTAATCAACAGACTGATAGGCAGAGGTTCAGCAATATTGTGGCTAACGCCATGACTTGACACCCCTACATCTCAATCTGTATCTACGTCTGTACTCCGCAAGCCACCTCGGAGTGTGTAACGGAGAGTACTTTGTGTACCAGTACCACTTTCACGTTTTCCTGTTCCAGTTCCGTGTAGTTCGCCGGAAGAAAGATTGCTGGTAAGTCTCTGTGAGCTCAAATTGCTCTGGTTTTATCTTCAGGGTGTTTTCGCGAGATCTACGTAGAAGGAAGCTGACTTTTGAATGGCTTTTCTAGGCTGGCTATTTCTGGCTGAATATTCTAGGGACATACGGTCTGAGTTCGTCTCTATTCCACGAGCATAGCGTTAGATATCTACTAAGATTACGTCAGTGTTATTTGTGTGTCTGTAACATTGCAAATATGTATTTAAATGCTTCGTTTTGTGTCTGTTTCATGTTGTGCGAAGAGTGCAGTAACACGACCACGGGAGCATCTTCAGCGCAGCCACCAATCATCGAGTTGTCCCCTGTTGTCCACCAGGCGAAGGCCATCGCGCGGTAGAAATTCATGTCGGCGTGTGTTACCGCACTCTCTTTCAAATAAAATAAATGAATTTAATTTTACGTAACAAACCAAAAGATGGGCGAACAGTATTGCAAACGAAAATGTAGTGGTAGTTACTTGTTTTGTAAATGAACCCGCGTTTTCTTGCTGCAACTTAATTTATTTTCGCCAGACGCGATTCGCCTTTTTCTTGTTTTTAAGGCGTCTTCAGTAGGATCTATACCGATACAGTTTTGTTGTTTTTAAATTATCAAAGAGTTCACTTCGCTTTTTTATGTAAATAAGTTATTACTTACAGTCTGCTGTGATCTGTGTTTCCTCTTATCTCGCCTAGAGGTAGCACTTCCACTTTATTTCCGACACATAAGCAGAATATAGTGGTAGTGCGACCTCCACACAGATGAGAGGAAACGCATATCACAGCGATCTGTAAGTAGTTACTTATTTACATAAACGCGACGTGAACTGTTTGATAATTTAAAAATAACAAAACTGTATCTTTATAGATCCCACTGAAGACGCCTTGTTGTTGTTGTTGTGGTCTTCAGTCCAGAGACTGGTTTGATGCAGCTCTCCATGCTACTCCATCCTGTGCAAGCTTGTTCATCTCCGAGTAACTACTGCAACCAACATCCTTCTGAATCTCTTTAGTGTATTCATCCCCTGGTCTCCCTCTACGACTTTTACCCTCCACGCTTCCTTCCAATACTAACTTGACGATCCCTTGATGCATCAGAATGTGTCCTACCAACCAGTCCTTCTTTTTGTCAGGTTGTGCCACAATTTCCTCTTCTCCCCATTTCTATTCAGTATCCCCTCATTCTTTTGTAGCAACACATTTTGAAAGCTTCTATTCTCTTCTTGTCTAAACAGTTCATCGTCAATGTTTCAATTCCATACATGGCTGCACTACATACAAATGCTTTCACAAAAGACTTCCTGATACTTAAATCTATACACAATATTAACAAATTTCTCTTCTTCAGAAATGCTTTCCTTGCCATCGCCAGTCGACGTTTTATATCATCTCTACTTCGACCATCCTCAGTTATTTTGTTCCCCCAATAGCAAAACTCACCTATTGGCTTAAGTGTCTTACTTTCCAACCGAATTCCCTCAGCATCAGCTGATTTAACTCGACTGCATTTCATTATCCTCGTTTTCCTTTAGTTGATTTTCATCTTGTAACCCCCTTTTAGGACACTGTCCATTCCGTTCAGCTGTTCATCCAGGTCCTTTGCTGACAGAATTACGGTGTCATCGACAAACCTCAAAGTTTTTGTTTATTGTACCTGGGCTTTAATTTTTATTCCAAATTTTTATTTTGTTTTCTGTACTGCTTGCTTAATATACAGATTGAATAACATCACCGATAGGCTACAACCCTGTCTTACTTCCTTCCCAACCACTGCTTTCCTTTCATGCTCCTCGACTCTTATAACTGCCACCTGGTTTCTGTACAAATTGTAAATAGCCTTTCGCCCTCTGTATTTTATCCCTGCCAAATTCAGAATTTGAAAGAGAGTATTCCAACCAGCATTCTCAAAAGCTTTCTCTAGATACACAAATGCTAGAAACGTAGGTTTGCCTTTCCTTAATCTATCTTCTATGATAAGTCATAGGGTCAATATTGCCTCACGTGTGCCAACTTTTCTAAGAACGCCTTAGAGCAAGAAAAAGGCGTGGGAGGAACAAAATAATTTCCAGCAAGAAAAGGTGGTTTTATTTACAAAACAAGTATTTCTGTGCTTGGTGCGGAGGATGGCCACGCAAGCAAACTTTTTAGTCGTAGTTAGTGCAATTTTTATTCTTCTCTTTGCCGCTTACGATCAACACTGATGTTATTGTAAAGACGACGTTCAAACAAAGCACATTGTGGGAACAAGAGCCTGGCCAGAGAAACGCATTGTTTATTCCTTGGAAGGGTAACTAATTGAGAGTTCGATGTGTATTGTTTGTTTTCCGGGTAGACTTGTTACTTCCGACTGTAAGTCAACTAAATAAAAGTCTCAAATTATATGTGGTTTTGATTTCTAACCTACAATATCTCTGACTGTGAGAAGTAATTTATTTTTCTGTCAAGAAAGGTGAATCGTTCATTTGTGTAGAAGTAAGTTATTTGCGTTTGAATCTAATTTTAAGACGAGAAGACTGCTTTTTCTTCATGAGTGAGTTTGCTGAGAATACTGGAATAACTGTAGTTCGAAGTGAATCAGTTACCGATATTTAGAGGCAACAGCAACGACAGCACCACAAATGTCAGCTATTGAGAAGCCACAGAACGGATATGAAAGTGATGGTATGCAATTGATTTAGTTTTTGTCTATGTCAACTTCTGATCTTGCAGAAAGTAAATTTAATCAATTTATTGAATTAATTCAAATTCGTTGTGGTTCCCCCTCTCGAAAAGAAGTCTAAAAGGATCAAGCTCAATTATTATTCGTACTTGATTGAAAGTTTTCGACAATTGGGTGTTAGGTACGACGTCTGCTGATGTTGTGTATTTCAATAACACCATCCAAAAGTGGTGTTTGGCGGCGCATTGCCTCTATTTCCTCTTCTCTGTTTCGTCTATCGGTCCACTATGGTACGGGTCCCAAACTGACGAGCAATATTCACGTACTGAAGGAACGAGTGTCTTGTAAGCTGCTTGCCGGCCGGAGTGGCCGTGCGGTTCTAGGCGCTTCAGTCTGGAACTGCGTGCCCGCTACGATCGCAGGTTCGAATCCTGCCTCGGGCATGGATGTGTGTGATGTCCTTAGGTGAGTTAGGTTTAATTAGTTCTAAGTTCTAGGGGACTGATGACCTCAGCTGTTAAGTCCCATAGTGCTGAGAGCCATTTGAACCATTTTTTTGTAAGCTACTTCGTTTGTTGATGGGCTACATTTGCTGAGGTTTCTTCCAACGAATCTCAGTCTGGCATCTGAGTTGCGATGTATTTTATGTAGTCGTTGCACTTCCAGTCGCTTCGTACGCGTAGTCTTAGATATTTTATTGAAGTAACTGCTTGCAATGATTGCTCTCCAGTTTTGTAACCATACAGTAAATGGTCTTTCTGGCTACCTTTTCTCAATACGTTACAGTTGTTCATGTTGAGAGTTAGCTGCCACTCCCTGTACGAAGCATCGATCCTCTGCATATATTTCTGCATTTCGCTACTATGCGTCATCCGCGAAAAGCCATATGAAACTTCCGATGTTACCTACTAGATCATTTGTATATATGAAGTAATAACCTGTTCTGTTTGCTAGAAACTTTTCAATCCAACGACACAGTTGGACTGATATTCCATGATCTCGTATTTTGCTCATTAGGGGGCAGTGCGGAATTGTATCGAAAGCCCTCTGGAAGTCAAGGAACGCGAAATCTACCTGGGGTTTCTTCGCTTCCGGGTATATAAAGCCAAGGCGAGCAAAACAGAGGAAAGGCCTCTACACTATCTGAGAGCTTCGATACAAGTCACAACATGGATTATTTTGCAAGACATGCTTTAAAATGTATTCTTCTATGATGTGATCAATCTACTTAAATGTAGTTCATGTCCATATTGAAGTGGTACGAAAATGTATACATAGATAAATAATATTTGAGAACATTTCTCGTAGCGACCAGCGGTTTGATTAAAAGTACTTTAAAAAAGGATAGAAACAGACGGTTGACCATTATCTTCGCTGGCATATATTTTACGAAATTGCGATAAATCCACACAGATGGCTATCAGCGTACTCTACCTGATTGTGATTCATTATCTGTTCTATATCTGTTTTTATCATATATTCACGAAATGCTGTTTATAGCAGTTCCTTCATATAACGTATTGTATCCATTTCTTGATTTGTTATTGGCTGTCGTGTAACCACTCTGTATATGCATTACTGTAATAACTGTTTTACGTCTTGTATGCCTGATTGGCTATCGCTGACGTAAATGTTTATGCAGTGTGCGGAGCATCTCGTATTTAAGCAACAACTGCATTGCTCCCCTTAGCAGTTGACGTTCGTGCAGTTACAACACCCACTTCATTCATCGTCGTCGCCTGCCATCATGGTTATAACTTCTTCTTTTACTATTTATTACATATGATGTATTTCACGCATTACTACTATTCTACACCTACATCTACTTCTACATTTATACTCCGCAAGCCACCCAACGGTGTGTGGCGGAGGGCGCTTTACATGCCACTGTCATTACCTCCCTTTCCGGTTCCAGTCGCGTATGGTTCGCGGGAAGAACGACTGCCGGAAAGCCTCCGTGCGCGCTCGAATCGCCCTAATTTTACATTCGTGTTCTTCTCGGGAGGTATAAGTAGGGGTAAGCAATATATTCGATACCTCATAGAGAAACGCACCCTCTCGAAACCTGGACAGCAAGCTACACCGCGATGCAGAGCGCCTCTCTTGCAGAGTCTGCCACTTGAGTTTGTTAAACATCTGCGTAACGCTATCACGCTTACCAAATAACCCTGTGACAAAACGCGCCGCTCTTCTTTGGATCTTCTCTATCTCCTCTGTCAACCCGACCTGGTACGGATCCCACACTGATGAGCGACACTCAAGTATAGGTCGAACGAGTGTTTTGTAAGCCACCTCCTTTGTTGATGGACCACATTTCCTAAGGACTCTCTCAATGAATCTCAACCTGGTACCCGTCTTACCAACAATTAATTTTGTATGATCATTACGCTTCAAATCGTTCCACACGCATACTCTCAGGTATTTTACAGAAGTAACTGCTACCAGTGTTTGTTTCGCTATCATATAATCATACAATAAATGATCCTTCTTTCCATGTATTCGCAATACGTTACATTTGTCTATGTTAAGGGTCAGTTGCCACTCACTGCACCAAGTGCCTATCCGCTGCAGATCTTCCTGCATTTCGCTAAAATTTTCTAATGCTGCAACTTCTCTGTATACTACAGCATCATCCGCGAAAAGCCGCATTGAGGTCATTTATATATAATTGTGTAAAGCAATGGTCCCATAACACTCCCCTGTGGCACGGCAGAGGTTACTTTAACGTCTGTAGACGTCTCCCCATTGAGAACAACATGCTGTGGTCTTTCTGCTAAAAACTCTTCAATTCAGCCACACAGCTGGTCTGATATTCCGTAGGCTCTTACTTTGTTTATCAGGTGACAGTGCGGAACTGTATCGAACGCCTTCCGGAAGTCAAGGAAAATAGCATCTGCCTGGGAGCCGGCATCTAATATTTTTTGGGTCTCATGAACATTCCTCTGAATCCATTCTATGTTCATACATTCAAGAGCCTAAAAAACTGTTACACCTGCCTCATATTGTGTAGGGACCCGCAAGCACGTAGAAGTGCAGTGACACGACGTGGCATGGACTCGACTAGCCTCTGAACTAGTGCTGGAAGAAATTGACACCATGAATCCTGCAGGGCCGTCCATAAATCCGTTAGAGTACGAGAGGGTAGAGATCTCTTCTGAACAGCACGTTGCAAGGCATCCCACATATCATTAATGATGTTCATATCTGGGAAGTTTGGGGGCCAGCGGAAGTGTTTAAACTCAGAACAGCAGTCCTGGAGCCGCTATGTAGCAGTTCTGCACGTGTGAGGTGTCACATTGCCCTGCTGGAATTGGCCAAGTCCGTCGGAATGCACAGTGGACATGAATGGACGCAGGCGATCAGACAGGATTCTTACGTACGTGTCACCTGTCAGAGTCGTATCTAGACGCATTAGAGGTCCCATATCACTCCAACTGCACACGCCCCACACTATTATAGATCGTCCACCATCTTGAATCGACCCCTTCTGACACGCAGGATCCATGGATTCATGAGGTTGTCTCCACCCCCGTACACGTCTCCATCCCCGCACATGTCAACACCATTTCAAACGAGACTTGTCCGACCAGGCAACACGTTTATGGTCGTCAGCAGTCGAATGTCGGTGTTGACGGGCCCAGGTGAGGCGTAAAGTTTTTGTCTCGTGCAGTCTTCAAGGATACACGATGGTGTTTCGTTGACTGGTTCACACACTGACAGTTGTTGGTGGATAAAAAATTCAAATGGCTCTGAGCACTATGCGACTTAACTTCTGAGCTCATCAGTCGCCTAGAACGTAGAACTAATTAAACCTAACTGACTTAAGGACATCACACATATCCATGCCCGAGGCAGGATTCGAACCTGCGGCCGTAGCGTTCGCTCGGTTGCAAACTGTAGCGCCTAGGACCGCACGGCCAGCATTGAAATCTGGAGCACTTTGTCGAAGGGTTGCACTTCTGTCGCGTTGAACTATTCTCTTCAGTCGTCATCGGCCCCGTTCTTGCAGGATCTTTTTACGTCAGCAGCGATGTCGGACATTTGATGTTTTACCGGGTTCCTGATTTTCACGGTAAACTCGTGAAATGGTCGTACGGGAGAATCCCCACTTCATCGCTACCTCGGAGACGTTGTGTCCCATAGCTCGTGCGCCGACTATAACACCACGTTCAAATTCACTTAAATCTTGATAACTTGCCATAGTAGCATCAGTAACCGATCTGACGACTGCGCCAGACACTTGTTTGCTTATGTAGGCGTTGCTGACCGCAGTGCCGTATTCTGGCTGTTTAAATATCTGTGTATTTGAATACGCATGCCTATACCAGTTTCTTTGCCGCTTCAGTGTATTTCAGTACGAGGGTCTGAGGATGGTCAGAAACTAACGGAGACCGGTTACCATCAAAATAAACGTTTCTGCGGTCGAGACTGTTTGTGTCCATTCCGGAAGATAAATAAGAAACATACCGGGTGATCAAAAAGCAGTATAAATTTGAAAAGTTAATAAACCACGGAATAATGTAGATAGAGAGGTAAAATTTGCCACACATGCTTGTAATCACATGGGGTTTTATTAGAACGAAAAAAACAAAGTTCACAAAATGTCCTACAGATGGCGCTGGACAGCAAAACGTAGTGACTGCGCATGGCAACCGTGTATAAAAGGAGCTGTAATGAGAGAGAGAATCAGATGCGCCAGCAATCGCAGCATGTTGACGTTACCTGAAAAGGCACTTTTAGTGAGCTGTATTATCAGAATGGGGAATGTGCTAGTTCAGCGTTTCGATCCTATCGCCATAGGAAGGGGATTCGAACGGGTAAAGGTCCGTTGACAAATGCACCTGTGGCGAGAATGATTTCGAAGTTCGAAGACACGGGTTGTTTAGACGATAGACCCCGTGGTGGCCGACCGAGCACAAGGCGTAATGCTGCTGAGACAGTTCAGGAGGAAATGGAGACTATAGCGGGTTCGTCTATGCACTGGGAAGTCAGCGCTCCTGTAGTCGCACGTCGCACAAGCATTCCATACACTACTGTTAGGTTGGCACTTAGGCGTACGCTCCGATGCTATCCGTACAAAATCCATCGGCATCATGAACTGTTACCTGGCGATTTAGTGGAGCGGAGGGCATTTGCGGTGTGGGCGTTTCAAAAGATGGCGGAAGACGACGATTGGTTGAGTAACGTGTTGTGGACCGACGAAGCTCATTTCATGCTCCGAGGGTCTGTCAACGCCCACAACTGCAGAATGTGGGCTACCGAAAATCCTAGCACTGTCGTGGAAACACCAGTGCACGACGAGAAAGTCACGGTATGGGTTGGATTTACCACATCTACCGTTATCGGGCCTTTTTTCTTCGAGGAAATGCGTGATTCTGGTTTTGTAATTGCTAGCGTGACGGTTGAGAGGTACCCCGACATGTTACAGAATCGTATCACCCCCAGCCTGGCTGATAAACACCTGCTGGAACGTAAGATGTTTATGCAGGATGGCGCTCCACACCATATTGCTAGACGCGTGAAAGATCTCTTGCGCGCGTCGGTTGGTGACGATCGTGTGCTCAGCGCCACTTTCGTCATGCTTGGCCTCCCAGGTCCCCAGACGTCAGTCGGTGCGTTTATTGGCTTTGGGGTTACCTGAAGTCGCAAGTGTATCGTGATCGACCGACATCTCTAGGGATGCTGAAAGAACACATCCGACGCCAATGGCTCACCATAACTCCGGACATGCTTTACAGTGCTGTTCACAACACTATTCCTCGACTACAGCTATTGTTGAGGAATGATGGCGAACATATTGAGCATTTCCTGTAAAGAATATGATCTTTGCTTTCTCTTACTTTGTTATGCTAATCATTGCTAGATCAGATGAAGCACCATCTGTCGGACGTTTTTTGAACTTTTGTATTTTTTTTTGGTTATAATAAAACCCCATGTCATTCCAAGGATGTGTGTCAATTTGTATATCTCTATCTACATTTTTCCGTGATTTATTCAGTTTTCAAATTTATACTGACTTTTTGATCACCCGGTACATGCGAATTATGTACATGTATCTATTACTCCTGATAAAGGAATCGAGGTTTTACGATCACCCTGCGTTTTATCTTTTGTCTACCTGCCAATGCGATGTCCATGGAAGGGCATAATAGCCGAGGCACATTTAAGTACCGGCTAGTAGTCGACAAGTGGTAACTCCCCGTGATGGGCGGTGACAAGCACCCGCTGCCGGCGTGTTGCGCCGCCGCGTCTGCAGTGGTCCGACGTGGGCGGGCGGCGCTACGTGTTATATACGAGGTCGCATCTCGGCGCGGCCGGAGCCAGCTTGGCGGACAGCGGTGAGTGAGCGAGCAACTTGCTCAGCGTCCGCAGGATGCGGGCCGCTGACGCGACGGGCCGTTAAGCCGCTGCCGGCCCTGGGCTGCTCAGCTTAGCACGTGCCATTACACACGTGTATGTGGCGCCACCTAATAGCCGCCGGCTATCGCCGCGGAGTCGTATTTATGGTTTCCGAATTTTTGTTGCCGCCGCAACCCCCTTCCCCCCCCCCCCTCCGCCCATCTTCTCCCCCAACATCACACAGGATGGATGTGGCCAGACCGCGCCACCCACGCTAGCGACCTCTTCCGCCGGCGACTTTTATCCCTTCTCTCGGGCTGCGTAGATCGGATATTTCGCTCATTGGAATGGGCGAATAAGAAAGAGGGCGGGCTCCTAGTGGGCGGCGTGGAGCGGGGGTGGAAATCCGGCGAGGGGCTGACGGAATGGACGGGGGGAATGAATCGACTGGGGGCGTGTAGGGATGCTCGCTTGGCCCAGTTTCGCCCGCGTTGGTAAGTAGTCCGAGGCTGGGATGTGTGGACCGCGCCGCCCCTGCTGCAGCGGATCGGTCGCCGAGGGGCGGAGGAGAGAGATTTAGTGTCGGCGGGGGGGGGGGGGGCGGTCGCGGGGGTCAGCTAGCGCCGCCGGATCAGACCCGCTGCCAGCGAACGCACGTGCCCACTGGCGCGCCGAGGACACAACACGAGCGTGCCTCGCAGAGACGCACGCAGCGGCCGGATCGCCTCTGCTGGCTCGTGTGCGTGCGCGGTGTGTGCGTGAGTGGGCGTGGCCGGGCAGCGCCAGAGACGCATGCCTTCCTCCGGCGCCGGAGGCCGCTCGCCAAAAATGTTGCCCTCCGGCGGGGCTCCGGGTAGCTCGCCACGCGCCGCGCTCTTCTTGCCCTGCTGGCGCGCGGCTTGCTCCCCACACCCCCACGACGACCGGAACTCCGGCCTCTGTGTGCTGCGCTGCAGATGAGGTATTAAATATCGCCAGCTGGCAACGGGAGCCTGGCCTCGCCTCGCGCGAGATACCGAGCCGCGGTCTCTCAACCTTGCACTTCAATTCATCGCGTTTCCATACCTCATCCTTTAAGATTTCTATCTATTTATTCTTCACATTTACACCTACTACACTACCAGATTGACGGTATACAGACAACTTAGAGTTGGTCGTGTGTTAATTTCACGTACAAAGCTGTATATTTACCCGCTGCCGGCCGGAGTGGCCGAGCGGTTCTAGGCGCTACAGTCTGGAACTGCGCGACCGCTACGGTCGCAGGTTCGAATCCTGCATCGGGCATGGATGTGTGTGATGTCCTTAGGTTAGTTAGGTTTAAGTAGTTCTAAGTTCTAGGGGACTGATGACCTCAGTAGTTAAGTCCCATAGTGCTCAGAGCCATTGCATGGGGGCTTAATTAAATTTTTTAATGCAAATATTTTAATTTTTAGTCGCTGTCTGTGCGGTTACGCAGTCTCGTAACCGGTTGGCCCTGAGTAGTATTTGTACGCAATCTGACTGCATAGAATAACAACAAAGAATGAAAGAAAACTTCCGTTAACACAATTAATTAATTAAGTCCCCAGCAACTATAAAACCTACGAAACAACAAAACTCAAGTGTAGCTGTTCTGTGTGTCGAAGTGTGATTCAACGTACACATCTGGCACGGTTTTTCCTCAATAAGACAAGATATTTTAAATACCATTTACACTGAATTAATGAAATAAAACTGAAATACTATAATTGCACATAGAAACCAGAAATACAGTCTAATACAAGAACACGAGCCAGATGCTTTGTTGACTGAACCTGTGACCAGGAGGCATTATTGTTTAAGACATTGAAATAAAAAAAAGGAATTTTTTTACCTTCATATATATTGACGAAAAGTACACTCTGATCATTACAGCATCTCCATTCGAACAACATCTGCTGTCTAGCCCATCAAAACAACGGCACACAACATGGCCTCAAAAGGTACAGCTATCCACATCCTCTCAGCAAAGCACTAACCACCACCACTTCTGAACAATCACAGCCCACTACGACTTCTCGACAAGAACTGCCTGTGGAGGTGGCTAAATAATACTCTTTGGCGCAATCTCTGCCGCTGTGGCTCGGTGTAGCCACCTTTAACCATTTGAACCATTTACCTACTAAAATGTACTTTAAAAAACGTCAATGATTAGCTGGACTGTTATATTTATTGATTCTGCGAATATTATCGAGAGGTTTGTTACTGTTTATGTTTATGAGGAGGCGACTTCATTGTATACTAAGATAAACAGGTACTGCAACGATGTAACAAATACCAAAGAAAATAAATTGCTCGTAACCCTTCCTGCCCTACCGGACACTGACTCCAAAGATCAAAAGAAAAAGTCACCTCTTTGTAACAGGAATTTCTTTGACCCAGACAATTTGACACTTAGCCAACTCTCACTCAGTCAAGATGGTGTACTCACAACGGGAGGCCACGACGAATGGAACGCGGGCTTACTGCGAACTTCGTACACTCGTAGTGCTCCATGAGGACAGCAAACTGTGTAAGCAGTAGCGCGTACTTTCTCAAGCGTTATTGAGGAAATGGGTAGCTTTGAGGGATGAAGTAGTGAAGGTAGCAGGGGATCAAGTAGGTAAAAAGACGAGGGCTAGTAGAAATCCTTGGGTGACAGAAGAAATATTGAATTTAATTGGCGAAAGGAGAAAATATAAAAATGCAGTAAATGAAGCAGGCAAAAGGGAATACAAACGTCTCAAAAATGAGACAGGCAGGAAGTGCAAAATGGCTAAGCAGGCATGGCTAGAGGACAAATGTAAGGATGTAGAGGCTTATCTTACTAGTGGTAAGATAGATACTGCCTACCGGAAAATTAAAGAGACCTTTGGAGAAAAGAGAGCGACTTGTATGAATATCAAGAGCTCAGATGGGAACCCAGTTCTATGAAAAGAAGGGAAAGCAGAAAGGTGGAAGGAGTATATAGAGGGTCTATACAAGGGCGATGTACTTAAGGGTAATGTTATAGAAATGGAAGAGGAGGTAGATGAAGATGAAATGGGAGATATGATACTGCGTGAAGAGTTTGATAGAGCACTAAAAGACCTAAGCCGAAAAAAGGCCCCGGGAGTAGACAACATTCCATCAGAACTACTGGCAGCCTCGGGAGAGCCAGTCTACCATCTGGTGAGCAAAATGTATAAGACAGGCGAAATACCCTCAGACTTTAAGAAGAATATAATAATTCCAATCCCAAAGAAAGCAGGCGTTGACAGATGTGAAAATTACCGAACTATCAGTTTAATAAGTCACGCCAGCAAAATGCTAACACGAATTCTTTACAGACGATTGGAAAAATTGGTAGAAGCCCACCTCGCGGAAGATCAGTTTGTATTCCGTAGAAATATGGGAACACGTGAGGCAATACTGACCCTACGACTTATTTTAGAAGCTAGACTAAGAAAAGGCATACCTACGTTTCTACCATTTGTAGACTTAGAGAGAGCTTTTGACAATGTTGACTGGAATACTCTCTCTTCAAATTCAGAAGGTGACAGGGGTAAAATACAGGGAGCGAAAGGCTATTTACAATTTGTACAGAAACCAGATGGCAGTTACAAGAGTCGAGGGGCATCAAAGGGAAGTAGTGGTTGGGAAGAGAGTGAGACAGGGTTGTAGCCTCTCCCCGATGTTGTTCAATCTGTATATTGAACAAGCAGTAAAGGAAAGAAAAGAAAAATTCTGAGTAGGTATTAAAATCCATGGAGAAGAAATAAAAACTTTGAGGTTCGCCGATGACATTGTAATTCTGTCAGAGACAGCAAAGGACTAGGAAGAGCAGTTGAACGGAATGGACAGCGTCTTGAAAGGAGGATACAAGATGAACATCAACAAAAGCAAAACGAGGATAACGGAATGTAGTCGAATTAAGTCGGGTGATGCTGAGGGAATTAGATTAGGAAATGAGACACTTAAAGTAGTAAAGGAGTTTTGCTATTTGGGGAGCAAAATAACTGATGATGGTCGAAGTAGAGAGGATATAAAATGTAGACTGGCAATGGCAAGGAAAGCGTTTCTGAAGAAGAGAAATTTGTTAACATCGAGTATAGATTCAAGTGTCAGGAAGTCGTTTCTGAAAGTATATGTATGGAGTGTTGCCACGTATGGAAGTGAAACATGGACGATAACTAGTTTGGACAAGAAGAGAATAGAAGCTTTCAAAATGTGGTGCTACAGAAGAATGCTGAAGATTAGATGGGTAGTTCACATAACTAATGAGGAGGTAATGAATAGAATTGGGGAGGAGAGGAGTTTGTGGCACAACTTGACTAGAAGAAGGGATCGGTTGGTAGGACATGTTCTGAGGCATCAAGGGATCATCAATTTAGTATTGGAGGGCAGCGTGGAGAGTAAAAATCGTAGAGGGAAACCAAGCGATGAATACACTAAGCAGATTCAGAGGGATGTAGGCTGCAGTACGTACTGGGAGATGAAGCAGCTTGCGCAGGATGGAGTAGCATTGAGAGCTGCATCAAACCAGTCTCAGAACTGAAGACCACAACAACAACAACATTGAGGAAATCGCAAAATAATTTCGGTCGTCAAATACACTCCTGGAAATTGAAATAAGAACACCGTGAATTCATTGTCCCAGGAAGGGGAAACTTTATTGATACATTCCTGGGGTCAGATACATCACATGATCGCACTGACAGAACCACAGGCACATAGATACAGGCAACAGAGCATGCACAATGTCGGCACTAGTACAGTGTATATCCACCTTTCGCAGCAATGCAGGCTTCTATTCTCCCATGGAGACGATCGTAGAGATGCTGGATGTAGTCCTGTGGAACGGCTTGCCATGCCATTTCCACCTGGCGCCTCAGTTGGACCAGCGTTCGTGCTGGACGTGCAGACCGCGTGAGACGACGCTTCATCCAGTCCCAAACATGCTCAATGGGGGACAGATCCGGAGATCTTGCTGGCCAGGGTAGTTGACTTACACCTTCTAGAGCACGTTGGGTGGCACGGGATACATGCGGACGTGCATTGTCCTGTTGGAACAGCAAGTTCCCTTGCCGGTCTAGGAATGGTAGAACGATGGGTTCGATGACGCTTTGGATGTACCGTGCACTATTCAGTGTCCCCTCGACGATCACAAGTGATGTACGGCCAGTGTAGGAGATCGCTCCCCACACCATGATGCCGGGTGTTGGCCCTGTGTGCCTTGGTCGTATGCAGTCCTGCTTGTGGCGCTCACCTGCATGGCGCCAAACACGCATACGACCATCATTGGCACCAAGGCAGAAGCGACTCTCATCGCTGAAGACGACACGTCTCCATTCGTCCCTCCATTCACGCCTGTCGCGACACCACTGGAGGCGGGCTGCACGATGTTGGGGCGTGAGCGGAAGACGGCCTAACGGTGTGCGGGACCGTAGCCCAGCTTCATGGAGACGGTTGCGAATGGTCCTCGCCGATACCCGAGGAGCAACAGTGTCCCTAATTTGCTGGGAAGTGGCGGTGCGGTCCCCTACGGCACTTCGTAGGATCCTACGGTCTTGGCGTGCATCCGTGCGTCGCTGCGGTCCGGTCCCAGGTCGACGGGCACGTGCACCTTCCGCCGACCACTGGCGACAACATCGATGTACTGTGGAGACCTCACGCCCCACGTGTTGAGCAATTCGGCGGTAAGTCCACCCGGTCTCCCGCATGCCCACTATACGCCCTCGCTCAAAGTCCGTCAACTGCACATACGGTTCACGTCCACGCTGTCGCGGCATGCTACCAGTGTTAAAGACTGCGATGGAGCTCCGTATGCCACGGCAAACTGGCTGACACTGACGGTGGCGGTGCACAAATGCTGCGCAGCTAGCGCCATTCGACGGCCAACACCGCGGTTCCTGGTGTGTCCGCTGTGCCGTGCGTGTGATCATTGCTTGTACAGCCCTCTCGCAGTGTCCGGAGCAAGTATGGTGGGTCTGACACACCGGTGTCAATGTGTTCTTTTTTCCATTTCCAGGAGTGTATATACCTGCGCGTGGCCATTTTTACGATGGAGCGGCGGCAGCCGAGTGCCGGCACGGTAGCTCAGCGTATTCGGCCAGAGGGGTAGCTGCACGCTGTGAAAAAGAGACTGAGGTAATGGATCAACGACGAACTTAAACGGGTGTCTGATGAAGTCCGCTCGGAGCAGATACAACGAACGAAAAAAAAAAATGTGGTTAGCGTTCAAGCCCCGCAATCGCAGGAGCGATGGATCGAGTCCCATTAGTCAGTTTCTTTTTTTTATTTTCAACACAGTCATTTTCTTTACTATTTATATTACAATTGATATAATGGGAAAGATACGTGTAATTGGATGAACTTTTATTCAATGTACAATGTTATTTGGATGTCTACAAATTTTTATTATCACAAATAATATAATATTCATAACTATCGACTAGTAAACGACCAAACGCATAAAGTGAGACTGAATATCACTGATTGTCCGTGATTTGAGAAATCCCTTATACCTGGAAGGAGCCCGAAACTACCTTTTACCTGCAAGTTTTGACTGACACACACGGCTTTCGAAAGATGTACAATTAATCGTCACTTACGAGTACAAGTTGCAGGATGGTCAAAACATGGGAAACATGGGAAACATAACGTTATGAATATTGTATTACTTGTGATAGTATAAATTGAAACGTCCCCTTAGAACAATTTATACAAGACTGTGCTTAAACTGACATACAATATTATTTAGCGCAACGCAATCTGACTTTCAAAAATCCCTACAAAAGAATGGCCCTGACTAACATTAACCTATACCTTTCACAAATCACTTACCTCACAAAAATCTTCATTACTAGAACTACTGCAATACAGCGAGCGCCACTACTGCCAGCTAAATAAAAGATTCAAACTACTGAAGGCACTAACTACTGATAGGGATAGTTAGCAAATGAAAGATATTAATAGAGAACAAACAATGTATTTACCTTAATAGTCATATTATATATAGCAGTTCATGACAAATTACAAAACTCCGCCATCTCTCTCCCCACATCCACCACTGCTGACGGCTCACCTCCAACTGTGCAACGCTACGCGCTGTTCACATCCAGCTGCCGCTGCCCAACACTACAATGGCAGACAACAATGCAAATTAGCCACATACTGCACACAGCACAGCCAGTGATTTTCATACAGAGCGCTATGTGGCATTACCAATATAAAAATCTAAACAGCCTACTTACATAAAGAAAACATAAACAGCCTACTTACATAGCCCCCATGCTCCCCACAAAAAATTTTACAAATTTTTTTGGCTAGTGGCCAATAATGATTTGATAAAATTTTTTATAATTACACTAACAAAGATATCCAATGCACACACTTATTGATACAATGTTGGTCAAAAGCTAAAATTTTCTCACAGTCATTCATCATAATAGTAATTACAGTTTTTTTCACAAAGTCTCATTAGTAAAAAAAAGTGCACACGGAAGTAGTGGATTTCCATGCAGTCTTGAAGAAGTTGTGGTGTCCTTCCAACGGAAAGACAGTGCTGACTCTTGACATGCTGACAGGTAATGGGCCACAACAGAGCAAACCCACAACAGAGTCATTCGACGTTTTGAAGAATATTGGTAGGTAGGTCATCACAGAGCAGACCCACTGTAGTCCTGGTACAGATTGTGGTATTGGTGAGTCACCAGAGGTGCAGACCCACTGCAGTCCTTGTAGAAATTGTGGACAGGCCCACTATAGTCCTTGTAGAGATGATGGTATTGGTTAGTCATCAAAATGGCGGTACTGACTTTAAAGAAATATATTATGACTGTGGCCCCCCATTATGAAAAAATTGTTAGACACGTATTATTTGACATTAACAGGGAATCATCCATCGTTGGCCTTTCATCTCCTCTGGGGACTCATTCGACGAGCTGCTGTAATGTCTCTGGAGGAACGTAAGCCCGTTCTATCTCAAGAATCGAAACCAGAGAAGGCGATAATGCTGGAAGTTAGTTACAAAAGGTGTCAAGCGAAGTCGACAGCTTTACTCATCTAAAATGGTTCAGATCGGGAATCTGAGCCTCACAGAAGTTGCTTTATGACAGGGTGCGTTCTCATCCTCATACAAGCAATCATTACGTCTGAACTGTTCCTGCACCATAAACAACTCATAATAACGAAAACGTGCTAATATATTTCCGCATTTAATGTTTTCTTATGCGCAAAGTGGATCACTCCCCGATGTACAAAAATGACCCTTATACCGTAACGCCACCTCCTTGTACTTCATTTTCACCATCACCCATGACTGCAAGTAACTTTTTCCAACTAGTCACCAAACCAAAACCGTTCCATCAGACTGACACACGGCGTAGTGTGATTCCTCACACCAAACCACTGCTTCCAAGCTGTCCAGTGTCCAGAGGCGTCTCCCTCCACAGTACATGCAGCGTTGTCAGCATTAACTACGGAAATGTGTGCTTCATGAGGAGCTGCCCGACCATCAGACCACACTCTCTGTAACTGCTTACGCACAGCCGCCGTGCTAGTTGGACTTCTAATATCACTTTGAGACTCGCAAGTGATTTCTTTGCTGCATTTTTATTTATTTATTTATTTTACAACTACCATCTACAGTGCTCGGAGGTCCGTCAATTCATATGAGGGTGAGTTAAATGCAAACTTTAAATATTTTATTAAATTTTATTTATTGTGCAAAAGTGGCACAAAGCTGTATAACTTTTCAACATAATCTCCCCCAGACGAACAGCAAGTCCTCCAGCGCTTACAAAGAGCATAAATTCCTTTATAAAGAATTCTTTTGGTCCACGCAACCACTCATGCACCGCGTGGCGTACCTCTCCTTTCCTCCCATTGCGTCTTTGAGTGGTTCAAACATATGCAAATCACTTGGGGCAAGGTCTGGTGAGTATGGTGGATGAGGAAGACACTCAAAATGCAGGTCTGTGATTGTTGCAACTGTTGTACGGGCAGTGTGGGGCCTTGCGTTGTCATGTTGCAAAAGGAAACCTGCTGACTGCAATCCACGTCGCTTTGATTTGATTGCAGGCCGCAGATGATTTTTTAGGAGATCTGTGTATGATGCACTGGTGACAGTGGTCCCTCTACGCATATAATGCTCCAAAATGGAGCCTTTTTGCCCCAAAAGAGAGTCAGCATAACCTTCCCTGTTGATGGTTCTGTTCGAAACTTCTTTGGTTTTGGTGATGAGGAATGGCGCCAGTCCTTGCTCGCTCTCTTCGTTTCCGATTGGCGGAAGTGAACCCAGGTTTCGTCTCCAGTAATGATTGTTGCAAGGAGGCCATCACTTTCTCGTTCAAAGCGCCGAAGAAGTTCTTCACAAGCATCAACACGTCGTACTCTCATTTCAGGAGTCTGCTGCCGTGGCACCCATCTTGCAGAAACTTTGTGAAACTCGAGCACATCATGAACAATGTGGTGTGCTGACCCATGACTAATCTGTAAACATGCTGCAATGTCATTCAGTGTCACTCGGCAGTTTTCCTTCACTATGGCTTCAGCTGCTGCAATGTTCTGTGGAGTCACAACTCGTTGTGCCTGACCTGGACGAGGAGCATCTTCCACTAAAATCACACCATTTCCGAACTTCCTACTCCAATCGTAGACTTGCTGCTGTGGCAAACATGCATCACCGTACTGAACCTTCATTCGTCGATGAATTTCAATAGGTTTCACACCTTCACACCTTCACAAAAACCGAATAACAGAAAGCTGTTCTTCCGTGGTGCAAGTCGCAAGTGGGGCGGCCATCTTTATACTGATACTGCGACGGTATGTGTGCATCTGCACTATGCTGCCACCTACAGGCCGTTCTGCACGCTGTGTTGTAGCACGCTTACCAACTTACAGGATAACGGCGCGAAACTTCGATTTGTTATTACAAATTAAGGTTTTCATTTGAATCACCCTCGTAAGATCTGCCTACCCTTCTTTCAGTTGCGCTTGTTCGGTCAAGTTTCCACTTCACAAACAACTCACCAAAAAGTTCATTTAGGCAGCTTTAGAAGGGCTGAAATTTCGCTGATGGATTTGCTACTCAGGTGACACCCAATTACTAGTCCACGAACGAAGTCACTGAACTTTCCTAACAGATACATTGTGCTGTTAATGCTTCTCTGCTAACAACACAGTACTCTTCGCGTGTTTTTATACTGGCCAGGCGCGCTGTCCTGACTTGTAGTCGTCAGTTCCGCGTTGCATTCAGGCGTCCGGATACATTTGATCAGATATTGTCCTTTAACGTATTAGTCAATGAAAGAAATAGTACAAAGATTCTTTCACTAAACATCTAATAGGAAAAGCACTATCACGATAATGCCGGTCAGGTATCATTTCAACTTATCTGAACTCTAACTTATCGAACGTGTTTGATATACAGGATCTTTGGTGTGACGTCACATGTGCTGGACTGCTGTTCAAATCGCTCGCCAATATTTTATAAAGTTGTAGACTTCAGTTTACTGGTGTTAATATTTGTTGTAAAAGTAACTTATTAGTGGATTTTCATTCATGTCAGTCTTTTTTTTCTGTGTTATTGATTCGAGTTGTCTGTTATTCGTGTGCTTAACTCGTTCATCGAAGTTTCAGCAGTGTGTTTACATTTTGCGGCGTGTGGTTGCTGCTGTAGTGGTTCTAAAGCTTAAGTTCTGACAAAGTTGTTTGTGCACTGATATTCAGTTATTAAATTTAATAGTTTCCAGCGGTGCCAGGTGCTCTGTCCCCCGAAATAGCCTTTTAATAAACTTTAGAAAATTTTCGTCATCTGTGTTTTTCTAGAATTGTTTGTGCGTTGAAGTCATTTATTAAATGTCGTACGGTAGTTTTCAGCTGACATTTCTTACTGTTTTCAGTAAAATTTTCGTTCACTGTGCTTAATTTCGTTGAGTGTTCCAATGGTCGCTTGAATTTTTGGTTTTAGATAAGAATTTGTGTGAAGTTTTGGTGGTATTGGTATTAGTTGTGGTTTAGTTGTATTAATAAAAGCAGTTGCTTTCTTAGTAGAGAGAGAATGTCGACATAACTGTTGTTAGATCTAAAAAAAAATGGTTCAAATGGCTCTGAGCACTATGGGACTTAACATCTATGGTCATCAGTCCCCTAGAACTTAGAACTACTTAAACCTAACTAACCTAAGGACAGCACACAACACCCAGCCATCACGAGGCAGAGAAAATCCCTGACCCCGCCGGGAATCGAACCCGGGAACCCGGGCGTGGGACGCGAGAACGCTACCGCACGACCACGAGATGCGGGCCCCGTGTTAGATCTCTAAATAGTTCTGCTGTTGTAATTGAACTTAGGTAACGTAGACGTTTACTTTTTTCAGCAACTGTTAAAATCTTACCATGAATGAAAAGTGTGACCTTTCCCGTTTGTTTGTGAGTAGTGAGACTTGTTCAGCGTTTTTTAATTGGGGGAATGCAGCGGGGAAGCTAGTGGGCATTCTAGCGAGATCCTATCCTGGAAATAGAGAATTTGTAGCAGAAGTAAGTTGACAGAGAAGCAGGAGTTTAAGACCTGTGCCCTTCAGGTGCAGTTACAAGACCCAAAGTAGGAACTATATGGGTTGAGAAGGGGGAAGGGTGCTGAGGAATGACTACTGCCAGTTAGCAAGAAGGCAGCTAGGAGGAAGAGGTATTTAGACAGCTATACTTTGCGTATATGCAATAGGTCTGACCAACCGTCACAGCTGAGTGAAGAGGAGCCTCCTACAGCTGCAGGTGTAGGAAATATGCGGCAGTTAGGGAGGCTTAGTCAGTTGTAAATTCTGACAGGAAAAAGAAGGTTCTGCTGCTAGGTCGTTCGCATGGCAGAGGTGTGGGCCATAAATTGCAGAAAGTGTTGGGTAGTGCGTACCAGGTCACCAGCATTGTGGAGCCTAGGGCAGGGTTGGCTCAGGTGACTGTCAACGTAGGGGACTTATGTAGGAATTTTACGAAAGAGGATCAGGAAGTGATTGTTGGCGGTGTGGGCAAAAGTCTTGATAGGAACGGGGAGTATCATGTAGGTGGTGACGTGGTAAAGATGGCTACTCAAACTGGTGGGACTAATGTGCACTTCATGAAGCTGCTTCAGCGTCATCATCGGCCTCATCTTAGTGCCACTGTTAGGCGCGTTAACATGGGGCTGGAGAAGATACTGATGGCAGAGGGCGTGACTCTCATTGTAGTGGTGCCATTTGAGCTATCAAGAGATCAGGTTTCACTAGGCATGACCTGTACCTCAATAGGTGTGGGGTGGGGCGATTGACAAAGCTTATAGGTGACAGCGTAGTGGGCGGTGGTGAGGTCACCCATTGAAAAATTTCTGTGGTAGTTGGTGTTAGAGCTGCACCGTTTCTAGCTTGTAGTCAGCTGATTGGTATCCCTGCTTAACGGAAGTCCCTCTAACAAAGGAATCATCCTCAGAGGAGGTCTGGTATCCAAGCAGAAAACGAATTAGCATGAGGCGTGTAAGTAAGTACCGTTTTGAAATTTAAAAAAAAGACGTGGTAAGATATCTCAATAATTTTATTTTTAAATGAAAGCCTGTACCTTAATCTACTTTTCTTCATAATTTCCATCAATATTGAGGCACTTGTCATAACGTTGTACCAGTTTTTGAATACCCTCCTCATAGACGTCTGCCGCCTGACTTGTTAACCACTGCATCACCACTGCTTTGACTTCGTCATCGTCTTGAAGACGCTAACCACCCAGGTGTTACTCTAAGTGCAGGAACAGGTGCTAGTCACTGGGCGCAAGATCGCGGCTGTACGGAGGATGATCTAAAGTTTCCCATCGAAAAGATGCGATGAGATCTTTGGTCTGATTTGCCACATGCGGACGGGCATTGTCTTGCAGCAAAACGATGCCCTTGCTCAACTTCCACGGACCGTTGCTTTGATTCAGGTGTGACGTGGGCCACCCATGTTTCATCGCCCGTAACAGTTTGGCTTAAGGAATCATCACCGTCGTTGTGGTACCGCTCAAGGGAAGTCAATGCACTGTCTAAACGTTTGGTTTTGTGCACATCCGTCAACATTTTCGGTACACAACGTGCGCACAATTTTCGGTAATTCAAGTGCTCGGTCACAATGCCATAGAAAACACTACGAGAAATATAGGGGAATTAGGCATTTAGCACTAAGAAATCTTATAACAGCCCGTACTTCACAGTCGGCGGGACACACGATTATCGGAGGCATCTTAAACACTCAGTACACAACGTAAACAAGGAAGAATCAGACTGTAATGGCGTCAGTGCGTAGGTAAGGTACAGGCTTCCATGTAAAAATAAAATTATTGAGATATCTTAGCATGTCTTTTTTTAATTTCAAAACGGTACTTACTTAGAAAACACGCCTCGTATTTCATCAAAATATAAGCGGCATTAGAAATAAAGTTAGTGAACTCCTTATAGATGTTGACTCTGACATTATTCGTATATCGGAGAACTACTTCAGTAATCTTTACTAGGATACAGACTAGATCGCAATTTTTCAAGGTGTTCTTTTTGGAGTGGTGGAGTGGCCATCTACGTAAAAAGCAGTATTCCATTTGAGTCTGCAGACTCATCACAGCACCGCACTGTACAGGTATTTGAATGTTGTGCAGGAGCAGTTCAGTGTAGTGAAACTAAACCTCTAATTGCTGTCTTTTATAGGTGCCCTGACTCTGAATTCAGAGCATTTGTGCTCAAGCTAGAGGGGGTTCTTGGTTCACTTTGTAGCAAAGTCCCAAATATTAGTTATATTTGGTGAATATGTGGTGATTAATTTTGTATGTGACTGTGCAAGGAAAAAGAATGTTAGAAGATCTCCTAAATTCATATGATCTGATGCAAGCTGTGTTTTTTCCAACCAGGGTACAGGGGAACAGTAGCAAAGGCATAGACAATATTTTTATTCATTCTTCTTTACTATATGGGCATTCTGTTAGCAAAAGGGTGGATGGCCTTTCAGACCATGATGCACAAATTGTAACACTAAACGGTTTTTGTTCTCAAACAAATGTTATAAATAATTACAAACTATGTAGCAAAGCTAAGCCAATGACAATAGAGAGATTTATGCTACAGTAGCCCATTACAAACAGTATTGTAAGATGCTTAAAATGCTATATTCTCTTTTCTCTGTAAGGTACTGTATGGATTAAACTAAAGGTTTCGAACGCTAGGCATCTTTTTTGATTTGACTAGGGCATTTGATTGTATCGATCACAAAATATTCCTCCAGAAGTTGGACCATTGTGCAATACGGGGAGTAGCTCACAGTTCACGTCTTACTTTAACAGCAGATAGTAAAAGGTCGTTACTCACAGTGTTCAGAATGGCTATGATGTGGGGTCTGAGTGGGGCACGATCAAAGGGAGGGGGGGAGGGGTGCCCAAGGGATCAGTGCTGGGGCCAACCCTGTTCCTTACTTATATAAATTATGATATTCCCTCTAGTATTACAGGAAATTCTAAAATATTTGTGTTTGATGATGACGCTAACTTGGTAGTAAACGATGTTGTGTGCAACATTGGCTATGTTTCAAATAGTACAGTTCGTGAAATACGTTCATGACTTGTACAAAATAAACTAACGCTAAATCAGAGTAAGACTCAATTTTTACATTTTCTAACACACAATTCAACAAAACCCGACGTTTTAAATTCGTAAATGGGAATATGATTAGTGAAATTGAACTGATCAAATTTCCAGGTGGTCAGATAGACAGTAAATTGTTGTAGAAAGTCCACTTCATGATCTTGTTCAAAGATTTAATGCTACTATTTTTACAATTACAACGGTACCTGCAGTAAGTGATTGTTCGACTCGAAAAGTAGTCTACTTTGCTTATTTTCATCCGCTTATGACATGGTATTATAATTTGGGGTGATCGTTCCCATTTTCAAATGATGTTTTTGGCTCAAACTTGCGGTTTGGGCATTAAGTGGTGTAAGTTCGCGAACCTCTTGTCGACCCCTGTTCATTAGTCTGGGTATTCGGACACTGACCTTTCAATATATATATTCTTTACTACATTTTCTTGTTAACAATACCAGCTTATTCCCAAAAATTAGCAGCTTTCACTCTGTTAATACTAGGCAGAAATCGAATCTCCATTTGGATCGCACTTCCTTGACTCTTGTGCAGAAAGGTGTGCAGTATACTGCTGCATCCATTTACACTAAGCTACCATTAGAATTCAAAAATCTCAGCAATATTCCACGCGCTTTCAAATCGAAACTGAAGAGTTTCCTCATGGGTTACTCCTATTCTGTCGAGGAGTTAATTGAAAAATTAACTGATTCTTGTGCTATATTGTTGATTCCGCTTACATATACTTATGGCTTGTGTTTTTGGGTTTATGAACACTTTATTTTATTTGTTATTACTTTGATGTTGTAATTTCATGTACTGGCACGTTCCATGACCTTGCAGATTTGCTCCTCAATTTGGCCCTACGGATCTAGACGGGTAAAAAAAATAACAAAAAATAATAAAAACATTATGAGGGACAATAATGGTTCCAATGGTTCCAATCGCACTTGTATTTCACAGAAATGCGGGTGCTAGTGATATGTAACACAGTTTAAAAATTATATTTAATGCTGTAACAAAGAACGAATCTGATCTTCTGTTAACTTGGGCACAAAAAGGTAATACGTACCAAAAAACGTCAAAACCAGTGACCGGGTGAGCATACAACCGTGTCCATTCGAGGCTAAAGTGTTACGCTGAAAACACCTGACTGGCAAAATAGCGCTAGTAAAAATTTAATGCAAAAATACTATGCACAGACATGAGATCACTGGTAACTATCGATAGTACTGTAAATAGGCTGTTTAGGTTTTCGTGTTGGTAACGCCACGTAGCGCTCTGTATGAAAATCACTCACTGTGCTGTGTGCAGTCTGTGGCTGGTTTGCTTTGTTGAAGTATTTGCTATTGTAGTGTTGGGCTGTTGGATGTGAACAGCGCGTAGGTTTGCGCAGTTGGAGGTGAGCCACCAGCAGTGGGGGATGTGGGGAGAGAGATGGCGGAGTTTTGAGAGCGGATGATCTGGACGTGCGTCCATCAGAAGGAGTAAATTTGTAAGACTGGATGTCAGAACTGATATATATCTTATGACTTTTGAACACTATTAAGGTAAATACATTGTCTGTTCTCTATAAAAATCTTTCATTTGCTGACTATGCCTATCAGTAGTTAGTGCCTTCTGTAGTTGGAATCTTTTATTTAGCTGGCAGTAGTGGTGCTCGCTGTATTGCAGTAGCTCGAGTAACGAAGATTTTTGTGAGGTAAAGGTTATTGTTAGTCAGGGGCCTTTCTTTTGTAGGGATTTTTGAAAGTCAGATTACGTTCAGCTAAAAATATTGTGTGACTGTTTAGTGTTGATCAGAATAAGTAAAGAGAGTAATGTCCGAGTACGTTCAGTTTTGCTCAGCTGTTTGAAAATCAAATAATGTAAGAGGTTTCCCAGCACTGTCATTTTTAAATTTTTCTAAGGGGACGTTTCGGTACAACATTGTATACTCCTTTCCGAACGACCATACACAGCAGATAGCCGAAACACTTCAATATAACTTAATTACTAGCCACTAACCCAAGGTATAGAGGGTGCTTTCGTATTAACAGAACTCGATTACATGTCCAGCGATCTACTGGGACCGAGTGGCAGCATAAACAAGAGAAACGCTTAGCGCAAAACGTCCAGAAACTTTGCAGGTCTCTTGGAAGCAAAATAAGACACTCACTCTGGCAGAGAAAAAAAAATTAAAAATACTAACTGAACCCCACTGTACACTCTTACTACTCTAATGTAATATTCCCGCAACTAAAATCCCTATAGATGACCCTGTAATCTTGCGTAAAAAATATCTAAGTAACGTCACACTGCACTGAAAAAATGATGTTTCTACTCTTAAATTACATTAAATGAAACTGAAATAGGTTAGCTGTGCATTTTATTTCCTTCATACTCTGACACTGTGCCCGAGTGGTGTAAGTAGGCTGTTTAGGTTCTTATATTGGTAACGCCGCCGCCACGTAGCGCTCTCTGTATGAAAATCACTGGCTGTGCTGTGTGTAGTCTGTGGATAGTTTGCATTGTTGTCTGCCATTGTAGTGTTGGGCAGCTGGATGTGAACAGCGCGTAGCGCTGGGCAGTTGGAGGTGAGCCGCCAGCAGTGGTGGATGTGGGGAGAGAAATGGCGGAGATTTGAAATTTGTAAGACTGGATGGCATATATATTATGATTATTAAGGTAAATACATTGTTTGTTCTCTATTAAAATCTTTCATTTGCTAACTATGCCTATCAGTAGTTAGTGCCTTCAGTAGTTTGAATCTTTTATTTAGCTGGCAGTAGTGGCGCTCGCTGTATTGCAGTAGTTCGAGTAACGAAGATTTTTGGTGAGGTAAGTGATTTGTGAAAGGTACAGGTTAATGTTAGTCAGGGCCATTCCTTTGTAGGGATTTCTGAAAGTCGGATTGCGTTGCGGTAAAAATTATGGTGTGTGAGTTTAAGCACAGTCCTGTATAAATGTTCAAAGGGGACGTTTCAGTGGTAGCAGGAGGGTGGGGAGGTGTCGAGAGGGCAGCACACGGACGCCTCAGTGAGTGGGCCGCAACTGCTGGCCGAAGGCGGTGGACCAGCAGGGGACTGCAGTTACCACAGTTCCGCCTATGTGCACTCTTGTTGGCAGTTTCCCTGCCATAAATTTCATCCCGACTTTCGCGGGTAAAACTAACGAAAATGTAACTACATTTTTGCAGTGAAGATGTAGGTAGGACTTGTGGCTGGCCTGATAGTTTCCTTTTGAGTGTGCTGAAGCTGAAACTAGCAGGAGATACTCGAACATATGTTGAGCCAGTCGACGCTCTGCGAGATGCTATCACTTTTGAAGCCTTGGCTAAAGGGTTAGCAGAGCGCTATTCCGATAAGAGAGGTGTCAGTTATTATCGGGATTTGCTGTCTACCTTATGACAGAAAGCCAAATGAAGATTTAGAAGTATCTGCTGACCGAATCCGCACGGTATCGTGTCGTACTTATGTGCTTAGCAACTGCCAGGCTCGTAATGAAGTTTTAATAGAGGAAGCAGAAGCAAGGGCTATAGACGTGTTGAAACACGTATGTATTCATTACCAGCGATGGCGAGCCATGACAGAATCTCTGACGAGAGAGTTATTTATCGTTGCTAGTCTGCGCTTGACCGCGCGAGACGACAGTAGTAGCGTGTAGTGAGTCGGCAGGAACAGTAGCACGTAGCGAGTCGGCAGGATCAGTAGTTGTACTCAGTCGGAAGTAGTAGTAGCGAGTGGACGGTTGTACTGAGCGGGAGTCGGCATGCGCCCACGGTGTGCTCTGCCCGAGACTCTGGTCACGATTCGGGACGATGTATATTGTTATAAAAGGTGTAAGTAGGCTGTTTATGTTTTCTTTATGTAAGTAGGCTGTTTATATTTTCTTATTGGCAACGTTACGTAGCGCTCTATATGAAACTCACTGGCTGTGCTGTGTGCAGCCTGTGGCTAGTTTGCATTGTTGTCTGCCATTGTAGTGTTGGGCAGCGGCAGCTGGATGTGAACAGCGCGTAGCGTTGCGCAGTTGGAGGTGAGCCACAAGCAGTGGTGGATGTGGGGAGAGAGATGGCAGAGTTTTATAATTTGTCATGAACTCCTATATATATATTATGACTATTAAGGTAAATACATTGTTTGTTCTCTATTAATATCTTTCATTTGCTAACTATCCCTATCAGTAGTTAGTGCCTTATGTAGTTTGAATCTTTTATTTAGCTGGCAATAGTGGCGCTCGCTGTATTGCAGTAGTTCGAGTAATGAAGATTTTTGTGAGGTAAGTGATTTCTGAAAGGTATAGTTTAATGTTACTCAGGGCCATTCTTTTGCAGGGATCTTTGATAGTCAGATTGCGTTGCGCTAAAAATATTGTGTCAGTTTAAGCACAGTCGTGTAGAAATTGTTCTAAGGGGACGTTTCAAAGGTAATGAAGCAGCATTGCGCAAATCTAATAATGTATGTTAATTGTAATTAATTTGTTCAAAAAAATCCCCCAATAATAATTTTTTTATAAACTAATCATTTTTAAAGAAAAACATTCATTTCAATTTAAAGAATATTTCCCATGCATTTCCTCCAAGAATCAAATATATACGCCAGCATTGCACGAAGCTGTGTCGATAAATAAGAGCAGATATAGATGCAGTTTTTACTGAGATAAGAATTTTTGCTTTTGTTATTCAGAATACAGGGCCGAAGGTCAGCGCTGCTGTCCTTATAAAAATTTATCAGGTTTAATTATTTCACAGGGCCGAAGGTCAGCGCTGCTGCCCTTATAAAATTTATCAGGTTTAATTATTTCTGTTGAGATGTTACATACGGTTCATGGTTCATTATCTAATTAATTTTATTGTGGGTTTTTATGATCAATCATCATTCTTTAATTTTGTAGGGAACTTAACATTCTGGCACATTTTTATTATCATAGACATTTATAATATTTCTGCGGGGAGGTTACAGTGTTCATTCGAGGGATTAACACGCAAACCGGGACAGAAGTGAAAATGGCTTCCCCTACTACGTTGCACGAACATGTGCGAATTGCACTGCTACGTCAGGAAGCAGGGAGATTTGTTTCTAAACCATCGCGAAGTAACGAGTCGCGGCGCGTGTTTCTTAATGATGCAGAATGTCAGCACTGTTGGAAGTTTAATCATACTGCCGCGTGCTGCCACGCACCGTGTTGTGGCAGATGCCACAAGATCGGGCGAACTAATGCCACAAGCCCCCAAAACAATGTAACCAGACAAAGGCAGCAAAGTGTTCCACAGACAAACAGGCAACGGGGTTGTTACCAACAGGGAAATGGTCGGGGGGCAGGCTCCGCCACCGACCCTCACCCCCGATAAAAGTAATGAAACCGGTGTATAAAAACGCAGAGAGATGAGGTGGCAAATGTTTTGCTAGAGGGTAAACTCAGGGGTAGAACAACTATAGTATTAGTAGATACGGGAACACAAATTAGCGTGCTGTTTGTCCCCTATCACGATAAGCGGAGGTTGAAACCGCCCAGCTATCACATTGCTGGGTTGGGTGAGGGACTGATCATTCCTGCCAGGTCATCTTTCGTTAGATTTCAGTTAAGTAAAAAAAACAAATGGTTTTAATATGGAGGTTGTACGGAAAGTAGGAGGCACTTTGGTATCATTCTAGGCCAGGGGCGGGCAAACGTTGCACGCGGCTCATGAGCGCACAGCGCTGCACGTGTGCTGCTCGCGTGCAGGCGTCGACCGGGGCTGTGGAGACAGCCGGCAGGTTGCGGCAGTGTAGTGCCAGGCTAAGCTGCGGACGTTGATGCGAAGCGAGCACTATGTAGTGAACGTTGTATTTCAAGAAACGGAGAAGTGGAGATTTGCTATTTTTTAAAAAGTAATGGGAGAATCATTTTTTCTTTGTGCAAAAACGTGAAAATTCGAAATGTTTAATATGTGGCAGTATTCTCGCTGGTCAACGGAAGTTTAGTATTGAAGGCCATTATAAGAAATTTCACAAGGACGAGTACAATTTATTGTCGGATTCTGAGCGGATCGGGAATTGACTGAGCTTAAGGGGTTCCGGAAAGGCTCAAAATCATGAAAAGTTCAATTTTTACTTTTTTGCGTTTTCTGAATCTGCAGACTATTACCTTTTCATAGATAAATAATTTATTCAATTCCGAAGACTACAACTGTTTTTAAATTTTTTTTTGAAATGTGTTCTACATGGGCGTGACCCACTGTGGCGCTGTTAAACTGCTGTCAAATGGTGTTATTATTAACGTCCATGTTCATCAGGTACATTTTAGTGATGTGACATAAAGTATGTGTTGTGGCTAACCTGCGATGGTTCAATATATATCGCTGGTGTGATTGTCGATTGTTTCATGTTTATTTACTCTGTCGTTATCTCGAAAATATTCGTAATTAATTCTGTTTCTTGAGTCTCTGTTTTGTTGAAGTATAATAATGAGTAAAAGTAAAGTTATTAGAAATCCTCTGAAGGCTTTTAAGAAAAGGAGAAATGTTGGAAAGCCAAAGGTATGTGTTATTACTGTAAATAATAACATTCTAACATGGTACGAGCGATGCTTGCTTTAGACAAGGAACGCCTTCGGGCTGCAGACAGGGCTGTAAAGAGTCTAGAAATACAAACAAGAGTAAACAGGAGGAGGAACAAGAGGAAGCTGGAGGAGGAGTTTGCAGAGGATGAAGATAATCCATCCTATGGACCTGGAATGCACTAAAAAGTTAATCCAATCTTTGTCGCTCGATTCCCAAAACTTTTATTTTCTCATACTGATTACATGTTTTCTAAGGATCTTCCAAACATATTTGTTTCAAACTTTCAGTAAATGTTACACAGTACCTTCTGCATAATTTAACACAGCCTTTTTCCAAAAAACTGTATATTTTTGAATATATAAATAAAAAATTGCAAAAAAATGTTGTGAATTTTCATTACAATTGAAAAAAAATCATCTTTAATAACTGAACTAAAATTTTGTAAAATCCCTGTGTTAAGTTGTATCCCATATTCCAATAAATAATCTGTAAAAAATTTAACTTCCTACCTCAAATACTTTGTGAGGAAAGATGTAATTTATAAGCGTTATTTTAACATTGCAAGTATAGGGCGTTCCGGAGCCCCTTAAGAAGAGCGATCTGACGATACCAGATGAATCTGTCGTAGTTGGCCGGCCGGAGTGGCCGAGCGGTTCTAGGCACTACAGTCTGCAACCGCTCGACCGCTATGGTCGCAGGTTCGAATCCTGCCTCGGGCATGGATGTGTATGATGGCCTTAGGTTAGTTAGGTTTAAGTAGTTCTAAGTTTTAGGGGACTGATGACCACAGCAGTTAAGTCCCATAGTGCTCAGAGCCATTTGAATTTGTCGTAGTTGCTGTTGCCACGAGAGATCTGCGACTTTCTCTCGTCATGTCTCTCATCTAACTGATTTAACATTTTATGGAGCACTGTTTTCAAGTTTTCAGGACGTCAACAGTAATTGCCCAGCGGTATGTGCAAGTTATAAGACTGCGCTTAATATAGCGAGAGCTGGAAAACAGTTTGCTGAATTAATAAGTCTCGGTTAAGAGCAAACATCAGTGATGAAAATTTACGTAACTGTTTGTGTTTGTCTGTATGTATAAATTTTGTTCCAGATATTAAACGTATTGTAAACTCCACCTGTGATAATTAAATAAAACGTATCGTAGGTAATAGGTTCTCTTTCAAACCATGATTTCTTTCAAGCACTCCTACTAACCTTATTCATTCACTCAATAAAGCAAGCTAGGAAACAAAACGCATTACAGAGGAAGGAGCGGACAGAAGGTATGGTGGGGATGGGAGATAAGCGGGTGGCCAGCCTGCCCCTGTGTGCACGCGGAACACCTGTTAACTGCACGCGTGCAAGTGCACCGCACATGTGCAGGATTCCTGCCCGCCCCTGTTCTAGGCAATGATTTCCTCAGTGAGTACCAAGGGGTAATCGCTTATAGGATGCACACCGTCCGATTTGGTGAGGAAACTCACTTTTTCGGCGGCGTTCGGACCGAAAGCGCGCGAGGAAACTGTGAGGGACGGCCGCTCTCACAGGATCCGACAGAACCGCGTACATGGATCGTTAAATCTTTACGCCCAGTTACCATTGAGAGTGGGACAGACAAGGTTCTATGGACTGATATCAAAGCTCCATTGCCTACTAGTTAAATCGTTTTGGTGGATCCGCTCCATAAAAACAAAGTGTTAGACACGTTACAAGTTCATGTGAAGAGAAGTTTATGTGCTGTAGCGAGAAAAGAGAAGAAGTTTTCTGTACCTGAATGTGTCGATAATTTTGGTTTGAGAAAGATAGAGATTCCACGTGGAACAGTTTTAGCAAGTGGTCAGGAAATAGGAGATGATGATTTTTCAGTGATAAATGAAGGTAAGAGTCAAAATAGAAAGCAGTTCCCTATTAGAAGTGTGCGTACCCTATTTGCAAAAGCAATTTAATGAAAAGTTAGAGCATTTGAGTAAAGCAGAGCAGAGGCTAATATGGCCCGTATTTGAAGAATTTGCGAGGTTGTTTGAGGAAAGGCAATATTTGCCTGCTACTGACCTCATACAGCACGAGATTCCCACCGGGGATGCTAGATCTCAAAAGGCATATAGGATCCCTTATCATTTACAACCAATAGTGGAAGATACAGTTCAACAGCAGCTAGCAGCAGGGATTATCCAACCCTCTTCCAGCCCCTGGTCGTCCTCAATCGTTCTGGTTCGTAAGAAATCAATCAATGGCGAGAAGATTTATAGGCTCTGTGTTGATATGAAAGCGGTGAATAAAGTAACTACACCTGATACTTATCCTTTGCCTCGTATTGACGAAACCCTAGATCAATTAGGAAACTGCAAGTATTTCACCACTTTAGATATGCGATCAGGGTATCATCAGATTCCTATCGCTCCCAAGGACAGACCTAAAACCGCCTTTACTGTGCCTTCGGGTTTGTATGAGTTTTTACGCACGCCATTTGGTCTCAGGAATGCTCCTGCAACATTTCAAAGATTTGCTGATTTATTGTTACGTGGTTTAAAGCCCACCACATGTTTAGTTAATTTAGACGATATTATTGTATTTCCTGTAACTATTGAAGAACATGCAGAAAGGTTGAGGTTTGTTTTGTCGCGTTTGCAGAGTGCCCATTTAAGTCTGAAGATAGAAAAATGTTAATTTGCGCAGTCACAAGTCCAGTACTTGGGACATGTCATTAGTGCTGAAGGTATCAAACCGGATCCTCGGCTGGTTGAGGCTGTGAGAGATTTTCCCACCCCAACCAATGTAAAAAAGTTACAGTCACTGCTTGGCCTATATAATTACTATCGCCGGTTTGTGAAAGATTATGCCACCATAGCTAAGCCATTAACCAAGTTGTTGGAAAAAGGTGCAGTTTTCGAGTGGTCAGAAGAATGTGAAGTAGCTGTAAAGAAGATTAAAGAAGTACTAACAAGCTCACCTCTGTTAGTCTATCCAGATTTTGAAAAACCTTTTATTCTTGCAACCGATGCCTCAGATTTTGCTCTGGGTGCAGTCCTTAGCCAAGAATATAACAGAGAGGAAAGACCTGTTGGGTATGCCTCTCGCCAGATGAATCAGGCTGAAATAAATTATAGTACTACTGAAAAGGAATTGCTTGCACTTATGTTCGGGGTAAACTATTTTAAATGTTACTTGTATGGTAATAAGTTCACCGTAATAACAGATCACGCGGCATTAACTTGGATGTTGAATCTGAAAGATCCTAGCAGTCGTTTAACTAGATGGGCTTTAAAACTTGCCGAATATGACTACGAGGTAAAGCATACACCTGGTAGACCGCATTCTAATGCTTACTCCCTGAGTCGTAAAGTAAGGGTAGTTCAAACAAATGATGTTTTGATTGAGGAACTGAAAGAGGCGCAAAGCCGAAATGTTGAATGTCATAGGTATGTCACCAGTGCAGATTTCATTAATGAAGATGGTATTTTATACCGAAAGACTCCGGGTGGTAATAGAGTTGTAATTCCTAAGGGATTGCAGTCCAGAATAATAACTCAATGTCATGATAGTTTGCAAGCATGCCATAATGGGCGAAGAGCAACAAATGCAAGGATAGCTGCACAGTATTGGTGGAAAAACAGAAAGAAAGATGTTCAAAAGTACATTCAAAATTGTTTACCTTGCGCTCAAAGAGCACCCCCTCCTAGGACCAAAATACCTTTACAAAGCCTTCCAGAGGCGACGAGAACATTCCAGAATATTGCCCTGGATATCGTCGGTCCTTTTCCACAAAGCAAACAAAACAATAAATATATCCTGTCCATTATGGACCATTATTCTCGATACCTTGTTTTGGTACCTCTCGCTGATATGACAGCAGAGACAGTTGCTAGAGAATTTGTCAATCACTTAGTTTTGCCTTTCGGCAGTCCTGACGCTGTTCTAACAGACCAAGGGACGAAATTTATGTCAGCTTTATTCGTTCAAGTGTGCAAGCTTCTAGGAATCAAAAAGTGGAGAACCACCCCCTTTCATCCAAAGGCAAATGACCGCCTGGAATGTGTCCACAGGACAATTAAGAAAATGTTAAGTTACTATGTAAACAGAACGCATTCAGATTGGGACCGTTATATCAATATAGTCGCTTCAGCCTATAACAGCCGTGCCCATGAGTCAACAGGCTAAAGGCCTTATGAGACAGTTTTTGGCAAACCTATGAACTCACCTTTTGAATTGGACAAATAGCTACCAGGTGTGGACATAACTGAAGTCCAGAGGTTAGCTCGCCGTTTCAAGTCAATTTGAAAACTAGTTCAAACCAATAATTCCAAAGCCACCAAAAAACAATTACAGCGGAGTAATAAGAATGCAGTAATGCCCCTTTACAAGCCTGGAGATTTAATCTTCTTGCATAACCCAACAGTAAGACGAGGAAGAACAAAGAAGTTTGCACCTCAATATGAGGGACCATACCCTATCATTCGGTTAACCTACCCAGTAAATGCTGAAATCCAGTTGCCAGGTCGGTTAGTGATAGTACATTTTCATCGTCTGAAACCCTTTTATGGAAAAGTACCTTCCATTCCGACAGTTTTGCCTGATCCATCGCCTAGTAGTGTATCAACTATGCCAGGACCTACAGTGACTAAAGTAAAGAAAAAGAAGGTAAAACCTTTACCTATCAGACCTAGATATTCCTTAAGGAACAAGCATCTTTATGCATTGAGGTCAAGAGACTAAGTTTGTATCTTGTTTTTTAGTGTATCAAGCGTAGCTGTTAACTCATATTCATTTGAATTTTCATGTAATACTTGTTCAGTAGCATGCGCTGCTGCAGCCTTAAGTGTAGCTTACTAATATGTAAGTGCAAAGTGTAGAGTAAGTAGCGAGCAAGCAAAGTGCTGGAAGTATGGGTTGGAACGGCAGTATAATTATATTCGATGAGGATATACCTGCTCAAATAGTACGACAAGTTGTCGCAAGGGCTCCTAACCACTTCCTGAATGGAAAAAGCAATTGACAAATAATACGAGACGATCATGAACCTACACTAACACGAGTTTAAAACTCAATCCTGGGATATTAGATTAGTTATAGCTACTGTTTGTATCCTCCATGTAATTAAATTCTCCAGAGCTTAAGATAACGGAACGATTACAGCTGTCACATTTTCTGCAGTTCCTGTGTATCACACTAGAAGATATCAGACCCAATGCTTGTAATCGCTGGGTCACTCTCATACTAGCTTCATCTACCTCTTTGTAAATATCACACCACATCTCTCTCTCTGTTTCCCACCCTGAGATTACAAATCCACGCTTGAACTATGGAGTTTACCCCAGAGTTTAATCTATGTATCAATAAGGTAACAGGACCAGAATAGTGAGGTTTTGAAATCATTTATTATCGAATGAAATAATTACACAATACATACAAACCTAACATTCAGCCTGGAAGGACACGGCAATTTTAATGATATTTCTTTTCACACTTTGCACTGTCCATCTACACAGCATACCTATGCAAAGTACGTGTGACTATCAGTAACAAAATACACCTACTAGTGCCACTGTAATGAAAGAGAGCTGGTAGCTGCACCGAAGTTTTAGCGCGTCATTTGCCTACACTGAAGTGCTGCAGAGTATGACAAAGAATGTTGAAGGGTAAGTGTTCTGTGAAGAGGAGTGATCTGTGTTTTGGTACCTGGTTGTGGGAACTACACTTGTAGCATTTATGCCACTCATCCTCCATACGACAGTACTGGTAACTTCCCTTTTGAATATCGCTGCAATAGCTATTAACCACAAATCATTCTGTCTAATGCTCAAATAAAGTACACCTTTTCATAATGATGTCTGTCGACGTACACAACACAAATTGCTATCTTTTAAGAGGAACTTTTATTGATGGCCTAGCAGAAGCTAGTGAAACCTTTTCCCAGGTTACAAACCAAGTGAATATTCAATGTAATTTCTTCAATACTATGTGATGAAAAAGTAACTTATTTAGTCAAAGTTCACATAGAAAGATCGCTGTCTATGCACTGACGTATACCGGCACTATTACGTAATTGGTAGAGGACACAATCATTTCTAATGTAATGCATCTCAGTTCGTATGGCGCCCAGTAATATTTTTCCGCTATCTTGGAAAACAGGGATTGAAAGTTTTTGTGTTCCACCGTAAAAGAGACTATTGGTATTCGCGGATGCAACTTCTACATCTACATCTACATCTATACTCCGCGAGCCACCTTACGGTGTGTGGCGGAGGGTACTTATTGTACCACTATCTGATCCCCCCTTCCCTGTTCCATTCACGAATTGTGCGTGGGAAGAACGACTGCTTGTAAGTCTCCGTATTTGCTATAATTTCTCGGATCTTTTCGTTGTGATCATTACGCGAGATATATGTGGGCGGTAGTAATATGTTGCCCATCTCTTCCCGGAATGTGCTCTCTCGTAATTTCGATAATAAACCTCTCCGTATTGCGTAACGCCTTTCTTGAAGTGTCCGCCACTGGAGCTTGTTCAGCATCTCCGTAACGCTCTCGCGCTGACTAAATGTCCCCATGACGAATCGCGCTGCTTTTCGCTGGATCATGTCTATCTCTTCTATTAATCCAACCTGGTAAGGGTCCCATACTGATGAGCAATACTCAAGAATCGGACGAACAAGCGTTTTGTAAGCTATTTCTTTCGTCGATGAGTCACATTTTCTTAGAATTCTTCCTATGAATCTCAACCTGGCGCCTGCTTTTCCCACTATTTGTTTTATGTGATCATTCCACTTCAGATCGCTCCGGATAGTAACTCCTAAGTATTTTACGGTCGTTACCGCTTCCAATGATTTACCACCTATGGCATAATCGTACTGGAATGGATTTCTGCCCCTATGTATGCGCATTATATTACATTTATCTACGTTTAGGGAAAGCTGCCAGCTGTCGCACCATGCATTAATCCTCTGCAGGTCTTCCTGGAGTACGTACGAGTCTTCTGATGTTGCTACTTTCTTGTAGACAACCGTGTCATCTGCAAATAGCCTCGCGGAGCTACCGATGTTGTCAACTAAGTCATTTATGTATATTGTAAACAATAAAGGTCCTATCACGCTTCCTTGCGGTACTCCCGAAATTACCTCTACATCTGCAGATTTTGAACCGTTAAGAATGACATGTTGTGTTCTTTCTTCTAGGAAATCCTGAATCCAATCACAAACCTGGTCCGATATTCCGTAAGCTCGTATTTTTTTCACTAAACGTAAGTGCGGAACCGTATCAAATGCCTTCCTGAAGTCCAGGAATACGGCATCAATCTGCTCGCCAGTGTCTACGGCACTGTGAATTTCTTGGGCAAATAGGGCGAGCTGAGTTTCACATGATCTCTGTTTGCGGAATCCATGTTGGTTATGATGAAGGAGATTTGTATTAACTAAGAACGTCATAATACGAGAACACAAAACATGTTCCATTATTCTACAACAGATTGACGTAGGCGAAATAGGCCTATAATTATTCGCATCTGATTTATGACCCTTCTTGAAAATGGGAACGACCTGCGCTTTCTTCCAGTCGCTAGGTACTTTACGTTCTTCCAGCGATCTACGATAAATTGCTGATAGAAAGGGGGCAAGTTCTTTAGCATAATCACTGTAGAATCTTAAGGGTATCTCGTCTGGTCCGGATGCTTTTCCGCTACTAAGTGATAGCAGTTGTTTTTCAATTCCGATATCGTTTATTTCAATATTTTCCATTTTGGCGTCCGTGCGACGGCTGAAGTCAGGGACCGTGTTACGATTTTCCGCAGTGAAACAGTTTCGGAACACTGAATTCAGTATTTCTGCCTTTCTTCGGTCGTCCTCTGTTTCGGTGCCATCGTGGTCAACGAGTGACTGAATAGGGGATTTAGATCCGCTTACCGATTTTACATATGACCAAAACTTTTTAGGGTTCTTGTTTAGATTGTTTGCCAATGTTTTATGTTCGAATTCGTTGAATGCTTCTCTCATTGCTCTCTTTACGCTCTTTTTCGCTTCGTTCAGCTTTTCCTTATCAGCTATGATTCGACTACTCTTAAACCTATGATGAAGCTTTCTTTGTTTCCGTAGTACCTTTCGTACATGATTGTTATACCACGGTGGATCTTTCCCCTCGCTTTGGACCTTAGTCGGTACGAACTTATCTAAGGCGTACTGGACGATGTTTCTGAATTTTTTCCATTTTTGTTCCACATCCTCTTCCTCAGAAATGAACGTTTGATGGTGGTCACTCAGATATTCTGCGATTTGTGCCCTATCACTCTTGTTAAGCAAATATATTTTCCTTCCTTTCTTGGCATTTCTTATTACACTTGTAGTCATTGATGCAACCACTGACTTATGATCACTGATACCCTCTTCTACATTCACGGAGTCGAAAAGTTCCGGTCTATTTGTTGCTATGAGGTCTAAAACGTTAGCTTCACGAGTTGGTTCTCTAACTATCTGCTCGAAGTAATTCTCGGACAAGGCAGTCAGGATAATGTCACAAGAGTCTCTGTCCCTGGCTCCAGTTCTGATTGTGTGACTATCCCATTCTATACCTGGTAGATTGAAGTCTCCCCCTATTACAATAGTATGATCACGAAACCTCTTCACGACGTTCTGCAGGTTCTCTCTGAGGCGCTCAACTACTACGGTTGCTGATGCAGGTGGTCTATAGAAGCATCCGACTATCATATCTGACCCACCTTTGATACTTAGCTTAACCCAGATTATTTCACATTCGCATTCGCTAATAACTTCACTGGATATTATTGAATTCTTTACTGCTATAAATACTCCTCCACCATTGGCGTTTATCCTATCCTTGCGGTATATATTCCATTCTGTGTCTAGGATTTCGTTACTATTCACTTCCGGTTTTAACCAACTTTCCGTTCCTAATACTATATGCGCACTATTTCCTTCAATAAGAGATACTAATTCAGGAACCTTGCCCTGGATACTCCTGGAGTTTACCAATATTACGTTAACTTTTCCTGTTTTTGGTCTCTGAGGACGGACGTTCTTTATCAACGATGATAATGTCCTCTCTGGTAAGCCGTCAGGTATTTTATCGTTTCGCCCAAGGGGGGGTCCCTCTAACCTAAAAAACCCCCGTGTGCAAGCCAACTCTGCTACCCTAGTAGCTGCTTCCGGTGTGTAGTGCACGCCTGACCTGTCTAGGGGGGCCCTACAGTTCTCCACCCAATAACGGAGGTCGATGAATTTGCAACCATTATAGTCGCAGAGTCGTCTGAGCCTCTGGTTTAGACCCTCCACACGGCTCCAAACCAGAGGACCGCGATCGACTCTGGGCACTATGCTGCAGATATTAAGCTCAGCTTGCACTCCGCGTGCGATGCTGGTTGTCTTCACCAAATCAGCCAGCCGCCGGAAGGAACCAAGGATGGCCTCAGAACCCATGCGGCAGGCGTCATTCGTTAAAGGAAGCAGTGCCGCTCTTGGGCGTCTTCGGGCATACTCCTTCGCCGGATATACATAACTTAGTGTAGCCGGCGACTATGATGTGCTGTTCTGTATCCAACTTGGCTATCTACGGAAGGGAGCTGGGCTCGGAATCGTCCGATAGAGAGCACCACTTTAAGAGGAATAGAATCAGAATCGAAGTTAGAGCTGAAGTATTGAGTATCGCAACTTCACTAGTTCGGCAAAGTCAAACACTAGTGTACTAAAGACATTCACCCACATAGTGACAAATAACAGGCCAAGCCATCGCAGACAAAAACAAAACATAACTAAGCGTACGAAGGAGCGCACAGCTGCCTGATAGAGCGTCCTTGCTGGAGGCGCCAGAGCAGCGCATTCCGTTAAATACGCAGCCGCACGCACACCCACGCACCAGTACACACTACGTCCAGTGCCACATTTTGTCATTTGTTGCGTCATCTAATGAACCACACACGTCCTAGTTGATGAATTACACTACTACACGAAGTATCTTATACCTAACCAAACTCAAATTACATAAAACACACTAGGAAACGAAATTATTCCTACCTTATCTACAGTCCTGCAACTAATTCACACTCTTATGCTGTCTGAAATGCAACCTATGGCGTTCAACAACCACGTATGAGAATTACAGGATACACAACTGCCGTGATACGCCATGAAACAGGTTCTGCACTACTAATGTAAATACGTCTCACATATGCACATTTGCTGTCTTCTACAATGCAGATAATCATATTCCTTAGCTAAATGACCTGGTGGATGACATCGGAAGTTCACTGAGGCTTTTTGCAGATGATGCTGTGATGTATCGAGAGGTTGTAACAATGGAAAATTGTACTGAAATGCAGGAGGGTCTGCAGCGAATTGACGCGTGGTGCAGGGAATGGCAATTGAATCTCAATGTAGACAAGTGTAATGTGCTGCGAATACACAGAAAGATAGATCCTTTATCATTTAGCTACAAAATAGCAGGTCAGCAACTGGAAGCAGTTAATACCATAAATTATCTGGGAGTACGCATTAGGAGTGATTTAAAATGGAATGATCATATAATGTTGATCGTCGGTAAAGCAGATGCCAGACTGAGATTCATTGGAAGAATCCTAAGGAAATGCAATCCGAAAACAAAGGAAGTAGGTTACAGTACGCTTGTTCGCCCACTGCTTGAATACTGCTCAGCAGTGTGGGATCCGTACCAGATAGGGTTGATAGAAGATATAGAGAAGATCCAACGGAGAGCAGCGCGCTTCGTTACAGGATCATTTAGTAATGGCGAAAGCGTTACGGAGATGATAGATAAACTCCAGTGGAAGACTCTCCAGGAGAGACGGTCGGTAGCTCGATACGGGCTTTTGTCAAAGTTTCGAGAACATACCTTCACCGAAGAGTCAAGCAGTATATTGCTCCCTCCTACGTATATCTCGCGAAGAGACCATGAGGATAAAATCAGAGAGATTAGAGCCCACACAGAGGCATACCGACAATCCTTCTTTCCACGAACAATACGAGACTGGAATAGAAGGGAGAACCGATAGAGGTACTCAGGGTACCCTCCGCCACACACCGTCAGGTGGCTTGCGGAGTATCGATGTAGATGTAGATGTAATGAAGAATACAACACTATTAGCTTTCATACAAGTGATCATTATAGAAGGCAAACTCAGAGAATTATTCACTGTTTACATACGACACAACTATAAAATTATGTCTTACTGATCGCAACAGCGGCTCACAGAGCAGACGCCACAGGTAAGTCATGGAACGTCGAGATGTCGCCATGGTGCTACAATACATGCTCAGCTAAGTCTCCAGGATTAGGGAGATACATGATAGAAAGAGGATAGGGCATGACACACACTTACTGACAAAATAGATGCACAGTTAATGAAAGCTGGTCTGCATAATTACTCATGCAAGTCTATACTTCGAGTCAAGCTCAAGAGGGTATTCTTTCTTCACTAACGTTTTCCAGTCTGTTCCTTTGGCGGTGGTCCCGCTAGATAGTAGATACGAAGCGAGGATCTCGTCAATCCATTCCTGCGCGTCACTAATTAAATGACGAGACCCTCATGTATCCTCACAGGCGTCGTTATTCAGCATAGAATAGCATAACTATAGATAAAATATGCATACTTTACCATAAGAGAGCAAGTGGATTTAAAGAAAGAACCATTTATTAGAGAGTGTGGCAGGGGTTATAGGTGGTACAAAACAAGTGAGAGAGTCTCATCATTTCACTGCCACGATTTTATTACAATTTAACACCTCAATGAATTACATTTGACTCACATCACCACAGTCCCACTCGCTCCTATTTGCTATTACCGTCATTTACGCACTTTGTACCAATCACACCACCTTGCAGTACAAGTAATGTTTTCACACCCCCAGTAATGGATGTCCTTAGTATTCATAGCCATGTATCATGACAGTCTCCTTTCAAGTGACGTAATTCGTCCGGAATTAAATATCCTAATGCCAACTCGTAGCAGATTGCAATTCTATCAGTCCTGAGACGACTATACTGCCTTCCAGTCGCTTTGCAATGCTTGCTCACTGATCTAAGTCATAAGCTAATTTATGCTGTGTGTTTCATTTTATTGTTTTGTATTATTTTACTGTGCTGCTAATTGCATTATGCCTCATGTCAGTTGATTATGTTGTATGTGTTAATTTTTTTGTCATTTTATGTTGTATACCTTCAGTTTGTATACGTAGGGAACACGGGGCCATGTCTCAACCCTCCCCCTCCCCTCACTGTATTAAGGGATAGTTACTTACTATTATCTTTCCTTTATGAATCAAATAGCACCTAAGCCATGCCGGTCATTCTGCTACCTTACATAACAAGGAGCAGCTCCGCGATAAAAACTAATACACCTGTTTGTCTGTGGGAATGTTTCTCTGCCACCGCAGCGATGGAAGACTATCTGACACAGTCACTGACATATCAGATTGATAGGTTGGACTCAGTAAATTATGGAAACTACTCAGGAATGGGCCCAAGCGCTACTTAGTAATTGGCCAAGTGTAAAGGAACGCCTGCTGAACTGGCCCGAATCACAACTGGCTAGTTCAGCGAGAGACAGATTCGCACTCACAATGGACAACGAGTAATAGGGACAACTATTTCGTTGGCTCGGTTTTTTCACGCTACTAACAAAACACGACTGCCGAGCCCTCGGATCTGTCCTGTCTTTCTTCTTTTGTTGATGAGTATGCAGTGGTACTGTAAATTACTCCAACAATACCGGTCCTATCCGTCTTTCCAGCCATTTTTCTCATCGAGGTATCGCTCCTCCCTTGTTGCAGTGTCCATGTTTAAGCTATTCTCCGACGATCTATTGTGAAGTGAGAATCGTGTCTCTGCTATCTAGCTAAGCGAAGAATCAGTGTCCTTCAACAGTAGGCGAAAACCTGCGTTGGAAATTTTTAAAGACGTAACCATGGGCATTACTTGTTTGTTCCTAAGGAGAACTTTGTCCCTCGTTGAAAGTACATAAATACTATCATAGTGTCGGCATTTTCACTTTTCCTTGCTGCTCGTGATTTTTCGTGACACTAAACACAATTTCGACGCGTAATTAGCGTCGTAGCGACGATACGATACGTACTTCGTAGAGCCACCACACAGTTCTTAGTGCCAACATAAATTATCTCTCAGCGTAACTCGCTAAACTAAGTACGCTAATACTCAGTCGTGTAAGAGGGAAGTTTTATTCCCCTCGCGTACTCCTGTGAAGCAGTGCAGCGCGCAACACGCGTGTGCGTGCGGGCATGAGCTGCTTGATCAGCAGACACGCGTATCACATAACGTCGTAGTAACGACGGGCGGTGTGTGCAAAGGGCAGGGACGTAATCAACGCGCATGCCGGGAATTCCTCGTTCATGTGAAAATTACCGAACTATCAGTTTAATAAGTCACAGCTGCAAAGTACTAACACGAGTTCTTTACAGACGAATGGAAAAACTAGTAGAAGCCAACCTCAGGGAAGATCAGTTTGGATTCCGTAGAAACACTGGAACACGTGAGGCAATACTGACCTTACGACTTATCTTAGAAGAAAGATTAAGGAAAGGCAAACCTACGTTTCTAGCATTTGTAGACTTAGAGAAAGCTTTTGACAATGTTGACTGGAATACTCTCTTTCAAATTCTAAAGGTGGCAGGGGTAAAATACAGGGAGCGAAAGGCTATTTATAATTTGTACAGAAACCAGATGGCAGTTATAAGAGTCGAGGGACATGAAAGGGAAGCAGTGGTTGGGAAGGGAGTGAGACAGGGTTGTAGCCTCTCCCCGATGTTGTTCAATCTGTATATTGAGCAAGCAGTAAAGGAAACAAAAGAAAAATTCGGAGTACGTATTAAAATTCATGCAGAAGAAATAAAAAGTTTGAGGTTCGCCGATGACATTGTAATTCTGTCAGAGACAGCAAAGGACTTGGAAGAGCAGTTGAATGGAATGGACAGTGTCTTGAAAGGAGGATATAATATGAACATCAACAAAAGCAAAACGAGGATAATGGAATGTAGTCTAATTAAGTCGGGTGATGCTGAGAGAATTAGATTAGGAAATGAGGCACTTAAAGTAGTAACGGAGTTTTGCTATTTGGGGAGCAAAATAACTGATGATGGTCGAAGTAGAGAGGATATAAAATGTAGGCTGGCAATGGCAAGGAAAGCGTTTCTGAACGAGAGAAATTTATTAACATCCAGTATTGATTTAAGTGTCAGGAAGTCATTTCTGAAAGTATTTGTATGGAATGTAGCCATGTATGGAAGTGAAACATGGACGATAAATAGTTTGGACAAGAAGAGAATAGAAGCTTTCGAAATGTGGTGCTACAGAAGGATGCTGAAGATTAGATGGGTAGATCACATAACTAATGAGGAAGTATTGAATAGGATTGGGGAGAAGAGGAGTTTGTGGCACAACTTGACCAGAAGAAGGGATCGGTTGGTAGGACATGTTCTGAGGCATCAGGGGATCACCAATTTAGTATTGGAGGGCAGCGTGGAGGGTAAAAATCGTAGAGGGAGACCAAGAGATGAATACACTAAGTAGATTCAGAAGGATGTAGGTTGCAGTAGGTACTGGGAGATGAAGAAGCTTGCACAGGATAGAGTAGCATGGAGAGCTGCATCAAACCAGTCTCAGGACTGAAGACCACAACAACAACAACGGGGAACAATTGCAAGCCCCAATCCCTAGCACGAAGGTGGTTCAGCGGGTTACCCCGACCTTTCGGCGTATGAAGACACGCTGATTCCTTCAGTGTAGCGCGCGTGCGGCCCAGAACATCTAAGGGCATCACAGACCTGTTATTGCTCAATCTCGTGCGGCTAGAAGCCGCCTGTCCCTCTAAGAAGAAAAGTACAGCACGAAGGATGTCACGCGACTAGTTACCAGGCTAAGAACGGCCATGCACCACCACCCACCGAATCAAGAGAGAGCTATCAATCTGTCAATCCTTCCGTTGTCCGGACCTGGTGAGGTTTCCCGCAGCCACTCGCGTACGTCTTGTAACCGGTAAACCTTACAGTTCAGCTACGCTTCACCTATCAGAATCTTTATCCACAGAATGGGCAGTAAGTCACTGTGAGCTTTAAAATGCTATACATTATTTCAATGTTGATCCGCCTTTTCTTGTATTAGTCATTACATACTGCATTATTTCGCTGCCTTCTTAGAACCCGAGTATTATGCCAGGTGTTGGCACATTTCTTCTCCAACAGTCACGTCAGCGAATCTCGAGTTTTCATAGGAGTAAAGAGCCGAAGTATCTGTCTTATTAAGTTGCTTATTAATTGCCTCAAGCAATCAGGGTGTAGGAAACACTTCAGTCATGCTGTTAAATGCTTAATGCCTTGGCATCATAATGAGTATGGTCCTTGGTTGTTGCCAATGCTTCTCACATAACCATCTCTCCGCAAATGCTTGCTGTTCCATCCTTTTCTGCCATGCTCTGCCTTACTTTTACCTGATGCCGGGAAACATTTTGTTATCTTCGTAAATATGCACTGGTTTGCTTAATCCACGAATCTCGACCACTCAATAACAGCAGTAGCAAGTCCTTCTTCAAGTTAGTTACTATTCCGCCCATCTGGCAATCGCAACCTTGTACACCATAATCTCTTTCACGGCCGCTGTCATCGGTTTTTCCTCTCATTGCCTCTGGTGCTTCTATGATGATGAAGTCCCATCTCGCTTTGGGAACCCATAGCGAAGAATAGCCACATATTGTCAGACATAGTGTATGAACTACATGTTATCGCTTCATGAACACCCGCACAACGTTCCTTACACATACACAGACAACTCATCCACATGATGCGTATACACAGTCATACTCACCCCACCCTGAAAGGGAGAGTATAATCTCTACTACAGGAGATGTGTTAAAAGCGTTCAGCTGCACTTGTTTTGTTTGCATTTTTGGCGGTTAAACCCTCTATCTGGTTATCTCTTTTGCATCTACTCATTTTATTTGAAGAGAATTATTCGTTAAATACTTCTCACCGGGAAAACCTGTTACAGTTCGTGCAGAAAACGCTTTTCAACATAGTGCACAATGTGTTGTCTAGGGTAGCTGCAGCAATCTGAACAGTCACCCCGGAAATAAAAACTCCGTAGATAAAGGGTCTACGGAATTTTCTGAAAATTATCACTTACAAATTGTAATTACCGCCATTCTCTACCTGTGTGTAACCTTCTCTGTAAAGGAAACAAGCAGTCATGTACTTTATCGCATGGTTAAGTGCTTCCATCAACACTCTTAACCGTTTATCTGCATCTAGCGGCTAAGAAACCTTCCACCTCAACAGATTGACTCTCATTGATATCGCACCAATATTCTGGGTGAAGACCCATAAATATCTATATGTAGACAAAAACACACACAAATAACACGTAGGCGCTGCTGATCCCCTTTCAGTCACACTTCTTACACAGCCGCGGGCTTATTTCGCTGACTAATTCACTCAGTCAGATTGTGAAATTGTCGTGTCAGTCTTCCACACGTGATCGCTGACTGTAGGTGCTTGTCAGCAATGCTGACAACCCTCTTTTGGCTGCTTGCTATTGTATAAAGACCCGTGACCGCTCACTTACTGGCCAGTTCAGTATTAACAGTGAAGTTGCATCCGCCTCATCGGAACATACTACTCTCCGGTAAATATTAACCAAACACTATTACGCACTGCTATGATACATTTTGTCGTCATTACTACATACAGTCGCACAGAGATATTCTCACGCCTTCTCTCCTTCTGAATGCAGGGCACTACTACACTGTGTCCTTTCATCGGCCACTTCGGCGGTGTCACTCATAATCTGTTGGGGTTGTTGGATAACTACGAGGAGAATATCGACCAGACACTACACCACGAGATGCTGTGCTTTATTGATTCTATTTACTGGAGCTGTCAGTCTCCCACCCTTTAGTAATCATCCGTCATCGTCAGGCATCATGTTTGAACGTTTGAACAACTTGCTATATACCCCCCATCAAGCGGTAATACGTGCCGATATACAACTAACCTCCATTAAGGAAGAAGAGCTAGCTTTACAACAACTTATCAATCGCCTATTGGCCTGTGAACCTTTACTTGAACAATCAGGGCTGACTTCCACCTTACGCACTCTGTGGGATTTAAAACAAGCACTGCTAAACACTCAAGAACAACTACGAAGCATCTTCGACACTGTGCCCCTAACTCGGGTTAAGAGAGCCTGGTTTAATGCCGGAGGTGCGATACTCAAAACTATCTTTGGTACCCCCGAACATGCTGACGCTAGCCGCTGGGACCAAACCCTTCGCCAAGTAACTTTTACTACTAACCAAAATCTGGACGTACTGGTCCACCAGCAATTACGCCTCACCCATATTGAAGACAGTTTATTAGCTGCTACTAGGCAAATTCGTGTCGTGGCAACTGACCTTATACACCGGTACGAAACATTCAGGAGTGTTGTCCAACGGGACCTTGAGTTTTTACATCATACCGTAACTAATGTGACCTACACTTTGGAGTAGTAGTAGTAGTAGAAGGGTTTTGTGGGCGCACGACAGCAAGGTCTTCAGCGCCCGTTCAGTATCATAGTGAGACGGGTGTCAAGAAAAAACTCAGAACATTTACATCAAACGGAACATAAAACGGAACATAAAATACGGGGAACAATCATTGAAAAAAGATGTGCTCACCCACACCGAAGCGTGGGATGAAGCAGGGCGTCAGCAGTAAAACACGGACAACACAGGAAGAAAAAGGTAGAGGGAGCTAAAACAATGGAGCAGATGGAGGTGGCTGGCTGACCGCAAGGAAAAAAGGGAGGAGTCAGCCACTCTGCAATACACTAAAACCGCCAGCCTAAAAGTTTAGGCCAGAGTCCAGACACATCACAAAATTTAAAAACCCTAGACACACACGTCTCATCATTAGCTAAAACACAGGGCAGATCCCCATCAACTTGTGCTTCTGCCCTTGCATCACGGTATAAAACGCAGTCTGTTAAAATGTGCCGGACAGAGATGTGCACACCACAAGCATCACAAAACGGAGGATCCTCCCGCCGTAATAAATAGCTATGTGTCAGAAGACAGTGCCCGATCCGAAGACGTGTGAGCGCCACCTCTTCCCGCCTGAGCAGCCGGCAGGAGGAACGCCACGGCCGAGTGGTCGACTTTACCGACCGCAGTTTATTGGCCGTCACCGCCAGCCATTCGTCCTCCCACAACTCCATGCACTTCCTGTGGAGTGCAGCGATGACTGACTGCAAGGGGATAGGACACTGGACCACATCCTGCTCTCTGCAGGCCTCCTTGGCAGCCCGATCAGCCTGTTCATTGCCCCATATGCCGACACGACCAGGCACCCAGCAGAAGGATACCTCTTTACCCTGCTGTTGGAGCAAGTACAGTTGGTCATGTATCAGCTGGACCATCTCTTCAGTCGGGTATAGGTTCTGCAGTGATTGTAAGGCACTAAGAGAATCGGAGCAGAGAAGAAATCGATCGCCCCGAACGCGATGCATCTGCTCCAGAGCCGTCAGGATCGCGTGGAGCTCCGCTGCGAAAACGGTATATTCAGCAGGGAGGCGAATCCGGGTAACATGATCAGGAAACACCACAGAACAGCCAAGGAAAGTCTCCTGTTTGGAGCCATCAGTATAAACGACAGTGAAACCGTGATGCACATCTAAAATGTTAAAAAACAGAGATTGGAACGTAAAAATCTGGTGTGCCAGCTTTCTTAAAATTAGTCAATACCGAGAGCGCTACAGATCTTACTATACAGCACCCATGTCATTCAGTTACATATTAACACCTTCCATACTATCACTCTGCTAGGACTACAACATAAGCTTAGCCCTACGTTATTGCCTGCAGAAATGTTCCTGTAAACTCTGGATAATGTTTCGTTTCATCTGGCATCGCCAATGCAAATGCTTTACTCCGTATGTGGAATCTTCGCTACCCCATTATTATGCGGCAGCTACAGTACATCTTGTGCGAACTTCTCAAGGACTGTGCGCACACATTTCTCTACCCATCACATGCGCCAACTGCGAGTTTGAATGCTACCGATTACACGCCTTTCCGGTTACTTGGGTTGCGCTACGAAAGCAAGTGACTTGGCAAACTAATGATATCTTAGCTATTAGCAAAGATCGCCAAAGACATTCTGTCATGCAGCTGACTGAACTCCATCAGTGCCTTCACACTAATTACTATATGTGTTCAAACTTATCCATTCTTACTGGAACTAAGGACTGTGAGGTGGCCTTGTTTTTAGAGGAAACAACCCCCCCTCCCCCCCTCCCTGTCCTCGTGTGTTATCGACCTTGCGTGAGCCTTGGTTTAAACCAATAGGGGATAGTTTATTATATTTTGTACCTCAAACATCTACAATTGCTTTAATATGCTATGACCATGTTTTCGTGCCTCGGATCTATCGTTTCGCACTAGAAATCAATGGATTACTGTTCAACATGCCCACCTGTGATTTAATAATATCTACTGTCAAACTGTCAGCACACCTAACACAAGTGAAAAATTTGAGCCTCGAATCCCTTTTACTTTATTTACCTGAGGTACCCGTGGTACTACCATCACCCGATAGTGTACCCAGGCTACCCAACGAGTCCGATGCTCGATTACTTCAGTCAATTGACGAATTACTAGCTCACGAAAAGGGCCAAATCGCCCTGGATCGAGCTGTTGCTCACATAGCTACCTGGCGGACACAGAAACAATTGTATACTGTAACTCTGCCTAGTGCCCTGACTGTTCCAATCCTGATTGTCGCACGAGCCGTTCTCTGGTGCCTGTATAAGAAAGGATATTGTAAAGACAAGACAACCAACTGTCCCCGAGGCACAGCCCGAGGGTGAATTTCGACAAGAGTAATGTCAGGCATGGTCTACCATAGTGAAATACACTCTTTAACTGAAATAAAGTTTGTATTGTGTAATGTTCATTTACTGTTATTGTTATCATGTATCAATGAATCTAATCATGTAAACTATTGGGAAAGATAGCTACTGTTCTAGCATTGTTATCAGGGAGTAGTGTAATTATCTTTTGGGGTCTAATATTTTGGGTGAAGATACTAGAGATGACCACTGAATGTAGGAAACCTTAGTTTATTTGCTACTGAAGCCCACCGCTGCAAACTTTACTGACACAATCCCTGGGGGAGTGTTTCAGTACCTGCCTACACAATAAGCAGCTGCCACCATGCCCCTCCTTCCCACGGCCACCACCTGAGGGAACGACAGAGTATCCAATGCTGCGCGGCGCCCTGCGCTGCCTTGCTCTCCGTCAGTGCCACATGGGCCACCCAATCACAGCGCCGCATCTGACCCAAAGATTCTCACTCTGTTTATTTTTCAATGATTGTCTATATTATACGTGGAAGATATACCATCGACAGTTAGAACTTTAACACTATTGTGTTTAACCAACTGCAAAAATGGTTCAAATGGCTCTGAGCGCTATGGGACTTAACTTCTGAGGTCATCAGTCCTCTTGAACTTAGAACTACTTAAACCTAACTAACCTAAGGACATCACACACATCCATGCCCGAGGCAGGATTCGAACCTGCGACCGTAGCAGTCGCGCGGTTCCAGACTGTAGCGCCTAGTACCACTCGGCCACCTCGGCCGGCTAACCAACTGCAATCAGTGTCCCTACACAGAAGCAAATGCCTTTTATGTTAGACCATGAACATGTTTTAACTTTCTATTATCTGTACATGAAGCAATTTTATAGGTTGTTAGTGTTTCAATAAGTCTTTAATTATTATTTTGAAGCTATTGACCATAGAAACTACCTCTCAGTTTGAGAATTTCAATGTTTTATCTAATTATTTACTATCTTCATACTCTGTTTATGTTAACTATGTTTGTCAATTGAATACTTTTATTTTGTGGAATTAACTAATTTGTTACAATTACTACCTTCATATTTTAGTTTATATTCTGAAACTGATTCCACTACATAGCAACGAGTTTAACGTTTGCCAAACAACACAAACAATTACACATTTCTAGAGGCGCCTGTAACCTTCAAAAGATCAGTGCTGATTCAGTTCGGCCAGCATCTACACTACTGCTACACCGAGTTTAGCGTTGCAAGTATATATGATTAACAGAATCTGTAATACTTCATTCCAATATTATGAAACTTTTGACATTTTTTTAACTTTTTGTGCTAAGATTTGCATTCTGATACAGTAATGCTGATGGGAAATGATCGTATTGAATTATGTGTGATAAGATCTATGTCTCTAAATGTTTTATGATTTTGATCAACAAACTCACAACAATCTTTCTGTATAATATCGTTTTTTTTTAAGAAAGGGACTTTCTTTTTATGTTGTTGTAAAACCACTCCAGTATACATAGATGTTTTTGTAAAACTTAGGTTCACCCAGCCCCCGTTTTTGCAAATATTAGCACACCCGACCAAGGGAGCAAATTGTTTTCTTTTATCAACGAGCAACAACTAATTTTCACCACAAAACCTCCCCGGAAAGGGAAGGAGATGTACAGGTGCTGACAGATTGAGTACGGGAGTCCTTTATTTTCAATAAAAGAAAAGGGATATTTTTTTTAAATGCGTGAGCTATTGATGGCAATGGATCTTCACAAAGCCGTGCACGGACCCTGGCTTGGCGACACATCAGATTTTTCCAGTATGCGCCGCTATCCCACGGCTTGTTCACGTGCTCGACGAACAAACAACCATTCTGCTGACGGGGTGACGCTTAGGGAAGCGTCGCTTGCCTAGGCAGAGCTCCTACAGCAGCCAATCAGAAAGGTCCAGGAGATCACGTGTGAGCGCCCACCGCGCCGAGCTGCGCGGACGAGGCGTGTGGATTGCTCTCTTTTACTGACAGGCCCCCGCCGAGATCAGACGCATTGGCCGATTGCCTCCGTGCACTTTCCGAGCCCCGGCTCAATCTGCTTGCTCCTTGGGGCCGCTAAACTCACATAATGTACCCCGGCTAGGTCAATCAGGAAATGTTTTCTCAATAAACAGTAGGCAGTTTGCTGACCGGAGTTGAAAAATTAACACTTGTTCTCTTTTAGACCCCACTTCCACCTCAGCCACATCCTGACATGCATAATATCAATGTCATTTGAAAATCCTGTTATTGATACCTTCTCACAATGAATTTAAATCCCGCTCCTGAACTGTTCTCTTATTTGCGTCATTGCTTCTTTGGCGTACGGACTGAAAATAGGGGCAAAAGACAATACCTTGTATTATGTTCTTTTAATCTGAGCATTACGTTATACGTCTTCCATTCTTATTTTCCCCACGTGGTGCTTTTGCAGTATAGGGAAAATCAAACTGACTCGAGAAACATTAAAACAAGCAATATTGAGGATATTCAGCCCAGGTGTCAATCGTATGATTATTACCACAACATGTTTCGGAACAACATTATCCCATTTTCAAGTGCTAAAAACAAGAAATCCTCCTTATAACGACATACATGTAAGGATTTAACCTACCTTAAAAATTTTTTTTGTCATTACGCCTCGTTCCAACTTAAAAACTATTGCGAATAGTTTAAAAATGTCGAGGGAGGAACAGGGACACTGATTGCAGTTGGTTAGCCGGCCGGGGTGGCCGACCGGTTCTAGGCGCTACAGTCTGTTGTTACTCTCATGGTCTTTAGCCCAGAGACTGGTTTGATGCAGCCCTCCATGAAACTCTATCCTTTGCAAGCCTCTTCATCTACGAGTAACTACTGCACCCTACATCCTACTGAATCTGCTAAGCGTCTTTGTCTCCCTCTATGATTTTTACCCTCCACGCTTCCCTCCAGTACCAAATTCCTGATCTCTTGATGCCTCAGAAGGTGTCCTACGAACCATTTCCTTCTTCTAGTCAAGTTGTGACACAAATTGCTCTTCTCGCCAATTCCATTCTCTACCTCCTCATTAGTTATGTGATCTACCCATCTAATCTTCAGCATTCTTCTATAGCACCACATTTCTAAAGCTTCTATTCTCTTTATGTCCAAACTATTTATCGTCCATGTTTCACTTCCGTACATGGCTACACTCCATACAAATACTTTCAGAAACGACTTCCTGACACTTAAATCTATACTCGATGTTAGCAAATTTCTCTTCTACAGAAACGCTTTCCTTGCCATTGCCAGTCTACGTTTTATATCCTCTTTACTTCGACCATCAGCAATTATTTTGCTCCCCAAATAGCAAGTTTAAGTGTCTCATTTCCTAATCTAATGCCCTCAACATCATCTGATTTAATCCGACCATATTCCATTATCCTAGTTTTGCTCTTCGAGGTCTTTCGCTGTGTCTGACAGAATTACAATGTCGTCGCCAAACGTCAAAGTTTTTATTTTCATGGTGTTTAATTCTTACTCCAAATTTTTCATTTGTTTCCTTTACTGCTTGCTTAATATACAGACTGAACAACATTGGGGATAGGCTACCTCCTTGTCTCACTCCCTTCTCAACCACTGCTTCCATTTCGTGCCCCTCAACTCTTGTAACGGCCATCTGGTTTCTGTACAAATTGTGAATAGCCTTTCGCTCCCCGTATTTTACCGCTGCCATCTTCAGAATTTGAAAGAGAGTATTCCACTCTACATTGTCAAAAGCATTCTCTTCAAATGCTAGAAACGTAGGTTTGCCTTTCCTTGACCTAGCTTCTAAGATGAGTCAGAAGGTCAGAATTGCCTAGCGTGTTACAGCATTTCTACGGAATCCAAACTGATCATCCCCGAGGTCTGGAAAGAATTCGTGTTAGTGATTTGCAACCGTGACTTGTTGAATTGATAGTTCGGTAATTTTCACACCTGTCAGCACCTGCTTTCCTTGGAATCCGAATTATTATATTCCTCCTAAGTCTGAGGTTACTTCGCCGGTCTTATACATCTTGTTCATCAGACGGAAGAGTTTTTTCATGGCTGCCTGTCCTAACGCTATCAGTAGTTGTAACGTAATGTTGTCTACTCCTAGGGCCCTCTTCCGACTTAGGTCTTTCAGTGGTCTGTCCAATTCTTCACGCAGTATCAGTCTCCCACTTCATCTTCATCTACGTCCTCTTCCATTTCCATAATATTGCCCTCAAGTACATCGTCCTTGTATGGACCATCTATATACTCCTTCCACTTTTATGCTTTCCCTTATTTGCTGATGACTGGTTTCCCATCTGAACTCTTGATATTCATACATGTGGTTTTTTTTTTCTCCAAAGGTCTCTTCAGTTTTCCTGTGGGCAGTATCTATCTTACCCCTACTAATATATGTTTCTACATCCTTTATAAGTAGGCTGTTTAGGTTTTTATGTTGGATACGCCACGTAGCGCTCTGTATGAAAATCTCTGACTGTGCTGTGTGCAGTCTGTGGCTGGTTGGTCTTGTTGCAATATTCGCTATTGTAGTGTTGGGCAGTTGGATGTGAACAGCGCGTAGCGTTTTGCAGTTGGAGGTGAGCCGCCAGCAATGGCAAATGTGGGGTGAGAGATGGCACAGTTTTGAGATCGGACGATTTGGACGTGTGTCCGTCAGGAAAAAGAAATTTCGAGGAGATCCGGAAATAGTGGTGCTTAAGGTTGATAAAGATAATTCTACCTTTTTGTTACCTCGTGCGTTGTATTTGGAGAAGATGTATAGTCTACTTAGTGACACTGTGTATCGGAGAATGAAGACCCAACAGCACGTGTGCAACGAAAGTCGTGTGCACTTTTGAACTCTTCCTCGCTAGCTCCAGAGACCATCAAGCGGTTAAGACCACATGGCAGCGTGCTACCGTGACTGTATGGTCTTCCTAAATTGGATGAAGAAAGTCTGACTTTACGGCCTATAGTGAGTAATATTGACGTATCCACATATGATTTAGCCAAACATCTAGCTTCTTTGCTGAGACTATTTGTTGGAAAATGTTCACATCATATACAGAACTTTGCTGATTTTTTCAACAGACTGGCGGCTCTCCACTTAAGTAGTTCGGATCTTCTAGTAAATTTTGATGTAGTTTCCCTTTTCACAAAAGTACCTCTTGCGGATTCCTTGTTCTAATTGGACAGCGGTTTGAGTCGGACATAACTGCTTTGTTTCGACATGCTCTTTCCTCAACCTATTTTATGTTTAACCAGGAATATTTTGAACAGTCTGACGGTGTCGCCATGGGCAGCCCTCTGTCTCCTCTGGTGGCTAACCTTTCTATGGAGGATTTTGAGGAGAGAGCACTTGAATTAGCGGTCTGTAAACCAACTGTTTTTTGGAGATACGTCGATGACACTTTCATAGTGTGGCCCCACAGAGAAGAAAAGTTAATGGAGTTTTTTCATCAACTTAACTCCATCCATGAGAATATTCGATTTACTGTGGAACCAGAGAAAAATGGCTGCCTTCCATTCCTGGATGTTTTGGTTAAACGGAAGAGTGACGCTACGGTGGGACATTTTGTCTAAAGAAAGCCCACTCACACTGATTTGTATTCGCATTCTTCAAGTTGCCATCACCCATCCCAGAACCATGAGTGTACTTAAAACCCTTGAGCACGGGGCACATACAGTGTCGGATGCAGAGAATTTGGCTAAGGAACTTGCACATTTGAGAACAGTGTTCAGAGGCAATGGATACTCGACCCGACAAATTAACAGGGCCTTCTCAACTAGAGCCCGGAACCGGGAAAAGTGGATAAAGAGGAGAACGCGCCAGCCAAGTCCCTAGCTTTTCTTCCCTTCGTTGGAAATATCTCCTTCAAGATAGCGAGGATTCATAATAATTTTCACGTGAAAGTGGTTTTTCGTCCGCCTTCTAAGATTTCGGATTTGCTGGTATCGGTGAAGAATGATTTGTTACTGCGGAAGGCGGGAATTTACGAAATACCGTGTCAATGTCGTATGGCCTATATAGGACAGACAACGCGTACATTGGAAGAGCGTTGTAAAGAACATGAACGGTGCACTCGGCTACTGCAACCCAGTAAGTCTGCAGTCGCGGAACATTAGTTTTCTAACGGGTATTGAATGGAGTGCGACAAAACTTCGATTTTGACCAGAGCAACAACTTTTTGGGACTCCATTATCAAAGAATCCATTGAAATACGCATTGCGGGAAATCTAATGATCCGTGACAGTGGTCACCAATTGAATAACGCGTGGAATCCCGTCATCTCCGAAGTTTGCTCGAGAGTTAGACGTCAGAAGACTTCGATAGCTGCGGCCAGCGACAGTACCGACGGCAGCTGAGTACTGCAGTTCCACCAGCGAGGGCGCTGCCGCCGGGCGGTGTGGCCCTTCTGTGTCCGCGACTGCAACGCGTGCGAGGCAGTACTATCAGCGCACTGTGTAAGCTGCAGCGGAGAACGTCTTCGTCAGTCCTCGTTCTGTTCACCTGAAGATGGCTGGCAGTTGTCCAGCCGAAATATCGTGTAGTGAGGTTTACGACGACCGGCTGCAAGTCCAACATCTTTTTGAACACCGCCATTTTCTATTTCAATGGTGTCGAACTAGAGCTCATTGAAGGGCAGAGCCGAGGACTGTTGTGTTTTCTGTTGACAGCTGGTTGTGCCTGTGTGTTGGTTAGGAGGAGACCAGTTGAGGGCCTGCCACGAACCTGTCTGCTTGCTAGATCAATGTGTAGTAGTAAGTATTAAATCATAAAATAGAAAAGTAATAACCCTCCCGCCTCCCCAGGAGTCGGAACTCCTACAGCAGCAAGATAGAGAACTGTCCAATGATTTAATACTACTACACATTGATCTTGCCAAAAGCCGAGAAGCGATTCTTCTTGGTGTTTTAGCTCTCTGGGGCACTCTGGGATGCTCTCTGGGGCACTCTTGGATTCTCTCTGGGCACTCTGGGATGTTCTCTCTCTTAGTTTCACAATAAATGAATCTCATATAATGATCTTTTATTTAATTCTTAATAATTTCAAATTTAGTCTTCATTTCATTTCTTAATTTAAACTTGGGAAGGATCCTTATCTGTGTCATAACATTTTTTTTAAAAAAAGTATATAACTACTTCTATTTAAAAATCTTATCTTTTAGATCTATTTATTCATAATAAGATACTGTGGGTTGCAGGGGTTCCGACCCCTGGGGAGGTGGGTGGGTGTTATAGCATGGCTGTGTGTTTTGACTACGTGTCGCTGTGTAAGGCGCATGACCTTGAGTGGGACTTAGCCGCTGAGCGAGGCAGCCGCGCGACACGGGCCCTAGTATTACTAGGCCCGTGTTGCTGGACCTACTCCTGGAATTACAATCTGTGGTACGATTCCGCATGACAGCAGGAACACTCATGGTTAACCCAAGCCCTCTGACTGCAAACTTGTACGTCAGTCTGGTTATTCGACCTGTTGTGAAGCCGTTCACGAACAGCATTCCAGAGGGTGCTTTCCAACAGCACAACGCTCGCCCACCTACCGCTGTAGAAACCCAACATGCTCTACAGAGTGTCGACATGTTGCCTTGGCCTGCTCGATCACCAGATTTGTCTCCAATCGAGTACGTGTGGGGCGTCATCGGGCAGCAACTGCACAGTCATCCACAAACAGCAGTAACCGTTCCTGTGTTGACTGACCAAGTGCAACAGGCGTGCAACTCCATCTCACAAACTGACACCTGACAGCTGTACAGCACAATGCATGCAGTTTCGAGCTCTTATCCAACATTCTGATGGCTACAGCGGTTACGTATGTACTAGTATTTCACTTTTCCAATGGCTTATCTCGCTCTTACATTAGCCTATGAACTTGGATTGTTTATCCCTTAAATACGTTGCCTACACAATTGCATTCCAGAAATTTCGTTACTGCACATTAATTATTTTTTGGTGTTGCGTTTCCCATCAGTGTGCATACATACATAAATACACTCCTGGAAATTGAAATAAGAACACCGTGAATTCATTGTCCCAGGAAGGGGAAACTTTATTGACACATTCCTGGGGTCAGATACATCACATGATCACACTGACAGAACCACAGGCACATAGACACAGGCAACAGAGCATGCACAATGTCGGCACTAGTACAGTGGATATCCACCTTTCGCAGCAATGCAGGCTGCTATTCTCCCATGGAGACGATCGTAGAGATGCTGGATGTAGTCCTGTGGAACGGCTTGCCATGCCATTTCCACCTGGCGCCTCAGTTGGACCAGCGTTCGTGCTGGACGTGCAGACCGCGTGAGACGACGCTTCATCCAGTCCCAAACATGCTCAATGGGGGACAGATCCGGAGATCTTGCTGGCCAGGGTAGTTGACTTACACCTTCTAGAGCACGTTGGGTGGCACGGGATACATGCGGACGTGCATTGTCCTGTTGGAACAGCCAGTTCCCTTGCCGGTCTAGGAATGGTAGAACGATGGGTTCGATGACGGTTTGGATGTACCGTGCACTATTCAGTGTCCCCTCGACGATCACCAGTGGTGTACGGCCAGTGTAGGAGATCGCTCCCCACACCATGATGCCGGGTGTTGGCCCTGTGTGCCTCGGTCGTATGCAGTCCTGATTGTGGCGCTCACCTGCACGGCGCCAAACACGTATACGACCATCATTGGCACCAAGGCAGAAGCGACTCTCATCGCTGAAGACGACACGTCTCCATTCGTCCCTCCATTCACGCCTGTCGCGACACCACTGGAGGCGGGCTGCACGAGGTTGGGGCGTGAGCGGAAGACGGCCTAACGGTGTGCGGGACCGTAGCCCAGCTTCATGGAGACGGTTGCGAATGGTCCTCGCCGATACCCCATGAGCAACAGTGTCCCTAATTTGCTGGGAAGTGGCGGTGCGGTCCCCTACGGCACTGCGTAGGATCCTACGGTCTTGGCGTGCATCCGTGCGTCTCTGCGGTCCGGTCCCAGGTCGACGGGCACGTGCACCTTCCGCCGACCACTAGCGACAACATCGGTGTACTGTGGAGACCTCACGCCCCACGTGTTGAGCAATTCGGCGGTACGTCCACCCGGCCTCCCGCATGCCCACTATACGCCCTCGCTCAAAGTCCGTCAACTGCACATACGGTTCACGTCCACGCTGTCGCGGCATGCTACCAGTGTTAAAGACTGCGATGGAGCTCCGTATGCCACGGCAAACTGGCTGACACTGACGGCGGCGGTGCACAAATGCTGCGCAGCTAGCGCCATTCGACGGCCAACACCGCGGTTCCTGGTGTGTCCGCTGTGCCGTGCGTGTGATCATTGCTTGTACAGCCCTCTCGCAGTGTCCGGAGCAAGTATGGTGGGTCTGACACACCGGTGTCAATGTGTTCTTTTTTCCATTTCCAGGAGTGTACATGTCAAACGATCACAGGCTCTGCAGAGCAGGTGCAGCTTCCACGAATTGCTTCCATTCCTTCCTGCCCTGTGCTCGGTTCCTCCAGGTGTCTTCAGACCATAGGGCTGCTAGGTCCATCACTGGTCGTCCATCCAGCGCTGCTTTGGTCGTCCTATGGGGCGTCGGGGGTTCGGATTTCCCTCAAGCGCCTTTTTCACCTGTCTTTCTGTTGGAATACGGCCTGCATGGTCCACACACTGGTTTCTTTTGCTCTTCTGCTTTGTAGGAGTGTTGGTTGTTGCATTCCTCCTCTTAGCCACCCGTTGGGGCCGAGCGGTTCTAGGCGCTTCAGCCTGAAACCGCGCTGCTGCTACGGTCGCAGGTTCGTATCCTGCCTCGGGCATGGATGTGTATGATGTCCTTAGGTTAGTTAGGTTTAAGTAGCTCTGATGACCTCAGATGTTAAGTCCCATAGTGCTCAGAGCCATTGAACCATTTTGAACCTCTTCTTGCATTATCCTTTATCTAAGATCAAGCCCCATATTTTCCTCGTTACTCTTCTTTCGAATATTAATACTTCTCGTTTGGTCATGCTTCACGTTTCAGAATTATACATGACTACTGGACATATCATTCTGTTATAGATTTTCATCTTATTGTTCGCTGATATTGATTTTGAGCTGACCGTCTCCCTGATAAAATACATTGCATTCTTACAGTTAAGATTTGAACATGTGCACTCTCTTGAACATCATGCCATATATCTCAAGCAATTCTCCCTTCTCTTGTGTTCTTCCTAATTGCATTTGCTTTGTTTTGTCTTGATTCATCTTTAGCTAATAGCTTACACTTATTTTCTTGCGAATTTCCATCATGTACCATTTTACATCAGACATTTTTTTTTGAATCGTCAAATCCTGTGGACGTATCTTGAATTTTCTTAACTCCTGCTTCAGTTATCAGGCGCGTCGTCAGAACAGACTCTCTGGTGTCTTTACTTTTTCTAAAGCCAAACTAATCGTAATTTAACAGATCGTCAATTTTCTTTTCCATTCTTCTACATATTCTTGTCAGCAACTTGGAAGCATGAGTTGTTAAGCTGATTGTGCGATAGGTCTCGCACATATCTCCCTCAGATATCTTCGCTACTGTGTGGATGGTAGTTTTTCCGAAAGCATGATGATGAATAACTGTTTCATTATGTCTTCTGTCTATGTTTTTAAAAATTCTGCGGGAATAATATCTGTGTCTTTGCATTATATGGTCGCAAGTGTTACAGGGCTCTATTAAACTCTGATTCTAATACTGGTTACTGGTTCCCTTAATTGACCCATCCGGACCCCCCCCCCCCCCCCCCCACGACATCAAAGACTTCCTCCTTATCGTACAGGCCTCCAATGTACTCTTCCCTCCGATTGGCTCTCTCCTCTGACTAACAGTGGAATTTGGCTTCCTACTGAATGTGAACTGATACCATGAATCCTGAAGGGCTTTCCATAAATCCGTAAGAGTACGATCGGATGGAGATCTCTTCCGAACAGCACGTTGGAAGCCATCCCAGATATGCTCAATAATGTTCATGTGTGGGAGGTTTGATGGCTAGCGGAAAAGATTGTTCCTGGAGGCACTCTGTAGCAATTAACAAGGTGTGGGTTGTCACATTGTCCTGCTAGGATTGCCGAAACCCGTCGGAATGCACAATAGACATCAATGGATACAGGTGATCAGACAAGGTTCTTACGTACGAGTCACCTGTCATATTCGTATCTAGACGTATCAGGGGACCCATATCACTCCAACTGCACACGCCCCACACCATTACAGAGCCTCCACCCAGCTTGGTTCAAATGGCTGTGAGCACTATGGGACTTAACATCTATGGTCATCAGTCCCCTAGAACTTAGAACTACTTAAACCTAACTAACCTAAGGACATCACACAACACCCAGTCATCACGAGGCAGAGAAAATACCTGACCCCGCCGGGAATCGAACCCGGGAACCCGGGCGTGGGAAGGCGAGAACGCTACCGCACGACCACGAGCTGCGGACTCCACCCAGCTTGAAGTCCCCCCCGTTGACATGCAGGGTCCATGGATTCATGAGACTGTCTCCATACCCGTACACCTCCATCCGCGCGATACAATTTGAAACGAGACTCGTCCGAATAGGCAACGTGTTTGCAGTCATCAACAGTCCAATGTCGGTGTTGACGGGCCCACGCGAGGCTTAAAGCTGTGTCGTGCATTCATCAACGTTACACGAGTGGGCCTTCGGCTCTGAAAGCATAATCGATGATATTTCGTTGAATGTTTCGGACGCTGACACTTGTTGATGGCCCAGCACTGAAATCTACAGCAATTTGCGGAAGGGTTCACTTCTGTCATGTTTAACGATTCCCTTCAGTCGTAATTGGTCCCTTCTTGCAGCGATGTTGGAGATTTGATGTTTTACCGTATTCCTGATATTTACGTAACACTAGTGAAATGGTTGTATGGGAAAATCGTCACTTCATCGCTAACATAACGTTCAAACTCACTTAAATCTTGATAATCTGCCATTGTCGCAGCAGTAACCGACCTAACAACTGCGCCAGACACTTGTTGTCTTATTTAAGCGTTGCCGACCGCAGCACCGTATTTTGCCTGTTTACGTGGAGTAGACAACATTCCATTGGAACTACTGACGGCCTTGGGAGAACCAGTCCTGACAAAACTCTACCATCTGGTGAGCAAGATGTATGAAACAGGCGAAATACCCTCAGACTTCAAGAAAAATATAATAATTCCAATTCCAAAGAAAGCAGGTGTTGACAGATGTGAAAATTACCGAACAATCAGTTTAATAACTCACAGCTGCAAAATACTAACACGAATTCTTTACAGACGAATGGAAAAACTAGTAGAAGCCGACCTCGGGGAAGATCAGTTTGGATTCCGTAGAAATACTGGAACACGTGAGGCAATACTGATCTTGCGACTTATCTTAGAAGAAAGATTAAGGAAAGGCAAACCTACGTTTCTAGCATTTGTAGACTTAGAGAAAGCTTTTGACAATGTTGACTGGAATACTCACTTTCAAATTCTAAAGGTGGCAGGGGTAAAATACAGGGAGCGAAAGGCTATTTACAATTTGTACAGAAAGCAGATGGCAGTTATAAGAGTCGAGGGACATGAAGTGAAGCAGTGGTTGGGAAGGGAGTAAGACAGGGTTGTAGCCTCTCCCCGATGTTATTCAATCTGTATATTGAGCAAGCAGTAAAGGAAACAAAAGAAAAATTCGGAATACGTATTAAGATCCGTGGAGAAGAAATAAAAACGGTGAGGTTCGCCGATGACATTGTAATTCTGTCAGAGACAGCAAAGGACTTGGAAGAGCAGTTGAACGGAATGGACAGTGTCTTGAAGGGAGGATATAAGATGAACATCAACAAAAGCAAAACGAGGATAATGGAATGTAGTCGAATTAATTCGGGTGATGTTGAGGGTATTAGTTTAGGATGGTTCAAATGGCTCTGAGAACTATGGGACTCAACTGCTGTGGTCATAAGTCCCCTAGAACCTAGAACTACTTAAACCTAACTAACCTAAGGACAGCACACAACACCCAGCCATCACGAGGCAGAGAAAATCCCTGACCCCGCCGGGAATCGAACCCGGGAACCCGGGCGTGGGAAGCGAGAACGCTACCGCACGACCACGAGATGCGGGCATTAGTTTAGGAAATGAGACACTTAAAGTAGTAAAGGAGTTTTGCTATTTGGGGAGCAAAATAACTGATGATGGTCGAAGTAGAGAGGATATAAAATGTAGACTGGCAGTGCCAAGGAAAGCGTTTCTGAAGAAGAGAAATTTGTTAACATCGAGTATAGATTTAAGCGTCAGGAAGTCATTTCTAAAAGTATTTGTATGGAGTGTAGCCATGTATGGAAGTGAAACATGGACGGTAAATAGTTTGGACAAGAAGAGAATAGAAGCTTTCGAAATGTGGTGCTACAGAAGAATGCTGAAGATTAGATGGGTAGATCACATAACAAATGAGGAGGTACTGAATAGGACTGGGGAGAAGAGGAGTTTGTGGCACAACTTGACCAGAAGAAGGGATCGGTTGGTAGGACATGTTCTGAGGCATCAAGGGATCACCAGTTTAGTATTGGAGGGCAGCGTGGAGGGTAAAAATCGTAGGGGGAGACCAAGAGATGAATACACTAAGCAAATTCAGAAGGATGTAGGTTGCGGTAGGTACTGGGAGATGAAGAAGCTTGCACAGGATAGAGTAGCATGGAGAGCTGCATCAAACCAGTCTCAGGGCTGAAGACCACAACAACAACAACAACATATCTCTGTATTTGAATACGCATGCCCATACAAGTTTCATTGGCGCTTCAGTGTAGATCGGCGTTCTCCAAGAAATGTGGAGTTTGATTTGTCTTGTAAATGCCAAGAACGAAGCATGAATGGAAATTAACAACTGTAAAGTGTGATTGAGAAATTAATGAGCAAGAGACAACTTGCATTAATATTTTGATGAAGTGTTTCATTAATACTAGATAGGAACCAGATTCCCAATTTTACGGCAGTTGAAATAAATAAAATTTCTACTAACCGCATCAGCATGCTACTAGGGAAATACAGATCAGGTTATTTTCAGCTAAGGACAACACACACACCCATGCCCGAGAGTTGACTCGAACCTCCGACGAGGGAAGCCGCGCGGACCGTGACAAGGCGACCCGGACCGTGACAAGGCAACCTGGACCGTGACAAGGCGACCCGGACCGTGACAAGGCGACCCGGACCGTGACAAGGCGACCCAGACCGTGACAAGGTGACCTGGACCGTGACAAGGCGACCCGGACCGTGACAAGGCGACCCAGACCGCGCGGCTACCACACGCGGCTTTCACACAGGACTGGGGTACGCTTGAAGTGATCGTTGGGTGGAAGTATGACCTGGCAGATAGCCGTTGAGAAGAAGTATCATGAAACCTCTCCAGCAGTTCTGTCAGTTTTCTAAGTCCGCAAATTGAAAACTGCTGATTCATCCACTCCTCCTACCCCAACAGCAGTCGCCTTCCTGTCCCTACAGAAAGAAACGAGGGTGGCAACTACTGCTATTCGGCAGATGTGTTCACATCAGGACATGGTGGAGAAGTGCTGAATCACACCTTAAGTTCCGAGGAGCAAGTATTTGAACTGATTCTTCCTCATTCCGCTCATATCAGAAGATTCTTTGACCGTATGTACTCTAGGGACGTGATTTTTGTGCTCGCACAGTTTAAGAGCAACCCTGCCCGTTCCGGAATGGTAGTAGCATCTTGAAGCAACTGCGGCACTAAGTAAGTGCGGCGTCTAATTCAGCACTCTGGCGGTCCACTGGGGACTGCTCCAGTGACTGTACGCCAGGCATCAGCTGCAAGAGGTAATATGAAAGCCAGTTATCGGTCTCCTTCCCCTCGTAATTCTGTTTGCTCAAACTTTGGGCAAAGGCAATTCCCTTATCCTTGCGGTTACTCGATACTTTTGCCGATATTTCATTCAGTTACTCAGCGAATGTATTTGTTCTTTCGAACTTAGTTACTAATAAGTATTGACGCCTACTGCAGGATGTTTAAATATTATTCCTAATTCCTAAATAACCTATGTCTAAAGCGCTGCAGTCACGGACTGTGCGGCTGGTCCCGGCGGAGGTTCAAATCCTCCCTCGGGCATGGGTGTGTGTGTTTGTCCTTAGGATAATTTAGGTTAAGTAGTGTGTAAGCTTAGGGACTGATGACCTTAGCAGTTAAGTCCCACAGGATTTCACACCCAAATAACCTATGGTTTAGAAGAGAGAGATAATAGCTAAACTGTATTCTTCCATCATATTTTTATTTGAAGTTCCATTAGAGATCACGTCAAGAATTTTTTGCTACCTAAAAGCGTCGCAATCTTTGTCTGGCTGCCTGAATTTACTCCTTTGTCGATCCGCTGTTCTGCTCTCATCTTGAAAGCCCGTGACATTGTCGATCAAATGGTTCAAATGGCTCTGAGCACTATGGGACTTAACATCTGACGTCATGAGTCCCCTAGAACTTAGAACTACTTAAACCTAACTAATCTAAGGACAGCACAAACATCCATATTATAAAATGAGGCCTTCTTGCTTTTAAAATTCAAATTCTAGTTTTTGAGTCTTAAGTGTTTGGGCTTCAGCCGGTTATAAATGAAAGTTGTTTTGCCTCTGAGGCGTGAGACTGAATGGCGCATTTAGTCGGGAATTAAGTTCTAAAATTAATGTTTGGCTTGCTCTGTTTTCAATATTTTCTTTACTCTTGTAATATTTGTCAAATGAATAAAGTAGTATGTTCGAGTGCAACTGATAGCCTCTCGTTTTGACCCCTTTCCTAAAATTAAACTATCTGTCCTGTCCTGCGGGTATAGCAGGGGATTTCATATAGCTAACTTGCGTAGAAGTTCCTGCAAGGAAACGAACGAGGACGACCCTGATTACTAGGAAGTATTTCCCAGTCGCTGGGTTGGAAGGGGAGGTGCTATTACATAGCCTGCGACATCACCTGACCAGAATCGTCTTGATTATTTTCTATAGGGACATCCAAAGCCACCTGAGTAAGAGGCCCTAGTGAGTACAGAGATGGAATTAGTTGCCAGAATTGTAGCTGCCTGTGATGTGATTTGAAACACACCAGGGAAAAACTGTCATGGACCGGCAGGATCTTGTTTGCCGATGTCATGCGTGCAATGAGGTTGAAATCGTCAGTTTCAGCACATTTTGTAAGATACATTGCAAATACGAAGGTAATCCCAAAAGTAAGGTTGTAAGTAGGCTGTTTAGGTTCTTATATTGGTAACGCCGCCGCCACGTAGCGCTCCTCTGTATGAAAATCACTGGCTGTGCTGTGTGCAGTCTGTGGCTAGTTTGCATTGTTTTCCGCCATTGTAGCGTTGGGCAGCTGGACGTGAACAGCGCGTAGCGTTGCGCAGTTAGAAGTGAGCCGCCAGCAATGGTGGATGTGGGAAATGAGATGGCGGATTTTTGAGTACAGAATGGATGCCATGAACTGCTATATATATTATGACTATTAAGGTAAATACATTGTTTGTTCTCTATTAAAATCTTTCATTTGCTAACTATGCCCATCAGTAGTTAGTGCCTTCCGTAGTTTGAATCTTTTATTTAGCTGGCAGTAGTGGCGCTCGCTGTATTGTAGTAGTTCGAGTAACGGAGATTTTTGTGAGGTAAGCGATTTGTGAAAGGTATAGGTTAATGTTAGTCAGGGCCATTGTTTTGTAGGGATTTCTGAAAGTCAGACTGCGTTGCGCTAAAAATATTGTGTCAGTTTAAGCACAGTCTTGGATAATTGTTCAAAGGGGACGTTCCATATGTCGACCCTTAGCCAAGGATACCTCACTGGAATCTTCTTATTTTTTCTTGTAGTTTGTGTAAGTAGTGTAGCTTTTGTTTATTGCTAGCGCGTAATTGTAGAGAGAATCTCCTTCGTAGTTGCAGTCTTTCATTGTTGTACAGTAAAACAGTTGTGGCATGCATGTAGATTGGCACCAAGTATTTCGCAGCTGCGCTTGCAATTAACTAGATATTATTTTCAGTGCTATGATAATGTGTTCTCTTATTTTTGCTCTTCAAATTGTGTTTTTCTGTGTTATCGTGTGAAATATTGTGACAATAATGTCGTGTGAAAAACGTAATACTAGGCTCCAAAGTAAACTGAGAAATGACAGTGAAGACGAAAGCAGTGTGTTAGCGCCACCATGTAATGAATTAACTAATATTCAAAGTAGTAATTTGGTAACTGTGCATAGGGAAATGGAGCGGGCGTCAAATAATGGTGTAGACAGTGAAACAGGTAGTGAACAGGGAAGTATTATCGATCGATCGGTCGGCAACAGCTCGCCTCAGGAATCGGGAATGACAGAACACAATATTGCAAATACTGTAGACTCAGGTTTTGGGTTCTCACCGTTTTCTCAAATGAGTCAAGACACATTTTCCGCTTGTCAAAATGTGAATGTTGCCGGTGCAAATTCACTGCCGAAAAGCACTGAGGAACATGCTTCAGACACCCGTGCATTGTTATTACAATTAATGCAACAAATGGGACAAAAATTTCAAAGGTTACACACAATGGAACAAAATCTTCAAAAGTTAGACACAATGGAGCAAAATCAGAGACAAACACAGCAAAAGCTTGAAAAGTTAGACACAATGGAACAACACCATAGACAAACACAGCAACAGTTAGACGCAATGGAACAAAATCTTCACACCACGCTTGAACAAACACGTGAAGATTTAACTACTGAGTTACATAAAATAGAATCGAAATGTCAAAAAGTCTGTAGTGACGTAAAAACACAAATTTGTGAGCATTTCCAACCTATTTTTTCGCGTCATGAAAATGCATTACAGAATCACGAAGCAGCCATAAAAGAACTGCAAACTATTGTTCATGAAAATCATGAGACTTCGCAAGCTAAAATGGACTCAGTTGCATCTACCGATTCTGTTACGCAACTTGCAAAATCTGAGGAAAACATAAAGGACACAGTAGAAAGACACATGGAGGAAATTAGTTCATTATCAGAGAAAGTAGTTGAACTTTCGGATCAGCTAAATAATTTATCTACGATGGTAGATGATAATCTGAATGACACAAAACCAGTAGTCTTTAATGACACAGAAGAGTGCGAACAAATTAGGAAATTCAAACAAAATCAGAATCAAATTAATACGCAATACAAAAGAGAAATCCGGGAAGTACAAGATCAGTTGGCACAAGTAATACAAAAATATCATATTTCAGAGGACACTCGCGCTCCAACACGGGAAGAGGAACTTAGAAATACGGAAAAGCTACAAAATAATAACACAGGGCATTTCGGAAATTATGAAAGAAATTGGCAAGGTGCACCGAATTTTGAGATGGAACCGCCGACACGACGTAACAATGACCGATATGCTACTTGCCGACACGATGATTTTGACTATAAGCTGTTCATTACTACACGTAAATTCAAAACGTTTAAGAATTCTGACAACGACATTCATCCACAAGCATGGCTTCATCAATTCTCTCATTGTTTTCCTCCCAACTGGTCATTAGAACACAGATTAGAATTTATGTGTGGCTACTTAGAGAATGAACCAGCTGTAAGAATGCGATCGGTCATTCACGATTGCCACAGTGAAGGAGAATTTTATCATGCCTTCCTCTCAGCGTATTGGTCTCAAGTCACACAAGACCGAGTAAAACATGGCATCATAATGATGAAACATTTCAAACAATCTGAATTTTCCAGTCTCGTGAAATATTTTGAAGACATGTTGCACAAGAATCAGTACCTGTCAAACCCATACAGCCCCTCAGAACTTATCCGCATTTGCTTAATCAAATTACCTGCACATTTACGGCATATTATTTTGGCAGGACGTTGCAAAGATGACTTTGAAGCTTTTCAGGAACTGTTACAAGAACTGGAAATTGACACTGACAGTCGCGGAAATCGCGGAATGCGAAAACAGGAGCACAACAATTACAGGTCACATCCGTCACAATTCTGCGACGAAAGAAATAATAACTGGACACAACAAGGCTATTCTCACAAAACAAATCGTGACCAAAACAGACACCATCCGTATGACAACTGTTTGCAGAATAATAGTTACAGAGAAAGATCGCATTTCCGTAGTAATGAATATGACAGAGATTACCTTAGAAACAGACAATATGGGAAACAAACCAATTATTATCAAGGGAGACAGAATAACTTCAGACGCAACAGTTCAGCGTGCAGTTACGATTCAGGAAGAAATTCTCCACCACATGAGCGACAAGAAAGAAATTATGAAATCTACCGACATGACGACAGACGAGATAATCACAACGACAGACCTGCATTTCATCAGAACTGGCGGGATTCAAACAGAGCAAGGCACTTTCGACAACGTGAATTTGTTGAAGCTAGGTCTCCTAATCCCAAAAACGACGCGCGCCAACAAAGGAACAGACAATGACTTGCACTGCAGGCAGCTGTGTGTGCCAGCTGGCTCTGAGAAAAATAACATAGACGCTAACCTTGAGAAAAATTTTAGCATTCCTCACCGACATATACCGCATGATAATTCCGTTCAAGTTGAACCTCTGCGTACTAGGAAGAGTAAAGGATTGCACCACATTTCACATGTAAAACCGTTTATTGAAAGATAATCTGCTTTTTAACTTGGTCTTTGCCATAAAACTTTTCACTTCATATTTCTAGTATGCTTTGTCAGACTTAGAAACTGTTACCATGCAACAATGTTTGAAGTTAAATATCCAGTCAAGAACCAAGAGAACTTATTTAAACAGAAATTACAAATGCATTGTTATTGTGAACAGATGACGCAGTGTTATTGTGTGTGGACATTCTTGCTTGTTAGTTGCACGATTACGTAACGACTATAAGGCTCACATACTTAGAACATTTACCAGTACTGCTAATGAGATTTTAATGCAACATTTTGGTTTACCTGAAAATACATTCTGGATTTAAAGTACTTTCTGTGAGATACCGGATGACACAGTGGTTAGTTTATGTGACAGCTACACGATTTTATCAGGACACTACTAATGAGTGACAATTTACATTGTTGCTTTTGCGGTGTTTCTGTTTTATATCTGCACAGTTTTTCTGAATTATTCTGGAAAGTAAAACATGGTTTTATAGTAACTTTTGTGGTATAGCTACAATGAGACTGCCTTTTCCATAGCTCAACAATACGTTACAGCACAGTACTTTCTTCATCACAACAATAAGCGTAATAACTAAGATATCTATATGCAAAGCATTTCACTTTTGTTTATCATGAGGTAAGTACATTGACTTCTGCAGAATTTAGCTTTCAGAGGACAATAACTACGACACTTCCACTGAGATTATCTTACAGCAAGACGCACATTTAGCGCTACAGGACACGTATTTGAGTGATTAATTTTGTACTTAAATCATTTATTTTTAAAGATATTTGAAGTACAATGATACAAAGGTTTTCTGTAATACATTTCATTCCATTGTTGTAATCTGTAACACCTGAGGGTATAATTACATTAATCCTCATGGGGGTACACGCCTACTTTGTGTACCATGTGTTTGGCAAGCACAAGGAGCCCTAGCTAATATGGTATTTGCTTATACAACTTTACACATCGGTACCATATTCCTATAACACATAAATTACACAGCTATCTGATCATTGAACTGAGAGATAAACCATTTTTACTACGTCAGTGACAGATGTTTACGTAATTACACCGTTGGATAACTTCACACTTACGAAATTGTATTTTGTCTGTACTTTGTGAACTGTTCATATTTTTTTGGACCCATTGTGATTTTATGAGAGCTTTGGATGATATATTTGGTTTGGGATCACGATTTTTAAAGTACGTTTGAGGCAGATGACACTTTTGACATGAGCAGAGAATTTTTTTTAATTATTGGAGGAAGCTACGACAATTTTGAGAGTTGACTGATGTGTTATGATGTTATTATTATGATGACTATGTGTAATATGCTGTTGCGGTATGTTTATGGTCAATAAGCTGATGCTATATGAGTTATTTGATTGTGCTACGTATCTGTTATGATGAAATATTGAAGAAGTGTCGACAAATAAGGTACGGAACAATGAGTAGTTGTTAGGGACTCTGGTTTGTGAAAAAGGTTGTTGGAAACCAAGAATCGTACTTTCAGAAATATGAAATGTATATAAATGCGTGGATGTATTACAATGCCGACGAAAATTTTTTGGACACTGTTATATCAATAGGATTTTGTTTCTACAGATTTGTAATGCAAATTCTTGACCTGTGAAATATTTTTGTATGAGACTGTCACTGTAGTGGAAACTGCTGTCGTAAATATTTCCATAACAAAGTTAAGTGACCACCTGCACGTAATGCGTCGTGGGCACCCAGCTGTGTCAGATGCCTGGAGCAAAAGCCATTAGTGTGTGCCTTTTCAGAGGCACAGGTAGAAAAAAAAATGGAGGCCATTATCCTCGCTATTGACATTCCTTTGTAGAAAGCATCGCAAATACGACACACTCAAACTTGAAAACATATGATTACACTGTGGAGCTCTTAATTTATGATATTTACTGAAATGCCTAATGAAATGATGAGAAACATTTTACATTTATTGTCTTTCTAGTTGAGATATTCTTTTGCCTTTGGAGACGACATTTGCCCAGTGAATGACATTTCATGCAGTGCTCTATATATGCTATATATATTTGCTCATTTGTTTAATATCTAGTTTCAAGCTGCACTGCAGCAATGGTTAAAATAAAATTTTATAGATGTACTAATATAAATATTTTATGCCTACAGACCCAGTAATGACTAACTTTATGATGTACTTCAAAAAAACTAAGGACCACAAAAAGACATTTCCCTTCACAGGAATTGCATACAAAATTTTCTTTTCAAGTACTTGGTAATTTCTTTTGTAGAATAAATTGTGATGCATCACTCTAGTATTAAGATGTGACATAGGTATTAGACATGGCCATCTTTAGTGTAATTTTTTTTTTTTTTTTTTGCTTGAGCTTCATCATGTTTAGATATAAGTTATTACATTTACTGCTGCTGTGTGCCAGGCATAGTGCTACTAAATTTCACTTTGTATTACTCTGTTAAGCTAGTTTTATTACTGATTTATTTTTCTTGTTTGCTGCACAGTGCATTATATTAGTTGTAATATTGCAATTGCTTTGCCTATTTAAATTTTTTGTCATATATGTTTGTGTTAATTGTTTTGTGCTGCTGCATTGCCTCGTCGCTTAGTTTAGCATCTGAGCTCACTAGATTTAAATTAGCTTAAGAGGGAGTAGCCTATAAAAGAATGATTTGCGATGAGTTTGAAGAAATGCACTGAGAGGTTATACGAGAAAAATACAGAAAGCATGCTTGGATAGGATTTTTTTTGGTGGAAGCAAAGGTTGAAATAAGATGAAAGATCTATGGAATAAAGTTTTGTGTTGGACTGCAGTACCAAATGTTACACTGAAAACAAACCCTGTCCTTTACTTTTGTGTTATCCCACTACGTGTTTGTGTACCCTTGTGTATTTGTTTTCTTCCTGTCTCTGTGTAGTTTCATAGAATTTTTTTCTTCTTCTAATACTAAGCTACATTCACTATGATGAGGAATACTGTTATCCTCAAATATAATTGGCATTAATAATATGTTATTTACCTTGTAAATATGCTTAGACATTATTTATTCTGTTTTGTTTTAATGCTCATGTGTAAAGTTGATGTTTCAAAAGTTATTCTGATCTTTTATGTATTTACTTATGTCATAATTCCTGTAACACTGATGTATATGTTTATTTCTATTCTGTTGTAAAGCCTGTACTACAAATGTTATCTGTATTGTTATGTTCTTTAATGATGTATTTTGTACCTTTGTTATTGTATTTTTATGTTATAAAATTGTAATTGACACCAGTTCGTCAAATTAAGTAACTTGTAAGTTACATTTCACTGCACACGTTTCTGTTGGTCATAGTATATGGACAATATGTGAGAAGTAGGGACTGAAAGTGTTTGCACGTGTGTTAATAATTCAGCTAGGGACTGGTTAACAGCATTGCTGGTTCTAAGGACAAAAAAAAAAAAACTTTGTGAGTGCACAAGTGGTGGTTTATGGACTTGCTATATTCACCGCAAGACTCTTCGATGGTAAATGTGCACCTGCACAGTCGCAACAGATGGCTGCTGGCCGTCTCTACATGGACTACAGTGGGTCTGCATCTTTGATGGCCCACCAATACAATTATTTCTACAAGGACTGCAGTGGGTCTGCACCCCTGGTGGCCCACCAATACCACAATCTCTACCAGGACTACAGTGGGTCTACTCTATGATGACCTACCTACCAATATTCATCAAATTCGACTGACTCTGCGGTGGATTTGCTCTGTTGTGGCCCATTACCTGTCTGCATGTCAAGAGTCAGCACTGTCTTTCCGCTGGAAGGACAAGACTACTTCTTCAAGACTGCATGGAAATCCACTACTTCTGTGTGCAATTTCTTTTACTAATGAGACTTTGTGAAAAAAACTGTAATTACTATTATGATGAATGATCAGGACTATCTTTATGGACTGTGAGAAAATATTAGCTTTTGACCAACATTGTATCAATAAGTGTGTGCATTTGATTTCTTTGTTATTGTAATTACGATTATGAAAAATTTTAACAAATATGTGTTGCCCAGTGCCCAAAACAATTTGTAAAATTTTTTGTGGGGAGCATGGGGGCTATGTAAGTAGGCTGTTTAGGTTCTTATATTGGTAACGCCGCCGCCACGTAGCGCTCTTTGTATGAAAATCACTGGCTGTGCTGTGTGCAGTCTGTGGCTAGTTTGCATTGTTGTCTGCCATTGTAGTGTTGGGCAGCTGGACGTAACAGCGCGTAGCGTTGCGCAGTTGGAGGTGAGCCGCCAGCAGTGGTGGATGTGGGAAATGAGATGGCGGATTTTTGAGTACAGAATTGATGTCATGAACTGCTATATATATTATGACTATTAAGGTAAATACATTGTTTGTTCTCTATTAAAATCTTTCATTTGCTAACTATGCCCATCAGTAGTTAGTGCCTTCCGTAGTTTGAATCTTTTATTTAGCTGGCAGTAGTGGCACTCGCTGTATTGCAGTAACGAAGATTTTTGTGAGGTAAGTGATTTGTGAAAGGTACAGCTTAATGTTAGTCAGGGCCATAGTTTTGTAGGGATTATTGAAAGTCAGATTGCGTTGCGCTAAAAGTATTGTATGCCAGTTTAAGCACAGTCATGTATAAATTTTTATAAGGGGACGTTTCAAGGTCTCCTATTTTTTTATAATTACATAGATCTGTTTATTTCTACAATGGTTTACATCAGTTTACAACTTGAACATTTAGCTACTTTTCGATGTAATCACCATTTCTGTCGATGCATTTTGTAGACACTGTGTCAGTTTTTGTATACCCATGTCATACCAGCTCGCCGCTATGCTGTTCAGAAAGTTATGAACCTCTTCTTCCACCTCGTCGTCGGAGCTGAATCGCTGGGACCACAATTAACGCTGACAGGTACTGTGAGACTCTGAAAAAACTCAAACGGGCAATTCAGAACCTGAGAAGAGGAATGTTGAGCAAGGGTGTACACACTCTCCATGACAAAGCTCGTCCACGCATCGCTCGGCCAACCGTTGCTCTCCTGCAACAGTTTTAATGGAACATAATCACCCACCCACCCTATAGTCCTGACTTGGCGCCCAGTGACTATCACCTGTTCCCTAGGTTAAAGGAACATTTGGCCGGAAAGCGATTCAGCCCCGACGACGAGGTGAAAAAAGAGGTTCATAACTTTCTGAACAGCATGGCGGCGAGCTGATATGACATGGGCATACAAAAACTGCCACAGCGTCTACAAAAATGCATCGAAAACAATGGTGATTATGTCGAAAAATAGCTAAATTTCAAGCTGTAAACTGATGTAAACAATTTTAGAAATAAACAGATCTATGTAGTTATAAAAAATAGGAGACTTTTGGGATTATCCTCGTAGTACGTTCATTGTGTCAATGATGGTATTTGCAGTTAACTAAAAGTGGTTCTAATGTCTCTGAGCACTATGGGACTTATCATCTGAGGTCATCAGTCCCCTAGAACTTAGAACTACTTAAACCTAACTAACCTAAGGACATCATACACATCCATGCCCGAGGCAGGATTCGAACCTGCGACCGTAGCGGGCACGCGGTTCCAGACTGAAGCGCCTAGAACCGCTCGGCCACAACGGCTAGCTGCAGTTAACTCATGTAAATAAAAAAAAATGTACACAGTAATGTAATTTTATTCCTATTATCTCCTTAAGTTGCCTTCTCCGACCCTAGGTTCCCTACCTCAAACTGTTCAGAGGAGTATCCTTTACGTCATTTTAAATTTTTGCACGCTCTTACGCAAACACCCTGTAGATAGCCCTTCTTGACTCGCTCTATTTGCGAGTGGAACACAAAAGAAAATCACTAGTAGTGGTAAAGGTACACCATATGGTGACTCGCGAAGTACGTAGTAGATATTTACTAAGATGGTATCTGTTCTTTCGGATATGTCCGAAAGAACAGATACTATCTTAGTAAATATATAGTTGAGGCTCGCCGGCCAATTGACCATCTTCTTCTTCTTCTTCTGTGCGAATGCACAAACAGTGCCCGAACTCCTACGGGAATCGGCAACGCGCCGCGAGTAATGAGTATAATGGGCAGGGGCACTACGAATGTAGTGCGTGACAATACGTTGAGAATGTGGGTTTCGCTGGAGGCGTGCCAGAGATAAATCCTGCAGTCGCTCTATCCTCTGTGTCCTCGGTGGCTGAGATGGATAGAGCGCCTGCCATGTAGGCAGGAGATCCCGGGTTCGAGTCCCGGTCGGGGCACACAACGCCCGTAAGCAGCTAAGGGTGTTCGTTTCATTGTAATTTCGTACGTAGTAGATGTTGATTATCCCTGTATACGGCTGCCTCTCCTAGAATAGGGCCCGTCTGCTATATTAGCACCTGTTATTTTTCCAAGGATCTTGCACTTTCAGACAGCCGGGAAGGACCGAGGAGAAACCGTCCGACCCCACAAAGAGAGCGGCAGGACTGCGACCGCTGAGGAGCTCTCAGCAGCCCGCAAGTCGTCCTCAGGGGAAACCCGACACGCGGCAACAGACGAGCGAAACGACTGCGGCGCCGACGCTCCGAGTAAACAACGGAAGATAGCTGCGGTCCGGTGACTGCGAAGGCAGCTGAGTGTGGGGAGCGGCATTCGCGGGTCGCTGCACCAATAGGCGCAGCTGTCGCAGGAGACGGGGGATACTGTACGGCGGTACGGCAGCCGATTAAAGAGATGATTACAAGAGGGTGTAGCTCAGCGAAACCGACAAGCTTCAAGGATTTGTGAAAGTTTTCTGCAGGAATGAAACGAGCCCAGGAACCTACTCGTATGTCCGGAAACGTTACTGAACAGTCGCTGTTTCGTCTGACCAAGAGACAGCCAGGGCAAAAGTACCACGGGCACGAAGATCCGAGCTGGTGCCAGTGCCATAGAGACTCGCCACTTGCGCGAGTTCCAGCAGCGCCACGGGCGGCGCTGAGGATGAAGATACCGACTTCACCGCGGCCAGATGCCGGCCGAGTACAGTCCGCCAATGACCGGACGACAACGAACAGAATCCTACTCGGAATACAGAAGAGCAGCTCTCGCCCATGTGGTTATAGATCGCTGTCCAGGGCTGACTTAGACAGGAGCGTCGTTTAGCGAACTCTTAGAATCGGACAGACAGTTGTTATAAACCGCATTTACTGTGTACTGTGAAGTAGAGATGGGGGATCCGCTCCTGAACTGATACATAGAGTTGAATCTTTCAAAGGAGTGAACAATCAGTGATTCAGAAAAAAAGAACGGTAGCTCCAAACGTTTCCCATGGCAGAGAGAGACAGAGAGAGAGAGAGACGGAGCATATCAGCGGCGCCTCTGCTTGTCAGAGCACAGAGCACGCCACACAACACAGCCGGCGCCGGCCTCTGCCCTGCTTCTACCTTGGCTGCCTGCATTGTGCAGTGCCCCATTGGATTTTGTGTTTCACATATGCCGTGCCGTCTCTGTGCATCGTCTGCCGTGTGCAGTGTCTGACGCAGCTTAACTTAGCATCGCACTCTGTCGGCGATCGTTTCAGTCGCACGCCCTGCCCTCTGGGCAGTTGATGCAAGCAACAGGACAGAGAGCCTCCTAGCGGAGAACATAGGAACTACTTGCAACAACCTGCTCGCAAGAGAACGGACGATTTGTCTCAGAACGGGTGACTGGTGGCCGTTCACCGCTCCCCCCACCCTCGGAACTCGCCCGCTCAACGCTCACCCCACCGTTCTCGACTCTAGCCAGAGCATTGAGCAAAGCAACTCAGGTGTCACTCTGGTCTCTGCCGTCTTAGCTCACGCAGTAATACAGCTCGCGGCTCGACCTGCTCGACTCAGTGCTTGTGCATCGGAGTTCGTCTCTACTGGATATTGTTCTTCGTAGTAATACCGCTATGTATATTACATTATTATGTTATGTATACATCATTTATTTTTATTTTATTTTTATTTGTTTAAACTGATCAGATTAGGTTCCTGACGACTCCTCTTACTATAGGATTTTTGTTATGGACACTCGAATTTACACTTAAATTACGAGCGAACTGATAAACGTGTCGAAAAATGTGATACACCAATATTTTCCTTGTTTTATTCTGCGTAAGGCTATATGCAGCACTTTCGTCTTACAGTCAAATTTATATTTTTTTTTTCTTATTCTGGTACGGATTTTGCGATTTTAGGCATCTTCGGAAGGAAACGTTCACTTTAAAAATGTATGGCATGCGATGTATTTGTATGAGGTTAATGAAATTTTAATACATTATAGCCAAATATATTTGTAATGTAAATCTCAAGTTACAACATTTTCCGATCACCCAAAAAACCACGATAGTGCAAAATAAATCAATAATCAAAAACTTTGTCATATCGTGGAAATTTCAATAAACAATACAAAATTCTTACTCATTATCTGTGTTACTTCAAAATAGGATCAAATAAGATCAAAATACAGGTATAGTACTGGAATAAACCAAGTTTAAAGGGCAATGTGCCTTCCATTTATTTTCTATTGTAAATGAGTGGTGAGTCATGAAAAAGAGCTAATTCATTTCAGGGAGTGAACAGTTCTGATCCGAACTCTGAAAAGAACAGTTTGTCCCATCTCTACTGTGAAGTTTACCTACGATTATTTGCACTTAGCCACTGAGGGCCTTCTTTGTGTTCTATTGTATGCAGTTCCGCAGACTTAATCAATCAACTAGTCACAAAGATAAGTATTCAATGTATGACTTTGTTACTAATTTGTTGGAGTGTTGTAGAACCTTCGTTCTGCTGTCCTGTTATTAGAACTTACAAACTCGGCCTACCGTTATATATGAAGATGGTATCTTTTCTTTGGGATATGTCCGACTGAAGCGCCTAGAACAGCTTGGCCAACAAAACTGGTGACGAGGATTAATAACAACAACACTACAGGGTATCGAAATCATCAGCGCCAATGTATTAAACCTGTCCGTGACTTTGACAGGTAATGTGAAGGTGCACACAGTGAAGGAAGTACGGCAGGCAATAACATTTTCCAACGCTTGGGATTAAATCGTGACCCCATCGAAGTGCCGCTACAGTGGGTAAACCTGCTTGGTGGGACCGCTGGTAGCTGGCGAGAGCAGGGCGTTGTGTTTCGGTTACGGAAGCAAAGTTTTTGAATTACTGCAAGACGGGCCGGGGTATCTCTGCGAAACTTGCCAACGAGCGGTAATCCACGGTTCTTACAACGCAGACAAGTGGAAATCCTGCATCAGCAGCTTCCAGTAGCGTTGCTGAGAGCGTTACAAGATGCTGCGCGTTGGCGTAACAGGTACGCTGCTACATCGTGTAAACAGTTCTCATTCGGGTAGCACTTTGGTTCACGGCGCAGCAGTTCTACCAGGACATGGGGCCTTGCACCAGATGAGGAGACCACATGGAGGCGCCAGCTACAGTCACAACTTTCAGTCACCATCGTGGTACCAGCTTCATGCAGCGTGTCAACGCTCTGTACTTGCTGCCATGGCGCAGCAAGTCATCCGAGGCCTACTCCATCGGCGGGCTAGACTCCTGACCTAGGGGTGGTGGGTCGTACCCCGTGCAAAGCAGCTGCCTTCCGCCATTACGGTGTGGGCGACACAGCGCTACATCGAACAGTTGTTAGGATGGAGTCATTTGTCACATTGCTGGTTGCTGTACCAAGATTACCGAGTGTCTTCGTGCACTGCTGATACAATATGTTTGCGGAATGACTCACGCAGTCGGGACGTGGGTTGCACACTGAGGACAGAAGTCAACAAAGCTTGGCATGCATTTGCTACCAGCTGCCTGGACGCTGGATGTCTTCTCGCTGGTAACCCGACCCTCTTCACATGGCAGATGCCGTGTTTCTTTACTTCTGCAAGGTGTTTGATACAGTTGCTCACAGTCGTTTAATGAACAAAGTAAGAGCATATGGACTATCATACCAATTGTGTGATTGAAGAGTTCCTAGATAACAGAACGCAGCATGTCATTCTCAACGGAGAGAAGTCTTCCGAAGTAAGAGTGATTTCAGGTATGCAGCAGAAGAGTGTCTTAGGACCGTTGCTATTCGTAAGTTGATCGTCGGTAAAGCAGATGCCAGACTGAGATTCATTGGAAGAATCCTAAGGAAATGCAGTCCGAAAACAAAGGAAGTAGGTTACAGTACGCTTGTTCGCCCACTGCTTGAATACTGCTCACCGATGTGGGATCCGCACCAGACAGGGTTGATAGAAGAGATAGAGAAGATCCAACGGAGAGCAGCTCGCTTCGTTACAGGATCATCTAGTAATCGCGAAAGCGTTACGGAGATGATAGATAGACTCCAGTGGAAGACTCTGCATGAGAGACGCTCAGTAGCTCGGTACGGGCTTTTGTTGAAGTTTCGAGAACATACCTTCACCGAGGAGTCAAGCAGTATATTGCTCGCACTTACGTATATCTCGCGAAGTGACCGGAGGATGAAACCAGAGAGATTAGAGCACACACAGAGGCATACCGACTTTCTTTCCACGAACAATACGAGACTGGAATAGAAGGGAGAACTGATAGAGGTACTCAAGGTACCCTTCGCCACAAACCGTCAGGTGGCTTGCGGAGTATAGATGTAGACATAGAGTGAAGGCATGGCCCTTACCTCACACTGACATAGCACAAATGCACGAGTAAAATAAAGTGTACCGAGGATGGTGGCGCAGTGGTTAGCACACTGGACTCGCATTCATGAGGACGACGGTTCAAACCCGCGTCCGGCCATCCTAATTTAGGTTTTCTGTGATTTTCCTAAATCGTTTCCGGCAAATGATGGGACGGTCCCTTTGAAAGTGCACGGCAGGCATCCTTCCCCGTCCTTCTCTAATCCGATGGAAGCGATGACTACGCTGTTTGGTCACCTTGCCGAAACCAACCAACCAATAAAGAGTTTCTTTAGATAGCCGAGTCTCTCTGCCCTTTCATTGGCCTGCTATCCTATCTCAACCGCCCGCCGCTGCTTGCCACCCTTCATCTTAGACACTTCTCCACTCTCCAGGCTCGGCTGTACTACATTGCACTAAGCTCTGGTGGTCAGATCACAATACTTCATCCGTACTGGACTTCGTTCTAGCTATTGTACTGTTTCTGACTCAGTTATTGTAACATCTAGGTGCTAGGAGCAGAAGTTATTGACGATTGAAATTCGCGTCCTATACAGGGTGAGTCACCTAACATTACCGCTGGATATATTTCGTAAACCACATCAAATACTGACGAATCGATTCCACAGACCGAACGTGAAGAGAGGGGCTAGTGTAATTGGTTAATACAAACCATAAAAAAATGCACGGAAGTATGTTTTTTAACACAAACCTACGTTTTTTTAAATGGAACCCCGTTAGTTTTGTTAGCACATCTGAACATATAAACAAATACGTATTCAGTGCCGTTTGTTGCATTGTAAAATGTTAATTACATCCGGAGATATTGTAACCTAAAGTTGATGCTTGAGTACCACTCCTCCGCTGTTCGATCGTGTGTATCGGAGATCACCGAATTACGTAGGGATCCAAAGGGAACGGTGATGGACCTTAGGTACAGAAGAGACTGGAACAGCACATTACGTCCACATGCTAATACCTTTTTATTGGTCTTTTTCACTGACGCACAGGTACATTACCATGAGGGGCGAGGTACACGTACACACGTGGTTTCCGTCTTCAATTACGGAGTGGAATAGAGTGTGTTCCGACATGTCAGGCCAATAGATGTTCATTGTGGTGGCCATCATTTGCTGCACACAATTTCAATCTCTGGCGTAATGAATGTCGTACACGCCGCAGTACATCTGGTGTAATGTCGCCGCAGGCTGCCACAATACGTTGTTTCATATCCTCTGGGGTTGTAGGCAGATCACGGTACACATTCCCCTTTAACGTACCCCACAGAAAGAAGTCCAGAGGTGTAAGATCATGAGAACGGACTGGCCAATTTCAGAGAAAAAGACCAATAAAAAGGTGTTAGCATGTGGACGTAATGTGCTGTTCCAGTCTCTTCTGTACCTAAGGTCCATCACCGTTGCCTTTGGATCCCTACGTAATTCGGTGCTCTCCGATACACACGATCGAACAGCGGAGGAGTGGTACTCAAGCATCAACTTTAGGTTACAATATCTCCGGATGTAATTAACATTTTACAATGCAACAAACGGCACTGATTACGTATTTGTTTATATGTTCAGATGTGCTAGCAAAACTAACGGGGTTCCATTTTAAAAAAACGTAGGTTCATGTTAAAAAACATGCTTCCGTGCATTTTTTATGGTTTGTATTAACCAATTACACTACCCCCTCTCCTCACGTTCGGTCTGTGGAATCGGTCGTCAGTATTTGATGTGGTTTACGAAATATATCCAGCGGTAACGTTAGGTGACTCACCCTGTATAGACGGCTGACACTCTCTGCTTACGCTATGCTGGGCTAGTAACCGCTGTACAAAATCTGTTTGTCCTGGGTTCAAATTACCAAATGGAAAGTCGGAATTAATTACAATTTAAAAGATTTATTCCGAAAACAAGCTGAAACATAACTCAGCCTAATAACTCGTGTCCAGGTCAGTAGCCGAAGTTCATTTCTCGTAAACACTGTCACAGTAACAGCGTCGCGACTGGGAGGCCCACCACACGACTCCCCCCTCCGGGCCGCGACGACGCGACTTATGGGGAGGTTTACTATCTTTGGCCCTAAAACGCCTGTTCTTTGTGAATTGTTTTCTGGGGATGTGTTATAGATATCAATGTCAAATTTGGTCAAAATATTTATTGATATTTCCTCTACAAACTGGATTTTTTTCGACCGGAAATGTCGAAGAGCAAAGGCGGAAGTGCCGTCGGAACGAAACAAAATTTCGATTTAGACCTCCACGCGCGGTATGTCCCAGGTCAACCGGCTCGTCTGAAATCAAAACTGAGTTGACGTTAGCGACGTTTGTAAGATTCTTTAGGAGTTGTACCTCGCTTAAGTTATTTGGACCATAGAAAACTAAATGGCGGCCATTTGAAATCAAAATAGGGTTTTTTCATCGATTTTTCGACTTCGTCGACCAGGTAAAAATATTTACAGTTGATGGATCGGAATAAAAGTGGTACAACGTCTAGACAATTTAGTTAGCTTCGTCTGAAACAAAGAATCATGCTAATCGGTCCAGTAGATTTGAAGTTACCATATCGCGCGATAAAAAAAAAGTCATCTCGAGAAAAACGCGTTTCAAGTTTTGACTACATATAAATGCAGTATTACGCAATGTACTTTCAATCTGCTATTCCGGGTCCATAAACTAGTCCTTCCTCTTCCTCATAGAGGGCATTCGGCTCGATCTGGGCCATCCTGCACTGCTCCAGAGCCGCTCGTACGGCCGGTGACAAGCGGTTTTCGGCCGCTTGAATCCGGTGGTCATCCGAATGCTTGGCGAACTGCGCCGAATAGGGTCCCAGGGTGACGTCCATTGTTGTCGTGATGTTCAGAATTGCTGAATACCCTTCGTTGAAGCTGCTCACTGCCAGGAAAGTCGCAGTCTCCACACTCGTCACACCAGAATGCAAATGCTTGACGGCTAACTTCCAAACACACGCGTTCAAACTTTCATCTGAATCTTGTGTTTCCTCCCAAGCACTATCTTCCTCCGAAAGGAAAAAAAACTGCTGTGTGAAAAAGGCCGGTTTCAGGCAGGTGCATTTTTTTGTTCAACCGCGATTAACAAACATTTGCGTTCCGTATTCGGAAAAACCGATTCAGGGGGGAATTCTAAGCACTTCTATGGATCCAAAAATGCAGTATTAAAAAAATCGATTTTTTATCCAAAAGATAGTAAGATAGTGGAATGATACAGTCAAGACAGCCTGTAAAAGGAAAAAGAAAGCGTATCAAAAATGGCTACATACCAGAACCCAGGTAGATAGAGAAAGTTATGTTGAAGAAAGAAACAAAGCCAAACAGATAATTGCTGCATCCAAGAAGAAATCGTGGGAAGACTTTGGAAACAGGTTGGAGACTATGGGTCAAGCTGCTGGAAAACCATTCTGGAGTGTAATTAGCAGTTTTCGAAAGGGAGGTAAGAAGGAAATGACAAGTATTTTGGACAGGTCAGGAAAACTGCTGGTGAATCCTGTGGATGCCTTGGGCAGATGGAGGGAATATTTTGAAGAGTTGCTCAATGTAGGTGAAAATGCGATCAGTAATGTTTCAGATTTCGAGGTAGAATGGGATAGGAATGATGATGGAAATAGGATCACATTTGACGAAGTGGAAAAAATGGTCAATAGATTGCAGTGCAATAAAGCGGCTGGGGTGGATGAAATTAAGTCGGAACTCATCAAATACAGTGGAATGTCAGGTCTTAAATAGCTACACAGGATAATTGAAATGGCCTGGGAGTCGGGACAGGTTCCATCAGACTGGACAAAAGCAGTAATCACACCAATCTTTAAACATGGAAACAGAAAAGATTGTAACAACTACAGACGTATCTCTTTAATCAGCGTTGTGGGTAAAATCTTCTCAGGTATTGTTGAAAGGAAAGTGCGAGTAATAGTTGAGGACCAATTGGATGAAAATCAGTGTGGGTATAGGCCTCTTAGAGGTTGTCAGGACCAGATCTTTAGTTTACGGCAAATAATGGAGAAGTATTATGAGTGGAACAGGGAATTGTATCTATGCTTTGTAGATCTAGAAAAGGCATATGACCGGGTTCATAGGAGGAAGTTATAGTCTGTTCTACAAGATTATGGAATAGGAGGCAAACTTTTGCAAGCAATTAAAGGTCTTTACATAGATAGTCAGGCAGCAGTTAGAGTTGACGGTAAATTGAGTTCATGGTTCAGAGTAGTTTCAGGGGTAAGACAAGGCTGCAACCTGTCTCCACTGTTGTTCATATTATTTATGGATCATATGTTGAAAACAATAGACTGGCTGGGTGAGATTAAGATATGTGAACACAAAATATGCAGTCTTGCATATGCGGATGACTTAGTTGTGATGGCAGATTCGATTGAAAGTTTGCAAAGTAATATTTCAGAGCTAGATCAGAAATGTAAGGACTATGGTATGAAGATTAGCATCTCCAAAACGAAAGTAATGTTAGTGGGAAAGAAATATAAACGGACTGAGTGCCAAATAGGAGGAACAAAGTTAGAACAGGTGGACGGTTTCAAGTACTTAGGATGCATATTCTCACAGGATGGCAACATAGTGAAAGAACTGGAAGCGAGGTGTAGCAAAGCTAATGCAGTGAGCGCTCAGCTACGATCTACTCTCTTCTGCAAGAAGGAAGTCAGTACCAAGACTAAGTTATCTGTGCACTGTTCAATCTTTCGACCAAGTTTGTTGTATGGGAGCGAAAGCTGGGTGGATTCAGGTTACCTTATCAACAGGGTTGAGGTTACGGATATGAAAGTAGCTAGGATGATTGCAGGTACTAGTAGATGGGAACAATGGCAGGAGGGTGTCCACAATGAGGAAAACAAAGAAAAACAGGGAATGAACTCTATAGATGTAGCTGTCAGGGCGAACAGGCTTAGATAGTCGGGTCATGTTACACGCATGAGAGAAGCAAGGTTACCCAAGAGACTCATGGATTCAGCAATAGGGGGTAGGAGGAGTCGGGGCAGACCGAGGAGAAGGTACCTGGATTCGGTTAAGAATGATTTTGAAGTAATAGGTATAACATCAGAAGAGGCACCAATTTTAGCACTGAATAGGGGATCATGGAGGAACTGTATAAGGGGGGCTATGCTGCAGAAACCAGAATTACACTCTAATACTTGAACACAAGCCAGATGCTTTGTTGACTGAACCTGTGACCAAGAGACATTGTTAGTTAGGACATTTGAAATAAAAAAAAATTCCTTAGCTTCATATATATTGACGAAACATACACTCTGATCATTACAACATCCGCAATCGAACAGCATCGGCTGTCTAGCCCATCAGAACAACTGCATACAACATGCTCACAACTAGTCACAGCTACATCAGAACTCCTACTGCCCACTTCTCAATAAGCACTCTCCACGACGACTTCTCGGCAAGCACTGACTACGGGAACTTCTGAAAAAGTACTGCCAGTGGAGGCGGCTGAATAATACTCTTTGGCGCAATCTCTGGTGCTGTGACTCAGTGTAGCCACCTTTCACGGTTAGCCGAGCGGTCTAACGCACGGATTTCCGGAACGGGAATGAGCGCCTGGATCCTGGCACGAATCCACCCTGCGGACTTGTGTCGCGGTCCGGTGAGCCGGCCAGTCTGTGGATGGTTTTCGGGCGGTTTTCCATCTGCCTCTGCGAATGCGGGCTGGTTCCCCCTTTTCCGCCTCAGCTACACTATGTCGGCGGCTGCTGCGCAAACAAGTTCTCCATGTACGCGTACACCACCATTACACTACCACACAAACAACAAACGTAGGGGTTACACTCGTCTGGTGTGACACGTTCCCTGGGGGGAGGGGGAAGGGGGGGACCAGGGGCCGAACCGCACAATAATCCTGGGTTCGGTGTGGGGCGGCGGAGGGGTGAAGTGGACTGCGGTAGTCGTCGTGGGATTGTGGACCACTGCGGCTGAGGCGGGGACGGAGCCTCTCCGTCGTTTCCAGGTTCCCGGTTAACATAAAACATACATATTATTAATTTTAATGCGGAGATATGAATGAAAGAAAATAGTAATTATCGTTCCAGCAACAAACTACAGTAGTATTTCCTAAAGGTAATTCAGACATTTAAATCTTTTATTTGAAACTGTACTGGTCTTTGCTCTATCTAGGCAGAAATTCCATTTACTTACAATGTCTCGAGAGCACTCATTTCATCGAAAAATGTCAGGCTGCTACTTACATATTCTGATACCATTCCCTGTTAATTTTCCAGGAGAAAGTTTGCAATGGCGGCAGTCTTTAATTTTTGCTGACTTAGGGAAATAGAAAATCCCTGGTTCAAATCTTTTTATGGGTATTGTGTTCTGCGACAGAGCCATAGGTGAGCGGAAGGTCTATAGGATTAGTTGGGTTGTCTTTAGAAACAGCTTTCTTCAAAACATATAAATACTTAGGCCCAACGGCTAGATTACAAAACAATTTTAAAATTTAATATAACGAGACCAAAATATTTTATAACTGAATTTGAGAAGAAGCAGTTTAAATTGAATGGCTAGGCATAAAATCTAGCTTACTGAAGAGTTTAAATTTATTTTGCAATATGAATTTTTTAAAACACAAAAGACACAATAACAAGAACAACGGTTTGTACACAGTCGTTAGGCGAAACCGCTCTTTTCCTTCTGCCTGCGGAAGCATTGTACCTCCTTCCATCACAGAGGACACTCTCCCGTGTAATGCCCACCACTTGGCTGTCCCCACCAATTAAGGCTTATTATCGTTAGTAATTTAGATGCTTGTGTGGCTCAGAATATTACTAAAAATGTATCATTTATTTTCTTTGTCTTAAATAAAACATCCAACTCCTATTTAGTAATGAACATGAGTGTTTAAACGTGGTGATTCAGCTACCCCCTACCTATGAGCTTTATGCATCGCACAACGCCTTAAATTACCACGTGCAAGATTTCAATATTCTCTCGCTTGCTACATGCAAAGTATTAGTCCTGCAGAAAAAATAAACAGGATTTTTTGTAGGAGATTTAATGTAGCTGAATTTAGTACTTTAAATTTCCTACCAAAATATCCTATTCTTATTTTCTATAGGACTGATAGTTTGCGTGGCGCGAGGGAGAGAATATGAAATTTACACGTGTGGATTTTGAATGCGTTGCGGGTTGCATAAAACCCATAGACAGGGCCAGCTGAATCAACCTCTAGAAGATAAAAGTGTAGGTTTGATTTTGCCTCACAGATTTTCCGCCAAAGACAACCAACAGAAAAGAACAACGACTTATCTGAGTGCTGCAGCGGTAACAAAAATTTCAAATGTCGCAGTGAGGCAGCTTAAATGTGGGATCGCGGTCAGCCAAAAGAGCGTACGTTTCAAACAATTTCATTCTCTCCAGACCGCTTACAACACTCCGATTGACGACCACGAAAGCTGCGAAGTCGTATGGCATTTCTATGCAATACTTTATTTACACCAAATTAAAACAAGAGGTATATTAAGAAACGCTGACTCGCGAATCCCTGAAAAGTCGTATGACACGGGACCGTGCTCCGACAAGTCCAGATGAAATTCAATGTGCACTTTTGCCTGTTCGGAGTCACCGTATAGCATGTATTACAACACGAATCCATCATTTGTAGTACACCATAATAATAAACTCAAGAATCCCATCTGAGTTACGCGGTTACCTTACATCTGACAGAGCACGGCAGACTTCTGAAGGGATCTCTACTCCTAGTGGCGTGAGAACAGGCTCCAGCAATATTACTTGATTACTATTTGACAAACGTCTTTGGATTTTTCTTCCAAGATTGTTTCCAATGCCGCAGAGAAAAGCAAATAGAAACATTTATTTTTTTTTAAAAAATTCGGTGTTATAATTCGGCAGCTATGTAGGTACCGAAACTTACCGCAACGTCCGCTATAGCTTAGCTAAAATCAAAGTTCTGTGTATATACTCCTTCTAAACACATCATCCTGAAACTCGGTGAGAACCATCCGAAGATGTCATGACAACATCTGAAACGTACTAACCTAAAGACAATTTTCGACTCCACTGAAGTACTTTGTGTTTCTGTAACAATCGAAGAGGTTCCACCGGACATGAGAACTAATTGCATGTGGTTTCCCACAAGGTCCCGTCTTAGTCTATTATTTTTCTTGTGTATATTAACAACCTTTCATCATCAAACATAACAGATCTCAAGTTTGTTTCTTTTGCTTATAATATAAAAATTTCAATAAATAGCAAGTCAAGTGTAGTTTTGAAAAAATTGTTTGTTAAATTTTCATGAACATTAATATATTGTTCATAGTCAATCATTTCCCACCAAACTTTGGAAAGACACACTACGTGTACGTCATCATTTTCTGTGACAGTTTTCATCCCAGGGGACCTGCGAATATGGCGGCCAGTAGACAGAAGAGGTTGAGAGAGATAAATTCCTCAGATTAAAAATTTGTGACATATACAACTGACAAGAGCATACCACAAAAATGTTAAAGCCTCTAAACAAATCGTTGCTTGTAATGTGCGCGTTGTGGACATTAGCAATTTGGATAGACACACTACGTCCACTTCATAATTTTTGTGATATCTTTCTTTCCTGGAGACGTTCAAATTTGACGACAAGTAGACAGAAGAGGTTGATAGAGTTAAAATCTTCGGATTACAACTTGATAATACATTCAATCCACAGGAACGTACCACAGAAATGTTCAAACATCTAAACAAATTTTTATTTGCATTGTAGACGTTATCAGACATACATAAAAGAACAATAAAAAATCTGACGTAACTTGCTTATTGTCAATTCATAACGCATTTTTCTCAGTCAATTGTCTTCTGATTAGCCTGATCCGGGCCGCCACGAATTTCTCTCCTGTGTCATCCTCTTCATCTGACAATCATCCTGCGTCCTCGATTGTTTGCTGGATGTATTCCAGACTCTGTCTTCCTCTAGTTCTTTTATCGCCTACAGCTCGCTCTAGCATCAGAAGTTATTCCCCGATCTCTTAACATATGTCCTACCATGCAGTCCCTTTTCCTTCTCAGAGTTTTCCATATATTCCTTTCCTCGACAATTCTGTGGAGAACCTCCTCATTCCTCACCTTATCAACCCACCTAGTTTTCAGCAATATTCTGTAGCACCACATCTCAAATGCTTCGAAACTCTTCTCTTCCGGTTTTCCCATAGTCCATGTTTTACATCCATATAATGTTGCTATAAACGTACATTTTCATAAATTTCTTCCTCATATTAATGCGTATGATTGATACCAGTGGATTTCTCTTGGCCAGGAATGTCCTTTCTTTTGCCATTGCTAGTCCGCTAGGTTATTTTGCTGCCTAGGTAGCAGCGTTCCATAACTTCATCTACTTCGTGATCACCAATTCTGTTGTTAAGTTTTTGGCTGTTCCCATTTCTGCTACTTCTCATTACTTCTGTCTTCCTTCGATTTATCTACAATCCATATTTTGTACTCATTAGACTGTTCATTCCATACAGTAGATCATGTAATTCCTCCTCACTTTCACTGAGGATAGCAATGTCCTCAACGAATCTTATCATTGATATCCTTTCGCCTTGAAATTTAATTCAACTTTCAATCCTTTCTTTTATTTCCGTTACTGCTTCTTCGATGCATAGATTGAGCATTAGTGGTTATAGGCTGTATCCTTGTCTTACACCTTTCTTAATCCGAGCACTGCGATCTTGATCTTTCACTGTTATTATTCCCTCTTGGCTCTTGTACATATTGTATATTACAATTATTTCTCTACAGCTTACCCATATTTTACTCAGAATTTCGAACATCATGCACCACTGTACATTGTTGACCGCTTTTTTCCAGGTCAAGAAATACTATGTAGTGTCTGGATTTTTCATTAGACTTGCTCCCATTATCAACGGCAACGTCAAAATACCTCTCTAGTGCCTTTACCTTTCAAATGGTTCAAATGGCTCTGAGCACTATGGGACCTAACTTCTGAGGTCATCAGTCCCCTAGAACTTAGAACTACTTAATGCTAACTAACCTAAGGACATCACACACATCCATGCCCGAGGCAGGATTCGAACCTCCGACCGTAGCGGTCGCGCGGTTCCAGACTGTAGCGCCTAGAACCGCTCGGCCACTCCGGCCGGCCTTTACCTTTCCTAAGGGCATACTACCTGTTATCTAAGAGATCCTCAATTTCATTTTCCAATCTTCTTTATATTATTTTTGTCAGTAATTTGGATGCATGGGCTGTTAAGCTGATTGTGCGATAATTCTTGTCGGCTCTTGCAATCTGCAGTATTTTGTGGATGACGTTGCCACTAAAGTCGGATGGTATGACGCCAGACTCACACATTCTACACATCAATGTGAATAGTCATTTTGTCAATCTTATGCCTTCCAAAGCTCTTTTAAATTCTGATTCTTATACTTGATCCCTTATCTCCTCTATATCGACTCCTGCTTCTGCTTCTATCACGTCAACAGACAAGTCTTCCCTTTATATGGGCCTTCACTGTACTCTTTCCACCTATCCGCTCTCTCCTCTGCATTCAAAAGTGGAATTCCCAATGTTTTCTTAATGTTACCACCCTTTTTCTTAATTTCACCGAAGGCTGATTTGAGGTTTCTGTATGTTACGTCAGTCCTTCCGACAAGCATTTCTGTTTCGATTTCCTTGCGTTTTTCATGGAGCCATTTTGCCTTAGCTTCCTGCACATCCTGTTTATTTCATTCTTAAGTGACTGTATTTCTGATTTCCTGAATTTCTTTGAACATTTTTCTACTTCCTTCTTTCATCAATCAACTGAAGTATTTTTCCTGTTATCCAAGGTTTCTTCGCAGCTGTTTTCCTTGTAAAAATAGACATAATGTCTTATGGGATAACAGCAATCAGTAATTTTATAATGTTACTTAAAATTCGTCTTGATTGCAAACATTTTTTTTATTATTCATATGAGCGGTTTCGGTTCATTCAGAACCATCTTCAGATCTGATATTTCAGTTACAGGAGTAACCCGTCCAAATCCAGCACCTTTCACATTCTACGTAACTGAAATATCAGATCTGAAGATGGTTCTGAATGAACCGAAACCGGTCATATGAATAATAAAAAAATTTTTTTGCAATCAAGATGGATTTTAAGTAACATTATAAAATGTTTTCCTTGTATCGTCGTTTTTCTTTATAACTTTTGTGATTGGCTTTTTCAGAGCTGTCCTCTTCAGCTGAATTGCCTAGTGAACTATTTCTTACCGCACTATTTATAGCTTCAGAGAACTTCAAGCGTACCTCTTTATTCTGCAATACTTCTGTGTCCCACTTCTTTGCGCATTGATTCGTCCTGATTGGTCTCTGAAACTTTTTCCTACTCTTCATCACTATTAAACTGTGATCCGAGTCTATGTCTGCTCCTGGGTATGCCTTAAAACCCAGTATCTGATTTAGGAGTCTCTGTCTGACCATCGACATCTACATCTGTACTCTGCAAACGACCGTAATGTGCATAGCAGAGGGTATGTCCCATTGTACAAGCTGTTAGGGTCCCTACCTGTCCCATTCACGTACGAGAATGGAGTGCGAGAAGAGTGATTGTTTGAATGCCTCTGTGCGTGCACCAATTATTCTGATCTTATCTTCTCGATCCCTATCTGAACGAGAAGAAAGGAAATTGTAGTATATTCCTACAGTAACCATTTAAAGCTAGTTCTTGAAACTTTTTTATGGTCTTTCTCTGAATAGTTTATGTCTGTTTTCTAGAGCCTGCCAGTTCAGTTCCTTCAGTATCTTTGTGAAGTTCTCGCATGGATGATGTAATCTAACTGAAATCTTACCGTATCTCCTTTCCTTTTCCGAGTATACCTCCTCCTCTTGTGATTCATGAACAAAGTATTCGCTATTACTATCCGAAATTTATTGCGTCACTCAATTAGTCTCTCTCCTCTCTGATTCCCTGACCCAAGCCCATATTCTCCCCCATATCTTTCTTCCAGTCCTTCCCCTACAATAGCATTCCATTTCCCCACGACTATTAGATTTTCATCTCCCTTTACTGAATACACCGTTCGATATCCTCATATACTCTCCTGTCTCTTCATCTCCGGGTTGCGACGTCGCCATGTATACCTGAACTATCTGTGTCACTGTTGGTTTGCTGTAGATTCTGATAAGAACGATCCTATGACTGAACTGTTCACAGTAACAGAGTCTCTGCCCTACCTTCCTATTCATAACGAATCCTACTCCCGTTATACCATTTGACATTACCCAGCACTCATCTGACCAGAAAGCCTTGACTTCTTTCCGTGTCACTTTTTCTAGCTTCCCTACTGAGTTTGATATTCACCCTTTGACTCGTAGAACGTTACCTTTTCTGTGGTTATTCATATTTTTCTCTTGGTCAACACCCCCCTTGGCAGTTCCCTCCCCGACACCCGAATGGGGGACTAGTCCAGAATCTTTTCACACTGGAGATATCAACACGAAACTTTCTCAGTTACGGGATACGTGTCCTGTGGATGCACGTTATATGTCTTTAATGCAGCGGTTTCCGTTGCGTTCTGCATCCTCATGCCGTTGGTCATTGCTGATTCTTCCGCCTTTAGGGGCAGTTTCCCACCACAAGGCCAAGAGAGTGCACTGTTTGATAAGGCCCTTTGGTGAATGAGGGTGACTTCTCATGCCGGAAGTCATCGGTACATTCAAAATGTAAGCGGTTGCGCGAATCGAAACCGGGACCAAGGACGTTCCGATTACAAATCAAAGACGCTACCCCCTTTTTCCCTCTATACTCCCCTGCGAAGTAGAAAAGAGATTTTAAAAAAAGGCGGGGAAATAGCCACCGCCACTTTTGCGCTAAGTAAAAGAAGGAAAAAACACACCATTGGAGGCGTTTTCCTCTATCTAATTCTACTCCCAGTACGACTAACCTAGATGTAAGAGGGGACAAGAAATGATAAAACGAATAAAACCGCAGGAGGGCCATGAAAATTATACATATATATAAGGGAGTGGGCATAGATTCCTTTATCCGTTCTGTTCAGTTCCGGTAGGTTCAGACCAGTTTTCAGCTTCTCATGGCTTGGACATTCCAGCTGTGAAGCGCATCATTAAATGTACTCCCTAAGAAACTGGAGAAGTATTGTTTGCAGCGTGGGTTGCGTGTCAGGATGCAGTATCGTTTGTTGAGATAATTCCAATACGCTAGGTCTGACTTAATGCCAGAATTAAAAAGATAACGGATTGTGTGAGGACAGATCCAGTTCACAGAATGAGTTTCCCCATCAGGAAGTGTGTGGATGTCGATCTGAGGAGGTGTTTGGCGAGTTAGAAACGCCTAAATATTCCACGCAAGTGATCAGATATCGGACGCTGGACCATAGTGGAACCGGTGGTCATCTGAATTTCCCACTCCAGAGTGGATGCAGAGGAGTGAATCGGCTAGACGGATGCGATGCATTTGGCGTCGGTTAACTTGTTTTCTGTTCACTGTGACATATCGAGCTGATTGGACGTCTGATTCGGGGTAGTGCTCGTGGACTGTTATGTGCCGCCACACAATTTCGATAGTATCGGGCGGGAGGCACTGTTGTAACAATTTATAAACTGATTTCGTCTAGTACAAAAGTGTAAGTGGGAAAGGCCGGAAGACATAACTGAAGCCCAGGAAATATTGTCAGACATGATAAAAGGGGATGGAATGGTCGATACCAAAACTGGAGCAGACAAAGAGATCGTCGCGAAGTCTTGGAATAGGAGTCCAGTGAGGCTCTGCGGGCAACTGTGCCAGAGTTTTAGTTGAGAGCTGACGTACAGCCCCGTGACTCTTGTCGGCACGTGTATTAATCCCGCCCCACCACATTCCCGTGGGAGTGCAAGGGAGTCATATTGCATTTTGAATAACATCTCTCAGCTGACGAAAGAGCCCAATGCCATCAACAGAGGATGGACCAGGAGAGATGGGATTGGTATTACCTGAGCCACACGTGGTATATATCTCCTATATATATACCACATGTGGTATATATCTCCTATATACCAAATGTGGTGTATAGGAGATATACCTATATATAAGTATATAAAAGTATGTATAACTTTGTAGTATACATGGTATAGATGTTCACATACTGCGCGAATTGGATAATAACGTCGAGGGCTCATAGCCGATAATCTGCAAGGCTTGCTCTGATGATCTCTAGCAAACGCCTGCCGTTGATAGCCGGTCAGCGACGGACATGGGCTACGAATTCAGTGCCAAAACATCTAACGATGGCAGCGACGTTAATAGGGCCGACGCTTCTCTCCGGTAGGCCCCCACCAATGGGCGTGACCTTTGATTTGGATGTGCTAAGTGAGCTGCCTGACGCTTCACAGCAAGTCACCACCCTTGCGAGAGCTCTTCGAACGTCATCCTCATTGTGCAGATAAAGGACAAAGTCGTCTGCATAGGCTAAGCAACAGAAATGCTGCCCGCGCCGTGTCATATCTTCCAAACTTTGGCGCAGCGCCTGGATCAGGAGCTCTAAAGTGAAAGCATATAAAATCTTGGAAATGGGACAGCTTTGCCGGACAGATCATGTTATGACCAGGGGCATCGCTAAGCGACCGTTGCACGTGATTTTGCAAGTCGTGCTGCTCAAAAGGTGCAAAGCTATTGTGACTAAAACCGGAGAAAAACATATGTTGAAGAAATGTCCGCAAATAGGATTGATCAGCATGGCTGAAGGCCTGGCTAAGGTCCAGCGATGCCAAGGCACCAGGGAGACGTTAGTGACGAACAAATGTCATCATGTCTCGGTAACGGCAAAGGGCCATAAGGATATTGTTGTCGCCTCCTAGAAAAGTCTGCTCGCAGGATTTTGTTTGTTTTGAAAGCTAGTGACCGCCTGTTGGTGTTAATCGACCAGCCAGTCAGGCAGCAGCAGCCGGCTGAGACAGACGCAGCAACAGGGAAGTAACCGATTTTGTGACTTTTACGAGTTTCTAACCAGGAGCGAATTTTATAGTAACATCTGTGTGCTTTAATAGTTTACTTTCTTGAGTTTCTGCGTGTTTGTTTAATGTACAGGGTGATTCAAAAAGAATACCACAACTTTAAAAATGTGTATTTAATGAAAGAAACATAATATAACCTTCTGTTATACATCATTACAAAGAGTATTTAAAAAGGTTTTTTTCACTCAAAAACAAGTTCAGGGATGTTCGATATGGCCCACTCCAGACACTCGAGCAATATCAACCCGATACTCCAACTCATTCCACACTCTCTGTAGCTTATCAGGCGTAACAGTTTGGATAGCTGCTGTTATTTCTCGTTTCAAATCATCAATGGTGGCTGGGAGAGGTGGCCGAAACACCATATCCTTAACATACCCCCATAAGAAAAAATCGCAGGGGGTAAGATCAGGGCTTCTTGGAGGCCAGTGATGAAGTGCTCTGTCACGGGCTGCCTGGCGGCCGATCCATCGCCTCGGGTAGTTGACGTAGGACTCTCCATACAGTTGATTGTGGAATTTGCAGCTCTCTGCTAGCTCTGCGAGTCGATTTTCCTGGGCTGCGAACAAATGCTTGCTGGATGCGTGCTACATTTTCATCACTCGTTCTCGGCTGTCCAGAACTTTTCCCTTTGCACAAACACCCATTCTCTGTAAACTGTTTATACCAACGTTTAATACACCACCTATCAGGAGGTTTAACACCATACTTCGTTCGAAATGCACGCTGAACAACTGTCGTCGATTCACTTCTGCCGTACTCAATAACACAAAAAGCTTTCTGTTGAGCGGTCGCCATCTTAGCATCAACATCCAAAAACCTAACTAACGAAGCACTCAGGTGAAACTAAATGATTCACGCCTGATTAGGAACTTTTGATATGTCACAGAATTGGTTTACTTTCCGACGCAAACGAAAACGCGACAACTGTGGCTATTATACAGGGTGATTCAAAAAGAATACCACAACTTTAGGAGTTTAAAACTCTGCAACGACAAAAGGCAGAGCTAAACACTATCTGTCGGCGAATTAAGGGAGCTATAAAGTTTCATTTAGTTGTACATTTGTTCGCTTGAGGCGCTGTTGACTAGGCGTCAGCGTCAGTTGATGCTAAGATGGCGACCGCTCAACGGAAAGCTTTTTGTGTTATTGAGTACGGCAGAAGAGAATCGACGACAGTTGTTCAGCGTGCATTTCGAACGAAGCATGGTGTTAAACCTCCTGATAGGTGGTGTATCAAACGTCGGTATAAACAGTTTACAGAGAATGGGTGTTTGTGCAAAGGGAAAAGTTCTGGACGGCCGAGAACGAGTGATGAAAATGTAGCACGCATCCAGCAAGCATTTGTTCGCAGCCCAGGAAAATCGACTCGCAGAGCTAGCAGAGAGCTGCAAATTCCACAATCAACTGTATGGAGAGTCCTACGAAAAAGGTTAGTTATGAAACCTTATCGTCTGAAATTGGTTCAAGCACTGTCTGCAGCTGATAAGATTAAAAGAATCGATTTCTGTGATTTTATCCTTGCTCAAATGGAAACAGATGAATCTTTCGTTTCAAAGATTGTGTTTAGTGATGAAGCAACGTTCCACACTAACGGGAAAGTCAACCGTCACAATGTCTGTATATGGGGCACTGAGAATCCGCGGGAAACAACTCAGTATGAACGTGACTCGCCTAAGGTGAACGTTTTCTGTGCCGTTTCAGCCAATAAAGTTTTTGGTCCCTTTTTTTTCGAAGGTGCTACTGTAACTGGACTACTGTATCTGGAGATGTTAGAGAATTGGCTGTTCCCTCAGCTCGAACAAGAAGCACAACAATTCATATTTCAGTAGGATGGAGCGCCACCACATTGGCACTTATCTGTCCGTAACTACCTGAACGTCAACTACCCGAGGCGATGGATCGGCCGCCAGGCAGCCCGTGACAGAGCACTTCATCACTGGCCTCCAAGAAGCCCTGATCTTACCCCCTGCGATTTTTTCTTATGGGGGTATATTAAGGATATGGTGTTTCGGCCACCTCTCCCAGCCACCATTGATGATTTGAAACGAGAAATAACAGCAGCTATCCAAACTGTTACGCCTGATATGCTACAGAGAGTGTGGAACGAGTTGGAGTATCGGGTTGATATTGCTCGAGTGTCTGGAGGGGGCCATATTGAACAACTCTGAACTTGTTTTTGAGTGAAAAAACCTTTTTAAATACTCTTTGTAATGATGTATAACAGAAGGTTATATTACGTTTCTTTCATTAAATAGACATTTTTAAAGTTGTGGTATTCTTTTTGAATCACCCTGTACCTCACGTCGGTACTACTGGTCTGTATCACTTTGGATCATAAGAGATCCTCTCTGATTCCGAGCGGCTAACAGAAGTGGTGAAGGCTTACTTGCGACGTGAAAGCAGAGCTGAATATTTGCAACATAATCGACAGGACCGATTGCGGACCTCTGGTACAGAGCCGAGTGGAGGGTCTGAATAAGAGGCAGGGGCAGTGTATCGTGGACTGAACGGTTTTCTAGGTTAGAGGCTCTCGGGAAAACATAAGGGCTTCAGTGACAAAGGGTGCAGGCCGAACACAGAACGTAGATATAGAACCATCGGTATAACAGTCGTAAATTGTCGTAGCTGTGATGGCGATGTACCAGAGCTCCAAGCACTAATAGAAAGCATTGATGCTCAGATCGTTATAGGCACTGAAAGCTGGCTAAAGCCGGAAATAAGCTGAAATTTTTGAGAAGAACTTAACGGTGTTCCGAAAGGATAGGCTAAACACGATTGGCGGTGGCGTGTTTGCTGGTGTCAGAAGCGATTTATCTTGTCGCGAAACTGAAGCAGGTAGTTCCTGTGTGTTAGTATGGACAGAGGGCATTGTTGGCAACCGGAATAAAATAATAATTGGGTCCTATTACCGACCCCGCAATTCAGATGATACAGTTGATGAAAGGTTCAAAGAAAACTTAAGTTCGATTTTAAACACATACCCGACTCATACGATTATAGTTGGTGGTGACTTTAATTTACCCTCGATATGTTGGCGAAAATACATCTTTAATCCCGGAAGAATGCATAAAACATGATCCGAAATTGTGCTAAACGCATTCTATGAAAATTATTTCGAGCAGTTAGTTCATGAGCCCATGCCAATAGTAGACGGTTGTGAAAACACATTTGAGCTCTTAGCAACAAATAACGCTGAGTTAATAACGAGCATCAAAACGGATACAGGGATTAGTGAACAACGGGCTGTTGTCGCGAGGTTGAATAATGTACCCGAAATCCTCCAAAAATAAACGAAAAAATACCTATTAAAAAAAAACAGATAAACATTCTGTCGACGCCTTCCTGACAGACACTTTCCATTCCTTCCAAATTAATAATATAAGTGTATACCAGATGTGGCTTGAATGCAAAACAATAGTATCGGCAGCAATAGAGAGATTTATACCAAATAAATTAACAAATGACGGAGCTGATCTTCCTTGGTACACAAAACGGGTCAGAACACTGTTGCAGAAACAACGAAACAAACATGCCAAATTTAAACAGACGCAAAATCCCCAAGATTGGCGATCTTTTACAGAAGCTCGAAATATAGCTCGGACTTCAATGCGAGATGCTGATAACAATTTCCACAACGAAACTTTGTCTTGAAACCTGGCAGAAAATCCAAAGAGATTCTGGTCGTTTGTGAATTATGTTAGCGGCAAGAAACAATCAATGTCTTCTCTGCGCGATAGCAATGGAGATGCTATCGAAGACGGTGCTGCCAAAGCAGAGTTACTAAAGGCGAAGGCGAAGTAAACATACCAGAATTCGAATCAAGAACAACTGCCAACGTGAGTAAAGTAGAAGTAGATGTCCTCGTAGTAGCGAAGCAACTTAAATCACTTAATAAAAGCAAGTCTTCTGGTCCAGACTGTATACCACTTAGGTTCCTTTCAGAGTATGCTGATGCATTAGCTCTATACTTAACAATCATATGCAACCGTTCGCTCGATTAAAGACCCGTACCCAAAGACTGGAAAGTTGCACAGGTCACACCAATATTCAAAAAAGGTAGTAGGAGTCATCAACTTAGTTACAGCCCCATATCTCTAACGTCGATATGCAGCAAGATTCTGGAACATATATTGTGGAGGCCGTGACATGAATTGCTGATCATGATCTCCACCACCACCGATCCATCGGTTTTCCAATCTCCTCTTTAAGAAATGCCGAACATCATGATGGAAGTGCGGTGGAGCACCATCCTGTTGAAAGATGAAGTCGGCGCTGTCGGTCTCCAGTTGTGGCATGAGCCAATTTTCCAGCATGTCCAGATACACGTGTCCTGTAACGATTTTTTCGCAGAAGAAAAAGGGGCATCCAGAAGCTTTAAACTGCGCATACCATCGCCGAATGGAGTTAGCAGTTGGTGGATCTTTGTTGAATTTCGTCCTGAAGTGTCGTTGCACTGTTATGACTGACTGATGTGAGTGCATTTCAAGCACGACATACGCTTTCTCGGCTCCTGTCGCCATTTTGTCTCTGCGGTCTCGAGCGATCTGGCGGCAGAAACCTGAAGTGCGGCTTCAGGCGAACAAAACTTTATGAGTTTTTCTACGTATCTGTAGTGTGTCGTGACCACATGTCAATGTGAATTTATGAAATCGCTTCAATCATATGTAATAGCCCTGTAGAAGTGCAAGGTACTAGTTCGCCATGCCCTGACTTACTACCATATCCCGTGAATATTTTACGGAGTGTCGGCTTTGCAGAGGACAGCCACCAAGGAAAGATGGAGTAATAGGTGTCTCAACAACGCCAGCATTGTGCGCATGCATCCTTGACCATTCGGCTATAGTCTGTGGAGGTCAGGTGGGCGACAGTTAATTTCCACAGACCACGACTATGCCACACACACACACACACACACACAGTCGGGCTAGAGTGACGTCGCAGATGTACACTTCACGGCCTGAAAAAGTTATGTGCCAGACTTTTGCATGGTAGGTGCCTTCAGAAAGTGGACGGGTGAGGTGGAAGCAGTCTATGTGGCTTGACGTGTGAGCGGAGCAAAATTTGTAACCTGGTTGGGTTCCACGGAGTTTCGTGCAGGTGTCGACGAGACGCAGGCGATCGGTGACTACCGAGAGAGCCACACAAGGTGAATGCAGTGGGAATTGGTCAGCATGGCCTTGTGTCGAGCATCAAATCCTCTTGCGAGCCTGTGAAGGGGGAAGAATGTATGTCGATCATGACAGCGGCTACAGCCAGACAGTGCGTACATATTAATGATTAGCACTCCAAATAGGGTGAGGGCTATAACTCGTGTCCTGGAGAGATATACGACGTCCTGTGCAGGAAGCCTGTTGCGTAGGAGGATGGCGACTCCGCTACCAGTGCCGGAGGCATGAGAAACATTGGCGGTGTTCCTGGTGAGCACTTCGAAGGCAGCGATGAGCACCTCGTATGGGAGCATTATATCAACATCTGCGGAGTAGGTGGTGTCTCAGAACATGGCCAATTTGTGAGGGCTTGGATGGTGGCAAGAGTCATTGTGCCGACACGATAGTGCTGTGTACAGTCACTTGCAGTTAATGCAGATTGCATGGTGGAAGTATCCAGCAGGTATAGACCCGCTGGGTCTGCCACAGTGGCCTTGTTTACTGGCAGGGTGCCAGCTAGGGCACCCTCGCGGACACGCTGGTGATCTGATCCGCTCCTTTTTCAACATCATCGGCCCAGGATGCTGACAACGGAGACTTCGTACAGTCGCGTACTCTCGGAGTGAGTGAAATGGATGCTGCGACATCGTCCTTATGTACGGGCAACACTGAGTATGTGTTCTGGACTGGACTGGACCAGTCACAGGAGGGGCGCCAGGAGAGACCACACTGTGTGACTGGACGCAGTATGTGGGTCACTGTGAGACATCCGGTCATCATCTCGTGAGGCCATCCGAAGGAGGGCGTCGCCAGGAGTTTGTTAGACGCCGTTTGTTACGCTTCTGGGGCGACCACTGTCGTTCCAAATCAGACTCTTGTCGCCCATTGTCCGATGTCACTCATCTGGGTAAAGACAGAGATCGGCAGGACATTTGGCTCGACGCCGATGGCTCAAACAGCGTCTTCCTTCACAGTCCTGAAATTTGATGTTTCTGGTGCGAGCAGTGGAGGTGTTAACGTGCTGCTCTCGTAGGCGCGTTATACTTCGTTGGGTGGCGTTGACGAGGCCTCAGGCGGATCCTGGAATAGCGTGACCCTATTCTGTGATACCGACGCGTAGGTGACAGGTAGGGACGTGAAGGTCGATGACACCCAGTGGTGTCTGTACCAAACGTGGCGTAAACATTCGGACCGGACATGTCCTTCCTGGCCACTCCCTGTGCCGTGGCTGGCCGTCGTACATTACGATGGCCACACACCGCCAATCACCGAGTATGGTGGAACGTGTTTCGTCAGCTCAGGTTTGATATGCTGAACGCCCTTTAACACGGGCTAGGTCGTAAATTTTTGCCACATCTCCACGAGCTGACCCAAGACGTTACCACGTGGTTGAAAAGCGGCAATGACTACCTCGTGAGATAGTTCGAATGGAAGCTCAAACGGCTCTGAGCACTATGGGACTTAACATCTGAGGTCATCAGTCCCCTAGAACTTAGAACTACAGGGTGTTTCAAAAATGACCGGTATATTTGAAACGGCAATAAAAACTAAACGAGCAGCGATAGAAATACACCGTTTGTTGCAATATGCTTGGGACAACAGTACATTTTCAGGCAGACAAACTTTCGAAATTACAGTAGTTACAATTTTCAACAACAGATGGCGCTGCGGTCTGGGAAACTCTATAGTACAATATTTTCCACATATCCACCATGCGTAGCAATAATATGGCGTAGTCTCTGAATGAAATTACCCGAAACCTTTGACAACGTGTCTGACGGAATGGCTTCACATGCAGATGAGATGTACTGCTTCAGCTGTTCAATTGTTTCTGGATTCTGGCGGTACACCTGGTCTTTCAAGTGTCCCCACAGAAAGAAGTCACAGGGGTTCATGTCTGGCGAATAGGGAGGCCAATCCACGCCGCCTCCTGTATGTTTCGGATAGCCCAAAGCAATCACACGATCATCGAAATATTCATTCAGGAAATTAAAGACGTCGGCCGTGCGATGTGGCCGGGCACCATCTTGCATAAACCACGAGGTGTTCGCAGTGTCGTCTAAGGCAGTTTGTACCGCCACAAATTCACGAAGAATGTCCAGATAGCGTGATGCAGTAATCGTTTCGGATCTGAAAAATGGGCCAATGATTCCTTTGGAAGAAATGGCGGCCCAGACCAGTAGTTTTTGAGGATGCAGGGACGATGGGACTGCAACATGGGGCTTTTCGGTTCCCCATATGCGCCAGTTCTGTTTATTGACGAAGCCGTCCAGGTAAAAATAAGCTTCGTCAGTAAACCAAATGCTGCCCACATGCATATCGCCGTCATCAATCCTGTGCACTATATCGTTAGCGAATGTCTCTCGTGCAGCAATGGTAGCGGCGCTGAGGGGTTGCCGCGTTTGAATTTTGTACGGATAGAGGTGTAAACTCTGGCGCATGAGACGATACGTGGACGTTGGCGTCATTTGGACCACAGCTGCAACACGGCGAACGGAAACCCGAGGCCGCTGTCGGATCACCTGCTGCACTAGCTGCACGTTGCCCTCTGTGGTTGCCGTACGCGATCGCCCTACCTTTCCAGCACGTTCATCCGTCACGTTCCCAGTCCGTTGAAATTTTTCAAACAGATCCTTTATTGTATCGCTTTTCGGTCCTTTGGTTACATTAAACCTCCGTTGAAAACTTCGTCTTGTTGCAACAAAACTGTGTTCTAGGCGGTGGAATTCCAACACCATAAAAATCCTCTGTTCTAAGGAATAAACCATGTTGTCCACAGCACACTTGCACGTTGTGAACAGCACACGCTTACAGCAGAAAGACGACGTACAGAATGGCGCACCCACAGACTGCGTTGTCTTCCATATCTTTCACATCACTTGCAGCGCCATCTGTTGTGAAAATTGTAACTACTGTAATTTCGAAAGTTTGTCCACCTGAAAATGTACTGTTGTCCCAAGCATATTGCAACAAACGGTGTATTTCTATCGCTGCTCATTTAGTTTTTATTGCCGTTTCAAATATACCGGTCATTTTTGAAACACCCTGTACTTAAACCAAAATAACCTATGGACATCACACACATCCATGCCAGAGGCAGGATTAAAATCTGCGACCGTAGCGGTCGCACGGTTCCAGACTGAAGTGCCTAGAACCGCTCGGCCACATCGGTCGGCAATGGGAGCTCAAACACCCGCAAGATCCAGAAAGCGAATGCCTCATGGTCCACCGTCACTGCACTTAAATGCCCATCAAAGTGTTTAAATTTTAGTCCGGTGGCATGTCGTTGGACAACTTCAGCGGCTAGCGCCCACGTCGATATCTAGATATACACAACAGTGCCGTTGATGGAAAAAGGTATTCCGATCACGTCCAGAGGTTTGAAACGCAGATCCTTTCGTATGTACTGTTTAACTTCAAAGGCTCTTCGTCGTGGATACCGAGCCTCAAACGTTACTTCAATCGTTTCACGGCGGTAAGAGTGTTCCGTGTGGTACGTTGTTAGTGGACACAAGCAACGCGTCGCGGAAGTAAACAACTCCGAGAGCAGAGCGCTGCCGGCGCACGGAGCAGTGCCGCACACTACTATGGCTTAGTTGTGTTCAAATGTGTGTGAAATCTTATGGGACTTAACTGCTAAGGTCATCAGTCCCTAAGCTTACACACACACCCATGCCCCAGGGAGGACTCGAACCTCCACCGGGACCAGCCACTATGGCTTAGTGCCAACTCAATGTTTGCTGGATGAGGGTGACTTCTTATTCCGGAAATTACTGGCATATTCAAAATTTAAGGGGTGGCGGATTTCTAATACGGGACCAAGGACGTTTTGGTTACTAATCAAATATGCTACTCCGTTTTTCTTTTTCTTTCTTTTTTGTTGATCTCATTTTGTTCGTTATTGTTCGTTGCATTTGTTCGGAGCGTATGAGCGGACGTCCCGACACACGCGTTAAAGTTCATCATTGATCCATTACAGAGAGCAACCAACTCTCTGACCGAACACGCTGAGCCGGCTAAGCCACACCCAGCGGTAATTAACAAAGCTACCTCAAAGTTTTCCGAGTCCAAAAGCATGCAATATATATTATTGGTGCCGCTAATTGAAGGACGTCTCATAGAAGCCTCTTCAAGGAACTACTGCTTCCCACTGAATTTATTCCACAAAGGAATTTATGATACCTCTTTTCAAATTAGCTCAATTAGTGGAATATGTTGTAGAATATGTTGTTCGTGGAATATGTTGATCCAGAAGGTTATCCGTTATTCAGCAGAGCACGCGTTCAGTAAATTGCTAGCAAAAAAAAAGAAAGGTTTGGATTTTAATAACTCTCACTTTAAGTGGAGCCTACAGGGTCTATTGAGAGGCAACTCTACTTGCTTCACTGACAAACTGCACAATCGAACGGATTCATATCAATGTTATTAAAAGTATCAAATAACTTGATTGACCTATGAAATCTGACTTCTCTCCGTCTTCACTGCAGTAATGTGGACTACATAAATAAGTTTTATAAAATGATTTTCTGTTTGATGATTTGTGGCTACAACAGAATGAGGAGAATTGCGGTCTGTATTGTTGGTAATCAAACACTTTCCATCGAAAACGTTGCAAGAGCATCTTCATTGCCTCTGCAGAATGCGGCGACAGTTGTGAAGAAGGACTCGCACGACAGTCATGTTGTGTGGGCAGAATAGCTTCAGGCGGAATCTCTCACGAGACCCTCGCACTTGGCGGGAGACACTTTTTTCGTGGCGTCTTTACCAGATCACTGTGCGCTCAAAACCGGGAAGAGCGACGTGACGCGATCGACAGGCATACTAGAGACACTGCCCAACACATTCTGTGCAAAGTTTCACCGGATTTTCACTGTCGTTTCCATTTCGCGATCGTTCGCACTTTAACTTTCCGAATTGCCATCGTTTGAGGGGACTGTACACATCCCTAGGTTGAACCTGGCTGCATGTGTATCACTGAAAGAGGGTAAGGGCGTTCCAGTCGACGTGGTTCGTGGCCGAGGAATCGGAGTCGGCACAGCGACGGTTCTCCCAAGTTGGTGTTGTCGGCGGTTCCGGCGTTCCTCGAAGCTGGCCCTCGCTAAGGCCGGTATTACACTATCAAATTTCTTTGTCCAATATCTTTGTCCAATATCTTTGTCAAAGATATTTGATAGTGTAATAGGGACTTTGCCAAATGTCGTCCAATATTTGATCAAATCTAGGGCCTCGCTGTATATTTGATCAAAGAAACCGCTTGTCTTCTGTTCACTGCAATGTGACATGTTACCACATGGAGCGCTAGCATCGCTGCAGCGTACTGTCGTCTGTAGTGTTTTTATAACCATTGCCGGTAAATACAATTGGTGTGTGCCGACAACTACAAAATTAATGGAGATGTCTGAAGCTGATGAGGCGCTTTACAACGTGAGGCACCCTGAATACAAAAATAGATTAAGAAGATTGGAGACCTAACCTGATCTAACCTAACATAACCTTCTCCTGTAGCAAGGAATGGGAGTGTTATAGTGAGCCTGTCTTCATAAGATGTAGCAGTTCTTAAGTGAATATTGTGCTTTGTGATATGAGGATACACTTCATTGAGCACATACAGAAATGTATGCTCATCCATTCTTAAGTAATTGATGTACGACTTGACGTCTTCCACTGTAAGCTCACGTAACAAGTTTTGTTGAATGCTTTTATCGTGTCGTCGTAAAACCCACGGCTTCACCCAGATTAGATTGGTTTTTCATTCCATAGATCCGTGCTGAGGAGAGCCTCGTGGATGTGGAACATGTCGATTTTTTTTAAGCTGAAATAACAATACTAATAGTATGACTAAATACAATACATCATTTTTTTCTATTAAAAATTTCGCCAATGGAGTAGAAGGAGTTGGCCAGTAGTAAGTCTTTCAGGCTCCTTTTAAACTGATCTTTATTTCTAATTCAATTTTTTATGTTTCCTGGCAAATTATTGAAGATGAGTGTTCCTGAGTAGTGGACCCCTTTTTGAACTAAACTAAGTTGGTTGGTTTGTGGGATTAAAGAGACCAGACTCCGATGGTCATCGATCCCTTTTTCCAAATACTAAAAACACCCACAGAGAATAAAAACTAGTAACAGAATAGATCACAGACGCTTTTAAGTCCTTGTGCAGATCATTTTTGTTCCCGGTATTGTATGTATGAACTGAGTTGTTTGTTGGAAAAAAGAGATATATTATTTACGACAACTTTCATTGAGAAGTATATATATATATAATATACCCAGTTCTTTGAAGAGGTTTCTGCAGGAGGTCCGTGAATTTACTCCACAAATAATACGTATTACACGCTTTTGGACCTTGAAAACTTGTTTGACTTCAAGATTTACGCCAAAATATTATCCCATATGACATTACGGAATGAAAGTATGCAAGCTTTTTCATTTTTATGTTTCCTATGTCTACTAACACTCGAATTGCAAATACAGATTTGTTAAGGCCTTTCTGCAGTTCTGTGGTGTGCTCCTCCCAACTGAATTTATTATCAAGTTGTAATCCCAGGACTTTTAAGACTGTCAACCTCGTATGTATGGTTCCATTTTTTTCCCCACTTCTTTTCCGCATGTGCACACAATGCAATTGGAGTACGTAGAATTGCTGCGGTTAGTAACAAGTTGTTGTCAGCCATCTTGAACTTTGACGAAAAATTTGATGACAGTGTAATACCCCCTCTAGCGCTACGTCAAAGATCTTTGTCAAATATATTGGACGGAATATTGGATCACATCTTTGATCAAATCTTTGACAAAGAAATTTGATAGTGTAATACCGGCCTAAGAATAGCGCAGCTGTCAGGAACACGGCAGGCGGCCCGCCCTGTTCTGAACGCGACAGCCTAATGCAGGCGCCAGCTGGGGACCTGGGACAGCCGCCGGGCCCCTCCTTGTACGGACGAAGCTGCGGCGCAACATCCCACTGCACTAGCACCTACTGTTGCATAAAACTACGATAAATGACTGTGTAACATCACGTGGGCATCGTTCCCAGAGCGTGGCAAGCGACGAAAGTGTAGTGAAAACGGAGGAGACAAACACATTATTGACAATAAAGTATATTTTTCGATCGATTTCTTCTCACGTTCGAATACTTTTCTTCTTCTTTTACCAGGTGTCGAAGTGCGAAACCGGAATTTCCCTACAGATGATACTACCCGTCAGTCTAGTACCCGTGAGACCGCGCCCGCAGCGCCATCTGCTTCCTGTAACGGCTGACGACGAATGTCAACACAAAGTAACCCGGGTCCCATTTATCGGTATCTGTTTCAAACCCGTAAACATGCCGTGTTTGGTGCCTACGAACTACGATTTGCGGACAGCATTGGTTTCCTCTTATAATTTGAAGAAAACTGGTGCTGAATCGCATCGAATGCTTGTCAAAGCTTCCGGCGAACATGTTCTTGTGAAAACACAGTGTTTCGAGTGGATCTAAAAATTCAAAAGTGGTGATTTTGACGTGAGAAGCTACGAGCGTGGGAAACTACCGAAAATGTTAGAAGAAAACGAATTGCAGGCCTTATTGGTTGAAGATGATATCAAACTTAACAGAAACTCGCGGAACAATCGAATGCGATGCAGAACGCCGTTTCTTTTCCTTTGAAAGCTATGAGAAAGGAGCAGAATTTGGGAAAATTGGTTCCGCATGAATTGAATGAAAGAAAGCAAGCAAATCGAAAGACCACTTGTGAAATTCTGCTCGCCAGATAGAAAACGAAGTCATTTCTCCATCGACTAGTGACAGGTGATGTAAAATGGATTTATTTTGAGAATCCTAAGCGTCATAAATCATGGGTGAATCCAGGAAAACCATCAACATCCACTGCACGATCAAATCGCATTGGAAAGAAGACAATGCTCTGTGTTTGGTGAGATCAGAAGGGTGTCATCTATTATGAGCTGCTAAAACGGGTTAAACCGTTAACATTGATCGCTACCTACGGCAAATGACCGATTTAAATTGAGCATTACCTGAAAAACGACCGTAATACGGGAAAGACAACGGGAAAGACAACACAAAGTCATATCCGGCCGGTGTGGCTGAGCGGTTCTAGGCGCTTCAGTATGGAACGCGCGACCGCTACGGTCGCAGGTTAGAATTCTGCCTCGGGCATGGATGTGTGTGATGTCCTTAGGTTAATTAGGTTTAAGTACTTCTAAGCTGTAGGAGACTGATGACCTCAGATCTTAAGTCCCATAGTGCTCAGACCCATTTGAACAAAGTCATATTCTTCCATGATAACACCCCATCACACACAGCAAAACGGATCAGGGAAGCGATCGAGGCGTTCAGTTGGGAAATACTAGGGCATGAGGCTTACCCTCCAGACTTGGCTCCGACCGATTCCTAAATCGCGTGATATGGTACTTCAACCCAGCCATCAGCCTTACAGATGATGTCCATTGATAACGACGATGATATGAGTAACTTCTGTACTTCAATGTTTCGCCCAGTGTATTAAAAGTTTTGACGCCATACAGATATTCATATTCTGTTCCTAGACCGTCAAACTGAATGAATTACGCAGTGGCAACTGTTGTGTAAGAGCACTAGAGCACATGATCACCCTAACTTTTGACACATTGAGGATTTATTGGTTATTTTTCTTTGAACTCTGTTAAACGTAACGTAGCTGTGATAATCTAAAATACACGGCACTACATGTGCTGTGCTGTGCTACATTGCTCCTCTAGTCCTGGTGAAACTTGGCAGTAAGGTCGTGAGCACACCTTCACTTGTGCAGGTTTTTAAGGAGCTTCTGCGCATGTGCAGCTGGCGTGGCATAATTGCCTAAAGGGCCACATATATACGGATTTGATAAACAATGTGCATGGTTCACTGTGTGCACTGCTAGCCCTTACCACTCAGTTACAAGCTTACATCAGTGCTTTCAGGTACAGCACACTGCAACAGACTTCTATACACGTTCGCTTGGCGTAAACACCACTAGGTGGTAGCACACTCCACAGATATGCCAATTCACTCACTATATAATTTTAGATCGGTCATCAGCATATGTTATAGTTATAGAAAAATTTTTTTTGTGTTATTCTGAATGAGGTACACTCCATTAAGTTTCGGATTTTATCACACAGTAATCCATTTGAGGAGCTGAGAACCATAACGCGCTTCATCGTCGATTGTGAGGCTGTAGCATATATTGATGCTTCTGAAGCCGTTGATCTTGTTGTGGATCAGGTTTGTCTGAACTCTAGACCCACGTAGTATGTATATCTGAACATTCACGAAAGGCTGTCTCACGGTTTCTCTGATATTCACTAAAAATAGAAAAATTTGTGTGTGTGTGGGGGGGGGGGGGGGGGGAATGGAAAACAGTGTACTTTTGATCCTTATGGCTTTCAGCGCCTCATTTATATTCTAGTCCAGTGACCTTGTTGATAGATAGTACTACCTGAATTAAATAATTTCCGCAAACGGCAGTCTCTGTTTGGAGTTAGTTGTTTACTGTGCAGAAATCGGCTTTCCTGTGCAGCATCAACATGAGATCCGTTGAACCAGATCCGTTGTCTGAGGAAATGACGAAATCAAACAAGGGTGACTACAAGCGAACATTTAACAAATAATTGTATAACAAGCGTAAGCTGTTGTGAGGGTGCAGCGTAAAAATGTCTGATTTTCAACCCAGAAGTTAATTCGTTAATTAATACATGAATTAGGGACCTTGTACACTTGACAGCAAAAAAAGTGGGTCACTGCCGAATACAACCAACATAACGTAGCTGTGTTGCAGGTCCTCTAAACACCAAAACCCCGTGGGGTACAGTCGTTTGACTACACACAATGGGTACTGCAAGAGACTACTAGAGACCAAAGGTCTTTATAGCAGTCAGTCTAAGCGTCAACTAATATCGTCATACAAGACATATTAGAAAACACGTTCTTAGCGATGAGACACCCCGTAACACTCATAAACTAACCTTAATTACAGCAAGTGACATTCCAAAAGTTCTGAGAAAACGGATTATTTTACATATATTGTACAGTAATCCTTAGTCAAAATTAAATACTTGAGACAATATATGGAGTTACAAAGCTGCACGGCAATTGGAAATAGTTCTGCAAGGTTCGCAGGAGAGCTTCTGTAAAGTTTGGAAGGTAGGAGACGAGGTACTGGCGGAAGTAAAGCTGTGAGGACGGGGGGTCAGTCGTGCTTGGGTAGCTCAGTTGGTAGAGCACTTGCCCGTGAAAGGCAAAGGTGCTGAGTTCGAGTCTCTGTCCGGCACACAGTTTTAATCTGCCAGGAAGTTTCATATCAGCGCACACTCCGCTGCAGAGTGAAAATCTCATTCTGGAAAATGGAAACATTTTTTCGATCTCTAAAAGGTTTTCCATCCACGTGCTGGAGGTCGCTCAACGGCGAGTGAATCTGGAAACTGGATATTGGACGAACCAGTAGAAAAACGCGATTAACGGCAACAAGCACTCTAAGGAAATCTCAACATTAACAGCGAATCACCAGTAATATCATTGTTCTCGTAACACATCAATAGCTACCTGTACACAAATTTGAACTTTATATGACATGACCATTGTCGTCGTTCTGGACGTGGATTCAAACCCAGTACCTATAGCCATTGCTAACTAAGCTAACCTTTGTATGTGCCTTATTGAGACCCGATCGCTAGGCATGAGGTACCTGAAGTATACACGTTTGCACCAGTATCAGTTATCAATTCATATCCAGAAAATAAATGACGAAAATGTTTGTACTGAACTGTGAATCCTGTCATAACAGTTACCTTCCTGGGAACTACTCCCAACGACGTTTAATATGGTGTCATTCACAAGGAACAAGGTATGCTCATGTTTAAAATTGAAATGCCATCATATAAAGTTTGTGACAGGGATGCGAACCCAGCACCTAATCGGACTGTTAACGAAGCACAGTCATGCTCAAAAGTATCCGAACGACCTGAATTGCATTTCGCCTGATTCCCATGCAACACACATAACGCAGCTGTCTAGCAGGTCCTATAATCGCTCCTTGGTACAGTCGTTTAACAGTTGAAAATGGTTCCAACAAGTCACCACTAGAAAACACTGCTTTGTATCGCAACAACTCAAGATGTAAAGTAATACCACGATACTACAAATATCAGGGAACACCTCATCACAGATAAAACTGTCCTTAAGGCTTGTAAGCTCACATCTATTGCAATAAATGACATACCTGAAATGTTAGCACTCTTATTATTACGTCAGATAGGTAATGCACGTATGCAAGTTCATCGTATTCATGATTTCCTCTTCAAAGTAACATACCATACTTGTTATTTAACACAAAATATCATTAAAAATTTACGTTATTCACGAGCAACTAGTTGAGAATATGTATGAACTTCAAGTGACACGACGAACCGCCTCGTTCTGCACATGGATTCAAACCCAGGTCATGCAGGCTAAGATTTCGTGGCTGACGGATATTAACAGTCATTCCTGACTAGTCATAAAGAGAGTGATGTACCTCATTTTTTGACAGTATCAGTTAGCAAATATCAACTTTAAATTACATAACGTAACATTTTTAACGGACGCCAATTCCTACCCAGCATCTATTGTTCCTGTTAACGAACTACGAGAGATGTTAAATACTGCTTCTTCACAAGTAACTTACTTGAAATGCAGTGAGGTAAAGCTTTGTGTTGGACAGGGATTCGAACCCAGAACCTAATCGGATTGTTATCGAATCACAATCAACTTTGACAAATCGGATTTTCTCGGCTGTTGCTAGATGTATTAACTGAAATGAAGAGACGAAACATTAATTAAATAGTTCTGTGTCTCACTGGGAGTCAAAAACCAGCAAATAGGTGTTGTTATGCTAGAGCTTGATAATACATAGTGAAAACTTTAGTGCTGGGCCAGGATTCCAACTCATTCATGCGCAAAATGTGGAGATGTTGAGGAATCTGCAGTTTTGAACAAACAACAAGTTGTAGTCGAGCTGTATTGTCACGAAGGGCTCAAATTCCGCATTAAGGGCGGTCTGAGTTGCTTTCCCAGTTCAGAACCAATTTTATTGACATACAGAAGTTCAAATAAAAGATGGAATAAATGTCCTGTGACCATACAAAGGGTTTGTTTCGTCACTAGAAATAAATAACTAGTATAAGAAAGGTTACTGGAGATAGAGTTTCTACATGTCGCCACTCCTTACTTTATTGTGGTTCCACCTAACGTCTACTTGGTAGAGAAGGAATATCATGTTTAATGTGATTTTCAGACCACAATGCCATTATACCTTCTTCACTTGACGTAGCCAGAAGAGAATAGAATCTGCCTCTCCCTATAAAAAAAAATCGGCAGAAGTAGGAATCTAACCCAGACCATCATCATACGAAACTATCATCAGTCCAACAGACCACCAAACCCTGTTCTCTACGATTCATTTCTCTATCATAACACCATTTCAGCACACTAGATGAGAATTCTGACACACAGGCTCCCTGTAGTGGTTTGCAGGATGTTAAGTACATTCATTTACTTTGTTGACCGAATCGCCATGAACTAGCTGCCTTGCCTACCCAGTGCATACATTCGACTCTATTTTGTAATCACCGAAATAAAATATCGTAACTGCCACCTACACAGAACTGCCAACAGTGTAGGATGCAGAAATTTAAATAGGAAGAGTTCTTTTCCATTTGAGCTACTCTATTGCGCTATCTGTTTGTTGAAACCGTCGTGCAGTGCAAAAGAAATGCTGTAACTGTCTCTCAGAAGTCTAGAACCGGCCATATGCATTATCTCACAGCACTGTGGAATGCGGAAGTTCTGGAGGAACTGTTGTTCACTTCGAGAGCTGCTATAGGTACGTTACAGCTAGTAGCGTAACTGTGAGCGTCGCGCACTGTGTATAAGACGTCGCGTGTTCTATTACATTCACTGCTACATTTTTTTAAAACGCAATTCTGCTGTTTGCTGAAGTTATCAATTTAATGGAACTTTGAACATAATTGTCTTCACTTCTCAACCCAAAATAGTCGCATGTGGAAGCAAGGCTAACTTCTGCGTCATTTTGTTCTTTTCAGGTTTAATAGACGGCCAGGCAGCAGATGCTTCTCGAAGCTTTTGTATTATGTATGGGGAGAGCGCATCGTGCCAAAATAGTCAGAAAAGTATCTTCTACATTCGCTGTCGTCTGGTAATGCGATTGCCACGTTCAATGACTTTGCTGGGCTGAAAACCGTAAATTTACAATCTTCTGTTACACCTCATTCGATAACAACTCAGATTATTCAATGGAAATGAAAGGAGAAATTATGTGAACTTTGAGGCTTAATTCCGTGCACACCGGGAATTAACTCGTCGATCACAGAGTTGCCAAACATACCTTGCGTTGTTGCCAAGTCTCAGTTACATTACCAGCAGGAAGAAGACGAACCGATGTGATACTACTGCAAGCTGGAAAGTGACCATAGCTGGCGCATCAAAGACGTGGCCTGGAATACGTAATGCGTCCTTAGGTTAGTTAGGTTTAAGTAGTTCTAAGTTCTAGGGGAATGATGACCTCAGCAGTTAAGTCCCATAGTGCTCAGAGCCATTTGAAGTAACTCTCATAGTTGTTTTTATATTTCTTTCGTAACTGTACTCAAAACTAAGAAACTCATTCACGGACGTTTTCGTGCCTCGCCGATAGTCGAGCACATCAAACAAATAAAAATAAAAAGAGAATGTGAGTGAGAGAAATAAACGACGACAGTTTTTGCAATAAACCGAGACTCCTATCTAGACCCTTTCATCCCTGTTAACTAACCACGAAAGATGTCTGATATACCTCCATTCATAAGTAACAAAGTCTGTATGCATTTAAAGACGAAGCGCATTATGTGAAGTTCTGCGACGGAGATACGAATCCAAGACGTAATCGGATTGTTAACTAAGTAAAATCAAATGTTAAGTATCGGTTTTTCTTGCCAGCTGCTAGGTGTTTGAATCTAAAATAAGGACACAAATTTTTGTGCCTGAGCGACAATCAAACCGCTCTTCTATCGTTCTTCTTTATTGTCCACGAATATTGCTTAAGTATCAATTGCTTACTCACCAACAGTAAGATGTGTGCGTGTTTGTCCAGGAATTGTTGGAAACATGAAGAGACATTAAAAATGCACGTTCATTTTGACTAGCAGGTCGGTGTGCACGTGATAGGGCTTGAAATGAAATTATGAATATTTTTGTACTGGATCAGGATTCGGACCCACATATTTACCTTTGGAGGAGACCTAGAGAAGACTGCAGTCTTGGGAAAAGGAACGAAATGATTGAACTATACTGTTCCGAGAGATTCAGATCCTCGAAAGACGAGATACGAATTCGAATCACAGTCCAACACCAAATTTTTCAACGTCTCTAGTTCAATCAAGTACAAGTAAAATAAGAGCCCTGTTCCTTTAGACGGCTATCAGTTCATCAAATAAAATAAAATTTTCTAATGTAAGTAAGTTTACTGGCGACAGTATTTCTGCTTACTCTGACCTCGACCTATGTCATTTTCCAACGTAAACCGGCTCTGCCCAGTTTGGAATGAAGGAACGTGATGTTTAATGCTGATTCTGGATTGTAACAGCTTTCTCTTGAGGTTACCAGAGGTAAAGTAAATCTGTTTGTGCCTCTTAAAAGTAAATTCCTGAACCCACGCATTGCACTTTTGATAGTTCGTTCACCCAGACCATTGTGGCCACATTTCCCAGCCCCAGGAGTGTGCTGTAATGGTCGATGTGCTTAGCTTGCAAAACTAGTCACGGTAGAAAAAAAAAACGTGAGTGGTTAAGTAGAGGCAAGCTTCTGACGTGGAGATTATGCTATTCTCATGTCAGCAGGATGTAAAGACTCTTATAGGCGTCATAGCCTCGATTTGAAGCCATTTTGAAATTTTCACTAATTCGGGAAATGTCGTAGTTCGAGAAAATCCACTGTGAAGTGTGAAGTTACCGGATAATTCGATTATCACCGTCATTATTGCTATCATTTTATTCATACCGCTGTTGGAACACATGTGCTTGAACATCATTTAAGGCCTTTTGGTCATTATAGAAGCAGTTGCCCAATAACAAGTTCTTTCCCTGTCTACGGAATCCTTTTCATGTTAATATCAAACATCAGCAATTACTCGTAGATCACATTAAAAGTAAAGTAACTGATGAAGACGTTACTTCATAACGAAAACGCGCTGCCTTTCTTCATTTACTTGCGCCTAGAAATGGCTGTCGAATACTGCCAAACCAAAAGCCAAGGGATCTTACTGCCTTCCGATATACGTCGCTGTCGGTTCTTCCATATGATTTGGTCGACGTGACCTGTTTCAAGTTGTGTATGACACAGAATGTTTTAGAAAATTAATTGTTTTCCTTTGCAATAAACAGAAAGATCTTCATTCTAAGCTATCCAAGTCCAAAATTTTCGCAATATCACTTCAAATTTAATATTCGCTTCCATAATGTAAGGAAAGCATTTCACAATTGCAAAACCCGCATCCGACTCACTGTCCTTACACTTAGTCGCTGACCATAAATTCTAGCTCATAGTGACGCCAGTTTAAGTAACCTAATGTAGCGAAGACTGTTTGCCAGTGCTATTTCTCACCGGAAAATATGCAATTCACCCATTGGGCTCCATAAGTACACTGTTCAGTAATTTCTGTGTGTATGCAACGCATACTGCTTGTAGAATTTAGTGGTGATCTCTCTTCCACTCCTGTGTACAATATGCCTGACCTAAACGGGCCCTTTACAGTACAGGCCCTGGGCGGTACAACATCATATTGACAACACTAATGTGCTTATACTGACAACCTCATTGTTCGTTTTACTCGATTTTGTAATCATTTAAGTGAAACAACATGACCTTCGAGTGGGAGACATTTCGTCCCCCTTTTCCTTCTGTGAAATTTCAGTAAGCTTTTTGCCTTAGAACCAGTGAAATGCGGCAGAGTACGGCTGGTAAACGATTTACAAACCACGATTTAGTGCCGTTAACACGATTTCTTTAAACACTGGCGTAGCTGAAGTAATTTAGTTTCTTCTTAAATCGTCTTATGCAGCAACGTTCACAGATATCTCAAATAGGAAAAGCTCTTTATCCAGGTACGAAGGTTGTAAAACAAACTTCCCACAGTTTGTGTCAGGTTGATCTTTTCGTCTGATAGCACTGCGTAAGTATTTTGTCTAAGAGGTATTAAAGTAGTGTTCTTGTAGCTGTGGGAATCATTGGTTGAAAACGAGTTTCACACCAGTGGGTACAGTACTGATAAATATTCAAAATGATTATCAACCTAAGTCTGCGTTCATCCACAACCTGATGCGTATTTGTAATATTGAAGCTAGACTATGTATTCTTGTCTTCCTTGAGTGGGGCATTGGAAGGCCTTTAGACACATGTATACGAGTGTAATCCCAAAGGTAAGGTCTCCTAAGGGACACGCAAATGCCAACGCAGGCACACACGAGTGATCCTTCATTTTACTAGCATGCAGAAACCACAGTTTTGGTTGCATAGTGGCAAGCTCTGAACACTCTTAACACAAAAAAAGAAAAAAAAGGTGATAAAGAGCAAAAGTATGGATACGAAGGTCTCAGGTTCGATCCCTCACCAGTTCCACGATTTTTATGTGCCGTTTTACACATATTTACCCTCGGGCAGTGTTTGTTGATGTGAAAAATGCCGAGTTGTACTGTGGTCCAAAAGTCTCGTAAAACTGTAGGTTCCCCTATTAACTGGCTAGGTAAGTAAACTCAAAGGCCGGATGAAAGCAACAGCACACCACCTCCAACAAGACCGTGCCCATTAAAGCACTGTGGTGTTCAAACCACTCTTCCGACTGATGACTGCTTTACTTTCTATGGGTTCCAAACTAATGATATTCGGGTTATTGACATTTTTGTGTTTTCGTGCTGTAGCTTTGATACCAGTAAACGTAAGTAACCGGACGAGAACTGTCACCGTTCGAGTTGTCAAGGTGGTAGATGACGATGCTGTCGACCTCAGATACAATTTCGGTCTTGGCTTATTATCGCGCTTCTCGATGGTTTCCTCAAAAAATTAAAATAGAAATAAAAAAAGAGAGAGAGAGACAGAGAGAGAAAACAGAAATGTATTTCAAATATCAGCTCAGCGACGCCATGTTCGTCTCGTGATGTAAAGCAAGGATAGTTGATAGGTAATATCTCGTTGCACTAGCGATATGTATGGCTACGGGGTTCTTTGTTTTCTCTCTACAAACAACTAGAACAGAATTCAGTAACAAAGTGTTAGATCACCTACTCAGGGTGCCAATTAAACACTCAGCCATTCTTGGTTATTTTGTTAATCGTCTGTAATGCAGTAAACATCCTTGATATTTGACTTGTAATTACTACCATTGTTATTGTTACCCCACAACAACTTTCCTATCACTCATTGCCGCCGATGCACGTAACTAATGGATCAGGATGAATGGAATGTGGGATGTTGCGTCACGGATACACATTTATCTCGGCGTCTTGTGTCAGGGTAATATGAAAATCTCAATAAGAGAAGACGACAACGGGATGCCGGTGATGCAGGCAATAACACCCAACTATTTCTGTCTGCTTAACACCATGACGACAGACAAATTGGCGTCTCACTGTATTTTGATTATAATTCGTTAGCCTTTTTGCGACCTTACTTTAATACCTCGTGGGAGCAGGCATAATATTTTGCTTTTTGAACACCGAACAATAATACACGAAGATAGTAGATGGAAGGATACAAAGAAAAATTCAGACTCATGGGTGTGGATCCAGTTCATCATAAGAAGACTAAACCAGAGGGAAACATTACGAAAGCAATGAATACGCTGGTTAGTATACATTATTTGTGTAGATCTGAAGATGAAAAAGCACAGATCTGCACAGTGCCCACATCTGCACTTTAGTTTCTGTCTTAATGGCCATAATTTTTAGTTTCTTCTCTTCTGAATTATCAGATGAATTGATTATTACGTGGTACAGAATAATTAGGTAACTGTGTTTCTTACAGCTTCCATTCCCACCAATATTTTTCTACATTCTCGTTCAGTTCATTAAATTCTACTTGTATGATCACAAGACTGCACATAGATGCAATAGATTCCGAGGTGCAAAGTGTCTGTTATCTTACTTTTCGTGACAGGTGGGCAAAGTTGGTTTACAAAGACTTTTTATTGTACTGAAATAATCTTTTGTCACAAAGTAACAAGGTAAGTGTTTTATTCGTATATATTTTGTGGGAAACTGTAATCGTGATGAAAGATTACACACCTGAATGTTTGACACAGCTGGTAGGAGAAAACGCTGCATATTAACCAAACCCCGCACCTCCTCTCCGTATCCTCCAATGACACGAGCACAGGATTCTCCTCCTATAACGTTACAGAGCTGTTCCTAGCACAGCTGAGAATTGGCAACATCGTCAGAAACATTTGGCAACACTGTAACAGTTCAATCACTTCCGCGTATGGTACTGAACTGACTCGCTAAATTCACTTGATATTTCCTTTCCATTTGAATGACTCGTAGTATACAATCCTCACGTAAACTAAGACACTGAGACATAAATTTAAATTTTTTGGCTAACGAAATGCTATTCTTCACATAAGTGACAACTTTTAATGTCTTTCTCGTTGCGTTATGAGGCTGAGCGACCAATACCATGATGAGAGTGGCGTTCTGGCAGCAGTGTGTCCGTAGCCCCGTGGTACCGCCCGTGTCTCGTGTACCAATGGTTAAGAGAATCGTAAGTTCTAACCGTGGTAGGGGCAGCGCGAGCGAGCTTTTATTATGTATTATTTCATGGCGCTGCGAATTCCCCGAAAAAAATCTGTAACAAAATCAGAAGAAAACCTTTACACATCAAATCCTCTTGGCAGCTCGACTCAGTAAGTTGTGTTAATGGTCGTAGATCTTGGCTTTCTGACTCCCAAGCTGCTATACAATACAAGCGTCTCTGAAGAAATTCGAATCGACCGTCAACGATACGAAATTCAGTATTGTTCTTCACATAAAACTCACATGCCAGTGTGATAAGTATGAAATAAATAAATTGATTAGCATATCGCCAGAAAATACTTTCAGCTCATAGTGCAATGGTGAAAAACTTACAATGCTGCACAACAGGTAACGCCTCTTTCCGCTGCTGACAAGCAAATTTTGGGTTTCTAGGAATACGTAACTTTATTTATGAAGTGCCACATTTGCATACCTGTTGAGTATAACACAACATACCACTTAAACACAGACCCAATCGAAATCTAAGTGAGTAGCATTTTACTAATTCGTGCAGATAGCGGCACGCTTGTGTACAGATACTCAGTTTTGTTAAAACAGACTTCCGTCATAATGTTATCGTGGGTAGTATTATTTCATTTCTTGCAATACAGTGCACAGTTTTCGTAAGGTTTCTTTTAGTGTTGTTAAAACAATACTAAACATGAGAGAGAAATTAATCATCAACGATATATGCGAATTCTCTGATGTTATCTATAACAGTCTGACAATGCACATGCAGGCTTATTGATTACATGAATGTAGAAAACTTGTTCTGAGTTAAAGCTGGCAAACAAGGTTTGAAGAAGAATAAAATACCATTACCAGACGACAGCAAATGTAGAAAATATTTTGGCACGATGCGCTCTCCCGATACATAATACAAAAGCTTCGAGACGCATCTGCTGCCTTGCCGTCTATTAAACCTGAAAAGAACAAAATTATGCAGAAGATAGCCTTGTTTCCACATGCGACTATTTTTGGTTGAGAAGTGAAGAGAATTATGTCCAAAGTTCCATTAAACTGATAACTTCGGTAGACAGCAGAATTGCGTTTAAAAAAAATGTAGCAGCGAATGTAATAGAACACGCGACGTCTTATACACGGTGCGCGACGCTCACCGTTATGCTACTAGCTGTAAAGTAGCTACAGCAGCTCTCGAAGTGAACAACAGTTCCTCCAGAACTTCCGCATTCCACAGTGCTGTGAGATAATGCATATGGTCAGATCTAGACTTCTGAGAGACAGACAGTTACAGCATTTCGTTTGCACTGCACGACGGTTTCAACAAACAGATAGCGCAATAGTGTAGCTCACATGGAAAGGAACTCTTCCTATTTAAATTTCTGCATCCTACACTGTTGGCAGTTCTGTGTAGGTGGCAGTTACGTTATTTTATTTCGGTGATTACAAAATAAAGTCGAATGTATGCACTGGGTAGCCAAGGCAGCTAGTTCATGGCGATTCGGTCAACCAATTAAATGAATGTACTGAACATCCCGAAAACCACTACAGGGAGCCTGTGTGTCAGAATTCTCATCTTGTGTGCTGCAATGGTGTTATGATAGAGAAATGATTCGTAGAGAACAGGCTTTGGTGGTCTGTTGGACTGATGATAGTTTCGTATGATGATGGTCTGGGTTCGATTCCTAATTCTGCCGATTTTTTCTCTTTTTTTTTTTTTGAGGGAGAGGCAGATTCTATTCTCTTCTGGCTACGCCAAGTGAAGAAGGTATAATGGCATTGTGGTCTGAAAATCACATTAAACATGACATTAGGTGGAACCACAATAAAGTAAGGAGTGGCGACAAGTAGAAACTCTATCACCAGTAACCTTTCTTACACTAGTTATTTATTTCTAGTGACGAAACAAACCCTTTGTATGGTCACAGGACATTTATTCCATCTTTTATTTGAACTTCTGTATGTCGACAAAATTGGTTCTGAACTGGAAATGCAACTCAGACCGCCCTTAATGCGGAATTTGTACCCTTCGTGACAATACAGCTAGACTACAACTTGTTGTTTGTTCAAAACTGCAGATTCCTCAACATCTCCACATTTTGCGCATGAATGGATTGGAATCCTGGCCCAGCACGAAAGTTTTCACTATGTATTATCAAGCTCTAGCATAAGAACACCTATCTGCTGGTGGATAATAATTTTTTATTTTTAATGCATTTTCATTCGTTGTCACAACTAACGATATCTGACGTTTTTGACTCCCAGTGAGACACAGACCTATTTGCGAAATCACTGTAAGTTCAAGGATGTTATTCCGAGCTGCTGGTGGAGAAAAATTTGGTAACTATCGTCTCTTTGTGATTAGTCAACAACGATATGTGTGGGGTTCGATTCTCAGTCAGCACTCAACTCTTCGTCATATTATTTCTAGTTCAGACATGCTCACGTGTCGCTGCTGGTGTAACAAACCCATACTTAACATTCCTTTTCTCTAGAATATAACAGCGATACGTGCCGAGTTGGAGTCCTGGGAAGGAAAAAATTAATGTTTCGTCTCTTCATTTCAGTTAATACACCTAGCTACAGCCGAGAAAATCCGATTTGTCAAAGTTGATTGTGATTCGATGACAATCCGATTAGGTTCTGGGTTCGAATCCCTCTCCAACACAAAGCTTTACCTCACTGCATTTCAAGTAAGTTACTTGTGAAGAAGCAGTATTTAACATCTGTCGTAGTTCGTTAACAGGGACAATATATGCTAGGTAGGAATTGACGCCCGTTAAAAATGTTACGTTATGTAATTTAAAGTTGATATTTGCTAACTGATACTGTCAAAAAATGAGGTACATCACTCTCTTTATGCCTAGTCATAAATGACTGTTAATTTCCGTCAGCCACGAAAGCTTAGCCTGCATGACCTGGGTTTGAATCCATGTGCAGAACGAGGCGGTTCGTCGTGTCGCTTGAAGTTCATACATATTCTCAACTAGCTGCTCGTGAATAACGTAAATTTTTAATGATATTTTGTGTTAAATTACAAGTATGGTATGTTACTTTGAAGAGGAAATCATGAATACGACGAACTTGCATACGTGCATTACCTATCTGACGTAATAATGAGAGTGCTAACATTTCAGGTATGCCATTTATTGCAATAAATGTGAGCTTACAAGCCTTAAGGACAGTTTTATCTGTGATGAGGTGTTCCCTGATATTTGTAGTATCGTGGTATTACTTTACATCTTGAGTTGTTGCGATACAGAGCAGTGTTTTCTAGTGGTGACTTGTTGGAACCATTTTCAACTGTCAAACGACTGTACCAAGGAGCGATTATAGGACCTGCTAGACAGCTGCGTTATATGTGTTGCATGGGAATCAGGCGAAATGCAATTCAGGTCGTTCGGATACTTTTGAGCACGACTGTACATGAAATCAGAAGTTAAATATCAAGTGTTTTTACCAATAGCGAGACGCTGTAACCTTAAATGATAGAATTGTTTTTGCCTGACTGGGATTCGAACCCACCATCTAGCACCGTCGTTTTCTAGCCAGGAACAGACGATAAATAGCTATTGTAGCGAGATGGGCGTATGTTTAGCTAGATATCAGGCGACGAAACATTCTGTGCTGAATGGAATTCAAAACCCGCACACGTGGTCATGAAGAAACTTTAACTATCAAGTTCTTTTCCAATAATAGCTAGGAATGGCATGTTTGTACTTTCAATGATGTGATGGAAAATACTCTGCTGGCTAGAAGTTGAATCCACAACATATCGTCGTTGGTGATCACAACGAACACCACGTGAAACCCAAATCCGTTTTCACCAGTAGGATGGAGAGGAATGTTTGAACTTGAAAAGATGTAAGGAAACGTTTGATCTTGTAATGTTGTGATAAAAAGCTCATCGTGTGGCTGTGAGTTGAAACGAACACGTTACAGCTGACAACGCACGAAGAGACGTTGAAAATGCAACTATTTTTCACTTGTAGTTCGGAGTGCACATGCTAGGGCTTGAAATGAAATTATGAATTTTTTGTGCTGATCAGGATTCGAAAGCAGATACGTGCCTTTCGAGGACGCCTAGAAGAGTTTGCAGTCTTCGGGACCACTGTGAAATCGAATTCTAATCCCAGTCCAGCACCACAATTTTCAACGTCTCAGTTTCAAATAAAGTAAGAGCCTTGTGAACTTACATGGCCATTTGTTCATTAAATGAAATACGTTTTCTAGTTTACGACGGCTTGCTGGTGACAGAGTCTCTGCCTTACGGAGTTTCTCCACCTGTAACAGCTCAAACGAATGCCACTCTACCCCAGTCGGCAGCGAAGGATGTTATCTGTATTGCGGATATTGAACTACGGAGCTTACTGGCGTTCTGCACTTGGCGTTTCTAGGGGTGAAGGAGAGCTACTTGTGTGTGTTAAAAATCTACGCCTGACGTGAGATGCGAAGCTACAAGTTTTACACATCAATACAAGATTAATCCACCAGTCCACAGAACCCCCTGCGAATCACATAATTATGAACTGCAGAGTATTCATTTAGATGTAGATGCAGATGTCAAGGGACGCTTAACAGGAAGGAGGGCGGGATCTGGGAATGGATAGAAGTGCAGAAGTGCAAAATATAAGCGTGAAATGCTTGCAAAGTATTGCTTACTTAGATGTGTGCCACAGTTCGTTTTATCTTAGGACCGAGAGATAAGGAATAACTGTTCTCAGAACAAAGAATGGGTTATACGGAAGGGGAGATCAAAGAATACGGTTTCATAGGTGTTGAGAGGAATGATAGAGAGTAAAGACAGCAGAAATTAAAAGAGAAAATGTAGCGTCATTGGAATGGAAGGGCACTTGGGGCGATAGTGTCAGAGAGAGAGAGTGTGAAAGAGAATAGAGGAGATATTAACAACGAATAAACATAAATGTTCAAATGTGTGTGAAATCTTATGGGACTTAACTGCTAAGGTCATCAGTCCCTAAGCTTACACACTACTAAACCTGAATTATCCTAAGGACAAACATACACAGCCATGCCCAAGGGAGGTCTCGAACCTCCCCCGGGACCAGCCTTACAGTCCATGACTGCAGCGCCTTAGCCCTCTCGGCCAATCCCGCGCGGCGAGTAAACATAATATGAGATCGTTTGCGTATTGTGTGGAGGACGAAGGGTGTATTCATGGATGGAGGGGAAGAGAGAAACGTATTTGAAATAACAAAAACTACTGTGACAGAGTCCATCTACGCTGATTAGTTTGTAAGTATGTAGACAGGGTATAAATTAAATCAAAATAGAATACTTAACAAACTGCATAGTCAAAAGAAACCCACTTGAATTAAAAGGGCAACGCAAAGTAAAGCTAACCCATATTGTACCTTTTCTGTTGCCACGCGATCTTCCACTAGCTCCCAATGAGGAAAAATGACGAAAAAGAAGACATAACAAAACATTTTAAGGACTCTAATATTTCATCCAGAATCCTTCATTCTTTTGTATTTCTACCACGCGTCTTGGCATAGAATGTATAAGCCGTCGGACGTAACAGCCTGAAGAAGCAACTTCCTCCCAGGCTTCCAGGACGCAGTTTCAAAGAGCGTCCGCAGTAGTTGGTTGTTTTCGTGGCCAGTTCTCTGTTAATGTTCTGGCGACCTCAGCCCACATGTTTTCCAAGGAGTTCATATCAGCCGCCCGTGGCGGCCAGTCCACGACGTTGACTCCAATCGTGGAGAGCCACTGCTGAATAAATTCAGACTTGTGATTGGGAAATGGTCCTCTTCCAATGTGACGCCCCCTTCTGCGAACAGCATTCGCACTGACGGAAGCATCACATTTTCCAATATGTGGGCATACTGCGCGCTGTCCAGAGTTCCTTCTATCCTGTGAAGAATTCCCGCCCCTCTCGCAGCAGGTAACAGATAGTCGGCCACTTCTTCTAGTCGTGGTTACATATTCTCGTCGACGGCGAGTCCCTTGCGGCCTGTAAACTATTCGTGGACCGTCGTTATTGGTGGAAAACACCTTCTGATCAGTGAAAATGACGTTGTCTCACGACGTCCTCAGATGGAGCTCCGCAAATGCTAGCCGGTATAGAACGTTGTCTTCGCTGTGCTCTTGTTTCACGGCGGATCGTCGTGCATGCAGTCCAGATTACCTCAGCCTTCGGTGAATCGTGTCACTGGAGCCGGGGAAGCTGGTCTCCCGCCGCAACTGATTCGCGTTCAGAAAGGGATTTTCTCTGCTCCTAGACACTAGGTTCCTGTCTTCCTGCTGTGAGATCACTCTCTTCCTGCCCGAGCCAGGAGCCCTGTTGGTGGTGCCTCTTTCAAGGCAGATCCTCCACCATTTCGTTGCAGTGGTATGTGGTACGCCATACCGTCTGCCAGCTTCTCTGATGAAACATCCTCCTTCCTCGACGAGAGCGACGACTCTACCTCGGTCGCCCGGAGTCGCCGAGCGGTTCTAGGCGCTTCAGTCTGGAACCGCGCGACCGCTACGGTCGCAGGTTCGAATCCTGCCTCGGGCATTGATGTGTGTGATGTCCATAGGTTAGTTAGGTTTAAGTAGTTCTAAGTTCTAGGGGACTGATGACCTCAGATGTTAAGTCCCATAGTGCTCAGAGCCATTTGAAACATTTTTTGACTCTACCTCGAATAGACCTCTCCCAGTGAGCCATTTGGCAGACAGCCTGATGTGTATTTCTGCTTGCCGCTCTTACACTGATTCCAGCAGAGGAGGTAAACATACTTACATCAAACGGAGTGGCAGAGGCAGAGGCATGCGGCGCAGCCGTGCTGGCTCGTCCTGGGCTGTTGGCCCACCAACGCCACCGCCAGCTCGCTCACCTGCGTCTCGCCTCGGCCAGCCTGGCTGGCCCGTAGCTCGCGAGCCGCGGCTAGTACAGACCCGGGCCGCAAGGCCACGATCACCCCTTCAAGGATCAAAAGTTGCACCTAACCTACCCAAGTCTGTAGTACAAACTAACGCAGCTAACAGCTATTATTCTATAACATGTGCTGTCACACCTACAGTTGACGATTCATTCAAATATTTGACGAACAATACTTTCAAAAATACATTCATTTTAAACATAGCTACCACAAAATATTTCACCCAGCTAGCAATAGCATGACGCAGGAAACTATACATTCTTGTAAGCGCTGTGCATTAGATGTAGCCTTAAGAAAACCTGTTTTCAACCACGACAACTAAGCGGAATGTAAAAGTAAACAGGTTTGGCGGCAGCTTCTCCAAATAATAGTATATACTTAGTATATAATACACGTTTTGTGCACTTATAACATGTACTCAGTGTCTCTGAAACAATACGTGCTGCACGATGCAGCCCGCATCTCGTGGTCGTGCGGTAGCGTTCTCGCTTCCCACGCCCGGGTTCCCGGGTTCGATTCCCGGCGGGGTCAGGGATTTTCTCTGCCTCGTGATGGCTGGGTGTTGTGTGCCGTCCTTAGGTTAGTTAGGTTTAAGTAGTTCTAAGTTCTAGGGGACTGATGACCGTAGCAGTTAAGTCTCATAGTGCTCAGAGCCATTTTGCACGATGCAAATTACTTTCTGCTGAGGCACTTCATTTACATCTCACTGATACACGACTACTAGAGAACATTGCTCTTTACGGCAGTCAATCCACTTGTAAATTAACATCATGATATCGCAGATATTAGGCAACACGTTACTAGGGATGAAGAAAGCCTTAACGGTTGCAACTAAACATGCTACTCCTAGCTACTACTGAATATGAAGTTGATTATTAACGTGTCTTCCTAACCATGTGTGCGGCGCTCGACTCTCAGTAAGCATAGACATTTTCGTCACGTTATTTCTAGTTAAACGTGTGCACATCTCGCTGATGGTGGACCAACATTGGACATTACTCGTCTGTTCGTGGTTAGACAACGACGACGGTAGGCGCTGGGTTCGAATCCCGGTCAGGCATTACAACTTCAGTCGTCATTTAAGATTCCAACCCAACTACTTGTGATAAACTGTGATATCTACATTCTGATTTTACGTACGTATTCAACAATCCAATTAGGTGCTGGGTTCGCATCCTTGTCCCCAGCATTACATGATGGCACTTCAATTTTAAACATGTGCATCCTTTGTTCCTTAACAATGTAACACTATACAACGTCTTCCGAGGTTAATTACCAAGAAGGTAATTGTCATGTTATGTTTCCTGCTTTCGTACAAACATTATCGTCATTTACGTTCAAGTTGAGAACTGATAACTGATACTGGTGCAAACGTCAATATTTGACGTCTCTTTCTGCCTAGTGATCGAGTCTCGATAAGGCACAAAGCTTTGCTTGGTTAACAATGGCTTTACGTTCTGGGTTTGCATCCGGATCCAGAACGAAGACGTTGGTCATGTCAACTTTGTGTACAACTAACTGTTGATGAGTAATGTGTACAATGATATTAATTGTGATTCGCTGTTAATGTTCGGATTTCCATAGAGTGCTTGCCGCCGTTAATCACGTTTTCTTTTAACTGCGCAGTGTTACATAAAGTTGAACGTTGAACGACGTTCAGCATGTGTTGGATAAACCTTTTAGATAGCAAAGAACTTGTTTCCAATTGCCATACAACTTTGTAAATCCATAAACTGTCTCAAATATTTAATTGTGCCTAAGGATTACTGAACGATTTATGTGACAAAACTAGTTGTCCCATAACATTTGAAATGTCACTTATTGTAATTAAGTTTAGTTTAGAAACGTTAAGGACTGTCTGATCTCTTCTGTACTATCGTGGTGTTGCTTTACATCTGGACGAGGAGGTGATGATGATGTTTGGTTTGTGGGGCGCTCAACAGCGTGGTTATCAGCGCCCGTACAATTACCCAATCTTTGCTCAGTCCAGTTGCGCCACTTTCCTGGATGATGATGAAAATGATGAGGACAACACAAACACCCAGTCATCTCGAGGTAGGTGAAAATCCCTAACCTCGCCGGGAATCGAACCCGGGACCCCGTGCTCGGGAAGCGAGAACGCTACCGCGAGACCACGAGCGGCGGACAACATCTGGACGGACTGTCATAAAGACTGGTGTTCTCTAGTAGTCTCTAGTGGTACCCATTGTGTATCTTACAACGACTGTACTGTGGAGGGTTGCGACGATGTGCAACACAGATATGCTATGTTGGTTGCATACATTCAGGTGCAGCCTACACGTTGGAATTCAGGCGTGACCTACTTATTTTGCTGTCGAGTGTACATTTGTCCGAAAAATAAAGAAGCACGAAAACTCCCACTTACACAAAAACTCGGAATGGAGAGTAGTGAAAGCTTAAACAATATCTCGTCCTTGCCATAAATCTACTTAATTATGTACAAAACAAACTAAATTCCACAAAAACAATTCTTCCTCTTTCAAGACAAGTTATGCATATTATTATTATTATTATTATCATTATTATTATTGATAGCAGCTGAAGTTGTATAAATATGCTGATAAGCATAACTGTTATACAGTAGATGCTATCAATTTTGCACTCTGATATTTAACCGTATTTAAAAATTTATGAATACCAGGCTGTATACCTATGAGCCGCAACTGGAATTACGATTATGCACATACAACTCAAAGGACAGATTGTACAAAGGACATAAATTGTAACATGTTGTTGACGCTAAAAATAAATGAATGTAATAATTCAAATTTGCTGTTACCAAATACTCCCGTCAACATTATTTATATAACGAGTTGAAGACAAAGATGATTCAGAAATATTGGATGAATAATGATTTTAACAAGTAATTAGACGTCAGCTAATACATATTCATAGCTACTCACTACATTTCGACTATTAAGGGATACTCAAAATGGTTCAAATGGCTCGGAGCACTATGGGACTTAACTTCTGAGGTCATCAGTTCCCTAGAACTTAGAACCACTTAAACCTAACTAACCTGAAGACATCACACACATTCATGTCTGACACAGGATACAAACCTGCGACCGTAGCGTTCGCGCGGTTCCACACTGTAACGCCTAGAACCGCTCGGCCACCCGGGCCGGCTAAGGGATACTGTCAACTCAAGTCTGCCATTCTGCTATTGTACCATATGCTGTAATGACTTGTTTTTACATGACGTGTCAAAGATATGTCATTACAAAGATATAAACAAATCTCTTGTAAAGCCCCAGGTTGTAGTCCAAGTAATGATAAAATGTGAATCTTGTATCGTGTTTCAAAGGTTTTTGTGATTCGCAAAGTTGGGAACAAATGATAAATCTTGTTTTACATTGTACGATAAGTGCTGATCTTTGAAGCGGTAATTGATATTAGCTTACCACGTTAATCTATTAAACTAGTTATAAAATAATGGACGCATGTGAAACTAAAGAATCTCTTAATGAAATGAAAAGAGAAATGCGAGAGAAGAACGACTCGACTCATATATAGTGCGAATAAAATAGGTAAAAAGTTTTAGTTTGAGACACTCCACAGCACTGATAGAATAATTTCACGCTGCCACCATCGACGTGGAAGTCCTTCAGAAGTGATGAGAAGCGTGATGTATCGCAGGCAGGAGGGAGGGGCTCGCGAACAGAAGTGTACCATTTTGATACCACACACGCAAGAATATCACTACGGCGTCTTTTTAGACGACTTCCAATTCTGCCTACAGTATCACGATGAAAACATCCAGGGAAAACCCTCAGAGGAAAACGAATATTAACAGATTCCCTCATCTTCGTCATAAGGGTTCAGCGCCTGGTGTGATGGTATTGAGTGTCATTGGGTACATAAATCTCACACTTCTGTTTCACGCAGTCGGTAATTTGAACAACAGCTGTTACATTTCTGACGTTTTAATGCCGGTTTGAGTGCCTGTGTATGACGTCTCCGTGACGTTATCTTTCGACAAGATTTTGCAAGACCGTTTGGTGTCCGGGCCGCCCTCACCAACAAGAAGGTATAACAAGAGGAGCTGTCATGACATAATAAAGCCAAAGCCAATGTTCGGCATATTAGTTGCTCCAAACATTAGCTTCTGCGGAAATATTTTTATAAAAAATGCCATCTTCAGCGGGTGTACTAATCATTCTCGTTACATTGTAAAGTGTAAAGGGATCATGTTTCATTCGTAAGTCGTCTCGTTCGTGCGATATTTTCTTTTATATAACATCAATTTTGGCTGTGCTACTTACTTTTACTGTAGTGGTTTTATTTCTGTCATTTTACTTCAGATTTCCTATCAATCCCGCTCAAAAAGCTCTCTGAGTTGACGGTGTGGGAAGAAACGCCTGAAAACCGAATATACATGGCAAATATGTTTTCAGTATTTTGGAGAAGAGGAAGTATATAAAACATCAGTTTCATCAGTCCACATTAAGCTAAATGGTGGATTACGAAAGTAGCCTTTTCATATTACACACATCTCTTCTCGGTTATTCGAAACATATGACAAACGGAAACTCACATCGGTCAGCACAAATGCGTCATATTACTGGACCAAATATGTATTTAAAACCAGCAAAACGCCTGAAAATGCCTTTCTCACACTGCATTGTTCACAAAGGCCGTGTAATACTGTCTATTGGAAACAACTGTTGCGTGCACGTGACAGAAATTAAGAAGAGGAAACAGTCGAAAGAGCGAGCCTTATAATGTTTCGAGGCATCTAACACAGCAGATCCGGCTTCAAAGCAACGTACAGCGTTAAGTGCGTAGCGCCATCTCCCCTTGTTATACCTCCACGGTCCTGACGTTTCTCAGTACACAGAGTGTTCCACTGTTGCTCAGACCAGCACTTTCGTCGATCTCTCATCTACAGAGAATATGTTATGGTTGCCCACAGACCAGCAGGTCACCTCATGCCAGTCTTATGTAGTCTTATACACAGCTGAAACACCACAGAATAAAGTACCCGTATCTGTCAAGACTCATTTCGGCCGGATGCCCAGCCGTGGTAGGACGGAGGTGGCAACAACGTGTACTAATTTTTGCATCATGTATGCCTCCAAATCACTTACAGGTTTTATCGTGTATTCTTATATACTGTACTGTATACGCACAGTAAGCAAAATGTCGCTATTCCCTATTCTTATTAATGTTGCAGTTTTAATGAACAGCGGTGTGGGGTCTTAGAAAGAATCATACCATCAGTCATCAGACAGTTTCCCTGAACGTTTCATATCGTTGTCTGACGTATCAAAGCGATGTCATGGCACTTTTTATTTTCTACGTGTTGCTGTGCTTTATTTTGTTTCATAGGTCTTGAGGATCCCTTAACTTACGAATATGAGCTTATACGTGTCACCTGAAATCAAAAGAGTCACCATTCTCCTGGACAAAAATATAATGCCTATGAAGAGAAATTGCCTGCAGATGCTCTGCTACTCCCCAGATATACATGTGCCAAGAAGGTATGGTTATTTTCCAGCCGTTGCACCTAGGCTACAGTACATACATGTACGACTATTCGACCCATTCCCTTTAGTGATTCAATACAATAGGAAAGAAGTTGCATCGCATCACATATCAGTGTTGTTCTGTAGCCATTTAGATTTTATTGTAGTATCAACTAACACCAAGGATTCATATAAATTGTTTGAATTTCGGTTTCAGACGAGTTGTACGTATTGTAAGTGTAAGATATGTTTGTGTCTGTTGGGTCTAACTATTACGGTTATTGTATAGATTTTTATGGAAAAGTAATTGGTTTCCTTGTATATTTTCAAATAGAAAAGTTAAAAATATAACGTTTCGGTTTCTCTGGTTTCTCAGTGTCAGTACAGAGTTAAATGTATTGACAGATTTCTTTCTCCTTCCTGGAACTGTTGTTAGCTTTAATTTTCAGCTTGTTTTATTATTAAGTACCTCTACTTCACCTGTTCTCGTGTAAGAGGAAGGACGGTCTAAAGACATGTGTTTTAGGAACTGAAATAAATCAACTTCAGTCGCAAGAGTTCACCGGGATGTCAATACAAACAGAGCCCTCCAATTGCTGTGTGTCATTGCCCTGCTAAATCTACCGCAGCACGGTCAGCAGTGCGGCAATCCCGCGTCCCTCCACCTGCTGCTTTCCTCCACAAATAAGACTGCTGAAACGGTCTCGTAAATTCCCCGGGCAGCCAGGCCTGGTTGTAATGCCCCGGGTAACGGCCGCAGGTAAGTAAGGGTGGATGCCCAACGCTTCTTGTTCCAGCCCAGGACCGCAATTCACCCAATTACGGACTCCCCACGGCTACGCGGCAGCCATCCCCCTTGTAAGATGACCTAATCCCCCCGACATATCGCCTTGGTTAGGAAGAAGTTACTGAGCACTCACAAATTAAGCTCTCGTACTGCGAGAACTCTGCGCATATTTTCCTCCTAGTATCTCGTTTCTTCCTTAATCCTCCGTGTAATATAATTCATACCATGAAACGGGCGTTAGCTGGGAATTAATAATGCTATCAATTACAATGCTTACCTTTAACCCGTTAGCATGAAATTTCATTAGACCTGCTAGTATCTAACGCTCGATTACGCACTGAACAGCCAAAGAAACTGCCTAATATCGTGTAGGGCCTTAGTGAGCACGCAAAAGTGCCGCAACACGACGTGGCATGTACTTGACTAACGTCTGAAGTAGTGCAGGAGGGAACTGACACCATGAATCCTTCAGGGCCGTAAATCAGTAAGAGTACGAGGGGGTGGAGACCTCCTATGAACAGCAAGTTGTAAGGCATCCCAGATATTCTAGATAATCTTCATGTCTGAGTTGTTCGGTGGCCAACGGAGGTATTTAAACTCAGAAGAATGTTTCTGGAGCCACTCTATAGCAATTCTGTCGCATTGTCCTGCTGGAATTGCCCAAGTCTGTCGGAATGAACACTGGACATGAATGGATTCAGGTGATCAGACAGGATGCTTACGTACGTGTCGAATGTCAGAGTCGTATCTAGACGTATCAGGGGCGCCATATCACTCCAACTGCACAGAGCTTCCACCAGCTTGAACAGTCCCCTGCTGACATGCAGGGTCCATGGATTCGTGAAAGTTGTCTCCCTACACGCCCATCCGCTCGATACAATTTGTAACGAGACTCCTCCGACCAGGCAACATGTTTCCAGTCATCAACAGTCCAGTGTCGGTGATGACGGGCCCAAGCGAGGTATAAAGGTTTGTGTCGTGCAGACATCGATGGTACACGAGTGGGTCTTCGGCCCCGAATGCCCGCATCGATGATTTTTCGTTAATGGTTCGCACGCAGACCCTTGTTGATGGCCCAGCCCTGAAACCAGCAACAATTTGGAGAAGGGTTGCACTTGTGTCACGCTGAACGATTCTCTGCAGTCGTCGTTTGTCCCATTCTTGCAGGATCTTTTCCGGTCGCGGTGATGTCGGAGATTTGCTGATTTACCGGATTCCTGATATTCACGGAACACTTGTGAAATGGTCGTACGGAAAAATCCCCACTTCATTGCTATCTCGGAGATGCTGTGCCCCACTGCTCCTGCGCCGATTATAACACGACGTTCAAACTCACTTATATCTTGGTAAACTGCTATTGTAGGAGCAGTAAGCGATCCAACAACTGCGCCAGACACTTGTTGTCTTGTATAGGCGTAGCCGACCGCAGCGCCGCATTCCACCTGTTTACATATCTCTTTATTTGAATAACCATGCCTCTACCCGTTTCTTTTATATACAGGGCATTCTTCTTTTTCAGGGAAATCGCGAAGGTGGTTCAAATCGAAATGGCTCTGAGCACTATGGGACTTAACATCTGAGGTCATCAGTCCCCTAGAACTTAGAACTACTTAAACCTAACTAAACTAAGGACATCACACACATCCATGCCCGAGGCAGGATTCGAACCTGCGACCGTAGCGGTCGTGCGGTTCCAGACTGAAGCGCCTAGAACCGCTCGGCCACACCGGCCGGCAATCGAGAAGGTGGGCCGCTATTATTAATATTTTATTTCATGACTATAAATGAGATATGCATAATCCATATACTGATAGAAACAGAAAACAGGAAACATAGCAAGTAACTGGAGGGCTCTGTTTGTATGGAACCTTAACAATAGTAATAGTTCCAGGAACGAGAAACAAATCAGTACATCCCCTCCTGCTGCAGAGTTAACATTTTCATTGGAACTGAACTCATCTCACACACGAAGATCTGCCTCTTCAGTTCAGTGTTATCGTGACATGTTTCCGTATGTTGGCCACAGTTGTTGGTAGAGGTGAAATGTAAACTGCCCTTCAAGTAAAAGTCCATGGCGTGTGGAGAACTCACCAGTCAGTGGCCGGAGCGATTTCTCCTTTTTCCACTCGACCTACTCATAATTGAGGAACAGATTAACTCCAAAATTCTTTGACATCAAGGCGCAAATCTTGTCGAAGAATAGAGTGTCGTGTGACGTATCCATAGGTTTCGCCTGCGATCACAGCTGCCTGTGTTACAGGCTAGATCTGCAAGTTGCCCATTCTCTAGCTCCACGGTAGACACTCCCTTGGCAGACGCCGTGTATCAGTCGCAATCAGCTGGATTATATGCAGAACATGCTGATCAATTTTGAAGAGGCACTCCGCCCGACACTACGGAACCTTGCAGTGCTAGTTTTGGAATGAGAGACCCCAGCCTCGGGACCAACATAGGACGTATCCCAGACAACAGCGGCACGATCGAAGCACTGCTTCGCCTGCGCAAATCGCGTGCCATCCAAGCACCGGCAGACAGCACTCTGCCGGCCGTGTATTCAGGACAGCGCCTGGCCACTCCCCGCCAGTTCAGTCTGCCGAGCCGCTGCAAACAGTTCCGTAGAAGAACGACCACCAGAATCGACACCACGTGGCTCCGTTCGCAGCTCGTTCCGGAGGATGCTACACTGCACCACAGCACTAAGAGCAGCCAACTGTCGCCGATGGAAGTCCGCCTCTTCCAACACTGCCTCCTATGGACTCAGTGTTCCAAGACAGGTATTCTTGTGTGGGACATAGACTGTCAGCTGTCCTCAGAAGTTGCCATCAGTATACCACCGGATGGACTTCGTCGCAATTCGTGAATAGGGGTTAGTGCTAACTAAACGTATTTTAGTGACTCCTGTCAACAGTCTTTCAAGCGCATTCACGTGCACCGAAAAAATAATCTTTATTGTTCGTTAATCATTAATTTCTGGTTAAGCCCAATCTGTGAACTAAGTTAATGCTGAACATCTTTTGCATTTTTGTGTGGAACGAAAATGAATGATAATTCATTATGTCCTAGGAGAATCAGTTACTGAGTGTTTGCTGCCATGTAGGGCACATCCTTGTGAGTCCAGTATCATCTGAAGTAAACAAAGGTGGTTACAATACATCCTGGTAAGTTATTCCACAAATAGTCCTCTCCACAAAAGACAGTGGCCCATAAACCTTATATTGTGGTAAGATATAAAAGGAATGTTTCACAGGGATTCTATAAACGCCAAATTCGAATACTGAGTGTGTTCACCATTCCACAAAGATGGAACACCAGTTCGTTTATAAAGATTTTACGAAAGTAACGTTTTTTCATCTACTTCTACATAGATACCCTGCAAATCACATTTAAGTGCCTGGCAAAGGGTTCATCGGACCAACTTCACAATTCTCTATCGTTCCAATCTTGTATAGCGCTCGGAAAGAGCGAACAACTATATATTTCCGTACGAGCTCTGATTTCCCTTATTTAATCGTGGTGATCGATTCCCCTTGTGTAGCTCTGAGTCAACAAAATATTTTCGCGTTCGGAGGAGAAAGTTGGTGATTGAAATTTCGTGAGAATATTCCGTCGCAACAAAAAACGCCTTTCTTTTAATGTTGTCCAGCCCAAATCCTGTATCATTTCAGTGACACTCTCTTCCCTATTTCGCAATAATACATAAAGTGCTGCCCTTCTTTGAACTTTTCCGATGTGCTCCGTCAGTCTTATCTGGTAAGGATCCCACACCACGCAGCAGTATTCTAAAAGAGGACGGACAAGCGTGGTGTAGGCAGTCTCCTTAGTAGATCTGTTACATTTTCTAACTGTCCTACCAATAAAACTCAGTCTTTGGTTAGCCTTCCCCACAACATTTTCTATGTATTCCTTCCGATCTAAGTTGTTCGAAATTGTAATTTCTAGATATTTAGTTGAATTTACGGCCTTTAGATTTGACTGATTTATCGTGTAACCGAAGTTTAACGGATTCTTTTAGAACTCATGTGGATGACCTCAAACTTTTCATTATTTAGGGTCAACTGTCAAGTTTCGCATGATACAGATATCTTCTCTAATTCGTTTTGCATTTGTTTTGATCTTCTGATGACTTTATAAGTCGATAAACAACAGCGACATCTGCAAACAACCTAAGAGGGGTGCTCCGATTGTCTCCCAAGTCGTTTATATAGATCAGGAACAATAAAGGCCATATAACGGTGCCTTACGAAACGCCAGAAATCACTTTTGTTTTACTCGATGACTTTCCGTCAATTACTACGAACTGTGACCTCTCTGACAGGAAGTCACAAATCCAGTCACGTAACTGAGACGATATTCCATAAGCAAGCAATTTCACTATAAGCTGCTTGTGTGGTACAGTGTCAAAGCCTTCTGGAAATCCAGAAATACGGAATCGATCTGAAATACCTTGTCAATAGCACTCAACACTTCATGCGAACAAAGAGCTAGTTGTGTTTCACAAGAACGATGTTTTCTAAATCTATGTTGACTGTGTCTCAAATGGCAAATGGCTCTGAGCACTATGGGACTTAACATCTTAGGTCATCAGTCCCCTAGAACTTAGAACTATTTAAACCTAACTAACCTAAGGACATCACACACATCCACGCCCGAGGCAGGATTCGAACCTGCGACCGTAGCAGTCCCGCGGTTCCGGACTGCAGCGCCTAGAACCGCACGGCCACCGCGGCCGGCGACTGTGTCCCAATAGACCGTTTTCTTCGAGGTAGTTCAATGTTCGAAGACAATATATGTTCCAGAATCCTCCTACATATCTACGAGGGTTGACCAGAAAGTAATGCGCCGCATTTTTTATGTATTGAACATAATGAGAATTACATATACGAATGAATGGTGTTTTATCTACACAGCCTATTTTTCCACGTAATCTCCATCCTGTTCTGTGGCCTTCCTCCATCGCGAAACAAGGGCGTGTATGCCCTGTCGGTACCAATCTTTGTCCTGGTGGCGGAGCCAGCGCTTCATTGCGTGAACCACCTCCTCATCGTCCTCAAAACGTCTTCCACGAATTGTCGTAATGCGTCTGTCCTCGCGAATGACAATATTAGCTCGCTGCGACACGTAGTGACGGCCGTGGATGGTCTCCCCGACCGCTGCAAATCGTGGGGCTCCGCCGAACCGCCTTCTGATGACCTCACCCTCCGTGCCCAGCGACTAACCGTACTTCTGTCGGCAGCAGATGCTCCATAGTCTCTGCACAAGCGTTTGCGAATATTTCCCACAGCTTCTTTCTCTGCTGTGAGAAACTCAATGACGGCTCGTTGCTTGTAACGTACGTCACCTACAGACGCCATTTTGCTTATATTGGTAAATCTCAGTAGTTTGTCACTTTATGTCACTATAATTCAGATGATTTTCATGTTATTAATCTGGAATCCCCCCCATGAACCATGGACCTTGCCGTTGGTGGGGAGGCTTGCGTGCCTCAGCGATACAGATAGCCGTACCGTAGGTACAACCACAACGGAGGAGTATCTGTTGAGAGGCCAGACAAACGTGTGTTTCCTGAAGAGGGGCAGCAGCCTTTTCAGTAGTTGCAAGGGCAACAGTCTGGATGATTGACTGATCTGGCCTTGTAACAATAACCAAAACGGCCTTGCTGTGCTGGTACTGCGAACGGCTGAAAGCAAGGGGAAACTACGGCCGTAATTTTTCCCGAGGGCATGCAGCTTTACTGTGTGATTAAATGATGATGGCGTCTTCTTGGGTAAAATATTCCGGAGGTAAAATAGTCCCCCATTCGGATCTCCGGGCGGGGACTACTCAAGAGGATGTCGTTATCAGGAGAAAGAAAACTGGCGTTCTACGGATCGGAGTGTGGAATGTCAGATCCCTTAATCGGGCAGGTAGGTTAGAAAATTTAAAAAGGGAAATGGACAGGCTAAAGTTAGATATAGTGGGAATTAGTGAAGTTCGGTGGCAGGAGGAACAAGACTTCTGGTCAGGTGACTACAGGGTTATGAACACAAAGTCAAATAGGGGTAATGTAGGAGTAGGTTTAATAATGAAGAGGAAATTCGAATGCGAGTAAGCTACTACAAACAGCATAGTGAACGCATTATTGTGGCCAAGATAGATACGAAGCCCACACCTACTACAGTAGTACAAGTTTATATGCCAACTAGCTCTGCAGATGACGAAGAAATTGAAGAAATGTATGATGAAATAAAAGAAATTATTCAGATAGTGAAGGGAGACGAAAATTTAATAGTCATGGGTGACTGGTATTCGAGCGTAGGAAAAGGGAGAGAAGGAAACGTAGTAGGTGAATATGGATTGGGGCTAAGAAATGAAAGAGGAAGCCGCCTGGTAGAATTTTGCACAGAGCACAACTTAATCATAGCTAACACTTGGTTTAAGAATCATGATAGAAGGTTGTATACATGGAAGAACCCTGGAGATACTAAAAGGTATCAGATAGATTACATAATGGTAAAACAGAGATTTAGGAACCAGGTTTTAAATTGTAAGACATTTCCAGGGGCAGATGTGGACTCTGACCACAATCTATGACCTGTAGATTAAAACTGAAGAAACTGCAAAAAGGTGGGAATTTAAGGAGATGGGACCTGGATAAACTGAAAGAACCAGAGGTTGTACAGAGTTTCAGGGAGAGCATAAGGGAACAATTGACAGGAATGGGGGGAAGAAATACAGTAGAAGAAGAATGGGTAGCTTTGAGGGATGATGTAGTGAAGGCAGCAGAGGATCAAGTAGGTAAAAAGACGAGGGCTAGTAGAAATCCTTGGGTAACAGAAGAAATATTGAATTTAATTGATGAAAGGAGAAAATATAAAAATGCAGTAAATGAAGCAGACAAAAAGGAATAAAAAACGTCTCAAAAATGAGATCGACAGGAAGTGCAAAATGGCTAAGCAGGGATGGCTAGAGAACAAATGTAAGGATGTAGAGGCTTATCTCACTAGGGGTAAGATAGATACTGCCTGCAGGAAAATTTAAGAGACCTTTGGAGATAAGAGAACCACTTGTATGAACATCAAGAGCTCAGATGGTAACCCAGTTCTAAACAAAGACGGGAAAGCAGAAAGGTGGAAGGAGTATATAGAGGGTCCATACAAGGGCGATGTACTTGAGGACAATATTATGGAAATGGAAGAGGATGTAGATGAAGATGAAATGGGAGATACGATACTGCGTGAAGAGTTTGACAGGGCACTAAAAGACCTGAGTCGAAACAAGGCCCCCAGAGTAGACAACATTCCATTGGAACTACTGACGGCCTTGGGAGAGCCAGTCATGACAAAACTCTACCATCTGGTGAGCAAGATGTATGAAACAGGCGTAATACCCTCAGACTTCAAGAAGAATATAATAATTCCAATCCCAAAGAAAGCAGGTGTTGACAGATGTGAAAATTCCCGAACAATCACTTTAATAAGCCACAGCTGCAAAACACTAACACGAATTCTTTACAGACGAATGGAAAAACTAGTAGAAGCCGACCTCGGGGAAGATCAGTTTGGATTCCGTAGAAATACTGGAACACGTGAGGCAATACTGACCTTACGACTAATGTTAGAAGAAAGATTAAGGAAAGGCAAACCTACGATTCTAGCATTTGTAGACTTAGAGAAAGCTTTTGACAATGTTGACTGGAATACTCTCTTTCAAATTCTAAAGGTGGCAGGGGTAAAATACAGGGAGCGAAAGGCTATTTACAATTTCTACAGAAACCAGATGGCAGTTATAAGAGTCGAGGGACATGAAAGGGAAGCAGTGGTTGGGAAGGGAGTAAGACAGGGTTGTAGCCTCTCCCCGATGTTATTCAATCTGTATATTCAGCAAGCAGTAAAGGAAACAAAAGAAAAATTCGGAGTAGGTATTAAAATCCATGGAGAAGAAATAAAAACTTTGAGGTTCGCCGATGACATTGTAATTCTGTCAGAGACAGCAAAGGACTTGGAAGAGCAGTTGAACGGAATGGATGGTGTCTTGAAGGGAGGATATAAGATGAACATCAACAAAAGCAAAACGAGGATAATGGAATGTAGTCGAATTAAGTCAGGTGATGTTGAGGGTATTAGATTAGGAAATGAGACACTTAAAGTAATAAAGGAGTTTTGCTATTTGGGGAGCAAAATAACTGATGATGGTCGAAGTAGAGAGGATATAAATTGTAGACTGGCAATGGCAAGGAAAGCGTTTCTGAAGAAGAGAAATTTGTTAACATCGAGTATAGATTTAAGTGTCAGGAAGTCATTTCTGAAAGTATTTGTATGGAGTGTAGCCATGTATGGAAGTGAAACATGGACGGTAAATAGTTTGGACAAGAAGAGAATAGAAGCTTTCGAAATGTGGTGCTACAGATAAATGCTGTAGATTAGATGGGTAGACCACATAACTAATGAGGACGTATTGAATAGGATTGTGGAGAAGTTTGTGGCACAACTTGACCAGAAGAAGGGATCGGTTGGTAGGACATGTTCTGAGGCATCAAGGGATCACCAATTTAGTATTGGAGGGCAGCGTGGAGGGCAAAAATCGTAGGGGAAGACCAAGAGATGAATACACTAAGCAGATTCAGAAGGATGTAGGTTGCAGTAGGTACTGGGAGATGAAGAAGCTTGCACATGATAGAGTAGCATGGAGAGCTGCATCGAACCAGTCTGAGGACTGAAGACCACAACAACAACAACAAATCTGGAATTTAATTGATCAGTACGTTTTTCTTAAATAAATGTTAAGGGGAGATTTACAATCTTTTAGTTCAAAAAATCGATTTTAAATTCCATTTTTGGATCCATAAAAGTGTTCAGAATCCACCCCTGAAACGGTTTTCCCGCGATCGGAACGGGAATGTTTGTTATTTGCGGTTGAACAAAAAAATTCACCTGCCTGAAACGGACCTTTTTCACGCACCAGTTTTTTTCGGAAGTTTCGACTTTCTAGCAGCAAAAAATTATTCTATGTGCTTGCCCATGACTAAAACTAATAAAGTGATCAAGGAACTTACGACGTACTACGGCTTGGCAATCGGACGGCATTCCAGTTAAGTGTAACAGATGAAGAAGGCAATTTGAGCAACGTATTTCCACAAGTGTTCGACGGATAACCACTCACAACACCGAAATTGTCCGGCTGGGGAAACTAGTTGGTGCAAGTGGTGCATTGCAGAGGCTACCGGACATCTGGATGAATATCAACATGACCAGCTGCTCGCCCGATCTACGAGGCCCTTTCGGAGGACGAGTTAACTTACCGGTGTTTGGGACGAAACACACAAAATTCGAATCAAAGTATGAACGCGTGTGTTTGGAAATTAGCCCCCAAGCATTTGCATTCTGGTGCAAATACTGTGGAGATTGTGACTTTCCTGGCAGAGAGCAGCTTCAACGAAGGGTATTCAGCAATTCTGAAGACCATGATAACGATGGACGTCACCCTGGGACTCTATTCGAAGCAGTTCGCCAAGCATTCGGACGACCACCGGATTCAAGCGGCAGAAAACCGCTTGTCACTGGCCCTACGAGCGGCTCTGGAGCAGCGAAGGATGGCGCAGATCGGTCGGAACGCCCTCTGTGAGGAAGGACTAGTTTATGGACCTGGAATAGCAGATTGAACGTAAGTTGCATAATATTGCATTTATATGTAGTAAGAACCTCAAATGCGTTTTTCTCGAAATGACTTTTACTTTATCGAGCGGTAGGGTAAATTCAAATCTACAATACCGATTGGCATGATTCTTTGTTTCCGACGAAGCTAACTAAATTGTCTAGGAGTTGTACCACTTTTATTCCGATCCATCAACTATAAATATTTTTACTTGGCCGACGAATTCGAAAATCGATGAAAAAATCCTATTTTTTTCAAATGGCCGCCATTTTTTTTCGTATGGTCCAAATAGCTTAAGCGAGGTACAACTCCTAAAGAATCTTATATACTTCGCTAACGTCAACTCAATTTTGATTTCAGACGAGCCGGCTGACTTGTGACATACTGCGCGTGGAGGTCTACATCGAAATTTTGTTTCGTTACGACGGCACTTCCGCCTTTCCTCTTCGACATTTCCGGTCGAAAAAATTCCAGTTTGTAGAGGAAATATCAATAAACATATTGACAAAATTTGACATTGTTATCCATAGTACATCCCGAGAAAATATTCTCAAAGAAAATGTTTTTTTTTTTCGGGCCAAAGGTAGTAATCCTCCCCTTAATTCTGTGAAAACGACGAACTATCTGATGGGTCTCCTTGCCACGAGTCGATGTTTGATCCTTTCCTACCCTGAACGTGTTACCTGGGTTTCAAATGACAGCTTGCTCTAAATGGAGAAAAAAAGAAATTTATGCAGATGAGCAGGAAAAAATAACCTGTAATTTTCGAATACAGTATTAGTAGTGTGCTACCTCGCACAGTAACCTCGATTAAATGTCTAGTCGTACCGCTGCAAAGCAGTCCGAAACGGAATGATCACGCAAGCATGATAGTAGGGAAGGCGACTGGTCGGCTTCGGTTTACTGGGACAGTTTCAGAGAATTGTAGCTCGTCTGTTGTCTCCATAGCTCGTATTCCCAGTTCACCCGTCTGGCTGGTAGTTTCCGCCTGTAGTTTCCGCCTCTATTGTCACGCTACGACAGCTCCTATGTTTGCGTACTGTGTCGGGTGAGTCGTCACATCGTTGTTTGACTCTCGGCGTCTCTTGTTTGTGATTCATTTCTGATGCGGCGTTTGCCTGCACCGTGATGTCGTCCACGGCTCCCAGGAGCATTTCACGCACAGGTACCATCACTTTGAGTTTTGACAAGTCCACGCGGCATGCGTAGCCGCGTTTGCTAGAAATTCATGATTGGCTTGTAGACACGATCAGGTTAACTTCAGAACAGATTCATAGAGCTTACTTCGATTCTGAGTTGTATGTATATTACGCCGAGTTTCTCGAACCGCTTCAGGTTGACAGGCTACGTTTGCAGTACGGACAAGTCCGTTTCACTCGTTGTGATGGCTCTAACAGTACGATTATTCTGGCGAACGCGGAGGTGGAATATACAAATGTTAGGGTGTTTAACCTTCCTCCCGAAGTTAATAACAGTTTTCTCAAGACCGCCGTGCTTCGGTTTTGGGACACACGGAATATACGGCGGGAACGGTGGTCCGCTCAACATCGTATGCAAGTTTACATTGGAGTTACATCAAACGGGATATCTCCTCTCATTTGCATGTGCTTGGATACAGGGTAAACATAATTGACACAGGACAGGAAGGGACTTGTTTTATATGTAATGAGAGTGGACACCTCTGCACACATTGACCGCGTCGTACCACGATCTGAAAATCCAATTGTGCACAACGTAAAATGCTAACTTTTGCGGACCTGGTTCCCCAATTGACAGCCATTGTGCCTAACCACGTTTCTGAGGAGCAGCGCAAGCCATCGCTCGACGGTCCTAGCCCACTTCCGCCGTTAACCTGGCATAGGCACTTCGCCGCTGTAGCTTGTGTGCCGCCATACCTCCACTTCCAAACAAGCGTAGACGGACACAAGATGTGGAGCAGTCGGACCATTCCTCGTCCCTTCTCCACTATACTGGAAAGATTGCGTTGGAGGAGGCCTCTACCTTCCCAGAGTTCAGACCAGATGATAACATGTCACCTGCTGTTCAAGATTCGAAAGCGTCCAGCACCCTCCCCCCCCCCCCCGCCCCTCTCATCCCACCCCCTCGATGTGTCTCGCGAGGTCGGGACCGCCTCTTCAGAATAAGTGAGGATAGATCTGTTTCGGAGCTCTGTACTATATCGACGGACTTTCCGGACATCCCTGAGAGTCTTCCACGTATTGCCACCCTTCTTATGCGCAACCGGATGGGGAAAGCATGCCAAAGGCCGCTGCTGATCAGTTCCAGATCGGCACAAATCGTGACGGTAAAAGACGTACCGTCAGTTTTCGTTCCCGTTGATTCTCAGGAGCCGCACCGCCCACCTATTTAAGAGTGAGGTGTATCCTCTGTATCTGATATCGAAATTCCGCATGACACCACCACGTTTCCCCATGCGGCAGTTTCCTTCTCACAAACTCGCAACAAACAGCGTTTTCAACCTGAGCAGGCGGCATCGCTAAAAAATAAAAAAAATAAAAAAACAGAGAGAGAGAGAGGCAGTGAGGGGTCCACATTTTTACATTCAGATTCATCCGTTAATTCTGCCATGGACTGTGATACACGAGTTTAATGTTGACTTGCAAGCAATCATCTGGATAGTTTTTGTCATAAATAGATGCAGGGCTATACCTTTCTTACCTTCAATGTCAGCAGACTTACTTCTGAGCTTAGACTTGCGGTGCTGCGGCACTTTACTTACGATTCAAATGCAGACATGATATTTTTGCAAGAAGTGTTATTTGAGCATTTTTCTATTCCAGGATTTTCTACTTTATTTAATGGGGCTCCTGAACCATCTCCTGGTACTGTGTTATTTTACAGAGAGAGAATATCACTGAAGTTCTTGATAACGGCCGAGGAATAGCCTGCACTTTTTCTGACCTTTTGCTTCTTCAGTATCTGGCTGTTCCACAGATCGTGCGAGTTTTTATATAGAGGATGTAGTTAATTTATTATGTAAAACTCCGCAGAGATTTTAATTGGGATTTGCGTCCCGTGGGTCAGACACCTAATCTTCATTTCAGTAATGAACTAGGTGATCTGGTGCGATCTTCGCAAATACGTGATGCGTTGATCTGTCACTGTCTCACTCCCGTCTGTTATATGTGGTACCCACTTGTTTCGCTCGTCACTGTACCGTAGCTGTAATCTTAAATCGTGTGCAGCGGCAGTACGGTTAGGGGCACCATGTCACGGATCGCGCCAACTCTCCCGCTTGAGGTTCGAGTCCTCCATCAGGCATGGGCGTGTGTGATGTACTTAGCATAAGTTAGTTTAATTAGTTGTAAGTCTAGGTACCGATGACCTCAGCAGTTTGGTTCCTACGGAATCCACACACATTTGAACATGTGCCACAACCAGCACCGCTGTATCGCCTCCCCTGCATGTTGAACATGTCTCTCTTAAAGGATCCTTCCCTCGAGATTATCGTCCGAGAGGTTTGGACCCGTACCTTGCATTCGCAGGACTGTTATCCTTCTCTTATGGAATGGTAGTCAGGGCATGCCAAACCGTTGCTACGGAAAGCGTTAATGCGTTACGGCGTTGAGAGGATGAAGGATCTCCTTCGGCTGCGCGGAATTAGCCGAGCGGTCTCGGGCGCTGCAGTCATAGACTGTGCGGTTGGTCCCGGCGGAGGTTCGAGTCCTCCCTCGGGCACGGGCGTGTGTGTTTGTCCTTAGGATAATTCAGGTTAAGTAGTGTATAAGCTTAGGGACTGACGACCTTAGCAGTTAACTCCCATAAGATTTCACACAAATTTGAACATTTGATCTCCGTCGGACCTGCGAATTTTATTATTTCGTCTTGCGACAACTTTACGACGGTGCCAGACAAGCTCTTACGGATTATGGATGTCCACCATGTTAAGGCGAAGCTTCTTTTGTGAAAGTAACAACAAAGCGAAGGACTCAGGGTGCGATCAAAATCCCGCTCCTTCCTACAGTATGAACTCACCTCCTTATACCACGAAGTGGCGCGGTGGTTTGCACACTGGTCTCATATTCTGGAGAACGACGGTTCAAATCCGCCTCCCGCCATTCTGATTTCCCTTAATCGCTTCAGGCAAATGCCGATATGATTTCTTTGAAAGGCCACGGCCGATTTCCTTCCACATTCATGCATAATCCGAGCTAGTGTTCCCTCTCTAATGACCTTGTTGTTGACGGGACTTTAAACGCTAATCTACTCCTCCCAGAAGCATACAGACACTCGTTTTTGTCTCGTTCTATTTGCAAGTGGGACAGGAAAGGATTGACTAGTAGTGGAACAAGTCACACTCAGCCACACACCGTACGGTACGTTGAAGAATAAGTATGCAGATGCAGAAACAAAAGTAATGCTACACGGTAGCCATCTTGATCACAACTGACGCGAACTGGCTGTCTACTGACGTAAGAACTCTGGCGGCCGTGTATGCAACTAACAACACCTTATCGGTGATAGTCGAAACTATAACTCCTATTCCTTTTAACAGTGTCTATACTATTCATTTTGAATATATATTTCATAAGACAAAATTTAAGCAAATTATATCCATTTTTTTAAATAACTGGCTAATAGTTTGATAAAGCAAGCCCTGACAAACTTTCTCAAAATTACAAATACAATCTTTGGAAGGCGCCTTGCTGCAGCTGAATTTGCGATCCAACTATCTGGTAGATTTTGGTTACACCTCATGTTATTTTCTTTCCTCGATAATAGCCGTTCCTGTCCCAATGAAAAGTAATTCTACCAGTTCTTCTGCATGCAATATTGCTAAATAGTGCCACATTATCTCCAAATTTGCTTGAAAATGTTAAACCTCCAAACTGCAATGACAACTAATGGGCATGAATACCACCTTGTAAGTTCTTCCAAAAAATCGTTTTCGGTGCAAATATCGTTATTGTTTCTCAAAGCTCTGATCCCTGAAGTTTATACATTTTTGCATACCTTCGAAACAACTCCGTAAATATTTCTTCCACTGTTATGGTGCCTCAAAAATGTGGTTTTGGAAGGGTTAAACAGCTTCTTGCCGTGATGAAAATTTCTGTCCACGAATTTTTTGTTTGGCGTTTGGGAACAAAATGATTTCCTTCGGTTGTAAATCAAGTGAATATGGGCAGTGAGATATTAATTCAAAGTTTCTTATAACTTCTCATACCTTGAGTAAAAGAGAACCATTAAATTATCTATTTGCACAGAGCACTATTCCATCTTCGGCCGTACGGCCGCGATCAAGTGGAATGGAAATACATTCTTTCAGTTAAAGACTACATACATTTATGTCAGACGAGTTTCAGGTTTTCATACGTGCTAGAGCACAATTATTTGCACTGTTCAGTGGCCACTCGGTCGAAATTTCAATACTGGCTTGTACAAATGAATACATGTACAGTTTAAACGCTACCTGATGTCATTTACCGAATCAATGCTAATAAATGCGCAAGTAACTCTGTCTGTTAGGCTTTCACGAGTAAACGGCTGAATCGAATGTTTACGAAATTTGTTATGCAGATAGCTTGAAAATGAAGAAATATATATATATGACACTTTAGAAAGTGTATAACACAACATATTTATCGATTTGGAGAATATAACAAGAAATGTGGAACAATAACTACTCTTTGAAAACACCAACTATTATTTGACTCTTGAACTTCATCATATTTGTGAAAATCCTTAACTGTAGAATATGTTCTACGTAATATGATTCCAAGTAATGAGGTTACGTGTTTAATTCATACTTCCATAATAATAACAGTCACAAGCAAGTATTCTACTGTGATGGTTTTAGAGTCATTGAAAGAAAGTTAACGGTCAGTAGCGCGGAAATACCCAGATAACTGAACATTAGTTGGAGACGACTCCAACCTACGTTGTATATACTACGGCATCTATGAATTAATTGCAGGGGGTACAGACAGACAGTCTTGTGAAGTTCTGCTGAACACTTTTTCCGAAAATTGCGTTGAGCAGTTACTTCGACAACCCACACACAATGGAAATATTTTAAACCTTGTACTTACAAACAGACCTGACCTAATCGACGGCGTCAGTACAGAGACTGGATTAAGGACTATCATGTCGCCCGCATCTCGTGGTCGTGCGGTAGCGTTCTCGCTTCCCACGCCCGGGTTCCCGGGTTCGATTCCCGGCGGGGTCAGGGATTTTCTCTGCCTCGTGATGGCTGGGTGTTGTGTGCTGTCCTTAGGTTAGTTAGGTTTAAGTAGTTCTAGGGGACTTATGACCACAGCAGTTGAGTCCCATAGTGCTCAGAGCCATTTGAACCATTTTTTTTTTACTATCATGTCGTCATAGCAATTTTGATTATTACAGCTAACAAATCACTCAAAATGGATAGGTTCTGCAAGACAGACCACATAGACTGTTGTTATCATCCCACTAGGGGACGAGAAAGGAGCCTCCACGAAGAGTATGTGAATGCAATACACATACTCGGGCGTCCCCTGGGCGGTTTTATACCGGCTGATCCTTTCACTCCAGAAGCAACATGACAATCCTACAGAAAAAGGACCTTATCTGGCCCAGCACTGACGATTATCTCTGTAAATATTGAAGGCCTGTCTGCATGCAAGGAACGTCTACTACAAGACCTCTGTCAGAAAGAGAAATGTGACGTCCTGTGTCTACAAGAAACTCACAGAGATAGCACACTCAAAAGACCCAAGATAAACGGCATGCGACTAGTAGCTGAAAGGCCACTCCGACAGTATGGCAGCGCAATCTTTACCAGGCCAAACATACAGATCCTTTCAAGCAGTATAAACGACATCAATGATACTGAAGTGCTAACCATTGAACTTAGTGACTGCACTGTTACATCAGTGTACAAACCACCAACTGTGGACTTTTCCAGCTCCAACGTAAACAATTTTAATAAAGACAGAATTAATTTTGTAATCGGTGATTTCAACAGCCACAGTACGCAGTGGGGCTACCAAGAAGACGACGACAATGGCACGGCTGTGATCTGCTGGGCCGAGCTAAACAACCTAAAACTGATACATGACAATAAACTGCCTGCTTCCTACAACAGTGGCAGATGGGGGAGAGGTTATAACCCGGACCTCATCTTCGTTAGCCATCAAGTAACGTCCCAATGCTCAAAAGGAGTTTGCTCACCAATACCAAACACCCAGCACCGTCCAATAATGTGCCAGATCACATCTGTTGTTAAACCCCATAGCGTACCTTTTCGCCGTAGGTACAATTTTAAGAAATCAGAATGGTCAACCTTTCAAAACCTCATGGAAGATTCTGTAAACAACCTACCACCTGTACCAAGATTCTATGACAATTTCGTGAAGGCTGTGCAGTGGTGTTCCAAGCAATCAATCCCTAGAGGATGCAGAAGCAATTATGTTGAAGGCCTTACGCCAGAATTAGAGGACCAGTTGCAGCAATACCTGACACTGTTTGACGCAAACCCTCTATCCGCGGAAACTATCACTGCGGGCGAGCAGCTAACCGAGTCACTAGCTAAAACCATGAGAGAGAAATGGCCGAGGACAATAGACGAATTGGACATGAAAAGGAGCAGTCAGAAAGCCTGGACACTCCTTAAACGTCTCAACAATGACCCGACTTTCTCTCCAGGACATGCTCCCGTCACAGCCGACCAAATAGCCCACCAGCTTCTCAAGAATGGGAAACCCGACACCAAAATCAGGAAGTCGGACACCAAAATAGACAGGATTGAACACCAAGAAAATTCAACTCTGACCACCCCTCTCACAATGGCAGATCTGGACAAAGCCATAGCGAAATGCAAGCTAAGGAAGGCCCCGGGCCTGGACGGGATTTTTGTTGAACAGATTAAACACTTTTTCAACGTTAAACAATGGCTACTGAAACTGTTGTGGCGTAGCAAGACAGCCACACCACTCGGAGGTAGCCGAAGGCACGCTAACTAATGCAGACGGGCGTGAATTCTGGAACAGGAAACTATTGAATGGTAGCAAGAAAAGTACGTAGCTTATAATATATACTTAACTTTAATTCTCTGATGAATACAGCAATCTTCATGATACAAGTGAGACTCATTAAGATACATGCAATGTTACAAATGGCGCCTTGCTAAGTCGTAGCCATTAACTTAGCTGAAGGCTATTCTAACTGTCTCTCGGCAAATGAGAGGAAGGCTGCGTACGTCTAGTCGCTAGTAATGTCGTCCGTACAACTGGGGCGAGTGCTAGTCCGTCTTTCTAGACCTGCCATGTGGTGGCGCTAGGTCTGCAAGTACTGACAGTGGCGACACGCGGGTCCGACATGTACTAATGGACCGCGGCCGATTTAAGCTACCACCTAGCAAGTGTGGTGTCTGGCGGTGACACCACATTCCTCCCCCGCAAATCGGCGAACGGTCGTGTTATAAGGCTTCCGCCCGCCGTGGGGAGGGCCCCATGTTGACGTATGCGATGAGGTGGGGAGCCTAACAACAGGCGAGGCTGTGCCACCCGCACCCGGCCATTCGGTCCGAGGGGAGCTAGGAAACGCCTGGAAACCTACTCCAGGGTGCACGTCAACATGCGGCGTATGCGCCCGTAATGAGACAGGAGTGGCCGAAGGCTCGACCTCCATTGCGGCGGGGTATCCGACGCGCGATGACGCCATGGGGTCCGGAGAGGGCAAGAGTTCCATGGCGGAGGACAGCTGGTCACGGGAAGCGATCGGCGGCGCGTGACCCAGGGAGGCGGTTGGCGGCTGCAGCGAAGCGTCCACTGCGGGCGGCGCCGGCGGCGGCTGCTGCGGCGACGGCGGCTGCGCGACGCCATGAGGCAAAATGGAAGGCATCGTCGGTAACACCTGGGGATGAGGCGAGCCAGTAGATGGGTCCCCAGGGCGCTGACCGGACGGCTCCGTCGCTGAAAGCAGACGGGGAGCGGCAGAACCCAGGCGACGACAGAGGCGCAGCTGAGTGAGATGCCGACGCACCTCACCAGAGGCCCCCAAAACCAAATACATCGCGCGGCCGAGGCAGCGAAGAATGCGCCCTGCGAGCCAACGCCGTGAACCGCGATAGTTGCGATAGAATACAACGTCGCCAGGAGCAAAAGCAGGAGTCTGCCGCTGCACAGGAACCTGATGCGGCGGATGCAGCAAAGACATCAAGGTTCGATGAGGACGACCGTGAAGCAACTCAGCCGGCGAGCGACCATCGCGGGGCTGAGAGCGATACGAAGACAAAAAGAGCAACAACGCGTCCTCCCGAGAATGCGACTCTTTCAACTTCAACATCTGTGACTTGAAAGTCCGGACCAAACGTTCAGCGGCACCGTTTGACTGAGGCGAAAACGGCGTGGATGTCAGATGTTGAATACCATTGGCCTTGCAGAATGACTGAAATTCTGCGGACATGAATTGTGGACCATTGTCAGAAACAATAGTCTGCGGAAGACCTTCAATGCAAAAGATAGCAGACAACGCTTGGATGGTGGCAGAGGACGTCGTGGAAGACATCCGGACAACAAAAGGAAAATTACTGAAGGAATCGACAACAACCAACCATCGAGCATTCCAGAATGGACCAGCAAAATCTATGTGTAAGCGTTGCCAAGGGGAAGTGGCTTTCGGCCATGCAAAGAATTTCCGCGGCGGTGCGGATTGTTGTTCGGCACACGCCACGCAAGAAGAGCACATATTCGTAATCGCAGCATCGATTCCGAACCAAGTACAGTGCTGACGAGCAAGTTGTTTCGTACGCACTATACCCCAATGTCCTTGGTGGAGAAGCTTTAAGACAGATGACTGTAACGAACGTGGGACCACGACCCTAGACTGATCATTATCAGAACGCAACAACAAAACACCACGTCGTACAAAAAGTCTCTCCTTGTGAGCAAAAAATCGGCGAACCATCGGATCCTCGATCCGTGACTTCGACAAGGGCCATTGCGTAGTAACAAAACGCAAAACGGTAGCAAGGACAGGGTCTGCAGCTGTGGCTGTAGCTACACGACGAAAATCAATCGGAAACGATTCGACCACGTCATCGGTTTCCGCATCAATGAACATGCAAGCAAGTTCGGAAGAATCGAATGCTTTATCCTCAGCAACAGGCAAACGGGACAACGCATCTGCGTTTCCGTGCTTAGCAGTGGACCGGTACAAGATATCGTAGCGGTACTGCGAGAGGAAAAGAGACCAGCGAATGAATTTCTGCGCTGTACGTGGAGGTACAGGCTTGTTCGGATGAAAAAGCGATGTCAAAGGTTTGTGGTCTGTAATGATGGTAAAGTGACGACCATACAAGAAATCGTGAAACTTTGTAACACCAAACACGAGAGCCAAAGCTTCTTTCTCTATCTGGGAATAATGTCTTTGCTTTGACGAGAGCAATTTGGACGCAAAGGCAATAGGGCGATCATGCGAACCATCTTTGTGCGCAAGCACAGCACCGATCCCGAAATCCGATGCATCTACCATCAACAAAAGGGGTTTCTGGGGATCGAATGGCGTAAGGCAAGTATGTGAAAGCAACGCCGATTTCAATTGGCGAAAGGCGCGTTCGCATTCCGTCGACCAGACGAACGGAACACCTTTACGGCGGAAGCGATGAAGCGGAGCTGAAATTGAAGAGGCATGAGGAAGAAATTTATGATAATAGTTAATTTTTCCCAACACACTCTGTAGCTGCTTCACATTTTGCGGCGAAGGCAAGTCCTGTATGGCACGGAGGTGCTCAGGACTCGGATGTATGCCTTGGGCATTAAGGACATGGCCCAGATATGGCAAGTCACGAGCAAAAAACACACATTTGTCCTTCCTCAAGCGAAGACCATTCTGTCGCAAGACCTGAAATAATGTTCGGATATTTTGTAAATGTTCCGCTTCTGTCTTTCCTGAGATCACTATATCGTCCAGATAGTTTGCTGCAGTAGGGACCGACGCACAAATAGTTTGCAAATATTGCTGAAACAATGCAGGGGCGGATGCACACCCGAATGGCAGTCTTTTGAATCTGTACAATCCAAGATGCGTGTTAACCACCAATACGCGCTGGGATTCTTCGTCCACCGGTATTTGCAAATACGCATCTGCTAGGTCCAACTTTGAAAAATATTTTCCCGGGCACAGTTTGTCAAAAAGATCTTCCGGGCGGGGCAAAGGAAAAGTAGCAGTCACTAGTTGTGGATTCACTGTTGCTTTGAAGTCCACGCAAAGTCTCAATTTGCCGGAAGGTTTTTGCAAAATCACTAAGGGTGAGGCCCAGAGAGAAGCCTGCACACGTTCAATGACACCTTGCGATTCTAAATCTGTTAATGTTCTTGCGACCTCATCACGCAATGCGTGGGGAACATTGCGCGCTCTGAAAAATTTCGGTTGCGCGTTGACTTTTAGTTCCAAATGTGCTTCATAGTTCTTAGCGCAACCAAGGCCCGGTGCAAAAATGTCTGCAAATTCCTGACATAGACTAGAAACACTGGCTGAAGGCACAGTCTGGATTACTGAGAGAACCTGATTCACAATAGACAAGTTAAACAATTGAAATAAATCTAAACCAAACAAGTTCACTGCAGCAGAAGAACGAAGAACGTAAAAAGACACAAGTTTTGTTTGTCCCTTGTATGTTGCAAGAAGGCTGCACTGTCCTAACACAGGGATATGCTGTCCTGAATAACTAGTGAGCTGAACTTTTGCGGCACGCAACGGCGGTGCGCCCAGTTGTTTGTACGTGGCGTGATTGAGCAATGAAACTGCAGCTCCGGTATCGAGCTGGAATGGTATCACTTGTCCGGCAAAGTCCAAATCTACAAAAAGTTTATTGTCCTGCTGACGACAAGAGCGACTGTTTTGTGCAACGTGAACAGACACTGGTACAGAATCACTTGCGACGTGACGGGATTGCCGTCGACGTCGACGCACACGTTTTGTGGGACGAACACAGTCACTATTAGAGAGAGGAACACTGGGCGGAGTGGCATTAACTACGTGAATGTCCATGGGCGAAGGTTCCCGAGCCTGAGTGTCCGTGGGTCGATTCCGGCGCGAAGCAAAGGGCCTGGAACGGTTGTGATTGTCTAATCTGAGCTTATTCTGGCAAACACTTTGAACATGTCCTTTCTTGTGACAGTAAAAGCAAATAGCTTGGCGTGACGGGCAATTTTCACGCGAATGTCTAGTTGCACACCGCGGGCATGATTTCACTGCATTTGCGGGCTGGCGAGGCACACCTGGTTTAGAGCGCGGCGTCAGCTGCGTCGAAGTGCGCGAGGGCCGGTTACCGGGCCGCGCAGCGCGTCCAGCGGGCCGGTTAATGTTACACACTGCTGGCGAAGTTTCAAAAGATTCCTGAGCACAGTCAAGTGTGTCTTGCCTATCCAATATGTCTATCACTTGTTGAAGGGAAGGATTAACTAGTTTCAAAATCTGTTCTCTTATGCGAACATCAGAAACGTTCTGTGCTATTGCATCACGCACCATTGTATCTGCATAAGGAAGGCCACAGTCACACTGAAATTCACAATCCCTAGTAAGGCCTTGCAAAGTTGCAACCCACTCCCTATTAGTTTGACCGGCCGTACGTTTCGTACGAAAGAACGTATACCGTTTTGCAACCACATTAACTGTTTCTTTGAAATAGGCATCTAAAGCCGACACAATTTCTTCGTAGGACAGTGTAGCTACGTCGCGTCGGGGAAACAATTTCACTATCACACGGTACGTTTGCACGCCGACACAAGACAATAAGTGAGGCTGCCGCTCGTTACCTTGAATTCTGTAGGCGGCTAGATGAAAATCCAGCTGTCGGGAATACTCCGTCCAAGTCTCTTGAGTGGAATCAAACGGTCTGAATTGCGGTGCAACAGCATGTGGTGGCTGCGGCAGCTGTGACGCGGCGGCGGCCGCATCATTTTGCAGCGCACGTTGACCCTGGACGAGCTGTCCCAGGGCATCCAATAACGCCTGCGTCTGCTGATTCTGCAAGCGATAAAATTCGGACAGTACATCTGGAGATTGTGGCGAAGCCATGACACAAGCAAATCAAATCAGAGCAAAACAAGTAGGAAGAACACGTTGACTCGTCGCCAAACTGTTGTGGCGTAGCAAGACAGCCACACCACTCGGAGGTAGCCGAAGGCACGCTAACTAATGCAGACGGGCGTGAATTCTGGAACAGGAAACTATTGAATGGTAGCAAGAAAAGTACGTAGCTTATAATATATACTTAACTTTAATTCTCTGATGAATACAGCAATCTTCATGATACAAGTGAGACTCATTAAGATACATGCAATGTTACAAATGGCGCCTTGCTAAGTCGTAGCCATTAACTTAGCTGAAGGCTATTCTAACTGTCTCTCGGCAAATGAGAGGAAGGCTGCGTACGTCTAGTCGCTAGTAATGTCGTCCGTACAACTGGGGCGAGTGCTAGTCCGTCTTTCTAGACCTGCCATGTGGTGGCGCTAGGTCTGCAAGTACTGACAGTGGCGACACGCGGGTCCGACATGTACTAATGGACCGCGGCCGATTTAAGCTACCACCTAGCAAGTGTGGTGTCTGGCGGTGACACCACAGAAACTGTTTAACAATTGCATGGAAACATGTCAGATTCTCACAATCTGGAGGAAGGCTAAAGTTATTGCCATTTTAAAACCAGGCAAAAATGCTGATGAACCCAGAAATTTCCGACCCGTATCACTTCTCTGCCATATCTTTAAAATCTTTGAAAGAATACTCCAGGATCGCCTCTCCAGTGCCATAGAACCCTACCTAATCCCCCAACAAGCCGGTTTCCGCCCAGGGAAAAGCACTACATCACGCAGCTGATTGAAGACGGCTATGAGAACCGGAAAATAACCGGTGTCGCCTTTATAGACTTGACAGCCGCATATGACACCGTCAACTTACGTCTGCTAATGAAGAAGCTCTATGCCATTACCAGCGACTTTAAATTCACATCCACAGTTAGAAGTCTGTTAGAGAACCGTAGGTTCTCTGTGGAATTCCAAGGGATGCATAGCAGGTGGCGGGCCCAGAAAAATGGTCTCCCTCAGGGCAGCGTACTGGCACCCTTACTCTTTAACATATACACCAACGATCAACCACTGCCAGCTGGTACGGAAAACTATATCTACGCCGATGACCGTGCTATGGCCGTACAGGGTGACTCCTTTGAGGATGTTGAGACAAAGCTCATGGATACGCTAGACATGCTCTGTCAGTACTACGTCGACAATCAACTCAAGCCGAACCCTAGCAAAACACAAGTTTGCGCCTACCATCTCCGTAACAAGCAGGAATCCCGTAAGCTGCGTGTCTTCTGAAAGGACACACTCCTCGAACACTGCGTTAACCCCAAATACCTAGGAGTAACCCTAGACAGGGCTCTGACGTATAAACAGCACTGTATCAACACCAAAATGAAGGTGAGCGGCAGAAATAATATTCTTCGGAAAATAACGAACTCCTCCTGGGGCGCAAAGCCAGAGGTAGTGAGGACCACAGCACTAGCAGTTTGCTTCCCAGCAGGCGAATATGCAAGCAGTGTCTGGTACAACTCTACCCACGCTAAACAGGTCGACATTGCTCTGAACGAGACCTGCAGACTCGTCACTGGATGTCTGAAACCGACGCCAACAGACAAGCTCTACCATCTTGCTGGGATTGCACCTCCTATAGTGCAGCCTATAGTGAAAGAGCGAGGGCTGAGATGGCAGAGAGCCACCTCCTCCACAAAACTCAGCCAGCCACCAAACGCTTGAAATCTAGACGCAGTTTTCTCAGAGCAACCGAAGATTTTAGCAACCAACCTGGATCTAGGGTGGAGAGATGGAAGCGGTCGGGAGAAGGGCACTGGATGGAACCAAAGGAAGAATTGGCACCAGGTTACGATGAGGACTGGGTGTTCTGGAGATCACTAAACAGGCTACGCACCAACACTGCACGGTCAAGAGATAACCTTCTGAAGTGGGGATATTCTACTACATCTAATCTCTGCGACTGTGGGGAGGTGCAGACGACCCAGCACATGTATAACTGCCCTGAATGTCCTTCACACTGCACTTTAGAGTATCTAATGATGGCAACCCCAAATGCTGTCGACGTAGCCCGCTTATGGGCCAAATGCCTATAACATTTTGTTTATGTGCACACATATTTGTGTATATATATTCATTTTTTTATATTCCTGTATCCATGGTGCTTCTGACACGAAAAAAAAATCATCTCACTTGGACAATGAACTGACATCATTTAGTTCCAGTACGATAGACGTAGAGGGCTTATGGGCAAAATTTAAACGGACTGTAGATCATTCGCTGGAGAATTGTGTGCCGAGGAAGTGGTTTCAGGACAGAAAAGACCTACCATCAATGATCTGGCGACAGGGTAAGCAGTAGTTCGCTGCTGATTCATTGGTGTATGGGAAGGTGTCATCGTCGATGATGGCACAGGATGACTTAAGCAGAATTTCTAGTTGGTGTGATGAATGGCAGCTATATCTGTAAGTGGGCTGTTTAGGTTTTTTTATTGGTAACGCCACGTAGCGCTCTATATGAAAATCACTGACTGTGCTGTGTGCAGTCTGTGGCTGGTTTGCATTGTTGTTGGCTGTTGTAGTGTTGGGCAGTTGGCTGTTAACAGCACGTAGCGTTGCGCAGTTGGAGGTGAGCCGCCAGCAGTGGTGGATGTGGGGAGAGAGATGGCGGAATTTTGAGAGCGGACCATCTGGACGTGTGTCCATCAGAAAGAGTAAATTTGTAATATTGGATATCATGGACTGATATATATATTATGACTTTTGAACACTATTAAGGTAAATACATTGTTTGTTCTCTATCAAAATCTTTCTTTTGCTAACTATGCCTATCAGTGGTTAGTGCCTTCAGTAGTTTGAAACTTTTATTTAGCTGGCAGTAGTGGCGCTCGCTGTATTGAGTAGTTCGAGTAACGAAGATTTTTGTGAGGTAAGTGATTTGTGAAACGTATAGGTTAATTTAGTCGAGGCCATTCTCTTGTAGGGATTATTGAAAGTCAGATTGCGTTGCGCTAAAAAATACTGTGTCAGTTTAAGCACAGTCATGTATAATTTTTCTAAGGGGACATTTGATATCTAAATGTAAGAAATGTAAACTAGTGCAAATAAGTAGGAAAAAGAAACGCACAATGTTAGAGTACAGCATTAGTAGTTCAAAAAATGGTTCAAATGGCTCTGAGCACTAAGGGACTCAACTGCTGAGGTCATCAGTCCCCTAGAACTTATTACTACTTAAACCTAACTAATCTAAGGACATCACACACATCCATGCCCAAGGCAGGATTCGAACCTGCGACCGTAGAGGTCGCGCGGTTCCAAACTGTAGCGCCTAGAACCGCTCGGCCACTCCGGCCGGCAGCATTAGTAGTGTCCTGCTTGAAAAAGTCACGTCGCTTAAATATGTAGGCGTAACGCTGCAAAGCAATACGAAATTGAATGAGTAATCATTCTAGTGACGAAAGTGAATATTCGCTGACATTGTTATCCTTAGTAAAAGTGAAGAAGAATTACAGGAGCTGTTGAACAGAATGAACAGTCTAAAAGTATAGAAAATGCAATGTGAGTAAAGCGAAAACGGACGAAAGTAATGATCACTAGCAGAAATTGTTGCGGAACCGGTTTATAGTATTTCGTGACTTTAATTACTTATAAATGATATTTCAGGTAGATCAAAAATATATAACACCAGTTACCTATTGTCAGCGTAACAATTCGTTTGATCTCAAAAATTATTATCCCGGTTAATATTTGTCACTCCGCTACAGAAATCTCCACTTGTGTTGTCTGTAAAGTCGTGTGAGTGGCATTAAATTGCATATCATTTATGAGATTTTACACAACTGTTACTTAAGATAGAAGCACTTTTCTCTAGCAAACGGAACATTTAGTCACAAAATACTACCCGCGCACAACACTGGCGTATGTCTCCTATTAAAATATTTCATCTAAATCGTCCGAAATAATTAGGCTTCATACATCAGCAAATAAGAAACTGATATTACGTAACGCGCTGTGAGCACTGTATTGAAGGATTCAACCTGAGTTGAATTCTGTCTTTTAAAGTAGATTCGGGCCCACCAACCCACATTTACTTTCATTCATTTACATCTAACAACGTTTATGTTTGTTACAACTCTCGATTCAAAACTGCCGCGGAGATATTTTTTGCTAACAGATGGCGGCAGACAGACGATAGTCAATTTGTCTCTTGTTATTCTCGATTTATTTTATATGAAGGTAATATATTTAGATAAAACTCTTTAAGCCTTTTATTTCTATTGTTTAGCATTTAAAATCATTTTCAATGATAAACACCGTCATATTTTTTATACCAGCTACTAGTAAACTCCGCTGTAAGTTACTAGCGCTAATGGCTGCGCTCCTAATTACGGAGCTGAAAATTAACACTTAAAAACCTTAATTAGATTGGATTACAATTGAAATAAATACAAATCCACGTCTAGACAACAGCGACTCTATTTTTCAAATAATAGTTAACAATATATAGTTACAGGTTTTCTCTTTACAGACCTCACACGTCCCACGTCCGAACAGTTCATCGGTTAGCACAGGAAGAACAACTGAACCACAAGTATCAAGGATAACAAAAAAAAACTCATAATTGTCGTTATCTATGAATGTAGTTATCTGATAATACACTCCTGGAAATGGAAAAAAGAACACATTGACACCGGTGTGTCAGACCCACCATACTTGCTCCGGACACTGCGAGAGGGCTGTACAAGCAATGATCACACGCACGGCACAGCGGACACACCAGGAACCACGGTGTTGGCCGTCGAATGGCGCTAGCTGCGCAGCATTTGTGCACCGCCGCCGTCAGTGTCAGCCAGTTTGCCGTGGCATACGGAGCTCCATCGCAGTCTTTAACACTGGTAGCATGCCGCGACAGCGTGGACGTGAAACGTATGTGCAGTTGACGGACTTTGAGCGAGGGCGTATAGTGGGCATGCGGGAGGCCGGGTGGACGTACCGCCGAATTGCTCAACACGTGGGGCGTGAGGTCTCCACAGTACATCGACGCTGTCGCCAGTGGTCGGCGGAAGGTGCACGTGCCCGTCGACCTGGGACCGGACCGCAGCGACGCACGGATGCACGCCAAGACCGTAGGATCCTACGCAGTGCCGTAGGGGACCGCACCGCCACTTCCCAGCAAATTAGGGACACTGTTGCTCCTGGGATATCGGCGAGAACCTTTCGCAACCGTCTCCATGAAGCTGGGCTACGGTCCCGCACACCGTTAGGCCGTCTTCCGCTCACGCCCCAACATCGTGCAGCCCGCCTCCAGTGGTGTCGCGACAGGCGTGAATGGAGGGACGAATGGAGACGTGTCGTCTTCAGCGATGAGAGTCGCTTCTGCCTTGGTGCCAATGATGGTCGTATGCGTGTTTGGCGCCGTGCAGGTGAGCGCCACAATCAGGACTGCATACGACCGAGGCACACAGGGCCAACACACGGCAACATGGTGTGGGGAGCGATCTCCTACACTGGCCGTACACCACTGGTGATCGTCGAGGGGAGACTGAATAGTGCACGGTACATCCAAACCGTCATCGAACCCATCGTTCTACCATTCCTAGACCGGCAAGGGAACTTGCTGTTCCAACAGGACAACGCACGTCCGCATGTATCCCGTGCCACCCAACGTGCTCTAGAAGGTGTAAGTCAACTACCCTGGCCAGCAAGATCTCCGGATCTGTCCCCCATTGAGCATGTTTGGGACTGGATGAAGCGTCGTCTCACGCGGTCTGCACGTCCAGCACGAACGCTGGTCCAACTGAGGCGCCAGGTGGAAATGGCATGGCAAGCCGTTCCACAGGACTACATCCAGCATCTCTACGATCGTCTCCATGGGAGAATAGCAGCCTGCATTGCTGCGAAAGGTGGATATACACTGTACTAGTGCCGACATTGTGCATGCTCTGTTGCCTGTGTCTATGTGCCTGTGGTTCTGTCAGTGCAATCATGTGATGTATCTGACCCCAGGAATGTGTCAATAAAGTTTCCCCTTCCTGGGACAATGAATTCACGGTGTTCTTATTTCAATTTCCTTGAGTGTAGTTTTAATTCAGACAGAAATTAAATTATTACTGAAATAATGAAATAATTATCGTCCTTTTTACACGATAAAGTCTTTTTTATACGTAGTATCGATAATATTTGTTAAAGTTTCTACACTTAGCTCATTTTAACATCTTGTGGCTAGAACATAGTGTCGTGGATATTACAGAATGACAAAGCGAGAAACTTAACATCAGATTTGGCGATCACGTCGTGGACGAATGTAAGGAATTATGCTACCAGGGTAGCAAAAAACAGTGAAAGACAGGGCAAGGACACCACAAAAAGCAAACTAGCACTGGCAAAAAGGACATTGATGGCCAAGATAAGTGTACTGGTATCAATGTCAAGCCTTAATTTGAGGAAGAAATTTCTGAGAATGTACGTTTGGAGCAACAGAAGACATTCGAAGCAGCTCTGAAGTGGTGCTGTAGAAGAGTGTTGAGAATTGGGAGGACTGATAAGGAAAGGAATGAGGAGGCTTTCCGCAGAATCGGCGAGACAAGGAATATATTGAAAACGCTGGCAAGAAGAACCGATGTGATGAAAGGACATCTGTTGAGACATCAGGCAATGAACTACATGGGGCTGGAAGGAGCGGTAGGGGGTAAAAACTGTAGAACAAGACAGAGACTGGAAAACATCCAGCAAATAATTTAGAACGTAGGTTGCAATTGTTGCTTTGAGATCAAGAGGTAGGCATAAGAGGGGCGTTCGTGGCGACTCGCACCGAATGAGTAAGAAGAAAAAAAAAGTGCATGTTGATTTCTGTCAACACCTTCGATTTCCGGGCACTTCCGATATTTGACTCGCGACTGGGTGTGTGTTGTTCTTATCATCATTTTATCGTCATTCACGTGCAAGTCGCCAAAGTGGCGTCAAATGGAAAGACTTCCACCAGGCGGCCGAACAAACTGATCGTATTCTCCCGGCCAATAAAACCGACCGAGCGAGGTGGCGCAGTGGTTAGACACTGGACTCGCACTCGGGAGGACGACGGTTCAATCACGCGTCCGGCCATCCTGATTTAGGTTTTCCGTGATTTCCCTAAATCGCTCCAGGCAAATGCCGGGATGGTTCCTTTCAAAGGGCACGGCCGACTTCCTTCCCCGTCCTTCCCTAATCCGATGAGACCGATGACCTCGCTGTCTGGTCTCCTTCCCCGAAAACAACCAACCAACCAACCAATAAAACCGTAAGCACATTTGCCTTCATTTTACCGACGACGCGAGAGCAGCCTCGGTAACAACTAGAACACAATGCTTACACGATCCTCAAAGTTTTGAATCCATACTGATCCGTACTTCGATACTAATATTATTAACGAGAAAGTAACGCCATCTGTTACGTTTGCACGACTGAACCGCTGACCCGTTTTCGATTAAATTTGGTATGAGATAGCCGGAACACTGAGGAAGAACATAGGCTCCTTACTTATCGAGTAGAACAAGATTTTTATTCATCTAAAGAATATTACGTGAATTAGAAAAAAATATTTATTATTTAAAAAAGCTATTTACTCTTCCACTTTCGAAAAGTATAATTTCTGTGAAAATGCTTTTGTTGGTTGATATGTTGTACGTAATATGATTCAACTTCATCAGTACAATGCTTCTACAATTGTCGACTATTTTTATCGATATTTTCATACTAATACCAATACTATTAAATGCGAAAGTAACTCTGCCTGCCACGTTTTCACGACTTTACCGCAAAACCGATTGCAATGAAATTGGGTATGGAGATAACTTGAACCCCGAGGAAGATCGTAGCTTGCTTTAGAAAGTTTGTAATGTAACGTGTGCCCCACTGCCCTTTTTTTAACTAATTTGTGCCTGATTTTTTCTGAGAAGCTCAGTAATGTATGTAAATACCGTAAATGTAAATGTGATTCAAAGAGTACTTGAAGTGAAGTGAAGCGCAGCTGGACAGCAAGAAACTCTTTAGCGCGCAGTCCCCTCAACGATAGTAGTTGTGAATCTTTGAGTATGGACTCCAAAAAAAATGATTTATTAAAAAAAAGGGACTGTTAATCTGTATCTTGTGGAAAGAGGGAATGTTAATAGGTCGTCGCTCAGAACGTATTGTTACATTTAATGAAAATTGATAATTTAGTGAGTAAAGTATGTGTAAGAGTCGCCAAACATTTATGTATACAAATTTTCTGGAAGTGAAGAATAATATCTTCTTTTTGGAAAAGGAGGTGAACTTCATTGTCGTCGCCGTCTATCAATCGACAGAATTGTGTACAAAGTTCACTAAAATACAGGAAAAGAAATGTATTCTCTACAGCTTTCATTCAATAAGTAACAACCTCTCATAATTTCTTAATTACAGAAATTGGATTATGTTGTTGTACAATAGTATGATGCTGAACTCCACTGACCAATTTTGATGTAGCAGGACGAGTAGTTTGAAGGAAGTTTGTGTGTTAAGCAATCTCCTTTCCTCACGAAAAACAGATTGCTGTTTGATCTTATTTACTTACAACAGTGGTCCCTTAGGTACGAAGAGCTACGAAAACTTGGGCTCAAAGCTATCCGCAATACGGCCAAGTAAGTAACAGAGTCGTATTTTAAACCTTAAGGTACAATAACTTCCTCCAAATTATAATACGTCACCAACTGGTGCAGAAGCTGATCATTCAAGGAGGCAGCAACCAAAATTGAGGCACCAGTTACGACTTAAAGTCAAAATCTCATAAAAAATCAATCTCTCGCTCTCTCCAGACACATACATAATTATTCATATTATTAAGATAAAAGCCATTTTATAAGTTGTATTATCTTTTTGAGTGATGTTAACATTTTTAAATATGGTGTACGTGAGTGGGAGGTAGACGACGCTGGCGCGATGATCAGCGGCTCTTATCGATCATAGATTATTCCGTGACAAGTCGGCCTGTATGCTGCAGTGGACTCTGTGGCGCCACAACGCGGTGTGCTCGACCTGGGCACCGAGTGGCTGTCACACAAATCACGACATTCCCGGACTTTCTACTCCAATTATACGCCTGTTGCAGGGGCCGTCTTGCATCACTAGACTGGGCCTTCATTCACCGACGGATTTCAGTAGGTTTCGTACCGTCATTCTTCAGAAAACTCACGGCAGAAGGCTGTACTTACTTGGTGCATGTCGCAAGGGCAGCCATCTTGAACTTGCAATGTCGCCACGTTTCACTTGCATGTATTATGCTGCCACCTGTAAGACATCCTTTACTTCACTGGTGGTAGTATTGCCAACTTAAGGGGCTCCGGAAAGGCTCAAAATCATGAAAAGTTCAATTTTTACTTTTTTGCGTTTTCTGAATCTGCAGACTATTACCTTTTAATAGATATATAATTTATTCAATTCCGAAGACTACAACCATTTTTAAATGTTTTTTGAAATGTGTTCTACATGGGCGTGACCCACTGTGGCGCTGTTAAACTGCTGTCAAATGGTGTTATTATTAACGTCCGTGTTCATCAGGTACATTTTAGTGATGTGAGATAAAGTATGTGTTGTGGCTAACCTATTTTCAGAGACTTAGCAGCACCTGAACTGTTGAAAAAGTGTATTCACGGAAAAACTCAAAACCCCAATGAAAGTGTAAATAGTGTTATATGGTCGAGAATCCCCAAGACTGTATTTGTTGGAATAGAAACACTTCACTTTGGTGTGTATGATGCTGTTGCGACTTTCAATGATGGCAACATTGTAAGGTGCAAGGTATTTAGAAATATGGGAATGAAGATAGGTTCTAACATGGTACGAGCGATGCTTGCTTTAGACAAGGAACGCCTTCGGGCTGCAGACAGGTCTGTAAAGAGTCTAGAAATACAAGCAAGAGTAAACAGGAGGAGGAACAAGAGGAAGCTGGAGGAGGAGTTTGCAGAGGAAGAAGATAATCCATCCTATGGACCTGGAATGCACTAAAAAGTTAATCCAATCTTTGTCGCTTGATTCCCAAAACTTTTATTTTCTGATACTAATTACATGTTTTCTAAGGATCTTCCAAACATATTAGTTTCAAACTTTCAGTAAATGTTACACAGTACCTTCTGCATAATTTAACACAGCCTTTTTCCAAAAAACTGTATATTTTTTAATATATAAATAAAAAATTGCAAAAAATATTGTGAATTTTCATTACAATTAAAACAATCATCTTTAATAACTGAACTAAAATTTTATAGCCCATATTCCAATAAATAATCTGTAAAAAGTTGAACTTCCTACCTCAAATACTTTGTGAGGAAAGATGTAATTTATAAGCGTTATTTTAACATTGCAAGTATAGGGCGTTCCGGAGCCCCTTAAAGAACGACGCGAAATATCAGTTTTTAATTACAGTTTTAAAATTTTCTTTTAACTCATCCTCGTGTGTGTGTGTGATGTTCTCTGTTGTCCAACTTTGTGAGGATCCCAAATATTTTAGGAGTACGAAGTGTCGACGGCGACGTCACTAGGCTCGGATCACAAGGTCGGACTTGAGAGGATCAGGGAAGGCAACCGGCCTTGACATTTCGAAGGAGCCAGGAGCCACATTAGCATTCGGGTTAAGCAGTTTAGGGAAAAACGGAAAACCTAAATCCGGATGGCTGGACAGTTTGTCGGACCGCTCTCCACCTGAAAGCGGTAGCAGAGTCTTACCGCCGCGTCACCCTCAACACGCAGCTGAGCCCGGGTCCACATGTGGGACTGCCTTTCAAACCGCAGATTCCTAATGTCCTATGAATTACCAGACTCCGGCAGTTGCTTTAGCAGCAACCGATCCTGGGTGATTCTTTCAACGGTACCTAAATGCTCTCCCATATATTATATTTAAAGGCCATAAATAAGCACATTATTGTGTGAAATATATACTTCAATGTACAGATATTCTTACTTCTAAAAGTACTAGCCTGGCAAGTTGTGCCGAAGAGCTTACGTGAATTGTGGAAGGTAGGAGATGAGGTACTGCAAGAACAGAAGTTCCGAGGACTGATTTGAACCGGGACTGGATATCTCATTCAGTAAGAGCAAAGGGGTGGTTCAGATTTAGGATCTGATCCGGTAAAGAGTTCTACTCTGACAGGGATTTTTAAAGTGGCGGACGGTCCGTTACAGAGTGAAACATTTATTCTGATTCCAAAAACTTTGTGTGACGAAATTTCTTTTACTGTATGTTTCGGCCATGTGCCACACAAATAGTATCATAACCAGTTCCGACTGATTGTTCAATTCATCATCAAAACACATGTTTAAAAGAAAGGAGAAGGTGGATATTTCACTGGGTAACTAAGCAACAATGCTCAAGTGACTTTTACACAGAACTGTACTCACTTTCATGAGTTACCTAATAATTTGTCAGAGTTTAAATGAACTGACCAAAAAAGGCTTTCATAACGTGGATATATATGGGCTCCGATTGTTACAAGTGAAGGCTGCCTAGTTGTCAAAATGGCTCTGAGCACTATGGGACTTAACATCTGAGCTCATCAGTCCCCTAGAACTTAGAACTACTTAAACCTAACTAAACTAAGGACATCACACACATCCATGCCCGAGGCAGGATTCGAACCTGCGACCGTAGCGGTCGTGCGGTTCCAGACTGAAGCGCCTAGAACCGCTCGGCCACATCATCCGGCGCCTAGTTATCCACATAATGCTACTCTATCTGATCGGAAGTATTGGAACGCCTGCTGGTAGACATCACAGCGTGGTGTGTTCAGCCTTCGTCGTTATAGCGGCCTCAGTTTTCCTGCGAACGGGGGACCTAGTCCGGTATGGTGGTATGGCAGCCCATTCTTTGTTAGGAGAATCCGTCAAAGTTCGGCTGAACAGGCCAGGACAGGCGCCCATGACGTGGACAGTCTGGCATTCTGACTGGGCGAACTGAAGGCTACGTGTACTGTAGAGATGGTAGCTCGTAAATTGAAAATATAAGGCAAGAAACACTCAGAGTGTGGAACTGTCTGCCAGGAAACGGGGATGCTGATGCTGCTGCCATGGCTGCAGTCCTCGTACCTCAGCCCACTATTTCTTATATTCCTTCCGATGATCTCTGTGCTGCCGTCTGACAGCAGGTGGTGACACTTTGGCACCGCCATTGGCGCTCCCTCCATGGGAATAAGCTCCAGATTATTCAGCCTCTCCCAGCGGCTTGGATGACCTCCTCTCGGCCCTCCCGCCATTGTAACTAGGTTGCGTGTTGGCCACTGCCTTTTTAGCCATCGCCATTTGTTAAGTGGCGATCCCCCTCCACTTTGCGTACATTGCGCTCAGCCTTTGACGGTGCGCCATTTCCTGACAGAATGCCCGTTTTTTAATCGTTTACGTTCCCGTTTGGGTTTGAGGTCTGAGTTATCAGCCGATTTAGCGAACGACGCGCGAGCTGTCGAACGCGTTTCACTTTTTATCGGTCGCAGCAATATGGTGAAGGCCATTTAGCATTCAGTTCTGGACCTCCGTTTCTCCGTTTTTATAGACCATTCTCCATGTCCTTGTTTTTAGCTGTCTTCTCTTACGTCGATTTGGACTGACGTGTAGTCGTTTTTTAACTCCTTTCTCTCTTCGTGTTCTAATGCTTTGACTTTGGCGCATATGACCACACTTGTTTTCGCGCCCTAAAGCAAAAAACAGTGTGAAATTCATAGTGATATACACTATTTTCAAACCGAGACTACAGACAGACTTACTGACAACTGGCGTACATTTTGAAGAGGCTATGTCTCACAATACGTCTTACATTGTAAATATTTTCAGTCTTACGTTTATAATTTTAACGCTACGTTATCAGTTTTGTAAAAGTGCACAGTTAACGATAACCTTCTGTTCCAGTAATTAGCGCTCAAATATATCCGCATATTTGTGCCTGTTCTGTTCAGCTTAACTGCGAAAAATAAATATGTAACATATTCAATGGCGCGTACTGTGTATCAAAGGTTGTTAGTCTGATTTTGTAATTCAGTTTCTTAGTATCTCCATTTTTGTTTCTTTTTAAACAAATCATTTAATGGTGATTTTGCAAGAAGTCGAAGCCGCTTATTATACCGTTATTTTGAGTGATCTGAGACTGAAAAACACAAAGTTCCGTTAAAAAATAGTCATATTCTTTTCCTGAGGCATTATTGGGAGTCTGCACAACTTTGACATATTCACAATTTTTTTTTCTGCCAATAACTTTTGTCCTAAAGTAGTTCACTCTAAACGCCATTTTTTATAACCATTACTGTAGATGAAAAGCCAGTCTTTTCAAACGTCCGCCAGAACAGCAGTTAGAAACTTAGCTAATTGATAAAAGCACTTTAGAACATAATACGAGCATAGAAGGCAGATTAACGCAGATTGCGTGCGAGAAATATGGAGCACCGTAGTATGCAAGGTCTGTTGCTGGCGGCGCACGTGGCACGAATGGGCGGTTAAATAACTGAAGAGATATGCGGCCGGTATTAGCAGATAAACTCAATTTCAGATATACAATGACCTAGCCGTTATGAGAATATATGCTCTGAAAATTTTGATCGCGCGCGACTTGTTGAAGCCATTGTTATTAATGTCAGCGGCTACCGGTGGCAACAACGCATCAAGTTAAATGAGGCAGATAGTCTCACACGGCAATATGGCTTGGGACTGGTACCGCATTATATTAAAATGTCATAATGAGCTTCTATTACCTGTACGTGCCTATATGCTACCTGTAAAGGAAACTTTTAAAAATACTCTGCTAATACACACACAATAAAAAAAGCTTGGAGTCGTTGCTACTCTCTCAGCATTTAATTTCTAGCCCTGTTATAAATATTTTGCAGCATTATACAATGATAAAGCGCACTGCAACTAACACTGAGCAGGGCAACTAGTTGATTCTGTTGCACACAATTACATTTATGCATATCAGGCCTCATAACTTTGGTCTGAGAACGAAATCAAGGTAGCTCCAGCTCCTAGATTTCGACCAAGATTTTCGGAAAGTTTATCCTTCGTGTCAAACCAAATGGTACCAGTTGGGACACTCTTTGTCCCACTTGCACCTTGCCTCCTATTTGGCTGAAGTGAAATGAGCTCTAAAACAAAGTGGTTGGATGTCGTATAGTCCGATCTAACCAAATGGTTCAGAAATTAGCAAAAACTGAATAAATTCCTCTATCGCTACGGTGAAATTTGCTGACGACATTTGCACAGGAGTGAAAACGTTGTTACCACATGCTTAATTGTAAATTGGGCCACATAAGGAACAAAATATAGCGGTGATTAGCCGTGGCACAGTTTGGCAAGTCCTTGATAGGTTTCTTGAGTTATGTACACTACTGGCCTTTAAAATTGCTACACCGAAAAGAAATGCAGATGATAAACGGGTATTCATTGGACAAAGATATTATACTACAACTGACTTGTGATTACATTTTCACGCAATTTGGATGCACAGATCCTGAGAAATCACTACCCAGAACAACCACCTCTGGCCGTAATAACGGCCTTGATACGCCTGGGCATTGAGTCAAACAGAGCTTGTATGGCGTGTACAGGAACAGCTGCTCATGCAGCTTCAACACGATACCACAGTTCATCAAGAGTAGTGACTGGTGTATTGTGACGAGCTAGTTGCTCGGCCACCACTGACCAGACGTTTTCAGTTGGTGAGAGATATGGAGAGCCAGGGCAGCAGTCGAACATTTTCTGTATCCAGAGAGGCCCGTACAGGACCTGCAACAGGCGGTCGTGCATTATCCTGCTGAAATATAGGGTTTCGAAGGGATCGAATGAAGGGTAGAGCCACGTGTCGTAACACATCTGAAATGTAACGTCCACTGTTCAAAGTGCCGTCAATGCGAACAAGAGATGACCGAGACGTATAACCAATGACACCCAATCAATGGTATCAATGGTGATACGCCAGTATGGCGATGACGAGTACACGCTTCCAATGTGCGTTCACCGCGATGTCGCCAAACACAGATGCGACCATCATGATGCTGTATACAGAACCTGGATACATCCGAAAAAATGACGTTTTGCCATTCGTGCACCCAGGTTCGTCGATGAGTACACCATCGCAGGCGCTCCTGTCTGTGATGCAGCGTCAAGGGTAACCGCAGCCATGGTCTCCGAGCTGATATTCCATCCTCCTGCAAACGTCGTCGAACTGTTCGTGCAGATGGTTGTTGTCTTGCAAACGTCCCCATCTGTCGACTCAGGGATCGAGACGTGGCTGCACGATCCGTTACAGCCATGCGGATAAGATGCCTGCTAGTGATACGAGGCCGTTGGGATCCAGCAAGGCGTTCCGTATTACCCTCCTGAACCCACCGATTCCATATTCTGCTAACAGTCATTGGATCTCGACCAACGCGAGCAGCAATGTCGCGATAGGATAAACTGCAATCTCGATAGTCTACAACCCGACCTTTATCAAAGTCGGAAACGTGATGGTACGCATTTCTCCTCCTTACACGAGGCATCACAACAACGTTTCACCAGGCAACGCCGGCCAACTGCTGTTTGTGTATGAGAAATCGGTTGGAAACTTTCCTCATGTCAGCACGTTGTAGGTGTCGCCACCGGCGCCAACCTTGTGTGAATGCTCTGAAAAGCTAATCATTTGCGTATCACAGCATCTTCTTCCTGTCGGTTAACTTTCGCGTCTGTAACACATCATCTTCGTGGTGTAGCAATTTTAATGCCCAGTAGTCTAATACCAGACATTTACCCACAGGTCACCGAATTTCAGAGAATTGCAATCCACTGGTTTATGAGCGCAGAGCTTGAGCCCAACAGCGACCCAGATGTGTTACGTCGTGTTCTTCAGATCAGGCAAACCTGATATTATGCTCTGTAAATGAGATGTCGTGTAGTATAAACCCTGATGTGAACTTACATAAATTTTGAAAATTTCGTAACTGGCCAAGAATTTACGTCTGGCAGTGTACTATCTGAGTGGAAACATGTAAACAAGTGTAAACAATAATCCTTTATTTGGTGGCCAAGACATCGAGATTAGTTCACTATCGTGGTCTGCAAAACAATGTGGCGTAATTCTGGCCTTGATGCAGTGAGAATTATCCTGCTGGAGCATCCCACCGCCTTCAGGAAGATATCAAGCATGAAGGGATGCAGGCGATCCGAAATAAAATTCCCGTAGTCCACAGATCTGGCGATGTTTTCAGTTATCATCGCAGTTTCCATGGGAGTCAGGGTGAATGTCCACAAGAGCAGAATACTGCACCCACAGCCCTGTATCTTTGGCGTGGTGCACGTTTCGAGCAGCATTAATTCGACCACACGACAGGTTTCCATTATATTAGTGCACTCTCAACTACCGACGATGTTACGCCCACCGACATCGTCAATAATGATGTCGTTAGGATAACATGGGGACTCTGCTACTGAGCCCAATTTTCTTCAGAGTACGATACACTGTGTGCTCCAAAACACTTCTCGCTCTATCAGCGTTGTACTCTGCCTCGATATCTGTCACAGATCGCTGACTGTCCTGGTTTAAGGTGCATAGTCCAAGCAGAACAGTACCTGCCTGATCCTGTGTCCATGGTAGAACGAACAGGTGGAGCACAATTTCTAGCTGTTTGCAGACGACGCTGTGGTATTCGTCAGTGTGGCGTCGTTGAGGGACTGTAGGAGAATACAAGATGATTTAGACTGTCATTCTATTTGGTGCGATATCTGGCAGCTTGATCTAACTGCAGAAAAATGTAAGTTAATGCGGAAAAACAGTCTTGTAGCGTTCAATTATTGCATTAGTAGTTTGCTGCTTGACAGGGTCACATCGACTGAATATCTAGGCTTAACGCTGCAAAGCAACATGAAATGGAACGACCACGTCAGGTTCGCAGTAGGGAAGGCGGATGGTCGAGTCCGGTTTATTGGGAAAATTTTGAAAAAGTTTAGCTCAAGTACAAAGGAGACGGCGTCTTATGCAACCTATTTTTGATTACTGCTCGAGTGTTCGGGACCTCTCATGAAGTCGGAATAAAGGAAGGCTTCGAATCAGTTCAAAGGCATGCTGCTAGAATTGTTACCGTAAAGTTCGATCAGACACAAGTGTTACGGAGATGCTTCATGAACACGAACGGGAATCCGTAGAGGAGTGTCAACGTTCTCTCCTTTAGGAACTGTTGATGAAATATAAAGGACCGGCATTTGAAGCCAACGATTCTGCTGCCATCCAACTTACGTTTCGAGTAAGGAAAAACAAACTAAGATGAAAGAAATCAGCGCTCGTACAGAGCATTGTATACAATCGTTTCCTCCTTGTTCTTTTGGTTAGTGGAACAGGAAATGGAATGGATAGTAGCGGAGTGTGTACGAGGTGCCACAGTAAAGTAACGAGACTGATGTGAAAAAAAAAATGTTGCTTACCGTTATAGTCAAGTCAAAGTAGTTCCCCTGCTGATTGCACACACTTTTTCCGGCGCTTCTGCAATTGATGGTAACATTTCTGGAACTCATCTTCTGTAATATCCTCCAAGACCCTCGTCACAGCTTTTTGGACATTTTGTGTTGTTTGAAAATGGTGTCCCTTGACCGCCGTTTTGACTCTTGGAAATAGAAAAACGTTGCACGGAGCGATATCTGGTGAATAAGGTGGCTGTGGTAGTACTGAAATTTGTTTTGAGGTTAAAAATTGCTGTACTGACAGAGCAGTATAGGACGGCACATTATCGTGACGCAGAATCCAATTATGAGCAATGTTGGCACGGACACGAAGAACTCTTTTACGAAGTCTTTCTAAAATTTCTTTGTAGTAATATTGGTTAACTGTTTGTCCAGGAGGCACCCACTCTTTATGAACAATTCATTTGGAATCAAATAAGCACACAAGCATGCATTTCACTTTTGACTTTGACAAGCGAGCTTCTTTTGGACTGAGTCATCCCCCTGAGCACCACTGCGAACTTTGGCGTTTTGTCTCTGGATCGTACTGAAAAAAACCAACTTTCATCACCAGTGATAACACCCAATTTAATGCAAAAAGAAATGGCATACCGTTGCGCAATATGATGTTGTTCCATTTCCGTGACGAGAGACACAAACAACTGTTAACTTATTACAGCACAACTCACGACTGAGCAGTTGCATCGATATGCCGCTTGGACTAGAACCAGCTTATAGACCAAGGTGAAAGATATTGTGCCTGCGCAAGGTTGCCACATCTTGCAAAGAAAATCAGTCTCATTACTTTATTGTCGCACCTCGTATGTAGTTGCAGATGTAGAACTGCGGATGCTGTGCTTTCGCTCTCTCCCCCTACCCAACCAACAGCCATTGCCATCCAGACTCCATCTGCGCATGCGCGACTAGGCAGCCACTGTTGACGCGTTGTTTCTACACTGAGCTTCATAAAGACACGACGACTGTCGAACAGTCAACGTTAGAGTCTGAGACAACAACCAGTTATTTAAGTAGCGTCCAAGGCGATGATTCATTGTGCAGAACGTAGTAAATCGCGATAGGTTGACGACTTTTATGAACCTACAAAGAGCCATCAACAATGTATGTCGGATGGGGCGTTCGAAGTTTTGGGAAGAATAAGAATAAAATGTTGTTGTTGTTGTGGTCTTCAGTCCTGAGACTGGTTTGATGCAGCTCTCCATGCTACTCTATCCTGTGCAAGCTTCTTCATCTCCCAGTACCTACTGCAACCTACATCCTTCTGAATCTGCTTAGCGTATTCATCTCTGGGTCTCCCCCTACGATTTTTACCCTCCACTCTGCCCTCCAATACTAAATTGGTGATCCCTTGATGCCTCAGAACATGTCCTACCAACCGATCCCTTCTTCTGGTCAAGTTGTGCCACAAACTTCTCTTCTCCCCAATCCTATTCAATACTTCCTCATTAGTTATGTGATCTACCCATCCAATCTTCAGCATTCTTCTGTAGCACCACATTTCGAAAGCTTCTATTCTCTTCTTGTCCAAACTATTTACCGTCCATGTTTCACTTCCATACATGGCTACACTCCATACAAATACTTTCAGAAATGACTTCCTGACACTTAAATCTATACTCGATGTTAACAAATTTCTCTTCTTCAGAAACGCTTTCCTTGCCATTGCCAGTCTACATTTTATATCCTCTCTACTTCGACCATCATCAGTTACTTTGCTCCCCAAATAGCAAAACTCCTTTACTACTTTAAGTGTCTCATTTCCTAATCTAATACCCTCACCATCACCCGACTTAATTCGACTACATTCCATTATCCTTGTTTTGCTTTTGTTGATGTTCATCTTATATCCTCCCTTCAAGACACCATCCATTCCGTTCAACTGCTCTTCCAAGTCCTTTGCTGTCTCTGACAGAATTACAATGTCATCGGCGAACCTCAAAGTTTTTATTTCTTCTCCATGGATTTTAATACCTACCCCGAATTTTTCTTTTGTTTCCGTTACTGCTTGCTCAATATACAGATTGAATAACATCGGGGAGAGGCTACAACCCTGTCTTACTCCCTTCCCAACCACTGCTTCCCTTTCATGTCCCTCGACTCTTATAACTGCCATCTGGTTTCTGTACAAATTGTAAATAGCCTTTCGCTCCCTGTATTTTACCCCTGCCACCTTTAGAATTTGAAAGAGAAAGATACTCTTACTAAAACTTCCACGAGTAGAAATGGTGTAATTCTCACCACCACCCTGCACAGCCCGTTAAGCGATACTTAGGTGGCACGTGAGGTTAAACTGGCGGTACCAGAGCTCGTGAACTTCCACGTTTCACAGTGAAGCTGGCCTTTTCTTCTAGTGGCTAGAAGGTGTGTTCAGTCGCATATTATAGCTGCCATACACGGCGCATTCCTCTTGAAGCAGCAGGAAGGGAAGCAGGAGGAGATTAGTGTTTAACGTCCAGTCGACAATGAGGTCATCAGAGACAGAGCACAAGCTCGGATTAGGGGAGGATGGGGAAGGAAAGTGGCATGTGCCTTATGTGATTTGGGGAAATCACGGAAAACCAAATCAGAATGGCCGGAAGCAGGTCTGAGCCGTCATCCTCCCGAATGCGAGTCCAGCGTGCTAATGACTGGGTTACATCGCTGTTATTATGAAAGTACATCGCTACGTTAAAGGAATGCTGTTTTGACTGAATATATCGGTAGATAAAAAGATACAGCATCAACCATAAATAAAATTATTATGCGTTTGCGTACTGTTGAACGTAGAAACCGAGTTACGATATGTATTACACAGTGTGACAGCCTAACTTTTAGTCAACTATCTACGTACATTAAGAGGTTTAAATATTTAATTTATTTGAAATTAAATGGATATCTTTAACAACGGTAATCACGGAAGCGGTAAACACAAATATAGGTATAAGGAAAGAAACTATTCAGAGGCCTTGGGTGAACGGAATAACTGCTCCAATTCATCAAATAAAAAATTAATATCCGAAATGTTCACCAAAAGAAAAGGATAAAAGTCGATTAGAAATGGAATCGTTAGGAAGTGCAGGGAAATTGAAGTAAAATTGGTACGTAAAACGTGTGAAGCTCTCGAGCGGACGACGTCAGCACGCATAAAACTTAAAATAACTGTCAGGAAACGTAAAAGCGGGACCATGAACATTAATAGTATGGCAGCACTTCCATTGAAAGAAGCAGATAACAGAAGGGAGAGTTGGAAAAAGTAGACTGAGCGCATCTGTGAGAGATAGCGACTGTCTGGTGACGCGATAGAAGGAACTGATGTCGATTCTCGAGCGGTAGGGATTAGAATCAAGGTTTCACAGGACTGTGGAAAGCTTGCGCTCAGATAATGCAAAAGGGATTCATAATACTCGATAGGAAAATCTAAAACCAGTAGGAGAAGTGGCAACCAAATTATCGTATTTAAGTTAGTGTGAAGAATCTGTCAAACTGAAGAGGTACCAACAGTCTTTCGGAAGAATTTCATCCACACAGTCCTGAACATAAGAAAGGCAATCAAGTTCCAGAATTGTAACATAAGCAGCTAATTGACCCAGACACCAACGTTGCTGATAAGATTAATACATGGAAGAATGGAAAAGAAAATTACGCATCTGTTATTTTTTAAGAGGAAAGAAGACACTTTCACAGGATTTCTCAACATACAAAAAGCATACGACAGCTTAAAATGCTGCTATGTATTTGTAATTCTCAGAAATACGGGGTTAAGCTTTAGGGAAAAGATGTGATATACAATATGTACAACAACCAAGATGGGACACTAGGAACCGAAGACCAAAGTAGAAGTGTTGGGACTTACGAGTCTGTAATCAGGGATGCTGCCCATTTATTCACCAACTGTTCAGGGCGTACCTCTGAGGAACAACGTCTGAAATAAAAATAAAGGTCCAGGAGACGGATTAAAATTCGGGGTTAAAGCATAACAATAATAACCATCGTTAATAACAAAGCTATTCTCAGAGAAAGTGAGGAACAATTATATGATCTGTTGAATGAATTTAACATTCCGATTAGCACAGAATACGGACCGATAGTAAACCAAATAAAGATCAAAGTACTGAGGAGAATCGGAAATGAGACTAGCGACAAACTAAACATCATAACGTGGAAAAACGTAGTAGACCAAGGGAAGAAATTCTGCTCCCTTGGAAGCAAACAACGTATGACTGGCGCAGCAAGGAGCAGGAGAGAGCGTTTTACGTGAAAGATAGTGTGCCTAGGAACACCTGGTGTTTTCTGGTCTGTCGAATGACATGTTGTAGAGTCACATGAGGAGTAACACTCTAGAAACAGCTATTTTCTAATGTTTTTGTTGTTGTGAGACATGTGATTGTGTTGCAGCGCTTGTAAATATTACAAGTCCTAAATATTTAAGCGATGAGTAATACATTAAAGCTATTTGGAAGATATTGTTAATCCTTCATTTACAAAGTTTCAAGGTGAGTAAAGATTTATATATTTCAAAAACTAGTTACAAATGGTGAGGACCGTTTAGCTATATTCCGTCAGTAGTGCACCGCCTCGTATGTTGAAACGAAGGTCCTTTACTAAGGAACTCGTTATATTAGCCAATGAACTGAGTTTCTTTAATGTCTTAAGAATTTTCCCTATATTGAAAATAGAAATCTGTGTTAATTGCCAATAGCTACCCTGTTCAAATGTTTCTAACTTGTTGTTGTTGTTGTGGTCTTCAGTCCTGAGACTGGTTTGATGCAGCTCTCCATGCTACTCTATCTTGTGCAAGTTTCTTCATCTCCCAGTACCTACTGCAACCTACATCCTTCTGAATCTGCTTAGTGTATTCATCTCTTGGTCTCCCCCTATGATTATTACCCTCCACGCTGCCCTCCAATACTAAGTTGGTGATCCCTTGATGCCTCAGAACATGTCCTACCAACCGATACCTTCTTCTGGTCAAGTTGTGCCACAAACTTCTCTTCTCCCCAATCCTATTCAATACTTCCTCATTAGTTATGTGACCTACCCATCTAATCTTCAGCATTCTTCTGTAACACCACATTTCGAAAGCTTCTATTCTCTTCTTGTGCAAACTATTTACCGTCCATGTTTCACTTCCATACATGGCTACACTCCATACAAATACTTTCAGAAATGACTTCCTGACACAAATCTATACTCGATGTTAACAAATTTCTCTTCTTCAGAAACGCTTTCCTTGCCATTGCCAGTCTACATTTTATATCCTCTCTACTTCGACCATCATCAGTTACTTTGCTCCCCAAATAGCAAAACTCCTTTACTACTTTAAGTGTCTCATTTCCTAATCTAATACCCTCACCATCACCCGACTTAATTCGACTACATTCCATTATCCTCGTTTTGCTTTTGTTGATGTTCATCTTATATCCTCCCTTCAAGACACCATCCATTCCGTTCAACTGCTCTTCCAAGTCCTTTGCTGTCTCCGACAGAATTACAATGTCATCGGTGAACCTCAAAGTTTTTATTTCTTCTCCATGGATTTTAATACCTACTCCGAATTTTTCTTTTGTTTCCTTTACTGCTTGCTCAATATACAGATTGAATAACATCGGGGAGAGGCTACAACCCTGTCTTACTCCCTCCCCAACCACTGCTTCCCTTTCATGTCCCTCGACTCTTATAACTGCCATCTGGTCTCTGTATAAATTGTAAATAGCCTTTCGCTCCCTGTGTTTTACCCCTGCCACCTTTAGAATTTGAAAGGGAGTATTCCAGTCAACATTGTCAAAAGCTTTCTCTAAGTCTACAAATGCTAGAAACGTAGGTTTTCCCTTCTTTAATCTTTCTTCTAAGATAAGTCGTAAGTTCAGTATTGCCTCATGTGTTCCAGTATTTCTATGGAATCCAAACTGATCTTCCCCGAGGTCGGCTTCTACTAGTTTTTCCATTCGTCTGTAAAGAATTCGTGTTAGTATTTTGCAGTTGTGGCTTATTAAACTGATTGTTCGCTAATTTTCACATCTGTCAACACCTGCTTTCTTTGGGATTGGAATTATTATATTCTTCTTGAAGTCCGAGGGTATTTTGCCTGTTTCATACGTCTTGCTCACCAGATGGTAGAGTTTTGTCAGGACTGGCTCTCCCAAGGCCGTCAGTAGTTCCAATGGAATGTTGTCTACTCCGGGGGCCTTGTTTCGACTCAGGTCTTTCAGTGCTCTGTCAAACTCTTCACGCAGTATCGTATCTCCCATTTCATCTTCATCTACATCCTCTTCCATTTCCATAATATTGTCCTCAAGTACATCGCCCTTTTATCGACCCTCTATATACTCCTTCCACCTTTCTGCTTTCCCTTCTTGGCTTAGAACTGGGTTTCCATCTGAGCTCTTGATGTTTATGCAAGTGGTTCTCCTTTCTCCAAAGGTGTCTTTAATTTTCCTGTAGGCGGTATCTATCTTACCCCTAGTGAGATAAGCCTCTACATCCTTACATTTGTCCTCTAGCCATCCCTGCTTAGCCATTTTGCACTTCCTGTCGATCTCATTTTTGAGACGTTTGTATTCCTTTTTGCCTGCTTCATTTACTGCATTTTTATATTTTCTCCTTTCATCAATTGAATTGAACATTTCTTCTGTTACCCAAGGATTTCTACTAGCCCTCGTCTTTTTACCTACTTGATCCTCTGCTGCCTTCACTACTTCATCCCTCAAAGTTACCCATTCTTCTTCTACTGTATTTCTTGCCCCCATTCCTGTCAATTGTTCCCTTATGCTCTCCCTGAAACTCTGTACAACCTCTGGTTCTTTCAGTTTATCCAGGACCCATCTCCTTAAATTCCCACCTTTTTGCAGTTTCTTCAGTTTTAATCTACAGGTCATAACCAATAGATTGTGGTCAGAGTCCACATCTGCCCCTGGAAATGTCTTACAATTTAAAACCTGGTTCCTAAATCTCTGTCTTACCATTATATAATCTATCTGATACCTTTTAGTATCTCCAGGGTTCTTCCATGTATTCAACCTTCTATCATGATTCTTAAACCAAGTGTTAGCTATGATTAAGTTGTGCTCTGTGCAAAATTCTACCAGGCGGCTTCCTCTTTCATTTCACAGCCCCAATCCATATTCACCTACTACGTTTCCTTCTCTCCCTTTTCATATACTCGAATTTCAGTCACCCATGACTATTAAATTTTCGTTTCCCTTCACTATGTGAATAATTTCTTTTATTTCATCATACATTTCTTCAATTTCTTCATCATCTGCAGAGCTAGTTGGCATATAAACTTGTACTACTGTAGTAGGTGTGGGCTTCGTATCTGTCTTGGCCACAATAATGCGTTCACTATGCTGTTTGAAGTAGCTTACCCGCATTCCTATTTTCCTATTATTATTAAACCTACTCCTGCATTACCCCTATTTGTGTTTATAACCCTGTAGTCACCTGACCAGAAGTCTTGTTCCTCCTGCCACCTAACTTCAGTAATTCCCACTATATCTAACTTTAATCTATCCATTTCCCTTTTTAAGTTTTCTAACCTACCTGCCCGATTAAGGGATCTGACATTCCACGCTCCGATCCATAGAACGCCAGTTTTCTTTCTCCTGATAATAACATCCTCTTGGGTAGTTCCCGCCCGGAGATCCGAATGGGGGACTATTTTACCTCCGGAATATTTTACCCAAGAGGACGCCATCATCATTTAATCATACAGTAAAGCTGCATGCCCTCGGGAAAATTTACGGCTGTAGTTTCCCCTTGCTTTCAGCCGTTCGCAGTACCAGCACAGCAAGGCCGTTTTGGTTATTGTTACAAGGCCAGATCAGTCAATCATCCAGACTGCTGCCCTTGCAACTACTGAAAAGGCTGCTGCCCCTCTTCAGGAACCACACGTTTGTCTGGCCTCTCAGCAGATACCCCTCCGTTGTGGTTGTACCTACGGTACGGCTATCTGTATCGCTGAGGCACGCAAGCCTCCCCACCAACGGCAAGGTCCATGGTTCATGAGGAGATGGTTTTTAACTTATAACTTGTTATTGATAACACTTCTTCTTGATTTGATTTCACTTACTTATTACTGGTGTGTTGAAGAGTAATACTGAAACATATAGGCTATTAAATACCATACTAACCAAATTTTATATACTGCAAAAGTTTTAAATTTGAATGGAATATTTGTACCTATGTTTATGACTACGTTATGTCTTCGTATCTTTGAACAGTTTTTCCCGTTTGCAAAAGCCTTCCTTTCTCGACATAAGTTTTGTAATTTGAGAAAGAGTGCCGAGCACTCTTGAAATGAAAGACTGCATTTCAAAATGGAATTATAAAATATACTTAATCCAATTACATGGCGAAAGCTTGAAGAGTGTCGCAACGCACAACTATCTCCTCTGCGTATCAGGTACAACAGAACAGCTAAATAGGTCTTAAGACTAAAGGATATCTACTAGTATCAAATACTGGCCAAAATTCGAAGAATATAATTCTGCCGATGTACGGCAAAGTAAAGCATTGTATGGAAGTGGATCATGAAATGTGAGAAAACCTAAAAGAAAGAGAGTTGAAGCGTTTGAACTGTAGTGTTCCAGAAGGATGCTGAGAACTGAGTAGCATGACATGAAGTTAGGCGGTTATTTGAAGAAAGGGAGTGGAATGGAATCTTTGCAGAATTCTTACTATAAGAAGAAGCAGTATGAAAAGTCCCAGCAAAGACAGCGGGGAATCAATTCAGTGACAAAACAGTGAGTAGTACAGGGCAAAAACTGTAGGTGACGGCAGAGATTCAAATATATCCACCAAATAACGGTGCAGTTTCGATTTAAGTGCTATTCTGAGATGAAATCGTGACGGGAAGCATTAAATTCGTCGGAAGACTGATGAGGCAAAAATTTCATAATGATATTCATTTCGAAGGCATTAGCCATGCAGCCAACAGCGCATGGGTCGTCGTCCTGCTGCTGTTAAGGCGTTTGTTCCTTGTAAAAGAATGCCCCATGGTTCTTGATGCACTGAAAGTAAAATTTGTTTGAATACTTCACGAAATAAGGTAAATGTTGTTTTTTTTTCAGAAAATATATTTGATACGCACTCGGCAGTCCAGTCCGTCCCTTAGGGGTTCAGTGGGATTCAGATTTAGACCCAGAATAATCAACTCCAGCCGTTCTTTTTTCCGGCCAGGATAACTGGAATGCGATATTCGTTTTATGAACTAGAGTGTTGCTGCATAATACTGTGTCCATGTGACAAGACCATTATGCCGAGCAATGTTTCCGTCATCTCTGTGTACACTTCCTCGTGGGCCAGACCAATATTCCGGACCGACACCAGGCAAAATAACCACGATCAAGACTCACTTATCTGGAATTTCACGTCAATACGGCACCTTTATCTGAACACATATGCCTTGCATCAGTCGGATCGACAAGTGCGCATGTTATTGTCACAGCGTAAGCCACAACTCAGCATTGCTCAATAAAAACCTATTAATCTGCTCGATAGGCAAAAACTAACGTTTTCTGTCCCACTCCGAGGACGTCATCTACTCTTTCTTGTGATCAGTGTTTCCTTGGCAACAGCACGACCAGATTAACCGAGTCCTTTCCTCCCTCCTCTCATTTTGTTTCTGACCACTGTACTTACCATGGAACTCTTCACTGATTATTACAGTACGCTTTACATATTGGTATACGCTGTCAATTTCCTAGACTTTCCAGAGTCGGTATTGTATTTAGTACTTTTCTGAAGTTCCTAGAACAGATGCGACTGGAACAAGTTATGAAGTGATTCATAGTGCTTCCAGAAGTACGCTTCAACACAGTGCCATTGAAATACAGTTATTAATGTCGGTAAATTCGCAGACAGCTACATTAGGGAGTCCTACGAACGCTCTCTGGCGGAATGGCCGAATTTTGTCATCCACAACGAAACACCTTCAGAAAACTAACGCTCTGTATTGATTTATTCTGATAGTAAACTCATCTTTGATCTTAATACACTGCGGTAACACGTGCTTTCCTCCACGACTTCAGATAGAACACCTTAAGTTTTTTTTTTTTTATTTTCTTTAGCCGACACCATGTAAAGACACGAAGTGAATGATGCTTCTCTTTTAAACATTTTGCAATTTTGTTGACTCACCCACGTTACCTTCTCAGAGCAAAAACATTCAGTTTCTCTGTACATAAGAACGTTGCTCGATCGAAGAATGTAAGGTAACGAACTTGGTGAAAGATCAGTGAGCGAGTGAGATCAGCTAAACATGTATTCTGCGAAACTACATTCCATCCTTTCAAACTATCGATTTATCACCTTCACGGCCGTGATTTTCATGATCAGTTACATTTATCCGTATGGTGCCTGCGAGAATTACAAAGGAATGTGGCTCTTGCATGCTAGATTTTGTTTACAAAGAAAGCATAGTTTAAAAACTCTGGACAAATCAATCTTCGCAACATGCGCAACTGGAGAGCGAAATACCTAACTGTCTGAGATAAGTGGATATATAACTACTTTGTTTTATCAGCGTGTGTTGCGGGCTTTCTAGGATCCTCATGGCTGAAAGTTTAACTATGCACGAATACCCGCGGTTCCTAAAAGATTGCTGCCGCAGTCATTTCAAGACATCTCACTGGATAAACGCAATCCGTTTGATACCAATATGACGTACGACCCAACTATTCGGCACAAATCATTGCGGACCTTCTTAACAGAACATTTGAGATAGCTGAATCAGTCTTCCGAGAAACACGAAATGACCTACATCCTCAGCAGACTTGACAGTTCTGCACTTTCATCGGCAGGGAAAATCAAAACAAGAACTCTACAAGGAAACACCGACGACTGTAAAAGACATGAACCGAAGTGTAGCGCGGGCTGCGGCGCGACGAGTCCGGGTGAGATTCAACGGGAACTTTCCTCTGTACGGAATCGCTTTAAAGGTCAATATCTCGATCACTTGATGTGACGGTAGCGATAATAATCTCACGAAACGTAGTTGAGTTAGGCGTTTGCTTCCATTCGGTAGGGCAGTGATAATGGAACTGATCAAGCAATCGCAGAGAAATTCTGCTCAGAGTTGAAAGATGCTATAAATCGCGGACTAGATAAAGATGATCCACTTAAAGGGATAAAATACGGCGAAGACCCACAGTGATTTAAAGACAGCCTCCTTGGTCCGTTGCGGAAACAGAGTCTATTACACTCTCGCTACAAAAGAGACTCCAGCGATGGCGACAGTGCAAAGTGAATAGAAACATGTCAGTCTGCGAGAGGGGCCATGCTTGAATCCTACAATAAATCTCACAGGCAGATTATGGCAAATCGTTTATCAGAAATACCTCAGAACTTGGGGCCATACGTAAAGTTAATGAACGACTCCAAACTTTCCACACGCTGGACTCGCAATGGGCGGGATGTCGGTTCAAATCCACGTCCGTCCATACTGATGTAGGCTCTTCGTGATTTCCCTAAATCGCTCCAGCCAAATGTCGCGATGGTTCCTTTGAAAGGGCATGGTCGATCTCCTTCCCTATCCTTGGACCTATCTGAGTATGTGCTCCGGCTGTAATGACATGGATGTCGCCGAGACGTCCTCCCTTCCTTCAAATCTTCCATAGATAAATGTAAATTAATGCAGATGAATAGGAAAAAGAATCCTATAATGTTTGAATACTCCATTTGTAGTGTAGCGCTTGACACAGTCACGTCGATTAAATATTTGGGCGTAACATTGCAGAGCGATATGAAGTGGGACAAGCATGTAATGGCAATTGTGGGGAAGGCGGATAGTCGTCTTCGGTTCATTGGTAGAATTTTGGGAAGATGGGGTTCATCTCTAAAGGAGACCGCTTATAAAACACTAATACGATCCATTCTTGAGTACTGCTCGAGCGTTTGGGATCCCTGTCTGGTTGGATTGAGGGAGGACATAGAAGCAATTCAGAGGAGGGCTGCTAGATTTGTTACTGGTAGGTTTGATCATCAAGCGAGTGTTACAGAAATGCTTCAGGAACTCGGGTGGGAGTCTCTAGAGGAAAGGAGGCGTTTTTTCCGTGCATAGCTACTGAGGATATTTAGAGAATCAGCATTTGAGGCTGACTGCAGTACAATTTAACGGCCGCCAACTTACATTTCGCAGAAAGGCCAAAAAAGATAAGAGAGATTAGGGCTCGTACAGAGGCATATAGGCAGTCATTTTTCCCTCGTTCTGTTTGGGAGTGGAACAGCGAGAGAAGATGCTAGTTGTGGTACGAGTTACCCTCCGCCACGCACCGTGTGGTGGATTGCGGAGTATGTATGTAGATGTAGATGTAGATGTAGAATCTCTCGTTGACCCGTCCCGTGCCAAAACTGAAAAGATCTAGCACAATGGAATATTAAATTCCAAATCGAAAAATATATTTACGCGAGGGGGCACTACAGTATCATTGTTTGATCACTGCCCATCCTCAAAAATGAGCGACACTGATATTAACACCCTCCGCTACTGGAAAAAAAATTAACACTACTTAGAGCTAACATGGCACCAGGTTCTGACAATGTCCTAGTTAGACTGTACACTGAATGCGCCACGTAATTCTTTGCTTCCCTATCTCACATTTATCGATAGTCATTTGTGGAGTGATTAGTCCTGTGTGACTGACAAAGGCTGTAGAATATTTCTGTTTGCGAAAAGGGTAAAATACCGAATGCTTGGAATTGTAGACCAGTTCACTGACTCCCACCTGTTACAGGATGCTAGAGAATGTTCTAAGCTCAAAGTCTACGATGTTAATGGAAGCAAACAAGTTTTTCTCAGAGAGTCATCACGGATTCAGAAAAAAAAGAACAGTCGTGTGAAATAGAGCTTGTTATTCAAACACAACACCTTCGAAGCAGTAGATACAGATTAAACCATAGCTTCGGTCTCCCTAGATTTCTGTAAGGCAATCGACATTGTACAAGTCAAATAATAAAGAAGAGACCGGGTTAAAGTGTATCTTTGCAAATATAGCAAGGACTTGAGAGGTGACTGATGGAAGCCAGTACGTTTTAGTGGACGGCAATGTTCCATACAAACAAAGCAGCACCCGGTGTGCCTCACACAAACCTAATAAGGCTCTAATGTTTTCAGTGTACATCCTTATCGCTTTGCAAGAGCAAACCTAGGTGTCCCTAAAGAAACATACTGCAATCACACTTTTTAGGTTGTACGGTTGACCGTATTTACAGTTCGGTCGCCCTTGGCTGTTTCCCATACATGATTATATCTGTTCACATCGAACTGCGATGGGAGATAAGATTTACGTGGTCGACTGTGTTCACTACCTGAAACGATAGCAATATCTCTGAATCAGAAAAGTACTGACCACAAACATGACAGGTCACTGTAAAACTAATGCGAACAACTACATATTATTTCAATTGCTACTCTGTTACGGAAGGCAAAGGTCCCGAGTTCGAATCTCGGTCCGGCACACAGTTTTAATCTGCCAGGAAGTTTCAAATTCTCTGTAGCTTTTAGATACGTATTTTTGAATTATGGACGTTGTTCCTTACGTGTCACGGATATTTTAGCCACATAAAGACCATGTGATTAAGTTCAACTTATTCTGTAGCTCTTTAGATATCCTGTCAAAAGCGTTCTGTCATTTCTTGACTAGTGTCAACATTCGCGTGCAGGCAGTGTTACTGATATCAGAGCCGGCCGCGGTGGTCTAGCGGTTCTGGCGCTGCAGTCCGGAACCGCGGGACTGCTACGGTCGCAGGTTCGAATCCTGCCTCGGGCATGGGTGTGTGTGATGTCCTTAGGTTAGTTAGGTTTAAGTAGTTCTATGTTCTAGGGGACTTATGACCTAAGATGTTGAGTCCCATAGTGCTCAGAGCCATTTGAACCATTTTTTGAACTTATATCAGACATATCCTGCACCTTTCGCCTTGGCTGATTCGTTTTCCTTGTTAGTTCAATTATTCCGCTCTCTTTCCTTTTCTCCATACCTTTCACGCACTGCACTGTTATAGAAATCTCCCCTAATCCTCACCTCAACATTACGTATTACCACTGCAAGCCTTCAGTCGTGTGTGCTCGTGGTATCTTGTGAGTATGGTATCTCACAGCGCATCCTGCTATTTACTACCTCATACGAACTACACCTACCTCTCAGCACTATTTAGAAACAGAGCTCTTCCTCCTGTGTGACTTTATCCTTAGTTAACTGGTTAACAAGTTGGAGGTGTCGCTCGCCCATATCGGTGTTCATTGCTACTATTTTTAACACCAGAAAAAAAAATTTCCGACAACCCCAAAGAACTATAGACTCACTGAGGAACGGTTCTAGTCAAAGCAGCTGGTTACACTCTAGAAAAATGTGGTTAATGCTGCAGGCCTCTATAACCTATCCTTCTGCTATAGCCGTTAATGTGGTCTACATGATAATTTCTTTGTAAGGGCAAGTATTGTCTTCACTTACAGAGCTCTTCAGGTATCCCCTTGTTATTGCTCTCACTTCCAAGGCTGTGGTTAAGCCATTTCTCTGCAATATTCCTTCTTCTCGGAGTACTAGTTCCGCAACGTATGCCGGAGAACTTCTGTGAAGTTTGGAATGTAGGAGGAACGTAGGAAGTGAGACTGTGACGGGGTGCGGGTGAGGAGTGAGGGCATTTACCCTCAAAGGTCAAAGGTCGTGGTACACAGTTGTAATCTACCAAAAAGTTTCAAATCAGCACACATTCCGCTGTCGACTGAAGGTTTGTTCCGGTCTCAATTACAGCTCGCTCTGGCTGCATATATATTTCGTTTCAACGCTTCTATAGAGCGAGACGTTTGCTTTATGTTTCGCACATGGAAGTTAACGAGCTTCGAATTTCATACAAGTTTCTAAGTGATATGGAAATAAATTCTAATATTTTTTATCTTTTCTGCTACCATCATTATAATGAACAACCACGACTTAGCTAAAGAGATTACAAAAAACGCCTTTGAATACTACTATGACTCAGATTTGAAGTTTTTGACGTTATAGAACCTAAAAACGGCTAAATCGTACTTAAACGTCTAGAAGGGGCTAAAGAGGACTTTTGCACAAAAACAGGGTTTTTAAATAAATTCTCTATCTAATACTAATGCAAACCAATATTGTGTATTCCCAAGCCGTAAGGAAAGCTATACAATTTATACACTGTACTGAGTTTAAGAATGCGTATGGTGGCGCAATGTAGCTTGTCTTTATAACTCGATAACGTGTCTGCACGGTGCTGTATCGGTGGCACTTGAGTCTACTTGTTTTTGTAGTTCGGAACGATTCAAAATCGACACTGTGTATGACGCATTGTTGTTGCTGAGTATGCCTATACGCCTCTTCGTTGGCACAAACCCAGCTAGTCTTTATTTAAATACCGTCCACTAATATTTGAGTCTGCTTACTTTTACAGTAACGAAGTAAAGTCACATGGTGTGTTGACTCGCAATGCAAAGTGTAATTTTGTTAAGCTTTAACGGAAATCGTCAAACAAGATATTTTCCCGCAGTAGATACACCGAGTCTCAACTTCACAACTGATGGCTGAGTACTTTTCTACCAAGCCTGTCAAAAAGAAGTATCTAAACAGCAGGCTATTTTTATCATTGGTATCAGCTGCCAGTGTTCTTGCCGGTCTTCTACCCCGGATTTTAAAATTAAAATTGAAATTAGTTTGCTGACAAGCGCATGCGATTCAATTGAAACTGACTTTTTATATGACCATGTTCCTAATTTTTATATGCTTTTAGTTACATTTAGGTCTTTCATGTTTTTGTATAATTTAATTTTAGATAAGTCATTATAAGAAATCACATTTCCTCCAACAGAAAGTTTCCGCAGCACACATTACGGGCGTTTCTACGGAGAACAAACGAGATGAAACATTAATTTCCTCTACGACTAGTAGTGCAATGGACAGCTTTAATCTAGACTTGAGTGAAGCTTTAGTGTCTTCTAATGTGCCTTGGAAAGTGTTAAAAATCCTACTTCTTAGCGGCTTTCTGGAGAGTCTCAGTAGCTACAGTATACCAGATGAGCCGACATTGCACAAAAATTCTTCGAAAGAGGTGTATGAAAGGGCAGTTCCTGATATGAAAACAGACAGTGGTGAGGACTATACTTGGCTTTAAGCCGACGAGACAACTGAAATTTGTGATAGATTTTTAACTTTACCGGGGGGCGGGGGGGGGGGGGGGGAATGAATTTCTCTGTAATAGGAAACCCCCACTCCTGTGTAATGACTTGTAAAAGACGAATCAAAGTAATATAACCCGCGTTGCCAAGGATGTGTTACGCGTGCTATGAACAGGAGAAGATAGGAATGAGAAATTTTTGCTGTTGTTGACAGACCGTGCTGCCTGTATGTTAAAAGCGGGAGCAATTGTGAAGTTGTGAAGAAGCTGCACACCTTCCTTGCCAATGGCTTACACCGTCTAGCAGGGGAAATCAGAAATAATTTTACTGGGGTTAACAGAAAGTATTTGTCTAAGCTCCTAGCTGAATTCAGCGGTGTTCTTATTTCAATTTCCAGGAGTGTATATAGAGAGAAAATAGAAAACGTTGAACTTAATAATAGTTAGATGAGTGGTTCACTGTGTAGTGCAATACCAAAATGTAATATAAAATTTTTTGTTATTTGTGCAGTTAGGCCACGGATTGTGGTCATACACAGGTACATAACTCAAGTGTGTGTTCTTACGTGAGTGCCATATGAAAAAAAAAATTCCAGTGACGGGCATTTCACTACAAAATAATAAGAAGGGAAAATTACTGTAGCACGCGTAAATATCTAAGTCGTTAACGAATTTCTCGAGTACCTATATAAAGAATAATTAGTTGTTTATTTTCCACAAAGAACTACAGTAGAATAGCTGTGTCAAAAGTATAACAAAATTTTCTACTTTAATATCACATTATTCATTAAAGTACCCCCAAAAAGCTAAAACAGTTATTTTAAACTTAAAAAGGAACTTTCCTAGAAAATAAACAGTAGAAAACTGGAATGACGTGTGGTTCTTTTCAAAAATGGTTCAAATGGCTCTGAGCACTATGGGACTTAAAAGCTATGGTCATCAGTCCCCTAGAACTTAGAAGTACTTAAACCTAACTAACCTAAAGATACCACACAACACCCAGGCATCACGAGACAGAGAAAATCCCTGACCCCGCCGGGAATCGAACCCGGCAGCTTCTTTTCCAGTCGATTGCTACCCTCCAGCGTCCTTCCATAAAATGACAATTGAAAGGGTGCAAGTTCTTCCAATAATGGCTGTACAGTGTCGCAGTATCTCATCTGGTCCTGAAGAGTTCCCTCGGATGCGTGATTTCTATTGATTTGTTATTGTTGATCATTCGTCTCAAAACTAACCAAAACCGCTCAACGAAACATCATCGATTTCGGATCCGAAGGCCCACTAGTGTACCCTTGGTGACTGCGCGACACAAAGCTTCACGCCTCACCTGGGCTCGTCAACACCGATATTGGCCTTTTGATGACTGGAAACATGTTGCTTGGTCCGACGAGTCTCGTTTCAAATTCTATCCAGCAGGTGGACGTGTACGGCTATGGAAACAGCCTCATGAATCTATGGAACCTGCATGTCAGCAGGGGACTGTTCAAGCGGGTGGAGGCTCTGTAATAGCGTGGGACGTGTGCAACTGGAGTGGTATGGGACCCCTGATACATATAGATACGACTCTGACGGGTCACACATACGTAAGCGTCCTGTCTCATCACCTGCATCCATTCATGTCCACTGTGCATTCCTACGGACTTGGGCAATTCCAGCACGACAATGCGACATCTCATGCGTCCAGAATTGCAACAGAGTTGCTCCAGAAACACTTTTCTGAGTTTAAACACTTCCGCTGGCCACCAAACGCCCCTTAGTTGATGTTCCGAGGGCTGTTTGAAAATAGTTTCATGTCTCTTGCCGTCCCTTCGGTCGTCAAAGTAACAGGGAAAGGATCTACCTAATGCGAAATGATCTGAACCTAATCGACCAAGCAGAAATACTGGCAGCTGGTGGCGAGAGTAACTTCAGCTCCAGAACGGAGCCGCTTGTATGGGGGAGAGACCCCAGCATAGGAGAGCCATCGTCGAGGATTGTTAGGTGATTACATTAGCTAAGCTTTCTTTTGGGTCACCTGTTCGTAAATTTACCCAACTTGCGCTGTGAGTAGTGAAATCCCCACAGACCACCAGAATTGGTTAAACACGAGGCATTAGTGCCTTCCACTGTGCCTCACGTATCCTGTTGCTCGGGGGTAATATCCACATAGCAAGGTGAATGATACAGAATGTGATTTAATTTGTCCTAACGGTATCTGCAGTCTTGCGGCAAGGAAAAAGTAACTTCTTTCCGCAGCAGCTGAGCGACACCACATTTCCAATCTGGTCTGTCCGACTTGATAACAGACTGTATAGTAGACTGTCCGTTCCGGAAAAGCAAGCTGTAAATAGATTTTGTAGAAGAAGTTCTGTCTAATCTCTACGGCTGTCAAAATTTCCACTGAAGGACCTGAAAAACCGTGATGGGAAATAATGGTTACAACAGCATCTCTTAAATCTCTCGTGTCTAACTGTGCTTTGGTTGGGACCTGTACCTCAGTTGTTAGAATGAGACGTCAGGTATTACCTATGAGTTGAGTGCAGCCGTCACTCATCTTGAGCGTCCTGACCATTACTGGTGTAGTCTCTCCGCTCTCCCTTTCTTACGACGTGGCAGGATCGACGTTCAGCTTGGGTAGCATACAGGAACAGGGGGATAGTACGTGAGTATCAGTTCTGTCCCATCACTCTTTACGTGATGCAACACGATGTTAACCTGCAATGCTCGAAACTGCACTTGTTCATAGTCAAATTGAATGTGAAGCAGTACTCGGAGTTTATGATGTAATAAAAAAAAAAAAAAATAGAATTCCCAACTTTGTGACTGCTCTGCTGTCGAAGTTCGAAGGAGTCGTCCAGAATCCTGGCTTGAAGTATTCGCTCTACATCACGTGTGTTGTGATTTTCTTTGTCTCCGCAGGTGCAGAGCTGTATTTCATCCTGCCTGTGTCTTGTCTGCAGGAAGAAACCAAAACCAAAGAAAGCAACAGCTTATGTGGAGCACTAATCAAGTGGAAAAGAATGGAAGAAAGACTTTGATGCCGGACGAATGGACCTGAACAAGGCGAGCAACACTAAGGTGTACTGCAAACCAATCAGTGAAGGTAACGAGCTGTTACATTCAACTCAATTTATTCACATCCATTTCCGTGGCACCATAATGCCTCCCACTGTATGAACTTCTGGCCTTCGCAAAACTCACAGTTCATTAAGAAGCCGTCGTGAAACGACAGCTTCGTTTTTACTGCTCACTGACTTTCGCATTTATAGCGACAATGAAACAAATGTTGGTCCAGGTTCGTACCTGATGGCACATATGCGGCCCCGTATCTATTAGCCCTGTAAGAATGGAAGCTCACTTTCTTGTGGTCTTCGGGTCGGCGCCATAAATAAACCTGCTTACATAAGAACCTGTAAACGTAGATAGCAATCGGGAAAAATACTTAGAGACAGAAACACGAAGTAAACTGAACTCATGAGAAGAGAACTGCAACACTTTATAGCTTGTGGAGAAGCAATAACCACCTCGCGTATGCATTAGTCTCTGAATGAGGAAGACAGTGTACTTACAGTCTCTGTATCAGAGGGCAGCATCTACGGAATAGTGTTGTTCTGTTACAGTGTTACCTGCAGCAGAATCCTTTTTTGGAAAAATAGAAACGACTTGTGTTTTACAACAATTTTCGTTTTTTGACTATTTATTTATGTTCAAACTTTCTCATAATTGCTGAAAATTTGTAAAGTGTATTTTGCATATGATTTTCACTATCAGCCCTTAAAGCAATAACAGTCAGCAAATGTTATGCACTGAAGGGAATTGCATGTACTTTAACTCAAGATGTTCTCTGAATATCCTCATAGCTTTTCCGATGAAAAGTTTAAGGAAATATAGAAAATGAGCAGCATCCTGTTCCATTTTCAGGTTTACATTAGTCTCCATTAATACCTAATCTCAAATTTGTTGTTGTTGTTGTGTTTGATACTGATCATTTACCTTCTCGGTCCAAGATCTTGAAGATTTTGTTCTGTCTAATTCCGTCAAACGTTTTTTCTAGACCAGTAATGGTTGTACAATTATTGCTATTTAAGTCAAACCTTCTCTGTAGGAAGCACCTTAATACTGTGATGGCTTCTCTCAACCCTACTTCTGGACTGAAATCTTACCCCCTTCAAGATGTAGAATATATTGCGTGTTATTCTGTTTGTTTTAAATCGTGGAAATTGGTATTTTTAGTGTAGTTGTTGCTGTTGTGGCCTTCAGTCCGAAGCTTGGTTTGCTGTAGTTCTCCCCGTTAGCCTATGGTGTGCAAACCTCTTCATCTCTGAATTGCTATTGCAGCTCACATCCGGTTTAACCTGCTTTCTGTTTCCCTCCCCTGGTTTACTTCTTCCACTTTATCCTAATCACTTTCCTGAAATACCATACTGACATTTCCTTGGTGCCTCATAATGTGTCCCACAAACCGATCCTGCCTTTTAGTCCAGTCGTGACTACAATTTCTTTTGTCTTCAATCGATTTACTACCTCATCACTAGCTATACGATGTACCTACCTAATCTTCAGCATTCTTCTGTAGCAACATATTGTAGAAGCTTCTAATCCCTTCTTGTCAGAATAGCTTATTGCACATGTTTCACTTCCTTACAAGACTACGCTCCAAAGAAATACCTTCAAAAAGACCTCTTAATACTTAAATTTATATTCGTTTCAACAAATTCATATTTTTCCGAACTGCTTTCCTTGCTATAGCTGGTTTCTGTTCTGAAACTGGAGTAGTATATTGTGTCCTATTTTTAATGAATAAGTATTGTCTTTCTTTCTACTGGAATGAAAAAGGGATCATAACAGTTATTTATAATTACGTTAACTTCGTATTTAATTATTGTTACCACAACTGTGCATAGCTCTTCTGGACGACAAGCTGTCTTTGGTGTCCAGTCATTCAGTTTGTTAGGACTTCTGTTTGCATCATTCGTGCACCTACTTCATGTGCTAGCGCGTCTACTCTTTCTCCAGAACGTTCCTTCCTCTTCATTAACTTCTTCAAGAGATTCCATCCATCGGCTGGCCATTTTACATCTGCATTCATCTACATCTACATCTACATCTACATGGATACTCTGCAAATCACATTCAAAGACCTGGCAGAGGGTTCATCGAACCACTTTCACAATTCTCTATTTTCCCAATCTCGTATAGCGCACGGACAGAACGAACACCTATATCTTTCCGTACGAGCTCTGATTTCCCTTATTTTATCGTGGTGATCGTTTCTCCCTGTGTAGGTCGGCGTCAACAACATATTTTCGCATTCAGTAATACTAATATTCCTCTACCTCTTATCAGAGATGTTCTCTTCCCTGTCTTGAATTGTACTTTCTTAGTCTTTCCGTATACATTGCATTTTCAGTATCAGTTGTTAAACGTTTGCTAACTACGTTTTACTTAGTCTGCACTTTTGTTGGATGATATTCTTTATGGCTCTTATCTTTCATGACATTCTATTGCATTTCTTTTTCTGTATTTAATCCTTTCCTGATGTCCTTTCCTGATGAACTTTAACTGAAATGTCGCTCATCCATCGTTTATCTATATTAGATGTGTTTTTTCTTTGTATTTCGTCTCTTGTTTTTATATTATTAATCAATGATGTTAGAGTATTACTGATATTAGTGAGAATGCATATGCTAGTAGCATAATCTGTTCTTTTTTACTTCTTGGTTTTTTTTCAATATTCCAACGTTTCATATGACTTTCCCGTTTATACTTAATCTGAAATTGGACATTGCCAAGGCTGAGGCATAACAGTGTCTGCGTCTGACACTGGAGAGCTGTGGCTAGACGTTATTTGTTTTCTATATGCACTCTGCACCAATATGAGATCGATGTGATGACTATTAATACCACATGAAAATTTTGAGCTGTAATTCCTTCTGATATGCACTTGGAAATTTGTGGCTGTTATCACGAAGTCACGTTCCCCTCAATAAAGTAGAAGCTCTCCTCTGATGTTCATGATACCCAATCCAAATATATATATATATATATATATATATATATATATATATATATATATATATATATATACTGTCCTTCATTTCCAACCTTCCCTGCATTGTTGGTCCATATTAATTTATTAAAACTGTATTTTCCTATATAATAGACGCATGTTGTATTAGCGACTTTGTTTAATTAAACTGGATTGTTTTACTTATACTTTTTCTCCTGTTATATGACAAATCTTTTTATTAGACTGTACCCCACTCCTCTCCTAAATGTAGGTCCATTGTCGGTGTAGAAATGTAATTACTTGTTAACCACGTAATACAATCATGATGTGAGATTTGGATGACTTTGTCGGAAGTGATAATGTATGGCAGGCTGCAGGGATATTTGGATGTGAACAACTATAGAGGAATCTCCTTACTTGCCGTCACATACAAGATATTATCAGCTTGTCTTCTTGAAAGAACACAAAAACTGCTAGAACCCAAAATCTCAGATTTCCAAGCTGGTTTCAGACCAAACAGATCATGTCCAGAACAAATTTTAAACTTGAAATTGATTACAAGGATGAGACAAATGCGAAGGAAGCCTACAGTATATGTCTTTGTCGACTTTAAAAAGGCATATGATTCAATTCACAGACCCACACTATTTAAAATTCTTGAAGAACAAGGACTGGATAAGAAGACACGGAACATCATAGAGCAGACATTAACAAATACAAAATGAAAAGTGAAATTCATGGGAAAACTTTCAAAATCATTTGAGATAAAAACTGGGGTTAGACAAGGTGATGGATTATCACCTCTGTTATTTAACTTAGTTCTGGATAGAGTCATGGCAGAATGGGAAAAAGAACTCAAAAAAGAAAAGTACTGGAAACCAATATCACTGGGAACCAAAAAAGATGACCTACAAATCCCCTACTTAGCCTACGCAGACGATCTTGCAATAATGGCAGATTCTAGTGAAATGGCAGTCAAACAGATAGAAACCTTAAAAGAGTGTGCAGGAAAAGTTGGCCTACAAATATCTTTTGAGAAAACGGTGTTTACAATAACAAATCTAGAAATTTCTAAGTTACAAACCAAATATGGAGAAATTAAGAGGGTACCATACTTTAAATATTTAGGAGAGATAATTTCTGAAAAATACTCACAACAAGAAAGAATATTAAAAGCTCGTAGGGGTCTAGGGCTGGTCCAAAACATTTACAATAAAAAATGTCTATCTATAAATACAAAAATTAAACATTATAAGTCGGTAATTAAAACAATAATGCTATATGCCAGCGAAACCTTGACACTTAAAAGAAAAACAGATATGGAAAACCTGAAGAAAGAGGAAAGGAAAATCATTAGGAAAATTCTGGGACCAAGATGGACCAAAGAGGGGTATAGATTACAGAAAAATTCTAAAATTGGAGAATATTCTAACATAGAGATAGACATGAGGAAGAGGCGTCTAAAATTCTATGGCCACATAATGAGACTTCCCGATCACAGACTTACAAAAAGGATAGTAAGATACGTAGCATCCCTTGTTAATGGAGGAGAATTGATCAAAAATGTAAAGAAAGATCTGGAATTAGCCAACATTACTACTGAAGACATGAACAAAAGAAACAATTTCAAACTTAAAGTTGACAAATGGGAGGTCAAACCAGAGACAAAAGCGCCGAGAACTGGAACAAAATGGAGCGAAGAAAGAAAAGCTGAATTCTCGCAAAGAATGAAGACCTGGTGGGCAAACAAGAAGAATAAGAAGCCCCAGAAGTGAACCATCTTTACTTAGCGTCTTCCATGTTGGGAGCTTTACGACTAATAATATATATATATATTAATATTAATGAGAAGTTTCTTCAGTTCTATCTACGTATTCCTGATCAGAAGCCACTGACGTTCGTATTATTAATAATTACAAATCATATAATGTTTATTCATTGTTGCTATTAATTCCCGCACTAACATCATCATAATATGCGTTTTAAATGGTTTTCGTTCCCTCGATATTCGTCTTCAGTTGCCTATGAACTTACTATGTACACATTTAAATATGTATAACTTATACTGTAGGAAGCATTAAATGAAACACCATTACATGTGTAATACCGCAACTGACAATAGGAGTGCTCCACGTTTTTAGGTCATCAGTCTCTGCACTGTCTCATATTTCCTTCCTTGGACTAATAATATTATACCCAGCACTAGCGACTGTCTGCTTACTTTACTGTGGTCTTTGTATTTCCCCACACTTACCACCATCTAATGCTTCTTAAACTGTTGACGAAGGTGGAGTTATAGTAACCTATCAGAATTTCTGGTGATCCTGCGTCACATAGAATTATCTTAGCCTTTTCGCTATATGTCCTGCCACTTTTCTACTTTCACAGCTCTTTTAAAATTTCCTTCTAAAGCACGAAATATTTCGCAAGTGATATTTATGAGTTGCTGAATTTAATATGATGTTATTTTAGCATTGTGAATCGATCCCTTGTTCTTCCTTTGTTTCTTTATATACTAGCCGAGTATGTGGTCGTGCACAGGTATTTACTTATTCCAGTATTCTGTGAGAAGGATGTACTGTTTCACTCTTACCTCTTCCACCTGCCTCCTCAAACACTCTTCCTGTCACATCTACTTACTTACCCTCTCCATTTCCCACGTCTACACTTCCCCCAACTCTGCTTCCCTCTGTCCATCTACTGCTACCAATTCTCTCTGCCTATCTCCTCTTCTACATTTTCGATCTTCCTCCATTCACCTGTTCCTCCCCTCTTCCCCACCCCTGGTAACCACCACCTCTTTGTTCATCTCCTCCCAGCACCAACTCCCTCTATATTGCCCCTCTCCCCCTCCCCCTCATTCTGTCCGCCTCCTCCTGTCCTCTATATGTCCAACTCCTCCTTCATCTCTCTGACTGTCCATTTTCTCATTAGCCCTTTTTCTCTCTCATCTATATGTATACACCTTGGAACACATTCCAACACAAAATGCAAAAATGCCAAGCTTGCAGGGCAGCCTAGATGTCAGTGGTTAACAACCATTTTCGCGCCTACTCTTAGGGAGCTAGGGAGTACTTACTTCCACAGTACTCCTTCCCAGGCAATAAGTAGTATTTGTACAAAGTTTGGTTGAAATCTATCTAGTTGTTTAGGAGAAGATGTTGAAGATACACGCATCTACAGACGTACACTTGTATATATGTATGTGATATGCTTTCCGCTTAAAGTATGACACTCATCCTGAGTCAATGATGATGAAAGCATCCTGTTCTATTATGAGTTGTCAAAGGACACATCTCAAATTATGTAGAAAAGACGCAGATACCGACAGACAATGGTAACACTCGAGTGAAGAAGCAAGAGATGTGGTTGAACAGGCAGTCACAGCAGACAGAATGCATTTTATGTCTTGCATATCCTCGCCCCACTTCACACACGTGTGGAATACAATATTCTAACAAACACCAGTAAATCGTTGTCAAACGATCCAGTTGTATTAAGGTATGGGCTGTGAGGGTGATTGTAGGTGGTTGTAAGTAAGCTACAGTACCTGTTGTGTCAGTGGGTTTCGTTTTATATCCATTTGCACATAAAAATAAAAGACATTTAGGAAAACACAGTCCACCACCATTTTCGTGTAGACTGCAATAATACAGGCACTTCTATTCACTCACATATCTCCTGCTAAACCACTGAATTGTTTTGAACCAAAATGGTACATATACCTCTTGATCTCTGGAAATAAACACTGTGGAGACAAGAACCACCTTCCAGTGGGATGGCGGTGACAGTAGAGTGACACAGGAGATGGACAGAGAGACGGAAGAGGAAGACATGGATGCAGAGATGAGGGGTAGGAAATGGACAGAGGGAGGGGGAGAAGGAGATAAATAGAGAAACGGGTGACAGAGGCCAATGAAAAGGTGGTGGGGGGGAGGGGGGGGCCGAGAACGAGGACACAGAGAGGAAGCAGACGGAAATGGACAGAGACAGGGGAAACAGAGACATGTTTGCAATATGTGTGACATACGCCTCTACCGGCAAGGCCACACGTAATACACTATAACGCCATACTATGCACTGCTGTCAACGACAATAAACAATTCAGTACGGGAATTAGGCCAGGAGAGCGGGGATGAAACCTGGAGCAGAAAGAATGTACCATGAATACTGTCAATGAGCAGGTTCAATAAGGGTAGGACATGGATAACTTGGTTAGAAGCAATTACCAAGCCCCAAAGAATAATACGTCGAAGATCGCGACGTTTCAACTATAGTAGCTCGTAGAAACAAAAAAAGTGCTCCTGCGATTGCGTGTGCTTGGTGACAAGTACGCTACATTCTTCTCCTCGAAACATTATGGAAGATAATCCTGACTAAATTGATAGTAAAGTTTATACCTTGAAGCGCCGAAGAAACTGTTATAGGGATGCGTAATCAAATACAGAGACAGGTAAACAGGCTGAATACGGCGCTGCGGTCGACAACGCCTGTATAACACAACAAGTGTCTGGAGCAGTTGTTAGATCGGTTACTGCTGCTACAATGGCAGGTTATCAAGATGTAAGTGAGTTTCAAAAATGGCTCTGAGCACTATGGGACTCAACTGCTGAGGTCATTAGTCCCCGAGAACTTAGAACTAGTTAAACCTAACTAACCTAAGGACATCACAAACATCCATGCCCGAGTCAGGATTCGAACCTGCGACCGTAACGGTCTTGCGGTTCCAGACTGCAGCGCCTTTGACCGCACGACCACTTCGGCCGGCAAGTGAGTTTCAACTTAGTGTTATAGTCGGCGCACGAGCAATGGGACACAGCATCTCCGAGGTAGCGATGAAGTGGGGATTCTCCCGTACGATCATTTCACAAGTGTACCGTGAATATCAGGAATCCGGTAAAACATCAAATGCCCGACATCGCAGCGGCCGGAAAAATCCTGCAACAAGACGACTGACGAGAATCGTTCAAACTCACAGAAGGGCAACTTTTTCGCAAATTTCAGCAGGTTTCAGTGCTGAGCCATCAACAAGTGTCAGCGTGCGACCCTTCAATGAAACATTAGCCATATGGGCTTTCGGAATCGGAGATCCACTTGTGTACCTTTGATGACTGCATGACATAAAGCTTTACGCCTCGCCTGGGACCGTCAACACGGACATTGGACTGTTGATGACTGGAAACGTTTTGCCTGGTCGAACGAGTCTCGTTTCAAATTGTATCGAACGGATGGACGTGTACTGGTATGGAGACAACCTCATGAATCCATGGAAACTGCATGTCAGCAGGGGACTGTTCAAGCAGGGGCACGTGCAGTCGGAGTGATATGGGACCCCTGATACGTCTAGAAACGACTGACAGGTGACACGTACGTAAGCATCCTGTCTGATCACCTGCATCCATTCGTGTTCATTGTGCATTCCGACGGACTTGGACAATTCAGGCAGGACAATGCAACATCACACACCTCCAGAATTGCTACAGAGCGGCTCCAGGAGCACTCTTCTGAGTTTAAACACTTCCGCTTTCCACCAAACTTCCCAGACATGAAGATTATTGAGCATTCTGAAATCCCTTGCAACGTGCTGTTCAGAAGAAATGTCCACCCCCTCCTACTCTCACGGATTATGGACAGCCCAGCTGGATTCATTGTGTCAGTTCCCTCCAGTGGATAAACATAACATGGAAACAGTCCCTCCTGTCGATAAAAATAACATAGAAACGGTAAGAAGTCAGAGAAGAACAGTCATTATTTGTGAGACGCTTAAAACTGGAGGAGAGACAAAGAAGCATTCCTACATCTCTTATACAAATGTCTCGAGGAAGGGGCGATTCCACAGTCATGGAAAAATGCAGAAGTTGTTCTTCTTTTCAAAAAAGGTAACAATAGGACCATCGAGAGTTACAGGCTTATTATCTACGTTTCACAAGCTGCTAACATAAATAATTACGAACCGCCTGATCCAGAATTTCTATTTACCAGCCAATCGATAAAGACTCACTACTATTGACCGTATTCCACGCAGTACGCGGACTGATAGAGAAATGTTCCAGGTATAATGGGTCACATCACATAGCCTTCATGGTTTATCAGAAGGCATTCGTAGGACAATGAACAGAGTCCGCATTGGCTATAGGTGTCGCAGATTAATCCGCAACATTTACGAGAATGCCGCTCCATTTCTGACTGCAGAAGTACACTAGATCGCTGGAAAGCTACCCGTGAGAAGAGGAGACACAGTCTCGCCTAAGTTATTCATTACAGCTCTCGACGGTGTGTTAAAGTGTCTCTTCTTACGACAGACCGGTATCAGCATCGGAAACGTCTCAATCATCTTTGCTTTGCAGATTGTATCGTCCTCGTTAGCAGTGACACAAACCAATGTCAAAAATGACCCGAGAACTCAAACGTGCTTCCAAAGTTGTAGCCTCCAACATAACCTCGAAAAGACCAAAATCACGAGCCTTGTCAACGTTGCGGATTCCGTCGAAACCGATGCTTTGAAAATAACAAATGAATGAATTTATCAGGGACAACAAATTGACATTGGAGAAGATAAGCACACAGTAGACATCACCCAGCGAACTGGCCTCATATGAATGGCATTCGGGAAACTTGGTTACATTTTTCCCACAATTGTAAAAGAAAGGATTATGACAGATGCATCTTGCCAATAATAACGTATGGGCTCTGAACTAAATGATTCCTACGATTTGACCACGAACAGGAAGCAAATGAACAGAGAGGTTTAGGTAAGTGTAATGAAGTGAAATTCTGCACCGCGCGTGTTGCTATAGAGACGACGGCAGAGTGAGCAGAGCAGGGCTCGGCGCCGTGGTAGCGTGTCTGGAGCGGTCAAGTCAGCGGGGGTCCGGCGTTTCATTATCCACGCAAGGGAATTAGTTTTAATCTTCATTAGGCGACGCACTTTCTAAAGGGGCGGGCAGCGCCCGGCGTGAGACCGTCGGAGATTTTGACCGCCTGGGCAAAGTTTTCTAATCTGCAGCCACAACCAAGAGCGGTGACGACAGCGGAGCGGCACGTTCTAAAATGAATACAGCCGACAACCGCCAAGTAATTTTCTTATTTTTTCACCTGTTAACTCTCTGGCAGGTAGGCAGTGCTGAACTACGAGTGCTGGGCCAACGCATTACCACAATTCAACAATCTTTGCTAAACTGGCTTCGGCATGAATTCAGTTCACGACGTGTTCTACTGTAACTGTCCATCAAAAGTAGCAACAGCAACGCTCGTGCTGACTAATCGTCGTTTTCGCTTTTCTTATAAAAGTAAATGCTTTTGCATTTAACATAGAAAACTCTAGCATTGTAGTACTCATGAAAACAGAACTAATCCAAAGAAAGTTTCTTGAAAGTTCGGATAGCATCGTATCGGTTAAAAGCCATCTGTTAAACATGTCTTTCACATTGTTTCTTTATGAGAGCTGCGAGGCACTTAAACCACTCATTGACTATACAGGGTGTTACAAAAAGGTACGGCCAAACTTTCAGGAAACATTCCTCACACACAAAGAAAGAAAATATGTTATGTGGACATGTGTCCGGAAACGCTTACTTTCCATGTTAGAGCTCATTTTATTACTTCTCTTCAAATCACATTAATCATGGAATGGAAACACACAGCAACAGAACGTACCAGCGTGACTTCAAACACTTTGTTACAGGAAATGTTCAAAATGAGGATACACGCATCCACCCTCCGTCGCATGGAATCCCTGATGCGCTGATGCAGCGCTGGAGAATGGCGAATTGTATCACAGCCGTCCACAATACGAGCACGAAGAGTCTCTACATTTGGTACCGGGGTTGCGTAGACAAGAGCTTTCAAATGCCCCCATAAATGAAAGTCAACAGGGTTGAGGTCAGGAGAGCGTGGAGGCCATGGAATTGGTCCGCCTCTACCAATCCATCGGTCACCGATTCTGTTGTTGAGAAGCGTACGAACACTTCGACTGAAATGTGCAGGAGATCCATCGTGCATGAACCACATGTTGTGTCGTACTTGTAAAGGCACATGTTCTAGCAGCACAGGTAGAGTATCCAGTATGAAATCATGATAATGTGCTTCATTGAGCGTAGGTGGAAGAACATGGGGCACAATCAAGACATCACCGACAATGCCTGCCCAAACGTTCACAGAAAATCTGCGTTGATGACGTGATTGCACAATTGCGTCATTGAGCGTAGGTGGAAGAACATGGGGCACAATCAAGACATCACCGACAATGCCTGCCCAAACGTTCACAGAAAATCTGCGTTGATGACGTGATTGCACAATTGCGTCCTTCAATTGGGCCAACTGGCGGTGAATCGAGGAAGTACAGTACATACTGACGAAACTAAAATGTGCTCTAACACGGAAATTAAGCGTTTCCGGACACATATCCACATAACATCTTTTCTTTGTTTGTGTGTGAGTAATGTTTCCTGAAAGTCTAGCCGTACCTTTTTGTAACACCCTGTGTAGCACGTGCTCTCGTCAGCTTGGGAAATATTATCTTTGGTTGTATAATGAGATGCGTATCTGCAACCTAGAAGGATGGTTTGATAAGTCTGTTAAAAATGCAAGAAAAAGAAACGTTTGTTTCGTAAACAGTTCATCTTATTTCTTACTCCTCTGAGGGACATACCTCGTCCAGCGAAAATCCAGCTTTTTCATCCATCGGAAAAATAGGTTCTGTCGAACTTTGCAAAATACTCCTTGACTGCAACCACCACTTCCTCACTTGATGAAAACTTCTTTCCAGCAAACCAAATTTTCAAGTTAGGGAACAGGAATAAGTCATTTGGGGCTACGTCGTCTGAATATGGTGGATGAGGAACTAGTTCAGCTCCCATTTCATGCAATTTCGCCACTTTTGTCCCTCATGTGTGGCATAGTGAACTGAAATAACACTTCTTTTGCGTTCTAGCCTTGGTCTCCTTTCAGCCAACGCTAGTTCCAAACGATCCAACAATGAAGTATACCAGGGTCCAGTTATGTTTTTGCCTTTTTCCAAATAATCTAAGAGGATTACTCCTTGGGAATCGCAAAAAAGTGGCAAGCTGAAAAATGGGCTTTCCCTTCTTCGATGCACTTTCACCAGCCTCTGTCCATTGTTTTGACTGCCGTTTTGACTCTGGTGTGTAATAATGGATCCAAGTTTCATAAAAAAAGTCTTGCGGATACCGATTAAATACCGCCAAAAATTGTGTTGGAATGTGCTGGATGCGCTTTTGGTCGATTCTGAGCAGTCGCGGCGACCCACATCGCACACAGCTTCTTGATAGCCAGTCCTAAGGGCAGGATACTATGCAGTATCTCAGTTGAGATGCCTACAGTCTCAGCAATCGCACGAACTCTTGTTCGGCGGTCTTGCACTACCATATCGTACATTTTGTCAATGGTTTCCCTTGTGGTGACCTCAACTGGACGACCGGAGCGCCTTCCGTTTTCGGTTGTCGTCCGACCATGTTTAAATCCATTGAACTTCAGCCAGTCTTTTGATCTGTGCAGCAGTCCAACCTTCAAATGAAAATCTCTGAAAACACCACGAAACTCTGTTTTCTCCATTTTCAATCTCAGCCGATACATTGACCAATTCAGATGAACTGTAGGCTGTACATTGTTGAAATCCTTTATACGATCACTGGGATAATGAGGCTTTCCAACCATTAAGGCGCAACAAAACTGTTCCATTCTTTCATGGAAATTTACCACACTTCTCAGATCTTCATTGTGCTCTTGTCAGACAGCCAATTACGTTGCTCGGCGCCAAGTTGCAGTTTCTAATAGTGCCCTGTGGAGGCACTCTTCCCGTGATCACCGCTCACAGATGCTAAGAGCATTCTACTTGCTGGCGATATGTTAAGTTCAGACATCCTGCCTTGTATGTTACTGAGATGGGCGTTTCCAAACTACACTGTTCAGGATTTATGGCGAAATTATGGTGATACCACTGCTTGCTGACGGTGCATTGGCGTAATTGTATGTTACATTATTTTCAGGTTTGAAAATGTTTATTCACGTGAGCAAGGTCAGCTTTTTGTTGGTTCATGCCTTTGCCTGATTTAGTGAGGATTAGAACAAATTTTTCGTTGAGCCATCCGCAAGCATCAGTTGCCTTTCAGTTCACATTCTCACTCACATAATAGTATCACAGGGTATTCAAAGCATATTGGGCAAATTTTGCATTTTGTGAAAGTGTGGTATCGTGTATCACATTGTCCCTTGGAGGACATTTGTATCTACTTTTCATGAACTTTTTTGGTTTCTTGTCCACTCGAATTTATAGGGTCCCTAGGTTGCTGCTTTCTCGGATAGCTAAACAACAATTCAAGCAAATCGCATTAATGGTTTTTATTACAATAAAGGAGATTGACAATACTTAACTTTGGGTCGCAACTAAATGCCGACATGCAAATAATCAGTGTCCTCCGCTGTATACAGTGTGCATGCCAGTTATCACACAAGGATCAACAACAACCACGGCAGTTCTAGTGCCTCTCTTCGAGTGCGTAGTTTCCAGTCCGGGCCGGCCGCGGTGGCCGAGCGGTTCTAGGCGCTTCAGTCCGGAGCCGGGCGAGTGATACGGTCGCAGGTTCGAATCCTGCCTCGGGCATGGGTGTGTGTAATGCCCTTAGGTTATTTAGGTTTAAGTAGTTCTAAGTTCTAGGGGCCTGATGACATCAGATGTTAAGTCCCACAGTGCTCAGAGCCATTTGAACCACTTTTCTAATCCGGGTCTGCTAGTGCATCTGCTAGAGCGCGTCTTCTACTATCCCGCAGAGGCTGGTCGGAGCTGCGCTTATTTTCTCTTCGGATGGAGACAGCCTTCTCTGCTCTTGCGTTCTTCATCTTCGTGTCGGCGCTTGTCGTTATGCCGGAACAATTTTCATGCCTATTCGATGAATGAAAAGCGAAATTAAATTCAAATCTCATGAATTATTTTCCTCCAGCAGCAATTTCTGAACCCTACAACTTTTGTCTTCAATCCATAATTGCTCGTTGAACCTTTGTTCATCTTAAAACCTGGTGCAAGGACAGGTTCTTGCAAATTATATCCCTTCACCAGACAAGGTATTTTCCTCTTTGCAATTGCACATAAGGTAGGTCTGAGTTGCAGAGAACGTGGATTCCATTAACAGTAGTCAGACTGCGTTGTTCTTCATTCAAGGGTCAAATTTTATACGAAGGGAAATATCTTCGTGGATCTAATACCAGAGTTGTGACTGTTATGCACTCAAGTTCAACTACAACAGGTAGCATATGGCCACCACTGTTGACTGTACGAAGATCATAAAGAGTTATAGACAGATGTTTTTAGGAATCTACTACGTCTTCATTTGGTAGGAGTTCTCAAACTAGAGAATTTTTAACTTTTAGCTATCGAAATTACATGATATAAAAGAAAGATTATCGCTTTTCCTGGGATATTATTAGCTCCACTCGGCAGCTCAAATCAAGAACAGACATACGAGACAATTTGGAAGTATAATTATTTATAGCAACCTCTCTTACTGCAAGTGTGTGAGACTCAATGAACACGCAGACAGCAGTATATTTTGTAAAGTTTACGGTGATTATCTTCACTAAACTCACCATGATGGCAATCCTACCGTTCATTTACTAATGACTGCTGCTAGCATTCTTGTTTACTTTCAGAAACGACTTTATCAGTTTAAAGCACAATAACGCTACCGACTGTCAGGGACGTCATCAGAAGTACTGCTACGCGGAGCAGGTCATACTTATATCTCATCCAAAGTTAATCAGTTGGTACTTTCGCGAAACAGTCCCTCAAATACTCCTCAATGGTACCCAACTACCATACCAAAAACCAGTAAAAGACCTTGGAATAATCTTGGATGAACACCTAAACTGGGAAGAACAAACAGTCACAGCTTGCCGGAAATCGCTCTCCTCCCTACATGCAATTCAAAAATTTAGAAAAATATTTCCAACCCATGTTAAACAAAAATTAGTCCAAACACTAGTCTTGCCTAATCTTTACTACTGTGATGTAGTTCAACACGGCACAAATAGTGAAAATTCGAGATGCCTCGAGCTAGTGATGAATGCTTGCGTTAGATACGTATGCAATATACGGTTGTATGATCATATCAGTCCTTCATACTCCCAGCTAGGTTGGATACGCCCACATAAGGCACGCGATCTCCACACGATGTGCTTACTTCAACGATTTCTTAGCCACTGGTGCCCCCAATACTTATCTTCTCACATTAAACACCTATCATCATTCCACAACCGCAATACCAGATCGGATACATCTAGCATCTTGGCTGTACCTTTACATAACACAAAATCTTTCTCTGTGTCATTCTCCATCTCAGCCATACGACTATGGAACGCGCTCCCCTGTGATCTGCGTCTTATCCAGAACCACTTAACATTCAAGAGGGAACTCAAGACTTACATATTAGGGACGGTATAGCCACCATTGTCGTGCCCCTCTCATCTTTTTCTTTCTCCTCTCCATCATAGCTTCGAATTTTACCATTCTATTTCTCCTCCTCTAACTTATCTACCTTTTCTATATCTCTTTCACCCCATTCTATCGTCTTATGTCTCTGCTTGATGAGAATAACTCACAATCTGCAAGAATATAACGAGAAAATTCCCAACTAGCAATAGGACTGACATTCATAAAAGAAAAAATATGTTCACTTTCCTATACATAGTCATTACTATTATTATTATTATTCTTGATTATTATAATTATTTTTTGATTGTTATAATTATCATTGTAGTACTTTTATAATCTCTAATTTTTTCTGTAACATTAATACTGTATAACATGTTATATGTCCTTAATGTTCTGTAGAAACTGAAATTTGTTGAATCTGAGTATGCCTGGTTAGGTGTAAGAGAGGGCCTGAAGGCCCTAATCTTGCCAGGTAAAATAAATGCATAAATAAATAAATAAATAAATAAATAAATTAGGGCTGTTGACATTTTAAAAAATTTCGGGATTCCGAAATATCGATATGTAAAAAGAATATCATTATCCGATTTCGATATACGGAGAAAAAATATCGACCCATAAAAATATCGGCTCTCCATTGTAAATAAACTACCGGTTTTAGAGCTCAATATGTACACTACTGCCCATTAAAATTGCTACACCAAGAAGAAATGCAGATGATAAACGGGTATTCATCGGACAAATATATTATACTAGAACTGACATGTGATTACATTTTCACGCAATTTGGATGCATAGATCCTGAGAAATCAATACGCAGAACAACCACCTCTGGCCGTAGTAACGGCCTTGATACGCCTGGGCATTGAGTCAAACAGTTCTTGGATGGCGTGTACAGGTACAGCTGCCCATGTAGCTTCAACATGATACCACAGTTCATCAAGAGTAGTGACTGGCGTATTGTGACGAGCCAGTTGCTCGGCCACCATTGACCAGACGTGTTCAATTGGTGAGAGAGCTGGAGAATGTGCTGGCCAGGGCAGCAGTCGAACATTTTCTGTATCAAGCAAGGCCCGTACAGAAGTTGTAACATGCGGTCGTGCATTATCCTGCTGAAGTGTTTCGCAGGGATCGAATTAAGTGTAGAGCCATGGGTCGTAACACATCTGAAATGTAACGTCCACTGTTCAAAGTGCCGTCAATGCGAACAAGAGGTGGCCGAGACGTGTAACCCCATACCATGACGCCGGGTGATACGCCAGCAGGGCGATGACGAATACACGCTTCCAATGTGCATTCACCGCGATGTCGCCAAACACGGATGCGACCATTATGATGCTGTAAACAGAACATGGATTCATCCGAAAAAATGACGTTTTGCCATTCGTGCACCCAGGCTCGTCGTTGAGTACATCATCGCAGGCGCTCTTGTCTATGATGCAGCGTCAAGGGCAACCGCAGCCATGGTCTCCGAGCTGATAGTCAATGCTGCTGCAAACGTCGTCTAACTGTTCGTGCAGATGGTTGCAAACGTCCCCATCTGTTGTCTCATGGATCGAGACGTGGCTGCACGATCCGTTACAGCCATGCGGATAAGATGCCTGTCATATCGACTGCTAGTGATACGAGGCTGTTGGGATCCAGCAAGGCGTTCCGTATTACCCTCCTGAACCCACCGATTCCATATTCAGCTAACAGTCATTGGATCTCGACCAACGCGAGCAGTAATGCGGTACGATAAACTGCAATCTCGATAGGCTACAATCCGACTTTTATCAAAGTCGGAAACGTGATGGTACGCATTTCTCCTCCGTACACGAGGCATCACAACAACGTTTCACCAGGCAACGCTTGTCAACTGCTGTTTGTATATGAGAAATCTGTTGGAAACTTTCCTCATGTCAGCACGTTGTAGGTGTCACCGCCGGCGCCAACTTAGTGTGAATGCTCTGAAAAGATAATCATTTGCATATCACAGCATCTTCTTCCTGTCGCTTAAATTTCGCGTCTGTAGCACGTCATCTTCGTGGTGTAGCAATTTTAATGGCCAGTAGTGTACTTCTTGAAAGGCTGATTTCAGCGACAGATCAACTCCACCTTGCCTTCCTTAATGAAACAAATTTGCTGGATATATGGGTAAGCCACCAAGATCATTGTTCGCGCGCGAAGCGACTGCTTCTAATTAACAACATTAAGGAAAAAATGTGAGAGATACGTTGCATAACCAAGTGCTTTCAGATTTTCTAAAAGCTTTAGATTCCGTACAACAAAGCTATCTTCAATGGAATACAAGCTAGAACGTAATAGACATGTTTGCAATTGTATTGAGAACATTTTTGCAATTAGTACGTATAAAGGATGGACTAGAATTGGGATCTATGAGAGGCTTATGGATGATATTTTGTATAGGTACATGGAGCTGAAAACATAATAAATTTCACATGGTAGCCGCATATCTGATTGTGTATACAGGGTGAATCATCTAAAACGTTTCCTGCATATATGGAGGAATTGGAAAGCGCTACTGCTGTGCAGTTTTCACAGAATGGATTGGCAGTCAGGGGCTCGTACTGTTAGCCAATCAACTAATTCTAAGAGCACTTAGATCATGTATTTTTGTGCAAAGATATGCTGTTTTGAATGTAACAATGAATGGAACACTGTGATCTTATTTACAGGATTCTAGCACGAGTCGTTTACTTTGTAGAATACCTGTGGTAACACACACTAAAGAACAACACAAGTGCATACATTAGTCATGTGGGTTCTGACCAGTAAAGGGACAACAGACCACCACAGTTTGTGTTAAAAATGACCATCGGCAGCGGCAGTACACGCTCCCAGTCCGGTGTTAGCATTTAAAGTGGAGGCGTGCGAGCATGTTACACCCATACGTCGTTATTTATCATCGGGTGTAGCTAGTGTGTCCTTGTAGACAGCGTCTTCAGCTTTCCCTATAGAAGAAAGTCTACAGGCGTCAAATCCGGAGAATAGGGCTGCCAACGTACAAATCCTGTGCGTCCATTTTCAACGGTTTGGAATCAATGATTTGGAAACAATTCGTGAAGATATGCTGCAATATTTGATGGACTATGAACTGGAGAGTAATCATATTGGTACCACAGGTTCCACATAGTCTGCAAAGGAACGTCCTCTAGAATACGTGGAAGATGGTCTCCTAGGAGGCTGCATAATATTGTGTACATTCACTGTACCTTCTATGAAAACGGGCCTATGGGCTGATGGTTCACTATTCCACACCACACGCTGACGTTCCACCTGACGAAGCCAATGGGAATTGTCAACAGACCAATTGTGCGTGTTTCGGTGGTTTACCTGGCCATGATTAATAAATGCGGCCTCATCACTAAACATCTTACATGATACATCTGGAGTTTCCTATTTTAATGACCGTGGAGAATACGTAGGACATTTGTCTGGCTAATGCCACTTCCTCCAGCGACTGCGCGAGAGATAGCTGTGAATCAACAGCAACAGTATCAAGAACATTTAGTTCCCTCTCTTCTATCGTCACTTTCTTCGTGCTGTTACATCGTCTAGCTGTTACGCTACCACTTTCACGTAACTGGTTGAAGAGGCTGGTAAATAACTGTCAAGACGGTGGACGTCTATTGGAGTATCTTACTGCATACGCCATATGTACACCATGAACATGTCGGCTTTTTTGCCATTGGTAAATCCTATCGTACAGACACGCCCTGCTGCTTGGAATGTTACAGATGATGGTTCAGATGGCTCTGAGCACTATGGGACTTAACTGCTGTGGTCAACTTAGAACTACTTAAACCTAACTAACTTAAGGACATCACACACATCCATGCCCGAGGCAGGATTCGAACCTGCGACCGTAGCGGTTTCGCTGTTCGGGACTGTAGTGCCTAGAACCGCTCGGCCACTCCGTCCGGCGGAATGTTACGCACTAATTGACTATCAAGTCGCAATACACTCAATGACTGTACAAGCACACTGCAGGCAAACGTAACGACATCGTACCTAGCAATTACGCAGGTCGAATGGAACAAACAAGTGACGGCGTGGAAATTTTTCAAATTCTATATGTTGTAAAAGAGTCGCACTACAACCTTACAACAAACACCACTGACATTCTAATTTACCCTACTTTTAGTTCGTTAACGTCAACAGACATTGTTCCATTTAAAAAAGAGTGTGTTTGCACATGGTTGTGCAGTAGCGTTCTCGCTTCCAGCGCCCGGGTTCCCGGGTTCGATTCCCGGCGGGGCCAGGAATTTTCTCTGCCTCGTGATGACTGGGTGTTGTGTGATGTCCTTCGGTTAGTTCGGTTTAAGTAGTTCTAAGTTCTAGGGGACTGATGACCATAGATGTTAAGTCCCATAGTGCTCAGAGTCATTTGAACCATTTTTTGTGTTTGCACAAAAATACAAGTTCTAAGTATTATTAGATTCTGTTGATTAGCTAAAAATTCGAGCCCCTAGCTACCAATGCATTCTGTGGAAACCGCACTTCAATAGCGTTTCCATTTTCTGCAGTACGTATGCAAATTTTAGGTGATTCACTCTGTATTTTGAATATGTGACGTTTACTGAGGTGGACGTTATGCTGGAGTATACAGAGACGCAATTAGACCACAGCTTCACCTCACTTCTGTTTATTATGCCGCACAGTGTTGCATTGGCCTGATGGCGAGCTGACGTTTTTGATTCCACATGCTGTTCCCTTCTGTATTGTCATACTGGAGTCATTTCGAGGATCACTTCCATTTATTTCATTTTTAACGCTGCCTTGGCCGTTAGCTTCATTCACACTGTATTTCGCATATTCCTTACAATAAATGATTACACGTGTGGCGTAAGCTACAATTTATCTTACAATAATAAATATACTTCCTTCAAATATGTTTGCACCAAATGTGCATAGTTCAGACTAAGCCCACACATTGTACCGCAGTCTTTCACTTTGTTTCTACTCCTATCCTCATTAGTGAAAATGTTTCTAAAACATTTGTATAGTGATTGACAGTTATGTAGAGTAACGATATTGTATGTTTAACTAACGTATTTAACTAGCCTTCGGATTTCTCACATCACTTGCATGAAAGAAGAATATTTTTTATCTCAGTACCTAAAAAAATAATAAACCATAGTCACTGTTAAAATCATTCTTCTGGAAATATTAGTTTGAGAACAGAAATTTTATTCGCCACAGCTATATGTCAGTAAACGGCAAGTTTAAATAAAGAGAGTTTATAAAAATTCAAAGACGTTTCATGAAATGATAATGTGAAAAATCTGAGGGATGCTCTCGAATAATTATGACCACTGGACGATTATGCGCATGTAATTAATGCTGAAAGGGATTAGGATTATGCACTGAAGAACAGCGGAAATTGGTGCCAGTGCTGTAACACTGTATTTGTGACTGCCCTGGATTAACCCCCTACTGATAAACGTGCAGTGCCTCTGGCTGGACCTCTATGGATCGAACCTACCAGTAACAAGTCTAACAGCACACCTCTGGATTGCTTCGACGTCTACCTTTATTCTGATCGGTTGAGGATCACAGACACTCGATCAGTACTTCAGAACGGGTCGCACAAGTGTTCTATTAGCGGTTTCCTTTCAAAATTAGCTACATTTTCTAAAAACTTTCCCAATAACTAAAGTGGAGCATTCGCGTCCCCCATTATCGTCCTTACGCGCTCGTTCCACTTCATATCCCTTTGTAACTTTACGCCCAGATATTTAATCAATGTGACGGTGTCAAGCAGCGCACCACAGATCACTGGGAATTTCTTTAACGTAAAGGAATTGGTTTCTTCGGGAGTTGTTCTCTTCATTTTTTGGTCTTACTGCAGTATCGCCTAAGATCAGTTCGCCACTTTCGTAGATAAAATTTCTTAAAAATCACGTTAGATTAGTTTTTTAACCAAAGTTTGTATAAATATCGTTTATGCGTGTAATCCTGTTGTATTCAAAGCCAGTGCTTAGTATTTATTTACAGGGTTATTACAAATGATTGAAGCGATTTCACAGCTCTACAATAACTGTATTATTTGAGATATTTTCACAATGCTTTGCACACACATACAAAAACTCAAAAAGTTTTTTTAGGCATTCACAAATGTTCGATATGTGCCCCTTTAGTGATTCGGCAGACATCAAGCCGATAATCAAGTTCCTCCCACACTCGGTGCAGCATGTCCCCATCAATGAGTTCGAAAGCATTGTTGATGCGAGCTCGCAGTTCTGGCACGTTTCTTGGTAGAGGAGGTTTAAACACTGAATCTTTCACATCACTATGCGTGAAACTTGCCCGCATGCGTTCAACCGTTTCTTCGCTCACTGCAGGCCGACCCATTGATTTCCCCTTACAGAGGCATCCATAAGCTTTAAACTGCGCATACCATCGCCGAATGGAGTTAGCAGTTGGTGGATCTTTGTTGAACTTCGTCCTGAAGTGTCGTTGCACTGTTATGACTGACTGATGTGAGTGCATTTCAAGCACGACATACGCTTTCTCGGCTCCTGTCGCCATTTTGTTTCACTGCGCTCTCGAGCGCTCTGGCGGCAGAAACCTGAAGTGCGGCTTCAGCCGAACAAAACTTTATGAGTTTCTCTACGTATCTGTAGTGTGTCGTGAGCATATGTCAATGAATGGAGCTACAGTGAATTTATGAAATAGCTTCAATCATTTGTAATAGCCCTGTATTTGTTTTCAAAATCACAGTTTAAACCTAAAGTGTTTCAGGTAACTACTTCATTTCATAAAATCAAATTTTATGCATTCAAAATATTACAGTTGTCATTCTCTATGGTTAAATATGTATGTTACATCTTTGACTTGATTGTCTCGAGAGCTTTGGCGGGAGTTGTTACAACACAGTTATATGATGGGAAGTAGTGAGAATATTCGTGGTTAAGCAATCAGAGTTTAAGATATGCTAGTAAGCAGTTACACAATTTCAAAAGATATGCGAGGAAGTTTTGAATATGTGGCAGTATTACTGAAATATTTAAACAAATCCAGGCAGCTGAGGGAGCGACTACAATCAATAATTGTGGAGAATATCGATGCAAGAAAATAAGTAAAATTTATGTTTCACTTCCGGCTCTTAAATTATTGCAAACGTATTACAATAAACTCGCTGTTTTAGAATAAACTGCAGTTACAGTTAAAATCTGTGTAAATGGTGTAGTCGAGAAGAATAAAAGCCAGGGCACCTCACACTGCCTAGTCATATACGGGTTGACCTATTTTGAATACGTGGAGAATCCCCCATTTTCCATTGTCTCAGCAGCGTGGAGCCCGTCTACCATGACAGCGAGATCAGGTCTGCACCCCCCAGGGGAAATTTAAACTTCTGTTTCCACAGTTTCGGTAGCCTTAGCCGATCTGACTGCCACGTATGAGCTATTGCGTTAAACATGAAATTCACGCGAAATGCATGTGCTGCGCGATCGAAGTACGTTCACAGCATGTTCGTTGTTATCCGCACACAAGGCGGTGTACGTAGCTGCGAGTGCTCGGTACGATACAATGTAATTGCCATGAAATGGTAGATGAGGCGGAAAAAGCGAATGGCTGAAGCAGCGGCTAGGCCGTCGAATGCTATTAGTTCGCTGTACCGGATCTGCGCCTTTTCTACACTCATGATGATAAATTAAGGGTAATGCCGAAAAATGGTGAAACAACGCTCTGGTGGGCGGTTTGCGGGTTTCAATCACCTCGGGGTATGACCATGCGGTGCATTTGACCTACGATCTTCGCGTTGTGGCACTGGCAGCAGTCCACATACGCAGACGTGTGTTGATGCATGTCAGAGTACGGTGCAGCGAGTAAGTGGGTAGACGGTTTCAGACGTGCTAATGGTGACTGTTGAAAATGGTTCAAAGAACATGTATTGATGACGTTAAGAGAGGTAGAATACTAGGGCGACTGGAGGCTGGTCAAACACAGCAGGTCTTAGCACGAGCCCTCCGTGTGCCACAAAGTTTGATCTCAATATTATGGCAACGATTTCCAGCAGACAGGAAACGTGTCCAGGCGCTACAGTACGAGACGTCCACAGTGTACAACACCACAAGAAGACCGATATCTCAATATCAGTGCCCGCAGACGGCTACTGAGTACTGCAGGTAGCCTTGCTCGGGACCTTACCATAGCCACTGGAACAGTTGTTTCCAGCTCCAGACACACCGTCTACAGACGACTGAAGAGACATTGTTTATTCGCCCAGAGACCTGCGAGGAGCATTCCACTGACCCCTGGATACAGGAGAGCCCGTAAAGCCTGGTGTCAAGAACACAGTACATGGTCATTGGAACAGTGGTCCCAGGTTATGTTCACGGACGAGCGCAGGTATAGTCTGAACAGTGATTCTCGCCGGGTTTTCATCTGGCTTGAACCAGGAACCAGATACCAATCCCTTAATGTCCTAGAGAGGGACCTGTATGGAGGTCGTGGTTTGATGGTGTGGAGTGGGATTATGATTGGTGCATGTACCCACTGCAAGTCTTTGACAGAGGAACTGTAACAGGTCAGGTGTATCGGGACGTCATTTTGCACCAGTATGTCTGCCTTTTCAGGGGTGCAGTGGGTCCCACCTTCCTCCTGATGGATGATAACGCACGGCGCCACCGAACTGCCATCGTGAAGGAGTACCTTGAAACAGAAGATAACAGGCGAATGGAGTGGCCTGCCTGTTCTCCAGACCTAAACCCCATCGATCACGTCTGGAATGCTTTCGGACGACGTATCTCTACCATCTTCAAACTCCTAGGACACTTCAGGAGCTCCGACAGGCACTGGTGCAGGAATGGGATGCTATAGCCCAGCAGTTGCTCGACCACCTGATCCAGAGTATGCCAACCCGTTGTGCGGCCTATGTACGTCTGCATGGTGATCATATCCCACATTGATGTCGGGGTACATGCGCAGGAAACAGTGGATTTTTGTAGCACATGTGTTGCGGGACGGTTTTCTCAACTTATCACCAATACCGTGGACTTACAGATCTGTGTCGTGTGCGTTCCCTATGTGCCTACGCTATTTGCGCCAGTTTTGTGTAGTGCCACGTTGTGTGGCACCACATTCTGCAATTACCTTTAATTTATGAGCATGAGTGTACAAATCTGCGCTTTCGATGTCCCCAACGACACAAACGTACATATTTCTCAGCTTATAGCTGCTTTTTTCTTAGTCTTAAGGCTATACACCGGAATCATTAGTGGCCGCCTTAAGGAGATAAGCGGATCTTGGTGATCGCTGTGGGGAAACTTACCTGTATCTTAACGAGTTACTACGTAATTCACAGCCAACTGACACAAACACTTAAACACTATGACTATAAGCATTGAAAAACTAAAAAAATCCAATTTAAAACAGAGCGTCAAAACGTTTCTGATGATCTTATAGGCGATCGTTCTGGTCAAAACTAAACAAACAAGAGTCCTATAAACGTACACTCCTGGAAATGGAAAAAAGAACACATTGACACCGGTGTGTCAGACCCACCATACTTGCTCCGGACACTGCGAGAGGGCTGTACAACCAATGATCACACGCACGGCACAGCGGACACACCAGGAACCGCGGTGTTGGCCGTCGAATGGCGCTAGCTGCGCAGCATTTGTGCACCGCCGCCGTCAGTGTCAGCCAGTTTGCCGTGGCATACGGAGCTCCATCGCAGTCTTTAACACTGGTAACATGCCGCGACAGCGTGGACGTGAACCGTATGTGCAGTTGACGGACTTTGAGCGAGGGCGTATAGTGGGCATGCGGGAGGCCGGGTGGACGTACCGCCGAATTGCTCAACACGTGGGGCGTGAGGTCTCCACAGTACATCGATGTTGTCGCCAGTGGTCGGCGGAAGGTGCACGTGCCCGTCGACCTGGGACCGGACCGCAGCGCCGCACGGATGCACGCCAAGACCGTAGGATCCTACGCAGTGCCGTAGGGGACCGCACCGCCACTTCCCAGCAAATTAGGGACACTGTTGCTCCTGGAGTATCGGCGAGGACCATTCGCAACCGTCTCCATGAAGCTGGGCTACGGTCCCGCACACCGTTAGGCCGTCTTCCGCTCACGCCCCAACATCGTGCAGCCCGCCTCCAGTGGTGTCGCGACAGGCGTGAATGGAGGGACGAATGGAGACGTGTCGTCTTCAGCGATGAGAGTCGCTTCTGCCTTGGTGCCAATGATGGTCGTATGCGTGTTTGGCGCCGTGCAGGTGAGCGCCACAATCAGGACTGCATACGACCGAGGCACAGAGGGCCAACACCCGGCAACATCCGGATCTGTCCCCCATTGAGCATGTTTGGGACTGGATGAAGCGTCGTCTCACGCGGTCTGCACGTCCAGCACGAACACTGGTCCAACTGAGGCGCCAGGTGGAAATGGCATGGCAAGCCGTTCCACAGGACTACATCCAGCATCTCTACGATCGTCTCCATGGGAGAATAGCAGCCTGCATTGCTGCGAAAGGTGGATATACACTGTACTAGTGCCGACATTGTGCATGCTCTGTTGCCTGTGTCTATGTGCCTGTGGTTCTGTCAGTGTGATCATGTGATGTATCTGACCCCAGGAATGTGTCAATAAAGTTTCCCCTTCCTGGGACAATGAATTCACGGTGTTCTTATTTCAGTTTCCAGGAGTGTATGTTTAAAAACGAATACTTGTGAGATATGTGCCATTCTGTCCTATGACAGATACGTGTCTGTTTACACTACACGGTATGCTCAAAGTGCTTAACTTTCTTCTTAGATATCTTTCAGTCCTCGTTTCGAGGAAACCACGAACTCCTGCAAACACAATTTTTCGTTTGCCAGTTTAGTCGTATATGATACTGCAAAGTTTGCACATTGTCGATCGATGTGGAACCACCAGTGCCTTTAAATGTCCTTATAGCCAAAAATCCAATAGAGTAAGTTCCGGTGAACGGGCCGGCTATGATAATCGGCCAGTTTGCCACTCATTAAACATTTGTGTTAGGTACTGTCGTATGAAGCGTACAATACGGGATGGCGCCCCGCCGTGCATAGAGTGCATGTGTTGTTTCCCTGCAACTGTAACATTCTCCAACTGTACAGGTAATTAGTCGAACAGAAATTCGTGACAGGCATCACATTTTAAGTTGTTTGCTAACACGTATGGAGCTATGAATCTTCTACATACGATTCCTGCCCAGACATGCAAGGTATTACGGAATGAACAGTAAATATTATAGGAGGTGGTTCAACATGCTAATTCGAATAAGATTACTTGTAACGGTCACATGCTGCAGATAGACTCTGGAAGGTTTGCTTTGGTAACAAAGCTCTGCTAGCCCTATCTCCCTGCGCTGCCGCATCAGGACGTTAGCTATTGTCCTGTAAAAGGTACGTCACGGAATTACATATGCTGTGACGAAACTGGAAATCTATTTGCAGCACGAAAACTGTCAGGCACTTCATTTACCTAGCCGCCACTCATCAAGAGAAAATGAATTGTAGCTCGTAAACACCACATGGCTCCAATAAAACAATTCGTTGATGAGGCGCGATTTACAGTGAAAAAATGGTTCAAATGGCTCTGAGCACTATGGGACTCAACATCTTAGGCATAAGTCCCCTAGAACTTAGAACTACTTAAACCTAACTAACCTAAGGACATCACACACACCCATGCCCGAGGCAGGATTCGAACCTGCGACCGTAGCAGTCCCGCGGTTCCGGACTGCAGCGCCAGAACCGCACGGCCACCGCGGCCGGCGATTTACAGTGACAAAATTTTGCCACTGTGTTACAGTATTAAAAATGTAAGTATGTTTTGTTTCACTATGTCGTCGTGATAGCGGCAACTTAATATTGAAGCTATATTAGCTTTACCAAATACACTAAGATCAAGTATACTGTTCATATGTTTATTATTTCCCTTATGTTTTCTTTTTTGTAAATGCATTAATATGTCCTAGATATTTCATTCCCACTATACCCCATGCATCGCTGTGGCCAAGTAATTAAAACGGAAAGCAAAGCAGTGTGTTGTAAACACATCCGCAGATCCAACTCTTTCTGTACGATTTCATGCTAAATTTCCTTGTATATTCGCTTTTTGACTTACAAGGGTAGTAATCGTAACTAAAATTTTGTATATATTAATTACACATATACATACTGAATTGTTTAAGTACATTCAAATTTTATAATTAACATTTTAAGATTGAGAGAAAGGAAACAAAACATTAAAACATAAAAAAGCTAGCAGCAGCAGGATTCAAACTCTTGTCGGTGAACTGCTAGTCTACATACTTGAGCACTCAGTGATACGTGAACTTCTCCTATAAAATACCTCATACTGTACACGTAAATCTTCAGAGAGTGTTTTACCTTTTCCTATGGACTACTGAGGCGAAATTTTCTAGGAACCTCAAAGGGGCATCTACCTGCTTCTAACCACATAGTGTGAGCGAAATCGGAGATTCCCATCCCACGCCCTCCTCTTGTTGGACGTAAATTCGGAATAGGCCCATCTAACTCTTTACCTCTCACTTTCTCCTCCAAATATCTACTGGAAAAGGGCGTCTTTAGCTGATCATCTACAGAATTTGCCATGTTGCTTGCATAATACTTTACACGCATTTTTGAAGAAAAATATTGATCTGACGCTGGAGAAACGTTGCACTTGTGATGCCTACAGGGATGATGTCACATGAGAACAGGCGCACTCCAAAAAGAACAGCTGTATCCCTTCTCTGAGTTGACCATACCATGGCTTACCATGATTTCAGCATCTGACACTGCTTTCTAGTTCCCACAGAGAGAGCATTACAAAACATGTTTTCGACTGTTTTATTTTCATACCGGCACACATTCAGAGAGAAATAGCATAGACTAATTTTAGTGTGATATATACTGTGTGCTGTAACGCAGTTTTGAAATATATAACCGCCATTTGACTGTACGACAGGTTTTATTTCACAGTCTAGAGTTTTGCCGTAGGCTATTATCAAGTGTTACATCTGCAACACATTAAAGCACAATTAAAATGTAAGTATCTGACGAAGTATCAGAAAAATGGCAAGGCAAACAGTTAAATCAATAGATGAGCTACATGATTTGTTCTCTTACTTACGTATGATAAATCATTAGACTTCAATAGAACCAAAGTTATCGTGAAAAAAAAATTGTTTTTCTTTATTGTGATTTCATTTTTACACAGGGCTGTCAGCGGCACAGTCCGCCGCTCATCAACAGAGTGACAGGGCAACTAAAATAAGAACAAAACGTTGCATGCATAAGGCGATAAAAAAGAGGAACATAAAACAGAGGAAAGGGAGGAAAATGGAGGTAAAAATAGTCTGACATGGAGACGTTCATGGCAGACAGTTAAAAAAGTCACCAGAAAGGTAAAAAAAAAGCACAGTTGGCGATTCTTAAAACACAGAGAAGAAACTGAATGGACATGCACAGGTTAAAAGTCGGCCACAGTATTAAAAACACTCCAGAACAACACACTTAAAACCCACTTGAAGCACACATGACAAAGAATAAAACTGCCAGGTGGGACCTGCCGAGGGAAAGGTCAGAGAGGATGGAAAAGGAGGGGAGAGCAAGGGGCAGCAGGGGAAGCGGCGGGATGAAGAGAGTAGGGGCATCAGCAGGTACACGAAGAGGCAGGAGACACGTGGGGTGGGACATGAAGAGGGAAGACAGTGCAGGAGGGAGTGCAGAGACACTGAAAGGGGGCACAAGAGAGGGAGGGGTAGAAGGAGGGGGAAGCCGCTCAGGAGGAGGGAGGGGGAGGAGAGGGAGCCCTGAGGAGGAGGCAGGAAGATGGGGTTAGAGTTGGTAGGAAGGGTAGATGTCAGGGCGAATCTCATCGTCTGGGAGCGGTAGACAGTGGAAGCTGCCTTGGGAAAGGAGATGGAGGGTGTGGAGATGGAGAGAGGGTGGGACACAACGGTAAAGGCGCGACAACTGGTTGGGTGTGGAGAGGAAGGGAGATACCAGGGAGTGAGAAGTATCAAGGCGGCGGACAATATATAGTGTGCAGATGTGTTCAATGAAAAGGAGAAGGTGGGGGAAGGGGATGAGGTAGTAGAGGATGCGCATGGGGCACGGAAGGCTGATGCGGAAGGCGAGGCGGAGCGCGTGGCGTTCGAGGATTTGGAGGGCTTTATAGAACGAGGAGGGGAGGAAATCCAAGCCACGCTGGCATGACAGAGGATGGGGCGGATCAAGGATTTGCAGGTGTGAAGGATGGTGGAAGGATGCAGACCCCACGTCCGGCCAGACAGGAGTTTCAGGAGGCGGAGTCTGTTGTGAGCTTTGTGTTGGATGGTAAGGAGATGGGGAGTCCAGGTGAGGTGGCGGTCGAGTGTGAGGCCAAGGTATTTGAGGGTAGGAGTGAGGTGGATAGGACGGCCATAAATGGTGAGGTAGAAATCATGGAGGCGGAGGGAGCGGGTGGTGCGGCCTATGGTGATCGCCTGATCGTCAAAAGAAGTATATACGGGTATATGAAGGAATTCTGTCAAAAGTAAATGCGAGATATGTGTAATATGCTAATTTACTGACAATTAGCATGACTCACTTGACATAGTAGTGGATTAAAATAGACGACGAAATCATAGGTTTTAAACTTTGCTACACTGTATGTAAGAAGCCACTGACATAAACACAAGGGAAACGATCGTCATAGATCATCATAAAGGCATCCCAGTTTGCACCACGCGATCTGTGGTATCTCATAAGAACAGGTAGGGGGCTCTTTATTATACAAGCTGGTTACGTTATCTTTGAAGTGGGCAGAGGATGCCAGTCTTTACATAATATGGCTGGAAGAGCCAACTTCCCAGTGTGCACGTAAAAACGCGACTTATAACATCGTAATTAAAGATACATAAAAGTACAATCTTGCAACAGTGACGTATTTGATAACCCGTAAATTATACAATAAACATTAGCATCTGATCACCGGCCGCCACTGTATTTCCTACATGTAATGAAAGCACACCGCACACATTACTTCAGGTGCGCTATATCCTACTGAAGCCACATTTAAGCAATTGAATATTTTAGAGCTACCAATCTGCAGGACTGTTGATTTCTGCATATCACCCACTGTTCCAATTAGTCCGAGACATTTTCTATAGGATTAGGATCGGTTGATTCAGAGGGCCATTCGAGGTACGACAGGGCGCCTGACTGCTCGTCAGTCCAGAAACGTACTATGCTTGATCGACGGTGAACATGGCTCTTATAACCCATGGAACTGTGGGAGAAAGTCAACAAACCGTCGCAGAGAATGTTGGAATCGACATCCTTTTTCATGTTCATAATACTCGGTATGAATACGCCAAAGTACCACACTCAAAACGTCAAAGAACTACGTGCAGACTAAGCTACACACACCACACACTACGGGTTAAACGCCACATTACGCTGTAGTTGCATATGATTCTGAACCTCATTTGCTAAGAAGCAACATTATGACTTGTCGAACTATAATAGAAGCATCTGATTTGCTACTGTAAGCTTTCTGCGTAAAAATGTGAAGTGGTATATACTACCATGACCAAAAGCCATTTACGAGGTACCCAGCAGCCTAAAACGATAGGGTCAAGTGCTCTGGATAGCCCTTGAGCTACGGACCACTTGTATGCTCAACAGAAGAATGCCCTTAGTGCCACTATACTACAGTACAGGGTCATAAGTGCGAATATTGTACACTTCCTGCAACTTCGGTAAATAGAAGTAATCAGTTCGTTTTTTTTTTTTTTTTTTTTTTTTTGCACTCTACGATGGGCTTGATGGTACATATGGAGATACCATTAGTTCAAGAGCGGTTAATCGAAAAAACCCACAAAACGGTTTTTTATTGTGCTTTCGCCGTCACCGGGGCACCAAAACCAAGACAGCTTTGCACAGCAAATTTTACAATATATTCCTATAGCCCCCGGTCTCGAAAAACCTTGAATATTGCCTTTATATCTTTATCCGTTTCCGGGATACAGAGATTCAGAGTCATCCTACTTGTACATATGAAATACGCACATAAAATCTCGTGTGTTGCAAATATGTACTGAGGTAGTACGGAGGAATATGCTGTAAAGTGTCTCCGTTATCACCTGGGAACCCCATGTTGTAGCACTGAAGGACATTCAAAAAATAGTTTTCTCATTAAATCCGGTCTGAAAGGTAAAATTAGTTTTGCGTTATTTCAATTTCACATAAGTAAACTACCTAAATTTTACTGAAAAATATAGTTCTTTTCATATTTGCCCTGCTGCACCAGGGAGAAGATGAGAAACAGTGGAAAAATGCTATCGGGGCACAAAAAATGTGGATATGTTCCTGTTCCTTGAAAAGATTCTGACTCAAAAGTGGGGTACTAGCTGCCTCATTTCGACCGTCCTCAGTACCTATAAAAATTTTCCCAAAAGTTTTCGCATGCGAATATATTCGCACTTTTTTATGCTGAGGGAGAAGGAGACAGAGACAGTGGCGAAGATACGGAAAAGTAGTAAACCCTAGAAGATAGTAGACAGTGGTTGTGCTATAGAAAGTGCGAATGAGAATGGCAGTGTGAGAGAAAGAGAGGGACAAAGTTGCAGCGGAACGTAACTGACAGCGACAAAACAATGCTAGGAAGAGAGTGAAGGAGACAGTGACAGGGGAAGGGGGTGGGGGGGAGGAACAAAGAGAAAGAGAAAATGGAAGTGGTTATGAGCCAGTGAAAATCAGGGACAGAGTATATGATAATGGCAATAAGGAAGAAAGATATAGTGACAGCGAGAAGAGACATCAGTAGTAAGAAGGAAGGAAAGACATATAAGCAGTAACAGAGAGCGAGAGGGACACAGTGGCTGTGAGAGGGACTGCAGTAGTTAAAAAGAACGAAGGGGTCTGTGATTGTGACACAGGAGACAATAACAGAAAGACACAAAGAGGCAATGATAATGAGTTGAGCTGATTAATTGAGTGAAAAAGTGCAACTGGGAGTGGATGGGTTTCAACGACTAGATAGAGGGATTAGTAGGCGTGATGAGTTACAGTTAGGGCAGCTTGTATGAGTTTGACGTGAACTGCATGTTAAGAAAGCGCGAATATGTTCGCATGCGAAAATTTTTGGTAAAAATTTTAATGGTCCTGAGGAAGGAGGAATGAGGCGGCTGGTACCCCTCTGTCTTTCAGATAAATATCTGTAACACATACTTATACACGAGAGTGACCACAGTAAATGTTTTACATGTTATAATTCGGTGGAACCTTTCGTGACTAGTACCTAAAAATGTATAGCAAGCAAGTAATAACAAACGTAGCAAAATGCGTCGTTACACCAGTGTAAATATATGAAGACAACCCTTCCTCATTCAGGAACGCAAGAACGTCATGCACACTGTATAGGAACACTGTACCACTTACTAACAACATGTCCGTCGTGACTAGCACGGAGCAGTGAATAAACTTGCAGTAGTCACGTAGCATCAGCCAACAACAGTGATGTGTGTCCAATTCAGAGCAGCGGGCAGACTGTTATTACGATTCTCAGCGACAGGGGCACTATATGCCGATAGGTGGCACTGTGATAAAAATACTTTAAATAAAGTTTTTTAAACATCGTGTTTAAAATAATATGTACTATAATGTTTCATCGGTTTGTGACAAGCTCAATTTTTCCTATACTGGCTTTTGTGAATAAGCATATGTTTATCAATGACAGGGGTGCACTCAGCCTCGTGATGTCAATTGAGGAGCTACTCGACCGAATAGTAGCGGTTTCGGTCAAGAATACCATCTTGCGACCGGGAGAGCGGTGTGCTGACTCCACGACCCTCCTATCCGCATCCTCCACTGAGGATGACACGGCGGTCGGAGGGTCCCGGTAGGCCACTTGTGGCCTGACGACGGACTGCTTTATATTAATGACAGTATGTCTCAATCCAGTACTGTAATTAGACACTGGATTCATTTCATCAACTGGTATATACTTGCCTCAATTTACCTCTTGTTAAATTCGCCAGTGTGTTGTTCACTATTTTGCTCTTATATGCAATTTTCTGTAGTATTTCAGACCTGAGTATGGCTGACTGCTCAACCGGACTAGTAAACAATGATACTTAAAATGCTGGGACGTGGACTATTAAAGGATTTTATACCAAAATCTCTAACGTTTAACAATCTCATGGATCGGTTGTCCCTACCACGACCCATCTAAAGAAACGACAGAAATTCGTTTCGGGTTTGAAACCGACTGTCATTGGCAAACGTCACGGTCTTCTCCGGAACCCGTCATTTAGGATCTTTTTACGAACACTGTTCTCAAATCCTGCGGAGTGATACACCATTCCTTGCAGACACAATAGGTATTCCGCGGTGATACACCAACAAATCGGTCAGTTTCATTCACGGCGTGGTCATGGGCCAGTCAAAAAGTGATAACTTCTTTCGGTCATTATGTCATGCCTCCACGGTCACCAACTGGGCTGGTAACACTGAGCTGACTGCCTAGGAACACACTATTTCACTGCCATGAGATACAACGACGGTGGTGGGTAGTGAGCCGCGCGGCGTGGCCGATGCTTCTCACCTGGTGAATTGTACACGTCTTTGCTCATGAGAGGATCTGTAACTGGCGGTCTTTGGGGAGGAGAGACATGTTCTGGTGGGACACAGAGTCGAAGTTGAGCGGTCGATCCAAGCGGACGTGCAAAACCCAATATACGTGTTTCTTCGGGAGGCGTGGTCAGTATTGCCGGTGCAAGCATTTCTCTAATGCAGTGATGAGAGGCAGCCTTGTGGGTCAGAGGGGCGTTGCTGTCGACACCCTGTGCTTGCCGTTACCTGTGCTGCATCAGTCCCGCGACTTCCTTGGCATCCCTGTTCGTGAACACAGCCCCGAGAGTGCCGCCATTCACTCCACGACGAGCATCGCTTGCGAGGGTTCTCGAAAAACTCGTCTCTTGTTTTGCTGCAGCAGCTTGCTGCCTGCCTCGACTCGTGGTTTGAAGTCTGCAGTCGTACGGCAATACGGCGATTGATTCTCTGCTGAACGAAGCGCCAACACATGTTCACCTCGCCCCCGTAGAAGATTTGTTTCGCCTGCTAGAGTTTGTTCCTCTTAAGAAAACTGTGTCCACAGTGTTTTAAGATTTAACGACTGTGACATGTGTTTTGATTTTAAGGTCTAGCGGGCTAGCTATAAGCGGGAACATATCTACAGCTGTGTCCGATAAAGAAGACAGGTCCGGTCTGCCTTGTTGCAGCCACCCCCGTTTGTACTTAGTGGCATAGCCGGTGATTCGTGGTGCTACAGCCACCTTGCTAACAGCCAATAGTAGATTATATTTAAAGGTTTCAAGGTTTTAACATCTGCTACGTTCCAGGTTGAATTGTTCCAACAGCTGTTTTCTCAAGATAACTGAAGTGCTTAAAATTTGTCTAGACTGTCTGGTTAACCTATAACCGTTCATATACCGACGATGAGGTGCTTGTTGGCTTGTGGAGGTAATTTTGTGAAAGCTAGTTTTACGTTTCTTAAGGTGGTTTTAATATTTCCTGTGTCTAGTGCTTTAATAATTTTTGCAATTTTCTATGCCCGCATTTGTATTCGTATGAACTGTGGTGTCATCGAGGCCGACCAAAGGTTTATACTTTTGTCCTTGTAACTTGTGGGGAACATTTTCTGACACTGATTTTTGTATTTGTAAAGGTGGTTTTAACGCTTTCTGTTTTTATTGTTCTAATAATTTTGCCGCGCTGGCATTTGTATTTGCCTTGTCATTGGAGGGGGCCAAAGGTTTATTGGTGTGTCCTTGCATACTCTAAGATAGCTTTGCTATGTCTGCCGTAGTTGCACCACTTTGCTTGTCTAGTTGGGGTCGGGCACTAGGGCCCGAGATCTACTTCTGATTCGACTGTGCCACCTGCGGGCTCCCTCTAAGACTGGACGTCGGCCTGAACAACTGTACTTTATTTTTGTTTGATATACTTACTTACTTGCTTCTTGACCCATTGTTACAGATTACTGTAACGCTCGTGTAAAATTGCACTCCTTAAAGTTCATTGGTTCTAAAGAACAAAGTCGTTGTTGATCTTTAAAGTTTATGTTGTTCTAAAAAATAATTATTAGTGCTTTGGGTTCTTTAAAAGCTTCTGTTGTTCGAAACAAAGGACATATTTATGCTTGGACCTTGTATCATGTTAGTAAACAGTTTCGATGTTCAATAAATTGGTTATAAGGATAGGTAAGTAACAAGTGATGTTCAGCAAATTTCCCAGCCCTTCCTCTAGGACCGGACTGTTGGTGCCCTTTACCTTGTTGTACGTCCTTGTTGACCATATCAGACAACATGACCCCATGGTACGAGTTTTACCCCATCCATAGTGCTACAAAACGATCCATGTCCCAATGGGGTTGAAATACTTGTATGGAGTGACTAGGGCTCTCACTGGGTTAAACTGCTTTCAGCAGGTAGAGACACACTAAGAAGTTGTAAGTATCCTGTTTGTATGTTGGCAGCGCTATAGACTGTATTAATATCGCTGACAGCGCTCTGCACCCTCGGCAAGAGATTCTGTGGTTGGACGGACTAGCAGTTAGCGAGTGGATAGAGAAGTGTATGCGTATGTTTTTCTTAGTGGAGTCTCTGGGTTGGCAGGATATTATTGCCAAATGAGATGCAAGAAAATGAGGATAGATGCTGTCGGTAATGTTTGGATGGTGGATTTATTGACAACTATATAATTTTTGGAACTGGATGTCACATTAATAAAGTAAAATTTTCTAAATACATTGTTTGCTCTTCAACAAAAATCTTTCTTTTGCTAATTATATGCCTCCAAGTAGTTAGAGTCTATAGTAGTTAGTTGTTGTTGCTGTGGCCTTCAGTCCTGAAACTGGTTTGATGCAGCTCTCCATGCTACACTATCTTGTGCAAGCTTCTTCATCTCGCAGTACCTACTGCAACCTACATCCTTCTAAATCTGCTTAGTGTATTCATCTCTTGATCTCCCTCTACCATTTTTACCCTCCACACTGCCCTCCAATACCAAATTGGTGATCCCTTGATGCCTCAGAACATGTCCTACCAACCGATCCCTTCTTCTTGTCAATTTGTGCCACAAACTCCTCTTCTCCCCTATTCTAATCAATACCTCCTCATTAGTTATGTGATCTACCATCTAATCTTCAGCATTCTTCTGTTGCACCACATTTCGAAAGCTTCTATTCTCTTCTTGTCCAAACTATTTATCGTCCACGTTTCACTTCCATACATGGCTACACTCCATACAAATACTTTCAGAAACGACTTCCTTACACTTAAATCCATACTCGATGTTAAGAAATTTCTCTTCTTCAGAAACGCTTTCCTTGCCATTGCCAGTCTACATTTTATGTCCTCTCTACTTCGACCATCATCAGTTATTTTGCTCCCCAAGTAGAAAAACTCCCTTAGTACTTAAAGTGTCTCATTCCCTAATCTAATTCCCTCAGCATCACCCGACTCAATTCGACTACTTTCCATTATCCTCGTTTTGCTTTTGTTGATGGTCATCTTATATCCTCCTTTCAAGACACTATCCATTCCGTTCAACTGCTCTACCAAGTCCTTTGCTGTCTCTGACAGAATTACGATGTCATCGGCGAACCTCAAAGTTTTTATTTCTTCTTCATGGATTTTAATACCTACTCCGAATTTTTCTTTTGTTTCCTTTACTGCTTGCTCAATATACAGATTGAATAAAATTGGGGAGCGGCTACAACCCTGTCTCACTCCCTTCCCAACCACTGCTTCCCTTTCATGCCCCTCGCCTCTTATAACTGCCATCTGGTTTCTGTACAAATTGTAAATAGACTTTCGCTCACTGTATTTTACCCCTGCCACTAGAATTTGGAAGAGAGTATTCCAGTCGACATAGTCAAAAGTTTTCTCTAAGTCTACAATTGCTAGGAACATAGGTTTGCCTTTCCTTAATCTTTCTTCTAAGGAGAGTCGTAAGGTCAATATTGCCTCACGTGTTCCAACATTTCTACGAAATCCAAACTGATCTTCCCCGAGGTCGGCTTCTACCAGTTTTTCCATTCGTCTGTAAAGAATTCGCGTTAGTATTTTGCAGCTGTGACTTGTTAAATAGTAGTTAGAATCTTTTTATTTAGCTGGCTGTAGACGCTGCTTGCTGTAATTGCTGTAGATCGTGTTATGAATATTTTCTGTGAGGTTAGTGACTTATAAAAGAAATGGGGTTTGTGAATGAAATAAGTTTAGGCAATTAACAGCGTTGGAGGTAGTTTCATATTTTTAAATTTCGTACATTTTTGGATTTTTATTATTGTTAGGATTTCTATCAGGGCCATTCTTTTGTGTTAATTATTGGAAGTCATGTTGTCACTGTGTAGCAGTCAGATTGCGTTAGCCTTTATGTTGTCGATAATAAATGAATAGTTTAAGCTTGAGTTATCCTTGTCAGGGAAAATTCTGTAGGTCAGTGTTTAAATGATAAAAATAAGTAAAGACGTAGTTTCAAAGTCTAACAGCGTAGCATAGCGTGCTGTAGTCTACGAAACGTGTTGTTATGAATTAGTTGCAATATATGCTGAAACTATTTATGGAATGTCTCGTCGGTGCTTCGAGGAATGTAGAGATATAAAAGCTTGAGTACATGGTATTGATGTTCGACAAGTATATTTATTTAATAGTTCGTTATGAATCGGCTTTCCGCTTGCTAGGCTAACGTCAGATGACACTAAACAGATAGTACACAACTTCAGCGGGATGTCTAGTTGTACAAAGTTTGTTTTTCAAACTTATGTGTCGTTTTACGATTATATATCGATACATAACACAAACATCATGTAATTCCCAAAGAAGCTCTGAAAAAATAAAACTTATCTTACAATATATTCAACAAGCATACTATCTAATGATGAGGAAAATATTAACTGACTCCTGCTACTTTAGTAAGTGTGGGTAATGGAACAGTGTTTGGTCATTAAGGCCCAGGTCAGAATTCTTTGACCAGTGTTTGTAAATAAGCTCAATCTCTAGTAGTGATACTATTCTGTCTTCAGTTCCTCTATAGAGAACATTCCGTACAGTGTTACAAAAACGACATTCATTAAGATCATCTTCAGCAAAGGTTGAATCTTTTTATTTCAGTCTCCAACATCTTTCATAATAAAGTAGTCTAGTAGTAATACCCCTGTTTGATTGATCTACACATAATTTGCGACAGAGATTGCAGAAAATCCTATAAGTTCCATTTTGTTCGAACGGTTGAATCTTAACTTTACTGCTAAAGATAATGAGTAAAAATTTCTCGGTGTACATGCCGCGTCAAATCAGGATAAATCTCCGAGCTTTCGACCACTGCCTCCATGGTCTTCGTCAGGGCTAAAACTGACTGTCGTGAACTAGCGAGGTTCCCACTTTTATATGCCAATGACGGCTTCTTATTGGCTGGAATACGTCAGCGATATGGCGCGTAGCGAGGTGGTGCCCCCTACTTCCATAGATGTAGTTGCTATCCCGCGTTGCTTGCAGCGCCATCCCTTAAATCAGGAGGTAAAGTGCGAGAAGTTTTTCTCTGCGATTTTTCTTTATCCCGTGCACTCTTCCAAGTGTTGCTGAGTGCATAGCCGTTGTCTCTGTTAAAGTTATTATCGCTAAGTCTAATTTCGACTGCTTCTCGGATCACAGAGTCCCAGTAATTCGATGTGTGGGCTATTACTCTGGTTTCTTCAAATAAAATCTTATGCTTATCTCAGCCTCGACGTGGTTTCTCTGTTCACCAAAGTACCTGTGGATGACACATTACAACTGTTGTCTGCTCATTTCTCCTCAGAAATTTTGAAGTTGTTCCGGCATACCTTGACGACCACTTATTTTTTATACAGTGGAAATTATTATGAAATGACGGATGGAACAGCCATGGGTTCGCCACTGTCACCAGCAATAGCGAATTTTTTCATGGAGGACTTTGAAGAACGAGCCCTGAGCAGTGCTCACCTCCGCCCATCATGCTTCTACAGATACGTCGACGATACTTTTTTAATCTGGCCACACGGCAGTGACACGCTGCAGCAGTTCGTCGAACATTTGAATGGTGTACATCCAAACATAAAATTCACATTGGAGTTAGAGAAGGAAGGGAAGTTACCTTTTTTAGATGTGTTGGTAGAGCGAAAGCCGGATGGACGACTGGGCCATTCTGTGTACAGGAAGCCAACCCATACAGACTTATATCTGCATAGCCATAGCTTCCATCATCCGTCTCAGAAGAGAGCTATGCTGAATACTTTAGTACACAGAGCCAGGACTATTTCCGACAAGGACCACCTCGGTCCCGAGATCAACCATTTGACGACTGTTTTCAAGAGGAATGGTTATTCTGCCGGTGAAATTAAATCAGTATTGTCCAAGAAAGTAAGACACGATGCCGGCCACATACAAGAAGAGGACCAACACATAGCGCGGCTTCCTTTTTGCGGTGCTACAACGAGCAAGATAGCCAGAGTCCTGAAGAGGCAAGGAATAAAACCAGTTTTCCGACCACCTATGAAAATTAAGGAAATGTTGAGACCAGTCAAAGACAGTCTCGGCTTAAGAGTGCCGGGAATTTATACTATTCCTTGCGAATGCGGCAAGAATTACGTGGGCCAGTCTGTAAGAACCGTTGCCGACCGCTGCATCGAGCACCAACGCCACCTGAAATACAGGTATTTGGAAAAATCAGCGGTGGCTGAACATAGCCTGCTTAACAAGCATAAGATTTTATTTGAAGAAACCAGAGTAATAGCCCACACATCGAATTACTGGGACTCTGTGATCCGAGAAGCAGTCGAAATTAGACTTAGCGATAATAACTTTAACAGAGACAACGGCTATGCACTCAGCAACACTTGGAAGAGTGCACTGGATAAAGAAAAATCGCAGAGAAAAACTTCTCGCACTTTACCTCCTGATTTAAGGGATGGCGCTGCAAGCAACGCGGGATAGCAACTACATCTATGGAAGTAGGGGGCACCACCTCGCTACGCGCCATATCGCTGACGTATTCCAGCCAATAAGAAGCCGTCATTGGCATATAAAAGTGGGAACCTCGCTAGTTCACGACAGTCAGTTTTAGCCCTGACGAAGACCATGGAGGCAGTGGTCGAAAGCTCGGAGATTTATCCTGATTTGACGCGGCATGTACACCGAGAAATTTTTACTCAGGAAATACGTCGCGAAAGACTTCGTAGCTGCTAAAGATAATGTTGGCAGCGGTATTCCTAGTATAAACAGCTCAAGCATAATTACTGAATTTTAGTTTGCTGGCAAGTACCTGTGATGCCCAACCTACATACTCATACAGCATGGGGGCCTGCCCATTTGTTATCAGTATGGTTTAGTGCCTTTCGAAGAGGATACAGAAGTGGTATTATCTTCTATATCTTCTTGCTACTGCGTATGTTGTCAGTAAGGTTAGGACTATAACCATTGATGTATGCTTTGTCTTCAATTATTTTCAGTTCATTTCCAAAATAGTCAATGGTGTGGATGGCAGGTGGTCCACCTTGGAGTGGAAGGCTGCAATTTGTGGTTAGGGGATGCTGGGATGCTGGGTGTCTGGAGAGGTTGCTTCCCTGAATATCTTTAATAAATGTTATTGCTTACTACCGTCAATGTTAAAGCCCAAAATGTTGATAGTCTTCTCCCGCCTCCATTGGAAACTTGATTTTACTGTGGTGTGAATTCAAATTGTCTGGTGGTACCTACCCACAAGTATAGTACCTCATCCACATACCTAGTCCAGTATTGTATTTTAGACCTTAATGGCTCTTTATCTAAAAAAGTTTGTTCAAAATATTCTACAAACATTTGAGCTATAGGAGTCTCAGTGGTGATCCCTTTGCTAACCTATCTGACAGAGTGTACCGTGACTGTTGACATTGGAAGTAATTTTCCTTTCAGCATATCTCACCTGCCAATCTTATACCCTCCGTTACCATTGGAATTTCTTCTGATTTTATATAACAATACTGATAAAATTTCCGTAGCCTCCCCAACAAGAATACTGGAAACCAGTCTGCTCACTTTAAACGAGACTAACTTAGCACTAGGTGGAATGAGTAGTTTCTTCACTAATGGAAGTGAAATAGGTAGCCCATTCCAAATTTTGGTTGAAACCTAGTTTTTCTTTTAATTAGTGAATCTAACCCCATAGCTAATAATTAGCCAAATATATAATTATAAAATATTTAGTCAAGATGCTGAAACCAAAGACACTGAGGGTCTTATTGGAGTACGTTCTTTGTGAAGCTTGCCGGCCGGAGTGGCCGAGCGGTTCTAGGCGCTACAGTGTGGAATCCGCGCGACCGCTACGGTCGCAGGTTCGAATCCTTCCTAGGGCATGGATGTGTGTGATGTCTTTAGGTTAGTTAGGTTTAAGTAGTTCTAAGTTCTAAGGGACTGATGACCTCAGAAGTTAAGTCCCATAGTGCTCAGAGCCATTTGAATCACTTTTTTTTTTTTTTTTTTTTTTGTGAAGCTTACGTGACCCACACAATCTGGGCGCTCTTGGATTCATCTTCATGTTCTGAATCACTACCAGTAAATATGGCCAGCACTTTAATCTTTGAGTATACGGTAATATAACCTCAATTAGTTCAGAGATTCTTTGAGTTATGCTTGTGTTTTCTATCGATATATAGTCGTAAAATGTCACATATCTTTGATAAATAATCTTTGTACAGTTATGAATTTTCGCTGATACCTTGTGTACTCTCTCATTATTAAGTTATCTGAAAATGGCCTAGGAAGCTGAAAGCCGTTTCATCACGAACTATTAAATAAATATTATTGTGGAATATCAATACCGTATATTCTAGTTCTTAATATGTTGAAACGTTGGAAAACTGCGGCCAGTCACTTCTTTATGAGACTTTAAAAGCGTTTGATCATCATACAATGGACAGAGAATGAATGGATATAGCTGTATTTCCTTTGCCTACCTTTCCGCTGGACAGAATTTGTATTCGCGACCCAGCAATACAGATTTTGTCGACTTAATTAGCGAATATTTCACAAATTGCGGGAGACATATAGTTCACCTTGTGTCGTTTCCGGGGAACACATCAATGAGGTCATTTCTTTTCGTGTCGCATCAAATTTATGTACAAAATTTACAAACTTTCTAATGAGTATAAAGACCATTATATTTCCTTAGAATATTTACATAATTTCCAATGATTGTTACGTTTTATGCTTCGCTGTAATTTCTGTGCGTAGGCCACACTGGTTAGAAATTATCGTAAGTTGCTGTCGGCTTGAAGTCTTTCTAAGGCCTTTGCAGTACTCGCTTCAGTATTAACTGCTGAATTCTTTCTTCTTTTCCCATATAAATTTAAAACTATTCTGTGAAAGTGCTTGCTGTGGTGTTCTGGGTCTACTCAAAGACTTTTTTCCTAATCAGTAAACATTTAATTGAACTTTTGATATTAATGTATTTATGCTTCACTTCCATTCTTCTGAGGCTTTACAAGTCCAATGGCGCCTTTCACGGCAATCCACATATTTCCTGGCATACGCTCGTTATCGAGCCACTGATTCACAAAGTAGCCTTAAAATCATTGAAGCATCTGGTTTCCAGATGCGCTTTCCTGAATACACAGCCAGCCATCACCAAAAATTTCCAGGGGAGGTTGTGCTACAGCTGAGGACTTTCTTATGTGACAACGCATTTCCTCGTTTTCGTTATAAGCAGGAACGAGGCCACAACATTGAACTTGTTTCCTCGAACATACATTAAAACGACAATTGCAACCCACGGCACCTATTTCTAGAAACAAACTTCTAGTTGACAAGCCGATATCAGTTTCGAAGGCCACCATGACGCAGCGTACCATCGAGGCACGTTAGTTTTAATAGCTTTAGAAAGCGATCTTAAAAGTTCTCGCATTTTGTACGTAGAACACTACTCATCAGTCAGAGATGAACTGCAGTACCGAATTCACGGGGAAAAATCCACTTCTTTTTGAAATATGCCACTATAAAATCAACCAGGCCAAAACTTAAATAAATCAAAGTAATAAACAGATGAAAAATACTTTTAAGCTAAGAAATATGTAAATAACAATTATAGTTTATAAGAAAAATGTTAAGAAAAATGTTTTGTAAAATTTATTTAAGTTCTTTGCATATCGATGGTGACAGTGAAGTATCCACACCAAGCTCTTTGTTGGCGGGAGAGCCAGCGTGGCGAGAAGCGCGCAGAATTGTCGACAGAACACTCTTGAGTCAACCTTTGTCCAGTGAAGTTGTCTTTAGAGACAGAGCGGTGTGCCTGTTCGCCACCAGCTATATATTACTTGAAGAATACTGTAATTATGTAATTGGTAATTATTCATGAATTATTAAAAATCGACGTCATGCAGACATCAAAGGTATTTAAGCGCTAACTGCATATTGTAAGTTCGTTGTTACGTTTCTAACCTTTTTTATGTAGACGATCACCAAACTTAAGTTTTATAAATTGAATCATTATAAAGAGTTAAATATTTACATTCTATCATTTTCAGAATAGATCAGTTTATCTCAGTCAAAATCGTATTATTTTTCTTTAAGGGGATCCGGAATCGCTCAAAATCATGAAAAGTTCAATTTTTACTTTTTTGCGTTTTCTGAATCTGCAGACTATTACCTTTTAATAGATATATAATTTATTCAATTCTGAAGACTAGAACTATTTTTAAAAATTTTTTTGAAATGTGTTCTACATTGGCGTGACCCACTGTGGCGCTGTTAAACTGCTGTCAAATTGTGTTGTTATTAACGTCCGTGTTCATCAGGTACATTTTAGTGATGTGAGATAAAGTATGTGTTGTGGCTAACCTGTGATAGTTCAATGTATATCGCTGGTGTGATTGTCGATTGTTTCATGTTTATTTACTCTGTCGTTATCTCGAAAATATTCGTAATTAATTCTGTTTCTTGAGTCTCTGTTTTGTTGAAGTTTAATAATGAGTAAAAGTAAAGTTATTAGAAATCCTCTGAAGGCTTTTAAGAAAAGGAGAAATGTTGGAAAGCCAAAGGTATTTAGAAATATGGGAATGAAGATAGGTTCTAACATGGTACGAGCGATGCTTGCTTTAGACAAGGAACGCCTTCGGGCTGCAGACAGGGCTGTAAAGAGTCTAGAAATACAAGCAGGAGTAAACAGGAGGAGGAACAAGAGGAAGCTGGAGGAGGAGTTTGCAGAGGATGAAGATAATCCATCCTATGGACCTGGAAAGCACTAAAAAGTTAATCCAATCTTTGTCGCTCGATTCCCAAAACTTTTATTTTCTCATACTAATTACATGTTTTCTAAGGATCTTCCAAACATATTTGTTTCAAACTTTCAGTAAATGTTACACAGTACCTTCTGCATAATTTAACACAGCCTTTTTCCAAAAAACTGTATATTTTTGAATATATAAATAAAAAATTGTAAAAAATGTTGTGAATTTTCATTAAAATTGAAAAAAAAACATCTTTAATAACTGAACTAAAATTTTGAACAATCCCTGTGTTAAGTTGTAGCCCATATTCCAATAAATAATCTGTAAAAAGTTCAACTTCCTACCTCAAATAATTTGTGAGGAAAGATGTAATTTATAAGCGTTATTTTAACATTGCAAGTATAGGGCGTTCCGGAGCCCCATAAACGCAGTAACCACAAGATTTAACTTTTGTTGAGTTTTCTCAATTTTTTTTATTTAATAATGACATTGAATTTTGTACCAGCAAGTTCAATAAAAAAAGAAAATGAATAAGAAGTACAGTTTTAGCTCACATATTTGCTACGCTAGTAAGTGAATGCCAATCCAAATAATTATCAACAATAGATCAGAGCGAGTGTATTCAGACATGCAGTCAGACGACGTTATCCAGAGGCGACCCTGTAAAAGAAAAGGTAAGGAAAATATACATGTATGTTTTCAGGTTCACTGCATAGACAACCAATACTAAGGGCTACGGCGTAAGCTTTTCTGTTCGCGTCGAAATAACCTTCTTTTGATTTGTCACATTAATATTGTTACCAATAAAGGCACAAGGCGTACAACACTGTGTACGCTATAGACTATCAGATCAGACACGTTGTCAGGAGCAAGTCCAGACAGGAAAGTTCAATTATCTTTCTTTCTTTCATTAGACGAAAAGTAAGTTAAATTATTTTATTCTAGACGGGAAGGTTATCGTCTGAACGCATTAAGTTCTATCATTATTTTTTTTATTTATTCGACGGGAAGGTTTCAGTCTGTCAATGAACTGGTGCGCAGACAGGGTACTTTGCACAGGAAGTGGCCTTTCCCAGTTGTATGTGCGTGGCAGCGATGAACAGATCGGCGTACGCTACTTCTGAAGCGTCTTGTTCCGAAGTCCGCTGTTTGAAATCTTAATAATGTCACAAACTTGTGACTAACATTCAAGCCAGTGTGCTAGTAAAGATTACATTCTGGCATTCTCGAAATGTAAGTTACTTTTCCTTCCGTCATATCTATACGGTCCTTCGTAGGTGTGCTGTGACATGTAGTTTTGCGAGCAATATGTGAACGTAAGCCACTGCGAAGAGAACTCTGCGACAAAGATTGCTCCCCACTTTCTCGCGTACACATGGCGAATGTCAGCTCTGCGGTTTAGTTAACTACCATTCTTTTCTGATTCTTCCTGTAGAAACTATTACAAGTGTATAATGAAACTAGCGGTCATCATCTCCCAGCTTTTCCCGCCTGCTGAGGATCTGAAAATTCTGGTGCTCGTAAGGAACAGCTGTTCTCGTTGCCGCAAACAATGCATTCATTGCTCTAACGGCTTTGTGGGAATCCATGCGTGACGACTGGCAATACGCGCTATATTTCATGCGTGATATTTCCAATCTAAGCCTTTGACGTGCCTGGAACAGGCATATGCCGATGCGTTTATTTCCAAATCACGAATGCTATCAGAATTCAGTTAATTCCCCCTGTAATAAGGAAAAACGAGCTCGTTTCTGCCGGCGGTTCTCTTTAGATATCGCTAGAAGATAGCCAACGAATACACACATTTTCCCTGGAAAGCGAGTGCATATTGACAGTTCACTTACTGTGAAGTCAAGACTTTTTTCCAATTATGTTAGCGAGGCCACCACCATCAGTGATCGTTTCTTAAAAATCTCCGGCAGCTTCTCTCAAAATACGTGCATCGGCGTTGCGATTATCGGGCTTTCGTGCATTCGCATAAAACCGCGCCCTGGCGGTATTGCGCACCGTATCTGCTGTAATTAGAGGAAAGATAAACAGACAGCAGGCTGGAAGGCAACAGACCACCGCCATAAAAGTGCCTCTGAAACAAATTACTCTCATTTGTAGCAGATAAACGCCCTAGCCCTGAAAAACTGCAGAGTCTGAAATTCACTGTTTGTTCACCACTCCCGACAACAGGAACGGTGCTAGCAACTTTGCGGAAGAAGTATGCATTCTCGTGAGCCACAATCTATATGAGAGATGCCTATTATGTTTATAGACACGAACACTATATATTGATACTGAGATGTGCAAATTATTAATGGATAATTTAACGGAGCGGAGTTATGGGAGTGAATGACTGCAATAGATTTACTATGAATTATATATAAGGACCTCAATGGCTGCAAAAGCACAAGTGACTGACACCGAATACAAAAGAACATCTGACTTGTATTCTATATTGCCTCGTATTAAGACTGAATAATTAAACACAAAAGCAACTAGAATGAGATTTTTCATTCTGCAGCGGCATTTGTGCTGATATGAAACTTCCTGGCAGATCAATCCTGTGTGCCGGACCGACACTTGAACTCGGGACCTTTGCCTTTCGCGGGCAAGTGCTCTACCAGCTGAGCTACCCAAGTACGACTCACGCCCACTCCTCACAGCTTCGCTTCTGCCAGTACCTCGTCTCCTACCTTCCAAACTTTACATAAGCTCTTCAGCGAACCTTGCAGTACTAGTGAGAGGCACCCACATGCCTTGCTCATACTATGGCATCAAGCAGTCAGGCCTGCAAGATGAGTGGTCTGCCAAGCGAGTGGATTCATTCTTATTTATCGAGTAACATGAACTCTCGTAATCACAACTAAGTTACAAATTATCCTCCTATATGAATAATACGCAACGGAAACGCACATCTAACTATCAGTAATTTACAAAACTCTGACTGTTCGCTATGCACTGGCAATACCACATTTTCTTTTTTTCTTTTATTTAACGGCATTTATCAACACGTGGTCATCGCACTGAATATGAATGGCGCACACATTATAAATTCGGGACATCATGACAACACACAATTCGAAGGAAAAGTCCACCAATCTTTTTTTCTTTTCACTATCTTATTTATTCCGATAAATTCTATAACCTAAACACACAAATTCTATAACCTACGACAATAACACATGAGAAATTCCGCCCAGTGGGCATGGCTTTAAGTTGGTGATTCTCTACCTTATGGCCTCATAATTACTTAACGCTGCAGTGCACTTTCTGGATAGGATGGTGGGTCTTTTTTTTTTTTTTTTTTTGCTATATCTCACACTTCGACTCTCACAACCATCATCACGAAACTTTCCTCCAGACCGAGCGGTACAAAAGGAACACGCATAACCCACTACCTCTGCAACTACCTAGCTACTCTCGCATGCAAACCACACATACCCAAATTACACGACATACACCACACTACAACATGGAATACGACATAAGGAATAGTCACAACACTATCACTTTCAGCTCTCCCACTTCAATTAGTATTTATCCCAGTTTCACACGACACTGCCTCACTTCATAATTCTTCTTTCCTACTATGAACTCTGGAGATATATGCACATCTTCCTGTGCAATGCAAGCCAAGTGGCGTTGCTGGATAGACGGCTGACTCACCTTGCTTCTCTCTCAGAGTATTATAGTTTGAATCAAGCGTCACACGGAAACATAACATGAAAAGTAATATTAAGAGCATATTCCTCACACACGCGAGTCCTCAACTGATACCATGGATGAGTACTTCTCTTTATCCTTTGTCTCATACACAGATTGAGACTCACACAGTACTCACCACGTGGAAGTACTCATCTCTAATTTCAAGTCCTGCACACGCCATTTCTTAAATATTTCAACTTATAGTACACACGCTAGTAATTCAGCTTAACTTAAGCACACAGAAGTATTTCAACTTATTGCTACATATGGTTTCATTGTGACCGTTGGTCACTTCCGAAGATTACTATGATCCCATTAATATTACCTACCTGACATTTAATTCTCCCCACAAAAGTTCCTGAAATAGAGAAATTATTATTTCAAATTACTCTTAAATATTCCACATGCATACCATGTCTCCACTCTTTTGTCTTTATGGAGCACACCTAAGACAGGTCTTAAAAACACAAGATCCAGCGGCAGAGTGCTGAAACATGGCCGTTCTTCAGGTTCTCTCACACCTCTGCCGAAGTGGGGGAGCACCTTGCTACTGTATTGGTCAGCCACATTTCAGGCGCTCAAAGCTCAGGTAAATTTCATCTCTTTGGTCCCACCAAAGGTGGCCAAAGGATCGTCTCAAAGATGATCATATATATTCACATTCACTATCTGCGGTTAGCAGACGACCATACATTCATTTGTTTCACAGATCTCACCAAACTGGATGTAGGGATTTATTTTGTGGGAGTGCACATGTGATCAATTAAATAAATAAATTGTCATTCTTTCCCACACTGGTATCTGGCTTTGCTGTATTAATTGAAATTGAGTTATTTTACAAAACGTGTGTTGTTCTGACAAAAATAATGAAGTATGTTGTACCTATTTTCAATGTCGGTCGGTACTGTACCCTTTCACCACCGGCTACCCAATGCAGAAAAAAATGGCACAGTACTATCCTTGCAAAACGAGGGTAGTTCCGAACATTTTTTTTAAGAAAGCTGTATTAGAACAAACGTAGCAAATCATCAAAATAACCAGGAGGAGACCTTAGCCCCTGGTGACCTCAAATAGACGACCAAATGTTGTTACTTTACCAAATTATTGACACAGTTGTTGCATTATTGTACTATCCACAATCCGGAGTAATGTACACATACAAATTTACAACAATCCACATGACAAATAAAACATTACATCATACAAATAAAAAATAATGGTGAGATATAAATTTGTTTCGTTACAAGGATCTCCGTTGTTTTTAGGAGTAATCCAAACTTCAATAATTCTAAAACAAATAAAAAAATACTAATTGTACTCATAAAATTTTAAATAGCTCACCGTCCAAACACAGAAAAAGTAATCTGACATTCATAAATTGCGTTGTAATAATCTTTACATGGTAATTTCTAAGTACAAAACAAAATCAACAAAAGAAAAAATATTGTGTACACTAGTTACATGTAGAATATCAGGCTCCATACCATTACTCTAAAATGTACATCAAACCTACAGAGAAGTTAAACTGAGAAAAAAAAACAATGAAATATACCACAAGTTACATACTGGTTATGTAATATAGTCAATCTAAGACATCATGTCATACCTCATTAACTATCATCACTTAAGCAATTACCACCACTACTCGACTGTGAGTTTAACCTTATCCTTGTCCACCAGTACAAATACCTGCTGCTGAGCTATTCAGTCCATCAACTTTGATCAATACACGCAGTAAATAGTTAGCAATAACTGCTTGAATTCACCAGTAGCTCTCGTATCTTACTCTACTGCTAATTTCTCTGTTGATACACATTTTAGACGACAAACACTTGCATTTCGACTAGCCTTCATTACACTTTAATGTGAAATATCACCACTGTGATAATGGAAATAAGTGTCTTTAGTCAACACACCAACAAGATCATTACTGTCCACGACATCCAAATGCATCAGTTAATTCCGATATTTGTTGTGCAATGCAAACTCTTGTCCCGTGTGATAACCTTACTGACTAATGCCACAAGAGCCGCTACGTTAGTATTACGCCATTGGCTAGTAATTAAAGCATCATTGTACCAAATATTCTAATAAACATGTTACGTGTACTTGATAACCCAGAACAAACAAAAAAACTAACTATTCTAAACACAAATGTTAATGAAATGCAATTACACTTGCTGTCCCTTCAGGAATGAAACATATAAAAAAATTTACACAATTACAAGTACAAATACATTATTCCCTATCTTGCGAGTCACACGGAATGGTTTCATTCTGTGATTTTCTTGGGGTCAAAAAAGTTGCTGACAGGTTCCCTAGAAACACTGTCTCGGTGTCAAAGCTCTCCCATGGTTACCCGGACGAAAGTCTTTAAGTCACTCAAATCGGCATTTTGAACACATTAAACACAAATGTCATAGTCACTCTCAGAGTACCATCCACACGAATCTGCTCGTCCAGAAATGGCCCTACAACTACTATTACCCACGGTTCTGCCCTTTCAGTTCATGGTGTATTAAAATTCGTAAGTTCCAACCACCAGCACTTATTCCCGCACCAATTAAAGAAATGTCTCCTACTACAAATGCAAATGTCAATGTTCCACTTTAGTTTCTTGCATTCATACAATAATTCGTCACCAAACGACAACTGTCCTCTTTAAGTATACCAAGCATCCCACATGCAATTCACACAGCACACTTAACAAGTCACTGCCAAAAGTTTATGGATCCCACCGTTCAGTGGTCAAGACAAAACAAAACAATCTTTTCCACCACTCACAACGTGGAAACACCAGTCCTTCACTTTCCACCTTATGGAGACATACGAGCAGTCATCTTGTTTCACGGCTCCACAGTCCAGTACCAGTTATTAGTTGCTGGTAAAAAATGCCTGCCGGACATTCTGCCATCGCGCCGCCGCGTGAGCCATTAAGCAGAAAAAACCACCCGCTGTTGCCTCTGTGGGATACTGTCCCCAGTTGTAAGGGTGGCGGAACTTATGAATGGCAGCCAGTGGTAGGTGCGTGTCGTCCCAGGCCGTTGACCTGTTGTAGCGGGCTCGTGGATTGTACCCCGACCGACAGTGGAGTGGGGAGCGCCGCGGCTCTGTCGCCTCTCCCATGGCGACGTCAGCTTGGCTTACGTTGTACGGGCGCGTTCTGTGTAGCCCCTCAGCGCTACTACACCCAATCAGTCAGACCCTTCCGTGCATCTCGTAACATTGCAGACAAAAGGATATTCTTACAGTATTTAAATACTCATTGATTACATGCATGATCTATTAGATACATTGGTAATAAAAGAATCCTGTTCTAAAAAACGTAAAATCATACACCATAGTTTTCTACACATACAACATCAACATTTATCCCTTTTCTATATACAGCGCACACTTGTGCTATTGATTGTACCTGTCGTCCCTCATACAAAACATGGAAGTGTAAAAAAAAAAAAAAAGAAAGGAATAAGAAACAATCTATACAGCTCATAATTACAATATCAAATAGTAGACTACTCTAACATCCTATCACAGTGAAAATATTAGAAACTGTTGATTCTAAAACTACAATATACAATGAACCTTTGTGCTTGTGACAGACTGAAATTAATACCCCTTGAAAGTGTTCTAACAAAAAAAATAAGAAATAATCTACACAGTTCACAATTATCCACCACACATTGTTAAATAGTAAACTACTTTAACATCCTAACACAATAAATATTTTAGAAACTGATGACTCTAAATCTACAACATACAATGCAACTTTGTGCTTGTGACAGACTGAAATTAGTATCTCTTTATATATTTTACCTTTTTATTATATATAACAACATTTCTAGGACATGTATGTACCATCCACATGATGTCAGATCCTGACCTTCCATCGAGGTTCATCCAAATCAAACAATAAAGCACAATAATGTTTTAGTTATGGATCGGTAGCATCCCCTTTACAGGAGTGTGCGCATTGATCACACTACTCTACGACTCTCACTCACCAGACATCACATTTTCCTTCTCATTCAATCCATTAATACACTAACAGAATAGGTCTAGAAGTCAGCTAACCTTAACACCATCAAACTCACGACAACATACCATACCTTTGCTCCCTTATACTCAACCACATAACACATGAAGCTCTTTCGGAGATAGCATTCCAGTCTCCGAATTCGTCCTTTCACTCTGGCACCTCTCTCCATCAGCTTACCTCTGCATTCACTTTACCGATTATTCATCCTGCTAAATATCAACTTAGAATTGCGACATTTCATCTAAGAACAAAAAATACACAAATTATTCATCCTGCAAAATAACTGTACATATTCTTGGTACCGTTTTGATTAGTTATACTGGTACCAGGCTTCAACAACAACAACAAAAGTTATTTTTTTCATATTGCAAGTGTTATGGTAAGAATTAGATTTACACTTATATTACATCTTACGTCAGTATTCCACAACGTTCACCATCTGGACCTCATACTCCCTTTATGTCCCTTCACGTTGTGCAGCTGTCCTCATCTCTTCATTCGCATTTCGGCTCTCCGTCCGTCGATTACTCCATCATTTCCTGGTCTTCTTTCGCCATTCGCATCAATCTCGATTGCAGCATACACAGGCCTCTCTCTAACATACCTCTAAGACATCTCCACATTATTAGTTCTACTCACCTTTATTTGCCACTGTTTCATCACATCGAATCTCTCTTTATTCACGTCGCTTCTCTCCTTAAATATCACCCTTTCACCAGCACTCCTGGAATAAAGGATACTGTGGAAACATGGCTTAGCCACAGCCTGGGGGATGTTTCCAGAATGAGTTTGTAAGGTAGGAGACGAGGCACTGGCAGAAGTTAAGCTGTGAGGATGGGGCGAGAGTCGTCCGTGGGTAGCTCAGATGGTATAGCACTTGCCCGCGAAAGGCAAAGGTCCTGATTTCGAGTCTCGGTCCGCCACACAGTTTTGATCTGCCAGGAAGTTACAAAGGAACTTACTTTCTACTATTTAAAAACAAGCAAACCGGACAATTTTTCTGACTACATGAAGACAACCATATCATCTGCTCTGTTCTTCTGTATCCAACCACACTTTAAACACCCTAGTAGCCCTATGGAGTAAGCGGGCAAAAGGCGCCTACCTGTAATCTTGTTTACAGCGCACTGCACATTGGATAATTAGCTGTCAGAAAAGCGATGCTCTGAAATGATTGTTGCCAGTAACTGTGCAATGGACTAGCTTGGTAGTGACCACGACGTTGCCATACTTTTGCGTTCCTAATCTGAATATTTTACTAATTCTTGCACTAAAGTAAAAGTTTAATCTTCAGACAGAAGGTCCGTTTTAACAAAAAATAATCGAAGGTACACACCTAGGCGGCATGTGACTAATAAGTGCGAAGAAAATCATCAGTACCGCTCAATAACACACAAGAAGAGGAAATTATGAGGGCATTATTCAGACGAAACAAATTCGTATTCGAATTACTTTCAGCTGTGTGCACATACCATTATCACAATTTGCTTATAGTGCACCCGAGGACATTGCATTTGCGTACAAAGGACATCTCCTTCTACAAATAATCTCACGAAGTCTGCTTTTGTATACATGTTTGGAAATAACATGACTAACAAAATACACGAGATATGTGTGCAGGTATTTCCATAAATCGAGCTTCCAGGCATTCTGTAGTATTCTACATACATACTCGCCAACATGACTACGATTTTCCACAGGTAACTAAGCATATGCACCTAAAACTGACTCACATAACTAACACCTAAGTAATGCGAAAAATCATCCCAATTTTGTAAAAGCCAGATCTATTATGGACTCGTTAACTACTACCTAGTAAGACAAAGGACTTGTTGTTCACTAGCCACCACGTGGTACAGAAAATCTCGAAATTACCAATTTCCCCACCTGGAAGTTTTAAGCGTATCACGCATTACATCGTAACAAATTTCTAAACAGTTACGAAATACGCGGCCAAGAACTGATCGCAGAAACTGCATGTGAATTCTCACAATGGAACATGAAAGAAAACTCCAAACAGCGTTTTAGCACGCTAATTTAAGAAACGTTGTATGTACCGAACATATCACAACAATGCATTACAAGGCAAAATTATTATGTAACGAACGAATACAAGGCATTATTAAAACTGACCAGTTACTGAGAGCTGCGTGGGCTTTGAAGAAGCTCCACTCATGAAAATGTTACAATTATCAGTTTCGTTAGTCATTTTCTGGATTGGAATTCATATAATTATACGAAGATGAGATCAGCAATGGCAAAAATAACGCAAGGCCAATTATCGCGAGATCAGCGAGGCAAATGTACATACCACGCAAGTACTCTAGCAGCGATAACATTATCTATCGCAGGCAGCGTCTCCCACACTAGGCTGACCATGAGTGTGTCTCCACGAATGTATGTCCTGCTGTCCTTAGTTAACACCACATTCTAATAGTTACAGTGTCATGACACTCTCTGGTGCCTCTCGCGTCCGTCGGCCGTCGTAATTTAATATATTATTATTGTTATTATTATTATTATTTGATTGTTGCCGACTTACGTGGTGGGCCTTAATAAAAATGATATTCCATTTAATTTTGATTTTACGATTAAATACTTTCCTGATGTTCTCCTTTTTAACAATATTAATCTCAAATTATTTGTTACGTTAATGAATGTTAGACTTGCTGCATCTTACAAACTTGAGCATACAAGCTGAACAATGTAATAAACTTTTCATATTAATTTCCGCGGCTAGTCAATTCACCTTAAAGCAAAAGATCTTTAGTTATTAATTACAATTGCGTCCCACACACGCGCGAGAGTATTTTTCTTACCTCCGTTAACCATTATATTGTAGTCTGAGTCCTGGCTCTGGGTCTCGGCTATGGTACTGAAAATAAGAATCTTAAAGCTAAGTATTTTCTGCAACGTCGGGCGGCTGTGGAGAAAAATTAATATTACGTTAATAGCGGGCGAGTATTTCGCTTCCGCTAATTTTCATAAGTTAATATCGCCACGTAATGGCGTCGTTGGCTGCATCGGCCGCTGCGATTGTTGAACTGTAAATTACTTGAATGCAGGTTAATTCAAGGAAGGCGGACAAGAAATCGGGATCACCTCTTACAAATTAAAAGTGCACAATAATATTCAATTAATATATTATCTGCTTAACTCATACAAATATGCTTACATTTATCAGCACTCGAAAGATGTCCGTCTATATACACTCAAGACAAAAGAGGAAGTGAAGACGACTAAAAAATTAACAAAAGAGCGTATCTTGTCGTCTCTTTAGATCATTTTGTCATAAATTATTTCTTTGCAATCTAAACCTACACAGAGAAATTATTATTTTACGGCTACATGATAAAAATATATTATTCAGTTTTTAAGTCTTTTCGTAATATAGCACTGGGGACGCTATATGCCGAAGTTGCTACCGTTCGACAGCTGGAGCGATACTAGCGCTCCAAATGGTCAGAAAGCAGACTCTCACTCGCGTCGTAAGGGAACGTTGGCTTTTAATTATTTTCTACCTGATTAACGGAATAGTTGTTATATTTTTGCGTTGCATGCGTTAATAAGTTATCAAGAGACATGAATTATCGTGAAATAACATAAAAACAGCCGAATCACAGTGATTCAGTGACGTAAGCTACAACTCATCCATGAAGAAATATTTTCGAATTTGTCTATATTTCCAGCTTATTGCACTGAAAGTAAGAGAATATAAACACATTTCAGGCGTGAGAAGCATATATTTCTGTCATTGTCTGTTGCTATTATCATAGGCACTTTCCACGAGACTTAAAAATTGTTTATGGAATCCACTCATTCGACCAACTTCACTCAACTTTCTAATACACGTATGTTTTTGTAAATGTAATTACTTTTGCTTCAAAAGAGAATGTGTTGAAGATTATTGCCGTTTGTTGCTCAGATTTAGCAACAATTGTGGAATTGGTTTCTCATGTGTTGGAAAACAGTTTTATCGCTTTTTACGAATTATTTTTAGATCATCGTGGTTTTCTTTTAAACTGCAGTTGTCGTGGTTTATTTCACACGTTAAATAATATTGGTATTAAATTCCATATAGATTTCCTATGTCCCACGTCAATGATTTGGTTAAAAGTGTAGCGAACAAAACTTTGTTGGATGGATATACGACGTCTTTCTGCAAAAGGTCAAGTCTTCTGATTTTTACTAGCAATTTTTTGTTAGTAAAAGAAAACGACATTATTCAGTAATTGTCTGTACGTTACAAGAGAATCATAAATAAGCTATCCCGCAATACGCCGTTTCGTGGTCATGTCTTCTGGTGTTTACTAGTAATTTTTTGTTAATAGAGGAAAACGACATTATTCAGTAAATGTCTGTACATTACAAGTGAATCATAAATAAGCTATCGTGTAATGTGCGGTTTGGTATCTTCCAGGGTCCTTGGGAAACTAAATAATCACAAATTGTTGTAATTTCTTGGTTATTGTTGATTTTTTTGGCACTGCATACACTCCCTATTGTATGAACTTTGTACAAATCAATATGAACGTTAGTGTTCGCACTCATCTGGTGTCTTATCCAGAAGCGTCGCTTGCTGGCCGCTTGGGGCGCTGCTATCGCTCGGAGTAACAAAACGAGATGGTGTGTCGCGACTGTTATGTTACACTGTGGTTCACGCGTTCACAAATTCCAAGATAAACCACCTGACCAGGGCTCACAGGCTGTGCTCACTTCGACAGTTATTTGATTTTCTGAACTGCAGTTAAAGTGACATCTTTGACTAATACGAAAGCTAGAGTACGCACGAGAAATGAAGAACTGTTTACAATTCGTAAAAAGCTCTTTCCCTGTTGCATGAAGTCGTTTTCCACTTAGGAAGTATTTATTCAGATTTCTCCTAGTTAAATAACTTGATTCCCCTTAAAATCCATTTTTGAGTGTCCAAGAAAATTACATTTTAAATTGTTTTCGTAATTTGTGCCTTCAGTTTGTACATTGGAACATATTTTAAATTAGATATATAAAAATTAATAGTTTCTAAATTCATCCACTGACACTATAACTAATGTGCTGCCTCTCTCAGCTTTTCCTCTGACTATTTGAAAGCCATTATGAGCGAGAGATTTTGTACCACAGATTGCAAATCGTCACAAATGGTACAACAACATGTGGGTTTGCTGCCTTTTTCAAGCCTAAGGTAAATTTCTCTGAGAAAATATTTGAAAATAGCTTTTTAAGCCAAAACTATTGGTGTAAAGACCAAAAGCTTTTGATAAAAATTGTAGCCCACATGGAAAATTTGACACTTTCAGAATTTTTTTCTTCAATTTCAGTCAATGACCAGGTCGGGCAGTGTAACACAGTGTGAAAGCTTAAAAGTGAGACAGGAATGTAAATGAAACCAAGATCGAATCCACATGCGGATTAATGAGAGCGTGTTGCTCCAATTTCCAGCCTGGGTGTGATTTTTGGCGATTTACCACACTCGTTTAGTCTGGTCCGTGAATTTCATGTTACAGAGTACGATACATATACAGTTAAAACTAATAAATCCCCAATTCCTTAAAGAATAGCACTCCTATGTCTAAGACAACATCTGATTGCAATGGAATTTATGTGTTAATTATTTGCTTCATGCATGTAAACAAGAAAATGTCTGCAAAGTGTACTATCAATAGAGTCAGTGGTAAAGACGTTCTAATGTCATGCGTGATGTTGCAGTTTCAAAGCGCGTATTTTCAAGCAAACGATAGCTTTTCACACATCTAAATGTTCATGACTTCATATCTCCTGAAGAATGCGTTTTATAATAACATAATGTTGCATTTACGTTCAGCGGTACATGTGGACACTGTCTGGGAAATGTGTTGCGAATATCGCTAGTAATAAAGAAGTAGTACATTATAACGTCATGCCTGATGATTATGTTTTTCTACGTGAACAGCGAAAATGCAATAAGCGATAAACTTTTTATCCATTCATCATTTTGTGGAGGTATCAGCATGTAAAAGTTTCGAGAAGGTTCGAAATTATGTGTAAAGGTTGGTGGAAGTCGATGAGAGCTCTCAATCTCAAGTACTGCATGTCAAAATTCTGGATCTTTGCGCACCGTCATTTATGTTGCCTCGAGACAAACACACAGATTCTTACTATAGTACTTGTTTTATGGTGTTAAACTTTTAATATAAGATTATGTCTCGTAACGAAGCATGAAATAAAGTTGATCCTGTACTAGACAGGGTAAACGCTAGGGAAAAGAAAAGACTTCACAACACCCCTGCTCTTTATGTCGTTCCTCCGGTAACAGACCAACCGTACATCAGACGGCTGTATTTGATGTGTACAACATCAGTACATATCGTACAGTTCTAAAGCTCACGTGATGTCTTCTAAAATGAGTGTTCCTCTCGCTGCGGACGGTTACACTCGGTCGTGGCTCCATTTATGGTGTTCTAATTGTTGCAATTATATCAAAATGAGGTTCTGCTTGTCAGTAAATAGCCCTTCAATTTGAGTTACGGGATGCCATGTTTTATTCAGTGCTGCAAATCTTGCCGCAACACTGTTTATGCACATATTACTACACAATAATTCACTCACACAAATCAGTATTTGAAGCACGTGAATAATAATGCTGATCATAGTTTGTAATCACGTGATTAACACCGATGTTCGAAATAACTATTTTTGACATTTAACATAAAATCTCGGAAAGTGTGGTGTCACCGCCAGACACCACACTTGCTAGGTGGTAGCCTTTAAATCGGCCGCGGTCCGCTAGTATACGTCGGACCCGCGTGTCGCCACTGTCAGTGATTGCAGACCGAGCGCCGCCACACGGCAGGTCTAGTGAGACGTCCTAGCACTCGCCCCAGTTGTACAGCCGACTTTGCTAGCGATGCTACACTGACAAATACGCTCTCATTTGCCGAGACGATAGTTAGCATAGCCTTCAGCTACGTCATTTGCTACGACCTAGCAAGGCGCCATTACCAATTTATATTGAGATTATATAATGTATCAACAAGAGCGATGTTCTACAATTATGGATTAAAGTTAAGTATTCAAGCAACTACGTACTTTATTTAGTAGACTCATCTCCTTTAACTGTTCCAGACCTCACGCCATCCTGCGTGAGCTTATAGCGTGCATTTCGGCCTCCTCTAGCAACACGGTGTTGGCTCTACTGCCAACATTACAGAAAGATATAACAGTTTTACAGTCTTGCTAATCGCGACTTACTGTACGCGCTACGGCACTCATCAATCGCGCTTCCACCCCCCCTCCTCCGCCCCAGCCGCCAGCTACGACAAGAGAGCTTCTGTTTCCAGCGTTGCAATCAGTCACAGCCCTGGAAAAACCTCGCTACCTTGTATGGGCATGATTCGCTTAGCCAGTGAAGAGCGAGGACACTATTTCCAAGTTGATCATGACACTGTAACTAGTGAACAAGGTGCAACCGAAATATTCTAACCTCTCGGTAGCTCTTGTAACACACTGCGCCACATTACGATCTATTAGGCACAATTTGCTAGAAATATTAAAAATTCCAGTCAACGATCATAAACAAATATCATACAAATGTGATGAACACTTGATTAAAACATATGAAGCCTTATGTTGCTGTAATATGATTAGGTCAAATTGGTATCGTCATAATATACAAACAAAGTCAGCTTAACATCGTCTAACAAGTATGATAATGTTATGCCAGCAGAAGCAGAGTTGCTTTTCACAGCAGACTAGGCTTCAGCTGTTCTTCTGGTGAAAACCACTTTATTTGCCAAGGTGGGTATCTTAACACAGTTACTGGATTACTACTTTCGGCAATATGTATTGCCATCTTTAAATGTATAAAAAGGATGTAGGGCGGGAGTAAAGGCTCACATTCACGTAAAAACGTAGTAAGGCATACACAACAACTCAGTGATAAAAATTACATACCCATAAAACCCGGCTGTGGTACATCATACAATACTTAAAACACTCTGCCACCGTATAACTACAAAATATGCTGCAAAATAATAACTCTCACAAAATTCTGCTCATATGGACAGATAAAACCCAAAATCAAAGCATAATAATGAATACCTATAGTTAAAATTTAACTAAAAACATACCATAAAAAAGTCGAAAGGACTATAATAACATAACAAGTGGGCTGTCATAATGTACGTATTTTGACTTTGGATTATACTCGTTCGTATGAGCATAATTTTACTAGAGATATTTTTTTGCGGCATGTTATATAGCCTTAATATGGCATAGTGGTACATATGATGTGACTACCACAGCCCGGGTACATGGGTATGTAATTTTTATCACTGAACTGTTAGGTATGCCCTACTACATTTTTTATGTGACTGTAAGCCTGTAACCTCGGCATATTTTCTTTTTGTAGATATAAATATGGCACCCAACTGCCAGCGTACCAGGATTTCATCTGCAGAGAAGGAAGTGGACAGGCTGAACAGAATAAGAACTGGCCACTCCAAGTGCAACGCTATGATGCACAAGTGGGGACTCCGAGATTCTCCAGCCTGTGACTGTGGGGTCCAAGAACAAACTGTTCTACATATTGTTAGAGAGTGTCCTCAGAGGAAGTATCCAGGAGCATATAGTGACTTTGTTAATGCTACTCCCTTTGCTGTTAGTTGACTTCAATCTTAGGTACTGAACGATGATTAAATCTATCTACCTTTTTTAACTTGCAATTATCTCAGTCAAAGTAGTCATTAATAATATTAAGTTACTAATTTTCACAATTTAAAAATGTGTATACAATTCGTGGCAAAAAGTAAAACTAATGTATATGCAAATACTTAATTAGATATACATGTAAATTCTAATTAAGTATTTACATATACTTTAGTTTTTAGATATACATGTAAATTACGGCTGAAAGCAAGGGGAAACTACAGCCGTAATTTTTCCCGAGGACATGCAGCTCTACTGTATGATTAAATGATGATGGCGACCTCTTGGGTAAAATATTCCGGAGGTAAAATAGTCCCCCATTCGGACCTCCGGGTGGGGACTACTCAGGAGGCCGTCGTTATCAGGAGAAAGAAAACTGGCGTTCTACGGATCGGAGCGTGGAATGTCAGATCCTTTAATCGGGCAGGTAGGTTAGAAAATTTAAAAAGGGAAATGGATAGGTTAAAGTTAGATATAGTGGGAATTAGTGAAGTTCGGTGGCAGGAGGAACAAGACTTTTGGTCAGGTGATTACAGGGTTATAAATACAAAATCAAATAGGGGTAATGCAGGAGTAGGTTTAATAATGAATAAAAAAATAGGAGTGCGGGTTAGCTACTACAAACAGCATAGTGAACGCATTATTGTGGCCAAGATAGACACAAAGCCCATGCCTACTACAGTAGTACAAGTTTATATGCCAACTACCTCTGCAGATGATGAAGAAATAGATGAAATGTATGACGAGATAAAAGAAATTATTCAGGTAGTGAAGGGAGACGAAAATTTAATAGTCATGGGTGACTGGAATTCGAGTGTAGGAAAAGGGAGAGAAGGAAACGTAGTAGGTGAATATGGATTGGGGCTAAGAAATGAAAGAGGAAGCCGCCTGGTAGAATTTTGCACAGAGCACAACTTAATTATAGCCAACACTTGGTTTAAGAATCATGATAGAAGGTTGTATACATGGAAGAACCCTGGAGATACTAAAAGGTATCAGATAGATTATATAATGGTAAGACAGAGATTTAGGAACCAGGTTTTAAATTGTAAGACATTTCCTGGGGCAGATGTGGATTCTGACCACAATCTATTGGTTATGAACTGCAGATTGAAACTGAAGAAACTGCAAAAAGGTGGGAATTTAAGGAGATGGGACCTGGATAAACTGAAAGAACCAGAGGTTGTAGAGAGTTTCAGGGAGAGCATAAGGGAACAACTGACAGGAATGGGGGAAAGAAATACAGTAGAAGAAGAATGGGTAGCTCTGAGGGATGAAGTAGTGAAGGCAGCAGAGGATCAAGTAGGTAAAAAGACGATGGCTAGTAGAAATCCTTGGGTAACAGAAGAAATATTGAATTTAATTGATGAAAGGAGAAAATATAAAAATGCAGTAAATGAAGCAGGAAAAAAGGAATACAAACGTCTCAAAAATGATATCGACAGGAAGTGCAAAATGGCTAAGCAGGGATGGCTAGAGGACAAATGTAAGGATGTAGAGGCTTGTCTCACTAGGGGTAAGATAGATACTGCCTACAGGAAAATTAAAGAGACCTTTGGAGAAAAGAGAAACACTTGTATGAATATCAAGGGCTCAGATGGCAACCCAGTTCTAAGCAAAGAAGGGAAGGCAGAAAGGTGGAAGGAGTATATAGAGGGTTTATACAAGGGCGATGTACTTGAGGACAATATTATGGAAATGGAGGAGGATGTAGATGAAGACGAAATGGGAGATAAGATACTGCGGGAAGAGTTTGACAGAGCGCTGAAAGACCTGAGTCGAAACAAGGCCCCGGGAGTAGACAACATTCCATTTGAACTACTGATGGCCTCGGGAGAGCCAGTCATGACAAAACTCTACCACCTGGTGAGCACGATGTATGAGACAGGCGAAATACCCTCAGACTTCAAGAAGAATATAATAATTCCAATCCCAAAGAAAGCAGGTGTTGACAGATGTGAAAATTACCGAACTATCAGTTTAATAAGTCACAGCTGCAAAATACTAACGCGAATTCTTTACAGACGAATGGAAAAACTGGTAGAAGCCGACCTCGGGGAAGATCAGTTTGGATTCCGTAGAAATGTTGGAACACGTGAGGCAATACTGACCTTACGACTTATCTTAGAAGAAAGATTAAGAAAAGGCAAACCTACGTTTCTAGCATTTGTAGACTTAGAGAAAGCTTTTGAGAATGTTAACTGGAATACTCTCTTTCAAATTCTGAAGGTGGCAGGGGTAAAATACAGGGAGCGAAAGGCTATTTACAGTTTGTACAGAAACCAGATGGCAGTTATAAGAGTCGAGGGGCATGAAAGGGAAGCAGTGGTTGGGAAAGGAGTAAGACAGGGTTGTAGCCTCTCCCCGATGTTATTCAATCTGTATATTGAGCAAGCAGTAAAGGAAACAAAAGAAAAATTCGGAGTAGGTATTAAAATTCATGGAGAAAAAGTAAAAACTTTGAGGTTCGCCGATGACATTGTAATTCTGTCAGAGACAGCAAAGGACTTGGAAGAGCAGTTGAACGGAATGGACAGTGTCTTGAAAAGAGGATATAAGATGAACATCAACAAAAGCAAAACGAGGACAATGGAATGTAGTCAGATTAAGTCGGGTGATGCTGAGGGAATTAGATTAGGAAATGAGACACTTAAAGTAGTAAAGGAGTTTTGCTATTTAGGGAGTAAAATAACCGATGATGGTCGAAGTAGAGAGGATATAAAATGTAGACTGGCAATGGCAAGGAAAGCGTTTCTCAAGAAGAGGAATTTGTTAACATCGAGTATAGATTTAAGTGTCAGGAAGTCGTTTCTGAAAGTATTTGTATGGAGTGTAGCCATGTATGGAAGTGAAACATGGACGATAACTAGTTTGGACAAGAAGAGAATAGAAGCTTTCGAAATGTGGTGCTACAGAAGAATGCTGAAGATAAGGTGGGTAGATCACGTAACTAATGAGGAGGTATTGAATAGGATTGGGGAGAAGAGAAGTTTGTGGCACAACTTGACTAGAAGAAGGAATCGGTTGGTAGGACATGTTTTGAGGCATCAAGGGATCAAAAATTTAGCATTGGAGGGCAGTGTGGAGGGTAAAAATCGTAGAGGGAGACCAAGAGATGAATACACTAAGCAGATTCAGAAGGATGTAGGTTGCAGTAGATACTGGGAGATGAAGACACTTGCACAGGATAGAGTAGCATGGAGAGCTGCATCAAACCAGTCTCAGGACTGAAGACCACAACAACAACAACAACATGTAAATTTAACTTTATGTACTTGTCAATGTTTGCTGTTGTTTCCATATGATAAATAAATAAATAAATCTGAAAATGGCAATATATATTGCCGAAACTAGTAATCCAGTAATTGTGTTAAGATAGCGATCTTGGTAAATGAATTGTTTTTCACAAGAAGACTACTGTACAAATTTATAGATCGCCTAATGCACTGAATGGTCATGTCAGCTAACAACAAAAAATATGTTTGTGACGTATATGCGTCAGTGGCCCCTATTATACACATATTTGACGAATATATACGTACAATTAAGAAAGAAATGCACGATTAAAAAACGGTTCTGAATGTAAAACATGTGTTAAACCTACATTCGGTTGAGGCTACATTCTCTTGTCTTTTTAGGCAACGCAAGGACCACCGCACCATTATAAGTAGACTGCGATCCTTGCAGTTACATTACCAATAACTGAACAAACGACATGTTCTCACGACCCTGAGGAGTGGCTTTGGGTAAATCCCAGAACAGTAAAGACCTGTCTGGTGTACAGCAGCTGTGCATCGCCTCCACGAGCCACGCTGTCGGCGCAATTTCGGTAATGAAAATTGGTGTCATCGCCGGGATTCAAACTGGCTACCTCTGGGTTTAGCGCCACGTTAGTCAACCGCGGATGCCAGTAGGTTATTTCCATGACAGATGGCAGTGCTGTAAATCGCGCCAGTGTCCCCTCCCCCCCCCCCCCCACCTTCCCACATACACTACACACGCCGACCAAACAGCTCCTATCACTTGCAGTGTATTTCCGCTTTAGTGAAGCTACAGATTCGCTCTCGAATGAACGCAAGCCGTAAAGTACAATTAGAGCGTTCCGTTATTCCCGTCAGTAGCATGTAGAGGTGGTAAATGGGCAAACTAATGGAAATGAATGGCAGCAGAATAGGACAATTCATGCATAAGACGTACAAACGAATTACACAAAAGTTTGTTAGATTCAAATGTTCTTGTACCTACTACTTACATTAGAACGTAATTCGTAGAATACATTACATTTGAACGAAAACTGTTGGTGGTTTGTGTGTGTGTGTATGTGTGTGTCTGTGTGTGTGTGTGTGTGTGTGTGTGTGTGTGTGTAGTTTATACGCCGTAAATACGAGGTTACCAGTGCATTCACTAAAATAACTTCAGACGAATGTCGCTGAAATGCGTGATACATCAAAAAACTTCAAAAGACAATCTTTCTTAAAACTGCTGTCACTCTCATCCAATCTCACTCACGTCCATACAGACGTACACGCTGTCGCTCAAATTTTAAAACTATTAAATCTGGTGAATTTTCTAACGGTTTGCTTCAACTCAGATTGTAGAAAAAGAATTCCAAACAAACGACACAGGGACAAATAACTGTCCGATCATTTGCAACAAACGTGGATCAACCACCCACCGCGATAGCGCATTTAAAACTTCCCGTAATTTTTTAAGGAGCTAGTCCGTGCATTTCACATAATCTTACAATTTTATAATGAGTTCATCTGATTCTCAACCAAAATAGAGGACAGATCTACTGGCGAATAAACGTCTAATCCTCTTGTCTCAACACAAAAAACAGTCCCCTAAAATGTAGTGCCATGTGATCGCGCGACTCAAGACCCACTCATTGGAAGATAGTCTTACTCGAGCAAGAAGCCATTGGACCCTATCCTAAACACATAACAGTGAGAAGCATCTCATCTCCTATGTGTGTGTGTGTGTGTGTGTGTGTGTGTGTTTGTGTGTGTGTGTGTGTGTCGGCCCGGAGGTACGCAAAAGTTGTTGACTTGACTAGCAGCAGTTTATCATCCATCACTTGCAGCCATTTTTGTTCCCATCTTGATGTGACCCTGCATGTCAAGAGTGAACTGATTGCCGGCACAGGGACGTCATACTGAATAACCTGGTTATCACTGCAAGCATCAAAATGTTCAAATGCGTGTGGAATCTTATGGGACTTAACTGCTAAGGTCATCAGTCCCTAAACTTACACACTACTTAAGCTAAATTATCCTAAGGACAAACACACACACACACACCTATGCCCGAGGGAGGACTCGAACCTCCGCCAGGACCAGCCGCACACTCTATGACTGCAGCGCCTCAGACCGCTCGGATAATCCCGCGCGGTACTGCAAGCATCCTTGGCTGCCACATTGGCCAATTCGTTTCACTGGATTTGTCTGTGTATGGCCGGTATTACACTATCACATTTCTTTGTCCAATATCTTTGTCCGATATCTTTGTCAAAGATATTTAATAGAGTAATAGGGACTTTGTCAAATGTCGTCCAATATTTGATCAAATCTAGGGCCTCGCTGTATATTTGATCAAAGAAACCGCTTGTCTTCTGTTCACTGCAGTGTGACATGTTACCACATGGAGCGCTAGCATCGCTGCAGCGTACTGTTGTCTGTAGTGTTTTTATAACCATTGCCGGTAAATACAATTGGTGTGTGCCGACAACTACAAAATTAATAGAGATGTCTGAAGCTGATGAGGCGCTTTACAACGTGAGGCACCCTGAATACAAAAATAGATTAAGAAGATTGGAGACCAAACCTGACCTAACCTAACCTAACCTAACATAACCCTCTCCTGTAGCAAGGAATCGGAGTGTTATAGTGAGCCTGTCTACTGAAGATGTAGCAGTTCTTAAGTGAATATTGTGCTATGTGATATGAGGATACATTTCATTGAGCACATACAGAAATGTATGCTCATCCATTCTTAAGTAACTGATGTACGACTTGACGTCTTCCACTGTAAGCTCACGTAACAAGTTTTGTTGAATGCTTTTATCGTGTCGTCGTAAAACCCACGGCTTCACCCAGATTAAATTAGTTTTTCGTTCCATAGATCCGTGCTGAGAAGAGCCTCGTGGATGTAGAACATGTCGATTTTTTTTAAGCTGAAATAACAATACTAATAGTATGAATAAATACAATACATCATTTGTTTCTATTAAAAATTTCGCCAATGGAGTAGAAGGAGTTGGCCAGTAGTAAGTCTTTCAGGCTCCTTTTAAACTGATCTTTATTTCTAACTAAATTTTTTATGTTTCCTGGCAAATTATTGAAGATGAGTGTTCCTGAATAGTGGACCCCTTTTTGAACTAAAGTAAGTGCTTTTAAGTCCTTGTGCAGATCATTTTTGTTCCTGGTATTCTATGTATGAACTGAGTTGTTTGTTGGAAAAAGAGATATATTATTTACGACAAACTTCATTAAGAAGTAAATATACTGAGAGGCAGTAGTTAGTATACCCAGTTCTTTGAAGAGATTTCTGCAGGAGGTCCGTGAATTTACTCCACAAATAATATGTATTACACACTTTTGGACCTTGAAAACTTGTTTGACTTCAAGATTTACCCCAAAATATTATCCCATATGACATTGTGGAATGAAAGTATGCAAGCTTTTTCATTTTTATGTTGCCTATGTCTGCTAACACTCGAATTGCAAATACAGATTTGTTAAGGCCTTTCTGCAGTTCTGTGGTGTGCTCCTCCCAACTGAATTTATTATCAAGTTGTAAGACTGTCAACCTCGTATGTATGGTTCCATTTTTTCCCCCACTTCTTTTTCGCATGTGCACACAATGCAATTGGAGTATGTAGAACTGCTGCGGTTAATAACAAGTTGTTGTCAGCCATCTTGAACTTTGACGAAAAATTTGATGACAGTGTAATACCCCCTCTAGCGCTACGTCAAAGATCTTTGTCAAATACACTCCTGGAAATTGAAATAAGAACACCGTGAATTCATTGTCCCAGGAAGGGGAAACTTTATTGACACATTCCTGGGGTCAGATACATCACATGATCACACTGACAGAACCACAGGTACATAGACACAGGCAACAGAGCATGCTCAATGTCGGCACTAGTACAGTGTATATCCACCTTTCGTAGCAATTCAGGCTGCTATTCTCCCATGCAGACGATCGTAGAGATGCTGAATGTAGTCCTGTGGAACGGCTTGCCATGCCATTTCCACCTGGCGCCTCAGTTGGACCAGCGTTCGTGCTGGACGTGCAGACCGCGTGAGACGACGCTTCATCCAGTCCCAAACATGCTCAATGGGGGACAGATCCGGAGATCTTGCTGACCAGGGTAGTTGACTTACACCTTCTAGAGCACGTTGGGTGGCACGGGATACATGCGGACGTGCATTGTCCTGTTGGAACAGCAAGTTCCCTTGCCGGTCTAGGTATGGTAGAACGATGGGTTCGATGACGGTTTGGATGTACCGTGCACTATTCAGTGTCCCCTCGACGATCACCAGTGGTGTACGGCCAGTGTAGGAGATCGCTCCATGATGCCAGGTGTTGGCCCTGTGTGCCTCGGTCGTATGCAGTCCTGATTGTGGCGCTCACCTGCACGGCGCCAAACACGCGTACGACCATCACTGGCAACAAGGCAGAAGCGACTCTCATCGCTGAAGACGACACGTCTCCATTCGTCCCTCCATTCACGCCTGTCGCGACACCACTGGAGGCGGGCTGCACGATGTTGGGGCGTGAGCGGAAGACGGCCTAACGGTGTGCGGGACCGTAGCCCAGCTTCATGGAGACGGTTGCGAATGGTCCTCGCCGATACCCCAGGAGCCACAGTGTCCCTAATTTGCTGGGAAGTGGCGGTGCGGTCCCCTACGGCACTGCGTAGGATCCTACGGTCTTGGCGTGCATCCGTGCGTCGCTGCGGTCCGGTCCCAGGTCGACGGGCACGTGCACCTTCCGCCGACCACTGGCGACAACATCGATGTACTGTGGAGACCTCACGCCCCACGTGTTGAGCAATTCGGCGGTACGTCCAGCCGGCCTCCCGCATGCCCACTATACGCCCTCGCTCAAAGTCCGTCAACTGCACATACGGTTCACGTCCACGCTGTCGCGGCATGCTACCAGTGTTAAAGACTGCGATGGAGCTCCGTATGCCACGGCAAACTGGCTGACACTGACGGCGGCGGTGCACAAATGCTGCGCAGCTAGCGCCATTCGACGGCCAACACCGCGGTTCCTGGTGTGTCCGCTGTGCCGTGCGTGTGATCATTGCTTGTACAGCCCTCTCGCAGTGTCCGGAGCAAGTATGGTGGGTCTGACACACCGGTGTCAATGTGTTCTTTTTTCCATTTCCAGGAGTGTATATTGGACGGAATATTGGATCACATCTTTGATCAAATCTTTGACAAAGAAATTTGATAGTGTAATACCGGCCTATGTGACAGGATGATATCAGGAGCTCAGGTGGGCATCTGGGGTGTTTTTCTTGCACGTAAAATGAGAAACGCCAGGAGTCAGAGAAATATTCCCAATAACTACCAGTAAGGCGCACAACATCCACGAAAACTGGCTGCGGCCCACAACTGGAAGGACTGGAGGGCACGTCCAGAGGGTAAGGAAGCTCGCAGGCAAGAGGGCGACCCTCTGTCGCGGCCGCTAGCCCGCTGACCCTCTGGCGTACCTCACGTGACGGCAGATGGTCCTCCTATTGAAGGGTTTGTGGCAGAGAGGTGGCGTCTCTCATTCAGCAATGCCGTGGTGGCGTCCCTGGCTCAGCATAATAGAGTGGGAGCCGACGACAAGTACTGCGGAGTAGTTTACGTAACTGCTCACGCCACTGCCTGAGGCTAAGTTAATATGATGGAAGCAGAATATCATAAAAATTTGCTTGTGCACAGTTACACAACAGAAACACACCTGCTTCCCCACACTTGAGAGGCCGAGAGGGATCCTGGATTTCTACTTTACTTTATCTTGTGGTTCCAAGCGTTATACACATTTGCTGGGCCCTCATGGAGTACTGGCGAGGAATTTTGCAGCGTCGTTCTGCTCCGGCGCCCTCAGAGTCGGGGGTAGTTCTGCACGATACACAGTAATAACGTTAGTTATTAACTGGATAATATGTTCATGAAAGAGCGACAGCGTAGGCAATAAGGTCCCCCATCTACGAATATAGAGGGTGTTTCAAAAATGACCGGTATATTTGAAACGGCAATAAAAACTAAACGAGCAGCGATAGCAATACACCGTTTGTTGCAATATGCTTGGGACAACAGTACATTTTCAGGCGGACAAACTTTCGAAATTACAGTAGTTATAATTTTCAACAACAGATGGCGCTGCAAGTGATGTGAACGATATAGAAGACAACGCAGTCTGTGGGTGCGCCATTCTGTACGTCGTCTTTCTGCTGTAAGCGTGTGCTGTTCACAACGTGCAAGTGTGCTGTAGACAACATGGTTTATTCCTTAGAACAGACGATTTTTCTGGTGTTGGAATTCCACCGCCTAGAACACAGTGTTGTTGCAACAAGACGAAGTTTTCAACGGAGGTTTAATGTAACCAACGGACCGAAAAGCGATACAATAAAGGATCTGTTTGGAACATTTCAATGGACTGGGAACGTGACGGATGAACATGCTGGAAAGGTAGGGCGACCGCGTATGGCAACCACAGAGGGCAACGCGCAGCTAGTGCAGCAGGTGATCCGACAGCGGCCTCGGGTTTCCGTTCTCCGTGTTGCAGCTGCAGTCCAAATGACGCCAACGTCCACGTATCGTCTCATGCGCCAGAGTTTACACCTCTATCCATACAAAATTCAAAGGCGGCAACCCCTCAGCGCCGCTACCATTGCTGCACGAGAGACATTCGCTAACGATATAGTGCACAGGATTGATGACGGCGATATGCATGTGGGCAGCATTTGGTTTACTGACGAAGCTTATTTTTACCTGGACGGCTTCGCAATAAACAGAACTAGCGCATATGGGGAACCGAAAAGCCCCATGTTGCAGTCCCATCGTCCCTGCATCCACAAAAAGTACTGGTCTGGGCCGCCATTTCTTCCAAAGGAATCATTGGCCCATTTTTCAGATCCGAAACGATTACTGCATCACGCTATCTGGACATTCTTCCTGAATTTGTGGGGGTACAAACTGCCTTAGACGACACTGCGAACACCTCGTGGTTTATGCAAGATGGTGCCCGGCCACATCGCACGGCCGACGTCTTTAATTTCCTGAATGAATATTTCGATGATCGTGTGATTGCTTTGGGCTATCCGAAACATACAGGAGGCGGCGTGGATTGGCCTCCCTATTCGCCAGACATGAACCCCTGTGACTTCTTTCTGTGGGGACACTTGATAGACCAGGTGTACCGCCAGAATCCAGAAACAATTGAACAGCTGAAGCAGTACATCTCATCTGCATGTGAAGCCATTCCGCCAGACACGTTGTCAAATGTTTCGTGTAATTTCATTCAGAGACTACGCCATATTATTGCTACGCATGGTGGATATGTGGAAAATATCGTACTATAGAGTTTCCCAGACCGCAGCGGCATCTGTGGTTGAAAATTGTAACTACTGTAATTTCGAAAGTTTGTCTGCATGAAAATGTACTGTTGTCCCAAGCATATTGCAACAAACGGTATATTTCTATCGCTGCTCGTTTAGTTTTTATTGGTGTTTCAAATATACCGGTCATTTTTGAAACACCCTGTAGCTACAATGGTGTGCAAAAATTAAGGACGAGATAGATAATTATCGCATTATATGTCGCTGCCAAACGACATATCTTGAGGAAATTTGGACCATACTTAGGAAGAACTGCCACATTATAGTACAGAAGGTAACTGAAACAAATACTCAATGAGACGAACAGAAAAAAAACACTTTTATTCAAAGGTAATAATTACGTGGAAGTCACTGCGGATCATGGTGATGCTCTGGACATTAGAAATGGCGAGATTGGTCTATTAAATGGGGATGTAAGGTGTTCGATCACCACAGATTGCCGTACATGCACTGAAACGTGCCCCCATATCGGCCACAGGGTTAGTGAGCAGTTCTTGTGGTGGGACGTTCCATTCCCCCTCTGTCGAGGTTCACAATGGTTGGATGGTTATTGGCGCATGAGGACTTCTACCCAACGCATCCACATCAATGGGCCGCGCGGGGTAGCCGCGCGGTCTCAGGCGCCTTGCCACGGTTCGCGCAGCTCCCCCCGCCGGAGGTTCGAGTCCTCCTCCGGCCTGGGTGTGTGTTTTGCCCTTAGCGTAAATTAGTTTACGTTACATTAAGTAGTTTGTAAGCTTAGGGACCGAAGACCTGAGCAGTTGGGTGCCATAGGAACTTACCACAAATTTCCAATTCCCATCAACGGTATTTAAGTCAGTGGAACTGGCTGGAGCGCCCAGTCGCCGAATGTCCTCTCGTTCCAGGAGCCCTTCCAACCGCGCTATTCGATGCTGGCTCGCACTGACATCCTTAAAAATTAAATCTGACCCGAATGCACCCCTAAACAACGGCACACACAGGGAAGGAGAACACTGTCACACCAACGTTTGCCATTGAGTTTACCGTGTTCAAAGATCTGGAGCTCAGGACGTCCATGCAACTTTATGTCTCCCCCAAGGATACAACGACAGTGTTCCACAATATTTCTTGGTGCATTACTTGTTCTCACCTCTAGCCACATGAGGGTACATCCAGCTTCACTTCCGATCATATCTTACCATCCATACTTCAAAGTTGTCCCGCGTACTATTCCTTCTGAATATCACAGTGCCGTTTATCCACTTAAAAGTCCAGTTTTACATACCAAACCATTACAGTATTTAAAACAGCACCTTCTAATACACGCTATGTTGGAATAAAGTGTCAGGCAACTTGTAAAAATAGTGGCAAAGCTGCTCGTTCACCAAACACTTTATATGCTTCTCCGGTAACGGTGTTAATTATCGTGGTAGGAGACTTGCTTCCTCGAGTAATGACTGTCCTGTGCACTACTAAGAGAAGAAGATGTAGGAAATTAAACTCACCAGACTGTTACAAAGCCGGCCGGAGTGGCCGCGCGGTTAAAGGCGCTACAGTCTGGAACCGCACGACCGCTACGGTCGCAGGTTCGAATCCTGCTTCGGGCATTGATGTGTGTGATGTCCTTAGGTTAGGTAGGCTTAAGTAGTTCTAAGTTCTAGGGGACTTATGACCACAGCATTTGAGTCCCATAGTGCTCAGAGCCATTTGAACCATTTTTGACTGTTACAAAACACTGAAGCAAAATAATAAATAAATATCTATTGGTCATACACTGAAGTGACAAAAGCCATGAGATACCTCCCAATATAGTGTACGACTTCTTTGTGCCCGGAGTAGTGCAGGAATTCCAAGTGGTATGGGCTCAGCAAGTTGTTGGAAGTCCCCTGGGGAATGCTGAGCCATTCTGCATTTACAGCCGTCCAAAACTGCAAAAGTGTTGTCGCTGCAGGATTTTGTGCACGGACTGACCTCTCCATTACACTCCATAATGTTCGATGGGATTCATATCGGGCAATCTGGGTGGACAAATCACCCGTTCGAATTGTCCAGAATGTTCTTCAAACCAATCGCGAACAGTTGTGGCCCGGCGGCATGGCACACTGTAATCTATAAAAATTTCAACGTTCCGTGGCTGCAAAAAATGGTCTCCACGTAGCCGACCACCATCGGTTCAGTTTGAACAGAGGACCCTGCCCATTCTACGTAAACATAGACCACACCATTATGGAGCCACTTCTAGCTTGCATAGTGCGTTGTTGACAACTTGGGTCAATGGCTTCGTGCGGTCTGTGCGACACTCTAACCCTATCATCACGTCTTACAAACTGTAATCGGGACTTATCTGACAACGGCACAGTTCTCCAGTGGGCCCGGGTACAACCGACATGGTCACCATCTCAGGAGAGGTGCATCAGGCGATGTCGTCCCGTTAGCAAACGCAGTCGCGTCGATCGTCTGCTGTCACAGCCCATTAATGCGAACTTTCGCCGCAGTACCGTAACAGACACGTTCGCTGTATGTCCCACATTGATTTTTTTCGGTTCTTTCACGCAGTATTGCTTGTCTCATATCACTGACAACTCTACACAAACGCCGCTGTTCTCGGTCGTTAAGTGAAGTCCGTCGCCCACTGCATTGTCCGTAACGAGAGATAATGCCTGAAATTTTGTATTGTCGACGCGTTCTTGACACTGTGGATCTCGAAACATTGAATTCTCTAACAATTTCTCAAATGGAATTATCCGTGCTTCTAGCTCATTCTGCGATTCTGCGTTCAAAGTCTGTTAATTCCCGTCGTGGCGGTATTATCACGTCTGAAACCTTTTCACTCGAATCACCTGAGTCCAAATAACAGCTCCAGCAATGCACTGTCCTTTTATACCTTATGTACGCGATACTACAGCCTTCTACATATGGACATGCCGCTATCCTATGGCTTTTGTCACAGTGTACACAACAAGTGCCTACTTTTCGTCATCATTTGGGGTCAAATTTTCTTCTAAGTTTGTAAATTTCTCCATTCTTCCGCAGTACACATATTTACGAATCTTCAAGGCGGTTGTATTGAAGTTCATGTGGTACTAGTATGCGCTCCATATTTACCACTGTAAGAGACAATAAACCGAGTCTTCAAAAGACCTTACATGACAACTCTAGCTTCCATTTCTGCTGAAGAGCGAGACATTAATGTGTAAAAAGTGTTATGAAGGTCCCCACTTAGACAACAGGGGAACTGATGACCATAGATGTTAAGTCCCATAGTGCTCAGAGCCATTTTGAGAGCCAGACAACAGGATGTGCGATAGAGTACGCAATGTTAGTTACGGATACAACGTAGAAGCAGCCTGCATTGGTGGAGGATATAGAAACATAGTTGAACCAGCTTAACTCGTCGACACTGGTATGACAATGTTACAACCTTCTCACGTATCTCTATCACGACGCCTGATACAACGTGGAGTGGTTGTTTCTCCACACAGTGTGTCGTATGACACACGGGGAGAGGCGAGGAGAACCAGATTTCAAGTCATCAGATGCGCAGAGAAAATTTTTTTTATGTAAATGGATACAACTTTGTTCCATTTACATAGAAATTTTTTTTTTCACGGCGCCTCTGATGACTCGAAATTTGGTTCTTCTTGCCACTCCGGGTGTGTCATACGACACACTGCGTGGAGAAACTACTTAGCTTTTCAGCAGAGCTTTTACATTTTGCGTAAAAAACTTAAATGCAAGGTTTTTAAATTCACTCGTGTACTTTCTCATTCTGTTCCAATGAAATTAATCAATAAAAACTGAAATTTCACCTATTTTGTTGATAATGAGTTGATAATGAATTGGTTTTCTTCTCATTGTTTCCCGATTGGACATGTTTGGAAAAGTTTAAAGCGAAGATTGTTGTCACTGGCCAGTCTATGTCTCGTGCAATTTAGGTCATACATTACTGCATACGAGATGTAGCTCACATAGCTAAATTTATTATAATACTCGAACAAGAGCCATATCTCTTTCCAATACTGACTAAATAAGCGATGCATGTTGACGCTTGTCTGCAACGTGCTATGGTCCACCATGGTCATCTGTGGTGCGGTGAACTACGCAGAGTCAGTAAGTAAACATTGTACTAAGTGTTACTTTCATTTTGAAACTAGAGACGGACAACCACAGGCACAACAGCAGTGTTATCTAGATGCTGTATTCGCCAATTTTTCTTGTTTGCACTAATAACTGCATTTTATGAAACGTTCAACAACTATGTCTGTTCATATATTGTACAGCAAATAGCGCCTAATCCAGCGAGCCATGAATGTGGATCTGGATTATGCCACTGACACAACTGAAGCATATTGTGCTGAAGGTGTCACCGACTTGAAGGTATTTTCCTGTGAAATGAATTTAATCCATCACAAACTTGGATGAAAGAAGAATAAATGTATTAGCAATAAGAAACAGAGATGCAACGGCTAATTATTTTGCACATGAGAATATGAGCTGTCATATGCATTTCCCTTTACATGTAAATGTACATGTATCGGTAATTTTATCTGTAAATTCTCCTGGAACATAATAAAAAAAAGTTAATGTGCCACCGACCACTCTTTCTTACGTCATCCAGCAATCTGCTACAGGGCAGTGCTTAATGAGAGTAGTTTGTTTAAGGAAGGGAGGGGGGCTAGTCATGCTTGAGTCTCTCAGATGGTAGAACACTTTCCTGCAGAGACAAGGGTCCAAACCACGAATCCTGAGCCGGCACAAAGTTTTAATCTGTCAGGAAGCATCGTAATTTAATGTTACTGGCACGAAAGGCCAAAATATAACTATTTCTACATTTCCCCATTGACTGTGTTCGTCAATCACTCAATCTGCCTTGTATTCTTCTTTTAATTCAACAGTTTCTAAATCTATTACGACGCTGGAAGTCACAACACATTGACAAAAATTTAGGATGTTGTGCAAATTCGCCACAGTGGATAATTTTGCATTCTACGATTGTGCTCTTTGACATGAAGTAGCAGTTTCCACTATCTGTACTGGCGTTTTACCTACTACAACATTCCTGCTATGCTACATAAAACTTTCTCAATACAAACATGTAGCTTTCCTAATATACTATATAGCAGTACCTTCTGGCAATTGTGGTATTACTATTATCTGGTCCCATATTGTGATGCGTGTGTTAAGAGAACCGAACTCACGTCTTGAAATAACACGTTCGGTGTTAGTACTACGTAGCTGTCCACCGTAGCACTGTGAGTTTTCTACTTGATATTGCAGATTTCACTGACATCCCATGAGGCCACCTCGTAGATAAAAATACTTCGCCTAGTTGATGATGCTGCTCTTAAAGTTGTAGCTGCTCATCCCACACTGGGCTAAAGGCAGGTGTGGAGATGGCCACAGTGCGATGCTGGTAAGTCGTCTGTTCACAACCCGGGCACGAGAGACATGCAAGTATGTCAGCTAGTAGTTTCGTTGCGATGGCAGCAGAATATTGACTGCCAGATGCCTGGGCGGTCGTGGAGTGAGCTCTGGTTCGCAGTTGTGGCGGCGACATAGTTACGGCAAAGACTCTGAGGTTAATACTGTGGTGTCACCGCCAGACACCACACTTGCTAGGTGGTAGCTTTTAAATCGGCCGCGGTCCGCTAGTATACGTCGGACACGCGTGTCGCCTCTGTCAGTAATTGCAGACCGAGCGCCGCCACACGGCAGGTCTAGAGACAGATCCTAGCACTCAACCCAGTTGTACAGCCGACGTTAATAGCCATGGTTCACTGAGAATTACGCTCTCATTTGCCGAGACGATAGTTAGCATAGCCTTCAGCTACATTTGCTACGACCTAGCAAGGCGCCGTATTCAATTTATATTGAGATTCTATTAATGTATCACCAAGAGCGATGTTCTACAAATGTGGATTAAAGTTAAGTATTCCAGAAGCTACGTACTTTTCTTTATAGCATTCATTACGTATCCTGTTTCAGACCTCACGCCAGCCTGAGTGAGTTTAAGCGCGTGCCTTTCGGCTTCCTCTCATTGTGTCTAGGCTGTCTTGTCTAGACACAACAAATACAGACTAGGCACAGTTACGTTGTCCAGCTGGTTGACAATGATGGGCTGCACATGATGGTTTAAATACCGTTACCTCAGGCCGAATTCGCGGAAATAACCAGGTTTATCAGTGACTTGGAAACACGTGGAACAGACGCTGACGACCTGGGTACAGCTTCTCGTTGTTGTCGTGTGGCAGTTGGTCACTGTACCAGGCTGTTTGCAGAAGTGGACGGCACGGAAGCAGTGGCTTCTGCTGAGATTGCTATGTAGGCTGAAGCGTTGACGGCTGGTATACTGTGGCTGTTGCCCAGGTACAGTTCGGGTTCAAAATGGTTCAAATGGCTCTGAGCACTATGGAACTTAACATCTGTGGTCATCAGTCCCCTAGAACTTAGAACTACTTAAACCTAACTAACCTAAGGACATCACACCGCGAGTTTCCAGACTGAAGCGCCTAAAACCGCTCGGACACACAGGCCGGCTACAGTTCTGGGCTGTGTTCCACGCTACTACAGTTCTTTCCTTTACAGTACCTCTTCCCTAAGAAGAATCAAAACCTTTTCGAAATTCAAGTAAAACCAAATCAACCTCTCTAGTCTGACATTAATCGAAAACGCTATTTTGTTCTGGGTAATATTGTTGGAATGTTACTACAGATAATTGTTAGTGACGTGGGACTATGGTTGTGTGAACCAGTTCTTCGTCCTTATTAGTGCATGGATGTGACTTGTGTTCTTGTTCAATCACAGGAAACATATTTCAGCTCTGGGGATACACCGTGGATGACGGTGAATTGTGGAGCTAATTCGCTCGCAGATTTTGTCTAGAACTTGGCAGTCACTTGACAGAAGCTCAAAGCCTCATCAAATTTTAAATATTTAACGTGTTTCTCAGTACCACTAGTAAAATTTCCTATCTCATTTACCTTAGGTCTGGTGCTGCTACTGAATGATGGAACCGTCCGTGGTTTCCTTCGTTGAGGAATATCTGTATACAGGATGTCCGCCCGTGGTAGCTGAGTGGTCAGCGCGACGAAATGTCATACCTAACGGCCAGGGTTCGATTTCCGGTTGGATTGGAGAATTTCCACGCTCAGGGACTGGGTGTTGTGTTGTCCTTATCATCATCATTTCATCTCCATAGACAAGCTCTCACCGAAGTGACATCAACTCGAAACACTTGCAGAAGACGAACGGTCTACCCGACGGGAGGCTTTAGCCACACGGAGTTTTCTTTATTTTTATACACAATAAATTTTTCTGCTCATTTCTATACAGTTTGACTGACTATACACACTGACTATACAGACTGACTGTCAGGACATTCAAACAGTTCAAAAAGCTGAAATTCTTAAAGAAACAGCAGAAGAAGTATCTGTCCAAATACCATTGGAACATCAAAATAAATTCCTAGCAATAACCTGGCACCCAAAACTCTGAACATTGAATTCGGAAAATCGAGAGAGTTTTTCAGTTGAAATATTTAGGTGAAACGGTTCAACAGGTGGGCCTGTAAAAGGCCGGTTACGAAATTCGTTGTCACGAAATGGAAACAGAGTTCCGACTTACAAACTATATTTGTAAACAAAACTGCATCTCAAAATACACAAATTTGAGACACTGCAACACAGTCATCAGACCAGATTGCCATTGCGGAGCTGAAACAGTCGTTTTAAACTGAAAGAGTCGCACTGAAAAAATCCAATATAGAGAAGGGAAGAGAATCAGGAGAATATTAGGACTAAATTATACTGAAGAAGAAACATACAGACTAAGAGCGAATAAGGAAATTGAAAAGTATATCAATTTTTATTCGCATATGGGGAAACCGAGGCTAAAATTCTATGGGCATACTAAAAGAATGGAATCGATTAGATTAACCAGACAGATTGTGATATTTTAGCCGGCCGGAGTGGCTGAGCGGCTCTAGGCGCTACAGTCAGGAACCGCGCGACCGCTGCGGTCGCAGGTTCGAATCCTGCCTCGGGCATGGATGTGTGTGATGTCCTTAGGTTTGTTAGGTTTAAGTAGTTCTAAGTTCTAGGGGACTGATGACCTCAGAAGTTAAGTCCCATAGTGCCCAGAGCCATTTCTGATATTTTATGAAAGTCGCTCTGGAGCTAAAACTGAAACAATGAAATGGATCGAAATTATCGAAGTTGTAGATTGATGACATTACTCTGTGGTTATCTTTTTCAGGTATATATATATATATATATATATATATATATATATATATATATATATATAGTGTGTGTGTGTGTGTGGGTGGGTGGGTGGGTGGGTGGGTGGGTGTGGGTGGGTGTGGGTGTGTGGGTGTGTGTGGGTGTGTGTGTGTGTGTGTGTGTCTCAGTAACAGTAATTAGCACCAACAAATTCGCAAATCGATCGAATTTGTTTATTACATGTGTGAATTACGTGCATTTATTGCGCTAGTTAAAGGTCAACGAACAGAATTAAAAAAAGGCGTTGATTTTCAGTAATATTTCGCAAGGAATAACTGAGGGAACCCAAGGTAAAGCTTAATTTAATTGGTTGTATGAGATTTTGAACCCTGCACCTCCGAAAATAGAGTGCAGTTACTTACTTACACAGATACCCAACCGTCTCAGGTTTCTTGTGGAATGTGATATTGTTGATGTATATAGTGAAGCATATTTCTAAGGGCCAGCAGTGTCTCGTGACTATACTGATTCTGCAAATGGTCAAGAATTTTAGCAATAAATAGATGCCATTGCTCTAGAGCCTAAATTTTATAATATTAAGCAACCAGATAGAGGCGGCTTCATCTAACATTCAAATGAACCATTTTCTTTCTCAAGTTATAGTGTTTCACCATTGGTGCTATCTCAGACGTATGAATTAATAAACATATCTTATATTATTGACAGTTTAAATTTTGAGCAAGTAGGGTTACATCAAGGGTCTCCGCTTAGTCCCTACTTCTTTGATCTGATTATGGATCTGCTGGTGAAAGATGTGAAGAAGGAAGCGCCGTGGAATATGATGTTTGCTGATGATGTGGTTCTTTGTGAGCAGAGCATCGACAGACCAGAGGAAAAGCTGGAGGATTGGAGGAAGGCACTAGAAGAAGGGATGAAAATTAGCAGGACAAAGTCAGAATATTTAGCACTGAAGGATGTACAGATGAGGTGTTGCAAGATCCACGATGATGAGCTGAAATCGGTCTGCAAATTTAAATACCTGGGGTCGTACATAGGGACGGAGGACTGGAAAGCGAGATACAACACCGAATAAATTGCGATTGGAGCAACTGGAGGAAAATGAGTGGAGTGTTGCGTGACAAGAAGGTGAGCATTGGGTTGAAAGGTAAAGTGTGCAAGTCGGTGGTAAGGCCTGCTACGATATACAGGGCAGAGACATGGCCAATCACAGTAGCCCAGGAAAGGAAGATGGAAGTGGCGTAAATGAGGATGCTGAGGTGGATGTGTGGGGTAACAAGGAAGGACAGGATTAGAAATGAATTTGTTAGAGGAGCTGTGAAAGTGGGACCCATGGGGAAAAAGATACAAGAGAGCAGACTAAGGTGTTATGGACACTTACAGAGAAAAGGGGAAGAGTATATCGGAAACAGAGTTGAAGATATAAAGATTGAAGGAGCGAGAATGAGAGGAAGACCGAAGATGAGGTGGAAGGATAAGATATCCGGGGACCTAAGGGAGAAAGGATGGAAGAAGGAAGAAGCAATGGATAGAGAACTATGGAGGAGAAGGATCCAGAAGAGCAACGCCGACTCTACGTGACGTGGGACGAGGTGACGATAAAGAAGAAGAAGAAAGAAGAAGAAGAAGTTGAAATTTTGAGCAACTGTAGTATTATATTTTTCAGGATAAATTTCATCATCAGTTGCAAATAAATTTTCCGAAGATAACAAATTAATTTGTTGAAACCGGTAAATGTAATAACAATTTATTTGCAAGTGATGGCTCTAATTAATCCTGGAAACATATATCTGCGTCGACATTGGTTGTGTTTCGTTTGACACGTGATAAAATACAATTATTTCTTTGAGCGTTAAAGAAATATTTTCGGAAAAATATTTCTAGATTTATTATTAGTTATCGGAGAAAAATACTAATATGAATAAACGTGAGATCATATTAAGCCAAAACAGATCTTGCTGTTTCTAAACGTCTTTTAAAATAGCAAATGGGTTATCAGAAACTATACTTTGTCAAGTGAGAAAGAAACATTGCAAAAGAAATGATCGTATACTTCCAAATGAATTACGTAGTAAATGTGTAAAATATTGAGTAGATTAGCGATGCACAATATATACTGCCCTTAGTACTCCAAATTTCAGCGCGCTGTGACGTGTTCGACATCATCTACGTAGTTTATTTTTTATAGTATCGATTATTCCCAGTTCACATTAAAATTTCGTTAGATGACGAGCGATGTGAACCAACCAACCTGATACCAAATCCAAAGATTATGTTGCAAAAAATGTGAAAAATTCGGAATACACACAATAATATGGGAGCAAAAGTTAGAGAAAGATTCTTGGATGAGTTTGCTCTTTTCTTTACAGTTAAGTTCACTTCGATATTCAGTCGTTTACCCTTAAGGAAGGATGACGGTTAACAACGGGAAGAACCACCAGTTTTGCACACGCAGTTAACACTTAAACGCAGAGTTATACATTTCACCTTTCGTTTTATCGTTAATGGTTTTGTATCGTCACAGCCAAAGGCTGGAAAAAGAATTTTTTGAATGATTTAAACGGATTAATTTGTTTTGTTACTTTTTTATGTGAGGACGTTGGATATAATTTGCTTCTGTAGTAATTGGACACCTGGTAATTTGCTTTACCCCACATTTAAAAGCGTTTCAATTTACGTTCGTCTGCGTGCAGTTAGTTTTTATACGCTACAGCGTTTGATGTGATTTGGGAGGCCATCCTCATTCGTTGGGTTGCATGTCATTTTGTTTTCGGTCTTATATAGATGTTACATAAACGTCACCACCAACCTGTGATCATTAAATCTGTGGCTGTCTTCCTTCTCAGCCTCTCATATTTTAATGACTTCTTAACTGTTAATTATGTTGGTTCTCCTTATTACACCAGTACACAGCTCTTGTCTGGGGAATCCGTAGTAGTTTGATCATTACGCTTATCATCGTTCCTAACAAGGGAACCTCCCCATCTCACCCCCCTCAGATTTCGTTATAAGTTGGCACAGTGGATAGGCCTCGAAAAACTGAACGCAGATCAATCGAGAAAACAGGAAGAAGTTGTGTGGAACTATGAAAAAAATAAGCAAAATATAGAAACTGAGTAGTCCATGCGCAAGATAGGCAACATCAAGGATAGTATGAGGTCAGGAGCGCCGTGGTCCAGGACCACGGCGCTCCTGACCTCATACTATCCTTGATGTTGCATATCTTGCGCATGGACTACTCAGTTTCTATATTTTGCTTATTTTTTTCGTAGTTCCACGCAACTTCTTCCTGTTTTCTCGATTGATCTGTGTTCAGTTTTTCAAGGCTTATCCACTGCGCCAACGAAGAAGACGAAGTGATGAGAATGAGAGCGGTGCGATAGGGAGGTTCCCTTGTAAGTAGTTCAGCATCCCACTTACTTTAACGTCGAATCTTTCTGGAATTTTTCTTATGCTTCTACCTGCGCTTCATCACTACAAAATTATGATCATAGTCCATATCTGCTCCTTGAATTCCAGCATACGATTATGTAGCCTCTGACTCTCTATGTTGAAATCCAGCAGGTATCTTCCAGTGTCTCTACGCCTTTCCCATCGTAACTCTCGTAATTATTGAAAAGTGAATTTGCCATTTCTCTATTATGTTTATTGCAGTACCTAATTAACCTTTTTCCTTCCTCAATCCTATTGTCGAGTCACTATCCTCTAGTAACTTCGCCTTCAATTCCATCTTCTATTGTAGAGTTCCAATCCTCCGTGATCATAAAACTGTTATAGCGCCTTGCATAATGACTTTCATGTTCGCTGCCTTTAGACACTCTCTACCTAGCCGTCTTCTGCGTTTGACTTCACCATGTATTGGTACTGCTGGCGGCATTGCTTTCGCTTCGATTTTGATGAGAATAGTCCTATCACTGAACTGTTCACACAAACTCACTCGCTTCCCTACATTCCTGTTCTTAATGAATCCCATTTTCTGATGCTGTTGATATGATCCTACACTGACATCATCAAACCAAACTTCTTATTCATCTTTCGGTTTCTCTTCACTGACCCCTTCTACAGTAAATTTTTGACTTTACACTTCCATTTACTGATTGCCATGCTTCCCTGCTACATTCACATTCCACACAATGCACACTCTGGCCAGATTTTTTGAGCGGTCACATGGTTCCCTTGCGGTAGAGTCGCTTTTCAGTCTGTGGGGTGGACGAGTAACGAGACAAGTGAGACGCACACGGTTGTTGGCAGAATTGAGATTCGGCTCAGAAATTGCGAGTTATATGCAGTGGCTCACTTTTGTCGGTACCAAACGTGGGCAACCAGAGAGAGCGGAAGCGGTGGAGAACCATCCTGACCTGCGACCGCTCGGCCAGTCAGCTGATCAGAGCTAGCCCTGAGGAAGACAATCGATGTTGTTGTTGTTGTTGTTGTTGTTGTTGACGACGAAGATTGGATAATAAGAGTATCAAAGCCGATCAGCATCAAAGTCCTAGGTTCCCTACCTAACTTCCATGAAGACGAGAACACTAAAAAGAAGAAAAAGTTCAAAATTTTCAAAACGTTCGTAAATCATGCAGGTACGTTTACAGATTTATAATGAGGAGAAAATTTCCATTACCAGTTCTCGATAGAGACTTATTAAAAATCTACTGCAGGAACGTGTCGTTGGCTGATCACTAATAAACAAAAATGAAACAGAATGAGTGAGTCACCTTGCGATACAATAAATCAAACCTTTAGGCTACATCTCATGCAACACAAGTAACTATAGAACACGTTCCACGTTCACTACTTCGTCAGCTAAAACTACAGGTGAGGTACCAAAATAAATTTAGAGGTGCCTTTTCGTCAGAAACTAGTATCTCCTCCATTAGAACAACACACATTTAAAACCCCTATCAAATTAGTGAGCATGTATTGATCTGCCCAAAAAAGTAATGATGAAATCGTTGTGCTCATAAAAGACATTATGAAAGAAAGATCTAAGAAATACGTTTGGAACGCTTTTTTTTCTGTGTAAAATTAATTCAGCCATGCTGTAAGACTTCTACATCGACCACATCTACACTGAAGAGAGAAAGAAACTGGTACTCCTGCCTAATATCATATAGGGCCCCGCGAGCACGCAGAAGTGCCGCAAGAGGAAGTGCCATGGACTCTTCTAATGTCTAAAGTAGTGGTGGTGGGAACCTACACCATGAATCCTGCAGGGCTGTAAGAGTACAAGTGGGTGGAGATCTCTTATGAGTAGCACATTGCAAGACACCCCAGGTATACTCTATAATGTTCATGTCTAGAGAGTTTGGTGGCCGGTGGAAGTGTTTAAACTCAGAAGAGTGTTCCTGGAGCCACCCTGTAGCAACTCTGGACTTGTGGGGTTTCGCATTGTCCTGCTGGAATTGCCAAGTCCATCGGAATGCACAGTGGAAATGAATAGATGCAGGTGATCAGACAGGGTAGTTACTTACGTGTCACCTGCCAGAGTCATATCTAGACGTATCAGGAGTCCCATATCACTCCAACTGCACACGCCCCACACCATTATGGAGCCTCCACCAGCTTGAACAGTCCCCTGCTAGCATGCAGGGTCCATGGATTCATGAGGCTGTCTCCATAACCGTACACGTCCATCCGCTCGTTACAATTTAAAACGAGACTCGTCCGACCAGGCAACATGTTTCCAGCCATCAGAGTGTCCAATGTCGGCATTGACAGGCCCAGGCGAGGTGTAAGGCTGTGTGTTGTGCAGTCATCAAGGGTAGACGAGTGGGCCTTCGTCTCCGAAAGCCCATATCGATGATGTTTCGTTGAATGATTCGCACGCTGACACTTGTCGATGGCCCAGCATTTAAATCTGCAGCAGTTTGCGGAAGGGTTGCACTTCTGTCAGGTTGAACTATTCTCTTCAATCGTCGTTGGTCCCGTTCTTGCAGGATCTATTTCCGGCCGCAGCGATGTTGTAGATTTGCTATTTTACCGGATTCCTGATTTCACGGTTAACTACTGAAATGGTCGTACGGAAAAATCCCCACTTCATCGCTCCCTCGGAGATGCTGAGTCCCAACGCTCATGCCGCCGACCATAACACCACGTTCAAACTCACTTAAATCTCGATAATCTGCGATTGTAGTAGCAGTAACCAATTTAACAATTGCACCAGTTACTTGTTGTCTCATATAGACGTTGCCGGCCGCATCGCCGTATTCTGCCTGTTTACAGATCTCTGTATTTGAATACACATGCCTATACCAGTTTCTTTGGCGCTTCAGTGTATTCGTAAAAGGCAGATATTTGTGTTGTTGTTGTGGACTTCAGTCCTGAGACTGGTTTGATGCAGCTCTCCATGCTACTCTATCCTGTGCAAGCCTCTTCACCTCCCAGTACCTACCGCAACCTACATCCTTCTGAATCTGGTTAGTGTATTGATCTCTTGGTCTCCCTCTACGATTTTTACCCTCCACGCTGCCCTCCAATGCTAAATTTGTGATCCCTTGATGCCTCAAAACATGTCCTACCAACCGATCCCTTCTTCTAGTCAAGTTGTGCCACAAACTTCTCTCCTCCCCAATCCTATTCAATACCTCCTCATTAGTTACGTGATCTACCCACCTTATCTTCAGCATTCTTCTGTAGCACCACATTTCGAAAGCTTCTATTCTCTTCTTGTCCAAACTGGTTATCGTCCATGTTTCACTTCCATTCATGGCTACACTCCATACAAATACTTTCAGAAACGACTTCCTGACACTTAAATCTATACTCGATGTTAACAAATTTCTCTTCTTCAGAAACGTTTTTCTTGCCATTGCCAGTCTACATTTTATATCCTCTCTACTTCGACCATCATCAGTTATTTTACTCCCTAAATAGCAAAACTCCTTTACTACTTTAAGTGTCTCATTTCCTAATCTAATTCCCTCAGCATCACCCGACTTAATTTGACTACATTCCATTATCCTCGTTTTGCTTTTGTTGATGTTCATCTTATATCCTCCTTTCAAGACCCTGTCCATTCCGTTCAACTGCTCTTCCAAGTCCTTTGCTGTCTCTGACAGAATTACAATGTCATCGGCGAACCTCAAAGTTTTTACTTCTTCTCCATGAATTTTAATACCTACTCCGAATTTTTCTTTTGTTTCCTTTACTGCTTGCTCAATATACAGATTGAATAACAGCGGGGAGAGGCTACAACCCTGTCTCACTCCTTTCCCAACCACTGCTTCCCTTTCATGCCCCTCGACTCTTATAACTGCCATCTGGTTTCTGTACAAATTGTAAATAGCCTTTCGCTCCCTGTATTTTACCCCTGCCACCTTCAGAATTTGAAAGAGAGTATTCCAGTTAACGTTGTCAAAAGCTTTCTCTAAGTCTACAAATGCTAGAAACGTAGGTTTGCCTTTTCTTAATCTTTCTTCTAAGATAAGTCTTAAGGTTAGTATTGCCTCACGTGTTCCAATATTTCTACGGAATCCAAACTGATCTTCCCCGAGGTCGGCTTCTACCAGTTTTTCCATTCGTCTGTAAAGAATTCGCGTTAGTATTTTGCAGCTGTGACTTATTAAACTGATAGTTCGGTAATTTTGACATCTGCCAACACCTGCTTTCTTTGGGATTGGAATTATTATATTCTTCTTGAAGTCTGTGGGTATTTCGCCTGTCTCATACATCTTCCTCACCAGATGGTAGAGTTTTGTCATGACTGGCTCTCCCAAGGCCATCAGTAGTTCTAATGACATGCAGATATTTGTATGTATCCTAAAAAGCCTCCTTGCTCACAAAGCATTCATCATTCAGTTGTTCCCAATTGTTGGTCTCAGTGTTAACGTTTTGCATAATGTTGAAATTTCCTTTGCAATCATTCTACATTACTTTCTTTCAAAATATATTATTTCAAATTCATTCTTCATTTTGTATCCACAGTGGTATGCTCACTTTGATACGGATGAAGAAACGTCAGAGGTATTCGTGTTAATAACAATTACACATGATTTCTGATTCGACCCGCTTTTTATGGCCTTATTTGTGATTACATCTTCCTTTTTACGTATCTTTTGTAGGATGTGCTCTTACATGTGTGGGTGTTAATAAGTTTTCTATCGAAATTTACGTGACTGTGAGTTGAATTTCCTACCATATAACCGCAAGCTCTTGCTGTTCCCAATACAAGTCTAGACTCTGCCCGATGAGAACACAGTACATTGGAATTCTCATTGGTGAAACGTTCAGACAGTTCGAATGTGAGAGATGGAAATTCGTGTATACGTTCTTATTTATCTGTTTGCTAGCTAGCTGCACTCGGGGTGTTACCCGCGTTTAAATAGTTATTTATAAAGAAATGTTAATGTCTAAACTCGCTATACACGCGTATGCGCCATCACCAAAGTTATCCATTGGAGGTTTCGTATCCTCTATAAAGAGTCTTGATCAGGCTCTGATATACAATGCCCGTAGAGCGTAAACAAAACAAAAACAGAAACATAGAAATACAGTCCTTTCCAAACTCAATGAAACAACCTGGGGGTGTAATGAAAATACCTTGCGAACTTCAGGCTTGGCACTAGTTATAGTGTGGCCTAGTGCTGTACGCATGTATGAACTACACTCCTGGCAATGGAAAAAAGAACACATTGACACCGGTGTGTCAGACCCACCATACTTGCTCCGGACACTGCAAGAGGGCTGTACAAGCAATGATCACACGCACGGCACAGCGGACACACCAGGAACCGCGGTGTTGGCCGTCGAATGGCGCTAGCTGCGCAGCATTTGTGCACCGCCGCCGTCAGTGTCAGCCAGTTTGCCGTGGCATACGGAGCTCCATCGCAGTCTTTAACACTGGTAGCATGCCGCGACAGCGTAGACGTGAACCGTATGTGCAGTTGACGGACTTTGAGCGAGGGCGTATAGTGGGCATGCGGGAGGCCGGGTGGGCATACCGCCGAATTGCTCAACACGTGGGGCGTGAGGTCTCCACAGTGCATCGATGTTGTCGCCAGTGGTCGGCGGAAGGTGCACGTGCCCGTCGACCTGGGACCGGACCGCAGCGACGCACGGATGCACGCCAAGACCGTAGGATCCTACGCAGTGCCGTAGGGGACCGCACCGCCACTTCCCAGCAAATTAGGGACACTGTTGCTCCTGGGGTATCGGCAAGGACCATTCGCAACCGTCTCCATGAAGCTGGGCTACGGTCCTGCACACCGTTAGGCCGTCTTCCGCTCACGCCCCAACATCGTGCAGCCCACCTCCAGTGGTGTCGCGACAGGCGTGAATGGAGGGACGAATGGAGACGTGTCGTCTTCAGCGATGAGAGTCGCTTCTGCCTTGGTGCCAATGATGGTCGTATGCGTGTTTGGCGCCGTGCAGGTGAGCGCCACAATCAGGACTGCATACGACCGAGGCACACAGGGCCAACACCCGGCATCGTGGTGTGGGGAGCAATCTCCTACACTGGCCGTACACCACTGGTGATCGTCGAGGGGACACTAATAGTGCACGGTACATCCAAACCGTCATCGAACCCATCGTTCTACCATTCCTAGACCGGCAAGGGAACTTGCTGTTCCAACAGGACAATGCACGTCCGCATGTATCCCGTGCCACCCAACGTGCTCTAGAAGGTGTAAGTCAACTACACTGGCCAGCAAGATCTCCGGATCTGTCCCCCATTGAGCATGTTTGGGACTGGATGAAGCGTCGTCTCACGCGGTCTGCACGTCCAGCACGAACGCTGGTCCAACTGAGGCGCCAGGTGGAAATGGCATGGCAAGCCGTTCCACAGGACTACATCCAGCATCTCTACGATCGTCTCCATGGGAGAATAGCAGCCTGCATTGCTGCGAAAGGTGGATATACAGTGTACTAGTGCCGACATTGTGCATGCTCTGTCGCCTGTGTCTATGTGCCTGTGGTTCTGTCAGTGTGATCATGTGATGTATCTGACCCCAGGAATGTGTCAATAAAGTTTCCCCTTCCTGGGACGATGAATTCACGGTGTTCTTATTTCAATTTCCAGGAGTGTAGAAGTGATCGAGTACCACAAATGGAAGCTCAATTAAGAGAGGCAACGACAATAATATCTGGAACACTTAGACCTACAGCTGTTGACTGGCTACCTGCGCTAAATAACACAGTACCATCTTAAGTCAGGAAAAATCCGTTATTATTTAGAGAATACAGTAAAATACTGTCGAACTCAAATCTCCCTACACACCAGGACCTGAAAACAAAAAACTGCTTGAAATCAAGGTCACCCCTATGGCAAACAGGTGAAGAGATATTTCCTTATGATCCAGGAAAGGAATGAAAGGACTGTGGAGTAGAAGCGAAGCCAAGAACAGAAGCCTGGCTGATGAACCAAACATACCAATAGAGGGCTTTAACATTTCGAGAAAAGCATGGACTACCCTAAAACGTGTGAGGGCGTGTCAGAAGATGCAGGCAGATGATGACAATATGGGGCCTCTCGTACGACACTCATTGTGGGCCACGTGATCGAATGCACAGTGCATGGCTTTCGTTATGAACTTGAGGACATACATAAATTCACGGACAATCCAATTGAATAGTTTAAAAAGTAAGTCTTATTTAGTACAATTCTGTATCACGTAGCGCTGAATGTCTCTTATTTTATGTTGTAATCTCTTTTTTTTTAATATTCACCTTGTAAACGCCGAACGAATAATTAAATATATAAGAAAGTATAACAAGTTTCCGCCTGTCACCAATGAGAATTAAAACCTGCTGTGTTCCGAGCAGACGGGGTTTATTTAGACTTCTAATGACGAGCGCAACAGCTTGCGCTTATTTTGTAGAAAGAAGCTAGCATAAAGTCCAGCTCGAGGTCACGTAAATTTCGATAGTAAAATTACTAAAACCAACTTGTGTAAGAACGCATCTGGTTTGATGCGGCCCGCCACAAATTCCTCTCCTGTGCCAGACTTTTCATCTCATGGTAACACTTGGAACCTACGTGCTCGATTATTTGCTAGATGTATTCCAGTCTCTGACTTCCTCTAGAGTTTTTGTCCTCTACAGCTCCCTCTAGTACCTTGATGTCTTAACAGACGTCCTATTGTCCTATCTCTTCTCCTTGTCAGTTCTTTCCACATATTCCTTTTCTCTTCGATTCTGAGCAGAACCTTCCCATTCCTTACCTTATCGGTCCACCTAATTTTCAATGTTCGTCTGTAGTACCACATCTCAAATGCTTCGATTTTCTTCTGTTCCGGATTTCCCACAGTCCATGTTTCACTACCATACATTGTTGTACTCCAGACGTACATTTTCAGAAACTTTTTCCACAAATTAAGGCCAATGTTTGATACCAGTAGACTTGTCTTGCCAGGAATGCCCTTTTTTCCAGTGCTAGTCTGATTTTGAATTCCTCCTTGTTCCGTCCGTCATTGATTATTTTACTGCATGTTTTTGTTGTGGTCTTCAGTCCTGAGACTGGTTTGATGCAACTCTCCATGCTACTATATCCTGTGCAAGCTTCTTCATCTCTCAGTACCTACTGCAACCTACATCCTTCTGAACCTGGTTAGTGTATTCGTCTCTTGGTCTTCCTCTACTATTTTTACCCTCAACACTGCCCTCCAATAGTAAACTGGTGATCCCTTGATGCCTCAGAACATGTCCTACCAACCGATCCCTTCTTCTAGTCAAGTTGTGCCACAAACTTCTCTTCTCACCAATCCTATTCAAAACTTCCTCGTTAGTTATGTGATCTACCCATCGATTCTTCAGCATTCTTCTGTAGCACCATTTATTAGTGCTTTGGGTTCTTTAAAAGCTTCTGTTGTTCGAAACAAAGGACATATTTATGCTTGGACCTTGTATCAAGTTAGTAAACAGTTTCGATGTTCAATAACTTGGTTATAGGAATAGGTAAGTAACAAGCGATGTTCAGTAAATTTCCCAGCCCTTCCTCTAGGACCGGACTGTTGGTGCCCTTTACCTTGGTGTACGTCCTTGTTGACCATATCAGACAACATGACCCCATGGTACGAGTTTTACCCCATCCATAGTGCTACAAAACGACCTATGTGCCAATGGGATTGAAATACTTGTATGGAGTGACACTTTTACAGAGAGCCTAGAGCTCTCGCTGGATTAAACTGCTTTCAGCAGGTAGAGACACACTAAGAAGTTGTAAGTATCCTGTTTGTATGTTGGCAGCGCTGTAGACTGTACTAATATCGCTGACAGCGCTCTGCACCCTCGGCAAGAGACTCTGTGGTTGGACGGACTAGCAGTTAGCGAGTGGATAAAGAAGTGTACGCGTATGTTTTCTTAGTGGAGTCTCTGTGTTGGTAGGATATTATTGCCAAATGAGATGCAAGAAAATGAGGATAGATGCTGTTGGTAATGTTTGGATGGAGAATTTATTGACAACTATATAATTTTTGGAACTGGATGTCACATTAATAAAGTAAAATTTTCTAAATACATTGTTTGCTCTTCAACAAAAATCTTTCTTTTGCTAATCATATGCCTCCTAGTAGTTAGAGTCTATAGTAGTTAGTTGTTGTTGCTGTGGTCTTCAGTCCTGAGACTGGTTTGATGCAGCTCTCCATGCTACTCTATCCAGTGCAAGCTTCTTCATCTCGCCGTACCTACTGCAACCTACATCCTTCTAAATATGCTTAGTGTATTCATCTCTTGGTCTCCCTCTACCATTTTTACCCTCCACACTGCCCTCCAATACCAAATTGGTAATCCCTTGATGCCTCAGAACATGTCCTACCAACCGATCCCTTCTTCTGGTCAAGTTGTGCCACAAACTCCTCTTCTCCCCAATTCTAATCAATACCTCCTCATTAGTTATGTGATCTACCCATCTAATCTTCAGCATTCTTCTGTAGCACCACATTTCGAAAGATTCTATTCTCTTCTTGTCCAAACTATTTATCGTCCATGTTTCACTTCCATACATGGCTACACTCCATACAAATACTTTCAGAAACAACTTCCTGACAAATCTATACTCGATCTTAACAAATTTCTCTTCTTCAGAAACGCTTTCCTTGCCATTGCCAGTCTACATTTGATATCCTCTCTACTTCGACCATCATCAGTTATTTTGCTCCCCAAATAGCAAAACTCCTTTACTACTTTAAGTGTCTCATTTCCTAATGTAATTCCCTCAGCATCACCCGACTTAATTCGACTACATTCCATTATCCTCGTTTTGCTTTTGTTGATGTTCATCTTATATCCTCCTTTCAAGACACTATCCATTCCGTTCAACTGCTCTTCCAAGTCTTTTGCTGTCTCTGACAGAATTACGATGTCATCGGCGAACCTCAAAGTTTTTACTTCTTCTCCATGGATTTTAATACCTACTCCGAATTTTTCTTTTGTTTCCTTCAGAATTTGAAAGAGATTATTCCAGTCAACATTGTCAAAAGCTTTCTCTAAGTCTACAAATGCTAGAAACGTAGGTTTGCCTTTCCTAAAGATAAGTCGTAGGGTCAGTATTGCCTCACGTGTTCCGATATTTCTACGGAATCCAAACTGATCTTCCCCGAGGTCTCCTACTATTTTTTCCATTCGTCTGTAAAGAATTCGCGTTAGTATTTTGCTGCCGTGACTTATTAAACTGATAGTTCGGTAATTTTCAAATCTGTCAACACCTGCTTTCTTTGGGATTGGAATTATTATATTCTTCTTGAAGTCTGAGGGTATTTCGCCTGTCTCATACATCTTGCTCACCAGATGGTAAAGGTTTGTCAGGACTGGCACTCCCAAGGCTGTCAGTAGTTCTAATGGAATGTTGTCTACTTCCGGGGCCTTGTTTCAACTCAGGTCTTTCAGTGCTCTCTGGAACTCTTCACGCATTATCATATCTCCCATTTCATCTTCATCTACATCCTCTTCCATTTCCAAAATATTGTCCTCAAGTACATCGGCCTTGTATAAACCCTGTATACACTCCTTCCACCTTTCTGCTTTCCCTTCTTTGCTTAGAACTGGGTTTCCATCTGAGCTCTTGATGTTCATACAAGTGGTTCTCTTTTCTCCAAAGGTCTCTTTAATTTTCCTGTAGGCAGTATCTATCTGACCCCTAGTGAGATAAGCCTCTACATCCTTACATTTGTCCTCTAGCCATCCCTGCTTAGCCATTTTGCACTTGCTGTCGATCTCATTTTTGAGACGTTTGTATTCCTTTTTGCCTGCTTCATTTACTGCATTTTTATATTTTCTCCTTTCATCAATTAATTTCAATATTTCTTCTGCTAGCCAAGGATTTCTACTATCCCTCGTCTTTTTTTTACTTGATCCTCTGCTGCCTTCACTACTTCATCCCTCAAAGCTACCCATTCTTCTTCTACTGTATTTCTTTCCCCCATTCTTTTCAATTGTTCCCTTATGCTCTCCCTGAAACTCTCTACAACCTCTGGTTCTTTCAGTTTATCTAGGTCCCATCTTCTTAAATTCCCACCTTTTTGCAGTTTCTTCAGTTTTAATCTACAGTTCATAACCAATAGATTGTGGTCAGAGTCCACATCTGCTCCTGGAAATGTCTTACAATTTAAAACCTGGTTCCTAAATCTCTGTCTTACCATTATATAATCTATCTGAAACCTGTCAGTATCTCCAGGCTTCTTCCATGTATACAGTCTTCTTTTATGATTCTTGAACCAAATGTTTACTGCCTAGGTAGCAGAATTTCTTAATTTCATCTACTTCGAGACCATCAATCCTGATGTTAAGTGCCACGCTGCTCTCATTTCTGCTACTTTTCACTACTTTCATCTTTCTTCAGCTTACCCTGAGGCCATATTCTGTACTCATTAGATTGTTCATTCCCTTCAGCACATCATGTACTTCTTCTTCACTTTCACTCGGGATAGCAATGTCATCAGCGAATCCTGTCATTGATATCCTTTCATGTTGAATTTTAATCCCATACCTAAACCTTTCCTTTATTTCTCTCAAGGCTTCTTCGATGTACAGATTGAATAATAGGGGTAAAAGGCTACATCCCTGTGTTACACCCTTTTTAATCCAAGCGATTCGTTCTTGGTCGTCCATTCTCATTATTCCCTCTTGGCTCTTGTACATATTGTATATTACCGTCTCTCCCCATAGCTTACCGCTATTTTTCTCAGAATTTGGAACATCTTGTACCATTTTACATTGCCGAACGCTTTTTCCTGGCCGACAAATCCTACGAACGTGTCTTGATTTTTCTTTAGTCTTGCTTCCATTATCAACAGCAACGTCATAATTGCCTCTCTCGTGCCAAACTGATCATCGCCTAGTACATCGTCAATTTCGTTTCCCGTTCTTCAGTATATGATTCTTGTCAATAACTTGGATGCATGAACTGTTAAGCCGATTGCGCGATAATTCTCGCACTTGTCAGCCCTTGCAGTCTTCGTAATTGTGTGGATGATATTTTTCCGAATGCCAGATGGCATATCACCAGACTCATATATACTTACGTTGCTTACGTAATTTATATTTACTGAGCTCGACTCTCAATAGTGACTTTCTACAGTAATTTTGACACAGAGCGTAGTGTGACAAAATTTTTGATCGCACTGTTCTATTTGCCCTCTGAGCTACTTAAGGTAAATATTGCTTTTAACAAATAATTAAATCAGTATTTATCCAATGTGATTCGTGAAATTTTTTTAACAAATGTTTATTGTTGGAGAGATCTAGAAATCAATTCAGAAGCTGTGGTTTTGTGAGCTCAGAAGCGTCCGCGGGCCTTCATCGTTCTCTGAAGAAAACGAGATGACTGTGACGAATTGTGGTAAATGTCGCTCCCAAAGTTATAGAAACTCACAAATAATCTGTAAGTATATGTACAAGTGATTTAAATGAATATCGGGAAAGCGAAGCTACTGATTGGAAATTACAATTTATTAAAAAAAAGAAAAAGAAAGAAAAGAAACCTGAACAAGCGCATATCGAAAGACGACGGTCGTGCATGCTTGGCTGCTAGGGGCGGTCTACCGCAGTACCGGTTTGAGCGACACGTGTAACTGGAGGCCAGCGACCACCATTTCTTTCTCATTTCCTGCGGCCGTTATTATTGTAACTAGAAGGGTCGTTCAATAAGTAATGCCCCACATTTTTTTTTAAATGACATTAATATACATAGACAAACTTCCTTGTCGGTGCTTCACTTTTGAGGTTTGTTCTGTGCGCCGGTGAAGTTACGAACCGTTCTGACAGGTGACACAGCCGTAGTACAGCGTCAAAATGTCGTCTACATACGACTCACGTTAGAAGCAGCGTGCCGTTATTGAAGTCTTGTGTGCAGGAAAAGAAACAGTGGTGAACATCCATATACGTTTGTGTGCAGTGTATGGCGATGCTGCAGTTGATAGGAGTACAGATGGGTGATGGGTAAAGAAAGTTACAGCCTCAGGAAATGCAGAAGCAGAGCTCCATGTTCAGCCACGCTCGGGACGTCCTGTCACAGCCACTGCTCCAGACGTGCTGAATAGTGCGTGTGCCATTATTCGTCCCGAACGGCGCATCACACAACTAGACAATTGGCTCTACAGTTGTCGGTCAGCGTTGGAAGTGCGTCTGCAATTATCGAGAATCTTGGATATTCAAACAAGTGCTCACTTTGGGTTGCACGAATGCTCACGGCGGACCACAAGATTCGAAGAAAGGCCATTTCATCGGAATTGTTGGGGCGTTTTGAGATCGACATAGAGGCCTTTCTGTCACGTATCTTACTGGGGACGAAAGCTGGGTGCACCACTTTACGCCGGAAACAAAAAGGCAGTCCATGGAGTGGCATTATCATCATTCAGCACAAAAGAAGAAATTTAAGACAAACCGCTCTGCCGAAAAAGTCATAGTCACAGTATTCTAGGATTGTGATGGCGTCATTCTCGTGGATGTGATGCCGAGAGGGTCAACCATCAATTCAGAGGTATACGTGAAGACTATGAATAAACTCAAGAACCGTTTCCCAGGCCGGCCGGTGTGGCCGTGCGGTTAAAGGCGCTTCAGTCTGGAACCGCGTGACCGCTACGGTCGCAGGTTCGAATCCTGCCTCGGGCATGGATGTGTGTGATGTCCTTAGGTTAGTTAGGTTTAATTAATTCTAAGTTCTAGGTGACTGATGACCTCAGAAGTTAAGTCGCATAGTGCTCAGAGCCATTTGAACCATTTGAACCGTTTCCGACGTGTTTGATCGGACAAGAATCCAGCAGAAATCGTACTCCAACACAATAACGCACGCCCACACACAAGTCTGAGAACCCGGGAACACACAGTCAAATTGGGTTGGACGTCACTGCCCCATCCACCATACAGTCCAGACCTGGCACACTCGGACTTCCATCCCTTTGGGCCGCTTAAAGATTCTCTACGGGGAACTCACTTTGAAAGATGACGAGAGTGTCAGGCATGCAGTGAAAACATGGCGACACCTACAGGACAAGAGCTTTTACCAGCAAGGAATACATACTCTTCCACTACGGCCATAGAACGGGGTGGAGACTATGAAGAAAAGTAGGACATGGACAAGACATGTTAATGTACATTGTCACCAAATTCTGTCACTGAGATAAAAAGTAAGGCACTACTAATTGAACGACGCTCGTATGATTCATATCAAAATGAGGATTAGATGCAAAAGTAGCGCGAATTTCTCTTTTTTAACGATCAGTCTCCATGTTGTATCTGGTACCAACGCATTCTCTGTCTGTTTGTTTTCGGAAGACTATTTAACTTCTGATATATGTGTGTATAAGTGTGTTTGTTTGTGTGTGTGTGTGTGTGTGTGTGTGTGTGTGTTGAAATTTATTTTTCCCGTGTATACTTTGTTTCTGAGCCTCTAAAGTTTTTTCACAAAGCAGGCGATCCACACAGCTAGAAACGTTGGGAATCGCTGTAGTAAGCGATAAGCTTTTTTCCTTTCGTCATTTTGTGGAGGGCGTCAGCGAGGAAAAGTTTTGTAAGGGTTTGACGTTATTTTTAAAGTTCGTTGCAAGTGACTAAGTGCTCTCTTTCTCAAATACTGCATGAATGAAGTCTGGGTATTTCCGCGTCGTGGGCTATACAGGGTTATTACAAATGATTGAAGCGATTTCACAGCTCTACTATAACTTTATTATTTGAGATATTTTCAAAATGCTTTGCACACATGTACAAAAACTCAAAAAGATTTTTTAGGCATTCACAAATGTTCGATATGTGCCCCTTTAGTGATTCGGCAGACATCAAGCCGATAATCAAGTTCCTCCCACACTCGGCGCAGCATGTCCCCATCAATGAGTTCGAAAGCATCGTTGATGCGAACTCGCAGTTCTGGCACGTTTCTTGGTAGAAGAGGTTTAAACACTGAATCTTTCACATAACCCCACAGAAAGAAGTCGCATGGGGTTAAGTCGGGAGAGCGTGGAGGCCATGACATGAATTGCTGATCATGATCTCCACCACGACCGATCCATCGGTTTTCCAATCTCCTGTTGAAGAAATGCCGAACATCAAGATGGAAGTGCGGTGGAGCACCATCCTGTTGAAAGATGAAGTCGGCGCTGTCGGTCTCCAGTTGTGGCATGAGCCAATTTTCCGCGGGCTACGCGTGAAACTTGCCCGCCCGCGTTCAACCGTTTCTTCGCTCACTGCAGGCCGACCCGTTGATTTCCCCTTACAGAGGCATCCAGCAGCTTTAAACTGCGCATACCATCGGCGAATGGAGTTAGCAGTTGGTGGATCTTTGTTGAACTTCGTCCTGAAGTGTCGATGCACTGTTATGACTGACTGATGTGAGTGCATTTCAAGCACGACATACGCTTTCTCGGCTCCTGTCGCCATTTTGTCTCACTGCGCTCTCGAGCGCTCTGGAGGCAGAAACCTGAAGTGCGGCTTCAGCCGAAGAAAACTTTATGAGTTTTTCTACGTACCTGTAGTGTGTCGTGACCAAATGTCAATGAATAGAGCTACAGTGAATTTATGAAATCGCTTCAATCATTTGTAATAGCCCTGTACTCACTTTTTCAGCTCCACGCCCCACAGTAGTGATATGTGCACCAGATTTGGTTCAAGTCGTTTCAGTAATTTGAGAGGAGATATGGAACATAAATATACACGTATATCCACTTTTATAATACGTATGGACGCCGGTAGCTGCTTGTGGCTAACTGTAGTGAGCACTCCCTCATGTGACTAGATTCGGTCGCTTGGTTGGAACACCGACCAGAGAACATCAGGTGCTCCTTGACACACTAACCCCTACAGTTGGGGCGAGCACAGCAAACAGTGTGGGCTGTGTCACAGTTGTGGACGTCACTAATAACGGGCGATAAACTGTTTTTTGCAGTCGTTTTCCGCAGCCAACATGTTTTCCGTAATGTTTTTGTGGTCGCGAATAGCCCAGAACAGCGTTTATAAGTGGGTGTGCTTAGCCCAGCATGATTTTCGTACGTTTTCTGTTTTATAATGTCTTTAACAGCTAAACGAGGCGTTGCAGCAGGTAAATAACAGCAATTCTTTCTTTTCAAGCCGCGGTGACGAGGGCTCTCTTCTTGTTAACATTTTTTTACAGCACATGGCAGCCAACAACTCGCTGTGATGGTCTCCGGTAGGTGACCGTACTTGAAGGCCAAAGCACTTTGTAATAACTTGTCATTTATCGACTATGTCTTAAACATACTAAATAGATGTTTGTTCCCACAGTACACGAACTCCTATTATACAGGGCTATTACAAATGATTGAAGCGATTTCATAAATTCACTGTAGCTCCATTCATTGACATATGGTCACGACACACTACAGATACGTAGAAAAACTCATAAAGTTTTGTTTGGCTGAAGCCGCACTTCAGGTTTCTGCCGCCAGAGCGCTCGAGAGCGCAGTGAGACAAAATGGCGACAGGAGCCAAGAAAGCGTATGTCGTGCTTGAAATGCACTCACATCAGTCAGTCATAACAGTGCAACGACACTTCAGGACGAAGTTCAACAAAGATCCACCAACTGCTAACTCCATTCGGCGATGGTATGCGCAGTTTAAAGCTTCTGAATGCCTCTGTAAGGGGAAATCAACGGGTCGGCCTGCAGTGAGCGAAGAAACGGTTGAACGCGTGCGGGCAAGTTTCACGCGTAGCTCGCGGAAGTCGACGAATAAAGCAAGCAGGGAGCTAAACGTACCACAGGATGGTGCTCCACCGCACTTCCATCATGATGTTCGGTATTTCTTAAATAGGAGATTGGAAAACCGATGGATCGGTCGTGGTGGAGATCATGATCAGCAATTCATGTCATGGCCTCCACGCTCTCCCGACTTAACCCCATGCGATTTCTTTCTGTGGGGTTATGTGAAAGATTCAGTGTTTAAACTTCCTCTACCAAGAAACGTGCCAGAACTGCGAGCTCGCATCAACGATGCTTTCGAACTCATTGATGGGGACATGCTGCGCCGAGTTTGGGAGGAACTTGATTATCGGCTTGATGTCTACCGAATCACAAAAGGGGCACATATCGAACATTTGTGAATGGCTAAAAAACTTTTTGAGTTTTTGTATGTGTGTGCAAAGCATTGTGAAAATATCTCAAATAATAAAGTTATTGTAGAGCTGTGAAATCGCTTCAATCATTTGTAATAACACTTTATTTCTACCCTCTTTGAATTGTCTGCTTTGGCGAGAATTTGGAGACGCGTCAGCCGCTACAGTGTTCCACTTTTGAAGAGGGAGCTGAGGACAGCGTCGAAATTATGCAGTATCGCTACACTGCATCACTTTCAACAACTGACGGCCGTACACGTAACCTGTAAATCACCAGCCGCCAACTTCAATACGTGTATCGTGAATATGACCTGTGCAACAACTGACTAGTTAACCAGATATCACAAAGCAGGCGAGTACTTCGAAGTCGTTTAGGAACAGACTGATGAATATGGTTTGCTCTAAGTTAGCACCTTTGAGAGCAATGTCACTTGTAAAGTGAGGATTCTGCTGCCGTAAACCTAAACCTTTACAGCTCAGCTTCATGCTCAAACGTGTTGCTTAAAATCTGTTTTACTGTTATGTACTTATGCTGGTACGACTCTGCTTCAAAATTTGTCTGCCCAAATAATTCCAAAATAACTGGTAGCGAATCACGAAACAACACACTTTAGACCATTAATGAACAGTATTATTCCTAAAGCCCACACTCGAACTTCTTTATACTATAAAGAAAACATAATAATGAAAGGCACAACGTACGGAAAATCGAACCGTCGTGCTCTCTCCGTTCTCTCCTGGAAATAACCCTTTATTTTGAAGCTGTCAGACAAATGGAAAGACATCCCCAATACAGTAGCAGAATACGAGCGGGGAACGACCCCGGAGGCGATGCGTTTAAATTTCACATCAAACGTTGCCCAGATTCCCCGCTGATGCGAAACTGGTATTGAAATCCGGCGATTGTTTTTGCCAGCGTTACCACATTTTAGACAGCATGGATAATGCGTAATCCCATTTCCCTTTTTCCTCAGCCCGTAAATTAACATTAAGTGCACTAACTTCAGTTTACTTTATTTACTAAAAATAGACTTCAAACAATGAAACTACTCAAAAAGATTGGTTTATAAACGAAAATTTCCTTGTCGCTACTTAAGCAACAATGTGGTTAGAGCCATATCAGAGCAAACAAAAACAGTTCACAATATTGTGACCATGTCCTACATACGACGTGTACAGCAAGTCGTTCGTGAGTACGTCATATCATACTGACTACTACATGTACTATTTTATGTGTGCGCTTAGATTCACGGTGCATTCCCATAATACTCGCATGTTGATCGGACCTACCGTAACAAATCTTGCAAAATTCCTCTGTATTGCTTTGATCTTCTCGTTTAATCCTTCGTATGCGCAGACAAAACACTCGAGCAGAACTCAGGAATGGGTCGCACCAGTATTTCACACAGGGTAACGTTTATGGATCTACACATTCCTAGAATTCACCTAGTAAACAGACTGTTCACCATCCCTATGACCGACCTTACATGCTAGTACCACTTCATGTCACTTCGCAACACTACGCCTAGATACTGTATCGAAGTGACTCTGTCAAGCAGTACACAACTAATAACTGTATTCGAACATTGAAAGATTTCTTTTACTACTTACCTGCGCTGATTTACAGTTTTCCACATTTAGAGCAAACTGCCATTCATTGCACACAATAGAAATTCAGTCCAGGTCAACCGGTATCATCCTACACTCAACCAACGACGACACATTCCCACACACACTACACCGTCATCAGCAGACAGTCACAGATTGCTGGTCGTCCTCTTGGACAGACAGTTTGTGTGAACAGAGAACAAGTGCAGTTATACCATACTTCCCTGGGGCACTCATGACGATACCCTTGTGTCAGGTGAACAGTCACTGTCTAGGATAGGGTGACCAAATTACTTTCGGTGATAACCGGGACACATTCACCCGGATGCCAATGGACACCTCATTCCACGTGTACCCAGGTTTCTTAATTTTAAATATTAATGTTTTGTTGATACATTTTGTTAACCCGATTATTATAACTAAAAGAGGATACAAAAGATTGATATAATCTAGATTATCTGTATTATTAATGACATTTAATGAACGTATACAGTAATAAAGAAATGTATTACGATTTTACAAAATTTTACAGCCATTCAACTTTTAATCAATTAATATTAACATGATCTTTAATATTACTGAGCTCTTGTAGATGGAATTGGCTGTACTTGGAGAAATTTTCACTGCCTCCAGCCTTCTTGATCATGTCTTTGTTCTTTGAGACACAGTGATAAAACTCGACACAATCCATTTTGTAGTCGTACAGGATCTGCAGGATTGCTTCAAGAGAGTCTACCTCCATTCTGTTTCTATCATCAGTCCACTGGGATATTCATGAACGAAAATATTCTTTCCACATTGGCGTTATGGGCTGGGATTGCAAATAAATACCTTGCAATTATTACCAACTCAGAGTAATGCTGAAGACAGTCACAGCTTTTAAAAAAACTCACCCACTTCTCATGACATTCCAATGGTGATTTTTTTTTTTTCATCATTCCACTTGTGCAAACTTTCTTCAACAAAATTTGTCAGTATGCCGAACTCATCAAAGAGAATGGAATCATCGATTTCAATCAGTAGTGTCAGTGTCGTCCTAACCGCCGTCTGCTTCACGCCTGCTGTGCAGCGAGCTACCTTAATTTAAGTAGTAACTGTATTTTTCTTACTTGTCACTTCTTCGTCCGTGTGTTTTTGCTTTGAGGAAGCTTTAATTGTCGAGTGCTATTAATAGTGTTCCATAGATTTCGTGTTTGTTTTGAATACAGTCAGAGAGAGTCCCTTTAGTCAACCATAGTGCCAGTAGTGGCAATGTTTGTTTTCAATACAGTCCAGAGACAGGTAGTGCTATTTTCATTGTTTTCTACAAGAAGTGGCTAGCAATCACAGTTTAGTCAATAATCAGCCGCCTTTAGTTAATTAGCAGTCTAGTTAAAAGTTGATTAACTCTCGTCAGTAAATTGATTCCTTAGGATGGATAGGATGTGTGACTGCTGTGTACGGACGCAGGAGGAGCTGGCCACTGTTCGCGAACAGCTGAGCGTGTTGATGGCCGCGGTCAGCCGTCTTCAGGCTGCTGCCTCGGATTGTAGCGGCAGTGGGGGGTCTGGTGCGTCGCATGGTACACCCCAGGTGTTACATGCTTCACCCACTGTCCCTGCTGTCGAGACATCTTCGCGGGTACCGGGCGCGGTTGGGCCACCCCCTCCCCAAGGGGAGTGGCGGGTTCAGCGGCGTTCGCGGCGCACGAGGCGGAGGGTAAATGTGGAGGCTGGCCGTGTGGCATCGCCCGCTCTGCCTGTGAGTGGACATGTGGCTGCTCCTTCAGCAAGGTCCGAGCAGGCACACGGGGGGAGGGGTTTATTAGTTATTGGGAGCTCCAGCGTTAGGCGGTTGATGGATTACCTTAGGGAAATAGCGGAAAGGTCGGGGAAGAAGGCCAGTATTCACTCTGTCTGCTTGCCGGGGGGTCTCATCCGAGATGTGGAGGAGGCCCTACCGGCGGCGATGGAGAGCACTGGGTGCACCCGACTGCAAATTGTTGCTCATGTCGGTACCAATGACTCCTGGCGAAGGCGGAAAGCCTCGCTCGCGGGGTGGAATCAAAGCTAACTATTTGTAGTATCGTCCCCAGAACCGATCGCGGTCCTCTGGTTTGGAGCCGAGTGAAAGGCTTAAACCAGAGGCTCAGACGATTCTGCGAAGATCTGGGGTGCAAATTTCTCGACCTCCGCCATCGGGTGGAGAAATGTAGGGTCCCCTGAATAGGTCAGGCGTGCACTACACGCCGGAAGCGGCTGCAAGGGTAGCGGAGTACGTGTGGAGTGCACATGGGGGTTTTTTAGGTTAGAGAATTCCCTCCCTAGGCCCGACAAGACGCCTCCTGAGACGCGGCAAGGTAGGAGTAGGCAAAATGCAACAGGGAATAACAATATTAATGTGCTAATAGTAAACTGCAGGAGCGTCTATAGAAAGGTCCCAGAACTGCTCTCCTCAAGAAACGGTCACAACGCCCATATAGTACTAGGGACAGAAAGTTGGCTGAAACCTAACGTAAACTGTAATGAAATCCTAAACTCAGATTGGAATGTATACCATAGAGACAGGCTGGACAGTGAAGGGGGAGGCGTGTTTATAGCGATAAGAAGTGCAATAGTATCGAAGTAAATTGACGGAGATTCTAAATGTGAAATGATTTGGGTGAAGGTCACGGTTAAAGCAGGCTCAGACATGGTAATTGGATGTCTCTATAGGCCCCCTGGCTCAGCAGCTGTTGTGGCTGAGCACCTGAAGGATAATTTGGAAAATATTTCGAGTAGATTTCCTCACCATGTTACAGTTCTGGATGGAGATTTTAATTTGTCGGATATAGACCGGGAGACTCAAACGTTCATAATGGGTGGCAGGGACAAAGAATCCAGTGAAATTTTTTTAAGTGCTTTATCTCAAAACTACCTTGAGCAGTTAAACAGAGAACAGACTCGTGGCGATAACATATTACACCTTCTGGTGACAAACAGGCCCGAACTATTTGAAACAGTTAACGCAGAACAGGGAATCAGCGATCACAAAGCGCTTACGGCATCGATGATTTCAGCCGTAAATAGAAATATTAAAAAAGGTAGGAAGATTTTTCTGTTTAGCAAAAGTGACAAAAAGCAGATTACAGAGTACCTGACGGCTCTACACAAAAGTTTTGTCTCAAGTACAGATAGTGTTGAGGAGCAGTGGACAAAGTTCAAAACCATCGTACAATATGCGTTAGATGAGTATGTGCCAAGCAAGACCGTAAGAGATGGAAAAGAGCCACCGTGGTTCAACAACCGAGTTAGAAAACTGCTGCGGAAGCAAAGGGAACTTCACAGCAAACATAAACATAGCCAAAGCCTTGCAGACAAACAAAAATTACGCGAAGCGAAATGTAGTGTGAAGAGAGCTATGCGAGAGGCGTTCAATGAATTCGAAAGTAAAGTTCTATGTACTGACTTGGCAGAAAATCCTAAGAAATTTTGGTCTTATGTCAAAGCGGTAGGTGGACCAAAACAAAATGTCCAGACACTCTGTGACCAAAATGGTACTGAAACAGAGGATGACAGACTAAAGGCCGAAATACTAAATGTCTTTTTCCAAAGCTGTTTCACAGAGGAAGACTGCACTTTAGTTCCTTCTCTAGATTGTCGCACAGATGACAAAATGGTAGATATCGAAATAGACGACAGAGGGATAGAGAAACATTTAAAATCGCTCAAAAGAGGAAAGGCCGCTGGACCTGATGGGATACCAGTTCGATTTTACACAGAGTACGCGAAGGAACTTGCCCCCCTTCTTGCAGCGGTGTACCGTAGGTCTCTAGAAGAGCGTAGCGTTCCAAAGGATTGGAAAAGGGCACAGGTCATCCCCGTTTTCAAGAAGGGACGTCGAACAGATGTGCAGAACTATAGACCTATATCTCTAACGTCGATCAGTTGTAGAATTTTGGAACACGTATTATGTTCGAGTATAATGACTTTTCTGGAGACTAGAAATCTACTCTGTAGGAATCAGCATGGGTTTCGAAAAAGACGGTCGTGTGAAACCCAGCTCGCGCTATTCGTCCACGAGACTCAGAGGGCCATAGACACGGGTTCACAGGTAGATGCCGTGTTTCTTGACTTCCGCAAGGCGTTCGATACAGTTCCCCACAGTCGTTTAATGAACACAGTAAGAGCATATGGACTATCAGACCAATTGTGTGATTGGATTGAGGAGTTCCTAGATAACAGAACACAGCATGTCATTCTCAATGGAGAGAAGTCTTCCGAAGGTGTGCCGCAGGGGAGTGTCATAGGATCGTTGCTGTTCACAATATACATAAATGACCTGGTGGATGACATCGGAAGTTCACTGAGGCTTTTTGCAGATGATGTTGTGGTGTATCGAGAGGTTGTAACAATGGAAAATTGTACTGAAATGCAGGAGGATCTGTAGCGAATTGACGCATGGTGCAGGGAATGGCAATTGAATCTCAATGTAGACAAGTGTAATGTGCTGCGAATACATAGAAAGATAGATCCTTTATCATTTAGCTACAAAATAGCAAGTCAGCAGCTGGAAGCAATTAATTCCATAAATTATCTGGGAGTAGCATTAGGAGTGATTTAAAATGGAATGATCATATAAAGTTGATCGTCGGTAAAGCAGATGCCAGACTGAGATTCATTGGAAGAATCCTAAGCAAATGCAATCCGAAAACAAAGGAAGTAGGTTACAGTACGCTTGTTCGCCCACTGCTTGAATACTGCTCAGCAGTGTGGGATCCGTACCAGATAGGGTTGACAGAAGAGATAGAGAAGATCCAACGGAGAGCAGCGCGCTTCGTTACAGAATCATTTAGTAATCGCGAAAGTGTTACGGAGATGATAGATAAACTCCAGTGGAAGACTCTGCAGGAGAGACGCTCAGTAGCTCGGTACGGGCTTTTGTTCAAGTTTCGAGAACATACCTTCACCGAAGAGTCAAGCAGTATATTGCTCCCTCCTACGTATATCTCGCGAAGAGACCATGAGGATAAAATCAGAGAGATTAGAGCCCACACAGAAGCATACCGACAATCCTTCTTTCCACGAACAATACGAGACTGGAATAGAAGGTAGAACCGATAGAGGTACTCAAGGTACCCTCCGCCACACACCGTCAGGTGGCTTGCGGAGTATGGATGTAGATGTAGATGTAGATGTAGAAATCTCTTCACTCTTCAAATAAGAAACTGTCTCTTCAACACTTTCACATTTTGGCACCCTCTTCAGTACCATCCAATCAAACACCGGCGATGAGGGTAAATATGAGGCGTTCCACTTGCTGAGATATTCTACACAAGTGTCATAATACTTGTTAACTTCTTCTCTAAAACTCCTTTCCGCTGCTTCTGATAGTTCTGCTCTTATAAGGACATATTTAACATTAAAAGAAATGAATTGCTGCTCTCTCCTCTTAGTAACAGTTTCCAGAGTATTTTTCAAAACATCAATTACCTCTATTACACTTTTCGTGCTTCCCCCAATTTCCTTTATCCCATGCTGCAAAGTGCTAAGCTGACTGTGAATGAACCATAAGTAGGCTTCACTTAAAGGCTTACTGAAAAACTGAACCAATATTTTGGGATTTTGTCTTCATTTAGGAAAAAATCTTTTAACGGTTGAAACAGGCGGATTACTCTTTCAGCTGCTGGAAACAGTGATAACCAGCGAGTTTTCGAGTGACACATTACATTCATATATTCAGTTCCCACATAATCACAGAACTCCTTAAGCCTCTCTGTTCTAACAGTATATATGTAAAAGTGTGAGTATACCTTCATGACGATAGTTTCAACATCACAGCTTAAACTGTCAGGAGATGTCTGCACGCTATAGTGTAAAACATGTGCAGGGCACCTTATGCCTTCAATGTTTTCATGCAATGTTGCCTTTAATTTAGTAAATACGTTGCATTTGCCTTGTCTTTTTAAATCACCAAAGTTTGTGTTGGTGTTGTCTCCACAAAATGCCACACATTTATTTTTCTCAAGATCAAACATTCGATAGTATTCATACAAAATCTTGAAATTTCGTCAGATGTTTCATTAGGTAGGGAACTCACCTTCAAAAGTTTGGTCTGAATTCCCTGATTAATATCGAAAAACTGAACAACAAACGGAAATATTTTAGTGGCCTTATGATTTCTGGCATCAGTGGATATCCCGTAGAAAGAAGACTTTTTGATGTATTCAAGGCTTTCCTTTACACTCTGGGGAGCAATAACTCCTTTCACTAAGGCTGACACTTTAGTTCTTGCTGAACTAAACTTTTTTGCAATGGAAGATCATCAAACACAATGCTGTTAAGCTTATTAGTACAATCACTAGATCTATAAGTTTGGTGATGTTTTACCGAGTGGTAGGCTAGTGTAAGCTCGGTGCTCGAACTTTCGTCTCTTCACTTGACTGATGTTTCACAAAATAATTTTGTAGAGTTTTACTGCAGCTCGGGGCACTGTATCTGTTGATGTGTTTCTTTGACCTGATGTGATCAACTATGTCGGGACGTCCACCATGACTTATACTAATAAAACAGTTACATACGGAACACTCTGCTTCGTAATCAAAACGACCTTTCTTAATGAAATTCCATTCCTTGGAATAACAGTCACTGAACTTGCAGGCACGTTTCGGCATTGCGTTTCACAGTACTGCAGCAATAATACCACTAATAATGAGAAAAAACTATTGCAGTTTGTCTGACAAAACATCAACTGACAATGAGTGTGTGAGTAAGTGGCGCGACAATCGGACGGTGTCATAGCTTTGTTACAATAATGCCACTTACTACTTGTTGGCCAAAGTACCGCTCAAAGTAAATTATTGCCTGAGTGTATCAATAGTGATACTGTGATTACTAGTATGGGATAATGGAGGTTTTAGACAAATAAGGTAAAATATATTAATTTCTTGTGTTGTATTTCCTTTAATATAGCGAAATCCTAAAAATTTGAGAAAGTTTCACGAAATGTATTTTAGAACTGAATTCCGTGACTTTTGAGCGTCCCGAAACAAATTTTCGGGACACCGCAACACAGGGATGAAATCCGGGACAATCCCGGTTTTCCGGGACGCTTGGTCACCGTAGTCTAGGAGAACATATTGCATTCTATTACTTAAAAAGTCGTCGACCCACTCAGGTAGCTGTGAAGCTACGAGGGCAGTTCAATAAGTAATGCAACACATCTTTCTTCCCCCTGAGAGTAGGTTGGTTTTATTCGGGATTCCAATGCGGCGTATTATTTCCCACTCTTTTTTTTCTACAAAATCCTATTTTTCAACATAAACGCCTTTGTGCCATAGCTGCATCAATAACCTCTCATCATGCAGGTACTGCTTCGAGTGGAGTGCATACTTCTTTCTCCCAACCAGACGGAAGTGGTAAGGCGAGAGATCGGGGTTGTAGAGTGGCTGAGGAAGGACAAACTACTGAAGTTTTGTGAGCTGCTCTCAGGTGCGCAGACTTAAGTGAGGTCTTGTGTTGTCGTGGAAAAAGAGAAGTTAGTTTGCATTTTTGTGGCGACGAACACGCTGAAGTTTTTTTCCTGAGCGTAGCACAATACACCTCAGAACTGATAGATGGACGACGGAGACTGTTACCTTCATTTTCCCGGCTTCGAACTTTTTCTTCAGAGGAGAGGTGCTGTGGCGCCACTCCATGGATTATACATTTATTTCCAGTTCGAAGTGATGAACCCATCTTTCACTGCCTCTGACAATGTTCGACAAAAAGTTGGCATGGTTAGCCTCGTAACGAGCAAACTGTTCCACACTGATGGTCCTGTATTGCTCTCTATGGCGTTCTGTTAGGCGGCGAGAAACCCAGCGGTTACGCACTATTGCGTACTCCAACTGGTGGACAAGTGTGTCCGTAGTACCGAGAGGGACATCCAGTTGTGCAGTGAGGTATTTGATTGTGATCAGCTCGAATGAGAGTGGCCGCACGTTCCAGCATTGGAGCAGTCGGCCGGCACGCGAGAGATGAAAGAGGTTTGCTCGACCTCGTCTAACGACTCACCGTGCTTATGTTCATTGCTCTAACGACTCACCGTGCTTTTGTTCATTGCTCTAACGACTCACCGTGCTTTTGTTCATTGCTCTAACGACTCACCGTGCTTTTGTTCACTGCCAGGTATCCGTAGACATTCTGCAAGCGCGTATGAATATCTCCGGTGGTCTGGTTTTCAGCCAAAGGAAACCCAATGACAGCTCTCTGCTTGGAACACACCTCCGTTGCAGCCATAATTACATACGAGAGCACCGCCACCTATCGGAACTTCATGAAAGTATAGGGGCTGTAGCGGGAATATTCCACAATGTCCCACAGCAAAATTCCACGTTTTTGCAACCGAAACTGGCCTAGATCAAAAATGTATTGCATTACTTATTGAACGCCCCTTCTATACAGTAGACGGGCACATTTTGCGACATAACTGCTGGGAACCGATTTTGAACGGATATTAGACGGTAAGAGTCTCAATGGCAGGCCTCTAAATGAGTAGGGGAAGGACGTGTAGAATCGGATAGCAGACTCTAGGCTATCGGACGAGAGTTGTTCCTAAATTGCAGCGCCACCGCAGTATGAACTATGGAGGAACAAAACCACGCACGCGATTTTGAATCAAAGCAACAGTGTGTTTCTTGAGTTGCTACAAGTTATATCTGTTCCTAGTGAGTTTTTGGAGCACGAACTTAGCTTTGTTGTGTTTTATTTCCATTTAAGTAGGGAAAAGGCGTCCAGTATGAGCCACTTCAGCCAAAATTGGTATAAAATTTTTGCTGTTGTTTCGAAATAACGTATCACTGCATAAAACCTTTAAATAAATAGTTTCGTTTTCATGTAAATGGTGAAAAAGGATTTCTAACTAGAAGAAACTATGCAAGAAATGATTTTCTAAGACTTCAAACTCGATATATTGGAAAAAATGACAAACCAGCCACAGATAATTTTTAAATGTTTTATTTTAATGCCGGTTTCGGGCTATCATGTCCGACTTCAGATGGCCAGTATTGTCAATTATAAAGATATTTTGATCAACAGCATGTCGTCTGCTCCCACACTGCACTTTGGTTAAAACAGATTTCATTTTGTGGTCGATTAACCTTATGGACTAAATTTTTCTATAAGACACTTCTGAGTGTTGCTTTATAAAAATGTTGTACAAATCTTTTATTTGCCAATTTCGTTACGTTGTTAAATCTGTGACGCAATTCTAAATTTCCTGTCAAATCGAAAGCAGGATTTTGAAACTGCCCCTTAGCTAGCGACGTTGACCTGGAATCTCAAGCCTTGACGTGTACTGCAAGAAAATAGTGATTTGAAAAAGACCATCTGAGATGTCATAGACGTCTGATGATTCCCTTCGACTGATTTTTAACCTGCTTCGGTGTCGTTTTGGGGACACTGAAATAAACGGCAGCACTCCTCTTGGTCATTTCCCCCTCCAAAACACTTAAAATTGGTTCGTTCATTATAGTTACGACCACTCCCATCGACTCCATCGGCACGCTTCTTCTTCGACATGGGCATCGAGTCCTAAGAATAAAAATAAATTTAAAAAATACCACTTATATGGCCATACCCCACACTTTGTTATGCCCCATGCCAGCCGACTGACATTGCACTTTAAAACATGACGGGAACAGAAGCTGGTTTGAGTGACCGGAATTTCATTATTACGATCACTATGCATTACATTACTTACATATTATCCGCCCCCGGTAGCTGAGTGGTCAGCGCGACAGAATGTCAATCCTAAGGGCCTGGGTTAGATTCCCGGCTGGGTCGGACATTTTCTCCGCTCAGGGATTGGGTGTTGTGTCGTCCTAATCATCATCATTTCATCCGGCGCGCAAGTCGCCGAAGCGGCGTTAAGCCTTGCACCCGGCGAACGGCCTACCCGACGGGAAGCCCTAGCCGCACGACATTTACATATTTTACTTATATATTAATGCTAGTAAGATTATATTACTACTCACATCCAAGAGTATAAGCGATGCTGAAAATTATACCGTTTAGCAGCTTCGACACTCAAAAAAAAAATTTAATTATGATATAGAGCATTCATGGAGAAATCCACGTTCCACCGTCGTAAATGAACTGTACGGGCTGAAACGGAGAATACAATACGCTGATTGTTGCCTGTTATCTCTATCTTGATTCGCGCTTGTTGGGCAATGGATGAGCGAACGTACGAGTTAGGTTGTCGAAGGAGAATTCCTGCTGCAAGTACATGAACCGGCAACTTACAGTAGACACCAGTGTACACTTTTAGCTTCGAAGTGGAAGTTAAATTTTAATCCCAAATTTGTGTATTGATTCGCGTTATAAATACAGAGCGTTGGAGTAGAAAAAATATTGTGTTACAGCTCTCTGTCTGAGTGCAATATAGGTTCCACACCTGTAACGACGGAATGTTAATTCCGAAAATAAATTAAAAAACACAGCACCATAGATAATAACATAGGGTGTGAAAATGCAACTATCAGTAAGCAGAGAAGTAATAGAAAGTAGATCGCATCACGGTATTCAGGTATGCAAAGCAAGGGTTGCTGGAACTGATGATTTATTTAAGCTTTTAGGAAACCATTCCTGAAAATCTGTAAATGTAGCTTGAACGCAGTGTCCATGTGTTTAATTGTCATCACCGAGGTCATTGAAGGTATTTGTGCTGGGAATCAAGAGACTAACTGTATGGACCACTGCGTCCACATTCTTAAATAATTGTATTGTTTATCAGTTTAAAATCTAAACAGTTACTGCACTTCAAGAATGCATAAGTGTTGTGGTAAAAATGGGAAGTCCACATCATTTTTTCTGCGATCATAGCTCTGCTCTGACATTGTATCACCAGGAAATTACCTTTTTTTCCGCGGTGAGGACAATTTTGACTTTTCATGCGTTACTACAAAATTTGTTCTTGGATTGCTATTTAAGTAACAGCCGGAAGTTATATTTCCTGTTAGTAATATCGTCAAGAATAAGTAAAAGCCAAGCACTTTCTTTTTAGCGTGCATCTTCTCTATCCTCTGTCGCCCACTACATTACTATATTTCACACATACAGCAACGATCTCAAATAGATAATTTCAGTACTCTGTACTGAGACAGAATTTGCTCATCTGAACACCCGAGACACGATTTCTTTCTACCTCCCCTCCCCTTCACATGCTGGACCGCTGGTTAAACAGCAGTACTTCTTGCGGTTCGCATAGCTTGTAATGGCCCGTCCTTCTCTTATTACAACTGATTCGTTATTACATACCCAGCCTAGATGTTATTTGTCTCTTGGTCATCGTGAACAGCAGCAAGTTGTGGTAGCTTCCGGCTCTCCTCGATGTAGCCCGCCCAAAGCCACGAAGAGGTAAACCACTTCATATCTAACAGTTTCTCAGTTTGTTTGGGAATTATCTCTTTTAATCACAATTTTAGGCAAAAATGTGGTTTATAATTTTGGTTTTGATATAATAAAACAGCCAAATATAAAATTAGTCTACGATGTGAAACTCGCTTCAATTATTAAGATGCGTAAGGAGATTTAAAAAAAAGATAGGTCTGAACCGTGATTTATTTTCAAAGAATATTCTTCAGAATTTATTTCATTTGCTAGCGATTCATCAAGAACATTAACACATTTAATCACACTATGTAAGTGTGGAAGTAATTGCCAAGGAGTAACTGATGAAATCATAGTCAAATTTCTTTTAACAAATGGGAATTTATTCACTTTAATAGTGAATATAGGCTTTTTTTTTAAAGAAACAGATTTAAAATTATAATCAGACAGCACCTTCTAAATATCAAGTTACAATTTATTCGGAGGCAGAAAGAAACAAGTTTCGACTGTATGAGCTTTCGGGCAGTGAACCTTGCCTCTTCATTTTGACACGGCCGTAGTTATGACCGCTCACAACAGCCTCTGAAAGACTACACTGGTGCAACTCTGCAACACACCAGATTAATTTAAGCTAAAAGTTTTAACAATTTACACAAGCACACAAACTATGCACCCCCGTAGGAGTGATGTAAATGATACAAAACACTAACAATTAAAATATTAATATTGCCACCGAAGGTGACACTTTATTTTAACTTCTAAGAAAAGTCTTACGGTGAAAGGGTGGCAACTTTATATACTTAAATGATCATTTAAATTAAAGCCCATGAAATCCAATCTTACATAAATTTTACAAGGTGGGCCAAAAAAGATGCTCTACAGTACACAGATACCGCCTCTCAAGATCATAGGCAAGATCAAAACATATTTCAGGAATTTGGCTGTTACACTCCAAGCAATAAATTCGTTAAAGCACGAAATCCGACAAACATGACAGAGGCAGCTCCAAACGACAGACAGACACTAACTGCCTAGCAAATGCGGACGGCGGACAGACGAGCAATCCGGGGACGAGAGACTGACCATGAAAACAAGTAGATTTTAACAAGAGTAAATCACACAACATGTCACCAATCACTTAACTTCTAATAAACTGCGATTTCTCGAGAAGACCTGGCGCAGCACCCCCAAATCGCTCTCCCGAACCGTCCGCTGCCAGCCGCTTCAACGGACGCAGTAAGGCGTGACGATCTCTCGTCTCACAGCGCCGCAGCTCGCACCGGCCAGACTGATGTGCTGGGTTGACTCCTGTAACTCGCGTGTCGACCGCGAAGTCACTAGCCCTCGCTATACGGCGCGGCCCACTGGACTCACGTGGCGACCTCACATGCGCCGACGCTCAAGACGGACAAGTCATCTCGTGTCTCAGTGCGCGACCAACCAACCGATCGATCCAACCGCCAGTGACCATTGCCTGAGCAAACTCGAGCAGACTGGCGGCCTAACGCGCAGCCTCAGATGCAGGAACTGAGCCCCCAACGGGCGACCACTCGCTGAGTTCTCTTACTGGCAGAGTGGAAATACTTTTTTTTTCCTTTATTGTAATTTTCATCACCTGATACAGGCGGGCTGTCAGCAGCATAGTACGCTGCTCTTCAGCCTTAAGTGGAACAATAACAAGACATATAGGTGATACAGACACTACAGTAAAAACGGCGGGCAAAAAAAAGGAGATATAAAAACAATAAACATGAAGCCGTTCACGCTGGACTCGAAAAAACAGTAAACACTTGGTGACATGGCGCACAGAACACGGATGACGGCGACGGCACACGTGAACAGTTGATGCATGACGGTGACAGAACACGAAACACAAATCGAGGCACACACACGACACACAGATGGCGATGATCTCCGGCGCGCGAAAGTCCACTGAGCGTGTACGAGTCCGGGGACCTGCCAAGAGTAGAGGAGGAGGAGGAGGATGAGGAGGGGAATGGGAGAGGTGAGAGAAGAGAGGCCATGGGCAGAGGAGAGAGGGGGAGGGAGGAAGGGAGAGGGGAAGCCCAGGGGAAGGGTGGAGGAGGAAGGGGGGGAGAGGAAAGAGAAGGGAAGGGAAGGGAGGGAGGGAGGGTGCCTAAAGGAAAGGACACAGGAGGTGGGGGGCGAAGGTCAAAGTTGATAGGAGGGGTAGATGGAGGGGAGGAGGACATCATCAGGAAGGGGGAGCTGGCGGAAGCCACCTTGGGAGAGGGTAAGGAGGGTGGAGAGATGGAGACCGGGTGGGACGTGGGAATACAGGCGCGGCAGCGGACGGGGGTGGGAGAGGATCGGGGATACGAGCGGGTGAGGAGGATCAAGTTTGTGGGAGGTGTACAGGATGTGGAAAGACTCTCATTCTGCCGGCTTTAAAGGTTGATCCGAACGACAGACATACTAGCACACAGAACGACAGACAGACACTAACTGCCTAACAAATGCGGACGAGAGACAGACTAGAAAGCTGGGGACAAGAGACTGACCCAGACTGACTGAGACTGACCCAGACTGACCCCTGGCGAGCTCATAGCGCTCCTTAAATGCACTTGAACAGGCAACCTAACCCCTTTCCCAACAAAGCTGCGACTGCCGCAGCGGCGCCACCGCCAGAAACGGAGGCGACTGCTTCACACTTCGCGCTGCGACGCGCTCTTCAAAACAGCAGTTTTCACCCCGGCTCAAGGTCATAGGAAAGAACAATTACGGAGAAAAGGAAGGAGACGACCGATGATGTTTGTAACCGAGCCAGCGACATCGGGATGCCTTCGAGTCTTGCAGTTTTGGTTCGGACTATTTCTTCTAAAACTACTTAGTTACATACCTGTTCAGTGTTACGTGTTTTTCGAATGTAAATTATTAGCTAAGTTGTTAGTATTACTGCAACTGTTTCCTCGATATAAACTGACATTGTGTACGCAATGCCGTATGTGTTTGTTAGATGTTGTCTGTGTTCGTTAAATTAGGAGTGCTGCAGTACAGATTTTACAGGTCAGTGCAGGTATGATTACTGCGAGATCGTCATAATAATTGCGTTTACTATAATAATCCAATTAATGCAGGTTTTACATATTTATTGCGATTAATGAGTATAAAACTGCTAATGCTATTGTACTGTTCTAAATACCACCTTATCCTAAATCATGTATAGCGTTGTCTACGTTCTGTGTCCTTCGTGCATCGTCCGTGAAACATAATCATTTATTAATATCCATTTACCTCTGTTCCTCATTGGCTGTATCATACCACCATCGAGACATAAGTGTTTGATGTTCTGCCGCGTGTAGGTGAAAGTGAAAAAGTATGAGTCCGGCTGAGGGCCACGCGGTGTAATTTGGGCAGCGAGCGTTACACTTCTGACGCTCAGTGAGTGTGTCCTGTCTCCGAGATCCGGGCAGGGAGTACAAATAACAGCGCAATCAGCAGCAACTGAAGAAGACTGCTGGATCAGGAGTGGGAATACTGTACGTAAAATGAAATCAGCCACTCGTCACTAGACATGAAAGTAAACAACTGATCAATACCATCAAGAATCCTGATGAATTTTTTTTTTTTTGTAAGAGGTGGAGCCCCTCCACGCCCACGCCGGCATGATGGCCAACACAAAAGGTCTACTGCCATCTCTGCATAAGGGTTAGTATTCACTAAAGTGAGGTGTCGCAGGATGTGGGTACTGCGATGTTTGCGTACGTCTGATTAGAAGTAACCATTAATACGCGCTCATCTGGAGATAGATTGGTCGAAATCTGACGAAGGGTAGCGGTTTGAAGGGCAGAGGAAAAAAAGTGCCAAGGCAAGAGCCAAGGGAAGAAAACCTCTGCGAAAGTTAGGTCGGGTGGTAAGAGCAGTAGCGGTTGTCTTGCTGCCTGCGATAGGTCGTGCAAGGATAGGCTTTGTTAGTAGTGGGTATCATGCATGTCGATACCTTGACGTTGTGCGTTTGTGCTGCTCGGCGGCTGGCGCTGGGTGCTGGTAGTGCTGGTACAGAGTCCTCGTTCAGCGTCAGCAACCTGAAACAGTTAGGTTTGTTATCGATCTTGTGTCCGGTAGGTCATATACCGGAGGCACAGTGTGAGGGAATGTTGGCAGATTGTTTGTGCGTCTGTGGGCGAGCTCGTCGGTGTCCCTGCTGTGACCTTCATTGTTAGCCACAGGGGCACACTGTTTGCTGACCGAGATATGCCTTCCAAGCTCGATTCGGTACTGGCCATATCCTACTAAAGAAATGCACCATGCCTGTACTGGTGTGTGCATGGTGAATTTCCAGCTCTACTCGGACGTTGTGGAAAAACGAGTAAATTCTGGAGCCGTTAACACAAGTTACCCATTCCCGCTGCCACGCATTCACTTGTCACTACTGCTCCAGTTGCCCCTAGTCCCTTAAATTATGATCCGTAATTTCCATTATTTGTCTACTTTTCCTCTCTTCAGCCAGTGTATCTAAACACGCTGACACATTGTTAGGCCACTCGGGTATGTTCTGAGTAATACGCATAGTGCCTCCTCTGGCGTTGTGCTGAAAGCCACTATTAGTCTCAGCAGAACAGTTCTTTGACGTCACGTAACAAGGTTATGTTCGTTATGAGAGAGAGAGTGACCATGTGCACGCCGCGAAATATACTACGGATCCACACAACATAAATTATGTGATAAAAAGTATCCGGACACCCCAAAAACATACGTTTTTCAAATTAGGTGCATTTTGCTGCCACCTACTGCCAGGTACTCCATATCAACGACCTCAGTTGTCATTGAACATCGTGAGAGAGCCGAATGGGGCGCTCCGCGAAACTCACGGACTTCGAACGTGGTCAGGTGATTGGGTCATACGTCTCTACGCGAGATTTCCATACTCCTAAACATCCCTACGTCCACTGTTTCCGATGTGATAGTGAAGTGGAAACATGAAGGGACACGTACAGCATAAAAGCGTGCAGGCCGACGTCGTCTGTTGACTGACAGAGACCGCCGACAGTTGAAGAGGGTCATAATGTGTAATAGCCATACATCTACCCAGTCCATCACATACGAATTCCAAACTGCATCAGGATTCACTGCAAATACTATGACAGTTAGATGGGAGATGAGAAAACTTGGATTTCATGGTCGAGCGGATGCTCATAAGTCATACATCACGCCGGTAAATGCCAGACGACGCCTCGCTTGGTGTAAGGAGCGTAAATATTGGACAAGTTCACAGTGGAAAAACGTTGTATGGAGTGACGAATCGTGGTACACAGTGTGGCGATCCGATGGCAGGGTGTGGGTATGGCGACTGTCCGGTGAACGTCGTCTGCAAGCGTGTGTAGTGGCAACAGTGAAATTCGGAGGCGGTGGCCTTATGGTGTGGTCGTGTTTTTCATGGAGGGGGCTTGCACTCCTTGTTGTTTTGCGTTGCACTATCACAGCACACGCTTAAACCTTCTTGCTTCCCACTGTTGAAGAGCAATTCGGGGATGGTAATTGCATCTTTCAACACGAGCGAGCACCTGTTCATAATGCACGGCCTGTGGCGGAGTGGTTACATGACAATTACATCCCGGTAATGGAGTTGCCTGCACGGAGTCCTGATCTCAGTACTATAGAAAACCTTTGGGATGTTTTGGAACCCCGACTTCGTGCCAGGCCTCACCGACCGACTTCGATACCTCTCTTCAGTGCAGTACTCCGTGAAGAAACCTTCCAGCATGTGATTGAACGTATGCCTGCGAGATTGGAAGCTGTCATCGAGGCTAAGACTGGGCCAACCCTGTACTGAATTCCGGCATTACCGATTGAGTGCGCCACGAACTTGTAAGCCATTTTCAGCCAGGTGTCCGGATACTTTTGATGACATAGTGTAGTTTGTAGTGGAACTCTGTAAGCGGCTGTGATGATGAATGATAGTGGAAAAGGTACCGTTTTTTATCAACCCGCTGTTTTATGTGTTGATTGAGCGGTAGTCCATCGTGAATCTATACCAGTAGGTATCTAGTTACGTGTTTTCTGTGGATATTTTATGAGACGTCCCCTTAGAACAATTGTACACGACTGTGCTTAACCTGATACACAATACTTTTAGCGCAATGCAATCTGACTTTCAATCATCCCTACAAAACAATGGCCCTGACTAACTTTAACCTATACCTTTCAAAAATCACTTACCTCACAAAAATCTTCGTTACTGGAACTACTGCAATACAGCGAGCGCCACTACTGCCAGCTAAATAAAAGATTCAAACTACGGAAGGCACTAACTACTGATAGGGATAGTTAGCAAATGAAAGATATTAATAGAGAACAAACAATGTATTTACCTTAATATTCATAATATATATAGCAGTTCATGACAAATTACAAAACTCCGCCATCTCTCTCCCCACATCCACCACTGCTGGCGGCTCACTTCCAACTGCGCAACGCTACGCGCTGTTCACATCCAGCTGCCGCTGCCCAACACTACAATGGCAGACAACAATGCAAACTAGCCACAGACTGCACACAGCACAGCCCGTGATTTTCATATAGAGCGCTACGTAACTTTGCCAATAAGAAAACATAAACAGCCTACTTACAATTTGAATTGTGCCGTTTTATAATCTGGTCTCTCTGTAATTTTACTTCCGATAACATGCGAACTGTCATGTCGGTAGCATCGGTGACCACCTTTCTTAGGCATCAGCTGCCCAGACTGTGCAGACTGTCTCTAGCTTTGGTTTCCAGAATTCTTAATGAGTTGGCTCACACCACAGACAACATATCATCAGCCTGTGCGACATTACCGCAAATATGTACGGGTATAGCCCTATTCTTTTCTGTTGGGAGAAGCACGATGGTTGTCATTGTGCGCTAACTCGTATGTCCGGTTAAATGTATCATCAATCGACTTATTCCCACGGAACCCGTATTTTGTTCTGACGAAATGTCATAGATGACATATCCGTGGTTACAGGTGTTACAGGGTAAATATGTAACTAATTCGTAATTGAAACATCATCTGCTTACAATTCAGGAGTTAAGTTCACTTTTAACGACGTTCTGTATGATAATTGCTGCAACTAACTAACGCTTTCAGTAGGATAAGTACATGCAGAATCAGTGTTGGAATATCTTGCTGTTCTAACAGAACTGAATGAAATCTTTGTGTATGGAGAAGCATGAATTCTTATCATAATGTTAATTGATATTACTAATGTACGCATGAAGTGTATGCTGATTACGATCTGAGGTACTTACAGACGCACACACACACACACACACACACACACACACACACACACACACACAGAGAGAGAGAGAGAGAGAGAGAGAGAATAAATGAAGCAACTGACCTCATCCGCAGTGGCTAGTCTACATGTATTTTATACATGTAGATTAATGGTTGGGGGTCGCTTGTTGCTCGCGTCCGTAGGTATAGCCTATATTACCCTACACGTGACCCCTGGGTGGTGCCAAACGAGCAACAGAGTCATAGGTGATACACAATATGCCCGGAAGCATACTAACAACCATCCGTTTCAGGATAATCCAACTAGAGACGAGAAACACCTATTTCGTATTATGCAGCTTAATATTGAAGGCATAATCTCTGGATCTTCAGCGTAGAGGACGAATGCCTGGTTATACACTGGTCGAAGCTATCCACCATCCACAATATGGAATAGCCACTTATGTGAAGTTAAGCCTAAGCGGAGTGCATGTAATTGATTCTACAGACGTTAACCACAACTACACAATAGTAATCCAGATAAACGACTTAAAAATTGTCAACCTGTACAAGCCTCCAAGTGTGAATTGGACCTCCACAGTTCTGCCGGCTTTCGATCACCCTTGTATGTACACTGGAGACTTTAACAGCCATCACGCGGATTGGCGGTACGACACTGTCGATGTCAATGGGTAGTTACTAGCTCAATGGGCAGAAACTACTAGCATGCACTTGGTCTTTGATGTGAAAGACAAGGGAACTTTCCACTCTGCACGCTGGAATAAGGATTACAACCCAGACTTGGTATTTGTGTCCAAAGATCAGCTGGATCAACCACTTAACGCCACTTGTACTGTTCTGTCTAATTCACAAACTGCCAACACCATCCTCTTATGACAGAGATTGGTTTAAAAATTCCCCTTGTAAACTCAATACCCCTACCCAGATGGAATTTTCAACGAGATAATTGGGATTGATTCTCAAAAGACCTTGACTCCAACTTAGCTGCGAAGAACTTACAGACAACAGAAAACAACTACGATGAATTCGTTAACTAGTTATCAAAGGTGCTAAATCAAACATTCCTAGGGGCTACAGAAAGGAATATGTGCCCGGCTAGAGCCAAGAAAGTGAGGCTTTTTATCAAGAATACCAAAGTTCTAGAAATCAAACGGGGGCTCACAGCTACTCCACTCTTTAAACAAGAACAGAAGAGAGAAATGGGAAGCAACACTCAAGAAATGAACTTTTCCAAGTCAAGTAGGAAAGCATGGAGAGTCTTGAATGGACTAATTGGCAAGCAACACCTCAAAAAGCCGTATCCTAAATTGAGTCCCGACCTAATTGCTAACCGGATCGCAGACCTTACAAGGGCAAAGAGAGACAAGTATCATACCAGAGCAGTAAAATGTAAACTCTCTAACCTCAAGCGCAGTGCCCCAAGAAACGAGCCGCTTTCCAGGCCCTTCTCCATAGCGGAAGTAGAAAGTGCCATCAATCAACTGAAAGTCGGTAGGGCTGCTGGCCCCGACAACATCTATAATGAATTTATTAAGAACATGGGCCCACAGTGCATACGCTGGCTCACTTCGCTCTTCACTTACATACTCAAAGAGAACAAACTTCCTAGACAATTCAAACTGTCGAAAGTTATAGTCAGTCTTAAACCTGACAAAACTGAAGAGAGCCCTGAAAGCTATCGCAGTATAGCACTGCTCAGTTGTACATTCAAACTTTTGGAACGCGCCCTCCTAACGAGATAGTACCGTTCATCGAGGCTGCTACCGCTCCTGAACAAGCTGGCTGCAGACAAGGACGCAGCTGCACCGATCAAGTTCTTGCCCTAACTACCCATATTGAAGCAGGTTTTCAACGCCATCTGAAATCAGCAGCTGTCTTCATCGACCTGACAACCGCGTATGACACTGTCTGACGACAGGGACTCATCTACAAGCTACTGCAAGTTGTACCAAGTTGAGAGATTGTGGATCTAATATTCAGCATACTTAGTGAAAGGCAATTTGAAGTGCTTCTAGGCAGCTTTAAAAGCCACAAACGGAAACTAATGGACTACCACAGGGATCTGTTTTAGCCCCATCACTATTCAATTTATACATTAGTGATTTACCAACCACAATATCAGCTAAATTCATCTATGCTGATGACATCGCACTGGTAGCACAGAGCAGTAATTTCGAAGATGGTGAACGAATTTGTAAGAGGTCCATGATTAAGGAATTTGTTCCTAGTGCACTCGAGCAGATGTAATGTCGATGGATTGCTCATGCGCTGCCTGCGATATGTAATCTGTAAGAGAATCTCAGACCAAAGAGCAGTGTTGACTGCAGTAGAAACAGTGTAGCAGTTGTAGTAGTGGTAGCAAGCAGTCTGGTGTATCGTGTTGGCTGGGCCGGTTGTGGGGGAGCGATGGCGGAGCCTGAGCGTTGTAGTATAAGGTAAAAGCAGCCTCGCGCATATGTAGTATTGTTATATCAAGTCCCATGTAAATGTTTTTAAAAAAAATCTCTTAATAATAATCCTTCTCATAAAAAGTAACTTTTGACAATCATTCATTTCAATTTAAAGAATTTACTAATTTCTCCAATCCTTGGTCATCCAGATTTTTTAAAAGAAAAATCAGTTGTTTCTTTTTATACATGACAAATCTATCGGCCAGCATTGCACTGAGCTGCGCCAGAAAAAATTTCTTACAGGAGCAGATATATACGCGTTATCCGGCGACCTAATTGAGGTAAGAGTTTTCAATTTATTCATAATGAATTTTCAGGGCCATAACGCAGCACTGCTGACGTCCAAAATTTACCAGTTTAAATTCACAGTCAATTGTTGAAAGGTTATAAGTGAGTCACATTCTTATTATTTCTAGGTTACGGAATAATAAACTGTTGGAAGGTTACGCCGAATGTGAAAGAAATAAATAATTATATTGTTTTTACTGTTGGGAGGTTACGGAATTTATTTTGTGGGGAGGTTACACTTGTCGACAACCGGCCAGGATCGTATTTTCTTTGGGAATTTCTGAGAAGTAGTCATATATTTGCTCTTATTTACTTAATGTTAAATGGAGTTTGCATCTGGCGCAACGCATTTACTAACTTCTCACTCTTTCTTTCACAGATCATCGGCAGTTTATTGCTCTTTGTTGTAATTGTATTTGTTCCATTTTTTCTTTGTCTTTGTTTGAGTTTGTGCTTACCTTTGATTTGTGAAAATGCCGCGAAAAACTGCTAACAGTACATCGCGATGTGCAATGAGTGAGAAAGCCGACTCGAATAATTTGACCGATAATACTAGCGACACTCAGTGTCATAATGGTAATCCTCTAATTACAGATAATCATTGCGTACCGACCACTAGTAATGATTTTAATCCTAATGATGAGCAAACAAATTCAATTGCGTCCACTGTAAATTTAACGACAATTGATGACGCGGCACGTTCCGTTACAATGAACGCTGCCCATTTTGAAACACCTGATTTGCAAAATTTACACAGTGAACAGACAAATGTTTCTAACGAAGGTGAACAACATATACAAAACGCGTCAGATTTATTTGATTCCGATGTAGTGACCAACAAAGCACATCCGATTAGCAAACCTCTTTTTGAATCAGACAATGACCAAATGGTTATACAAAACGTGACACATGCAGATACACCATCACACAGCACACAGAATACAGCAGCTAATTTTGGCATGGATCGAGTTATGGCATTATTGCTACAACTTAATGAAATCTCAAACAGCAAATTAATGAAAATAATGAAAATCTGAAACAACAACTTAATGAAAATCTCAAACAACAACCCAATGAATCGAACAAACAACTTAATGAAAATCTCAGTCGAATGATAAACAAGACAACAATTTCAAACAACTTAGTGAACAGATTACAGCCGTTGCCGTGCAATGTCATGATACTAAAGAACAACTACGTGAGGAAATTAAGGCTTGTGCTAGGAACAGTAGTGAAGAAATTAGATCTGTGGCACAAGAATTAAGTAATACACATGCAGCCACAACTAAATTACTTAGAGATGAAATTAGTGCAGTCGCTAAACAATGTTCTGAAAACGCAACACAGTTACGCGACGAGTTTAAATTAATGTCAGCAGAACTTTCACGCACACTGGATGCGAAAGTACACACGAAATTTGACCAACAGAACAGCCAAATTGACGAACGTTTTAATCACCACCTACAAAACAGTGAAACGCGTTACCGTAAATTTATACAGGAACAGAATAAAGTAAAGAAACAAGTAGTGGAAACAATTACGGCACAGAGACAGGAAGACATGCGTAAGTTATTTACGAAAGCAAAAACATACGTAGACAGCAACATTGCGACAGTATCAGACAAAATGAATACTATCAAACAGTTGAACACTGAATTGCATGATGAAATCTCCACTCTTAAAACAAAAGCAGACACTCACACAGTAGACTTCCTGACAATGACCAGCAGACTTGAACAGTTGGAATTAATACAGGATCCCGATGCTATTAAAGCAGATGATCAGGTTAAAGCATTGACTGAAAAATTTGATGAACTCGCCAGTCGTATTGAGGTTATCGAAAATGACAATGACACTAAATCAGACGATACGTCACCAATTTCGTACAATCAGAAACCCGAATTCCAAAATTTACAGCAGACAATCAGTGAGATGAGTTCGTCCAATAATATATTGCGTAGAAAAGTGTCGTCTTTACAGCAAGAAGTGACAGAGATGAAAAATGTTTCAGCCTCAAACGCGGCACAGCATACGCCACATTCCGAATATTTCTCACACTCGCACAGCCAGTGTAACTTAGGTAATTTACAGAGTGTACGTGTCTTAGATTCCGAACAGTCACAGACAAACAGATTATCATACAATCCTGAACCTGTTCAGACATACAGAGACGATAATTTTGATTATAAGCATTTTCTATCCGTGAGAAAATTTAAGGTATTTAAGAATGACAGAACACAAATTCACCCCTTGGATTGGATACAACAATTTAGTTTTGCTTTTCCACCAACTTGGCCCGTAACACACAAACTTGAATTTATTTGCAGTTTTTTGGAAGGCGAACCGGCAAGTCGTATGAGACCGATCGCGAGACAATGCTACTCGGTAGAAGAATTTCAGAATGCTTTTCTGTCAGCGTATTGGTCGAAAACGACACAGCGCGGAATCAAGGATCAATTAATTAGCTTACCGAATTATGAGAACTCAAATTTTCCCACTGTCACACAATTTTTTGAACACATGGTACAACAAAACCGATACTTAAGTGAGCCATACAGTGAATCAGCGCTTATCCAGTTATGTATTTCCAAATTACCACGATCGTTAAGAGTCACTTGTAACAGGACAGCAGAAAGAAAATATTTCGGCATTTAGAGATCTACTACAGCTTCTGGAAGTTCAGCAATCAGACTATTCTTTCACAAACAAAAATTTTTCACATTATAACCAAGGCCAACAAGCATACAGTAATCACGACCAGCTACGCTATTGTAATAGCAAAGGTGATAGACGCTCCAGGAATGACAATCACCAGAACTTAAATTACAGACAAAATTTTAATTATCAGTATCGTCAAAATTATCAGCAACAGGAAACACATTTTGGTAACAATAGAGGTTTTTCCCCTCAACAACAACAAGACCAGCCGGTTAGTATACCTAACCAACAATGTAATGTGCGAGGTCAACCAAGCTTTTATGTTTCGCCGCCTACACGTATAGCGTCGGCTCCACCAAATAGTAACGCACCGCAACAAGGAAATCAGTACGTACAGAAAACACATCATTTCAATTCCTATCGCAACGCGCCGTATAGCAATGACTATCATGACAGACGTAGAAGTAATGAGCACAGATTTCACCGTACATTTAATAACAGTAGGTCTTACCAGCAGCATAATCATCCGCAGCAACAGATTACCATGAATGAACCAGACAGTCGATATCATCCCGAACCTAATACGTCAGGAAGAAATAACAGAACAGTACAAATAGTTGAAATGCCACAGCATCCTCCCGCAAATAACAGCACGTCAGAAAGAATTTGACTAGTTACAGTACAGGTTGCATCTTCCAGCAACGCAAGCAATACTTTTGACACAGAGAATCTCGTTCACGAAAATGTTATTACTTTTGACAACATCCGAGACACACTTTTGCAGGAAAAACCATTTCCCACCCTGTCATTGAAGATTGGATCATCCAAATTTTCAGCAGTAATCGATTCTGGATCACCTATGTCAGTCACAAATGATTAAACCTTCAATGAATGTAACAAAGAGAATATTTATCCTACGTTACCATTAGGCAGAACTAAAGTAAAAGGAGCAGTATCTAGTAAAGGAGTAAATGTAAAGTTACAGACACACTTATAATTTTGTATTGCAGGTCATACGTTTCACTCAAATTTTTGGATTGTTCCCTTATTGACAACAGACGTTATTTTAGGTACGAATTTTCTGGTACAACACGACGCAATTATTGACTTTCAAAATTCCTATTTAATGTTAAAGGATGAAACTGTACAACTGGCATTAGAATTTCAGCACTCTTTATCTGCAGAAAAACAAACAATTAATCGGACAGAGGTCATTTCTGCATCACGTAACGTAAACTGTCATTCCACATTGTTCACAGATACGTATGTTCACAACTACAATACACCAGACGAAGCCGACTATGACGTTATGCAAATGATTTCTGATAAATTTAAACAGAGCAGTGCAAATACAGACGACGAACGTACAGAGCTACGCAAAATTCTTTTACAGCAAGCTCCAGTTTTTGACAACGTCCCTGGTACTATGTGCGGTTTTATGTATGAATTTCAAGTTAAACAGCACGACACGTTTAAAGCCAAACATTATCCCATTCCATATATTCACAGAGAACAAGTTAAGAAAGAATTACATCCTATTGAACCGGCAGTTAGTCCGTACATAAACCCGCTCCATATTGTTAAGAAAAAGGATGGCTCACTTCGTCTCGTACTTGATTCGCGTCACATCAATGACATTATTATTAATGAAACAGATCGCCCACAAACACTAGAAGAACTTCTACAGAAATTTCATGGTACTGCTGTTTATTCCACATTAGATTTGAAATTGGGATTTTGTCAAATCCAGCTCCATCCGAACTGCAGAAAGTACACAGCATTTCTCTGTTTTGGTGACTGTTATCAATTTTGCAAATTACCGTTCGGTTTAACAATTTCTTCAGCAGCATTTATGCGCGGTTTGAATAGTGTACCTCCGACAGAACTTAAAGACAGAATCACAACATATGTAGACGACATCCTTATTGCAGAAGCTAACTGGTCTGAACATAATCTGATTCTGGAACAACTGCTGCTAACTTTTCGTGCACAAGGACTCACCGTTAATCTTAACAAATCGCACTTTGGCAGAACTTCCATAAAATTTCTTGGACATGTAATTTCGGCAGAAGGCATTGCACCTGACCCGGAAAAATTTCAAGCGTTACGTGACATTACTGTTCCAACGACAAAGAAACAATTACGCAGCTTTCTGGGATTAATTAACTTTTTCCGTAAATTTATTCATTACTCTGCTTTAGACACCCATAGATTATGCCAATTGACGGGTAAAAGCGCTATTTGGTCCTGGCATAGCCAAGCACAGTCTGAGTTTGTTAATTTGAAACATGCCTTGTTGAATGCACCTCTTTTATCACACCCATATCTTACTAGAAATTTTTCCATTGCCACTGACAGTAATAACACGGCCTTAGGCGTACACATTTTTCAGAAAATTGAAGAAGACGGTACTACAGTAATTAAAAACATTGCCTTTGCAAGTCGCATTCTGTCACCTGCTGAACGCAATTATTCTGTTACAGAACTTGAAACATTATGTGTTGTATGGGCATTTACGAGATTCAGGCATTTTCTTTATGGAAGACATACGACCGTTTACACAGATCATAGAGCTATACAGTTTTTACTTTCCGCAAAATTTACACACGACAGGTTAAGCAGATGGAAACTTTATTTACAGGAATTTAATTTTACAATTATTCACATTCCCGGGACACAAAATATTGTAGCAGACGCACTATCCCGCTCTCTCAGCAATAATCAGCAAGACATCGCAACCAACTTCTGCCAAGTAAATTCTAGCGTCATGTATATTCAACAAATCGCATTTGAAAATTTCATTTCATCGTCATTACGAGACATAGCACAAGAGCAGAGCAAAGATAACGTGTGGAAAGAAATTAAACACCTTTGGCAAGATAAGAATAACGTTACCATTAGAAACCATTACACTGTACGCAATAACATTCTGTTCCGCCGCTCTCACCCTGACAGCAACAACTGGTTATTATGTATTCCTGACGAGCTTGTTAACAAATTAATTTGGTATATTCATTTAAGTTACGCACATTATGGAGCCAGAAAATGTTTTCTTATACTGACACAGAACTGTTATTTTGCGAACATGGAGAAACGTATTCGACTAGTTTTAGCGTCATGTAAAATCTGCCAGAAAGCTAAATCAGACACGACTTCACATATTCCTCCGTTACATCCCATTGTACCCGTTAAATTGAGACAAATGGCCGCTGTAGGCATTTTTGGTCCGATTCCCAGATCTAATAGAGGTTTTTGTTACATTTTTGTCGCTGTTGAACTCACTTCGAAATTTGTTACCTTCACTCCGTTACGCAAAGCTACTGCTAAATCTGTTTCGAATGCATTTGTAAAATATTTTCTATTTCATGTAGGGCATGTATTGAAAGTAATTTCCGACAATGGACCACAATTTCGATCTGCTATATGGACCCGTATGTTACGAACTAGAAACATTTCTCCGATCTATATATCCAAGTATCACGCTTCTTCGAACCCTTGTGAACGACTGATGAAAGAAATTGGTAAACTATGTAGAATATACTGTCATAAGAGACATATTGATTGGGATACACACATACTCTCATTCCAGGATGTAATTAACGCCATACCAAACGAATCTTCTATGCTATCTCCAACTGTTATATTGAAAAGTGTTGAACCACCTAACAAAATTAAAGAGTTAGTATCTTTTCCTATATCTCGTCGATTACGTCACCATGAAATAATTGAAATTGCGCTGAACAACATCAAACGTGCCGCAGAGCGCCGGAGGAGATAGCAAAAACAGGTTTGTACACGCCGTGACTTTCACATTGGACAGAAGATATTAGTACGCACGCATTATTTATCCAACAGAGGAAAGAGTAGATGCAGTAAACTTGAACTTCTACACGCAGGTCCATATAGAATACGAAGCATTCCTCACCCTAATGTAGTGCACGTCGAAACTTTGAGAACCCTTTATTGAATGAACATACTTTATGATTTATCACACTGTAATGCCATTTGCTGATATTTGTATGGCCACTTGTGCAATTATATTTATGTGATTACTTACTGATAATGATCGTATTTTTTCTTGGCAAGTGCCCGGCAAGGTATGGTTAGCAGGTAGCTTTTCTTGTCGTTAGACATCACACCGTGCACATTTTCCATTTTTTGTGTATGTATGATTGTTTTCCTATCGAAAGTAGAATTTTTCTCTGTATGTACTATGAAATCTTTAAGATGTAACAAACACCAGTTGCAATTGACATTTTGTCTTATGATATCTCAACATCGTGACTATTTTACATTTTTTGCTACTATATTATGATACTGTGTGCACATTTTTTGCACTTGAAAACTGTCTATGTTTTTGACAAAATACGTTTTCTGTCATGCTATGCTGTATGCTTAGTCATATCACTAGAAACAAGTTTTCATTTAATGGGTACGTGACTTAAATGCAAGATATTAATCCTTATTCATCATTGTCAGAAAGCAATAACGTGTGCAAGAAATAAATTAAACAAACCACAGTGGTTTACTCTGAAATGGAAATTTCACCATCGGAATAAACGAAAGAAAATGCAATACCGTGTGATGAAGAGTAAATGGATGAGAATTAACAAGCATTAACAGGAATATATTATACACATCAGATGATAGCAGTCTTGACTAATTATTTTTCTTTCAGAATATGAGGCGATTATTGCAGGCTGTCAGACAGAACTACACATGTTAATTTTAGTGATGAAATATGCCAGAAGTAGGAAACTCTATACTATGAATAGTTGTATGAAGTAAATGCTAATATGAATAATGAATAATGAAGTGTCTATTTTTTTGCAGATGATAATAAATGATGATGAATAGTTATACAAAGTTATGGTAATATGAATAATGAAGTTTTTCTTTGCAGATGAGAATAATGATGAAGTTTATATATTTATTATTAGTTAAGAGATGCTATGTAGTTATTTAAGTATTTGTTGCAGTTCCTTTTGACAGTATGTGTTATGTCGCATAGTATAATGATTGAATGTTTTGGGAAAGACAGCTAGAGTACATACATATTAAGTACATGTTTCATTACCTGTTAATTCGAAGTTTACTACTTTTCAGCATAATATGTATTTTTTTCTTTCAGGGCAATAATCCATTTTGTATTTTTTGCAGGAGAAGCTTTTCATGTTATTAATATGCTCTAAGCATTTAGTTATTAAACCTGTTCTATTACTTGCATTTTCTTTACCCAGTTGTGTATCATTCATGAATGTGATCACATATACTCTACTTGTTTGATAACCTTGGTACAGCTGACTCATGATGAATGACGTTGTTAATCCTTATTTCAAGCAATAAGTCAAAAGCAAATATTTTCATGCCCCAGCAATTGACTATCGATCCCAACGCAATGCATTACTAGCAACAAAAAAAAAATTATTACCAGTCCGAGCTATTACCAGTATATAACTAAATAATGCTACCAGTTTAAGATATATTTCTAGTCCTAAATATAATACAAATTTCTCTGTTGTATTGAATCCATTATATCTACGTATTATTGGACTACAGACCTTGAGTAATAGTTACAATGTGTTACATTTTAAATATGTCTTATGTCACTTGCATGATATCATATATAAACACTAAAATTTGATGCTACACGCAATAACTCATGTTTAGAATGATGACTTCTGAATAATGTGTAATAAATGCCTTGTCACTGGCCAATGAATGCCAATAATTACTGTAATGAGATGTCTTATGATGCCAATGATTACTGTAATGAGATGACTTATGTATAAATGCTATGCCAATGATTACTGTTATAAGATGACTTATGCACAAATGCAATGTCAATGATTACTATAATGACTTATGCATAACTGCTATGCCAATAATTACTGTAATATGATGACTTATGCATAAATGCTATGCCAATAATTAACTCTTGTTTTGAATGATGACTTCTGAATAATGCATAAAAATGCTTTGTAACTGGCTAATGAGTGCCAATTATTACTGTAATGAGATAACTTATGATGCCAATAATTACTTTAATTAGACGACTTATTCATAAATGCTATGCCAATAATTTCTGTAAATAATATTTTGTTATACTCTATAAATGAATGCCAATAATTACTGGAATGACATGAGTTATGAATAGTGTTTTGTAATACTCAATACTTGCTACATGTTTAGAAACTGACCAACGAATGCCACTGATTACTGTAACGAGATGACATGTGCATAAATGAATGCCACTGATTACTTTAACGAGATGACTTACGCATAAATGCTATGCCAATGATTACTGTAACGAGACGACTAATGCATAAATGTTATGCCAATGATTACTGTAATAAGGTGGCATATGAATAATGTTTTGGAATACCCCATACATAGCACATAAATGTTTAGTAACTAGCAAATGAATACCAATAATTATTCAGATTAGTTGATACGCTAGTGTAATTCTGAATGATGACTAGGATAAGATTTAATGTATCCTTCACCTTCTGACCTAATTACCAACAATTACTGCAATACCCATATGCCCTGTCCATCCTCATGATCATGGAGCACTATATTTGGTTTTTGCACTAATTCTATGTTGATGTAAGAGTATGGATTCTACAAGAATGTGGTGTTGACATATCAAGCTGTCCACCACATTGAATGATGTAGATGTTATTATGGTCCTTCTGTTTGGTGTACCTAATCTACTACCAAAATCATAATATACAATATTAATACACCATTTCAGTGTCTTGGCTACACTGATAAATACTTCAGGGAAGAGAACTTCAGATTGTCTCACTTGGTGTTGTGCTTCTGTAGAAAGATATGGACTTCCAGTGCAGCTACGTGCAATCCACTGTGCTACAACCATGATACTATCCTTCCCATTCCTTTCCTAGTTCTTGTAAAATGGTAAAGACTTTTACAGTGCATTTAAATTCTTGTAAAATGATAAAGACATATAGAGTGCATGTGCACTTTATTTCATTTCTCGATATGTTTAAATTCTTGTAAAATGGTAAAAATTTATGCAGTGCATGTGCACTTTATTTCATTTCTCGATATGTTTAAATTCTTGTAAAATGGTAAAAACCTTATGCAGCGCATGTGCACTTCATTTCATTTCGCAATATTTTTAAATTATTGTAAAATAGGAAAGACTTTTACAGTGTGTGTGCACTTTATTTCACTCCTTGATGTGTTTAATTCATGTAAAAATGCTAAAGACTTTTACAGTGCGTATGCACTTTATTACATTTGTAATGTTTTCAGTTCTTGTAAAAACAATGTTAAAGACTTTTACAGTGCATGTGCACTTCATTTCATTTGTTAATATGATTAGTTCTCCCAAATATGCTAAGGACTTTTATAGTGCGTGTTCATTTGTTAATATATTTTGTATTAATTGCGTATACATTTTGTCATTTCTTAATATGTTCTGAACTCAGTGCGTGTGCACTCTATTTTATTTCTTAATATGTTCTGCACTTATCAATAATGTATATACTCTATGACTCTAGACTTAGTAACTAAATAGATTATAGAAAAATTTGTTGCTCATGGCAAGTCCAATTGACTCACCATCGCTACCAAATTTTTGCTCCCCCCAGTGGAGGGTTATGTAAGAGGTCCATGATTAAGGAATTTGTTGCTAGTGCACTCGAGCAGATGTAATGTCGATGGATTGCTCATGCGCTGCCTGCGATATGTAAGCTGCAAGAGAATCTCAGACCAAAGAGCAGTGTTGACTGCAGTAGGAACTGTGTAGCAGTTGTAGTAGTAGTAGCAAGCAGTCTGGTGCATCGTGTTTGCTGGGCCGGTCGTGGTGGAGCGATGGCGAAGCCTGAGCGTTGTAGTATAAGGTAAAAGCAGCCTCGCGCACTTGTAGTATTGTTATATCAAGTCCCATGTAAATGTTTTTAAAAAAATCGCTTAATAATAATCCTGCTCATAAAAAGTAACTTTTGACAATCATTCATTTCAATTTAAAGAATTTACTAATTTCTCCAATCCTTGGTCATCCCGATTCTTGAAAAGAAAAATCATTTGTTTCTTTTTATACATGACAAAGCTATCGGCCAGCATTGCACTGAGGTGCGCAAGAAAAATTTCTTATAGGAGCAGATATATACGCGTTATCCGGCGACCTAATTGAGGTAAGATTTTTCAATTTATTCATAATGAATTTTCAGGGCCATAACGCAGCACTGCTGACGTCCAAAATTTACCAGTTTAAATTCACAGTCAATTATTGAAAGGTTATAAGTGAGTCGCAATTTAATTTAGGGGTTAGTTACATTGTATTATTGGTAGGTTACGGAAGTTTCCTGTTGGGAGGTTACACTGAAAGAAAGAAATAATTATATTGTTTTTACTGTTAGGAGGTTACGGAATTTATTTTGTGTGAATGTTACAAATTCTTACGGAGGATCTGGAGAAGATGTCAACTTTCTTTAAGACCTGGAGATTGATCCCAAGCACATCAAAAACTGAGGTCTCTTGTTTCCATCTAGCGAATCGTGCTGCGAACTACAACCCAAGAGTTCTGCTCAATGGACAAACGTTGAGGTACAATCCTTTCCCAAAATATCTCTGAATCACTCTAGATAGACCCCTGAGCTACAAGGAGCACATCACCAAGCTTTCTCATAAAGTTGCTGCAAGGAACAACATACTACATAAGCTCAGTGGTACCACCTGGGGAACCCCTGCTGACTGTCTGCGTTCAACTGGCATCAGTCTTGTGTAGTCTGCTGCCGAGTACTGTCCACCTGTCTGGTTGGAAAGTGTACATGTGAAGAAGGTAGACACAAAACTTAATGACACAATGCGGTTCCATCAAATCAACCCCATGCCACTGGTTACCTGTACTGAGTCACATCCCTAAGGCGGAAACAAGCTCTACTGAGGGAGGCCAAGAAAATCTCTGCATCACCCTATCTACCACTGCACCAGGAATTTTGTCATCCGCCACAGCAACGATTGCGATCAAGAAGACCAGCAAGTGTTACTGCAGGACAATTCAATGCGGATGGTTTTGATCCAAACGAAAGCTGGAAGCATGAATCGTCAACAAAAACATTGGGAACAAGAGCCCATCACCTTGATCCCACAAAGAAGCCAAAAGGTTTTGACCTATCGAGGAACCTTTGGTGTAGCCTCAACAGGTTAAGGACTGGACAAGGTTGTTGTAAGTACTTCAGGTACAAATGGAGCTGGATCAGTTCACCAATGTGTGAATGTAATCAAGAAGAGCAGACAATTGAACATCTAGCCTACCCCTGTCCACTTCATTCATACCCTGGAATTCCCGATGACATGTTCACTCTCACACCCAGCTTAATTAACTGGTTGAAAAACACAGACTTTATGTTTTAATCTTGTCTAATATCATATGTATATTGTATAAAATCATGTGCCTTATATCAACTGTATATTGTATAAAATCACCATACGATTAAATAAATAAATAGTAGTTAATATCTGTCTTACACTGAAGCGCCAAAGAAACTTGCATAGGCTTGAGTATTCAATTAAAAACTAAAAAACCAAACTCTGCCCGAACAGGCCACGAAGGTCCAACAATACCAAGATGTCGCCGTGTCATCCTAAGCCCTTAGGCGTCACTGGATGCCGGTACGGAGTGGAATGTGGTCAACACACACTCTCCCAGCAGTATGTCAGTTAACTGTGTATTCAAATACAGAGATATGTAAACAATCAGAATACAGCGCTGCAGTCGGCTACGCCTATATACTACAACAAGTATCTGGCGCCGTTGTTAGATAGGTTACTTCTGCTACAATGGTAGGTTATCAAGATGTGTGTCTGGGCGTGGTGTTATAGTCGGCACTCGAGCAATGGGACATAGTATCAACAAGGTGGCGATGAATTGGGCACATTGCCGACCAAGTTCGCGAGTGTAACGTGAATATCAGGAATCCGGTAAAAAGTCAGACCGGGAAAAGATACCGCCGAGGGCCACTGGCGTACTCTTGATGACTGCACGACACAAAGCTTTACGCCTCGCCTGGGTACGTCAACACAGTTTCAATTTGTATCGAGCGGACGGACAAGTACGGGGAAGGAGATAACCTCGTGAATCCATAGACACTGCATGTCAGCAGGGAGACTGTTGACGCTGGTGGAGACTCTGTAACGGTGTGGAGCGAGTGCAGTAGGTGTCAAGTGTGACCCCTGATACGTCTAGATACGACATTGACAGTTGTCACGTACGTAAGCATTCTGTCTGATCACCTGCATCCATTTATGTCCCTTGTGCATTGGGCAATCCCAGCAGGACAATGGGACACCCCACACTTCCAAAATTGCTACAGTGTGGCTCCAGGAACACTCTTCTGAGTTTAAACACTTCCGCTGGCCACCAGACTCCCCAGACATCAACATTATTGAGTATATCTGTGATGCCTTGGAACGTGCTGTTCAGAAGAGATTTGCACGCCCTCGTACTCCTACGGGTTTATGGACAGCCATGCAGGATTCATGGTATCAATTCCCCCCAACACTAATTCAGACATGTCACGTCGTGTTGCGAAACTTCTGAGTGCTCGCGGGGGCCCTATATTATATTAGGTAGGTGCACCTGTTTCTTTAGCTGTTCACTGTAAGAAACTAAGGAGTGCTGAAGTTTTGTATTTTGGAGTTAGTAAATGTTTAACGTAATTAGATTATTCTACATTCTCAGTTCCATTAATTTAACTAAAGGTCAACAGCAGCAACAACTGCAAGCTGCGGAATTTATCATTAGCACTTGTTAATATTATATTTAATATCACGAAATGGCGTGGCGGCAAATTTTTCGCAAGCTCCTGCTCTCCCGCCCTGATTGGTTTGTTCACTACTGGCCGGATTGTCTGCAACGTTGAGCGCTGCCCCTCACATCTAAACATACCGATATTAGTGTTATTAGTCATGGATATGAAGAAAATGCAACTGTTTCTAACACACTGTTCGTCAATGAACATATTAACGGAGTCCCACTTACGCTTCTAAGTGGACAGGGGTTCAGCAGCCACGCTGTTAAATTGTAATACTTACGTCCTCCTTGGTTCTCCTCCGCTGTCAGCAACTTTGCGCCGTCTTCTCAGATATAATAGACAGCAGATTCCTAATCTCGGTCAGTTTACCGCGGGAACAACGTACAAGGCTGTTGTGCGCCCAGTGATATTGCTATCAATGGACAGCGCGTTTACGGAAAATTTGTTCGCTTTGGGCGCTATCGGGGTTTTTGATGTACGATATCCGATTCCGTTTATTTTGTGCCTGATTTTGTGCCTTATCAACGGCTCAATTATGTTTACCAGGAATATTGTGCCCTTTTCTCGCGGGACTCAAGAAGGCTGCTAGTTACGTAGTGCGTTGTTGTTGTTGTTGTGGTCTTCAGTCCTGAGACTGGTTTGATGCAGCTCTCCATACTACTCTGTCCTGTGCAAGCCTCTTCATCTCCCAGTACCTAACGCAACCTACATGCTTCTGAATCTGCTTAGTGTATTCATCTCTTGGTCTCCCCCTACGATTTTTACCCTCCACGCTGTATTCCAATACTAAATTGGTGATCCCTTGATGCCTCAGAACATGTCCTACCAACCGATCCCTTCTTCTGGTCAAGTTGTGCCACAAACTTCTCCTCTCCCCAATCCTGTTCAATACTTCCTCATTAGTTATGTGATCTACCCATCTAATCTTCAGCATTCTTCTGTAGCACCACATTTCGAAAGCTTCTATTCTCTTCTTGTCCAAACTATTTACCGTCCATGTTTCACTTCCATACATGGCTACACTCCATACAAATACTTTCAGAAATGACTTCCTGACACTTAAATCTATACTCGATGTTAACAAATTTCTCTTCTTCAGAAACGCTTTCCTTGCCATTGCCAGTCTACATTTTATATCCTCTCTACTTCGACCATCATCAGTTATTTTGCTCCCCAAATAGCAAAACTCCTTTACTACTTTAAGTGTCTCATTTCCTAATCTAATTCCCTCAGCATCACCTGATTTAGTGCGTATGCCATTCAAATCGACGGCATTACAGGGTCTTTTCCGTGCCATGAATGTACGACATCGCGCGCAAGTGAACGAAGACTTGGACAGATTGACCGCTTTAGGCGTCATGGAAATATTTTCGTCCAGTCACTGAGCTAAAACGTTAGTCATTATCAAGAAGCCGACGGCCATAATCCGTGTCTGTGGTGACTTTGAGCTGTCAGTTAATTCATATATATAGTTAATTCAAAGTCTGCGGTCGATACATACCCCTGTCTGCGCCCGGACGAACGTGTCACGAAGCTACGGGTGCACAGTACTTTTCAAAAATAGATTCCTTGAAAGTACATTAACAGCTGCAAACACATGACAGATTTCGTCTGCTTCTTGATATCAATATCCTGTAAGGCCTCTACATTTAAGACCGAAGTGTTTCTGGCGCCATTTTTCAGTGCTATTTGGAGCAACTTACCCAACGAATTCACTTTTATATCGATCACCTCGACGAGACTGTCGTTTACCAGTCGCACCAGCGAAGACCATCTTCACAAACATCGTCCTTTGTTTCAGACATCGCGTGCCACAGGACTAAAGTGCAATTTGAAAAAGTCATACTTCTTGCAACGCTGCATAGAATACATTGGCCATCTTATTTCTTATCGAGGGATTCAGCCGACCGACAGTCACACACCGCCTATTACGGCCCTTTCGCCCCGCGTATATGAGAGGGTCCGAGGCATTTTTAGGCAAAGTCACGTATTGCCACATGTTCCTTCTGCAAGTAGCTTTGGTTTCATTTCCTTGATGTCAACCGCTTAAGAAAGGTGCAGCGTTAGAGTGAACTCCTGCCTGAGACCACGCATTCCAGATCTTGAAGAACGTCCGCCGTTCTACCCCGTGCTTGACCACTATCGGCTGGTGCTGCAATTTGTGGTTGCAACTGACCCGTCGCAGTATCGCGTGGAGCTCGTATTGTAATGGTGTTGCGCAAATGATTCATAACAGTCCGTTGGTTTTGTGTCAAACACGCTTAATGATGGACAGAGGAATTATTCTCAAACAGAGAAGGATGTGCTTGTTATTACGTATCCTATCAAGAAGTTTTATATGTTTCTCTACGGTGTTAAGTCTGATCACAAGCCGCTAGTGTCTCTCTTTAGTCCCGTGGCACACTTCCCATATCACACAAGCCATAGACTTCAGAGTTGGGCCCTGTTCCTTAGTATATGTAACTATGGTATTCATTTCCGCAAGTAACTTATCATTCAAACGCAGTCGCCCTTTCGCATTTACTGATGGGATCTGACCCTGGTTTCGATCAGGATGATTTTCTCTGCTTTTACCTCGACGAGGTAGCTTAGCGCACTGTCTGTGGATTCTGTATTACCAGTTCTTCCATTACTCATGCCGTCGCCGTCGACCCCGTTCTCCATTCAACTGCGGCGATATGTTCTGGAAGGAGGGCCACAAATCTCATCCACAATAATTTTCCGTTCAGACACAGACACGAACTCGTCGATGGCGATTTTTTGTTGTCCCCAGTGAAAGACTGTTCTGCAAGAGATCGTTAGGGTTTCTCTCGGAACGAAATTATTCACCTTCTGTATAAGGATCATTGCAACATCTCATGCACCAAGATGTGGCAAGTCGCCAAGTCTAATGGTTGGAATTAATCGTGAATTTGAACATTTAATCACTGCTTTATCTAAATGCGCAGTCTATTAGGCCGCTCCCCGGCAAAGCTATTCGCGATGGTCTGGGCTATCATCCTATCATAGACTCCCTCTTGGATGCTTGTTGATTCCTGGTCATTGACACTTATTGCGGCAGTCATCCCCAGACCGAGCGGTCGTCGTGTCTTCACACTGTAGAAGGAAGACCGGCGGTTGGTACACCACCGCAATCCACAAGTGAAGGCCTAGACGACGCCATCTTCTCGAACGCCTTGAGATCATATACTCCTCCTGCATCTGTTCTTCCTTCCTCAGAACCGCACTCGGATGCCCTTCCTCTGATTTTGCCCCTATATGATTCAAGGCCTAGCTCACACTCCACTGTTCGTATTTATAGCTCCCCGCAAATTTATAGGCAACCAAGCAATGCAAGCCAGTTAGACGAAATACACTCCTGGAAATGGAAAAAAGAACACATTGACACCGGTGTGTCAGACCCACCATACTTGCTCCGGACACTGCGAGAGGGCTGTACAAGCAATGATCACACGCACGGCACAGCGGACACACCAGGAACCGCAGTGTTGGCCGTCGAATGGCGCTAGCTGCGCAGCATTTGTGCACCGCCGCCGTCAGTGTCAGCCAGTTTGCCGTGGCATACGGAGCTCCATCGCAGTCTTTAACACTGGTAGCATGCCGCGACAGCGTGGACGTGAACCGTATGTGCAGTTGACGGACTTTGAGCGAGGGCGTATAGTGGGCATGCGGGAGGCCGGGTGGACGTACCGCCGAATTGCTCAACACGTGGGGCGTGAGGTCTCCACAGTACATCGATGTTGTCGCCAGTGGTCGGCGGAAGGTGCACGTGCCCGTCGACCTGGGACCGGACCGCAGCGACGCACGGATGCACGCCAACACCGTAGGATCCTACGCAGTGCCGTAGGGGACCGCACCGCCACTTCCCAGCAAATTAGGGACACTGTTGCTCCTGGGGTATCGGCGAGGACCATTCGCAACCGTCTCCATGAAGCTGGGCTACGGTCCCGCACACCGTTAGGCCGTCTTCCGCTCACGCCCCAACATCGTGCAGCCCGCCTCCAGTGGTGTCGCGACAGGCGTGAATGGAGGGACGAATGGAGACGTGTCGTCTTCAGCGACGAGAGTCGCTTCTGCCTTGGTGCCAATGATGGTCGTATGCGTGTTTGGCGCCGTGCAGGTGAGCGCCACAATCAGGACTGCATACGACCGAGGCACACAGGGCCAACACCCGGCATCATGGTGTGGGGAGCGATCTCCTACACTGGCCGTACACCACTGGTGATCGTCGAGGGGACACTGAATAGTGCACGGTACATCCAAACCGTCATCGAACCCATCGTTCTACCATTCCTAGACCGGCAAGGGAACTTGCTGTTCCAACAGGACAATGCACGTCCGCATGTATCCCGTGCCACCCAACGTGCTCTAGAAGGTGTAAGTCAACTACCCTGGCCAGCAAGATCTCCGGATCTGTCCCCCATTGAGCATGTTTGGGACTGGACGAAGCGTCGTCTCACGCGGTCTGCACGTCCAGCACGAACGCTGGTCCAACTGAGGCGCCAGGTGGAAATGGCATGGCAAGCCGTTCCACAGGACTGCATCCAGCATCTCTACGATCGTCTCCATGGGAGAATAGCAGCCTGCATTGCTGCGAAAGGTGGATATACACTGTACTAGTGCCGACATTGTGCATGCTCTGTTGCCTGTGTCTATGTGCCTGTGGTTCTGTCAGTGTAATCATGTGATGTATCTGACCCCAGGAATGTGTCAATAAAGTTTCCCCTTCCTGGGACAATGAATTCACGGTGTTGTTATTTCAATTTCCAGGAGTGTATTAGTAATCACATGGCTCTAACACATAAAGTGAGACTGGCCTAGGTGCTCGCAGTAGCTCAATGGAGACGACTGTTACCTTACAGATGTGGACATATTTATCACAAGATAGATATGTGTGACTATCTAATATGGAAACATATCTCCTGTGTGCAGGGAAACGCTAATAATATTATAAACAAGGGTAACACTTAGATGATTTATTATTATTACTACAGTCTCAGTTGGACATATTAACTCTGGATTACCGCTTCCACTCATTATCTTCTGGTCTAATAATGAAATGAAAAGAATCATTAACGCACTTCAGTTTAAACAATATCTGTACAGTTGCATAATCTTTCAAATAATATATCATCCATTACTAATGACACGGTTTCCCAACGTGAACGAACTCAGACGGAAACCTAGAGATATATGAATAATTTATATGTCAAATAAAGATCGCAAGACTTAAAAAATATTTTCGACCGACTCAAGGGTAGGGACGGTTTCATTGACGCGCTTTATGCAACCCCTGTCGCATTCGTTTTAATTCTGAGCGGCGGTTTGTCTGAAAAGTCTTCCTCGGCCAACCACAAGAAAACTCTGTGATTTCAGGGATGGGTATCGCGGTTGTGACCTCTGTCTCAATCGCGTCATACGAAAGAATGAGACGTCCACAGCGGCAACGAACAGAGATGTGGTGAAATTTGGTGCGGATATGACATCATTAACCCATGTTACAGACCATACGAACTTCTGAGATGCGGCCTGTTTTGAAGTGTCATCGACCAAAGAGTGACGTCGCAGGGCGCCAGTTTTTGCACCATTATCGAAGAAGGCTATAGGTACTTTGACCCAAACTTCAAATTTCTGTGTCGTAATGGGTGTTATTTATTGAATTCTGAAAACGTTATTCCTTTATTTCTATTGCACAGTGTAATTTGCCACACTGACCTGTGCTGAAAACTTCTGGGTGATCTGCTTTTAGAAGTATACTTATCAGGTTGCTATGGCTGAATTTTGATCTTTTAAGAAGAACGAGTACCAGCAGTCATCTGCAATTTGCTTCAGTATCAATCATTGCGATCCCACCCTCTTCAGAGTTTGATGCTATTGTCCTGTATTTTACCTTGAAAATATTTCCACGGCTTACGAAATACAGTAGACTTCTGGCTATTGGTGCTGGCAATGGCAAAATGGAACCTATTTAATACACTTGCGATAAAATGAAGTCTTTCACCAGTTTGTCTTCCTGGGTCATCTGGGGACTTGGCTTATAATGTAGGTCAATTCTGGCCCTAAATTTGTTCAACAAGTTCATTACCTTGGATTTGTTACTATTTTTCATGGCTGCTATTGTTGGACAGCACGTGTTCAGTATATCTTGTGAGTGCTGTGTCTGGTCTTGTGTCGACACGAATATGCTCAAATCATCTGCAAACACTCTAAATACGATTTTCTTTCGTAATGAGGTAAGGTCTGGGAATGAGCTTTTAACTTTTGTTACTTTCCGACCGCAGTTGCGAGTTGGACCACCGACAATCAGCACCACCGAGGGAGTGACCACTTCATATGGTACGCGCCCGGTTAGTTATCCATTGATCGTGATTTTTTTACTGGGCCCCTCCAAAGATGAATCTCACAAGTGGTGAGTACTTGTTGCTGATACCTAACTTCTTTACTGCTTTTAGCAGAAATCCGAGAAAGATTCCATAGAAAGCTTTCGAAAAAAAAAACTGATATCACGCACCCCTTGTTTTACATATATCAGTGCCTGTTTCGTCATAGTATTCACTCAAGTTGTGTACTGCGGAGGTGTGGTAATCACGTTTTTCATCACGATTTTTCTTCACTTCTCGGGCTAATAATGGTTTGTTGGTTTTAATGACGGGGGTAGTCCAAATTGCTAGGGTAGTCATCCTCTCAGCAAACATTATTGTGTCTCCAGAATGAGATTTTCACTCTGCAGCGGAGTGTGCGCTGATATGAAACTTCCTGGCAGATTAAAACTGTGTGCCCGACCGAGACTCGAACTCGGGACCTTTGCCTTTCGCGGGCAAGTGCTCTACCGTCTGAGCGACCGATGCACGACTCACGTCCGCTACTCACAGCTTTACTTCTGCCAGTATCTCGTCTCCTACGTTCCAAACTTTACAGAAGCTCTCCTGCGAACCTTGCAGAACTAGCACTCCTGTGTCTGTTCGAAAATCGGGACTCCACTGATGACGACTTAATGAGAAAGAAGCTAACTGCATCTGAGAGAAATAAATATAGGTCATCAAGAAAAGGCACTTTTTATTTGCAAAAAAAAAAAATAATAATTCGATGTTAGTTGGCGGGTCTTTCTTGGCTACCGATATGATGGATCTCTCCCAGAATCCTATTGGGAGCTGTTGGATTTTCCACGGATCATTCCATACTTTAATTATGCTGGTCGTAGGTTGTGTTCCAAAAATGAACATCATAGAGACAGAAGTGATGACGCTTTCTGCAGGACCTGACCATAATTTTGCAGGACAGTGCTCGAGTACGTACAGTGCAAGCTGTTACTGATTTGTTTGACTGATGGGGCTGCTAAGTGCTATACCACCTACGGTACACCCCGGACTTACGCCCTCGTAAGTTCAACTCGGTTTCTAAACTGAAGGACACACTTCACGGCATTCGCTTTAGAGCTGTTACAAATTCGTCGAGCAACAGACCGCGCCGCTCGAACTGTCAACACAACTGATACTGCTAAGAGTATCCTACGACTTCCACATCGCTGGCAACGGGTTATATACAATGCTGGTGACTACTTTGAAGGTCAGTAAAACTTTGAAACGCGTATCTGTTTTGTACGAGCTGTAAGTAAATAGTTACCACTGTTACTGTTTCAGTCCTCGTAATATTACTTCCGTGGATAGTTAGTTGTCCCTCTGTATTATTACTTGAGTAATGTTCATTGTTTTGGGTTTGTTGTACACCACGGGTAGCATCTTCATACACTGCTCTTCTGTATCCCAATGCGGAACGCAAGTGGTACGCCATTCTGCAATGTCCAAAACATAAAATAGCCTAGATAGCCACTGCCAACGGTAGTGCAAACATAGTTCGTAGGTACATGTACATTGCCACCTAGGTTTTTCATTACCCAACTTGTGTACAAGCCTATACTTTGTTCTACCCTGGCAAGGAGACCTCACTGGACGTGAGGCCATTTTCTAGGATGGCCTACGGCTGTGTGTCTGAGAAGGACTATGAGCATCTAATGAGGCTCTAATAAGTATACACAGAGGTCGCTGTCTTTTAAAACCACATTCAATTTTTTTAATGAACAATGATGGCGCTTATCCGCAGCAGACAACCGATTTATTATCTATGGCTGGAAAGTAAAAACTTTAATATCTATGAGCAACCTATGACGTCATTGGTCAAACCCGACGGGTTGTATCCCGTGCTTCAGCAGACGCTACTGATCTGATGCCTTTATTGACGGTACTGCACGTAACACGCTTCAGACAGAATTTTTCAGTGGCGGCAGTCGTTTACCCGTAAGAAGTTGTCAATGAGTCTCTGTTTCGTTTGAGGTTCAATTGTGGTTGTAGGTAATGTGAAGTACCAGTTCTATTCGTGGGCTCGAGCAATGGAATCTGTTGCAGCATTCATTTTGGCTACACAAAGAGCACGGAAGTTTTTTCATATGACAGCTGATAACTTCTGCTAACGGTTAATACGTGCATTTCTCACAGGTTTTGCATTTCTCACAGTTTGACTGATTCTGTTCCTCTTCAGTTTGTAAGTAATATGATTTTCGGGAATGGGGAGTAGATTTCATTTCCGATGTGCAGAAACTCTACTATGTTCCGCTGCAAAAGGAGCCACTGTAGAGGAGTTTCAATTTTTTTTGTACTATATGTTCGACTTGCCTTACTCGATACCTAAATTCTCAAGTATATATATCTAATAGCGTTTAAAACATTAAATTTGGGAATCAGGAAGGCATCAAGTGTAGGGTGACCAGACGTCGTGATTAATCCGGATATGTCCTCCTTTTTAGCTCTTTGTCCGGGATCTGGGGGGGGGGGGGGTTACAGTGTCCGGCTTTTTCGCAAAGTTGAGCGTAACACAGTTAAATTTACAATTCGTCCCGTTCAGTTGCTCTTTTCTTAAATACCGTAACTACTGGCACAGCTTTCGTGATAAACACGCACACATTAGTAGGTAGCACCAGGATCGTCGATGTTATCGTTGATCGAAATGTAAGAGAATGCAAATATCAATTATTTAAAATTTTCGTTTCGTATCTTCGCTTTGTATTGGCTTGGCTTCCTGTAGTGCACGTGTGATGTGTAATTTTTAACCGAGTGAGTTACGTAAAATATTTGGCTATGCCTAAACGAAAGTGTACATTTTCTGATGTCCTTTCCTGCAAATATCCGGCTTTCAAGAAAGGGAGAAATGAATTTGAGCCAGCCGCAGTGGCCAAGTGGTTCTAGGAGCTACTGTCTGGAATAGCGCGACCGCTACGATCGCATGTTCGAATCCTGCCTCGGACATGGATGTCTGTGATGTCTTTAGGTTAGTTAGGTTTAAGTAGTTCTAAGTTCTAGGGGACTGATGACCTCAAAAGTTTAAGTCCCATAGTGCTCAGAGCCAATTAAATTAATTTGAAGTGGAATATAAGATATGTGGAGCTCAGTACGTCTCAGTGGCCAATAAAGGTAAAAAATAACTCGACAGGTTAACTGTCATGTTTTTATTTCATTTTGTTTGTATTCTGAAGGTTCAATTGCAGTTTACATGTCGACAGCTGCTGCTTGAATTGTAGATGTTGGTACCGATGCGTCGAATGAAGGGAGGTGAATGGTCTTACGTTTTTCACTTTGTAATCAATTGCGTGTTGTTGACATAACAAAACAATTGACGTCACACTGTCACCACAATCAATGTTTCTAATTTAAAATAAAAACAAATTTGCTCTGGGAATCACCACCTGACCACCAGCACCAATTAACTAATAGTTTTACCGGTAATTCCCGGCAGTCAATTGACTTGTCCAAAGCTGATGGGTGGTGTCCTCATCTGCAGTTGACCCGTTTGATGTGTCCTCTTTTTTCTTCCTTTGTCCTCCTTTTTGAAGCTGTTTGTCCTCCTTTTTAAACAGTTGCATCTGGTCACCCTAATCAAGTGGAAACCTTGTTCGTTACAATGGGATAGTAGTTTTGTACACGAAAGCAGTAGCGTGATTGACGACATTACATGTACCAGTAAAAAAGTAAAAAAAAAGTTGTAAATGTAGTGTTGGAATACAACAAAAAAAATGGCTCTGAGCACTATGGGACTTAACATCTGTGGTCATCAGTCCCCTAGAACTTAGAACTACTTAAACCTAACTAACCTAAGGACATCACACACATCCATGCCCGGGTTAGGATTCGAACCTGCGACCGTAGCGGTCACGCGGTTCCAGACTGAAGCGCCTAGAACCGCACGGCCACACCGGCCGGCTGGAATACAACAAAATGGTGGAAATGTAAGGGTTACAGCCCTTACAATTCTCATAATGCAGTATTCGCAGCATCTCAGGAAAAGACAGCGAGGTACTGGGGACCGGAAGTTAGCAGGTAGGTATAGCACTTACTGTCTGGAGCATATAAGAAATTGTAGCGAGTACACCCAGTAATGTGTATTTTCAGTGGCTGATACGTTTTATGATATGTATTATTTAGAATTTTAACGTGCAGGAGGAAGGACTCATGGACACACATGCACAATTGTTTGGATCTAACGGGGACATCAGCGTGACATTATGAGCAGAGAAGATGTGTTATCCGATCTTTGACCTCTGTCTCATGCCACCCGCTCTAAACAGCATTAATCGAACTTTCTCGTATCAGTTCTTCCTAGTGTACTCTATTAAGTGTGGTGGGGGTCCGCAGAATAAAGTTCCTGTACAACTAGGGAAGTTTTGGTTGTTTTGATATAAAAATGCAGCACTCGTCAAATTTTGTACGTGACACACATGGACTCTTACTCCACAAAGCTGTATTTGTGAGGACGACTCTGTTGATATACCTATTAAAAACTCCAAAGGAAAACTAGCTGCTATCCAATCTAGGCAACAAACAAGATTGTTTCACAATTGTTAAGGCTTTCGTGGCCACTTGTTGACAAACTGCCTATTGGCTTCTGTCTCGGGTTCTTCAGCCGACGTTCATCTAATGATTTTTCTGACGTTTCGCCAGCACGAGTGGCTGGCATTGTCAAAGCTTCACCCTCCATTGCCGGTGGTGAACTGGAGGCGAGCTCGCGGCCGCAGACTATATGTACCTGGCGCGCCAACGTCCGAGGGCTTCTCCGCGGTCATTTCCGGTGCGGTTCTCCTCTTGCTACCTGCGACGGTCGTTCGCTGCAGTACGGGAAGCCAGGGTCCGTTTACCTTAAGGCTTTCCTCTTTCTTGTTGAAACTGTTAGCGTGTTTTTGGATTTCTACAGCTTCTCTGAACAAGCGCGTGTGATAGTGATTCTCTACAGCCAGAACTTCCGTGTCGGCGAATTTTATTACGTGGTCGGTCTCATTCAGTGCGTGCTCTGCCACGGCCGATTTCTCCACCTGCCCCAAGCTGCAATGTCGCTTATGCTCTTTGATCCTGGTGTTAATGGATCGTCCAGTCATTCCGACATAAACTTTTCCGCATGTGCAGGGTATACGGTATATTCCCGACATTGCAAGTGGGTCTCTTTTCTCCTTCGCCGATCTAAGACACTCTTTGATCTTCCTTGTCGGTTTGAAAATCGTCTTTACGCCGTGTTTGGGCAATATGCGGCCGATTCTGTCCGTCACTCTGGGAATGTATGGCAGAAAGGCCGTACCCGACATTTCTTTTTCTGGTTCCTTACTTCGCTGAGTGTTTGGATCTGTTACACTTCTAATGTAATTTGTGGAGTACCCATTGCTCCTCAGAACAGTTTCCAGGTGTTGCATTTCTCGTTTGAGGTGTTGAGGCTCACATATTCGTCCTGCTCTCGTTACGAGCGTACTAATCATGCCTCTTTTCTGGCTCGGGTGGTGCTTTGACAGTTTGTGCAGGTATCGGTCGGTGTGTGTCGGTTTTCGATACACGCTGTGTCCCAGGTTTTCGCCGTCCCTTGTGACCAGCACATCTAGAAATGGCAGTCTCTTGTTCTTTTCTACTTCCATGGTAAATGTTATGTTGGCATGGAGGCTGTTCAAGTGTCTCAGGAATTCACCGAGCTGTTCTTCACCATGGCTCCACACCACGAAAGTATCATCGACGTACCTGTACCACACCTTAGGTTTGCAAGTCGCCGAGTCCAGTGCCTGTGCTTCGAATTGTTCCATGAAGAAGTTGGCCACCACTGGACTGAGAGGACTACCCATGGCGACGCCTTCCAGCTGTTCGTAGAAATCGTCATTCCACGTGAAATAGCTCGTGGTGAGACATGCATGGAAGAGCTTTTTGATGTCTTGGGGGAACATGGAACCGATGTGCTCCAGAGCGTCGCTGAGTGGCACTTTCGTAAATAACGAAACAACATCAAAACTGACCAGGATGTCGTTTGGCGCAAGTTTCAGTTTCTTCAGCTTCTCAATGAAATGTCCTGAGTCCTTAATGTATGTGTCGGCCTTTCCCACGTGTGGCTGGAGCAGAGAGGCCAAGTGTTTCGCCAGTTTATACGTTGGTGAGCCAGGAGCGCTAACGATCGGTCTCAGTGGAACGTTGTTCTTATGGATCTTGGGTAATCCACACAGCCGAGGTGGTAGGGCTTCTGTGTTGCGCAGGTTTCTCTGTATGTCCGCCGGCAGAGAAGACGCCTTGATTAATCGATTCGTATTCCGAGTGATACGCTGCGTCGGATCTGCGCTTAGTTTTCGGAACGTCGTCGGATCTAATAGGTCTCGGATCTTTTGCTCATAATCTTCGGTCTTCATTACGACGGTCGCATTCCCCTTAGCGGCAGGCAGTACCAATATACTCTTGTCGGCGTTGAGATTCTTAATGGCTTGTACCTCTTCTTTCTTCAGGTTGCAAGCTGGTGGTTTTGCTCGGCGCAGTATCCTGGCTGTTTCAGTGCGTATTTCCTCTGCCCTTTCACAAGGAAGGGTCCGAATGGCTGCTTCGGTGTTGGCCATGATGTCCTCCATAGGTATAGTTCTCGGGATGATAGCGAAATTCCCTCCTTTTTGAAGAACAGATACTTCCTCTTCGGTCAATTACTGAAGCTTTCTGCTCGCCGCAAACTTGTCGATTCAGCGGTCCTCAGCCCCAAGCTTCCACGTATTTTCATAAAATCGTAGTGAATTTACTCCATTTCCTTTTTGTCTTAGAGTACAAATGTTTTATTTTCAGTTGCTTGGTACATTTGTTACCTAGATACAAGAACTCATTCTTACTCAAGGGATAAGCTCGGTATCTAAATTTTTACAAGATCGTACAGTACCTCAGAGTGTTCTCGACAAAAGCTTACTATTCCCTAAAACAGGTTTCATGGCCACATTTTCCTGTAAACCTATTAAATCCGTCATGTGCATATTGGAACTAAGTATTTCTCACTCGCTTTCATAACTGTCATTTCATGTAATCATGCTTTTCGGAGCGGCTTCCTTCGTGTTCTTTTTTTTTTTTATTTTATTTTTCTCCTCAGTTCTCCTTATTTGCCTATTAAAGAAACACCCACTAAAATAAATTTTTATATCTGTTTTCTCTTGTACCACCCAACACGAACATGTCGCTTTGGTACTCTAACATTTCAGTTATTATTACTTAGCTGGAAATTGTCACAGCTTATTCTCTGGTGAACAATATCAGTTTTTCCAAAGATAGCATAAAAATGTAATATTAGGGGAACTGTGGGTAGTTTGAACTACTTGGTATTTCTAAGAGTTTGCTGCAAAACAGCGGACGCATGCAGTGCTTAGATTAGTGGTTTCCAAACTTTATTAAACCATTACCGCTGAATGCAATCAGACATTAACTTGTATCCTTGCCTTCCTCCCCCCCCCCCCACCCGCCACAGCGTGTGTCTCTGCCCCCCTTCCCCCATATTATCACCAACGTTAGTACCTAACTAAACCGCATCTTTATATCATCTTTAAAATGTGTATGTGTGCGTTAGAATGAATGTCGAAGAAATTCGTGGTGCATCGCAAGTGGTACTCACAACTCCTTCTCTGATCAGGAAGCTAACTATCCACAGGGAGGGTAGACACTTGTTATAAAACATACTTTCCCTGATTTATTCTTGTCCATTGCGGCACCTGCATGACCTGCGGACTGCAACCTCATTTAAAATCAACCAAGTTAAAATGTGAGCGCTATACTTATTGTTTTTATCACTTGATTGCTGCACACCTTAATTCTGAACTGGCTATTAATGCTTTGTGTCCAAGACTGTAATAATAATAATAAAAATAACACTCTATACAACACTACAGTAGCCCTCATGTAGTTACTGCTATGTCGTGCTGTCAAATAATTCATTTATCTGTTTCGAAGCGAGTAATGAAGCAATTTCTGGACTATTGCTGATACTCTCTACAACTTGAAGGAGACATTTTCTTGAGATATTTAGCGTTTGTTACGTATATGTCTCACTTTTATCATCGAAATGATTATTAAATGGACACCCTAGCTGCAAACAGGCGTTGATATACTTCATTGGGGATATGTTGAAAATTTGTGCCCCGACTGGGACTGGGACTCGAACCCGAGATCTCCTGCTTGCATGGCAGACGCTCTATTCATCTGAGCGGTGGCTCACAGAGAGAAGTGCGCCTGCACTGACTTATCCCTTGCACGCTCCCTGTGAGACCCACATTCCCAACATGTCCACACCGCTACATTCGTAGTGCGCCTAATAGGTGTTTACCCATCATACTCGTTACGCGTGGCAGATTAATCTATCAAGTCCTGTACGAGTTCGGCCACAGTCGTGCGTTCGCACAAGACGGTCAATAGCCAAGAAGCCATATTTTAACTATGTATGACGGTAGTATCTGTTCCCGAAAGCGGGAGATCCCGGGCTAGAGTCCCGGTCGGGGCACACATTTTCAACATGTCCCCAATGAAGTACATCAACGCCTGTTTGCAGGTAGGGTGTCCATTTAATTATCATTTCATTTCTAGCAAAGCTGCATGGTCATCAACGGTAACTGTTCTTTCGGGAACAGATACTACCGTCATATATAGTTAAAATATGGTTTCCATATCATTTCGTGAGCAGATCTGTAGGCTGTGCTGTGCGTTATTTGGACAGTTTACGACTAGTGAGCATGTCTGCAGATCATTTTTGATGCGTTATTTTGATAATTTAGGAGTTGTTTTCTCGACTGCACTTCAGTTCACTTCATTATTTCGGTGATTTAGGAGTAGTTTACAAGTCTGTATGCTGTGTGCTGCATTATTTCGGTAATTTACAAGCTGTCTGCGTGTTTGTACATCAGTGTACTGCATTATTTATGAGTAGTTTGCAGATCCGTATGCTGTGTATTGTGACCCCAAGTATGTCAGAGTGAGTGTTTTGTATCAGTGTAATAAATGAACTAAGGGAAATCCGTTCCTAATTTAAGTGTTCCAAAATAAATAAAGTACACTCCTTTCTCTCTCGAGCAGCCCAGCACCGGCCATGTAATTTTCCTGCCATTTTCCCTACCCCAGACCGCCAGCTTGGATTACGTCACAGTAGGGATGACAGTGTCCCTGGTGGCAGGGCTGTATACTTGCTCAGTTGGGCTCCGCATCCCATGGTGAGCACACTGGATGGAGGTACTGCCTCAAACTGGTTAAATAAAGACACATGTCCAGCACAGGGTGAGCCATTTTCCTACCACTTTCCCCCAGCCCAGACCGACATCCTGGATTATCTCATGGAAGGGAAGACAGTGCCTTCTGATGGCAGTGCTATGTACTAGATCAGTTGGACTCCAGATCCTACGGTGAGCACACTAGATGAAGAACTGCATCAAACTGTTTAAATAGAGACTGCATGTCCAGCACAGGCTGTGTCCTTTTCCTTCCAGTTCCTAGGAAGAGGTGGTGGTCGGATGACTTAGGTTAGTGGAGGTAGCCAAAGTGACCCATTTTCCCGCCATTTTCTTAGGGTTAGTACGCGTAGCCGAAGTGTGCTGCATTCTCTTGACTGAATTTGAACTTCCCGCCATTTTCTGTGGGAGGGTATTTAGGTTAGTGGACGTAGCCCAATTGATCTATCTTCCCACCAAAGTTCAAACTTCTCGCCAAAAGCCAATATCTTGAATAATGGTACTTGTGTCATCAGCTGTCACGACCGCCATCTTGGATGGCGTCATCAAATGACTCATGGCCGCCATCTTGGATTACGTCATCGCCGTATCTGCCCCCTACTCTGCACACAGCTGTGCATATGATAGTGATATGTAATAAAAGAGTCGAACATCACAGATATAATGGAGACAAGTATTCATAAAGAGTTCCAGGCCTGTGAGGATAGTCTTGCGGGATAACTTAACTGTAATAAATAACTGGAAGCAGAAGTATGTAAACAAGTTTCATTTTGGGGTCATAAAGGAAGAGTTCATTACATTTTTGTGTGGCACGTAGAGATGCTAATAACTTGGTGCACATTGCAGTTACGTGATCAGTCCAATTTAGATTTTCATCACTTATTTCTCCTATACACTTCGCTGTAGGGTTCAAGATGGCAGAGACTCCCGATATTTCGGATTGTTGTTGAGTTGTTTGGGGGGAAGAGAGCAAACAGCGAGGTCATCAGTCTCATGGGATTAGAGAAGGACGAGGGAGAAAGTCGCCCGTGCCCTTTCAAAGGAACTGTCCCGACATTTGCCTGGAGCGATTTAGGGAAATCACGGAAGACCTAAATCAGGAAGGCCGGACGCGGGATTGATTGAACCGTCGTCCTCCCGAATGCGAGTCCAGTATGCTAACCTCTGCGCCACTTCTTTCGGTCCGATATTTCGAACTAACAAGCCTAGAATGACCAACAAGTGCCTCTTGAGTTTTGGAAGGGTTGAGTTTTAACCCTATATCCTGCGCCCATTTTGAGTGCACATACAGGTCGGTGTTGAGATCCTCGAAAGCTTTTTATTGCTTTTTGGACTTAGGTACAACTGGTGGCAATCAACGTAGATGCGGTATTTGCAGTAGCATAAAGCTGAAGAGAAAGCTGATGAGAATGTTGGACCTAATACCGAACACTGGGGGACGCCTGATAGTACCCTCTTCAATTGTGACTTATGGTAACAAATATGAAGCATTGCTGGCGAGATGTCAGGTATGAGGGAAATCATTGCACTATATTTTTCAAGAAATTTAGGCTTCCTACTTTGGAAAGATAAAATGTCACAGATAGCAGTGCCAAAGGCTTTTCTGAAGAGTAAGATCCACATGGAAGTTATCTCTCGTGCATCTCTTTGAAGGAAAATGTTGGCCTGTTATGTCTGCGGAAACGTGATTGGTGTTCGTCTAGTAGGTTGTTTGTAGTTGGACAGTTTGTTACCTGGACGTAGACTGTACGTTCTAAGGCCTTAAACATTCCACGAAGAATGCAAATAGGTCGGAAATCAGCTGGTGCTGTGGAAACGTCTTTTTCAGTAATGTCTTAACTAGTCCCTGTATGCAAACCTCAGGGAAAATACTTGGTTGAAACAATGGGTTACAGCGGACAGAAGTGTGTCAATAATAAGCTTCATAATTTGGACTGTGATGGGATAATTTCCAGCAAATGCTGACCGGGGCTACTGAAGGACGGGATACAACCCGTCAGCTTTGACGAATGACGTCAGAATTTGCCAGAGATCATTTATTACGAAGATGTAACAGCTGAGGGGAGTGTTCAGAAACAAGGGAATACAGGAGAGGAAAAATATTTTAGACATATATCAAGGCGAGTAATACGTCGACCTTAATGTTAAGGATATCGCTTGTTTGTGTTCTAGTACTTCAGTGGACATTAAAGAGAAAAAGAAGGGATGGAAGTAGCGGTGGCATAGAATACCTCACGTCACATATATAAGAGTTGTATCTCGAACTTCAGTCGAGCTGTGTTGGTTAACTGTAGAACGGGATACAAATTTAACGTACGTCGATTTCTTCGTTTTCGTTAGCATTAGTGCCCTGTTGTTCAGCTGAACTATATAGGTCAACTGAAGTAGGGGATAGAAATTTTACATGTGTAGATTCTTTCATTCTTACATAGATATAGACTATTCTTACATAGATAGTAGTACTACCGACGGCGAAAAGATCTACGTACATAATATTTGTATCCCGTTGTTCAGTTGACCTATATATACTCTTAACGAAAGCGAGGAAATCGACGTACTGACGTACTTTACATTGTACCTCACTCGAACTACGCGAAGGCGCAAGAAGACGGCACACACAAAATTTACAATTCCGTGCTTCAGAATGGGATACAGTTTTTGATTGTTTTTTATGTTTTTTTTTTTTGCCTTGGATGCCAATAGTATCGAGTGAAAGTTATAGTCTTTCTAGTGACGACAAGAAAACCAACAGCAGTGAAATTTTTATCCCATTCTTTAGTTTAGCTATCTAGAACAACTGAAGAATAGAAGCCGGACGTTGTGGCAGAGCGGTTCCAGGCGCTTCAGTCTGGATCCGTGCTGCTGCTACGGTCGCAGGTTCGAATCCTGCACCGGCTATGGATGTGTGTGTTGTCCTTAGGTTAGTTAGCTTTAAGTAGTTCTAAGTCTAGGGGGACTGATGACCTCAGATGTTAAGTCCCATAGTGCTAACAGCCATTTGAACCATTTGAAGAATAGAAAAGTAGTACTAGCGAATGGGAGATAACGACATTTATAACATGCGTATTCTGTACTTCAATTGACCTATGTATGCCAATTGAAGCATACGATACTAGTGCTACGGAAGGCAAAAATAGCGCCATACCTAACATTTGTATCCTGCTCTTCAGTTGACCAGTGGATAAATATCTGAATTCAATATTGTGATTACCAACATGATGCTGATAACCCCTATTCCCCAAATTCGTATGTGAAGAAAAACCATCTGAAATCACTACGGAACCCTCTACAAGATGATCTTCAATTAATGTAACCAAAACTGCCTTTGTTCGATTAGGACCTACTTTAGAAATTACTTCGTCACATTCTTGACCTGAAACTACGGCCCCCCAAACCCATAATCCTACAGGAGGTTCTCCCTATCGTACTTCCTTCTGCCAAAATGCGACTCGTCGATTTCGACTATAGCACCAGCCGCCCCCCCCCCCCTCAACGATCCATTATATTCCTCACAAACTTCCCTACAAAAAGATTACCAATCTTCAACTGTACGCTCACTCACACGACATTCATGCACGCACAGCCACACAGGATACCTCAAGCACCAACAATATGTAATTTTTAAGATATCCCTCAAGGCGAGCTTAGATTTCTCGGTCATGTTCCTCGTCTACTGGACAGCCACCACCGATCTTTGCAGCAGCGCCATACGAATAAGTCGTGAGCACGGCAAGCGGACACACTGGTCAGTAGCATATGTTCTCCGCGCTCACGACATCGAACATAATCAGCAACAAGGCCACACATCTGTAAAAATCGAATCGTGGCCATCATGTCTACACCCACAGCCTAAATTGAATCATCCAGCTTCATTGGAGTAGACAAATCCATACCTACAAACGAAAATGAAAAAGTAAAAATTCTCATAAAGTAAAAAGCTATTAGTCCAAATTGTCTCAAACTCACTAAGAATGACATTAAGTACCGAATGAATTGCAAACAACCAATTACTGAAATCAGTGCGAACGAAAAAAAAATTGTGCAATATCTAGCCCTGTCTTTTAAAACTACATTCAATCTTTTTAATGTACAGTGATGACGCTTATCCGCAGCAGACAATCGATTTATTATCTATGGCTGGAAAGTAAAGACATTAATATCTATGACCAACTTATGACGTCATTGGTCAAAGCCGACGGGTTGTATCCCGTGCTTTAGTAGACCCTGATGATCTGATGCCTTTATTGACGGTATTGCAACTAACACGCTTCAGATAGAATTTTTCAGTGACAGCAGCCGTTTACCCGTAAGAAGTTGTCAATGAGTCTCTGTTTCGTTTGTGGTTCAGTTGTGGTTGTAGGTAATGTGAACTACCGGTTCAATTCGTGGGCTGAACTAATGCAATCAGTTGCAGCATTCATTTTGAATACACCAAGACGAAGGAGGTTATTTCATATGACCGCTCTGATAACGGTTAATGAATGCGCATACTTGAGTTCTACATTTCTCATAGCTTGACTGACTCTGTTCCTCTTCAGTTTGTAAGTAATATGATTTTCGGGGATGGGCCGTAGATTGCATTTCCGATGTGCAGAAACTCTGCCATGTACCGCTACGAAAGGAGCCACTGTAGAGGAGTTTCTACATTTTTTTTTTACAATATGTTCTGCTTGCCTTACTCGATTCCTAAATTCGCAAGTATATATGTCTAATAGCTTTTTGACATTAAATTTGGGAATCAGGAAGGCATGAAGTGGAAACCTTGTTCGTTATAATCAGATAGTAGTTTTGTACACGAAAGCAATAGCGTGACTGACAACATTACATGTACCAGGAAAGAAGTAAAAAAAAGTTATCAATGTATTGTTGGAATACGACAGAATTGTGGGATTTTAAGAGTTAAAGCCCCCTATATTTCTCATCAAGCAGTATGCGCAGCATCTCAGGAAAAGACAACAAGGGACCGGGAACTGGAAGTTTGTAGGTGTATACAGCATTTACTGTCTGGAGTGTATACAAAACTGTAGCGAGTACACTCAGAAAAGTGTCTTTTCATTGGCTGATACGTTTTACGAGATGTACTATTTGGAATTTTAAAGTGCAAGAGGAAGATTTTTGGATTCACCTACACATGCGACATCGGCATGACCAAATGAGCACAGAAGGTGTGTTATCAGATCTTTGGACTCTGTCTGATACAACCCACTCTAAACAGCATTAATCAAACTTTCTCATATCAGTTCTTTCTAGTGTATTCTATTGAGTGTGGTGGGGTTTCGCAGTATAAAGTTCCTGTACAACTATGAAAGTTTTGGTTGTTTTGATGCAAATATGCAGGACTCGCCAAATTTTGCAGGTGACACAGACTCTTGCTCCACAAAACTGAGAGAAATGACTCTGTTGATATACCTACTAATAACTCCAAAGGCAAACTAGCTGCAACCAAATATCCAATCTAGGCACACAGCAACATTTTCTCTGTTTAAATTTCATTCAAAACGTGATCTATCTGTAAAACTGTAATCCTGTGCCCCACTTTCCAATATCTCAGCACAATTATAGCCATGAAAGAGATTTTTATCTGTTTGCACAGTAGTCAAAATGCTCCATTCGTGCCTTTCACTTCTAAATAACAACGGTTTATTTTCATGTCAACTGACAATGCAGTAAAATTGGCATCTGGAAGATTACTTAGGATGAATTGTGAAGTACTAGAAGGCTATAAGGTTATGTATTACTGATGACATTAAAGTTTATCCACACACATTACAGTGTCGTGCATCCATACGCATATATCAGCATCATTAAAAAAAGACTCAGTATATAACACATAAAATTTCGTTTTTATTTGATCAAAAGTGTCATAAGAACAAATGATATATTTCATTGACATTCAGAATCTTGCGACACGAATCATGGTGTAGCTAGCAACAGGATTGCTGGCAGGACGCGTGTTGTATCCCACAGCAGGGCTGGTGACAGAACGCATGTTGTATCTGGCAGGAGGACTGGTAACACAGCGTGTGTTGTATCTGGCAGCAGGACTGGTGACACAGCGTGTGCTGTATCTGGCAACAGGATTGGTAGCTTGATGGGTGTTGTATCTGGCAACAGGACTGGTGACACAGCGTGTGCTGTATCCGGCAACAGGATTGGTGGCTTGATGGGTGTTGTATCCGGCAGCAGGACTGGTGACACAGCGTGTGCTCTATCCGGCAACAGGATTGGTGGCTTGATGGGTGTTGTACCCGGCAGCAGGACTGATGACACAGCGTGTGCTGTATCCAGCAACAAGATTGGTGGCTTGATGGGTGTTGTATCTGGCAGCAGGACTGGTGGCTGGGTGAGTGTTGTATCTGGCAACAGGACTGGTGATAAGATGTATGCTGTTGCAGGCAATTGGGATGACAGATGCTATTCGTGTGGATGCTGATGACGATGCTTTGGACACCAACTGCCCTAAAGGTAATGAGGCTACACGTTTTGTGGTTAGATGGGCTGCTGGTGATGTAACTTCCGTTTTGCCTGGCGATAAGGCTCGAAAAATTGCTCTTGTTGTGGGTGGCGACGCCACTTCGATTGTAGGTGCCAACGCCACTTGTGTAATGCCTGATGAGACATGTGTTGTAGATGGGGACGTGGCTGGAGATGCCACGTGTGTTGCAGCTGATGGTTCAAGTTGTGTTGTGGATGGCATTACGGCTGGCGACGCCACTTGTGTTGTGGCTTCCGTGGCAACTCCTGGTATGTCTGGTGAAGTGGCTGGTGCAATCACTTGTGGTGCAGCTGGTCGCTCAACTCGTACTGTGGATGGTGACGCAGGTGGAGACGCCACTTCCGTTGTGGCTTCTGCTGGCTCTCCTCCTGTGTCCGGCAACGTGGCTGACGAAACCTGACGTGTTGCAGTTGGCGACACGGCTGGTGATGCCGCTGTTGTTGCTAATGCTGGCTCCTGTGAGAAATAGATATAATGGATTATGTTAAGACGTTGCCAAATGTGTTCCATGTGATAAAAATTGAGAGAAGATCTATTCACAATAGTTTAAATCATTAAAGAAAATTAAGCATTGCCAGTTCTTTCGTACATCTCCTCAAAACATATTTAAATTGAACGGAAATAATAAATTTTTAACAATCAATATTGTGACATTATAAATATTGTGAAATTATGTTGGTGTATAAATTATTCTCGTGCATTTTATTTGTTAATGTATGGATCTTTAAGAGCTTGTAATTCTACATAGTAATCTAAACATTAGCCAAAAACTATCACTGCTCGAAGTTCCATACAATGAGACAGTCTCATTCACAACATGACGTTGTGATGTCTCCGAATCGCTTGATATGGACCATGGCTGTAAGCTCACTTCTGCACTTACGAGGAGAGAGGCGAGCATGCGCATATCCACTCCGCACGGTTTCATGGTGGTCTGTGTGCTGCTAACGTATACTGATGATCCAAAATAATATGACGGAATATTCAATATGGCGTTGGACCGCCTCCGGAATACAATACACAAGAGGTTATGGATATAGGGGATAAGGCCGTGGTGCCTGTACCAGCACTGTCCTCTGCCGTCACATCTGCCACAGGTAGCCTCCAATCCTGCTCTACAGTCCGCATATAATTCCGACAATCACGTACCGTGATGAGGAGAGGAAATCGAAGGTATTATCGATTACTGCTGGTTTCACCGTCATTCAACCTCCCTTCATAGCTCACGACAGCCAAGCAAGTTAATCATTTACAAATGATTGTCCCCAATCACCTGATCATGGGAGACTACTCAGAGACGCTGAAGTCAGTGCATTTCCGCATTATCGACCCGTATCGTCGCTAGAATGATTCTTCATCTATTTCTGCTCCGTTTCCATACCTTCATTGGCGCACCACGTGTTCCCAGTCCCACGAGCGAGCTTTCAATGTTGAGATACACAATGTGCATAATGTTTACGCTAATTACAATAAGGCCACTATATAACATGCCGCAGAGATGTTTTCCTCATAATTTTCCCGTATTAATTTTGGTCATTAGTTGCTTGGTTCAAATGGTCGAATGTCTCTGAGCAGTATGGGACTTAACATCTGAGGTCATCAGTCCCCTAGAACTTAGAACTACTTAAACCTAAGTAACCTAAGGACATCATACACATCCATGCCCGAGGCTGGTTTCTAACTTGCGACCGTAGCAATCGCGCGGTTCCGGACTGAAGTGCCTAGGACCGCTCGGCCACCGAGGCTGGCCATTAGTTCCTCATCGCACTGAGAAATATAGAAATACGTTTGACACCTTATGCGAGTGCCACTTTTCATTCCCATCGATGTATAAGGTCTGACCACTTAACAGGAGAACAGCGAATCCCGTAACTGAAGAAAGTGACATTTCCTGATTCTTGCAAATAACAGTAAGTAGGTAACGCTCAAAATGTAGTCTAAAGAAAGCAGTAATTCAGAACACCATGTTTTATCCCAGCAACTTGCTAAGAAAGATTGCCAAGGTTCACAAAACACCTAATAGTGCGTGCACATGCGATAGATGAAAAATGGCTCTTTTAAATCAAGTTGGCTGCTGCGGCGATGCCTCTCAGAAGGCAGGCACCACGGCGCCCCTCACCTCCATGCTGTCCAGTGGGTGGCCAGGGGCGGTCTTCTCCTCCGGCGGGTCGTCTGCCTCGCTCCCCTCCCCAGTGGCACAGCAGGGCAGCCACCGGCGAAACCGGCGAAACATCTTCTGCAGGAAAGACACACACGAAATATTGTCCGACATTCTGTGTGAATGCGGTGCTCTTTCAACGCATCGCACTTGTAATAGACGATAACGCAAAGTTGTAACGGTTCTAAGGTACCTGTCCTGTTACACAGTTAGATCGGTCGATGGATAATTATTCTGTTACGTAGCATGAAACAGTATTATGTGAACTTTAACTGGGATTTTGTTAAAGACTGTATCTCGAGCCACCACCTACTATTTAATTACCCTGCACATTTGCTTCGAAAGAAAAAAACAGTTAATGGATAGGATTAGGTTCAGGAAAAAGTATGGAATTTTGATATAGCTTGATAATCCTTGATTAATTCTGCAGGAGAATCAGCTCGTTAAGTGCTCCTAAATATATTAAAAATCATACACGTCTGAGCTAATCTGGCCTGCGACAACCTTGACAGGGAACTGAACAAATATCGAGTGAGTCACTGAATATCAGTAACGGCATTTCCTTTAGAATTAAATTTTACAAAGAGAAGCACACGAACAAACGTATATTTAATAGGAAAACCTTAATTTACCGTCGACTGTTAGTACTGAATATTGTCGGTATAACGGACTCAAAAACTTATATGAATTGCACGAGCATTTGAAACCAGGAGTGCCGTGGAAGATATGGATTACGCACACACAAATATTAAGACTAACCGTTCACACACAGAAAAAAAGTTGCTCAGTAATGTAATAAATGAAACAGCTAAACTGGGTTAGAGAGAGAACCGCCAAGACGTTCGAATACTTCAATAGAAAATTATTCCAAAATTACTTTAAAGAAATTTGATAGACGGCTATGAAAACAATAAATCCGAACTACGTTCTATGTTTTTCAAACGAGTAGATGTATAGGCCTACCTCTACTAGCAAATGTTTGGTCTGAAAGCATAATGTGTGTGTCCGTTATTATTATGTATCTTGTACTATTTCCTAAGGAGTTGTAGCAGCTTTAAGTGTAATTTTGAAGTACTTAATGTAACTCGATCCTGTGCGTGCGAAATTGATGTCTGTCTAATGGCGGACAAGGACAGAAAGGACCACTTATTACATACCTGTTCCGAAGAACTGGAGTCCGGCTGGAAAAAATGGACGTTTAGGCTTCTTCTCAGATGGTAATACGAAGCTTTCAAACTTTCTTCTTTACGTTGACTGTTAAGTTACGGTTTTTTCAGAGCACCTCGAAACAATACTAGAGCGCACGAGAACTATACGGACTCGCAATGTTCCTGGGCAACAGCGCAGATCGCCTCAAGCGACACTGCATTGTTGGCAGGCAACCCAGATAACGATACATACGCTGTTAAGTGACTGCGTCCCACAGTTGCTACACAATGTTCCAGTGTCCATGTATTACAGCATTTTCATAATCGTGTCTCTTTTGAACATAAGTGTAAATTAGGGACTGAAATATCTAAAGGCAAAAATTATTGCCTCAAATGCGAAATATGCCAAACTGATTTCCGAATATACGTCATAATCCGCAAGCCAACTAATGGTGTGTGGCGGAGGGTACTTTCGGTACCATTACCTGATCCCTCCAACTCTGTTCCACTCGCGAATAGTGCGTGAAAAATTTCATTCTTCCACGTACTGACCTACAGAACAACTCTTACGTGACCTTAAGTAGTCCCATTCATGACCATTGAAAATATGTTTGTCAATTTCTTGCACTAATGTATTGCCTTATGCTATTAAAAGATTCCTGAGCCGTGCCCGGCTCGTGTTCCCGCCAGCACGTATTTTGCACCCTGTTTTTAACGTACTTCCACCTCACTACGTTAATTTAAATTACTACTGTCACTGAGTTGCTGCTTTGCCTGACCTTGAGCGGTGGTGGCCAGCCGCGGTGGACGAGCGGTTCTAGGCGCCCAGTCCGGAACTGCGCGACTGCTACGGTCGCAGGTTCGAATCCTGCCTCGGGCATGGATGTGTGTGATGTCCTTAGATTAGTTAGGTTTAAGTAGTTCTAAGTTCTAGGGGACTGATGACCACAGATGTTAAGTCCCATAGTGCTCAGAGCCATTTGAACCTTTTTTTTTTTTTTTTTTTTAGCGGTGGCGGTGTTAGCAGCGCCTATCGACGTACTGGGTGATCAAAAAGTAAGTATGGATTTGAACACTTCATAAACCACGGAATAATGTAGATAGAGATGTAAAACGTGACACACATGCTTGGAATGACATGGGGTTTTATTAGAACCAAAAAAAGCTCTAATAAGAGAAAGAATCAGATGCACAAGCAGTCGCAGCATGTTGACGTTACTTGAAAAGGCGTTTTTAGTGAAGCTGTATTATCAGAATGGGGAATATGCTAGTTCAGCGTTACTATCTCTAACAGTCAGAGAAATCATCTGGGAACTATACTTTATTATTCATGCACTACTAAGACTAATCATAGTCTTATTATTCAAGCAAATAAATCTATTCTTCATAAACTAGATCTATACAGCTAGAAACATAAAAACTGAAATTAAATTCATAATATTCTTATCCCTGCAATCTGTAGGTGGTTTACCACCATTTCTTGGATTCCTACCAAAATGAGTTGTAATACAATCATTAATAGAGAACAACATAACAACTATTATAACTATCATAGTCCTATTAACTACAATTACACTTTATTATTACATATGTATTAGATTCTCAGCCCTAATTATATCATACACCGAAAATTCATGCTCTATAAAGATTAAGTCTCAAAAATCAAGACTTATTCTTCCTATAATAATAATTTCAACAATAGGACTAATTTCAACATCAATCCTAATCTCATTGTACTAAGGACTTAAGTCAAATAAACTAATAACCTTCACAGTTATAATTAAAAGAATAATCTTTTAGGCCTTAGTAAAACTTTACACCTCTAGAATTTCAGTCTAGAATCATAATTGAATGTAAGACCAGAGTATGGCAAGAGAGAAAATATCTCATAAGTAGACTTACAGTCTACCATCTAAAATGTCAGCCATCTTACCACAAAAGCGATTATTCTCAACAAACCTTAAAGACATTGGTACTTAATACTTTCTATTTGGAGCATGAGCAGGAATAGTAGGAGCATCAATAAGAATACTTATTCGTGCTGAACTAGGTCAACCAGGATCTCTAATTGGAGATGACCAGATTTATAATGTTATTATTACAGCCCATGTATTTGTAACAATTTTCTTCATAGCAAGACCTATTATAATTGTTGGATTTAGTAATTGACTTGTACCTTTAATAATTGGTGCACCAGATATAGCATTCCCACGAATAAATAATATATGTTTTTGATTACTACCACCCTCATAACCCTTCTTCTTACATCTTCTATAGTAGACAAAGGCGCTGATACAGGATGAACAGTTTACCCCCCTCAAGCAGGAGCTATTGCACATGTGGGTGCATCTGTAGATCTAGCCATTTTTTCACTACAATTAGCAGGTGTATCATCAATTCTTGGTGCAGTAAACTTCATTACAACAGCAATTAATATACGATCAGAAAGCATAACTTTAGACCAAACACCTTTATTTGTTTGGTCCGTAGCTATTACAGCCCTTCTTCTTCTTCTTTCACTTCCAGTTTTAGCAGGAGCTATTACTATATTATTAACAGACCGAAACCTAAATACATCATTCTTTGACCCTGCGGGAGGAGGAGATCCAGTTCTATATCATCACCTATTCTGAGTTTTTGAACACCCAGAAGTTTACATTCTAATTTTACCCGGATTTGGTATTATTTCACACATGATATGTCAAGAAAGAGGAAAAATTGAATCATTTGGAACGTTAGGTATAATTTACACCATGTTATCAATTGGATTAATAGGATTTATTGTATGAGCACACCAAATATTTACAGTAGGAATGAATGTTGACACACGAGCATACTTCACATCAGCGACAGTAATTATTGCTGTACCTACAGGAATTAAGGTATTCAGATGACTAGCTACATTATATGGGACTAAATTCAAGTTTAACCCACCATTATTATGAGCTCCAGGATTAATTTTCCTATTTACAATTGGTGGATTAACAGGATTAGTCCTAGCAAACTCTTCAATGATACCCACTATTTACTGGATTAACTATAAACAATACATGATTAAAAATCCAGTTCACAATTATATTTATTGGAGTAAACTTAACATTCTTCCCTCAACACTTCTTAGGATTTTCAGGAATACCACGACGATATTCAGACTACCCAGACGCATAAACATCATGGAATGTAGTATCAAGAATAAGGTCTACAATCTCTGTTATAGGAATTATTATATTCATTGTAATCATATGAGACAGAATGGTTACAAAAACCGAGTAATTATATTCAGAGCTAATATAAGAAGATCAACAGAATGACTACAAAATAACCCACCTGCAGAACACAGTTACTCAGAATAACCATTAATCTATAGATTCTAATATGGCAGATTATTGCAATAGATTTAAGCTCTACAAATAAAGGTTTGACAAACTGATGTATCACTAGCATCGTGTTCCTAGAAAGAAGAGTTACGCCTTGTCACTACATATTGTACATGCGGGGTGTTCAAAAAGTCCCTCCGCAGTGCCGTATGATTGTTAGCCGCGCGTGCCGTATGCCTCAGTGGATATACCGAAATGAAACTCAGTGAAATACAAGTTATTAATTTATTGAATATTCATTTTTACTTACAGATTTTCACATTAAATGTAGAAAGTGTCCCTCCTGATGTTGAATACACAATTAATCTTCTAATCATGTTTCCAAACACAAGCTGTAACATTTCTTCTGAAAACAAAAATGTTCAAATGTGTGTGAAATCTTATGGGACTTAACTCCTAAGGTCATCAGTCCCTAAGCTTACACACTGCTTAACCTAAATTACGCTAAGGGCAAACACACACACTCATGCCTGAAGGAGTACTCGAACCTCCGCCAGGAACCTTCTGTAACAGAAGCAGTGAAAGTGGACATTGCAGTTCTCAATTCATCGATGGATTTTGGACGGTTGTCATAGACAGTTGCTTTCGCTGCACCCCAGAAGAAAAAGTCAGGTGGTGTTATGTAAGGCGATCATGGAGGCCAAAGTCCCTATGAAATTGTGCGATCACCAAAAACAAGCCTAAGCAGTGACAATGAAACACGTGCTGTATGCCCGGTTGCACCATCTTGTTGAAAATAATCATTCAGTATTTCACGTAACACAAGTTGTCTATAATGGGTACAGAATGTCACTGCAGTATCTTTGTGCGTTTATTGTTTCGTTGATAAATACGCGACGCACAATCTGACATCTAGAAATTGCAATCCAAACTCCTCTTTTCACAGACTGAAGTGGTTCCTCGTTAATACACAATGGATTTGCAGTACTCCACACACGAGATTTTTGCGAGTTCATGTACCCGGGTAAATGAAACCACGCCTCATCAGTGAAAAACGTTTAATGAAGAATATCTCTTCCATTCTGCTGAAGGGAATTTTTGATCCATTGACAATAATGCAGTCTCGTACCATGATTAGTATTTTTCAGTTCTTGCGAGACTGTCACCTTGTACGGGAAAAGTTCTAATTTTTTCCTTACGCCTGTGTGGGCCGTTCCCACACTAACATCCACTTCTTGGGATAGTTTTCTTACTGACTTGTTCGGACTCATGGACATTTTATCGGAAATATCGAATAGTTTATCCTCAGACCAAACGCTAGGACGACCACTTCTCGGTTCATCTGTCACTGAACCCGTACTTCGAAATTTGTTAGTCAAATCTCGCACAGTATCCCGATGTGGGAGTGTTGTTTCCAGGAAAACTGAATTAAATGTTTGAAGAACTGAAACTGTATTTAGCGCCTGCTTTGAACACCTGTTCGACAAAAACACACGTTCTTCAATGGTTAGCATTTTAACAGTGACAAAAACGAAACAAACGAACAAAGGAACTGAACTTAAATGTTCACGTCAACACGTAACGACACACACTAACAATACTACTGAGGCTGGCTGAGATAAACGAAACAGTGGAATATTGGGAGAGTCCACTTGAAGGGAAGTAACCCAGACAGGCGAACAGTCATACGGCACGCGCGACGAACAGTCGACGGCACTGCGGAGGGACGTTTTGAACACCCCGTATGATGGAGATTTATTGAGGTGTATTTACACAAGTTGCACATACCAATTTTGTTAAAAAATGTACCCCATTTCATTATATCTGTCCTGATTATGTATGCTTTACATATCCCTTTATGGAAACTAAGATTCGGCGAAAAAATTGCGGAACTGTTCAACACACTCGAGTGGCAGAAGTTACAACAGAGAAGTTTGCCGTTGAGGTACCGAAAACGTACGTTCGTGTAAGGACCATGACGACGTACGATTATTGAATGTTGCAGGAAAACAAGCCGAGGGGACCGGAGGGGGGATAGTGGTGTCACGAGAAAAAGCTTCCGCCACATCAGCTATTGCAGTTTGGCTGGCGAAGTATAGATGTATACATTGAAGACTCCGCCCGTCATACTTTTGTCCAACCCCTGAACAAGCAGAGGACAGATAGATGCTGCCTAGTGGTATATTACAGAAACCTTGTGAAAAGCGAAGCAGCTTAGTAGCTTCATGAGTATTGAGAGCCGAGATGACAAGCCAGTTCTAAGCAAAGAAGGGAAATCGAGGAATGTATAGGAGGACTATACAATGGGAAAGAACTCTAAGGCAGTATTATAGAAAGAGAATAGGATGTAGGTGAAAATGAAATAAGAGATACGATGCTGCAAGGGGAATCTGACATAGCACTGAAAGGCACAGGTCGAAACAAGGCTCCTGAGGGAGACAGCGATTATAAAGCTATTCCACTTGTTGTGCAGGGTACATGAGGCTTGCAAAGTAATCGCAGACTTGAAAACGGACGTAATAATTCCAATTCCGAAGAATGCTGGTGCTGATAGGCGTATTACCCAGGTATTAGTTTAGTAGGTCACGCCTGAAAAATGCCGACACAAACTGTTAGAACGGAAAAACTGTTACAAGTAAATATCGAGAAAGCTTGGTTTCGATTCCGCAAAGAAGCAGAAATACGCCAACCCATACTGACTCTACGACATATCTTCGAAGATTATTATTATTATGTAGTACTCTGCCTACTGGCAGGTCCATGTCTTCGTACGGAGAATATCTGATTCCTCTGTTCCCTGTCTTCAGCTTCTTCCTTCAGTCTGTTGTATCGCCTTCCATCTTTCATGTCGTCCAGATGTTGAGTTCTTCTTCTTCCTCGTCCTGCGTTTCCTCCGAATTTCCCTTCGATGACATAATGTACGAGTCCCTCGTGTCCATGTACATGTCCAATCCAGTTGGCCTTTCTCTGAAGAACTGTACGCAGAATTCTTCTTTTCTCTCCTACTCTTCGCAGTACATCGTCATTTTTATGCAATCTGTCCACATGATCTTTTCCATTCCCCTCCAGTACCACATTTCAAAGCACTCTAAGTATTGTTTCTCCTTCTTTCTTATGGTCCATGTCTCTGCTCCATACAGTGCAATGCTCAAAATGTTTTTCCTCAATGCTAAACTCAACTTGCTGGTCAGCAGACTCCTTGTTGAAAGCAGCTTTGGCCATGGCGATTCTTGCTCGGATTTCATTCGTGCAGTGGGCATCCTTTGTGATAAAACTTCCCATGTACTTGAACCGATTCACATTTTCCAGTTCCCGATTGCCAACAGTTATCTTCAAGTGTTTCTCACGTTTTTAAATGCGCATCACTTCTGATTTTTCGATGTTGATTTCCATGCCGTATTTTCTTCCCGTTTCCACCAAATTGTTCGTCATGTGTTGCAGCCGACTCTGATTTTTGGCGAGCACTACCAGGTCGTCTGCATACTTGATGGTGTTGATGAGACGTCCTCCTACTTTGAAGTTTCCGCATCCTTTCAGCGCTTCTCTCGCCAGCATTTCTCCATACAGGTTGAAGAGACTTGGCGACAGACAACATCCTTGTCTCACTCCCCTTCCTATTTCCACACTGTTCATTTCTCCATAGTTCAGTTGTACCTTTATCCTTTGTCCCAGGTACAAGTTCCTTATAAGTCTGCGATCTCTCCAGTTGATTCCTGTTTCCTGAAGGATGTTCATCAATATATTCCAATTGACTGTCAAAGGCCTACTGCCAGTCTATAAAACAAGCGCAAACTTCTTCGTTAACGGCTAAAAGTCTCTCTGATAGTATCCTCATCATTCATCATGCCAATGGCGTCTCTGGTCCCTTTTCCTTTCCTGAAACTAAACTGGTCTTCTCCCATCACTTCTTCAATTTTGTTTTCCAAGCGTCTATTTAGTATTCTTGCAATGATCTTTGCCACATGCGATATCAGACTAATTGTTCTATAATCACTACACTTCTTGGCTTGCTTTTTCATCTCAAGAGTAACCATTGTGACGTCCAAAAAGTCTGCAGGCCATTCTCCAGGTTCATTGATTTTGTATATGAGTTGTGTCAGAACTTTCAAACTTTCATTTCTGATTTCTTTAAGCAAATCCACTGGTATGTCGTCATCTCCTGTAACTTTCCTACTCGTCATATCCTTTATCGCCTTCTCTACTTCCCTTGTCAGTATACTGGGCCCTTTTTCATCTTCGTCAATAGCTTCCTCTGGCTCTATGTCGATATCATCTGGGTGATGTTTTGTATCATATAGTTTCCTTATACATTTTTCTCATGTTTTCAGCACTTCCACTTGTTCAGTAACCACTTGTCCTCTAGAATCTTCTATTCCGAACGTCCTTACACTCTTGTTCTCATCTTCTTCCAGTTCGTTTTCTGGTACATGACATCGTACCTTTTTCTTCTTTTTGTCTCGCATTTCTTATAAGTACTTTTACTTCGCTTTGTCTGTTCCTTCATGAGGGCGTTTTTAAGTCTTCTGTATTCTTCTTCATTAACATTTTTACACTTCCTCCTTTCCTCTATCTTCTCCAACATCTCATTGGTGATCCAGGGTTTTCTCACTCTTTTTGTTTCCCTCCCAACTTCACTCTTGAGAGTATTTAACAAAACCATTTTAACATTTTGCCACTGATCTTCCGCACTTGTACTTGTATTTTTGTGTCTCACTTCGTTAAATTTTTTCTCTAAAGATTCTCTTCCTGCCACGTTATTCTCTGTTAGCTTTTCCAAGTCCCATCTCTGTTTTCTCCTCCCATGCTGTCGGATCTTCTTCAGCCTTGTGCTGATATCTGCAACCAAAAGGTTGTGATCCGAGTCGATGTCGGCAGCCGGCATAGTCTTGGCGTCCTTCGCACTGCCCCAAAACCTCTGTTTGACAAGTATGTAGTATACCTGATATCTGTTCATATCTTCTTGGCTGTTCCACGTCTACAGTTTACTCATCCTTTCCTTGAACCAAGTGTTCATCACCACCAAATTATTTCGGTGACAGAATTCCACTAGTATTCCTCCTCTGTTCCTTCTTTTTTCTAATCCATATTGTCCAACAATGTTTTTGATTCATTGCCTTGTCCAACCACACTATTCCAGTCACCCATGGATATGGTATTTACTTTTCCTGTTCCTTCAGACTGAATGATGTCTTCTATTTCATCATACATTTTCTCCGCTTCTTCGTAATCGTGATCTGATGTTGGCATGTACACTTGGACTATTAGAATGACTACTGGTTTTGCACTTATTTTCACAAACATTAAAAGGTCACTATGACACATGACTTTATTCACATTTTGCACTTATTCATTTCCCATCATTATTGCTACGCCACGTTCAAAACTTTCACCACCGGAATAAAAAATTGTGTAATTACCTGATACTATTTCACCACAATCTGTCCACCTCACTACACTTAAACACATTATGTTCACTTCACATATGTCCATTTCTCTCTTCAGATTTTCCAGTTTTCCTGCTCTTTGAAGTGTTCTAACGTTTCATGTCCCAAACGAGAAATTAAAATGTTCATCTCTTTTGATGACACCACCTGAAATACTCACCGCCCGGAGATCCGAACGGGGGAGTAGTTTATCTTCGGAATATTTTACTCTAGGAAACGCCATTACTAATCCTCTGCCTTCCAACGTTCAGGAAATATAATAATTTCCTTTTCACATAGCAGTATCATGGCCGAAGAACCAGACTATGGTTGGATTCGCGCATGAGTCTTCGATCTTGATCCATCTGAAGCATCATTTGCTCTGTGCATCAACTCGATACTGTTGCCCGCTGCTGCCAGGTACCAGAGAAAGTATAGTATTGGGAAAAGAAAGACCCCTAGCCCTCGAAACCTAATAGCGTCAGGGTCGGAAAAAACATGAGATGGCCATACAGGAAAGGTTAAAGTGAGGAGCCTGGCACAAGTAAGTGGAAGCAATACCGGGACTCCGCTCGGGGCCCCGTCGTTGCCAGCCACGTACTCACTAGGTGCGAGTCCGCTGCAGAACTTCGAAGACAGACTGGATAAAGCAAACCTGCGTTTGTAGTATTTGTAGATTAAGAGAAAACTTTTGAACATATGGACTGGAATACACTATGAAATTCCGAAGGTATCACGGTGAAATGCTAGAAAAAAGAAGGCTATTTACAAAAATGGTTCAAATGGATCTGAGTACTATGGGACTTAGCTTCTGAGGTCATCAGTCCCCTAGAACTTAGAACTACTTAAACCTAACTAACCGAAGGACATCACACACATCCATGCCCCAGGCACGATTCGAACCTGCGACCGCAGCGGTCGCGCGGTTCCAGACGGTAGCGCCTAGAACCGCTCGGCCATTTCGGCCGGCGGCTATTTGTAAAGAAAGGAAAGTGCAGGTGGTGGTCGTCCGTGACGGGGGAGCAATGATCGACAATCCAGAGAACTTTGGAGCCTATCCAACGTTATTCAATCTGCACATTGGGGAAGCAGAAAATATAACCGAGGAGAAGTTTGTAAGAGGAGCTAGATGGCAGCGAGAAGAAATGAAAACGTCAGTATTTGCTGATGACAGTGTAATTCTGTCGGAAACTCAAAGGGCGTCAAGAGCAGTTGAAAGAAAGAGATTGCGTCTGGAAAAAGGTGCTATTAGTTCAGTATCAATTAAAGTAAAACAAGGATGATAGAATGTACGAGAATTTAATAATCTGATTCGGATATACACTCCTGGAAATTGAAATAAGAACACCGTGAATTCATTGTCCCAGGAAGGGGAAACTTTATTGACACATTCCTGGGGTCAGATACATCACATGATCACACTGACAGAACCACAGGCACATAGACACAGGCAACAGAGCATGCACAATGTCGGCACTAGTACAGTGTATATCCACCTTTCGCAGCAATGCAGGCTGCTATTCTCCCATGGAGACGATCGTAGAGATGCTGGATGTAGTCCTGTGGAACGGCTTACCATGCCATTTCCACCTGGCGCCTCAGTTGGACCAGCGTTCGTGCTGGACGTGCAGACCGCGTGAGACGACGCTTCATCCAGTCCCAAACATGCTCAATGGGCGACAGATCCGGAGATCTTGCTGGCCAGGGTAGTTGACTTACACCTTCTAGAGCACGTTGGGTGGCACGGGATACATGCGGACGTGCATTGTCCTGTTGGAACAGCAAGTTCCATTGCCGGTCTAGGAATGATAGAACGATGGGTTCTCAGTGTCCCCTCGACGATCACCAGTGGTGTACGGCCAGTGTAGGAGATCGCTCCCCACACCATGATGCTGGGTGTTGGCCCTGTGTGCCTCGGTCGTATGCAGTCCTGATTGTGGCGCTCACCTGCACGGCGCCAAACACGCATACGACCATCATTGGAACCAAGGCAGAAGCGACTCTCATCGCTGAAGACGACACGTCTCCATTCGTCCCTCCATTCACGCCTGTCGCGACACCACTGGAGGCGGGCTGCACGATGTTGGGGCGTGAGCGGAAGACGGCCTAACGGTGTGCGCGACCGTGGCCCAGCTTCATGGAGACGGTTGCGAATGGTCCTCGCCGATACCCCAGGAGCAACAGTGTCCCTAATTTGCTGGGAAGTGGCGGTGCGGTCCCCTACGGCACTGCGTAGGATACTACGGTCTTGGCGTGCATCCGTGGGTCGCTGCGGTCCGGTCCCAGGTCGACGGGCACGTGCACCTTCCGCCGACCACTGGCGACAACATCGATGTACTGTGGAGACCTCACGCCCCACGTGTTGAGCAATTCGGCGGTACGTCCACCCGGCCTCCCGCATGCCCACTATACGCCTTCGCTCAAAGTCCGTCAACTGCACATACGGTTCACATCCACGCTGTCGCGGCATGCTACCAGTGTTAAAGACTGCGATGGAGCTCCGTATGCCACGGCAAACTGGCTGACACTGACGGCGGCGGTGCACAAATGCTGCGCAGCTAGCGCCATTCGACGGCCAACACCGCGGTTCCTGGTGTGTCCGCTGTGCCGTGCGTGTGAACATTGCTTGTACAGCCCTCTCGCAGTGTCCGGAGCAAGTATGGTGGGTCTGACACACCGGTGTCAATGTGTTCTTTTTTCCATTTCCAGGAGTGTAATTGGATCAGGAAACGACACACTAAATGTAGCCGGCGTGCTTTGCAATTTGGGCACAAAATAACTGATGATGGCCGAAGCAGAGAGGTTATAAAATTTAAACAGGCTACAACAAAGAAAGCGTATCTGAAGCAGAGGAGTTCGTTAACATCTAATATAAGTTTAAATCTTAGGAAGTTTTTTATGAACAATAGCCTTGTACGAAGGTGAAACGTGGAGAATAAACAGCACAGACGAGAAGGAAACAGAAACTTTTGATGTATCGTGCTACACCACAATGTTGAAAATTAGATAGGAACGTCGAGAAACTAATGAGGGCGTAGTGCATCGAACTTCAGACATTCATATTATAACTTGACTAAATGCAGAAACCGGTTGACGAATTACAAACGTGAGGCGTCAATACAGGGCGAATTTTGTAATGGAGGGAATTGGGGGTGCTAGTGGGGATGGCGGTGGAGACTGTAGAGGGAGACCAAGAAGCGAATGCCGTGAGCAGGCCCTAATCACTGTACGTTGCAGTGGTATGCAGAAATGGTGAGGCTTGCACTGGATCGACCAGCGTAGCCAGATGCGTTAAACCAGTGTTCGGACTGAAGTCCACTTCAGCAACAGTAACAACGCGTAAATCCATTTTGTGATATAAAATACTGTTCGTTTAAAATAACCACTTTACAAGGGTGAAATGTTACTAATCTTCGCCATAGCGAGTAAGGATGGACGTTATAAGCTATTTTTCAGCCTTCGCTGAATTCTTTCTTTGAATCGATGTATTGTGTCTCGTTTTGCACCAGGTAGTAATTCAGACATTTATATATTTGTTTATTTGGCCTCCGGAAGCTAAGGACCGTTTAGCCAGCAGAAAGCTAAATAACATGCGGTATGACACAATAATGACTTAATAGTGATATAACTATAACAAAGAGCCGTACAAGTCTGCAGTTGATTCACATGCGTGTAAGATATGTCACCATATGTTTTGGTAATGGAAAAGATAGGAGGGCAATATAACAACATCAATGACTAAAAATACTGTACTGGTGCAAATATAAACAAATGTGAACGTTCCCATTTAACGAAAACGTTGACCATACTGTGTATAAATTGTAGAGATAAGTGTTCTAGCACTACATGTTAATAGACAAAACTAAACGAATAGCAAAATTTTCAGAGCCTAAGCTGAAATAATTATTAATACAAAATAAATATTAACATGAAGCGACAGTGAACATAATTCCCAGTGCTGGGTTATTACCCGAAAGATATTTTAGTAGCATGTAAAAATTTAAATAATACATTCAGCATTAATCAAGAAAAGTAGAATGGTGATATTCGCAGAAAACTCTATTCTCAGACGACGTATTTGTTGCTAAAAAGACTGTCTGTGCCTCTCCCATTTTGCACAAACAATAGCTTCTGTATTCTTAGTGCAGTCACAAAAGGGGTTGGAGTAATTCCAGTGCGGTGGGAGTGCATCAGAAAACTATGAAGGTTCAACTGCACACGGCAGAGAGATATCCGCAATCTAGGTAAGCGAACATCACAAAACCAGGGTTACACAGGATAAGAGACTGAACACAGTTATAAAATATTCCGCTGAAAAGATGAGACACGTTCCAGTTCATTTTCCATTGTTGAAAGGTGTTCTGTGTGGCAAGATGGTACAATACAGACAGTGAAAGTTTGAGGTCGATGAAAGTTCCTGTTTATGTGTATTCTTTAGCTATAATGTCAACTTCTTCATTATGAATAATGCCGCTGTGAGATTTAACCGATAGGAATTTTGTCGTCTTCCTTCACAATTCACAGTGGATGCATTGCTAAATGATTGCCACGATGAAGTTTCTGGTTTGTGAATTGCACTTCTTCTGCTTTAGCGATTTTGAACCGTCGGTGCACATGTTCAAAACGTCTGGCCATTTCTGGTAAACAGGGGACATTATCTCACAATAGACGAGTGGATTTTCCGTTATTGATGTTCCGTTTAAATGTGAGTGAACCTCATGGGTAAGGACTGAGTGACTGTGCATATAGATACAGAGCGAAATTGTGCTGACGGCTTTTGTTAACAGTTGACACCATGAAATTTCCAGGCTGATTAAATCTTTGTGGCGGGCCGAAACTTGAAATCGGGACCCGTCCTTTCGCAGGCAAGTGCTCTACCGACTCAGCTACCGCTAGGCCACTCGTGGCCTGAAGACGGAGTGGAGTGTCGACTTCCTTTCACCTCTCCTAGTGGCTATGTATACACATGATTTTTTACTGTTGTGCGCATCTGCGCATCTTCGCTGGCCTCCTTGCACAATTCATTTTAAAAATGGGTACTTAAAATTTAAATGCTTACGTGTTAATTTTATGACCGTCCAGTGAAACAGATTTCTTATCATCGTGAATTTCCACATTGATTTTAGTTTCTATACGCAAAAATTTTGTGTGTCTAGCTTTCTGTCTTACACAGTGACCTGTTGGCTTACTCCTTCTGGGCACACCCTAAAACAAACATAGTTTCCGAATAGTAAGGGAAGTCGGAAGTCGTAGTTATACAAAATGAAGAATTTAAAAATTAGGAACTTATTTCAAATTTTGTGGTAATGGCAACAAATGACCACACAGTTACTCTTACAGAAAAGTAAGCGAAATAACGACGCCAATATATAACGTTATTTACAGACTTTGTTACCACGATACGATGATTTTCACCTTCTGACTTCATCGAACTAGCAGCTGTTGCATTGTAGTTGCACTGTATGCATGTGTTGGTGCAAATGAACCATGTAAACATGAAAGCCCCTAGAATGCCATTTCACAAAATGTTATTTTCGTGTGCTACTTTTGCCATAGCACCTTTTCGATGTGCAGTTCTGAGCTTGGTAACTCTTTAATTTTCGATGTTCAGTTACTGGAGATTTTAATACGTGATAAAGAATGTAACATTAGTGCTATGAATGTAAAAGCTTCTACCGCCTTTTACCACCCTTAACGGCTACACAGAATCATTATTTTCTCTCTGTGTATATCTATGGCGAAGTACATTTAGAGTTATGTAAGATCATTGGCCTCCTTGTTCAATTATAATAATTACAGGTACTTCAATTTTCGTGTTCACGTATTAACATTATGATTATAGACCTCCTAGAATGGCCTCAGCACCACATCGAAACAGGTCTGCTGTTGTCACCACACTTTGTTGTGGTGACTTCAGATTTTTCCACAAATGGTGCGCCTAAATGGACTAGCTTTGTTCTGATACTTCGGACCTGAGGTAACGATCACAGTGCATCTAAACTGCACCCACATACTTTTCTCTTCCTCCCCATGGAACAATGGACAAGAGCGCTGACACCTTTACTTTTCTATCGAAAAGTAAAGTAGTAGTAAAGCAAAGTAAAAGTAAAAGTAAAGTAATATCCTAGAAGAATCAGCTAATCACATCACCTGCTCATTATTTCCGCACACAGCCTGCATGATGCTATTTGATGACGTTAAGGATGCAGCACGTGTTTCCATTCTCTGGACGAAAAACTTTATGGATATCAATAATCCACCTCCTGTTTCGGTACTTCCCAATTTGGATTTAGAAAGGGAAAAGGCACACTTGACAACATCATCAGATATCATGAAAGCCTTTTAGAAGAACGAAAACAACACTGCTATCAGTTCTCAGACAGTGGTACGACGCCATCTTGCGTCAAGTCCTTATAACAAACAATGAACCATAAACGCACACGTTAAGAGAGTCCTTAAACGTGAAGAGGAGCTAAGTTGGATAATCGTTTGCTCCGCATTAACTAAGTAAAGTAGTATCACTTAATTATGGCACAAAATCAATAAATTCAGGAATAAGCGTTGGTTATAAGAATTGTCTTGTCGAATCTGTCCTCGTTTGGTACGTCTTCCAGTCTGCCAGTTCACCTCAATGGTGATGGCTGCCTTGTTATTCCGTTTAAGTTAGGAGGGGAATTCACTTAGCCGCAGATAGCTCTCCAGGCATAGATAATATACACTACGCCATGACACGCAACATGCCGTCCAGTGCCTTATTTCTACTCTTGCGTGCATACAATCAACTTTGCGGTTCGAAACAAGTCGACGAAGACTGGAGAACACACATAATTGCCCAAGTCCTGGAAAGAGAAATGGTAGTAGTCAGGGCCATTTTGGACCAATGCACTGAGCTTTCCTTTTCTATTCGGGAACGATAAGAGTGGTGGTTGGAATCATAAATTCTCTTGACTACTTCCTATTCTGGATTAAAAGAGGGAAGGGCTCAGTTGATAAGTCACACTTTTGCCAACAGCAGTCTTGACAGCCTTTTCGAAGGACAGACAGTTATGTTTCTATATATTAAGAGGTCCCAAAGGATTGTCCCAGGAAAAATGGTTTATGGATCAGGAAGGAAGATTTTCATCAATTACCCGAGTAAAATAATGGACCATCGCAGTGATTCAATGGCTTCCCCCCCATGCAGAATAATCAGTCCTCTACTAAATGCTGCGTATACTATGGATCTGGAAGTAGCTCTTCTCACATCGCCCAAAATACTTCAGGACGCAGGAAGTTTTTTGTATAGTTACTCCACTCCTTTTGCGAAATGTGATGCTGCGCATTCCCCTGCCAAGTCCCGTGTGAAAAACTGACTCTGGGGCAAAGACGCGCGGCTGATGAATTACATGTACAGGGTTATTACAAATGATTGAAGCGATTTCACAGCTCTACGACAACTTTATTATTTGAGATATTTTCACAATGCTTTGCAAACACATACAAAACCTCAAAAAGTTTTTATAGGCATTCACAAATGTTCGATATGTGTCCCTTTAGTGATTCGGTAGACATCAAGCCGATAATCAAGTTCCTCCCACACTCGGTGCAGCATGTCCCCATCAATGAGTTCGAAAGCATCGTTGATGCGAGCTCGCAGTTCTGGCACATTTCTTGGTAGAGGAGGTTTAAACACTGAATCTTTCACATAACCCCACAGAAAGAAATCGCATGGGGTTAAGTCGGGAGAGCGTGGAGACCATGACATGAATTGCTGATCATGATCTGCACCACGACCGATCCATCGGTTTTCCAATCTCCTGTTTAAGATATGCCGAACATCATGATGGAAGTGCGGTGGAGCACCATCCTGTTGAAAGATGAAGTCGGCGCTGTCGGTCTCCAGTTGTGGCATGAGCCAATTTTCCGCGAGCTACGCGTGAAACTTGCCCGCACGCGTTCAACCGTTTCTTCGCTCACTGCAGGCGGACCCGTTGATTTCCCCTTACAGAGGCATCCAGAAGCTTTAAACTGCGCATACCATCGCCGAATGGGATTAGCAGTTGGTGGATCTTTTTTGAACTTCGTCCTGAAGTGTCGTTGCACTGTTATGACTGACTGATGTGAGTGCACTTCAACCACGACATACGCTTTCTCGGCTCCTGTCGCCATTTTGTCTCACTGCGCTCTCGAGCGCTCTGACGGCAGAAACCTGAAGTGCGGCTTCAGCCGAACAAAACTTTATGAGTTTTTCTACGTATCTGCAGTGTGTCGTGACCATATGCAGCTACAGTGAATTTATGAAATCGCTTCAATCATTTGTAATAGCCCTGTATTTGCATCTGCGAAGCGTTCCTGCTCACGGATACCCGGCAGAATGATCTTAGATTTTGAAAATTAGCAAGTCTCATTGCAGACTCGATTTCTGTGCGTCCTCTTTGGTTCTCGATTGTCATGGGTCCCTCATACAACAGTGCAAGAAATGACTGTGGAACAGCATTAAATTACCCGATGGGTCGGCGGAGTTTCGTGGGGCTGTCATCCCACCCTGTAATTGACGTCGTGCAAAGCCCTAATTCGATGAAGACTTTTCTACGGTAGTGTGGCGTTCCATAACGTGCGAAAGGATATCTTGAGGAAACTGGACTAATTACAGTTTAGATGTACTCGACAGTGCTTAGGCACTACGGGCGCTATCACTGGGAACGCTCTTTCAATGGAATTTCATTAAAATGTCCTTACGTGTTAGAAGGCAATAGCTGGGAGATACGTGTCTACGTAACATGATGTCCTCTTTAAATCATCCTTTGCGTTCCAAATAGGAGGCCATCGATTTTATTTACAGGAATGCTCTCTGTAGTGCCTGCCCCCTACTCTGATGACGAGCCGTAGACTGTGGAGTCAGCTAGAACTAGATTTTCACTCTGCAGCGGAGTGTGCGCTGGTATGAAACTCGGGATCTCGATGAAGGTGAACCTCTGAGGAACTGTCCTGAGACATGCTTGCGTAGCTCAGTCGGTACAGCACTTTCGCGCCAAAACCAAAAATTATATTGATTGGCGACTCCATGGAGTGTCCTGTGCACCACGACCAGATAACGGATATACTTAGAAGGAGAGACAGCATTGGTCGTATTTTTTTGTTTTATTAACCGCAAAATCGATTTTCGGTCACTTAGTGACCATCCTCGGTGCTGTAATATACGATTTAAATTGGTAGGCACTGGTGTCAACAAGCTTAGAGTGATCACATAAGCTGTGATAAAATGTGATCGCTCTGAGCTTGTTGACACCAGTGGCTACCAATTTAAATCGTATATTACAGCACTGAGGATGGTCACTAAGTGACCGAAAATCGATTTTGCGGTTAATAAAACAAAAAAATACTACCAATGCTGTCTCTCCTTCTAAGTAAAAGCAAAAATCCCGAGTTAGCGTTTTGGTCCTCCACACTGTTTTAATCTGCTAAAAAGTTTTACATCAGCGCACACTCATCTGCAGAGTGAAAATTTAATTCTGGAATCGTCCTCTAGGCTGTGGCTAAGCCATGTCTCCGCAATACGTTTTCTTCCAGGGGTGTTAGTCGAGCAAGTTTCATTCATCTCGGGAATATAGGAGAGAAGGCACTATGGGAAGAAAGCTGCGAGGTCGGGGCGTGAGTCGTGCGTTGGTAGCTCAGTCGGTGGAGCTCTCGCCTGTGAGAGGGACACGTCCAGATTTCAAGTTGCAATTCGGCACATAGATTTAATCTGACAGGAAATTTCATGGCGTCAACTGTAAACAAAAGTCATCAGCACAATTTCTCTCCGTATCAACATGCACAGACTCGGTCCTTACCCATGAGGTTCACTTACATTTAGACGGAACATCAATAACGGAAAATCCACTCGTCTGTTGTGACATAATGCCCCCTGTTTACGAGAAATGGCCAGACGTTTTGTACGTATATACCGACAGCTCAAAACTTCTAAAGCATAAGAAGTACAGTTCAAAAACCAGAAACTTCATCTTGGCAATCATTTGGCAATGCATCCACTGTGAAATGAAAAAGGCAGACGACAGAATTCCTATCGGATAAATCTCACAGCGGCATAATTCATAATGAAGAAATTGATATTCTAGCTAAAGAAGACACAAAATCCGGAACATTCGCCGACCTCCAACTTTCACTGTCTGTATTGTACCATCTGGCCACACAGAACGCCTTTCAACAGTGGAAAGAGAACGTGTCTCAACTTTTCTGCGGAATATTTTATGCCTGTTTTCAGTCTGTTATCCTGTGTATACCTTGGTTCTGTGATGTTCGCTTACCTAGATAGCTGTATCTGTCTGCCGCAGGCAGTTGAACCATGAAAGTTTTCTGAGGCACTCCCATCGCACTGGAATTACTTCAACCGTTTTGTGACTGAACTAAGAATACAGAAGCTATTGTTTGTGCAAAATGGGAGAGGCACAGACAGTCCTCCTACCAACAAATACGTCGTCTGATAATAGAGTTTTCTGCGAATATCATCATTCTACTTTTCTTGATTAATGCTGAATGTATTATTTACATTTTTACATGCAACCAGAATATGTTGCGGGTAATAACCCAGTACTGGGAACTATGTTCAATGTCGTTTCATGTTAATACGTATTTTGTATAAATAATTATTTCAGCTTAGGCTCTGAAAATTTTGTTGATAGTGCTCCTTTTCTTTTAGTTTTGTCTATGAACGTGTAGTGGCAGAACAGTTAACTCCGTTAAACTACCTAATACAAAAAAAATGGCTCTGAGCACTATGGGACTCAACTGCTGTGGTCATCAGTCCCCTAGAACTTAGAATTACTCAAACCTAACTAACCTAAGGACATCACACACACCCATGCCCGAGGCAGGATTCGAACCTGCGACCGTAGAAGCAGCGCGGCTCCGGACTGGAGCGCCTAGAACCGCACGGCCACCGCGGCCGGCCTACCTAGTAGAGTTTATATGCAGTATGATCAACGCCTTCGTTAAATGTGTACGTTTACCTTTGTTTATATTTGTACCAGTACAGTATTGTTAGTCATTAATGCTGTTATTTGCCCTCCTATCTTTTCTTTCACATTGCCAAAACATTTGGTGAAATATCTTACATGCATGTGAATCAACTTCAGGCTTCTAAGGCCCTCTGTTATAGTTATATCACTATTAAGTCATTAGTGTGAAATGCCGCATGTTATTATTTAGCTTTTAGCTGGCTAAACGGCCCTTAATTTCCGGCGGCCAAATAAACAAATAAATCTGTAAATCACTATCTGGTATGTTTAGAAGCTAATAAACTTCGAAACGAGACACAACAGATCGATTCATCGAAAGAATTCGGCGGAGGCTGAAAAATAGCTTATAACGTCCATCAGGGCTCGCACAGAAAAATTTAAGTGCTCGTTTTTCCCTCGTGCCGTTCGAGAGTGGAACGCTACAGAGACAGCTTGAAGTTGGTTCGTTGAACCCTCTGCCAGGCACTTTATTGTGAATAGCAGAGTAGTCACGTAGATGTAGATGTAGATCCTTAGTCGCTATGGCGAAGTTTAGTAACGTCTCACCCTTCTGAAGTGGTATATTCTAAACGAACAGTATTTTATATCACCAAATAGATTTACGCGTTGTTACTGTTGCTGAAGTGGACTTCAGTCCGAACACTGGTCTAACGCATCTGGCTACGCTGGTCGACCCTGTGCAAGCCTCACCATTTCTGCATACCACTGCAACATACAGTGATTAGGGCCTGCTCACGGCATTCGCTTCTTGGTCTCCCTCTACAGTCTCCACCGCCATCCCCACTAGCACCCCCAATTCCCTCCATTACAAAATTCGCCCTGCATTGACGCATCACGTTTGTAATTCGTCAACCGGTTTCTGCATTTAGTCAAGTTATACCATGAATGTCTCAACTTCGATACACTACGTCCTCAATAGTTTCTCGACCTTCGTCTCTAATTTTCAGCATTGTGGTGTAGCACGATACATCAAAAGTTTCTGTTTCCTTCTTGTCTGATCTGTTTATTCTCCATGTTTCACCTACGTACCAGGCTATTGTTCATAAAGGACTTCCTAACATTTAATCTTATATTAGATGTTAACAAATTCCTCTGCTTCAGAGACGCTTTCTTTGTTGTAGCCTGTCTAAATTTTATTACCTCTCTGCTTCGGCCGTCATCAGTTATTTTGTGCCCAAATAGCAAAGCACGGCGGCTACATTTAGTGTGTCGTTTCCTGATCCAATTATATCCGAATCAGATTATTAAATTCTCCTACATTCTATCATCCTTGTTTTACTTTAATTGATACTGAACTAATAGCACCTTTTACCATACGCAATCTCTTTCTTTCAACTGACCTTGCACGCCCTCTGAGTTTCCGACAGAATTACACTGTCATCAGCAAATACTGACGTTTTCATTTCTTCTCGCTGCGATCTAGCTCCTCTTACAAACTTCTCCTCGGTTATATTTTCTGCTTCCCCAATGTGCAGATTGAATAACCTTGGATAGGCTCCAAAGTTCTCTGGCTTGTCGATCATTACTCCCCCGTCACGGCCGTCCACCACCTGCACTTTCCTTTCTTTACAAACTGAAAATAGCCGCCGGCCGAAGTGGCCGAGCGGTTCTAGGCGCTACCGTCAGGAATCGCGCGACCGCTACGGTCGCAGGTTCGAATCGTGCCTGGGGCATGGATATCTGTGACGTCCTTCGGTTAGTTAGGTTTAAGAAGTTCTAAGTTCTAGGGGACTGATGACCTCAGAAGTTAAGTCCCATAGTGCTCAGAGCCATTTGAACGATTTTTGTAAATAGCCTTTTTTTTCTAGCATTTCACCCTGATACCTTCGGAATTTCCAGTCCATATCTTCAAACGTTTTCTCTTAATCTACAAATACTACAAACGCAGGTTTGCTTTATCCAGTCTATCTTCGAAGTTCTGCAGGGGACTCGCACCCAGTGAGTACGTGGCTGGCAACGACGGGGCCCCGAGCTGAGTCCCGGTATTGTTTCCACTTACTTATGCCAAGCTCCTCACTTTAACCTTTCCTGTATGGCCATCTCTTGTTTCTTCCGACCATGACGCTATTAGGTTTCGAGGGCTAGGGGTCTTTCTTTTCCAAATCCTATACTTTCTCTGGTAGCTGGCAGCAGCGGGCAACAGTATCGAGTTGATCCACAGAGCTAATGATGCTTCAGATGGATCAAGATCGAAGACTCATGCGCGAATCCAACCATAGTCTGGTTCTTCGGCCATGATACTGCTATGTGGAAAGGAAATGGAAAGACTACCACATTATTATATTTCCTGAACGTTGGAAGACAGAGGATTAGTGATTGCGTTTCCTAGAGTAAAATATTCCGGAGATAAACTACTCCCCCGTTCGGATCTCCGGGCGGTCAGTATTTCAGGTGGTGTCATCAAAAGAGATGAACATTTTAATTTCTCGATTGGGACATGAAACGTGAGAACACTTCAAAGAGCAGGAAAACTGGAAAATCTGAAGAGAGAAATGGACATATGTGAAGTGAACATAATGGGTTTAAGTGAACTGAGGTGGACAGATTGTGGTGAAATAGTATCAGGCAATTACACAATTTTTTATTCCGGTGGTGAAAGTTTTGAACGTGGCGTAGCAATAATGATGGAAAATGAATAAGTGCAAAGTGTGAATAAAGTCATGTGTCATAGTGACCGTTTAATGTTTGTGAAAATAAGTGCAAAACCAGTAGACATTCTAATAGTCCAAGTGTTTTGTCTAAACAAGACAGCCTAGACACAATGAGAGGAAGCCGAAAGGCACGCGCTTAAACTCACGCAGCCTGGCGTGAGGTCTGAAACAGGATACGTAATGAATGCTATAAAGAAAAATACGTAGCTTCTGGAATACTTAACTTTAATCCACATTTGTAGAACATCGCTCTTGATGATACATTAATAGAATCTCAATATCTATACTGGTAACGGCGCCTTGCTAGGTCGTAGCAAATGTAGCTGAAGGCTATGCTAACTATCGTCTCGGCAAATGAGAGCGTAATTCTCAGTGAACCATGGCTAGCAACGTCGGCTGTACAACTGGGGGTGAGTTCTAGGATCTGTCTCTAGACCTGCCGTGTGGCGGCGCTCGGTCTGCAATTACTGACAGTGGCGACATGCGGGTCCGACGTATACTAGCGGACCGCGGCCGATTTAAAAGCTACCACCTAGCAAGCGTGGTGTCTGGCGGTGACACCACATTCCTCCCCTGCAAATCGGCGAACGGTTGTATTATAAGGCTTCCGCCCGCCGTGGGAAGGACCCCATATTGGCGTATGCGATGAGGTGGGGAGCCTAACAACAGGCGAGGCTGTGCCACCCGCACCCGGCCATTCGGTCCGAGGGGAGCTAGGAAACGCCTGAAAACCTAGTCCAGGGTGCACGCCAACAGGAGGTGTATGCGCCCGTAGATAGTCAGGAGGGGCCGAAGGGTCAACCTCCATCGAGTCGGAGCACCCGACTGGCGAAGACGACAGATGGTCCGGAGCGGGCAAGAGTTCCATGGCGGAGGACATCTGGTCACGGGAAGCGATCGGCGGCGCGTGACCCAGGGATGCGCCCGGCGGTTGCAGCGACGCGTCCCCTGCGGGCGGCGCAGGCGGCGGCTGCGGCGGCGGCGCGACGCCATGGGGCAAAATGGAAGGCATCGTCGGTAACACCTGGGGATGAGGCGAGCCAGTAGATGGGTCCCCAGGGCGCTGACCGGACGGCACCGTCGCTGAAAGCAGACGGGGAGCGGCAGAACCCATGCGACGACAGAGCCGCAGCTGATTGAGATGCCGACGCACCTCACCAGAGGCCCCCAAAACCAGATACATCGCGCGGCCGAGGCAGCGAAGAATGCGCCCTGCGAGCCAACGCCGTGAACCGCGATAGTTGCGATAGTATACAACGTCGCCTGGGGCAAAAGCAGGTGTCTGCCGCTGCACAGGAACCTGATGCGGCGGATGCAGCAAAGACATCAAGGGTCGATGAGGACGACCGTGGAGCAACTCAGCTGGCGCGCGACCATCTCGGGGCTGAGAGCGATACGAGGACAAAAAGAGCAATAACGCGTCCTCCCGAGAATGCGACTCTTTCAACTTCAACATCTGTGACTTGAAAGTCCGGACCAAACATTCAGCGGCACCGTTTGACTGAGGCGAAAACGGCGCAGACGTCAGATGTTGAATACCATTGGCCTTGCAGAATGACTGAAATTCTGCGGACATGAATTGTGGGCCATTATCGGAAACAATAGTCTGTGGTAGACCTTCAATGCAAAAGATAGCGGACAACGCTTGGATTGTGGCAGATGACGTCGTGGAAGACATCCGGACAACAAAAGGAAAATTACTGAAGGAATCGACCACAACCAACAATCGAGCATTCCAGAATGGACCAGCAAAATCGATGTGTACGCGTTGCCAAGGGGAAGCGACTTTTGGCCATGCAAAGAATTTCCGCGGTGGTGCGGATTGGTGTTCGGCACACGCCATGCAAGAAGAGCACATATTCGTAATCGCAGCATCGATTCCGAACCAAGTACAGTGCTGACGAGCAAGTTGTTTCGTTCGTACTATACCCCAATGTCCTTGGTGGAGAAGCTGTAAGACAGAGGACTGTAACGAACGGGGGACCACGCCCCTGGACTAATCATTATCGGAACGCAACAGCAAAACACCACGTCGTACAAAAAGTCTCTCCTTGTGAGCAAAAAATCGGCGAACCAACGGATCCCCGATCCGTGACTTTGACAAGGGCCATTGAGTAGCAACGAAACGCAGAACGGTAGCAAGGACAGGGTCGGCAGCTGTGGCTGTAGCTACACGACGAAAATCAATCGGAAACGATTCGACCACGTCATCGGTTTCCGAATCAATGAACATGCAAGCAAGTTCGGAGGAATCGAATGCTCTATCCTCAGCAACAGGCAAACGGGACAACGCATCGGCGATTCCGTGCTTAGCAGTGGACCGATACAAGATATCGTAGCGGTACTGCGAGAGGAAAATAGACCAGCGAATGAATTTCTGCGCTGTACGTGGAGGTACATGCTTGTTCGGATGAAAAAGCGATGTCAAAGGTTTGTGGTCTGTGATGATGGTAAAGTGACGACCATACAAGAAATCGTGAAACTTTGTAAAACCAAATACGAGAGCCAAAGCTTCTTTCTCGATCTGTGAATAATTTCTTTGCGCTGACGAGAGCAATTTGGACGCAAAGGCAATAGGGCGATCATGCGAACCATCTTTGGGCGCAAGCACAGCACCGATCCCGAAATCCGATGCATCTACCATCAACAAAAGGGGTATCCGTGGATCGAATGGCGTAAGGCAAGTAGTGGAAAGCAACGCCGATTTCAACTGGCGAAAGGCGCGTTCGCATTCCGTCGACCAGACGAACGGAACACCTTTACAGCGTAAGCGATGAAGCAGAGCTGAAATGGTAGAGGCATGGGGGATATAGCGATGGTAATAATTTATTTTACCCAGCACACTCTGTAGCTGCTTCAAATTCTGCGGCGAAGGCAAGTCTTGTATGGCACGAAGGTGCTCTGGACTGGGATGTATGCCTTGGGCATTGAGTACATGTCCCAGATATGGCAAATCACGAGCAAAAAACACACATTTGTCCTTCTGCAAGCGAAGACCATTTTGTCGCAAGACCTGAAATAATGTTCGGAGGTTGGCTAAATGTTCTTGCGACCTCATCACGTAATGCGTGGGGAACATTGCGCGCTCTGAAAAATAACGGTTGAGCGTTTACTTTCAGGTCCAAATGTGCTGCATAGTTCTTAGCGCAACCAAGGCCCGGTGCAAAAATGTCTGCAAATTCTTCACATAGACGAGAAACACTGGCTGAAGGCACAGTCTGGTGCACTGATAGGACCTGATTGACTATAGACAAGTTAAACAACTGAAATATATCTAAACCAAACAAGTTCACCGCAGAAGAAGAACGAAGAACGTAAAATGACACAAGTTTTTTTTGTCCCTTGTATGTTGCAAGAAGGCTGCACTGTCCTAACACAGGGATATGCTGTCCAGAAAGTTACATAGTTAATGTAACTTAACATTCGCGGCACGCAATGGAGGTGTGCCCAGTTGTTTGTACGTGTCTTTATTGAGCAATGAAACTGCAGCTCCGGTATCGAGCTGGAATGGTATCACGTTGCCATTAATTTCCAAGTCTACAAAAAGTTTATTGTCCTGCTGACGACAAGAGCGACTGTCTCGTGCAATGTGAACTGTTTCTGGGACAGAAGCACTTGCGACTTGACGTGATTTCCGTCGATGTCGACGCACACTTTTTGTGGGACGAACACAGTCACTGGTAGAGAGAGAAGCACTGGGCGGAGTGGCATTAACTACATGAATTTCCATGGGCGAAGGTTCACGAGCCCGAGTATTCGTGGTTTGATTCCGGCGTGAAGCAAAGAGCCTGGAATGGTTGTGAGTGTCCGATCTAAGCTTTTTCTGGCAAACACTTTGAACATGACCTTTCTTATTACAGAAAAAGCAAATAGCTTGGCGTGATAGGCAATTCTCACGCGAATGTCTAGTAGCACACCGCGGGCATAATTTCACTGCATTTGCGTGCTTGCACGGCACACGGGGCTGCGCGGACGTGCGCGAGGGCTGTTTACAGTTCCGTGCAGCTCGCCCGGCGGGCCGGTTAATGTGACACACGGCTGGCGAAGTTGCAAATGATTCCTGAGCAAAGTCAAGTGTGTCTTGCCTATCCAATATGTCTATCACTTGTTGAAGGGAGGGACTGACTAGTTGCAAAATCTGTTCCCTTATGCAAACATCAGAAACGTTCTGTGCAATTGCATCGTGCACCATAGTATTGGAATAAGGGAGTCCACATTCACACTCAAAAGCACAATCCGTACTAAGGCCTTGCAATGTTGCAACCCACTCCCGATTAGTCTGACCGGCCTTACGTTTGGTACGAAGGAACGTATACCTTTTTGCAACGACATTGCTTTTTCCTGGAAATAGGCATCTAAAGCAGACAAAATTTCTTCGTAGGACAGAGTTGCTACGTCGCGTCGGGGAAACAATTTCACTATCACACGGTAGGTGGACACACCGACACAAGAAAGGAGATGAGGCTGCCGCTCGTTACCTTGAATTCTGTAGGCGGCGAGATGGAATCCAAATTGTCGTGACCACACCGTCCAGCTTTCCATTTCCGCCTGAAATGGACGAAAAGGCGGTGCAACTTCGTGTTGTGGCTGTGGTAGCGATGAAGCGGCGGCGGCTGCATCGTTTTGCATTGCACGTTGACCCTGGACGAGCTGTCCAAGGGCATCCAATAAGGCCTGCGTCTGCTTATTCTGCAAGCGATAAAATTCGGACAGTACATCTGGAGAATGTGGCGAAGCCATGACACAAGTAAATGAGAGCAAGTAGAAAGAAGAAGAAGACCCTTTTGATACTCGTCGCCAAATATGTTGTCTCTAGACAAGACAGCCTAGACACAATGAGAGGAAGCCGAAAGGCACGTGCCTTAACTCACGCAGGCTGGCGTGAGGTCTGAAACAGGATACGTAATGAATGCTATAAAGAAAAGTACGTAGCTTCTGGAATACTTAACTTTAATCCACATTTGTAGAACATCGCTCTTGATGATACATTAATAGAATCTCAATATCTATACTGGTAATGGTGCCTTGCTAGGTCGTAGCAAATGTACCTGAAGGCTATGCTAACTATCGTCTCGGCAAATGAGAGCGTAATTCTCAGTGAACCATGGCTAGCAACGTCGGCTGTACAACTGGGGGTGAGTGCTAGGATCTGTCTCTAGACCTGCCGTGTGGCGGCGCTTGGTCTGCAATTACTGACAGTGGCGACACGCGGGTCCGACATATACTAGCGGACCGCGGCCGATTTAAAAGCTACCACCTAGCAAGTGTGGTGTCTGGCGGTGGCACCACACCAAGTGTACATACCAACATCAGATCACGATTACGAAGAAGCGGAGAAAATGTATGATGAAATAGAAGACATCATTCAGTCTGAAGGAACAGGAAAAGTAAATACCATATTCATGGGTGACTGGAATAGTGTGGTTGGACAAGGCAATGAATCAAAAACATTAATGGACAATATGGATTAGAAAAAGAAGCAACAGAGGGCGAATGCTAGTGGAATTCTGTCACCGAAATAATTTGGTGGTGATGAACACTTGGTTCAAGAAAAGGAAGAGTAAACTGTACATATGGAAAAGCTAAGAAGATATGAACAGATATCAGGTTACTACATACTCGTCAAACAGAGGTTTTTGGACAGTGAGAAGGACGCAAATACTATGCCGGCTGCCGACATCGACTCGGATCACAACCTTTTGGTTGCAGATATCAGCACAAGGCTGAAGAAGATCCGACAGCATGGGAGAAGAAAACAGAGATGGGACTTGGAAAAGCTAAGAGAGAATAACGTGGCAGGAAGAGAATCTTTAGAGAAAAAATTTAACGAAGTGAGACAAAAAAATACAAGTGCAAGTGCGGAAGATCAGTGGCAAAATGTTAAAATGGTTTTGTTAAATACTCTCAAGAGTGAAGTTGGGAGGGAAACAAAAAGAGTGAGAAAACCCTGGATCACCAATGAGATGTTGGAGAAGATAGAGGAAAGGAGGAAGTGTAAAAATGTTAATGAAGAAGAATACAGAATACTTAACAACGCCCTCATGAGAGAACAGACAAAGCGAAGTAAAAGTACTTATAAGAAATGCGAGACGAAAAGAAGAAAAAGGTACGACCTCATGTACCAGAAAACGAACTGGAAGAAGATGAGAACAAGAGTGTAAGGACGTTCGGAATAGAAGATTCTAGAGGACAAGTGGTTACTGAACAAGTGGAAGTGCTGAAAACATGAGAAGAATGTATAAGGAAACTATATGATACAAAACATCGCCCAGATGATATCGACATAGAGCCAGAGGAAGCTATTGACGAAGATGAAAAAGGGCCCAGTATACTGACAAGGGAAGTAGAGAAGGCGATAAAGGATATGAATAGTAGGAAAGCTACAGGAGATGACGACATACCAGTGGATTTGCTTAAAGAAATCTGAAATGAAAGTTTGAAAGTTCTGACACAACTCATAAACAAAATCAATGAAACTGGAGAATGCCCTGAAAACTTTTTGGACGTCACAATGGTTGCTCTTGAGATGAAAAAGCAAGCCAAGAAGTGTAGTGATTATAGAACAATTAGTCTGATATCGCACGTGGCAAAGATCATTGCAAGAATACTAAATAGACGGTTGGAAAACAAAATTGAAGAAGTGATGGGAGAAGACCAGTTTAGTTTCAGGAAAGGAAAAGGGACCAGACACGCCATTGGCATGATGAATGATGAGGATATTGTCAGAGAGAATTTTAGCCGTTAACGAAGAAGTTTGCGCTTGTTTTATAGACTGGCAGTAGGCCTTTGACAGTCAATTGGAATATATTGATGAACATTCTTAAGGAAATGGGAATCAACTGGAGAGATCGCAGACTTATAAGGAACTTGTACCTGGGACAAAGGGTAAAGGTACCACTGAACTATGCAGAGACGAACAGTGTGGAAATAGGAAGGGGAGTGAGGCAAGGATGTTGCCTGCCGCCAAGTCTCTTCACCCTGTATGGAGAAATGCTGGCGAGAGAAGCGCTGAAAGGATGCGGAAACTTCAAAGTAGGAGGACGTCTCATCAACCCCATAAAGTATGCAGACGACCTGGTAGTGCTCGCCAAAAATCAGAGTCAGCTGCAACACATGATGAACAATTTGGTGGAAACGGGAAGAAAATACGGCATGGAAATCAACATCGAAAAATCAGAAGTGATGCGCATTTAAAAACGTGAGAAACACTTGAAGATAACTGTTGGCAATCGGGAACTGGAAAACGTGAATCAGTTCCAGTACCTGGGAAGTTTTATCACAAAGGGTGCCCACTGCACGAATGAAATCCGAGCAAGAATCGCCATGGCCAAAGCTGCTTTCAACAAGGAATCTGCTGTCCAGCAAGTTGAGTTTAGCATTGAGGAAAAACATTTTGAGCATTGCACTGTATGGAGCAGAGACATGGACCATAAGAAAGAAGGAGAAACAATACTTAGAGAGCTTTGAAATGTGGTGCTGGAGGAGAATGGAAAAGATCATGTGGACAGATTGCATAAAAATGACGATGTACTGCGAAGAGTAGGAGAGAAAAGAAGAATTCTGCGTACAGTTCTTCAGAGAAAGGCCAACTGGATTGGACATGTACTTGGACACGAGGGACTCGTACATGATGTCATCGAAGGGAAATTCGGAGGAAACGCAGGACGAGGAAGAAAAAGAACTCAACATCTGGACGACATGAAAGATGGAAGGCGATACAACAGACTGAAGGAAGAAGCTGAAGACAGGGAACAGAGGAATCAGATATTCTCCGTACGAAGACATGGACCTGCCAGTAGGCAGAGTACTACATAATAACAATAATCTTCGAAGATATGTCGTAGAGTCAGTATGGGCTGGCGTATTTCTGCTTCTCTGCGGAATCGAAACCAATCTTTCTCGATATTTGCTTCTAACAGTTTTTCCGTTCTAACAGTTTGTGTCGGCATTTTTCAGGCTTGACCTACTAAACTAATACCTGGGTAATACACCTATAAGCACCAGCATTCTTCGGAATTGGAATTATTACGTTCGTTTTCAAGTCTGCGATTACTTTGCAAGCCTCATGTACCCTGCACAAGTGGAATAGCTTTATCATCGCTGTCTCTCTCAGGAGCCTTGTTTCGACCTGGGCCTTTCAGTGCTATGTCAGATTCCCCTTGCAGCATCGTATCTCTTATTTCATCTTCACCTACATCTATATCTACATCCACATTTATACTCCGCAAGCCACCCAACGGTGTGTGGCGGAGGGCACCTTACGTGCCATTGTCATTACCTCCCTTTCCTGTTCCAGTCGCGTATGGTTCGCGGGAAGAACGACTGTCTGAAAGCCTCCGTGCGCGCTCTAATCTCTCTAATTTTACATTCGTGATCTCCTCGGGAGGTATAAGTAGGTGGAAGCAATATATTCGATACCTCATCCAGAAACGCACCCTCTCGAAACTTGGCGAGCAAGCTACACCGCGATGCAGAGCGCCTCTCTTGCAGAGTCTGCCACTTGAGTTTGTTAACATCTCCGTAACGCTATCACGGTTACCAAATAACCCTGTGACGAAACGCGCCGCTCTTCTTTGGATGTTCTCTATCTCCTCCGTCTGGGTTACTTCCCTTCAAGTGGACTCTCTCAACATTCCACTGTTTCGTTTATCTCAGCCAGCCTCAGTAGTATCGTTGGTGCGTGTCGTTACGTGTTGACGCGAACATTTAAGTTCAGTTCCTTTGTTCGTTTGTTTCGTTTTTGTAACTGTTAAAATGCTAACCATTGAAGAACGTGTGTTTTTGTCGAACAGGTGTTCAAAGCTGGCGGTAAATACAGTTTCAGTTCTTCAAACATTTAATTCAGTTTTCCTGGAAACAACACACCCACATCGCGATACTGTGTGAGATTTGATTAACAAATTTCGAAGTACGGGTTCAGTGACAGATGAACCGAGAAGTGGTCGTCCTAGCGTTTGGTCTGAGGATAAACTATTCGATATTTCCGATAAAATGTCCATGAGTCCGAACAAGTCAGTAAGAAAACTATCCCAAGAAATGGATGTTAGTGTCGGAACGGCCCACACAGCTGTAAGGAAAAAATTAGAATTTTTCCCGTACAAGGTGACAGTCTCGCAAGAACTGAAAAATACTAATCATGGTACGAGACTGCATTATTGTCAATGGATCAAAAATTCCGTTCAGCAGAATGGAAGAGATATTCTTCATTAAACGTTTTTCATTGATGAGGCGTGGTTTCATTTACCCGGGTACATGAACTCGCAAAAATCTCGTGTGTGGAGTACTGCAAATCCAGTGTGTATTAACGAGGAACCACTTCAGTCTGTGGAAAGAGGAGTTTGGATTGCAATTTCTAGATGTCAGATTGTGCGTCCCGTATTTATCAACGGAACAATAAACGCACAAAGATACTGCAGTGACATTTTGTACCCATTATAGAGAACTTGTGTTACGTGAAATACTGAATGATTATTTTCAACAAGATGGTGCAACCGGGCATACAGCTCGTGTTTCAATGTCACTGCTTAGGGTTGTTTTTGGTGATCGCACAATTTCATAGGGACTTTGGCCTCCATGATCGCCTGACATAACACCACCTGACTTTTTCTTCTGGGGTGCAGCGAAAGCAACTGTCTATCACAACCGTCCAAAATCCATCGATGAATTGAAAACTGCAATGTCCACTTTCACTGCTTCTGTTACAGAAGGGTCCTGGCGGAGGTTCGAGTACTCCTTCGGGCATGAGTGTGTGTGTTTGTCCTTAGCATAATTTAGGTTAAGTAGTGTGTAAGCTTAGGGACTGATGACCTTAGGAGTTAAGTCCCATAAGATTTCACACACATTTGAACATAGTTGTTTTCAGAAGAAATGTTACAGCTTGTGTTTGGAAACATGATTAGACGATTAATTGTGTATTCAACATCAGGAGGGACACTTTCAACATTTAATGTGAAAATCTGTAAGTAAAAATGAATATTCAATAAATTAATAACTTGTATTTCACTGAGTTTCATTTCGGTATATCCACTGCGGCATACGGCACGCGCGGCTAACAATCATACGGCCCTGCGGAGGGACATTTTGAACACCCCGTATGTACAATATGTAGTGACAAGGTGTAACTCTTCTTTCTAGGAACACGATGCAAGTGATATATCGGTTTGTCAAAGCTTTATTTGTAGAGCTTAAATCTATTGCACTAATCTGCCATATTAGAATTTAGAGATTAATGGTAATTCTGAGTAACTGTATTCTGCAGGTGGGTTATTTTGTAGTCAAAGTAGAGACAGTTGTCAATGTAAATACAGAATGCACGAGGAACTTAAGCAATATCAATAAGATAAATGTATTTACATTGACAACTGTCTCTTCTTTTTTAATTGGATGTGTATCACTCTTTATGTTTCATACCTCCTGATGCAGCTTTGTCTAGTACTAATTTGATCTTATTTCATTAGTTTTGTTTATTAATAGGAACCGTTATGTAGGCATACTATTCCTATTTTGTGCTATAGGTTTTCCTGTCAACTCCATTGTTATTTATGTACTGTTCAGTTTTTAGTATTTCATTGCAAAGATGTTACTCACTGTACGTTTCTACTTCACTCTAGATGTGTTACTTCTCTTCCAATGTCGTCTGCTAACATTTAACTTCTTTGGTGATAATACTCAGTAAATATCTGAAGATGGCCTTGTAAGCCGAAAACCGGTTAGCAATAAAAATAATATTGTAGAACAAATGCAAACTGGTGCTTTTTATTTATTATTATAACGTTGTTCTACCAAGAACCGACGGAAGATTCTGTTAATATGAAGTACCAATGTCTTTAAGGGTTATTGAGAATAATTACTTTTGCGGTAAGATGGCTGAAATTTTAGATGGTAGACTGTAAGTCTACTTATGAGATATTTTCTCTCTTGCCATACTCTGGTCTTACATTCAATTATGATTCTAGACTGAAATTCTAGAGGTGTAAAGTTTTACTAAGGCCTAAAAGATTATTCTTTTAATTATAACTGTGAAGGTTATTAGTTTATTTAACTTAAGTCCTTAGTACAATGAGATTAGGATTGATGTTGAAATCAATCCTATTGTTGAAATTATTATTATAGGAAGAATAATTCTTGATTTTTGAGACTTAATCTTTATAGAGCATGAATTTTCGGTATATGATATAATTAGGGCTGAGAATCTAATACATATGTAATAATAAAGTGTAATTGTAGTTAATACGACTATAATAGTTATAATAGTTGTTATGTTGTTTTCTATTAATGATTGTATTACAACTCATTTTGGTAGGAATCCAAGAAATGGTGGTAAACCACCTACAGATAGAAGGGATAAGAATATTATGAATTTAATTTAAGTTTTTATGTTTCTAGCTGAGCAGATCTAGTTTATGAAGAATAGATTTATTTGCTTGAATAATAAGACTATGATCAGTCTTAGTAGTGCATGAATAATAAAGTATAGTTCCCAGATGTTTTCTCTGACAGTTAGAGATAGTAATGCTGCACTAGCACATTCCCCAATCTGATAATACAGCTTCACTAAAAGCGCCTTTTCAGGTAACGTCAACATGCTGCGACTGCTGGCGCATCTGATTCTCTCTCTTATTAGAGCTTTTTTTCGTTCTAATAAAACCCCATGTCATTCCAAGCATGTGTGTCAGGTTTTACATCTCAATCTACATTATTCCGTGGTTTATGAAGTGTTCAAATTTATACTTACTTTTTGATCTCTGATAACACCGCCACCGCTCAAAAAAAAAAACAAAAAAAAAAAAATTGGTCAAATGGCTCTGAGCACTATGGGACTTAACATCTGTGGTCATCAGTCCCCTAGAACTTAGAACTACTTAAACCTAACTAACCTAAGGACATCACACACATCCATGCCCGAGGCAGGATTCGAACCTGCGACCGTAGCAGTCGCGCGGTTCCGGACTGGGCGCCTAGAACCGCTCGGCCACCACGGCCGGCCACCACCGCTCACGGTCAGTCAAAGCAGCAACTCTTAGTGACAGTAGTAATTTAAATTAACGTAGTGAGGTGGAAGTACGTTAAAAACAGGGTGCAAAATACATGATGGCGGAAAGACAAGCCACGCACGGCTCAGGAATGTTTTAATAGCATAAGGCAATATATTAGTGCAAAAATTAACAAACATATTTTCAATGGTCATGAATGGGACTACTTAAAGTCACGTAAGAGTTGTTCTGTAGGTCAGTACGTGAAAGAATGAAATTTTTCACGCACTATTCGCGAGTTGAACAGAGTTGGAGGGATCAGACAATGGTACCGAAAGTACCCTCCGCCACACACCATTAGTTGGCTTGCGAATTATGACGTATATTCGGAAATCAGTTTGGCATATTTCGCATTTGAAGCAATAATTTTTGCCTTTAGATATTTCACTCCTTAATTTACACTTGTGTTCAAAAGAGACACGATTATGAAAATGCTGTAATACATGGACACTGAAACATTGTGTAGCAACTGTAGGACGCAGTCACTTAACAGCGTATGTATCGTCATCTGGGTTGCCTGTCAACAATGCAGTGTCGCTTGAAGCGATCTGCGCCGTTGCCCAGGAACACTGCGAGTCCGTATAGTTCTCGTGCGCTCTAGTATTGTCTCGAGGTGTTCTGAAAAAACCGTAATTTAATAGTCAACTTAAAGAAGAAAGTTGTGAAAGCTTCGCATTACCATCTGAGAAGAAGCCTAAAGGTCCATTTTTTTCCAGCCGGACACCAGTTCTTCGGAACAGGTATGTAATAAGTAGTCCTTTCTGTCCTTGTCCGCCATTAGACAGACATCAATTTCGCACATACAGGATCGAGTTACATTAAGTACTTCAAAATTACACTTAAAGCTGCTACAACTGCTCAGGAAATAGTACAAGATACATAATAATAACGGACAGACACATTATGCTTTCAGACCAAACATTTGCTAGTAGAGGTAGGCCTATACATCTACTCGTTTGAAAAACATAGAACGAAGTTCGGATTTATTGTTTTCATAGCCGTGTATCAAATTTTTTAAATTAATTTTGGAATAATTTTCTATTAAAGTATTCGAACATCTTGGCTGTTCTCTCTCTAACTCAGTTTAGCTGTTTCATTTATTAAATTACTGAGCAACTTTTTTCTGTGTATGAATGGTTAGTCTTAACATTTGTGTGTCCGTAATCCATATCTTCCACGGCACTCCTGGTTTCAAATGCTCGTGCAATTCATATAAGTTTTTGAGTCGATTTTACCGACAATATTCAGTACTAACAGTCGACGGTAAATTAAGGTTTTCCTATTAAATATACGTTTGTTCGTGTGCTTCTCTTTGTAAAATTTAATTGTAAAGGAAATGCCTTTACTAACACTCAGTGACTCACTCGATATTTGTTCAGTTCCCTGTCAAGGTTCTCGCAGGCAAGATTAGCTCAGACGTGTATGATTTTTAATATATTTAGGAGCACTTAACAAGCTGATTCTGAGATACAGTCTTTAACAAACAGTTGAAGTTCACATAATGCTGTTTCATGCTACGTAACAGAATAATTATCCATCGACCGATCTAACTGTGTAACAGGACAGGTAACTTAGAACCGTTACAACTTTGCGTTATCGTCTATTGCAAGTGTGATGCGTTGAAAGAGCACCGCATTCACATAGAATGTCGGACAATATTACGTGTGTTTCTTTCCTGCAGAAGATGTTTCGCCGGTTCCGCCGGTGGCTGCCCTGCTGTGCCACTGGGGAGGGGAGAGAGGTAGAGGACCCGCCGGAGGAGAAGACCGCCCCTGGCCACCCACTGGACAGCATGGAGGTGAGGGGCGCCGTGCTGCCTGCCTTCTGAGAGGCATCGCCGCAGCAGCCAACTTGATTTAAAAGAGCCATTTTTCATCTATCGCATATGCACGCACTATTAGGTGTTTTGTGAACCTTCGCAATCTTTCTTAGTCCGCATCTCGTGGTCGTGCGGTAGCGTTCTCGCTTCCCACGCCCGGGTTCCCGGGTTCGATTCCCGGCGGGGTCAGGGATTTTCTCTGCCTCGTGATGGCTGGGTGTTGTGTGCTGTCCTTAGGTTAGTTAGGTTTAAGTAGTTCTAAGTTCTAGGGGACTTATGACCACAGCAGTTGAGTCCCATAGTGCTCAGAGCCAATCTTTCTTAGCAAGTTGCTGGGATAAAACATGATGTTCTGTATTACTGCTTTCTTTAGACTACATTTTGAGCGTTACCTACTTACTGTTATTTGCAAGAGTCAGGAAATGTCACTTTCTTCAGTTACAGGATTCGCTGATCTCCTGATAAATAGTTAGTCCTTATACATCGATGGGAATGAAAAGTGGCACTCGCATAAGGTGTCAAACGTATTTCTATATTTCTCAGTGCGATAAGGAACTAATGTCCAGCGTCGGTGGCCGAGCGGTCCTAGGCACTTCAGTCCGGGACCGCGCGATTACTACGGTCGCGGGGTTAGAATCCTGCCTCGGGCATGGATGTGTATGATGTCCTTCGGTTACTTAGGTTTACGTAGTTGTAAGTTCTAGGGGACTGATGACCTCAGATGTTAAGTCCCATACTGCTCAGAGACATTCGAACCATTAGAACCAAGCAACTAATGACCAAAACTAATACGGGAAAATTATGAGGAAAACATCTCTGCGGCATGTTATATAGTGGCCTTATTGTAATTAGGCGTAAACATTATGCACATTGTGTATCTCAACATTGAAAGCTCGCTCGTGGGACTGGGAACACGTGGTGCGCCAATGAAGGTATGGAAACGGAGCAGAAATAGATGAAGAATCATTCTAGCGACGATACGGGTCGATAATGCGGAAATGCACTGACGTCAGCGTCTCTGAGTAGTCTCCTATGATCAGGTGATTGGGGACAATCATTTGTAAATGGTTAACTTGCTTGGCTGTCGTGGGCTATGAAAGGAGGTTGAACGACGGTGAAACCAGCAGTAATCGATAAAACCTTCGATTTCCTCTCCTCATCACGGTACGTGATGGTCGGAATTATATGCGGACTGTAGAGCAGGATTGGAGGCTACCTGTGCAGATGTGACGACAGAGGACAGTGCTGGTACAGGCACAACGGCCTTATCCCCTATATCCATAACCTCTTGTGTATTGTATTCCGGAGGCGACCCAACGCCATATTAAATATTCGGTCATACTATTTTGGATCATCAGTGTAAGTTAGCAGCACACAGACCGCCATGAAGCCGTGCGGAGTGGATATGCGCATGCTCGCCTCTCTCCTCGTAAGTGCAGAAGTGAGCTTACAGCCATGGTCCATATCAAGCGATTGAGAGACATCACAACGTCATGTTGTGAATGAGACTGTCTAACTGTATGGAACTTCGAGCAGTGATAGTATTTGGCTAATGTTTAGATTACTACATAGAATTACAAGCTCTTAAAGATCCTTACATTAACAAATAGAATGCACGAGAATAATTTATACACCCACATAATTTCACAATATTAATAATGTCACAATATTGATTGTTAAAAAATTATTATTTCCGTTCAATTTAAATATGTATTGAGGAGGTGTACGAAAGAACAGGCAATGCTTAATTTACTTTAATGATTTAAGCTATTGTGAATAGATCTCTCTCAATTTGTATCACATGGAACACATTTAGCAACGTCTTAACGTAATCCATTATATCTTTTTCTCACAGGAGCCAGCATTAGCAACAACAGCGGCGTCACCAGCCGTGTCGCCAACTGCTACACTTCAGGTTTCGCCAGCCACGTTGCCGGACAAAGGAGGAGAGCCAGCAGAAGCCACAACGGAAGTGGCGTCTCCACCTGCGTCACCATCCACAGTACGGGTTGAACGACCAGCTGCCCCACAAGTGGTTGCACCAGCCACTTCACCAGACACACCAGGGGTTGCCACGGAAGCCACAACACAAGTGGCGTCGCCAGCCGTAATGCCATCCAAAACACAACTTGAACCATCAGCTGCAACACACGTGGCATCTCCAGCCACGTCCCCATCTACAACACATGTCTCATCAGGCATTACACAAGTGGCGTTGGCACCTACAATCGAAGTGGCGTCGCCACCCACAACAAGAGCAATTCTTCGAGCCTCATCGCCAGGCAAAACGGAAGTTACATCACCAGCAGCCCATCTAACCACAAAACGTGTAGCCTTATTACCTTTAGGGCAGTTGGTGTCCAAAGCATCGTCGTCAACCTCCACACGAATAGCACCTGCCATCCCAATTGCCTGCAACAGCATGCATCTTATCACCAATCCTGTTGCCAGATACAACACTCACCCAGCCACCAGTCCTGTTGCCAGATACCAAACCCATCAAGCCACCAATCTTGTTGCCGGATGCAGCACACGCTATGTCACCAGTCCTGCTGCTGGATACAACACCAATCAAGCCATCAATCCTGTTGCCGGATACAGCAGACGCTGTGTCACCAGTCCTGCTGCCGGATACAACACCCATCAAGCCACCAATCCTGTTGCCGGATACAGCACACGCTGTGTCACCAGTCCTGCTGCCGGATACAACACCCATCAAGCCACCAATCCTGTTGCCGGATACAGCACACGCTGTGTCACCAGTCCTGCTGCCGGATACAACACCCATCAAGCTACCAATCCTGTTGCCGGATACAGCACACGCTGTGTCACCAGTCCTGCTGCCGGATACAACACACGCTGTGTTACCAGTCCTCCTGCCAGATACAACATGCGTTCTGTCACCAGCCCTCCTTTGGGATACAACACGCGTCCTGCCACCAATCCTGTTGCTAGCTACACCGTGATTCGTGTCGCAAGATTCTGAATGTCAGTGAAATATGACACTTTTGGTTAAATAAAAACGAAATTTTATGTGTTATATACTGAGTCTTTTTTTAATGATGCTGATATATGCGTATGGATACACGACACTGTAATGTTTGTGGATAAACTTTAATGTCATCAGTAATACATAACCTTATAGCCTTCTAGTACTTCACAATTCATCCTAAGTAATCTTCCAGATGCCAATTCTACTGCATTGTCAGTTGACATGAAAATAAACCGTTGTTATTTAGAAGTGAAAGGCACGAATGGAGCATTTTGACTACTGTGCAAGCAGATAAAAATCTCTTTCATGGCTGTAATTGAGCTGAGATATTTGAAAGTGGGGCACAGGATTACAGTTTTACAGATAGATCACGTTTTGAATGAAATTTAAACAGAGAAAATGTTGCTGTGTGCCTAGATTGGATATTTGGTTGCAGCTAGTTTACCTTTGGAGTTATTAGTAGGTATATCAGCAGGTATATCAGCCCACGAATTGAACCGGTAGTTCACATTACCTACAACCACAACTGAACCACAAACGAAACAGAGACTCATTGACAACTTCTTACGGGTCAACGACTGCTGTCACTGAAAAATTCTATCTGAAGCGTGTTAGTTGCAATACCGTCAATAAAGGCATCAGATCAGCAGGGTCTACTAAAGCACGGGAAACAACTCGTCGGCTTTGACCAATGACGTCATAAGTTGCTCATAGATATTAATGTCCTTACTTTCCAGCCATAGATAATAAATCGATTGTCTGCTGCGGATAAGCATCATCACTGCACATTAAAAAGATTGAATGTAGTTTTAAAAGACAGTGCTAGATATTGCACAATTTTTTTTTTCGTTCGCACTGATTTCAGTAATTGGTTGTTTGCAATTGATTCGGTACTTAGTGTCATTCTTAGTGAGTTTGAGACAATTTGGACTAATAGCTTATTATTGTATGAGAATTTTTACTTTTTCATTTTCGTTTGTAGGTATGGATTTGTCTACTCCAATGAAGCTGGATGATTTAAAGGAGGCTGTGGGTGTTGACATGATGGCCACAATTCGATTTTTACAGATGTGTGGTCTTGTTGCTGATTGTGTTCGATGTCGTGAGCGCGGAGAACATATGCTCCTGACCAGTGTGTCCGCTTGCCGTGCTCACGACTTATTCGTATGGCGCTGCAGCAAAGATCGGTGGTGGCTGTCCAATAGACGAGGAACATGGACCGAGAAATCTAAGCTCGCCTTGAGGTATATCATAAAAATTACATATTGTTGGTGTTTGAGGTATCCTGTGTGGCTCTGCGTGCATGAATGTCGTGTGAGTGAGCGTACAGTTGAAGATTGGTACTCTTTTTGTGGGAAACTCTGTGGTGAGGAATATAACGGGCCGTTGGGGTGGGGGGGGGGGGGGGGGTGCAGGCGGCTGGTGCTATAGTCGAAATCGACGAGTCGCATTTTGGCAGAAGGAAGTACGATAGGGAGAACCTCCTGTAGGATTATGGGTTTGGGGGGCTGTAGTTTCAGGTCAAGAATGTGACGAAGTAATTTTTAAAGTAGGTCCTAATCGAACGAAGGAAGTTTTGGTTACATTAATTGAAGACCATGTTGTGGAGGGTTCCGTAGTGATTTCAGATGGTTTTTCTTCACATACGGATTTGAGGAATGGGGGTTATCAGCATCATGTTGGTAATCACAATATTGAATTCAGATCTTTATCCACTGGTCAACTGAAGAGAAGGATACAAATTTTATGTATGGCGCTATTTTTGTCTTCCGTAGCACTAGTATCCTATGCATCAATTGGCATACATAGGTCAATTCAAGTACACAATACGCATGTTATAAATGTCGTTATCTCCCATTCGCTAGTACTACTTTTCTATTCCTCAAATGGTTCAAATGGCTGTTAGCACTATGGGACTTAACATCCGAGGTCATCAGTCCCCCTAGACTTAGAACTACTTAAAAGCTAACTAACCTAAGGACAACACACATCCATAGCCGGTGCAGGAGTCGAACCTGCGACCGTAGCAGCAGCGCGGATCCAGATGAAGTGCCTAGAACCGCTCTGCCACAGCGTCCGGCTTCCATTCTTCAGTTGTCCTATATAGCTAAACTAAAGAATGGGATAAAAAGTTCACTGCTGTTCGTTTTCTTGTCGTCACTAGAAAGAGTATAACTTTCACTCGATACTATTAGCATCCAAGGCAAAAAAAACATAAAAAACAAACAAAAATTGTATCCCATTCTGAAGCACGGGATATACAGGGCTATTACAAATGATTGAAGCGATTTCATAAATTCACTGTAGCTCCATTCATTGACATGTGGTCACGACACACTACAGATACGTAGAAAAACTCATAAAGTTTTGTTCGGCTGAAGCCGCACTTCAGGTTTCTGCCGTCAGAGCGCTCGAGAGCGCAGTGAGACAAAATGGCGACAGGAGCCGAGAAAGCGTATGTCGTGCTTGAAATGCACTCACATCAGTCAGTCATAACAGTGCAACGACACTTCAGGACGAAGTTCAACAAAGATCCACCAACTGCTAACTCCATTCGGCGATGGTATGCGCAGTTTAAAGCTTCTGGATGCCTCTGTAAGGGGAAATCAACGGGTCGGCCTGCAGTAAGCGAAGAAACGGTTGAACGCGTGCGGGCAAGTTTCACGCGTAGCACGCGGAAAATTGGCTCATGCCACAACTGGAGACCGACAGCGCCGACTTCATCTTTCAACAGGATGGTGCTCCATCGCACTTCCATCATGATGTTCGGCATTTCTTAAACAGGAGATTGGAAAACCGATGGATCGGTCGTGGTGGAGATCATGATCAGCAATTCATGTCATGGCCTCCACGCTCTCCCGACTTAACCCCATGCGATTTCTTTCTGTGGGGTTATGTGAAAGAGTCAGTGTTTAAACCTCCTCTACCAAGAAACGTGCCAGAACTGCGAGCTCGCATCAACGATGCTTTCGAACTCATTGATGGGGACATGCTGCGCCGAGTGTGGGAGGAACTTGATTATCGGCTTGCTGTCTGCCAAATCACTAAAGGGCCACATATCAAACATTTGTGAATGCCTAAGAAAACTTTTTGAGTTTTTGTATGTGTGTGCAAAGCGTTTTGATAATATCTCAAATAATAATGTTATTGTAGAGCTGTGAAATCGGTTCAATCATTTGTAATAACGCTGTAAATTTTGTGTGTGCCGTCTCCTTGCGCCTTCACGTAGTTCAAGTGAGGTACAATGTAAAGTACGTCAGTACGTCGATTTCCTCGCTTTCGTTAAGAGTATATATAGGTCAACTGAAGAATGGGATACAAATATTATGTATGTAGATCGTTTCGCCGTCGGTAGTACTACTATCTGTGTAAGATTAGTCTATATCTATGTAAGAATGAAAGAATCTACACATGTAAAATTTCTATCCCGTACTTCAGTTGATCTATATCGTTCAGCTGAACAACAGGATACTAATGCTAACGGAAACGAAGAAATCGACGTACGTTAAATTTGTATACCGTTCTACAGTTAACCAACACAGCTCGATTGAAGTTCGAGATACAACTCTTATATATGTGACGTGAGGTATTCTATGCTACCGCTACTTCCATCCCTTCTTTTTCTCTTTAGTTTCCACTGAAGAACTAGAACACAAACAAGCGATATCCTTAACATTAAGGTCGACGTACTACTCGCCTTGATATGTGTCTAAAATATTTTTTCTCTCCTGTATTCCCTTGTTTCTGAACACTCCCCTCAGCTGTTACATCTTCGTAATAAATGATCTCTGGCAAATTCTGACGTCATTCGTCAAAGCTGACGGGTTGTATCCCGTCCTTCAGTAGCCCCGATCAGCATTTGCTGGAAATTATCCCATCACAGTCCAAATTATGAAGCTTATTATTGACCAATTTCTGTCCGCTGTAACCCATTATTTCAACCAAGTATTTTCCCTGAGGTTTGCATACAGGAACTAGTTAAGAGATTACTGAATAAGACGTTTCCACAGCACCAGCTGATTTCCGACCTATTTGCATTCTTCGTGGAATGTCTAAGGCCTTCGAACGTACAGTCTACGTCCAGGTAACAAACTGTCCAACTACAAACAACCTACTAGACGAACACTAATCACGTTTCCGCAAACATAACATGTCAACATTTTCCTTCAAAGAGATGCACAAGAGAGAACTTCCATGTGGATCTTACTCTTCAGAAAAACCTTTGGCACTGCTATCTGTGACATTTTATCTTTCCAAAGTAAGAAGCCTAAATTTCTTGAAAAATATAGTGCAATGATTTCCCTCATGACTGACATCTCGCCAGCAATGCTTCATATTTGTTACCATAAGTCACAACTGAAGAGGGTACTATCAGGCGTCCCCCAGTGTTCGGTATTAGGTCCAACATTCTCATCAACTTTCTGTTCAGTTTTATGCTGCTGCAAATACCGCATCTACGTTGATAGCCTCCAGTTGTACCTAAATCCAAAAAGCAATAAAAAGCTTTCGAAAATCTCAACACCGACCTGTATGTGCACTCAAAATGGGCGCAGGATATAGGGTTAAAACTCAACCCTTCCAAAACTCAAGAGGCACTTGTTGGTCATTCTAGGCTTGTTAGTTCCAAATATCGGACCGAAAGAGGTGGCGCTGAGGTTAGCATACTGGACTCACATTCGGGAGGACGACGGTTCAATGAATCCCGCGTCCGGCCTTCGTGATTTAGGTCTTTTGTGATTTCCCTAAATCGCTCCAGGCAAATGTCGGGAAGATTCCTTTGAAAGGGCATGGACGACTTTCTTCCTCGTCCTTCTCTAATCCCATGAGACTGATGACCTCGCTGTTTGGTCTCTTCCCCCCAAACAACCCAACAACGATCCGAAATATCGGGAGTCCCTGCCATTTTGAACCCTACATGGGAGAAATTCCAACTTTTCTCCTTCAGCGAAGTGTCTAGGAGTAATATGTGATGAAAATCTAAATTGGACTGAGCACGTAACTGAAATGTGCACCAAGTTATTAGCATCTCTACGTGCCCCACAAAAATGTAAGGAGCTCTTCCTTTATGACCACAAAATGAAATTTGTTTACATACTTCTGCTTTCAATTATTTATTACAGGGATGTTATCCCGCAAGCCTATCCTCACAGGCCTGGAACTACTTATGAGTACTTGTGTCCATTATATCTGTGATGTTCGACTCTTTGATTACATATCACTATCATATGCACAGCTGCGTGCAGACAAGAGTAGGGGGCAGATGGCGGCGATGACGTAATCCAAGATGGCGGCCATGAGTCATTTGATGACGTCATCCAAGATGGCGGCCGTTACAGCTGATGGCACAAGTACCATTATTCAAGATATTGGATTTTGACGAGAATTTTGATCTTTGGTGGGAAGATAGATCAATTGGGCTACGTCCACTAACCTAAATACCCTCCCACAGAAAATGGCGGGAAGTTCAAATTCAGTCAGGAGAATGCAGCACACCACGGCTACCTCTACTAACCTAAGAAAATGGCGGGAGAATGGGTCACTTTGGCTACCTCCACTAACCTAAGTCATCCGACCACCACCTCTTCCTAGGAACTGGAAGGAAAAGGACACAGCCTATGCTGGACATAAGTCTTTATTTCGAATGCAGTCTTTATTTAAACAGTTTGATGCAGTTCTTCATCTAGTGTGCTCACCATAGGGTCTGGAGTCCAACTGATCTAGTACATAGCACTGCCACCAGAAGGCGCTGTCTTTCCTTCCATGAGATAATCCAAGATGTCGGTCTGGGCTGGGGGAAAATGGCAGGAAAATGGCTCACCCTGTGCTGGACATGTGTCTTTATTTAACCAATTTGAGGCAGTACCTCCATCCAGTGTGTTCACCATGGGATACGGAGCCCAACTGACGAAGTACACTGCCCTGATACCAGGGACACTGTCATCCCTCCTGTGACGTAATCCAAGCTGGCGGTCTGGGGTAGGGAAAATGGCAGGAAAATTACCTGACCGGTGCTGGGCTGCTCGAGAGAGAAAGGAGTGTACTTTATTTATTTTGGAACACTTAAATTATGGACGGATTTCCCTTAGTTCATTTATTACACTGATACAAAACACTCACTCTGACATACTTGGGGTCACAATACACAGCAGACAGATCTGCAAACTACTCATAAATAATGCAGTACACTGATGTACAAACACGCAGACAGCTTGTAAATTACCGAAATAATGCAGCACACAGCATACAGACTTGTAAACTACTCCTAAATCACCGAAATAATGTAGTGAACTGAAGTGCAGTCGTGAAAACAACTCCTAAATTATCAAAATAACGCATGAAAAATGCTCTGCAGACATGCTCGCTACTCGTAAACTGTCCAAATAATGCACAGCACAGCCTACAGATCTGCTCACGAAATGATATGCAAGCCGTATTTTAACTATATATGACGGTAGTATCTGTTCCCGAAAGAACAGTTACCGTTAATGACCATGCAGCTTTGCTAGAAATGAAATGATAATTAAATGGACACCCTACCTGCAAACAGGCGTTGATGTACTTCATTGGGGACATGTTGAAAATGTGTGCCCCGACCGGGACTCTAGCCCGGGATCTCCTGCTTTCGGGAACAGATACTACCGTATACATAGTTAAAATATGGCTTCTTGGCTATTGACCGTCTTGTGCACACGCACACACTGTGGCCGAACTCGTACAGGACTTGATAGATTAATTTGCCACGAGTAATGAGTATGATAGGTAAATCTATTTGGCGCACTACGAATGTAGCGGTGTGGACATGTTGGGAATGTGGGTCTCACAGGGAGCGTGCAAGGGATAAGTCAGTGCAGGCGCACTACTCTCTGTGAGCCACCGCTCAGATGAATAGAGCGTCTGCCACGCAAGCAGGAGGTCCCAGGATCGAATCCCAGTCCCAGTCGGGGCACAAATTTTCAACATATCCCCAATGAAGTATATCAACGCCTGTTTGCAGCTAGGTTGTCCATTTAATAATCATTTCGATGATAAAAATGAGACATATACGTGACAAACGCTAAATATCTCAAGAAAATGTCTCCTTCAAGTTGTAGATAGTTTCAGCAATAGTCCAGAAATTGCTTCATTACTCGCTTCGAAACAGATAAATGCATTATTTGACAGCACGACATAGCTGTAACTACACTAGGGCTACTGTAGTGTTGTATAGAGTGTTATTTTTATTATTATTATTAGAGTGTTAGACACAAAGCATTAATAGCAAGTTCAGAATTAAGAAGTGCAGCAATCAAGTGATAAAAACAATAAGTATAGCGCTCACATTTTAACTTGGTTGATTTTAAATGAGGTTGCAGTCCGCAGGTCATGCAAGTGCCGCAATGGACAAGAATAAATCAGGGAAAGTATGCTTTATAACAAGTGTCTACCCTCCCTGTGGATAGTTAGCTTCCTGATCAGAGAAGGAGTTGTGAGTAGAACTCAGAGAAAGGCCAACTGGATTGGACATGTACTTGGACACGAGGGACTCGAACATGATGTCATCGAAGGGAAATTCGGTGGAAACGCAGGACGAGGAAGAAGAACTCAACATCTGGACGACATGAAAGATGGAAGGCGATACAACAGACTGAAGGAAGAAGCTGAAGACAGGGAACAGAGGAATCAGATATTCTGCGTACGAAGACATGGTCCTGCCACTAGGCAGAGTATTACATAATAATAATAATCTTCGAAGATATGTCGTAGAGTCAGTATGGGCTGGCGTATATCTATTTCTCCGCGGAATCCAAACCAATATTCCTCGATATTTGCTTGTAACAGTTTTTCCGTTCTAACAGTTTCTGTCAGTATTTTTCAAGCGCGACCTACTAAACTAATACCTTGGTAATACTCACACCTGTCAGAACCAGCAATCTTCGGAATTGGAATTATTATGTCCGTTTTCAAGTCTGCGATTACTTTGCAAGCCACATGTACCCTGCACAACAAGTGGAATAGCTTTATCATCGCTGTCTCTCTCAGGAGCCTTGTTTCGACCTGGGCCTTTCAGTGCTATGTCAGATTCCCCTTGCAGCATCGTATCTCTTACTTCATCTTCACCTACATCCTCTTCTCTTTCTATAATAATGCCTTAGAGTTCTTTCCCATTGTATAGTCCTCCTATACATTCCTCGATTTCCCTTCTTTGCTTAGAACTGGCTTGTCATTTCGGCTCTCAATTATCATGAGGCTACTAAGCTGCTTCGCTTTTCACAAGTTTTCTTTAATATCCCACTAGGCAGCATCTATCTGTCCTCTGCTTGTTCAGGGGTTGGACAAAAGTATGACGTGCGGCGTCTCCAACGTATACATCTATACTTCGCAAGCCAAACTGCAGTAGCTGATGTGGCGGAAGCTTTTTCTCGTGACACCACTATCCCCCCTCCGGCCCCCTCGGCTTGTTTTCCTGCAACATTCAATAATCGTACGTCGTCATGGTCCTTACACGAACGTACGTTTTCGGTATCCCAACGGCAAACTTCTCTGTTCTAACTTCTGCCACTCGAGTGTGTTGAACAGTTCCGCAATGAATATCCTTGACGTCAATCATGTATGAGACCGATCTACAGTAACATGAAATAAAGAAGGAGAAACTTCAACAGAGGAGATGGCTTTTTTTTTCGCCGAATCTTAGTTTCCATAAAGGGATATGTAAAGCATACATAATCAGGACAGATATAATGAAATGGGGTACATTTTTTAACAAAATTGGTATGTGCAACTTGTGTAAATACACCTCAATAAATCTCCATCATACGGGGTGTTCAAAACGTCCCTCCGCAGTGCCGTCGATTCTTCGCCGCGCGTGCCGTATGATTGTTCGCCTGTCTGGGTTACTTCCCTTCAAGTGGACCCTCCCAGCATTCCACTGTTTCGTTTATCTCAGCCAGCCTCAGTAGTATCGTTAGTGTGTGTCGTTACGTGTTGACGTGAACGTTTAAGTTCAGTTCCTTTGTTCGTTTGTTTCGTTTTTGTCACTGTTAAAATGCTAACCGTTGAAGAACGTGTGTTTTTGTCGAACAGGTGTTCAAAGCTGGCGGTAAATACAGTTTCAGTTCTTCAGACATTTAATTCAGTTTTCCTCGAGACAACACTCCCACATCGCGATACTGTGCGAGATTTGATTAACAAATTTCGAAGTACGGATTCAGTGACAGATGAACCGAGAAGTGGTCGTCCTAGCGTTTGGTGTGAGGATAAACTATTCGATATTTCCGATAAAATATCCATGAGTCCGAACAAGTCAGTAAGAAAACTATCCCAAGAAATGGATGTTAGTGTCGGAACGGCCCACACAGCTGTAAGGAAAAAATTAGAACTTTTTCCGTACAAGGTGACAGTCTCGCAAAAACTGAAAAATACTGATCATGGTATGAGACTGCATTATTGTCAATGGATCAAAAATTCCGTTGAGCAGAATGGAAGAGATATTCTTCATTAAACGTTTTTCACTGATGAGGTGTGGTTTCATTTACCCGGGTACATGAACTCGCAAAAATCTCGTGTGTGGAGTACTGCAAATCCAGTGTGTATTAACGAGGAACCACTTCAGTCTGTGAAAAGAGGAGTTTGGATTGCAATTTCTAGATGTCAGATTGTGCGTCCCGTATTTATCAACGAAACAATAAACGCACAAAGATACTGCAGTGACATTCTGTACCCATTATAGAGAACTTGTGTTACGTGAAATACTGAATGATTATTTTCAACAAGATGGTGCAACCGGGCACACAGCTCTTGTTTCAATGTCACTGCTTAGGGTTGTTTTTGGTGATCGCACAATTTCATAGGGACTTTGGCCTCCATGATCGCCTGACATAACACCACCTGACTTTTTCTTCTGTGGTGCAGCGAAAGCAAGTGTCTATGACAACCGTCCAAAATCCATCGATGAATTGAAAACTGCAATGTCCACTTTCACTGCTTCTGTTACAGAACGGTCCTGGCGGAGGTCCGAGTACTCCTTCGGGCATGAGTGTGTGTGTTTGTCCTTAGCATTATTTAGGTTAAGCAGTGTGTAAGCTAAGGGACTGATGACCTTAGGAGTTAAGTCCCATAAGATTTCACACACATTTGAACATTTTTGTTTTCAGAAGAAATGTTACAGCTTGTGTTTGGAAACATGATTAGACGATTAATTGTGTATTCAACATCATGAGGGACACTTTCAACATTTAATGTGAAAATCTGTAAGCAAAAATGAATATTCAATAAATTAATAACTTGTATTTCACTGAGTTTCATTTCGGTATATCCACTGCTGCATACGGCACGCGCGGCTAACAATCATACAACACTGCGGAGGGACTTTTTGAACACCCCGTATGTACAATATGTAGTGACAAGGCGTAACTCTTCTTTCTAGGAACACGATGCAAGTGATACATCGGTTTGTCAAAACTTTATTTGTAGAGCTTAAATCTATTGCACTAATCTGCCATATTAGAATCTAGAGATTAATTGTAATTCTGAGAAACTGTATTCTGCAGGTGGATTATTTTGTAGTCATTCTATTGATCTTCTTATATTAGCTCTGAATATAATTGCTCGGTTTTTGTAACCACTCTTTCTCATGTGATTACAATGAATATAATAATTCCTATAATAGAGATTTTAGACCTAATTTTTGATACTACATTCCATGATGTTTATGTGTCTGGGTAGTCTGAATATCGTCGTGGTATTCCTGAAAATCCTAAGAAGTGCTGAGGGAAGAATGTTAAGTTTACTCCAATAAATATAATTGTGAACTGGATTTTTAATCATGTATTGTTTATAGTTAATCCAGTAAATAGTGGGTATCATTGAAGAGTTTGCTAGGACTAATCCTGTTAATCCACCAATTGTAAATAGGAAAATTAATCCTGGAGCTCATAATAATGGTGGGTTAAACTTGAATTTAGTCCCATATAATGTAGCTAGTCATCTGAATACCTTAATTCCTGTAGGTACAGCAATAATTAGTGTCGCTGATGTGAAGTATACTCGTGTGTCAACATCCATTCCTACTGTAAATATTTGGTGTGCTCATACAATAAATCCTATTAATCCAATTGATAACATGGTGTAAATTATACCTACCGTTCCAAATGATTCAATTTTTCCTCTTTCTTGACATGCAATATGTGAAATAATACCAAATCCAGGTAAAATTAGAATGTAAACTTCTGGGTGTTCAAAAACTCAGAAGAGGTGATGATATAGAACTGGATCTCCTCCTCCCGCAGGATCAAAGAATGATGTATTTAGGTTTCGGTCTGTTAATAATATAGTAATAGCTCCTGCTAAAACTGGAAGTGAAAGAAGAAGAAGAAGAAGGGCTGTAATAGCTACGGAACAAACAAATAAAGGTTTTTGGTCTAAAGTTATGCTTTCTGATCGTATATTAATTGCTGTTGTAATGAAGTTTACTGCACCAAGAATTGATGATACACCTGCTAAGTGTAGTGAAAAAATGGCTAGATCTACAGATGCACCGACATGTGCAATAGCTCCTGCTTGAGGGGGTAAACTGTTCATCCTGTATCAGCACCTTTATCTACTATAGAAGATGTAAGAAGAAGGGTTATGAGGGTGGTAGTAATCAAAAACTTATATTATTTATTCGTGGGAATGCTATATCTGGTGCACCAATTATTAAAGGTAAAAGTCAATTACCAAATCCACAAATTATAATAGGTTTTACTATGAAGAAAATTATTACAAATGCATGGGCTGTAATAATAACATTATAAATCTGGTCATCTCCAATTAGAATCCTGGTTGACCTAGTTCAGCATGAATAAGTATTCTTATTGATGTTCCTACTATTCCTGCTCATGCTCCAAATAGGAAGTATAAAGTACCAATGTAATAAATGAAAAGCATAAGTTTGCTTTTGTTCTACAATATTATTTTTATTGCTAACCGGTTTTCGGCTTACAAGGCCGTCTTCAGACATTTACTGAGTATTATCACCAAAGAAGTTGCATGTTAGCAGACAACATTGGAAGAGAAGTAACACATCTAGAGTGAAGTAGAAACATACAGTGAGTAACATCTTTGCAATGAAATACTAAAAACTGAACAGTACATAAATAACAATGGAGTTGACAGGGAAACCTATAGCACAAAATAAGAATAGCATGCCTACATAACAGTTCCTATTAATAAACAAAACTAATGAAATAAGATCAAATTAGTACTAGACAAAGCTGCATCAAGAGGTATGAAACATGAAGAGTGATACACGTCCAATTAAAAAAGAAGAGACAGTTGTCAATGTAAATACAGAATGCACGAGGAACTTAAGCAATATCAATAAGATAAATGTATTTACATTGACAACTGTCTCTTCTTTTTTAATTGGATGTGTATCACTCTTCGTGTTTCATAACTCTTGATTCAGCTTTGTCTAGTACTAATTTGATCTTATTTCATTAGTTTTGTGTGTTAATAGGAACATTTTATGTAGGCATGCTATTCCTATTTTGTGCTATAGGTTTTCCTGTCAACTCCATTGTTATTTATGTACTGTTCAGTTTTTAGTATTTCATTGCAAAGATGTTACTCACTGTATGTTTCTACTTCACTCTAGATGTGTTACTTCTCTTCCAGTGTTGTCTGATAACATTTAACTTCTTTGGTGATAATACTCAGTAAATGTCTGAAGATGGCCTTGTAAGCTAAAAACCGGTTAGCAATAAAAATAATATTGTAGAACAAAAGCAAACTGGGGCTTTTCATTTATTATTATAATGTTGTTCTACCAAGAACCGACGGAAGATTCTGTTAATATGAAGTACCAATGTCTTTAAGGTTTGTTGAGAATAATCACTTTTGCGGTAAGATGGCTGAAATTTTAGATGGTAGACTGTAAGTCTACTTATGAGATATTTTCTCTCTTGCCATACTCTGGTCTTACATTCAATTATGATTCTAGACTGAAATTCTAGAGGTGTAAAGTTTTACTAAGGCCTAAAAGATTATTCTTTTAATTATAACTGTAAAGGTTATTAGTTTATTTAACTTAAGTCCTTAGTACAATGAGATTAGGGTTGATGTTGAAATCAATCCTATTGTTTAAATTATTATTATAGGAAGAATAATTCTTGAATTTTGAGACTTAATTTTTATAGAGCATGAATTTTCGATATATGATATAATTAGGGCTGAGAATCTAATACATATGTAATAATAAAGTGTAATTGTAGTTAATACGACTATAATAGTTATAATAGTTGTTATGTTGTTTTTTATTAATGATTGTATTACAACTCATTTTGGTAGGAATCCGAGAAGTGGTGGTAAACCACCTACAGATAGAAGGGATAAGAATATTATGAATTTAATTTCAGTTTTTATGTTTCTAGCTGAATAGATCTAGTTTATGAAGAGTAGATTTATTTGCTTGAATAATAAGACTGTGATTAGTCTTAGTAGTGCATGAATAATAAAGTATAGTTCCCAGCTGATTTCTCTGACTGTTAGAGATAGTAATGCTGCACTAGCACATTCCCCAATCTGATAATACAGCTTCACTAAAAGCGCCTTTTCAGGTAACGTCAACATGCTGCGACTGCTGGCGCATCTGATTCTCTCTCTTATTAGAGCTTTTTTTGGTTCTAATAAAACCCCATGTCATTCCAAGCATGTGTGTCAAGTTTTACATCTCTATCTACATTATTCCATGGTTTATGAAGTGTTCAATTTTATACTTACTTTTTGATCACCTGGTACATCTATACGCGCTGCTAACACCGCCACCGCTCACAGTCAGTCAAAGCAGCAACTCAGTGACAGTAGTAATTATAAATTAACGTAGTGAGGTGGAAGTACGTTAAAAACAGTGTGTAAAATACATGATGGCGGGAACACGAACCGGGCACGGCTCAGGAATCTTTTAATAGCATAAGGCAATACATTAGTGCAAAAAATTAACAAACATATTTTCAGTGTTCATGAATGGGACTACTTAAAGTCACGTAAGAGTTGTTCTGTAGGTCAGTACGTGAAAGAATGAAATTTTTCACGCACTATTCGCGAGTGGAACAGAGTTGGAGGGATCAGGTAATGGTAACGAAAGTACCCTCCGCCACACACCATTAGGTGGCTTGCGGAGTATGACGTATATTCGGAAATCAGTTTGGCATATTTCGCATTTGAAGCAATAATTTTTGCCTTTAGATATTTCACTCCTTAATTTACACTTGTGTTCAAAAGAGACACGATTATGAAAATGCTGTAATACATGGACACTGAAACATTGTGTAGCGACTGTAGGACGCAGTCACTTAACAGCGTATGTGTCGTCACCTGGGTTTCCTGTCACCAATGCAGTGTCGCTTGAAGCGATCTGCGCCGTTGCCCAGCAACATTGCGAGTCCGTATAGTTCTCGTGCGCTCTAGTATTGTTTCGAGGTGTTCTGAAAAAACCGTAACTTAACAGTTAACGTAAAGAAGAAAGTTTGAAAGCTTCGTATTACCATCTGAGAAGAAGCCTAAACGTCCATTTTTTCCAGCCGGACACCAGTTCTTCGGAACAGGTATGTAATAAGTGGTCCTTTTTGTCCTTGTCCGCCATTAGACAGACATCAATTTCGCACACACAGGATCGAGTTACATTAAGTACTTCAAAATTACACATAAAGCTGCTACAACTGCTTAGGAAATTGTACAAGATACATAATAATAACGGACACACACTTTATGCTTTCAGACCAAACATTTGCTAGTAGAGGTAGGCCTATACATCTACTCGTTTGAAAAACATAGAACGAATTTCGGATTTATTGTTTTCATAGCCGTCTATGAAATTTCTTTAAATTAATTTTGGAATAATTTTCTATTAAAGTATTCGAACATCTTGGCTGTTGTCTCTCTAACCCAGTTTAGCTGTTTCATTTATTAAATTACTGAGCAACTTTTTTCTGTGTATGAATGGTTAGTCTTAATATTTGTGTGTGCGTAATCCAAATCTTCACGGCACTCCTGGTTTCAAATGCTCGTGCAATTCATATAAGTTTTTGAGTCAGTTTTACCGACAATATTCAGTACTAACAGTCGACGGTAAATTAAGGTTTTCCTATTAAATATACGTTTGTTCGTGTGCTTCTCTTTGTAAAATATAATTCTAAAGGAAATGCCGTTACTGACATTCAGTGACTCACACGATATTTGTTCAGTTCCCTGTCAAGGTTCTCGTAGGCAAGATTAGCTCAGACGTGTATGATTTTTAATATATTTAGGCGCACTTAACAAGCTGATTCTCCTGCAGAATTAATCAAGGATTATCAAGCTATATTAAAATTCCATACTTTTTCCTGAAACTAATCCTATCCATTAACTGTTTTTTTTTTCTTTCGAAGCAAATGTGCAGGGTAATGAAATAGTAGGTGGTGGCTCGAGATACAGTCTTTAACAAAATCCCAGTTGAAGTTCACATAATACTGTTTCATGCTACGTAACAGAATAATTATCCATCGACCGATCTAACTGTGTAACAGGACAGGTACCTTAGAACCGTTACAACTTTGCGTTATCGTCTATTGCAAGTGCGATGCGTTGAAAGAGCACCCCATTCACACAGAATGTCGGACAATATTTCGTGTGTTTCTTTTCTGCAGAAGATGTTTCGCCGGTTTCGCCGGTGGCTGCCCTGCTGTGCCACTGGGGAGGGGAGCGAGGCGGAGGACCCGCCGGATGAGAAGACCGCCCCTGGCCACCCACTGGACAGCATGGAGGTGAGGGGCGCCGTGGTGGCTGCCTTCTGAGAGGCAACTTGATTTAAAAGAGCCATTTTTCATCTATCGTATGTGCACTCACTATTAGGTGTTTTGTGAACCTTGGCAATCTTTCTTAGCAAGTGGCTGGGATAAAACATGGTGTTCTGAATTACTGATTTCTTTAGACTACATTTTGAGCGTTACCTACTTACTGTTATTTGCAAGAGTCAGGAAATGTCACTTTCTTCAGTTACGGGATTCGCTGTTCTCCTGTTAAGTGGTCAGACCTTATACATAGATGGGAATGAAAAGGGGCACTCGCATAAGGTGTTAAATGTATTTCTATATTTCTCAGTGCGATAAGGAACTAATGGCCAGCCTCGATGACCGTGCGGTCCTAGGCACTTCAGTCCGGGACCGCGCGATTGCTACGGTCGCGGGTTAGAATCCTGCCTCGGGCATGGATGTGTATGATGTCCTTAGGTTACTTAGGTTTACATAGTTGTAAGTTCTAGGGGACTGATGACCTCAGATGTTAAGTTCCATACTGCTCAGAGACATTCGAACCATTTGAACCGAGCAACTAATGACCAAAATTAATACGGGAAAATTATGAGGAAAATATCTCTGCGGCATGTTATATAGTGGCCTTATTGTAATTAGCGTAAACATTATGCATATTGTGTATCTCAACATTGAAAGCTCGCTCGTGGGACAGGGAACACGTGGTGCGCCAATGAAGGTATGGAAATGGAGCCGAAATAGATGAAGAATCATTCTAGCGACGATACGGGTCGATAATGCGGAAATGCACTGACTTCAGCGTCTCTGAGTAGTCTCCTATGATCAGGTGATTGGGGACAATCATTTGTAAATGGTTAACTTGCTTGGCTGTCGTGAGCTATGAAAGGAGGTTGAATGACGGTGAAACCAGCAGTAATCGATAAAACCTTCGATTTCCTCTCCTCATCACGGTACGTGATGGTCGGAATATTAAATATTCGGTCATATTATTTTGGATCGTCAGGATAAGTTAGCAGCACACAGACCAACATGCAACCCTGCGAGGTGGAAATGCGCATCCTCGCCTCTCTCCTCGCAAGTTCTGAAGTGAGCTTACAGCCATGGTCCATATCAAGCGATTGGCAAACATCACAACGTCATGTTGTGAATGAGACTGTCTCATTGTATGGAACTTCGAGCAGTGATAGTTTTTGGCTAATGTGTAGATTACTATGCAGAATTACAAGCTCTTAAAGATCCATACATTAACAAATAAAATGCACGAGAATAATTTATACATTAACATAATTTCACAATATTTATAATGTCACAATATTGATTGTTAAAAAATTATTATTTCCGTTCAATTTAAATATGTATTGAGAAGATGTACGAAAGAACTGGCAATGCTTAATTTACTGTAATGATTTAAACTATTGTGAATAGATCTTCTCTCAGTTTGTATCATATGGAACACATTTAGCAACGTCTTAACATAATCCATTATATCTTTTTCTCACAGAAGCCAGCATTAGCAACAACAGCGGCATCACCAGCCGTGTCGCCAACTGCAACACTTCAGGTTTCGCCAGCCACGTTGCCGGACACAGGAGGAGAGCCAGCAGAAGCCGCAAGAGAAGAGGCGTCTCCACCTGCGTCACCATCCACAGTACGAGTTGAACGACCAGCTGCACCACAAGTGATTGCACCAGCCACTTCACCAGACACACCAGGAGTTGCCACGGAAGCCACGACACAAGTGGCGTCGCCAGCCGTAATGCCATCCACAACACAACTTGAACCATCAGCTACAACACACGTGGCATCTCCAGCCACGTCCCCATATACAACACATGTCTCATCAGGCATTACACAAGTGGCGTTGGCACCTACAATCGAAGTGGCGTCGCCACCCACAACAAGAGCACTTCTTCGAGCCTCATCACCAGGCAAAACGGAAGTTACATCACCAGCAGCCCATCTAACCACAAAACGTGTAGCCTCATTACCTTTAGGGCAGTTGGTGTCCAAAGCATCGTCGTCAGCCTCCACACGAATAGCATCTGCCATACCAATTGCCTGCAACAGCATGCATCTTATCACCAGTCCTGTTGCCAGATACAACACTCACCCAGCCACCAGTCCTGTTGCCAGATACAAAACCCATCAAGCCACCAATCCTATTGCCGGATGCAGCACACGCGGTGTCACCAGTCCTGCTGCTGGATACAACACCCATCAAGCCATCAATCCTGTTGCCGGATACAGCACACGCTGTGTCACCAGTCCTGCTGCCAGATACAACACCCATAAAGCCACCAATCCTGTTGCCGGATACAGCACACGCTGTGTCACCAGTCCTGCTGCCAGATACAACACCCAACAAGCCACCAATCCTGTTGCCGGATACAGCACACGCTGTGTCACCAGTCCTGCTGCCGGATACAATACCCATCAAGCTACCAATCCTGTTGCCGGATACAGCACACGCTGTGTCACCAGTCCTGCTGCCGGGTACAACACACGCTGTGTTACCAGTCCTCCTGCCAGATACAACATGTGTTCTGTCACCAGCCCTGCTGTGGGATACAACACGCGTCCTGCCACCAATCCTGTTGCTAGCTACACCATGATTCGTGTCGCAAGATTCTGAATGTCAGTGAAATATATCATTTGTTCTTATGACACTTTGGATTAAATAAAAATGAAATTTTATGTGTTATATACTGAGTCTTTTTTTAATGATGCTGATATATGCGTATGGATACACGACACTGTAATACGTGTGGATAAACTTTAATGTCATCAGTAATACATAACCTTATAGCCTTCTAGTACTTCACAATTCATCCTAAGTAAACTTCCAGATGCCAATTCTACTGCATTGTCAGTTGACATGAAAATAAACCGTTGTTATTTAGAAGTGAAAGGCACGAATGGAGCATTTTGACTACTGTGCAAACAGATAAAAATCTCTTTCATGGCTATAATTGTGCTGAGATATTGGAAAGTGGGGCACAGGATTACAGTTTTACAGATAGATCACGTTTTGAATGAAATTTAAACAGAGAAAATGTTGCTGATGCCTAGATTGGATATTTGGTTGCAGCTAGTTTACCTTTGGAGTTATTAGTAGGTATATCAACAGAGTCATTTCTCTCAGTTTTGTGGAGCAAGAGTCTGTGTCACCTGCAAAAATGTGGCGAGTCCTGCATATTTGCATCAAAACAACCAAAACTTTCATAGTTGTACAGGAACTTTATACTGCGAACCCCCACCACACTCAATAGAATACACTAGAGTGGGTCGTATCAGACAGAGTCCAAAGATCTGATAACACATCTTCTGTGCTCATTTGGTCATGCCGATGTCGCATGTGCAGGTGAATCCAAAAATTCTTCCTCCTGCACTTTAAAATTCCAAATAGTACATCTCGTAAAACGTATCAGCCACTGAAAATACACTTTTCTGAGTGTACTCGCTACAGTTTTGTATACACTCCAGACAGTAAATGCTGTATACACCTACAAACTTCCACTTCCCGGTCCCTTGTTGTCTTTTCCTGAGATGCTGTACATACTGCTTGATGAGAAATATAGGGGGCTTTAACTCTTAAAATCCCACCATTCTGTCGTATTCCAACAGTACATTGATAACTTTCTTTTTACTTCTTTCCTGGTACATGTAATGTTGTCAGTCACTCTATTGCTTTCGTGTACAAAACTACTATCTGATTATAACGAACAAGGTTTCCACTTCATGCCTTCCTGATTCCCAAATATAATGTTAAAAAGCTATTAGACATATATACTTGCGAATTTAGGTATCGAGTAAGGCAGGCAGAACATATGGTACAAAAAAAATGTAGAAACTCCTCTACAGTGGCTCCTTTCGTAGCGGTACGTGGCAGAGTTTCTGCACATCGGAAATGCAATCTACGGCCCATCCCCGAAAATCATATTACTTACAAACTGAAGAGGAACAGAGTCAGTCAAGCTGTGAGAAATGTAGAACTCAAGTATGCGCACTCATTAACCGTTAGCAGAGCGGTCATATGAAATAACCTCCGTGGTCTTGGTGTATTCAGAATGAATGCTGCAACTGATTCCATTGGTTCAGCCCACGAATTGAACCGGTAGTTCACATTACCTATAACCACAACTGAACCACAAACGAAACAGAGACTCATTGACAACTTCTTACGGGTAAACGACTACTGTCACTGAAAAATTCTATCTGAAGCGTGTTAGTTGCAATACCGTCAATAAAGGCATCAGATCAGCAGGGTCTACTAAAGCACGCTAAACAACCCGTCGGCTTTGACCAATGATGTCATAAGTTGCTCATATATATTAATGTCTTTACTTTCCAGCCATAGATAATAAATCGATTGTCTGCAGCGGATAAGCGTCATCACTGTACATTAAAAAGATTGAATGTAGTTTTAAAAGACAGGGCTAGATATTGCACTTTTTTTTTCGTTCGCACTGATTTCAGTAATTGGTTGTTTGCAATTCATTCGGTACTTAATGTCATTCTTGGTGAATTTTAGACAATTTGGACTAATAGCTTTTTATTTTATGAGAATTTTTACTTTTTCATTTTCGTTTGTAGGTATGGATTTGTCTACTCCAATGAACCTGGATGATTTAAAGGAGGTTGTGGGTGTAGACATGATGGCCACGATTCGATTTTTACAGATGTTTGGTCTTGTTGCTGATTATGTTCGATGTCGTGAGCGCGGAGAACATATGCTCCTGACCAGTGTGTCCGCTTGCCGTGCTCACGACTTATTCGTATGGCGCTGCAGCAAAGATCGGTGGTGGCTGTCCAACAGACGAGGAACATGACCGAGAAATCTAAGCTCGCCTTGAGGGATATCATAAAAATTACATATTGTTGGTGTTTGAGGTATCCTGTGTGGCTGTGCGTGCATGAATGTCGTGTGAGTGAGCGTACAGTTCAAGATTGGTACTCTTTTTGTGGGGAAGTTTGTGAGGAATATAAGGGGCCGTTGGGGGGGGGGGGGGGGGGCTGGTGCTATAGTCGAAATCGACGAGTCGCATTTTGGCAGAAGGAAGTACGATAGGAAGAACCTCTTGTAGGATTATGGGTTTGGGGGGCCGTACTTTCAGGTCAAGAATGTGACGAAGTAATTTATAATGTAGTTCCTAATCGAACGAAGGAAGTTTTGGTTACATTAACTGCAGATCATGTTGTAGAGGGTTCCGTAGTGATTTAAGATGGTTTTTCTTCAGATACGGATTTGAGGAATGGGGGTTATCAGCATCATGTTGGTAATCACAATATTGAATTCAGATCTTTATCCACTGGTCAACTGAAGAGCAGGATACAAATGTTATGTATGGCGCTATTTTTGTCTTCCGTAGCACTAGTATCCTATGCTTCAATTGGCATACATAGGTCAATTCAAGTACACAATACGCATGTTATAAATATCGTTATCTCCCATTCGCTAGTACTACTTTTCTATTCTTCAAATGGTTCAAATGGCTGTTAGCACTATGGGACTTAACATCTGAGGTCATCAGTCCCCCTAGACTTAGAACTACTTAAAGCTAACTAACCTAAGGACAACACACACATCCATAGCCGGTGCAGGAGTCGAACCTGCGACCGTAGCTGCATCGCGAATCCAGATGAAGCGCCTAGAACCGCTCTGCCACACCGTCCGGCTTCTATTCTTCAGTTGTCCTATATAGCTAAACTAAAGAATGGGATAGAAAGTTCACTGCTGTTGGTTTTCTTGTCGTCACTAGAAAGAGTATAACTTTCACTCGATGCTATTAGCATCCAAGGCAAAAAAAACATAAAAAACAAACAAACATTTTATCCCATTCTGAAGCACGGGATATACAGGGATATTACAAATGATTGAAGCGATTTCATAAATTCACTGTAGCTCCATTCATTGACATTTGGTCACGACACATTACAGATACGTAGAAAAACTCATAAAGTTTTGTTCGGCTGAAGCCGCACTTCAGGTTTCTGCCGTCAGAGCGCTCGAGAGCGCAGTGAGACAAAATGGCGACGGGAGCCGAGAAAGCGTATGTCGTGCATGAAATGCACTCACATCAGTCAGTCATAAAAGTGCAACGACACTTCAGGACGAAGTTCAAAAAAGATCCACCAACTCCTAACTCCATTCGGCGGTGGTATGCGCAGTTTAAAGCTTCTTGATGCCTCTGTAAGGGGAAATCAACGGGTCGGTCTGCAGTGAGCGAAGAAACGGTTGAACGCGTGCGGACAAGTATCACGCGTAGCACGCGGAAAATTGGCTCATGCCACAACTGGAGACCGACAGCGCCGACTTCATCTTTCAACAGGATGGTGCTCCACCGCACTTCCATCATGATGTTCGGCATTTCTTAAACAGGACATTGGAAAACCGATGGATCCGTCGTGGTGGAGATCATGATCAGCAATTCATGTCATGGCCTCCACGCTCTCCCGACTTAACCCCATGCGATTTCTTTCTGTGGGGTTATGTGAAAGATTCAGTGTTTAAACCTCCTCTACCAAGAAACGTGCCAGAACTGCGAGCTCGCATCAACGATGCTTTCGAACTAATTGATGGGGACATGCTGCGCCGAGTGTGGGAGGAACTTGATTATCGGCTTGATGTCTGCCAAATCACTAAAGGGCCACATATCGAACATTTGTGAATGCCTAAAAAAACTTTTTGAGTTTTTGTATGTGTGTGCAAAGCGTTTTGATAATATCTCAAATAATAAAGTTATTGTAGAGCTGTGAAATCGCTTCAATCATTTGTAATAACCCTGTAAATTTTGTATGTGCCGTCTTCTTGCGCCTTCACGTGGTTCAAGTGAGGTACAATGTAAAGTACGTCAGTACGTCGATTTCCTCGCTTTCGTTAAGAGTATATATAGGTCAACTGAAGAATGGGATACAAATATTATGTATGTAGATCGTTTCGCCGTCGGTAGTACTACTATCTATGTAAGATTAGTCTATATCTATGTAAGAATGAAAGAATCTACACATGTAAAATTTCTATCCCGTACTTCAGTTGATCTATATCGTTCAGCTGAACAACAGGATACCAATGCTAACGGAAACGAAGAAATCGACGTACGTTAAATTTGTATCCCGTTCTACAGTTAACCAACACAGCTCGATTGAAGGTCGAGATACAACTCTTATATATGTGACGTAAGGTATTCTATGCTACCGCTACTTCCATCCCTTCTTTTTCTCTTTAATTTCCACTGAAGTACTAGAACACAAACAAGCGATATCCTTAACATTAAGGTCGACGTATTACTCGCCTTGATACATGTCTAAAATATTTTTTCTCTCCTGTATTCCCTTGTTTCTGAACACTCCTCTCAGCTGTTACATCTTCGTAATGAATGATCTCTGGCAAATTCTCACGTCATTCGTCAAAGCTGACGGGTTGTATCCCGTCCTTCAGTAGCCCCGATCAGCATTTCCTGGAAATTATCTCATCACAGTCCAAATTATGAAGCTTATTATTGACCCATTTCTGTCCGCTGTAACCCATTATTTCAACCAAGTATTTTCCCTGAGGTTTGCATACAGGGACTAGTTAAGACATTACTGAAAAAGACGTTTCCACAGGACCAGCTGATTTCCGACCTATTTGCATTCTTCGTGGAATGTCTAAGGCCTTAGAACGTACAGTCTACGTCCAGGTAACAAACTGTCCAACTACAAACAACCTACTACACGAACACCAATCACGTTTCCGCAAACATAACATGTCAACATTTTCCTTCAAAGAAATGCACGAGAGATAACTTCCATGTGGATCTTACTCTTCAGAAAAGCCTTTGGCACTGCTATCTGTGACATTTTATCTTTCCAAAGTAAGAAGCCTAAATTTCTTGAAAAATATAGTGCAATGATTTCCCTCATGACTGACATCTCGCCAGCAATGCTTCATATTTGTTACCATAAGTCACAATTGAAGAGGGTACTATCAGGCGTCCCCCAGTGTTCGGTATTAGGTCCAACATTCTCATCAGCTTTCTGTTCAGTTTTATGCTACTGCAAATACCGCATCTACGTTGATTGCCTCCAGTTGTACCTAAGTCCAAAAAGCAATAAAAAGCTTTCGAGAATCTCAACACCGACCTGTATGTGCACTCAAAATGGGCGAAGGATATTGGGTTAAAACTCAACCCTTCCAAAACTCAAGAGGCACTTGTTGGTCATTCTAGGCTTGTTAGTTCGAAATATCGGACCGAAAGAGGTGGCGCAGAGGTTAGCATACTGGACTCGCATTCGGGGGACGACGGTTCAATCAATCCCGCGTCCGGCCTTCCTGATTTAGGTCTTCCGTGATTTCCCTAAATCACTCCAGGAAAATGTCGGGACGGTTCCTTTGAAAGGGCACGGACGACTTTCTTCCTCGTCCTTCTCTAATCCCATGAGACTGACGACCTCGTTGTTTGGTCTCTTCCCCCCAAACAACCCAACAACAATCCGAAATATCGGGAGTCCCTGCCATCTTGAACCCTACATGGGAGAAATTCCAACTTTTCTCCTTCAGCGAAGTGTCTAGGAGTAATAAGTGATGAAAATCTAAATTGGACTGAGCACGTAACTGCAATATGCACCCAGTTATTAGCATCTCTACGTGCCCCACAAAAATGTAAGGAGCTCTTCCTTTATGACCCCAAAATGAAACTTGTTTACATACTTCTGCTTCCAATTATTTATTACAGGGATGTTATCCCGCAAGCCTATCCTCAGAAGCCTGGAACTACTTATGAATACTTGTGTCCATTATATCTGTGATGTTCGACTCTTTGATTACATATCACTATCATATGCACAGCTGCGTGCAGACAAGAGTAGGGGGCAGATGGCGGCGGTGACGTATCCAAGATGTCGGCCATGAGTATTTTGATGACGTCATCCAAGATGGCGGCCATGACAGCTGATGGCACAAGTACCATTATTCAGGATATTGGCTTTTGGCGGGAAGTTTGAACTTTGGTGGGAAGATAGATCAATTGGGCTACGTCCACTAACCTAAATACCCTCCCACAGAAAATGGCGGGAAGTTCAAATTCAGTCAGGAGAATGCAGCACACCACGGCTACCTCTACTAACCTAACAAAATGGCGGGAAAATGGGTCACTTTGGCTACCTCCACTAACCCAAGTCATCCGACCACCACCTCTTTCTAGGAACTGGAAGGAAAAGGACACAGCCTGTGCTGGACATGCAGTCTTTATTTAAACAGTTTGATGCAGTTCTTCATCTAGTGTGCTCACCATAGGGCCTGGAGTCCAACTGATCTAGTACATAGCACTGCCACCAGAAGGCGCTGTCTTCCCGTCCATGAGATAATCCAGGATGTCGGTCTGGGCTGGGGAAAATGGCTCACCCTGTGCTGGACATGTGTTTTCATTTTACCAATTTGAGGCAGTACCTCCATCCAGTGTGCTCACCATGGGATCCGGAGCCCAACTGACCAAGTACACAGCCCTGCCACCAGGGACACTGTCATCCCTCCTGTGACGTAATCCAAGCTGGCGGTCTGGGGTAGGAAAAATGGCAGGAAAATGACCTGGGCGGTGCTGGGCTGCTCGAGAGAGAAAGGAGTGTACTTTATTTATTTTGGAACACTTAAATTAGGGACGGATTTCCCTTAGTTCGTTTATTACGCTGATACAAAACACTCCACTGTGACATACTTGGGGTCACAATGCACAGCATGCAGACCTGCTAACTACTCATAAATAATGCAGTACACTGATGTACAAACACGCAGACAGCTTGTAAATTACCGAAATAATGCAGCACACAGCGTACAGACTTGTAAACTACTCCTAAATCACCGAAATAATGAAGTGAACTGAAGTGCAGTCGTGAAAACAACACCTAAATTATCAAAATAACGCATGAAAAATGCTCTGCAGACATGCTCACTACTCGTAAACTGTCCAAATAATGCACAGCACAGCCTACAGATCTGCTCACGAAATGATATGGAAGCCATATTTTAACTATATATGACGGTAGTATCTGTTCCCGAAAGAACAGTTACCGCTGATGACCATGCAGCTTTGCTAGAAATGAAATAATAATTAAATGGACACCCTAGCTGTAAACAGGCGTTGATATACTTCATTGGGGACATGTTGAAAATGTGTGCCCCGACCGGGACTCTAGCCCGGGATCTCCTGCTTTCGGGAACAGATACTACTGTCATACAGAGTTAAAATATGGCTTCTTGGCTATTGACCGTCTTGTGCACACGCACACACTGTGGCCGAACTCGTACTGGACTTGATAGATTAATCTGCCACGAGTAATGAGTATGTTAGGTAAACATCTATTAGGCGCACTACGAATGTAGCGCTGTGGACATGTTGGGAATGTGGGTCTCACAGGGAGCGTGCAAAGGATAAGTCAGTGCAGGCGCACTACTCTCTACATCTACATCTACATCTACGTCCATACTCCGCAAGCCGGAGGCGGAGGGTACCTTCAGTACCTCTATCGGTTCTCCCTTCTATTCCAGTCTCGTATTGTTCGTGGAAAGAAGGATTGTCGGTATGCCTCTGTGTGGGCTCTAATCTCTCTGATTTTATACTCATGGTCTCTTCGCGAGATATACGTAGGAGGGAGCAATATACTGCTTGACTCTTCGGTGAAGGTATGTTCTCGAAACTTCAATAAAAGCCCGTACCGAGCTACTGAGCGTCTCTCCTGCATAGTCTTCCACTGGAGTTTATCTATCACCTCCGTAACGCTTTCGCGATTACTAAATGATCCTGTAACGAAGCGCGCTGCTCTCCGTTGGATCTTCTCTATCTCTTCTATCAACCCTATCTGGTACGGATCCCACACTGCTGAGCAGTATTCAAGCAGTGGGCGAACAAGCGTACTGTAACCTACTTCCTTTGTTTTCGGATTGCATTTCCTTAGGATTCTTCCAATGAATCTCAGTCTGGCATCTGCTTTACCGACGATCAACATTATACGATCATTCCATTTTAAATCACTCCTAATGCGTACTCCCAGATAATTTATGGTATTAACTGCTTCCAGTTGCTGACATGCTATTTTGTAGCTAAATGATAAGGGATCTATCTTTCTATGTATTCGCAGCACATTACACTTGTCTACATTGTGGCTCTGTGAGCCAATGCTCAGATGAATAGAGCGTCTGCCACGCAAGCAGGAGGTCCCGGGTTCGAATCCCAGTCCCAGTCGGGGCACAAATTTTCAACATATCCCCAATGAAGTATATCAACGCCTGTTTGCAGCTAGGGTGTCCATTTAATAATCATTTCGATGATAAAAATGAGACATATACGTAACAAACGCTAAATATCTCAAGAAAATGTCTCCTTCAAGTTGTAGATAGTATCAGCAATAGTCCAGAAATTGCTTCATTACTCGCTTCGAAACTGATAAATGAGTTATTTGACAGCACGACATAGCAGTAACTACACTAGGGCTTCTGTAGTGTTGTATAGAGTGTTATTTTTATTATTATTATTAGAGTGTTAGACACAAAGCATTAATAGCAAGTTCAGAATTAAGGAGTGCAGCAATCAAGTGATAAAAACAATAAGTATAGCGCTCACATTTTAACTTGGTTGATTTTAAATGAGGTTGCAGTCCGCATGTCATGCAAGTGCCGCAATGGACAAGAATAAATCAGGGAAAGTATGTTTTATAACAAGTGTCTACCCTCCCTGTGGATAGTTAGCTTCCTGATCAGAGAAGGAGTTGTGAATAGAACTCAGAGAAAGGCCAACTGGATTGGACATGTACTTGGCCACGAGGGACTCGTACATGATGTCATCGAAGGGAAATTCGGTGGAAACGCCGGATGAGGAAGAAGAAGAACTCAACAGCTGGACGACATGAAAGATGGAAGGCGATACAACAGACTGAAGGAAGAAGCTGAAGACAGGGAACAGAGGAATCAGATATTCTCCGTACGAAGACATGGACCTGCCACTAGGCAGAGTATTACATAATAATAATAATATTCGAATATATGTCGTAGAGTCAGTATGGGCTGTCGTATATCTATTTCTCCGCGGAATCCAAACCAATATTCCTCGATATTTGCTTGTAACAGTTTTTCCGTTCTAACAATTTCTGTCAGTATTTTTCAAGCGCGACCTACTAAACTAATACCTTGGTAATACTCACACTTCTCAGCACCAGCATTCTTCGGAATTGGAATTATTACGTTCGTTTTCAAGTCTGCGATTACTCTGCAAGACTCATGTACCCTGCACAACAAGTGGAATAGCGTTATCATCGCTGTCTCTCTCAGGAGCCTTGTTTCGACCTGGGCCTTTCAGTGCTATGTCAGATTCCCCTTGCAGCATCGTATCTCTTATTTCATCTTCACCTACATCCTCTTCTCTTTCTATAATGCTGCCTGAGAGTTCTTTCCCATTGTATAGTCCTCCTATACATTCCTCGATTTCCCTTCTTTGCTTAGAACTGGCTTGTCATCTCGGCTCTCAGTACTCATGAAGCTACTAAGCTGCTTCGCTTTTCACAAGTTTTCTTTAATATCCTACTAGGCAGCACCTATCTGTCCTCTGCTTGTTCAGATGTTGGACAAAAGTATGACGTGCGGAGTCTCCAACGTATACATCTATACTTCGCCAGCCAAACTGCAATAGCTGATGTGGCGGAAGCTTTTTCTCGTGACACCACTATCCCCCCTCCGGCCCCCTCGGCTTGTTTTCCTGGAACATTCAATAATCGTACGTCGTCATGGTCCTTACACGAACGTACGTTTTCGGTATCTCAACGGCAAACTTCTCTGTTGTAACTTCTGCCACTCGAGTGTGTTGAACAGTTCCGCAGTCAATATCCTTGACGTCAATCATGTATGAGACCGATCTACAGTGACATGAAATAAAGAAGGAAAAACGTCAACAGAGGAGACGGCTTTTTTTTCGCCGAATCTTAGTTTCCATAAAGGGATAAGTAAAGCATACATAATCACAGAGCACAACTTAATCATAGCTAACACTTGGTTTAAGAATCATGATAGAAGGTTGTATACATGGAAGAACCCTGGAGATACTAAAAGGTATCAGATAGATTATATAATGGTAAGACAGAAATTTAGGAACCAGGTTTTAAATTGTAACACATTTCCAGTGGCAGATGTGGACTCTGACCACAATCTATTGGTTATGACCTGTAGATTAAAACTGAAGAAACTGCAAAAACGTGGGAATTTAAGGAGATGGGACCTGGATAAACTGAAAGAACCAGAGGTTGTACAGAGTTTCAGGGAGAGCATAAGGGAACAATTGACAGGAATGGGGGAAAGAAATACAGTAGAAGAACAATGGGTAGCTTTGAGGGATGAAGTAGTGAAGGCAGCAGAGGATCAAGTAGGTAAAAAGACGAGGGCTAGTAGAAATCCTTGGGTAACAGAAGAAATATTGAATTTAATTGATGAAAGGGGAAAATATAAAAATGCAGTAAATGAAGCAGGCAAAAAGGAATACAAAAGTCTCAAAAATGAGATCGACAGGAAGTGCAAAATCGCTAAGCAGGGATGGCTAGAGGACAAATGTAAGGATGTAGAGGCTTATCTCACTAGGGGTAAGATAGATACTGCCTACAGAAAAATTAAAGAGACCTTAGGAGATAAGAGAACCACTTGTATGAACATCAAGAGTTCAGATGGAAACCCAGTTCTAAACAAAGAAGGGAAAGCAGAAAGGTGGAAGGAGTATACAGAGGGCCTATACAAGGGCGATGCACTTGAGGACAATATTATGGAAATGGAAGAGGATGTAGATGAAGATGAAATGGGAGATACGATACTGCGTGAAGAGTTTGACAGAGCACTGAAAGACCTGAGTCGAAACAAGGCCACCGGAGTAGACAACATTCCATTGGAACTACTGACTGCCTTGGGAGAGCCAGTCCTGATAAAACTCTACCATCTGGTGAGAATGATGTATGAAACAGGCGAAATACCCTCAGACTTCAAGAAGAATATAATAATTCCAATCCCAAACAAAGCAGGTGTTGACAGATGTGAAAATTACCGAACAATCAGTTTAATAAGCCACAGCTGCAAATTACTAACACGAATTCTTTACAGACGAATGGAAAAACTAGTAGAAGCCGACCTCGGGGAAGATCAGTTTGGATTCCGTAGAAATACTGGAACACGTGAGGCAATACTGACCTTACGACTTATCTTAGAAGAAAGATTAAGGAAAGGCAAACATACGTTTCTAGCATTTGTAGACTTAGAGAAAGCTTTTTGACAATGTTGACTGGAATACTCTCTTTCAAATTCTAAAGGTGGCAGGGGTAAAATACAGGGAGCGAAAGGCTATTTACAATTTGTACAGAAACCAGATGGCAGTTATAAGAGTCGAGTGACATGAAAAGGAAGCAGTGGTTAAGAAGGGAGTAAGACAGGGTTCTAGCCTCTCCCCGATGTTATTCAATCTGTATACTGAGCAAGCAGTAAAGGAAACAAAAGAAAAATTCGGAGTAGGTATTAAAATCCATGGAGAGGAAATAAAAACTTTGAGGTTCGCCGATGACATTGTAATTCTGTCAGAGACAGCAAAGGACTTGGAAGAGCAGTTGAACGGAATGGATAGTGTCTTGAAAGGAGGATATAAGATGAACATCAACAAAAGCAAAACGAGGGTAATGGAATGTAGTCGAATTAAGTCGGGTAATGCTGAGGGAATTAGATTACGAAATGAGACACTTAAAGTAGTAAAGGGATTTTGCTATTTGGGGAGCAAAATAACTGATGATGGTCGAAGTAGAGAGGATATAAAATGTATACTGGCAATGGCAAGGAAAGCGTTTCTGAAGAAGAGAAATTTGTTAACATCGAGTATAGATTTAAGTGTCAGGAAGTCATTTCTGAAAGTATTTGTATGGAGTGTAGCCATGTATGGAAGTGAAACATGGACGGTAAATAGTTTGGATAAGAAGAGAATAGAAGCTTTCGAAATGTGGTGCTACAGAAGAATGCTGAAGATTAGATGGGTACATCACATAACTAATGAGGAAGTATTGAATAGGATTGGGGAGAAGAGAAGTTTGTGGCACAACTTGACCAGAAGAATGGATCCGTTGGTAGGACATGTTCTGAGGCATCAAGGGATCACCAATTTGGTATTGGAGGGCAGCGTGGAGGTTAAAAATCATAGGGGGAGACCAAGAGATGAATACACTAAGCAGATTGAGAAGGATGTAGGTTGCAGTAGGTACTGGGAGATGGAGAAGCTTGCACAGGATAGAGTAGCATGGAGAGCTGCATCAAACCAGTCTCAGGACTGAAGACCATAACAACATAACAACAACAACATAATCAGGACAGATATAATGAAATGGGGTACACTTTTTAACAAAATTGGTATGTGCAACTTGTGTAAATACACCTCAATAAATCTCCATCATACGGGGTGTTCAAAACGTCCCTCCGCAGTGCCGTCGATTGTTCGCCGCGCGTGCCGTATGATTGTTCGCCTGTCTGGGTTACTTCCCTTCAAGTGGACTCTCCCAACATTCCACTGTTTCGTTTATCTCAGCCAGCCTCAATAGTATCGTTGGTGCGTGTCGTTACGTGTTGACGTGAACGTTTAAGTTCAGTTCCTTTGTTCGTTTGTTTCGTTTTTGTAACTGTTAAAATGCAAACCATTGAAGAACGTGTGTTTTTGTCGAAGTGTTCAAAGCTGGCGGTAAATACAGTGTCAGTTCTTCAAACATTTAATTCAGTTTTCCTGGAGACAACACTCCCACATCGCGATACTGTGCGAAATTCGATTAACAAATTTCGAAGTATGGGTTCAGTGACAGATGAACCGAGAAGTGGTCGTCCTAGCGTTTGATCTGAGGATAAACTATTCGATATTTCCGATAAAATGTCCATGAGTCCGAACAAGTCAGTAAGAAAACTATCCCAAGAAATGGATGTTGGTGTCGGAACGGCCCGCACAGCTGTAAGGAAATACTTAGAACTTTTCCCGTACAAGGTGACAGTCTCGCAAGAACTGAAAAATACTAATCATGGTACGAGACTGCATTATTGTCAATGGATCAAAAATTCCGTTCAGCAGGATGGAAGAGATATTCTTCATTAAAGGTTTTTCACTGAACTCGCAAAAATACGTGTGTACAGTACTGCAAATCCATTGTGTATTAACGAGGAACCACTTCAGTCTGTGAAAAAAGGAGTTTGGATTGCAATTTCTAGATGTCAGATTGTGCGTCCCGTATTTATCAACGAAACAATAAACGCACAAAGATACTGCAGTGACATTCTGTACCCATTATAGAGAACTTGTGTTACGTGAAATACTGAATGATTATTTTCAACAAGATGGTGCAACCGGGCATACAGCTCGTGTTTCAATGTCACTGCTTAGGGTTGTTTTTGGTGATCGCACAATTTCATAGGGACTTTGGCCTCCATGATCGCCTGACATAACACCACCTGACGTTTTCTTCTGGGGTGCAGCGAAAGCAACTGTCTATGACAACCGTCCAAAATCCATCGATGAATTGAAAACTGCAATGTCCACTTTCACTGCTTCTGTTACAGAAGGGTCCTGGCGGAGGTTCGAGTACTCCTTTGGGCATGAGTGTGTGTGTTTGTCCTAAGCATAATTTAGGTTAAGCAGTGTGTAAGCTAAAGGACTGATGACCTTAGGAGTTAACTCACATAAGATTTCACACTCATTTGAACATTTTTGTTTCCAGAAGAAATGTTACAGCTTGTGTTTGGAAACATGATTAGACGATTCATTGTGTATTGAACATCAGGAGGGACACATTCTACAATTAATGTGAAAATCTGTAAGTAAAAATGAATATTCAATAAATTAATAACTTGAATTTCACTGAGTTTCATTTCGGTATTTTCACTGCGGCATACGGCACCGGCGGCTAACAATCATACGGTCCTGCGGAGGGACTTTTTGAACACCACATATGTACAATATGTAGTGACAAGGCGTAACTCTTCTTTCTAGGAACACGATGCAAGTGATACATCGGTTTGTCAAACCTTCATTTGTAGAGCTTAAATCTATTGCACTAATCTGCCATATTAGAATCTAGAGATTAAGGGTAATTCTGAGTAACTGTGTTCTGCAGGTGGGTTATTTTGTAGTCATTCTGTTGATCTTCTTATATTAGCTCTGAATATAATTGCTCGGTTTTTGTAACCATTCTTTCTCATATGATTACAATGAATATAATAATTCCTATAATAGAGATTGTAGACCTAATTCTTGATACTACATTCCATGATGTTTATGCGTCTGGGTAGTCTGAATATCGTCGTGGTATTCCTGAAAATCCTAAGAAGTGTTGAGGGAAGAATGTTAAATTTACTCCAATAAATATAATTGTGAACTGGATTTTTATTCATGTTTTGTTTATAGTTAATCCAGTAAATAATGGGTATCATTGAAGAGTTTGCTAGGACTAATCCTGTTAATCCACCAATTGTAAATAGGAAAATTAATCCTGGAGCTCATAATAATGGTGGGTTAAACTTGAATTTAGTCCCATATAATGTAGCTAGTCATCTGAATACCTTAATTCCTGTAGGTACAGCAATAATTACTGTCGCTGATGTGAAGTATGCCCGTGTGTCAACATCCATTCCTACTGTAAATATTTGGTGTGCTCATAAAATAAATCCTATTAATCCAATTGATAATATGATGTAAATTATACCTAACGTTCCAAATGATTCAATTTTTCCTCTTTCTTGACATACAATGTGTGAAATAATACCAAATCCGGGTAAAATTAGAATGTAAACTTCTGGGTGTTCAAAAACTCAGAATAGGTGATGATATAGAACTGGATCTCCTCCTCCCGCAGGGTCAAAGAATGATGTATTTAGGTTTCAGTCTGTTAATAATATAGTAATAGCTCCTGCTAAAACTGGAAGTGAAAGAAGAAGAAGAAGAAGGGCTGTAATAGCTACGGACCAAACAAATAAAGGTGTTTGGTCTAAAGTTATGCTTTCTGATCGTATATTAATTGCTGTTGTAATGAAGTTTACTGCACCAAGAATTGATGATACACCTGCTAAGTGTAGTGAAAAAATGGCTAGATCTACAGATGCACCCACATGTGCAATAGCTCCTGCTTGAGGGGGGTAAACTGTTCATCCTGTATCAGCGCCTTTATCTACTATAGAAGATGTAAGAAGAAGGGTTATGAGGGTGGTAGTAATCAATAACATATATTATTTATTCGTGGGAATGCTATATCTGGTGCACCAATTATTAAAGGTACAAGTCAATCACCAAATCCACCAATTATAATAGGTCTTACTATGAAGAAAATTATTACAAATGCATGGGCTGTAATAATAACATTATAAATCTGGTCATCTCCAATTAGAGATCCTGGTTGACCTAGTTCACCACGAATAAGTATTCTTATTGATGTTCCTACTATTCCTGCTCATGCTCCAAATAGAAAGTATAAAGTACCAATGTCTACTTATGAGATATTTCCTCTCTTGCCATACTCTGGTCTTACATTCAATTATGATTCTAGACTGAAATTCTAGAGGTGTAAAGTTTTACTAAGGCCAAAAAGCTTATTCTTTTAATTATAACTGTGAAGGTTATTAGTTTATTTAAGTCTTTAGTACAATGAGATTAGGATTGATGTTGAAATCAATCCTATTGTTGAAATTATTATTATAGGAAGAATAATTCTTGATTTTTGAGACTTAATCTTTATAGAGCATGAATTTTCGGCGTATGATATAATTAGGGCTGAGAATCTAATACATATGTAATAATAAAGTGTAATTGTATTTAATACAACTATAATAGTTATAATAGTTGTTATGTTGTTTTCTATTAATGATTGTATTACAACTCCTTTTGGTAGGAATCCAAGAACTGGTGGCAAACCACCTACAGATAGAAGGGATAAGAATATTATGAATTTAATTTCAGTTTTTATGTTTCTAGCTGAACAGATCTAGTTTATGAAGAATAGATTTATTTGCTAGAATAATAACACTATGATTAGTCTTAGTAGTGCATGAATAATAAAGTATAGTTCCCAGATGTTTTCTCTGACTGTTAGAGATAGTAAAGCTGCACTAGCACATTCCCCATTCTGATAATACAGCTTCACTAAAAGCGCCTTTTCAGGTAACGTCAACATGCTGCGACTGCTGGCGCATCTGATTCTCTCTCTTATTAGAGCTTTTTTTGGTTCTAATAAAACCCCCTGTCATTCCAAGCATGTGCGTCACGTTTTACATATCTATCTACATTATTCTGTGGTTTATGAAGTGTTCAAATTTATACGTACTCTTTGATCACCCGGTACATCGATACGCGCTGCTAACACCGCCACCGCTCAAAAAGAAAAAAAAAATTGTTCAAATGGCTCTGAGCGCTATGGGACTTAACATCTGTGGTCATCAGTCCACTAGAACTTAGAACTACTTAAACGTAACTAACCTAAGGACATCACACACATCCATGCCCGAGGCAGGATTCGAACCTGCGACCGTAGCAGTCGCGCGGTTCTGGACTGGGCGCCTAGAAACGCTCGGCCACCGGGGCCGGCCACCACCGCTCACGGTCAGGCAAAGTAGCAACTCAGTGACAGTAGTAATTTAAATTAACGTAGTGAGGTGGTAGTACGTTAAAAACAGGGTGCAAAATACGTGATGGCGGGAACACGAGCCGGGCACGGCTCAGGAATCTTTTAATAGCATAAGGCAATACATTAGTGCAAAAAATTGACAAACATATTTTCAATGGTCATGAATGGGACTACTTAAAGTCACGTAAGAGTTGTTCTGTAGGTCAGTACGTGAAAGAATGGTACCGAAAGTACCCTCCGCCACACACCATTAGGTGGCTTGCGGATTATGACGTATATTTGGAAATCAGTTTGGCATATTTCGCATTTGAAGCAATAATTTTTGCCTTTAGATATTTCACTCCCTAATTTACACTTATGTTCAAAAGAGACACGATTCTGAAAATGTTGTAATACATGGACACTGGAACATTGTGTAGCAACTGTAGGACGCAGTCACTTAACAGCTTATGTATCGTCATCTGGGTTGCCTGTCAACAATGCAGTGTCGCTTGAAGCGATCTGCGCCGTTGCCCAGGAACACTGCGAGTCCGTATAGTTCTCGTGCGCTCTAGTATTGTTTCGAGGTGTTCTGAAAAAACCGTAACTTAACAGTTAACGTAAAGAAGAAAGTTTGACAGCTTCGTATTACCATCTGAGAAGAAGCCTAAACGTCCATTTTTACCAGCCGGACACCAGTTCTTCGGAACAGTTATGTAATAAGTGGTCCTTTCTGTCCTTGTCCGCCATTAGACAGACATCAATTTCGCACACTCAGGATCGAGTTACATTAAGTACTTCAAAATTACACATAAAGCTGCTACAACGGCTTAGGAAATAGTACAAGATACATAATAATAACGAACAGACACATTATGCTTTCAGACCAAACATTTGCTAGTAGAGGTAGGCCTATACACCTACTCGTTTGAAAAACATAGAACGTAGTTCGGATTTATTGTTTTCATAGCCGTCTATCAAATTTCTTTAAATTAATTTTGGAATAATTTTCTATTAAAGTATTCGAACATCTTGGCTGTTCTCTCTCTAACCCAGTTTAGCTGTTTCATTTATTAAATTACTGAGCAACTTTTTTCTGTATGAATGGTTAGTCTTAATATTTGTGTGTGCGTAATCCATATCTTCCACGGCACTCCTGGTTTCAAATGCTCGTGCAATTCATACAACTTTTTGAGTCGGTTTTACCGACAATATTCAGTACTAACAGTCGACGGTAAATTAAGGTTTTCCTATTAAATATACGTTTGTTCGTGTGCTTCTCTTTGTAAAATTTAATTCTAAAGGAAATGCCGTTACTGACATTCAGTGACTCACTCGATATTTGTTCAGTTCCCTGTCAAGGTTCTCGCAGGCAAGATTAGCTCAGACGTGTATGATTTTTAATATATTTAGGAGCACTTAACAAGCTGATTCTCCTGCAGAATTAATCAAGGATTATCAAGCTATATCAAAATTCCATACTTTTTCCAGAACCTAATCCTATAAATTAACTGTTTTTTTTTCTTTCGAAGCAAATGTGCATGGTAATTAAATGGTAGGTGGTGGCTCGAGATACAGTCTTTAACAAAATCCCAGTTGAAGTTCACATAATACTGTTTCATGCTACGTAACAGGATAATTATCCATCGACCGATCTAACTGTGTAACAGGACAGGTACCTTAGAACCGTCACATCTTTGCGTTATCGTCTATTGCAAGTGCGATGCGTTGAAAGAGCACCGCATTCACACAGAATGTCGGACAATATTTCGTGTGTTTGTTTCCTGCAGAAGATGTTTCGCCGGTTTCGCCGGTGGCTGCCCTGCTGTACCACTGGGGAGGGGAGCGAGGCAGACGACCCGCCGGAGGAGAAGGCCGCCCCTGGCCACCCTCTGCACAGCATGGTGGTGAGGGGCGCCGTGGTGGCTGCCTTCTGAGAGGCATCGCCGCAGCACCCAACTTGATTTAAAAGAGCCATTTTTCATCTATCGCATGTGCACGCACTATTAGGTGTTTTGTGAACCTTGGCTATCTTTCTTAGCAAGTGGCTGGGATAAAACATGGTGTTCTGAATTACTGCTTTCTTTAGACTACATTTTGAGCGTTACCTACTTACTGTTATTTGCAAGAGTCAGGAAATGTCACTTTCTTCAGTTACGGGATTCGCTGTTCTCCTGTTAAGTGGTCAGACCTTATACATCGATGGGAATGAAAAATGGCACTCGCATAAGGTGTCAAACGTATTTATATATTTCTCAGTGCGATAAGAAACTAATGGCCAGCCTCGGTGGCCGAGCGGTCCTAGGCACTTCAGTCCGGGACCGCGCGATTGCAACGGTCGCGGGTTAGAATCCTGCCTCGGGCATGGATGTGTATGATGTCCTTCGGTTACTTAGGATTACGTAGTTTGTAAGTTCTAGGGGACTGATGACCTCAGATGTTAAGTCCCATGCTGCTCAGAGACATTCGAACCATTTGAACCAAGCAACTAATGACCAAAACTAATACGGGAAAATTATGAGGAAAACATCTCTGCGGCATGTTATATAGTGGCCTTATTGCAATTAGGCGTAAACATTATGCACATTGTGTATCTCAACATTGAAAGCTCGCTCGTGGAACTGGGAACACGTGATGCGCCATTGAAGGTATGGAAACGGAGCAGAAATAGATGAAGAATCATTCTAGCGACGATACGGGTCGATAATGCGGAAAATGCACTGACTTCAGCGCCTCTGAGGACGGGTAGTCTCCTATAATCAGGTGATTGGGGACAATCATTAGTAAATTGTTAAGTTGTTTGCTGTCGTGAGCTATGAAGGGAGGTTGAATGACGGTGAAACCAGCAGTAATCGATAAAACCTTCGATTTCCTCTCCTCATCACGGTACGTGATGGTCGGAATTATACGCGGACTGTAGAGCAGGATTGGAGGCTACCTGTGGCAGATGTGACGACAGAGGACAGTGCTGGTACAGGCACCACGGCCTTATCCCCTATATCCATGACCTCTTGTGTATTGTATTCCGGAGGCGGCCCAACGCCGTATTAAATATTCGGTCATATTACTTTGGTTCATCATTATAAGTTAGCAGCACACAGACCACCACGAAACCGTGCGGAGTGGATATGCGCATGCTCGCCTCTTTCCTCGTAAGTGCAGAAGTGAGCTTACAGCCATCGTCCATATCAGGCGATTGGGAGACATCACAACGTCATGTTGTGAATTAGACTGTCTCATTGTATGGAACTTCGAGCAGTGACAGTTTTTGGCTAATGTTTAGATTACTACGCAGAATTACAAGCTCTTAAAGATCCATACATTAACAAATAAAATACGCGAGAATAATATATACACCAACATAATTTCACAATATTTATAATGTCACAATATTGATTGTTAAAAAATTATTATTTCCGTTCAATTTAAATATGTATTGAGGAGATGTACGAAAGAACTGGCAATGCTTAATTTACTTTAATGATTTAAACTATTGTGAATAGATCTTCTCTCAAATTTTATCACATGGAACACATTTGGCAACGTCTTAACATAATCCATTATATCTTTTTCTCACAGGAGCCAGCATTAGCAAGAACAGCGGCGTCACCAGCCGTGTCGCCAACTGCAACACTTCAGGTTTTGCCAGCCACGTTGCCGGACACAGGAGGAGAGCCAGCAGAAGCCACAACGGAAGTGGTGTCTCCACCTGCGTCACCATCCACAGTCCGAGTTGAGCGACCAGCTGCACCACAAGTGATTGCACCAGCCACTTCACCAGACACACCAGGAGTTGCCACGGAAGCCACAACACAAGTGGCGTCGCCAGCCGTAATGCCATCTACAACACAACTTGAACCATCAGCTGCAACACACGTGGCATCTCCAGTCACGTCCCCATCTACAATACATGTCTCATCAGGCATTACTCAAGTGGCGTTGGCACCTACAATCGAAGTGGCGTCGCCACCCACAACAAGAGCAATTCTTCGAGCCTCATCGCCAGGCAAAACGGAAGTTACATCACCAGCAGCCCATCTAACCACAAAACGTGTAGCCTCATTACCTTTAGGGCAGTTGGTGTCCAAAGCATCGTCGTCAGCCTCCACACGAATAGCATCTGCCATCCCAATTGCCTGCAACAGCATGCATCTTATCACCAGTCCTGTTGCCAGATACAACACTCACCCAGCCACCAGTCCTGTTGCCAGATACAAAACCCATCAAGCCACCAATCCTGTTGCCGGATGCAGCACACGCGGTGTCACCAGTCTTGCTGCTGTATACAACACCCATCAAGCCATCAATCCTGTTGCCGGATACAGCACACGCTGTGTCACCAGTCCTGCTGCCAGATACAACACCCATCAAGCCACCAATCCTGTTGCTGGATACAGCACACGCTGTGTCACCAGTCCTGCTGCAGGATACAACACCCATCAAGCTACTAATCCTGTTGCCGGATACAGCACACGCTGTGTCACCAGTCCTACTGCCGGATACAACACACGCTGTGTTACCAGTCCTCCTGCCAGATACAACATGCGTTCTGTCACTAGCCCTGCTGTGGGATACAACACGCGTCCTGCCACCAATCCTGTTGCTAGCTACACCATGATTCGTGTCGCAAGATTCTGAATGTCAGTGAAATATATCGTTTGTTCTTATGACACTTTTGATTAAATAAAAACGAAATTTTATGTGTTATATACTGAGTCTTTTCTTAATGATGCTGATATATGCGTATGGATACACGACACTGTAATGTGTGTGGATAAACTTTAATGTCATCAGTAATACATAACCTTATAGCCTTCTAGTACTTCACAATTCATCCTAAGTAATCTTCCAGATGGCAATTCTACTGCATTGTCAGATGACATGAATATAAACCGTTGTTATTTAGAAGTGAAAGGCACGAATGGAGCATTTTGACTACTGTGCAAACAGATAAAAATCTCTTTCATGGCTATAATTGTGCTGAGATATTGGAAAGTGGGGCACAGGATTACAGTTTTACAGATAGATCACGTTTTGAATGAAATTTAAACACAGAAAATGTTGCTGTGTGCCTAGATTAGATATTTGGTTGCAGCTAGTTTACCTTTGGAGTTATCTGCAAAATTTGGAGAGTCCTGCATATTTGCATCAAAACAACCAAAACTTTCATAGTTGTACAGGAACTTTATACTGCGAACCCCCACCACACTCAATAGAATACACTAGAAAGAACTGATATGAGAAAGTTTGATTAATGCTATTTAGAGTGGGTTGTATCAGACAGAGTCCAAAGATCTGATAACACACCTTCTGTGCTGATTTGGTCATGCCAATGTCGCATGTGCAGGTGAATCCAAAAACGAACTAGGTTTCCACTTCATACCTTCCTGATTCCCAAATTTAATGTTAAAAAGCTATTAGACATATATACTTGCGAATTTAGGTATCGAGTAAGGCAAGCAGAACATATTGTACAAAAAAAAAAATGTAGAAACTCCTCTACAGTGGCTCTTTTCGTAGCGGTACATGGCAGAGTTTCTGCACATCGGAAATGCAATCTACGGCCCATCCCCGAAAATCATATTACTTACAAACTGAAGAGGAACAGAGTCTGTCAAGCTGTGAGAAATGTAGAACTCAAGTATGCGCACTCATTAACCGGTAGCAGAGCGGTCATATGAAATAACCTCCGTGGTCTTGGTGCATTCAAAATGAATGCTGCAACTGATTCCATTGCTTCAGCCCACGAATTGAACCGGTAGTTCACATTACCTACAACCACAACTGAACCATAAACGAAACAGACTCATTGACAACTTCTTACGTGTAAACGACTGCTGTCACTGAAAAATTCTATCTGAAGCGTGTTAGTTGCAGTACCGTCAGTAAAGGCATCAGATCAGCAGGGTCTACTAAAGCACGGGAAACAACCCGTCGGCTTTGACCAATGACGTCATAAGTTGCTCATAGATATTAATGTCTTTACTTTCCAGCCATAAATAATAAATCGATTGTCTGCTGCGGATAAGCGTCATCACTGTACATTAAAAAGATTGAATGTCGTTTTAAAAGACAGGGCTAGATATTGCACAATTTTTTTTCGTTCGCACTGATTTCAGTAATTGGTTCTTTGCAATTCATTCGGTACTTAATGTCATTCTTAGTGAGTTTGAGACAATTTGGACCAATAGCTTTTTATTTTATGAGAATTTTTACTTTTTCATTTTCGTTTGTAGGTATGGATTTGTCTACTCCAGTGAACCTGGATGATTTAAAGGAGGCTGTGGGTGTAGACATGATGGCCACGATTCGATTTTTACAGATGTGTGGTCTTGTTGCTGATTATGTTCGATGTCGTGAGCGCGGAGAACATATGCTCCTGACCAGAGTGTCCGCTTGCCGTGCTCACGACTTATTCGTATGCCGCTGCAGCAAAGATCGGTGGTGGCTGTCCAATAGACGAGGAACATGGACCGAGAAATCAAAGCTCGCCTTGAGGGATATCATAAAAATTACATATTGTTGGTGTTAGAGGTATCCTGTGTGCCTGTGCGTGCATGAATGTCGTGTGAGTGAGCGTACAGTTGAAGATTGGTACTGTTTTTGTGGGGAAGTTTGTGAGGAATATAATGGTTTTTTTGGGGGGGGGCGGGGAGGGGGCGCCTGGTGCTATAGTCGAAATCGACGAGTCGCATTTTGGCAGAAGGAAGTACGATAGGGAGAACCTCCTGTAGGATTATGGGTTTGGGGGGCCGTAGTTTCAGGTCAAGAATGTGACGAAGTAATTTTTAAAGTAGGTCCTAATCGAACAAAGGAAGGTTTGCTTACATTAATTGAAGATCATGTTGTAGAGGGTTCCGTAGTGATTTCAGATGGTTTTTCTTCACATACCGATTTGAGGAATGGGGGTTATCAGCATCATGTTGGTAATCACAATATTGAATTCAGATCTTTATCCACTGGTCAACTGAAGAGCAGGATACAAATGTTATGTATGGCGCTATTTTTGTCTTCCTTAGCACTAGTATCCTATGCTTCAATTGGCATACATAGGTCAATTCAAGTACACAATACGCATGTTATAAATGTCGTTATCTACCGTTCGATAGTACTACTTTTCTATTCTTCAAATGGTTCAAATGGCTGTAAGCACAATGGGACTTAACATCTGAGGGCATCAGTCCCCCTAGACTCAGAACTACTTAAAGCTAACTAACCTAAGGACAACACACACATCCATAGCCGGTGCAGGAGTCGAACCTGCGACCGTGGCAGCATCACGGATCCAGATGAAGCGCCTAGAACCGCTCTGCCACAGCGTCTGGCTTCTATTCTTCAGTTGTCCTAGGTAGCTAAACTAAAGAATGGGACAGAAAGTTCACTGCTGTTGGTTTTCTGGTCGTCACTAGAAAGAGTATAACTTTCACTAGATACTATTAGCATCCAAGCCAGAAAAAAAAAAAAAAAAAAAAAAAATTGTATCCCATTCTGAAGCACGGGATATACAGAGCTATTACAAATGATTGAAGCGATTTGATAAATTCACTGTAGCTCCATTCATTGACATACGGTCACGACACACTACAGATACGTAGAAAAACTCATAAAGTTTTGTTCGGCTGAAGCCGCACTTTAGGTTTCTGCCGTCAGAGCGCTCGAGAGCGCAGTGAGACAAAATGGTGACAGGAGCCGAGAAAGCGTATGTCGTGCTTGAAATGCACTCACATCAGTCAGTCATAACATTGCAACGACACTTCAGGACGAAGTTCAAAAAAGATCCACCAACTGCTAACTCCATTCGGCGATGGTATGCGCAGTTTAAAGCTTCTGGATGCCTCTGTAAGGGGAAATCAACGGGTCGGCCTGCAGTGAGCGAAGAAACGCTTGAACGCGTGCGGGCAAGTTTCACGCGTAGCACGCGGAAGATTGGCTCATGCCACAATTGGAGACCGACAGCGCCGACTTCATCTTTGAACAGGATGGTGCTCCACCGCACTTCCATCATGATGTTCGGCATTTCTTAAACAGGACATTGGAAAACCGATGGATCCGTCGTGGTGGAGATCATGATCAGCAATTCATGTCATGGCCTCCGCGCTCTCCCGACTTAACCCCATGTGATTTCTTTCTGTGGGGTTATGTGAAAGATTCAGTGTTTAAACCTCCGCTACCAAGAAACGTGCCAGAACTGCGAGCTCGCATCAACGATGCTTTCGAACTCAATGATGGGGACATGCTGCGCCGAGTGTGGGAGGAACTTGATTATCGGCTTGATGTCTGCCGAATCACTAAAGGGCCACATATCGAACATTTGTGAATGCCTAAAAAAACTTTTTGAGTTTTTGTATGTGTGTGCAAAGCGTTTTGAAAATATCTCAAATAATAAAGTTATTGTAGAGCTGTGAAATCGCTCCAATCATTTGTAATAACCCTGTAAATTTTGTGTGTGCTGTCTTCTTGCGCCTTCGCGTAGTTCAAGTGAGGTACAATGTAAAGTACGTCAGTACGTCGATTTCCTCGCTTTCGTTAAGAGTATATATAGGTCAACTGAAGAATGGGATACAAATATTATGTACGTAGATCTTTCCGCCGTCGGTAGTACTACTATCTATGTAAGAATAGTCTATATCTATGTAAGAATGAAAGAATCTACACATGTAAAATTTCTATCCCGTACTTCAGTTGACCTATATCGTTGAGCTGAACAACAGGATACTAATGCTAACGGAAACGAAGAAATCGACGTACGTTAAATTTGTATCCCGTTCTACAGTTAACCAACACAGCTCGATTGAAGGTCGAGATACAACTCTTATATATGTGACGTAAGGTATTCTATGCTACCGCTACTTCCATCCCTTCTTTTTCTCTTTAATGTCCACTGAAGTACTAGAACACAAACAAGCGATATCCTTAACATTAAGGTCGACGTATTACTCGCCTTGATATATGTCTAAAATATTTTTTCTCTCCTGTATTCCCTTGTTTCTGAACACTCCTCTCAGCTGTTACATCTTCGTAATGAATGATCTCTGGCAAATTCTCACGTCATTCGTCAAAGCTGACGGGTTGTATCCCGTCCTTCAGTAGCCCCGATCAGCATTTGCTGGAAATTATCTCATCACAGTCCAAATTATGAAGCTTATTATTGACCCATTTCTGTCCGCTCTAACCCATTATTTCAACCAAGTATTTTCCCTGAGGTTTGCATACAGGGACTAGTTAAGCCATTACTAAAAAAGACGTTTCCACAGCACCAGCTGATTTCCGACCTATTTGCATTCTTCGTGGAATGTCTAAGGCCTTAGAACGTACAGTCTACGTCCAGGTAACAAACTGTCCAACTACAAACAACCTACTAGACGAACACCAATCACGTTTCCGCAAACATAACAGGTCATCATTTTCCTTCTAAGAGATGCACGAGAGATAACTTCCATGTGGATCTTACTCTTCAGAAAAGCCTTTGGCACTGCTATCTGTGACATTTTATCTTTCCAAAGTAAGAAGCCTAAATTTCTTGAAAAATATAGTGCAATGACTTCCCTCATGACTGACATCTCGCCAGCAATATTTGTTACCATAAGTCACAATTGAGGAGGGTACTACCACGCGTCCCCCAGTGTTCGGTATTAGGTCCAACATTCTCATCAGCTCTCTGTTCAGTTTTATGCTACTGCAAATACCGCATCTACGTTGATTGCCTCCAGTTGTACCTAAGTCCAAAAAGCAATACAAAGCTTTCGAGAATCTCAACACCGACCTGTATGTGCACTCAAAATGGGCGCAGGATATAGGGTTAAAACTCAACCCTTCCAAAACTCAAGAGGCACTTGTTTGTCATTCTAGGCTTGTTAGTTCGAAATATCGGACCGAAAGAGGTGGCGCAGAGGTTAGCATACTGGACTCGCATTCAGGAGGACGACGGTTCAATCAATCCCGCGTCCGGCCTTCCTGATTTAGGTCTTCCGTGGTTTCCCTAAATCACTCCAGGCAAATATCGGGACGGTTCCTTTGAAAGGGCACGGGCGACTTTCTTCCTCGTCCTTCTCTAATCCCATGAGACTGATGACCTCGCTGTCTGCCCTTCCCCCCAAACAACCCAACAACAATCCGTAATATTGGGAGTCCCTGCCATCTTGAACCCTACATGGCAGAAATTCCAACTTTTCTCCTTCAGCGAAGTGTCTATGAGTAATAAGTGATGAAAATCTAAATTGGACTGAGCACGTAACTGCAATGTGCACCAAGTTATCAGCATCTCTACGTGCCACACAAAAATGTAAGGAGCTCTTCCTTTATGACCCCAAAATTAAACTTGTTTACATGCTTCTGCTTCCAGTTATTTATTACAGGGATGTTATCCCGGAAGCCTATCCTCACAGGCCTGGAACTAGTTATGAATACTTGTGTCCATCATATCTGTGATGTTCGACTCTTTGATTACATATCACTATCATATGCACAGCTGCGTGCAGACAAGAGTAGGGGGCAGATGGCGGCGATGACGTAATTCAAGATGGCGGGCATGAGTCATTTGTTGACGTAATCCAAGATGGCGGCCGCGGCAGCTAATGACACAAGTACCATTATTCAAGATATTGGCTTTAGGCGAGAAGTTTGAACTTTGGTGGGAAGATAGATCAATTGGGCTACGTCCACTAACCTAAATACCCTCCCACAGAAAATGGCGGGAAGTTCAAATTCAGTCAGGAGAATGCAGCACACCACGGCTACCTCTACTAACCTAAGAAAATGGCGGGAAAATGGGTCACTTTGGCTACCTCCACTAACCTAAGTCATCCGACCACCACCTCTTTCTAGGAACTGGAAGGAAAAGGACACAGCCTGTGCTGGACATAAGTCTTTATTTCGCATACAGTCTTTATTTAAACAGTTTGATGCAGTTCTTCATCTAGTGTGCTCACCATAGGGTCTGGAGTCCAACTGATCTAGTACATAGCACTGCCACCAGAAGGCGCTGTCTTCCCGTCCATGAGATAATCCAGGATGTCGGTCTGGGCTGGGGAAAATGGCTCACCCTGTGCTGGACATGTGTTTTCATTTAACCAATTTGAGGCAGTACCTCCATCCAGTGTGCTCACCATGGGATCCGGAGCCCAACTGACCAAGTACAAAGCCCTGCCACCAGGGACACTGTCATCCCTCCTGTGACGTAATCCAAGCGGGCGGTCTGGGGTAGGGAAAATGGCAGGAAAATGACCTGGCCGGTGCTGGGCTGCTCGAGAGAGAAAGGAGTGTACTTTATTTATTTTGGAACACTTAAATTAGGGACGGATTTCCCTTAGTTCATTTATTACGCTGATACAAAACACTCCACTGTGACATACTTGGGGTCACAATGCACAGCATGCAGACCTGCTAACTACTCATAAATAATGCAGTACACTGATGTACAAACACGCAGACAGCTTGTAAATTACCGAAATAATGCAGCACACAGCGTACAGACTTGTAAACTACTCCTAAATCACCGAAATAATGAAAAGAACTGAAGTGCAGTCGTGAAAACAACACCTAAATTATCAAAATAACGCATGAAAAATGCTCTGCAGACATGCTCACTACTCGTAAACTGTCCAAATAATGCACAGCACAGCGTACAGATCTGCTCACGAAATGATATGGAAGCCATATTTTAACTATATATGACGGTAGTATCTGTTCCCGAAAGAACAGTTACCATTGATGACCATGCAGCTTTGCTAGAAATGAAATGACAATTAAATGGACACCCTACCTGCAAACAGGCGTTGATGTACTTCATTGGGGACATGTTGAAAATGTGTGCCCCGACCGGGACTCTAGCCCGGGATCTCCTGCTTTCGGGAACAGATACTACCGTCATACATAGTTAAAATATGGCTTCTTGGCTATTGACCGTCTTGTGCACACGCACACACTGTGGCCGAACTCGTACAGGACTTGATAGATTAATCTGCCACGAGTAATGAGTATGATAGGTAAACATCTATTAGGCGCACTACGAATGTAGTGGTGTGGACATGTTGGGAATGTGGGTCTCACAGGGAGCGTGCAAAGGATAAGTCAGTGCAGGCGCACTACTCTCTACATCTACATCTACATCTACGTCCATACTCCGCAAGCCACCTGACGGTGTGTGGCGGAGGGTACCTTCAGTACCTCTATCGGTTCTCCCTTCTATTCCAGTCTCGTATTGTTCGTGGAAAGAAGGATTGTCGGTATGCCTCTGTGTGGGCTCTAATCTCTCTGATTTTATCCTCATGGTCTCTTCGCGAGATATACGTAGGAGGGAGCAATATACTGCTTGACTCTTCGGTGAAGGTATGTTCTCGAAACTTCAATAAAAGCCCGTACCGAGCTACTGAGCGTCTCTCCTGCATAGTCTTCCACTGGAGTTTATCTATCATCTCCGTAACGCTTTCGCGATTACTAAATGATCCTGTAACGAATCGCGCTGCTCTCCGTTGGATCTTCTCTATCTCTTCTATCAACCCTGTCTGGTACGGATCCCACACTGCTGAGCAGTATTCAAGCAGTGGGCGAACAAGCGTACTGTAACCTACTTCCTTTGTTTTCGGATTGCATTTCCTTAGGATTCTTCCAATGAATCTCAGTCTGGCATCTGCTTTACCGACGATCAACATTATATGATCATTCCATTTTAAATCACTCCTAATGCGTACTCCCAGATAATTTATGGTATTAACTGCTTCCAGTTGCTGACCTGCTATTTTGTAGCTAAATGATAAGGGATCTATCTTTGTATGTATTCGCAGCACATTACACTTGTCTACATTGTGGCTCTGTGAGCCACCGCTCAGATGAATAGAGCGTCTGCCACGCAAGCAGGAGGACCCGGGTTCGAATCCCAGTCCCAGTCGGGGCACAAATTTTCAACATATCCCCAATGAAGTATATCAACGCCTGTTTGCAGCTAGGGTGTCCATTTAATAATCATTTCGATGATAAAAATGAGACATATACGTAACAAACGCTAAATATCTCAAGAAAATGTCTCCTTCAAGTTGTAGATAGTATCAGCAATAGTCCAGAAATTGCTTCATTACTCGCTTCGAAACTGATAAATGAGTTATTTGACAGCACGACATAGCAGTAACTACACTAGGGCTACTGTAGTGTTGTATAGAGTGTTATTTTTATTATTATTATTAGAGTGTTAGACACAAAGCATTAATAGCAAGTTCAGACTTAAGAGGTGCAGCAATCAAGTGATAAAAACAATAAGTATAGCGCTCACATTTTAACTTGGTTGATTTTAAATGAGGTTGCAGTCCGCAGGTCATGCAAGTGCCGCAATGGACAAGAATAAATCAGGGAAAGTATGTTTCATAACAAGTGTCCAACCTCCCTGTGGATAGTTAGCTTCCTGATCAGAGAAGGAGTTGTGAGTAGAACTCAGAGAAAGGCCAAATGGATTGGACATGTACTTGGACACGAGGGACTCGTACATGATGTCATCGAAGGGAAATTCGGTGGAAACGCAGGACGAGTAAGAAGAAGAACTCAACATCTGGACGACATGAAAGATGGAAGGCGATACAACAGACTGAAGGAAGAAGCTGAAGACAGGGAACAGAGGAATCAGATATTCTCCGTACGAAGACATGGACCTGGCACTAGGCAGAGTATTACATAATAATAATAATCTTCGAAGATATGTCGTAGAGTCAGTATGGGCTGGCGTATATCTATTTCTCCGCGGAATCCAAACCAATATTCCTCGATATTTGCTTGTAACAGTTTTTCCGTTCTAACAGTTTCTGTCAGTATTTTTCAAGCGCGACCTACTAAACTAATACCTTGGTAATACTCACACCTGTCAGCACCAGCATTCTTCGGAATTGGAATTATTATGTCCGTTTTCAAGTCTGCGATTACTTTGCAAGCCTCATGTACCCTGCACAACAAGTGGAATAGCTTTATCATCGCTGTCTCCCTCAGGAGCCTTGTTTCGCCCTGGGCCTTTCAGTGCTATGTCAGATTCCCCTTGCAGCATCGGATCTCTTATTTCATCTTCACCTACATCCTCTTCTCTCTCTATAATACTGCCTTAGAGTTCTTTCCCATTGTATAGTCCTCCTATACATTCCTCGATTTCCCTTCTTTGCTTAGAACTCTCTTCTCATCTCGGTTCTCAATACTCATGAAGCTACTAAGCTGCTTCGCTTTTCACAAGTTTTCTTTAATATCCCACTAGGCAGCATCTATCTGTCCTCTGCTTGTTCAGGGGTTGGACAAAAGTATGACGGGCGGTGTCTCCAACGTATACATCTATACTTCGCAAGCCAAACTGCAATAGCTGATGTGGCGGAAGCTTTTTCTCGTGACACCATTATCCCCCCTCCGGCCCCCTCGCCTTGTTTTCCTGCAACATTCAATAATCGTACGTCGTCATGGTCCTTACATGAACGTACGTTTTCGGTATCTCAACGGCAAACTTCTCTGTTGTAACTTCTGCCACTCGAGTGTGTTGAACAGTTCCGCAATGAATACGCCTGACGTCAATCATGTATGAGAGCGATCTACAGTAACATGAAATAAAGAAAGAAAAACTTCAACAGAGGAGATGGCTTTTTTTTCGCCGAATCTTAGTTTCCATAAAGGGATATGTAAAGCATACATAATCAGGACACATATAATGAAATGGGGTACATTTTTTAATAAAATTGGTTTGTACAATTGGTGTAAATACACTTCAATAAATCTCCATCATACGGGGTGTTCAAAACGTCCCTCCGCAGTGCCGTCGATTGTTCGCCGCGCGTGCCGTATGATTGTTCGCCTGTCTGGGTTACTTCCCTTCAAGTGGACTCTCCCAACTTTCCACTGTTTCGTTTATCTCAGCCAGCCTCAGTAGTATCGTTGGTGTGTGTCGTTACGTGTTGACGTGAACGTTTAAGTTCAGTTCCTTTGTTCGTTTGTTTCGTTTTGGTCACTGTTAAAATGCTAACCATTGAAGACCGTGTGTTCTTGTCCAACAGGTGTTCAAAGCTGGCGGTAAATACAGTTTCAGTTCTTCAAACATTTAATTCAGTTTTCCTGGAGACAACACTCCCACATCGCGATACTTGCGAGATTTGATTAACAAATTTCGAAGTACGGGTTCAGTGACAGATGAACCGAGAAGTGGTCGTCCTAGCGTTTGGTCTGAGGATAAACTATTCGATATTTCCGATAAAATGTCCATGAGTCCGAACAAGTCAGTAAGAAAACTATCCCAAGAAATGGATGTTAGTGTCGGAACGGCCCACACAGCTGTAAGGAAAAAATTAGAACTTTTCCCGTACAAGGTGACAATCTCGCAAGAACTGAAAAATACTAATCGTGGTACGAGACTGCATTATTGTCAATGGATCAAAAATTCCGTTCAGCAGAATGGAAGAGATATTCTTCAGTAATCGTTTTTCACTGATGAGGCGTGGTTTCATTTACCCGGGTACATGAACTCGCAAAAATCTCGTGTGTACAGTACTGCAAATCCAGTGTGTATTAACGAGGAACCACTTCAGTCTGTGAAAAGAGGAGATTTGATTGCCTTTTCTAGATGTCAGATTGTGCGTCCCATATTTATCAACGAAACAATAAACGCACAAAGATACTGCAGTGACATTCTGTACCCATTATAGAGAACTTGTGTTACGTGAAATACTGAATGATTATTTTCAACTAGATGGTGCAACCGGGCATACAGCTCGTGTTTCACTGTCACTGCTTAGGGTTGTTTTTGGTAATCGCACAATTTCATAGGGACTTTGGCCTCCATGATCGCCTGACATAACACCACCTGACTTTTTCTTCAGGGGTGCAGCGAAAGCAACTGTCTATGACAACCGTCCAAAATCCATCGATGAATTGAAAACTGCAATGTCCACTTTCACTGCTTCTGTTACAGAAGGGTCCTGGCGGAGGTTCGAGTACTCCTTCGGGCATGAGTGTGTGTGTTTGTCCTTAGCATAATTTAGGTTAAGTAGTGTGTAAGCTTAGGGACTGATGACCTTAGGAGTTAAGTCTCATAAGATTTCACACACATTTGAACATTTTTGTTTTCAGAAGAAATGTTACAGCTTGTGTTTGGAAACATGATTAGACGATTAATTGTGTATTCAACATCAGGAGGGACACTTTCAACATTTAATGTGAAAATCTGTAAGTAAAAATGAATATTCAATAAATTAATAACTTGTATTTCACTGAATTTCATTTCGGTATATCCACTGCGGCTTACGGCACGCGCGGCTAACAATCATACGGCACTGCGGAGGGACTTTTTGAACACCCCGTATGTACAATATGTAGTGACAAGGCGTAACTCTTCTTTCTAGGAACACGATGCAAGTGATACATTGGTTTGTCAAACCTTTATTTGTAGAGCTTAAATCTATTGCACTAATCTGCCATATTAAAATCTAGAGATTAATGGTAATTCTGAGCAACTGTGTTCTGCTGGTGGGTTACTTTGTAGTCATTCTGTTGATCTTCTTATATCAGCTCTGAATATAATTGCTCAGTTTTTGTAACCATTCTTTCTCATATGATTACAATGAATATAATAATTCCTATAATAGAGATTGTAGACCTAATTCTTGATACTACATTCCATGATGTTTATGCGTCTGGGTAGTCTGAATATCGTCGTGGTATTCCTGAAAATCCTAAGAAGTGTTGAGGGAAGAATGTTAAGTTTACTCCAACAAATATAATTGTGAACTGGATTTTTAATCATGTATTGTTTATAGTTAATCCAGTAAATAATGGGTACCACTGAAGAGTTTGCTAGGACTAATCCTGTTAATCCACCAATTGTAAATAAGAAAATTAATTCTGGAGCTCATAATAATGGTGGGTTAAACTTGAATTTAGTCCCATATAATGTAGCTAGTCATCTGAATAACTTAATTCCTGTAGGTACAGCAATAATTACTGTCGCTGATGTGAAGTATGCTCGTGCGTCAACATCCATTGCTACTGTAAATATTTGGTGTGCTCATACAATAAATCCTATTAATCCAATTGATAACATGGTGTAAATTATACCTAACGTTCCAAATGATTCAATTTTTCTTTTTTCTTGACATACAATGTGTGAAATAATACCAAATCCGGGTAAAATTAGAATGTAAACTTCTGGGTGTCCAAAAGCTCAGAGTAGGTGATGATATAGAACTGGATCTCCTCCTCCCGCAGGGTCAAAGAATGATCTATTTAGGTTTCGGTCTGTTAATAATATAGTAATAGCTCCTGCTAAAACTGGAAGTGAAAGAAGAAGAAGAAGGGCTGTAATAGCTATGGAGCAAGCAAATAAAGGTGTTTGGTCTAAAGTTATGCTTTCTGATCGCATATTAATTGCTGTTGTAATGAAGTTTACTGCACCAAGAATTGATGATACACCTGCTAAGTGTAGTGAAAAAGTGGCTAGATCTACAGATGCACCCACATGTGCAATAGCTCCTGCTTGAGGGGGGTAAACTGTTCATCCTGTATCAGCACCTTTATCTACTATAGAAGATGTAAGAAGAAGGGTTATGAGGGTGGTAGTAATCAAAAACTTATATTACTTATTGGTGGGAATGCCATATCTGGTGCACCAATTATTAAAGGTACAAGTCAATTACCAAAGCCACCAATTATAATAGGTCTTACTATAAAGAAAATTATTAAAAATACAAGGGCTGTAATAATAACATTATAAATCTGGTCATCTCCAATTAGAGATCCTGGTTGACCTAGTTCAGCACGAATAAGTATTCTTATTGATGCTCCTACTATTCCTGCTCATGCTCCAAATAGAATGTATAAAGTACCAATGTCTTTAAGGTTTGTTGAGAATAATCACTTTTGCTGTAAGATGGCTGAAATTTTAGATGGTAGACTGTAAGTCTACTTATGAGATATTTTCTCTCTTGCCATACTCTGGTCTTACATTCAATTATGATTCTAGACTGAAATTCTAGAGGTGTAAAGTTTTACTAAGGCCTAAAAGATTATTCTTTTAATTATAACTGTGAACATTATTAGTTTACTTAACTTAAGTTCTTAGTACAATGAGATTAGGATTGATGTTGAAATCAATCCTATTGTTGAAATTACTATTATAGGAAGAATAATTCTTGATTTTTGAGACTTAATCTTTATAGACCATGAATTTTCTGTATATGATATAATTAGGGCTGAGAATCTAATACATATGTAATAATAAAGTGTAATTGTAGTTAATACAACTATAATAGTTATAATAGTTGTTATGTTGTTTTCTATTAATGATTGTATTACAACTCATTTTGGTAGGAATCCAAGAAATGGTGGTAAACCACCTACAGATAGAAGGGATAAGAATATTATGAATTTAATTTCAGTTTTTATGTTTCTAGCTGAATAGATCTAGTTTATGAAGAATAGATTTATTTACTTGAATAATAAGACTATGATTAGTCTTAGTAGTGCATGAATAATAAAGTATAGTTCCCAGATGTTTTCTCTGACTGTTAGAGATAGTAACGCTGCACTAGCACATTCCCCATTCTGATAATACAGCTTCACTAAAAGCGCCTTTTCTGGTAACGTGAACATCCTGCGACTGCTGGCGCATCTGATTCTCTCTCTTATTAGAGCTTTTTTTGGTTCTAATAAAACCCCATGTCATTCCAAGCATGTGCGTCTCGTTTTACGTCTCTATCTACATTATTCCGTGGTTTATGAAGTATTCAAATTTATACTTACTCTTTGATCACCCGGTACATCGATACGCGCTGCTAACACAGCCACCGCTCAACAAAAAAAAAAAAAAAAAAAAAAAAATAGGTTCAAATGGCTCTGAGCACTATTGGACTTAACATCTGTGGTCATCAGTCCCCTAGAACTTAGAACTACTTAAACCTACTAACCTAAGGACATCACACACATCCATGCCCGAGGCAGGATTCGAACCTGCGACCGTAGCAGTCGCGCGGTTCCGGACTGGGCGCCTAGAACCGCACGGCCACCGCGGCCGGCCACCACCGCTCACGGTCAGGCAAAGCAGCAACTCAGCGACAGTAGTAATTTAAATTTACGTAGTGAGGTGGAAGTACGTTAAAAACAGGGTGTCAAATACATGATGGCAGGAACACGAGCCGGGCACGGCTCAGGAATCTTTTAATAGCATAAGGGAATACATTAGTGCAAAAAATTGACAAACATATTTTCAATGGTCATGAATGGGACTACTTAAAGTCACGTAAGAGTTGTTCTGTAGGTCAGTACGTGAAAGAATGAAATTTTTCACGCACTATTCGCGAGTGGAACAGAGTTCGAGGGATCAGGTAATGGTACCGAAAGTACCCTCCGCCACACACCATTAGGTGGCTTGCGGATTATGACGTATATTCGGAAATCAGTTTGACATATTTCGCATTTGAAGCAATAATTTTTGCCTTTAGAGATTTCACTCCTTAATTTACACTTATTTTCAAAAGAGACACGATTATGAAAATGCTGTAATACGTGGACACTGAAACATTGTGTAGCAACTGTAGGACGCAGTCACTTAACAGCGTATTTATTGTTTTCATAGCCGTCTATCAAATTTCTTTAAATTAATTTTGGAATAATTTTCTATTAAAGTATTCGAACATCTTGGCTGTTCTCTCTCTAACCCAGTTTAGCTGTTTCATTTACTAAATTACTGAGCAACTTTTTTCTGTTTATGAATGGTTAGTCTTAATATTTGTGTGTGCGTAATCCATATCTACCACGGCACTCCTGCTTTCAAATGTTCGTGCAATTCATATAAGTTTTTGAGTCGATTTACCGGCAATATTCAGTGCTAACAGTCGACGGTAAATTAAGGTGTTCCTATTAAATATACGTTTGTTCGTGTGCTTCTCTTTGTAAAATTTAATTCTAAACGAAATGCCTTTACTAACTTTCAGTGACTCACTCGATATTTGTTCAGTTCCCTGTCAAGGTTCTCGCAGGCAAGATTAGCTGAGACGTGTATGATTTTTAATATATTTAGGAGCACTTAACAAGCTGATTCTCCTGCAGAACTAATGAAGGATTATCAAGCTATATCAAAATTGCATACTTTTTCCTGAACCTAATCCTATCCATTAACTGTTTTTTTTTTCTTTCGAAGCAAATGTGCTGGGTAATTAAATAGTAGGTGGTGGCTCGAGATACAGTCTTAAACAAAATCCCAGTTGAAGTTCACATAATACTGTTTCATGCTACGTAACAGAATAATTATCCATCGACCGATCTAACTGTGTAACAAGACAGGTAAGTTACAACCGTTACAACTTTGCGCTATCGTCTATTGCAAGTGTGATGCGTTGAAAGAGCACCGCATTCACACAGAATGTCGGACAATATTTCGTGTGTTTCTTTCCTGCAGAAGATGTTTCGCCGGTTCCACCGGTGGCTGCCCTGCTGTGCCACTGGGGAGGGGAGCGAGGCAGACGACCCGCCCGAGGAGAAGACCGCCCCTGGCCACCCACTGGACAACATGGAGGTGAGGGGCGCCGTGGTGGCTGCCTTGTAGGAGGCATCGCCGCAGCAGCCAACTTGATTTAAAAGCGCCATTTTTCGTCTATCGCATGTGCACGCACAATTAGGTGTTTTGTGAACCTTGGCAATCTTTCTTAGCAAGTGGCTGGGATAAATCATGATGTTCTGAATTACTGCTTTCTGTACTACATTTTGAGCGTTACCTACTTATTGTTATTTGCAAGAGTCAATAAATGTCACTTTCTTCAGTTACGGGATTCGCTGTTCTCCTGTTAAGTGGTCAGACCTTATACATCGATGGGAATGAAAAGTGGCACTCGCATAAGGTGTCAAACGTATTTCTATATTTCTCAGTGCGATAAGGAACTAATGGCCAGCCTCGGTGGCCGAGCGGTCCTAGGCACTTCAGTCCGGAACCGCGCGATTGCTACGGTCGCAAGTTAGAATCCTGCGTCGGGCATGGATGTGTATGATGTCCTTAGGTTACATAGGTTTACGTAGTTGTAGGTTCTAGGGGACTGATGACCTCAGATGTTAAGTCCCATACTGCTCAGAGACATTCGAACCATTTGAACCAAGCAACTAATGACCAAAATTAATACGGGAAAATTATGAGGAAAACATCCCTGCGGTATGTTATATAGTGCCCTTATTGTAATTAGCGTAAACATTATGCACATTGTGTATCTCAACATTGAAAGCTCGCTCGTGGGACTGGGAACACGTGGTGCGCCAATGAAGGTATGGAAACGGAGCAGAAATAGATGAAGAATCATTGTAGCGACGATACAGGTCGATAATCCGGAAATGCACTGACTTCAGCGTCTCTGAGTAGTCTCCTAAGATCAGGTGATTGGGGACAATCATTAGTAAATTATTAAGTTGTTTGGCTGTCGTGAGCTGTGAAGTGAGGTTGAATGACGGTGAAACCAGCAGTAATCGATAAAACCTACGATTTCCTCTCCTCATCACGGTACGTGATGGTCGGAATTATATGCGGACTGTAGAGCAGGATTGGAGGCTACCTGTGGCAGATGTGACGACGGAGGACAGTGCTGGTACAGGCACAACGGCCTTATCCCCTATATCCATAACCTCTTGTGTATTGTATTCCGGAGGCGGCCCAACGCCATAATAAATATTCGGTCATATTACTTTGGATCATCAGTATAAGTTAGCAGCACACAGACCACCATGAAACCGTGCGGAGTGGATATGCGAATGCTCGCCTCTCTCCTCGTAAGTGCAGAAGTGAGCTTACAGCCATGGTCCATATCAAGCGATTGGGAGACATCACAACGTCATGTTGTGAATGAGACTGTCTCATTCTATGGAACTTCGAGCAGTGAAAGTTTTTGGCTAATGTTTAGATTACTACGCAGAATTACAAGCTCTTAAAAATCCATACATTAACAAATAAAATGCACGACAATAATTTATACACCAACATAATTTCACAATATTTATAATATCACAATATTGATTGTTATAAATTATTGTTTCCATTCAATTTAAATATGTATTGAGGAGATGTACGAACGAACTGCCCATGCTTAATTTACTTTAATGACTTAAACTATTGTGAATAGATCTTCTCTCAATTTTATCACATGGAACACATTTAGCAACGTCTTAACATAATCCATTATATCTTTTTCTCACAGGAGCCAGCATTAGCAACAACAGCGGCGTCACCAGCCGTGTCGCCAACTGCAACACTTCAGGTTTCGCCAGCCACGTTGCCGGACACAGGAGGAGAGCCAGCAGAAGCCACAACGGAAGAGGCGTCTCCACCTGCGTCACCATCCACAGTACGAGTTGAACGACCAGCTGCACCACAAGTGATTGCACCAGCCACTTCACCAGACACACCAGGAGTTGCCACGGAAGCCACAACACAAGTGGCGTCGCCAGCCGTAATGCCATCCACAACACAACTTAAACCATCAGCTGCAACACACGTGGCATCTCCAGCCACGTCCCTATCTACAACACATGTCTCATCAGGCATTACACAAGTGGCGTTGGCACTGACAATCGAAGTGGCGTCGCCACCCACAACAAGAGCAATTCTTCGAGCCTCATCGCCAGGCAAAACGGAAGTTACATCACCAGCAGCCCATCTAACCACAAAACGTGTAGCCTCATTACCTTTAGGGCAGTTGGTGTCCAAATCATCATCGTCAGCCTCCACACGGATAGCATCTGCCATCCCAATTGCCTGCAACAGCATGCATCTTATCACCAGTCATGATGCCAGATACAACACTCACCCAGCCACCAGTCCTGTTGCCAGATACAAATCCCATCAAGCCACCAATCCTGTTGCCGGATGCAGCACACGCTGTGTCACCAGTCCTGCTGCTGGATACAACACCCATCAAGCTACCAATCCTGTTGCCGGATACAGCACACACTATGTCACCAGTCCTGCTGCCGGATACAACACACGCTGTGTTACCAGTCCTCCTGCCAGATACAACATGCGTTCTGTCACCAGCCCTGCTGTGGGATACAACACGCGTCCTGCCACCAATCCTGTTGCTAGCTACACCATGATTCGTGTCGCAAGATTCTGAATGTCAGTGAAATATATCATTTGTTCTTATGACACTTTTGATCAAATAAAAACGAAATTTTACGTGTTATATACTGAGTCTTTTTTTAATGATGCTGATATATGCGTATGGATACACTGTAATGTGTGTGGATAAACTTTAATGTCATCAGTAATACATAACCTTATAGCTTTCTAGTACTTCACAATTCATCCTAAGTAATCTTCCAGATGCCAATTCTACTGCATTGTCAGTTGACATGAAAATAAACCGTTGTTATTTAGAAGTGAAAGGCACGAATAGAGCATTTTGACTACTGTGCAAACAGATAAAAATCTCTTTCATGGCTATAATTGTGCTGAGATATTGGAAAGTGGGGCACATGATTACATTTTTACAGATAGATCACGTTTTGAATGAAATTTAAACAGAGAAAATGTTGCTGTGTGCCTAGATTGGATATTTGGTTGCAGCTAGTTTACCTTTGGAGTCATTAGTAGGTATATCAACAGAGTGATTTCTCTCAGTTTTGTGGAGCAAGAGCCTGTGTCACGTGCAATATTTGTCGAGTCCTGCATATCTGCATCAAAACAACCAAAACTTTCATAGTTGTACAGGAACTTTATACTGCGAACCCCCACCACACTCAATAAAATACACTAGAAAGAACTGATATGAGAAAGTTCGATTAATGATGTTTAGAGTGGGTTGTATCAGAGAGAGTCCAAAGATCTGATACACCTTCTCGGCTCATTTGGTCATGCCGATGTCGCATGTGCAGGTGTATCCAAAAATTCTTCCTCCTGCACTTTAAAATTCCAAATAGTACATCTCGTAAAACGTATCAGCCACTGAAAATACACTTTTCTGAGTGTACTCGCTACAGTTTTGTATACACTCCAGACAGTAAATGCTGTATACACCTACAAACTTCCACTTCCCGGTCCCTTGTTGTCTTTTCCTTAGATGTTGCGCATACTGCTTGATGAGAAATATAGGTGGCTTTAACTCTTACAATCCCACCATTCTGACGTATTCCAACAGTACATTGATAACTTTTTTTTTACTTCTTTCCTGGTACATGTAATGTTGTCAGTCACGCTATTGCTTTCGTGTACAAAACTACTATCTGATTACAACGAACAAGGTTTCCACTTCATGCCTTCCTGATTCCCAAATTTAATGTTAAAAGGCTATTAGACATATATACTTGCCAATTTAGGTATCGAGTAAGGCATGCAGAACATATTGTACAAAAAAATGTAGAAACTCCTCTACAGTGCCTCCTTTCGTAGCGGTACATGGCAGAGTTTCTGCACATCGGAAATGCAATCTACGGCCCATCCCCGAAAACCATATTACTTACAAACTGAAGAGGAACAGAGTCAGTCAAGCTGTGAGAAAAGTAGAACTGAAGTATGCGCACTCATTAACCGTTAGCAGAGCGGTCATATGAAATAACCTCCGTGGTCTTGCTGTATTCATTGACAACTTCTTACGGGTAAACGACTGCTGTCACTGAAAAATTCTATCTGAAGCGTGTTAGTTGCAATACCGTCAATAAAGGCATCATATCAGCAGGGTCTATTAAAGCACGGGAAACAACCCGTCGGCTTTGACCAATGACGTCGTAAGTTGCTCATAGATATTAATGTCTTTACTTTCCAGCCATAGATAATAAATCGATTGTCTGCTGCGGATAAGCGTCATCACTGTACATTAAAAAGATTGAATGTAGTTTTAAAAGACAGGGCTAGATATTGCACAAATTATTTTTCGTTTCACTGATTTCATAATTGGTTGTTTGCAATTCATTCGGTACTTAATGTCATTCTTAGTGAGTTTGAGATAATTTAGACTAATAGCTTTTTACTTTTTAAGAATTTTTAATTTTTCATTTTCGTTTGTAGGTATGGATTTGTCTACTCCAATGAAGCTGGATGATTTAAAGGAGGCTGTTGGTGTAGACATGATGGCCACGATTCGATTTTTACAGATGTTTGGTCTTCTTGCTGATTATGTTCGATGTCGTGAGCGCGGAGAACATATGCTCCTGACCAGTGTGTCCGCTTGCCGTGCTCACGACTTATTCGTATGCCGCTGCAGCAAAGATCGGTGGTGGCTGTCCAATAGACGAGGAACATGACCGAGAAATCTAAGCTCGCCTTGAGGGATATCATAAAAATTACATATTGTTGGTGTTTGAGGAATCCTGTGTGGCTGTGCGTGCATGGATGTCGTGTGAGTGAGCGTACAGTTGAAGATTGGTACTCTTTTTGTGGGGAAGTTTGTGAGGAATATAAGGAGCCGTTAGGGGGGGGGGGGCTGGTGCTATAGTCGAAATCGACGAGTCGCATTTTGGCAGAAGGAAGTACGATAGGGAGAACCTCCTGTAGGATTATGGGTTTGAGGGGCCGTAGTTTCAGGTCAAGAATGTGACGAAGTAATTTTTAAAGTAGGTCCTAATCGAACAAAGGCAGTTTTGGTTACATTAATTGAAGATCATGTTGTAGAGGGTTCCGTAGTGATTTCAGATGGTTTTTCTTCATATACGGATTTGAGGAATGGGGGTTATCAGCATCATGTTGGTAATCACAATATTGAATTCAGATCTTTATCCACTGGTCAACTGAAGAGCAGGATACAAATGTTATGTATGGCGCTATTTTTTTCTTCCGTAGCACTAGTATCCTATGCTTCAATTGGCATACATAGGTCAATTCAAGTACACAATACGCATGTTATAAATGTCGTTATCTCCCATTCGCTAGTACTACTTTTCTAGTCTTCAAATGGTTCAAATGGCTGTTAGCACTATGGGATTTAACAACTGAGGTCATCAGTCCCCCTAGACTTAGAACTACTTAAAGCTAACTAACCTAAGGACAACACACACATCCATAGCCGGTGCAGGACTGCATACGACCGAGGCACACAGGGCCAACACCCGGCATCATGGTGTGGGGAGCGATCTCCTACACTGGCCGTTCACCACTGGTGATCGTCGAGGGGACACTGAATAGTGCACGGTACATCCAAACCGTCATCGAACCCATCGTTCTACCATTCCTAGACCGGCAAGGGAGCTTGCTGTTCCAACAGGACAAGGCACGTCCGCATGTATCCCGTGCCACCCAACGTGCTCTAGAAGGTGTAAGTCAACTACCCTGGCCAGCAAGATCTCCGGATCTGTCCCCCATTGAGCATGTTTGGGACTGGATGAAGCGTCGTCTCACGCGGTCTGCACGTCCAGCACGAACGCTGGTCCAACTGAGGCGCCAGGTGGAAAAGGCATGGCAAGCCGTTCCACAGGACTACATCCAGCATCTCTACGATCGTCTCCATGGAAGAATAGCAGCCTGCATTGCTGCGAAAGGTGGATATACACTGTACTAGTGCCGACATTGTGCATGCTCTGTAGCCTGTCTCTATGTGCCTGTGGTTCTGTCAGTGTGATCATGTGATGTATCTGACCCCAGGAATGTAACAATAAAGTTTCCCCTTCCTGGGACAATGAATTCACGGTGTTCTTATTTCAATTTCCAGGAGTGTATGTGACGTGAGGTATTCTTTGCTACCGCTACTTCCATCCCTTCTTTTTCTCTTTAATTTCCACTGAAGTACTAGAACACAAACAAGCGATATCCTTAACATTAAGGTCGACGTATTACTCGCCTTGATATATGTCTAAAATATTTTTTCTCTCCTGTATTGCCTTGTTTCTGAACACTCATCTCAGCTGTTACATCTTCGTAATGAATGATCTCTGGCAAATTCTCACGTCATTCGTCAAAGCTGACGGGTTGTATCCCGTCCTTCAGTAGCCCCGATCAGCATTTGCTGGAAATTATCTCATCACAGTCCAAATTATGAAGCTTATTATTGACACATTTCTGTCCGCTGTAACCCATTATTTCAACCAAGTATTTTCCTTGAGGTTTGCATACAGGGACTAGTTAAACCATTACTAAAAAAGACGTTTCCACAGCATCAGCTGATTTCCGACCTATTTGCATTCTTCGTGGAATGTCTAAGGCCTTAGAACGTACGGTCTACGTCCAGGTAACAAACTGTCCAACTACAAACAACCCACTAGACGAACACCAATCACGTTTCCGCAAACATAACAGGTCAACATTTTCCTTCAAAGAGATGCACGAGAGATAACTTCCATGTGGATCTTACTCTTCAGAAAAGCCTTTGGCACTGCTATCTGTGACATTTTATCTTTCCAAAGTAAGAAGCCTAAATTTCTTGAAAAATATAGTGCAATGATTTCCCCCATGACTGACATTTCGCCAGCAATGCTTCATATTTGTTACCATAAGTCACAATTGAAGAGGGTACTATCAGGCGTCCCCCAGTGTTCGGTATTAGGTCCAACATTCTCATCAGCTTTCTGTTCAGTTTTATGCTACTGCAAATACCGCATCTACGTTGATTGCCTCCAGTTGTACCTAAGTCCAAAAAGCAATAAAAAGCTTTCGAGAATCTCTACACCGACCTGTATGTGCACTCAAAATGGGCGCAGGATATAGGGTTAAAACACAACCCTTCCTAAACTCAAGAGGCACTTGTTGATCATTCTAGGCTTGTTAGTTCGAAATATCGGACCGAAAGAGGTGGCGCAGAGGTTAGCATACTGGTCTCGCATTCGGGAGGACGACGGTTCAATCAATCCCGCGTCCGGCCTTCCTGATTTAGGTCTTCCGTGATTTCCCTAAATCGCTCCAGGCAAATGTCGGGACGGTTCCTTTAAAAGGGCACGGACGACTTTCTTCCTCGTCCTTCTCTAATCCCATGAGACTGATGACATCGCTGTTTGGTCTCTTCCCCCCAAACAACCCAACAATAACCTGAAATATCGGGAGTCCCTGCCATCTTGAACCCTACATGAGAGAAATTCCAACTTTTCTCCTTCACCGAAGTGCCTAGGAGTAATAAGTGATGAAAATCTAAATTGGACTGAGCACGTAACTGCAATGTGCACCAAGTTATTAGCATCTCTACGTGCCCCACAAAAATGTAAGTAGCTCTTCCTTTATGACCCCAAAATGAAACTTGTTTACATACTTCTGCTTCCAATTATTTATTACAGGGATGTTATCCCGCAAGCCTATCCTCACAGGCCTGGAACTACTTATGAATACTTGTGTCCATTATATCTGTGATGTTCGACTCTTTGATTACATATCACTATCATATGCACAGCTGCGTGCAGACAAGAGTAGGTGGCAGATGGCGGCGATGACGTAATCCAAGATGGCGGCCATTAGTCATTTGATGACGTCATCCAAGATGGCGGCCGTGACAGCTGATGGCACAAGTACCATTATTCAAGATATTGGCTTTTGGCGAGAAGTTTGAACTTTGGTGGGAAGATAGATGAATTGGGCTACGTCCACTAACCTAAATACACTCCCACAGAAAATGGCGGGAAGTTCAAATTCAGTCAGGAGAATGCAGCACACCACGGCTACCTCTACTAACCTAACAAAATGGCGGGAAAATGGGTCACTTTGGCTACCTCCGCTAACCTAAGTCATCCGACCACCACCTCTTCCTAGGAACTGGAAGGAAAAGGACACAGCCTGCGCTGGACATAAGTCTTTATTTCGCATACAGTCTTTATTTAAACAGTTTGATGCAGTTCTTCATCTAGTGTGCTCACCATAGGGTCTGGAGTCCAGCTGATCTAGTACATAGCACTGCCACCAGAAGGCGCTGTCTTCCCGTCCATGAGATAATCCAGGATGTCGGTCTGGGCTGGGGAAAATGGCTCACCCTGTGCTGGACATGTGTCTTCATTTAACCAATTTGAGGCAGTACCTCCATCCAGTGTGCTCACCATGGGATCCGGAGCCCAACTGACCAAGTACACAGCCCTGCCACCAGGGACACTGTCATCCCTCCTGTGACGTAATCCAAGCTGGCGGTCTGGGGTAGAGAAAATGGCAGGAAAATGACCTGGCCGGTGCTGGGCAGCTCGGGAGAGAAAGGAGTGTACTTTATTTATTTTGGAACACTTAAATTAGGGACGGATTTCCCTCAGTTCGTTTACTACACTGATACCAAACACTCACTCTGACATACTTGGGGTCACAACATACAGCATGCAGACCTGCTAACTACTCATAAATAATGCAGTACACTGATGTACAAACACGCAGACAGCTTGTAAATTACCGAAATAATGCAGCACACAGCGTACAGACTTGTAAACTACTCCTAAATCACCGAAATAATGAAGTGAACTGAAGTGCAGTCGTGAAAACAACTCCTAAATTATCAAAATAATGCATGAAAAATGCTCTGCAGACATGCTCATTACTCGTAAACTGTCCAAATAATGCACAGCACAGCCTACAGATCTGCTCACGAAATGATATGGAAGCCATATTTTAACTATACATGACGGTAGTATCTGTTCCCGAAAGAACAGTTACCGTTGATGACCATGCAGCTTTGCTAGAAATGAAATGATAATTAAATGGACACCCTACCTGCAAACAGGCGTTGATATACTTCATTGGGGACATGTTGAAAATGTGTGCCCCGACCAGGACTCTAGCCCGGGATCTCCTGCTTTCGGGAACAGATACTACCGTCATACATAGTTAAAATATGGCTTCTTGGCTATTGACCGTCTTGTAAACTATGGCCAAACTCGCACAGGACTTGATAGATTAATCTGCCACGAGTAATGAGTAATGATAGGTAAAATCTATTAGGCGCACTACGAATGTAGCGGTGTGGACATGTTGGGAATGTGGGTCTCACAGGGAGCGTGCAAGGGATAAGTCAGTGCAGGCGCACTACTCTCTGTGAGCCACCGCTCAGATGAATAGAGCGTCTGCCACGCAAGCAGCAGATCCCGGGTTCGAGTCCCAGTCCGAGTCGGGGCACAAATTTTCAACATATCCCCAATGAATCATATCAACGCCTGTTTGCAGCTAGGGTGTCCATTTAATAATCATTTCGATGATAAAAATGAGACATATACGTAACAAACGCTAAATATCTCAAGAAAATGTCTCCTTCAAGTTGTAGATAGTATCAGCAATAGTCCAGAAGTTGCTTCATTACTCACTTCGAAACTGATAAATGAGTTATTTGACAGCACGACATAGCAGTAACTACACTAGGGCTACTGTAGTGTTGTATAGAGTGTTATTTTTATTATTATTATTAGAGTGTTGGACACAAAGCAATAATAGCCAGTTCAGAATTAAGGAGTGCAGCAATCAAGTGATAAAAACAATAAGTATAGCGCTCACATTTTAACTTGGTTGATTTTAAATGAGGTTGCAGTCCGCAGGTCATGCAAATGCCGCAATGGACAAGAATAAATCAGGGAAAGTATGTTTTATAACAAGTGTCTACCCTCCCTGTGGATAGTTAGCTTCCTGATCAGAGAAGGTGTTGTGAGTAGCACTTGCGATGAACCACGAATTTCTTCGACATTCATTCTAACGCACACATACAGATTTTAAAGATGATATAAAGATGAGAGTGTTCCAGTAAAAGTCTTTCATTCTGCGGTTTAGTTAGGTACTAACGTTGGTGATAATGTGGGGGAAGGGGGGCAGAGACACACGCTGTGGCGGGTGGGGCAGGGAGGAAGGCAAGGGTACAAGTTAATGTCTGATTGCACTCAGAGAAAGGCCAACTGGATTGGACATGTACTTGGACACGAGGGACTCGTACATGATGTCATCGAAGGGAAATTCGGAGGAAACGCAGGACGAGGAAGAAGAAGAACTCAACATCTGGACGACATGAAAGATGGAAGGCGATACAACAGACTGAAGGAAGAAGCTGAAGACAGGGAACAGAGGAATCAGATATTCTCCGTACGAAGACATGGACCTGGCACTAGGCAGAGTATTACATAATAATAATAATCTTCGAAGATATGTCGTAGAGTCAGTATGGGCTGGCGTATATCTATTTCTCCGCGGAATCCAAACCAATATTCCTCGATATTTGCTTGTAACAGTTTTTCCGTTCTAACAGTTTCTGTAAGTATTTTTCAAGCGCGACCTACTAAACTAATACCTGGGTAATACTCACACCTGTGAGCACCAGCATTCTTCGGAATTGGAATTATTACGTCCGTTTTCAAGTCTGCAATTACTTTGCAAGCCTCATGTACCCTGCACAACAAGTGGAATAGCTGTATCATCGCTGTCTCTCAGGAGCCTTGTTTCTACCTGGGACTTTCAGTGCTATGTCAGATTCTCCTTGCAGCATTGTATCTCTTATTTCATCTACACCTACTTCCTCTTCTCTTTCTATAATACTGCCTTAGAGTTCTTTCCCATTGTATTGTCCTCCTATACATTCCTCGATTTCCCTTCTTTGCTTAGAACTGGCTTGTCATCTCGGCTCTCAATACTCATGAAGCTACTAAGCTGCTTCGCTTTTCACAAGTTTTCTTTAATATCCCACTACTCAGCATCTATCTGTCCTCTGCTTGTTCAGGGGTTGGACAAAAGTATGACGGGCGGAGTCTCCAACGTATACATCTATACTTCGCAAGCCAAACTGCAATAGCTGATGTGGCGGAAGCTTTATCTCGTGACACCACTATCCCCCCTCCGGCCCCCTCGGCTTGTTTTCCTGCAACATTCAATACTCGTACGTCGTCATGGTCCTTACACGAACGTACGTTTACCGAGCGAGGTGGCGCAGTGGTTAGCACAATGGACTCGCATTCGGGAAGACGACGGTTCAATCCCGTCTCCGGCCATCCTGATTTAGGTTTTCCGTGATTTCCCTAAATCGCTTCAGGCAAATGCTGGGATGGTTCCTTTGAAAGGGCACCGCCGATTTCCTTCCCCATTCCTCCCTCACCCGAGCTTGCGCTCCGTCTCTAATGGCCTCGTTGTCGACGAGACGTTAAACACTAATCTCCTCCTCCTCCTCCGAACGTACGTTTTCGGTATCTCAACGGCAAACTTCTCTGTTGTAACTTCTGCCACTCGAGTGTGTTGAACAGTTCCGCAATGAATATCCTTGACGTCAATCATGTATGAGACTGAACTACAGTAACATGAAATAAAGAAGGAAAAACTTCAACAGAGGAGATGGCTTTTTTTTCGCCGAATCTGTTTCCATAAAGGGATATGTAAAGCATACATAATCAGGACACATATAATGAAATGGGGGACATTTTTTAACAAAATTGGTATGTACAACTTGTTTAAATACACCTCAATAAATCTTCATCATACGGGGTGTTCAAAACGACCCTCCGCACTGCCGTCGATTTTTCGCGGCGCGTGCCGTATGATTGTTCGCCTTTCTGGGTTACTTCCCTTCAAGTGGACTCTCGCAGCATTCCACTGTTTCGTTTATCTCAGCCAGCCTCAGTTGTATCGTTGGTGCGTGTCGTTACGTGTTGACGTGAACGTTTAAGTTCAGTTCCTTTGTTCGTTTGTTTCGTTTTTGTCACTGTTAAGATGCTAACCATTGAAGAACGTGTGTTTTTGTCGAACAGGTGTTCAAAGCTGGCGGTAAATACAGTTTCAGTTATTCAAACATTTAATTCAGTTTTCCTGGAGACAACACTCCCACATCGCGATACTGTGCGAGGTTTGACTAACAAATTTCGAAGTACGGGTTCAGTGACAGATGAACCGAGAAGTGGTCGTCCTAGAGTTTGGCCTGAGGATAAACTATTCGATATTTCCGATAAAATGTCCATGAGTCCGAACAAGTCAGTAAGAAAACTATCCCAAGAAATGGATGTTAATGTCGGAACGGCCCACACAGCTGTAAGGAAGAAATTAGAACTTTTCCCGTACAAGGTCACAGTCTCGCAAGAACTGAAAAAAACTAATCATGGTACGAGACTGCATTATTGTCAATGGATCAAAAATTCCGTTAAGCAGAATGGAAGAGATATTCTTCATTAATCGTTTTTCACTGATGAGGTGTGGTTTCATTTACCCGGGTACATGAATTCGCAAAAATCACGTGTGTGGAGTATTGCAAATCCAGTGTGTATTAACGAGGAACCACTTCAGTCTGTGAAAAGAGGAGTTTGGATTGCAATTTCTAGATGTCAGATTGTGCGTCCCGTATTTATCAACGAAACAATAAACGCACAAAGATACTGCAGTGACATTCTGTACCCATTATAGAGAACTTGTGTTATGTGAAATACTGAATGATTATTTTCAACAAGATGGTGCAACCGGGCATACAGCTCGTGTTTCAATGTCACTGCTTAGGGTTGTATTTGGTGATCGCACAATTTCATAGGGACTTTGGCCTCCATGATCGCCTGACATAACACCACCTGACTTTTTCTTCTGGGGTGCAGCGAAAGCAACTGTCTATGACAACCGTCCAAAATCCATCGATGAATTGAAAACTGCAATGTCCACTTTCACTGCTTCTGTTACAGAAGGGTCCTGGCGGAGGTTCGAGTACTCCTTCGGGCATGAGTGTGTGTGTTTGTCCTTAGCATAATTTAGGTTAAGTAGCGTGTAAGCTAAGGGTCCGATGACCTTACGAGTTAAGTCACATAAGATTTCACACTCATTTGAACATTTTTGTCTTCAGAAGAAATGTTACAGCTTGTGTTTGGAAACATGATTAGACGATTAATTGTGTATTCAACATCAGGAGGGACACTTTCAACATTTAATGTGAAAATCTGTAAGTAAAAATGAATATTCAATAAATTAATAACTTGTATTTCACTGAGTTTCATTTCGGTATATCCACTGCGGCATACGGCACGCGCTGCTAACAATCATACGGCGCTGTGGAGGGACTTTTTGAACACTCCGTATGTACAATATGTAGTGACAAGGCGTAACTCTTCTTTCTAGGAGCACGATGCAAGTGATACATCGGATTGTCAAACCTTTATTTGTAGAGCTTAAATCTATTGCAATAATCTGCCATATTAGAATCTAGAGATTAATGGTAATTCTGAGTAACTGTGTTCTGCACGTGGGTTATTTTGTAGTCATTCTGTTGATCCTCTTATATTAGCTCTGAATATAATTACTCTGTTTTTGTAACCATTCTTTCTCATATGATTACAATGAATATCATAATTCCTATAACAGAGATTGTAGACCTAATTCTTGATACTACATTCCATAATGTTTATGCGTCTGGGTAGTCTGAATATCGTCGTGGTATTCCTGAAAATCCTAAGAAGTGTTGAGGGAAGAATGTTAAGTTTACTCCAATAAATGTAATTGTAAACTGGATTTTAATCATGTATTGTTTATAGTTAATCCAGTAAATAGTGGGTATCACTGAAGAGTTTGCTAGGACTAATCCTGTTAATCCACTAATTGTAAATAGGAAAATTAATCCTGGAGCTCATAATAATGGTGGGTTAAACTAGAATTTAGTCCCATATAATGTAGCTAGTCATCAGAATGCCTTAATTCCTGTAGGTACAGCAATAATTACTGTCGCTGATGTGAAGTATGCTCGTGTGTCAACATCCAATCCTACTGTAAATATTTGGTGTGCTCATACAATAAATCCTATTAATCCAATTGATAACATGGTGTAAATTATACCTAACGTTCCAAATGATTCAATTTTTCCCTTTTCTTGACATACAATTTGTGAAATAATACCAAATCCGGGTAAAATTAGAATGTAAATTTCTGGGTGTCCAAAAATTCAGAATAGGTGATGATATAGAACTGGATCTTCTCCTCCCGCAGGGTCAAAGAATGATGTATTTAGGTTTCGGTCTGTTAATAATATAGTTATAGTTCCAGCTAAAACTGAAAGAAGAAGAAGAAGGGCTGTAATAGCTATGGACCAAACAAATAAAGGTGTTTGGTCTAAAGTTATGCTTTCTGATCGTATATTAATTGCTGTTGTAATGAAGTTTACTGCACCAAGAATTGATGATACACCTGCTAATTGTGGTGAAAAAATGGCTGGATCTACAGATGCACCCACATGTGCAATAGCTCCTGCTTGAGGGGGGTAAACTGTTCATCCTGTATCAGCACCTTTATCTATTATTGAAGATGTAAGAAGAAGGTTTATGAGGGTGGTAGTAATCAAAAACATATATTATTTATTCGTGGGAATGCTATATCTGGTGCACCAATTATTAAAGGTACAAGTCAAAGATCAAATCCACCAATTATAATAGGTCTTACTATGAAGAAAATTATTAAAAATACAAGGGCTGTAATAATAACATTATAAATCTGGTCATCTCCAATTAGAGATCCTGGTTGACCTAGTTCAGCACGAATAAGTATTCTTATTGATGTTCCTATTATTCCTGCTCATGCTCCAAATAGAAAGTATAAAGTACCAATGTCTTTAAGGTTTGTTGAGAATAATCACTTTTGCGGTAAGATGGCTGTAATTTTAGATGGTAGACTGTAAGTCTACTTATGAGATATTTTCTCTCTTGCCATACTGTGGTCTTACATTCAGTTATGATTCTAGATTGAAATTCTAGAGGTGTAAAGTTTTACTAAGGCCTAAAAGATTATTCTTATAATTATAACTGTGAAGGTTATTAGTTTATTTAACTTATGTCCTTAGTACAATGAGATTAGGATTGATGTTGAAATCAATCCTATTGCTGAAATTATTATTATAGGAAGAATAATTCTTGACTTTTGAGACTTAATCTTTATAGAGCATGAATTTTCGGTATATGATATAATTAGGGCTGAGAATCTAATACATATGTAATAATAAAGTGTAATTGTAGTTAATACAACTATAATAGTTATAATAGTTGTTATGTTGTTTTCTATTAATGATTGTATTACAACTCATTTTGGTAGGAATCCAAAAAATGGTGGTAAACCACCTACAGATAGAAGGGATAAGAATATTATGAATTTAATTTCAGTTTTTATGTTTCTAGTTGAATAGATCTAGTTTATGAAGAACAGATTTATTTGCTTGAATAGTAAGACTATGATTAGTCTTAGTAGTGCATGAATAATAATGTATAGTTCCCAGATGTTTTCTCTGACTGTTAGAGATAGTAACGCTGCACTAGCACATTCCCCATTCTGATAATACAGCTTCACTAAAAGCGCCTTTTCAGGTAACGTCAACATGCTGCGACTGCTGGCGCATCTGATTCTCTCTCTTATTAGAACTTTTTTTGGTTCTAATAAAACTTCATGTCATTCCAAGCATGTGTGTCACGTTTTACATCTCAATCTACATTATTCCGTGGTTTATGAAGTGTTCAAATTTATACTTACTCTTTGATCACCCGGTACATCGATACGCGCTGCTAACACCGCCACCACTCAAAAAAAAATGGTTCAAATGGCTCTGAGCACTATGGGACTTAACATCTGTGGTCATCAGTCCCCTAGAACTTAGAAATACTTAAACCTAACTAACCTAAGGACGTCACACACATCCATGCCCGAGGCAGGATTCGAACCTGCGACCGTAGCAGTCGCGCGGTTCCTGACTGAAGCGCCTAGAACCGCACGGCCACACCGGCCGGCCACCACCGCTCACGGTCAGTCAAAGCAGCAACTCAGTGACGGTAGTAATTTAAATTAACGTAGTGAGATGGAAGTACGTTAAAAACAGGGTGCAAAATACATGATGGCGGGAACACGTGCCACGCAAGGCTCAGGAAACTTTTAATAGCATAAGGCAATACATTAATGCAAAAAATTTGCAAACATATTGTCAGTGGTCATGAATGGGACTACTTAAAGTCACGTAAGAGTTGTTCTGTAGGTCAGTACGTGAAAGAATGAAATTTTTCACGCACTATTCGCGAGTGGAACAGAGTTGGAGGGATCAGGTAATGGTACCGAAAGTACCCTCCGCCACACACTATTAGGTGGCTTGCGGAGTATGACGTATATTCGGAAATCAGTTTGGCATATTTCGCATTTGAAGCAATAATTTTTGCCTTTAGATATTTCACTCCTTAATTTACACTTATGTTCAAAAGAGACACGATTATGAAAATGTTGTAATACATGGACACTGAAACATTGTGTAGCAACTGTAGGACGCAGTCACTTAACAGCGCATGTATCGTCATCTGGGTTGCCTGTCAACAATGCAGTGTCGCTTGAAGCGATCTGCGCCGTTGCCCAGCAACATTGCGAGTCCGTATAGTTCTCGTGCGCTCTAGTATTGTTTCGAGGTGTTCTGAAAAAACCGTAACTTAACAGTTAACGTAAAGAAGAAAGTTTGAAAGCTTCGTATTACCATCTGAGAAGAAGCCTAATCGTCCACTTTTCCAGCCGGACACCAGTTCTTCGGAAAAGGTATGTAATAAGTGGTCCCTTCTGTCCTTGTCCGCCATTAGACAGACATCAATTTCGCACACACAGGATCGAGTTACATTAAGTACTTCAAAATTACACGTAAAGCTGCTACAACTGCTTAGGAAATAGTACAAGATACATAATAATAACGGACAGATACATTATGCTTTCAGACCAAACATTTGCTAGTAGAGGTAGGCCTATACATCTACTCGTTTGAAAAACATAGAACGTAGTTCGAATTTATTGTTATCATAGCCGTCTATCAAATTTCTTTAAATTAATTTTGGAATAATTTTCTATTAAAGTATTCGAACATCTTGGCTGTTCTCTCTCTAACCCAGTTTAGCTGTTTCATTTATTACATTACTGAGCAACTTTTTTTCTGTGTATGAATGGTTAGTCTTAATATTTGTGTGTGCGTAATCCATATCTTCCACGGCACTCCTGGTTTCAAATGCTCGTGCAATTCATATAAGTTTTTGAGTCGGTTTTACCGACAATATTCAGTACTAAGAGTCGACGGTAAATTAAGGTTTTCCTATTAAATATACGTTTGTTCGTGTGCTTCTCTTTGTAAAATTTAATTCTAAAGGAAATGCCGTTACTGACATTCAGTGACTCACACGATATTTGTTCAGTTCCCTGTCAAGGTTCTCGCAGACGTGTATGATTTTTAATATATTTAGGAGCACTTAACAAGCTGATTCTCCTGCAGAATTAATCAAGGATTATCAAGCGATATCAAAATTCCGTACTTTTTCCAGAACCTAATCCTATCCATTAACTGTTTTTTTTTCTTTCGAAGCAAATGTGCAGGGTAATGAAATAGTAGGTGGTAGCTCGAGATACAGTCTTTAACAAAATCCCAGTTGAAGTTCACATAATACTGTTTCCTGCTACGTAACAGAATAATTATCCATCGACCGATCTAACTGTGTAACAGGACAGGTAAGTTACAACCGTTACAACTTTGCGTTATCGTCTATTGCAAGTGTGATGCGTTGAAAGAGCACCGCATTCACACAGAATGTCGGACAATATTTCGTGTGTTTGTTTCCTGCAGAAGATGTTTCGCCGGTTTCGCCGGTGGCTGCCCTGCTGCGCCACTGGGGAGGGGAGAGAGGCAGACGACCCACCGGATGAGAAGACCGCCCCTGGCCGCCCACTGGACAGCATGGAGGTGAGGGGCGCTGTGGTGGCTGCCTTCTGAGAGGCCATTTTCCATCTATCGCATGTGCACGCACTATTAGGTGTTTTGTGAACCTTGGCAATCTTTCTTAGCAACTGGCTGGGATAAAACATGGTGTTCTGAATTACTGCTTTCTTTAGACTACATTTTGAGCGTTACCTACTTACTGTCAGGAAATGTCACTTTCTTCAGTTACGGGATTCGCTGTTCTCCTGTTAAATGGTCAGACCTTATACATCGATGGGAATGAAAAGTGGCACTCGCGTAAGGTGTCAAACGTATTTCTATATTTCTCAGTGCGATAAGGAACTAATGGCCAGCCTCGGTGGCCGAGCGGTCCTAGGCACTTCAGTCCGGAACCGCGCGATTGCTACGGTCGCGGGTTAGAATCCTGCCTCGGGCATGGATGTGTATGATATCCTTAGGTTACTTAGGTTTAAGTAGTTCTAAGTTCTAGGGGACTGATGACCTCAGATGTTAAGTCCCATACTGCTCCGAGACATTCGAACCATTTGAACCAAGCAACTAATGACCAAAATTAATACGGGAAAATTATGAGGAAAACATCTCTGCGGCATGTTATATAGTGGCCTTATTGTAATTAGCGTAAACATTATGCACATTGTGTATCTCACATTGAAAGCTCGCTTGTGGGACTGGGAACACGTGGTTCGCCAATGAAGGTATGGAAACGGAGCAGAAATATATGAAGAATCATTCTAGCGACGATACGGGTCGATAATGCGGAAATGTACTGACTTCAGCGTCTCTGAGTAGTCTCCTATGATCAGGTGATTAGGGACAATCATTTGTAAATGGTTAACTTGCTTGGCCTACGATTTTACGCTGAGTTTTTAATGTGTTCTCGGTGGTTGGCTTTTCCTTTTTATCTCTATGGTCGGCCAACCACTGTCACACTCTGTGTGATTTTAATTTGTTTCGTCTGATCTCTGTAGGAGTATTTCTTGTCCTGTGTCGTCTGACGTCTTTCGTGTTGTTCGTTTTTTATTCTCTTTGGGTGGTTTTACTTTTTTTGGAAAAAGGGACCGATGACCGTCGCAGTCTGGTCCCTTTAAACCCCCCCAAACCAACCAAACATCACGGTACGTGATGGTCGGAATTATATGCGGACTGCAGAGCAGGATTGGAGGCTACCTGTGGCAGATGTGACGACAGAGGACAGTGCTGGTACAGGCACAACGGCCTTATCCCCTATATCCATAACCTCTCGTGTATTGTATTCCGGAGGCGGCCCAACGCCATATTAAATATTCGGTCATATTATTTTGGATCATCAGTATAAGTTAGCAGCACACAGACCACCATGAAACCGTGCGGAGTGGATATGCGAATGCTCGCCTCTCTCCTCGTAAGTGCAGAAGTGATCTTACAGCCATGGTCCATATCAAGCGATTGCGAGACATCACAACGTCATGTTGTGAATGAGACTGTCTCATTGTATGGAACTTGTAGCAGTGATAGTTTTTGGCTAATGATTAGATTACTACGCAGAATTACGAGCTCTTAAAGATCCATACATTAACAAATAAAATGCACGAGAATAATTTATACACCAACATAATTTTACAATATTTATAATGTCACAATATTGATTGTTAAAAACTTATTATTTCCGTTCAATTTAAATATGTATTGAGGAGATGTTCGAAAGAACTGGCAATGCTTAATTTACTTTAATGATTTAAACTATTGTGAATAGATCTTCTCTCAATTTTTATCACATGGAACACATTTAGCAACGTCTAACCATAATCCATTATATCTTTTTCTCACAGGAGCCAGCATTAGCAACAACAGCGGCATCACCTGCCGTGTCGCCAACTGCAACACTTCAGGTTTCGCCAGCCACGTTGCCGGACACAGGAGGAGAGCCAGCAGAAGCCACAACGGAAGTGGCGTCTCCACCTGCGTCACCGTCCACAGTACGAGTTGAACGACCAGCTGCACCACAAGTGATTGCACCAGCCGCTTCACCAGACACACCAGGAGTTGCCACGGAAGCCACAACACAAGTGGCGTCGCCAGCCGTAATGCCATCCACAACACAACTTGAACCATCAGCTGCAACACACGTGGCATCTCCAGCCACGTCCCCATCTACAACACATGTCTCATCAGGCATTACACAAGTGGCGTTGGCACCTACAATCGAAGTGGCGTCGCCACCCACAACAAGAGCAATTCTTCGAGCCTCATCGCCAGGCAAAACGGAAGTTACATCACCAGCAGCCCATCTAACCACAAAACGTGTAGCCTCATTACCTTCAGGGCAGTTGGTGTCCAAAGCATCGTCGTCAGCCTCCACACGAATAGCATCTGCCATCCCAATTGCCTGCAACAGCATGCATCTTATCACCAGTCCTGTTGCCAGATACAACACTCACCCAGCCACCAGTCCTGTTGCCAGATACAAAACCCATCAAGCCACCAATCCTGTTGCCGGATGCAGCACACGCTGTGTCACCAGTCCTGCTGCTGGATACAACACCCATCAAGCCATCAATCCTGTTGCCGGATACAGCACACGCTGTGTCACCAGTCCTACTGCCGGATACAACACCCATCAAGCTACCAATCCTGTTGCCGGATACAGCACACGCTGCGTCACCAGTCCTGCTGCCAGATACAACACACGCTGTGTTACCAGTCCTCCTGCCAGATACAACATGCGTTCTGTCACCAGCCCTGCTGTGGGATACAACACGCATCCTGCCACCAATCCTGTTGCTAGCTACACCATGATTCGTGTCGCAACATTCTGAATGTCAGTGAAATATATCATTTGTCCTTATGACTCTTTTGATTAAATAAAAACGAAATTTTATGTGTTATATACTGAGTCTTTTTTTAATGATGCTGATATATGCGTATGGATACACGACACTGTAATGTGTGTGGATAAACTTCAATGTCATCAGTAATACATAACCTTATAGCCTTCTAGTACTTCACAATTCATCCTAAGTAATCTTCCAGATGCCAATTCTACTGCATTGTCAGTTGACATGAAAATAAACCGTTGTTATTTAGAAGTGAAAGGTACGAATGGAGCATTTTGACTACTGTGCAAACAGTTAAAAATCTCTTTCATGGCTATAATTGTGCTGAGATATTGGAAAGTGGGGCACAGGATTACAGTTTTACAGATAGATCACGTTTTGAATGAAATTTAAACAGAGAAAATGTTGCTGTGTGCCTAGATTGGATATTTGGTTGTAGCTAGTTTACCTTTGGAGTTATTAGTAGGTATATCAACAGAGTCATTTCTCTCAGTTTTGTGGAGCAAGAGTCTGTGTGACCTGCAAAATTTGGCGAGTCTTGCATATTTGCATCAAAACAACCAAAACTTTCATAGTTGTACAGGAACTTTATACTGCGAATCCCCACCACACTCAATAGAATACACTAGAAAGAACTGATATGAGAAAGTTCGATTAATGCTGTTTAGAGTGGGTTGTATCAGACAGAGTCCAAAGATCTGATAACACACCTTCTGTGCTCATTTGGTCATGCCGATGTCGCATGTGCAGGTGAATCCAAAAATTCTTCCTCCTGCACTTTAAAATTCCAAATAGTACATCTCGTAAAACGTATCAGCCACTGAAAATACACTTTTCTGAGTGTACTCGCTACAGTTTTGTATACACTCCACACAGTAAATGCTGTATACACCTACAAACTTCCACTTACCGGTCCCTTGTTGTCTTTTCCTGAGATGCTGCGCATACTGCTTGATGAGAAATATAGGGGGCTTTAACTCTTACAATCACACCATTCTGTCGTATTCCAACACTACATTGATAACTTTTCTTTACTTCTTTCCTGGTACATGTAATGTTGTCAGTCACGCTATTGCTTTCGTGTACAAAACTACTATCTGATTATAACGAACAAGGTTTCCACTTCATGCCTTCCTGATTCCCAAATTTAATATTAATAAGCTATTAGACATATATACTTCCGAATTTAGGTATCGAGTAAGGAAAGCAGAACATATTGTACAAAAAAAATGTAGAAACTCCTCTACAGTGGCTCCTTTCGTAGTGGTACATGGCAGAGTTTCTGCACATCGGAAATGCAATCTACGGCCCTTCCCGAAAATCATATTACTTACAAACTGAAGAGGAACAGAGTCAGTCAAGCTGTGAGAAATGTAGAACTCTAGTGTATGCGCACTCATTAACCGTTAGCAGAGTGGTCATATGAAATAACCTCCGTGGTCTTGGTGTATTCAAAATGAATGCTGCAACTGATTCCATTGGTTCAGCCCACGAATTGAACCGGTAAATCACATTACCCACAACCACAACTGAACCACAAACGAAACAAAGACTCATTGCCAACTTCTTACGGGTAAACGACTGCTGTCACTGAAAAATTCTATCTGAAGCGTGTTAGTTGCAATACCGTCAATAAAGGCACCAGATCAGCAGCGTCTACTAAAGCACGGGAAACAACCCGTCGGCTTTGACCAATGACGTCATAAGTTGCTCATAGATATTAACGTCTTTACTTTCCAGCCGTAGATAATAAATCGATTGTCTGCTGCGGATAAGCGTCATCACTGTACATTAAAAAGATTGAATGTAGTTTTAAAAGACAGGGCTAGATATTGCACAAATTTTTTTTTTTCGTTCGCACTGATTTCAGTAATTGGTTGTTTGCAATTCATTCGGTACTTAATGTCATTCTTAGTGAGTTTGAGACAATTTGGACTAATCGCTTCTTATTTTATGAGAATTTTTACTTTTTCATTTTCGTTTGTAGGTATGGATTTGTCTACTCCAATGAACCTGGATGATTTAAAGGAGGCTGTGGGTGTAGACATGATGACCACGATTCGATTTTTACAGATGTTTGGTCTTTTTGCTGATTATGTTCGATGTCGTGAGCGCGGACAACATATGCTCCTGACCAGTGTGTCCGCTTGCCGTGCTCACAACGTATTCGTATGGCACTGCAGCAAAGATCGGTGGTGGCTGTCCAATAGACGAGGAACATGGACCGAGAAATCTAAGCTCGCCTTGAGGGATATCATAAAAATTACATATTGTTGGTGTTTGAGGTATCCTGTGTGGCTGTGCGTGCATGAATGTCGTGTGAGCGAGCGTACAGTTGAAGATTGGTACTCTTTTTGTGGGGAAGTTTGTGAGGAATATAAGGGGCCGTTGGGGGGGGGGGGGGGGCGGCTGGTGCTATAGTCTAAATCGACGAGTCGCATTTTGGCAGAAGGAAGTACGATAGGGAGAACCTCCTGTAGGATTATGGGTTTGGGGGACCGTAGTTTCAGGTCAAGAATGTGACGGAGTAATTTTTAAAGTCGGTCCTAATCGAACGAAGGAAGTTTTGGTTACATTAATTGAAGATCATGTTGTAGAGGGTTCCGTAGTGATTTCAGATGGTTTTTCTTCACATACGGATTTGAGGAATGGGGGTTATCAGCATCATGTTGGTAATCACAATACTGAGTTCAGATCTTTATCCACTGGTCAACTGAAGAGCAGGATACAAATGTTATGTATGGCGCTATTTTTGTCTTCCGTAGCACTAGTATCCTATGCTTCAATTGGCATACATAGGTCAATTCATGTACACAATACGCATGTTATAAATGTCGTTATCTCCCATTCGCTAGTACTACTTTTCTATTCTTCAAATGGTTCTAATGGCTGTTAGCACTATGGGACTTAACATCTGAGGTCACCAGTCCCCCTAGACTTAGAACTACTTAAAGCTAACTAACCTAAGGACATCACACACATCCATAGCCGGTGCAGGAGTCGAACCTGCGACCGTAGCAGCATCGCGGATCCAGATGAAGCGCCTAGAACCGTTCTGCCACAGCGTCCGGCTTCTATTCTTCGGTTGTCCTAGATAGCTAAACTAAAGAATGGGATAGAAAGTTCACTGCTGTTGGTTTTCTAGTCGTCACTAGAAAGAGTATAACTTTCACTCGATACTATTAGCATCCAAGGCAAAAAAACATAAAAAACAAACAAAAATTGTATCCCATTCTGAAGCACGGGAAATTTTGTGTGTGCCGTCTTCTTGCGCCTTTGCGTAGTTCAAGTGACGTACAATGTAAAGTACGTCAGTACGTCGATTTCCTCGTTTTCGTTAAGAGTATATATAGGTCAACTGAAGAATGGGATACAAATATTATGTACGTAGATTTTTTCGCCGTCGGTAGTACTACTATCTATGTAAGAATAGTCTATATCTATGTAAGAATGAAAGAATCTACACATGTAAAATTTCTATCCCGTACTTCAGTTGTTCTATATCGTTCAGCTGAACAACAGGATACTAATGCTAACGGAAACGAAGAAATCGACGTACGTTAAATTTGTATCCCGTTCTACAGTTAACCAACACAGCTCGACTGAAGTTCGAGATACAACTCTTATATATGTGACGTGAGGTATTCTATGCTACCGCTACTTCCATCCCTTCTTTTTCTCTTTAATTTCCACTGAAGTACTAGAACACAAACAAGCGATATCCTTAACATTAAGGTCGACGTATTACTCGCCTTGATACATGTCTAAAATATTTTTTCTCTCCTGTATTCCCTTGTTTCTGAACACTCCTCTCAGCTGTTACATCTTCGTAATGAATGATCTCTGGCAAATTCTCACGTCATTCGTCAAAGCTGACGGGTTGTATCCCGTCCTTCAGTAGCCCCGATCAGCATTTGCTGGAAATTATCTCATCACAGTCCAAATTATGAAGCTTATTATTGACCCATTTCTGTCCGCTGTAACCCATTATTTCAACCAAGTATTTTCCCTGAGGTTCGCATACAGGGACTAGTTAAGCCATTACTAAAAAAGACGTTTCCACAGCATTAGCTGATTTCCGACCTATTTGCTTTCTTCATGGAATGTCTAAGGCCTTAGAACGTACAGTCTACGTCCAGGTAACAAACTGTCCAACTACAAACAACCTACTAGACGAACACCAATCACGTTTCCGTAAACATAACATGTCAACATTTTCCTTCAAAGAGATTCACGAGAGATAACTTCCATGTGGATCTTACTCTTCAGAAAAGCCTTTGGCACTGCTACCTGTGACATTTTATCTTTCCAAAGTAAGAAGCCTAAATTTCTTGAAAAATATAGTGCAATGATTTCCCTCATGACTGACATCTCGCCAGCAATGCTTCATATTTGTTACCATAAGTCACAATTGAAGAGGGTACTATCACGCGTCCCCCAGTGTTCGGTATTAGGTCCAACATTCTCATCAGCTTCCTGTTCAGTTTTACGCTACTGCAAATACCGCATCTACGTTGATTGCTTCCAGTTGTACCTAAGTCCAAAAAGCAATAAAAAGCTTTCGAGAATCTCAACACCGACCTGTATGTGCACTCAAAATGGGCGCAGGATATAGGGTTAAAACTCAACCCTTCCTAAACTCAAGAGGCACTTGTTGATCATTCTAGGCTTGTTAGTTCGAAATATCGGACCGAAAGAGGTGGCGCAGAGGTTAGCATACTGGTCTCGCATTCGGGAGGACGACGGTTCAATCAATCCCGCGTCCGGCCTTCCTGATTTAGGTCTTCCGTGATTTCCCTAAATCGCTCCAGGCAAATGTCGGGACGGTTCCTTTAAAAGGGCTCGGACGACTTTCTTCCTCGTCCTTCTCTAATCCCATGAGACTGATGACATCGCTGTTTGGTCTCTTCCCCCCAAACAACCCAACAATAACCTGAAATATCGGGAGTCCCTGCCATCTTGAACCCTACATGGGAGAAATTCCAACTTTTCTCCTTCATCGAAGTGTCTAGGAGTAATAAGTGATGAAAATCTAAATTGGACTGAGCACGTAACTGCAATGTGCACCAAGTTATTAGCATCTCTACGTGCCCCACAAAAATGTAAGGAGCTCTTCCTTTATGACCCCAAAATGAAACTTGTTTACATACTTCTGCTTCCAATTATTTATTACAGGGATGTTATCCCGCAAGCCTATCCTCACAGGCCTGGAACTACTTATGAATACTTGTGTCCATTATATCTGTGAATCCAAGATGGCGGCCATGAGTCATTTGATGACGTCATCCAAGATGGCGGCCGTGACAGCTGATGGCACAAGTACCATTATTCAAGATATTGGCTTTTGGCGAGAAGTTTGAACTTTGGTGGGAAGATAGATCAATTGGGCTATGTCCACTAGCCTAAATACCCTCCCACAAAAAATGGCGGGAAGTTCAAATTCAGTCAGGAGAATGCAGCACACCACAGCTACCTCTACTAACCTAAGAAAATGGCGGGAAAATGGGTCACTTTGGCTACCTCCGCTAAACTAAGTCATCCGACCACCACCTCTTTCTAGGAACTGGAAGGAAAAGGACACAGCCTGTGCTGGACATGCAGTCTTTATTTAAACAGTTTGATGCAGTTCTTCATCTAGTGTGCTCACCATGGGGTCTGGAGTCCAACTGATCTAGTACATAGCACTGCCACCAGAAGGCGCTGTCTTCCCTTCCATAAGATAATCCAGGATGTCGGTCTGGGCTGGGGGAAAATGGCAGGAAAATGGCTCACCCTGTGGTGGACATGTGTCTTCATTTAACCAGATTGAGGCAGTACCTCCATCCAGTGTGCTCACCATGGGATCCGGAGCCCAACTGACCAAGTACACAGCCCTGCCACCAGGGACACTGTCATCCCTCCTGTGACGTAATCCAAGCTGGCAATCTGGGGTAGGGAAAATGGCAGGAAAATGACCTGGCCGGTGCTGAGCTGCTCGAGAGAGAAAGGAGTGTACTTTATTTATTTTGGAACACTTAAATTAGGGACGGATTTCCCTTAGTTCATTTACTACACTGATACAAAACACTCACTCTGCCATGCTTGGGGTCACAATACACAGCATACAGACCTGCAAACTACTCATAAATAATGCAGTACACTGATGTACAAACACGCAGACAGCTTGTAAATTACCGAAATAATGCAGCACACAGCATACAGACTTGTAAACTACTCCTAAATCACCGAAATAATGAAGTGAACTGAAGTGCAGTCGTGAAAACAACTCCTAAATTATCAAAATAACGCATGAAAAATGCTCACTACTGTAAATTGTCCAAATAATGCACAGCACAGCCTACAGATCTGCTCACGAAATGATATGGAAGCCATATTCTAACTATATATGACGGTAGTATCTGTTCCCGAAAGAACAGTTACCGTTGATGACCATGCAACTTTGCTAGGAATGAAATGATAATTAAATGGACACCCTACCTGCAAACTGGCGTTGATATACTTCATTGGGGACATGTTGAAAATGTGTGCCTCGACCGGGACTCTAGCCCAAGATCTCCTGCTTTCGGGAACAGATACTACCGTCATACATAGTTAAAATATGGCTTCTTGGCTATTGACCTTCTTGGCCGAACTCGTACAGGACTTGATAGATTAATCTGCCACGAGTAATGAGTATGATAGGTAAACATCTATTAGGCGCACTACGAATGTAGCGGTGTGGACATGTTGGGAATGTGGGTCTCACAGGGAGCGTGCAAGGGATAAGTCAGTGCAGGCGCACTACTCTCTGTGAGGCACCGCTCAGATGAATAGAGCGTCTGCCACGCAAGCAGGAGATCCCGGGTTCGAATCCCAGTCCCAGTCGGGGCACAAATTTACAACATATACCCAATGAAGTATATCAACGCCTGTTTGCAGCTAGGGTGTCCATTTAATAACCATTTCGATGATAAAAATGAGACATATACGTAACAAACGCTAAATATCTCAAGAAAATGTCTATTCAAGTTGTAGATAGTATCAGCAATAGTCCAGAAATTGCTTCATTGCTCGCTTCGAAACAGATAAATGAATTATTTGACAGCACGACATAGCAGTAACAAGATTAGGGCTAGTGTAGTGTTGTATAGAGTGTTATTTTTATTATTATTATTAGAGTGTTAGACACAAAGCATTAATAGCCAGTTCAGAATTAAGGAGTGCAGCAATCAAGTGATAAAAACAATAAGTATAGCGCTCACATTTTAACTTGGTTGATTTTAAATGAGGTTGCAGTCCGCAGGTCATGCAAGTGCCCCAATGGACAAGAATAAATCAGGGAAAGTATGTTTTATAACAAGTGTCTACCCTCCCTGTGGATAGTTAGCTTCCTGATCAGAGAAGGAGTTGTGAGTAGAACTCAGAGAAAGGCCAACTGGATTGGACATGTACTTGGACACGAAGGACTCGTACATGATGTCATCGAAGGGAAATTCGGAGGAAACGCAGGACGAGGAAGAAGAAGATCTCAACATCTGGACGACATGAAAGATGGAAGGCGATACAACAGACTGAAGGAAGAAGCTGAAGACAGGGAACAGAGGAATCAGATATTCTCCGTACGAAGACATGGACCTGCCACTAGGCAGAGCATTACATAATAATAATAATCTTCGAAGATACGTCGTAGAGTGAGTATGGGCTGGCGTATATCTATTTCTCCGCGGAATCCAAACCAATATTCCTCGATATTTGCTTCTAACAGTTTTTCCGTTCTAACAGTTTCCGTCAGTATTTTTCAAGCACGACCTACTAAACTAAAACCTTGGTAATACACACACCTGTCAGCACCAGCATTCTTCGGATTTGGAATTATTACGTCAGTTTTCAAGTCTGCGATTACTTTGCAAGCCTCATGTACCCTGCACAACAAGTGGAATAGCTTTATCATCGCTCTCTCTCTCAGGAGTCTTGTTTCGACCTGAGCCTTTCACTGCTATGTCAGATTCCCCTTGCAGCATCGTATCTCTTATTTCATCTTCACCTACATCCTCTTCTCTTTCTATAATACTGCCTTAGAGTTCTTTCCCATTGTATTGTCCTCCTATACATTCCTCGATTTCCCTTCTTTGCTTAGAATTGGCTTGTCATCTCGGCTCTCAATACTCATGAAGCTACTGAGCTGCTTCGCTTTTAACAAGTTTTCTTTAATATCCCACTAGGCAGCATCTATCTGTCCTCTGCTTGTTCAGGGGTTGGACAAAAGTATGACGGGCAGAGTCTCCAACGTATACATCTATACTTCGCAAGCCAAACTGCAATAGCTGATGTGGCGGTAGCTTTTTCTCGTGACACCACTATCCCCCCTCCGGCCCCCTCGGCTTGTTTTCCTGCAACATTCAATAACCGTACGTCGTCATGGTCCTTACACGAACGTACGTTTTCGGTATCTCAACGGCGAACTTCTCTGTTGTAACTTCTGCCACTCGAGTGTGTTGAACAGTTCCGCAATGAATATCCTTGACGTCAATCATGTATGAGACCGATCTACAGTAACATGAAATAAAGAAGGAAAAACTTCAACAAAGGAGATGGCTTTTTTTTCGGCGAATCTTAGTTTCCATAAAGGATATGTAAAGCATACATAATCAGGACACATATAATGAAATGGGGTACATTTTTTAACAAAATTGGTATGTACAACTTGTGTAAATACACCTCAATAAATCTCCATCATACGGGGTGTTCAAAACGTCCCTCCGCAGTGCCGTATGATTGTTCGCCTGTCTGGGTTATTTCCCTTCAAGTGGACTCTCTCAATATTCCACTGTTTCGTTTATCTCAGCCAGCCTCAGTAGTATCGTTGGTGTGTGTCGTTACGTGTTGACGTGAACGTTTAAGTTCAGTTCCTTTGTTCGTTTGTTTCGTTTTTGTCACTGTTAAAATGCTAACCATTGAAGAACGTGTGTTTTTGTCGAACAGGTGTTCAAAGCTGGCGGTAAATACAGTTTCAGTTCTTCTAACATTTAATTCAGTTTTCCTGGAGACAACACTCCCACATCGCGATACTGTGCGAGATTTGATTAACACATTTCGAAGTACGGGTCCAGTGACAGATGAACCGAGAAGTGGTCGTCCTAGCGTTTGGTCTGAGGATAAACTGTTCGATATTTCCGATAAAATGTCCATGAGTCCGAACAAGTCAGTAAGAAAACTATCCCAAGAAATGGATGTTAGTGTCGGAACGGCCCACACAGCTGTAAGGAAAAAATTAGAACTTTTCCCGTACAAGGTGACAGTCTCGCAAGAACTGAAAAATACTAATCATGGTACGAGACTGTATTATTGTCAATGGATCAAAAATTCCGTTCAGCAGAATGGAAGAGATATTCTTCATAAATCGTTTTTCTCTGATGAGGCGTGGTTTCATTTGCCCGGATACATGAACTCGCATAAATCTCGTGTGTGGAGTACTGCAAATCCATTGTGTATTAACGAGGAACCACTTCAGTCTGTGAAAAGAGGAGTTTGAATTGCAATTTCTAGATGTCAGATTGTGCGTCCCGTATTTATCAACGAAACAATGAACGCACAAAGATACTGCAGTGACATTCTGTACCCATTATAGAGAACTTGTGTTACGTGAAATACTGAATGATTATTTTCAACAAGATGGTGCAACCGGGCATACAGCTCGTGTTTCAATGTCACTGCTTAGGGTTGTTTTTGGTGATCGCACAATTTCATAGGGACTTTGGCCTCCATGATCGCCTGACATAACACCATCTGACTTTTTCTTCTGGGGTGCAGCGAAAGCAACTGTCTATGACAACCGTCCAAAATCCATCGATGAATTGAAAACTGCAATGTCCACTTTCACTGCTTCTGTTACAGAAGGGTCCTGGTGGAGGTTCGAGTACTCCTTCGGGCATGAGTGTGTGTGTTTGTCCTTAGCATAATTTAGGTTAAGCAGTGTGTAAGCTTAGGGACTGACGACCTTAGGAGTTAAGTCCCATAAGATTTCACACACATTTGAACATTTTTGTTTTCAGAAGAAATGTTACAGCTTGTGTTTGGAAACATGATTAGACGATTAATTGTATATTCAACATCAGGAGGGACACTTTCAACATTTATTGTGAAAATCTGTAAGTAAAAATGAATATTCAGAAATTAATAACTTGTATTTCACTGAGTTTCATTTCGGTATATCCACTGCGGCATATGGCACGTGCGGCTAACAATCATACGGCACTGCGGAGGGACTTTTTGAACACCCCGTATGTACAATATGTAGTGACAAGGCGTAACTCTTCTTTCTATGAACACGATGCAAGTGATACATCGGTTTGCCAAACCTTTATTTGTAGAGCTTAAATCTATTGCACTAATCTGCCATATTAGAATCTAGAGATTAATGGTAATTCTGAGTAACTGTATTCTGCAGGTGGGTTATTTTGTAGTCATTCTGTTGATCTTCTTATATTAGCTCTGAATATAATTGCTCGGTTTTTGTAACCATTCTTTCTCATGTGATTACAATGAATATCATAATTCCTATAATAGAGATTGTAGACCTAATTCTTGATACTACATTCCATGATGTTTATGCGTCTGGGTAGTCTGAATATCGTCGTGGTATTCCTGAAAATCCTAAGAAGTGTTGAGGGAAGAATGTTAAGTTTACTCCAATAAATATAATTGTGAACTGGATTTTTAATCATGTATTGTTTATAGTTATCCAGTAAATAGTGGGTATCATTGAAGAGTTTACTAGGACTAATCCTGTTAATCTACCAATTGTAAATAGGAAAATTAATCCTGGAGCTCATAATAATGGTGGGTTAAACTTGAATTTAGTCACATATAATGTAGCTAGTCATCTGAATACCTTAATTCCTGTAGGTACAGCAATAATTACTGTCGCTGATGTGAAGTATGCTCGTGTGTCAACATCCATTCCTACTGTAAATATTTGGTGTGCTCATACAATAAATCCTATTAATACAATTGATAACATGGTGTAAATTATACCTAACGTTCCAAATGATTTAATTTTTCCTCTTTCTTGACATGCAATGTGTGAAATAATACCAAATCCGGGTAAAATTAGAATGTAAACTTCTGGGTGTCCAAAAGCTCAGAATAGGTGATGATATAGAACTGGATCTCCTCCTCCCACAGGGTCAAAGAATGATGTATTTAGGTTTCGGTCTGTTAATAATATAGTAATAGCTCCTGCTAAAACTGGAAGTGAAAGAAGAAGAAGAAGGGCTGTAATAGCTACGGACCAAACAAATAAAGGTGTTTGGTCTAAAGTTATGCTTTCTGATCGTATATTAATTGCTGTTGTAATGAAGTTTACTGCACCAAAAATTGATGATACACCTGCTAATTGTGGTGAAAAAATGGCTGGATCTACAGATGCACCCACATGTGCAATAGCTCCTGCTTGAGGGGGGTAAACTGTTCATCCTGTATCAGCACCTTTATCTATTATTGAAGATGTAAGAAGAAGGTTTATGAGGGTGGTAGTAATCAAAAACATATATTATTTATTCGTGGGAATGCTATATCTGGTGCACCAATTATTAAAGGTACAAGTCAATTACCAAATCCACCAATTATAATAGGTCTTACTATGAAGAAAATTATTACAAATGCATGGGCTGTAATAATAACATTATAAACCTGGTTATCTCCAATTAGAGATCCTGGTTGACCTAGTTCAGCACGAATAAGTATTCTTATTGATGTTCCTACTATTCCTGCTCATGCTCCAAATAGAAAGTATAAAGTACCAATGTCTTTAAGGTTTGTTGAGAATAATCACTTTTGCGGTAAGATGGCTGAAATTTTAGATGGTAGACTGTAAGTCTACTTATGAGATATTTTCTCTCTTGCCATACTCTGGTCTTACATTTAATTATGATTCTAGACTGAAATTCTAGAGGTGTAAAGTTTTACTAAAGCCTAAAAGATTATTCTTTTAATTATAACTGTGAAGGTTATTAGTTTATTTAACTTAAGTACTTAGTACAATGAGATTAGGATTGATGTTGGAATCAATCCTATTTATGAAATTATTATTATAGGGAGAATAATTCTTGATTTTTGAGACTTAATCTTTATAGAGCATGAATATTCGGTATATGATATAACTAGGGCAGAGAATCTAATACATATGTAATAATAAAGTGTAATTGTAGTTAATATGACTATAGTAGTTATAATAGTTGTTATGTTGTTTTCTATTAATGATTGTATTACAACTCATTTTGGTAGGAATCCAAGAAATGGTGGTAAACCACCTACAGATAGAAGGGATAAGAATATTATGAATTTAATTTCAGTTTTTATGTTTCTAGCTGAATAGATCTAGTTTATGAAGAATAGATTTATTTGCTTGAATAATAAGACTATGATTAGTCTTAGTAGTGCATGAATAATAAAGTATAGTTCCCAGATGTTTTCTCTGACTGTTAGAGATAGTAACGCTGCACTAGCACATTCCCCATTCTGGTAATACAGCTTCACTAAAAGCGCCTTTTCAGGTAACGTCAACATGCTGCGACTGCTGGCGCATCTGATTCTCTCTCTTATTAGAGATTTTTTTGGTTCTAATAAAACCCCATGTCATTCCAAGCATGTGTGTCACGTTTTACATCTCTATCTACATTATTCCGTGGTTTATGAAGTGTTCAAATTTATACTTACGTTTTGATCACCCGGTACATCGATACGCGCTGCTAACGCTGCCACCGCTCAAAAAAAAAAAAATGGTTCAAATGGCTCTGAGCACTACGGGACTTAACATCAAAGGTCTTCAGTCCCATAGAACTTAGAACTACTTAAACCTAACTAACCTAAGGACATCACACACATCCATGCCCGAAGCAGGATTCGAACCTGCGACCGTAGCAGTCAGGCGGTTAAGGACTGGGCGCCTAGAACCTCTCGGCCACCGCGGCCGGCCACCACCGTTCACGGTCAGTCAAAGCAGCAACTCAGTGACAGTAGTAATTTAAATTAACGTAGTGAGGTGGAAGTAAGTTAAAAACAGGGTGCAAAATACGTGATGGCGGGAACACGAGCCGGGCACGGCTCAGGAATCTTTTAATAGCATAAGGCAATACATTAGTGCAAAAAATTGACAAACATATTTTCAGTGGTCATGAATGGGACTACTTAAAGTCACGTAAGAGTTGTTCTGTAGGTCAGTACGTGAAAGAATGAAATTTTTCACGCACTATTCGCGAGTGGAACAGAGTTGGAGGGATCAGGTAATGGTACCGAAAGTACCCTCCGCCACACACCATTAGGTGGCTTGCGGATTATGACGTATATTCGGAAATCAGTTTGACATATTTCGCATTTGAAGCAATAATTTTTGCCTTTAGAGATTTCACTCCTTAATTTACACTTATTTTCAAAAGAGACACGATTATGAAAATGCTGTAATACGTGGACACTGAAACATTGTGTAGCAACTGTAGGACGCAGTCACTTAACAGCGTATTTATTGTTTTCATAGCCGTCTATCAAATTTCTTTAAATTAATTGTGGAATAATTTTCTATTAAAGTATTCGAGCATCTTGGCTGTTCTCTCTCTAACCCAGTTTAGCTGTTTCATTTATTAAATTACTGAGCAACTTTTTTCTGTGTATGAACGGTTAGTCATAACATTTGTGTGTGCGTAATCCAAATCTTCCACGGCACTCCTGGTTTCAAATGCTCGTGCAATTCATATAAGTTTTTGAGTCGGTTTTACCGAAGATATTCAGTACTAACAGTCGACGGTAAATTAAGGTTTTCCTATTAAATATACGTTTGTTCGTGTGCTTCTCTTTGTAAAATCTAATTCTAAAGGAAATGCCGTTACTGACATTCAGTGACTCACTCGATATTTGATCAGTTCCCTGTCAAGGTTCTCGCAGGCAAGATTAGCTCAGACGTGTATGATTTTTAATATATTTAGGAGCACTTAACACGCTGATTCTCCTGCAGAATTAATCAAGGATTATCAAGCTATATCAAAATTCCATACTTTTTCCTGAACCTAATCATATCCATTAACTGTTTTTTTCTTTCGAAGCAAATGTGCTGGGTAATTAAGTAGTAGCTGGTGGTTCGAGATATCTTCTTTAATAAAATCCGAGTTGAAGTTCACATAATACTGTTTCATGCTACGTAACAGAATAATTATCCATCGACCGATCTGTGTAACAGGACAGGTACCTTAGAACCGTTACAACTTTGCGTTATCGTCTATTGCAAGTGCGATGCGTTGAAAGAGCACCGCTTTCACACAGAATGTCGGACAATATTTCGTGTGTTTCTTTCCTGCAGAAGATGTTTCGCCGGTTCCGCCGGTGGCTGCCCTGCTGTGCCACTGGGGAGGGGAGAGAGGCGGAGGACCCGCCGGATGAGAAGAAGGCCGCCCCTGGCCACCCTCTTGACAGCATGGTGGTGAGGGGCGCCGTGGTGGCTGCCTTCTGAGAGGCATCGCCGCAGCAGCCAACTTGATTTAAAAGAGCCATTTTTCATCTATCGCATGTGCACGCACTATTAGGTGTTTTGTGAACCTTGTCAATCTTTCTTAGCAAGTGGCTGGGATAAAACGTGGTGTTCTGAATTACTGCTTTCCTTAGACTATATTTTGAGCGTTACCTACTTACTGTTATTTGCAAGAGTCAAGAAATGTCACTTTCTTCAGTTACGGGATTCTCTGTTCTCCTGTTAAGTGGTCAGACCTTATACATCGATGGGAATGAAAAATGGCACTCGCATAAGGTGTCAAACGTATTTCTATATTTCTCAGTGCGATAAGGAACTAATGGCCAGCCTCGGTGGCCGAGCGGTCCTAGGCACTTCAGTCCGGAACCGCGCGATTGCTACGGTCGCAAGATAGAACCTGCCTCGGGCATGGATGTGTATGATGTCCTTAGGTTACTTAGGTTTACGTAGTTGTTAAGTTCTAGGGGACTGATGACCTCAGAGTTAAGTCCCATACTGCTCAGAGACATTCGAACCATTTGAACCAAGCAACTAATGACCAAAATTAATACGGGAAAATTATGAGGAAAGCATCTCTTCGGCGTGTTATATAGTGCCCTTACTGTAATTAGCGTAAACATTATGCACTTTGTGTATTTCAACATTGAAAGCTCGCTCGTGGGACTGGGAACACGTGGTGCGCCAATGAAGGTATGGAAACGGAGCCGAAATAGATGAAGAATCATTCTAGCGACGATACGGGTCGATAATGCGGAAATGCACTGACTTCAGCGTCTCTGAGTAGTCTCCTATGATCAGGTGATTGGGGACAATCATTTGTAAATGGTTAACTTGCTTGGCTGTCGTGAGCTATGAAGGGAGGTTGAATGACGGTGAAACCAGCAGTAATCGATGAAACCTTCGATTTCCTCTCCTCATCACGGTACGTGATGGTCGGAATTATATGCGGACTGTAGAGCAGGATTGGAGGCTACCTGTGGCAGATGTGACGACAGAGGACAGTGCTGGTACAGGCACGACGGCCTTATCCCCTATATCCATAACCTCTTGTGTATTGTATTCCGGAGGCGACCCAACGCCATATTGAATATTCGGTCATATTATTTTGGATCATCAGTATAAGTTAGCAGCACACAGACCACCATGAAACCGCGCGGAGTGGATATGCGAATGCTCGCCTCTCTCCTCGTAAGTGCAGAAGTGAGCTTACAGCCATGGTCCATATCAAGCGATTGGGAGACATCACAACGTCATGTTGTGAATGAGACTGTCTCATTGTATGGAACTTCGAACAGTGATAGTTTTTGGCTAATGTTTAGATTACTACGCAGAAATACAAGCTCTTAAAGATCCATACATTAACTAACAAAATGCACTAGAATAATTTATACACCAACATAATTTCACAATATTTATAATATCACAATATTGATTGTTAAAAAATTATTATTTCCGTTCAATTTAAATACGTATTTAGAAGATGTACGAAAGAACTGGCAATGCTTAATTTACTTTAATGATTTAAACTATTGTGAATAGAACTTCTCTCAATTTTTATCACATGGAACACATTTAGCAACGTCTTAACAAAATCCATTATATCTTTTTCTCACAGGAGCCAGCATTAGCAACAACAGCGGCGTCACCAGCCGTGTCGCCAACTGCAACACTTCAGGTTTTGCCAGCCACGTTGCCGGACACAGGAGGAGAGCCAGCAGAAGCCACAACGGAAGTGGCGTCTCCACCTGCGTCACCATCCACAGTACGAGTTGAACGACCAGCTGCACCACAAGTGATTGCACCAGCCACTTCACCAGACACACCAGGAGTTGCCACGGAAGCCACAACACAAGTGGTGTCGCCAGCCGTAATGCCATCCACAGCACAACTTGAACCATCAGCTGCAACACACCTGGCATCTCCAGCCACGTCCCCATCTACAACACATGTTTCATCGGGCATTACACAAGTGGCGTTGGCACCTACAATCGAAGTGGCGTCGCCACCCACAACAAGAGCAATTCTTCGAGCCTCATCGCCAGGCAAAACGGAAGTTACATCACCAGCAGCCCATCTAACCACAAAACGTGTAGCCTCATTACCTTTAGGGCAGTTGGTGTCCAAAGCATCGTCGTCAGCCTCCACACGAATAACTTCTGCCATCCCAATTGCCTGCAACAGCATGCATCTTATCACCAGTCCTGTTGCCAGATACAACACTCACCCAGCCACCAGTCCTGTTGCCAGATACATAACCCATCAAGCCACCAATCCTGTTGCCGGATGCAGCACACGCTGTGTCACCAGTCCTGCTGCTGGATACAACACCCATCAAGCCATCAATCCTGTTGCCGGATACAGCACACGCTGTGTCACCAGTCCTGCTGCCAGATACAACACCCATCAAGCCACCAATCCTGTTGCCGGATACAGCACACGCTGTGTCACCAGTCCTGCTGCCAGATACAACACCCATCAAGCCACCAATCCTGTTGCCGGATACAGCACACGCTGTGTCACCAGTCCTGCTGCCGGATACAACACCCATCAAGCCACCAATCCTGTTGCCGGATACAGCACACGCTGTGTCACCACTCCTGCTGCCGGATACAACACCCATCAAGCTACCAATCCTGTTGCCGGATACAGCACACGCTGTGTCACCAGTCCTGCTGCCGGATACAACACACGCTGTGTTACCAGTCCTCCTGCCAGATACAACATGCGTTCTGTCACCAGCCCTGCTGTGGGATACAACACGCGTCCTGCCACCAATCCTGTTGCTAGCTACACCATGATTCGTGTCGCAAGATTCTGAATGTCAGTCAAATATATCATTTGTTCTTATGACACTTTTGATCAAATAAAAACGAAATTTTATGTGTTATATACTGAGTCTTTTTTTAATAATGCTGATATATGCGTATGGATACACGACACTGTAAAGTGTGTGGATAAACTTTAATGTCATCAGTAATACATAACTTTCTAGCCTTCTAGTACTTCACAATTCATCCTAAGTAATCTTCCAGATGCCAATTCTACTGCATTGTCAGTTGACATGAAAATAAACCGTTGTTATTTAGAAGTGAAAGGCACGAATGGAGCATTTTGACTACTCTGCAAACAGATAAAAATCTCTTTCATGGCTATAATTGTGCTGAGATACTGGAAAGTGGGGCACAGGATTACAGTTTTACAGATAGATCACGTTTTGAATGAAATTTAAACAGAGAAAATGTTGCTGATGCCTAGATTGGATATTTGGTTGCAGCTAGTTTACCTTTGGAGTTATTAGTAGGTATATCAACAGAGTCATTTCTCTCAGTTTTGTGGAGCAAGAGTCTGTGTCACCTGCAAAATTTGGCGAGTCCTGCATATTTGCATCAAAACAACCAAAACTTTCATAGTTGTACAGGAACATTAGACTGCGAACCCCTACCACACTCAATAGAATACACTAGAAAGAACTGATATGAGAAAGTTCGATTAATGCTATTTAGAGTGGGTTGTATCAGACAGAGTCCAAAGATCTGATAACACATATTCTGTGCTCATTTGGTCATGGCGATGTCGCATGTGCAGGTGAATCCAAAAATTGTTCCTCCTGCACTTTAAAATTCCAAATAGTACATCTCGTAAAACGTATCAGCCACTGAAAATACACTTTCCTGAGTGTACTCGCTACAGTTTTATATATACTCCAGACAGTTAATGCTGTATACACCTACAAACTTCCACTTCCCGGTCCCTTGTTGTCTTTTCCTGAGATGCTGCGCATACTGCTTGATGAGAAATATGGGGGCTTTAACTCTGTCAATCCCACCATTCTGTCGTATTCCAACAGTACATTGATAACTTTTTTTTACTTCTTTCCTGGTACATGTAATGTTGTCAGTCACGCTATTGCTTTCGTGTACTAAACTACTATCTGATTATAACGAACAAGGTTTCCACTTCATGCCTTCCTGATTCCCACATTTAATGTTAAAAAGCTATTAGACATATATACTTGCGAATTTAGGTATCGAGTAAGGCAAGCAGAACATATTGTACAAAAAAAATGTAGAAACTCCTCTACAGTGGCTCCTTTCGTAGCGGTACATGGCAGAGTTTCTGCACATCGGAAATGCAATTTACGGCCCATCCCCGAAAATCATATTACTTACAAACTGAAGAGGAACAGAGTCAGTCAAGCTGTGAGAAATGTAGAACTCAAGTATGCGCACTCATTAACCGTTAGCAGAGCGGTCATATGAAATAACCTCCGTGGTCTTGGTGTATTCAAAATGAATGCTGCAACTGATTCCATTGGTTCGGCCCACGAATTGAACCGGTATTTCACATTACCTACAACCACAACTGAACCACAAACGAAACAGAGACTCATTGACAACTTCTTACGGGTAAACGACTGCTGTCACTGATAAATTCTATCTGAAGCGTGTTAGTTGCAATACCGTCAATAAAGGCATCAGATCAGCAGGGTCTACTAAAGCACGGGAAACAACCCGTCGGCTTTGACCAATGCCGTCATAAGTTGCTCATAGATATTAATGTCTTTACTTTTCAGCCATAGATAATAAATCGATTGTCTGCTGCGGATAAGCGTCATCACTGTACATTAAAAAGATTGAATGAAGTTTTAAAAGACAGGGCTAGATATTGCACAATTTTTTTTTTTCGTTCGCGCTGATTTCAGTAATTGATTGTTTGCAATTCATTCGGTACTTAATGTCATTCTTAGTGAGTTTGAGACAAATTTGACTAATAGCTTTTTATTTTATGAGAATTTTTACTTTTTCATTTTCGTTTTTAGGTATGGATTTGTCTACTCCAATGAGCCTGGATGATTTAAAGGAGGCTGTGGGTGTAGACATGATGGCCACGATTCGATTTTTACAGATGTGTGGACTTGTTGCTGATTATGTTCGATGTCGTGAGCGCGGAGAACATATGCTCCTGACGAGTGTGTCCGCTTGCCGTGCTCACGACTTATTCGTATGGCGCTGCAGCAAAGATCGGTGGTGGCTGTCCATTAGACGAGTAACATGGACCGAGAAATCTAAGCTCGCCTTGAGGGATATCATAAAAATTACATATTGTTGGTGTTTGAGGTATCGTGTGAGTGAGCGTACAGTTGAAGATTGGTACTCTTTTTGTGGGGAAGTTTGTGAGGAATATAAGGGGCCGTTTGGGGGGGGGGGGGGGGTCGTCTGGTGCTATAGTCGAAATCGACGAGTCGCATTTTCGCAGAAGGAAGTACGATAGGGAGAACATCCTGTAGGGTTATGGGTTTGGGGGGCCGTAGTTTCAGGTCAAGAATGTGACGAAGTAATTTTTAAAGTAGGTCCTAATCGAACGAAGGAAGTTTTGGTTACATTAATTGAAGACCATGTTGTGGAGGGTTCCGTAGTGATTTCAGATGGTTTTTCTTCACATACGGATTTGAGGAATGGGGGTTATCAGCATCATGTTGGTAATCACAATATTGAATTCAGATCTTTATCCACTGGTCAACTGAAGTGCAGGATACAATTGTTATGTATGGCGCTATTTTTGTCTTCCGTAGCACTAGTATCCTATGCTTCAATTGGCATACATAGGTCAATTCAAGTACACAATACGCACGTTATAAATGTCGTTATCTCCCACTCGCTAGTACTACTTTTCTATTCTTCAAATGGTTCAAATGGCTGTTAGCACTATGGGACTTAACATCTGAGGTCATCAGTCCCCCGAGACTTAGAACTACTTAAAGCTAACTAACCTAAGGACAACACACACATCCATAGCCGGCGCAGGAGTCGAACCTGCGACCGTAGCAGCATCGCGGATCCAGATGAAGCGCCTAGAACCGCTCTGCCACAGCGTCCGGCTTCTATTCTTCAATTGTCCTATATAGCTAAACTAAAGAATGGGATAGAAAGTTCAGTGCTGTTGGTTTTCTTGTCGTCACTAGAAAGACTATAACTTTCACTGGGTACTATTAGCATCCAAGGCAAAAAAAACATAAAAAACAAACAAAAATTGTATCCCATTCTGTAGCACGGGATATACAGGGCTATTACAAATGATTGAAGCGATTTCATAAATTCACTGTAGCTCCATTCATTGACATATGGTCACGACACACTACAGATACGTAGAAAAACTCATAAAGTTTTGTTCGGCTGAAGCCGCACTTCAGGTTTCTGCCGTCAGAGCGCTCGAGAGCGTAGTGAGACAAAATGGCGACAGGAGCCGAGAAAGCGTATGTCGTGCTTGAAATGCACTCACATCAGTCTCTCATAACAGTGCAACGACACTTCAGGACGAAGTTCAAAAAAGATCAACCAACTCCTAACTCCATTCGGCGGTGGTATGCGCAGTTTAAAGCTTCTGGATGCCTCTGTAAGGGGAAATCAACGGGTCGGCCTGCAGTAAGCGAAGAAACGGTTGAACGCGTGCGGGCAAGTTTCACGCGTAGCACGCGGAAAATTGGCTCATGCCACAACTGGAGACCGACAGCGCCGACTTCATCTTTCAACAGGATGGTGCTCCACCGCACTTCCATCATGATGTTCGGCATTTCTTAAACAGGAGATTGGAAAACCGATGGATCGGTCGTGGTGGAGATCATGATCAGCAATTCATGTCATGGCCTCCGCGCTCTCCCGACTTAACCCCATGTGATTTCTTTCTGTGGGGTTATGTGAAAGATTCAGTGTTTAAACCTCCGCTACCAAGAAACGTGCCAGAACTGCGAGCTCGCATCAACGATGCTTTCGAACTCAATGATGGGGACATGCTGCGCCGAGTGTGGGAGGAACTTGATTATCGGCTTGATGTCTGCCGAATCACTAAAGGGCCACATATCGAACATTTGTGAATGCCTAAAAAAACTTTTTGAGTTTTTGTATGTGTGTGCAAAGCGTTTTGAAAATATCTCAAATAATAAAGTTATTGTAGAGCTGTGAAATCGCTCCAATCATTTGTAATAACCCTGTAAATTTTGTGTGTGCTGTCTTCTTGCGCCTTCGCGTAGTTCAAGTGAGGTACAATGTAAAGTACGTCAGTACGTCGATTTCCTCGCTTTCGTTAAGAGTATATATAGGTCAACTGAAGAATGGGATACAAATATTATGTACGTAGATCTTTCCGCCGTCGGTAGTACTAATATCTATGTAAGAATAGTCTATATCTATGTAAGAATGAAAGAATCTACACATGTAAAATTTCTGTCCCGTACTTCAGTTGTTCTATATCGTTGAGCTGAACAACAGGATACTAATGCTAACGGAAACGAAGAAATCGACGTACGTTAAATTTGTATACCGTTCTACAGTTAACCAACACAGCTCGATTGAAGGTCGAGATACAACTCTTATATATGTGACGTAAGGTATTCTATGCTACCGCTACTTCCATCCCTTCTTTTTCTCTTTAATGTCCACTGAAGTACTAGAACACAAACAAGCGATATCCTTAACATTAAGGTCGACGTATTACTCGCCTTGATACATGTCTAAAATATTTTTTCTCTCCTGTATTCCCTTGTTTCTGAACACTCCTCTCAGCTGTTACATCTTCGTAATAAATGATCTCTGGCAAATTCTCACGTCATTCGTCAAAGCTGACGGGTTGTATCCCGTCCTTCAGTAGCCCCGATCAGCATTTGCTGGAAATTATCTCATCACAGTCCAAATTATGAAGCTTATTATTGACACATTTCTGTCCGCTCTAACCCATTATTTCAACCAAGTATTTTCCCTGAGGTTTGCATACAGGGACTAGTTAAGCCATTACTAAAAAAGACGTTTCCACAGCACCAGCTGATTTCCGACCTATTTGCATTCTTCGTGGAATGTCTAAGGCCTTAGAACGTACAGTCTACGTCCAGGTAACAAACTGTCCAACTACAAACAACCTACTAGACGAACACCAATCACGTTTCCGCAAACATAACAGGTCATCATTTTCCTTCTAAGAGATGCACGAGAGATAACTTCCATGTGGATCTTAGTCTTCAGAAAAGCCTTTGGCACTGCTATCTGTGACATTTTATCTTTCCAAAGTAAGAAGCCTAAATTTCTTGAAAAATATAGTGCAATGATTTCCCTCATGACTGACATCTCGCCACCAATGCTTCATATTTGTTACCATGAATCACAATTGAAGAGGGTATTATCACGCGTCCCCGAGTGTTCGGTATTAGGTCCAACATTCTCATCAGCTTTCTGTTCAGTTTTATGCTACTGCAAATACCGCATCTACGTTGATTGCCTCCAGTTGTACCTAAGTCCAAAAAGCAATAAAAATCTTTCGAGAATCTCAACACCGACCTGTATGTGCACTCAAAATGGGCGCAGGATATAGGGTTAAAACTCAACCCCTCCAAAACTCAAGAGGCACTTGTTGGTCATTCTAGGCTTGTTAGTTCGAAATATCGGACCGAAAGAGGTGGCGCAGAGGTTAGCACACTGGACTCGCATTCGGGAGGACGACGGTTCAATCAATCCCGCGTCCGGCCTTCCTGATTTAGGTCTTCCGTGATTTCCCTAAATCGCTCCAGGCAAATGTCGGGACGGTTCCTTTGAAAAGGCACGGACGAATTTCTTCCTCGTCCTTCTCTAATCCCATGAGACTGATGACCTCGCTGTTTGGTCTCTTCCCCCCAAACAACCCAACAACAATCCGAAATATCGGGAGTCCCTGCCATCCTGAATCCTACATGGGAGTAATTCCAACTTTTCTCCATCAGCGAAGTGTCTAGGAGTAATAAGTGATGAAAATCTAAATTGGACTGAGCACGTAACTGCAATGTGCACCAAGTTATTAGCATCTCTACGTGCCCCACAAAAATGTAAGGAGCTCTTCCTTTATGACCCCAAAATGAAACTTGTTTACATACTTCTGCTTCCAATTATTTATTACAGGGATGTTATCCCGCAAGCCTATCCTCAGAAGCCTGGAACTACTTATGAATACTTGTGTCCATTATATCTGTGATGTTCGACTCTTTGATTACATATCACTATCATATGCACAGCTGCGTGCAGACAAGAGTAGGGGGCAGATGGCGGCGATGACGGAATCCAAGATGGCGGCCATGAGTCATTTGATGACGTCATCCAAGATGGCGGCCGTGACAGCTGATGGCACAAGTACCATTATTGAAGATATTGGCTTTTGGCGAGAAGTTTGAGCTTTGGTGGGAAGATAGATCAATTGGGCTACGTCCACTAACCTAAATAGCCTCCCACAGAAAATGGCGGGAAGTTCAAATTCAGTCAGGAGAATGCAGCACACCACGGCTACCTCTACTAACCTAAGAAAATGGCGGGAAAATGGGTCACTTTGGCTACCTCCACTAACCTAAGTCATCCGACCACCACCTCTTCCTAGGAACTGGAAGGAAAAGGACACAGCCTGTGCTGGACATAAGTCTTTATTTCGCATACAGTCTTTATTTAAACAGTTTGATGCAGTTCTTCATCTAGTGTGCTCACCATAGGGTCTGGAGTCCAACTGATCTAGTACATAGCACTGCCACCAGAAGGCACTGTCTTCCCGTCCATGAGATAATCCAGGATGTCGGTCTGGGCTGGGGGAAAATGGCAAGAAAATGGCTCACCCTGTGGTGGACATGTGTCTTCATTTAACCAGATTGAGGCAGTACCTCCATCCAGGGTGCTCACCATGGGATCCGGAGCCCAGCTGACCAAGTACACAGCCCTGCCACCAGGGACACTGTCATCCCTCCTGTGACGTAATCCAAGCTGGCAATCTGGGGTAGGGAAAATGGCAGGAAAATGAGCTGGCCGGTGCTGAGCTGCTCGAGAGAGAAAGGAGTGTACTTTATTTATTTTGGAACACTTAAATTAGGGACGGATTTCCCTTAGTTCATTTATTACACTGATACAAAACACTCACTCTGACATACTTGGGGTCACAATACACAGCATACAGATCTGCAAACTACTCATAAATAATGCAGTACACTGATGTACAAACACGCAGACAGCTTGTAAATTACCGAAATAATGCAGCACACAGCATACAGACTTGTAAACTACTCCTAAATCACCACAATAATGAAGTGAACTGAAGTACAGTCGCGAAAACAACTCCTAAATTATCAAAGTAACGCATGAAAAATGCTCTGCAGACATGCTCACTACTTGTAAACTGTCCAAATAATGCACAGCCTACAGATCTCCTCACGAAATGATATGGAAGCCATATTTTAACTATATATGACGGTAGTATCTGTTCCCAAACGAACAGTTACCGTTGATGACCATGCTGCTTTGCTAGAAATGAAATGATAATTAAATGGACACCCTACCTGCAAACAGGCGTTGATGTACTTCATTGGGGACATGTTGAAAATGTGTGCCCCGACCGGGACTCTAGCCCAAGATCTCCTGCTTTCGGGAACAGATACTACCGTCATACATAGTTAAAATATGGCTTCTTGGCTATTGACCATCTTGTGCGAACGCACACACTGTGGCCGAAATCGTACAGGACTTGATAGATTGATCTGCCACGAGTAATGAGTATGATAGGTAAACATCTATTAGGCGCCCTACGAATGTAGCGGTGTGGACATGTTGGAAATGTGGGTCTCACAGGGAGCGTGCAAGGGATAAGTCAGTGCAGGCGCACTACTCTCTGAGAGCCACCGCTCAGAAGAATAGAGTGTCTGCCACGCAAGCAGGAGATCCCGGGTTCGAATCCCAGTCCCAGTCCCAGGCACAGCGGACACACCAGGAACCGCGGTGTTGGCCGTCGAATGGCGCTAGCTGCGCAGCATTTGTGCACCGCCGCCGTCAGTGTCAGCCAGTTTGCCGTGGCATACGGAGCTCCATCGCAGTCTTTAACACTGGTAGCATGCCGCGACAGCGTGGACGTGAACCGTATGTGCAGTTGACGGACTTTGAGCGAGGGCGTATAGTGGGCATGCGGGAGGCCGGGTGGACGTACCGCCGAATTGCTCAACACGTGGGGCGTGAGGTCTCCACAGTACATCGATGTTGTCGCCAGTGGTCGGCGGAAGGTGCACGTGCCCGTCGACCTGGGACCGGACCGCAGCGACGCACAGATGCACGCCAAGACCGTAGGATCCTACGCAGTGCCGTAGGGGACCGCACCGCCACTTCCCAGCAAATTAGGGACACTGTTGCTCCTGGGGTATCGGCGAGGACCATTCGCAACCGTCTCCATGAAGCTGGGCTACGGTCCCGCACACCGTTAGGCCGTCTTCCGCTCACGCCCCAACATCGTGCAGCCCGCCTCCAGTGGTGTCGCGACAGGCGTGAATGGAGGGACGAATGGAGACGTGTCGTCTTCAGCGATGAGAGTCGCTTCTGCCTTGGTGCCAATGATGGTCGTATGCGTGTTTGGCGCCGTGCAGGTGAGCGCCACAATCAGGACTGCATACGACCGAGGCACACAGGGCCAACACCCGGCATCATGGTGTGGGGAGCGATCTCCTACACTGGCCGTACACCACTGGTGATCGTAGAGGGGACACTGAATAGTGCACGGTACATCCAAACCGTCATCGAACCCATCGTTCTACCATTCCCAGACCGGCAAGGGAACTTGCTGTTCCAACAGGACAATGCACGTCCGCATGTATCCCGTGCCACCCAACGTGCTCTAGAAGGTGTAAGTCAACTACCCTGGCCAGCAAGATCTCCGGATCTGTCCCCCATTGAGCATGTTTGGGACTGGATGAAGCGTCGTCTCACGCGGTCTGCACGTCCAGCACGAACGCTGGTCCAACTGAGGCGCCAGGTGGAAATGGCATGGCAAGCCGTTCCACAGGACTACATCCAGCATCTCTACGATCGTCTCCATGGGAGAATAGCAGCCCGCATTGCTGCGAAAGGTGGATATACACTGTACTAGTGCCGACATTGTGCATGCTCTGTTGCCTGTGTCTATGTGCCTGTGGTTCTGTCAGTGTGATCATGTGATGTATCTAACCCCAGGAATGTGTCAATAAAGTTTCCCCTTCCTGGGACAATGAATTCACGGTGTTCTTATTTCAATTTCCAGGAGTGTACAATTCGAGGTCAGAGTGACGAATTGATGAAGGAAGAGTCAGAGAAGGCGTTGTTTGTCGGTAGGGATGGCAACTGTGCAGAGAGGCAGGGGCAAGGGAGAAGTGATGTGACTTATGGTAAAAGGTTCGTACGAATAGTCGACGAATCGCATCGAGAAGTAATTAAAGAGGAAAGGGTGTATAAGAAAAAGGGGCATAGTGCAGAGACGCATGCCGATTCATAAATTACCTCGTATGCAGAATATGTACATCAGCTCAAAAGCCAGCCAGCACAATTAGAAAGATCTTCCACTCAAGTGATTAATTTGGACCCGAATATGAGTGTTAGAGAGCCATACCGATTATGATGTGCACCTAGTGATAGCATGAGTACATGACTGTGATAAAGATTCTTTTAAAGAAATTAGAGAAAGTGTATCTAACCAAGAGAAAGAGTGTTGTGATCCCTGTAGTACTGAAGCAAATGAGTTGAGTGAGACTGGAATTCCATTAGTAGGGGAAAATAATGAAAGTAAGAGTGGCGAATGCACTATCCAACAAAGGGAAAGTAGAGAAATGGATTATAATTTGCAAGAATTATTTGAACCCGAAGAAGGTCATATTTCTAAGGAGGAGGAATTATCGTCAGAATCATCAGAAAGCATCCAGGGAGAAAAAGAAGTAGAGGAAGTTTCCGATTCCGCAACCGAGAGTTCAAGCATGACAGATTCGAATGAGCACGAGATGGCATTAAAGAGCCTAGACGAAGGACTATTGGAAAAAGTGGTGAAAGAATTTAGGATGAAAAGGAGAAAGAAACCTCCAGATGGAATGGTTAGTATAAAAACCGGAAAAATAATATAGCGAGACTTGGCGGTGGAAAAGGATTTATTATGGGAAGATAAAGAAAGTATGAAAGAGGACAATAGGATGCAAACAATCCTACCCATTAACGTATGTGGGTACGATTTATATGTATTGTTGGATACGGGTGCTCAAATAAGTGCTATTTCGCACGCATTTTTTGAGATGATCAAAGAGCAACGAGGAGTAGTCATGATGCCAGTAACAGGTGTTAAAGTGATAGGCGCGACAGGGAAATGTAGTAAACCTGTTAAACATCAAGTGATGATGGAATTTAAGATAAAAAACAAGCTATTTTCGAATGCAATTTTAGTATTTCCAGAGCTCAGTGCCGAGATCATTTTAGGCATTGACTGGTTAATAAAACAGAAAGTAATTATAGATTGTGACAAAGGGATAATAGTTTTTAAAGTTGATAGTGCGGTATTAGAAATACCATTTGAATCATCTAGAGTAATGGAAGAGAACCAGCTGAGATGGGTAGAATTTAGAGATGATCATGATTCGGGAATAGGTCAAAAATTCGATTGGTTTCTGGTGAGGCAGATAGTTGAAGATGGAAATAAGGAGACACTCCTTCGAAATGTAGTGGATAAAACGGAAGGACTATCTGATGCCCAAAGGGAGGATCTATGGCAAATTCTGAAAGAAAATCAGGAGGTATTTTCGGACAATCCGGGACGAGTGATAAATTATGAGTACTGCATGGAGGTAGAAGAGCATGAACCTTTCTTTAAACCACCATATAATGTACCCTTGTCTAAGAAAGAAGCAGTTCAAAAAGAAATAGATAAAATGGTTTCATGTGGGGTCATTGAACGGAGTTCTAGCCCATATAATAACCCATTGGTGATAGTAGGTAAGAAGGATGGAAGTGTACGAATAGTGATAGATGCTCGTACTCTGAATAAAGTAGTGAAGAGGGAGTTGGATCGTCCAGAGAACATAGATAATTTATTGCAGAAGTTTAATGGTGTAAAGTACATGACTAGTTTAGACCTAACTGCAGGATACTGGCAAATCCCATTAAGTGAGGAGTCTAGGAAGTACACGGCATTTTTATTCAATGGAAAATGCTACCATTACACAGTGGTACCATTTGGCCTAAATACTTCCGTTTCAGTGTTCATTCGGGCTTTAGACAAAATTTTAGGGAGTGAACTTAGTTCGCTAATCACGGTTTATGTAGATGATCTGTTAATTGCTACAAGGACATGGGAAGAGCACATGGAATTATGCGACAGGGTGTTCAAAGCTTTAATTAAAGGAGGAATGACCCTGAACCTGAAAAAATGCGAGTTTGTGAAGAAAGAAGTAAAGTTTTTAGGTCACATAGTAACACCAGAGGGAACTGATAAGGATCCCAATAAAGTCAAAGCAATAAGAAATTGTCCGGCTCCCAAGAATAAAAAACAACTAAAGTCGTTTATAGGACTTTGTTCCTTTTATCGTAAGTATGTGGATGATCAGGTGTTCAATAGCCCACATCTGAACAACCTACTTAAGAAGAACAGTGTGTATATATGAACTGAAGAATGTGAAACAGCATTCAACTGGCTAAAAGACAATTTGGCTAAAAACATAAAGTTATGGCACCCTGACCTGTGTGAACCATTCCACATGGCAACAGATAGTTCAGATTATGGATTGGGAGTATCCATATTTCAGGAGGTAATGATAGTTGGGAAAAAACTCATAGACAAATAGCATTTGCGAGTAGAACCATGTCTAAGTATGAAAGAAACTATACAGTTTCAGAGAAGGAGGCTTTAGCTATAGTATGGGGTTTTAGGAAATTTCAACTTTTCTTATGGGGACATAAGACTATGGTCCATACAGACCACAAAGCTTTAATATTTTTGAAGGACTGCAGATTGTTACATAACAAGTTGACCAGATGGGCGCTGTTTTTACAACAATTTGATATAGAGATCAAGTATGTTAAAGGGAAAGAACATGTAGTACCGGATGCTTTGTCGAGATTACCGGAAGGATGTGAGACACTAGAAAGTGTAAACAATAGGGAAGATGTTTTTGAGGTGAATTACTTCAAAAAAGCGGAAGGAAGAGAAAAAATTAGGGAAATATGTCGGAATATGCGAAGATATCAAAGTGATGATGATGCACTCAAGTCGGTAAAGGTCAAGTTTGACAATCCGGACGCAACTAACATAAGGGCTTCATATAAAATACATAAAGGTGTACTGTATCTTCAAAGATTAAATAATCCAGGGAAGTGGAGAGTATGTTGGCCGGAACAACACACTGAAGTGCTAATAGATTATGTTCACTTGGCATATGGCCATTGTGGTGCACAGAAATGTACCGATAAGTTAGATGAATGCATTACCTTTAACAACATGGCACGAAGGGTAGCACAGAGGATAAGATCTTGTGATCTATGCCAAAAGGCGAAAGTAACAAATGCAACTAATCAAGGGCCCATGCAATCAATAAAACCTGATGAAGTATTAGAAATAGTAGCAGTAGATATCTTTGGACCATTACCGAAAACCATGGGGGTTTTGTGTACATATTTGTAGCAGTTGAACTTTTCGCAAAGTATATAAAGCTATATCCCTTGAGAAAAGCTACTGCCAGAGCTGTGTATGATAAAATGGTGTGTGATTATTTTGTGAAAGTAGGGAAGCCAAAGAGAATACTATCAGATAATGGTGTTCAGTTTTGCTCATAAATGTGGAAGGATGGGATAACTGAGAAACAGGTAGAAGTGGTACATATCTCAGCTTATCACCCATCAAGCAATCCGGCAGAAAGATATATGCGTGAGATAGGTCGGTTATTTAGGACGTACTGCCATAGTAACCACAAGAAGTGGGGCATGTATGTGAGTGAATTCGAAGAAATCATGAATTCATTAACAAACGAGAGCACTGGATTTACTCCAGAAGAAATCCTGAAAAAGACAAGAAGTAAAAGTCTAGTAGACGACCTACTAGAATTTCCAGATAGAGTTGAATTAGATTATGATAGTAAAAAGAACTTAGTAAAAGACAAGATGAGGAAACAAGCAGATGCGAGAGTTCGTCGTCACGACGAAAAAGTAAGGAATCCTAAATTCAAAATAGGTGATCTCGTTCTTGTAAAAACACATGAAAAGGCAAGTGAAATTAATAACGAGATCAGCAAATTTAAATATATATATAATGGACCATTTAAAATAGTGTCAATACCCAATGTGAATGCTTATTATTTAGAGTACCCATTAACAGGCAAACGCCTGGGAGTAAGAAACATAGTGGATCTCAAAAGGTATGAACCACGAATTCTACCAGATTGAAAATAAATATATAAATAAATATTAAAGTAAACCAATATGTAAATAGTTTTGTTGCTTTTGTTCTATGTGAAAGGTAAATGCTCACTAAAATATATTGCAGTATTCTAATGAAACTTCTAGTTTAAGTAGAGACTAAACAGACTGGGAAAGACTGAGCTTCTAAGAAAGCCTTAATAGATGTGTAAATAAGTGTTGTGGAAGAGGTAGAAAAGTGAGGAGGTAAAGTGAAAAGGATGGGCTACAATAGAAAATTGAGGAGGTAAAGTGAAAAGGACGGGCTACAAAGTAACAGGCGCATAAAGTGTGTTTCACTTGCCTGAGATAAAAGAAGTGTATTTAAAACTTTGAAAAAAAGATGTTTAAAGTGTACTGTGTTTATAAGTAAGAAAATTGGAAAGAATATATGTAAATCATTTATGTAATGTTTACCAGGAAAGAGAGAAAGAATTGGTGTTTAATTTAAAATATGTAATATAGGTATCGAGGTGTATCAGTAAGAAAGGGGAAAACCCTTGGTAAAAAGCTTAACGAACATTTCAGATTCATTATAGGAGAGAATTCTTATTGAATTATCACTGTAAGATACTTCAATAAGAAGTGGGGCATGTGTAACGGAACTGAAATGATGGTGGCCTGACAGTAATTTGGAGCCCGCGCGTCGGAAACGGGCGCGCTTGTGTGAGACTGCCAGGGAGTGCACCCTGATGCCATCTATTGTGCTGCCTGTCAGACAATGCACTAAGCTCTCGGAGTCAAATGTATTCTTTAACTTGGTAATTATAAGTTATTACTGTATAATTTAATGTTGTAAAGCGCTAGTAGTAAATCATTATGACTGGTATGAACTCCAAGGTAGTAAATATAAATATTCTTAAATACTAAATGATTTCGGTAAAAAGGTGGTAGGGGAACGCCCCACTCTTGGTGATACGAGTGTAGCTAGAGGTAGCTGGAGACACAGGGACTGAACAATGGAATGGCCTGGGGAGTGTTGACGTGATCGGGCGTGCGTAACTGTGCTCACGCAAAAGTGATTGTGCAACAGCGAAGAGGCGAACATCGTCGCCGTTTTTGGAGTAAAACGCGACGAATGGTTGTTGAAGCCGCCTCTATGCCACTGGGGCTGATTGTAAGAGTTCCTGCGCCCAGATTTTATGACGGACGTGCAGTAGCTTATACGAGTGCTACAGCTCGTAGTTCCAGCCGCCATTAAGGGCATGAGGCGTGAAGAGCTGCGTTAGCCACATGCATCTCACTACCAGCACCGACACGTCTACCCAAGGCAAGACTGCTTGCAATTGTTAAGTCGAACTTTTTATACATGTAAAAGGAGAATACCAGTTTTCTTTTATGCAAGTGCAGAGGACAGAATATAGTAATGAGTAAAATTACGACGCATGTTGTTCATTGTAAAGTGTAGTAACCTCAAACATAGTATAGTGAAATCAGACTTAGGCCACCATCGCCTCTTTCATTTACAATTCTTTTGGTTGTAGAATACTTTAGCGTATAAGAATGTTGAAAAGAGCAATGGTCACACCAGAATGAGTCGCCTATTTATAGTTACTTAAATTTTTCTGAGTAACCTTTCAAGTAAAGTCACTTAACTAATTCTGTATCAATTGTCCAAAGAGTAATATCCAAAATCATTAAATAAGTTGAAGGATAGAATTTTGTTAACCCAAGTTGCATAAACTGTCTTGGTAGTAACTACCAAGCCAACTCACAGAAATTGAGAGAGTATTTGCTTTGTAGAATCATCTAGAATGATCAGAAATAGTAATATTCAGAATTAAGTTTAAATTCAACTCAAGCCATTTCACTTTGAAACGAGCCAAAAATTGATTTATTCTTTTGCTCCTTCAGAGCTGGCGACTGTAGTTATAAGTATTTTCAGGAGGATTCGACGGTAAGTCTGCTGCTCTCGTCGTGCTGATAGGATTATCCACTGCTGCTAGCAGTGGTGATTGGATACATACGCTCACTACCAAGTTAAGTGGGTCAGGTAGGCAGTGTTACCGTGTGAACTGTAGGGCACTGTAGGCCGTCGATCGAACCCGTTCAATCATCACAGCTCTTAGGGAAATAGTCCGGTTAGAAGTGTACTAATCATTAGGTAAATACTGGCGAGTAACGGTCAAAAGTGTATACGCAAGTGAATTTAGCAAGGTCCACGTAGCACCTAGTTAATGTGGTGCAATGGCGAGGGTAGGAGTGGAGTAAAAACGAGCTGAGCTCGTGGCAGCTGTGCTGTATTCAAATATTAACAACGTGAATTCACTACTACCGCTTACCATTAGGACTGAGCTATTTACAGTTAAAATACGTAGCAGTAAGCGCAAAGGCGTTACAGCTACAAGTCCGTATTGGTTTTATACATACGGAATTAGGAAGCGGGTCATTCCGTCAGTGGAGGGGGTTAAAACAACCGAGTCAGTTGAGAACATACCCCATTTACTGATGGAAAGTTTCGGCGGTTCGGTCGCAAACAGTTTTTCCGTTCTAACAGTTTCTGTCAGTATTTTTCAAGCGCGACCTACTAAACTAATAGCTCGTTATTACTCACACCTGACAGCACCAGCATTCTTCGGAATTGGAATTATTACGCCCGTTTTCAAGTCTGCGATTACTTTGCAAGCCTCATGTACCCTGCTGGAATAGCTTTATCATCGCTGTCTCTCTCAGGAGCCTTGTTTCGACCTGAGCCTTTCAGTGCTTTGTTAGATTCCCCTTGCAGCATCGTATCTCTTATTTCATCTTCACCTACATCCTCTTCTCTTTCTATAATACTGCCTTAGAGTTCATTCCCATTGTATAGTCCTCCTATACATTCCTCGATTTCCCTTCTTTGCCTAGAACTGGCTTGTCATCTCGGCTCTCAATACTCATGAAGCTACTAAGCTGCTTCGCTTTTCACAAGTTTTCTTTAATATCCCACTAGGCAGCATCTATCTGTCCTCTGCTTGTTCAGGGGTTGGACAAAAGTATGACGGGCGGAGTCTCCAACGTATACATCTATACTTCGCCAGCCAAACTGCAATAGCTGATGTGGCGGAAGCTTTTTCTCGTGACACCACTATCCCCCCTCCGGCCCCCTCGGCTTGTTTTTCTGGAACATTCAATAATCGTACGTCGTCATGGCCCTTACACGAACGTACGTTTTCGGTATCTCAACGGAAAACTTCTCTGTGTAACTTCTGCCACTCGAGTGTGTTGAACAGTTCCGCAATGACTATCCTTGACGTCAATCATGTATGAGACGGATCTACAGTGACATGAAATAAGGAAGGAAAAACTTCATCAGAGAAGATGGCTTTGTTTTCGCCGAATCTTAGTTTCCATCAAGGGATATGTAAAGCATACATAATCAGGACAGATATAATGAAATGGGGTACATTTTTTAACAAAATTGGTATGTACAACTTGTGTAAATACACCTCAATAAATCTCCATCATACGGGGTGTTCAAAACGTCCCTCCGCAGTGCCGTATGATTGTTCGCCTGCCCGGGTTACTTCATTTCAAGTGGACTCTCTCAACATTCCACTGTTTCGTTTATCTCAGCCAGCCTCAGTAGTACCGTTAGTGTGTGTCGTTACGTGTTGACGTGAACGTTTAAGTTCAGTTCCTTTGTTCGTTTGTTTCGTTTTTGTCACTGTTAAAATGCTAACCATTGAAGAACGTGTGTTTTTGTCGAACAGGTGTTCAAAGCTGGCGGTAAATACAGTTTCAGTTCTTCAAACATTTAATTCAGTTTTCCTGGAGACAACACTCCCACATCGCGATACTGTGCGAAATGCGATTGACAAATTTCGAAGTACGGGTTCAGTGACAGATGAACCGAGAAGTGGTCGTCCTAGCGTTTGGTCTGAGGATAAACTATTCGATAATTCCGATAAAATGTCCATGAGTCCGAACAAGTCAGTAAGAAAACTATCCCAAGAAATGGATGTTAGTGTCGGAACGGCCCACACAGCTGTAAGGAAAAAATTAGAACTTTTCCCGTACAACGTGACAGTCTCGCAAGAACTGAAAATACTAATCATGGTATGAGACTGCATTATTGTCAATGGATCAAAAATTCCGTTCAGCAGAATGGAAGAGATATTCTTCATTAAACGTTTTTCACTGATGAGGCGTGATTTCATTTACCCGGGTACATGAACTCGCAAAAATCTCGTGTGTACAGTACTGCAATTCCATTCTGTATTAACGAGGAACCACTTCAGTCTGTGAAAAGAGGAGTTTGGATTGCAATTTCTAGATGTCAGATTGTGCGTCCCGTATTTGTCAACGAAACGATAAACGCATAAAGATACTGCAGTGACATTCTGTACCCATTATGGAGAACTTGTGTTACGTGAAATACTGAATGATTATTTTCAACAAGATGGTGCAACCGGGCATACAGCTCGTGTTTCAACGTCACTGCTTAGGGTTGTTTTTGTTGATCGCACAATTTCATAGGGACTTTGGCCTCCATGATCGCCTGACATAACACCACCTGACTTTTTCTTCTGGGGTGCGGTGAAAGCAACTGTCTATGACAACCGTCCAAAATCCATCGATGAATTGAAAACTGCAATGTCCACTTTCACTGCTTCTGTTACAGAAGGGTCCTGGCGGAGGTTCGAGTACTCCTTCGGGCATGAGTGTGTGTGTTTGTCCTTAGCATAATTTAGGTTAAGTAGTGTGCAAGCTTAGGGACTGATGACCTTAGGAGTTAAGTCCCATAAGATTTCACACACATTTGAACATTTTTGTTTTCAGAAGAAATGTTACAGCTTGTGTTTGGAAACATGATTAGACGATTAATTGTATATTCAACATCAGGAGGGACACTTTCAACATTTAATGTGAAAATCTGTAAGTAAAAACGAATATTCTATAAATTAATAACTTGTATTTCACTGAGTTTCATTTCGGTATATTCACTGCGGCATATGGCACGTGTGGCTAACAATCATACGGCACTGCGGAGGGACTTTTTGAGCACCCCGCATGTACAATATGTAGTGACAAGGCGTAACTCTTCTTTCTAGGAACACGATGCAAGTGATACATCGGTTTGTCAAACCTTTATTTGTAGAGCTTAAATCTATTGCACTCATCTGCCATATTAGAATCTAGAGATTAATGGTAATTCTGAGTAACTGTGTTCTGCACGTGGGTTATTTTGTAGTCATTCTGTTGATCTTATTATATTAGCTCTGAATATAATTACTCGGTTTTTGTAACCATTCTTTCTCATATGAGTACAATGAATAAAATAATTCCTATAACAGAGATTGTAGACCTAATTCTTGATACTACATTCCATGATGTTTATGCGTCTGGGTAGTCTGAATATCGTTGTGGTATTCCTGAAAATCCTAAGAAGTGTTGAGGGAAGAATGTTAAGTTTACTCCAATAAATGTAATTGTGAACTGGACTTTATCATGTATTGTTTATAGTTAATCCAGTAAATAGTGGGTATCATTGAAGAGTTTGCTAGTACTAATCCTGTTAATCCACCAATTGTAAATAGGAAAATTAATCCTGGAGCTCATAATAATGGTGGGTTAAACTTGAATTTAGTCCCATATAATGTAGCTAGTCATCTGAATACCTTAATTCCTGTAGGTACAGCAATAATTATTGTCGCTGATGTGAAGTATGCTCGTGTATCAACATCCAATCCTACTGTAAATATTTGGTGTGCTCATACAATAAATCCTATTAATCCAATTAATAACATGGTGTAAATTATACCTAACGTTCCAAATGATTCAATTTTTCCTCTTTCTTGACATACAACGTGTGAAATAATACCAAATCCGGGTAAAATTAGAATGTAAATTTCTGGGTGTCCAAAAACTCAGAATAGGTGATGATATAGAACTGGATCTCTTCCTCCCGCAGGGTCAAAGAATGATGTATTTAGGTTTCGGTCTGTTAATAATACAGTAATAGCTCCTGCTAAAACTGGAAGTTAAAGAAGAAGAAGAAGGGCTGTAATAGCTACAGACCAAACAAATAAAGGTGTTTGGTCTAAAGTTATGCTTTCTGATCGTATATTAATTGCTGTTGTAATAAAGTTTACTGCACCAAGAATTGATGATACACCTGCTAAGTGTAGTGAAAAAATGGCTAGATCTACAGATGCACCCACATGTGCAATAGCTCCTGCTTGATGGGAGTAAACTGTTCATCCTGTATCAGCACCTTTATCTACTATAGAAGATGTAAGAAGAAAGGTTATGAGGGTGGTAGTAATCAAAAACTTATATTATTTATTCGTGGGAATGCTATATCTGGTGCACTAATTATTAAAGGTACAAGTCAATTACCAAATCCACCAATTATAATAGGTCTTACTATGAAGAAAATTATTACAAATGCATGGGCTGTAATAATAACATTATAAATCTGGTCATCTCCAATTAGAGATCCTGGTTGACCTAGTTCAGCACGAATAAGTATTCTTATTGATGTTCCTACTATTCCTGCTCATGCTCCAAACAGAAAGTATAAAGTACCAATGTCTTTAAGGTTTGTTGAGAATAATCACTTTTGCGGTAAGATGGCTGAAATTTTAGATGGTAGACTGTAAGTCTACTTATGAGATATTTTCTCTCTTGCCATACTCTGGTCTTACATTCAATTATGATTCTAGACTGAAATTCTAGAGGTGTAAAGTTTTACTAAGGCCTAAAACATTATTCTTTTAATTATAGCTGTGAAGGTTATTAGTTTATTTAACTTAAGTCCTTAGTACACGGAGATTAGGATTGATGTTGAAATCAATCCTATTGTTGAAATTATTATTATAGGAAGAATAATTCTTGATTTTTGAGACTTAATCTTTATAGAGCATGAATTTTCGGTATATGATATAATTAGGGCTGAGAATCTAATACATATGTAATAATAAAGTGTAATTGTAATTAATATGACTATAATAGTTATAATACTTGTTATGTTGTTTTCTATTAATGATTGTATTACAACTAATTTTGGTAGGAATCCAAAAAATGGTGGTAAACCACCTACAGATAGAAGGGATAAGAATATTATGAATTTAATTTCAGTTTTTATGTTTCTAGCTGAATAGATCTAATTTATGAAGAATAGATTTATTTGCTTGAATAATAAGACTATGATTAGTCTCAGTAGTGCATGAATAATAAAGTATAGTTCCCAGATGTTTTCTCTGACTGTTAGAGATAGTAACGCTGCACTAGCACATTCCCCATTCTGATAATACAGCTTCACTAAAAGCGCCTTTTCAGGTAACGTCAACATGCTGCGACTGCTGGCGTATCTGTTTCTCTCTCTTATTAGAGCTTTTTTTGGTTCTAATAAAACCCCATGTCATTCCAAGCATGTGTGTCAAGTTTTACATCTCTATCTACATTATTCCGTGGTTTATGAAGTGTTCAAATTTATACTTACGTTTTGATCACCCGGTACATCTTTACGCGCTGCTAACACCGCCACCGCTCAAAAAAAAAAAAAAAAAAATTGGTTCAAATGGCTCTGAGCACTACGGGACTTAACATCTGAGGTCTTCAGTCCCATAGAACTTAGAACTACTTAAACCTAACTAACCTAAGGACATCACACACATCCATGCCCGAGGCAGGATTCGAACCTGCGACCGTAGCAGTTGCGCGGTTCCGGACTGGGCGCCTAGAACCGCTCGGCCACCGCGGCCGGCCACCACCGCTCACGGTCAGTCAAAGCAGCAGCTCAGTGACAGTAGTAATTTAAATTAACGTAGTGATGTGGAAGTACGTTAAAAACAGGGTGTGAAATACATGATGGCCGGAACACGAGCCACGCAAGGCTCAGGAATCTTTTAATAGCATAAGGCAATACATTAGTGCAAAAAATTAACAAACATATTTTCAATGGTCATGAATGGGACTACTTAAAGTCACGTAAGAGTTGTTCTGTAGGTCAGTACGTGAAAGAATGAAATTTTTCACGCACTATTCGCGAGTGGAACAGAGTTGGAGGGATCAGGCAATGGTACCAAAAGTACGGGTCTAGTGCAGCAGGGGATACAACCCGTCGGCTTTGAACAATGACGTCATTCCTTAGTCATAGATCGTAATGTCTTCACTTCGAGGCATAGATAATAGCGATCGCTTGATATTCGGTACATCATTAAACGTGTGATTTAATTAACTTAATTGCTAGTACAAAAGTTTACAAACAATCGCTTCCTCGGGTCTAGTGCAGCAGGGGATACAACCCGTCGGCTTTGAACAATGACGTCATTCCTTAGTCATAGATCGTAATGTCTACACTTCGAGGCATAGATAATAGCGATCGCTTGATATTCGGTACATCATTAAACGTGTGATTTAATTAACTTAATTGCTAGTACAAAAGCTTACAAACAATCGCTTCCTCGGGTCTAGTGCAGCAGGGGATACAACCCGTCGGCTTTGAACAATGACGTCATTCCTTAGTCATAGATCGTAATGTCTTCACTTCGAGGCATAGATAATAAAGCCGTTCTGTGTTCTAATAATCGCTATCATTAAAATAATTGAATGTAAATATAAAAGCGATCGCTTGATATTGGGTGCATCATTTTACTGATTGCTTAATGAAGTAGGATCAGTTTATTCTATCTCGTGAGATTTTTTTTAAAAAAGCCAAAAAACTCTTATTGCGTACTGAAGGGAGCTAGAACACTAAGAAGAATCACTTCTCGGCTTTTGGCAAGATATTACTTAATAAAGTAGGATCAGTTTATTCTATTTCGTGAGATTTTTTTTTAAAGCCAAAATACACTTATTAGGTACTGAAGGGAGCTGCTTAATAAAGTAGGATCAGTTTATTCTATCTCGTGAGATTTTTTTTTAAGTCATAAACACTTATTACGAACTGAAGGGAGCTACAACATTAAGAACAATCGCTTCTCGGCTTTTGACAAGATATTGCTTAATAAAGTAGGCTCAGTTTATTCTATCTCGTGAGATCATCAGTAATACAAATAAAGGTGTTTGGTATAAAGTTATGCTTTCTGATCGTATATTAATTGCTGTTGTAATGAAGTTTACTGCACCAAGAATTGATGATACACCTGCTAAGTGTAGTGAAAAAATGGCTAGATCTACAGATGCACCCACATGTGCAATAGCTCCTGCTTGAGGGGGGTAAACTGTTCATCCTGTATCAGCACCTTTATCTACTATAGAAGATGTAAGAAGAAGGGTTATTAGGGTGGTAGTAATCAAAAACTTATATTATTTATTCGTGGGAATGCTATATCTGGTGCACCAATTATTAAAGGTACAAGTCAATTACCAAATCCACCAATTATAATAGGTCTTACTATGAAGAAAATTATTACAAATACATGGGCTGTAATAATAACATTATAAATCTGGTCATCTCCAATTAGAGATCCTGGTTGACCTAGTTCAGACGAATAAGTATTCTTATTGATGTTCCTGCTATTCCTGCTCATGCTCCAAATAGAATGTATAAAGTACCAATGTCTTTAAGGTTTGTTGAGAATAATCTCTTTTGCAGTAAGATGGCTGAAATTTTAGATGGTAGACTGTAAGTCTACTTATGAGATATTTTCTCTCCTGCCATACTCTGGTCTTACATTCAGTTATGATTCTAGACTGAAATTCTAGAGGTGTAAAGTTTTACTAAGGCCTAAAAGATTATTCTTTTAATTATAACTGTGAAGGTTAATAGTTTATTTAACTTAAGTCTTTAGTACAATGAGATTAGGGTTGATGTTGAAATCAATCCTATTGTTGAAATTATTATTATAGGAAGAATAATTTTTGATTTTTGAGACTTAATCTTTGTTGTTGTTGTGGTATTCATTCCTGAGACTGGTTTGATGCTGCTCTCCATGCTACTCTATCCTGTGCAAGCTTCTTCATCTCCCAGTACCTACACCAACCTACATCCTTTTGAATCTGCTTAGTGTATTCATCTCTTGGTCTCTCCCTACGATTTTTACCCTCCACGCTGCCCTCCAATACTAAATTGGTGATCCCTTGATGCCTCAGAACATGTCCTACCAACCGATCCCTTCTTCTGGTCAAGTTGTGCCATAAACTTCTCTTCTCCGCAATCCAATTCAATACTTCCTCATTAGTTATGTGATCTACCCATCTAATCTTCAGGATTCTTCTGTAGCACCACATTTCGAAAGCTTCTATTCTCTTCTTGTCCAAACTATTTACCGTCCATGTTTCACTTCCATTCATGGCTACACTCCATACAAATACTTTCAGAAATGACTTCTGACACTTTACTACTTTAAGTGTCTCATTTCCTAATCTAATACCCCCAACATCACCCGACTTAATTCGACTACATTCCATTATCCTCGTTTTGCTTTTGTTGATGTTCATCTTATATCCTCCCTTCAAGACACCATCCATTCCGTTCAACTGCTCCTCAAAGTCCTTTTCTGTCTCTGACAGAATTACAATGTCATCAGCGAACCTCAACGTTTTTATTTCTTCTCCATGGATTTTAATACCTACTCTGAATTTTTCTTTTGTTTCCTTTACTGCTTGCTCAATATACAGATTGAATAACATCGGGGAGAGGCTACAACCCTGTCTCACTCCTTTCCCAACCACTGCTTCTCTTTCATGCCCCTCACCTCTTATAACTGCCATCTGGTTTCAGTACAAATTGTAAATAGCCTTTCGCTCCCTGTATTTTACCCCTGCCACCTTCAGAATTTGAAAGACAGTATTCCAGTCAACATTGTCAAAAGCTTTCTCTAAGTCTACAAATGCTAGAAACGTAGGTTTGCCGTTCCTCAATCTTTCTTCTAAGATAAGTCGTAAGGTCAGTATTGCCTCACGTGTTCCAGTATTTCTACGGAATCCAAACTGATCTTCCCCGAGGTCGGCTTCTACTAGTTTTCCCATTCGTCTGTAAAGAATTCGTGTTAGTATTTTGCAGCTGTGGCTTATTAAACTGATTGTTCGGTAATTTTCACATCTTTCAACACCTGCTTTCTTTGGGATTGGAATTATTATATTCTTCTTGAAGTCAGAGGGTATTTCGCCTGTTTCATACATCTTGCTCACCAGATGGTAGAGTTTTGTCAGGACTGGCTCTCCCAAGGCCGTCAGTAGTTCCAATGGAACGTTGTCTACTCTGGTGGCCTTGTTTCGACTCAGTCTTTCAGTGCTCTGTCAAACTCTTCACGCAGTATCGTATCTCCCATTTCATCTTCATCTACATCCTCTTCCATTTCCATAATATTGTCCTCAAGTGCATCGCCCTTGTATAGACCCTCTATATACTCCTTCCACCTTTCTGATTTCCCTTCTTTGCTTAGAACTGGGTTCCCATCTGAGTTCTTGATGTTCATGCAAGTGGTTCTCTTATCTCCAAAGGTCTCTTTACTTTTCCTGTAGGCAGTATCTATCTTACCCCTAGTGAGATAAGCCTCTACATCCTTACATTTGTCCTCTAGCCATGCCTGCTTATCCATTTTCCACTTCCTGTCGATCTCATTTTTGAGACGTTTGTATTCCTTTTTGCCTGCTTCATTTACTGCATTTTTATATGTTCTCCTTTCATCAATTAAATTGAATATTTCTTCTGTTACCCAAGGATTTCTACTAGCCCTCGTCGTTTTACCTACTTGATCCTCTGCTGCCTCCACTACTTCATCCCTCAAAGCTACCCATTCTTCTTCTACTGTATTTCTATCCCCCATTCCTGTCAATTGTTCCCTTATGCTCTCCCTGAAACTGTACATCCTCTGGTTCTTTCACTTTATCCAGGTCCCATCTCCTTAAATTCCCACCTTTTTGCAGTTTCTTCAGTTTTAATCTACAGGTCACAACCAATAGATTATGGTCAGAGTCCACATCTGCCCCTGGAAATGTCTTACAATTTAAAACCTGGTTCCTAAATCTCTGTCTTACCATTATATAAGCTATCTGATACCTTTTAGTATCTCCAGGGTTCTTCCATGTATACAACCTTCTATCATGATTCTTAAACCAAGTGTTAGCTATGATTAAGTTGTGCTCTGTGCAAAATTCTACCAGGCGGCTTCCTCTTTCATTTCTTAGCCCCAATCCATATTCACCTACGACGTTTCCTTCTCTCCCTTTTCCTACACTCGAATTCCAGTCACCCATGACTATTAAATTTTCGTCTCCCTTCACTATCTGAATAATTTCTTTTATTTCATCATACATTTCTTCAATTTCTTCGTCATCTGCAGAGCTAGTTGGCATATAAACTTGTACCACTGTAGTACGTGTGGGCTTCGTATCTATCTTGGCCACAATAATGCGTTCACTATGCTGTTTGTAGTAGCTTACCCGCATTCCTATTTTCCTATTCATTATTAAACCTACTCCTGCATTACCCCTATTTGACTTTGTGTTTATAACCCTGTAGTCACCTGACTAGAAGTCTTGGTCCTCCTGCCACCGAACTTCACTAATTCCCACTATATCTAACTTTAACCTATCCGTTTCTCTTCTTAAATTTTGTAACCTACCTGCCCGATTAACGGATCTGACATTCCACGCTCCGATCCGTAGAACGCCAGTTTTCTTTCTCCTGATAACGACATCCTCTTGAGTAGTCCCCGCCCGGAGATCCGAATGGGGGACTATTTTACCTCCGGAATATTTTACCCAAGAGGACGCCATCATCATTTAATCATACAGTAAAGCTGCATGCCCTCGGGAAAAATTACGGCCGTAGATTCCCCTTGCTTTCAACCGTTCGCAGTACAAGCACAGCAAGGCAATTTTGGTTATTGTTACAAGGCCAGATCAGTCAATCATCCAGACTGTTGCCCTTGCAACTACTGAAAAGGCTGTTGCCCCTCTTCATGAACCACACGTTTGTCTGGCCTCTCAACAGATACCCCTCCGTTGTGGTTGTACCTACGGTTCGGCTATCTGTATCGCTGAGGCACGCAAGCCTCCCCACCAACGGCAAGGTCCATGGTTCATGGTGGGGGGGCTTAATCTTTATAGAGCATGAATTTCGGTGTATGATATAATTATGGGTGATAATCTAATACATATGTGATAATAAAGTGTAATTGTAGTTAATACGACTGTAATAGTTATAATAGTTGTTATGTTGTTTTCTATTAATGATTGTATTACAACTCATTTTGGTAGGAATCCAAGAAATGGTGGTAAACCACCTACAGATAGAAGGGATAAGAATATTATGAATTTAATTTCAGTTTTTATGTTTCTAGCTGAATAGATCTAGTTTATGAAGAATAGATTTATTTGCTTGAATAATAAGACTATGATTAGTCTTAGTAGTGCATAAATAATAAAGCATAGTTCCCAGATGTTTTCTCTGACTCTTAGAGATAGTAACGCTGCACAAGCACATACCCCATTCTGATAATACAGCTTCACTAAAAACGCCTTTTCAGGTAACGTCAACATGCTGCGACTGCTGGCGCATCTGATTCTCTCTTTTATTACAGCTTTTTTTGGTTCTAATAAAACCCCATGTCATTCCAAGCATGTGTGTCACGTTTTACATCTCTATCTACATTATTCCGTGGTTCATAAAGTGTTCAAATTTATACTTACTTTTTGATCACCCGGTACATCGATACGCGCTGCTAATACCGCCACAGCTCAAAAAAAAAAAAAAAAAAAAAGGTTCAAATGGCTCTGAGCACTATGGGACTTAACATCTGTGGTCATCAGTCCCCTAGAACTTAGAACTACTTAAACCTAACTAACCTAAGGACATCAAACACATCCATGCCCGAGGCAGGATTCGAACCTGCGACCGTAGTAGTCACGCGGTTCCGGACTGGGCGCCTAGAACCGCCCGGCCACCGCGGCCGGCCACCACTGCTCACGGTCAGTCATAGCAGCAGCTCAGTGACAGTAGTAATTTAAATTAACGTAGTGAGGTGGAAGTACGTTAAAAACAGGGTGCAAAATACTGGATGGCGTGAACACGAGCAGGTCACGGCTCAGGAATCTTTTAATAGCATAAGGCAATACAGTAGTGCAAAAAATTGACAAACATATTTTCAATGGTCATCAATGGGACTACTTAAAGTCACGTAAGAGTTGTTCTGTAGGTCAATACGTGAAAGAATGAAATTTTTCACGCACTATTCGCGAGTGGAACAGAGTTGGAGGGATCAGGTAATGATACCGAAAGTACCCTCCGCCACACACCATTAGGTGGCTTGCGGAGTATGACGTATATTCGGAAATCAGTTTGGCATATTTCGCATTTGAAGCAATAATTTTTGCCTTTAGATATTTCACTCCTTAATTTACACTTATGTTCAAAAGAGACACGATTATGAAAATGCTGTAATACATGGACACTGAGACATTGTGTAGCAACTGTAGGACGCAGTCACTTAACAGCGCATGTATCGTCATCTGGGTTGCCTGTCAACAATGCATTGTCGCTTGAAGCGATCTGCGCTGTTGCCCAGGAACATTGCGAGTCCGTATAGTTCTCGTGCGCTCTAGTATTGTCTCGAGGTGCTCTGAAAAAACCGTAACTTAACAGTCAACTTAAAGAAGAAAGTTTGAAAGCTTCGTATTACCATCTGAGAAGAAGCCTAAACGTCCATTTTTTCCAGCCGGACACCAGTTCTTCGGAACAGGTATGTAATAAGTTGTCCTTTCTGTCCTTGTCCGCCATTAGACAGACATCAATTTCGCACACACAGGATCGCATTACATTAAGTACTTCAAAATTACACATAAAGCTGCTACAACTGCTTAGGAAATAGTACAAGATACATAATAATAACGGACAGACACATTATGCTTTCAGACTAAACATTTGCTAGTAGAGGTTGCGTAATCCATATCTTCCACGGCACTCTTGGTTTCAAATGCTCGTGCAATTCATATAAGTTTTTGAGTCGGTTTTACCGACAATATTCAGTACTAACAGTCGACGGTAAATTAAGGTTTTCCTATTAAATATACGTTTGTTCGTGTGCTTCTCTTTGTAAAATTTAATTCAAAAGGAAATGCCGTTACTGACATTCAGTGACACATTCGATATTTGTGCAGTTCCCTGTCAAGGTTCTCGCAGGCAAGATTAGCTCAGACGTGTAGGATTTTTAATATATTTAGGCGCACTTAACAAGCTGATTCCAGTGCAGAATTAATCAAGGATTATCAAGCTATATCAAAATTCCATACTTTTTCCAGAACCTAATCCTATCCATTAACTGTTTTTTTTCCTTTCATAGCAAATGTGCAGGGTAATTAAATAGTAGGTGGTGGCTCGAGATACAGTCTTTAACAAAATCCCAGTTGAAGTTCACATAATACTGTTTCATGCTACGTAACAGAATAATTATCCATCGACCGATCTAACTGTGTAACAGGACAGGTACCTTAGAACCGTTACAACTTTGCGTTATCGTCTATTGCAAGTGTGATGCGTTGAAAGAGCACCGCACTCACACAGAATGTCGGACAATATTTCGTGTGTTTCTTCCCTGCAGAAGATGTTTCGCCGGTTTCGCCGGTGGCTGCCCTGCTGTGCCACTGGGGAGGGGAGAGAGGCAGACGACCCGCCGGATGAGAAGACCGCCCCTGGCCACCCACTGGACAGCATGGAGGTGAGGGGCGCCTTCTGAGAGGCATCGCCGCAGCATCCAACTTGATTTAAAAGAGCCATTTTTCATCTATCGCATGGGCACGCACTATTAGGTGTTTTGTGAACCTTGGCAATCCTTCTTAGCAAGTGGCTGGGATAAAACATGGTGTTCTGAATTACTGCTTTCTTTAGACTACATTTTGAGCGTTACCTACTTACTGTTATTTGCAAGAGTCAGGAAATGTCACTTTCTTCAGTTACGGGATTCGCTGTTCTCCTGTTAAGTGGTCAGACCTTATACATCGATGGGAATGAAAAGTGGCACTCGCATAAGGTGTCAAACGTATTTCTATATTTCTCAGTGCGATAAGGAACTAATGGCCAGCCTCGGTGGCCGAGCGGTCCTAGGCACTTCAGTCCGGAACCGCGCGATTGCTACGGTCGCAAGTTAGAATCCTGCCTCGGGCATGGATGTGTATGATGTCCTTAGGTTACTTTGGTTTAAGTAGTTCTAAGTTCTAGGGGACTGATGACCTCAGAGTTAAGTCCCATACTGCTCAGAGACATTCGAACCATTTGAACCAAGCAACTAATGACCAAATTTAATACGGGAAAATTATGAGGAAAACATCTCTGCGGCATGTTATATAGTGGCCTTATTGTAATTAGCGTAAACATTATGCACATTGTGTATCTCAACATTGAAAGCTCGCTCGTGGGACTGGGAACACGTGGTGCGCCAATGAAGGTATGGAAACGGAGCAGAAATAGATGAAGAATCATTCTAGCGACGATACGGGTCGATAATGCGGAAATGCACTGACTTCAGCGTCTCTGAGTAGTCTCCTATGATCAGGTGATTGGGGACAATCATTTGTAAATGGTTAACTTGCTTGGCTGTCGTGAGCTATGAAAGGAGGTTGAATGACGGTGAAACCAGCAGTAATCGATAAAACCTTCGATTTCCTCTCCTCATCACGGTACGTGATGGTCGGAATTATATGCGGACTGTAGAGCAGGATTGGAGGCTACCTGTGGCAGATGTGACGACAGAGGACAGTACTGGTACAGGCACAACGGCCTTATCCCCTACATCCATAACCTCTTGTGTATTGTATTCCGGAGGCAGCTCAACGCCATATTAAATATTCGGCCATATTATTTTGGATCATCAGTATAAGTTAGCAGCACACAGACCACCATGAAACCGTGCGGAGTGGATATGCGCATGCTCGCCTCTCTCCTCGTAAGTGCAGAAGTGAGCTTACAGCCATGGTCCATATCAAGCGATTGGGAGACATCACAACGTCATGTTGTGAATGAGACTGTCTCATTGTATGGAACTTCGAACAGTGATAGTTTTTGGCTAATGTTTAGATTACTACGCAGAATTACAAGCTCTTAAAGATCCATACATTAACAAATAAAATGCACTAGAATAATTTATACACCAACATAATTTCACAATATTTATAATATCACAATATTGATTATTAAAAAGTTATTATTTCCGTTCAATTTAAATATGTTTTGAGGAGATGTACGAAAGAACTGGCAATGCTTAATTTACTTTAATGATTTAAACTATTGTGAATATATCTTCTCTCAATTTTTATCACATGGAACACATTTAGCAACGTCTTAACATAATCCATTATATCTTTTTCTCACAGGAGCCAGCATTAGCAACAACAGCGGCGTCACCATCCGTGTCGCCAACTCCAACACTTCAGGTTTCGCCAGCCACGTTGCCGGACACAGGAGGAGAGCCAGCAGAAGCCACAACGGAAGTGGCGTCTCCACCTGCGTCACCATCCACTGTACGAGTTGAACGACCAGCTGCACCACAAGCGATTGCACCAGCCACTTCACCAGACACACCAAGAGTTGCCACGGAAGCCACAACACAAGTGGCGTCGCCAGTCGTAATGCCATCCACAACACAACTTGAACCATCAGCTGCAACACACGTGGCATCTCCAGCCACGTCCCCATCTACAACACATGTCTCATCAAGCATTACACAAGTGGCGTTGGCACCTACAATCGAAGTGGTATCGCCACCCACAACAAGAGCAATTTTTCGAGCCTCATCGCCAGGCAAAACGGAAGTTACATCACCAGCAGCCCATCTAACCACAAAACGTGTAGCCTCATTACCTTTAGGGCAGTTGGTGTCCAAAGCATCGTCGTCAGCCTCCACACGAATAGCATCTGCCATCCCAATTGCCTGCAACAGCATGCATCTTATCACCAGTCCTGTTGCCAGATACAACACTCACCCACCCACCAGTCCTGTTGCCAGATACAATATCCATCAAGCCACCAATCCTGTTGCCGGATGCAGCACACGCTGTGTCACCAGTCCTGCTGCTGGATACAACACCCATCAAGCCATCAATCCTGTTGTCGGATACGGCACACGCTGTGTCACCAGTCCTGCTGCCAGATACAACACCCATCAAGCCACCAATCCTGTTGCTGGATACAGCACATGCAGTGTCACCAGTCCTGCTGCCGGATACAACACCCATCAAGCTACCAATCCTGTTGCCGGATACAGCACACGCTGTGTCACCAGTCCTGCTGCCGGATACAACACACGCTGTGTTACCAGTCCTCCTGCCAGATACAACATGCGTTCTGTCACCAGCCCTGCTGTGGGATACAACACGCGTCCTGCCACCAATCCTGTTGCTAGCTATACCATGATTCGTGTCGCAAGATTCTGAATGTCAGTGAAATATATCATTTGTTCTTATGACACTTTTGATCAAATAAAAACGAAAGTTTATGTGTTATATACTGAGTCTTTTTTTTAATGATGCTGATATATGCGTATGGATACACGACACTGTAATGTGTGTGGATAAACTTTAATGTCATCAGTAATACATAACCTTATAGCCTTCTAGTACTTCACAATTTCATCCTAAGTAATCTTCCAGATGCCAATTCTACTGCATTGTCAGTTGACATGAAAATAAACCGCTGTTATTTAGAAGTGAAAGGTACGAATGGAGCATTTTGACTACTGTGCAAACAGATAAAAATCTCTTTCATGGCTATAATTGTGCTGAGATATTGGAAAGTGGGGCACAGGATTACAGCTTTACAGATAGATCACGTTTTGAATGAAATTTAAACCGAGAAAATGTTGCTGGATATTTGGTTGCAGCTAGTTTACCTTGGGAGTTATTAGTAGGTTTATCAACAGAGTCATTTCTCTCAGTTTTGTGGAGCAAGAGTCTGTGTCACCTGAAAAATTTGGCGAGTCCTGCATATTTGCATCAAAACAACCAAAACTTTCATAGTTGTACAGGAACTTTATACTGCGAACCCCCACCACACTCATTAGAATACACTAGAAAGAACTGATATGAGAAAGTTCGATTAATGCTGTTTAGAGTGGGTTGTATCAGACAGAGTCCAAAGATCTGATAACACATCTTCTATGCTCGTTTGGTCATGCTGATGTCGCATGTGCAGGTGAATCCAAAAATTCTTCCTCCTGCACTTTAAAATTCCAAATAGTACATCTCGTAAAACATATCAGCCACTGAAAATACACTTTTCTGAGTGTACTCGCTACAGTTTTGTGTACACTCCAGACAGTAAATTCTGTATACACCTGCAAACTTCCACTTCCCAGTCCCTTGTTGTCTTTTCCTGAGATGCTGCGCATACTGCTTGATGGGAAATATAGGGGGCTTTAACTCTTACAATCCCACCATTCTGTCGTATTCCAACAGTACATTGATAACTTTTTATTACTTCTTTCCTGGTACACGTAATGTTGTCAGTCACGCTATTGATTTCGTGTACAAAACTACTATCTGATTATAACGAACAAGGTTTCCACTTCATGCCTTCCTGATTCCCAAATTTAATGTTAAAAAGCTATTAGACATATATACTTGCGAATTTAGGTATCGAGTAAGGCAAGCTGAACATATTGTACAAAAAAATGTAGAAACTCCTCTACAGTGCCTCCTTTCGTAGCGGTACATGGCACAGTTTCTGCACATCGGAAATCCAATCTACGGCCCATCCCCGAAAATCATATTACTTAGAAACTGAAGAGGAACAGAGTCAGTCAAGCTGTGAGAAATGTAGAACTCAAGTATGCGCACTCATTAACCGATAGCAGAGCGGTTATATGAAATAACCTCCGTGGTCTTGGTGCATTCAAAATGAATGCTGCAACTGATTCCATTGGTTCAGCCCACGAATTGAACCGGTAGTTCACATTACCTACAACCACAACTGAACCACAAACGAAACAGAGACTCATTGACAACTTCTTACGGGTAAACGACTGCTGTCACTGAAAAATTCTATCTGAAGCGTGTTAGTTGCAATACCGTCAATAAAGGCATCAGATCAGCAGGGTCTACTAAAGCACGGGAAACAGCCCGTCGGCTTTGACCAATGACGTCATAAGTAGCTCATAGATATTAATGTCTTTACTTTCCAGCCATAGATAATAAATCGATTGTCTGCTGCGGATAAGCGTCATCACTGTACATTAAAAAGATTGAATGAAGTTTTAAAAGACAGGGCTAGATATTGCACAAATTTTTTTTTTTTTCGTTCGCACTGATTTCAGTAATTGGTTGTTTGCAATTCATTCGGTACTTGGTGTCATTCTTAGTGAGTTTGAGACAATTTGGACTAATAGCTTTTTATTTTATGATAATTTTTACGTTTTCATTTTCGTTTGTAGGTATGGATTTGTCTACTCCAATGAACCTGGATGATTTAAAGGAGGCTGTGGGTGTAGACATGATGGCCACGATTCGATTTTTACAGATGTGTGGCCTTGTTGCTGATTATGTTCGATGTCGTGAGCGCGGAGAACATATGCTCCTGACCAGTGTGTCCGCTTGCCGTGCTCAGGACTTATTCGTATGGCGCTGCAGCAAAGATCGGTGGTGGCTGTCCAATAGACGAGGAACATGACCGAGAAATCTAAGCTCGCCTTGAGGGATATCATAAAATTTACATATTGTTGGTGTTTGAGGTATCCTGTGTGGCTGTGCGTGCATGAATGTCGTGTGAGTGAGCGTATTGTTGAAGATTGGTACTCTTTTTGTGGGAAGTTTGTGAGGAATATAAGGAACCGTGGGGGGGGGGGGGGGGGGGGGCGGCTGGTGCTATAGTCGAAATCGACGAGTCGCATTTTGTCAGAAGGAAGTACGATAGGGAGAACCTCCTGTAGGATTATGGGTTTGGGGGGCCGTAGTTTCAGGTCAAGAATGTGACGAAGTAATTTTTGAAGTAGGTCCTAATCGAACGAAGGAAGGTTTCGTTACATTAATTGAAGATCATGTTGTAGAGGGTTCCGTAGTGATTTCAGATGGTTTTTCTTCACATACGGATTTGAGGAATGGGAGTTATCAGCATCATGTTGGTAATCACAATACTGAATTCAGATCTTTATCCACTGGTCAACTGAAGAGCAGGATACAAATGTTATGTATGGCGTTATTTTTGTCTTCCGTAGCACTAGTATCCTATGCTTCAATTGGCATACACAGGTCAATTCAAGTACACAGTACGCATGTTATAAATGTCGTTATCTCCCATTCGCTAGTACTACTTTTCAATTCTTCAAATGGTTCAAATGGCTGTTAGCACCATGGGACTTAACATCTGAGGTCATCAGTCCCCCTAGACTTAGAACTACTTAAAGCTAACTAACCTACGGACAACACACACATCCATAGCCGGTGCAGGAGTCGAACCTGCGACCGTAGCAGCATCACGGATCCAGATGAAGCGCTTAGAACCGCTCTGCCACAGCATCCGGCTTCTATTCTTCAGTTTTCCTATGTAGCTAAACTAAAGAATGGGATAGAAATTTCACTGCTGTTGGTTTTCTTGTCGTCACTAGAAAGACTATAACTTTCACTCGATACTATTAGCATCCAAAGCAAAAAAAACATAAAAAACAAACAAAAATTGTATCCCATTCTGAAGCACGGGGTAAATTTTGTGTGTGTCGTCTTCTTGCGCCTTCGCGTAGTTCAATTGAGGTACAATGTAAAGTACGTCAGTACGTCGATTTCCTCGCTTTCGTTAAGAGTATATATAGGTCAACTGAAGAATGGGATACAAATATTATGTACGTAGATCTTTGCGCCGTCGGTAGTACTACTATCTATGTAAGAATAGTCTATATGTGGTAGCGGAAGCGAAAGAATGAAAGAATCTACACATGTAAAATTCTATCCCGTACTTCAGTTGATCTATATCGTTCAGCTGAACAACAGGATACTAATGCTAACGGAAACGAAGAAATCGACGTACGTTAAATTTGTATCCCTGTTCTACAGTTAACCAACACAGCTCGACTGAAGTTCGAGATACAACTCTTATGTATGTGACGTGAGGTATTCTATGCTACCGCTACTTCCATCCCTTCTTTTTCTCTTTAATTTCCACTGAAGTACTAGAACACAAACAAGCGATATCCTTAACATTAAGGTCGACGTATTACTCGCCTTGACATATGTCTAAAATATTTTTTCTCTCCTGTATTCCCTTGTTTCTGAACACTCCTCTCAGCTGTTACATCTTCGTGATAAATGATCTTTGGCAAATTCTCACGTCATTCGTCAAAGCTGACGGGTTGTATCCCGTCCTTCAGTAGCCCCGATCAGCATTTGCTGGAAATTATCTTATCACAGTCCAAATTATGAAGCTTATTATTGACCCATTTCTGTCCGCTGTAACCCATTATTTCAACCAAGTATTTTCCCTCAGGTTTGCATACAGGGACTAGTTAAGCCATTACTAAAAAAGACGTTTCCACAGCACCAGCTGATTTCCGACCTATTTGCATTCTTCGTGGAATGTTTAAGGCCTTAGAACGTACAGTCTACGTCCAGGTAACAAACTGTTCAACTACAAACAACCTACTAGACGAACACCAATCACGATTCCGAGAACATAACAGGTCAACATTTTCCTTCAAAGAGATGCACGACAGATAACTTCCATGTGGATCTTACTCTTCAGAAAAGCCTTTGGCACTGCTATCCGTGACATTTTATCTTTCCAAAGTAAGAAGCCTAAATTTCTTGAAAAATATAGTGCAATGATTTCCCTCATGACTGACATCTCGCCAGCAATGCTTCATATTTGTTACCATAAGTCACAATTGAAGAGGGTACTATCACGCGTCCCCCAGTGTTCGGTATTAAGTCCAACATTCTCATCAGCTTTCTGTTCAGTTTTATGCTACTGCAAATACCGCATCTACGTTGATTGCCTCCAGTTGTACCTAAGTCCAAAAAGCAATAAAAAGCTTTCGAGAATCTCAACACCGACCTGTATGTGCACTCAAAATGGGCGCAGGATATAGGGTTAAAACTCAACCCTTCCAAAACTCAAGAGGCACTTGTTGGTCATTCTAGGCTTGTTAGTTCGAAATATCGGACCGAAAGAGGTGGCGCAGCGGTTAGCATACTGGACTCGCATTCGGGAGGACGACGGTTCAATCAATCCTGCGTCCGGCATTCCTGATTTAGGTCTTCCGTGATTCCCAAAAATCGCTCCAGGCAAATGTCGGGTTGGTTCCTTTGAAAGGGCACGGACGACTTTCTTCCTCGTCCTTCTCTAATCCCATGAGACTGATGACCTCGCTGTTTGGTCTCTTCCCCCCAAACAACCCAACAACAATCCGAAATATCGGGAGTCCCTGCCATCTTGAACCCTACATGGGAGAAATTCCAACTTTTCTCCTTCAGCGAAGTGCCTAGGAGTAATAAGTGATGAAAATCTAAATTGGACTGAGAACGTAACTGCAATGTGCACCAAGCTATTAGCATCTCTACGTGCCCCACAAAAATGTAAGGAGCTCTTCCTTTATGACCCCAAAATGAAACTTGTTTACATACTTCTGCTTCCAATTATTTATTACAGGTATGTTATCCCGCAAGCCTATCCTCACAGGCCTGGAACTACTTATGAATACTTGTGTCCATTATATCTGTGATGTTCGACTCTTTGATTACATATCACTATCATATGCACAGCTGCGTGCAGACAAGAGTAGGGGGCAGATGGCGGCGAAGACGTAATCCAAGATGGCGGCCATGAGTCATTTGATGACGTCATCAAAGATGGCGGCCATGACAACTGATGGCACAAGTACCATTATTCAAGATATTGGCTTTTGGCGAGAAGTTTGAACTTTGGTGGGAAGATAGATCAATTGGGCTACGTCCACTAACCTAAATACCCTCCCACAGAAAATGGCGGGAAGTTCAAATTCAGTCAGGAGAATGCAGCACACCACGGCTACCTCTACTAACCCTAAGAAAATGGCGGGAAAATGGGTCACTTTGGCTACCTCCACTAACCTAAGTCATCCGACCACCACCTCTTCCTAGGAACTGGAAGGAAAAGGACACAGCCTGCGCTGGACATAAGTCTTTATTTCGCATGCAGTCTTTGTTTAAACAGTTTGATGCAGTTCTTCATCTAGTGTGCTCACCATAGGGCCTGGAGTCCAACTGATCTAGTACATAGCACTGCCACCAGAAGGCACTGTCTTCCCTTCCATGAGATAATCCAGGATGTCGGTCTGGGCTGGCGGAAAATGGCAGGAAAATGGCTCACCCTGTGCTGGACATGTGTCTTCATTCAACCAATTTGAGGCAGTACCTCCATCCAGTGTGCTCACCATGGGATCCGGAGCCCAGCTGACCAAGTACACAGCCCTGCCACCAGGGACACTGTCATCCCTCCTGTGACGTAATCCAAGCTGACGGTCTGGGGTAGGGAAAATGGCAGGAAAATGACCTGGCCGGTGCTGGGCTGATCGAGAGAGAAAGGAGTGTACTTTATTTATTTTGGAACACTTAAATTAGGGACGGACTTCACTTAGTTCATTTATTACACTGATACAAAACACTCACTCTGACATACTTGGGGTCACAATACACAGCATACAGACTTGTAAACTACTCCTAAATCAGTCGTGAAAACAACTCCTAAATTATCAAAACAACGCATGAAAAATGCTCTGCAGACATGCTCACTACTCGTAAACTGTCCAAATAATGCACAGCACAGCCTACAGATCTGCTCACGAAATGATATGGAAGCCATATTTTAACTATATATGACGGTAGTATCTGTTCCCGAAAGAACAGATACCGTTGATGACCATGCAGCTTTGCTAGGAACGAAATGACAATTAAATGGACACCCTACCTGCAAACAGGCGTTCATATACTTCGTTGGCGACATGTTGAAAATGTGTGCCCCGACCGGGACTCTAACCCGGGATCTCCTGCTTTCGGGAACAGATACTACCGTCATACATAGTTAAAATATGGCTTCTTGGCTATTGACCTTCTTTTTCCGAAATCGTACAGGACTTGATAGATTAATCTGCCACGAGTAATGAGTATGAAAGGTAAACATCTATTAGGCGCACTACGAATGTAGTGGTGTGGACATGTTGGGAATGTGGGTCTCACAGGGAGCGTGCAAGGGATAAGTCAGTGCAGGCGCACTACTCTCTGTGAGCCACCGCTCAGATGAATAGAGCGTCTGCCACGCAAGCAGGAGATCCCGGGTTCGAGTCCCAGTCCCAGTCGGGGCACAAATTTTCAACATATCCCCAATGAAGTATATCAACGCCTGTTTGCAGCTAGGGTGTCCATTTAATAATCATTTCGATGATAAAAATGAGACATATACGTAACAAACGCTAAATATCTCAAGAAAATGTCTATTCAAGTTGTAGATAGTATCAGCAATAGTCCAGAAATTGCTTCATTACTCGCTTCGAAACAGATAAATGAATTATTTGACAGCACGACATAGCAGTAACTACATTAGGGCTACTGTAGTGTTGTATAGAGTGTTATTTTTATTATTATTATTAGAGTGTTGGACACAAAGCATTAATAGCCAGTTCAGAATTAAGGAGTGCAGCAATCAAGTGATAAAAACAATAAGTATAGCGCTCACATTTTAACTTGGTTGATTTTAAATGAAGTTGCAGTCCGCAGGTCATGCAAGTGCCGCAATGGACAAGAATAAATCAGGGAAAGTATGTTTCATAACAAGTGTCTACCCTCCCTGTGGATAGTTAGCTTCCTGATCAGAGAAGGAGTTGTGAGTAGCACTAGCGATGCACCACGAATTTCTTCGACATTCATTCTAACCCACACATACACATTTTAAAGATGATATAAAGATGAGAGTGTTCCAATAAAAGTCTTTCATTCTGCGGTTTAGTTAGGTACTAACGTTGGTGATAATATGGGGGAAGGGGGGCAGAGACACACGCTGTGGCGGGTGGGGAGGGGGGGGAGGAAGGCAAGGGTACAAGTTAATGTCTGATTGCACTCAGCGGTAATGGTCTAATAAAGGTTGGAAACCACTAATCTAAGCACTGCATGCGTCCGCTGTTTTGCAGCAAACTCTTAGAAATACCAAGTAGTTCAAACTACCCACAGTTCCCCTAATATTACATTTTTATGGTATCTTTGGAAAAAACTGATATTGTTCACCAGAGAATAAGCTGTGACAATTTCCAGCTAAGTAATAATAACTGAAATGTTAGAGCACCAAAGCGATATGCTCGTGTTGGGTGGTACAAAAGAAAACAGATATAAAAATTTATTTTAGTGGGTGTTTCTTTAATAGGCAAATACGGAGAACTGAGGACAAAAATAAAATTTTAAAAACCACGAAGGAAGCCGCTCCGAAATCATGATTACATGAAATGACAGTTATGGAAGCGAGTGAGAAATACTTAATTCCAACATGCACATGACGGATTTAATAGGTTTACAGGAAAATGTGGCCATGAAACCTGTTTTAGGGAATAGTAAGCTTTTGTCGAGAACACTCTGAGGTACTGTACGATCTTGTAAAAATTTAGATACCGAGCTTATCCCTTGAGTGAGAATGAGTTCTTGAATCTAGGTAACAAATGTGCCAAGCAACTGAAAATAAAACATCTGTACTATAAGACAAAAAGGAAATGGAGTAAATTCACTACGATTTTATGAAAATACGTGAAAGCTTGGGGCTGAGGACCGCTGAATCGACAAGTTTGCGGCGAGCAGAAAGCTTCAGTAAGGAAGAATTCGACAGATTCTGTGTCAGACTTGGCGAGCTGATGGGGAAGTTCAAGTTTATAACCACGTACGTTCATATTAAAGCTTCTTTGCAACTAGAATGACTTTTTTAAACATTATAATTTCATACCCGATACAACTCCGCAAAAATTTTAGCGACAAAAACGCAAATGGAAAAAAATATCAAAAAGTCAACGAAAGGCCTGTGTTGTTAGGACATGATGTTTTATGACATCATTAACGAACGCATCCTAGAATTGTCTGATGTGAAGAAGGTTCCAGTTCAAACTTCAGAAAATATTGTAACAACAAAAAGGCTCTCGTGTCCGATAGAACCAGACCTCCCCTTACAGGAGACAGATTGTCGTGATGTGGGATGCGTAAAGTATTCTGACGTACATAGTAGGCAGTCGAAGGCATACAGAGCTCCGTAAAACCAATGTAGGGTATGTGGAGCTCCGTAAAACCAATTTAGGGTCGATAAAACAGTTCTACACAAAAATGTTATGGAAGTGAAGACAGCAAAACTTTGTTAATTTGGTGTCACTGGTATGGAAGCTGCAGCCGTTACCATCAATACGGATTTTTGTCGCGAAATATCGAGTCCCACATACTAACAACTGGCTGCACTGCCTGAGCATGTTGTCATTTCTCACGGGACGATATCATCATGTGATCAGATACATGCGCCCATTTTTTAACACGTTTTCATTAACTTTGTGCCCAGATAAGGGCATTGTAAGAATTAGTATAAATAAGATAGTGGTCTTGTTTTTACGTCTCTCGCAGTTCTTCCATGATGATTACCTGGTAATATACTTCCAGCTGATAATCTACTGTTGATTGGCAAGAGCAAAATGTCTCGCAAAAGCGTAAATAATATAGATAACTTCTGTAATAATTACGGTGAGGCATTTAAGCCTCCATAAAAAGGCATATTTATTATGTTTTGGCTGTAAGACCAGGATAAAAAATGGACACCACATGCATGCTGCACTACGTGTTCGTCAAACCTGAATCCGCGGATGACTAGAAAAGTATGTCATTTGGCACTTGAAGCACCAAGGATTTGGAGTCAACCCACCAAGAATAATTTTATTTCTGTAACGTTCCCCCTACGAACAAAGGTCCCCTCGTCAAGAAAAGATGTACGTTTGTACCCCACAAACATACCCTCTGCAATTCGCCCAGTACCTCATACCAAGGAACTTGAGCTCCCAGAAAGTGCATCTGTGAGCTGTGATGAAGATAACTGTGCTTTCATAAATGAGTATGAAAATCAACTGCCATCAGCTTCAAGAGATACAATCGTCTCTCCAAGCACATAATCTTCGAATCACATGATGACACAAGGGGAAAACAGTGACCTCATCAGGGAACTAGAACATTTGGCGTCACTTTTATAACAGTGGAAATACCTACACGCCTCCGTGAAAGTGACAACCTTTCGCGCTAGCTGAAAAGAATATGAAGTCTTTTTTTTTCAGAAATAAAGAAAACATTCTGCAACGACGTAATTCGTCTGATAGGCACTGCATATGAACCATAGTCCTGATCAATGGAGACTGTTCATCTATGATTCGAAGACAGCAAGTCTCGAAGCAGTACTTTTACATAATGGCAACGAGTTTCCTTTCATTTCTGTGGCGTACTCCACCAATACACAAGAAACAGATACAAATATGAGAAACATCTTTCTAGGAGCAGATCACGCGAGATACGAGTACCAAGTGTGTGGGGATTTTAAAGTTATCGCCGTTTTATTGGGGATGCAATTCGCCTACATCAAGTATTATTGTTTCCTTTGCTAGTGATCCCTGTGTGAGCAAATAGCTCCTGGAATGAAATATATGTTGTTTCGCTCCCAACAGTATGTATACAACTGGAGCTTAGGAAAAATTTTGTAAAATCCTGCACAAACCATAAGATTGCTGGGTAAACATGTAAAGGCAGATCTGTCATCAGATCAGTGAGGGCAGAATTTCTAAAATCATTTCCTGCAGTGTCCTTGTTACTGAACTCTGAGGGGCTTGGTACTTCTGTCCCGATTAACGATGTCTGGAAAACGAGAAAATAAATGTGCCATCGGTGCCTGTAACAAACGTCTGCGAGTGCCAACGCGAATGTTACAGTTCGTTCGCCTGCTGTAGGTGGCAGTTCGTATACCAACTCAGGCCATCAGCGTGGCGTGGAGCCACAACCTGTAGTAACAGTAAAGTCTGTTGTCTGATGAGGACACACCGCACAGCGCAAAATACATCCAAATTCTCATTCTCTAGGAGTTCCTGCATCAGGTAGGTGTGCTCTCATAGTACGTCAGTGTGCCTACTCTCACTTCTCGCTCTATCCCAATACGCTCTCCGAGATGTTCATTACCAAATCTTTCTCCCGTTGATCACGTGTAATGCATGATTGTGAGTGTTATGAGTGTGCGTTATAAACATCAATACGATGAATGATTCCGACAGTAAGTGGAAGTGGCTTGGAAAACTGCTTCCCAATAGAATGTCAGACATATCTATTGTCTCCTTCACGCAACACTACGTTGTAACATGAACAGACCACAGAAATACTGACGCTTCTTTTCCAGTAGAGTCTCTCTAGGGAGTGCGACCCTGGGATTATGGTCATATACACTGTATCACTCTCCTAACATGAATAAAGTTACATACGAGTGACACAGTTGTATCCTAAGGTATGAAATCAACTTCTCAAGTAGTGTGAGCAAAACGTTAATACTGTTTCCTTTTCAGCTGCACCTATGCTCAAAAAAGTATTCTCGTTGTTTGTCTATTAGCAAATACCAAACATCTTTGATAAAACATATGAGGTGTGTTAAAAAAGTAATGGGAATTTTTGTTTTTCTTAAAGAATGTTTATTTATTCATCAGTTTCAAACTTTCCTCTTCAAACTATAATGCATTTGAGTTAGCGCTTTTTCCAGTCTCGTAAGCACTTCTGGAACTCACTTTTTGTGATGATATTCAGCTTCTTCAGCGATGCTGGTTTTATCTCATCAACGCCATCCTTTCATGGTTGTCTTCTACTTCGGGAACAGTAAAAAGTCGTAGGGGGCCATGCACAGCGAATACGGTGGCTGAGAGAACATAAAATGCAGGAACTCGTGATGCATCATCCCATTGTAATCGAAGAAAACTGTGAGATGAAATTTCAGTTTGATCGAACTTGTCGAACTTTTTTTCGTCTTTGCTCTTCAGGCAATTTCCACTGGGATTGCCGGCCGATGTGGCCGAGCGACTCTAGGCGCTTCAGTCTGGAACCGCGCGACCGCTCCGGTCGCAGGTTCGAATCCTGCCACGGGCATGGATGTGTGTGATGTCCTTAGGTTAGTTAGGTTTAAGTAGTTCTAAGGGGACTGATGACCTCAGATGTTAAGTCCCATAGTGCTCAGAGCCATTAAACCACTGGGATTATTGGGCCTTTACTTCGACATCATACCCATATAACAATGTTTCGTCACCCGTTGTCGACTTCGTTAAGTAATTCCTGAGCGATGATATCGAGATGTCGTTTTTGGACGAAGTTCTACAATTTCGGAACAGACTTTGCAGCCACATGTTTAATGCTCAAAACGTCCGAAAAAATTGCTTGGTATGAGCCAAAGGATATGCTGACATCATCAGCAACCTCTCTAACGGTGATTATGCGATTTTCCAGAACAATTGTCTTTACTTCTTCCACTTTACCGAGTGAGGTGGCGCAATGGTTACCACACTGGACTCGCATTCAGGAGGACGACGGTTCAAACCCGCGTCCGGGCGTCCTGATTAAGATTTTCCATGGTTTCCCTAAATCGCTGCAGATAAATGCCGGGATGGTTCCTTTGAGAGGGCACGGCCAACTTTCTTCCTCATCCTTCCCTAATCCGATGAGACCGATGACCTCGCTGTTTGGTCTCTTCCCTCAAATCAACCCAACCCAACCCCTCTTCCACTTTGTTGCCAGTAACTGATATCCCGGTGCGTTCATGGTGGTAGTCGTCTTAAAAGTTATCTTAAATTTTTTCGTCCCTGATCCGTTTATACCGCTCGCAAACTCTTGTCTTACTCATCGCAGATTCATGGAAACGAAACGTGTTATGTTTGTTTACGTGTAGCTTTGTGTTCGTAACGCAGGAGTTTTTGCATCACCTCATGCTTATCTCTTTACAATTACTTGGAAATGCCGTCGTTTATATTCACATGTGACGCGATAGGAATTGATTAGTTTTATTTGAGGTCACATGCCTCCGTCTGTATGTACACTTTATAGTCAGTAGGAACGGGTAAATGTTTTGTAGTTGCTCTGCGACAATGTATATCCTAATTCTTCATTTGCTTGATGACCAAAATATACACATAAACATACTAATAACTAAATCATTTCTTTGAGGCGCGGCCCATTTCCTCTGTAACACCCGTCGTAAATCTCTCCTTCTTCTGCGCTATGTCGGTGCATCGAGCGCTGCCATATAAAAAAACTTATAACTAACTTAGAAACTAATCGTGTTTCGTAGCTCATAGGCCACTCATATACTCTGTCATCACATTTGTTCGGAGACGTTTTTCATATTTCATTCTTATTTGTTTATATATTTATTCACTTGCGTTTTTATTATTTTTATTCATTTACCCTGCAAAGAAAGTTACTTTGACATCTCCTACGGTATCTTATATTTTGTTAGCTAACACGTCCTGTATGTTTCGTTGTAATGATTTCTTTTAATTCTGATTACACTTTATATATCTTAGTATTGACGCAACTTCACATGTTGATATAATGTTACATTCTTCCGATCCCTGAAAGTAAATATAGTTGTTATGTGTTATTATTTATTTTGAAATTGAGTTTGATACTTGTGCAGCTTCGCATTTCTATTTGGTTGGGCCGTGAGTTAGCCTGTTGCTCTTGCGCAAGGTCAATGTCTCTTCCTTAGTACTAACATAAGCATGCATTGCTGAGCACGCACAATGAATCGTACGCTGCTCCAGTTTGCATTTCGCTTTGCGTAAAGCTGTGTTTCTACACTTCCTTCTAGTAAAATGTTTGTCTTTGCTTATAAAACAAGAAAATTACTTAAGTCTATACATATTAAATTCAAAAATACACATAATATTTTTTTTTTTGCTTTTAAAACTATGACATTACCTATAAATATATTTTATGACAAGAAAACTGCTGTGATCCTGTGTCACTACTCGCGAACAGCTTTTAAGTCTTTGTGACGGTGGAGGCCTTTCTTTGTCTCTCCCTGTTCTTTCATATACCAACCTATAAGTTCCAGGATAAGGTATTTTTGCAATAATATAGGGCCCTGAGTATAGTAATTGCCATTTTTTATTTAGCTTACCAATCTTTGTCGATTTGGCATGTGTTCTCAAGAGGACTCGTTCCCCTTCAAAAAAATTTGTAACTCGTTTTAACTTTCTGCCGTATGTTCTCTTTCTGCATTCTACTCTATTCTCCGGTGTGATCACTGCTTGCTTAATTTTATGCTGTAAAGTTAACTCTCTAGTAGGTAATTTTGGTATGGGTGATTCCCATTCGTCAGTTTGCTCTGTGTTAAACATTAGTTCATTAGGAGTGAAACCTGAGGAAGAGTGGGGGAGATTGTTCGCTATTTGCTTATATGGAGTCACATATTTAATTCAACGTGAATACTTATTATGAGCGTATGTCCTTATAAATCTATTAAATTCTTTAAACACACTCTACATGGGACTTGATTCTGGATGGAAAAACTTAACAGGATGTGTTAGTGCCCTGTGTATTCATGAATTGTTTCCATTTTCTTCCTACGAAATAGGCTGCGTTGTCTGTTAATATTACGTTGGGTCTCCCTACTCTTCGTTAGTAATCCTCTTCAATTCTCTTTATTATGCTACTGGCTGTAGTGATTTTGATAGCATAAAGTTTGATGTATTTTGTGAAAATATTATAAAGAGCTATTATGTAATTGACACTTCCTTTTGCTCTGGGCTATGGTCCTGTGATATCCAGAGAAACCATTTCCAGTGGAGCTTTGGTTAGTATGGGGTGTAGTTCTGTAAACTTTAACATATTGGATCGTTTTGGTCTTTGGCAAATAGCACACTTTCTTAATATTTGTGAAACACGTCGTCGTAATTTAGGAAAGTAACAAAGTTTGGAAATCTTGTCTGTACATTTTGTTACTCCGTGGTGTTCCCATACTTCGTGTATATGTTTGATAAATTCGTCGATATATTCCTCTGGAAGGCATACACACCAATCGTTAGAACTTTCGTCCTTCCGGTGAAACAAAACGGCATTGTATAACTGATACCATTTACTTACCTTATGGTTTATATTCTGGTTAAGATTTTGTATTACCTTTCTCGACCTATTGTCCTGATGTTGTATCATTCAGATGTGTTTACAGAAGTTTTTGTAGTCTGATTTTTGTGTATTACTTTGCATCAATAATGTTCGGATTTCTGATTCGTGTTCAGACAGTTCACTGAACTCGTCTAGTCCCTGCGGTAATCTGGATAGTGCATCTGCGATAAGATTCTGACTGCCTTTTATGTATATTATTTCAAAATTGAATTCCTGTAGGTACAAACACCGCCTCGCTAGACTTCGGTGTAACAGTTTACATGTTAACAGAAATGATAATGATTGGTGATCACAATAGACTTTAGTGTTTTTACCACAAAGAAAATACTCAAATTTCTTAAATGCCAAAATTACTGCTAAACTTCCCAGTTCTGATACGGAATATGATCTTTCTGCTTCTGATAAAGTTTTTCTGGCAAAGCTGATGATTTTGAGTACTGTTTTCCCTTCTTCTTCTTGTATCTGGAACATGCCCCCAGCCTCTGTACATTTTGATACTTCGTGGTGTCCCCATACTTCGTGTGTATGTTTGATAAATTCGTCGATATATTCCTCCGGAATGAGTTTATGTTCATAATCTTTGATTGCTCCTGGATTCTTATTAAAACATTTGCATATTTAAAAAGTAAGTCAGAAAGTTCTTGGCGTTGTGTAGTATCTAGAATATTTGATTCGTTCAATTTTTCTTCTACTAATTCATGGTTAACTTCAGTGTCGGTATAGTGTTCGTTATCACATTTGTTCATAATATACATGGTGGCATATAAATACTGTACAGCGACATTTACTTTTTCATACCTCTCTGGTGTGTCAATCACGCTGATAGAAAATCTTCTGTCTTTCACAAAGAAATCGCACTTACCATTACCAATGTCTATTTGAGTTTTGTAAGTTCTAAATGTGTCCATACTTATCGAGCAGATAACTGTAAGTTTCTCTACTATTAAAAAAATTACACTTCACGGAAAATTGTTCAATGTGCACGATGATAAGAGCTTTGTGTTTTACTAATTTGGTTTTGCCGCCGGTTGCGGTTTTGTACTTTGCAATTTTGCTGGCAGAACAGGAAATTTATTCCGTATTTTTAACTCAGTAAAAATGTTTCAGACATTAAATTAGTCATGGACCCAGTGTCAAGTATTAACTGTGTGTCTATATCAAAAATTTTCACCCTGATAACTGCGTGCACCTGTTCTTCTAGTGTATTTTTCGTCGATTCTAGTACATGTTGGTATAGATCGTCTTTTATGTCTTCTTGCTCATCGAATCATACGAAACATGTTTGAAAATCTGATTTGCCCCAATCACTTGTAAGATCTATATTATGGGGCTCAACTATGACCGATTCGGGTTTTCCTGCAGTGTAGTCTGATCTACTTCCGTGCACAGAACATTTTCTGTCAGTTCTACTGTGTGATAGTTTCTCCAGTTTGTATAATTAGCAGCTCGTGACATATTTTCTCGTGTGTTCATATGCCTGTTATGAAATGTAGCCGTATTGTGATTTTATTGCCCAAAGGTTGGCTGCAGTATGGTATGTGGTATGTTACTGTTGTTGCCGGTCGCTGGCCATTGGTACGGCTGACTGTTTTTATTTACACGCGGTGCATAATTTTGAGATGAGGGATTGAAATTAGCTTGTGGATGGTAATCGTTCCTGTTAAACGGAAAGTTTTGTTTAAATCTTTTGTTCTTGCTTTTTCCATTCCCGTGGTTAATGTATCCTTGCGGTTGCGCGTACCAACTTCGCTGTGTGTTCACGTCTGGCTTTTTGTATTGACAATTCGAGTTATGTTGTTGTGATGTTTGGCTGTCTGATGCTCTATTTGTTATTACTCGCTTCTCATATATTAGGTCGATTGAGTGTAGAATGGATAGAAAATATTCTGTGTCGTGCTTAGGTGTAGTAACTAATTTTTCACGAATGTGTGATGGCAAACGACTTTTTCAAATTTTTAAAACATCAACATGAGAAATGGGATTCGTCCAGTAACGTCTTTTATTGAGATACTTCACAAAATACCCTGACAAGCAACCATATTTGCTATTAAAAGGGGTGGGGTTAAAAACCTCTCTCCTCTCCTGTACGGCTTCTGACCACTATTTGTCAAAAATGCTCGTTCACATTGTAAATATGTGGCACAACGTTCGGCTACCTCGGTTTCCCACCAAAGTACATCGCCTTATGTGTACCCAACAACAAACCTGATCTTTTGTACTTCCGTCCAATTTCTATGAAACACATGTCGAAAAGCACTAATAAATACAACAGGGTTCATCCTCTTATCTCCACCAGTAAACGATGGGAATTGACGGCGTCTTAATAGACCTTCCTCAGCAAATATAGTACACAAGCTGTTTGCGTTTTGTGCTGTCATAATTATTTACATTTCTCGTAGGTACTGGTTCTGGTGTTATGCCACGTAAACTTACACTCTGCGGTCTGTCATTACTACTGGCAGTGTTTGTAGGGTGTACAACGATCTGTGTGCATACATTACTTTCGGCTTGCTGTGGCTGGCTCTTTGTTTATGTGTACAACTTGTCTCTCTGTAACACATTCACCTAAATAGTTGCGTATCCTGTGCTCCGCCTTACGGCGTAGCAAAATACATCTTTTCCGACGCTTGCAGTGGTCGCGCTAGTGTTTATTATCATTGGTTTTTAACTTTTGTCGTAGCGCGTTGGGGCTTTTTCTTATGTATCTATACAAATGACGAGCTGCACGTTTAAAGTAGTATTCTAAGTAGACTGTAGAATGATTATACAGCCTGTATTGTACATCTCGAAGTAGGACCACCAGAACGAATTGAAGAGACATTACTTTGCGAACGGAGACGTAATGCCAGTAATATTTTTTTCTTCGTCTCTCCTCGAAAATGGAAAAAGAAGAGTGGTGCAATAAAACGTCACGAAATACAATTTTCCATGCGTTTATCAGCTGAGTATTGTTTATATACGTATGTACATGCGTATCTGGAATGCATGTGAGACAGCGTAGTACAGTCAGGCACACAACGACAGTCACCGCTGCGGAGTATCTTTCCAGTAGCGTTCTCGCTTACACCAGAACCGTCTTCACATTGGACCAATGAAGAGTTCCGCTTTCATGGACAATACGCTGTTGTTGGTGGAAATTACGCGCCGAGGGCACGCCTGGTATAAATTATTTACTGCAGCGACTCCCTTTGTGTGGCTAAAAGGAGTGATCCATCTCTCCACTGTGTTTGTCTGCGGGACATTCCCAGCTCTTTTGTTGCATCAAACTAAGTTTGTTCGTAAAAGTCATACCGGTAAGCTTTCTCCTCTGTCATTTTATCCCCCGCTCCCTGTTGGTTGAGCAGACAAAGTTTTCCATTTAATCAAAGACGTATTTTCATACACTATCAGCTACCATGTAAACTGTTTTGAAATGTGCGGTAATTGTTGTGATACTTTTGAATATAAATAACTACTTTTATTTTAGACTTCGTATAATAATGCATTTGGTAGAAAAGTCCCATTATGTGTGAAGTCATTCTAAATTTTCTTGTACTTCTTTTTCTACACAATCCGGATATCACATAACCTATAGCAACCATCATATTAGGCTTCACGCAATAGCTACCGGGGCTTAAAGATTACATAAATTAAATTTTAGGATAACAGTTTATCGGTATCTTAAGACCAAATCATTTTATATGTTTGACAATGAACTTTCCCCATGTCGAAATGTGTATATTCATCAATACATTACACAGTGGGTGTGAATTATTTGCATTACATGATGTTAACACCGAATCACGCTACTACTCGTAAGTACACTAAAATTTTTACGTCTTTAGATAACTGAAAATAAGAAGTTGATTGAGTTTCTTCATAGATAATAGCTTCATTTCATTAGTAGAATGTATATTATTACTTAGGAAAACATTGGTATGTATTTTTAAATAAATGCATACAGGAAATAACAGATATATATCATTATGGACGTATGGTTCTGCCTTGAACAAAGAGAAATTCTCTAGTTTGACATCCAAATATGTTTTGGGGAAGTTCCACCGTCGTCAGTGGATTCATTCACTTTCTGTCATGTAACATAAAAGGAAATTTTGCATGATATTACATCCAGTTATGAGATCATGGTACTTAAATTTATAGAATTATTAACGGAAAAAATTCTACAAATCTAAATATCACAATCTCAAAACTGTAAATTATCATGAACAATTTATTTATATATTATTTTAAAGAAACTAAATTAAATGCACCGAAGCGTAACTGTATGTTAAACAAGGAGAGTCCGTATTTGCTGCTAACAGATGCGTGTTTCCATAATTATGTATAACATAGCGAACACGGACAAAACGTTAGCTTCAACCACAAGTTGAATGACTAACATGTTCAAAAGTAAGCATGGCGTGTGTGTGACAGATCAATACCGGTATGACACTGCAGTTATTTTTGGTGGTCACTTGTGCGGTGGACACACTTGCTCTCACTTTGTTGGTGGCCTTTGTGCTCGATGTAACTAAAGTTTCAAAGTAAATCTCAAAAACAATAGCCCAAAGATAAGTGGAATGTGTTTGTCATCAACGCAGTCACGATATTTTCGCAGTGTTTGTGTTAAGACAGTAGTAATGATAACTTCCACAAGCTAGAGATTCTTGCAGATTGTTGTGTTTGGCACACATGCTTAACACTAACGCCTAAAACGATGTTTATCATACGATATTAACTTGACATGGTTTACAAGAAGTGAATATACCGCCTTTTCAGTGTGTCCAGTTACCGAAACTGCGTCAGAAACAAATAACACAAATACCGATGTTTACCCATATACGTCAATATTCAGGAGACTACATATAATAATGAATATTTCACAACGAATTTTTGACGAGTACGTATACTGCGCGAAAGAACTGAACAGTAACTTTTTCGGAACCCCGTCATTTTCACCCATTGCCACGTAGAAGAGCTGTATTTGGCTTGAAGCTGCCTATCGCCTTCCTCTGTAGCGATACAAAACCGGTGTTCCTTGCGCCGAAACCTCGGGCTGGAGTCGCTTCAAACACCAAAGTGTCGGCACGCGTGAAACAAAGGCCAGAGCTCGGATGTCCATGTAAGGTGTCAGGTAGTTTAAAGAGATCACATGGCACTAATTTCACCACAATTCTACCTAACGCCACCTTGGACGTGTCACCGGATGGGAAGGACGTGATGCATCCCTTAACCACATCTTGCCTGTTGTCTTGACAGCTCTGCGATGAAGGTCAAAACCGCGATGCCCAGCTTTAAAATCACACGGTTTTCCTATAGGCTGCAGAGGAAAACGTTTCAGAAACACCACCGCTCAGAACTTACATGGAAAAGTCTCAGGGGGTGGCATAAATGAGTCAGTGTGACCACCCCTTTCCTTCTGGCGTTGATTACCACACATTTCGCGGTCGGAAACGACAGCTCGCAGTGCGATGAGCTACTCATGGACATTCTCGGCAACCTTTGACAATTCCGACACCCCTCGACGTTTCACCCCTTCGCTAACGACGTCGTGAGGCTGCACCCCCACTGAACGTTTTCTGGCCCTTTCAGAGTGTAGCGTGACTGCAGTTCTTGCTCTGATATACAGGGTTAAACCACCAGGGACTGCTCAAAACCGATCGACGGAATGTGAACGTTATCCGAAGCAGCAAAAAGTGTTTATGCATGTTCAGTCCTCCTGTTTCTTGCCTACAGGGGGCTTGATCATGGAGGAGTGTGACATAGACACGTGTACGACTAAAACGACAAGAGGTTGTTGTAAGTTCTCCCAGTTCGGCAACACCATGAGTGCCACCAGTACCATCATCATCATCATCTTGGACAGTTTCCAGCCACTGGCTGGGTCTGTCGGGAACACAAGCCTCTCCATCGTGTTCTGTCTTTCCACCATTCCCCCTCTTCCACCTTCGTCCAGTTCTCTCCTCTTCTCATCACACATTCCTTCACTCCCTTCACCCATCTATCCCTTGGTCTTCCTCTGGGCCTCTCCCCTCCAGTTGCAGATCAAACATCCTCTTTGGAATTCTTCCCTCATCCATTCTCTTCATGTGTCAGTACCACTTCAGTCTTGATTTTTCTATCCTGTCCTGTACTGGTTCCTCCTTTAGTCTTTCCCTCACATACACATTTCGCAATCTGTCTCGTCTTGTTACACCCAACCTGCTCCTCTGGAACTTCATTTCACTAGCCTGTATTCTACTTTTGTCGCTTTCGTGCATTACCCATGTCTCACTTCCGTATGCCAATATGGGGACAAAGTAGGTTCGGTATATAATTCCCTTGGATTTCTGTGGCACCTCCTTGCTCCAAATAAGCCCCCAAATGCATTTGTAGAACTGCCCTGCTTTTCTGCACCTTTCATTTATTTCCATTGCGTTTCCCCCCTTACTTTCAATCACGCTTCCCAGGTACTTGAAGTTCTCTACCACTTGTAGTTTTTCCCCTCCACCAGTTATATCCACATTTGGCCTATTCTTCTTCCTTGTTGTGACGATTATTTCACTTTTCTTTGCAGAGAAATGCATTCCATATTGTGCTGCCGTTGCCTCCCATGCATCTAACTGCTCTTGCACCTCCTTCTCGCAATTTCCCCATAACATCAGGTCATCGGCAAAAAGCACTGCTTTCATTTTATGATCTCCAATTGCATCTGATACTTGCTGTAGGATTTCATCCATAACAATAATAAACAATAAAGGCGAAAGTGCACTTCCCTGTCGCAGCCCATTTTCCAGCTTGAACCATGCAGTACGTTCCCTCCCCACTTTCACACAACTCTCACTTCCACCAGTACCACTTCTGTGTATTTAAATACGTATCTGTGCAGAAACAGACGGTGTCGATTGCTAGATACCAGCTCGCATGCAATTACTTCGAGACACAACACTTCAGTGGCACTCTTGCTCTGGCACCTGTTGGTGGGAATGCAGACTCTGATTGATGTATATAAGTTGCCTACCAACAGGCGCCTAGCGATAGGTCAAAAGTTATCTTTTCTTAGGTACATTTTTCATGTGCCCCAAGAAGGTGCACAGGTAATACGGAGGGTATTGCCGAACCGCAGTGTCTTGGATGCCGTTTTATTCATGCACGTGTCAGTGTTGCACACTACTGTGATCATGGTACAGAAGGACTTGAACACTGTTGTTGTTGTGCTCTTCAGTCCTGAGACTGGTTTGATGCAGCTCTCCATGCTACTATGTCCTGTGCAAGCTTCTTCATCTCTCAGCACCTACTGTAGCCTACATCCTTCTGAATCTGCCTAGTGTATTCATCTCCTGGTCACCCTCTACGATTTTTACCCTCCATGCTGCCCTCCAGTACTAAATTGGTGATCCCTTGATGCCTCAGAAGACGTCCTAACAACCGATCCCTTCTTCTGATCAAATTGTGCCACAAACTCCTCCCCAATTCTATTCAGTACCTCCTCATTAGTTATGTGATCTACTCATATAATCTTAAGCATTCTTCTGTAGCACCACATTTCGAAAGCTTCTATTCTCTTCTTGTCCAATCTATTTATCGTCCATGCTTCACTTCCATACATGGTTACACTCCATACAAATACTTTCAGAAACGACTTCCTGGCACTTAAATCTATACTCGATGTTAACAAATTTCTCTTCTTCAGAAACGATTTCCTTGCCATTGCCAGTCTACATTTTATATCCTCTCTACTTCGACCATCGTCAGTTATTTTCCTCCCCAAATAGCAAAACTCCTTTACTACTTTAAGTGTCTCATTTCCTAATCTAATACCCCCAACATCACCCGTCTTAATTCGACTACATTCCATTATCCTCGTTTTGCTTTTGTTGATGTTCATCTTATACCCTCCTTTCAAGACACTGTCCATTCCGTTCAACTGCTGTTCCAAGTCCTTTGCTGTCTCTGACATAATTACAATGGCATTGGCGAACCTCAAAGTTCTTAATTCTTCCCCATGGATTTTAATGCCTTCTCCGAACTTTTCTTTTGTTTCCTTTACTGCTTGCTCAGTATACAGATTGAATAACATCGGGGGTAGGCTACAACCCTGTCTCACTCCCTTCCCAACCACTGCTTCCCTTTCATGTCCCTCGACTCTTATAACTGCCATCTGGTTTCTGTACAAGTTGTAAATAGCCTTTCGCTCCCTGTATTTTATCCCTGCCACCTTCAGAATTTGAAAGAGAGTATTCCAGTCAACATCGTCAAAAGCTATCTCTAAGTCTACAAATGCTAGAAACGTAGGTTTGCCTTTCCTTAATCTTTCTTCTAAGATAAGTCGCAGGGTCAGTATTGCCTCACGTGTTCCAACATTTCTACTTAATCCAAACTGATCTCCCCCGAGGTCGGCTTCTACCAGTTTTTCCATTCGTCTGTAAAGAATTCGTGTTAGTATTCTGCAGCTGTGACTTATTAAACTGATAGTTCGGTAATTTTCACATCTGTCAACACATTTCTTTGGGATTGGAATTAAGCTTGAACACTATGGCCGAAAATACGCAAACACTCTTTGCCGCTTCAGATCACGTCCGAATTCCGTCCAATGGTTTTGAACCATCCATAGTGGTTTCACCCCGTATATCAGAAGAAAAACTGCATTCACACTACACTCCAAATGGGTTAGATCATATTAAATGGGATTACAGCCCATTCATGTTCGTCGAGAGGGTTGAATATCCAACGAGGTGTCAACAGTGTCAAAGGGTGCTAAGAACATCGTCCTTTTGCTGTCGTTTTCGTCTCCGAGATCTGTATGAATCAACGTGGCAAGGGAAGGGATGATTTCATTGAAACCCTATAAGCCAATCCCTGAGACCTTTTTGTTTAGCTTTTGAGTGGTGATATCTCTGAAATGTTTTCTTCTGCCAGTCATAAGAAAAAAAAACGTGAATTCAGCGCTGGCCATCGCGATTCTGACCTCGATCGCAGATGTGTCACTAGAAGAGATGAGATGCGGGTAAGGGCGCGTGTGACGGCCTTCCCATCATGTGATACGTCCACGAGGGCGTCGGGCAGAATTGTGATGAAATTTGGTGCCGATGTGACCTCACTTACCCACCTTACACGTCACATGAACTTCTGAGCTCTGGACTTTTTTTTTTCCACATGTGACGACACCTCGGTATCTGAAGCGCCGTGGAGCGCGTGTGTGACATCGTAGGGCGGGACAATTTTCCACCAGTACAGAGGAAGGTTATAGGTACCTTTGAGCCAAATGTCACACTTCTACGTCACAATGCAGGAAAATAATGCGCTTTCAAAAAAGTGCCCCTTTAATTCTTTTTCTTAGTTTACATACGGACATCGAGTAACACATTATAAGAATTTGTGTAATTTTTACAATATTTTTACAAATTATACTTATTTTCAGGGTATGTTTTGTTTATAATTATCAGGTCCCGGAATGTGGTCCATATACACTGGAAACATAGTCCTCTGCCCTTTAGCTTCTGTAAAAGCACTTTTTAAGCTACTTCCTTGCTGGAATTACTTCTTCCGCTTCTCTCGCATCCTAGTTTCCATGTTCTTCTATCCTGCCTGTCCTCTTCTTGTATGTCCCTGTTCTGCATATCAAGCCTCACTCCATCGGTACAATGGAGCCGGCATTTTCCTTTTTTTCTGTATCGTAGAGGTCTCTAGTGACGTAGACGGCCATCTTTTTTCTGGCTTTCCTCCAAGATGTCAGTACTATGTTAGCCGTTTATTTCAGTTGCGTTTACAATCTCTTTTGTAACTCCCATGCTTTCTCGTAGCACTTCGTTTCTTATTTTGTCTCTTTTACTTATTCACAACTTCGACAACATCGCCTCTAAAACTCTATTTCAATTGCCTTTAATTTCTTCTCATAGACTAGGGATTTCCCACAGTTTAGCACCAAACAGAACAAAGCTCTCAACTGTAGTTGCGTATACCATCATATTCAAATTTTGTTCGTCAGATAAAAAGCGAGGGCAAATTCGTTTATTTGTTACGGTATATTGATAATTTTTAGTTATGGACCGTCTGACAGCAACTGAATAAAACAGAATTTTAGTGCCATACGCGTTTCGCTTTTATTTTCTGCAAGGCATCATCAATGGCCTGGAATATGTACATATAATCAAAATATCCACGGTTATGCTGCCGGTCTATAGTGTCCAACGGGCACAATATTTCGGCGATCAAACATGTCGCCATCATCAGGTGAACTGACGGACTGAGCTCCTGTGAACGTACCGGTACGGAGATCCGTACGCTATGGCTGCTCAGAGGGAACTGGGTTCGGTCGCGGCGGCGGCCGATTTAAATACCCTCCGCCCGCGGCGCGCTCCCTCCGCCGTCCGCGCCCAGCGCCACGGTCGCGCGGTGGAACAGATTGCGACAGCGTCTGAGATGACGTCGGTGTGATGGCTCTGTCCGCCGTGGTCGTCACAACTATACGTCTGCTCGATTTACTCTTGATTAACCCGATCGCTGGTTCCCAAGCCTTGCTAAGATTATAGCCACAGTCCCGGTTTATGAGGTCGTCATTGGTGCGAATTTCGATGGCCTCTCTAACAACGCTGTCCCAGTATCTCGACGTCTGTACCAGAATCCTCGTGCGGTCATACTCCATGGCGTGATTTTCCGACAAACAATGTTCAGCGACCGCCGACTTGCTCGGATACATCAGTCGAGTGTGCCTCTGGTGTTCACGGCATCGATCCTCGATGGTACGCATCGTCTGACCAATATACGACTTGCCACATTGACACGGAATCTGGTACACGCCGGCCTTCCTCAAACCGAGGTCATCTTTGGCGCTCCCCACCAGTGCACGAGTTTTATTTGGAGGACAAAACACAGTTCCGACCCGGTGTTTCTTCAGAATGCGGGCGATTTTCCCCGAGAGTGCGCCTGTGTATGGAATAAATGCAGTGCCTACCTCCTCCCTCGTGACTTCATCCATCTCAACAGGTTGTGCTGCAGTGGTTGGGCGGAGAGCACGTTGAATCTGCCACTCTGAGTACCCATTTTTTCGAAATACAGTTCTCAGATGTTCCAATTCCTGGGGTAGACTCTCTGCGTCAGAGATAGTGCGCGCCCTATGTACTAGAGTTTTAAGTACCCCATTCCTCTGTGAAGGGTGGTGGCAGCTGTCTGCATGCAAATACAGATCAGTGTGCGTGGCCTTCCGATACACCCCATGACCTAGGGTGCCGTCAGCCCTTCTCTTGACCAAGACGTCAAGGAAAGGTAATTTACCCTCCGTTTCAGTCTCCATAGTGAATTTGATGTTGGGGTGTATGGAGTTTAGATGTGTAAGGAAGTCAAGGAGTTTATCCATACCATGTGGCCAGATGACGAACGTGTCGTCCACGTAACGGAAAAAGCAAGTAGGTTTCCATACGGATGACGACAGGGCTTCCTCCTCGAAGTTCTCCATGTACAAATTCGCTACCACCGGTGAGAGTGGGCTACCCATGGCGACTCCCTCCGTTTGTTCGTAGTATTCTCCATTAAAAAGAAAATACGTGGAAGTCAAGACATGCCTAAAAAGTTCAGTGGTCTTCTCATCAAACTTCTGACTAATCAATTCTAGTGACTCTCGCAGGGGTACCCTCGTAAACAAGGAAACGACATCAAAACTCACCATGATATCTGACTCATCCAACCTGAAGCTATCAAGGCGTTTAACAAAATCCACGGAATTACGGATGTGATGAGGGCATTTACCCACATAAGGACTTAATATTCCCGTCAGGTATTTGGCCAACAAATATGTAGGTGCCCTGATGTTGCTGACAATGGGGCGTAGACCGGCAGCATACCCGTGGATATTTTGATTATCAAATACGCCGGGAGAAACTCAAGAATCACATATGTACATATGTTAGCTATTTAATTTACATTTTTGTCACTGTGCCTATAGGTTATAAACAGTTCTGGTGGTTGGTATTTTCTATTAAGTAGTACTGTTTTGAACTGTACTTACAGGTTGCGTGGACAATTTTTTACATATTACGCTCCTGTTGCATTTTTGGTGTTGTTCTTCTTCTTATGAATGCCAATTTGCCGTTTTTTCCCACATTCCACAGTACTATGAACTGAACGCTTGTTTCAATGCAATGTTTTGGTTTCTGTTGCCGACTGTCAAATGTTTTTGCCAAAGGTCGAATGTTATTACCAAACTTTCGAGTGTAATTATTGAAGTACCTGTGATCTGTTCGTGTATGCATTTGTGTGCGTTTGTGTGTGTGAGTGTGTGTGTGTGTGTGTGTGTGTGTGTGTGTGTGTGTGTGTGTGTGTTGTTTTGATGTGACATAATTTTTTGTGCTGTTTGTGTGTGTGTGTGTGTGTGTGTGTGTGTCTGTGTTTTGGTGTGATTTATTTTTTTGTGCTGTGCTGTGTGTGTGTGTGGGTGTGTGTGTGTGGGTGTGTGTGGGTGGGTGGGTGTGTGTATGGTTTTTTTTTGTGTGGCATAATTTATTTTTTTTGTGGGCTGTGTGTGTGTGTGTGTGTGTGTGTGTGTGTGTGTGTGTGTGTGTGTGTGTGTGTGTGTGTCCAGATGGTGTGTGTTCAAAACATTACTACATAATAGGAAATACTAACGACCACAACTCTTTATAACCTATAGGCACAATGACAAAAATGTAAATTAACTACCTAACATATGCACATATTCCAGGCCACTGATGATGCCTTGCAGAATATAAAGGCGAATCGCGTATGGCACTAAAATTGTGTTTTATTCAGTTGCCATCAGACGGTCCATAAGTAAAAATTATCAATATACCGTAATATTACACGCAACTGAGGAAGACAGGACTAAAAAAGTTGAAGATGTCGTTTATTTGTATTTATTAAATTTGTAATTTTTTGTCGGCAGATTCGCGTACATAAGGTATAAAAAAAACAGTGCATTGGCGGAACTCTCATTTGTGCTCTGGTGATTCATGTGAAAATATTTCCGACGTGATTATCGCCGCACAACGGGAATTAACAGACTTTGAACGCGAAATGGTAGTTAAAACTTGAAAGATGGGACATCCCATTTCGGAAATTGTTAGGGAATTCAGTACCCGGAGGTACACGGCGTCAGGAGTGTGCTGAGAATACCAAATTTCAGGCATTACCTCTCACCACAGTCTGCACAGTATGTAAGTAGGCTGTTTATGTTTTCTTATTGGCAACGTTACATAGCGCTCTGTATGAAAATCACTGGCTGTGCTGTGTGCAGTCTGTGGCTAGTTTGCATTGTTTTCTGCCATTGTAGTGTTGGGCAGCGGCAGCTGGATGGGAACAGCGCGTAGCGTTGCGCAGTTGGAGGTGAGCCGCCAGCAGTGGTGGATGTGGGGAGAGAGATGGCGGAAGTTTTGAAATTGAACTGCTATATATATTATGATCATTAAGGTAAATACATTGTTTGTTCTCTATTAAAATCTTTCATTTGCTAACTATCCCTATCAGTAGTTAGTGCCTTCCGTAGTTTGAATCTTTTATTTAGCTGGCAGTAGTGGCGCTCGCTGTATTGCAGTAGTTCCAGTAACGAAGATTTTTGTGAGGTAAGTGATTTGTGAAAGGTATAGGTTAAAGTTAGTCAGGGCCATTGTTTTGTAGGGATTATTGAAAGTCAGATTGCGTTGCGCTAAAAATATTGTGTGTCACTTTAGAGAATGTTTGAATACGTTCAGTTTTGCTCAGCTGTTTGAAAAGCAAATAGTGTAAGAGGTTTATCAGCACAGTCGTGTATAATTGTTCTAAGGGGACGTTTCAGGCATTACCTCTCACCACAGTCAGCACAGTGGCCACCGGCCTTCACTTAATCACCGAGAGCAGCGACGTTTGCGTAGCGCTGTCAGTGCAAATACACGAGCGACGCTGCGTGACCCAATGATCACAGAAATCAATGTGGGACGTACGACGAACGTTTCCGCCGGGCCGGTGCGGTGAAATTTGGTGTTAATGGGATGTGGCAGCAGACGATCGACGCAAGAGCCTAACAGCACTACATCGCCTGTAGCGCCTCTCCTGCGCTCGTGACCATATCGGTGGGACCCAAGGCGACTGCTGGAAAACCATGGCCTGGTCAGGTGGGTCCCGATCTCAGTTAGTCAGAGACGACAGTAGAGTTGGTGTGTGGCACAGAGCTGGCCGGAGTGGCCGAGCCGTTCTGGGCCCATCAGTCTGGAACCGCGCTACCGCTACGGTCGCAGGCTCGAATCCTGCCTCGGGCATGGATGCGTGTGATGTCCTTAGGTTAGTTAGGTTTAAGTAGTTCTAAGTTCTAGGGGACTGATGACCACAGATGTTAAGTCCCATAGTGCTCTGAGCCATTTTTTGTGGCACAGATCCCAAGAAGCCATGGACCAAAGTTGTCAAGAAGGCACTGTGCAAGCTGCTGGTGGACTGCGTTTACACGGATGGACTGGGCTCTCTGGTCAAATTGAACCGATCATTGACTGGAAATGATTATGTTCGGCTGCTTGGAGACCACTTGCAGCTGTTCTTATACTTTATGTTCCCAAACAATGATGTTCACATTTTCCCAGTCAAAACTGAGATTGTCTTTAACTGTACTGCCCATTCCTAACAAAATGTGTTCGTTCAAATCAGCTACCAATATACAACTTTGCTCAAACGTAAAATTAACCAATTATGAATAAAATCACAGCTTGTGTACTAAACTTTCCTGTGGCTCCTTTATTTCTAGCACCAGTGATAGGAAATTCCAAAAATGCCACAAACAGTACTACCAGTGTCTACTAAACAAAGTCCTTTCCAAGTACCAATATAAATCTCAGTGTATGGGCTAACAGGTATTTTAAGCTGATCAACATTTCCATCTTCTGCTAGTAAATCAACTTCAGTCTCCTTAAAATTTAAATCGGTGTTCAGTTGTATTCCACTAGCTGCTGTAGACTGTAATGCACTCAGTGACAAACTAAAACTAGACTGTGTATCTTCTAAAATTGACAAATCACTCTCACATGTGGGTGTGTATCGACTAAGTGAAAGAATTTGATTATCTGTATCCAGAGTACCACCAGATGTTTGTGTGTGTTTAACATTAGAATCAAAATTAAAATCTGTATTACAAACTGTACTCCAATTAACTTCAGCATCATATGATCTGTCCAAACCTTCAACTATCTTCTCCCTAATCTGCCTAGTTGGTTCATCTTGATTATTACAGCTGGTGAAGAGCTCACTGACATTAATGGGGATTAATTGATTCTCATGTACTTTCTCCAATAACGTCTAAGCAACAAATCCTATGATCTTACTATCTTACTACTTATTTTATCATACAATACTTCTACAAAAATCATACCATCTAATTCATCACAATGTATCAGGGTCAACATCAACAATATCTTCAGATCTGCTGAAATCATCATCAAAATAATCAGTAGTATCACTAGCATCGATATGAACACTGGCTTCTACTTCAAAACTCTTCATAACTAAATCTTCATCAGTATCACTCGCATTTGTGCCAACAGGCATACAAACGGAATCAGTTATCAAATCATCATTTCCTTAGGTACAAGATTATCAACTTCTGCCACATCTATCTCAGATAACACTGATGCTACATCATCACACAACAAACTGGCTAAACTTTATTCATTCAAATCATTACAGTCATTACACAAAGCATCATTACTATACAGTGATCATCAAAGCGATTAGTCAACTCATCACCACAAAGTTGAAATTGATTTTCTGCCTATCTCAAATTCCAAAATTCACACCCAAAATTAATTGTGTTTATCTTGTAATCACTGCTGTGTCTTGTGTGGTGCCTATAATCAGAACTATGTCTACATCTTCTAGTCTTAACCTGGGTTCTAGCAATTCTTCTCACTTCAAACTGAGAGGCTGGTTAGATAGCAATAAAGCTTTTCCGTCCAGAAAACGATTCGCTAATTTTACGGTTCTGGCGTACCAAATGCGAAGCTGTCCTGGCACTAGCATATAAAATCCAGAGGATACAATTTAAAGTCTCCCAGGGAAAATTTCAGTGTAATATTGTTGTGATTATTTACGAAAATCCTGGCACTACTACACGCGTTACTAAACATATTTGTTTCTAAATTGTTTACTTTGGAGTTGACTGTATGAAGATTTTGAGCAACAGCATCAACTTTGTTGTTAATGGAGGAAACTTGTTCCATAACAAGCACTGAATTTCATTTTAATTTTTTCTCACTATAATTACTCTCGGTCTCAATATAGTTTTACATTGTTCTGAACACAGATTTTCTGCTACTTAACTCGGAGTGACAATATTTTCAGTCTCGTTTACTCATCCTTCCACTACATCCACCCAATCGTTAACCAAATTTAATTCAATATCCGTGAATTTCTTCAAACAATCAACCTCTGATTCTACATCATCAACTCGTTCATTAGTAGCATATAATTTTTCATTTACTTCAACAATATTTTCCTTAATTGATTTTAGGCTATTATTTAGTTTTTCGAACTTTATGTCTATTCTCTTAAATTTTTGGTCCATATTATTACCTACATTTTTAATACTATCATCCATTTTCTTATTTTGTTCTGATAATTCAGTATCTAGTAGTTGAGAAAGCTCTTCAATTCAAATAACTGGCTGCCTACCTGCTGAAAACCTTGAAACGGTGATGACAAACTGCTGGATGTATTTCTGTCATTCTGATCTGGAAAGTTTTAGTGTGGAGTCGAGGCGAGCAGCCGACGTCCGAGTCTGGTCGTCACAGCTATTTTATTTAAATTATATTCACTCATACCAGCGAAGCTCTTTATCAAACAAATCACACGAAAACATTTTTCCTAACAAATTCTTCCAAAATTGTCACCCACAGTGTTCTCTAACTGAATCACTCAAATTAAGGAAACAAAAGAAAATCAATAAATATACTCATCTGACAAAATCCGTGGTGTCGACGATGGCCCACACTTTCGCACGTACACTTTTCTGCCAGATGGGTCGGTCCACGTCCAAAGTCAAGCACAGCATTAACATGCATTAGCACTCCCTACAGATTTATGAACATCCCAGTTCCTCCACTACATCAAAATGGAACTGCTGACAGCGAAGGAGACTACGTGGTGTAGGATCTGTATAATATGGATTGCTGATAAATAAAATATTTGCAGACTTATAAAAGCTGAAAGTGTATGCCAAAAGTTATACCAAGTTTCGTGGCCACAATAACAACGTGAAAGCAAAGAATTAAAAAAAATGGGCCTCTACCAGTTGAGATGCAACTACTGACTGAACTGACAAAAATGCAGAACTGTTCATTAATTTGGGGATGACATGTTGTTACCAAAATTGTTCGTTTAATGTACATAACTTGTGAATCTTCATTCTTGAGATGGAGCTTCGCTGAAACCTCTCCTGAGCTGTTCTGCTGTGCTGCTGCACGTGCAAAACGAATGTTGAAATGTACGAAATAAACTCCAGGTACAGATCTTACACAAAATTCCCCTATTCGTACGCAAGATGTTCGGCAGCGAAAAATATGTAAGCAAAGCTTATTATGCTTATTATGCTTATTATGCTGTGCCTCTCCGCTGTACGCAAACCGATGGTATTTATATGATTTACAATAATCATTGACAATCAGAATTTATATATTTTAAGAAATTGCAAAAGTGCATAAAAAATTAATTCACATACATAGAAAAATAACGAAAATAATGCTTTACAAATTTGTGAGGAGGCAGACGCACTTTCGATAATAGTAGAAGTAATTTATTAGTTTCCATAAAACAACGGTACATATTACATTGTAGATGATTACAGTCGAAAGAAAGAACAAAACGTATTCCTACCACGTATATAGCTAGCTGATTTGCCGAAAATAAATTTGTGAGCTGCAAAATACCCTTTGTTTGTGTAGGTCATTACGGTTTTTGATAAACATGAATTAACATACTCATTGAAGTAGCAAGTTTAAATCAATTACTAAGTAGCTATTAAAAACAAAATATTCCTAACATGTTCACAAACTTGTTATTGAGCGCAAAATACAAAAGCAAACTCAGATTGTACATTAAACAATAAATCAGGCATAAAATTAATTTAGTCTCTTCAGAGGGTGGCAAAGGATTCCCAAGGGACTGTTTCATTACATCCAGTAACGAAACGTGCTGCATTTCTTTGGATGTTTCCTATTTTCACTGCCGGTCCTACCATGAAACCTTACCGCATTACATAAATCGTGGTCTCTGCGAGCTCCGAAACATCACTTTTAGGAATTAGCTCTTTCATTATTTGAAATTTAAACTTGTTAGATCGTGTCGGCCACTTAGCAAATGTGACAAAACTACTTTAAAAATATAACCACTGTTTATCAAAGAAGTGCGTTTGAGCATTTATGAGACGGTAATATTCCTCTTCTTGGTATGGACTTCCATTACAGAATTGCTGCGACAAGGAAGTTGCAATTTTCATACAATACGGGAGAAAGCCCACAGTACAAATTCGCATGAGGGCATTGCTCTTGTTCGAGTATTTTTCAGGTGTCACTAACAACAGTAAGTGCTGCCAGTCTAGAGTAGGAAGCATGTGTAATGCTGTACCTCCAAAATATGAGGTTTGCGAACATCTTTAGGCAAGGCAAGTGAATCATAAAGAATTCCGTCAAGTAGCAAGTTCTTCAAGTCCAGTCTCCTATACCAACAATAAATCTGTAAAAGCGTCGTGTCTGTCAGTTTGCCTTTGAACATGCTAATCTCCGAAACTAATAGGCGAATTTTCATAGGGTTCTAACAGGTAACTTGAGTATAGCTTGTGGCACCGTATATGCTTTGCTTCATCAAAATGGGATGACGAAAAAAAGAGATATCTTGATTTAAAGTTTTACTAAAACTTTCTTGTCTGTCTGTCTTGACATGTTAATCCGCAAATCTAGTAGAAGGAGTTTTGTGGCGTTTTGAGTGCTAACTTCAGCTTATCTTGGGGCACCGTATCAACTGTGTTTCATCAAGATAAAGAAGTTATTCACACATATTATAAAAATGTGTATATGTATGTTACACATCTCCTCCGGAACCACTAAACTAATTTCAGTCAGACTTGGTACACACATCACTGTCCGGAAAGTATGGCTATGGGGATGTCTATCAAAGAGGAAACATGGTGGTGAAAAAGACATGTAGGCACGACTTACGAATACCCAGATTTCATTCATCTGTTATTTGAGAACGAGAGAATTTAGTGACTTGCAACAAACTCTATACATAATTTCAAACTTTAACTAAACTATTTCTTGCTGACACTGCCACATAACGATGAAAGGGAAGAGCTTTCGATTACTACATTTTACTGTTCCTTTTCGCATCAGGCACGACATTTTTATTTATTACTTCTTTACTACTAACTCCATTTGTGACACACTTTGCAGACAGTGATCACGTACACCATTGAATGTACCAGCAGAATTATATCATTGGACGACACGTAGTTCAGGATATATGACGTCGTAAACTCTGAAGTAGGTGAAAAACTGTTGCATCATGCATGGCATTTAAATTTCTTATTACTAACCTCTTGAAGCGATTTTGATGAAATTTAGTAAGAAAATACCTTTAAGTCTGAGGAACAACTTGGGCTACTTTAAGGAAGTGTGTAGAATAAGATACTTATAGATTTGCAGAATATTAGGCGAATTAGGGAAAAAATATTTACTCTTTGGAAAAGCTGTTTACTCTTAGATTTTTGAACTTTATCATATCTGTGAAACTGCTTATCTTGGTTGATGTGCGCTACGTCATACTACGCAAAGGAATGAATACTAAGTGATACGATTCAAAGGAATGAATACAATGCTTAAACAATCTTCAGTGTGTTTAATCCATACTTTCATACTATTTGTTGCACAATGTAGACATTGTGTTATGATGTTTAGGGTGGCAGTCAATCGTGAAACTGATTTGAACATTGTATTCCAAAGGCCCCAGTCAAACCATTAAGTGTTCTCTCCGAGAGCGAATTCGACGGTGCCTAAGTGACACAAATTGCCTGCCTTTCGGAACCGAGGCAGGTCTGTCTGGTTCAAGGGGCTGACAAGAGACTCTTTCAGCCCTCTGCTGAAAATGCTAGCTAATTCACGACATTGGTTTTAGCCAATAGCGGGCGTCGGAGACAGGTCTCGTGTGTGCAGTCTGGGGGATTTTGCAGGGCAGAACGCAGTTGCTTCTCCCTCTTGTGATCCAGACCTCGATCAGAAGAGACGTCTTTCTTGGGAGACACAGCCTCTGGCCCAGCGGTCCACGACCGCTCACCAAAAGAACTTAACATGAATCACCTCTCCTCCCAATGTCCACTTGAATTAATTGTTCGACCTCCTAGAATGTCCTGCACCTGGTAACTTCCTCCCAAGGTGCGCCGTTTGTATCCCCTACACTGAAATATATTTTCTTTATTTGAACTAATTTTCTGTTTTAACACTTAACGCCAGCCCTGCACGACCTCCCTTACAGTTTATACAGGGTGTTTCAAAAATGACCGGTATATTTGAAACGGCAATAAAAACTAAACGAGCAGCGATAGAAATACACCGTTTGTTGCAATATGCTTGGGACAACAGTACATTTTCAGGCAGACAAACTTTCGAAATTACAGTAGTTACAATTGTCAACAACAGATGGCGCTGCGGTCTGGGAAACTCTATAGTACGATATTTTCCACATATCCACCATGCGTAGCAATAATATGGCGTAGTCTCTGAATGAAATTACCCGAAACCTTTGACAACGTGTCTGGCGGAATGGCTTCACATGCAGATGAGATGTACTGCTTCAGCTGTTAAATTGTTCCTGGATTCTGGCGGTACACCTGGTCTTTCAAGTGTCCCCACAGAAAGAAGTCACAGGGGTTCATGTCTGGCGAATAGGGAGGCCAATCCACGCCGCCTCCTGTATGTTTCGGATAGCCCAAAGCAATCACACGATCATCGAAATATTCATTCAAGAAATTAAAGACGTCGGCCGTGCGATGTGGCCGGGCACCATCTTGCATAAACCACGAGGTGTTCGCAGTGTCGTCTAAGGCAGTTTGTACCGCCACAAATTCACGAAGAATGTCCAGATAGCGTGATGCAGTAATCGTTTCTGATCTGAAAAATGGGCCAATGATTCCTCTGGAAGAAATGGCGGCCCAGACCAGTACTTTTTGAGGATGCAGGGACGATGGGACTGCAACATGGGGCTTTTCGGTTCCCCATATGCGCCAGTTCTGTTTATTGACGAAGCTGTCCAGGTAAAAATAAGCTTCGTCAGTAAACCAAATGCTGCCCACATGCATATCGCCGTCATCAATCCTGTGCACTATATCGTTAGCGAATGTCTCTCGTGCAGCAATGGTACCGGCGCTGAGGGGTTGCCGCGTTTGAATTTTGTATGGATAGATGTGTAAACTCTGGCGCACGAGACGATATGTGGACGTTGGCGTCATTTGGACCGCAGCTGCAACACGGCGTACAGAAACCCGAGGCCGCTGTTGGATCACCTGCTGCACTAGCTGCGCGTTGCCCTCTGTGGTTGCCATACACGGTCGCCCTACCTTTCCAGCACGTTCATCCGTCACGTTCCCAGTCCGTTGAAATTTTTCAAACAGATCCTTTATTGTATCGCTTATCGGTCCTTTGGTTACATTAAACCTCCGTTGAAAACTTCGTCTTGTTGCAACAACACTGTGTTCTAGGCGGTGGAATTCCAACACCAGAAAAATCCTCTGTTCTAAGGAATAAACCATGTTGTCTACAGCACACTTGCACGTTGTGAACAGCACACGCTTACAGCAGAAAGACGACGTACAGAATGGCGCACCCACAGACTGCATTGTCTTCTATATCTTTCACATCACTTGCAGCGCCATCTGTTGTTGAAAATTGTAACTACTGTAATTTCGAAAGTTTGTCCGCCTGAAAATGTACTGTTGTCCCAAGCATATTGCAACAAACGGTGTATTTCTATTGCTGCTCGTTTAGTTTTTATTGCCGTTTCAAATATACCGGTCATTTTTGAAACACCCTGTAGCTACTAAGCTCACTATCCAACATTTGAGAATGAGAGCCTTCAGTGATTTTGCAACAAACTTTACATAAAAGTTCAAGCTTTTACAAAAAATTGTCTCGCTTACAACTCCAAAAATCGTTGAAAGCGTTGTGTTGGCAGAAGAGCCAACACCGTGTTACTATAGGAGGCTGAAAGGCGCGCGTTTTAGCTCACGCAGTCTGGCGTGAGGAGGGAAGAACTATACTGACGTGAGGTCTGGAACATAACAAGGCATTAGAATTCAGAAAGCGGACGTAATTATGTTGATACCTAACTCTAATCCATTAATGATGAACGTCGCTCTTGACGTTACACGAGTCACAATATTATCTGTTCAGAATTCATTCTAATTACTGAATATGGCGCCTTGCTAGGTCGTAGCAAGTGACGTAGCTGAAGGCTATGCTAAACTGTCGTTTCTGCAAATAAGAGCGTATGTCGACAGTGAACCATCGCTAGCAAAGTCGGCTGAACAACTGGGGCGAGTGCTAGGGAGTCTCTCTAGGCTAGACCTGCCGTGTGGCGGCGCTCGGTCTGTAATCACTGAGAGTGGCGACACGCGGGTCCGACGTATACTAACGGACCACGGCCGATTTAAAGGCTACCACCTAGCAAGTGTGGTGTTTGGCGGTGACACCACAGAAAGCACAAAAAATTTATCTCTTACTACAGTTTTGCTGTTCGTGCAGTAAAACGGCCTGACGTTTTAATTTATTACTTTCTTATTACTAACTTTATTCGTGACACGTTTTTGAGACAGTGTTCTCATACACAACTGAACGTACTTGCTCGACACATCGTGCGTTCAGACTGTTTAGGAGGGGGGAGGAAAGCAGGAAGAACAGTACGAGCTGTGCTTACCCAATCAGGTAGAGACGTGGGGCCAGCTGATGTTATTGCTTGTACAGTAGCTTGCTTAATCATCATCACTCATCCTAACAAAACTACTGGATCATACCTGACAAACAGAATGCAAAAGGTTGTGCTAAATAATTCAGACAATGTCGGAAAGGTAGAAAATTTCTATAACTGAGTAAAAATCACAGAGGGGGTCCCACAGGGTTCAATTTTAGGTCCATTCCTGTTCCTTATGTATGGGAATGACCTTCCACTTAACATTCAACAAGAGAAATCGGTAACCAGTGCAGGTGGTAGTTTCTTGTGAGTATTTTTGTGTCACCAGTCTTCCGACGTGTTTCATGTGACCCACTGCAAATTCCTTTCCTGAGCTGACCTCTTCATCTCAAAGCTGCAGTTGCGCTCCAAGTTCTCAATTACTGCAATGTTCTCAATTATTTGCTGAATGTATTCCAATTTTCGTCTTCCTGTACAGTTTTCACCGTCTACGGCATTCTCTATGGAAGTTATCCCCTGATGCTTTAACAGGTCCTACATTCTGTCCCATCTTCTTCTTAGTGTTTTCCTTACGTTCCTTTCCTTGCCGATTCTGTGGAGAACATCTTCATTTTGTACCTTATCCGTCCACCTCATATTCACTATTTTTCTGTAGCGTCACACCTCAGAGGCTTTGTTTCTCTTCTGTTCTGGTTTTTCTACAGTCCATACTACAATAGTGCTGAGCTCCAAACGTTCTCAGAAATTTCTTCCTCAGTTTGAGACTTATGTTTCGCATTATCACACTTTTCTTGGCCAGGAACGCATTTTTCGCCACTGATATTCTGCTTTTTGTGTCCTCCTTGCTCCATACGTCATACGTTATTTCCTGCCTAGGTAGTAGAATTCCTTAACTTCCTCACTGTTCTCATTTCTGAAACTCCTCAGTACTTTTGTGTTTCTTCGATTTACTCTAATATCAATATTATATAGTCATTAGACTGTTCATTCCATTCAACATATCCTTAAGTTCTTCTCCACTTTCACTGAGAGTAACAATATCGTCAGGGAATCTTATCACTGATCTCCCTCAACCCTGAATTTTAATGCCGCTCTGTAACCTTTCTTTTGTTTGCCTCATTGTTTCTTCTTTGTTTAGATTGAACAGTATGGGCGGATGAGACTACATTCCTGTCTTAAACCGTTTTTCATCCAAGCAGATCGTTGTCTTATTGTTCTTCGTTCTTGTACATATCGTACCCCTATTTTCTCAGAATTTCGAATATGTTGCACTATTTTACATTGTCGTCCGCTTTCTGCAAGCCAACAAATCCTATGAACGTGTCTCGATTTTATTTCAGTCATGCTTCCATTATCAACCGCAGCACAGAACTGCCTCTCTGGTGCCTTTAGCTTTCCTAAAGCGAAACCGATCGTCATCTAACAGATTCTCAGTTTCTTTTTCCATTCTTCTGTGTATTATTATTGTCAGCAGCTTGAATGCGTGACCTGTAAAGCTGATTGTGCGATAATTCTCGTACTTGTCGGCTCTTGCAATCTTCTGAATTGTGTGGACGATGTTTTTCCGGTTGTCAGGTTGTATATTACCAGTCTCATACATTGTACATACCAACATGAATAATCGTTGTGTTACCACTTACCCCAATGATTTTAGAAATTACGATGCAATGTTATCTATGCCTTCAGACGCCGACCGTGGGGGCCGAGCGGTTCTAGGCGCTTCAGTCTGGAACAGTGCGACCGCCACGGTCGCAGGTTCGAATCCTGCCTCTGGCATGGATGTGTGTGATGTCCTTATGTTATGTTCTAGGGAACTGATGACCTCAAAAGTTAAGTCCCATAGTGCTCAGAGCCATTTGAACCATTTTGCCTTCTGACTTATTTGATCTTAAGACTTCCAAAACCTGTCCGCTCTCTCCTCCGCATTTAACAGTGGAATTACCATTGAACTTTTAATGTTACCGTCCTTGCTTTTAATTTCAGAGAAAGTTGTTTTGACTTTTGTGTATGCTGAATCCGTGCTTCCGACAGTCATTTTATTTTCGATTTCTTCACATTTTTCATGAAGACATTTCGTCTTCGTTTACTGAGCCATGGACTTACTTTTTTTTTTTTTAATTGCCGCATGTCTTTATCGACCATACCTACTTTCTCGTCTCTTCCATTTCTTTCTGTGTAATGCGTGTTTGTCCATTCAGGGTTGGTGCTCATCCTGTGCGCGTCGTCCCAATTTTGGGTCTTCCTTTTCATCTTGTACTAACGAATATTGTAGGTAGTTCATTCTCTGACATTCTTGCGATGTGACCAGCCCAACTCAACCTTTTTATTAGCATTTCGACGATGTTATGATCTGTGTACAACTCCTGTTGTCTTTCATTTCTTCTTAGTCTCTCTTTCAGTGGTTCCCAACCTCAGGGTATTTAATCCAGGAGGGCCAAGATGAAATTTTCAGAGGAGTAAAAGCAGAAGGTTCGATTGCTTTTCGGTCACGAAATTAAAACTAATTTAAAAACATAGTTACTTTTATCACTGTGTCATAAGATTACGTAAGTTACCATTTTTTTTTAAATGTTGGTTTTAGCACATGACACAATGTGACGAAGGTTATAGGTCGAGAAACGTATGTGTGAAAAGTTTCCTCACGTAGGCCACCCACTATACATTCACCTAGTTCTTCGTACCAGACATCTATCACAGACATACATTACATACACTTAAATATCTCATGAAAATGCTTTCTCCGAGTTGTAGGTAGTTCGCGCAATGAGCCGCAAATTGCTTCATTACTCACTTCGGAACACATAAACCAACTAATTGACAGTACAACACAGTAGTAACTGTATTGCGAAATAATTGTGTAAAGGAGCGTGACTATAAGTGAAATGTTTATTTGAAAGTACAATAGTGAAGCCATAGTCAGAGTACATAAAATTTTTCTTTAAAAAAAGCGGTTACATTACCGTTTTCAACGGACTACGTCGTCATTTTCAAATGTAAAACATCAGTTGGAGAATATATAAAGCGAATTGTTACCATACATCTAACAACAATTACGAAAAATAATGAGACCAGGCAACCGAGACAGTGGTGTTACAACCAAGTCACTGCAAAATATGCCCATGCTTGCCCAACCGTTCATTCCACGTCCTAATGTAGAACACATAAAAACTGTACCAGGGTAAAAATTGCCAAAGATTCTGCAAGAACGGTACAGCGACTACTGAAGAGAATCGTCCACCGTGACGGAAGTGTTACTCTTTCACATATTGCTGCAGATTTCAATGCTGGGCCATCAACAAGTGTCAGCGTGCGGACTATTCAACAAAATACCATCGATGTGGGCTTTGGAAGCCACAGGCCCACTCGTGTACCTCTGATGACTGCACAACTGATGACTGGTGGAGGGTATGTAATGATGTGGGGCGTATTCAGTTGGAGTGATACGGGCCCCTGACGCTTCTAGGTACGACTCTGACTGGTGACACGTATCCTGTCTCATCACCTGCATGCATTCATGTCCATTGGGCATTCAGACGGATTTCGGCAATTCCAGCAGGACAACGAGACACCGCACCAGTCTGCTACTGCTAACGAGTGGCCCCAGGAGCACTCCCCTGAGTCACTTGCCACCAAACTCCCCGGACAAGAACATTATTGAGCATATCTGATATGCCTTGCAACGTGCTATTCAGAAGAGATCTCCACCCCCTCGTACTCTTACGGATTTCTGGACAGCCCTTCTAGATTCATGGTGTTAATGCATTGCTTCAGACATTAGTCGAGACCATGCCGCCGGCCGGAGTGGCCGAGCGGTTAAAGGCGCTACAGTCTGGAACCGCACGACCGCTACGGTCGCAGTTTCGAATCCTGCCTCGGGCATGGATGTGTGTGATGTCTTTAGGTTAGTTAGGTTTAAGTAGTTCTAAGTTCTAGGGGACTTATGACCACAGCAGTTGAGTCCCATAGTGCTCAGAGCCATTTGAACCATTTGAGACCATGCCACGTCATGTTGCGACATTTCTGCGTGCTCACGTGGGTCCTACACGATATTGGGCAGGTGAACCAGTTCCTTTGGCTCTTCAGCGAATATACCTCCAAAATCAAGAAAGGTAACAGTCAACAGACGAGGTCGCCCTATACGCTTTTGTGTTGTACGTGTCCCTTCACGTTTCCAGTTCACTGTCATACCGGAAACAGTGGACCTAGGGATGTTTAGGAGTGTGCACTTCGCGCGTGCAGACGTATGACACCAGTGACACCCAATCACCTGACCACGTTCGAAGTCCGTGAGTTCCGCGGAGAGCGCCATTCTGCTCTCTGACGATGTCTAATGACTACTGAGGTCGCTGATATGGAGTACCTGGCAGTAGGCGGGAGCACAATGCACCTAATACGAAAAACGTATATTTTTGGGGGGCGTCCGGATACTTTTGATCACATAGTGTATAAAAGAGTACAGGATTGCGTAGTCAATAATAGAAATTTTAAGTGTGCAAATATTTCGTAATTTCAAATGTTCCTAGAAAAAATAATTTTATCTGGACATTCAGAACTAGTACTTACCTATTATAACATTGAAACTAAAATATTTTATAAAGTAATTCCCTTTCATAAATTTTAGTTTGAGATACGAGCAGTGTTTTTTAAGTAAGTAACGTTTTGAAATTAGAAGAAGACGTGCTAAGATATCTTCATAATTTTAATTTTACATGAAAGCCTGTACCTTGATCTGCTTTTCTACATAATTTCCGTCAATATTGAGGCACTTGTCAAAACGTTGCACCAGTTTTTGAATACCCTGCTCATAGAAGTCTGCCGCCTGACTTGATAACCACTGCATCACCACTGTTTTGACTTCGTCATCGTCTTGAAGACGCTGACCGCCCAGGTGTTCCTTCAAGTGCAGGAACAGATGGTAGCCACTGGGTTCAATATCAGGGCTGTACGGAGGATGATCTAGAGTTTCCCATCGAAAAGATGTGATGAGAAGTTTGGTCTGATTCGCCACATGCGGACGGGCATTGTCTTGCAGCAGAACGATGCCCTTGCTCAACTTGCCACGTCTTTTGTTCTGAAATGAACGGCGCAGATCGTGCAATGTCTTACAGAAAGCTGCTGCATTGATTGTCTCATTACGAGGCAGAAATTCCACAAGCAATACCCCTTTTCTGTCCCAAAAAACTGTGCACAGGATTCATCACCGTCGTTGTGGTACCGCTCAAGGAAAATCGATGCACTGTGTAAACGTTTGGTTTTGTGCACATCCGTCAATATTTTCGGTACCCAACATGAGCACAGTTTTCGGTAATTCAAGTGCTCGGTCTCAATGCCATACAAAGCACTACGAGAAACATTAGGACAGTCATCCCTCAAGGAGGAAATCGTAAATCGTCTGTTTTCTCTCACCTTATTGTCCACTTCCTGCACCAAACTTTCATCAACGACTGAAGGACAGCCATTCCGTTGTTCATCATGCACATTTGTGCGGCCATCTTTAAATGCTCTCACGCACTTTCTTACCATTGCATCACTCATAATGTTTTCTCCGTTAACTGCACAGATCTCACGACGAATACCGATTGCCTTTAAGCCTTTAGCACTAAGAAATGTTATAACAGCCCGTACTTCACAGTCGGCGGGACTCACGATTATCGGAGGCATCTTAAACGCTCACTACATAACGTAAAGAAGGAAGAATAAGACTGTAATGGCGTCATTGCGTAGACAACAGATGTAGGTACTAGACTTGGCTACTGTTTCTATGTTTCGATACAGTGTATCGATACGTGGAACTGTTTCAGTGTTTCGGAACGGCTACGGTTCACTGTTTCGAAACAGTGGTGTTTCATTCCGCCCCTGTCTCGGATAACTGGACCAGATTCGATCTCGAGCCAGACACAGAAACTGTATCGTTGTTTCAAAATAAGGCTGTTTCAGTCCACCTGTGCTTGGAACGGACTAATTGTATCGAAACAGTGATGTTTCATTCTGTGTCGGACGAGATTCGGGCTCGGCACAGGTACTGAAACACATTTAACATACCACTTCATGAAACATTTTCAAGAGTGTAGAAATCTTTTTGACATGCAATAGCATGAAGCTTAAGATATCCGAAAATAAAGCTTCGTTTCTAGCTGACTGTCATATTCCGAAATGGCGTAACATCTGCTTTATAAACACTAACCAAACAATAAAACAATGCATACTATTCACATTCAAAATCATAAATATGTGAAAAACATTCAGTTAAATTACACTTTTTGATAACATTCGCTTCTCTGTTCATTTACAGTAATCATATTAAGAAACGCAAGTAAGCCTACAACATTTTGAATAAAAAAAGGCGTAGGGTGACAGTTATTAGACATCGGTACACAAAAATTTGATGTAGGTATAATTGAAAGCAATCTGTTTGACATATCATTGATGGTGTAATGGTGAGCGGGAAGGGGTAGGAAGTATGGTGAATTTATAGTAACGGTTCGAAACACCTTGAAAGACAGTTTTTTCTGTTATATTTTGTTATTTATTCGAATTATTTGGCGTTATTTGTGAGTCTATAGTCACTGTGCCTATTATCCTCAATGATTCCTTTTGTGTGCATGGAAATTAGCAGGCTGGGTATATTACCCATACTAACGGAATGTGGGAATCCCAGTAGCATATCCGTTGTTTCTGCAGTTTGCTCCTACCCCCAGTTCCATTCGTGGTGGTTCTTCTGTCTTCAGCTATGGCTGTCCTCAGCCAATTGAAAAGTATGAAAGTCACACGACACGAAAGCAGCGCATTTGCTGCAGGAAATACGAAACTGCCTAAGTGATAGTTTCCTACTTTCTGCGATATGATTAGCGCTCTGGCACCTCATTTGTGTTTCTGTGGACATACTTATACAGTAGACAATCAAGATGATACAATGTGTAGGTTTGTTAGATTACAAAACACAAACTGTTTCACTGTTTCGAAACAGCGTATCGAAACATTACATTGCACTATTTCATTTGTTTCGAAACAGTTACGTGTTTCAGTTTACCCATCTCTAGTAGGTACCCAGTGCGCATGTGCAGAACGCCGACCGCAGCGCTGCGGCCGCGGTGTGGCAAAACGGTACTTACTTAAAAAACACGCCTCGTATAACATACTGTGTATAAAATTATACACTCCTGGAAATGGAAAAAAGAACACATTGACACCGGTGTGTCAGACCCACCATACTTGCTCCGGACACTGCGAGAGGGCTGTACAAGCAATGATCACACGCACGGCACAGCGGACACACCAGGAACCGCGGTGTTGGCCGTCGAATGGCGCTAGCTGCGCAGCATTTGTGCACCGCCGCCGTCAGTGTCAGCCAGTTTGCCGTGGCATACGGAGCCCCATCGCAGTCTTTAACACTGGTAGCATGCCGCGACAGCGTGGACGTGAACCGTATGTGCAGTTGACGGACTTTGAGCGAGGGCGTATAGTGGGCATGCGGGAGGCCGAGTGGACGTACCGCCGAATTGCTCAACACGTGGGGCGTGAGGTCTCCACAGTACATCGATGTTGTCGCCAGTGGTCGGCGGAAGGTGCACGTGCCCGTTGACCTGGGACCGGACCGAAGCGACGCACGGATGCACGCCAAGACCGTAGGATCCTACGCAGTGCCGTAGGGGACCGCACCGCCACTTCCCAGCAAATTAGGGACACTGTTGCTCCTGGGGTATCGGCGAGGACCATTCGCAACTGTCTCCATGAAGCTGGGCTACGGTTCCGTACACCGTTAGGCCGTCTTCCGCTCACGCCTCAACATCGTGCAGCCCGCCTCCAGTGGTGTCGCGACAGGCGTGAATGGAGGGACGAATGGAGACGTGTCGTCTTCAGCGATGAGAGTCGCTTCTGCCTTGGTGCCAATGATGGTCGTATGCGTGTTTGGCGCCGTGCAGGTGAGCGCCACAATCAGGACTGCATACGACCGAGGCACACAGGGCCAACACCCGGCATCATGGTGTGGGGAGCGATCTCCTACACTGGCCGTACACCACTGGTGATCGTCGAGGGGACACTGAATAGTGCACGGTACATCCAAACCGTCATCGAACCCATCGTTCTACCATTCCTAGACCGGCAAGGGAACTTGCTGTTCCAACAGGACAATGCACGTCCGCATGTATCCCGTGCCACCCAACGTGCTCTAGAAGGTGTAAGTCAACTACCCTGGCCAGCAAGATCTCCTGATCTGTCCCCCATTGAGCATGTTTGGGACTGGATGAAGCGTCGTCTCACGGGGTCTGCACGTCCAGCACGAACGCTGGTCCAACTGAGGCGCCAGGTGGAAATGGCATGGCAAGCCGTTCCACAGGACTACATCCAGCAACTCTACGATCGTCTCCATGGGAGAATAGCAGCCTGCATTGCTGCGAAAGGTGGATATACACTGTACTAGTGCCGACATTGTGCATGCTCTGTTGCCTGTGTCTATGTGCCTGTGGTTCTGTCAGTGTGATCATGTGATGTATCTGACCCCAGGAATGTGTCAATAAAGTTTCCGCTTCCTGGGACAATGAATTCACGGTGTTCTTATTTCAATTTCCAGGAGTGTATGAACGTTTAGAGAAAAGCAAGTGAGATAATACTGACATGTCCAAAGATGGAAAATTATACTGGTATCGACAACTACTGTTGAGGAAAGGTAACGCTAGATTAGGATGTGCCATTACAACCGCTAATTACACAATTAAATATTGGAGACACTTCGATACGTATGGAGGAATTAAGGTGTATCTTGGTCATGTATACCTCACGCCCAGTCCTCACTTGTAATTTTTACGGTATGTTTCCGTTTCCTAACAGTAGCCCAAAACTATGAGAGGGAACTTACGTCGATCACGTGACTGTCGCCGCTCTGTATACCGTTCATGATATGGATATAGAATGGGCTCCTTAAAACAGATCAGGAGGGGCAGCTGAATGAGCCACCATGTAGTCGGAGATGTTGAGTTCGTTCACCGACAAAAATGGAAGAAGTCTCGTTGTTGCGTCGCTAACTTCTAACGTAGTTGTCGGAACACCCTGTTTTCCCCTTGTCTGCAGCCCTTCCCGTGGCTGTTGATGTACTGTAACGTGCAGTTCAAGTCGACTTCGGTACGCTCGTGTGTCTGTCTGTCTGAAAAACGCTCCAGCGCTCTCGTCGCGGAGAGAGTCCTCCTGTTTTACGGCAGCCAAGAATCTGCCCGCTACTGCTGCCGAGCGCATGTATATACATATTTTCCTGAATGGCGTCTGATGCTCTCAGAAAAGGGCACTTGAGCGACTCGGGGCGAAGGGCGGCGCCGTGCGGCTGCAGGCCGCGATGTGCCGAAACGGATCGCTTCGCAGCCGAGCGGCGACGCCGGATGCCGGACGTAAAACTGCGGGACGCCAAGTTCCCAAACTCAATACATTCTGCTCGCCGCTGCGGCCAACATATTGTTCTGGTCCTCGTCACAGGTTTTTGGAGTAAAGTTTCATTACTGGAAGAGATTGAGAAAAAGTTTTGATTGCCACCCAAATGGTCCGCCACAGTTGTTGACTTCGTTCGCTTTCCTCCTCCGCTCTGTCTCTCTCGCTCGCAGCCGCGGACTGTCTCCCCCTCCCTCCTCTCCTTCTCCCCTCCCTTCCTTACTCCCCCCCCCCCTTCCAGCTTTCTTTCCCTACTGCAGGCACTCCCCACGTGCTCAGACTGTTACCGACGAACTCTTAAAATTCGGCCACGCCGAGTGCCCGCTCGTCTGCCGTCTCCCTCAACCGCTCAAGTTTTTAAAACCCTCGTTATATCGGACGATGAAATAGTCAGCGCGGTTTTCGTTCTGCCCTCGGATGAAAGACCTCGAAGAGAGGGCGGCGGCGAGTGGGAAAGCCTCATTCAACGTTTTCCGAGAACAGCCGTAAGCTCCACGTTGAACTTTATTCACCAGATTCCACAGTGCTGCTTTACCGAGACATATCTTTCGAGAGCCATGTAAAACAGTTTTTCCTTTTGGTAAAAAATTTCGTTATAGAAATTAAAGTGCCTGTGCCGTATACGTGATGTGCATACGTCTCAGTATAATAGCTGTTCATTACGTGTAGCGTTCCATAGCTAATTTATCTTATAAGACCTGCAGTCAGCAGCAGATGCTGTGATATTCAGTTCAGTTCTTCCTTCCTCTTCAAGTGCCGCATGCTTCTCTTTACGTAGACATTCGCTTTACTCTTAAAAGACTAAGTGAGATGGCACAATAGTTCAGAAATGCGACTCCCACTTAGGTGGAGCAAGATGCATACGAGGTGTGGCTAGAAAAAACCGGACTAGTACTGGTGAAACAATAAAACGAATGCAATAAGGCTGAAAGTTGCGTGGCCTGTCACGTGACTCTCGCTCCGCCTACTGCTCGAGTTTCATCTGCCTCCTGCACTCAGTCTGCCCGTGGCGTCTGTTTTAAGTAGTTGACGTTTTGTCTGTGCGTCGGAAAATGTTGAGTGTACAGAAAGAACAGCGTGTTAACATCAAATTTTGTTTCAAACTAGGAAAATCTGCAAGTGAAACGTTTGTAATGTTACAACAAGTGTACGGCGATGATTGTTTATCGCGAACACAAGTGTTTGAGTGGTTTAAACGATTTAAAGATGGCCGCGAAGACACCAGTGATGACACTCGCACTGGCAGACCATTGTCAGCAAAAGCTGATGCAAACATTGAAAAAATCGGTAAACTTGTTCGACAAGATCGCCGTTTAACAATCAGAGCAGTGTCTGAGTTAACAGGAGTTGACAAGGAAAGTGTTAGGCAGATTCTTCTTGAAAGTTTCAACATGAACAAAGTGTGTTCAAAAATGGTTCCAAAGTGTCTCACAATTGAACAGAAGGAACGCCGAAGAATGATTTGTTCTGACATCCTGGAAAACATTGAAAGTGATCCCACCTTCTTACAAAATGTTATTACTTGCGATGAATCGTGGTTTTTTACTTACGATCCCGAAACTAAACGCCAATCGATGCATTGGAAAACTCCTGGTTCTCCACGACAAATAAAGCACGAATGTCAAAATCAAAATTCAAGGCGATGATGATTTTTTTTTTTTTTTACATCAAAGGGATTGTGCACATTGATTGGGTACCAGAGGGACAAACAGTGAATCAGCATTACTACATTAGCGTCCTGGCTACCCTACGTGAGCGAGTACGGAAACGATTTGTGGAGAAAAAAGTCATGGATCCTTCACCAAGACAATGCCCCAGCTCACAGTGCGTTGTCAGTGAAGACGTTTTTGGCAAAACACAACATTCCCATCTTAGATCATCCACCCTACTCACCTGATTTGGCCCCCTGTGACTTTTTTCTTTTCCCTAAAGTCAAGTCAGCTTTGAAAGGAACTAGATTTGAGACTGTTGAAGCAGTAAAAGAAAAAGCGACGGAAGTAATGTATGGACTTACCGAAAATGATCTGCAGCATTGCTATGAACACTGGAAAATTCGTATGGAGCGGTGTAGAGACCGAGGAGGAGAGTACATTGAAGGAGATAACATGAAATTGTAAATAATTGTAAATAAATGTTTTTTCCAGCATCAGTCCGGTTTTTTTCTAGCCGCACCTCGTAGCCTCGCTTGCCCATCCACGTTTAGGTTTTGCATTGTTCCCCTTGACGTCGACCTGTCCGTCGCCCCTTATCCCTGTCAAGTGAGCTAGTGCTCAGCTCCAATGGCGTCGAATTCGGCGAGGCGCTAGTAGCCCTCAGGGTTGACTGAAAAGTAATGCCTCCGCCTTCCCTAATTGGGTTTGGATGGGAACATTTTAACAAATCAAACGCACAAATAATCGTTAGAACGTGATCTTTAATCACCAATATTCACTTTCCCCACATAATGACCAGCCAATAGGATACGTTTCTGAAAACGATGAACAAGTCTTCTGAAGCCGTCACGAAAGCAGTCGACACTCTGTTTCCGCAAGCACAGTCCACACTCCTCTCAACGTCTTCATCAGAAGCACAGTGACGTCACCGCAGACCGTCTTTCATTATCGGGAACAGATGGAAGTCAGACGGTGCTAAATCTGGACTGTATGGAGGATCCCGTACTGTGGTGAGACTCAGTCTCTGAAGTTCTGCTGTGGTGGCACGTGAAGTGTGTGGTTTGTCAAGCAAAGCAATAACGTGACCCACACGTTCTTGTGAAATGCCGACTGTGCTTGCAGTTCCTCTCTGTGTGATACGACGGTCGTCCTGAATCAATCTGTCAACATTTTGCTTGTGAAACTCGGTGGTTGCTGTCACAAGACGTCCAACTCTATTTGTCACGCAGGTCAGATGTTCCCGCCTCAACATCTTTAAGGGGCAATGTTAAAATAACGCTTATAAATTACATCTTTGCTCACAAAGTATTTGAGGTAGGAAGTTGAACTTTTTACAGATTACTTATTGGAATATGGGCTACAACTTAACACAGGGATTTTACAAAATTTTAGTTCAGTTATTAAAGATGATTTTTTTCAATTGTAATGAAAATTCACAACATTTTTTTGCAATTTTTTATTTATATATTCAAAAATATACAGTTTTTTGGAAAAAGGCTGTGTTAAATTATGCAGAAGGTACTGTGTAACATTTACTGAAAGTTTGAAACAAATATGTTTGGAAGATCCTTAGAAAACATATAATTAGTATGAGAAAATAAAAGTTTTGGGAATCGAGCGACAAAGATTGGATTAACTTTTTAGTGCATTCCAGGTCCATAGGATGGATTATCTTCATCCTCTGCAAACTCCTCCTCCAGCTTCCTCTTGTTCCTCCTCCTGTTTACTCTTGCTTGTATTTCTAGACTCTTTACAGCCCTGTCTGCAGCCCGAAGGCGTTCCTTGTCTAAAGCAAGCATCGCTCGTACCATGTTACAACCTATCTTCATTCCCATATTTCTAAATACCTTGCACCTTACAATGTTGCCATAATTGAAAGTCGCAACAGCAACTTTACTTTTACTCATTATTATACTTCAACAAAACAGAGACTCAAGAAACAGAATTAATTACGAATATTTTCCAGATAACGACAGAGTAAATAAACATGAAACAATCGGCAATCACACCAGCGATATATATTGAACCATCACAGGTTAGCCACAACACATACTTTATCTCACAGCACTAAAATGTACCTGATGAATACGGACGTTAATAATAACACCATTTGACAGCAGTTTAACAGCGCCACAGTGGGTCACGCCCATGTAGAACACATTTCAAAAAAAATTTAAAAATAGTTGTAGTCTTCGGAATTCAATAAATTATATATCTATTAAAAGGTAATAGTCTGCAGATTCAGAAAACGCAAAAAAGTAAAAATTGAACTTTTCATGATTTTGAGCCTTTCCGGAGCCCGTTAAACTTACTCGCCCAACGACCCACAGCACTCGCATCAACACAATCACCATAAATTGCTTTCATTCTCTGATGAATCTCCTTTGGGTGACACCACCTGCTGTCAAGAATTAAATGGCTGCACGTTGCTTATATCGCATTGAGCGACAGTCTGCACATATATAGGGTGTCTCGCCTAACTCCGCCACCTCAAATATCTCTGGAACAACAATAGATATTCAAAGACGCTTTTCACCAGCATGAACGTACGGCATGGGCTTAGGAAAGCAAACATATGCGAAATTTTAAAACGTAAACAAATACTAGTTTCAACACAAACTCGTGTATCTTAAAAAGGACACACCCTGTTATTTCGTATGCAATCAATAGCATGAAAAATCACAAAAATAATAGCAGCGTTGGCTGCATCGCAATACGACAATTACATCCCGAGAAATTGTGAAGCGAAGTTGACGCTTGAAATAAATGAAGCGTACAGTTAGCGCACGTCCTGAGACTGAAGCAAGCACCTCACGCTGCCGGGAATCGTGATATGATTGACGTACTACGTCAGTGGAGTGTTAATGTATGAAATCTCTCATTTCACTCTATCCGTTTTGCACTTCACTAGTTGCAAGGTAATCCAGTATTCCTAAGCAATACGTTGTTCACGGACGTGGCTTCATTAACAAATCATGGTAATGTGAATCTGCGGAACATGCACTACTGATTAGAGTCCTGCATGACCGAGTAAGCGAGCACAAAATACGAGATGGGGCGAGCACACCCTAACTGGATAGGCTGCCCGCACTAGTTCTAGTGACCGAGCATAGAAGCCGTGACCGAGCATAGAAGCCGTGACCGAATACGCAGCACGCAACTTCAAACACATTACACGTGTCATTATCCGTGTGAGACTGCAGCCAGTACGGGCTTCTCATTTGTGGTGTGTCTCTCTCTCTCTCTCTCTCTCTCTCTCTCTCTCTCTCTCTCTCTCTCTGCAATCATGCAGTGCGAGGAAACCAGTGCAGTAAGACGTAAGATTGAAATCAATGTTTACACATTGAAGAGACGGGAAGGTCTAAAAAGCCAAGTACGGAGCATATTTTTGGTGATTGTAGACGAAAACAGTGCGTCTACTGGATACGTATCGTGCATAAACTGCTCCACATTATTGTGTTTCCAATCGGGAACCACTCTTTTAAAGAAACACAGTTGCAAGAAACCTCACAAACATACAGCTCCTTCAGGAATACCGGCAGTAATAAAAAATAGTATTACAGCAAACTGTGTTGCAATGTGTGCTAAAGATATGAGACCTTTTAATGCTGTTTGCGGTGAAGGTTTCAGAGAACTAGGCCAAGAATTAATACATCTAGGTGCGCATTATGGAAAAGTTAACGTGGCAGATGTCATGCCACATCCCTCTACTATAAGCAGACATGTCAAAGAACAAGCTGATGCAATACGAAACAGTATAATGCCTTCTGTTATTGCGGAAGTTATTAATAAAACATGTGCTGCGATAGTTGATATGTGGACTGATTCGCATAATCAGGTGCACTATTTGACGCTTACATCTCATTACATTACCACAGATTGGTCTCTTGTGATCAATGTTTTATTTACAACAAAATTCCCGGACGTTAGGAAGACGGGAGCAAATATTATGAAAGAAAGTGCTCTATGAATTTAGCTGTGTAACGCACCCGTTCTTGGAAACGTTACTTTTGTACTAAGAGAGAGAGAGAGAGAGAGACAGAGAGACAGAGAGAGAGAGAGACAGAGAGGCGTTGGATTTGTACAGTAAAGTACAGTGCAGCGAGCCAGGGCTAGGCGAGGTGAGACGTCAGCGGTGACCGGTCATGCTGGGTTATCCGCGTGTCCGGAATCCGGACAACAGACATGGGGCGAGTACGTGACCGAGCCGAGTCGTATGGGGCCGGACACGAGCGGCTCGGTCCCCCCGTCAACAGGCGAGCCGTGACCGGTCAAACATGGAGCGTTGCAGCACTCTACTACTGATCCGTGCAAAATCCCCACTGGATTCGCCAAGTTGCTCATCAACGACAGCGGAGTGTCAATGTTTGGTGTGGTATCATTGCTAACAGTATCGTACGTCCCTATTTTTACCGTGGACCACTGAATGGACAGAGATATGCATCATTTCTTCAACACACACTAGCGCTCCTCATGGAGGATCTAAAATTGGAAACTCGTCTATCATTGTGGTTCCAACATGATGGATGTCCCGCACACAATGGAAAAGTTGCCAGACACGTTCTAGATGCGACATTTCGAAGTAGGTGGATGGGGCGGAGAGGTACTTTGCGATGGGCAACATGGTCCCGACCCCTTTCTCTGGGGCACAGTGAGAGACAGAGGGTATCACGAACCCCCAACGAAAGTAGAAGATATGCAACTTCGTACTACTGCGGCGTGTGCGGAAATATCTGTAGAAACTGTACAATCTGTGCAGCACTCTCTCGTTACCCGTCTGCAAACGTGTTTTGATGTAACTTCGAACATATGATGACGTGACATAGTTTCATTGGTCAAGATGGTGGTGTACTTTCTATGCTGGATGTAATGCACAATACAGTTTCTGTGGGCAACAGGGCACTAGTAAATGTTTTTAGGAAAGTGAATTAAAGTGTGTTTTCTATTATTGTAGCTCTAGTTGTCATTTCGTTAGAATAAACAAACATTTACAATTTGGAAAACGTAACTTTGCATTGGACGTGTTGCTTGTTTATTTTTGTAGGTTGTGCATACCTTCCCATTGTGCGAGCCCCTGACAGACAGGCAGCATGAGGTGCACGCTCGAGTCTCAGGACGTGCACTGGCTGTGCGCTTCATTTAGTTGAAGCGTCGACTTCACTCTGCAATTTCTCGGGATGTAACTGACGTATTGCCATGCAACCAACGCCATTATTTTTGTGCTTTTCCATGCTATTGATTGCATACGAAATAATAGGGTGTGTCCATTTAAAGATACACAAGTTTGTGCTGAAAATAGTATTTGTTAAGTTTTAAAATTTCGCATAGTATTCGGTTTCCTAAGCCTCTGCTTTACGTTCACGCTGGTGAAAACCGTTTTTGAATATCTATTGTTGTTCCAGAGATATTTGAGGTGGCAGAGTTAGGTGAGACACCCTGCAAATATATTACTTTTGATGGCCATTTATCGCGATAGCTATATGTAAATTGTAGCGTCTAGCGAGAAAACGCCTTTCTGTGTGCTGCACATGAATTTCTGTTTATACATCCGAACAAGTTTCAGTTTTTTAACAGGACGTCCTTATTCAGAGTCCTAGTATATTACATGACTTTTCTTGAACGTATTTTTATATTTAGAATAGTTTACGTAAATATTTCTAATAAAATGAAAAGGAACTTACAGTACAACGTCCAATTCATTACCCGAAGATCATGCAGTTTTCCCCAGTCTGGGAAACTGATTTAAAGTCTCACTTTTTCGTCTGGTCACAGTACTTTCGTAACGTCAGTTGCTATTCTTGGTGTCTAGTGTGTCATTTGTTTCTATAAGTGGTGACAACTTTCCCAATTTTTTTTCACTTGTTTCCTGATTGTCTGAATGTGTAGGTATGTGTGAGTGTGTGTGTGTACAGATGAGAGAGGACTTGTTTGTAATTAGAATTGTGCTCACCTATGTCTACTATGTAAGCGAGTTGCTTGCCAAATTCATTTAATAGCACTTTATTTTCTGCCTTTGTTTTGCATATGTGATATTTTTCTTTCCTTATTTATTGCAACCATATTTATGTCTTTATGTCTTAATTGCAGATGACCTGTGACTTTTTTCTCGTAAATGTTCTGCAGATCCTGTATGGCATGCACCATGCGTCGAGGCTCTGATATGCTCTTTGAACGGTCCGTCGTACGCTGCTGCATAGTAATTGGTATTTTCTTCCCGTCTGGTAGATGTCTCTGTCTTTTGTTATGTTTGGTATGTATTTTTTGGCTGTATTATCTGTTCTGAAAGCTTTTATCATGCCTTGTCTTATTTAAAATGTTTCTCATTTTGTGTGTGAGTTTGTGCCTGTATGCCTGTATTTCACTGAGTGTCACTTCATGTCAATGGAGCCGCAAAACTCAAAAAGTCTGAAGTACATTGTGAGTACTCACTCTGGCACTACTACCTCACATTCGTCAACCCCGGACAGTAACTCAAAATGGCTGCAGGGAGGGAGCGTACGGATGCTTGAATGGCCACAATCTCTGCTCAAAGAGTCCGCAGTAAATTTCAACCCGGCAATGAGGCTCATACGCGAATCTCAGACCTGAAACAGAATTTATGGAACGCTGAAAATATACAAGCAACTACACCCACTATAATCAATAGTGACTGGTTTCGATTCATCCACATATTAAATGACAGGAAAAAAATTAAAACTAGATAGATTACCAAATCTCTTAGGCTGGTACAAGATCGGGAGCATAAGTACTCACTTTAAAAATAGTAGCACAATATATTGCGTATCCTGTTGCCATTTACTGCTTTTCTGTACGGGATAGAACCAGTCCTTTCAACAAGATTGATGTCCAGGTAAACGAACCATGAGAATTGTCACTGACACGCTACAATCAGCACCAGTTCTCTCATAAAGTTTATTAATGTTAAATTTAGATCATTTTGCCATTTAAGGACTTGTAAATGGATAGCATGGAAAGATCCACTGAAACTAATCACGTATACAAGTAAGAGAACGACGGGGATTTTTGCTCATGGGAGGAGATCAATAAGCACTCCAGATCAAATTTTACCTTGAACTTCCCCTCTCCTTCCCCCTTCTCTAGATCCCTCTTCCTCCCTCACCTACACGCCCTCTACCCCCTCTCTCTTCCTTTTCCTCTTCACCACCCTCCTCACTTTCTATTTCACTTCTTGTAAGCAGGTTCAAAAAATGAAACCGCCAATCTCAGATATTCCTCTGACGGGGACAGGAGACGAGATTTAGAAAATAAAGCAAGTGTGTTATTATATGGCGTCACTCCTATCGAGTGGCAAAGATAATTGCGTAATGCCTGCGTGCCATTTTTCACCAGACATACGCTTTGCTTGCCTGAAGAAAGTCAAGTCCGTACACATGCAGTGTGTTTCGAAGTCAGCCATTTCACGAAAGCCACCACGTGATATTATCTAGACAGTTACGCGCATGCATTAAGAAGACGGAAATTCTGCCTGCTATGCAGGCATTCGTTCTCTCACGACTGTTCCAGATCACTAAAAAAGAAAAAAAAAAACACTGAAATATGAGGCTCAAAATATGATGGAAGGTTTTCATTACACTGTCCAAATACCTCAGTTACATATCTTACACATCCACAAGATTTGTATATTTCACTACATTATATAATAGCTTAAAAATTCAGTTTATGCTATATATGCTACTTGTGGATTGCAATTACAGTTCCATAATACATCTACAATCAGCGTATGACAATGTCTCTTCCCTAAAATGGCCCGACGCTACAGTGCTCAATATCATCGAGTTTGAAATATTTATAGTCTTTTGCCAGTAATGTCAATTTAGATTGTTTCATAGCGGAAACAGCATGTAGCTTAAACAGAATTATATGTCGAACAGCCATTTTACCAGCATAAGCTAATACGCAGTTTCAGAAATCGTCAGTGTAAAATTCATTAACTGCTGAGTATTTCATGCCTTCCGCTCTCCACATTCCGTTTTGTGCTTCAGTTTCGTGTACATACATTTTTGATCTCAGTCCTTTGAACTCTGTAATAATGTCCCCTGATATTGCATCTTTCATTTATCGATGCGTGGGATGTTATCAGCAAAAATTTAAATGTCGTGTGACTAGTGTTATTGTTAGGGTAATACGATATGTCAAACCCGATATGCTCATTACTACAGCAATATCACAAATATTTGAAGTAGTTACATGAAATAGTAAGCTTCCCGTGTCTTTGTAGTACATTTTAACTTTTTTTCCTCACATTTCTTCAACATCTAATGGAAATCTACAAAAAGTCTCTTACAAATACCTAAAATAGCCATTCCTGCGGCTGTGGGCCTTTCAAAAACAATGTTAAGTCTACACAATTTTCCTGAAATACTACGCTGAGCTTAAAATTTAGTTTTATAATTAGAGCAGTAGATGTATATCTAGCCTCCCAGCTTGCCACTAGCTTCGCATCACTAATTTTTCGTACATTCTTCATAGTTCTGCCAAAAACACTGATGTTCATAGGTTTTAAAAAATTCATTTTTAATTCATTTTTGTATACATATGTTTTTCAGCATTAATATCAATATACGGTTTTATCAAGGGAGCTTGACATAATGATAATATCTGTTGAATCTTGCCTACGATAACATTACTGTTGAGTAACTCTTTTAAGTTTCTGCAGTGTATCGTGTAACTTTAGATAGCATGATGTTGAAATCAGCTTCTTTGGAACTCCTGGCTTACTGATACTAGGTGGTGGTACCCCTGTTTTCTGGACATAATGGTAGCTCAGTGTGAAGTTCTTGGATATTTTCTGGATACTAATACCTATTACTAAAATGTAACCTATGTCTGAATCATCTGGTACACTCACTACACCATAACTGTCAACCATTTCAGAAGACAGCCATGCAAAATCTGAAAATGGGTCGGTGTTGTACCATTACCCATCCGTAGGAACTGTTAACGTCAAGATCTGTCGTATAAGATTCTTTGTTGTTTTCATTACAACCAGCGATGAACCTATTGTTTGCAACAGCATGTCTGCCCAGACAGTGAACAATACTACCTCTCACACCATACTCAATTAATTTTAATTGTTCCTAAGTTCGCTATAATTTTATGTTAGTATTTTTCAGAAAAGCAATCCACTCTAAGCCAGATTAAGTCACATAATGGACTGTATCCAGTTATTTCAGCCAATAGAAACACGTTAGTTCTCAAATACGTCTCCTAATTCTTGCGTTCAAATAAACACTATACACCGTGCACTGTCTTTAGTTTTCTTATTCCGCCATGGAGATTTTCTCTTCCCGGGGACTAGGTGTTCGTGTTGTCCTCATCATTTCGTCATCATCATCATTCGTGAGAGTGGCTAGACTGGACTGTGCAAAAAATTTGACTGTGTAAAAACTGGGAATTTGTACGGATGCTGATGACCACGCAGTTGAGCGCCCCACAAACCAAACATCATCATATTCCGCCATCAGGGGACGAAATGGCTGTTTCTTGTTGTGGTCTTCAGTCCTGAGACTGGGTTCATGCAGCTCTCCATGCTACTCTATCCTGTGCAAGTTTCTTCATCTCCCAAGTCTTACTGCAACCTACACCCCTCTGAATCTGCTTAGTGTATTCATCTCTTCGTCTCCCTCTACGATTTTTACTCTCCACTCTGCCCTCCAATGCTAAATTTGAGATCCCTTGATGCCTCAGAACATGTCCGACCAACCGGTCCCTTCTTCTTGACAAGGTGTGCCACAAGCTCCTCTTCTCCCAATTCTATTCAATAGCTCCTCATTAGTTATGTGATCTACCCATCTAATCTTCAGCAGTCTTCTGTAGCACCACATTTCGAAAGCTTCTATTCTCTTCTTGTCCAAACTATTTACCGTCCATGTTTCACTTCCATACATGGCTACACTCCATACAAATACTTTCAGAAATGACTTCCTGACACTTAAATCTATACTCGACGTTAACAAATTTACAAATTTCTCTTCTTCAGAAACGCTTCCATTGCCATTGCCAGTCTACATTTTATGTCCTCTCTACTTCGACCATCATCAGTTATTTTGCTCCCCAAATAGCAAAACTCCTTTACTACTTTAAGTGTCTCATTTCCTAATGTAATTCCCTCAGCACCACCCGACTTAATTCGACTACATTCCATTATCCTCGTTTTGCTTTTCTTGATGTTCATCTTATATCCTCCTCTCAAGACACTGTCCATTTCGTTCAACTGTTCTTTCAAGTCCTTTGCTGTCTCTGATAGAATTACAATGTCATCGGCGAACCTCAAAGTTTTTATTTCTTCTCCATAGATTTTAATACCTACTCCGAATTTTTCTTTTGTTTTCTTTACTGCTTGCTCAATATACAGATTGAACAACATCGGTGAGAGGCTACAACCCTGTCTCACTCCCTTCCCAACCACTGCATCCCTTTCATGCCCCTCGACTCTTATAACTGCCATCTGCTTTCTGTACAAATTCTAAATAGCCTTTCGCTCCCTGTATTTTACCCCTGCCACCTTTAGAATTTGAAAGAGAGTATTCCACTCAACATTGTCAAAAGCTTTCTCTAAGTCTACAAATGCCAGAAACGTAGGTTTTCCTTTCCTTAATCTATTTTCTAAGATAAGTCGTAGGGTCAGTCTCAACATTTCTACGGAATCCAAACTGATCTTCCCCGAGGTCGGCTTCTACCAGTTTTTCCATTCGTCTGTAAAGAATTCGCTTTAATATTTTGCACATGTGATAGTTCGGTAATTTTCACATATGTCAACACCTGCTTTCTTTGGGATTGGAATTATTATATTCTTCTTGAAGTCAAAGGGTATTTCACCTGTCTCATACATCTTGCTCCCCAGATCTACATCTACATCTACATTTATACTCCGCAAGCCATCCAACGGTGTGTGGCGGAGGGCACTTTACGTGCCACTGTCATTACCCCCCTTTTCTGTTCCAGTCGCGTATGGTTCGCGGCAAGAACGACTGTCTGAAAACCTCCGTGCGCGCTCGAATCTCTCTAATTTTACATTCGTGATCTCCTCGGGAGGTATAAGTAGGGGGAAGCAATATATTCGATACCTCATCCAGAAATGCACCGTTTCGAAACCTGGCGAGTAAGCTACACCGCGATGCAGAGCGCCTCTCTTGCAGAGTCTGCCACTTGAGTTTGCTAAACATCTCCGTAACGCTATCACGGTTACCAAATAACCCTGCGACGAAACGCGCCGCTCTTCTATGGATCTTCTCTATCTCCTCCGTCAACCCGATCTGGTACGAATCCCACACCGATGAGCAATACTCAAGTATAAGTCGAACGAGTGTTTTGTAAGCCACCTCCTTTGTTGATGGACTACATTTTCTAAGGACTCTCCCAATGAAACTCAACCTGGTACCCGCCTCACCCACAATTAATTTTATATGATCATTCCACTTCAGATCGTTCCGCACGCATACTCCCAGATATTTTACAGAAGTAACTGCTACCAGTGTTTGTTCCGCTATCATATAATCATACAATAAAGGATACTTCTCTCTATGTATTCGCAGTACATTACATTTGTCTATGTGAAGGGTCAGTTGCCACTCCGTGCACCAAGTGCCTATCCACTGCAGATCTTCCTGCATTTCACTGCAATTTTCTAATGCTGCAACTTCTCTGTATACTACAGCATCATCCGCGAAAAGCCGCATGGAACTTCCGACACTATCTACCAGGTCATTTATATATATTGTGAAAAGCAATGGTCCCATAACACTCCCCTGTGGCGCGCCGGAGGTTACTTTAACGTCTGTAGACGTCTCTCCATTGATAACAACATGCTGTGTTCTGTTTGCTAAAAGCTCTTCAATCCAGCCACACAGCTGGTCTGATATTCCGTAGGCTCTTACTTTGTTTATCAGGCGACAGTGCGGAACTGTACCGAAAGCCTTCCGGAAGTCAAGGAAAATAGCATCTACCTGGGAGCCTGTATCTAATATTTTCTGGGTCTCATGAACAAATAAAGCGAGTTGGGTCCCACACGATCGCTGTTTCCGGAATCCATGTTGATTCCTACAGAGTAGATTCTGGGTTTCCAAAAATGACATGATACTCGAGCAAAAAACATGTTCTAAAATTCTACAACAGATCGACGTCAGAGATATAGGTCTATAGTTTTGCGCATCTGCTCGACGACCCTTCTTGAAGACTGGGACTACCTGTGCTCTTTTCCAATCATTTGGAACCTTCCGTTCCTCTAGAGACTTGCGGTACAAGGCTGTTACAAGGGGGGCAAGTTCTTTCGCGTACTCTGCGTAAAATTGGTGTCCTGTCAGGTCCAGTGGACTTTCCTCTGTTGAGTGATTCCAGTTGCTTTTCTATTCCTTGGACATTTATTTCGATGTCAGCCATTTTTTCGTTTGTGCGAGGATTTAGAGAAGAAACTGCAGTGCAGTCTTCCCCTGTGAAACAGCTTTGGAAAAAGGTGTTTAGTATTTCAGCTTTACGCGTGTCATCCTCTGTTTCAATGCCATCATCATCTCGGAGTGTCTGGATATGCTGTTTCGAGCCACTTACTGATTTAACGTAAGACCGGAACTTCCTAGGATTTTCTGTCAAGTCGGTACATAGAATTTTATCTTTCGAATTCACTGAACGCTTCACGCATAGCCCTCCTTACGCTAACTTTGACATCGTTTAGCTTCTGTTTGTCTGAGAGGTTTTGGCTGCGTTTAAACTTGGAGTGAAGCTCTCTTTGCTTTCGCAGTAGTTTCCTAACTTTGTTGTTAAGCCACGGTGGGTTTTCCCGTCCCTCACAGTTTTACTCGGCACGTACCTGCCTAAAACGCATTTTACGATTTCCTTGAACTTTTTCCATAAACACTCAACATTGTCAGTGTCGGAACAGAAATTTTCGTTTTGATCTGTTAGGTAGTCTGAAATCTGCCTTCTATTACTCTTGCTAAACAGATAAACCTTCCTCCCTTTTTTTATATTCCTATTAACTTCCATATTCAGGGATGCTGTAACGGCCTTATGATCACTGATTTCCTGTTCTGCACTTACAGAGTCGAAAAGTTCGGGTCTGTGTGTTATCAGTAGGTCCAAGATGTTATCTCCATGAGTCGGTTCTCTGTTCAGTTGCTCGAGGTAATTTTCGGATAGTGCACTTAGTATAATGTCACTCGATGCTCTGTGTTATCTCCACCTAAGACTATGGTGATAAAGACTATGGTGATAAAATTTATGTGAAATGTATTCCAAATTTTCTCTCAGTTGTTCTGCCACTAATGCTTCTGAGTCGGGAGGTCGGTAAAAGGAGCCAATTATTAACCTAGCTCGGTTGTTGAGTGTAACCTCCACCCATAATAATTCACAGGAACTATCCACTGCTACTTCACTACAAGATAAACTACTACTAACAGCGACTAACACGCCACCAACGGTCGCATGCAATCTATCCTTTCTAAACACAATCTGTGCCTTTGTAAAAATTTCGGCAGAATTTATCTCTGGCTTCAGCCAGCTTTCTGTACCTATAACGATTTCAGCTTAGGTGCTTTCTATCAGCGCTTGAAGTTCCGGTGCTTTACCAACGCAGCTTCGACAGTTTACAATTACAATACCGATTGCTGCTTGATCCCCGCATGTCCTGACTTTGCCCCGCACCCTTTGAGGCTGTTGCCCTTTCTGTACTTGCCCGAGGCCATCTAACCTAAAAAACCGCCCAGTCCACGCCACACGGCCCCTACTACCCGTGTAGCCGCTTGTTGCGTGTAGTGGACTCCTGACCTATCCAGCGGAACCCGAAACCCCACCACCCTATGGCGCAAGTCGAGGAATCTGCAGCCCACACGGTCGCAGACCCGTCTCAGCCTCTGATTCAGACCCTCCACTCGGCTCTGCACCAAAGGTCCGCAGTCAGTCCTGTCAACGATGCTGCAGATGGTGAGCTCTGCTTTCATCCCGCTAGCGAGACTGGCAGTCTTCACCAAATCAGATAGCCGCCGGAAGCCAGAGAGGATTTCCTCCAATCCATAGCGACTCACCTGCAGATGGGTGCACCCTGTACCCTTCATGGCATCCGGAAGGACCCTTTCCACATCTGGAATGACTCCCCCCGGTATGCACACGGAGTGCACATTGGTTTTTTTCCCCTCTCTTGCTGCCATATCCCTAAGGGGCCCCATTACGCGCCTGACGTTGGAGCTCCCAACTACCAGTAAGCCCACCCTCTGCGACCGCCCGGATCTTGCAGACTGAGGGGAAACCTCTGGAACAGGACAAGCAGCCATCTCTGGCCAAAGATCAGTATCAGCCGGAGACAGAGCCTGAATCCGGTTCGTCAGACAAACTGGAGAGGCCTTCCGTTCAGCCCTCCGGAACGTCTTTCGCCCCCTGCCACACCTCGAGACGACCTCCCACTCTACCACAGGTGAGGGATCAGCCTCAATGTGGGCAGTATCCCGGGCAGCCACAGTCGTAGTCCGATCGGGTGATGCATGGGACGAGCTGGCCGTCCCCGACAAACCCCCATCCGGACCCCCACAGTGATGCCCATTGGCAACAGCCTCAAGCTGTGTGACCGAAGCCAACACTGCCTGAAGCTGGGAGCGAAGGGATGCCAACTCAGCCTGCATCCGAACACAACAGTTGCAGTCCCTATCCATGCTAAAAACTGTTGTGCAAAGAACGTCTGAACTAATCTACAGAGAGCGCAAACAAATCGACACAAAATTTAAACGGTTATTAAAATACAAGATTGCCTAATAAACGCAGTGATGCTGCTACTTGCGCACTGCTGACACGCTGCTCGGCGGCGGAAGGAGACTACGCGATTTTACACTGTTCAGGTACTAAAATGCGATGCTACAACTCTCAAATACTATAATACGCCCGAAATATATGAATTAGACAATGCAAGTACCATAAACACGCAAAGAAATTAAGAATTAACCTATGTAACAAATGAGTGAGCTAGGAGTATACGACTTGCTGCTGCAGCTGCTTATCCAACGGCGGCAGGGAGCACACTGGCTGTGACCAACCGACACTGGCCGTTCAAAACAAAAACAGAAGACAGACGACTACGCGAATTTACACTATTCAGGTACTAAAACGCGATGCTACAACTCTCAAATACTATAATACGCCCGAAATATATGAATTAGACAATGCAAGTACCAAAAGACGCAAAGAAATTAGGAATTAAACTATGTAACAAATAAGTGAGCTAGGAGTATACGACTTGCTGCTGGCAGCTGCTTATCCAACGGCGGCAGGGAGTAGAGTTTTGTCAGGACTGGCTCTCCCAAGGCCGTCAGTAGTTCCAATGGAATGTTGTCTACTCCTGGGGCCTAGTTTCGACTCAGGTCTTTCAGTGCTCTGTCAAACTCTGCACGCAGTATCGTATCTCCCATTTCATCTTCATCTACATCCTCTTCCATTTCCATAATGTTGTCCTCAAGAACATAGCCCCTGTATAGACCCTCTATATACTCGTTCCACCTTTCTGCTTTCCTTTCTTTGCTTAGAACTGGGTTTCCACCTGAGCTCTTCATATTCATGCAAGTGGTTCTCTTTTCTCTTTTTTCCTGTAGGCAGTATCTGTCTTACCCCTAGTGACATAAGCCTCTACATCCTTACATTTGTCCTCTAGCCATCCCTGCTTAGCCATTTTGCACTTCCTGTCGATCTCATTTTTGAGACGTTTGTATTCTTTTTTGCCTGCTTCATTTACTGCGGTATTATTTTATCTCCTTTCATGAATTAAATTAAATATTTCTTCTGTTAGCCAAGGATTTCTACTAGCCCTCGTCTTTTTACCTACTTGATCCTCTGCTGCCTTCACTATTTCATCCCTCAGAGGTACCCATTCTTCTTCTACTGTATTTCTTTCCCCCATTCCTGTCAATTGTTCCCTTATGCTCTCGCTGAAGCTCTCTACAACCTCTGTTTCTTTCAGTTTATTCATCTCCTCAAATTCCCACCTTTTTGCAGTTTCATCAGTTTTAATCTACAGTTCATAACCAACAGATTGTGGTCAGAGTCCACATCTGCCCCTGGAAATGTCTTACAATTTTAAACCTGGTTCCTAAACCTCTGTCTTACCATTATTTAATCTATGTGATACCTTCTAGTATCTCTAGGATTCTTCCATGTATACAACCTTCTTTTATGATTCTTGAACCAAGTGTTAGGTATGGCAGACAGTTCAACAAATAATAATAAAATGTATATGCACTTCATACAAACCGTCTCAAAAAAGTAATGTAAGAAAGAACGGTGCATATTAGTTAGCTAGGTGACAGACCATCGACAAAGACTGACAAATAAGTAAACTCCATAAATCGTCTAAAGCAGATATCTGGATTATACTTTCAAAAAAGACATGGGCTATTTTGGTCCCATCTTTACCCATCGTGAAATGCAGCTCCGGCTTTGTTGATCACACCATGTTCCATCCATTGACAGTATTACTAGCGCAATCTAAAACACAAGTTTCTGTAAAGAAAATGTGAGTGCTTTGTGACTTTCAGTGCACACAATAGTGAGCAAATTCTACGATATTCAGCATCAGAATTGTAACCCTGTCATCTTTGATGCTTCTTTGTCACAGTAACGGAATCGAAGAGGACCGTGTCTCATTGTATTCAGTTAGTCATAAGTATACAGTTGCATATAACAACATCCTCTTTGGTCGTAACATACCCATCAGTTTCTGTGAATATTCAGATAAGCCTAGATACAGTGTCTTCTTCGCAAATCAAGTTCATTTCTGCCTCTGATATGTAGTATCACACATGAGAACATGCAACGCATTGCAAAAGTTTGTCTCAGCTTCGTGATCTCTGTCTTTGTAACTGTGTTCGCAGCGGAGGATCTCCACCACTACTCGTTTTCAAAATTTTAGACGTGGAATCCCGTTAATGAAGGTTGGAGGAATACGGCAAGATTGCAATCTCAATTCAGTGAGCCGTATATGCGGCGCAAGAGAGGCTATTAAAAACATAAAGATAAGAAAAATGTACGCCTTGTTTTTTTCATGAATAGCTAATGCAAGTTTATCTCTACACTACCCACATCAAATTTATTACTAAGCAAACCCTGGCGAAGCCAAACGGACAAATACTGAAAGAAAAACTAAACCAATGAGCGATGGCGTCAGTTCCAAAAATCTTCTTCATGGTGTTTACGTAACGAATAAATTATGCGTTTTCACTTGAATGATGTGCTTCCTGCTATACCCGTCTGGATGGAATCGAGGCAGCGAGTGCACCTAAGAGCAGAACTCACAGGATCTGAAGATGCCTGGATAAGCCGTCAAAATATTGTGCGTTTAATGGAAACAAAACAAAGCACACTATGAGGCAATCATGCCGATAGATTAATTATAGCAGTCAAGATCGCAATGCACGTTTATTAAACGGTGATCGGTTTCGACCACCTCATGGTCACCTTCACACCTGCAACTGTGATATCATACAGGATATAAACTGGAGGGATACACAAAAAGAACTTAAAATTACCTACAAATTTACAAATGATACATATACCCGTATCGATGGATAATGGCTGTGCATGGAGCAGGAACCGCTGAATGACGATGGTTAATGCTGGAGATACAGGGTGTTTCAAAAATGACCGGTATATTTGAAACGGCAATACAAACTAAACGAGCAGCGACAGATATACACCGTTTGTTGCAATATGCTTGGGACAACAGTACATTTTCAGGCAGACAAACTTTCGAAATTACAGTAGTTACAATTTTCAACAACAGATGGCGCTGCGGTCTGGGAAACTCTATAGTACGATATTTCCCACATATCCACCATGCGTAGCAATAATATGGCGTAGTCTCTGAATGAAATTACCCGAAACCTTTGACAACGTGTCTGGCGGAATGGCTTCACATGCAGATGAGATGTACTGCTTCAGCTATTCAATTGTTTCTGGATTCTGGCAGTACACCTGGTCTTTCAAGTGTCCCCACAAAAAGAAGTCACAGGGGTTCATGTCTGGCGAATAGGGAGGCCAATCCACGCCGCCTCCTGTATGTTTCGGATAGCCCAAAGCAATCACACGATCATCGAAATATTCATTCAGGAAATTAAAGACGTCGGCCGTGCGATGTGGCCGGGCACCATCTTGCATAAACCACGAGGTGTTCGCAGTGTCGTCTAAGGCAGTTTGTACCGCCACAAATTCACGAAGAATGTCCAGATAGCGTGATGCAGTAATCGTTTCGGATCTGAAAAATGGGCCAATGATTCCTTTGGAAGAAATGGCGGCCCAGACCAGTACTTTTTGAGGATGCAGGGACGATGGGACTGCAACATGGGGCTTTTCGGTTCCCCATATGCGCCAGTTCTGTTTATTGACGAAGCCGTCCAGGTAAAAATAAGCTTCGTCAGTAAACCAAATGCTGCCCACATGCATATCACCGTCATCAATCCTGTGCACTATATCGTTAGCGAATGTCTCTCGTGCAGCAATGGTAGCGGCGCTGAGGGGTTGCCGCGTTTGAATTTTGTATGGATAGAGGTGTAAACTCTGGCGCATGAGACGATACGTGGACGTTGGCGTCATTTGGACCGCAGCTGCAACACGGTGAACGGAAACCCGAGGCCGCTATCGGATCACCTGCTGCACTAGCTGCGCGTTGCCCTCTGTGGTTGTGTACGCGGTCGCCCTACCTTTCCAGCACGTTCATCCGTCACGTTCCCAGTCCGTTGAAATTTTTCAAACAGATCCTTTATTGTATCGCTTTTCAGTCCTTTGGTTACATTAAACCTCCGTTGAAAACTTCGTCTTGTTGCAACAACACTGTGTTCTAGGCGGTGGAATTCCAACACCAGAAAAATCCTCTGTTCTAAGAAATGAACCATGTTGTCTACAGCACACTTGCACGTTGTGAACAGCACACGCTTACAGCAGAAAGACGACGTACAGAATGGCGCACCCACAGACTGCGTTGTCTTCTATATCTTTCACATCACTTGCAGCGCCATCTGTGGTTGAAAATTGTAACTACTGTAATTTCGAAAGTTTGTCCGCCTGAAAATGTACTGTTGTCCCAAGCATATCGCAACAAACGGTGTATTTCTATCGCTGCTCGTTTAGTTTTTATTGCCGTTTCAAATATACCGGTCATTTTTGAAACACCCTGTAGCAGTACAGCTATTTCTTAAATACTACTGGCTCCGCCTACAGCTGACAGCATGATGTCAGCGCCAGTCGATCAGGCATAAGTCGAGAGAATTATGCACAAAAAGATGTATTTATTAGTTAATAGAACGTCAAAATTACGTAGAATAATTTTGTAATAAAGAAGAAAGAGCTTGTTAATACAACTATTGTCAAACATACTAAGAGTTTTAAAAAGGAAACAAACGAACATCACATTCGTTGTGCCGAGAAAATCTGAGAGTTCAGTTGTTTTCATTTATTTACTGCAACGTATGTCTAGGGTTTCTTTAATTCAGTTGGCAGATAATTACGATCTTCTTCAGGCGATCTTTGCACTACGACGCGTCACTCGCTCAAACATGTGTGTTGTGGTCTTCAGCTTAAAGCCAGGATTAATGTAGCTCTCCACGTTAATCTATCCTGTCCAAGCCTTTTCAAATCTTGATGACTATTGCAGCCAACATCCATTCGAAACTGCATACTGTACTGCAGTTTCTACCCTTCATTACCAAATTTCCGATTTCTTGATGCCTCAACGATGGATCCTATCTAATTACCTCTTGTTTGAGCTAAGATGTGCCACAAAGTATTCTCTCCATTTCGACTCCGTAAATTATTTACTGCATCTATCCATCTAATCATCAGCATTCCTTTGTAACAGTGCTTTACAAAAGCTTCTGTTATGGACAGCTTGTCGCTCATGTCTCACTTCTGTACACGGCTACACTTCTGACTAGAACCTCCAGAAGAGGGCTTTCTAACATTTAAATCTGTATTCGATGTTAACAGGTTCATCTTTTTCAGGAATGCTTCCCTTGCTACAGCCAGTCTGCATTTTATAACAGGTCTATTACAGCCATCAACACTTACTTTGCTACCGAAATATACCCACAGAGTAATATGATAGAAAAAACGTGTCGACTGAATAAACCACTGTCTACATGAGTTAAGATGCCGAACTTTTCCGCGCAGCTAAATATGGTATCCAGTATCACGGTTTAATGAGCCTTCTACGACAATCTCAATAGGAACTCATTAATCCAGTAGGCCCTTTTCGCAACTACGTCTTGACTTTTGCACATAGCTGTTCGCACTCTTCTAAAGCGATATCTTATAACCTCAAGATGTTCAAGTTTACAATAGACAGACTTTATGATTTTTCGCACTATATTTCAACAGGTGCCTTTCCTAACATTCCTCAGGTATCTCCAGAATGAAATTTTCGCTCTTCAGTGGAGTGTGCGCTGAAATGAACCTTCCTGGCAGATTAAAACTGTGCGCCGGACCGTGAGTCGTCCTTGGGTAGCTCAGTCGGTAGAACTCTTGCCCGCGAAAGGCAAAGGTTCTGAGTTCAAGTCCCGGTCCGGCACACAGTTCTAATCTGCCAGGAAGTTCGAGAGAAAATACCGTTAAAACAGAGAGCAACACAAGATTCGCGCTCGTAACACCAGAAAGATTACTAGGAGAGCCCCGGAAATATCTTGGAGAAATCACAACGCCCACCGAGAATTCCGCGCATAACAATCGAGGACTGCTTGCTGATCCACACTAAAATCTTGTAAATGGTGGTATCTACTTATAGTCATCTTATAAATGTTGCAGTTCTTCTTATTCCCGTGGTTACTAAGAAAATTGGAGCTGAATTCCGCCTTATGCAAAACTCCTTTGTAGTTTTATTTTCACACAGACATGTTGCGGCACTTTTTGTGATATCTTTAGTGGGTTTGTTTGTTTATTTTCCATTTGCAAAACTGTTATTTAAAGTTAACCTCTAAATAAAATATTGGTACACAATATTTTCATTTTCAGCATGAGCGATTATTGTCAAATATTTAACATTCGTGTTCATACAGTTCAGAGTTGAGGTATGTATCACTGAGCTTAAGATATGTCCAAAAGTTCTTCTTTTGTAGTACATTGGGAAACACAGTGGATTTGTTTACATACCTCACATGAAGCTATTGGATGTTAATCTACTAAGCAGTGTATAGCTTGTCATCTGCATAGCAAAACGTTATTTTATTTTTCTGTTTATTGTGCACTTCCAGCCAAGAAGCACTGTGTATCGCATCCAAAAGTCAGCAGCCCAAGGAAAGAAAATACACTACTGGCCAATAAAATTCCTACACCAACAAGAAATGCAGATGATAAACGGGTATTCATTGGACAAATATATTATACTAGAACTGACATGTGATTACATTTTCACGCAATTTGGGTGCATAGATCCTGAGACATCAGTATCCAGTACAACCACCTGTGGCCGTAATATCGGCCTTGATACGCCTGGGCATTGAGTCAAACAGAGCTCGGATGGCGTGTACAGGTACAGCTGCCCATGCAGCTTCAACACGATACCACAGTTCATCAAGAGTAGTGAGTGGCGTATTGTGACGAGCCAGTTGCTCGGCCACCATTGGCCAGACCTTTTTGAGTTGGTGAGAGATCTGGAGAATGTGCTGGCCAGGGCAGCAGTCGAACATTTTCTGTATCCAGAAAGGCCAGTACAGGACCTGCAACATGCGGTCGTGCATTTTCCTGCTGAAATGTAGGGTTTCACAGGGATCGAATGAAGGATGGAGCCACGGGTCGTAACACATCTGAAATGTAACGTCCACTGTTCAAAGTGCCGTCAATGGGAGCAAGAGGTGACCGAGACGTGTAACCAATGGCACCCCATACCATCACGCCGGGTGATAAGCCAGTATGGATGACGAATACATACTTCCAATATGCGTTCACCGTGATGTCGCCAATCACGGATGCAACCATCATGATGCTGTAAACAGAACCTGGATTCATCCGAAAAAATGACGTTTTGCCATTCGTGCACCCAGGTTCGTCGTTGAGTACACCATCGCAGGGGTTTCTATCTGTGATGCAGCGTCAAGGGTAACCGCATCCATGGTCTTCGAGCTGATAGTCCATGCTGCTGCAAACGTCGTCGAACTGTTCGTGCAGATGGTTGTTGTCTTGCAAACGTCCCCATCTGTTGACTCAGGGATCGAGTCGTGGCTGCACGATCCGTTACAGCCAAGCGGATAAGATGCCTGTCATCTCGACTGCAAGTGATACGAGGCCGTTGGGATCTAGCACGGCGTTCCGTATTACCCTCCTGGACTCACCGATTCCATATTCAACTAACAGTCATTGGATCTCGACCAACGCGAGCAGCAATGTCGCGATACGATAAACCGCAATCGCGATAGGCTACAATCCGACCGTTATCAAAGTCGGAAACGTGATGGTACGCATTTCTCCTCCTTACATGAGGCATCACCACAACGTTTCACCAGGCAACGCCGGTCAACTGCTGTTTGTCTATGAGAAATCGGTTGGAAACGTTCGTCATGTCAGCACGTTGTAGGTGTCGCCACCGGCGCCAACCTTGTGTGAATGCTCTGAAAAGCTAATCATTTGCATATCACTGCATCTTCTTCCTGTCGGTTAAATTTCGCGTCTGTAGCACGTCATCTTCGAGGTGTATCAATTTTAATGTCCAGTAGTGTACTAACACATCGCTGCCCAATAAAAACCCTTTTCCACCAGAGATGAACAATATAAATAACGTCCTCCACAAAACTGCATATGATCAACCTCTAAAATTAAATTCCCTTCTCCCTGTACTTTACATCAGTCTACATGCCTACCTACGACACTCTCTCTCTCTCTCCCTATCTCTCCCTCCTATCCTCTCTCTCTCTATCTCTCTCTCTCTCTCTCTCTCTGTCTCTCTCTCTCTCTCTCTCTCTCTCTCTCCTTTCTCCCTCTTCCTGTCTTAGAAAAAACATAAACTAAACACCAAGAATGTTTACAACACTTCAGACCCGCGCGCCTCAGTGCTTCTTCCCAAACAAACATGCCACGAAAGAAATGAACACTACACAGCCACAACAGAATGCAATGGCGGCGAAAACTGTGTGCTTCGCAAACAAATCGTAGAAAATGCACGTGTAATGACAAAATCAATAGAAATAAGCTTGTCGCCTCGTCAGAAACAAAGTAAAAACGCCACAACATCAAAACGTGTAAGTAACAGGCTAAATAACGCGACACATAGTGATTCTATGTCGGACATGCATGATAAACATAAAAATAAAATGACGTTTTGCTATTTGCAGATGGCAAGCTCTAGACTGCTTGTAGACCTGAAGTACTAGGATAACGTCCTACAGTTTCATGTGAGGAATGTAAATAAATGCATACATCAACTTTATCTGCGTAAGTACTACAAAACTTTTAGACATATCGTAAATAAATAACATAGACCTCAGTAATACACGTCTCAGCTCTATACGGTAAGAAGAGCAGCGTTAAATTTTTTACAATAGTCGCTCATTTTACAAACGTACCAGAAGTTTCTTTAAATGTTAATATGTAATAACAATTTTGCAGTAGGAAAGGAAACAAATAAACCCACTGAAGATAGCACAAAAGTGCTGAAACGTGTCTGGGCAAAAATGAAACTACAGAGGCCACTTGCATAAGTCGGAATTCCTCTCCAATATCTGCTTGCGCAATAATTCGTAACCCCATAGGTTATTTACATCATCGACAAAGCTAGAAGAGTGAAAATCTATTATGAATATTTAATGAAAGGCAGATGCTGCTCTAATAAAATAGAGAAAAGAACTGAAAGAATCTAAAGGCCTAGAACAATATTCCGTAATAAACTAATCTTATCTCAAGAACGTAGAGCCTCAGCAGGAGTACCAGTCCTCATAAATGAAAAATGGAAAAGTGAGATACAATTGTACTCATGGGTGAATGAAAGAGTAGTATCAGTGAGGTATAAATTAGACATATAGTAGCTAAGTAAGGCGTGTACCCGCTCCCAAGAAGAAAAATGGACGGAAGATGAAGGGAATTTAGATGAAAGGCTGCAACGAGCAGCAAACGCTTTTATGAACAAAAACGACTACATTATCATTGGTGGTGACATTAATCGAAGACTAGAAAGTATTGCAGTAGATAACGTTATGGGTAATAATCGAGAAACAACGGAAAACTCCCAAGACAATTCACATGCCTGAGTAATTTCCGTACTATGAACACATATTTCAAGCGTAATAAGTAAATAACACAACCTGGTTAGTTAGAGTATGGAAATTAATAATAGATTACTTTCTGGGAAATCACAAGAAGTCTAACATTTGCACGTGTAAGAGAAGACAGAGGAGCAAAAATTAACACAGATCGCTACGTGGTAATATCAACGGCAAACATTAAAGCCAGATGGTTGAAATTTCCCGCGAACCATACGCGACTGGAACCGGAAAGGGAGGTAATGACAGTGGCACGTAAAGTGCCCTCCGCCACACACCATTGGGTGGCTTGCGGAGTATAAATGTAGATGTAGATGTACCATAAACCTACAATAGTCAAAATTTGATGGGCAGAAATCAAATTTCTACAACATATCGTCTATCTGTCTGGGATACTGCTAGATCCTGGCAAGCTGTATGCAATACGAAATTTTCCATCGCCTCGCTCTAAGCGCCAACTAAAATCTTTTGTGGGTTTAGCATCCTTTTTGGGTAAATTCGGACCGAATCAACTATAAACAATGACAATTTGCTAAGTTTACTGCAGAAAAATTGCAATTGGCTCTGGTCAGAAGCATGTGAGAAAGACTTTGTCATCATTAAGAATGCGTTAGTGAATGTGCAACTCTTATCACATCCAGACACGAGTAGAGATTTTTGTCTCACTATGGATGGCTTAGAAGCTTTCCTGATCCAAGTCAAGACGATAGGAGACTTTAAAGTATTATCCTGATAAGTTTTGCCAGCTGCACACTTGCGGAGGTATTTCAAAATGGAATTAGAAACCTTAGCAGTGGTGTGGGTATTCAAAAAGTTCGAACATAACTTATGGGATAAACATACACATGTGTACTGTGACCATCAAGCACTTTTATTTTTACTGACTTGTAAATTGTTGCACACACAGTTAGCATGGTGGTGTTACTCGCTGCAGGAACTGAGCTTTCAAATCTACCACATAAATGACGAGCAAAATTTAGTACCCAATTCTCTGACACGCCTGTTGCAGAGGTTGGCTGAATCTACCAAGCTGTGAGAGCAAACTTCAGATTTTAGAGTTCTGTTGATACACGATGGTACATATGGTCTTTCGACCTGAGGACGTGTAATAACACAGAAGTACTGCAAAATAACGGTCCGAGATGGAAAACCGTTAAACAGAAACTACAAATTGGGTTTAATGGCAAGCTGAGTGACTATTACGGCATCGTAATATTCCATCGTCATACACCACAATCCAAATCCTGGTGTATATGCATTACAGAGGAGTCCGTGGATAAGTTTATTGCCTACACCTGCTGTGTTTGGGCACATTACGGAGTGATAAAGCGCGTTGACAAGATCACAAGGTATTGCTATTTACCTAACATTCGGAGATAGGTACAAAATGTGTTACGCTCTTGCAAAATATGTCAGAAGGCAAAGCACAATAACCGATCCAGTTCACCCCATTATCCCTAACAGACCCAGAGAGCTAATTTCAGTGGATTCCGCTAGAAGAGGTGTGAAATGTATTATCGTGTTTTATCACATTTTCACAAAACTTCGAGAGCTATATGGTGTGAAATAGGTGATGGCAGCCCCTATGATTAGGAAAATACCCCGTGTGGGTAAGCCAGAAAGTATACTGACCGATAAGGTGCCAAAATCCCCTGTGAGTCATGGAGAAAATTTCTCAAGGATCAAGGAATAAAGCACTAATTAGCGTCCCACTTCCATCCAGAATCGAGTCCCATAAGAGGACTTTTAAAGAACTACATAGATTTATCGAAACATATGAACCGATAAACCAATCCACATGGATACAATACCTAGCAGTTTATGAGGAAATTGTAAACAGTCTACTTCATTTGACCACAGGGTTCACTCCCAATGAGCTGATGTTTGGTAAACTAGAGACTAACGAATAGTTAAAACGTAAACCACGTATGCCTAACAATGACTCAACGTTGAATGAAAAAAATCTATAAATCAGTAGTTGCATTGAATGACAGTGCTGAAAGGAGAAAGAGATCAGTCGACAAGAAACACAGTCGAATTTGCCGAGATACAATAGGTGAGAAGGACCTTTTACGAACTCATCCCAAAGCACCTAAGACAAGTAAAACAAATAGGAGGTGGCCGTTACTGTACACCAGGCCATATGTGATTATGGACATAGCACACCAAGGATGTTATTTACTTGGTTATCCTAGCACTGGAAAGATATGGGGGTTGAACTCCCATAAATATTTTACGAACTACTTTCCAGTTGGGGATTAAATATTCAGGAGGAGGATCGGAATAAGAAGCGACAATTTAGCATTAGTGAGTTTGGTGTATGATTTTGAACTAGGATTACTGTGTTGATGAACGGTCAGACTGTGCATGTTTAGAATTTTGAATCAAGTTAGTGAAAGAGGACCCACCACCATGGAACGAATTGGACAAGAGAACTAAGAATACGCTATTCCATTTGTACTGCTCTAAGGAAAACTAAAGTAAACTATATGCGTGTAAAGTAGGTATGCACAACGAAAACGTATATTTACAAAGAACGCAGTAAAATTACCATATAGGAGAGAAGTAGTGTATAGGTGGTGAAATGGCGAGTATGGTTTCAAGTAAAATGAAAGCTAAGTACCAAGGCAAAGTCATACATACTGAGAAAAGTTATACTGTGAATCTACGAAGAGTGAATAGCCCAGGTGAATTTAGTTTTAAACAATTAAGGATAATAAGAAACGATGCAGAAACACATTCTTAAAAATGAGATTTGAAAATGATTATTTGTAATGGTATTTCAGACGTAGTTCGGTGGTGATACTATAGGTGGGCCACACTGTCATAGATATTTGTATACTGAGTGTGTTTGTGCATTTGTATGAATGTGGATGTTCATAAGATGTGGTTATGGCGTTTCCCTGAGCAAAGGTGTCAGAAGCGTAATGAATATCCTAAGAAGGTTCTGCAGTACTTAGATGTGAGAACGATGTAACTTAATTGACTGCTCTGAGGAAATATAGGATCAGGTCGCAGGTAGACTTAAACCATAAACGCTTAGTAACCTGATTAAGAGGTAGCTTAGCGGACCTCATCCTGGCTATGCTGTAGCACTACACGTTTACTTACGTTAAGATACAAAGGTGGTATGAAGGAATAAAGTTACACAAATAAAATAGTTGTACATACATGAACAACAAGATAATTGTACAGGCGAATGTCTTCGACATTATCAATGAAAAATGGTATCAGCAATTACTGAAATGAAACGGTCCACTTTACCGTCATTCAAACATCACAGATGCCTTCGTCACACAAAATCAATACAGAGGTAGGCCTTAGATTGTAGACAGCTTAGCAGCCTCGTTTTCTGATGCCGCTGTCGGAGATTTACTCTATAGTTTGAAACAGTAGACGCTTAAAATCCTCTAATGCTAAAACTTCTCCAAAACTGTCGCAACAACCTTAGTGGCCGGCTAAAGGAATGGTCCAGAGGAGTGCACCTAGAATCACATGTTTCTGATCTTCCCACTCCTGCAAACGAGTAGTAATCGCGAATGAAGGACACATATTACTCTTATGAAGTCATTATATTCTAAGAGAGTAAAACAGAGAAATTTATTGTTAGGCTATCCTAAAATCTTGTAAAAAGGGTGATAAAAATGTTTTGAAAATAAAATTAATGTGCTATGGTGAAATATGTTGTGCATAGGCATTTGCATTTTGTTGATGAAATTTGATATGTTTGTATTGCTGGTATGTTTTAAATGTGTGAATAAATAATGACAATTCTGTTCAGTTAAATACAGTTTTAAGCTAAACTAAGCTTTTACTTGACAGTCGACATTGGGTTCTTGTACTTCAACATACGATGATAATACTTATATTGTTATGTATAGCGTTCCTGTTTTTCCCTTATTGGAGGCATTCTGTTTTCAAGAAGTAAATGTAGTAATGTTATTCTTGTGTTTGTTTTGCTCCAGTAATGTGCTTTAATATTTATAAGGTGATAAGATTGTTTTTCTTTTAATATAACGTAATTCTTCTGTATGTGAGTAGCGTAAGTTGGCATGCTTTTCAGTTTTGACTAAAAATTGTTTCCTATTTGAACACAGTTGCATTTAAATGATGATTAATTGAAACCCTCAGCTGCCGAAAGGTGTTGTTGGTATACCTCGATGGAGACAGCTGAAAATGTGTGCCCCGACCGGTACTCGAACCGGGGATCTCCTGTTTACATGGTAGACGCTCTATCCATCTTCGCCACCGAGGTCACTGACGAATAGCGCCACTGCAGGGACTTATCCCTTGCACGCTTCCCGTGGGACCCACACGCCCAACTGTCCACAATCAACATACGTCATGTAATTAATCGATATTTGTCCATCCACTCATTACTCGCGCACACTAAGGTGACGATTCCCGTAAGAGTTGGGGCAACCTGTGCGCATTCGCACAGACGAAGGTCAATGGCTGGGTAGCCTTTAACTATATATATATGAAGATAGTAACTGTTGTCGAAAGAACAGATACCATTGATGAATGTGCAGCTTCTCTAGAATAAATGATAATTAATTGAAACCCTCAGCTGCCGACAGGTGTTGTTGATATACCTTGATGGAGATTCCGGGTTCGAGTCCCGGTCGCGGCACACATTTTCAGCTGACTCCATCGAGGTATATCAACAACACCTGTCGGCAGCTGAGGGTTTCATTTAATTAGCATTTATTCTAGAGAAGATGCACGGACATCAGTGGTATCTGTTCTTTCGAGAACAGTTACTATCTTCATATATACAGTTGCCTTTCTATGTTAACTTTCACAGTTGTACACTTCGTTGAACTATTATGTTTATTAATACGTTACAGTTAACGGTTAAATATCTGCACCTGCTAACAGTGTTAAGGAAAGTGAGAGTTTCCGTAAGAGCATACAAAAATGTAACATGGCATAGGGAAACCTCCGTTGAACAATTTGGGACGGGGAACCTGGGGTCAGAGAAGACATTTTAACGAGATATCGAGGTAACCTTGTCTACCGCGCTGCGCGGGGTAGCCGCGTGGTCTCAGGCGCCTTGCCACGGTTCGCACGGCTACCGCCGTCGGAGGTTTGAGTCCACCCTTGAGCACGGCTGTGTGTGTGTGTGTGTGTGTGTGTGTGTGTGTGTGTGTGTGTTGTCCTTAGCGTGAGTTTAAGTTAGATTAAGTAGTGTGTAAGCCTAGGGACCAATGACCTCAGCGGTTCGATCCCATAGGAACTTACCACAAATTTCCTAATTTTGTCTACCGCTTAGCATAACGTTACTATTTTTCAGCTTATTTACAACGAACTTGCGTACATGTTTCCACGTACTGTGCTCTTTATTTCCGCGTACATGCTTTATTACCTGCAAGGAAACAAGGAGGACGATCCTGATTACCACAGAGTCATGATGCATGTTTTGTTTATTTGTTGTCCATAAGGTGACTCTCTTGTATTTACATTGTCCCATGACAGAACGTGCTATGAATCAACGACGGACCAATTCATTACTCAGTGGTATCCAGTATTGCTTTGGGCTATCCGAAACATACAGGAGGCGGCGTGGATTGGCCTCCCTATTCGCCAGACATGAACCCCTGTGACTTCTTTCTGTGGGGACACTTGAAAGACCAGGTGTACCGCCAGAATCCAGAAACAATTGAACAGCTGAAGCAGTACATCTCATCTGCATGTGAAGCCATTCCGCCAGACACGTTGTCAAAGGTTTCGGGTAATTTCATTCAGAGACTACGCCATATTATTGCTACGCATGGTGGATATGTGGAAAATATCGTACTATAGAGTTTCCCAGACCGCAGTGCCATCTGTTGTTGAAAATTGTAACTACTGTAATTTCGAAAGTTTGTCCGCCTGAAAATGTACTGTTGTCCCAAGCATATTGCAACAAACGGTGTATTTCTATCGCTGCTCGTTTAGTTTTTATTGTCGTTTCAAATATACCGGTCATTTTTGAAACACCCTGTATATACAAGCTGACAATTTTTGAACTATATCAAATAAAATCGTCATAACGTCTGAACGGTTTGCGGTAGGAAGTTGAAACTGCACGATTGGCCACGGGACATGGCAGGAATTTGTATGCGATGCGTGGTTTGGTTTTACGACAAAGCCCACTTTCATTTGGATGGGTTCATCAGTAAGCAAAATTGGGGCATTTTGGGGACTGAGAATCCGCATTTCGAGATCGAGAAGTCTCTTCACCCTCAACGGGTGACTGTGCGGTGTGCAGAGTCCAGTCACGGAATAATCGGAGCGATATTCCTTGATGGCACAGTGACTACGGAACAGTATGTGAAGATTTTGGAAGATGACTTCATCCCCATTATCAAAAGTGATCCTGTTTTCGACAAGATATGGTTCATGCAAGACGGAGCTCGACCCGTCGAAGCAGGAGAGTGTTTCATGCCCTAGAAGAGCAGTTCGGGGACCGCATTATGGCTCTGCTGTACCCAAACGCCACTGGAGTGAGTCTCGATTGGCCGCCATATTCTCCAGATCTGAACTCATGCGACTCTTTTTTGTGAGCCTATATAAAGGACAAGGTGTACAGCAATAAATCCAAAATGGTTACTGAGCTGAAAAGAGACGTTCAGGAGATCAACCGCAGCATCGATGTCCCGACACTTCAGTGGGTCATGAAGAATTTCGCTACTCGTCTTCGCCACATCGTCGCCAATGATGGCAGGCATGTCAAACATGTCGTAACCTAAATTTTAGTATCTGTAGTGACGTTTACATGTTGAATAAAGTGTGTGCACGCTCGTAACTAATTTACGTTTTTTTTCATATAGTTCAGTAATTGGCACCCTATATGTAGGTAATAGAATTGGTAAAACCTCACTGATTTCTGAACATGGGACTGATATTATGATGAGTCAAAACATTTTTCTCTCGTAATTCGTGATGTAGTAATAAGACAAGTGGGCGTAAGCAAGTGTAACCTGTCCACAGTGTCATTCACTGCCCTTTCATGCCACTGCTGTCACGGGGCCTTTGATGTGGGACCTAAGGTCGCAATGACAAGAAATAATTATCTGGACCTGAAGAACAAATTATCTAAAATTTTTCCTGTTATTAGTTTTATTTTCTCAATGAGATGTAATTACGTGAAATAATCTGAAACAGCATAGAGATACATTCAAAAATGGTTCATATGGCTCTGAGCACTATGGGACTTAACATCTGAGGTCATCAGTCCCACAGAACTTAGAACTACTTAAACCTAACTAACCTAAGGACATCACACACATCCATGCCCGAGGCAGGATTCGAACCTGCGACCGTAACGGTCGCGCGGTTCCAGACTGAAGCGCCTAGAACCGCTCGGCCACACCGGCCGGCGATACAGCTTGAGTGAGAGGACCCTAGAGGAAACCATGATGTTACGGATTAAGAAAGAGTTCTGAGCAGTCTTTGAGTAAGATAGATGTATTCTGAGCTGAGCTTTTCTTGTTGTGGTTGTTGAGCACACGAAAATAATGCGGACTGTCAGTCGTGAGTTGTCATTTAGCTGGACAGTATGGAGATGGGACACAATGTCACCTAGTATGATATTTAATTGCAACTGTGCCTTCTGTTCTGAAGTTAATGTTAAAAGTGTGTACTTCCATGAAATGCAATAATGAGTGACGGAAAAGGAAAATGCATATCAGAAATTATTTCAAGTTGTGTTCCAAAAGAGCCTTACAGAAAAAGATTCTGCACCAAGGAAATACATTTCATGCAACTGCACGGCGACCGAACTTCTATAACCTGATCCTACGAACAATTTATACGTCATCGCCTCTTAGACGACATAAGAAAATCAAGATACTGTTGTAGCGACCGCTACTCACGTCGACTGCTGTGTCCGCACACGTTAGTTCCGTTCGCGCCATCCATAGATACAGTTGTGTCGCGAATTCAGAGACTGCACGGCAACAAATGAATGGCGTAAACCAGCCAAGTTTGAATCCGCGTCTTAGAGCGCTGAATAATGTTGTTGCCTACTCTTTGGAGTTATAACTTTTGTTTTTATGTTTATTCTGTTCCTTGGTTACTGTATTGTTGTTTACAAGTCACATATACAAACTGTGCTTCTTTTTTATAATATCAAGTAATAAACCGTTCAAGTATATTCTCAGTGCATGTTTGAATATTTATTAAGTACGACTAGCTCTACACGAGGAAGATATACCCGTCACTGTCATAACTGCTTAGCAAACCTTATAACAATAGGGAACAGCTCTGCATCAAAAAAATACTCTGTAGAAAGCCAGTTTAATTACGCTGCGATTGGGAAATAAATGATGGTATTGTATGATTGCATCCACAGGTAACACAACTTCCAATTCAACATATTTAAATATAAATGTATACTCTTATTTATAATAAATTACATCTCTTTATTACTCATTTTTTTTAAATTCATTAAATTTTTATTAGATCCTGCTATACCGTCCTACCAGGAGGCCCAACCTAGAGTTGACCAGATTCCAAAAACAAAAAAACAAGGAACAGTTAACCATAGAGAGAGCGGGAAATTAAGACGTGCTAGCAGCTCGATCTCTCCAATCACAGATACACACGTATTATCATTCACCAATCGTTAGATACATGCTACGGATTATGATAAAGTGAATCAATAGCAATGACATATGAGATATATCAGTTCAGCATTTTTCACATCTTAGACAGAAAAACACAGAGTTTCGAGGCATAGTTTTAGAAAGAGCAGAATAACAGTTGTATTCCAGTATTCACATTGTGAGCTTTTAGCAATGAAATACGAACCACATTATTTGAATTCCCAACGAGGGGGCCCAGTTGGCATCAGATACAATTCATGAGATGAATAGTTTTTCAAATGTATGGAGGTACTGATTTAAAAAAAAATAGAAGTTTTGCCACTACAGTTAAAATATAATCGTGGCTGATGATGTTGCTGCAGCTGTAATACAGTCATGGTGATGGTTATACGTGAGTATGACAGTATTCGTGATGAGTGCTACTCTGGAGCCCATTGGAACCACAGGACTTTATTAAAAAAAGGGGGAAAGAGCAAATGGAAGAATCGGGTGAAGTGGAGTGTTGTTAACTAGAGCTCGGAGAAAGAGTATATCTCGGGAAAGGTTTCATTATTGGAATGTGGAAGTTGTTTGAAGTTTGACGGGAGATGGGTAACGGGTGGAGGTGTATGGAAGATGGGTACAGATTCAGTGCCACAGCTGCGTACCTGGACTGGTGATCAGTGGGCTTGAAGCTGGGTGCTTGAAGTGGGTTTTCTGATAAGCCCCTTACCCTACAACCACGTGTGACACCCATGGTCGATATTCTGGTCAAATGTGACTATCACGAGACTGGCCGCGGTACGTAGGTTACGACTTGTGATGTGTCCCGCCGGACACATATTCTTGTGATGCCTTTGTATCACACGCAGTTACATGTTATTATTGGTCACGTACACACTTCAAAATATATGTCCTCAAATATCAGGGACCTATCATCACAAAATGTTTTCAAAACACAGATGTTGTGATGAGAACAGTGAGCGTTATGTTGATACGTCTGCTACCGACAGTGATATTGGTGAAATCATACGTACCTGCACAACGAAAATGCTGTTGTTGTTGTTGTTCTGGTCTTCAGTCCTGAGACTGGTCTGATGCAGCTCTCCATGCTACTCTATCCTGTGCAAGTTTCTTCATCTCCCAGTACCTACTGCAACCTACATCCTTCTGAATCTGCTTAGTGTAGTCATATCTTGGTATCCCCCTACGATTTTTACCCTCCACGCTGCCCTCCAATACCAAATTGGTGATCCCTTGATGCCTCAGAACATGTCCTACCAACCGATCCCTTCTTCTGGTCAAGTTGTGCCACAAACTTCTCTTCTCTCCAATCCTATTCAATACTTCCTCATTAGTTACGTGATCTACCCATCTAATCTTCAGCATTCTTCTGTAGCACCACATTTCGAAAGCTTCTATTCTCTTCTTGTCCAAACTATTTACCGTCCATGTTTCGCTTCCATACATGGCTACACTCCATACAAATACTTTCAGAAATGACTTCCTGACACTTAAATCTATACTCGATGTTAACAAATTTATCTTCTTCAGAAACGCTTTCCTTGCCATTGCCAGTCTACATTTTATATCCTCTCTACTACGACCATCATCAGTTATTTTGCTCCCCAAATAGCAAAACTCCTTTACTACTTTAAGTGTCTCATTTCCTAATCTAATACCCTCAACATCACCCGACTTAATTCGACTACATTCCATTATACTGGTTTGGCTTTTGTTGATGTTCCTCTTATACCCTCCTTTCAAGACACTGTCCATTCCGTTCAACTGCTCTTCCAGGTCCTTTGCTGTCTCTGACAGAATTACAATGTCATCGGCGAACCTCAAGGTATTTCTTTCTTCTCCATGGATTTTAATACCTACTCCGAATTTTTCTTTTGTTTCCTTTACTGCTTGCTCAATATACAGATTGAATAACATCGGGGAGAGGCTACAACCCTGTCTCACTCCCTTCCCAACCACTGCTTCCCTTTTATGTCCCTCGACTCTTATAACTGCCATTTGGTTTCTGTACAAATTGTAAATAGCCTTTCTCTCCCTGTATTTTACCCCTGCTACCTTCAGAATTTGAAAGAGAGTATTCCAGTCAACATTGTCAAAAGCTTTCTCTAAGTCTACAAATGCTAGAAACGTAGGTTTGCCTTTCCTTAATCTTTCTTCTAAGATAAGTCGTAAGGTCAGTATTGCCTCACGTGTTCCAGTATTTCTACGGAATCCAAACTGATCTTCCCCGAAAATGCTAGCGCTTATTAACTGAGGACGATACTGCTGATGAAGAGTAACTATGAGTACCTACGAGGTCCATGAATTTAGAAATAAATATGAAATAGTGCAAAAATCTGAAACTATGTAATGACTCCTGGCATAAAATAGGCTACCTTATGTCAGGTACGAGTAACAGAGAAACAGCCCGCCCGGATTGCCACGCGGGCTAACGCGCTGCGCGCCGCTTCCCGATCGGAAAGGCGTGCCGGTCCCCGTCACGAATCCGCCTGGCGGACTAGCCTCGAGGTCCGGTGTGCAGGCCAGTCTGTGGAAGGTTTTTAAGGTGGTTTTCCATGCGCCTTGGCGAAAGCGGGCTGCTTCCCCTTATTCCGCCTCAGTTACACTATGTTGGCGATTGCTGCTCAAACTCTGTCTCCATATATACGTACACCATAATTATTCTACCATGCAAACATTTGGGGTTACACTTGTCTGGTGTGAGACCTTCCCCGGGGGAGGGAGGGGAGGGGTGTGTCCCCTGGGGGCCGAACCGCACAATAACCCTGGGTTCAGTGTGGGGCGGCAGTGAGGTGGGTGGACGGCTGTGACCTGTTGTGGGGCTGCGAACCACCTCTAGTGATAAGATGGCCGCCGAGTAAGTGACGCCAGAAACTATTTCCAGAAAGTTAAGTGATTTGGACAGGAATATAATTTAGTTTGACACCGACAACAAATTAAATATGTGCATTAGTGTATCGTTTAGTCTTGCCGGTAAAGGTTTCACTTTTCTTTGCGTATTTTTTCAGAAAACACGAAAAGATCGTAACTTCGCGAAGTTGCGTTTAGGCTTAAATTTTGTAAACGTGTTTGCTACTTGTTTCACGGTAATTTGACTAGTTTCTCGGTAACAAATAAGTAAACTACCGTAAATAGCGTATAACTTCATTGTTTTAATACAGATTTCAGAAAAACAGCGTAACTTTATATCAGAAACTTGCTTATATACATTTGTTTATAGGCCAAATTCTCGTAACGTTTTTGGAGAATCAAACAAAGTATCTCGTTTAACTGTCCTTTTTTTCATTCCATCGAGTGAAATATCTAATAAATAGCGTATACCTTCATTGTTTTAATACAGATCTAGAAAAACAGCGGAATTTTAAATCAGGAACTTGCTTATATACATTTGTGAATAGGCTTAATTCTTGTAACGCCTTTTTTGATTTTCGGTAATTTAATTGATTTATTCTAGCTAAAGTATTATTTTTGCCATGAGTGAGAAGTGCCTGACTTGCCGTAGAATTGTTAGTTCCGGGGTTTGGTGTGATGGATGCAGTACTTTTTTTTTTTCATTGGGGGGACTGCAGTGGCGTAGGTGTCGGGAAAGTGGATCAGGCTCATCAGTGGTTATGTAGGATTTGCAGCAGAGATAGGAAGATAGTGGAACAGGAGGGGAAAATTGCTGCCCTTCAGGCTGAGCTAGATCAGGCTAGGGAAGATCTGGACAGGTTAAGGAGGGAGAAGGGCAAAGAGAGGTGGGAAGTGGCAACAGGTAACAGAAGGAACAGTCCTAGAACTAAGTCTGACAGTTTTGTGGTGAATGTCAAAAATTAGTTAGATCTGTTGCTTCAGTTAGAAACTGATGAGCCTCAAGCAGAGGTAGGTGTAGACAGGACACAGCAAACTTTCAATAGGAAATTGAAAAAGAATGTAGGAAAGTCATCGAAAAGGAAGAAAGTTTTGTTGTTAGGCAGTTCTCATGGCAGAGGTGTAGGCCAACTTCTGCAGGAGGAATTAGGACCAGAATTTTTTCAAACCAAGTGCTAGTCTGGATCAGGTGACAGAGGATTTAGGTTCACTCTGTAAAGGATTTACCAGGGAAGACACCGTGGTTATTGTGGGAGGGCCAGGGAACAGTATCGACAGAGATCCTGGGTACAGTATAGAGTGTGACCTGGTAAAGATTGCGTCGGCATCGAGACACACCAATGTTGAATTTGTATCTGTCCTGAGACGCCATGACCGGCCTCATTTGAACTCTTCTGTTGGGAGAGATAATTTGGAGTTGGAACGGCTGCTAGGGTCGGGTGTGGGGGCTCATATTGGTGTGGTTCCTGTTGATTCCTGCAGGAAATTTAAGGGGGGGAGGCACTGCCATGAATGGTAAAATACCAGTGGTTACAGGTGTTGGAGCAGCACCTTTTTTAGGATAGGTAAGACAGAAAGATGTCAAGTTCTACGAGAGGTCAGGATTGAAACAAATCTTCAGTTTAGGAAAGAAATTGAACAGCACAATTCTAGCACATTGGATCACCAATCACAGCTGCCAATTATAAATTTTTACCATCACCAGAAATGTTATCTCCACCAAGTTGTATCTCAGTCCTAGGTAATTGCATCGAAGAATTGAAGTCACCCAATCCGGTTGACATAATCTGCCTCTCTGAACACCATGTGATCACTGGTATAGGTACTAGGCCTAAGCACAATGGGAAACTCAGACAGGAGAGTACTGCAAATGTTAGAATAAGGAAAGGTTCTCATAAAAGTATAATTAAAAATAATGTAAGTATATTTATCAAAATATTGGGAGTTTAAAGAATAAAATAGATGAGCTTCTGGTTTGTTTAGAAGATTTAGAAGCTGAGGATGAAATAGATATACTATGCCTGTCTGAGCATCACATTGTTACTGATATGGATAAGGTAAATGTAAGTGGATATAAGCTCTCTGCACATGTAATTAGAGAAAATATGGAGAAAGGAGGAGTTGCCATATATGTCAAAAGTTATCATTGTGCAAAAAGTATAGAAACAAAAAAGTTTTGTGTAGAGAAACATATAGACGCATGTGCCTATGAGCTTAAATTAAATAAAGGCAAATTTATAATTGTAACTGTATATAGGTCCCCATCAGGAAATTTTCAACTATTTCTGAAAAATTTGGACTCCTTGTTGCGCTATATTACCATTTGTGGGGACTTCAATGTAAATTCTCTGAAAGAGGGTAATAGGAAAAATGATGTTGAAGTATTACTCAGTTCTTTCAATTTGACACCCGTTATTGATTTTCCTACTCGGGTGGTAAAGGAAGCAGCTCACTGATAGATAACTTCTTTATAGACCTAGATAAGTTTAACCAAATAAATGCTCAGCCTGTTGAGAATGGTCTTTCTGATCATGGTGCACAGCTAGTTACAATATATGACATAGCTCCATTCAGCAGTACTAAACAGTCCTCCAAAGCAGTATGTTCAGTCAACGATTTAACAACTGCAAATTTCAGGGAAAGCCTACAGCAGTTAGACTGGGATAAGGTATACCATGAACCTGATGCCAATTTAAAATATAATTTATTTCATGACACTTTTGTAAATGCATTTGAAAACTGCTTCCCCAAGAAAATAGTTAAATATACTCGTAAGAAACCATGTAACAAATCATGGCTTACTGAAGGTATAAAAATATCTTGTAACCAGAAAAGGGAAATGTATCTGACAGCAAGAAACAGTAGTGACGCAGAAACTATCAAACATTATAAAAACTACTGTGCTATATTAAGAAAAGTTATTAAAAAATCCAAAAGTATGTGTATCATGTCTTAAATCAGCAACTCTGATAATAAAATTAAAACAATTTGAAATATTATTAGAAGAGAAACAGGTCAACCAAGAGCACAGGAAGACAGTATTACCATCAAGTTGAATGAAAACATTACGAACAAAAAGTCAGAAGTTGAAAATATTTTTAATAATCATTTTCTAAATGTTGTGGATATAGTAGGATCCAGGTGTTCATTAGAAGATGCTAGGCTGTTAATGGAAGAGGCCACACCTATGCAATTTGATACAATTGAACTCTCACCCACTTCTCCCTCTGAAATTAGGAACATAATAAACTTGCTTAAAAGCAAAAACTCACATGGAATTGATGGAATTTCCAGCAAAATACTAAAAGCTTGTTCTCAACAGATAAGTAAGATTCTCAGCCACCTGTGTAATAGCTCTCTGGAACAGGGCATTTTCCCTGATAGACGGAAATATGCTATTGTTATACCTTTGCATAAAAAAGGGGATAGATCTGATGTCAACAATTACTGTCCAATCTCCCTTCTAACAGCTTTATCCAAAATATTTGAGAAAGTAATGTATTCAAGAGTAGCTTCACATATCTGTAAAAATGAAGTACTAACAAAATGTCAGTTTGGTTTCCAGAAAGGTTTTTCAACAGAAAATGCCATATATGCTTTCACCAATCAAATTTGAATGATCTGAATAGCCAAACACCACCCATTGGGATTTTTTGTGATCTCTCAAAAGCTTTTGATTGTGTAAATCATGAAATTATGCTAGACAAGCTCAAGTATTGTGGCATGAGTGGGACAGTGCACAAATGGTTTAATTCGTACCTAACTGGAACAGTGCAGAAAGTTGAAATAAGCAGTTCTCATAATATGCAAAGATCAGCACATTCCTCAAACTGGGGAACTATCAAGAATGGGATTCCACAAGGGTCGGTCTTGGGTCCTTTGCTGTTCTTAACATATATTAATGACTTGCCATTCTATATTCATGAAGAGGCAAAGTTAATTGTCTTTGCTGATGATACAAGTATAGTAATCACACCTGACAAACAAGAATTAACTGATGAAATTGTCAATACTGTCTTTCAGAAAATTACTAAGTGGTTCCTTGTAAATGGACTCTCACTGAATTTTGATAAGACACAGTACATACAGATCTGTACAGTAAATGGTATGACGCCATCAATAAATAAAGACCTTAATCAGAAGCATATAGCTAAAGTAGAATATTCTAAATTTTTATGTGTGTCCATTGATGAGAGATTAAATTGGAAAACATACATTGACGATCTGCTGAAACGTTTGAGTTCAGCTACTTATGCAATAAGGGTCATTGCAAATTTCGGTGATAAACATCTTAGTAAATTAGCTTACTACTCCTATTTTCACTCATTGCTTGCATATGGCGTCATATTTTGCTGTAATTCATCATTGCGGAATAAAGTATTTGTTGCAAAAAAGTGTGTAATCAGTATAATAGCTGGAGTCCACCCAAGATCATCCAGCAGACATTTATTTAAGGATCTAGGGATATTCACAGTAGCTTCTCAGTATATATACTCTCTTATGAAATTTGTTATTAACAACCAAACCCAATTCAAAAGTAGTAGCAGTGTGCATAACTACAATACTAGGAGAAAGGATGATCTTCACTATTCAAGGTTAAATCTAACTTTGGCACAGAAATGGGTGAATTATAGTGCCACTAAAGTCTTTGGTCACTTACCAAATAGTATCAAAAGTCTGACAGATAACCAACAAGTATTTAAGAAGAAATTAAAAGAATTTCTGAGTGACAACTCCTTCTCTCCATAGAGGAATTTTTAGATATAACCTAAGAAAAAAAAAGAAAAAAATTATAAAAAAATTAAAAAACAAAAAATAAAAAAGTTGTTATGTTGTTAAATTAACTTAATTATGTCATGTATTGGAAAATTTAACTCGTTCCACATCATTATGAAATATCGTATTCATGATTCATGGACCTAGTATTAATCTAATCTAATCTAATCTAATCTGAGGGCTATGGCAGGACAAAGCCTCTCCATCGTTTCTAGTCCCTGGTTCAATACACACAATACACAGTAGAGAAACAAATATATTAAACACAATATTTGATAACGTTGTGAGACACTACTATAACCAAGATTAAAACGGTATACAGAACAAATACAAACCATATGGCATATGAAGAATCGACAACTGTTGGTTTCCTGTGGATTTTAATGAAATTAAAATATATTTTGCAGTGTAATAATAATGGCGCAGGTGAAGAAAACCAAGAATTCAGCTAAAATGTTCGAGGAGGCCTGTTACAGAAACGCCCATATTTAGAAAAAGATATCTTCAGATTACAAGATGTTTGATATGCAATGATATGGTTGCCAATACAGACCAATTGAGCAAAATAAGACCTGTAACCAAGTATTTGAATCAAAAATTAAAAGGAGTGTAGACAATAAAACAGGACATTCATTATCGATGAAACTCTAATGGAATTTAAGGGATGAATGTCTCACAAACAATTCAATCCAGCAAAAAGGTCACAACAAATTGTGTGAGTTAGTTTCAAGTTATTTCCATGACTTCAAAATATATACAAGCCATGATAAGATACATTGTGGTGATAGCACCTCCAGAAGTGTTGTCAAAGTGATCTCACAGTCGGTGCTAGGGGAAACACTTTATTTCTAGATAACTGGTACTTTTCAACAAAATTGTTTATGACACTATTGCTCAACTGAAGGGGTGAGAATGATATAGTCCAAAGCCACACTTTTCTTAAAACATGTCTTTTGTGTTAGTTCAACTTATATTCAACAGGGGAAGCTCCTGTAAAAATATTTTAACTTCCACTCACTTGCTGGCAGAGCAGTTCACACATGTTGTTCTCATACATTGAGTAACTAGTCTTTTCCATGTATAGAATAACCAAAAGCCACAGTAAAATGACGCTTGCAAAGATGAGGTTATGTCGATGTGTAACTAAAAAAGATGATTCAGAGAATGAAATGGCTAGGTCTGATGAATATTATTCATCCAGTGGAAGCAGGTATTATCTCTCTGATGAATACTGATCCAAAAAGGAAATTGCAAGTCGAAAATACTTAATTTTTTAAACAATAAAAACATTGAGGCTTAGGATTGTATGGTACTAGTGTTATTGCGTAATTTTAACTATTATTTACATCCTAATTAAAATATGTATGTAAAAACATAAAAATTGTACTTCTCCTATCAATTACTGCGTTATTGGTAATAATTTTAACATTATAAGGTTATTCCTACAACAGATTAATGTTTGTTATATATGTTTTGGCCTTTCTCAGTCTGAATATTTTGTATGAATTAGGATGCTGGCCATTGTTAAAGGTCTCCAGATTTACCACCTTCTAATGCACCCAAAGGCGAAAAAGAAATATGAACTACTGGAAAAGGGCAAAAATGTAAATGTTGCAGTAATTCTGGCAGAGAGCACATATCTGATAAAACAAGGCGAAATATTGGTGCCAAAATTCTTGGTCCTCAATGTACAAGCAAAAACAAATGTTGAAGCAAATTCATGAACGTACAGAGCAGATATTCCATTCTTTTTGTGATACAGGTGAATTCAGCTGTCAAAATAAATACCTTCTGAGTAATATTAAGATGGAACACGTGCAAAGGAGGTAACTATGATTATTGACAATCAGAAATCAGATTTTATATCGTGTACTTTTCACAGATAAAATTATTATTTTGACTGATTAATATATTTTGTGTTTTTCAGGTACGCAAAGAAGAGCAAAATCGCGATTTCGCACCTAATGGTTATTTTTCTGTAGCAGCTTAAGATTAATGATTAATGGCGGCAATATTTTGGTATGCAGAGATGCATTTTTAAGTGTGTATGTGCTTCAGAACAATCTAGGAAGTCTTAAGAACTTACAGAAACGCTTGCATGATGGTCACTGCACTCCTCCAAAAGACGGAAGAGGTACTTACGGTTTGAATTAATATTGCTTCCTGGAAATCTCATAATTACGTTGTATTCTGCTTATTTATTTTGTTTGTTTTTCTTTAAGTATCAAATTCAATCAAAAATACACAAAAACTCTTTGAATTTGGCATTTAACTTTAAAATGAACTTTTCTTTGTTTCCAGGGGCAAAGAGAAACCAAACAAGGAAAATTTCGCCAAAAGCTGTTCAGACAATTCTAAACTTTACAAATAATAACTTCATAAATAATGTACACTAGTATGCCAGTCCTTACAACAGCTCACAGAACCCTAATAAAGTGTACTTCGACCATGTCATGTCGAGCTTATATCAAGAACATTATTTGAAATATTGTGAAAAAAATTGCACCACAAGTAAAAGAGATGTTTCGAGATCTTTTCAATCACAGTTTTACTATTGGTTTTAAGTTGCCTCGTTCTTACAAATGTCATGCATGTGATGAATTTTAAATTCAAATTGAAAGTGCACAATTGACCTACTCTGAAGATATGATTGGAATAAAAATTGAAAGGGATCTAAATCACGCCAAAGGACTTGCAGGACAAAATAGCATTACACAGCTTTCCAAGCTAGCTAGAGAAAACCCTGAGGAACATCGTACTATAGTCTTTGATCTACAACAAACCTTCCCAACGACGCGAGTGACATCCCGGTCTGCATTCTATAACAGGATATTAGAGACGTATAATTTAGGTATTCATGATTGTGGGTCTTAAAAGGAACACATGTTCGTGTAGAATCAAGATGATACAAACTGTGGATCTGATGAGACAGGTACCTGTCTGATAAAATTCCAAGAAACAGAACAGTCTCAAGCAACCATTCTTCACATCATTAATGATAATTGCAGAGCCCAAAGTAAAAGCTGGGTAATTGTGGCACTAGAGAGATCATTAGTGCAATCAGGGAATTTTAAGGCCGTTGAACACTGGTTTCTACAAGTTGCCAGTAAGCAATATTATGGTAGGATTGAAAAGCATGTTAAGAACAGAAACCCCATAGTGTACACCCCTGATGATTGGGTCACAGTCACTAAAAATTGAAGAAAATGACATGGTGGTGATAGATATTGGTTATACTGACTCAAATATTGTAGTCGCTATCATTCTAATTTATTTTATATGTTTATGTTCACAATTTTGTAACCTACTCTTCTTGTATTATGACACAGGCCAATGTTCAGTGTACGTCACCCAGTGATGAAATAATTTGTTTTTATAAATAATGTGTAACTTGCTTCACAAAATAACTACACACACATACAAATGAAGATACTGGAGAAATAAACTACTTGTTCTGGATACCCAGAAAATCTGATTTCTGATTTATGGATTTATTCCAACTTTGAAAGCGCTCTCCTGATAGATTTACATTTTGTGGATTTCATCATTCCCACCCCTTCAATTATAAAACAAATAATACTGACACACTGTGTGCAAACTGAAAGAACATGCCAATATATTTCTGCAAAGTAAAATTAAAGGAGGAGGAGTATGGAATGAGGAGCTGAAATCGAATACTCGCTGTGAAATGGTGGCAGTCTAAAATCCCTCCTGGTGATACTTGTAACACAATTATTACATGAGGTTGTAAGTACTTACTAGATATTTCACAAAATTAAACCAGATGGACATTACACATGTACATACGTTCTATAAGTCGTGCGCTATTGGCGGAACGTCGGGCCAATCTGGCGAACCGTGGAATGGCTCGAAGGCCGGGCGATCATGTTTGCATTTTGGGGCCAGGCTGTCGGTACTTAAATAGTAGTAAGGACAAAAAGATGTAGGATGAGCTGGTAAATGATGCGGGATGGGGAAGAGCGGCAGATCTGGAAAACGAGGCAAAGTGCCTGTCTTTCTAGGATCTAAAGGGATTAATATAACTTAGGAGAGAGGTCCAAGCAACATCGACAAAAATTAGAAGGGGGCACATGAGGGATTTACAGGTGAGGATAACAATAGAAGGATTTAAACAGTAGGCGCGGCTTCTTGTTGGGTGCAAAGAAGTGTGTACTCCATGTCAGTTTTTAGCAAGGGTTAGTCCCAAATTCTTTACCGTTTTAGTCAAAGGAGTGGGCTGCAGTCTACCCACCCCGTGGGCCGACTGTTTATTTGCTGTATACGACCAGTGATAACCTCCACGTGACGTGTTTCCCTTGATCCCTGTTGTCGTGGTAACAAAACGAGAAACTGTGTACCACTCAAATTTTATCGCTGCCACTCTCCGCTCTGTATCATGCGAGTGGCAGGAAGCGATACCCCTCATACCTGGATCGTCCCACTTGCTGTTCACCTCCCTTCTTCTCCTACCCTTATCAATAGTGTCAAACGTTAGTTTGCAGTATTGCTGCATCTGTCTCGGGCAGACCACAACAGCCACCCAAGGCGTGCAGTGTTCTGCAACACAGCAGTCTACAGTAGTGGTGGGGTGTATAGCTACATACTGTAGCATAAATCAACGTTCTGCAGCCAGCTATGTGACGGGATCTGAGCCCCTGCTGTAACACACGTTTCTTTACCTTTGTTGTTATTTCTCCCCTCCTGGCCTCAACTGACGGTCAGGAGGGGGCGGGTGGGGAGGGTTGTGCCGGCCGGTGTGGCCGAGCTGTTCTAGGCGCTAATCTGAAACCGCGCGACCGCTACGGTCTCAGGTTCGAATCCTGCCTCGGGCATGGATGTGTGTGATGTCCTTAGGTTAGTTAGGTTTAAGTAGTTCTAAGTTCTAGGGGACTGATGACCTCAGCCATAGTGCTCAGAGCCATTTTTGAGCCATTTTTGGAGGGGTCTGTCAGCGGTGAGGTCAACCTGCTCTTCAGCCAATCGACAAGAAAATTGAAATGAGATGAAAGAATAATAATGAGAAAGATGAGATGTTTATAATGAATTTAAAACTTTTCAAAGGTAAAAATAAAATGGATGTTTTTTTATACGAAACTTCATTACTCCCTTCGCTTTTACAGTAGTTAAAATAGTTGTTGCAAAAGGTAAAAAACGAAAGACGATAAGATTACATTTAAAAATACTTAAAACATTTTTAAAAACCCTGATGTTAAAAAGTACCAGTTCACTAGCACTAAGGCTGGTAGGACCTGTTCTGGGGTATGTAGTCTGTTGTTGAAGAGGAAAGGTTGGTCAAAAAAATTCAAATGGCTCAGAGCAGGGACTTAACACCTATGGTCATCAGTCCCCTAGAACTCAGAACTACTTAAACCTAACTAACCTAAGGACAGCACACAACACCCAGCCATCACGAGACAGAGAAAATCCCTAACCCCGCCGGGAATCGAACCCGGGAACCCGGGCGTGGGAAGCGAGAACGCTACCACACGACCACGAGATGCGGGCAAAGGTTGGTTGTTGAGGAGGATAGAAGGAGGTGGTGTAAGGATGCAGAACTGGTGCCAATGATGAGGCACGAGTGGCTGTTGGGATACTTGAGGGTTTGTAGTCGAGGGGTATTATCGAGCCTAAAATGTAATGAGGAAAAGGACCTACTAAAAAAAGTGTGGAAGGAGAAAAAGGAGGGCAGGGGAAATACGAGGAAGCGAGGGCGAGGGAGCCCTGACAAGGTGGAATGAGCGGAGTGAGTTTAAAGTTGGTAGGCACAGAGTTCACGATCTGGTATCCAATAACACACAGCCGAGGCATCATTTTATGGAGGCTTTTGAAGAAGAAGCTCTCGAGTCGGCAGTCTAAAATCCCTCCTGCTTTTCTCGATATGTAGACGATACATTCGTAATTTGGCCGCATAGACGACAACGCCTCCAAGACTTTATGCAGCATCTGAACTCGCTGCACCAGAATATCAAGTTCACGATGGATGTAGAAGAAAGCAACCAACTTCCATTTCTGGATGTGCTCGTCAAGCGAAGACCAGATGGCACACTAGGACACAGCGTCTACCGTAACCCAACACATACAGATTTGTACCTGCATGCCTCCAGCTGTGACGCTCCTTCACAGCGAGAGGGTGTTCTGAGTACACTGGTGCACAGAGCACGCGAAATCTCGCACTGTGGCAGCCTAGCAGCTGAATTTCAGCACTTGCAGGCCGTGTTCCGCACGAACGGTTGCAACAACTGGCAGATAGAACGCGCCTTAAGACCGTAGAAGCCGAGACCGCAGCCTTCCGAGGACGAAGACAAACCGGTTGCGAAGGCGATTATACCATATGTCGGGAACACATCGGCAAAGATCGGCAGAACACTCAGAAAATACAAAGTCAAGTGCGTGTTTCGCCTCCATCCAAAACGAAAACATTATAAGGATCAGTTAAGGACGATTTAGGACTCCGGAAACGGGGAGTTTACAGCATCCCTTGCCAGTGCGGGGAAATGTATGTAGGCCAGATCATCCGGACGGTACAGGAGAGATGTAGTGAACATAAACCCCATCTGACAACGCACAGCCGACCAAGTCCGCCATGGCAGAGCACTGCATCTCACATGGACATGACATGAACCACGATGGCACAAAAGTGTTACAGCAATCGAGCACCTTCTGGGACTGTATCCTCAAAGAGGCAGTGGAGATCCGGCTGCATGACAGACTAATAAATAAAGACAGCAGTTTCCAGGTAAGCACGGCCTGGGATCCAGCTTTGAGTGTGATTAAAACACAACGACAGTCTAGACGGAAATCCGCTCCTGTCAGGACACCTGAAGAAGAAGAAGCAGCGTTGTCACCACGACGGCAGAGTTCCATAAGCGGCCGTAGCCGCGGAAAGACTGCGGCCCATGATCTGTCGCGGGGCGCTCCCTTCCCCCACCACCCAGCCCGCCCTTCCCCCACCACCGGCCGCGGATCACTCGGAAGCGCCCAGACGGAGGCTGCGCGAGAGGGGTGGAGATTATATATAAAGTCGGCATCCATCAGAGATCAAGCAACAGTCGCTCGGTGCCAGTCGTACTGTGCAGTGATCGCGTGCGGAGCTGCAGGAGCGCATACGATACTACACCGAGCCATAGGGACCTGCTTGCGGGTTACGTCTCGAGGGTGCGTAAAGCTTTGAAACTTACGCATACCAAGGACGCAGGAGTGGCCAACTGAGTTTTTGTTAAAACACAGATTGGCGCTCAGCATCATCTGAGGGCAAAGCAACCTCAGGAAGTATTTAGAGCAGCATTGTCGTGCTTTTTGCCGCTGCGGAAATGTCTTGTGCAGGTGATGCCTTGGGGTCGAAGCGGTCTCCCGCTGTCGACAAGAGGCGCGTCTTGTTGCCGCGGGCCGCGTCTTCGGCCGTTTCGAGCGCCCCAGCTGCCGCAGAGCCATGCTCTGCCCCCCCCCCCCCAAGGTTAGGGAAAATGTGGGCCAGGACCTGGCAGCCGGCTGCGGAACCGCAGAGAAGGTTTCCGCCGCCGCCGATCAGACCTCCGCGTCCACTAGGAAAGTAGGGCCAGCAATGCAGCCGGGCCACCTAACGGTGTCAACGATGGCTGTAACTGGCACCCCCCTGGCAGCAGCCCCACTTCCCGCTCCGGACATGGCGAGAAACACAGCAAACAATGCAGTTATACACAACACACCGACAACGAAATATATAGTCAGTACTTGCAATCCTGCCCCTCCTAACCTCGTCCTACCTCCGCTCCTGCTTGCCAACGCCACCGACACACTTCCCGAATTCATTACGTCCATGAAGAATGGCAAGCAGATGCCCCGTCTGCCGATCAAAATCCTCCCCAAACCCACCCCCTCGTCTCAGTCTTCCACCCGCTCCAAATACCTTAAATCCCCCCCACTCAAGTCCACCTCATCCAACCAGCGGCGTGTAAGGAAGGACAGGAAGGAGAAGCACTCCAAAGGGAAGAAGACATCCACCACCCCCACCCCAACCACTTCCACACCCTCTGAGGAGCCAGCGCCCCCGACAGCACCTGTCGTCGCTCTGGGAGGGGACCAGGAAACACCGGCACTGGAAGGGAACCGCGTAACCGGGCAGGACTCGGATGGTTTCGTGCTGGCGAAGAAAACGTTTCGCCAGCCGAGGCTTCCACCGGCCCGGGGAGTGGAACCCACCCCAAACAGATTCCAGGCGGTTGCTGATGAGCCAGAGGCAAACACAACACAAACACAGAACCAAGTCGCCCACCACCTCCACCCGATTGTCGCAGAGTTTCCTCGTAACTACGAGGAGCTCTTCGAGTTGCTAAAGACAGAAGTCGGGGGAGGCAGTTTCCAGGCAAAACCCGCCGGTGGAGACAAAATAAAAGTCACAGTACACACACTCGAACACTACAACACAGTCAAAACACTATTCAACACAAGAAACATACCCCACTACACATTCCCAACAACAAAGACACGGAACAGGAACATAGTTATCAGAGACCTACCAAGACGAGTGTCCCCCCAGGCAATCAAAACAGACTTGACTGCCCGAGGGTACGTCGTCAAGGTGGTACAGCAAATGGGCAGCATAGACAGTAAGTGACCGCTGTACCAGGTAACACTCCCTGACATACCCCAAAACAAGAGGGAGATTAAGATGGTCCTGGCAGTGCCTGTCACCACGGAGCCGCTGCGCCGTAAAAACAAGACGGTGCAGTGCTTCAGGTGCCAGGGCCTGAACCACATAGCTGCGCACTGCACCATGCCAGTGAGATGCAGGAAGTGCGCCGAGGCCCACGACACCAGGACATGCACACTCAAGCACACGGACCCACAAATAAGGTGCGCGCTGTGCGGCAAAAACCACACAGCGGGTTACCAAGGTTGTGAGGTCCACAAAAGACACTCACAGCAGGCAAAGGGCGCAAAGGCCGCCCCCCACACACGTAAACAAAACACGACAAACCCAACCAACCACACAAGAAAACAAAATGCAACAACACACACAGACAAGGCCTGGTTAAATCCAAGACCGGACACACCCAGGGCAACATATGCAGAAGTGGTTTCTCCCCCGAGAAACCATGAAAGCGTGGCCCCGTCACCACAACACCAGTCACAGTCACAAGAACAACACCGGGAAACACACAACAACAGCGACCAGGTCCACCAGGTCAGAGGAAGCTCTAGGGAACCCCACACACAGTCCCCCCCCATGGACCAGTTGTTAGGCGTTATGGTGCAGACCATGAACCTCGTCATGGAAATGATGAAGGAATTCAGGGAAGCCCAGAAGCAGAACACACAGATCCTCGTTGCCCTTCAGGCAACAGTCCAGCAGTCGCTCCCCTCTGCGACTTCCTCAGTAGTTTCGAAACCCCATCATGGATAGACGACCAAACATCCATGGCCTGACAATGTGCGTCTTTAACGCAGACGGCATTGTTAACCAAGAGGTCGAGTTCAGAGAACTCATGAAAGAGTTCTCCATCGACATATGCATGATAGGGGAAACCCACCTAAAACCGGGAACAAAAGCGACAGTCCCCAACTATGTTAGCTATCGCAAAGACAGGCCAACCCATGGCGGAGGAGTGGCCATATACATAAAAAGAGGGATCCCCCACCACCAGGTATTCTTACCAGCTACCAATAAAATCTAAGCAGTGGCAGTGGAAGTAGCCACTGCCACTGGACCCCTAACAATCGTTGCAATCTACCGACCCCCACAAGACCAGATAGATGAGGGAGACATAGCTACTCTAGGGCAAATTGAAGGCAAACTCATAATAGGGGGCGACTTCAATGCCAAACATCCTGATTGGAATTCTAGAGTAACCTCCAGAGCAGGCGCCAGATTGCAACAACTAGCGCGCAACCACCATTTCGAAACATGGGGTCCAGTCGAGCCCACACATTTTCCAAAAAATGGAGGCAGGCCCGACGTGTTAGACATAGCTCTCACTAGGAGGATTACGGGTTTTGTGACCGCGAGGACGATCAACAGAATGTCCTCCGACCACAACCCAGTGATCCTAGAGGTAGACGTGGGAGAATGGGTAGCACTCCCACGGTACCAGACGTCTTACAAACGTACAAACTGGGAGCGATACCGAGAAACTGTCGCCTCTGATATCGCTCGCGCTCCGCCACCTACTGCCGAAACAGTAGAACAAGCGCTACAAGACCTAACAGGTACCATCCTGCAGGCAGCAGAAGAGGCAACCCCTCCACAAAGGGATGGCCCGCCGCAGCAAATACAGCTCCCGGAACACCTGCTAGCTCAAATTCGACATAAGAACAGAGTGGCAAAAGAGTGGAAGATAACCAGAAACCAGGCCACAAGGAGGGTGCTCAATCGTCTACAGAGAGAACTGAAGGTAGCGCTCAATGAGCACAGAAACCAGCAATGGCAAAACCGCCTCACAGCTCTCAAAGTAGACGATCATACACTATGGCAAGCGACCAAACAGTTTACAAAAAGACGCGCTAGGATACCGCCACTGCACGGCGAACAGGGTATGGCCTACAGCCATGCTGAAAAGGCCAACGCCCTCGCCGACACTTTCGAGAAGCAGTTCCAAGCGGCTGAACCCCAGGACAATGAGCATGAGAGAGTAGTCCGTCGTCAACTGGCCGTCTTCCTCAATGCTGAGGAGGACCCAGAAGACGAACCCACAGTTTTTGCCCCTGAAGACGTGGCAAAAGTAATTAGGTCCCTCCCCTCCAAAAAGGCGCCAGGACATGACAATGTCACCAACCAGTTGGTCAAAAACCTCCCACCCACGGCGATCGAACACCTCGCGAACGTCTTCAACGAGATTACTCGTACCCGCGAGTTCCCAGCTTGCTGGAAACACGCGGAAGTGGTCGCGATACACAAACCAGGGAAAGACCCTCTATTCCCGCAGCACTACAGGCCGATTAGCCTCTTGCCAACTCTCAGCAAGATCTATGAGCGCCTCCTGCTAAGACCCATACAAGAACATATCACCAGAGAGCAAATTCTGCCGGATTTCCAATTCGGATTCCGGCAGAACCACTCTGCCCCACAACAGATCATGAGAGTGGTTGAAGCAGCCACAGAGGGCTTCAACCACAGAGGCTACTGCGGGATAGTGCTACTAGACGTAGCCAAAGCCTTTGACTCGGTATGGCATAGAGGGCTACTCTACAAGTTGTACACTCAAGGGTTCCCCGGGAGAATAGTTAAGCAGATCAAAAGCTATCTCTCGAACAGAACTTTCTCTGTCAAAGTAGAAACAGCCACCTCCACCAAGAGGCGTATTCGTGCTGGAGTGCCACAGGGATCGGTCCTGGGGCCCGTTTTGTACAGTCTGTACACTGCGGACACTCCAACGGCCCCCCTGGTGCACACCGCTCAGTACGCTGACGATACAGCCTTCTACACAAGAAACGCGAACAAGGACCTGGTCATCCGTAGGTTACAAAGGGTTTTAGATGACACAGAAACTTGGGCCCGTCGCTGGCGAATCACCATCAATTCTGAAAAGACGCAGGCGATGCTGATTACCCGTAGGCTCGGAAGGGGCAAACCTCCTCAACGCCCCCCCCCCCTTCACCTTCACCTAAACGGAACCCGACTCCCCTGGCGCAGAACCGCCAAGTATCTTGGCGTAACCTTGGACTCTCGTCTTACGTGGAAACCCCACATAGACGAAGTCCATAGGAAGGTCTGCGCCAGAATGTCCATCCTGTACCCAATCCTCAACTCAACCAGCTCCCTTTCCTTCTCAGTAGGAGTGAACGTATACCAGGCCCTGATCCGGCCAGTCATGGAATACGCATGTCCTGTCTGGGGATACGCGGCGAAGCAGCACCTGGACACTCTCCAGAGGCTGCAGAACCGCGCCCTCAGGAGGGCACTGCGTTTACCCCTTGGATTCCCTATTGACGACGTACATGCCGCTGCGGAAATCCCACTCCTGAGAGAGCGTTTCCAAGACCTGGCAAGGGCCTTCTATGAAGGTACCTCCAGGTCGTGAAACGCCCTCATCCACTCCCTAGGTCGGTATGACATGTCCCGCGATAAACACAATCGCCCCATGACGATCTTCGACGACTAAGTCGAAGAGAAAAATCCCAATACCCATCCCCAAATCCTACTCCTACCCAAAATACTACAATTATCTCGCCAAACCTCAGGCAAGTACCAGACACACACAGAACAAACATCACATCTCACAGACATCAAAAAAGTACAGAAATAATCACACACACAAGTACACAGGGGAGTAAAAGCCGACAGGCTACAAACTCCCCCTCACACTTCCCCAAAGAGGGGAAAGTATTAGATGTAAGCAGCAGAGATCAAGCATTCCCGCTCAGGCGGCGGAGGTGAGCTGATCGCTGTATGTTAGCTCTAGCTCCCCAGCATGTATGGACGACGCGGAAAGGGAGGCAAAGCTGCTGCCCTGTTGCAGTTGCTGAGCCTCGTGCTCGGCGCATCAGAAGACGGGGAACGCAAGAAGACGGCGGAGCGGAAGGAGCAGTGCTATCGCTGCCAAAAACTTGTTCATGTTGCCAAGTACTGCCGTAATGCAGTGGCGTGCCTTCGTTGTGCGCAAGCACACGATTCGCGCCACTGCGCCAAGAAAGACGCCACACGCTGCTGCGCCAATTGTGGCGGCCCTCATGCGGCGAATTACCGCGGGTGCAGCTACATCAAGAACTGGAGTCGCGGCGACAAAGCTAGACGGAGACACAAGACCACCAAGAACTTGAATACAGCCGAGGCCGTTGCGTCTTCGCCACCCCCGCCTCTGGCGGATCCGTGGTGGCCGATGACGTGGCTGTACCACCGGCCGCAGTCAGCGAGGCGTGCGCCAGGGTTCGCGCCGCCGCCGATGAAGAAATTGCTGCCCTCAAAGCCGCAGTGGTGGAAGAGAGGGCAGCACTCTAAGCCGAACTAGCCGAGGCTCGGCTGCTGGTGCACAGTCTCCGTGATGCATTGGCCAGCCAGCCCCACACAGCACAGAAGAAGGATGCCGACACGCAGACTGCCGCCCCCGTGGAACCTGTAGTAATACAGGAAGCCACGAGGGTGGAAACACAAGACGCAGCCGCAGAGACAATCATCGCGGCGAAGAACATGGCAACCCAAGTCATCATGGAGGAGGCTCCTTGCCCCCTCTCCAAGACGCAGTTGCAGAAGGTAGTGTCCATTCACTTGGGTACTCTCAGGTCCTACAACGCCCGCCCTCCTCTCACGCCTGTCCAGTGGGAAGCTCTCCTCGTCTCAATAGAACAACAAGAACAAGAAGAAGAGAACGCAAGCCAACAACAAGGGGCGAGGACCGCCGAAGACGCCGAAGCTGCCAATTGGGAGGATGTGACACATCCTAAAGTGTCACAAGCAGACACATACTACAACAAGAAGAAGAAGAAGGACAAGAAGAGGTACCCTGACGCCAGGAGGACTTAGAAGACTCTCCTCCTTACTGCGCCCGACACCCATCACCATCATCATCAAATATCCGCTCTGTCAGTCGCTGACTGACAGTCCCAGGCGTCGACAGGGCCAGTCAAGTAAAGGCCCCTAGCCGATGCATACCTGTCAATTCACGTGACCTACCGCCTGTCTCTGACCGGCAATCATATGTACCCAAACACGCACAACCGTCCCAGTTATTCCCAAACGTCCCAGTAAACTTCAACCCATCTAGGTGGAGTAAATGTCTAACGACAACAAACTCCCCCTTAACATCCTCAAGAAGAGGAATTCAAGTGCAAAGCAGCAGAGATCAAGCAGACTCCAAGAACGCCTGAGGATGGCAAGAAGTCGGCTTGCCGAAACATCGCGCCTTTTGGACGACGCTATGCGGCTGAATATGTGAGAATTTTTCAAGATTTCTGTACGCTGGGAAAACCTCGGATCACACAACAAAGACAGTTTTGACGTTACCATTGGTAATGGAGGCAGGACTGAAGGAAAATGAAGGCACTCTCTTAGGATGTGTCGACCTAGAAAAAAAGCGTTCGACTACGTAAAATGGTGCAAGATGTTTGAAATTCGGAGAAAAGTAAGAGTAGAGGGAAAGTCGGGTAATGAGCAATATGTAGAAGAACTCCGAGGAGACAATAAGACCAAGGACGAAGTGTTAGGACTAGGAGGGGTGTAAGGCAGGGATGCAGTCTTCCGCCTGTACTTTTCACTCGCATATACACAAAAGGAGCAGTGACGGAACTAAAACAAAGGTTCAGAAGTAAGATTAAAAGTCAGAGTGAACGGATGTCAATGTTAACACTCGCCGATGAAATTCCTATCCTCATCGATAGTGAAGAATTGTGGGATCTGTAGAATGGAATGAGCAGTTTGTTGAGTCCACAACATGGGCTGAGAATATATTGGAACAGACAAATGTAATGAGAAGTAGCAGAAATGAGCACGGTGAGATACTCAACGTCAGAATTGATCATCAGGAATTAGACGAAGTTAAGGAATTCTGCTACCCTGGAAGCATAAAACCCATGATGAACAAACCAAGGAGCAAATAAAAAGCAGACACGGACAGGCAAAGAGGGAATTCCTGGCCAAGGGAAGTGTACTGATACCTAATTTGAGGAAGAAATTTCTGAGAACGTACGTTCGGAGCACAGCATTTTATGATAGTTAATCGCGGACCGTGGCAAAACCGGAACGGAAGTGGATCGAATAGTTTGATATGTGTGCTACAGAAGAATGTTGAAAATTAGATGGACTGATAAGTTACGGAATTACGAGGTTTTCCACAGAATCGGCGAAGAAATGAATGTATGGAAAACACTAACAAGAAGAAGGGATGGGATTAGGGTACAAGTGTTAAGACATCAGGGAAAAAATTTCATGGTACTAGAGGGAGCTGTAGACGGTACAAATCACAGGGAAAGACAGAGATTGGAATACTCGTACACCAAGCATTTATCTGAGGACGCTGGGTGCAAGTTTTACTCTAAAATGAAGAGGTTAAGTCAGGAGAGGAATTTGTGGTGGGCCGCATGGAAATAGTCACGAGTCACATTTCTCAAAAATGACAATGGTGAATGCGAACTTCGATTTTATATAGAGTAAATTTCCATTTGTTTTTAAGTTTTGGAGGTATCTTGCTATTAGGCTCCTTAAAACAAGTAAACGGCAGAAGTAGGCCTACTTCTCAAATTTTCGGATGAGTGCTTTTCAAATATCGTCTGTCTCCAAATTCCAAACGCGTGGAATCCATACAAAATAGATATACTAATCGATGTCAACATTATATCAATATATTATATTATTAATGTGAGTTGCGTTTTTATTTAAAGTACGTATTGTTTTAAAATTCCGGTCTCGTAAATGGCCGGGAGAGCAGTGTGCTGACCACATGCCCCTCCATGTCCGCATCCAGTGACGCCTGTGGGCTGTGGATGACACGGCGGTCGGTTGGTACCGTTGGGCCTTCATGGCCTGTTCGGGCGGAGTTTAGTTTTAGTTTAAATTTTAGTTTTGTTTTAAAATAAATGAAAAACAAATAATATTATATACAACTTTATTTTTACATGAAACTTTGTATTTAATCTACTTTTCAACATAATTTACTTCTATATTAAGGCACTTACCGTGTCGTAAGACGAGCTACTGAAATTCTGCGGCGTGATCTTTTAATCAGTGCTACACTGACGCGCTGACATCATCATCTTCCTACAGCGCTGACAGGCAAGGTGCTTCTTCAAGTGGAAGAACGTGTTATGGTCATCGGGTACTACGTGAGTGCTACACGGAGGGTGATCAAATTGTTTGCAACCATGCGACGCAGTGAAATCTTAAGTTGTGGTGATGCGATGTGCCACATGGTCAGGCATTGTCGTGCAGCAAAAAGGTCACTCTTCGGAGCATGCCATGTCTTTTGTTTGGGATTGCAAGACGGAGTTTCTTTAGAATATCACAAAACTGTCTGCATTGACTGCGGTATCCCGAGACAATAAATCGGAAGGCCAAACGTCCTACTTATCCAAAACAACAGTGCACACAACCTTACAGACTGAAATTGATTGCTGGAAATTCAGTTTTTCGGGGGATGTTGACTGTCTCCATTTATAGGACTGTTTTGATTATATTAAACAGAAACCAACGCATGTTTAGTCATCAGCGACAGTTTGGCTTAAAAACTTATTGTCTTCGACACAGTACCTCTGGAGAAAAGTCATTTCACTGGCTAAATGATTTCCTTTATGGAACTCAGTCAGCATTTGTGGAACCCAGTCTCCGCACAACATCGGATACTTAAAGCGTTTGGACACACTTTCATACACAATACTTCTTGAATTGCGAGGAGCAGTATGAGATAATGATGAAATCGTGGAGCGTCTGTCTTCTCGAACTTTTATCTCCTTTCATCAGCAGGTTTTTAGTAATGACCGACGGTCACCCACTTCGTTTCTCGTCGTGCACATTCGTGTGGCCATCTTTAATTATTCTACACGATTTACTTACTATCCATTACCGCAGTCACAACGTTTCCTCCAGCCATTTGGTTAATCCGCTGATGAATTTCGGTACCGTTTCTCTCTTGCAATTAAGAAAATAACAACAGCGTTTATTTCTCAAATTGGTTCAAATGGCTCTGAGCACTATGGGACTCAACATCTTAGGTCATAAGTCCCCTAGAACTTAGAACTACTTAAACCTAACTAACCTAAGGACACCACACACACCCATGCCCGAGGCAGGATTCGAACCTGCGACCGTAGCAGTCCCGCGGTTCCGGACTGCAGCGCCAGAACCGCTAGACCACCGCGGCTGGCGTTTATTTCTCAATGTACGGCATTTTCAGTCCAATGAGCTATTTTAAACAACATTTTTAAATAAACGTCCGTGAAATCGGCAGCTAACGTAATGGCGTTTGTGGATGGACGATATTTGTAGGACACAAAGTAGTTATAATTAAACTTTGTAGCTAACCTGTTTCTACGGGTTATTACGTTAAGATTAGGGTCGCCACCGACTCTAACCATACAACTAACCAAAGGTTTGGCCGAGTCGGAAAATAAATTTGATCACAGACCAAAAACTCATAAAAATGCTTACGTCGTGATATTGCTCATAGGAGATGCGATGTAATTAATAGTATTGTCCGTCCGTGCACTGTTCACGAGAATCAAACACTTAAAATAAAACAGAAAATGCATGAACACTGTGCACAAGATCAGCTCCCAGCAACACACCTGAAAATAAGACTTAATCTAAAGCATTTGTTTTAAAATAAAAGGGGAAACTAATCACTGGACCTGTGCGTAAGGAAACGCGTTGAATGTGCTAACTGTAAAGCTACGAGGTGAGTGGCTTAGGTGGAAAAACGTAACCTCGGAACACAAGAGAAAATTGTGGATAAAATCATTTATTCCTAATATATGGATGTGAGGCATGTACACAATTCCTGATAACATTAATTCTTAAAACGTTAAAGAAAAGCATCGATACATTCGCCATTATAATCTACACCTACTGTGGTGTCACCGCCAGACACCACACTTGCTAGGTGGTAGCTTTTAAAACGGCCGCGGTCCGCTAGTATACGACGGACCCGCGTGTCGGCACTGTCAGTAATTGCAGACCGAGCGCCACCACACGGCAGGTCTAGATAGACGTACTAGCACTCGGCCCAGTTGTACAGCCGACGTTGCTAGTCATGGTTCACTGAGAATTACGCTCTCATTTGCCGAGACGTTAGTTAGCATAGCCTTCAGCTACATTAGCTACGACCTAGCAAGGCGCCGTATTCAATTGATATTCTATTAATGTATCATTAAGAGCGATGTTCTACAAATGTGGATTAAAGTTAAGTATTCCAGAAGCTACGTACTTTTCTTTATAGCATTCATTACGTATCCTGTTTCAGACCTCACGCCAGCCTGCGTGAGTTTAAGCGCGTGCCTTTCGGCTTCCTCCCATTGTGTCTAGGCTGTCTTGTCTAGACACAACACCTACAATCATTGGTGTGAATCCTTCATACAACTGCTGTTGCCTGATAACTGATCGCAATAACTCGTGAAACGGTACACGTTTCGCAGTACACCCACGTGCCCACGTGGTTTGTGGAGACGCAATTTCTAGGTATGGTGGCCAAGTTGCAACAGTATCACATCACACAATCACGAACAGTTAACATTCTTTAAAACAAACATGAGACGGGAGAGTTAGTGATGACGGTAGCCCAACAAACTCTACTCTTCTACAACGTGGTTGGCTCCCCAAGGACGAAAGACACATAAAGCAAGGAAAATTTACGAGAAGGCAAAGCTATTAATATTTAGAAAAATAAAAGCGTATACAGGCACAGCTGAAGGCAAATAGACACTCATACAGCACCGAGTTCTCACTTCTTATCGGCACCTTTGTGTGGCGCTCTTCCGACGGGTCCAAGTCTGCTATAGAAATTTACTAAAAGAAAAATCTGCATTCCTTGCTGCGACAAGGCAAAGCAATCTTTCAGAGTTGAAAAGCGAGACCAAAAGCTAACAGCTCTCCTCTCGCCAAATAACAACGCGCCAAGTGGTCAGTCTGACTCACCCTTCTTCGACTGGAGCACAGCTGTCGACTCTTCCCGTACCGGCGGCAGACTGCCTCTCCAGCCTCTTCCACGCTCGGCGTGGCCCGGAAAACCCAAAGATGCAATTTCCGCCACCAACCTAACGCAGGTGGATTTCTCACCTCTTTACCTACTTGACCACTAAGAGAGTTGGCTGTTCTGTACAATTGCTGCTTAATCTGTATCACTATCGCAGACTTTCTGCAGCAGACTACGTCACCGTCTAGCAACGTGACACAACCACATTCATTCAGTCACACCACTATGAGAGTTATGAGAAAAGAGAAACAAGGAAAAGGAAGAGAAATGGTAGTGAAAATGGGCTACCGGGCTAATGAAAGGTGGCTACAGGACCCTTTCAACTTTCGCAAGCCGAGCCAGTGCAGACGCAAAATCACTTGCCGTATTTCTATAGTACTTTTACAGGAATGATGTTCAGACTGTGCACTGCAGGAGTTACGTTGTTAGTAGTGTTAGGATGATGACTAGCCATTAGACGCGGCTACTGGAACGACGACATAGTGTCGAAACATAAGCGTCAGTGTGCATTACAACTGCAAACAGTCAGCATGAGTCTGAACAAGGTGAGCAGGGCTTTACACGCAAAATTGTCGTATCGGTGCCGCTGCTCTTCGCGGCCGGCCGGAGCGGCCGAGCGGTTCTAGGCGCTATAGTCTGGTACCGCGCGACCACTATGGTCGCAGGTTCCAATCCTTCCTCGGGCATCGATGTATGTGATGTCCTTAGGTTAGTTAGGTTTAAGTAGTACTAAGTTCTAGGGAACTGATGACCGCAGCAGTTAAGTCCCATAGTGCTCAGAGCCATTTGAACCATTTTGCTCTTCGCAGGTATCGACGGATTAAATAAATATAGGGAGGTCCACTTTCTGTACTAGGGTTGAAGACCATGGTTCAGAAGTACGAATTAATGTCGATTTGGAACTTCCTCCTGGGAGAGGCTGATGGTCAATTGTGCCACAGATTTTTGAGCAAGTTACTGTTCTCATCGCTGAGAATTATGGATGCCATGTGCGATCTTCAAGTAGTGCAGAGCTGTGTCGTGACAGCTTAACATCCCATCATGGTGCACCGTTGCTTCAGGCAACATAGTAACACTTGTACTCAGCGGATACGGTCGTCCAGAACATCCACGATGCCCTACTCCACCTGCAACGGCAGGGGAAGGAGGTTTCTTTCTGCTGGGTGCCGGGGCACGTGGGTATTAGGGGAAACGAACTGGCGGATGTGGTTGCCAAAGATGCATGTTCCCTCCCTCACGTTGTTGAATGTGCCGTCCCCCTCCATGCTGTTACCTCCCTTTTGCGTTTTCGTGTTATGCGTCAATGGGAAGAGGAGTGGCTGGCAGTCTGTGAAAATAAGCCTCGTCTGGTCAAGGCCACCACGCGGCCATGGCGTACGTCCTACCAGTCGTGCAGGCGGGATGAGGTTCTCCTCACTCGCCTCCGCATCGGGCACAGTCCCTTAACGCACGGTTTTTTACTCCGGCGGGAGGACCCCCCAATCTGCAGTGCTTGTGGCGTCCAGATTACGGTCCGCCACATTTTACTTGACTGTCCTTTATTCTCTGACCAGAGGGCGGTGGTTTCCTTGCCACCGGATTTGCCCTCTATTTTGCAAGACGACGCAATGACTGTGGTTAAGGTCTTACGGTTTTGTGTCCTGTCCAAATTGTTGCCTCGGATTTTAGGGAGAGGATTTTAATGTGTTGCTGGGTGACTGGCTCACCCAGGCTTTAGGTAAGAGGTCCGCTAGTCACGATTACCTACTTGTTTCACTTCGATTTCTGTTCTCTTTTCCTTGTGTTTCCTTTCCTCTTTTAGTGCGTTTCTTCTCCTCTTGTTTTGCCTCTGTATGTGAGGATTTGGAACTGCGTCAGGTCTGTGTCTTTTAGCCGTTCTCTTTGTTCGGTGTCCGTCTTCGTCCCTTCACTGCATGTGTTCCTGTTTCTATGCGTTTGGGCGCTGATGACCACGCCGTTTAGCGCCCGAAAACCTCAAACCACACACACACACACACAGACACACACACGACGGGGTAGAGCCGTGGGCGGAGCTTGTGTAGTACCCATTTCTGCCGCTAGGCGAGTACAGCACGACTCATTGCCAGTTCAGTGCCGCCTGGCCTGTCGACCTGGCTTGTTCTGTTCCTCTGGAGTGATTGTTTCTGCCAGCGTCGCTTTCTCTTGTTTCGTTTTTTATGATAGCAAGTTTAAGGGAACAACGTGCAGTTCTGAAATTTTGTTTTATACTCAGTAAAAATGCTGCTGAAACTGTTTTGATGTTGAAAACAGCTTATCAAAGTGACGCTATGGGAAAAACTCAAGTTAACGGGTAGTTTGCTCAGTTTAAAAATGGCGACGTGTCGACGGATGACAAAACTCGTTCTGGACGCCCATCAGCTTTCCGAACTAAAATATGGAACAAATTCGAGAGATTGTGCTCACAGACTGTCTACAGACAATTGATCAAGTGTCAGAAACTAGTGGGTTGTCTTGGAGCTCGCTTCAGCGGATTTTAACGGAAGTTTTGGGCAGACTGGAGACTGGTTTTTACATCACGACAACGGACCTGCGCCACACTGCCATCTCTGTTACACAGTTTTTTGCTAATAACGACAAGGTTCCACTGCCCCATTCACTTTACTCCCCTGACCTGGCTCCAAGCGATTTTTTCTTATTTCTACACGTGAAAAGGGACAGGAAACGTCACTGACTTGACAACATTGAAGAAGTCAAGAAAAAAATGAGGGAGGAGCTTCCAGACATTTCTAAAGGTGATTGCAAAAAATATTTCGAAGGCATGCGTATTCAAATACAGAGATATGTAAACAGGCAGAATACATCACTGCGACCGGTAACGCCTGTATAAGACAACAACTGCCTGGCGCAGTTGTCAGATCGGTCACTGCTGCTACAATGGCAGGTTATCAAGATTTACGAGAGTTTGAACGTAGTGTAATAGTCGGCGCACGAGCGATGGGGCACAGCATCTCCGAAGAGCGATGAAGTCTGGATTTTCCCGTACGACAATATCACGAGTGTACCGTGAATATCAGGAATCCAGTAAGACATCAAATCTCCAACATCGCTGCCACCGGAAAAAGATCCTGCAAGAACGGGATCGACGACGACTGAAGACAAACGTTCAACATAACAGAAGTGCTACCCTTTCGCAAATTGCTGCAGATTTCAATGCTGGGCCATCAACAAGTGTCAGCGTGCGAACCATTCAACGAAACATCATCGATACGGGTTTTCGGAGTCAAAAGCCCTCTCATATAGCCTTGATGACTGCACGGCACAAAGATTTATGCCTCGCCTGAGCCCGTCAACACTTATATTAGATTGTTCATGACTGAAACAAGTTGCCTGGTCAGATGTCTTGTTTCAAATTGTATCGAGTGGATGGATGTGTATGAGTATGGAGACAACCTCATGAATCCATGGAACCTGCATGTCAGCAGGGGACTGTTCAAGCTGGTGGAGGCTCTGTGATGGTGTGGGCCTTGTGCAAAATTAGTTCAAATGGCTCTGAGCACTATGGGACTTAACATCTGAGATCATCAGTCCCCTAGAACTTAGAACTACTTAAACCTAACTAACCTAAGGACATCACACACATCCATGCCTGAGGCAGGATTCGAACCTGCGACCGTTGCGGTCGCGCGGTTCCAGATTGAAGCACCTAGAACCGCTCGGCCACCCCGGGCGGCAGGGCATGTGTAGTTGAGGTGATATGGGAGTCCTGATACGTCTAGATACGATTCTGACAGGTGACATGTACATAAGCATACTTTCTCACCATCTGCATCCATTCATGTCCATTTTGCATTCCAACGGACATGGGCAATTCCAGCCGGAAAATGCACGCCCCACACGTCCAGAATAGCTACAGACAGCTCCAGGAACACCCAGTTTAAAGACTTTTGCTCACCATCAATCTCCTCAGACATGAACTTTATTGAGTATATCTGGGACGCCTTGGAACACACTGTTCAGAAGATATCTCGGCGCCTCGTACTCTTACAGATTTATGGACAGCTCTGCACCATTCATGGTGTCAGTTCTCTCCAGCACTGCTTCAGTTAGTCAAGTTCATGCAATGTTGTGATGTGGCACGTCTGCAAGCTCACAGGGGTCCTACACGATATTAGGCTGGTGTACCAGATTCTTTGGTTCTTCAGTGTATTAGTTATAATGGAGAGTATTTTGAAGGAGATAAGGTTTTTTGTAAACACTATGAAAAAAAGCATGAGCGATGGGACACAGCATCTCTGAGGAGCGATGAAGTGTGTACCGTGAATATCAGGAATCGAGTAAGACATCAAATCTCCAACATCGCTGCCGCTGGAAATAGATCTTGCAAGAACGGGACCAACAACAACTGAAGACAATCATTCAAATTGTATTAAGTTAATGGATGTGTATGGGTATGGAGACAACCTCGTGAATCCATGAAACCTGCATGTCAGTAGGGGACTGTTCAAGCTCGTTGGCTGCATGGTTGGCTGTGGGGAATGATGTATTAGTATGTGCTGTATGGTTTGCTTCAGCGATGAAGCCACTCTTGTTTTCCAAAAAAAATTCGGGTTTTTTTGGGTACTCTCTCATGCAATCTCTAGTGCGGGTCCAGCTGTTATGGATACAGATGGTCGCCACACTAAGCAACGTTTCTAACCTGAAGCATAAATATGGCACGCAAATAACACGTGTTACCATCTCATGTGTTTCTTTTCTTGGTTATTCGTTATTTGTGTTCCGCATGACCTTACACACGATTCCACAACTTTTCATTTCCTAACATCACTCGTTTGTCATGGGGGCTCTCTAAAATACCGAAATTTCAATAACTACCCTATAGTTGGAGAGTAGAACGCTAACCACTTAGTTCGAACGACCATATTTCAAAGCGGCCACATATTATCGTAGCCATCTGTGGCACATTAAAAATGATGTTTAAGGCAAGTTTAATGTAGGGGAGGGAGGAACACATCTTGCCCGCCGCCCCCCACGTCAGCCGAGAACCGAGCTTTGTATTCATATCTGCAACACCTGTTTTCAGATGTGGGCAGCATTTACTGTAAAAGAATCTGCCACGCGCGGCAAGGGAGAAGAGTGTGTGGTCAGTGTGTGCCCCACCTGCCGCCCGTAAACGTAAACAAAAGCCGCAGAGTGCGGGCCGCACCGCTGGCGGCCGCGCCGCTGGCAGAGCCGCGCGGCACCGCAGCGCCGCCGGGACAAATGGCGGCCGCCGCTGATGGCGATGACGTCAGGCAGAGAGGGCGGGCTGCGGGCTGTGGCGCGGCGCGTGGCCGCGGCCGCAAATGGACGCGGCGGGGCTCGCACCTGAGCGACTCGGCGCGGCTGCGAACGAAAAGCGCACCGGGGTACACTGAAACTACTGGTACAACCAATCCGCCTTGACCTATGGCGTCATCAAAACGGCATACACAGTCATTCGTAGAAAACTTGCATGTACAGTGGCTAATGATCATGTGGTCACCGTATTCGATCGAAATCAGGATGTATAACTGCACGGAGAAAAATTTAAAAGTCGATATTTTGACATTCACGTACTAGTCCCTTAAATGATATCACACTGCCCATCATCCACCAGGACTATATATTGGTTTCCTGTCTTAATGTGGCGACGTTTTTAGCTTACAAACGTTCTGTAGCAAACAGCTGGACACTGAAATTTTATTCCAGTTTTTCTTCAAGCTGATTAAGGACAGTATGATACATACAGGGTGGCAATTATTGAGGCACATGAAAACAAAAAAGCAAATGTTATTCAGTTACAAACTACAGCTTGCACACACTTTATTCAACATATAAACTTCACTAAGATATTCGTATTTAGATTATGACATGTTTGACATGCCTGCCATCATTGCCGATAATGTAGCGCAGATCAATAGCGAAATTCTGCATGATCCGCTGAAGTGTCGGAACATCGATGCTGCCAATGACCTCCAGACTGGCTTTTTTCAGCTCAGCAATGGTTTTGGGTTTATTGCTGTACACCTTGTATTTAATATAGTCCCACAAAAAGCAATCGCATGTGTTCAGATCCAGAGAATATGGCGGCCAATCGAGGCCCATGCCAGCGGTCTCTGGATACCCCAGAGCCAGAATGCGGTCCCCAAAGTGCTCCTCCAGGACATCACTCTCCTGCTCCGTCTTGCATGAACCACATCTTGTCGAAATCGGGGTCACTTTGGATAGTGGTGATGAAATCATATTCCAAAATCTTCACATACCATTCGGTAATCACCGTGCCATCAAGGAATATCGTATCGATTATTCCATGACGACATTGCACACCACACAGTGACCTGTTGAGGGTGAAGAGACTTCTCGATCGCGAAATGTGGATTCTCAGTCCCCCAAATGCGCCAATTTGCTTATTGGTGAACCCATTGAAATGAAAGTGGGCTTCATCGCTGAACCAAACCATACAGTACATACTAATTCCCATCACGCCCCGCAGTCAACCATGCAGTTCGAACATCCTAACGCAAACCGTCCACAAGCTATGACGACTTTACTTCGTACAGTTAATTAATTGGCACCATCTACGTATTGTGTGGCATAGATACAACATAATAATTTAGAGTTCCTTCAAATATTGGGTTCAGGAAGACTGTCCATCGATGGGGAATGAACTAGCATATGCGTGAGATCATCTTTGCTTAGTATATGGTCAACAGTTGGTTCGACAAAACCATATTTTCTTCGTTTAATCTTGAGTCCACTTCACTAAGTCTGTCAACGTACGGCTCCTGGGTAGGTCCTATGACTATGTAATGTTGCCTACCTGCACTTCAGTTTGTGGACACCCCTATGTACGTTGCTGTAATCATTTTTTAAATATTACGACAGCACTACATAACAGCAAATGGTTGCCCGTCACAACAGTAGCACCTGAAAGCCATACTGATTATCATGAAACATTTTGATGCTGCATTGAAGGGTAATTGCTGGAAAGTGTCAGCTATATCTGTCTTAGAATGGAAGTGACAACATAATCAGAAGCACTTCTCCACACGGAATAAGATAGCCATCTACATTACAGTGATCATTGACAGATGCTTTAAAATCGACACGAATGTAAACTTTGTTGTTAGACGTCGCCCACTTGCTATACAGGGTGTTACAAAAAGGTACGACCAAACTTTCAGGAAACATTCCTCACACACAAATAAAGAAAAGATGTTATGTGGACATGAGTTCCGAAACGCTTAATTTCCATGTTAGAGCTCATTTAATTTCTTCAGTATGTACTGTGCTCAATGGAGCACGTTATCATGATTTCATACGGTATACTCTACCTGTCCCCCCCATGAACCATGGACCTTGCCGTTGGTGGGGAGGCTTGCGTGCCTCAGCGATACAGATAGCCGTACCGTAGGTACAACCACAACGGAGGGGTATCTGTTGAGAGGCCAGACAAACATGTGGTTCCTGAAGAGGGGCAGCAGCCTTTTCAGTAGTTGCAGGGGCAACAGTCTGGATGATTGACTGATCTGGCCTTGTAACAATAACCGAAACGGCCTTGCTGTGCTGGTACTGCGAACGGCTGAAAGCAAGGGGAAACTACGGCCGTAATTTTTCCCGAGGGCATTCAGCTTTACTGTATGATTAAATGATGATGGCGTGTTCTTGGGTAAAATATTCCGGAGGTAAAATAGTCCCCCTTTCGGATCTCTGGGCGGGGACTACTCAAGAGGATGTCGTTATCAGGAGAAAGAAAACTGGCGTTCTACGGATCGGAGCGTGGAATGTCAGATCCCTTAATTGGGCAGGTAGGTTAGAAAATTTAAAAAGGGAAATGGATAGGTTAAAGTTAGATATAGTGGGAATTAGTGAAGTTCAGTGGCAGGAGGAACAAGACTTCTGGTCCGGTGATTACAGGGTTATAAACACAAAGTCAAATAGGGGTAATGCAGGAGTAGGTTTAATAATGAATAGGAAAATAGGAATGCGGGTAAGCTACTACAAACAGCATAGTGAACGCATTATTGTGGCCAAGATAGATACGAAGCCCACACCTACTACAGTGGTACAAGTTTATATGCCAACTAGCTCTGCAGATGACGAAGAAAATGAAGAAATGTATGATGAAATAAAAGAAATTATTCAGATAGTGAAGGGAGACGAAAATTTAATAATCATGGGTGACTGGAATTCGAGTGTAGGAAAAGGGAGAGAAGGAAACGTAGTAGGTGATTATGGATTGGGGGTAAGAAATGAAAGAGGAAGCCGGCTGGTAGAATTTTGCACAGAGCACAACTTAATCATAGCTAACACTTGGTTTAAGAATCATGATAGAAGGTTGTATACCTGGAAGAATCCTGGAGATACTATAAGGTATCAGATAGGTTATATAATGGTAAGACAGAGATTTAGGAACCAGGTTTTAAATTGTAAGACATTTCCAGGGGCAGATGTGGACTCTGACCACAATCTATTGGTTGTGACATGTAGATTAAAACTGAAGAAACTGCAAAAAGGTGGGAATTTAAGGAGATGGGACCTGGATAAACTGAAAGAACTAGAGGTTGTAGAGAGTTTCAGGGAGAGCATAAAGGAACAATTGACAGGAATGGGGGAAAGAAATACAGTAGAAGAAGAATGGGTAGCTTTGAGGGATGAAGTAGTGAAGGCAGCAGAGGATCAAGTAGGTAAAAAGACGAGGGCTAGTAGAAATCCTTGGGTAACAGAAGAAATATTGAATTTAATTGATGAAAGGAGAAAATATAAAAATGCAGTAAATGAAGCAGGCAAAAAAGAATACAAACGTCTCAAAAATGAGATCGACAGGAAGTGCAGAATGGCTAAGCAGGGATGGCTAGAGGACAAATGTAAGGATGTAGAGGCTTATCTCACTAGGGGTAAGATAGATACTGCCTACATGAAAATTAAAGAGACCTTTGGAGATAAGAGAACCACTTGTATGAACATCAAGAGCTCAGATGGAAACACAGTTCTAAGCAAAGAAGGGAAAGCAGAAAGGTGGAAGGAGTATATAGAGGGTCTATACAAGGGCGATGTACTTGAGGACAATATTATGGAAATGGAAGAGGATGTAGATGAAGATGAAATCGGAGATACGATACTGCGTGAAGAGTTTGACAGAGCACTGAAAGACCTGAGTCGAAACAAGGCCCCCGGAGTAGACAACATTCCAGTAGAACTACTGACGGCCTTGGGAGAGTCAGTCCTGACAAAACTCTACCATCTGGTGAGCAAGATGTATGAAACAGGCGAAATACCCTCAGACTTCAAGAAGAATGTAATCATTCCAATCCCAAAGAAAGCAGGTGTTGACAGATGTGAAAATTACCGAACAATCAGTTTAATAAGCCACAGCTGCAAAATACTAACACGAATTCTTTACAGACGAATGGAAAAACTAGTAGAAGCCGACCTCGGGGAAGATCAGTTTGGATTCCGTAGAAATACTGGAACACGTGAGGCAATACTGACCTTACGACTTATCTTAGAAGAAAGATTAAGGAAAGGCAAACCTACGTTTCTAGCATTTGTAGACTTAGAGAAAGCTTTTGACAATGTTGATTGGAATACTCTCTTTCAAATTCTAAAGGTGGCAGGGGTAAAATACAGGGAGCGAAAGGCTATTTACAATTTGTACAGAAACCAGATGGCAGTTATAAGAGTCGAGGGGCATGAGAGGGAAGCAGCGGTTGGGAAGGGAGTGAGACAGGGTTGCAACCTCTCCCCAATGTTATTCAATCTGTATATTGAGCAAGCAGTAAAGGAAACAAAAGAAAAATTTGGAGTAGGTATTAAAATCCATGGAGAAGAAATAAAAACTTTGAGGTTCGCCGATGACATTGTATTTCTGTCTGAGACAGCAAATGACTTGGAAGAGCAGTTGAACGGAATGGATGGTGTCTTGAAGGGAGGATATAAGATGAACATCAACAAAAGCAAAACGAGGATAATGGAATGTAGTCGAATTAAGTCGGGTGATGTTGAGGGTATTAGATTAGGAAATGAGACACTTAAAGTAGTAAAGGAGTTTTGCTATTTGGGGAGCAAAATAACTGATGATGGTCGAAGTAGAGAGGACATAAAATGTAGGCTGGCAATGGCAAGGAAATCGTTTCTGAAGAAGAGAAATTTGTTAACATCGAGTATAGATTTAAGTGTCAGGAAGACATTTCTGAAAGTATTTGTATGGAGTGTAGCCATGTATGGAAGTGAAACATGGACGGTAAATAGTTTGGACAAGAAGAGAATAGAAGTTTTTGAAATGTGTTGCTACAGAAGAATGCTGAAGATTAGATGGGTAGATCACATAACTAATGAGGAAGTATTGAATAGGATTGGGGAGAAGAGGAGTTTGTGGCACAACTTGACCAGAAGAAGGGATCGGTTGGTAGGACATGTTCTGAGGCATCAAGGGATCACCAATTTAGTATTGGAAGGCAGTGTGGAGGGTAAAAATCGTAGGGGGAGACCAGGAGATGAATATACTAAGCAGATTCAGAAGGATGTAGGTTGCAGTAGGTACTGGGAGATGAAGAAGCTTGCACAGGATAGAGTAGCATGGAGAGCTGCATCAAACCAGTCTCAGGACTGAAGACAACAACAACACTCTACCTGTGCTGCTAGAACCTGTGGCTCTACAAGTACGATACAACATGTGGTTCATGCACGATGGAGCTCCTGCACATTTCAGTCGAAGTGTTCGTACGCTTCTCAACAACAGATTCGGTGACCGATGGATTGGTAGAGGCGGACCAATTCCATGGCCACCACGCTGTCCTGACCTCAACCCTCTTGACTTTCATTTATGGGGGCATTTGAAAGCTCTTGTCTACGCAACCCCGGTACCAAATGTAGAGACTCTTCGTGCTCGAATAGTGGACGGCTGTGATAGAATACGCCATTTTCCAGGGCTGCATCAGCGCATCAGGGATTCCCTGCGACGGAGGGTGGATGCATGTATCCTGGCTAACGGAGGACATTTTGAACATTTCCTGTAATAAATTGTTTGAAGTCACGCTGGTACGTTCTGTTGCTGTGTTTCCATTCCATGATTAATGTGATTTGAAGAGAAGTAATAAAATGAGCTCTAACATGCAAAGTAAGCGTTTCTGGACACATGTCCACATAACATATTTTCTTTCTTTGTGTGTGAGGAATGTTTCCTGAAAGTTTGGCCATACCTTTTTGTAACACCCTGTATATGACTGCTGTAGCAACACCCAATGCCGCTAAACGATCTAGTTCCTCTTTAATTGCTTTATCTGTAGTAAAAGGCATGGGATTAGCACAAAAGGAAGGAGGAGTAACTGTAAATATAAATGTGTACTTTAAAGGTTTGCCTCATCCGGATTAGATTCAAATAAATGATTATTTTCGTTGCATTAAGTGGCCTCATCACTGAACAAAGATTATACTAATTAAATCTTGTTTTTGAATATCAAAACCGGAAGGGCATATAGACGAAGACTTCGTACACACATTCGTTGGATCTGCAAACTCTGAATCAAACTGTGTGAGGGTACAGATATCGATACTGTTCCGTCGTATCGAATCTGCTGTTACTCATCTCTGCCGGACCAGAGCAGTGAAGTGGCACCCGCTGTCCCGAGATGCAGTGGGCGTGGTTTCGGCGGCTGCGCACGGGAAAGAGTGAGTCTAGTCGGAGAGCGCCTACTGACCATGGAGCAGCGAGAGTCAAGTGAACACTCGGGCGCCGAAACAGAGAAAGTATGCGGTTCGCCTGCGTTTTCGTACGAAATAAGAAAACAGATAACGTTTTGCGGCGACTGTACTGAAGATGAAAGCAACTAGAGAGGAGTTCGCGAAATCGTGCGAATTTTACAGAGGTGCGAATGTCCTTTAGACATCGCAGGGACATTTCTGCATGTACTCGAAACATAACAAATTCAGTTCGTCTAATACAAACTGTAATTTCAAGAAGCCTTTCTCATAATTTTTACAGTTTTACAGAACTACTTATGAGCATGAGTGGGGACAGAAGACTGATAAGGTATGTGTCACATAGTCACATAGTTACGAACTTCGTTAGTGAGATACGTGTATCTAGGGGATAAGGCAAGCCACCAATGCGGTAAAACAATCAATACTCCCGCGCCGTACTAAAATTGAAGTAGCTAAAACAATCCAGTATTCGGAACTAACATTTAACCCAATATAGTAGGTAGAGACCCTTACAGCTGTTAACTCCTGGCCTAAGCTAGACTCTAGGCTAAACCACAGATCATTCTGTCACCAGGTTTCAGAACATAGTGTAGGCGTAAAATATCATATCATTAGTACTCTCTTCTGTGACTGTTCGCGCACATAATGCGTCGCATCCCACAATATTATTACGTCACAGGTGAAAGTCAATGGGTAATATCAGGAGACTCACACCGTGCTCGCTGCACTGTCGTGAGCGGGAAGCGTAGATTGCTAAGGAATAGCGCCGCATCGTGCTCAGGTATAAATCGCGGCCCTGTATTACTAGCGTCCAGGAGTATGACGGCGATCTGGGGGGGAGGGGTCACATTCTTCCAGTGCTTTGGAGAAACCCGGCGTTGTTACTCCCTGCGTCACGGTGTAGAGATGAGTCGCGTATGACTTCACGTCACGGTTGGTAGTGATTCAGAGTACTCTGACAATACGGTAGTACTTCACGGTCATCCTTCAGTCTCACGTGTTACTCTCCATGCTCCAGTATCTTGGTGTCATATGTCAAGAGGACAATGCTCGTCCACACATGGGGTGTGTCTCTATGTATTTTCTGTGCGATGATGAGGTACTTCCATGGCCAACAGCATGCCCATGTCTGCTCTTGATATAACATGTGTGGAAGCAGCTCGTATATCAACTCCCAATGCCAATATCCAAGTTATCAAGGAGCAGTCACCACAGTGGTTGGACAGCATGCCTCTGGAGAGGATACAGCAGCTCTATAACGCTCTTCCCACCAAAATCCGTGCTTTCATCGGTGCCAGAATGGGTGCAACGTCACACTTATAAGTGGGCTAGTACTGCCAAGTTCTTGGTTAATTTTACTCGGTTTTATAATCACTAAAACAATGTCACAAACCCTCTAAACCAGTGAAGTTTCATTCCTTTTCCTCTTCCATCCCGGTTGTCTCACTTTCTTTGTCAGGCAGTGAATACTGGGCAAACAGTGCGCACCATAGGAGATCGCTGTCTGGAACCCCGGCGGTACACTCCTAAAATGTCTGCTGTCTCACAACACTGCTTGTCCGAGACTTACACGACGAAACATAAACCCATCAGGATTTTAACACAAACATCTAAATACTGGTACAGTTTCACTGGAGCGGCCATCGAAATTCAGTCCAGGGACAACCCGCTCCCCTGGGACTGCGATAATAGACTCATCAAGGCTTTTCTGTCAACAGTCTTCTGACAAGTTTGACGCGGCCCACCACCAGCTCCTCTCCTGTGCCAACCTTTTCATCTTACAGTATCGCTTGATCCCTGCGTCCTCAGGTGCTAAGCGTGCTTCTGTTTCTGTCCTCCTCTATAGCTTTTAACCTCTAGTGCCATCGAAATTATTCCCTGATGTTTCCACAGATCTCCTATGATCCTGTCTCTTCTCTTTGTCAGTGTTTTCCACATATTCCTTTCTTCTCTGATTCTGTGCAGAACCTTCTCATTCCTTACCTTATCAGTCCACCTAATTTTCAGCATTCGTCTCTAGCACCACATCTCAAATGCCTCGAGTTTCTTCTGTTTCGGTTTTCCCACAGTCCATGTTTCACTACCATACAAAGCAGTGCTTCAAAATTACATTCTCAGAAATTTCTTCCTCAAATTAAGGCCTATGTTTGATGCTAGGCGACTTCTCTCGGCCAGACATGCCCTTTTTTCCAGTGCTAGTCTGCTTTTGATGTCCCCCTTGCTCCGTCCGTCACTATTTTGCTGCCTAGGTAGCAGAATTCCTCAACTTCATCTACTTCGTGACTATCAATTCTAATGTCACGTTTTTCGCTGTTCTCATTTCTGATACTTCTCATTACTTTCGTCGTTCTTTGATTTACTCTCAGCCCATATTCTGTACTCATTACACTGTCCGTTCCGTTCAGCAAATCATGTAATTCTTCTTCACTTTCACTCAGGATAGCAATGTCATCAGAGAATCGTATCATTGACATCCTTTCACCTTCAGCTATAATTTCTCTCCTGAAGCTTTCTTTTATTTCCATCACTGCATCTTCCATGTACAGATTGAACAGTAGGAGCGAAAGATTACATTTCTCTCTTACACCCTTTTTAATCCGAGCTCTTCGTTCTTGGTCGCCCACTCTTACTATTCCCCCTTGGCTCTTGTACATGTTGTATATTACCCATCTCTCCCAATTTCCTCAGAATTTCGACCTCTTTTTCCGGGTCGACAAATCCTATGAAAGTGTCTTGATTTTTCTGTAGTCAGAACTTTCTCTCTGGTGCCTTTACCTTTCCTAACGCCGAACTAAGCGTCATGTAACACATCCTCAATTTTCTATTCCATTCTTCTGTAAATTACACCTTGTTAACAACTTGGATGCGTGAGCTGCTAACTGATTGTGTGATAACTCATGCACTTGTCAGCTCTTGCAATCTTCGGAATTGTGTAGATGTTTCTCCGAAAGTTGCCAGACTCATAGGTTCTACACGCCAACGTGAATAGTCGTTTTGTTGCCACTGCCGCCAATAATTTTAGAAATTCTGATGGAATTGTGGTGTCACCGCCAGACATCACACTTGCTAGGTGGTAGCTTTAAATTGGCCGCGGTCCATTAGTACATGTCGGACCCGCGTGTCGCCACTGTCAGTGATCGCAGACCGAGCGCCACCACACGGCAGGTCTAGAGAGACGGACTAGCACGCGCCCCAGTTGTACGACGACTTTGCTAGCGACTACACTGACGAAGCCTTTCTCTCATTTGCCGAGAGACAGTTAGAATAGCCTTCAGCTAAGTCCATGGCTACGACCTAGCAAGGCGCCATTAACCATTTCTAGAGAGAGTCTCACTTGTATCATCAAGAAAGCTGTATACAAATGATGGATTAAAGTTAAGTATTCCAGCAGCTACGTACTTTTCTTTATAGCATTCATTACGTATCCTGTTTCAGACCTAAGGAAGCCTGCGTGAATTAAGCGCGTGCCCTTTCGGCTTCCTCGCCTTGTGTCTAGACTGTCTTGTCTAGACACAACAGGAATGTTATCTATTCCGTCTTCCTTATTTGATTTAAATTCTTCCTAACCTCTTTTAAATTCCGATTCTAATACTGGATCTCTGTCTGTTCCTTCTTCTACAATGTCAGACAAACCTTCCCTCATAGAGGCCTTCAATGCACTCTTTCCACCTATCTGCTCTTCCTTCTCCATATCACAGTGGAATTCCCGTTGCACTCTTAATGCTACGACCCTTGCTTTCAATTCCACCGAAGGTTGTTTTGAGTTTCTTATATGCTGACTCAGTGCTTCCGACAATCATTTCGTTTTTGATTTCTTCACATTTTTCGTGCAGCCATTTCGCCTTAGTTTCCCTGCCTAACCTAATTATTTCTTTCCTTAGCCTCTTGTATTTCTATATTTCTAACTTTCCCTAGACATTCTTGTGCGTCTTTCTTTCATCTATCAACTGAAGTATTTCTTCTGTTATCCAATTTCGATGATTGTTCTTTTTGGAGATGTCCATTCCTACTCAACTTTCTGTCTACTGAGCTATTCCTTATTCCAGTATGTATAGGCTTAGAGAACTTCAAGCGTATCTCGTCATTCTTTAGTACTTCCGTATCCCACTCCTTTGGGTTTTGATTCTTCCAGACTAATGTCTTAAACTTCAGCCTTCTCTTCATCACTACTACATTGTAATCTGAGTCTGGGTACGCCTTACAATCGAGTATCCGATTTCGGAATCACTGTCTGACGATGATGTAATGTAACTGAAATCTTCCCATATCTCCTGGCCTTTTACAAGTATGCCCTCCCCTCTTGTGATTCTTGAACGGTATATTCGTTATTACTAGCTGAAATTTATTAAAGAATTCAATTATTCTTTCACCTCTCACGTTCCTTATCTCAAGCCCATTTTCTCCTGTAACCTATTCTTCCACTCCTTCCCATGCAACTGCATTCCGGTCTGCCGCGACTATTAGATTTTCATGTCCCTTTATGTACTGCATTACTCTTCCTCTTCATCGTCAGCTTGCGACGTCAGCATGTATACGTGAACTATAGTTGTCGGTTCTTTTTTTCTGTCGATTCTGATAAGAACAAACCTATCACTGAACTGTTCACAGTAACAACACACTCTCTGCCCTACATTCCTGTTCACAACGAATCCTACTCCCGTTATACCATTTTCTGCTAGTGTTCATATTACCCTACAGTGATCTGACCCGATATCCTTGCCTTCTTTCCATTTCACTTCACTGGCCCCCACTATATCTAGGTTTAGCCTTAAGATTTTCCTTTCCAGATTTTCTAGCTTTCCTACCACGTTCAAGCTTCTACCATTTCACGCCCCGACTCATAGAACATTATCCTTTCGTTGGTTATTCAACCTTTTTCTCATGATCACCTCCCCGTCTACAATCCCCTCCTGGAGATCCGAATGGGCAACTATTCCGCAGACTTTTGCCAACGAAGAGATTATCACGACATTTTTTCAATTACCGGCCACATTTCCTGTGGATACACGTTACGTGTCTTTAATGCAGTGGTTTCCACGGCCTTCTGCATCCTCATGCCGTTGATCATTGCTGGTTCTTCGGCCTTTATGAGTAGTTTCCCACCCTAAGGGCAAGAGAATGCCGTGCATCTCTGTCCTCGTCTCCCCCCTCTTTGACAAGGCTGTTGGTAGAATGACGGTGACGTCTTATGCCGCCAACGCTGATTAATATTATTATTATTATTATTCAAAATAAAAGTAGTGGCTTGGTTCGAATCCGGGACCGCGGTCGTTTTCATTACCAATCAAAGACACTACTCTTCTTTTTATCTCATTCTATTCGTTAATGTTTATTGCATTTGTTCAGGGCGCACGTCCCATGACGCCTGTTCTAGTTCATCGTCCATCCGTCCACCCAGTTTTTTTTTTTTAATTGCAGAGGGCAGATATCCCTCTGACCGAACACGCGGAGCTACCGTGCCGGCACCCTTCGACCTCCACGTAGAACTTCGGAGTTAAGGAGGAGACATTCATAAAACGTAAGAAGCAGTGGCAAAGATGGACGGAGTACCTACATCCGTGCTACTGAAGCCAGGGTGCACCCCTGGACGCCGCTGCCCACAGACGCCGACCCAATTCCCTCTTCGGCTGCTTATGGGACGGCTCCAGGGAGGCGATATAAGCGGCCTGTGTGCCCCAGGAGGTTAGATCGTAAGCGCACCTGACGATGACAACATGTCTGATCGCCAAAATGTTGTCCTGGCTGTATACAACAGCCTGCACTGTTCGATTGGTTCTCAGTTTTTATATCTATTAAATTTCTGCCTCCTCATGCTAGTCAGCCTTGATTCGAGCTTAAACGTCTGCTTCTATGTCATAAATGTTCAAATGTGTGTGAATTCCTAAGGGACCAAACTGCTGAGGTCATCGGTCCCTAGACTTACACACTACTTAAATTAAATTATGCTAATAACAACACACACACATCCATGCCCGAGGGAGAACTCGAACCTCCGGTGGGAGGGGCCGCACAATCCGAGACATGGCGCCTTGAACCGCGCGGCCACTCCGCGCGGGCCGGTGTGGCCGTGCGGTTCTAGGCGCTTCAGTCTGGAACCGCGTGACCGCTCCGGTCGCAGGTTCGAATCCTGCCTCGGGCATGGATGTGTGTGATGTCCTTAGGTTAGTTAGGTTTAAGTAGTTCTAAGTTCTAGGGGACTGATGACCACAGATGTTAAGTCCCATAGTGCTCAGAGCCATTTGAACCACTCCGCGCGGCTCTCTGTCATAAACTTTGATTGTTTGTGTACGGCTGTACTTGACTCAGTTTTAGAATCTCCTATGACAATACTTTATGCGCTTTCTAGCGTAGCCAGTGGTGGCCCTAGTCACTCGCTGGAATCCATCAGGCCGGTATTCTGTGCCCCGTCCTTCAGCGATTGTAATACCAGTTTGTAACTCACTACTGACGAAAATTCGATCGCGACACCATATAACAAACTTTCTGTATTCAAACAAAGATTTGTATAAGTGAATTTAATTTTTTTCTCATGTGTAAGACATATTTACGACGATAGGGCAATATTTTTTATTACTCGCTAATTCCATTGGTACAAATAGTCCTTTCGAAATTGTGTGTTCTAAGAAATCATCGAGTGTTGAAACCAGTTAGTTTCACCTCATATTTGGCTATCATTTATTCAGAATCCATAACAGGTAAAAATAATAGAAGAATAATAAGTTATCATGAGGATGAATTCGCTTGGCTACTTCCAAAATTATATCGCACATGTGAGGAGGGAGCTGTTGCATAATATTCAAAATCAGTTACATAATGGTTTTTCAAAACTAACATTCATTCAGCAGATGCTGCAGGAAAAAGATAGCATTTTACACATAGTATTGTAATCCAGTCTCATCAGCTGAATTAACATTACTAAAATATAAATCAGATTATGAAAACGTCCATAACTTTCGGAATATTACAGGCTCGCGAAATCTAAGAGCAGTTTTGAAACCAGCGAGAAAATTACTTTAACATAAGATATCTGGCACTCCTTTTCAGAGTTTTCTTTATTTTATTTTTCCATGCTGGGAGACAGATTTTAGGATATAATAGGGGTCTCAAAGCATGGTTTCTGCCTAGTTAATATATCTTTAAACAACTTTTATATGCAACAGAAAAAGTCTCTTAATACTAATGTAAATGAAAATAGAGCTAGCCTTCAGGCAAATTAATTCTGTTACATTTTATACTTCATTTTGTGATATCACATCCGTTAAAATGGTGGGGAAAGGGATGTCTGTAAGTGCATTTCGGGTAAAACCCAAGCGTCATTAATTTTCAGAATGAGCTGATATGACACGTCACATAGACATCCGATACTTCTAATTTTTGCGAATGCTATCCACATGTAGGTTGTAAGCAATGATAAAAATACCTGATGTTAATCATGAGCAACTTTTGTAGGATGTTTACCAAATACGAGGCGTGTTTTTTTTACGTGCTAGGATATCTCAATAATTTTATTTTTAAATGAAAGCCTGTACCTTAATCTACTTTTCTTCATAATTTCCATCAATATTGAGGCACTTGTCATAACGTTGAACCAGTTTTTGAATACCCTCCTCATAGACGTCTGCCGCCTGACTTGTTAACCACTGCATCACCACTGTTTTGACTTCGTCATCGTCTTGAAGACGCTGACCGCCCAGGTGTTTCTTCAAGTGCAGGAACAGATGGTAGTCACTGGACGCAATATTGGGGCTGTACGGAGGATGATCTAGAGTTTCTCATCGAAAAGATGTGATGAGATCTTTGGTCTGATTCGCCACATGCGGACGGGCATTGTCTTGCAGCAAAACGATGCCCTTGCTCAACTTCCACGGACTTTTGCTTTGATTTTGGTGTGACGTAGGCCACCCATGTTTCATCGCCTGTAACAGTTTGGCTTAAGAAATCATCACCGTCGTGATACCACTCAAGGGAAGTCAGTGCACTGTCTAAACGTTTAGTTTTGGGCACATCCGTCAACATTTTCGGTACAAAACGTTCGCACAATTTCCGGTAATTCAAGTGCTCGGTCACAATGCCATACAAAACACTACGAGAAACATTAGGACAGTCATCCCCCAAGGAGGAAATCGTAAAGCGTGTGTTTTCTCTCCCCTTATTGTCCACTTCCTGCACCAAACTTTCATTAACGACCGAAGGACGCCCACTCCGTTGTTCATCATGCACATTTGTGCGGCCATCTTTAAACGCTCTCACGCACTTTCTTACCATTCCATCACTCATAATGTTTTCTGCGTAAACTGCACCGATCTCACGACGAATATCGATCGCTTTTAGGCCTTTAGCACTAAGAAATCTTATAACAGCCCGTACTTCACAGTCGGCGGGACTCACTATTTTCGCAGGCGTCTGAAACACTCAGTACACAACGTAAACAGGGAAGAATCAGACTGTAATTGCGTCAGTGCGTAGATTAAGGTGCAGGCTTTCATGTATTGAGATATCTTAGCGCGTCTTTTATTAATTTCAAAACGGTACTTACTTAAAAAAACACGCCTCGTAAATATTGAGCTGAGAATACATGTATTAATTTCAAAAATGCGTTGGATATCGTTTATCGAATCCAAGCACAGATAACTCCATATTGTGCAGCTGTAGGTTTGTCCACCTAGTTGTCGTCCTCCGGCTAAACCAACACCGACAGCGTGATCTGGAAAACAGGCGTTGCCGCAGGTGCAGAAATGTCCTCACTGGCTTGTTCACGCACCTCCTCCTTACTCGCCCAGCCAGCTCCAAAAATGGTTCAAATGTCTCTGAGCACTATGGGACTCAACTGCTGAGGTCATTAGTCCCCTAGAACTAGTAGTCATTAGTCCCCTAGCCAACTAGTTAAGCCTAACTAACCTAAGGACATCACACTCATCCATGCCCGAGGCAGGATTCGAACCTGCGACCGTAGCGGTCTCGCGGTTCCAGACTGCAGCGCCAGAACCGCGCGGCCACGTCGGCCGGCAGCTCCAAACAGTCCCTTCGTCCAGAGTGCTTCGCAGCCAAACATATCGCCGGCAACCCTCTTTCAACGGCAACCACCAGACATCTCTCCCCGCCTGCCGCCGCAGCCTGCTCTGTTTCAACCAACCGAAGAGCGCCTCACATTGGAGAACTACAGACATACTGGCGAGTGGGGCGCGAGGTATCGACCTTCCTACGTGGCTCACAGTGGACAGAGAACCCAGTACACTGACTCCCTGCATCTCTAATTTACTTTTGTACCCCCTGGGAAAGACTGTAGTGTTACAGTGAACGGCGACTGCCCACAGCTGTGTGTCTTTGACAAGCGCTCAGAGCCGTGTCGTCCTTTCCCACATTGGGCCGGTTAAAATTGTTTGTCCTTGCACGAACAAGTTGCACATGTGTCTTCCATTCCCTCTTTGAACTGACCAATGGTTCACTCTCCCACTCATTTTCTCTAGTCTCAGCTGTCCCTTCTGGCTGAAATTTTGTCCAGTTTTCCGAAAGACTTTCAGAGTCTTTCGTAACAGTCTCGTTAATTTTGCTACTCTAACAGACACCACATGTTTTCGGGGATATGTCTGAAAGTTCTCCCATTTGGAGCAGGCATAATGTCACACAGGGACATGATGGACGATATGCAGTTCACGACCGATTTATCTGCTCTTGCACTAAAATACACATACACAGTGTTTCCCGAAATCTTAAGTTCATCAGAACATCTTATAGCCAAAAGTATTGCCCCATTTGCCTTTTACAGCTGGTACGAGGGTAATCCCAAAAGTAAGGTCTCCTATTTTTTTATAAGTACAGAACTCTGTTTGTGTGGCAGTTGGTCACACTCTTATGAAGAGTGCTTCACGCGCTGTGTGTAAACATGGGCACGCCGCGATGGGGCGCTCAGTCTTGTCTTGGCAGCCGTTGAGAAGGGAGCTCCCGTTGGATGTTACCGCCAAGTGCGAATTGCGCGCAGTTATTCGGTTTTTTTAACGCAAAAGGCACTGCGCCTGTAATTTTTTTTTCTTATCTACGTGATTATATAGGTCTTTTTTCGTTCGAGCAATCAATCATTCATGATAGGAAACACAGTCATAGCTCAGTCACTCGAAATGATTCTGAAATTTTACTTGTTAAAATGAAATCAGGCGATGATTCTTCTTCTCTGCAGGCTCGTGCTTTGCGGCAGTCTGCTAATCTGTACAAATAAAATGCCTCGTAATTTTAGGAGCGTTGTATAATCAGTCGGGAAACCTCAGATCAAGCGGATATTTGGCTTTGGTGAAGTTTGACCTTCCGAAGAAGTAATGGAGCTGTTGGATTATTAAATGCAGGTTCGTATCCAGTCTTTCGGAAGTCCCTTCTGATTAACTACGCAATATATCGATAAATATCATTAATTCCCAAATATCACATACACACCTTTTTTTGAAGGAGCAATATATATATTTCCTTTTTAATCGTACAGTTCGTATCAGTTATCTTCTGTGATAAATCTCAATAATCAAATTACAGTTCTTCCAAACCAAGCTCATGCTAATCGGCACGAAGACAATCTCGGAAGCCCCCTTCCTTTTTTTTTCTAACAACCACCAGAGAGAGTACTACAAAGAATACTTATGCGCTCATAGCATAGCTATTGTATGAACTACTTTTCGCATGGATTCTGCGAGTATGAAGATAGAAAATTAGTAAACGTCATTCAAGGGTAGAATTGTATCAGAATAATTCATCGAATATAAAGAGATATTACAATTGCCCCTCGCAGCGAGCGAAGTTAATGATAATACACTTTGCGAGCTAACAGAAAAAAATTGTTGGGTTGTTTATTCAAAAGAGGAATATTTTGAATTAATAGAATTTTACTATAGAGAGTATGGGTATCATGTTAAGACAGTAAGTTACGAGAATACCTAAGCTGTAGCTTTTACATGTACCGGGGTATACCCGCATCCCGAGTACATAACCAGGGAAGATGTAGATTGGTGTAATTACGAAAAAGGTCTACCCATTTGGAAACTGGCCTTCACAGGGAAACCCTGGAAAACCCGGAAGAATAGACCCCAGCTCAGGTATTAAAGAAGATAGGAAAGCCTAAATCCAGTAATTTTGAAATATATAGAAGCTCCATAGATTAGATCGAAGGAAAAGTGCCTCAGAGCCAAAAAAAATTTTACAATATTGCTCAAAAAAATTTTTCAAAATTCTTCTTTCGACGATGTAGCGGGCGATCTCGTTGTGAAGTCGATGGAACAGGAACACTGGGTACGGACACCGGGTAGGCGACGTACAGCGTCTGGTGGAGGCGGCACGGAGGACAGGCGATGGCTTATGGTACAGGATAGAAGCTGGTAATGTGCCGTAGAAACAGGAAGATGATCTCAGGAACATGAAACAGGTTTAAAGTGGAATAAGAAAAGGTTCTGACTGTATAAATCCCTGGAAGAGAGTGGATTAAGGCTACGAAGTCCATATTTCATCATTGAACTCAAAATCGGAGTGGATTCTTATATTCTTCCATCTGTACTAGAGAGGAACATCCATCAGTCCTGACAATTGCGATTTTTTTTTTTTGTAGTCCTCAATACCAAAGTTGTTTCGCATTACAACTGCTGATTGTCCAAAATATTGCCAAATAGACTGTGGGCATTTAAATTTTGTTGTAGCTCATATCGAATGTATTCCTCTCAAAAAAATTTTAAACCTAATCTTCGTTTTGTTATAGTGCAGGTGAAAGTAGAGCATTGAATCTGTCCAAGGTTTGCTTTCAATTACGAAATTATGGATAAAATTTAAGTTTACACCTGATGAAAAATTTTAAACATAGGCATATGACACTGACTCCACAAAAGGAATAATTTGAAAAATTTTCATTATTCTTATAATTAATTGATTTATAGATCCACTTGCAAATAAATATCATTAATGATGACTTATGTTCATTTAACAAATCATCCACTCGCAGAATGTTCTTCATCCTCTCATGAACATTTATGGAAATATATTTCAACAATTATGTCCATAATATGAAACACACAAACTGCTGTTCTTAAAATGTTAATTAATATTCTTAAATTAATTCTCCTGGTAGAGAAGGCATAATAAAAAATCTAAAAATTATAATAATTTTCTCTCGCGCAACCAGAGAGTTTCTTCAATTGTTTGCAACAATGACCTTATCGACTGTTGCTTCATTTCACAGTTCATTTATCTTGCGCGAACAGCGCACATCATACACACAGCGTATTTACCTACATATCCCACACTGTTCAAGTTTCACACGCAATTCTCACATAAGTGCCGTGTCTTGAGGAAATGTAGATGCAGTTTCATTGTATATCACTGTGGCTTCTACTCATAGTCCACACTTACAAACACTAGTAATTAACAAATTCTTCTACCTATCTTAAAAATTTTGTGCTAAACTATCACAGGAGTAATCTCCCTGTCTCTTAACCTATCACAGGAGTAATCTCACTGTCTCTTAACCTATCACAGCAGTAATCTCACTGTCTCTTAACCTATCACAGGAGTAATCTCACTGTCTCTTAACCTCTAGACAACATAAACTTCTTGATATTTATATACACATTCGACTCATAGTCAAATTCCACTCTAAATTCTTCTCCTTATTTGGTATCACAGATCTACGATCCCTCAAAAAATTTCTTAATATCATTATGCGGGAATAATCCCTTTATTCTTTTCGATTCGGGATATGCCAACAAGTATGATCCAGGATTTAGTATATTTACAATAACATATGGTCCGGTATAAATAAGATTCCATTTCTTTATGTTCTTCATCAGTTTCGAGGAATGGATGTGTCGCCTCAATAAAACCTTTTCTCCAAGATGAAACGTCTGAATCCGGTGAATCCGTTTATCATATGTCAATTTCCGTTGTATTGCCTTTTTAGTTAAATTGACAAGTGCGAGTCGAATCTTTTCCTCCCATTTTAAATTCTGGTCTTCATACTTTTCTTCCGTTGCCTCCAGGTTTTGGAACGACTAAGAGCGGAGAACAATATGGACTAGTTGATGGCTCAATCAAGTTCCATTCTAACATTCTATTTATCTCCCTTTGAACAGATTGTTTTAAACGCCAGGGGATCGAATAGTGCGTGTAACGATAAGTTTGATGTGGCTTCACTTGTAGATGACAAATATACCCTTTAATAATTCCTGGTTTCACATAAAAAATCTCTTCATATGCCTCTAACAAATAATGAAGCTGCTGCCTTTGTTCTTCGGTAAGCTGATCTGATTCACTAGCTTTTATCATTGTTGTTTGGATAAAGTCCTCCTGTTGTATCAAATCCTTTGAAAGCTCCTTCCAATGACCGTTTGTAGTGTCAGTTAATTGAATTATGGCACCGCGACAATATTTCTCATGCACCGTTTCCTTTCTATTTAAACCCAGTGCTATCTCTTCTCCATTTAATATAAATTTAACTATTCCTTCCAAAAAATCAATCTGACAATCGTACTCCTGCATACTCCCAATACCAAGAATACAGTCCACTAATAACTTCTCCACTACAAGGAACGTGCATTTTATTGCTACATTTCCCATTTTCATCTCTAATTGTGTTTGTATTTTGACATTGGGAGAGCGTGCTCCAACAGCTCCGATGATTTTGCAGTTCTGTACTGGCAAAATTGGTACCTCCTTCTTCCTAAAAATTCTTCGAAAAAGAGCGCCTGAGATGACATTGGCGGAAGCGGCGGTGTCTAATATCACATTCGTTGGAACTTCCTCTATTTCAACAAATACTTCCGATACCGGAACACTCGATCTGTCATTATGACACGTTATTAAATCCTTTATTAACTCTTCAGTCAACAGCTCACCATCATTATATCTTAACAATTGTAATTTTACTGTTTCGCCCCTAACAGATCCCCTGACCGCTCCTCCGTGGCACGATGCGGTCATGTTTAGTTTGACTGATTGTTGGTCCGATTGGTATTTGTCTCTTCAGCTACTTCAGTGATTATCGGTTGTTGTGGTGAATTCTGTCTATGTTATCTTGCTTGATTCGTGTAATTATTGTTGTTGTTGTGATGGTGTTGGTAGAACTGTCCTGTGTTGCCATACATTGGATTATATCGATTAAAATTCATACTGTTCCTAAAATAGCCCCTCGCTGCACCATTACTAAAGTTTCCATTATGGTAATAATTATTGTTTGCATTTTGTCCATTTCTAAGTCTCCTCGGAGAGTGTAGTTGGTTATGATTATTGTTACTGCTACCATTACTGCCATTCCCATTCGAGTTGCAGCTCGGATTCGCTATTATTACTCTTCTTTGATATGACATTTCTCTTGCCCTTTTATTGTCCTCCTCAATTATATCAATATGATCAAGCGTAGTCATAAATGAGTCTATATCCTTATCATTTATATATATCAGCTGATTCCTTATACTGGTGGGTAGTCTGGACTTGAGTATTCTAAGTATATACGGCAAAGGAATCGGTACATCCCAATACAAAGATTTATTAATGTATTTCTCAAAATATCTCTTTATAGATCCTCTAGAAAATGAGAAAGGCTCAGGATATAATACTTCCTGCCTAAGTCTTTCTTTTATTCCAGCAGACCAATATTTTGCTAGAAAAACCTGCTCAAATTCTTTGTAACATTTACAAGAAGATGTTTGTTCGGATGCCCACAGTGCTCCTGATCCTTGCATATATCCAGATACAAAACTAATCTTTTGCCATTCCGTCCAAGATCGTGGAAATAGACCTCTGAAACTTCGAATAAAGACATTCTTTTTGTCAGGGTTAAAGATTTGAAATTGTCTCTGTTTAATCATCTTTTCCTCAACGTTACTACGATTCCAAAAATCATCCTGTTCGTACTTTTCCCTGGGGCTATCCGTTATATCGAATCTAACTTGTGACGTTCCAGTTCTGTCTACATCGGATCTTGACGTGGACGGAATGTCACGCGCAGATTGAGAGTTTTGTTTCCTACTTCTCGCTGTTTCTAAATCCTGCTGCGAGAGATTTAGTGATCTTTCGATATTTTCTTTCCAACGCGAGAATTCTTCGCCAAGTTGTTCACGAACTTCCTTTAACCCTTTGTTGAAAAAATTCTCCTCGGAACTCTCTGAAATTGACTGTAAAGCTACTTTCACAGTTTCTTCTATGGTTTCCGAAGGAAAATTTTGCCGCTCTAATGTCATTTCTGAAAACTTTCCCGCAAGTACATTCATTCTATGTTCCACTGTCGTCTGTTTTTCCTTCACTTCGTCAAATTGCTTCTTTAGATTATCTTGGGATTCTATAACTTCTGGTACCATAGCTACGGAACACTGTATGTCCTCTTGAGCTTGTATTATCGTGTCAATTTTGACGGATACATATTCGGTTAGTTCCGCTTTTAATTTACTATTGTTTTCTTGGCATTGTTGGCGGACATGCTCAATTTGAGCAATAAGATTCTGTTCGGTCCTTTCTGCCTGTTCTTTTATTTCCTGTGTCTGGGTATTTAATCTCTGATCTAATTCGGTAAAGGTTGCTCTTAACTGATTTTGTAATTGTGTTTGATTTTCGGCTAATTGATTTTGGAGTTCATTTTGTATAACGGATAAGTCTCGTTTTACCTCCACTTGGTCTTCGGCTAATAGAGACAACTGTTGCATAATAACAACTAATGTGTCAACAACAGTCTGATCAGCTGTTGTATGCATGTTTTCTGAACCAGCGTGATTATTTATATTGCTACCGCTAGCCACAACAGTCTCAGAGTTGCTATCCGTGGCCTCTGCTTCTGCGCAAACAGCTGAAGGCTGTTGCACGTCTCGTTGATGATTCAATGACATTTTAAATGCCGCTCTAGTCAATACCATTAAATAACCGTCAATATCAGGTTCTAATCACTAAATGCAGTTTCAAATTTACCGTCGTAGACACACTTAACTTTCAAATTACTTCACAGATGGTATAAAGTTCAATGTCCAGATACGAAAATCACACAATATACAGTGCTACAATCTAACTACTATCTGGAAAAAAGTTCTTTCTAAATTGATTTCAAACTATTTAACTAAAGGATAAAAAAAATTAGATTTCTCTGGCCTTGATCTGTAGTCTCGGTGTTGTCCAATAGTTGAAATCGTTTCTTGGTACCAGCAATCTTTTACTATGGACACCGAATCTCTCTTCAGATTAGTTACCTCTCGTTCTCGTTGGGTTTCATGAAACAAAAAAATACATATATTATATAACAATCCAAGAGAGTCCTGTCACACTGTCGCCACTGTAATTTTTTCTCCTCCTATCTAAGTAATTCTGTAGCTCTCAATTCGTTCGAGCAATCAATCATTCATGATAGGAAACACAGTCATAGCTCAGTCACTCAAAATGATTCTGAAATTTTACTTGTTAAAATGAAATCCGGCGATGATTCTTCTTCTCTGCAGGCTCGTGCTTTGCGGCAGTCTGCTAATCTGTACAAATAAAATGCCTCGTAATTTTAGGAGCGTTGTATAATCAGTCGGGAAACCTCAGATCAAGCGGATATTTGGCTTTGGTGAAGTTTGACCTTCCGAAGAAGTAATGGAGCTGTTGGATTATTAAATGCAGGTTCGTATCCAGTCTTTCGGAAGTCCCTTCTGATTAACTACGCAATATATCGATAAATATCATTAATTCCCAAATATCACATACACACCTTTTTTTGAAGGAGCAATATATATATATATATTTCCTTTTTAATCGTACAGTTCGTATCAGTTATCTTCTGTGATAAATCTCAATAATCAAATTACAGTTCTTCCAAACCAAGCTCATGCTAATCGGCACGAAGACAATCTCGGAAGCCCCCTTCCTTTTTTTTTTTTTCTAACAACCACCAAAGAGAGTACTACAAAGAATACTTATGCGCTCATAGCATAGCTATTGTATGAACTACTTTTCGCATGGATTCTGCGAGTATGAAGATAGAAAATTAGTAAACGTCATTCAAGGGTAGAATTGTATCAGAATAATTCATCGAATATAAAGAGATATTACACGCCGATTGAAATCCATTGCCAATTGACGGAAGAGTATGGTGAGTCGTGCATGGATGTCAAAATGTTCGTAAGTGGATAGAAAGTTTGCAGCTGGTCGGACCGAAATTCACGACGAACAAAGGAGCGGGAGACTACCAATTTATCAGGAGACAGTGTTGAAGGTTGAGCAAAGCATGCGTGAACATCGGCGGAATTCCCTGGTTGATTTCTGCACGTTGGTTCCTGAGGTTTCCCGAAGCACCGCTCACAGAATTTTAACAGAAACATTGAACTACCGGAAGGTGTGCGCAAGATGGGTCCCACGCATGCTGACTGAGGACCAAATGCGGCAAGGAGTTGATGCCGCTGACAGGTACTGTAAAAAAACTCAAACGGGCAATTCAGAACCGGAGAAGAGGGATGTTGAGCAAGGGCGTACACATTCTTCAAGACAACTCTCGCCCACACATCGCTCGGCAAATCGTTGCTCTCCTGCAACAGTTTCAGTTGAACATAATCACCCACCCACCCTATAGTCCTGACTTGGCGCCCTGTAATATCACCTGTTCCCTATGTTAAAAGAACAATTGGCCGGAAAGCGATTCAGCTCCGACGACGAGGTGAAAGAAGAGATTCCTAACTTTCTGAATAGCATGGCGGCGACCTGGTATGACATGGGCATACAAAAACTGCCACAGCGTCTACAAAAATGCACGGACAGAAATGGTGATTATGTCGAAAAATAGCTAAATGTTCAAGCTGTAAACTGATGTAAACCATCGTACAATAAACAGGTCTAGGTACTTATAAGAAAATAGGAGACCTTACTTTTGGGATTACCCTCGAATATGACTGGTGAATTACAATTATTTTTTTTTGTTTTTTTTTGTCATCAATCTCCTGATTGGTTTCATGCAGCCCGCCACAAATACCCGCATTTGCAACCTACGTTCTCAATCATTTTCTGCTTGTTACATACAAGTTGTTTCCGTTAGAGCGTGCAAAAATTTAACACGACATACAGGATGTATGTAGTCCATCAACAAAGGAGGTGGCTTACAAATCACTCGTTCGACCTATACTTGAGTATTGCTCATCAGTGTGGGATCCGTACCAGATCAGGTTGACGGAGGAGATAGAGAAGATCCAAAGAAGAGCGGCGCGTTTCGTCACAGGGTTATGTGGTAACCGTGATAGCGTTACGGAGATGTTTAGCAAACTCAAGTGGCAGACTCTGCAAGAGAGGCGCTCTGCATCGCGGTGTAGCTCGCTCGCCAGGTTTCGAGAGGGTGCGTTTCTGGATGAGGTATCGAATACATTGCTTCCCGCTACTTATACCTTCCGAGCAGATCACGAATGTAAAATTAGAGAGATTCGAGGGCGCACGGAGGCTTTCCGACAGTCGTTCTTGCCGCGAACCATACGCGACTGGAACAGAAAAGGGAGGTAATGACAGTGACACGTAAAGTGCCCTCCGCCACACACCGTTGGGTGGCTTGCGGAGTATAAATGTAGATGTAGATGCTCCACTGAAGAATTTGAGGTAGAGAACTTGGGGTCGGAGAAGCCAGCTTAAGAAGATAATAGGAACAAAATCACGTTACAGTGTACTTTTTATTTACATTAGTTACAGTTAACTGCAAATACCATCATGGACACAATGAACATACCATTTTATTGCATCTTAGAAATTGTGCTGTAACTGATGGCCACCAACCTCAATGCAAGCATTACATCGGCGAACAGGATTCTGACGCACCCTCACAGAAATCTCTGGTGTGTTTCGAAGCGTATCACAGACAGCTACAATTCCGGCAACTAATTCCACATCCGTATCCACTGGGTTCTCAAACACACGTAGCTTTAGACATCCCCACACCTAACAATCAAGGATCCCCTCTTCCAATCCAGCGAACAGGAATTACAGCACTGTAATGGTTGCGGACATCCACACTGAAGCGACGTGTTGCACCATGATATTGTATCCACATCCTCTCACGAACAACCAAGGGTACGTACTCCAACAACTCTGCAGAAATCTTTGCACGAGCCTCAAGTACAGGTGGCCATTAAAACCTCCTAGTAACGAAGATCGTTTCCTTGCAGAAAATAAAGAATGCAGAAGTAAATAAACAACACATTACGTGCAAACTTGTACACGTGTTAGTTCTAAATAAGCTGGAACACAATAATGCTAGACAAAGCAATAGACAAGGTTACTTCCATTTCTCGTTTAGCTGGCTTCTCCGACCCCAGGTTCCACACCACAAACTGTTCAGTGGAGCATTTTCTATGTCTTAAGGAAACACCCTGCATGGCTTCCGTTCAGAGCCTGCGAACTCGCCAGGTAGCCATTGTGTCCGCCAGAATAAGTACATCGGGGGGAGAAGAAGTTCTCCAGTCTGGATGCAATCGGCCAGTCTTTTCCCAATCCTCCTGAAAGGATAATGGCCGCAAAGTATATGGATGTCTCAAAGGTCTGTGATTTTTTATGATGGCCGATGTTTCCCGATCCTGCTGCAGAGAGGTCTAAAGGTCCTGTCAGCTAACAGCATCTCACAGAAACTCTATTAGAAGGAGCAGAAGCTAGCCAACGAAAATGCTACAATCTCATTCTGCTTCTGATTAGCTGAACGGCCTGAATGTTAAGTAATTTCGTAAAGCGCTTTACAGCTCGCTAATTAGCCGAGTTAGTCGGCAGCCCTCGAGTGGTTTGAATGGCAGCATTGGGCCCTGTGGGGTGGAGTTCTTGGGAGTGAATTATTCTCACTTATTAGTATAGTCTGTTGAGAGGACAGAGGTCACATATTAGAACGTGGAGGCATGAGCTACCTGAAGGTAGCGTATGACAACAACGAGGTGGAATTAGCGAGATCCCATAGAAGGAAATAAGTTTCATTTCCCCCGTGGAAACTTGTGGTGGTTTCACATGTGTCCTTCGTCCTTTTATGATGCATAAACCGCCTATCCTTTTTTTAAATTTCTGAGTACATTTGCCCCCTTTTATACAAAAATTTCACCCAAGAAGCAATTTATAACGCAGTCTGACATTTTGCAAACATATCCAGCAGTAGCGAGAGGTTACGTTGCACAACGGAAAGAAATGTGGGGCATAAATGGTTGGGGTGAACCAATGCGGATTCCTTCATGGGAAGTCAATCATAGATCAAATATTCACCTTAAGAAGTTCCTGGAAAAATCAAACGAATACGGAGTTGGCACGCATCACCTCTTCATAGATTTCAAAGCAGCTTATGATAGCATAAATAGGGAGCAGTTATATCAAGCTCTAGATGAACTGGGAAAATCGAGAAAGTTGGTAAATCTGGTGAGAATGAGAATGAGCGAAACACATGGTAGTGTAAGAATAGGAGGAATGATGTCCAACACTTTGAGTATTAAAAATGGAGTGCGACAAGGGGATACATTGTCATGCTTTCTCTTTAATGCCGCTCTGGAGAAGGTGATGAGAAACGCAAACCTTCTGAATAGGGGAACGATCTTTTATAAATCAGTGGAGATACTGGCCTATGCGGATGACATAGATATAGTAGCAAGAACCCAAAAAGCAATGGAAGAGACATTTACAGCTCTTGAACAGGCCAGAAGGAACATGCGGTTAATTATTAATGAACAAAAAATAAAATATATGACAGCTGGAAAAGCACATAAGAGAAAATATGCCAAATGCAAGAACAGTGGGCAATTATACATTTGAGAGAGTTGAACATTTCAAGTACCTGGGTTCGACAGTTACGCAACTAAATGATACCTCCTATAAAATTAAGCAGAGATTAATACTGGCCAACAGAGCCTATTTTGCTCTAACAAGACTTCTGTCCTCAAGGCTCCTGACTCGTACCACGAAATTAACTGTGTATAAATCACTTATACGACCAGTGTTTATTTATGCCTCTGAAGCCTGACATTAACAACTAAAGATATTGAAACACTGGATGCATTTGAAAGAAAGGTACTTAGACGAATTATCGGCCCAATCGGTGAAAGAGGAAGATGGAGAAGGAGATACAACCGTGAGTTGTATGTCATAGATAAAGACCAACCCATCGGAAGGATAGTGAAATCATCCAGACTGAGGTGGGCGGGACATGTGGCTCGCATGAATGGTACAGAAGTACCAAAAAGAATATTACAATGAATGCCAGGAGGGCAGAGAGGACGTGGTCGACCAAGAGCCAGATGGGAAGATGGAGTAATCGTAAGATGGGCTATAGAAACTGGAGAGTATTGGCATAGGAGCGAGAGAAATGGAAGGAAATTGTAGAAGTGGCCAAGGCTCATCATGAGCTGTAGAGCCAAGAAAGAAGAAGAAATTTGAGATCAGAGTTACTTCTAGAAATTTGGTAATCTCATCTCTTCTTTGCGAGTAGAGCAACAGCGAAGGGCATGCCTGTCTCTCTCTGATAGCCCAACAAGTGTTCATACAAAACTTGAAGTATAGAGACATAAAACAGCACGTCGACAGTTATCTGATAAGTGGTAAGTAGTCTTGGGGACTGCACACCACTACTTACAGGGGTTGGACAAAATTAAGGAAACACCGGGAGAAATACGTGCTTGAACACAAATGCAGACACTGGACAAGCCCGCAGGCTGTGGTGTCGTATTTGTGCACGAACGTTACCTACGCAACGCCCTCGATATGTTGCAAGTGCCAGTCGTGGCCAGAACACCGTTCTGTGCAGTTGTGAGTCCATTACGTCAGAGATAAGTGAACTGAAATGTGGCCAAATTGTGGGTGATTGCAGAGTGGGCACATCCGTGACCAAGGTAGCCGAGGTTCTTGGCGTTTCAAGCCGCACCATATGGAAGATTTATACCACATACAGGCTAAGCGGAAAAACATCGTGCGCTAAGTCACAACATGGACGAAAGGTGTGTTGACTAATCGTAACGGACGTTCATTGAAGAGGATTTTGACGAAAAATAAGAGGACGACAGCTGAAAAAGTCGCTGCAGCAAGGAATTCCACCCTGACGCACACTGTCAATAACAAAACAGCAACGAAGGGAGGTCCGTAAGCAGGGATTTGCACGGAGAGCTGAAATTCCAAATCACTCATCAGTGATGCAAATGATCGTAACAGGGGAACGCTTTGCCGAAGTCATAAAACGTGGACGGTGGAGCAATGGAAGAATGCCATTTGATCGAATGAGTCTTTTTTCACGCGGTTTCCAGCCTCTACCTGAGGGTTAACGTATGAATAAGAGACATGGCGGCGTTCGGTGATGATCTAGGTGGTCATATCGCGACATTCCATAGGCCCCTCAGTTACTTTGCGAGGACGCAGTACTTTCAAGGATGATGTGACCATTTTGGCTGATCAGGTACATCCCAGGGTACAATGTTCTTCCTCTGAACACCAGAGGAAGACCTCGGTATTAGTGAGCCTTTGTGGTGTACTTTGGACAGAAGACTACGTGATCACTTTCTACCTCCGTCATCGTTCCATGAACAATGTGCACTGTTTGACAGGAGGAATAGTACAAGATTTTCTTGAAAATCGTAAATGAACTGTATTTATCCGTTCCGAGACGACAGGAAGCTGTTCCGAATGCTAAGAGTTTTCCTAGATCGTATTGGGCGTAGTAATGTATTGTAATTTTGGTATGTCCATTTTTTGTCCACCTTCTTGCCTGTAAACTACGCAAACAGTAGAAAAGGTTCCTGCTGTCTGGGGTTTGGCTTCGCACTGATTAATATTACTGATGAAGGCAGAAACCTGATTAAGGCAGTCACATTTTTGGACATGAATTTAACAAGTGGCAAGGAATTGAAAATAAATCACGGAAGCTTTAGTTAGGTTCACGATTATTAAGATTCATTCACTAGGCGTTAATGCATGGAACGTTACAATGGTTGAGTACGTGCAATACAGGGCCTCCACAAAAGAAAAATTCTAGATACATCATAAAAACCTTAAAACATTTAAATTAACGAAAGTGTCATTTAGTCAAAATGCCTATCTTGTGAATGAACTAATCAAAAACCGACGCTGTATCACGAGCATCGATAGCAAACTACATCTGCATCTACACTCTACAAATCACATTTAAGTGCCTAGCAGAGTGTTCATCGAACCACCTTCATAATTCTCTATTATTCCAATCTCGTATAGCACGCGAAAGTAACGTACACCTATATCTTTCCGTACGAGCTCTGATTTCCCTTATTTTATCATGGAGATCGTTTCTCGCTATGAAGGTCGGCGTCAACAAAATATCTGCGCATTCGGAAGAGAAAGTTGGTGATTGGAACTTCGTGAGAACATTCCTCCGCTACGAAAAACGCCTTTGTTTTAATGATATCCATCCCAAATACTATATCATTTCAGTGACATTCTCTCCCCTATTTTGCCGGCGGGAGTGGCCGAGCGGTTCTAGGCGCTACAGTCTGCAAACGCGCGACCGCTACGGTCGCAGGTTCGAATCCTGCCTCGGGCATGGATCTGTGTGATGTCCTTAGGTTAGTTAGGTTTATGTAGTTCTAAGTTCTAGGTTACTGATGACCTCAGAAGTTAAGTCGCATAGTACTCAGAGCCATTTGAACCATTTTTTTTCTCCCCTATTTCGCGATAATACAAAACCTGCTGCCCTTCTCTGAACTGTCCTATCTGGTAAGGATCCCATACCGCGCAGCAGTATTCTAAAAGAGGGCTGACAAGCTTAGTGCAGGCAGTCTCCTTAGTAGATCTGTTACATTTTCTAAGTGTCCTGCCAATAAAACGCAGTCTTTTTTTAGCCTTCCCTACAACATTTTCTGTGCGTTCCTTCCAATTTAAGTTGTTCGTAATGGTAATTCCTAGGAATTCAGTTGAATTTACAGCCTGTAGATTTGATTGATTTATCGTGTAACCGGATTCATTTTAGCACTCATGTGGATGACCTCACACTTTTCCAAATAAGGATTTTCTCACCATACACATTGTGACTTAGGAAGTCGGGATTAGCATGGAATGTCAAGGACCCTATAATGTCACTCCTTAAACACAACCACTAGCAGGTCAATAAATGAACAATTTATTCAAGACTACATTTATAAAACAGCTAACAAACAATCCACACGTGTACGTCTTAAAGACAACATCAAAAATGACAGATAGATTCCTTCTCAAGCAAGCAAATTAGAATTTCTTAATGAACTATAAATTACAATGTGAAGTAACTTTTTTGAACAATAACACTACCAGCATAATACGTTACACTTAATATAAGTCGTTGGCAAGCAAATTTCATTTTTTGTTGTTGTGAATATACATAAGAGATGTTAAATGTTTACCAAATGGGCAGTGACGGCAGACTGCCCTGGGCAAAAGGTGACTTAACTTAAAATGACGGAAGCAGCAGACCAGCCGTCCAAAACAACACCTAAATGCCGGGGCCCAGCCGGGAGTCACTTCCCATTAGGCGGCACGTCGCAGCTTCTGTGCACCGAAGCGGGACGTGGTGGCGCCGCTCCCACACATCGCAACTCGCAAAAAAAACTGGAACACAAACAGATCGCAGAAAACACGACAAACACCAAGAAAACATCAATTAATATAAGTTAAGAGATCAATAAACAACAATATATGTTAAAAAACCAGTAAGTGGCTTCAATAAAAACGACTTAAATTTTGCAGCAACATCAGTGCTGTAAAACATTTAAACTAAGACTTGTACAGAAATGCAATGCTGTAAAATAGTATCAGACTTTTACACACTCATAGTTTGCCAAACAATATTTACATATATGATTAAGGATGACAGTGTGTACGAAGATGAAATGGAAATAACTTCAATACAATATCACGTTATTCAAATGCACAACTTCACAACTAGGTTTTGTGCACTTTAATTTCGTTGCATAGGTCTGCAATGTAACTGCCAATTGTGTAAGCTTGGTATACAGAAAATTACAACTAGACTATGACATAATATCTTCAATACCTTATGAATCTGCAGACTATTACCTTTTAATAGATATATAATTTATTCAATTCCGAAGACTACAACTATTTTTAAATTTTTTTTGAAATGTGTTCTGCATGGGCGTGACCCACTGTGGCGCTGTTAAACTGCTGTCAAATGGTGTTATTATTAACGTCCGTGTTCATCAGGTACATTTTAGTGATGTGAGATAAAGTATGTGTTGTGGCTAACCTGTGATGGTTCAATATATATCGCTGGTGTGATTGTCGATTGTTTCATGTTTATTTACTCTGTCGTTATCTCGAAAATATTCGTAATTAATTCTGTTTCTTGAGTCTCTGTTTTGTTGAAGTATAATAATGAGTAAAAGTAAAGTTGCTGTTGCGACTTTCAATTATGGCAACATTGTAAGGTGCAAGGTATTTAGAAATATGGGAATGAAGATAGGTTCTAACATGGTACGAGCGATGCTTGCTTTAGACAAGGAATGCCTTCGGGCTGCAGACAGGGCTGTAAAGAGTCTAGAAATACAAGCAAGAGTAAACAGGAGGAGCAACAAGAGGAAGCTGGAGGAGGAGTTTGCAGAGGATGAAGATAATCCATCCTATGGACCTGGAATGCACTAAAAAGTTAATCCAATCTTTGTCGCTCGATTCCCAAAACTTTTATTTTCTCAAACTAATTACATGTTTTCTAAGGATCTTCCAAACATATTTGTTTCAAACTTTCAGTAAATGTTACACAGTACCTTCTGCATAATTTAACACAGCCTTTTTTCCAAAAAACTGTATATTTTTGAATATATAAATAAAAAATTGCAAAAAAATGTTGTGAATTTTCATTACAATTGAAAAAAATCATCTTTAATAACTGAACTAAAATTTTGTAAAATCCCTGTGTTAAGTTGTAGCCCATATTCCAATAAATAATCTGTAAAAAGTTCAGCTTCCTACCTCAAATACTTTGTGAGGAAAGATATAATTTATATGCATTATTTTAACATTGCAAGTAAAGGGCGTTCCGGAGCCCCTTAAAGGACGTAGTGACTGCTGGTCTCCATGCGATCGCACTCCTTGCCGGCTTCTCTTACTTCAACAACGCAAATGGTTCCACGAAACGAAGGCACCAAAACCACTTACACCTTCGATGGAGAGCGTTGTTCGAGATGGTCTCGAGGCATGGGTCTCTCTGAGAAAACAGGCGCCAAAGCAATGCGACGAGCAGCGCTCGGAGTTGACGTCAGGCAGGTGCACCACAAACTCGCGACCGCCCTGCAAGGTAGACCGGCCGCGCCGCTGCTGGCCGAGCACGTGCTATCGCCTTGTAGCGAGTCCGACGACGAACTCGCCGACCGCAAATACCCGCCGCCAGATCACAACAGGGACAAAGATAGTAGTACAGCCGGGTAATCGATAGTCGTGCCAAAGAGCTGATGTGCCAGAAAAGGCGCACCACGGCTCATACATATCTTTCCTAAATCGTTTTGAAATTTGTTTCGAGCTTCTGATGAATTTACTAGTCGAGAAAGTACTTCACTGATCAACGAAAGTTTGGAAACAAGTGAAGGCACATTTGCAGACCAGAAAGGACGCGAGACAGATATTACGCCAAGCTGCAAAATTCATGCAGCAACCAGACCACACTTCTTATACTTCGTCGCGTGAAAATGGCCGTAAGAAAGTAACCTCAAATCAGCCATCACACCAGTCGTCCGTAGCAAAAACGTGGAAGCGAGAACAGCATCAGAACCAGAGAAATTCACGAAAGTCGGCCGAGAGTCAGAAACAGAACGCTTTGTTCCTCGTTCAACGCGGCTCACGAACACACGACACGACCCGCACAGACCTGTGATTGACGCGCACCTACAGCTTCCAAAGTATTTCCTGACTGGCATGCCTTTAATCGACTAGGCAAAGACTGTGATATCTTAAGTAATCGATCATCCGGTACAGAACATCTTTGTAACACGCTTTCGATTCAGGGTTCTCCGAAGAATTACTACGAGGTGCATTCAAGTTCTAAGGCCTCCGATTTTTTTTTTTTCTACTTAACTACTCACCCGAAATCGATGAAACTGGCGTTACTTCTCGACGTAATCGCCCTGCAGACGTACACATTTTTCACAACGCTGACGCCATGATTCCATGGCAGCGGCGAAGGCTTCTTTAGGAGCCTGTTTTGACCACTGGAAAATCGCTGAGGCAATAGCAGCACGGCTGGTGAATGTGCGGCCACGGAGAGTGTCTTTCATTGTTGGAAAAAGCCAAAAGTCACTCGGAGCCAGGTCAGGTGAGTAGGGAGCATGAGGAATCACTTAAAAGTTGCTATCACGAAGGAACTGTTGCGTAACGTTAGCTCGATGTGCGGGTGCGTTGTCTTGGTGAAACAGCACACGCGCAGTCCTTCCCGGACGTTTTTGTTGCAGTGCAGGAAGGAATTTGTTCTTCAAAACATTTTCGTAGGATGCACCTGTTACCGCAGTGCCCTTTGGAACGCAATGGGTAAGGATTACGCCCTCGCTGTTCCAGAACATGAACACCATCATTTTTTCAGCACTGGCGGCTACCCGAAATTTTTTTGGTTGCGGTGAATCTGTGTGCTTCCATTGAGCTGACTGGCGCTTTGTTTCTGGATTGAAAAATGGCATCCACGTCTCATCCATTGTCACAACCGACGAAAAGAAAGTCCCATTCATGCTGTCGTTGCGCGTCAACATTGCTTGGCAACATGCCACACGGGCAGCCATGTGGTCGTCCGTCAGCATTTGTGGCACCCACCTGGATGACACTTTTCGCATTTTCAGGTCGTCATGCAGGATTGTGTGCACAGAACCCACAGAAATGCCAACTCTGGAGGCGATCTGTTCAACAGTCATTCGGCGATCCCCCAAAACAGTTCTCTCCACTTTCTCGATCATGTCGTCAGACCGGCTTGTGCGAGCCCGAGGTTGTTTCGGTTTGTTGTCACACGATGTTCTGCCTTCATTAAACTGTCGCACCCACGAACGCACTTTCGACACATCCATAACTCCATCACCACATGTCTCCTTCAACTGTCGATGAATTTCAATTGGTTTCACACCACACAAATTCAGAAAACGAATGATTGCACGCTGTTCAAGTAAGGAAAACGTCGCCATTTTAAGTATTTCAAACAGTTCTCATTCTCGCCGCTGGCGGTAAAATTCCATCTGCCGTATGGTGCTGCCATCTCTGGGACGAATTGACAATGAACGCGGCCTCATTTTAAAACAATGCGCATGTTTCCAGTCCGGAGAAAAAAAATCGGAGGCCTTAGAACTTGAATGCACCTCATTCTTTGGAAGTTGACATTTTAACAAACAACTTTCAATTTTTGTTCTGTTTAGTGTATCGAGAAGATACAATAGACCGGCTGGCGATGGTGTAGTTTCTGTTTATAGCGCACTTCCTCCAATCCAGTGAACAGATTTCACAAGTCAGTCTTTCCGGAATGGCTCGATTGCTACAGGACGGTGATTAGTGGTACAGAAGAAGTCACTACTTAAACACTGTCTCGCGGGTCAAAGCGATGCTGGCGACCCTTCTTTAGCATAATAGTGTATGCTGTAAAGTTCATAGGCATCATCTGCGCTACCCTCAAAATGATGTTTCGTAGGAAGTTTACGGAGCAGAACTCTCGTCATTCATCTTGTGCTGCAAAGGACACCAAAGTACCATTCTCACTGAGGAGATGAAGTTTGTGTTACGAAATGTGATGCTACTCACGACACGACGCAGAAGCAACCCACGCTGAGGGAGCGAGTGGCCAGCCTTTGTGGCCGAGCGGTTCTAGGCGTTTCAGTCCGGAACCGCGCTGCTGGTACGGTCGCACGTTCGAATCCTGCCTCCGGCATGGATGTTATGTTAGTTAGGTTTAAGTAGTTCTAAGTCTAGGGGGCTGATGACCTCAGATGTTATGTCCCATAGTGCTTAGAGCCATTTGAACCATTTGGAGTGTGGCAACACACACTCCTAGAAATGGAAAAAAGAACACATTGACACCGGTGTGTCAGACCCACCATACTTGCTCCGGACACTGCGAGAGGGCTGTACAAGCAATGATCACACGCACGGCACAGCGCACACACCAGGAACCGCGGTGTTTGCCGTCGAATGGCGCTAGCTGTCCAGCATTTGTGCACCGCCGCCGTCAGTGTCAGCCAGTTTGCCGTGGCATACGGAGCTCCATCGCAGTCTTTAACACTGGTAGCATGCCGCGACAGCGTGGACGTGAACCGTATGTGCAGTTGACGGACTTTGAGCGAGGGCGTATAGTGGGCATGCGGGAGGCCGGGTGGACGTACCGCCGAATTGCTCAACACGTGGGGCGTGAGGTCTCCACAGTACATCGATGTTGTCGCCAGTGGTCGGCGGAAGGTGCACGTGCCCGTCGACCTGGGACCGGACCGCAGCGACGCACGGATGCACGCCAAGACCGTAGGATCCTACGCAGTGCCGTAGGGGACCGCACCGCCACTTCCCAGCAAATTAGGGACACTGTTGCTCCTGGGGTATCGGCGGGGACCATTCGCAACCGTCTCCATGAAGCTGGGCTTCGGTCCCGCACACCGTTAGGCCGTCTTCCGCTCACGCCCCAACATCGTGCAGCCCGCCTCCAGTGGTGTCGCGACAGGCGTGAATGGAGGGACGAATTTAGACGTGTCGTCTTCAGCGATGAGAGTCGCTTCTGCCTTGGTGCCAATGATGGTTGTATGCGTGTTTGGCGCCGTGCAGGTGAGCGCCACAATCAGGACTGCATACGACCGAGGCACACAGGGCCAACACCCGGCATCATGGTGTGGGGAGCGATCTCCTACACTGGCCGTACACCACTGGTGATCGTCGAGGGGACACTGAATAGTGCACGGTACATCCAAACCGTCATCGAACCCATCGTTCTACCATTCCTAGACCGGCAAGGGAACTTGCTGTTCCAACAGGACAATGCACGTCCGCATGTATCCCGTGCCACCCAACGTGCTCTAGAAGGTGTAAGTCAACTACCCTGGCCAGCAAGATCTCCGGATCTGTCCCCCATTGAGCATGTTTGGGACTGGATGAAGCGTCGTCTCACGCGGTCTGCACGTCCAGCACGAACGCTGGTCCAACTGAGGCGCCAGGTGGAAATGGCATGGCAAGCCGTTCCACAGGACTACATCCAGCATCTCTACGATCGTCTCCATGGGAGAATAGCAGCCTGCATTGCTGCGAAAGGTGGATATACACTGTACTAGTGCCGACATTGTGCATGCTCTGTTGCCTGTGTCTATGTGCCTGTGGTTCTGTCAGTGTGATCATGTGATGTATCTGACCCCAGGAATGTGTCAATAAAGTTTCCCCTTCCTGGGACAATGAATTCACGGTGTTCTTATTTCAATTTTCAGGAGTGTAGTTGAAGCGACGCAACACCGATGGGATCCTCTGTCTTATTGCCTGGCGCACGTGGAGAGCTGAATGTGTTGTACCAAGTAGCGATAACGTTTACCTAACCCAAAAGATTGATCGATTCCAGGTATGATTAACTGGACAACATTTTATACTACGACTAAAAAATATTACCTGGTAGCGGATAGTGTAATTACTAAAAATGCTGCGAATTTATACATCGGCTTAGTGGCTCTAGAATCTCAAAATTACTAGCAGGCAGTATTTCTGAGTGTGAATTGTAGTAGCATGTTTCTAACTTGTTGTTCTGATGTAAGTCGAGTATTAATTAATAATCGATCAGTCAGATGACAGACTTTTTGATGACCAACAACAGCCCAGTTTATCCCTAATGCCCCTATCCGTTTCATTTCCGAATCACAGAAAATTTATTCGTGATTTAAGTCATTAACGAAATTTCCGACAGCAGGGACTTCATGATCTAACATAATGAGGAACCAAAATCTGGAGACCGACTTCGCTACCGCCAGTTTGGGAGGAGTTACTATCTTATTGAAAACGGCAACAATTTTTAAAAAATACTGCAGATTTAAGCTATCGTTCTTTTTCTAAGTGGAGACTTAGAAATATTGTGAGAACTATCATTCTGACAGTTGGAACTGAACTATAGTAGCAAAACTCAGGTAGCAAAAATACGCGGTTAGCTGCTATGTCTCAAGAGGTACACCCATGTACACTCATGTTCATAAATTAAGGATACTGCTGATACATGGTGAAACAGCGCTCTGGTAGACGGTTTGCGGGTTTTAATCACCTTGGGTTATGACCATACGGTGCATTTTACCTGCGGTCGTCGCACGTTGGCGCTGGCAGCAGTCCACATACGTGCATGTCAGAGTACAGTGCAGCGACTAGTGTGCAGACGTTTTCAGACATGGTAATGGTGACTTCGTGTTGAAATGACCCAAAGAACACATATTGGTGACGTTATAGGGCGACCTGGAGGCAGGTCAAACACAGCAGGTCGCAGGACGGGCCCTCCGTGTGCCACAAAGTGTGATCTCAAGATTATGGCAACGACTCCAGCAGACAGGAAACGTGTCCAGTTGCTACACTGCGGGACGTCCACAGTGTACAACACCACAAGAAAACCGATATCTCACAAGGAGTGCCCGCAGACGGCCACGGAGTACTGCAGGTAGCCTCGCTCGGGACCCTGTCGCAACCACTGGAACAATTGTCTCCAGACACACAGTCTACAGATGACTGAACAGACACGGTTTATTCGCCCGGCGACCTGCAAGGTGCATTCCACTGACCCCTGGTCACAGGAGAGCCCGTAAAGCCTGGTGTCAAGAACACAGTACATGGTCGTTGGAACAGGCACATAGACACAGGCAACAGAGCATGCACAATGTCGGCACTAGTACAGTGTATATCCACCTTTCGCAGCAATGCAGGCTGCTATTCTCCCATGGAGACGATCGTAGAGATGCTGGATGTAGTCCTGTGGAACGGCTTGCCATGCCATTTCCACCTGGCGCCTCAGTTGGACCAGCGTTCGTGCTGGACGTGCAGACCGCGTGAGACGACGCTTCATCCAGTACCAAACATGCTCAATGGGGGACAGATCCGGAGATCTTGCTGGCCAGGGTAGTTGACTTACACCTTCTAGAGCACGTTGGGTGGCACGGGATACATGCGGACGTGCATTGTCCTGTTGGAACAGCAAGTTCCCTTGCCGGTCTGGAATGGTAGAACGATGGGTTCGATGACGGTTTGGATGTACCGTGCACTATTCAGTGTCCCCTCGACGATCACCAGTGGTGTACGGCCAGTGTAGGAGATCGCTCCCCACACCATGATGCCGGGTGTTGGCCCTGTGTGCCTCGGTCGTATGCAGTCCTGATTGTGGCGCTCACCTGCACGGCGCCAAACACGCATACGACCATCATTGGCACCAAGGCAGAAGCGACTCTCATCGCTGAAGACGACACGTCTCCATTCGTCCCTCCATTCACGCCTGTCGCGACACCACTGGAGGCGGGCTGCACGATGTTGGGGCGTGAGCGGAAGACGGCCTAACGGTGTGCGGGACCGAAGCCCAGCTTCATGGAGACGGTTGCGAATGGTCCTCGCCGATACCCCAGGAGCAACAGTGTCCATAATTTGCTGGGAAGTGGCGGTGCGGTCCCCTACGGCACTGCGTAGGATCCTACGGTCTTGGCGTGCATCCGTGCGTCGCTGCGGTCCGGTCCCAGGTCGACGGGCACGTGCGCCTCCGCCGACCACTGGCGACAACATCGATGTACTGTGGAGACCTCACGCCCCACGTGTTGAGCAATTCGGCGGTACGTCCACCCGGCCTCCCGCATGCCCACTATACGCCCTCGCTCAAAGTCCGTCAACTGCACATACGGTTCACGTCCACGCTGTCGCGGCATGCTACCAGTGTTAAAGACTGCGATGGAGCTCCGTATGCCACGGCAAACTGGCTGACACTGACGGCGGCGGTGCACAAATGCTGGACAGCTAGCGCCATTCGACGGCCAACACCGCGGTTCCTGGTGTGTGCGCTGTGCCGTGCGTGTGATCATTGCTTGTACAGCCCTCTCGCAGTGTCCGGAGCAAGTATGGTGGGTCTGACACACCGGTGTCAATGTGTTTTTTTTCCATTTCCAGGAGTGTATTTACACTTTGCAGTTTCAGATTTATACTATTAAATCTCTGGAGTATGTCCTTCCAAACCGTCATCATGAATACTGTTTCTAGTCTGCTGAGTTGATTCAATAAAGCTGAAGCCTCATTTGGCACAAATGGTTTTTCAAACGTATCATTGGCAGTATGTGGGAGGGCACTGATAATGCTCTCTCAGTTTTCATATAGACTTACACACACTTCCTCTCCTGTTGACTAACGTGTTTTTGATGAAGTTTTTTCCATTTTGCTTCCTGGTCTAATGAAAGAAAGAACTTTATTCCAGCGCTGTGTAGAAGCACAGAAAAAATTATAAAGGTTTTGCACTACATTGAAAAGTGAACATGCTTTCCGACAACAACTTGCTGCACTAGTGCCGACTAAATTCAAAGAATGTGCTGCAAGAAGGCACATAATGCGCGTTCGGATTTCGTTCTTTAATGCGTGCCTGCAAACCAGTGCAGGTTCCAGATATATTGCTTACGTTGTCACATGACTGGCCTCTACAGTCAGGAATATCAATGGAATTTGTAGACAGGACTTTTATTATGGCTTCAGCTAAGTTTTCGGACTTGTGTCCCGGGTTTGGTAAAACAGCAGGTTCACATATCTCAATATGAAAGATAGTTGATCAATATGTGAAATGTCCGCAGTAGAATTTACTATTGTAGAGAAATCTTTGGCCTGTTTCATTTCAATCATGATTATCATCATCATCATCATCATCATCATCATTTAAGACTGATTATGCCTTTCAGCGTTCAGTCTGGAGCATAGCCCCCCTTATACAGTTCCTCCATGATCACCTATTCAGTGCTAACATTGGTGCCTCTTCTGATGTTAAACCTATTACTTCAAAATCATTCTTAACCGAATCCTGGTACCTTCTCCTCGGTCTGCCCCGACTCCTCCTACCCTCTACTGCTGAATCCATGAGTCTCTTGGGTAACCTTGCTTCTCCCATGCGTGTAACATGACCCCACCATCTAAGCCTGTTCGCCCTGACTGGTACATCTATAGAGTTCATTCCCAGTTTTTCTTTGATTTCCTCATTGTGGACACCCTCCTGCCATTGTTCCCATCTACTAGTACCTGCAATCATCCTAGCTACTTTCATATCCGTAACCTCAACCTTGTTGATAAGGTAACCTGAATCCACCCAACTTTCGCTCCCATACAACAAAGTTGGTCGAAAGATTGAACGGTGCACAGATAACTTAGTCTTGGTACTGACTTCCTTCTTGCAGAAGAGAGTAGATCGTAGCTGAGCGCTCACTGCATTAGCTTTGCTACACCTCGCTTCCAGTTCTTTCACTATGTTGCCATCCTGTGAGAATATGCATCCTAAGTACTTGAAACCGTCCACCTGTTCTAACTTTGTCCCTCCTATTTGGCACTCAATCCGTTTATATTTCTTTCCCACTGACATTACTTTCGTTTTGGAGATGCTAATCTTCATACCATAGTCCTTACATTTCTGATCTAGCTCTGAAATATTACTTTGCAAACTTTCAATCGAATCTGCCATCACCACTAAGTCATCCGCATATGCAAGACTGCTTATTTTGTGTTCACATATCTTAATCTCACCCAGCCAGTCTATTGTTTTCAACATATGATCCATAAATAATATGAACAACAGTGGAGACAGGTTGCAGCCTTGTCTTACCCCTGAAACTACTCTGAACCATGAACTCAATTTACCGTCAACTCTAACTGCTGCCTGACTATCCATGTAAAGACCTTTAATTGCTTGCAAAAGTTTGCCTCCTATTCCATAATCTTGTAGAACAGACAATAACTTCCTCCTAGGAACCCGGTCATATGCCTTTTCTAGATCTATAAAGCATAGATAATTTCCCTGTTCCACTCATAACACTTCTCCATTATTTGCCGTAAGCTAAAGATCAGATCCTGACAACCTCTAAGAGGCCTAAACCCACACTGATTTTCATCCAATTGGTCCTCAACTAATACTCGCACTTTCCTTTCAACAATACCTGAGAAGATTTTACCCACAACGCTGATTAAAGAGATACCTCTGCAGTTGTTACAATCTTTTCTGTTTTCATGTTTAAAGATTGGTGTGATTACTGCTTTTGTCCAGTCTGATGGAATCTGTCCCGACTCCCAGGCCATTTCAATTATCTTGTGTAGCCATTTAAGAACTAACATTCCACTATATTTGATGAGTTCCGACTTAATTTCATCCACCCCAGCCGCTTTATTGCACTGCAATCTATTGACCATTTTTTCCACTTCCTCAAATGTGATCCTATTTCCATCATCATTCCTATCCCGTTCTACCTCGAAATCTGAAACATTACTGATCGCATTTTCACCTACATTGAACAACTCTTCAAAATATTCCCTCCATCTGCCCAAGGCATCCACAGGATTCACCAGCAGTTTTCCTGACCTGTCCAAAATACTTGTCATTTCCTTCTTACCTCCCTTTCGAAGACTGCTAATTACACTCCAGAATGGTTTTCCAGCAGCTTGACCCATAGTCTCCAACCTGTTTCCAAAGTCTTCCCACGATTTCTTCTTGAATGCTGCAATTATCTGTTTGGCTTTGTTTCTTTCTTCAACATAACTTTCTCTGTCTACCTGGGTTCTGGTATGTAGCCATTTTTGATACGCCTTCTTTTTCCTTTTACAGGCTACCTTGACTGTATCATTCCACCAAGCTGTTTGCTTCATCCTACTTTTACACACTATTGTTCCAAGACATTCTTTAGCCACTTCTAGTACTGTGTCCCTGTACCTTGTCCATCCCATTTCCAATGACTATAATTGACTACATTCAACTAACTGGTACCTTTCTGAGATCGCTGTTATGTACTTGTGCCTGATTTCCTTATCCTGAAGTTTCTCCACTCTTATCCTCCTACATATGGACCTGACCTCCTGCACTTTCGGCCTCACAATCCCAATTTCACTGCAGATTAAATAATGATCAGTGTCATCAAAGAATCCCCTGAATACACTTGTGTCCCTGACAGCCTTCCTGAATTCCTGATCTGTTATTATATAGTCAATGACAGATCTGGTTCCCCTGCCTTCCCAAGTATACCGGTGAATGTTCTTATGTTTAAAAAAGGAGTTTGTGATTACTAAGCCCATACTGGCACAGAAATCCAAGAGTTGTTTCCCGTTCCTGTTGGCCTCCATATCCTCTCCAAATTTACCAATAACCTTTTCATACCCTTCTGTTCGATTTCCAGTCCTGGCGTTAAAATCACCCATGAGCAGAACACTGTCCTTGTCCTTTACTCTAACAACTACATCACTGAGTGCCTCACAAAAACTATCCATCTTATCTTGATCTGTCCCTTCACAATGCGAATATACTGACACAATCCTAATTTTCTTGCTAGACACTGTCAAATCTATCCACATCAGTCGTTCGTTTACATACCTTATTGCAACTACGCTGGGTTCCATTTCTTTCCTGATGTAAAGCCCTACACCCCATTGTGCTATTCCTGCTTTGACTCCTGACAGGTAGACCTTGTATTCTCCCTCTTCTTTCTCACCCCTTACCCGAATATCTCTAACAGCTAAAACGTCCAGCCCCATCTTACTTGCAGCCTCTGCCAGCTCTACCTTCTTCCCAGAGTAGCCCCCATTGATATTAATAGCTCCCCATCTCATTACCATTTGTTTGCCAAGTCGTATCTTAGGAGTCCGTGGTTTGTCAGTTAGAGGTGGGACTCCGTCACCTCCAAAGGTCCGAGGCATTTTGCTCTGATTGTTGCCAGCATCATATTTAAAGTACCAGGGAAGCAGGTTGCTAGCCTTACTTGCCCCGAGTCCCATTGGGTTTTACCCCTAACGGCTGAGGGACTAACCGGTGGATTTGGTAGTCTTTGCCGTATGAGCACAAAGGTGACCACGACTCAGAATATGTCCGAGATGCCCAGCCTTATTCCAAAGTAACTGGTATCCCGACTGTCGGGACCACTTACTTGGCCACTCATACGTTGCCCCTGGTTCATGAATTCTGTTTATTCGTTCAGAAAGAAGCTCTATTATTTCATCACAGATTCTTGAAGAAAGACAACATGTATGTCCCTGCCCTGGATTTCCATATCGTTCAATGTGCTCCGCGAGAAAAGGATCAAACTCGGCTATAAGTTCAAGAGACATCATAAATTGACCATTAAGTAATGAATGGAATCTTTCAACGTGTCCATGTATGGGAAGTCCACGACTTGTTAGCTTCTTCACTACAGCTAACACCCTTACACCCTTTTCACCACTCTGCGCCAGTATATTTTTTCTGTCTCAACATATGACATATGACTATCATATGGCTATCTATTGTTCCAAGTGACTTTTTTCTTGTTAAGAGTGATAACTCAGAATTTTTGTGTTTAAGTGAATACTCATGTGAGATAAAATATTAGAAATACTTTTCCAATCTGCAGTACCATTAATAGCAATCGTGGCCTTACCTCCAATCAATTTACGTGGTGCTACAGAAGTATACTAGAAAATCACGCAGAGTTTATTCGCAATTTAAAAGTTTACAGTAAAATAGATTTTTGTTCAAATAGCCGGTTTTATCGCGTGTCGATCTTCTTGAAGTAGATAAATCACCGTTACAATTTTGATTAATGTCACGTTGAATGAGAATGTCGATTATTGATTCTTTGACACACCATTCTGCAGGATCATCACTAACGAGGTTATTTCTGTTTTCAATGTCTGAATCGACACTTCGTTTTTTGTGAAACTCGAAATCAGGAACAATTTGCTTTTCTTCATTTTTAACTTTTGTTTCGTCTGTATTTACTTCTTTTGCAACAGCTGCAGTGCCAGAAATATTATCCTTGTTCTCCTTCTTGCCTTTCCTTCGATAATTGCCGAAGTGCCATCTCACTTAATTTTGCACGTTTGCTTTTTTCACTGTTATTCATGTTCAGGCAATTACAAAATTCTCAACCAACAGTCAAAACAAAAGAAAAATATTTGTAAAATGAAAGAAAGAAAGACTGTTTCCAGTTCCAGTCGTACTATATCACACATGAGAACAAAGCTTTTTACTTTAAACATGGCACACGAGCACAAAGATTTTTTCCTTTAAACATGGAGTGATGAACTGACCAACTTCGATTACTCGACGTAACTGTGCTATGAAACAACGACAATGAAGAATAATTTAATTTCATTGTCGCCAGTTTCTCTGTTGTCATTGAACAGTAGAAGCACACCCTGCGGTAGGAATTCGTCTCGTAAAGAAAACGGGACTGTCCCTTTTTTTGGCTTCTGTTTCCCGCGTCGCCGGAATTTTAGCTGGGACGCTTGACACTTCCTTTCTAATTTAAAAAGAAAATATTTTTGGCAGTTTCTTGCAGTCAGGTGTGCTGGATCGACTCCCATCCCACTTATATCATTTTAGAGGTTTATGTGGGTTGAGAAGACAGACTACAAAGTTTAAGTAGTCTTGTTGGCAGCTGATGTGCTGTATTGTCATTTGTGTGAACACTGTTGTTATGTCTACAAGCAACTGCACCTTTTGTTCCAACACAAAATAAAAATAACCTTTCCTCGAAGAAAAAAAGCTTAGTTAAGAAGTTTAACATAAAATTTGCAATGCTACATACTATTCGATTGCACAGAGTGGGAAGTTTGATATCGTGCAGGCTGTAGCACAATAAATGAGACAAACGAAAGTTGGTTTCTTCTTCTATTTTCGCCAAAAAAAGTAAATAAGTAAATAAATAAAATTTTTTAACTGTTGTGAAGTGTATTTCACACATTATTAGGCAGTCTGCTTATGTTCTTATCACATAAACATGTGGTTAAAAAATGTAAAACATACCCAGTATCAACATGTTTTGTTAAATGGGTGTCATTAAATCAAAATTCAGATATTGAAGACCACAGAGGTTTCACATTAATTGCAGTAATGGAGGGTTGACTTGATACTTCTCCGTAATTTCTACAAGAAATGTAAGTAGTCGGATACATACTGAGGCCCACACATGTTAAAGTATTTAAGAAACTGCTGATTAGATTATCACAGCTTCTCAGGGATCCCGGTATTTTCACGGGGAAAATATGGTAGGATGATTAAGAAGCCAACAACATTCTCGGAATAATAACGTTTCAAACATTGTATTATAGATTGCTGACCTGACAGCTTACTTCAAAATATTTTGAACAATCATGAAGATGATACCAGACAGAAACCCTATGTTAAATTTCCATCAGTCACCAAGTAAACTATGTATATTTCCAATCTTGTGTTGTAGAATTTCGTTCTTATGGCTTATTTAAATTAGCAAGTTGTTTAACAATATTAAAAAATTTTGTCGTTTGTAAGCGCAGTTATTTTAAAACGTGAAAGGTTAAAATGACTACAGAGCAAAAACTGCCGCCTGCCTCATGGTGGCGTCCCTAGACCCGTGCCTATTGGGCCTATATGTAAATCCGCCACTGTTTCCGACGACATACACGCCCGAGAGGTAACCAACTTATTTCCCGGCAGCCATTTATTTAACAGATAGTGCGCCCATAAAGTGGAGCCATCTCCTATTTCCTATTCGTGGGCAAAGAGCTGTGGAAGACAGTTTACAGACCATGGTCTGCATAATTTGAAATATTTTCGCTATCGAACGGTTCCTTTCGGAGTTACGGAAGAGAAACACCTTATTTACTATGAACCACTTTATCACTGATCGGTTATCAAAAATGGTTCAAATGGGTCTGAGCACTATGGGACTTAACATCTGAGGTCATCAGGCCCCTAGAACTTAGAACTACTTCAACCTAACTAACCTAAGGACAGCACACACATCCATGCCCGAGGCAGGATTCGAACCTGCGACCGTAGCGGTCGCGCGGTTCCAGACTGAAGCGCCTAGAACCGCTTGGCCACACGGGCCGGCACTGATCGGTTATCAGTGATAATAAGAAACAGGGGTACATGCCAAAGTTGACACTGCCACTGACCTTAATACGACGTCTGTTCAAAAAATTCCTGAACATCCGTAATTTCGCGCGAATGGTGTGTTGGAGCGAAATGCTGTTGGCATCCCTGCACACGCCTGTGTTTACTGTGTAACTGCCGGATGTTTCATTGTTGTGGGTCTGTTAGCTATTGTTCAGTGTTGTATTGAGTAGAGCGTTGTGTCGCACAGTTTGCGAATTTCGATATGGCAGAGTTAGACGAGCAACCCGTCGGCATTAAATTTTGCTTGAAACTCAAGGAAACCTTTTACAGAGAAACATTAAATGATCCAGGATGCCTACGGTGATGAGTTCTTAAACCGTACTCGGCGATGCGGAAGGTTCACACGGTTTAAAAATAGCCGGACGGAAGTTATAAAATTACCCCCTTTCAGGACGCCATTCGACGTCCAGCGACGACGCTCATGTCAGGAACAGCGACGACTTTGTGCGTTCCAATCAAAGACAGACTGCCCGAGAGATTGCAGAAGAATATAACATTTCAATTGGATTATGTCATAAAATCCTGACACAGCACCTTGGAATGCATCGTGTTGCCGCCAAAGTTCGTCCCACGAGTCATGAGTCAAGACCAGGAAGATCTTCGCCTCGCAATCTGCGAAGAAATTTTGGATCGCGAAAAAAGAAAATGAGATGTACCTTAAGAGAATCGTAACTGGTAATGAGACGTGTGTCTACGGTTATGATGTTTAGACCAAGTTTCAATCTTCACAGTGAGTAGGGAAAGGTTCTCCAAGACCAAAAAAAGCTCGTCAGGTCGGATCAAATGTGCAAGCCGTGCTGATACTTTTCTTTGACTCTGAAGGATTAGCTCATCATGAATTCGTGCCACAGAGACAAACTGATAATCGATGGTACTATCGGCACGTGTTGCGACGTTGGCGAGAAAATGCGGGAAGGAAACGGCCTGAAATGTGACGAGACAGTTCATGGCTCTTGCATCACGATAATGTAGCCGCATAATCATTCCTGCTGGTACGTGACTATTTCACAAGAAACGAAATCACTGTGCTGGACTTTTTTTTACTTCCAAAGATGCAAACCCCGTTGAAAGGACGAAGATTTGCAACGATAGACGAGGTAAAAGAAAACTCTCAGATGACGCTTCGAACGATCCAGCAACAGGCGTACCAAGGCTGCGTCCGGAAGTGGAAACAAAGTTGGGAGCGGTGTATCAATTGTAGAGGAGAGTATTTCGAAGGAGATGAGTAAAAGGTAAGCCTAAAAAAATTTGTGGACAAAGTTCCGAAATTTTTTAATCAGACCTCGCACATCTCGAAGTTCGTTCGTAATCGCCTTTTTATAGATTGCCTGAAAGATGCTTTAACTGCTCGTGGGCATCCACAGTATAAGAAACCGTCTAAACAGACTATGACCGTGTGTGACCCCAAACGTTTTCCATATGCGCTCACAACGAGAACCCAGCGTTGTACGACTGTCCGATTGTCAAGCCAGCGTTTAATTTCGAATACGGGAAGCATTGCGCTTTGGGAATGCTATATTAAAAACGTTACTTTGTTTCCGGCATGTATGGATGCAGATGTATAATTGTAATCGGAATATTTTATCTATAGACAATAACTCTGTCGCTGCTATTTCAATATTCTATAGAACGCTGAAGCCGATGGCCAGAATTGTACAATTCATTTTTTTTTGTCATTTTGTTATGCAGAGTGAGTTACGTAACATCCATTTAATTTCATGATCAATTCAAGACACAGAGATGAGATTTTCGTCAAATGATAGTACACAAAGAGGCGCGTAACTTTGAAACGTAACTAATACTGCAAATTCTTGCGTCGGCCGAGTCACTGTAACAACAGTTCTCTCTCTGTCTCTCTTTTTTTTCTTTTATTTATCACCAAGCGTCTGAGACATATGCTGAAGCTGGGACGCAAGGTGACTTTCATGAAAGACTTCAGGAAGAAGAAAGGTTATATTATTACTAAGATGTTTTTCCTGTTAACTCTACACGACAGAGGTAGTCATCTACTATTTCTGTAAATATAAGTGTCTGACAACTTCAAAGAGCTATCCCGTTACGTTAAAAAAGCCACAGGGTGCCCAACAAAAGGCTTCGCAATTTTAAAATTATTCAACATGTAAACCAAAGATCGATAGAAGGATTCATCAAACTGTATGAATTTATACAGACGTTTCGAAGTAGCGTCTACAAAAGCTGCGACCACATGACGCTGTACCCACTGCAGTTCCTATCGGCGTGCATAAATAATAAACTTGTCCTCAGAAAGCAATATTTGCAGTCACGACACTATTTTTTTTAAGTTTCAAAAAAATGGTTCAAATGGCTCTGAGCACTATGGGACTTAACATCTTTGGTCATCAGTCCCCTAGAACTTAGAACTACTTAAACCTAACTAACCTAAGGACATCACACAACACCCAGTCATCACGAGGCAGAGAAAATCCCTGACCCCGCCGGGAATCGAACCCGGGAACCCGGGCGCCGGAAGCGAGATCGCTACCGCACGACCACGAGCTGCGGACTTTTAAGTTTCCACCACTCGCAGTAGAGGGGTGGCGCGAAAGAAGAACGAAATTTGTCACCACATAGTGTGATGTGCAAGTCTTATTTCATTCGACGCCACATTGGGCGACTTGGGCGCAAGTGATGAGGATGAAATTATGATGAGGACAACACAACACCCAGTCCACGAGCGGAGAAAATCTCCAACCCGGTCGGGAATAGAAACCGGGCCCGCTTGCATAGGAGGTGAGTATGGTACCACACAAATAAGCAGGCGGTCACCAGATATTGTGCTTGTCCCAAAGGAAAAGATTCAGTCGAGTCACCGATCGTTCATGGTTCTGGGATGGTTCCGGCAGACAGTGCCTTTCAGCGTCCCCGTCAAGAAAGTAGTTGCAAGGAGTCAGAGCGTGTGAATGCGGACGACAATCTAAGCCTGTGCCGATAAATTTGGGATAATCCGAAGCAACAGCTCTGTTCCGGAAATATTCGTCAAGAAAGCAAAACACCTAGTCAGAGTGATGTGTTCAGACACCATGTTGCATGAACCAATCGGTGTCTGGCCTGTCCTCCAACGCTTCTGTTTTACGACTAACTGATCCATAATGGCAAGGCAGCGTCACTATTTAACAATACTCGCGTGTAAAATGTGCCGATAATGATTCTGCTGCGTAGCGCAGCCCAAAAAGCAACTTTGGCGACTATGCAGTGGTTTCGTTTCAAACAACTGGGGATTTTCGGAACCCCAAAATCGCCAGTTTTACTTATTCACGAATCCGTTTAGGTGTAGATGTGCTTCATCTGTGAACCAGATGCAGCCTGCATCAAGTGCTTCATTATCCACCATTCTTCGCCACCACTGATTCGCAACGTCAACCATATGTTACATAGGTGCAGCTATGACCTGGTGACTGGATTTTGAATAGAAACATGTGTAGAGTGTTTCTTAGTGTATTATGCGTGCTAGAACACATAAAAAAGTCTCTGCTCCATTCTTAGGACGAGTTTCCTCGCATGTTGCTGAATAAATCCAGAAAACGTGGCGACAATTTCATTAATAAATTCAGTCGGCTTTTTGGAACATTTAGTTGTTCTTGAAAACTGAGGTCTTGTTGCTGACCTCTGATAATCCAGTATCAGAAACAAACGTTGTTCAATGGAATAGATGATTTGAACACCTTCCTTCGGTACACAAATCTCGTTTGTCGTCTCAACATTGTAACTGACCCCTCTGAACTTTACTTCGAAACTTTTGTATAAATTTTCGACCTTTCACAATAAACGTACCATGCGTTTCATTCTTTTGTCGGCAGTTGTTTTCTTGTTATTTGATTTGAAAATCAGACAGTTCTCTGTGGAACACCCTGTATATCTCGGTCGATAAAAGAGTTAGGAGTAGTGACCATACAGCTCCTTATACTACATTTACCAAAATACGTAACTCATACTCCTTACGATGATAATCAAAATATCACTGATGCACTCGATAAAAATAGTCTTGGTCGTACAGTAACTATGAAATACTATGCCAGTGTTCTTTCTGTAACAATTTAATGATACAGATAGTCGTTTTACCGGTATAGTAACTCTCTGTAGATAAATATTGATGCATCTTATTTCTGTTTTCAAATAAGCGACTGCACTGAAACTTCTGGTATGATGTTAAAAACTTATTCATACTATGGTCGTTTTTATGGAGCGTCAACCAGTAACGAGGGTCGGATGAGGATTTTCATCTATAGCATTGCTCCAGAATGCCAGAGCAGCACAGATACTCATACATCACCTGTTTTTAGTAACTGAACTAGTTCCAAGGCAAGCCTTTAAATGACAATTTTCTCAACTTAGAATAGCAGTCTGTTATTTTTTTTTTTTTTTTTTTTTTTTTTTTTTGCTTCGTCTAGCAAACCTGAACACGTGATACATAATTTCTGCCAAAATTCAATTGCGGAATGCTGTAATAGAGCTCTTATCGTGGATTTACATACGGAATGTGTAAAACCAAAAGTTATTCAAGTTCCTTTTTTTCTTTAGAGCGAATCACCTAAAACTTGCACCGCAAATATAGCGGCAATGGAAAGTGCTATTGATGTGCGGTTTTCAAAGAATGGATTGGTACTCAAGGGCTCGTATCGTTAGCTAATCAACAGAGTAGCATAACACTCAGAAAGCATTTTTTGCGCAGGCATACACTTTTTAAAAAAATCGAACAATGTCCATTGACATCAACAAACTAAAAGTAATGTCAATTAGAATGTCAGTGGTGTTTGTTGCAGGATTGTAGTGCGAGCCGTTTACGAGGTATCGTATTTTGAAAAGTTCCCACACTGACACTTGTGCAATATTTTTGGTAGCGTACGCTAGAGAACAACTCAAATGCATACAATAATTATTTCGATTCTGACCAATAACGAGACAAATGACGATTACAGGTTGTGTTCAAAATGACCACCAGCAGCGGCTGCTAACATTTCAGCGGAGATGTCCGTGCAGGCTTCAATGATACGTTGTCGTATATCATCTGATGTAATAGGTATGTCCTTGTACACAAGGTCGTTCAGCTTTCCCTAAAGAAAAAAGTCTGTAGTCCTCAAATCTGCGGAGCGGACCCGCCATCCAACGATTTATAGACAATTCGTGATGACATGCTGTAGTACTTCGTGCACTACGGACTGGAGAGCCACAATGTTGGTACCAAAGGTTCCTCCTAGTCTGCAGAGGAAGGTCTTCTAGCATACGTGGAAGATGGTCTGTTAGGAACGCTGCGATACTTGTGGGCATTCAGTGTTCGTGTACGAAAAACGGGTCTATGAGCTGATGATTCAGTATCTCGCACCACACGTTTACACTCCATGTATGCTGACGTTTGGAATAAAACAACTCTTTTGTTTTACTTTCCTGTTTTGAAAGTTCTGTAATTCCAATGGTATCTAATAACTTATTTCGGTAATACATTAAATCTCATAAAATTTATTACTCCATTTGGTTACTAGTAGGTCATACTTGTCCAATATATGTTCGCAATATTTTGCATTTACAAATGAAGTCATAATTAAGAAAATTTAGGTTCGCATTGTTATCTTTCAGTATTTGATATAATATGATGTATATCCTGTGTAAAAGTCTTTTCTATTGTATTCGCCAGTTTCAGCATAAAATAAGCAAGGTTTTGTGGATAGTTACTCATAAAAATGTTAAACTTCCAATTGTTAATTTCATAAATTTACACTGTAGTTTTGATGACTTGATTGTTAACAAACGTATAAATAGAAGGAGGACACGACTCAAGAATGGTCCGTTGGAGACAATTTTGAGACGCAACCACTGTGTCGCGTGTCTGTGCAATAATGTAATTGTTGTAATACAGTACTGTGACTATGTAGCCTGTAATGTGGAGTGGGCTTCCACTAAGAAGAAATGGTGCAGCTTGTCATAAATAAACCACTATAAAAACGACTTGGTACCTGGATTTTTTCATGAAATTCACGTAACTTGATCCAGTTAGCAGATGAAATGGACCGAGGAAAGGACTACTTCAGCAGCAGCAGCAGGAAGCAGATTACTCCGAGTTACACCGAACTAAGATACGTATAAGAAATCAACTGAACTATATAAGTGTCACTGCAGATCTAATTACTAAAGTGTAATGTTTTGGAAACTGTTCTAGAAGTAAACATTTGCATTTGTCTCGAAGTAATTCTTTGAGTTGTGGAGGCCAATGTGAACAGTAAGAAACGCCCCCATGATCACACGTTTCTTGACGTCTATGGAACACAAGAATAACAACAAATTTTGAGTTTTTTCTGGTTTAAATCAAATAATCTCTTTTCGATGTTGAAAATTTGCGCCCCAGCAAAATTTCAATGTCTTTCCCACGTAACGTAACAATGGTAGCTTCGTTACGCGTTCCAACTGGCAAAGCCAATGAAGGTTGCCAGCAGACCAATAGTGCATATTTCGGCTGTTTACCTGGCCATAATCGGTAAATGTGGCTTGAGTATCCTGTCTTAGTGGCCATGCACAGAAGTTACCACAATTCTCGTAATTGTTTCCATACAGCTCTCGATGGAGAGAGATGTGATAGGGACGGAACCTATGACGGTGGAGAGTGCCTAGGACACTTGCCTGAAGCAACCGCTTCCTCGTGCGATTGCGCGTGCTAACCTGCGGATCAACTGCTGTTGCAGCAAGAACATTAATCTCCCCCCCTTCTTCTCTCGTCATTTGTTTCCTTCTGTTATGTTGTCTAGGTATTACACTACCACTTTCAAGTAACTGGTTGATAAATAACTGTCGTGGGATATCTAACCGCATACACCGTACAAGAACGAACTGCATTCTTCCTACACACTCCACACACCATGTGCATGTCGGCTTTATCTCCATTGGTAAATCTCATCGTCCACTCACGACCTACTGCCTGGACTGTCACACACTAACTGCCTGGCAAGTCGCAATGCACTCAAAGAACACTCAAGAGCACTGTAAGCAAACACGACATCTTACCTGGCAAGTAAGTATGTTCAGTGACACAAACAAGTGTCGGTGTGGGAACATTTCAAAATACGGTACCTTGTAAATGATTCGCACTAGGATCCTGCAACAAACATCACTATTATTCTAATTTAACTTACTTTTAGTCTGTTAACGTCAATAGGAATTGTTCCATTTAAAAAAGTGTATGTTTCCACGAAAATCTACTTTTTAAGTATTATTACAATCTGTTGATTGGCTAATAGCACGAGCCCATGTCTATCATTCCATTCTGTCAAAACACATGAACAGCACTTCCCATTTCTGCAATATTTACGGTGTAAGTTTTAGGTGATTCATCCTGTATATACACTACTGTCCATTAAAATTGCTACACCACGAAGATGACGTGCTACAGACGCGAAATTTAACCGACAGGAAGAAGACGCTGTGATATGCAAATGATTAGCTTTTACGAGCATTCACACAAGGTTGGCGCCGGTGGCGACCCCTACAACGTGCCGACATGAGGAAAGTTTCCAACCGATTTCTCATAAACAAACAGCAGTTTACCGGAGTTGCCTGGTGAAACGTTGTTATGATGCCTCGTGTAAGGAGGAGAAATGCGTACCATCACGTTTCCAAAAATGTTCAAATATGTGTGAAATCTTATGGGACTGTACTGCTAAGGTCATCAGTCCCTAAGCTTACACACTACTTAACCTAAAGTATCCTAAGGACAAACACACACACCCATGCCAGAGGGAGGACTCGAGCCTCCGCTGGGACCAGCCGCACAGTCCATGACTGCAGCGCCCTAGACCGCTCGGCTAATCCCGCGCGGCTTAACGTTTCTGACTTTGATAAAGGTCGGATTGTAGCCTATCGCGACTGCGGTTTATCGTATCGCGACATTGCTGCTCGCGTTGGTCGAGATCCAATGACTGTTAGCAGAATATGGAATCGATGGGTTCATGAGGGTAATACGGAACGCTGTGCTGGATCCCAACGGCCTCGTATCACTAGCAGTCGACATGACAGGCATCTTATCCCCATGACTGTAACGGATCGTGCAGCCACGTCTCGATCTCTGTCAACAGATGGGGACGTTTGCAAGACAACAACCATCTGTACGAACAGTTCGACGACGTTTGCAGCAGCATGGACTATCAGCTCGGAGACCGTGGCTGCGGTTACCCTTGACGCTGCATCACAGACAGAAGCACCTGCGATGGTGTACTCAACGATGAACCTCGGTGCACGAACGGCAAAACGTCAATTTTTTGGATGAATCCAGGTTTTGTTTAAGCATCATGATGGTCGCATCCGTGTTTGGCGACATCGCGGTGAACACACATTGGAAGGGTGTACTCTTCACCGTCACCTCTTGCTCCCATTGACGGCACTTTGAACAGTGGACGTCACATTTCAGATGTGTTACGACCCGTGGCTCTACACTTCATTCGATCCTTGCGAATCCCTACATTTCAGTAGGATAATGCACGACCAGATGTTGGAGATCCTGTACGGGCCTTTCTGGATACAGAAAATGTTCGACTGCTGCCCTGGCCAGCACATTCTCCGGATCTCTCACCAATTGAAAACGTCTGGTCAATGGTGGCCGAGCAACTGGCTCGTCACAATACGCCAGTAACTACTCTTGATGAACTGTGGTATCGTGTTGAAGCTGCATGGGCAGCAGTACCTGTACACACCATCCAAGCTCTGTTTGACTCAATGCCCAGGCGTATCAAGGCCGTTATTACGGACAGGGGTGGTTGTTCTGGGTACTGATTTCTCAGGATCTATGCACCCAAATGTAATCACATGTGAGTTCTAGTATAGTATATTTGTCCAAAGAATACCCGTTTATCATCTGCATTTCTTCTTGGTGTAGCAATTTTAATGGCCAGTTGTGTAGCAAATTAAATTTTTATTCCACGTGCATATCAACTATTACAAAGACAGAGAACCGAATTCATTGGAAAAAATGGACGCAACATCCGCTTATTGAGCTTTCTGAGAAGACTCGACATGGTTCACTATACTGAGGTACATTGTAAAGAGCCCCTCTGTAATGCTCTTTACTGTAAAACATAATAATGTATTCCTTGTTTCCTCCGCAAGTCTTCACAATCCGGCTAACAATCCATAATTTTACTCTTCAGTCGTTAGCTGCTACAAATCAATTACTCAGAAACATAGGTTAGAAAACAAACATGATGTTAGTGGCTCAGTAACTGCATACTTCTATGAGAAATCTAGAAGCCGTCGTCATTGCCCGTACGCTTTACAGCATCACACCTACCTCTGTACGCCCCTCCTACCTCAAAAATGCACGTCTTCTTCATATTGTGCTAATATCTTAATACGTGCAATGAATGATGAAGTCTTACCTCGGAAACGCTTTAATTGTACAAATAGTTCTTGCTTCCGTATTCTAGTAACAAGTAATGAATTGTGAATGGTGATATGATGAGCTATCATCGTTTTTGTCTTTCGTCTTGGAAGTTGCAGAGCTTTTCTTCGTGTTATTACAATCATATGGTATTACCGAATCCTAGCGAGTGTCACTCAACATTCTTTTCTTGGCGCGGGATATTTGCGCTATCGTCTCCCGCAGAAAATATATCACGGACCGTCGCCTGAAATTATCCCCGTAGTTAACCTGAGAAAGTTGAGCCGCGGCCCACTGTAATATCAGCTACACGGTTCGGTTCAACTTTTCACTGCATTGTTATCTCACACAGAGGCAGGGCTTTCTATTGGCTCGCTGCAGTGTATCGTTATGCGAGCCTCTCAGAAGCCAATCCGACTCACTCTATTTTTTATAATTTTTCTTCTTTTGATTAAGAAAACCTCATAAACACACATATTTTCAGTGGCCTAAATTTTTAACCTTTTCATTCTTCGTATTTGCTCTAAGTTTTATATTCCTTAACGCTGATTTTACGTGATCGCCCCATTTCACATTATTTCTTAATATTATTAGTTATACACACAACTAACAGCATCGAATGCATATTATAAACGAAATTTGTACGTATACAGTCTGACTGACATGATTTCTATAACAAGAAAGGGTTTACGTATGTATAGCCAGAGACAGAAGGTTCTCAGTGGCCGCAAGAAGTAGCTACATGCTTCGAACAGCTGGTAACAAACAACACAAAACATCACAAGCATATACTGTCCTCTTCATATTCATGCACGGGCCAGAATCGCAACAAAAAACTGTGTTAATGATGATGAAGTTTCTACAAACTCTGCAGTCAAAACGGATATCACTGATTTAAAATTTTTAACACATGGACCACAGTTATCTGACAAATGACACCGCCTTTTTGTAGTTGAATATAGGGCAAGACTAAGTGGAATGACTACATAAAACAAATAATAGGAAGAGCGGACACCAGACAGATTCGTAGGATGAGCTTTCAAGACAAATAACTTATCCACAAGAGAAATGGCTTACAAGGTGCTTGTTGAACCGATTCTTGATATTATTCATCAGTCTGTAACTTGAATTTCATTCCAATATCAAAATTGCTCTCCCAATATTCTCTGACAAATTAAGGAAACAATTGGAATTACCGAGTGTAAGATAGCCAAAGAGATTGAACTGTAGAGTGGTTTTGGTGCGGTGTGTTGTGACAATCGCTTCGATTTATTGAGTGCATAAAACCGTAAATGATTTCTTCGATTTTTCGAGCTTTTTTAAACATATTGGCGTTCGGTTTAACGAAATTTTTGAGATATTGACGTCCGATTTATCAAGAAATCAGGTAGGATTGATAGAAAAGAGAGAGAGAGACGGAGAGAGAGGGAGAGAGAGAGAGAGAAGAAGAAGAAGAAGAAGAAGAGAGAAGATCCAACGAATAGGGGTGCGGTTCGTGACGGTATCGTTTGGTCGCTGCGAGAGCGTTACGCAGATGCTCAGCAAACTCCTATTGCAGACGCTGCAAGACAGGCGTTGTGCCTCAAGGAGAGGTTTACTACTGAGCGCTTTCCGGGAAGAGTCGGACAACGTATTACTTTTATACATCTCGCGTAGGGACCACGACGAGAAAATTCCAGAGATTTGAGCTACTACAGAGATTTACCGACAATCATTCTTCTCACGCGCCTTCGCGAGTGGAACAGGGAAGGGGAATCAGTTACTGGTACCACAGGTACTCTCCACCACACACCGTTAGGTGGCTTGTGGAGTACGATGTACAGAAGACGAAAACAAAGATGTAGAAACACACAAGACATCTTCTCACCAGAAGACTGATACACAGTAATTCGTTATTGCAAGACAAACAACCTCTTTGCAGTAGCTGAAATGAATCTTAATGATTATCGTCTACAAAGCTTTGTTGAGACCCCATAACAAATCACAAGAAGATTGTTGTGGCATTCCATACGGTGGATTCGATTCGAGAGGTTAGTACCTTACACTGTACAATATGTGACCACTTTTTGCGGGCATTGTAGGGAAATCTACAGCAGTCACCAACTTGAATTTGCAAATATAAACCAGGATGCCCTATACTCAACTACCTGTCCTATCAGCAAGGAAAAGAGGACAGATCTCATGTCCCCCCTACAATATATTCCTCCTGCGAACCATGACTACTACAAACAGCTATTGACCACTCGCCAGGAACGCAACAGTCAAGTATCAGAGAACTGTGATATCTTTTATTGTAGCGGCTGGCCACACTGGAAGATAAAGTGAAATAGACACTGAATTTTTTCAGTTGACAATGTGACTAATGCCTTAAAACTACGAATTTCATTTTGATATCTATTTCAGTGACAATCTGTGTTGTGTTTTCATCAAATCTGTACACAAAATTATAATTACCACAATAATACAATGATAAATATAAATTTGTGTTACAACCAAAAATGAATGTACAATATACATTTAACTTTAGTCTCAGTTTTCTCAGTTTCTCTTCCACTGTAGTTAGTCGGTTTGGCCTCTGAATACCATTATTTATATTAAGTGGGGAAAACATAACGGGCGTTCAAGAAGAAACGAGCCAGAGTCTGGAATGTGCAAACCGGCGACACGAGGCTAATACCGTGGGTTGTGTAAAGAGGTGTGGTTCCGACCAGAGAGAGTTCACAGCCGGTCGCTAGAGGGCATGCGTGCACATCATGTGACTATACAGAGCTATGGCCCGTATCACCTGCCTGACGTTGGGAGGCGAGAACAGCTGACAGCTTTGTGAAGACATGAGGTACAATTTTTCTCAAAATGACAATTTTCTAACGATAAGGTCATTGAAACTGCTTGCAATAATTGCCATTTATTGCAATTTGAACTGCATTATAAATAAAAATGTAATACACACTAAAATTCACTTCAAGCACAAACCGAAATCATTATATTTGCTTGACAACTGCTTCTACTCAATAGAATTTTTTAAAATGTATAAGGTGTGTGTGTGTGTGTGTGTGTGTGTGTGTTAGACTATTGTTAAGTATAATCGATGTGTGTAGAAAAGAATCAGTCGTAGGAAAGACTAATGTAAAAGACTATCGTTAAAATTGTCATACTTTCCGCTGTTAACAGGCATTATGAGTGTAAACTAAGACGTTCGATATTACAGTGAGAGACCGCATTTATAATCCATTGAACAAGCAAACAATTAACCATCATCTGTGAATAACCCCAGGGAATGCTGACCGATAACATCGAAAACCACTGATATCTCGACAAGTACCAGTTACTGTCATTTTAGGGCCTTATCCATTTCGTGCCTCGAAAATGACAAGATATGGAAATATCGGACTTCCGACAAATTTATCCAGCTGCATTCTCACGTGTTATTGAAGCATACAACATGATGGGAGAAGCGTAACTTCTCCGTGGGCAATATTTTGAATGGTATAGTCTGCATAATTAAAAGGATTCAAAGTCCTAATCAAAAAGGCTAGGAAGTTCTTATTATTGTGTATGCAACCGATATGTTGACAACCGTATTTTTTAAACCACGAGTCTTTAAAACTAAGAAATATTATTACTTTGTTCCAAAGTTTATAGTGTAATTACCACCATCACTTCTATTTGAGTCTGTTTCTGAACAACCTGATTGTAAATTTACGATGATAGATCCAAGGCTTATATCCATCATCACTTCCCTGTCAAATTCTTCTTTCTTGTAAATTTACGACGATAGGTTCAAGGTTTGTATCCATCATCACTTTCCTGCCAAATTCTTCTTTCTGAAGCTTTTCAGCATACCACACGGACAGTGCGCACGCTGCAGGTTGAATGTTCTCTATTGCCTCATTGTCTATTGTCTCATGCACAAACGATTCATTGTATGTTAACTTGATATTTTGTTTTTTTATCCTACATAGCCCTAAAACCCTTTGCCCAAATTAATTCTATGGGGCTACACTGACAATGACACGGGGGTAAACCCAAAACTGTGTAACCCCATTCACTTGCAAGGAAGTCAAGTTTGTACGTTCTGTCACGTGACTTCTATAAATTAACGAGCTGCAGGAGATTGGCACGAGTCTGGTTTATACGGTGCTTAATGTTTTTATTTTTAAGCCAGAGAAAAATATCCGCTTTTCTGGTGTTCGTACTTGATGTTTTATCTATTACAGCTGAATTATAATTGGCAATGACCGACTTCAGAGCAGGGTATGACAAGAATTATGAATCACGTCACGAAGCTGACAGTGTGTTCACTTCCGAATGGTTATCACTACTGACGGATACCGGCAACAGCGTTTTCAGCGTTCTGTTGTAGCTCTTCCAGCGTGTGAAGGTTATCTGAGTATATCTGACTCTTCAGTTTTCCCCACGGGAAAAAATTGCAAGGAGTGAAGTCAGGCGAACGTGGTATTGAAGCATACAACATGATGGGAAAAGCTTAACTTCAAGTTATGCACTCGTGCCACGAGGCAGGACACAGACATTTGACAGCAACCGACTGGTTCCAGCATTTCCTGTGACGGACAGTTCTCCTGTTCATTAGCAAGGGTCAATGTCGTGCCAATCGAACAAATTTTTGCCAGACCAACTTTATTTTTCCCATCCCTTAGAGTCCGTATGGTACAGGGTTGGAAACAAATGGTAATTAGTTTTCAACAGCCAGAATTAACAAATGAGAAGCACCAGTTTGCTGTATTGTAGAACAAAAGCAAACTGGTGCTTTTCATCTATTATAATGTTGTTCTATCAAGAACCGACGGAAGATTCTGTTAATATGAGCCAGAATTAATTTTAGTACAGCTAAGTTTGTGATGTCAAACAGCGACATCTTCAATGTGTCACAGAGGTGGTAAAGCGCAGTCGACTCTTGCTAATTCGATACTCGATAAGCGTGATTTCTTGATAAATCGGACGTCAATATCTCAAAAATTTCGTTAAACCGAACGCCAATATGTTTAAAAAACCTCGAAAAATCGAAGAAATCATTTGCGGTTTTATGCACTCAATAAATCGAAGCGATTGTCACAACACACCGCACCAAAACCACTCTACAGTTCAATCTCTTTGGCTATCTTACACTAGGTAATTCCAATTGTTTCCTTAATTTGTCAGAGAATATTGAGAGAGCAATTTTGATATTGGAATGAAATTTAAGTTCTCCAAGGAATTTACGATCATGATAGGCGACATTTTCGCTCTTTTTCGATCCTTTCATTAGTGTGAGAAGAACTTCGGTTCACAGTTCGTCATTCTTTCTGATTCCGTATTACCACTGGAACTATCAAGACATCTGCACAGTGGATAATCCAACCATACCATAGCATATGACATCACGAATCTAATATTACAGATCATAAATATGAATCAGGGAGTTACCATGTGCTGGGTAAAAGCACACTGTGCAATGCCTGCCAATGAAACGGTAGATAATCAGCAGTCTGAAAAGAAGCGAGCGGACATAAACAGTTGCCAATCACGGATCTTTAATGTTATTAAATCGACACTCTGAAAAATCTGTAGCCCAGAGCGGCCAGAGACCTCCAAATAGAAAAGCAAAGATTGTGCCAAAGTAAACCCTCGCAGCAGAGCAGATACGAATACAACAAATGTTGCGCTCATCCCTTTGCAATAATTTGCTTCAGATAAGAAATGACATAAAAAAGCAAATTATTCGCCCCACAGTCGTATAATAATTTGATCTGGGCAGCAGTAATATACAGTAATGACATTATACGGATAAAATATTATTATTCTCCCTGCCAATGACTTTACAAGAAAATAAAATAGCAACAAGTGGAATGTCTCACTAGAATGATCTATAGTCCACTACTGCCAACATCTCCACGATATCCCAGACAGACAACAGACAGTACAGTACAATCTACACGGATACACACCGCATTATAGAATCTGAACGGTAAATGCGTAAATAAGCAAGAAGAGCAGTTAGTTATCACTAGACACCGGATTATATGCATTTACATGTTGCATATGCATTTGCATGTTTGGCTCCTTTTCAAGGGTTATTGCTTATTTTAACTAAAAACAAGTGACGCTGCATATCTCCGCTCTATGTTTACAGTATTTTAAAAATTTAGACGGCCGGTCTCTAGCTCGATCTAGTTTTCATGTCTCACAGATTGACCGCGACTTAAAACTGCGTGCAGTTGCTAACCAAGAGACCACTCCTTAGCGAAATCATTACAAAAGAGGAACAGGAACGGGCAGACAGAGCCAACTCTCCTGCATCCGCGTCCCCGGTCAATCCCCTCCGCAGTCTTGCCGTAACCATCGGCAAGAAGTGGCGGTGGTGGTGGTGGTTAGTGTTTAACGTCCCGTCGACAACGAGGTCATTAGAGACGGAGCGCAAGCTCGGGTGAGGGAAGGACGGGGAAGGAAATCGGCCGTGCCCTTTCAAAGGAACCATTGCCTGAAACGATTTAGGGAAATCACGGAAAACCTAAATCAGGATGGCCGGAGACGGGATTGAACCGTCGTCCTCCCGAATGCGAGTCCAGTGTGCTAACCACTGCGCCACCTCGCTCGGTCGGCAAGAAGTAAATTAAACTACGAAAGCTTTTAGTCGCAAGTCCATTGTTTCAGTTTAGCTTTCTATTTACTTTCTACACAGTTCAACGTGTTTACGACGTGTAGTGTGTAGCCGGCCGGGGCGGCCGAGTGGTTCTAGGCGCGACAGTCTGGAACCGCGCGACCGCTACGTCGCAGGTTCTTATCCTGCCTCGGGCATTGATCTATGTGATGTCCTTAGGTTAGTTAGGTTTAAGTATTTCTAAGTTCTAGGGGAATGATGACCTCAGAAGTTAAGACCCATAATGCTCAGAGCCATTTGAATCATTTCTTCTAGTGTGTAACGTGTTGTGCGCCATGCCGCCCGAAAAAAGTAACGTCGTTTCGTGGATAGCTGACTATCCTGAAACGTTTACATATGACGCAATTGTTTTACATTGTTGAGCTTGTTATAAAAACGTTTCGTGTAAAAAAAAAAGTTTCAAATAGACCAGCATGTCAAGACAACTCTTCATATCGCAGTAATACAGAAAAAAGAACCACAACAACTTCTGACAACAGCAAGCTGCAGTAGCAGGGATTTGTCCAAAGGTAATCAAAAAAATTGGTTTAACATTGGATCTAGGTAAAGCATTCCTATTCACAAACTTACAAACACTGTCCTCAAGGCTTCCTGCGCAAATATTGCTTGAATCAAATATACCAGATGAATCAACATTGCGTAGAAATTACACACCGGCAATTTACGAAAATGTTCTGGAAGAAATACGGAATGAACTCAAGGACAGCATTATCTGGAATTCAGCTGACGAAACTACAGGCACTTGTCGCCGTTACATTGCAAATTTAATTGTTGGTGCTTTAAAAAAATAGCCTTTTTTCTTCCTATTCAGCGGCCTGCTAAGAACTTGAGAAAGTAAATCACTCTACGATCGCCAAATTTGTGAATGAGGGTATTAGAAAGATATTTCCAGAATCTTCTGCAGATGAAATTGTGTTTGTGTTTATTTCAGATGCTCCTCCCTATATGATGAAAGCAGGAAAAGTCTGCAAGTATTTTATCCCAATTTGATTCATGTGACGTGCTTTGCTCATGGAGTACATCGCCTTGCTGAAGAAGTGTGTTCCACGTTTGTGAACGCAAATAAACTGATTTCATCCACAAAGAAAGTGTTTCTAAAGGCTCCTGCTCTCATCAAGACCTACAAAGAAAACTACCAAATGTGCCTTTAGTTCTCGAACCAGTGGTAACTCGCTGGGGTACGTGGGTCGAAGTTGTCTTGTTTTATAATGAACATTTCGAGATCATTAGAGGGGTAGTGAACGACTTCGATAGTGCAGAGGCTTTGGCAGTTTGCCAGTGCAAGGAAGCTTTTAATGATTCCGGTATTAAAAAAGACATTGCTGTGATTAGCACTCATTTTTCCCATGTACCTGCAAGTATTAAAAAGCTTGAAACTCAAGGCTTGGCGTTGAATGAATCTCTTCACGTAATGAATAAAGCTATTCTAGTGAACTCCTCATTGAAGGAGGTACTATCAGGAAAACTTAAAGAAAAGTTTGAAAATATTTTAAACAATTATCCAGGCTTTGAACTCTTGTGCGAAATTGATAGTTTTATTAATTGGATGGGTGAACTTTTACCAGAAACAATAAGTGCCAACATAGCTGGCTAAAATGGCTCTGAGCACTATGCGACTTAACTTCTGAGGTCATCAATCGCCTAGAACTTAGAACTAATTAAACCTAACTAACCTAAGGACATCACAACATCCATGCCCGAGGCAGGATTCGAACCTGCGACCGTAGCGGTCGCTCGGCTCCAGAATGTATCGCCTAGAACCGCATGGCCACTCCGGCCGGCGCCAACATAGCAACCAAATTCAAACACTTCCCAGTTACCTCAGTTGATGTAGCACGGTCCATTCCTGCTTATTAAAATGTTTCGAGTGATCGAAGACACAATCTTACTACCGAACATTTGGAACAGTACTTGGTCGTTTATGTTTACAATAGTAGAAAAATGTAAAATAAATTGCAAATTATGCTTTGGTCCAATAGTATTAATTAAAAGTTAATGCCGCTCAAAAAAATTCGTGATTGTATGTTGTTTTTTAAATAAAATATTACGGAGTGTTGTACTGTACCCCTTAGTGCGCGACATATCTCGAAGTTGGTCCTATACATATCGATTGTTTCGCTGCGACACACACACATCGCATCCGCTTGTTATCGACAACAATAGCAAAGAAGGAACAATTCTTGAAACACGATCTGCGTCCCCATTTTGCAAATTTTTAGAAAATAATCCCGGAAAGGCCCCCTTCGTAACCTGTACCAGAAAGTATTCAGAAAATGATTGTTTTATTAATTGGATGGGTGAACTTTTACCAGAAACAATAAGTGCCAACATAGCTGGCTAAAATGGCTCTGAGCACTATGCGACTTAACTTCTGAGGTCATCAGTCGCCTAGAACTTAGAACTAATTAAACCTAACTAACCTAAGGACATCACAACATCCATGCCCGAGGCAGGATTCGAACCTGCGACCGTAGCGGTCGCTCGGCTCCAGAATGTATCGCCTAGAACCGCATGGCCACTCCGGCCGGCGCCAACATAGCAACCAAATTCAAACACTTCCCAGTTACCTCAGTTGATGTAGCACGGTCCATTCCTGCTTATTAAAACTTGGTCGTTTATGTTTACAATAGTAGAAAAATGTAAAATAATTTGCAAATTATGCTTTGGTCCAATAGTATTAATTAAAAGTTAATGCCACTCAAAAAAATTCGTGATTGTATGTTGTTTTTTAAATAAAATATTACGGAGTGTTGTAATGTACCCCTTAGTGCGCGACATATCTCGAAGTTGGTCCTATACATATCGATTGTTTCGCTGCGACACACTCACATCGCATCCGCTTGTTATCGACAACAATAGCAAAGAAGGAACAATTCTTGAAACACGATCTGCGTCCCCATTTTGCAAATTTTTAGAAAATAATCCCGGAAAGGTCCCCTTCGTAACCTGTACCAGAAAGTATTCAGAAAATGATATCAGCGATCTAAATGTACCGATTTTTCGCGTGGCTGGCGCCCTTCCTTGTAAATGATATGCACAGGTTCGACTTTGAGATATAATGCACGCAGTTTTTATTATTTGATCTTGCATATTTCGACACTTTTCATGCATTTTCAAGCATTTTTCATGCACCTTTGCACGCAGATTTTAAGATTTCTATGATGCATGTAATCCGGTCGCTAGTTATCACTAACGTAGAGTGATCTCACAGTGGCCGCGGCATGTTTTCGAAATCAAAGCAGTACTGGTACACGCAGGTAGCACCATGACCAGGCCATGCAAATACACTTGTGGAGCAACAAAATTTCTCATGGCTCCGCTGTGCTTCATTACAACAATAGCTATGCCAGACCAAATTCACTGATGCCACCGTAGAGCACCGCACTGTATTTTAGGCGGTCAGAAACGTGACAGCTAACAACACCCGCACAACTGAAATTATGGCACACACACAAGCTCGCATTACTTTGTGCCCTGCACTGTGTCGTCGTACCGAAACTCTGCACCACTCTTCCCCCCTCTCTTTGAGCTGATGTCTTCTTCTTGACACCGAAAGACCCCGTCTGCTACCATAGCTCGACACTGTCAACATTACAGACGCACACGGCCTGCACTGACCATTGCATTTCACTGCTGTTGTTTTTAAGGGGCTCCGGAACGCCCTATACTTGCAATATTAAAATAACGCTTATAAATTACATCTTTCCTCACAAAGTATTTGAGGCAGGAAGTTGACTTTTTACAGATTATTTATTGGAATATGGGCTACAACTTAACACAGGGATTTTACAAAATTTTAGTTCAGTTATTAAAGATGATTTTTTTTTTCAATTGTAATGAAAATTCACAAATTTTTTTGGCAATTTTTTATTTATATATTCAAAAATATACAGTTTTTTGGAAAAAGGCTGTGTTAAATTATGCAGAAGGTACTGTGTAACATTTACCGAAAGTTTGAAACAAATATGTTTGGAAGATCCTTAGGAAACATGTAATTAGTATGAGAAAATAAAAGTTTTGGGAATCGAGCGACAAAGATTGGATTAACTTTTTAGTGCATTCCAGGTCCATAGCATGGATTATCTTCATCCTCTGCAAACTCCTCCTCCAGCTTCCTCTTGTTCCTCCTCCTGTTTACTCTTGTTTGTATTTCTAGACTCTTTACAGCCCTGTCTGCAGCCCGAAGGCGTTCCTTGTCTAAAGCAAGCATCGCTCGTACCATGTTAGAATGTTATTATTTACAGTAATAACACATACTTTTGGCTTTCCAACATCTCTCCTTTTCTTAAAAGCCTTCAGAGGTTTTCTAATAACTTTACTTTTACTCATTATTATACTTCAACAAAACAGAGACTCAAGAAACAGAATTAATTACGAATATTTTCGAGATAACGACAGAGTAAATAAACATGAAACAATCGACAATCACACCACCGATATATATTGAACCATCACCGGTTAGCCACAACACATACTTTATCTCACATCACTAAAATGTACCTGATGAACACGGACGTTAATAATAACACCATTTGACAGCAGTTTAACAGCGCCACAGTGGGTCACGCCCATGTAGAACACATTTCAAAAAAAATTTAAAAATAGTTGTAGTCTTCGGAATTGAATAAATTATATATCTATTAAAAGGTAATAGTCTGCAGATTCAGAAAACGCAAAAAAGTAAAAATTGAACTTTTCATGATTTTGAGCCTTTCCGGAGCCCCTTAAAGCTGCTCTCAGTTCCACGACACTCTAATTCGCCACGGTATGGTTTTCTCGGTAACCGTCAAAGCACTCCAAGAAATTTCGACACAGCAACGCTAGTGCAAAACAAGTCCAGTCAGCGAACCGTACAAGGACCCGGCGCTGCCACGCGGCTCATCCGCTGCCACCCACAGTGACCTCTGGCGGTGACTGACGTTGACGCCTCCATTTCAGTTGCAAGTTCCGACAGCCAACCACTGCATCACACCGCCCCAGCACGGCTCTGTGCGTCGCTGCCTCTGCCCTCTAGCCACCACATAAACGCGGTCTGGTGAGAGTACAGCGCCAGACTCACATAGGCACGGCAGGCTGGGCAACAGGGGAGAGAGTGTGAAGCAAAATACCCATTCAATGGCAGAATACCGAGCTATGTGGCGCAGTGGTTATCACAATGGACTCACTTCTGGAGGAAGACGGTTCAAACTCGTGTCCGGCCATCCTCATTTAGTTTTTTCCGTGCTTTCTCGAAATCGTTTAAGGAAAATTTTGTAGGGAGCACATTGTGCTCATGTGGAAGCGATGCATGTAATACAATAAACTGGTAGCCAAGATCGCAGGAATTGTTTTTATTCCACGATTACCTGTTTCGGCGAATTTAAAGCCGCCATCATCGGATCTAGGGAGAACACAAAACACTGTAAAAGTGGGCTTGGATTTCACTTATATAACATGTATACATATAAATGGAAAAACTAGTAGAAGCCGACGTCGGGGAAGATCAGTTTGGATTCCGTAGAAATACTGGAACACGTGAGGCAATACTGGCCTGACGACTTATCTTAGAAGAAAGATTAAGGAAAGGCAAACCTACGTTTCTAGCATTTGTAGACTTAGAGAAAGCTTTTGACAATGTTGACTGGAATACTCTCTTTCAAATTCTAAAGCTGGCAGGGGTAAAATACAGTGAGCGAAAGGCTATTTACAATTTGTACAGAAACCAGATGGCAGTTATAAGAGTCGAGGGACAGGAAAGGGAAGCAGTGGTTGGGAAGGGAGTGAGACAGGGTTGTACCCTCTCCCCGATGTTATTTAATCTGTATATTGAGCAAGCAGTAAAGGAAACAAAAGCAAAATTCGGAGTAGGTATTAAAATCCATGGAGAAGAAATAAAAACATTGAGGTTCGCCGATGACATTGTAATTCTGTCAGAGACAGCAAAGGACTTGAAAGAGCAGTTAAACGGAATGGACAGTGTCTTGAAGGGAGGATATAAGATGAACATCAACAAAAGCAAAACGAGGATAATGGAATGTAGTCGAATTAATTCGGGTGATGTTGAGGGTATTAGATTAGGAAATGAGACACTTAAAGTAGTAAAGGAGTTTTGCTATTTGGGGAGCAAAATAACTGATGATGGTCGAAGTAGAGAGGATATAAAATGTAGACTGGCAATGGCAAGGAAAGCGTTTCTGAAGAAGAGAAATTTGTAAATTTGTTAACATCGAGTATAGATTTAAGCGTCAGGAAGTCATTTCTGAAAGTATTTGTATGGAGTGTAGCCATGTATGGAAGTGATACATGGACGGTAAATAGTTTGGACAAGAAGAAAATAGAAGCTTTCGAAATGTGGTGCTACAGAAGAATGCTGAAGATTAGATGGGTAGATCACATAACAAATGAGGAGGTACTGAATAGGATTGGGGAGAAGAGGAGTTTGTGGTACAACTTGACCAGAAGAAGGGATCGCTTGGTAGGACATGTTCTGAGGCATCAAGGGATCACCAATTTAGTATTGGAGGGTAGCGAGGAGGGTAAAAATCATAGGGGGAGACCAAGCGATGAATACACTAAGCAAATTCAGAAGGATGTAGGTTGCAGTAGGTACTGGGAGATGAAGAAGCTTGCACAAGATAGAGTAGCATGGACAGCTGCATCAAACCAGTCTCAGGACTGAAGACCACAACAACAACAACAACATATAAATTTAGTTACATACCTTAGGAGACATACAGGTTACAACATCACGGCAAACAATGATGATCTAATAGTTGCCTATAACACGCAGGCCTTACAAAATTGTCGTAAGTAGCACATAGGCGTCCAAGAGAGATGACATTATAAACGTTAAGTGCCTCCATCACATACAAGCACAAGCTAGGTACTACCGGAACGCCAGCTGTGTTCTTACACTACAGGCCGCGTCGCAAGATGGCGCTAGCGGAAGAGGCGCCAATGAATGTCACAGCTAGCGTCGTAACAGGCTCTGCGTGTGTGATAACACTACGTCACTAGGGCTTGTACATAATTCTAGAGATTACTGTATCACGTAAACATATACAAAACTTATGAAAGCTGCAGACCTACACAACTGCACATCTGCCTGGTCACATATACGACATATCGAAAAGCAATTGCAAATTTCATGGGAACTGCGAAATTATAAAAATGTACATCTGTCTGGTCCTACATGTAATAAGATACAATCATACATATATATTTTATGGGATCTGCTGGGTTATACACAGAACATCAGTCTGGTAATATATAAAATATACCGAAAGTATATACAAATTTTAAGAACATTACAGGGTTACACAGTGCATACCCGTCTGGTCATATATAAAAATACCAATAAAACTGTTGTGTACATAGTTCCGCGTAGTCAGCGCGTACACAACTTCCCCACTAGAGCGCGCCCCTCTAAGCACAACAGCGCAGGCGCAGCGCTCGTCCGTCTCCGCACTACGAGATGGCGCTATCTTACAGACGGACCAAATTCTGCTTCCGCCGATCCGCGTATTAATATGTAACGCAGCCAATGAGATCGCTGCTAACGTAGAACCTTTGCTCCTCGCGGATCACACTCGCGCAGTGATACCTGAACGCTCGAAGCATTATAACGAGTGTACAGACCTCCGATTAGTCAGTCTCCATTAGTCTGCATTAGTCTGTAGTCAAGTTTCAGTCTGCGCCTAATAAGATTATCATATTCTTGTACATAGCCATGAAGAGAAATGCATAGACACTTTGTCAAGTATCAGAGATATGTGAGAATAAGATTAACGTACCAAGACCAAAGGAACTTCAGATTGTCAATTGTAAACAGCATCCAGAATCAAGTTACGTAATGTCTATGATTTTTATTATTTTAATAAATGTGTGTGAAAATTAATCAAGTTCTGTTTAATGTTGGTCACCGTCAATCTGCTACTCTAAGCGTGCAAGTGGCATTTCTATCGTCTGACCTAACGGCAGAAGATAAACACACCACGATAAGACCACGAGACATATTGCTGACACTCGCCTACTTCGTTAGAGCGACAAGTCAAATAATCTGATGGTGTGTGTAACGAAGGTCTTACAGTACGCACACCACAAAAACACACCTTGCGTATGAGCGCAGATTTTTCCGGTCATATTAAATGCACATCTGCCTGGTTACACACAAAACATACCGAAAAGAAATGCAAATTTTCTGGGACTGCAGAGTTACACAAGTGTACATCTGTCTGGTCATATATGGCCTAAGGTATGTAACTAAATTTATATGTACAGGGTTATTACAAATGATTGAAGCGATTTCGCAGCTCTACAATAACTTTATTATTTGAGATATTTTCACAATGCTTTGCACACACATACAAAAACTCAAAAAGTTTTTTTAGGCATTCACAAATGTTCGATATGTGTCCCTTTAGTGATTCGGCAGACATCATGCCGATAGTCAAGTTCCTCCCACACTCGGCGCAGCATGTCCCCATCAATGAGTTCGAAAGCATCGTTGATGCGAGCTCGCAGTTCTGGCACGTTTCTTGGTAGAGGAGGTTTAAACACTGAATCTTTCACATAACCCCACAGAAAGAAATCGCATGGGGTTAAGTTGGGAGAGCGTGGAGGCGACGATATGAATTGCTGATCATGATCTAAACCACGACCGATCCATCGGTTTTCCAATCTCCTGTTTAAGAAATGCCGAACATCGTGATGGAAGTGCGGTGGAGCACCATCCTGTTGAAAGATGAAGTCGGCGCTGTCGGTCTCCAGTTGTGGCATGAGCCAATTTTCCAGCATGTCCAGATACACGTGTCCTGTAACGTTTTTTTCGCAGAAGAAAAAGGGGCCGTAAACTTTAAACCGTGAGATTGCACAAAACACGATAACTTTTGGTGAGTTGCGAATTTGCTGCACGAATGCGTGAGGATTCTCTACCGCCGAGATTCGCACATTGTGTCTGTTCACTTCACCATTAAGAAAAAATGTTGCTTCATCACTGAAAACAAGTTTCGCACTGAACGCATCCTCTTCCATGAGCTGTTGCAACCGCACCGAAAATCCAAAGCGTTTGACTTTGTCATCCGGTGTCAGGGCTTGTAGCAATTGTAAACGGTAAGGCTTCTGCTTTAGCCTTTTCCGTAAGATTTTCCAAACCGTCGGCTGTGGTACGTTTAGCTCCCTGCTTGCTTTATTCGTCGACTTCCGCGGGCTACGCGTGAAACTTGCCCGCACGCGTTCAACCGTTTCTTCGCTCACTGCAGGCCGACCCGTTGATTTCCCCTTACAGAGGCATCCAGAAGCTTTAAACTGCGCATACCATCGCCGAATGGAGTTAGCAGTTGGTGGATCTTTGTTGAACTTCGTCCTGAAGTGTCGTTGCACTGTTATGACTGACTGATGTGAGTGCATTTCAAGAACGACATACGCTTTCTCGGCTCCTGTCGCCATTTTGTCTCACTGTACTCTCGAGCGCTTTGGCGGCAGAAACCTGAAGTGCGGCTTCAGCCGAACAAAACTTTGTGAGTTTTTCTACGTATCTGTAGTGTGTCGTGACCATATGTCAATCAATGGAGCTACAGTGAATTTATGAAATCGCTTCAATCAGTTGTAATAGCCCTGTATACTTTCTATATAAGCGGAATACAAGCCCACTTTTACAGTATTTTCTGTCCTCCCTAGATCAGATGATAGCGGCTTTAGTTTCGCCGAAACCGATAATCATGGGATAAAAAGAATTCCTGCGATCTTGGTTACCAGTTTATTGTTTAAGGAAAATGCCGGGATGGTTTCTCTGAAAGGCAACGGCCGACTTCCTTCTCCATCCATCTCCTAATCCTTGTCGACGGGACGTTAAACACTAGCCTCCACGGCAGAATGCTCCGGCTATTTCTTGGCGTGTTTTTCAGGCCAGAAAGTAAGTCATCAGAGGTGCGAGCCTTCACTTGTACGTTTTGTTTGCTGCACGTCTTTCAATTGAATATTTTTATATATAAAAGCTTATATTAAGAGAGTGAGCTGAACAAGGTTTTCCTGCACGTAACTTACCTACAAGGCGGGTTATTTACACGGTCTTGAAACCGGGACAAGAGCTTAGCACAAATTCGTGCAGTCATAAAATCCATCCAGTGTTCAATTACGCTGGTTAGCCATAACAAATGGTTCAAATGGCTCTGAGCACTATGGGACTCAACTGCTGAGGTCATTAGTCCCCTAGAACTTAGAACTAGTTAAACCTAACTAACCTAAGGACATCACACACATCCATGCCCGAGGCAGGATTCGAACCTGCGACCGTAGCGGTCTCGCGGTTCCAGACTGCAGCGCCAGAACCGCGCGGCCACTTCGGCCGGCCTTACCCATAACATTTTCGCTTCGTCTCTTTTCTATTTGTTTTGTTTTATTATTATTATTCGCGTAACAACTAATGTATGAGACAAACTATGTTACTACGAAAAGAGACCCGAAATACCTTTTAGTGATGCTGTGCTATGCCTTTCTTTCGATCATTAATTTTCAACAAAACCGAATATATTGTGTTCTTATTGTTCTGGATCTGGCTTTCTATTAAAGGAACATTTTTTCGTTACTGTAACTCGCCATAAAGTTCAACCTATCTTCCTTACTTTATAGTTATTGAAAGGGTTAATGAAAATTACTTCGTTATCAATACTGATGTTACAGTACGCAATGATTGTTCAACATCATAATTTTGCAGTGGATTTTTGTTAACAGTAAAACAACAATAAGTACCACGACTAACACGAGAACATGAGACTATTATCGGAGAAAAAAGATGTTTTTACTATAAGGTTGCCAGACCAGAACTACGCACAGCAAGACTTCTTTTATGTGATGAAAGTAAATTATCTTTTTGCACTGTTAGTAATATATTGTCAGCAGCCCGCGTCAACCTGTAAAACACATCATAAAATCTGCTGCTCTGCTCTGCAACTTCGAAAGCTGAAAGAAATAATTTTTACTTCACTATTACCTGCCCGCTTCTTTGCGGTATGATAGATTTTATTTAATGAAATTTGAATGCGCCGCGGCAACGGCTCCTTCGTTCGTAGCGCAGTTCTGCACCACGAATAATATTTAAGTAACTGAAAATGTCTTAAGGCGATGGGATAAAATACCAGGAAAGCTTATCAGAAATCATAATGCAAGGTTTCACTAAGTAACTCTATTCAAAACATTTAAATATATTAATTATTACACACCTTTACAATGAGTACGTAATGGCGTAAATCTCTCGATCTTGACAAAAGAATGCTACCCTAGCGTACACTATCACGTCACAGGTTATCCTACTCCGGTAACTCCAAGAAGACGACAGAGAAATTAATGTTCGTTCTGTATTATTTATACTAGTCACATATTCTCATCTTTGTTTGATATTTAATAAGTATCGTCTGTGGCGGTTTCAGTACTCGCCGACACAGATATTATCTCAAATAAATAAAAAAAACAGTACATAATTTTATACAAGAACAAAACATGACACACAATGTTTTCTCTTTATTACATAATATGACTTTTGCTAAAAGACCTGAGCACTATGGGTCTCAACTGCTGAGGTCATTAGTCCCCTAGAACTTAGAACTAGTTAAACCTAACTAACCTAAGGACATCACACACATCCATGCCCGAGGCAGGATTCGAACCTGCGACCGTAGCGGTCTCGCGGTTCCAGACTGCAGCGCCAGAACCGCGCGGCCACTTCGGCCGGCCTTAGCCATAACATTCTGACTACTGATCTACTATCGATATAAACCCATACCGGCGATAGCAGCGTCACATGACGAGGAATGACTGCCAGTCAGATACACGAACACTGCATGTAGTATTAGTATGCGTGCTGTCCGTGCGTAGAATGGGGAAGCCGCGTGATCAATCTGAGTTTCACCGAGGGCAGATTGTCACGGCATGGAGGCTCGCCACGAGCAGTTCGGAAACTGCACGACTTTTCGGGTGTTCAAAGAGTGCTGTGGTGAGTATCTTCAGCACGTGGCGAAACCGTTGTGAAACGATGTCCTTTGTGGTGTTGGAGGGCCACCCCTCATTACAGTTGTCGGACGTCGTAAGCTGCTCAGACTGGTCAAAACAGTACTGGCGGCGAAATGCAGAGGAACTTTTTTTAATTTATTAACAAAAAATATTAAGTTTTTCTGCAGAAAATATTTTTTGTGAACTTCCTAATGAGGAAATATTAATGAATGTAGTACCAGAGGTGGCTTTTCATGTTATGCAGAGTCTCTGAATATTTCATTCATTTATCTATGATAGTTTCTGATATAATAGGGCATATGTACTGAAAATTTTAGTTTGCGGGAAACTGACTTTAAAGAAACAACTTTTGAAATTTGTTACTTACAGTTAATTAAAACTGTCGTGCTTCATGTGATGGCCCTTCTTTGGCCTCTAGCAGGTCTTCCAGCTTCTTTTTCACCTTCCTGGATGTTTTTCTTGCTCTCTTGGCCATATTAGATGCAGACCTGTCTGCATCGGCTATCCTCATTTTATCGCAGTGTTGCAGCCCAGTGATCATATTTTCAGCAGGATTAATTCCCAGCTTTTGCAGTACCCAACACTTTCCAATATTACCACAATTGAATGCAATAACAGCATCATGAACTCCTTGTTTCATTGTATGCATGCCTACAAATACAGTTTTAGGAAGTCGGTTCCAAATTATGCTGTTGAAACATTCATTTGGGTTATGTGTCTGCCCATGCTGAGATTTCCTTAGAAAGTCAGGATGAGCCAAGTCTCTGAAAATAGGTTTAATTGCTGTAACAACAGCAGCAGGAAGGAATGCTGGTGAGAATAAGATTCTCCACTTGCCTGAGCCCTATTGTTTGCACCTCGAATTTTCTCCTGATGGACGCAATCCATGATATGGCTTATCATCAGTACAGGACTTATGGAAGAATATGTCGCAAACATCTCTCTTCATTTTGAAACTTCCTGGCAGATTAAAACTGTGTGCCCGACCGAGACTCGAACTCGGGACCTTTGCCTTTCGCGGGCAAGTGCTCTACCATCTGAGCTACCGAAGCACGACTCACGCTCGGTACTCACAGCTTTACTTCTGCCAGTATCCGTATCCTACCTTCCAAACTTTACAGAAGCTCCCCTGCGAAACTTGCAGAACTAGCACTCCTGAAAGAAAGGATACTGCGGAGACATGGCTTAGCCACAGCCTGGGGGATGTTTCCAGAATGAGATTTTCACTCTGCAGCGGAGTGTGCGCTGATATGAAACATCTTGGCAGATTAAAACTGTGTGCCCGACCGAGACTCGAACTCGGGACCTTTGCCTTTCGCGGGCAAGTGCTCTACCATCTGAGCTACTGAAGCACGACTCACGCCCGGTACTCACAGCTTTACTTCTGCCAGTACCTCGTCTCCTACCTTCCAAACTTTACAGAAGCTCCCCTGCGAAACTTGCCCGCGAAAGGCAAAGGTCCCGAGTTCGAGTCTCGGTCGGGCACACAGTTTTAATCTGCCAGGAAGTTTCATATCAGCGACCACTCCGCTGCAGAGTGAAAATCTCATTCTCTCTTCATTTTCTTTATTTCTCCTAATTGTCTGCCCATAGTATACAAGTTTTCTATTTCAGTTTTAGTTAACCGACCATGCCCGTTCAACACTTTTCCATCTTCTAATTTTTTTTTCCCCTATCATATCAACAGTCAGATTTCTCAGCCTTGTTCCCAAACGTTTTTGAACATGGCCTACATATTCTATTTTGCTAATAATGGTATCTCCATATGGCTTTGAGTTGACAGTGGGTGGGTTGATAGTGGGTGACAGAAAAGTGGGCGTGGCACATAAACACACATGGTAGGAAAATGCTCGAAAAAAAATTTTTCAGCAAAATCCTTTTCAGAGTAATTAAACAAAACCTTAATCTATCGAAATATGACGAAAACCAAAAATCGATTTTTTTCGACCTGAACCACGGTGTGGTCTCCTTAATGCTCAGCAGAGTGCAAATTAGTCTGAATAAATAGTGCACCGGACACTGCTGACAACGGGCCTCCGCAGCCGACGATCCATGCATGTGCCAGTGTTAACACCACGACATCGGCAGCTACGACTGAAATGGGCACGTGGCCATCGGCACTAGACGTTCACGCAGTAGCAGAGCTTTGCATAGCCCGACGAATCTCGATACCTCCTCCATCTGGCCGATGGAAGGGCGCGAATCCGTTGACTTCCAGGGGAACAGCTCTCCGGACGGAGACAGGCTGACAGTGGCTCCATTATGCTCGGGGGAACATTCACTTGGGCAGCCATAGGTTCAGTGGAACTCGTAAAAGGCATCATGATGGCCAAGGAGTATCGCAGACCGGTTGCAGACCACGCGCACCCCTTCATGGCGATCGTGTTTCCCGACGGCAGTGGCACTTTTCAACAAGACAATGCTCAAGGCCAGGAGTGTGATGGACGCGCGCGCGCAGACGTGGTACTAGCTCCCTCCAGCGACCTACCAAGCCCGCATTGCTTCCAAGCCACGATGTGTTATCAGTGCCTAAGGTGCACATACCAGCTATTAGGTGTTCATAGCGTTCTGGGTGATCTGTGTATATAGTACATTATTACACTGACGCGGAAAGGATCGCAGCACCAAGAACAAGCTGTGCGACATAAACGAAAGTTGATGGGCGTGTTTCTTCTTCTGAAACATGATGTCTATTCAAATTTCGCGCCAGTCGCATTGCACGTGACACCTAATCGTGGAGACATTTTTTTTGTTTTGTTTTTTGTTTTTTTTTTTTTGTTTTTTGCTGTGGGTGGTACGACTGGACCTGTCATTGCTGAATAAATATCTTTTAAGCCATATCTTTTACAAATTATTTGCTCCCTCATCATAGAGAATAGCATCATACAGAACAGCTTTTCTGTCTTACAGCTCCTGTAAGCTACAGTCTGCTGTAACTGGATTCTCAAGTTCGTGTGGTCCACGAAATTACTGGCCCCTTAAATCGATTGCTGGGTATTAATAAATTCTAGTGGAAGGTTTTGGCCAACCAGTAAAATTTAGCACGCAACGGATAACGCAATATTTCTTTTTTGAACGACTACTAGGAAAATATATATGGCTTTCATTTTTTTAATTTCGTCACCCAGGATTCGACAGAGCTACTGATTTTGAACTATTCTCTATAATGAGAGAGCAAATAATTACGAAAAGATAGGGCTTAAAAGATATTTATTCAGCATCAATGGCGTTTAAACTACTGGACTTATTTCTGTTGAAATGAACATGATCACAATTGGTCTCTCCAGTAAACATCGTTTAGTTCCGCCACTTAATTATGGAATGGGAGACAGGAGCGCACACCTGGCTTTCCACAAACACACTATTACACCGAAACCAATGCTTATTATATTAAATTGCTATTGGGCACGCAAAAAAAGTTGAGCAAAGACGCTACAAGTGAACTAGGTCAGGGTGGGAGAGAATTTCAGAAGTCTTTGTCTAGTCAAAGGGGATTAAATCGAAGGGCATTAAAATCAGATCCTTTGCTAAATGTACAGGCTTAAACCGTGTATATTCCGTAATAAACAACAGTGCCAACAAATCAAATAGTTATGGAGGAACACACGTAACATTATCACTTCACACGTGGCCAAGTTTCAGTGGGCAACAAAAATCCAGAAAAATACGGAAACACAAGAGTATTCTTTCGCTGTTTATACTCGCGCAGCATCGTATGGTTATCCATTGTTTACAATACATTTCAGGCCGAAACTACACAGAGTCAATTTGGCGGTTACTCCAAACTACCACGTGGCGCGAAAACAAGTCCACAATGTAACACATAGAAAATAAATAAAAATTCCTCAAAATATTACTGAAAATGTAAGAGCAGGTTAACACACATTTAATGAGTGGATTTCCGTTAAGCGGAGAGCAATAATAATGACCGTGAGCTTAAGGCCTATGGTGCTGGCGTGACCAAAGACCAAATGTAAAGTTCAACTGAAATGTGAATAAACTGTGAAAATAAACTCTCTTATGGGGGGTTTAGTGGTTATCTTGCATCCGATTTGAACAACTGGACTTCATTACTGAACAGATTTCACACAATCTAATACCTTTGTTACTTTAGCAAATCGAGAGCTGCGTCTCCCTGCCTGTTCAGTGCCGGGTCCCAGAAGGAAAGGAAGACCGGACACCTCGCCTAACCGAACTTCGTTCAAGAGGTGGTGGGGGGAAGACTCGCCAACCTAACAGAGCCGAACCGCGAGACTTCGCGAGCTCTTTGACCTGACTTGCCCACCATCTTTGCTAAACTTGCTCACGTTTAGGGGGTTGGTACTATACTACCACAGAATCATTCTACACATGCACAGCTACGACCTTTCACCAAGCTTTCTGCTACATCATTAACTATCTCAATCACACAAACCAGGTCGCATAAAGGAATGGCAACTAGGAAATGTGGCACACGTAATATGAATGAATGACTGAATAAATAAATAAACACTTGCCAGAATGAGATTTTCACTCTGCAGCGGAGTGTGCGCTGATATGAAACTTCCTGGCAGATTAAAACTGTGTGCCCGACCGAGACTCGAACTCGGGACCTTTGCCTTTCGCGGGCAAGTGCTCTACCATCTGAGCTACAGAAGCACGACTCACGCCCGGTCCTCACAGCTTTGCTTCTGCCAGTATCTCGTCTCCTACCTTCCAAACTTTACAGAAGCTCTCCTGCGAACCTTGCAGAACTAGCACTTCTGAAAGAAAGGATATTGCGGAGAACTTCTGTAAAGTTTGGAAGGTAGGAGACGAGATACCGGCAGAAGTAAAGCTGTGAGGACCGGGCGTGAGTCGTGCTTCGGTAGCTCAGATGGTAGAGCACTTGCCCGCGAAAGGCAAAGGTCCCGAGTTCGAGTCTCGGTCGGGCACACAGTTTTAATCTGCCAGGAAGTTTCAAATAAACACTTGGTTCATTCTCTTCTGTATGTTACCCTAGTAATTAACTTCTCCTGAATAAAAAAAAAATCACTCGCAATAGTTCTAATGTGCCAGGATTTATTCAAGAAAATATGGAACGGGACAACAAGTTCCGTTTCAGCATAACGGTGACACAAACAGCGCCACTATGAGAACGCATATCACGTTTGCTAATTTAAATACACACTGTAATGGTCGTAAGCCTTAGCTACCTTTGTGATTGGTCGTACTGTGTTGATGTTGGTCACGAATCCCTTTAAGACGACGACAACGCCGTTATCAACAGCTCAGTGTATGAGCTATGTCATATAGTAGGGCTACGATAAACTGGACGTTCCTTCCGCGATAATGCATAACCGTCCCTGTACTGACCGACCAAGTGCAGTAGGCATGGATCTGGATCCCACAAATTGAGATACGGCATCTGAAAATAAAATACTTGCACTTGCACATTTGCATCCTTGCATTCAACATTCTAGCGGTTACGCCAGCTATTAATGTACCGGCATTTCACATTTGCAATGGCTTATCTGACGCTTACATTAACCTGTAATCGTGCAATGTTAATCACTTAAATACGTTCCATAGACAAATGTATTTCAGAAGTTTCATTACCCTAGATTAATTATTTTTTGCTGCTGCCATTTTTTCCCGTCAGTGTATTTAGCTGCACGAAGTAAGATATACCTTTCCTTCACTATGACTTTATAGATTGTAAGTAGGCTGTTTATGTTTTCTTATTGGCAACGTTACGTAGCGCTCTGTATGAAAATCTCTGGCTGTGCTGTGTGCAGTCTGTGGCTAGTTTGCATTGTTGTCTGCCATTGTAGTGTTGGGCAGCGGCAGCTGGATGTGAACAGCGCGTAGCGTTGCGCAGTTGGAGGTGCCAGCAGTGGTGGATGTGGTGAGAGAGATGGCGGAGTTTTGAAATTTGTAAAAATGGATGTCATGAACTGCTGTATATATTATGACTTTTGATGAATATTAAGGTAAATACATTGTTTGTTCTCTATTAAAATCTTTCATTTGCTAACTATGCCTACTAGTAGTTAGTGCCTTCCGTAGTTTGAATCTTTTATTTAGCTGGCAGTAGTGGCGCTCGCTGTTTTGCAGTAGCTTGAGTAACGAAGATTTTTGTGAGGTAAGTGATTTGTGAAAGGTATAGGTTAATGTTAGTCAGGGCCATTCTTTTGTAGGGATTTTTGAAAGTCAGATTGCGTTGCGCTAAAAATATTGTATGTCAGTTTAAGCACAGTCCTGTATAAATTGTTCAAAGGGGACGTTTCAAGATTATAATCAAATAGCGTAATAATATAATTTCCTAGGTCTCAACTCTATGTAGAAGAGGCTATTTTTATTCAGGACACGTTCCAAAATGCAGGTATGCACGTCATTCGAATTTAATAGAAGGAGAAAAATTGTGTGGAGAAAAAGGGATAATGCATAAACAAAAAATATATATGAAGGGCTTATTTCAATAGTGGTACAAGTCCATTACCTCCACTTTTCTGTCTATAATGCTTCTGAAATTAATGAGCCAGAAAACAGAAACCAAGGTTCATCTCTAGCAAGAAGCCATATGCTTGAATATTTCTGGTACCTCAACTGCAGATTTTTCAGCGCTCATTTAACTTTAGGACTCTGTATCTCAGAATAAACAAAAATGGACTTGTACCACTATTGAAATAAGACCTTCATTTAGTGTCATAGCCTAAAGTATAATCTTTGTCCTTCTTGCTATAAAGATAATAGAGACAGTATTCTCTTCTTCCTCTTCCTTTGCGAGAGCGATTCGATGAACACCTCTGTATTCAGGTCCATTGTTAAAGTACTAATATTTCATTCAATCGGTTTCAGAATATATATTGTTATTGTTAAATGATAGTAAACGTTATCATTTGTAAGATAAGCGCTCCCTGTGTCAAATTCTTTCAGATTTCAGCTTTTACCTCTGCGGAGAAGAAAAGCAATCTTGACGCGCGGCCGCGGCTAATGGCCGTAATAAGCGCATTTCAATTTACAGATTTTCTTCCACGGAAACACGTTGCAGAAGAGCGCCGCAACGTTAATTTATTTCATTTCAGCTAAAGTGCAGCCCTGACAGAAAGCAGTGTATCTCAAGTAGGTACATAACAGTAACTTAATCTTAGCTGAACTAACCACCCTATTTGCTTAAGAAGCGTGCAAATAATTTCAATTACAACCGTGCTTGAGGCATGTTAAGGAAGTTTATCAATACGAGGGCAGTTCAATAAGTAATGTAACACATTTTTTTCTGAAACAGGGGTTGTTTTATTCAGCATTGAAATACACCAGGTTATTCCCCAATCTTTTAGCTACACAACACTATTTTTCAACGTAATCTCCATTCAATGCTACGGCCTTACGCCACCTTGAAATGAGGGCCTGTATGCCTGCACGGTACCATTCCACTGGTCGATGTCGGAGCCAACGTCGTACTGCATCAATAACTTCTTCATCATCAGCGTAGTGCCTCCCACGGATTGCGTCTTTCATTGGGCCAAACATATGGAAATCCGACGGTGCGAGATCGGGGCTGTAGGGTGCATGAGGAAGAACAGTCCACTGAAGTTTTGTGAGCTCCTCTCGGGTGCGAAGACTTGTGTGAGGTCTTGCGTTGTCATGAAGAAGGAGAAGTTCGTTCAGATTTTTGTGCCTACGAACACGCTGAAGTCGTTTCTTCAATTTCTGAAGAGTAGCACAATACACTTCAGAGTTGATCGTTTGACCATGGGGAAGGACATCGAACAGAATAACCCCTTCAGCGTCCCAGAAGACTGTAACCATGACTTTACCAGCTGAGGGTATGGCTTTAAACTTTTTCTTGGTAGGGGAGTGGGTGTGGCGCCACTCCATTGATTGCCGTTTTGTTTCAGGTTCGAAGTGATGAACCCATGTTTCATCGCCTGTAACAATCTTTGACAAGAAATTGTCACCCTCAGCCAAATGACGAGCAAGCAATTCCGCACAGATGGTTCTCCTTTGCTCTTTATGGTGTTCGGTTAGACAACGAGGGACCCAGCGGGAACAAACCTTTGAATATCCCAACTGGTGAACAATTGTGACAGCACTACCAACAGAGATGTCAAGTTGAGCACTGAGTTGTTTGATGGTGATCCGTCGATCATCTCGAACGAGTGTGTTTGCACGCTCCGCCATTGCAGGAGTCACAGTTGTGCACGGCCGGCCCGCACGCGGGAGATCAGACAGTCTTGCTTGACCTTGCGGCGATGATGACACACGCTTTGCCCAACGACTGACGGTGCTTTTGTCCACTGCCAGATCACCGTAGACATACTGCAAGCGCCTATGAATATCTGAGATGCCCTGGTTTTCCGCCAAAAGAAACTCGATCACTGCCCGTTGTTTGCAACGCACATCCGTTACAGACGCCATTTTAACAGCTCCGTACAGCGCTGCCACCTGTCGGAAGTCAATGAAACTATACGAGACGAAGCGGGAATGTTTGAAAATATTCCACAAGCAATTTCCGGTTTTTTCAACCAAAATTGGCCGAGAAAAAAAATGTGTTGCATTACTTATTGAACTGCCCTCGTAATAATAACAACGTTTGCGTAAGGAATACCTCTGCACGAGCGGCCCGAAGATCCCTTCTACTGAATAGACCTCAAACAATTACCAATCAAAGCATTAATAACGAAAGTTAAATAAATTAAAACGCCTTCGAAAAATTGAAAAATTTGACGCCTAGTACCGCGGGGCTACATAGTAGATGTATTTGCATTATTAGTCTATTAATCTATTGCATTATTATTGTGTTCAGTGTTATTGTATATTGTATGTTGCACTTCTATTCGGAATTAATTGTGTGTCTGTATGTATGTTGCATGTAATTGGTTCAAGACAACACTGCGGTCAAGAAATAGAGAAATCCTTAGCCGGCCCAGAAGTAAATTCAGGTACGACAAAGGTTTACGCTTCCATACGAATCCTAGTGAGACGTGGAGTGTACAGAAAGTATATGGTACAGTGTAGTGTAGGTGTAGAAGTGAATAAAACTAAAACATCTACACACTCACCCTGTTCACACAGTAGAAATTTTTACACGGTAGTTAAAATTGTTTTCTGTGCAAACTCCATCGTGATTTATTTGTAGCTTGTGCGTGAAGCTACCATGGGTGAGTCACATGAGAATCTTGACCCACAAACTAGTCAAGATCTATATGTAGGTGATAATGTTAATGAAACCAATGTAGACATTGTACCAGAGGAAGTAGACTCCGAAGATCGGGAGGTACAGTTCGGAAAGATGAAGTAGATGCTCTGTTCAATAATTTACGAAAAGACGGTAGACACGGGGACTAAGACTCTAAAAAGAGACTTTGAACCTCAGCATATTAGGCAACATAGTGTTCCTGCATGTTCACCCATACCTGATCCGTTCGCAGAATTGCTACGCAAGATGTTAAGTCCCATAGTGCTCAGAGCCATTTTGCTACGCAAACTGCAAGAACGTGACCAGGAAAGGGAAGAAGAAGAAAGTTTACACGAACTCGAAAGAGAAAAGCGTGAAAAAGAAAGAGAAGAAAAGATTATTGCCGAAATAAAACATTTTAGAAGTGAGTACAAGGATTTACCAAAACCAGTACAAAAATTGTCCGAACAGTTAAAAAGCTTTGAACAAAGATCACAAGTCGGCTAAGGATTAAGTAAATTATTTAAATGAAGGCTTTCAGAATGTTGTTATTGACGTAGATAAATCTGTTGAGAAAGTTTTCTGAGGAAACTCAGAAACATGAACAGATACGTGATGCATGGCTGGAACACAAAGAAAATTAAAAACCCTAGCGCATTGACAGTCAAATTAAAATAAGTGCGCAGCGTTTTGATAGGCCTTTCGCAAGCGCTAGCGGCAGCTATAATCTCAACGCGGTGCCTGGCAGCAATACACACGAACAGTTGCGTGGCAACGCGATATGCTACTACCCAAAATAATAGTTCAACAAGAACTCAAAATGTCAATCGACTTAAGGATACTGCATCTCGTGATATACATGGGAACGCCAGTCACAAACTAGTCACCAAGCTAGGTCAGTATCCAATAATGAAAACTATCCGGCTATTAGCAGAGAGGCAGAGCCTCAAGGTAAATGGAAGAGAGTTTGATCAAACACAAACACTTCTTGCCGTTTACGGGAGAATAGAAATCTATACACCCAGTTGTGTTCATCAAAGGATTTAGAGACATTCTACCCAGGACGTGGAATGAGAAACAAAACTTTAGATTCATCCCATCTCACATACAAGCTCTTGTGAGACGAATAGTCAATTTGAAAAGGCGTTTGTTGCAAAGTACTGGTCGTTCAGCATTCAAGAAAGATTGCTAAACCAGTTTACAGTCCTGACTGGTACAATGCAAAACAAGGCTCTTTGAGAGCATAGTTTGACAGATACATAAACAAAACAAGATATTGGGACGAGCCAATTTCGGATCCAGACAAAATTAGGCTATTGAAACCAAAACTACCTGCACACATTCGTGAGCAATTAGTCAACTTGACAGAAAGAGACCTGAATCAGTTCCTTTCGGTCACAGACTCAACTGGTTTAATACAAGGAGACGTAAAAAATGGGGGCGACCACTCAAAGGGTGGCTCGTCTCCACAAAAGAAGGACAAACGAAACCATTCACCATCAAACTACGGTAATGGTAATAGTAATGTTAGTGGATGTCGGAAGAATGAACATAACTGCAATGGAAACAGACAAATGATGGTAATGGTAATCACATATACAACCGTAAGTGGGGGCACGAAGACAGAAATAATTCGAGCCCGAACAGAAACAATAAGTGGAAAAATACTATACAAAATAACTATTCATACAATGTAGGCTTTTACGGCTGGCGTTGTCTTCAGTTGAAGCTTCGGATGATAAAAAACAACTCTGCAAAACGGAAGCTTATCCACCCAGATTTTATGGACTCCCAAAGGTACATAAACCACAGGTCCCGTTGAGACCGATTGTGAGTGCCATAGGATCTCCAACACTAGAGGTGGCCAGATATCTAGCCTGCTTGCTGCAACCACACATATGCAGAACCGACAGTTACATTAAAAACTCGGCCCATTTTATTGAAAAACTGAGGGAGATTGACGTCAGCCCAAGTGATATTCTTGTGTGCTTCGATGTAGTGTCATTGTTTACCATGGTGCCTGTAAACGAAGCTATTTCATACATAGCAGATATTTTTACGACTGACATAGTGGGTTTATTTAAACACTGCCTGACGACAACTTATTTCCAGTATAACAACGGGTTTTACGAACAGATCGACGGGATGGCGAAGGGAAGCCCTCTCAGCCCAGCTGTTGCCAGTTTGTTTATGAAGATCTTCGAACAACGAGCGCTGCAGACTGCCAGTAAAAAGCCTGCTAAATGGTACCGCTATGTTGATGACACATTTGTAGTGTGGACTCATGGTGAAGAAGAGTTGGATATCTTCTTGGTGCACCTGAACGGCATTAACCCGAAGATACAATTTACGATGGAGAAAGAGAGCAACGGTCGACTCAATTTCCTGGATGTGTCCGTAATTAAACGGGTGGTTGGGACTGTGGGCCACAAGGTATATAGAAAGAACTCTCACACGGATCGATACCTCCACAAGGAATCAAACCATCATCCTAGGCAAAAATAGATGTGTCATGAAAACCTTGGCGGACAGAGCCAACAAAATCTGCGAGGCGGCTTACTTACAAGATGAACTGAATCACCTACGGTCAGCCTTCGTGAAAAACGGATATACCAGCAAGGAAATTGACCGAGCCCTCCATCAAAGAAGAAAAGAAGCCAGAAGTCCAGAGCAACAACGGTCACCTACTGGAAAAGTTTTCCTACCGTTCATTAATGAGGTCACGGACTGTATCGAGAAAGTGCTGGCCAAGTATGGGATCGAAAGAATCTTCAGACCCACCAAGAAGATTAAGGAATATTTAAGAACTGCAAAAGACGCCGACATCTCCTAGCAACACCTGGGGTACACAAAATTCCATGCAGTTGTGGACAAGTATATATTGGAACAACGAAAAGAAGTGTAAACACCCGCTTGGCCGAACATAAAAGAAACTGTCGCTTAGGACACATCGAAAAATCGGCCGTAGCTGAGCATGTTTTTCGAGATGGGAATTAGGAAATTAAATTTAATGAGACAAGCGTTCTAGCACGAACATCCCATTATCATGCGCGCATGTATAGAGAAGCAATAGAAATTCACAAACACCGTAACAATTTCAGTAGAAAAGAGGAAGTTTTAAAGTTCGACAAAATATGGATGACGACGTTGCGCTAGCAGAATGACAATCGATTACTCTTAATCGAGAATGATGACGCCTTCCAAAGATAGGCATACCGTCGGCATCACGTGACGAATGGTGGTGCCCTCTATGCGCTCTATAAATGCGAGGGTACCTGCAGCCTCAGTGGCAGTAGCCGACGACCGCAGAAGATGTCTCCCGCAGATGGAGACGAAACGTCAGCTGGAAATTTTATACATCGACCACGGCCTCTCAGCCCGGAAGTTTCAACTGAAGAAAAATAACTATTCTTGACAGTGGGATAACAACCAAGGCCATCAGAATAGTAATAATAGTCAGAACATGCCTATTAACCAAGAACAGGGGAATACTACTAGTCAATTAAACCCACAAGCTCAGACATGGTCTAGCTCAAACCAAAAAGTACGTATAGTTGGAGGACAGACCATTGCCAGCCAAGTACGTCTGCAACTTTAAACTAAATACGGCCGCAAGCCGCTTGCCGGGTAGTGAGAGCATTACTGATGTCAAGCATAGAAACATTGTATCTGTATTAGGATGCAGTGATGGCAATAGTATGCCTGATGAATTAATGAACGGACGCCGTTCATGTTCAAAGTCTGAGAAAGAGAGGGTGCAAACTGTGATCGTAGGTGGGATCAGTAGCACTACGGTAAACATTATGGTTCAAATGGTTCAAATGGCTCTGAGTACTATGCGACTTAACTTCTGAGGTCATCAGTCGCCTAGAACTTAGAACTAATTAAACCTAACTAACCTAAGGACATCACACACATCCATGCCCGAGGCAGGATTCGAACCTGCGACCGTAGCGGTCACGCGGTTCCAGACTGAAGCGCCTTTAACCGCACGGGCACACCGGCCGGCGGTAAACATTATTGTTGCCACGGGTGCGACTGTTTGTTTAGTGAGCGAAGAACTCTTCAAGAGAATATCTCGTGCACAAAAACTGCCAACATTACCGCTAAAGAAATGCAAAGTGTCAGGTACTATTGGCGCTCAGGCACAGGTCATAAAGCAGCAGGTACAGGTAATAGTACACGTGGAGGGAGATGTAATACAATGCGCCTTCTTCATGGCCCGAGCTCTGTCGGTACCTTGTGTACTTGGCTGTGAATTTCTACAGAACTGAGAGGCATAACCGAAAACTTAACATTATGAACCAGGGCAGGTGTGTTTCATGGAGATGTTAAGAACAAAAGAAGTGCCTGGCAGGTACTGCCAACGCATTATAGTTATGTGCTGAAGGTTAAGTGCGTTACACATCCGAGACACACAGCTGAGCTAAGGGGTCTATTACTCAGATAACGAGGAAAGAACAGTACGTCAGATACAAGAGAGGATTTATTCGAAAATTCGAGAATCTGATTACCTCACCAATGAACAGCAAACACAACTAGCAGACTTGCTGCCTAATTGTGCTGCAGTGTTCTCTGACACACCAGGAATAGTAAAAAGGTGTCAATATAAGATAGTATACCCACACACTACATACTGCCATGCGAATTACTTTGGCCCTTGGTTCAAAAAAGATTCTGTCAATAGAGAAATCTGTAAGATGATAGAATGGGGAATAATAGAGCCTTCACTATCACCTTACAGTAATCTTCTCGTAGCTGTTGCGAAGGCTGGAAACAACACCCGCTTGGTACTGGATGCCCGAGAGAACAACAGAATTATTATTCCGATCAGAACTCGACCTGAGAACCTTGAGGTGTGAACCCAATAGTTCTACGGAATGAAATATCTCACCTTGATAGATACGAAACCATCGTACTGGCAAATAACGCTCACTGAGTATTCTAGAAAGTACACTGCTTTCATATTCGATGGTAGAAGCTATAAATTCAGAGTACTACGGTTTGGCTTAAGTGTGAGTGAAAGTGTCTTTACTACTGCCTTAGGTGCAGTACTATGCACCGAGTTACTCGACAAGGCAACCTTGTATGTTGATATTTTGCTTCTAGCAACAGCGACGTAGGAGGAACAAGTAGAAATTCTAGATGTAAACATCAACGTCGGAGGACAGACAGTTCCAAAGAGACTCTTTTTACATATGTTGCAAACAATAATATGTGTGTAGCAAGAATAATGGAGTGTGATCCATCCCTTCGAAACTTATCTGCAGGTCGTTTTTTCCTGTACGAACCGCGCCCAAAAGGGGGAAGCTATTTGAAACGGCCTAATTTATAAAATCGCACTATATACACTTTTTAGAAAATGCATAACCTTAGATTTGAAAATGTAACACAATTTGACCCTAACGCACACTGAAAGCAAAGAGACATTAATTAGTGAACGAAATGTCAAACGAGTCAATGTAAACAGTATTTATGTGAGTAAAAAAATGAAACAAATCGAAAAACGCTGTAGAAGTATCCTTAGCAACGGTGTGTGTACTAACGACCCTTCTAGACGGCTTTGTGTTGTTTTTCCTTAATGTTATAAGAAAAGTAATTAATTAATTAATTGTATTGAGAAAAAGGAATAATGTATAAACAAAGAATATATATGATGTCCTAGCCTAGAGTATAATCTTTGTCCTTCTTAGTATAAACGTAGTAAAGATAGTATTCTCTCTCTCTCTTCCTTTGTGACCGCCATTCGATGAACAACTCTGTATTTAGGTCCGTTGGTAAAGTACTAACATTTCATTCAATGGGTTTAAGAAAATATATTATTATTATTAAATGATAGTACATGATTTCATTTGTAAAACTAGCGCTACCGAGAAGAAAAGCAATCTCGACGCGCTTCCGTGGCTAACGGCAGCAATACGCGCATTTCAATTCAGAGATGTTCTTTCACAGCATCACGTTACAGAGGAGCGTCGCAGCATTAATTTATTTCATTTCAGCTAAAGTGCAGCCCTGGCAGAAAGCAGTGTATCTCAAGTCCGTGCATATCAGTAATTCAATCTTAGCTGGTCTGACTACCTCACTTGATTACAAAGTGTGCAAATAATTTTAGTTACAACCGTGCTTGAGGCATATTAAGAAAGTTTATTAATAATTATAACGGTTGTGTCTGAGATTTTCTAAGCCTTGAGATTATCTTGAAAGAGCTAGCAGGATTATTTGTGGATTTATAGAATACGATTGAATACGGAAGCTCCGATAACTGTATTTATCACATAATGAATACCTCAGCACGAGTGGCTAAAATCTGCCTTCTACTGAATAGGTCTCAACCAACTCACAATCAAAGCATTAATAACCAAATTCAAATAAATTATAATCCCTTTAAACATTAAATAATAACAAAAGAATTGGTGAAGCAAGGAGCATAAGGAAAACACTGATAACAAGAAGGGATAGGATGGCATGACATTTGTTAAGACATCAGAAAATAACTTGTGTGATACTAGAGAGAGAGAGACAGAGGGTAAAAATTGTATAGAAAGACAGAGTTTGGAATACAGTCAACAGACAGTTGAGGACGTAGGCTGCAAGTTCTACTCTGAGCTCTGTGATGAATTTGGCACAGGAGAAAAATCCATCAAAGCAGGCAAGAAAGATATATCTCAAGTATTGCATGAGAACTTGCGACACCAAACGGCTGTTTGTTATAACGATATGTCCGAAATGGATGAATGGATGGAGATGTTGGTATGAACGCACGGCGGCAAGCTCTTTAGCGCCCAATACGTCAGAAGTGGTGTACTAATCACTAAAAATAGTTTTCGAAGATAACCTGTACATAAGTAAAAATAGTCACCAGTGACATGTAATTTAGAAAAATAATGGCCTCTAGCCAATCATATCAACAATTGCTCTCGTCAAAGAATTTGGGTGCACATGCGTTGTGCGTGAAACATTTTCTTCGTTTCGCCACAGATGGCGCTCCAATCGAACAAATAGAAATAGGTACACAATCGCAGTTTACGACATGCTGCTCAGTGGCCCTTGAATGTCCAATGGCCTGTGGGACCCCAGCTCCATGTTGCGAGGGTAGGACAGGCCAGTAATTCATAACTTCTAATTGGAAATCCCATTCTCAGTGTTTTATTTCTCCGACATATTGAACAGAAGACTACTCTACGTGCCACCGTGACCATGTGGAGAACTATGACGTATCGTAACAGGGAGTACACTTAATCTCGAGATCATGTATCGTGCAGAGCTAGAACAGGTAGCGGCTCTAAACATTACAATGACTGCCCAGTGTTTATTGCGTCCTCATCTGCCTATAATTTGGAGAACAGACGTGCTAGTGGATGATCAACGTTGCAACCATAGGAGAAAAAAAACTGAAATGATCCTGATTTATCGAGAATGTAGGATAAACATTGAGGCTGCTGATGCCTTGCATGCCGAACGTTTTCCAGAGAGAGTTCGCTCTCGTTCGTTCTTTTACAAAGTTGTGAACGCCTTTATGTCTGATGGCAATGTATAGATCGGCAAAACGAAACGAAACAAACGTGTTACAGGAGACGCTAATGAAATAGCTGCATTAGTGGAGTGCACCACGAACCACGGGTAAGTGCCTGGCAATTACACCGCGATCCCGGTATGTCCATACGTCGTATTGTCACAATACTGCATCATCATACGTACCATCCATACCACGTGTCACTGGCTCAAGAACTTCGTGATGCCTATTTCCATAAGTGGGTAGTGTTTTGTGAATGGGCAATTCAGAAAATGCAAAAGACCTCATGTTCCTTGCCTAGGTACTATTTTCCGATGAGTCTACGTTCACAAACCGTGGTAGCGTCAACCAGCACTGGTTACGACAAGTTGACCATCAATGTCCTTGGACGGTAAACGTATGGTGTTCCTTATTTTTCCGTATTTTATCGACGGGACGTTGAATGGACGAAAATATGAACGTTTTTGGAACAGAGACTACTGGTGTTACTGCAGCATGTTGCCATGGACGTTCGACAACGTATGTGGTTTCAGCATGACGGTTGCTCAGCATATTAAGCAGCTGAAGCACGGCAGGTATTAGACCGTGTCTACATAGGACAGTGGATCAGTAGAGGTTGCGCTACTGTAAGATATGCGCGCAAATGGATAAAAACTTCTGAACTGTCTACTCAAGCCCAGGGTGTTAAACAGACATTCTATATAGATATTAATCTGGCCCTGTAAGGGAGCTAATATTAGCTGCAGATCATAACAAATTAATTAGAAATGGTGCTGTCACGTAACTAGAATGCATGAATTAATAAAAGTGAAAGTTTGGGATGTATTCTAGAAAGACAAAACAGCTGTTCTCTTTTTCATTCTACGTATAATTTATCAACTGTGCTAACAGGGGCCAAGTGATACACAACAATCATGTTCAGTTACTTTCAATAACAAAATATTTAACTCTTGGACGTATTGAATTGGCAATTATTAAACCATTGTCTCTACAAATAGAAATGTTATCACGGGCAAGAATGATCAAAAATCGTCATCTATTAAATTTACTTCTACGATATCGTAGCTGGTCAATGGACTAAGTTGGTGGAGAATAAATTTACCTTTTAAGCCAATGAAAAATCTCTCATGTACTCAATGTGAGGGTAGGTTAGTATCCTAGCTTTTGATACTCAATGGTCAAAGTGTACGCAGGTTGGAGTGAGCAGAATCTCGACTCAAGATTTACTGTGGCCCAATATGTGATGGTACTTTACCAATCGGGATCTGCAACGGTGTAGTCTCCATGCTGGATCTGAAACGCTAATTCCCTACTCTGACCTTGACTGAATTCAATCAGTCTCAACTTTCCTGCGCTCCTTAGAACGTTAACGGTTCCCTAGTCGAAATAATGGCTATTGTACACTTGCTAAGGGTTGGAGCGACATGCACAATTTCATTGCCCACAAAAATTCCCACTATCTGTCACCACAATACGTGACCCATATCGTCCACACTTCGCAGATGCAAAGCTCTCAACGCCCTCGCTATTTTCCACACACTTGTGCGGTCTGCCGTGAGATGACAGAGATCCAGCTATTTTTTAGTTATCAAAATGCTTTCATATAATGGCGATCTCACTACCATGTCGCGTTTGCGTCGCCCGGTATGGTTTCAGCCAACTGCCATCTAGTTAGCGGAGAATTTTTATTTTTCTTGCCGGGTCGCCACAAGCCCTGTTAAGGACGTGCAGCCACTTACCCTCAGTCCTGGCCATATTTGCGTTAAAAGGAATAATGTATTGTTCTGGCCTTATCCCTTTCTGCACTGAAGCTCGGCGTTCTCTTGTTGTTTTCCAGTGCCATTAACCACCTGTTTGGTTCGTCTCCAAAATGCGTTTCGCTTTAACTTATATATGCATGCCTCTGTCCTTATATTGTTAGAGCTGTTTTGTTAGTTTTCGGTACATGAGATTACTGCAGTTGCTTTTTGTTGATAATATAATTTTCTGAGGGTCACATAGTGTATCGTACTGTCGTTATGGACCAAGTTCATGTAAGGTCTATAAAATCTGGGTGCCTTACACATGCCATCCGTTTCAAATTAATTTTGTGTGGCTGTGATCAGTCTTAAGGCATTGCTCATTGAAGTACGAAATTATAAGCTCAATTAATTTTAATCATTTTCGAGCTACTGGTCTATCTTATGATAGATGATTTCTTTTGAATATTCTAATTTTTTTAATTTGAAATGTATTGCTTTACACGGCACTTTCTATTTAAATTACCATTATATGACTTTAGAGTCCTTTAGAGCAGTTTTTTGATTAGTCACAAAAACATTTTTCTCTCCATTACTTGTGGTTAACTTTTATTAAAATGGTTCATCCACCCTTTAGATTGTCACTTCACAATAACGTCAGGCATTCCACAATTTCTCAAACATTCCTGATATTGAGGATTATGAAAGATGAGTGAAGTTAAGGAAGCGTTTGTTTCTCTCAACAAGTAAATACTACACAAAAATTACAATTTATCCTCATAAAGTCACATATATTTATATATGTAACATAGTTAATATTTTTGCTTAAGACAAACTTTATATTCATTGACATTAATAATTATTAAAAACACATGTTCCAAAATATACACAAATTATTATTTATTTTGTACAGACATTTACAAATTACACATGAAATGCAAAATATAAAACATGGTACGTTTATGAATATACTTTAACAATTTTCAAATTGAATTACAAGATACAAATGAAACACATAAAGTGCAAATTCGCAGTGGTACAGGTGCAACTGAATATTTACAGGAATCTCAACTCCTTGCTGAAGTTATTATCTTTTCCACTCTTTAAAATGTTACAATGACCCTGTCACACACATCACTTTCTTTATTCATGCACTTTACACTTTGAACTTTGGGCTGGGTTTGTTTCCTAATGCTTCTGTCGATCAGTTGTGGTTGATGCTACTAGACAGTGGTAGACTGCATGATGTTGGTGAAGATTGTCGACATTTACAGTTTTGAGTGTTCAATCACAAATTCCATTACATGGTCAGTTCCTGCATAGTATTGACGACTAACTGCTCGTCCAAGGCAGTGCCATGATGTGATAACATATGTGTCCTTGTCCTTTATTGGCGTCCTTGCTATCGAGGTTGATGAGTGTAGCCCCTCGATGATAGGTGATTGCTGCAGATTGATGTTTGATGTCCTCATTATGCGTACCAACCTATGGTTGGTTTGATGGTTAGAATTAAATAACTGCCACAGTTTTGTTGAATATTGCTTTCTGTGGATTCTGCCAAATCTCATACTGGTTTAAGGTAAAGTATTTAGAAAGGAATCTTGCTGTCTTCTGCCCTCATCTTGGGACCCTTTCTTCTCTTCGTTTCTTGCTGAATCTTCATGTCTTCTTTCTTAGAACTTGCAGGCGTAGGGATAGGATATGTTATTCAGTGAAAGTTATTTGAAGGACTACCAATTATACTGTTATGAGATATGATCAAGTTTGAACATATAACTTCCGAAGTGATATGTCTGTTTTCAGTTATCAGCTTCTCCATTTAGTATTTGAGAGAAATATTCTGAGTTTATTTTTCCAGGTGGTTGTACTATGGAGCTGTTTCTGAGAATTTGCTATTGTTAGTTACTTCTATTGTGTGTCACCTCCGATCATGGAGTCGTTTCCCTTGCCTCGCAGGTGTGCATCCTTTGTCCTTTGCTGTTGCTGGTTTTCCCTGTCCTCTTGCTGTTGAGGTGAGGTGTCTGACAATATTCAACTTACACCTGGCTCAGTCTCTGCACTAATGTGAAGCCTGAGTCAGTAAATTCCTTCCTTCGGTCTCCAATTTTTCGCCAGTGCTATATTGTGCAATCGTATAACCTCTCACACTCAGACCTATAGCTTCCCACTGACTTTCCGCTTCTGTCATCAGCTTGTCTTCCTTCCCCAGACGACTGTAGTAATGTGGCACTTCATGTGTTCTCTATTTCACCTACCACTACTTACAAGATTCTTTGTCTAAATTTGCAATGAATTTTATATGGAATTATTACATGAAAAATACAATTAATATTTATATATGTGTGTCTCAGTACTTTACACAAAATTTATCATTTACATCTCAAGTTATTTTATTTTATAATGATTCCTTTACTTCATGAATGAGCACAGATTGATTATATGTAGATTAGTTAGTTAGTACATCATGCCATTAGTTTTCTTTTATTTTTTGACCTGCTTTAACAATTTAAATGATTAGTGTTACTGTACTTGTTTTTAGAATAATTACGTTTTTGTCGCTCGTCCTGTCTGCCTCTTGAGATCTGCTGTTACCTGAAACATATCTCCTTTTTTTGTGTTATCTGTGATCCATTTATATTAATGTCTTCATGGCTAACTGCTGTCTGACCACTGCAAGAATTATCATTCATTATAAGCCTTAAGGTGACTGATGTGATGTACACCTATATTTTTTCCTGTTCTTGGGTTCACCAATTCTACTGCATTTGCATGAACCACTTCATTAATTAACATGGGACCCTTATAAATGGGATAAAATTTGTGACAAACCTGTTTTCATTTATTAGATAATAAGTGAGTTCTAACAAGAACCAATTGTCTCTCAGTGAATACCTTTGTGGATGCATCTCTGTCTACTCTGAGCTTCCTTTTTGCAGCTGCTCATTCGATTTTTCGAGTACTAATTTTAGTATCTGCTGGTGTGATGGTCTTCTGGATGGGGGAACTGTACCACTTCTTTTACCCTATCCACTGGTTTTTATTCTTGAGTACTGTGACTGGCGGTAAGTGTGTAGTACTGTGTGGCATTTCATTAATGATAGTTTGTAACTGATGTAAATTTGCATCCCTTGTGGTATGTCGTGAACTACAGTACAACCGACACCACGTCCCAATATCCTTCGTTGTTCATTCTGCACTATTGGCGCTTGGTTTGTATCTAAATATGAAGATGGGTTTAATTTCATGTCTTTTTAAAGTTGTCAACCGAGGTTTAGATCTATATTGGGGCACATTATCTGAAATCAACCTTTCTACATACCCTTCCTGCTTTAGGAAATCACATTACTGATCGTAAAACCAGTTGCATGTTTCAAAGGATCCAAAGTGACATACTTCGAAGTTAACTCTAAAACTACAAGTATAAACGTGTTCCCATTCCTTGTCCTTGGTAATTGTCCCATCAAATCTGTTGCTGCTAGATGTTTTAGTTTTTTCGGGATTATGGGTGATAATGGTGGTCTAGTCTGAAATGTAAAGTGTTTGGCTCGATGGCAATCCTTACATTTTTTGAGTGTTTGCCGAATACGTCTTTCCATATTGGGGAAATGTGCTATCTCTCTAAGTTTCATAAAATATTTCTTCGCCCCAAAGTGCCCATTACTTAAGTGAGTGTACCATATATACTTGTTAACGAGTTCATCAGGAACACATACTGTCCATAAACTTGAACTTGCGTCTCGTCTGTAGTACAGCACATCATTCTACAGCAAAAAATGCTGATGAATATCAACCGAGCTCTTGTCTTTCCACATATGTTTGACCCTTAACATTTCTGGATCTTTGTTCTGTTCGTTTGAAATGTTTGAGAAAGCTGTTGTTATATAGTTTTCAAATGGAACTCCTCTTATATAACTTATACCAATTTGGTCTTCATCTGCACTGAACTTCACGTTACTTGGGGTTGTACCATGTGGACACCGAGAAAGAAAATCCGCTGATGTATTTGCCAGTCCTGGGATATGTTTTACACAGAAATCATACTCTTGCAACATTAAAATCCACCTTGCTAGCCTGCCATGTGTCAAGTTTGCTGTGAGTAAAAATTCAAGAGCTTCATGATCTGTATATACAATAGTTTTCCTCCCGAATAGAAAATATCTAAACTTTCGGAAACCCCAGACTACCGCTAAAGCTTTCAGCTCTGTAATGGAATAATTTCTCTCGCTTTTTGATAAGACCCAACTCTCAAATGCAGTGCGTTATCTGTCCATCTTGTTCGTAGTATTGAAATAATACTACGCCTAACCCAGTCTTGGCGATGTCTGTTTCCATACAAAAATCTTGCGTAAGATCTGGGAGTGACAGTATCGGTGCTTCCGCTAACGCCTTTTCCAACTTCTGAAATTCTTGTTCTGCAGTATCATCCCATATCCATGGAGTGTTATCACCAGTTAAACTGAATAGTCGGGATGTAGCCAGAGTGTCTATACAGATGAACCTTTAAAAAAATGTTACTAATCCCAGGAAGCCTCTGAGTGTCTTCCTATTATATGATGTTTCAAAATTTCTTATTGCCTATAATTTTTCTGGGTTCGGTTTTATTCCCTGTGCAGATAGTACATGTCCTAGGAAGTTTATGTGTTGTGTTTCAAATTTGGATTTTTCCAAATTTGCTGATACTCCATGTTCTTTAAGTGTTTTCAGTAAAGCATCCAAAATTTCGTTATGTTTCTCCCACGATGACTCTGCTATGAGGATTTCATCCACATAACATGTCAATCGCACCTGTAACTCCGTAGGTAAAATACTCCCTAGACCTCGAATAGAAGCTGCGGATGAAACGTTCAGTCCGAAGGGGAATATTTTAAACGGATAACACCTTCCAAAAGCAGTAAATTTTCTGCATTCTGGAGCTAATTCAATTTGCCGAAAGCTACTTCGTATATCGAGTGAGGAGAATACTTTTACATTATGAAATTTTTGGAGCAAATCTTCTAGTCTCTCGGGACGATCTGTTTCTGGAACTATGATTGTGTTAATTTGTCTTTAATCTAACACCAAACGTATCATTCCATCCTTCTTTTCCACAACACGTAACGGGCTGTTATAAGTTAATGGTACCTGCTCAATAACACCATCTTGTTCCATCTTATTTAACTCCAAGAATACAGCACGTCGGTAATTCAATGGGATTTATATGGAACTACTCTAAAAGGCTTATGGTACTTAAGTTCGAATCTGTATTGTAGATCTTAAATTGCTCCTGGTTTCGCTTCAAATACAATCGCATGCTTGCGTAATATTCCATCTAATTCCAACCTTTACTGATCTGTTAACCACTCTAGACTTCATGTTTTTTTTCTCGATCTCTGTGTAAATATCTTCGAGTATTCCCAAATCCATAGGCCTTGATTCGTTCTTCCTTAGACATCGCGGGTTATCCTGACAAGCAATATCTCAATCTACTTGCATTTGTATATGTGTATAATTTCCACACATTTCTTCATGTCTCAAGTTTTCCTTGAATTTTTAGGTGATTCCTCCTAAACTGACACTTCCTCAGCCCATACCCAACACAGCTTTATGTTGATTGAGGAAGTCAGCTCCGATAATCATATCGACTGATATCTTTGGTATTATGACAAAACTCGTTTCTATTACTTAACCCTGGCAGTAAAATGCAAGTCTTGTCTGCCTTATGACATTCGACGAACGTCCCATAATTGGTCCGTGTACTTTGACCTTCCGTGCTTTTAACACTAATAAATCACTGTCACTATTGCAACGATTGAATAACGGCTCTGATATCGCTGTTAATACACTCCCACTATTTACTATTGCGTTAACGACAATACCCTTGACTGGTACACGAAGTATAGGAATTATCTGTGGAGTACTCTCGCCTTCGACTTCCTCCATTAATATGTCCTCAATTACTTCGTAATTTAACCGATGTTTGTGTGTTTGTTCCGTCACAGCTGGATGTTTATGGGCATCCATAGTTGCGTCATTTTCCATCAACATTTGATGGTCTTCATCGAGAGGTTGGGGCGAAATATTTCCCTTCTTTAAATTTTCCAGCTTTAGTTTCGCTGCTTCTAACTCAGCTTCTACCGTATCCAATGTAATTTTTAAATCCTGATTTTCACACCTTGCTACTTCCTTTAAGTTTGTATCCTCGTCACACATCCTAGTGATCGTGTTTAATTTGGATTTTAGAGCCTGGCAAGTATTTTTTAAGTGTGACAGTACTTCACACTTCGATTCTGGGGATTTGTCAGATTCTACATCAATTATGTCTGTACTCGCACCCTGATTCAACTCGTTATCATATTTGTTCTCTGCCGCTGAGAGTTGCAGATTCAAATTTTCACCTGTGTCGTTATTTATTACGATGCTGTTTCCTGTGTTTGGTGTGATGATTACATAGTCTCGATAATACTGCCCAACTGTGTCCTCATATGTGCCAAAATTGTATACCTTTGAATCTGACATATCAGACTGTTCACGTACTTTATTATCTGGTTCGTTTTCCGATCCAGACGAATTATTTGCCTTATTTCCTCTCCATTATCGACTTTTTCTTCCCGAGTTTGTTCGATTCCCTCTATCCACAACGCCTCAGACTCTTTCAGCTTTTCTTCCAAAGTTTTGTGGAAGTATTTTAGTATATCTCGTAGCGTGTCGAACTTTTGATCAGGAATACTTATCCGTAGGACCATCTTTCTTCTATCTTTTTTCTATGACCTATATTAGCCGTATTTTGTGGGTTAATCCTATCGTCTTGATCAATCGTGGCGTTATTCTCATCGTCAGTGTCAATCCACTCCATCTCGTCCCAACACTTCAGCTGTGACTCCCTCCCTATTCGTAGTATCTGTACTGATACCTTTGATGATCTTTCTGTCGTTCCTGTTCCCAATTCCGATTCTTGTACATCACACCTTAACCTATTTATTGCTGCGGTCGCCTTGTCATTCGTTTCTGTAGAAAGTGTACTATCTGCTTGAGTTCCTAACGTCAGTCAATCCTCACGCTTCCCAGGATTCAGTGGTCGTAATTCAACCTCCATCTGTGGTTCATTTCTCCGGTAATTACCCGAAGTATTTGCCTGTGGCTGCGTTCTCGCAGTACCTCCCCATCTGCTTTCTCTCCATGGACCTGGCGATCGCTGATTAAAATCAGTCTGTCGCTTATCCCGAGTTCTCCAGTTTCCATTCCTATCTATTTTCCGCCTGTTCCAACCATTTTTAAAACCATGTCCATTACGCTGTGGTCTAGTGTTTCCACTACTCCCATTTCCGTAGTTATTCCCGTTTCGTCCAGAATTCAATCCCAATACCGACCTACCATAGCTACCATTATTATTATTCACTTTACTATTACGTGTTCTTTCAAAATTATTGTGCCCTGAATCGCGACGTCTTTGAGCGTCGTTTTCTTACATGAATTCTACTTCTCTCAAAACACCTTTGAAAGTTTCTACATTATCGCCCCCACGTCCTATCAAGGCTTGTTGATACGTCACTAGCAGTTTCGTTTTACATATTTGGTTCAAAATGGTTCAAATGGCTCTGAGCACTATGGGACTCAACATCTTAGGTCATAAGTCCCCTAGAACTTAGAACTAATTAAACCTAACTAACCTAAGGACACCACACACACCCATGCCCGAGGCAGGATTCGAACCTGCGACCGTAGCAGTCCCGCGGTTCCGGACTGCAGCGCCAGAACCGCTAGACCACCGCGGCCGGCTTTACATATTTGAATCAGTTCTCCGTCGCTATATGGGTTATCTAAGTATTGGTCCCTTTTAGCCATATTCTCAAATAATTTGACTGCTCTTTTCTAAAGCGAACTTTGAATGAGACATTTTGTAATAATTCATATGTTATTCTCATCTGAGCCTAAGGTGACCAATATCTTGCTATAAATGCAGCTCTAAACGAATCATACGAATCGCAAGTTTCCGCTATCTTCTGCACAGTTTCAGCAACACTTCCCTCTATATGTGCACAAATGAAATCTAACTTATGTTTTAATGGCCAATGTGTCGTTATTCCTACTTTAAATTGTTCAATAAATGAGTCGGGATGGAGAATGTTTGCGTCTTCCTTATAGTGCTGCGCACAGTAAGAAAGTGGTTATCATCAAAACCTCTCGCTTCTCTCTGTGATGTATCTTCTGGGTTTTGAAGACTGGAATTCTGTCCTAGTTTTGCATCAGATATACGCAAACGTGTGTAACTTGGTTCATTCTGTGTCATTTGTGCCATAGAATCACTTGCATATGTCACTGAGCAGTATGCGAGCATAACGCCTGCTACCGGCTCTGTATCTTGATGTGTAAGCAACTCTGGATCGTTAGACGCCGTACTGTAACCCGTCGATATTTGTTCTACAGGTTGTGGAGTTGCATAACGTGTCTCAATGGTTTGACCACCGTTGTGTCACGCTTTGTACTTGACGTACTGAACCTTGCTGCAAACTACACTCTTGTATTCTCGATTGACCTGTTATTCTTTCTTGAACAAGTGGTCGCAGTCGACAGTGTTCCCAACGATTGCCGTGATGTTGTGTCATGCGCTGGTTTGGACTAATTTCCCGTTCTCGGTTTGCGGTTTCGGACTGATAACCCCGTGTGCCTTTCCGTCTTACGTCACAAGTAATTTCGCGTACCCTTTCTGTCGTATTACCGACAACTGTTGATTTTGCAGTATTCATAGTAGTATCTACCGACACTAAAGTAGATTCTGTTGTCGTCTGCGACTTCCCACTAACGCTTTCTACGTCACCTCGACTGTCGATCGAACGTAAAACTTTCGATCTCAGCCGTTCAAATTGATGTTTGTTTTTCTCCTGCATTTTTAAAATACGAGCATCGAGTTCCTTTACGCTGCTTTTGTCGTTCTTTTGTGAGACGTCGTCTCAGCAAACATGTTTCGCTTTCGTCGTCGCCTTGATGGCAAAAACTTCGACCTGTTTTTTAACCTTCTTAACACTTTGTTGCGTAACTTCACGTAATGTAATCATGTCTGTTTGGACAGTGCCAAAGTCTGTTCTCAGTTGTTTGTGCCCTGTAACGAGCGTTTGAAGCGTAATTTTTTGCTTCCTTAGCTTCAGTTCGTATTTGATCTAATTGGCCTTGAATATTATCACGCGTTTTTTTTTTTTATTTCCTTGTTAGTTTCTATCAGCCCCAATGTTATGCGCCCATCTAGCTCTTTTTACCCTTGTGCTATACACCCTTCTAATTCTTTTTGCCCTTGTGATATGCACCCTTCTATACGTCTTTCTGATTCCTGAGATTGATGTAATAAACGCTGCAACATTCCAAATACACTACTGGCTATTAAAATTGCTACACCAAGAAGAAACGCAGCTGATAAACGGCTATTCATTGAACAAATATATTATACTATAACGGACATGTGATTACATTTTCACGCAATTTGGTTGCATAGATCCTGAGAAGTCAGTACCCAGAAAAACCACCTCTGGCCGTAATAACGGCCTTGATACGCCTGGGTATTGACTCAAACAGAGCTTGGATGGCGTGCACAGGTACAGATGCCCATGCAGCTTCAACAATATACCGCAGTTCATCAAGAGTAGTGACTGGTATATTGTCACGAGCCAGTTACTCGACCACCATTGACCAGACGTTTTCAATTGGTGAGAGATCTGGAGAATGTGCTGGCCAGGGCAGCAGTCGAACATTTTCTGTATCCAGAAAGGCCCGTACAGGACCTGCAACATGCGGTCTGCATTATCCTGCTGAAATGTAGGGTTTCGCACGGATCGAATGAAGGGTAGAGCCACGGGTCGTAACACAGCTGAAATGTAGCGTCCACTGTTCAAAGTGCCGTCAATGCGAACAAGAGGTGACCGAGACGTGTAACCACTGGCACCCCATACCATCACGTCGGGTGATACGCCAGTATGGCGATGACGAATACGCGCTTCCAATGTCCGTTCACCGCGATGTCGCCAAACCACGGATGCGACCATATTGATGCTGTAAACAGAACCTGGATTCATCCGAAAAAATGACGTTTTGACATTATTGCACCCAGGTTCGTCGTTGAGTACAAGATTGCAGGTGCTCCTGTCTGTGATGCAGCGTCAAGGGTAACCGCAGCCATGGCCTCCGACCTGATAGTCCATGCTGGTGCAAACGTCGTCGAACTGTTCGTGCAGATGGTGGTTGTCTTGCTAACGTCCCCATCTGTTGACTCAGGGATCCAGACGTGGCTGCACGATCCGTTACAGCCATGCGGATAAGATGCCTCGTGTCATCTCGACTGTTAGTGAAACGAGGACGTTGGGATCCAGCACGGCGTTCCGTATTACCCTCCTGAACCCACCGATTCCATAATCTGCTAACAGTCATTGGATCTCGACCAACGCGAGCAACAATGTCGCGATACGATAAACCGCAATCGTGATAGGCTAAAATCCGACCATTATCAAAGTCGGAAAAGTGACGGTAAACATATCTCCTCCTTACATGAGTGATCGCAACAACGTTTCACCAGGCAACGCCGGTCAACTGTTGTTTCATCATCATCATCATCATTTAAGACTGTTTATGCCTTTCAGCGTTCAGTCTGGAGCAATGCCCCCTTATTAAATTCCTCCATGATCTCCTATTCAGTGCTAACATTGGTGCCTTTTCTGATGTTAAACCTATTACTTCAAAATCATTCTCATCCGAATCCAGGTACCTTCTCCTCGGTCTGCCCCGACTCCTCCTACCCTCTACTGCTGAACCCATGAGTCTCTTGGGTAACCTAGCTTCTCCCATGCGTGTAACATGACCCCACCATCTAAGCCTGTTCGCCCTGACTGCTACATCTATAGAGTTCATTCCCAGTTTTTCTTTGATTTCCTCATTGTGGACACCCTCCTGCCATTGTTCCCATCTACTAGCACCTGCAATCATCCTAGCTACTTTCATATCTGTAACCTCAACCTTGTTCATAAGGTAACCTGAATCCTCCCAGCTTTCGCTCCCATACAACAAAGTTGGTCGAAAGATTGAACGGTGCACAGATAACTTAGTCTTGGTACTGACTTCCTTCTTGCAGAAGAAAGTAGATCGTAGCTGAGCGCTCGCTGCATTAGCTTTGCTACACCTCGCTTCCAGTTCTTTCACTATGTTGGCATCCTGTGAGAATATGCATCCCAAGTACTTGAAACAGTCCACCTGTTCTAACTTTGTTGCTCCTATTTGGCACTCAGTCCGTTTATATTTCTTTCCCACTGACATTACTTTCGTTTTGGAGATGCTAATCTTCATACCATAGTCCTTACATTTCTGATCCAGCTCTGAAATATTACTTCGCAAACTTTCAATCGAATCTGCCATCACAACTAGGTCATCCGCATATGCAAGACTGCTTATTTTGTGTTCACATATCTTAATCTCACCCAGCCAGTCTATTGTTTTCAACATATGATCCATAAATAATATGAACAACAGTGGAGAGAGGTTGCAGCCTTGTCTTACCCCTGAAACTACTCCGAACCATGAGCTCAATTTACCGTCAACTCTAACTGCTGCCTGACGATCCATGTACAGACCTTGTATGAGAGCTTGTGTATGAGAAATCGGTTGGAAACTTTCCTCGTGTCAGCACATTGTAGGTGTCGCCACCGACCGCCAACTTCGTGTGAATACTCTTTAAAGCTAATCGTTTGCATATCACAGCGTCTTCTTCCTGTCGGGTAAATTTCGCGTCTGTAGCACGTGATCTTCGTGGTGTAGCAATTTTAATGGTCAGTAGTGCATGTTGTCTTTTTCATCTACACCATTTTCGCGTGTTGCCATCTGATGTACCCGTTCCCTATCTTGTTTTTCGTGAACTGTTTCCTTCATCTCTGAACATAGTGTAGGAGCACTAACAGTCGTTCTTTCATGCAATTGCAAGCCTGATTGACTGAATGATTGAGTTTGGTTCAATAAGCTGTAAATCACTATCTACAGACTCATATTCTGATTCATTAGCAACCCCGTTCTCATGTCCATTCTTTGGACCATATTGTACATCATGTGTTGCATTTTCGTCTCATTCGGTATTTCTACGTATTCTGTCTCGTGTTGTTCACACTGATCTACCTGCTGCATGTCCAACTCGATCCTATCAAGATCTTCCATGACTTATGTTTGTCTTAATCTATTATTTTCTGCCATTTTGAGCGTTCCTCTGAGCGTTGCTGTTTGCGAATTTTGCGAATCTGACTACGCGTTAACATCTGATTGTAAGACTTCATTCTACCACAAAATATCATCCATGGTCCCATATTCAATCCGTTTTCTCGTCGTTTATAGCCTTGCAGTGGTAATTCAGGAATTAACCATGAAAACAAAAATATAAATAGATCACAGATAATACAAAAAATATAGATATGTTTCAGGTAACGGCAGATCTTAAGAGGCAGACAGGACAAGTGACAAAAACGTAATTATTCAAAAAATAAGTACAATCATACTTATCATTTAAATCGTTCAAGAAAACTAATGGCATCATTTACTAACTAACTAACATATCATCAATCCATGCTCATTCATGAAGTATAGGAACCGTTAGAAAATAAAATAACTTGAGATGTAAATGATAAATTTTGTGTAAACTACTGAGGCACACATATATAAATATTAATTGTATTATTCATGTAATTATTCGATGTAAAATTCATTGTAAATTTAGACAAAGAAATTTGTAAGTAGTGGTAGGTGAACAGAGAACACTCGCAGAGCCACGTTACTACCATCGTGTGGGGAAGGAAGACAAGCTGATGATAGAAGCGGAAGGTCGATAGGAATCTATGGATCTGAGTGTGAGAGCTTAAACGATTGCACAATATAGCACAGGCGAAAAATCGGAGACTGAAGGAAGGAATTTACTGACTCAGGCATCACATTAGTGCAGAAACTGAGCCAGGTTTATGTTGAAGAATATTGTCCCACGCTTCACCTCAACAGGAAGAGGGCAGAGAAAACCAGCAACAGCAAAGGACAAAGGACACACACCAGCGAGGAAAGCGATAAGACCCCATTAGAAGCGGCGACACACAATAGAAGCAACTAACAATAGCAAACCGTGGGAAACAGCTCTGTAGTACAACCACCTGGGAAAATAACCTCAGAATATTTCTCTCAAATACCAAATGGAGAAGCTGATAACTGAAAACAGACATATCACTTCGGATGTTATATGTTCAAACTTGATCATATCTCATAACAGTATAATTGGTAATCCTTCAAATAACTTTCACTGAACAACATGTCCTATCCCTATTCCTGCAAGTTCCAAGAGAGAAAACATGAAGATACAGCAAGAAACGAAGAGAAGAAAGGGTCACAAGATGAGGGCAGAAGACAGCAAAATTCCTTTCTAAATCCTATACCTTAAACCAGTATGAGATTTGGCAGAATCCACAGAAAGCAATATTTAACAAATCCATGGTAGTCATTTAATTCTAACCATCAAACCAATGAATGGCAGTCAAACCGTCAAGCAGAGTATGCATAATGGGGACATCAAACATCAAACTGGAGCAATCATTGAGGGGCTACACTCATCAATCTCGATAGCAACGATGCCAATAAAGGAGAAGGCCACATCTACATCTACATCCATACTCTGCAAGCCACCTGACAGAGTATGGCGGAGGGTACCTTGAGTACCTCTATCGGTTCTCCCTTCTGTTCCAGTCTCGTATTGTTCGTGAAAGAAAGATTGTCGGTATGCCACTGTGTAGGCTCCAATCTCTCTGATTTTATCCTCATGGTATCTTTGCGAGATATATTGTAGGAGGGAATAATATACTACTTGACTCCTCGGTGAAGGTATGTTCTCGAAACTTCAAGAAATGCCTGTACCGAGCTACTGAGCCTCTCTCTTGCAGAGTCCTCCACTGGAGTTTACCTATCATCTCCGTAACGCTTTCGCGATTACTAAATGATCCTGTAACGAAGTGCACTGCTCTCCATTGGAACTTCTCTATCAACCTTATCTGGTATGGATCCCACACCAGTGAGCAGTGTTCAAGCAGTGGGCGAACAAGTGTACTGTAATGTACTTCTTTTGCTTTCGGTTGCATTTCCTTGGGATTCTTCCAATGAATCTCAGTCTGGCATCTGTTTTACCGACGATTAATTTTATATGGTCATTCCATTTTAAATCACTCCTAATGCCTACTCCCAGATAATTTATGGAATTAACTGCTGCCACTTGCTGACCTGCTATGTTTTAGCTAAATGATAAAGGATCTTTCTTTCTATGTATTTGCAGCACATTACACTTGTTTACATTGAGGTTCAATTGCCATTCCCTGCACCATGTGTCAGTTCGTTGCAGATCTTCCTGCATTTCAGTACAATTTTCCATTGTTACAACCTCTCGATATACTACACCATATCCGCAAAAAGCATCAGTGAACTTCCGCTGTTATCCACAAAGTCATTTATATATATTGTGAATAGCAACGGTCCTACGACACTCCCCTGTGGCACACCTGAAATCACTCTTACTTCGGAAGACTTCTCTCCATTGAGGACGACATGCTGTGTTCTGTTATCTACGAACTCTTCAGTCCAATCACACAATTGGTCAGATAGTCCATATGCTCTTACTTTGTCCATTAAACGACTGTGGGGAACTGTATGAAACGCCTTGTGGAAGTGAAGAAACACGGCATCTACCTGGGATCCCGTGTCTATGGCCCTCTGAGTCTCGTGGACGAACAGCGCGAGCTGGGTTTCACACGATCGTCTTTTTCGAAACCCATGCTGATTCCTACAGAGTAGATTTCTAGTCTCCAGAAAAGTCATTATACTCGAACATAATACGTGTTCCAAAATTGTACAAGTCATCGACGTTAGAGATATAGGTCTATAGTCCTGCACATCTGTTCGACGTCTATGTTATCACAAATTGCATTGCCTTGGAAGAGCAGTTTGTCGTCAAAACAGTGGAACATGGAACTGACCATGTAATGACATTCGTGATCGAACACACAGAGCTGTAAATATGGACAATCTTCAGCAACATCGCGCAGAGTCTACAACTGACTAGTAGCATCAAGCACCACTGATCGACAGCAGCATCGGGAAGCAAACCCAGCCCAAAGTTTAAAGTGTAAAGTGCACGAAGAAAGAAAGTGATGCATGTGACAAGGTCATTGTAATATTTTAAAGAGTGGAAAAGACAATCACTTCAGCAAGGAGTTGAGATGCCTGTAAATATTCAGTCTCACCTGTACCACTGCGAATTTGTGCTTTATGTGTTTCATTTTTAGTTTGCAATTCAATTTGTAAATTGTGCACGCAAATGGATAATGCACATGAACTGTCTTCTGAAGCCCAGGGTGTTAAGCAGAGATTCTATAGAAATAAGAATCTGGCCCTGTAAGGCAGCTAATATTAGGTGCAATCATCACAAATTAATTAGAAATGGTGCTGTCATGTAACTAGAATGCATGAATTAATAAAAGTGAAAGTTTGGGATCTATTCTAGAAAGAGAAAACAGCTGTTCCCTCTTTCATTCTACAAAATTACGTGTTGAGATTGATCACAGCAGCACAAAATTGATTCGGAAGGGACGGCATGTGTAAGGCGTCCGGATTTTACGGACCTTACATGAGCTTGGTCAATAACGACAGTACGATACAGTATGAGATCCTCAGAAAACTAGATTATCAACAAAAAGCAATTGCAGTAATCGCATGTAATGTCGAAGCTGGCAGTACCACTTTCGAACATTTACTCCAATTGGAAATTCTTTTAAAGATTTTTAAATTACAAAGAAAGTTTTCCATGATACATTTCATTCTATTGCTGTAATCTGTAACACCTGAGAGTATAATTACAGTATCCTCAAGGGGGTACACGCTTACTTTGTGTACCATGTGTTTGGCAAGCACAAGGAGCCCTGGCTAATATGGTATTTGCTTATACAACTTTACTCATCGGTACCATATTTCTATAACACATAATTACACAGCTATCTGATTATTTAACTGAGAGAGACAAACATTTTTTTTACTACATCAGTGACAGATGTTTACGCAATTACACAGTTGGATAACTTCACACTTATGAAATTGTATTTTGTCTGTACTTTGTGAACTCTTCATATTTTTTCAGAACCATTGTGATACTATGAGAGCTTTGAATGATATATTTGGTATGAGATGATGATTTTTAAAGTATGTTTGAGGTAGATGACACTACTGAAATGAGCAGAGAATTTTTTTTACGTTTTGACATTATTGCAGAAAGCTATGACGTTTTTGAGATTTGACTGAGGTGTTGTGATGTTATTATTTCGACGATGATGTGCATTGTGCTGTTGAGGTATGTTTATAATCCATAATCTGATGCTATATGAGGAATTTGATTATGCTACATATTTATAATGATGAAATATTGAAGAAGTGTTGACGAATATGTATATGTGTAATAAGGTAAGGACTAATGAGTAGAGGTTAAGGACTCTGATTTGTGGAAAAGGATGTTGGAAACCAAGAATCGTACTTTAAGAATTATGAAATGTGTGTAAATGCGTGAATGTATCACAATGCCAACGAAAATTTATAGGATTTTGTTTCTACACATTTGTAACTCAAATTCTCGACCTGTGAAATTTTTTATGAGACTGTCAGTGTAGCGCAAACAGCTGTCATACATATTTCGGTAAGAAAGGCAAGTGACCTTGACGTAATGTATTGTGGGTGTCCAGCTGAGAGATAGTCGCCTGAAAAAAGAAAGCCATTAGGTGGAGAACAAAAGAGGCCATTATCCTCACTATTGACATTTCTATGTAAATATGACACGCTCTAACTTGAAAACATATGATTACACTGTGAAGCTCTTAATTTATGATATTTACTGAAATGCCTAATGAAATGATGAGAAATATTTTAACTCTATTGTCTTGCTAGTTGAGAGATTTTTTTACTGCCTTAGGATACGCCATATTACTCCAACTGGAAGAGTGGAGTAGCCTGAGTCACCAGCTGCTGTCACAGTAGCTCATCGAGTAGTCCCCTGTTCGAAATGTCGAAGGAATGAAACATTGCCAATGGGGTTTGCAATCAGAATTTATGAACTACCGACCTGTCCTATCCTCGCAGCATGGAGGTGGCGACCACGCGCCATTGGGTATTCAAGGCCGACTGAGTAGCATGTCGTAAGTTGTGATTGCGTACACATTTCTGTTCGTCCGACTATAGCACCATCTGTGGCGAAACGAGGAAAATGCTTCAGAAAAAACGTATGTAGAATCGTAAACTGCAATAAAAAACGGAGGTTCCCATTTAAGATTTCAAAGTTACCACCGGTATCTACGCACGGGGTGCAGTGGTGGGTCGAGTGTGGTATCATTGGATGTTCCTCTCCGAGATAACCGAGTTGGAATTATAACATTTTTATCCGATGTGTAATCTTCTAGATATTTCAGTGTCTTTACTTAAAATGAACAGCATGAGTAAGCGATCCATTTGGTCTCTTAACTACTAACATGGGCGTTACCCACTCGCTAAACGATACTGGGAATATTACTCCAGTATTCTGCAAACTATCTAATTCGGCTTTAACTTGATCGCACAAGCCGAAAGGCACTGAATGTGCTTTACAAATCTTTCGCATTGCTGATTCCTTTCAGGAAATGTGGTCTTCTAACTCTGTTACACGGTCTACTGTGAGTCCAAATAGTTGCTTATACTGCACATGTAATGTGTCAAGATCTGTAAATGGTATCATGGCTGAAATTAGATTCTCTTGGTCTTGAATTTGGAATACAAAAATGATGAAAACCTTGTGGCATTTATGCCACATTGCGCTCCGCTTTTATTCCTACATTACATTGTAGACTGCAGTGTATATAGCAGAGCTGCATCAGTAGCTGGTAGTTGGTAGCTGACTTCACACCACGCGACGCCATATTGTCACGTTGTGTGGGAATACGGAACTTTCGAGAGGCTTCCTTGTGCCGGAGCAGTGGGAAGTAACTGTTCAGATGGGGCGCCTAGACGGTTATCGCTCACAATTTGCTTTTGCAGATTACTATTAAATTTTAACTTCCAACCATAACGGTGGTCTTGCTTGTAGAAAGAACACCCATTTAATAATCTTGACAACTTTAATACGAAGGTCGTTCAATAAATAACGCCCCACATTTAAAAGAAAAAAAGCCATTAATATACATGGACAAACGTCCTGGTTGGTGCTTTTTTTCATGTTTTCCGTGGGGGCCGGTGAAGTTTCGAACCGCTCTGGCAGATGGCAGAGCCGTAGTACAGCGTGTAAGTAGGCTGTTGGTAACGCCACGTAGCGCTCTGTATAAAAATCACTGGCTGTGCCGTGTGCAGTCTGTGGCTCATTGGCATTGTTGGAATATTCGCCATTGTAGTGTTGGGCAGCTGGATGTTAACAGCGCGTAGCGTTGCGCAGTTGTAGGTGAGCTGCCAGCAGTGGTGGATGTGGGGTGAGAAATGGCGGAGTTTTGAGAGCGGATGATATGGACGTGTGTCCATCAGAGACAGTAAATTTGTAAGACTGGATGTCATGAACTGCTATATATATTAATACTTTTCAATACTATTAAGGTAAATACATTGTTTGTTCTCCATCAAAATCCTTCATTTGCTACCTATGCCTATCAGTAGTTTGAATCTTTTATTTAGCTGGCAGTAGTGGCGCTCGCTGTATTGCAGTAGTTCGAGTAACGAAGATTTTTGTGAGGTAAGTGATTTGTGAAAGGTATAGGCTAATGTTGGGGATTATTGAAAGTCAGATTGCGTTGCGCTAAAAATATTGTGTGTCAGTTTAGTGTTGATCAGAATAGGTAAAGAGCGAAATGTCTGAGTACGTTAAGTTCTGCTCAGCTGTTTGAAAATCAAATTATGTAAGAGGTTTGTCAGCACAGTAATTCATTAATTTTTCTAAGGGTACGCTTCAAGCGTCAAAATGGCGTCTACATACGGCTTGCGTTACAAGCAGTGTGCTGTTATTGAATTCTCGTGGGCAGAAAAAGAAACCGTGTTGAACATCCATAAACGTTTGTGTGGAGTGTATGGTGATGCTGCAGTTGATAGGAGTACAGTTGGGCGATGGGTAGAGATAGTTACAGCTTCAGGAAATGCAGAAGCAGAGCTCCATTATTCGTGCCGAACGGCGCATCACTACTCGACAATTGGCTCTACAGTTGTCGGTCAGCGTTGGAAGTGCGTCTGCAATGATCGAGACTCTCGGATATTCAAACAAGTGCTCATGATGGGTTCCACGAATGCTCACAGCGGACAACAGCATTCAAAGAAAGGCCATTTCATCTGAATTGGAGGAGCGTTTTGAGACCGACGGAGAGGCCTTTCGGTCAAGGATCGTTACGGCAGGCGAAAGCTGGGAGCACCACTTTGCTCCGGAAACGAAAAGGCAGTCCATGGATTGGCATCACCCTCATTCACCACAAAATAAGAAATTCAAGACTACCCCTTCTGTCGGAAAAGTCATGGTGGCAGTCTTCTGGCATTGTGATAGCGTCATTCTAGTGGGTGTGATGCCAAGAAGATCAACTGTCAATTCAGAGGCATACGTGATGACTGAATAAACTCAAGAACTTTTTCCGACGTGTTCGATCGGACAAGAATCCAGCAGAAATTTTTCCATCGCTCGGTGGAGCACAGGAAAATTAATGACGGTGTTGGACGGTGTATTAAGGAATGATAGAAGCAGTGTGCAATCTTGCTACGTACTAGGAGCTTTAAATATGGCATCCAGCGAAGAGGGATAGAATAGTACTAGTAGTGTTACAAGTGGTTATAGACTCTCCGTTTAAGGAACTTTCCGAATTTATTCCTAGATAGAGGATTCGATTTCCCAAATGAACTGCAAAACATTCTGTCATTCTGTTTGTATCTTCTGGTGTCAATCTGCTTGTTGGTATTAGTTGTCCTAAATACATAGATACTTCGTTTCTTTAAGTTCGTCGTTCATGCTATATGCTACTGTATAGGCATACTGATTGTACCTTGCTTTGGTCTTCGATCCTACTGTCATATGTGCTCTATTCAATCGCTCCAACTGTTTATAAAGTTGTTCTGGTTCTGAAGCCAAGGAAACAACATCCACAGGTTCAGATATAAGACGTTTATGTGTCTTTTTTTAAATCCCACTTACTGATCTGGTGACCCTTTCGACGGCTACAGATAACAGGTCTTGGTGAAAGAGTGTGTTCTTGCGTAAGTCTGCGCCCAGTCCTTGACACCTCACTTCAAAATGGTGCAAGAAACTCTCTATAAAAACATAAAATAACCATACAAATTAGCGAGATATTTCCAACTGAAGGAGCGAATGGGTGGCTTATAATGTATCCGTTCATGTAAAATAATTACTTAAAAGTGGCTTATTCCTGGATTATCAAAATTTAATAGGGAAATAAAACGTAATAATTATTGTAAATTTCCTGAACAACTAGTCACCTCAAAGAGATCCATTAAGTGCGACTTCAATGGCACATTTGTTTAAATGAAGAATAATGTTGCAAATAAGTGCAAAAAAAGTTGTTTCGAAAGGTCTGGTAAGAGAAAAACATTGTCAACTACCTGACCCGGTGAATTCTGTTCCTCCTTAAAGCCAATAAATAATCAGATTTTGGATGTTAAGTTCAATTTCTTATTAGGAAATAAAAATAAAAAAATTAAATATATTAATGGATCTTTATTGTTTATGTTTCTGGTGCATAGCTTCCACTCTTCAATTAAGTACCTTGTGATACGCCTCATTTTTTGTTTTATTATCAGGCACAAGAACAAACAACGCAGATGGTCTTCCAACCCGTGAACATGCCACATATAACTGACCACGTGAAAAACATGATATTCCAGATTTAAACCACAAACTTTCAAGGATTGGCATTGTGATTTGTTAATGGTCATGGCGATTGCAAGACGGATCTGAAATTGAAGTCTTTTAAACTCAAACGGTATATCGGTTGGGATCATCGGGATCCCCGGAATGAGAACTTCCTCACCTTCAAGTTTTCCTTTGAGTATCGTCGCGTAAATAACGTTGTTCATCAATTTACTTACCACCAAACGCGTACTGTTGCACAGTTTTGGTTGGTTTATGTTTCGAAGCATGATTACTATGGAGCCAACTTTTAGGTTTTAGGCGTAAATTATGCGTTGGTAAGCCAGGCACATCCAAGGAGTTTAAAAAGCTCTGCTTTTTGGTACAGTTTGCATGTTAAATACCAAATAAATTGATAGGTAGATGCAGAGGCCGTGTTCTTATTTCGAATCTGTAGCGAAGTTCATAGAGTGGTGAGTTCCTGAGATGTGTAGAAAAATGTAGCAGTTTCTCATACAAATCCCACGAATATGTTTTTAACAATTTGTTTTCTAAAGAACTCTGGGTCTTTCTTAGTCATATAATTGAAGCATTATTTCAAAAGTTGATATTATTCATTAAAAATAACGTACTTGCTGCAATTCTTGTAGGAAAGGCCAATGACTGGAGTGTTTCCCCAGTAGCCAAAAATCTTAATATTAATGGCAGTCTATGTCTGAAAGTAAACAGAAGCTAAATACATTCTGGAAGTTTTTGCTATTACGAAACTTTCTGTAAAATATAGGATGGGCACAAAGTCTTGCCCTGATTATAAGAATTTGTAACAGCATTTCCGTTTGACATAGTAAGTTAGATTCGATGCCGTTCCATAGGTTAGTGTTACTAGTTTTTTTTTTTAAGACCACTTTACTTAGTAAACCTTACTTTAGTAAACCTCAGCGTGTGCTCCCTTGGTAGCTTGGAGAATGTCGAGGTGGTATTCCAGTTCCCGCCAGGTGTTTTATAACATGTGTTCTGTCACAGTAGCCACAGCAGCTTGTATCCTAGCCTTCAGTTCATCGACGTCAGCTGGTGTGACGAAGACTCTCTCCTTGATACAGCCCCAGAACAAAAGTGAAGTGGGGTAATGTCTGGAGAGGGGAGTAATGTCCGGATCGGTGGATTGGAAGAAACGGTCCAACACCCTGGCGACCCCACTCTCCAGACATTACACGCCTTGACTTTTTTTTCTGGGGCTGTATCAAGGACAGAGTCTTCATCATACCAGCTGCTGACGTCGATGAACTGAAGGCTAGGATACAAGCTGCTGTAGGTACTGTGACGGAACACATGTTACGAAACGCCTGGCGGGAACTGGAATACCGCCTCAACATTCTCCGAGCTACGAAGGGAGCACACGTCGAAGTTTATTAAAGTAAGTGGTCTTAAAAAGCTAGGAACGCTAACGTATGTAACGGCATGAAATGTAAATTCTTATGTCAAACGGTTATTCTGTAATAAATTATTATAATCAGGGCAAGACTTTGTGCCCACCCTGTATATAGACCTGTCTCTCGTTTCACGGAGTGTCTCATGTTTGTATCTTACCGGTAAATATCTCTTTTAATGGTGGTGAGCAGCTTCGGAAAAAAATATCTACCTTTGGAATGAAATTAGGAAACGAGTCTCTTTCTTAAAACGTATGTAAAGTACGTTGCTTTAGAGTGACAGAAGTCAAACAGAATCGATAGTATGTATACTGTGCATGCACAAACAGACACTGTACATCAGCTATATTCAATAACAAACCGAAAATGGTATGAAAATTCATTTGAGTTAACAAATAACTTCCACTAGTATCTAGCTCAGATTGTTGTACAGCATTATGTAGAGTTCCTCTACCAGCAATTCGCTGTTGAAGCCATCGACCAGTTCCGATCTTCAACACGAATTTCTTCGCTCTTCTTTGACAATCGCTAGTGGTACTACAGCGACTATTAAACGTGTGTCAATTATCGTACAGACACTGTATTGTTTGCGAGCCAAATAAAGCCTATAACGGCCGCTGGAGAGCACTGAGAACGCAGATCACGTTAACTGTCTCGTTCCGTATAGCGACGTCGCTGCTACTCGTGAGGTCCGCGTCCACGTCCGCGTCCAAGTCAACGTTGGCTGCCTCGTCCCGTATGAGGACGGCTCTACTCAGCCGCTCTCAGCCCGTCTTGATCGCCGACGCAGTTCTCCCACCCACACAACGTGAGCCTTTCTCCTCACTGCTTTCCTTGCAGCGCACTACATCCTCTCAAGTCTGGTTAGCCCCTTTGAAATGTTGCTTTTCGAATAATTAATAATAATATACCCAAACGTTTAATAAATGCTAAAAGACATTAAAATGGGGATCGGACAGGGCACGTCTCCTTCAGTTTTATCGGGCTTTCATGTGTTCGCAGCTGGACTACAGGTGCACGGTGTATGGGCCAGCGAGGACCTCTTATTTGCGGATCATTGACGCTGTCCACCGTGAAGGGATTTGGCTGGCCACGGGTGCTTATTGGACCCAGCCTCTGTGCCGAGGCGGGTGACCCGCACTTCCCATCCGGCGCCAGCTCCTCATGGTGAGTCAGACGTGTACGTTCCTCGCAGCTCCAACTTCGCCCACATACCATACTGTTGTTCGTCCGCCTCTGGAGTGCCTTTTTTCTAACCGTCCAACGATCTACAATTCCATTTGGGATCCGCATGCAGCGTGTGCTGGAATCACTCGATGTGAAGCCACTACGACCCCAAATCCGGGGTTTTGACTGTTTGCCGCCCTGGTTACTGGAGTGGCCCAGAGTGATTACAGATTTGGTGCGGTACAGCAGAGATAGCACTCCTGCTTCTAACAATTTTAATAAACATTTTTGGAACAGCGAACAAAAAATTTTTTAAAAATTTTTCTTTTTTAAATTCAGTCTTGATCGCACCACGTATGCTACAAGAACATCGGTCATATCACATGACTATCATCAGACCGGTAATTTAATTTAGAAAGTAATAGAAACCTCACTAGACTGACAATAAAATATGACAAAACGCTTATAAGGATAAAAAACAATAAGACTTCTTATACCCATGGCATCCTTCGAAGATGGTAGGTGGAGCACTCTTTTTAGCTGCTGTGATGTCAACTGATGCCAGCAAGTGACGGCATATGCTTAAATACGAAGATGCTCCGCTTACCTCTTCTCCCTCTACCCCACGTCAACCAATCAGTGTAAAGCGGGCTCGCATAATAGTCAAACCGTAAAAAAACAAAGTACAATAATAACATTAAATATTTATGTATAAAATATCTCTTGACAACCATGGAACTACTTAAATATTGTATAAAATATCAATTAAAAGCTTTAAAATAACTGTACAGACGATGTATACTCAGTGTGTCCTCTATGGGCTAAGGTGGTACTACCACAATGGTTTCAAAGTCAACGATGTTGTGAAGGTCTTTGGCATTACGGCGACATATCGATATGTGAGTTGTGACTCGACTGCTAGTATACACCTATGCTAGATTCAGTCTGTCCATCTTACATTAACTTTATTTGCCACTCGTGATATATGTAATAATGGCATGATGAGCTACAGAGTGCTATGATATTACATACACTTTTAAATGTTATAAAAACTGATTTATTAAAAATGGAGTCATATTTCGTAGTATTTCTAGTTGGAAGTTTAAGATTGTGATACAAATATTTACGTACTGTTCTAAGGTACATTTCTGCCATGGATACAACTGAGTCCTATGATTTTCTGAACAAAAAAGTACATACGTGTTCATAGAATTTCGTCAGAGAGATCATAAAAATGTTTTTCACGAAAATCCAACTGTTCATTGAGAAGCACTGACGGTTCATCTCTATAATGGGCATATATATATCTCCTCCAAAGTATTTAATAATAGGCCTTTATTAGCGTGATGAAGGACTTGCAAATTCTGTTGTACCGCCCGTTCGGCATGCTTATTAAAATTTATGTGATGGCCGAAGACTGATTTTGCTCGTGCAGTACCTGATGTATGTTTTTTGTATCGTATAGTAAAGCTCCGGCATGTTTGGCCAACGTATATTTTTCTTCAATCACCACATTAGATCTTGTTTTCAATGTGATATTTTCTGACATTTTATCTGAGCACCACAACAGTGTCCCTGTTTTTATGGATGTGTCTCAGCGTGGGGACTCGGTTGGTCCTCAAGGTCAGACTTCCTCCAAAATTTACTATCTCCGATGCAGAATTATATGCTATCTTGCGGGCCCTGGAGCAGATGACACGTTCTCCCAGTGTTAGATTTCTCCTCTGTTCAGATTCTCTGAGCGCCCTTTACTCCCTCCAGCGTTTGTACCCAGCAGATAAAGTAATGCAGAATATCCAGGATCCCCTCCTCCATCTACAACGACTGGGGAAGGAGGTATCACTCTGCTGGGTACCAGGGCACTTGAGAATTGCGGCGAACAAAAGGATGGATCGAGCAGCCAGGGACACGTGTCCTCCTCCTCAGGTATTCCGGCGTGCTATCCTCCTGGACGCTATCACGTCACTGTTGAGGTACAAAGTGAAGTGTCGATGGGAAGACGAGCGGCTGGAAGTGACCGACAACAAGCTCCGTGTCGTCAAGCCCACAACTCGGCCGTGGCGTACTTCCTCTCAGCCACGCCGACCGGAAGAGGTCCTTCTTACTCAGGGGCGGGCAGGAATCCTGCACATGTGCGGTGCACTTGCATGCGTGCAGTTAACAGGTGTTCCGCGTGCACACAGGGGCAAGCTGGCCACCCGCTTATCTCCCATCCCCATCATATCTTCTGTCCGCTCCTTCCTCTGTAATGCGTTTTGTTTCCTAGCTTGCTTTATTGAGTGAATGAATAAGGTTAGTAGGAGTGCTTGAAAGAAATCATGGTTTGAATGAGTACCTATTATCTACGATACGTTTTATTTAATTATCACAGGTGGAGTGGAACAAAATTTCTACATACAGACAAACGCAAACAGTTACGTAAATTTTCATTACTGATGTTTGCTCTTAACTGAGACTTTCATAACAGAAAAAAATCTCTCACAAACGTATGTCGAGCGAAACACTGACATCATCTTCATGACTTCACGATGGAGACGAGGAAACTCTTGCTGTGAAAAGTCGTGATAAAAATCTATTACACGTCTTGCCAAAAGGAACTTGTTTCTCGGACCAGAATTACGCTGTAGATCTATTAATTCCATTTGCAAACTGGGATGAATATCATCTACAGAAACAGCAGATTGTCTCGAGAACTATTCAAAACCTTGGGATAAGTAAGATATATCCCCAAATCGCTTGAGAAATTCCTCTTTTATTGCACCAGGAACGGCAACATACTGAAATTTATTATAATGGCGTTCAATATTAAACTTCCGCTGACCAGCCAGAATACTGTCACATATTATACATTTCCAATTTTCACGTTTTTGCACAGAGAAAAAAATGATTCTCCCATTCCTTTTTAAAAGATAGCAAATCTCCAATTCTCCGTTTCCTTGTTTCACTCTGCATTTTCCGGTTATTGAAATACAACGTTCACTACGTAGTGGTCGCTTCGCTTCAACGTCCGCATCTTAGCCTGTTACTACACTGCCGCAACCTGCTGGCTGTCGCCACTGCCCCTGTCGACGCCTGCACGCGAGCAGCACACGTGCAGCGCTGTGTGCTCGTGAGCCGCGTGCAACGTTTGCCCGCCCCTGTTCTTACTCGTCTTTGCATAGGCCACAGTCCTATGACACACGGCTACTTACTCCGGTGAGAGGACACTCTAATGTGCGGTGCTTGTGGCGTGCAGTTAATGCTGCACCACATTTTATTGGACGGTATTTTATTTGCTGTCCAGCGGCTCTGCAGTCTATTTTATGTAATGATCAAACGAATGTGGTTCGAGCTGTAAAGTTTTGTGTATCGTCCAGCGTTTTTAAGAAGATTTTAGGGAGATGTTTTTAATGTGTCCCCAGGGTGGCTGGCTCGCCCAAGTTTTATGTAAGTGGTCACCTAGTCGCATTTCCCTGTGCTTTTGCTTTAGCTCGTCTATGTTTTGTTTTCTCTGAGTTTTAATTTCTTGATTAGCTATCTCCCCTCCTAATTGGTTTCAGTGCATGTGAGAGTGTAAGTGAGATAGAGTGACTGTGTGGCCAATTCGAGTACATGCGTGTACAACAATTTTAGTTCTTATTCACATTCGTTTGTTTTAAACAGTGTAAGGGCGCTGATTACCTCGCCGTTGGGCGACCATGCGATCCAAACACATACACACACACACACACACACACACACACACACACACACGCACACACACACAGACACTCACGAGAATAAATTTTTTCTGTGTTAATAAATCCGTAAATTAAGGAGAAAAGGCCATAATTTAACACAAAAAAATTATTTTTTACTCTTCATGTAAAGAATATTCCAGAGAATGTTTATATATCGAAACTTTATAAGACACTCTGTAAAGCCAGTTGAAGGCAGCCGCTGTAATTTGTTTTGACTCTTTAAACGCAGGAACTGATCTCCTGTTCTCTCTCATTTGTTATTGATTGCTGTCTCATACAATGTAAATGTCGCATTTGGTTAAATAATTATATTAATTTAATAGTAACAGCCGTGTTTGAATCAAGAAACCTACTTTTATCTTCCATTAACGCCATATCTCAATTTATTATTTTGCATTTTAGGCCTTTGTGGGCTGCAGCGAAAGAGAGTTGCCGACGAATTGTTTGGCAGCCACATCCTAACCCTACTAGTGTTCAATCGGCTTTTACTTTAGCAAACTTTTATTTCAGCTCCCCTGAGATCTCTTTCACCAATCTTTTCTATCAGAATCCCGGCAATGTGATAACGCAAACTGCGTAATTTTGAGATCGGTCACTTGCGTCTGAACAATGCCGCCAGTCAACGTCCTCGTCGGTCTGACGGGAATCTGATACTAGGTGGCGGAATGAAAATCAATTAATAAGCAAGTAAAAATTTTCTTTGCACCGTTTCACGGTTTCAGAAGCTTTTCCACAAGCAGACGTACCTAAAAGTCTTGTAATATTACTTACTAACTGTTTAACAATCAGTAAGTGCCTTTTGGGGAGTTAAATTAATTTCAATCGGAAATATTTAAAGAAGATATCAGAAACTTACTACCACAGCTAATGTTAAATAATATTTCAAATTAACTCCCCCACTGAACAGAAAATCGAAGTATAATACTTTAATATTAGTAATATTATACCTTCTTAAAATGCTCCTTGAGGCGACTAGCTGTAAAAGTGGGAAGCATTCGTCCTACGTTTCCTGTAAAATTTGTGTGTTTGTGTGTGTGTGTGTGTGTGTGTGTGTGTGTGTGTGTGTGTGTGTGTGTATGTGTGCTTCAGTGTATAGCCCCATTTAACTTCATGGCATCCTTTTGTAACCTCCCCACAAAATTCATTGTTTCACCTTTGACCTCCACACAAAATTTATTCTTTCACATTTGTAACCTCCCTACAGAAATTCATTCACATTTAACCTCCACACAAAATTTCTTTCCCATTTAATGTACTCACAAAATTCTTTTCTCATTTAATGTAAGCTCGAAACAGAAAAAATCCTAAACCAGGTAATAAGAAAAAAAATTCAGTAACCTGGTAATAAAACAATGTAACTAACCTCTCAGTTAAATTGTCGCTCACTTATGACTTTTCAATAATTCACTGTGAATTTAACCTGGTAAATTTTGGACGACAGCAGTGCTGCGTCATGGCCCTGTAAGATCATTCTGAGCAAAAAAGGAAAAATTCTTACCTCAATAAAATTGCCGAATATATCTGCTCTTACAATAAATTTTTCCGGCACAGCTCTGTGCAATGCTGGCCGATAGATTTGTCATTTATGAAAGGAAGCAACTGATTTTTCTTTTGCAACAAACGGAATGATCATGGATTGGAGAAATTAGTAAATTCTTTAAATTGAAATGAATGCTTGTTAAAAAATTACTTTATATGACAAAGATTATTATTAGGACATTTTAAAAACATTTACATGGGAGTTCAGATAACATTACTAAATATGCGCGACGCTGCTTTTTGCCTTATACAATAATACTCAGGCTCCGGCATCGCTGCACCGCGATTGGCCAGCCAACACGATACACCAGACCAGACCAGAGCAGACTGCAGACTAGCCACTAGCAACAACTTACTGCTACAGCTACACAGTTCCTACTCAGTCAACACTGCTCTCTGGTCAGCGATTCTCTTATACCTTGCATATCGCAGGCAGCGCATGAGCAATACATCGAAATTACATCTGCTCGGACCTCTTACATAACCCTCCACTGGAGGGGGGGGGGGGGGGGCAAAAATTTGGCAGCGATGATGAGTCAATTGGACTTGCCATCAGCAACAAATTTTTCTTAATTAACTAAGTTTACAGTCACACAGTATATACATATATATAAGTGCAGAACATAAAATGAAATAGAGTGCACATGCACTGAGTACAGAACATATCAAGAAATTACAAAATGTATACGCAATGAGTACAAAACATAATAACAAATGACATAAAGAGCACACGCACTGTATATATTTCTACCATTTTAGAAGAACTAGGATAGGAAAGGGGAGGATTGCATCATGGTTGTAGCACAGTAGGTTGCACGTAGCTGCACTGAAAGTCCATATCTTTCTACAGAAGCACAACACCAAGTGAGACAATCTGAAGTTCTCTTCCCTGAAGTATTAATCAGTGTAGCCAAGACACTGAAATGTCGTATTAATATTCAATGTTATCATTTTGGTAGTACATTAGGTACACCAAACAGTGAGACCATCGTTCAAGGTGGTGGACAGCATGATGTGTCAACACAACACTCTTTCACCAACGTAGAATTAGTGCAAAAACCAAATATGGTGCTCCATGATCATAAGGATGGACAGGACAAACGGATATTGCAGTAATTTCTGGTAATTAGGTCAGAAGGTGAAGGACATTAAGTCTTATGCTACTCATCATTGAGAATTACACTAGTCTATCAACCGATTTGAGTAATTGGTGGCACTCATTGCCTAGTTACTAAACATTTCTGAACTATGTATGAAGTATTACAGAATATTATTCATAAGTCATCTGATTACAGTGAACATTGGCACTCATTGGCCAGTTACAAACCATTTTTATGCATTATTCAAAAGTGATCATTCAAAGCAAGAGTTAATTAATGGCATATCATTTACATAATTCATCTAGTTATAGTAATCATTGGCACTCATTGGCCAGTTACAAACCATCAGAAGTCATCATTCAAAACAGGAGCTAATGAGTGTAGCATCAAGCTACTGGTATTCATATATAATAGCATGTAAGTGACATAAGACAAATTTAAAATATAAGAAACAGTGGCATTCATTGGCCAGTTACCAAACATATAGCAAGTATTGAATATTACAAAACATTTTTCATCATTCAAGTGACCTAGGACATATTTATAATGTAACACACTGTAACTATTACTCAAGGTCTGTGGTTAGAAAACATCATTCAGTATTACTCAGAACTCTCTTAAACTGGTAACATTATTTGGAACTGGTAATACATTTTTTTGTGCTAGCAATGCATTGCGTTGAGATCAATAATTAATTGCTGGAGCATGAAAATATATGCTTTTGACTTATTGCTGCAAATAAGGATTAGTAACGTCATTCGTCATGAGTCAGCTGTAGCAAGGTTATGAAACAAGTAGAGTATATGTGATCACATTCATGAATGACACACACAAATGGGTAAAAAAATGCAAGTACTAGAGCAGGTTTAATGACTAACTACTTGTAGCACATTAATTTCATGAATAGCTTCTCCTGGAAAAAAATACAAAATGGATTATTCAGCTGAAAGAAGAAACGCATATTATGCTGAAAAGTAGTGAACTTCGAATTGACAGGTAATGAAACGTGTACTCAATATGTATGTACTCTAGCTGTCCTTTCCAAAACGTTCAGTCATTATACCATGCGACATAAGACATACTGTCAAAACGAACTGCAACAAATACTTAAATAACTATATATCATTTCTTAACTAACAGTAAATATACAAACTTCATCATTATTTTCATCTGCAAAGAAAAACTTAAAAGTGGTGCGTTAAGTGGCCATATAAAATTCATCACTATCATCACCTGCAAAGAAAAACATCATTATTCATATTAGCATATTCTTCATATAACTATTCATCACCATTCATTATCATCTACAAAAAAGACACTTCATTATTCATATTACCATTTACTTCATACAACTATTCTTAGTATAGAGTTTCTTATTTCTAGCATATTTCATCACTAAAACTAAGATGTGTAGTTCTGTCTGACAACCTGCATCAATCGCCCCGTATTCTGAAAGAAAAAATTAGTTAAGACTGCTATCATACGATGTGTATAGTATATTCTTGTTAATGCTTGTTAATTCTGATCCATTTACTCTTCATGACGAGGTATTGCATCTTCTTTCGTTCATTCCGAAGGTGAAATTCCCATTTCATAGTAATCCACTGAGGTTTGTTTAATTTATTTCTTTTACACGTTATTGCTTTCTGAAAATGATGAATAGGGATTAATATCTTGCGTTTAAATCATATACTAATTAAATAAAAACTTGTTTCTAGTTATATAATTAAGCATACAGCATACCATGACAGAAAACGTATTATGTCAAAAACATAGACAGCGTTCAGGTGCAAAAATGTACACAGAGTATCATAATGTAGTAGCAAAAAAAATGTAAAATAGTCACGATGTTGAGATATCATAAGGCAAAATGTCAAAGTCAACTGGTGTTTGTTATATCTTAAAGATTTCGTAGTGCATACAAACAAAACAGGAAAACAATCATACATACACGAAAAATGGAAAATGTGCACGGTCTGATATATAACGACAAGAAATGACTTTCTTTGTGTTCAGCTTGTATGTTGTGTAGTTGGTAGAGGCGAGAGTTAAAGACTTTAATGGAGAAAGAATTTGATAAAATTAATATATCACTAGATAGAATAGCATAATTGGTCATCAAATATGTAAGTTTATCTGACAAAATGTGCACGGTCTGATGTGTAACGACAAGAAAAGCGACCTGCTAACCTTACCTTGCCGGGCACTTACCAACAAAAAATATGATAATCATCAGTAAGTAGTTTCATAAATATAATTGCATCATTGGTCATATAAAAATCAGAAAATGGCATTACAGTGTGATAAATCATAAAGTATGTTCATTCAATAAAGGTTTGAATATTGGAGAGATGGTGATTGCCTTCACTTTTTCTGGTTCTCAGAGTTTCGACGTGTACTACATTGGGGTGAGGAATGCTGCGAATTCTGTATGGACCTGCGTATAGAAGCTCAAATTTACTGCATCTATTCTTTCCTCTGTTGGATAAATAATGTGTGCTTACTAATATCTTCTGTCCACGGTGAAAGTCACGGCGTGTACAAACCTGTTTTTGCTGTCTTCTCCGGCGCTCTGCGGCACGTTTGATGTTGTTCAGCGCAATGTCAATTATTTCATGGTGTCGTAGTCGACGAGATGTAGGAAAGGATATTAATTCTTTAATTTTGTAAGGTGGTTCAACATTTTTCATTATAACAGTCGGAGATTAGCATAGTAGATTCATTTGGTATCGAGTTAATTACATCCTGGAATGACAGTGTATGTGTATCCCAATCAATATGTTTTTTATGGCAGTATATTCTACATAGTTTACCAATTTCTTTCATTAGTCGTTCACAAGGGTTCGAAGAAGCGTGGTACCTGCATATATAGATCGGAGAAATGTTTCTAGCTCGTAACATATGAGTCCATATAACAGATCGAAACTGTGATCCATTGTCGGAAATTACTTTCAATACATGCACTACATGAAATAAAAAATGTTTTACAAATGCATTTGAAATCGATTTAGCAGTAGCTTTGTGTAACGGAATGAAGGCAACAAATTTTGAAGTGAGTTCAACAGCGACAAAGATGTAGCAAAAACCTCTATTAGTTCTGGGAATCGGACCAAAAATGTCTACAGCGGCCATGTGTCTCAATTTAACGGTTACAATGCGATGTAATGGAGGAATATGTGAAGTCGTATCTGACAGCTTTCTGGCAGATTTTACATGACGCTAAAACTCGTCGAATACGTTTCTCCATATTGGCAAAATAACAGTTCTGTCTCAGTATAAGAAAACATTTTCTGGCTCCACAATGTGCGTAACTTAAATGAGTATACCAAATTAATTTGTTAACAAGTTCGTCAGGAATGAATAGTAACCAATTGTTGCTGTCAGGGTGAGAGCGGCGAAACAGAATATTATTGCGTACAGTGTAATGGTTTCTAATGGTAACATTATTCCTATCTTGCCAAAGGTGTTTAATTTCTTTCCATACGTTGTCTTTACTCTGCTCTTGTGCTATGTCTCGTAATGACGACGAAATGAAATTTTCAAATGCAACTTGTTGAATATACATGACGCTAAAATTTGCTTGGCAGGCGTAATGCCTTCTGCTGAAATTACATGTCCAAGAAATTTTATAGAAGTTTTGCCAAAGTGCGATTTACTGAGATTAACTGTGAGTCCTTGTTCACGAAAAGTTCGTAACAGTTGTTCAAGAATCAAATTGTGTTCAGGCCAATTAGCTTCTGCAATAAGAATGTCGTCTACATACGTTGTGATTCTGTCTTTTAATTCTGTCGGAAGTATAGTATTCAAACCGCGAATAAATGCTGCTGAAGAAATAGTTAAACCGAACGGTAATTTACAAAATTGATAACAGTCACCAAAACAGAGAAAAGCCGTGTACTTTGTGCAGTCCGAATGGAGCTGAATTTGCCAATATCCCGATTTCAAATCTAATGTGGAATAAATAGCAGTACCATGAAATTTCTGTAGAATTTCTTCTAGTGTTTGAGGGCGATCTGTTTCATTAATAATAATGTCATTGATGTGGCGCGAATCAAGTAAGAGCCGAAGTGATCCATCCTTTTTCTTAACAATATGGAGCGGGTTTATGTACGGACTAACTGCCGGTTCAATAATTCCTTGGTCAAGCATAGCTTGCAATTCTTTCTTAACTTGATCTCTGTGAATATAAGGAATGGGATAATGTTTGGCTTTAAACGTGTCGTGCTGTTTAACTTGAAATTCATACATAAAACCGGACATAGTACCAGGGACGTTGTCAAAAACTGGAGCTTGCTGTAAAAGAATTTTGTGTAGTTGAGTACGTTCGTCGTCTGTATTTGCACTACTCTGTTTAACTTTATCAGAGATCATCTGTATAACGTCATAGTCGGCTTCGTCTGGAGTATTATAGTTGTGTACGTACGTATCTGTGAACAATGTAAAATTACAGTCTGTGTTACGTGATGCAGAAATGACCTCTGTACGACTAATTGTTTGTTCTTCTGCAGATAAAGAGTGCTGAAATTCTAATGCCAGTCGTACATTTTCATCCTTTAACATTAAATAGGAATTTTGAAAGTCAATAATTGCGTCGTGTTGTACCAGAAAATTCGTACCTAAAATAACGTCTGTTGTCAATAAGGGAACAATCCAAAATTTGAGTGAAACGTATGACCTGCAATACAAAATGATAAGTGTGTCTGTAACTTTACATCTACTCCTTTACCAGATACTGCTCCTTTTACTTTAGTTTTGCCTAATGGTAACGTAGGATAGGTATTCTCTTTGTTACATTCGTTGAAAGTTTCCTCATTTATAACTGACATAGGTGATCCAGAATCGATTACTGCTGAAAATTTGGATGATTCAATCTTTACTTCAATGACAGGGTGTGAAATGGTTTTTTGAATAACTGGTTTTTCCTACAAAAGAGTGTCTCGGATGTCGTCAAAAGTAATAACATCCTCGTGAATAACATTCTGTGTATCAAAGGTAGTGCTTACGTTGCTGGAAGATGCAATCTGTACTGTATCTAGTCAAATTCTTTCTGACGTGCTGTTATTTGCGGGAGGATGCTGTGGCATTTCAACTATTTGAACTGTTCTGTTACTTCGTCCTGACGTATTTGGTTCGGGATGATACCTACTGTTTGATTCATTCATGGTAATCTGTTGTTGATTCTGCTGCTGGTAAGACCGACTGTTATTAAACGTACGCTGAAAATTGTGCTCATTACTTTTACGTCTGTCATGATAGTCATTACTATATGGTGCATTGCGATATGAGTTGAAATGGTGTGTTTTCTGTACGTAGTGATTGCCTTGTTGCTGTGCGTTACTATTTGGCGGAGCCGACGCTATACGTGTAGGCGGCGAAACATTAAAGTTTGGTTGACCTTGCAGACTACATTGTTGGTTAGGTATGCTAACCGGCTGGCTTTGATGCTGTTGCCGGGAAACCCTCTATTGTTGCCAAAAATGCGTCTGCGATAGCTGAAAATTTTGTACATACTGATGATTACACTTCTGTCTTTCATTAAAATTACGCTGATAGTTCTGGAGTGTCTAATGAAAATCGTCACTTTCGGTAAAACTTGTCATATTAGGTTCTCTTTACTCATCCTTACTCCTAGATAGATCGATAGTTGAAGAGCTGTTTTGATAGATATAAAGGATAGAAGAAGAGAAGGCAGCAGTGTAGAAACTAAAGACGAAATAGCACTACTACGGCTCGGGGCCCTGTGCACGCTACGGCACATATACATCGAAGTGTAATGAATCCCCTGAGGTCCATTACGCGCTACAAATAAATTTTAGTTTCTGCGTTACAGGAAATGCCAGTGAAAATCCAAAAGTAAATTGTTGTATCCAGTCGAAAGGGTGAATCTGTGTTCTGTCATTATTAAGCACTTTAAATTTCCTAACAGATAGAAAGTGTTTGTAATAAAAATTATCGTCTCTGTATGTCTGAACAGGTTCAGGATTGTGTGAGAATCTTTGTCTGTTACTGTTCGGAATCTAACTCACGTAGTCTCTGTAAATTACCTAAGTTACACTGGCCGTGTTAGTGTGACAAATGTTCGGAATGTGGCGTATGCTGTGTCGTGTTAGAGACTGAAACATTTTTCATTTCTGTCACTTTAAAATGTTCGTCAATTTGCTGTTCTGTTGGTCAAATTTCGCGTCTACTTTCGCATCCAGTGTGCGTGAAAGTTCTGCTGACATTAATTTAAACTCGTCGCGTAACTGTGTTGCGTTCTCAGAACATTGTTTAGCGACTGCACTAATTTCGTCTCTAAGTAATTTAGTTGTGGCTGCATGTGTATTACTTAATTCTTGAGCCACAGATCTAATTTCTTCACTACTGCTCCTAGCACAAGCCTTAATTTCCTCACGTAATTGTTCTTTAGTATCATGACATTGCGCGGCAACGGCTGTAATCTGTTCACTAAGTTGTTTGAAATTGTTGTCTTGTTCTTTCTTCGACTGTTTGGAATTGCTGTCTAGTTTTTCATTAAGTTGTTTGTGCTGGTTGTCGTATTTTTCATTGAGTTGTAGTAATAATGCCATAACTTGATCCATGTAAAAATTAGCTGCTGTATTTTCTGTGCTGTGTGATGGTGAATATGCATTTGTTACGTTTTGTGTAACCATTACGTCATCCTCTGATTCTTGAAAATGTTTGCTAATCGGATGTGCATTGTTAGTCACTACACCGGAATCAAATAAACTTGACGTGTTTTGTGTATATTGTTCACCTTCGTTAGAAACAATTATCTGTTCGTTACGCAAATTTTGCAAATCGAGTGTGTCAAGCTGGGCAGCGTTCATTGTAACGGAACGTGCCGCGTCATCAATTGTTACATTTACTCTGGACATAATTGAATTCGTTTGCTCATCATCAGGATTTGACTCAATACTAGTGATCGGCAGGCATTGATTATCTGTAATTAGGGGATTATCATTATTACATTGAGTGTCGCAAGTATTATCAGTCAAATTATTCGAGTCGGCTATTTCACTCATTGCACATCGCGATGTACTGTTAAGAGTTTTTCGCGGCATTTTTCACAAATCAAAATTAAGCACAAAATGAAACAAAGACAAAGCGAAATGAAACAAACAATTACAACAAAGAGCAATAAATTGCCGATGATCTGTGAAAGAAAGAGTGACAAATTAGTAAATGCGTTGCGCCAGATGCAAACTACATTTAAGTAAATAAGAGCAGATATATGACTACTTCTCAGAGATTCACAAAGAAATACGATCCTGGCCGGTTGTCGCCAAGTGTAACCTCCCCACAAAATTCATTCTTTCTCATTTGACCTCCACACAAAATTTATTCTTTCACATTTGTAACCTCCCTACAGAAATTCATTCACATTTAACCTCCACACAAAATTTCTTTCCCATTTAATGTACTCACAAAATTCTTTTCTCATTTAATGTAAGCTCGAAACAGAAAAAATTCTAAACCAGGTAATAAGAAAAAAATTCAGTAACCTGGTAATAAAACAATGTAACTAACCTCTCAGTTAAATTGTCGCTCACTTATGACTTTTCAATAATTCACTGTGAATTTAACCTGGTAAATTTTGGACGACAGCAGTGCTGCGTCATGGCCCTGTAAGATCATTCTGAATGAAAAAGGAAAAATTCTTACCTCAGTAAAATTGCCGGATATATCTGCCCTTACAATAAATTTTTCCGGCACAGGTCTGTGCAATGCTGGCCGATAGATTTGTCATTTATGAAAGGAAGCAACTGATTTTTCTTTTGCAACAATCGGAATGATCATGGATTGGAGAAATTAGTAAATTCTTTAAATTGAAATGAATGCTTGTTAAAAAATTACTTTATATGACAAAGATTATTATTAGGACATTTTAAAAACATTTACATGAGAGTTCAGATAACATTACTAGATATGCGCGACGCTGCTTTTTACCTTATACAATAATACTCAGGCTCCGGCATCGCTGCACCGCGACCGGCCAGCCAACACTATACACCAGACCAGACCGGAGCAGACTGCAGACTAGCCACTAGCAACAACTTACTGCTACAGCTACACAGTTCCTACTCAGTCAACACCGCTCTCTGGTCAGCGATTCTCTTATACCTTGCATATCGCAGGCAGCGCATGAGCAATACATCGAAATTACATCTTCTCGGACCTCTTACACTTTGTCCACAGCTACGTGCTAATTTCAAGATGATGAACACGGTTCTGGTAGGCCAATTCGAACTGTGTCTTCACACATATAGCCACAGACGTCCGAATCACTTGTGCAAAAGACAAATGATATTTTTGCCGTTTCATGTTGAATAGCTTCACAGCACGCCAACACATCCCGATGGGCTGTCCCTCTTATCCCCCTTACCTCCCCCCCCCCCTTTCCACCATCTTCCATCCATCTCTCGTCTTCACCCTCACATTACCGCAAATTCTGACATTTTCGCCTTCTTGATGTAATCGAATGTCTCGATTATCTATGTCCCTGAATTTGTGATATAATGCGAACCAAAAGAGAATCCACAGCGACAGATTAATTGCAGTGAGGTTCTTGTTTGAGTAGGGTATTGAGTCCACCGCAGAGTGTTTCCAGCATACACGGCACGCCCAGTGAAGCGTAGATTTTAGATAGAGTTTGAACAGTTGATCCACTACTGAACGGAGTGAACCTGCATCGGCCGTTGTTTGCGCACGTGCTACGTATGAAAGTGGGTAAACTCGGTGCCTTTTGTTTTGTTCGGCGTCCGATACTTGCCACACAAATCCGGAGGGCCGCGTTGTGTGGATGCCATCGTGTCAGCCAGCTAGTCTGTTGGTGCAGGCCCATCGCCCTTGCCGTAAACAACGGTGTTGTGCAGCGCGTGCACGGGAAAATATTTGCTCTATTCTGCCAACATGCTCTCGTCTCAAAAATGACGTTGGTGTGAAAGAACGTGCTTCCCTGCATTGAATCGCTGACGAAATTGATAACAGCTAACTTCGACAAATCTATCTACATACACGTCCCTACTTGAAAATTCTCCCAAAGTGCTCGTCGTTAAAAATGGTTTGCATCTCGCTTTGAGACGACGCCCATAGCGATCGTATCATAGTGAACTGCACTCACAGTTGTACTTTGTCCATTGTAAGTACAGCCCTAGCGTAAACAAACGCACGCCAAAGGGTTAGTCGTCATGGGCGGTGCATAACGCTACTAGAAAAATAGCCTATGTATATTAGCTGACAAAGCGACCTGAAGACCTTTACGCCCGCGAAACGTGTTGCGGAGTCAGTAACAGCTTACACTACAGCGATGTTATAAGTGGAGTACTACTACAAACTACACGCCTAGGACAAAAACAGAAAGAAGCCATACGGTACGTCGCTCTTAACTTTAGTTGCTCGCGATGTTTTGTTGGCTGTATCCCTGCCTTCCACGGAGATGTTGCTAACTCTCTCCTCTGTGTCTATCAATTCGTCATCTGCCGTTTTAGTCACGTATAATAATGACAGACCTTCCCTACTGTGCTTACTAATATGATAATAATTTTTCTCCAGTCATCTTGTCCGAAAGCAGCGAAAGCATTAGCCATTACTTCTTTCAGATCCGAATCGACGTGCGTGACATATTGCGTCTATGCACGTTATTCTTTGCAAGATTCAAAATCAGCTCTACAGGTCTAAGACATTTTGTCGAAAGTTGACTTTTGTGGGCGTGCCTATGTACGAAATACAGGTTGATTTTTGAAAAGAAGAAAACAGCAACCGGCCACTATTGACAGAGCGACCTGTTTACACAAATAGAGATGTTGCTGGTTTCGAACCGATACGTTGATCATCAGACATCTGGTCACGTATGTATAATCATTCGTTGAAGTATATATAAGCTTTTGGCTCTTCATTCACTATTGGTGGTGTGCCCATAGTGCAAAACGATGTTAGAAATGACCTATTTAAACGTGACTGTTCTTAATAATGACTACACGCAGTATAAACAATCTAAACAAATATATATATATATATATATATATATATATATATATATGTGTGTGTGTGTGTGTGTGTGTGTGTGTGTGTGTGTGTGTGTGTGTGTGTGTATAAATCGAATAATTGCTTCATATACTCTACAGTATTTCTTGAACATTGGGAAAGAAAAAAAATGGTTCAAATGGCTCTGAGCACTATGGGAGTCAACATCAGAGGTCATCAGTCCCCTAGACTTAGAACTACTTAAACCTAACTAACCTAAGGACATCACACACATCCATGCCCGAGGTAGGATTCGAACCTGCGACCGTAGCGGTCACGCGGTTCCAAACTGAAGCGCCTAGAACCGCACGGCCACACCAGCTGGCATTGGCAAAGAAGATTGCAACAAAATGAAGCAGTCTTTTCGATGTAAATAAAGTATAGCTACAACGACTAACCTCACAGGTTTGTTTGCATTTTGTTCGATCGTTATTAGGGATGGTTACGTTTAAACAGACCATTTGTAACGTCGTTTTTTATTGTAGACAACCACCATCCCAAGAAACTTTCACATGAGAGGAAATTAAGAGCCAAAAACTCACATAAACTTTAAAAATTGTGTTTATAGATGTGAGCAGCCGTCTGAAGAAAAACGAGTTCGTTTGAAGCCAGTAACGGCGCTATTTGTATAAATAAGTAGCATTATCAACAGTCGCTGGTTGCTGCTTTCTTCTTTGCTAGAATCGACCGGATCTACAGGATTTCGGTCTCGATGGGGAGGCAGGAGTCAAAGAGAAACAAATCCATTTTCGTGCAAAATTTTGTCAACGAAATAATCAGGAGAATGTTGCTGTCCCTTGAATGATGCCAAAAATTCAACTTTCCTTAGATCTACCTCATAATGTGCGTGACTACTTGTCAGATAGAACTGTTTCACTTTATGGCAATTTTATTGTCACGTATATTAAACCACGTCCTGTAAAAATATTTTGTGAAAATATTTTTATATTTCTTATACACAGACGAAGTCCATTCATCAGTTTCATAGAGGCTGCAGGTCACCATGAATACGTAAACTGATTTTGACAGTTTCATTGATATATAACCCATGTAGCTCTCACTAGCAAGACTCTCTCTGCGCCAGCCGCTGTGACCGAGCGGTTCTAGGCGCTTCTGTCTGGAACCACGCGACTGCTACGGTCGCAGGTTCGAATCCCGCCTCGGGCATGTAAGTGTGTGATGTTCTTAGGTTAGTTAGGTTTAAGTAGTTTCAAGTTTAGGGGACTTTTGACCTCAGAAGTTAAGTCCCATAGTGCTTAGAGCCATTTGAACCATTTGAACTTGTAACGGAACACATTAAAGGCTTCACTGTACCGAAGTATGCGATACCCTCCAAATTCAACCAGTTTAACGAGTATTTATGATTATAGAAAAGTTATTGTGTATGTTAACAATGATTGCATAACATGTCTCCATAAACAGTGAACCCATTAAATTATACTGAATAACTGACCCACACAAAAGTTAATATCACTTGATCACTGATACAGCAAATGTCATCATGTAAAAACACTAAGTTCATCTTAAATAATTAATATGAAGTACGAAAAATAGTGGCCAACTTTGGTATTTTAGATCTCCTTAAATAAAAACCACCCAGTAAAACCTCTTTGTTCACTAGGAGCGTTTTCACTCAGTATTCACGAAATCAATCCTATTTTAGACGAAAACTAATGTAATTCTTAATAATTCATGTTACTTACTTATTTATGCAAATTAGAGAAGTCAATTGACAAACTTCTAAAAAACGGCTTTTTTGTAACAAAGAATTATTCTGTCAAGTCAACAAATCTCTCTGTCATTTTAATAACATGTTAAATTATGTCACTCGATGCAAATTAATAACTCTTCTGCACAAATTATGATAACAGATGTACATGTGACTTATAAACTATATCTCTTTTTAGTAGTTTTTTGACAATGTTATAAATACAAGCAGCAAGGAGGGTCGGGAGGCAGTCGGAATGTCACTTTGGTAAAGTGTGTTTGTGTGTTTTTGTTTGAGGTGGATAAACAATGCAAAGAACATGTAAAGAAAGTACTACTTTGTGTTGTGTCATGGTCTTTGGTGGACAGTGGAATTAAGATGGCCACCAGAGTAATAAATATTTGAAGTTTACATATTTGTTGGTTTCGCTCATTCGTTATCATCAAAAGCACATAAAAAACACGGGACCTCATGTTTTTAACCCTAGACAACCAGATGTAGAGCCAGCATCAGCATCGAGAGACAGCAGCGATCCAGCAAGTAGCAGCGATTACCACAACACAATGCATTTTAATGGCGTCAACCTAACATCAAGTGCTAACAAGCTCCGTAAATGGGAGTGAAATAGTGCGATTATAGCAATTAGCAATATCTACGACCAGGCGACCATTACAAACTCCGTCTGCCCGTCAATCGCACGCACGTGTTGCTCCCCGCGAGTTTATACTGCACATAAAGCTATACAGGAATAGACCGCAAACTTCCGATGTAGAAAACCAAAAACCAAGTACACTAAATTATAGATAACCTGTCTTTCCCAGAAACTTTGGCCATATAGGAAATATAGCTATGCGCTGGATATGTAGACCATCCATTATTCGATTCCTTTTTTGTCATGTTTTTGGTGTAGAGTGTCCATCAGACCATTGAATTTGACCATAAAAGTTATTATGAATACTCACACAAATTTTGTTTAATGGCACTACCTCTTTGACCAATTTCAATAGCACTGTGAAACAAGAAACAATCAAGAAAGCTACACTTGTGAACACTGTACTAACGTCAGACTAAGTAAAGTCTAAACGCCGTCCGAACAGGTCTTGGAAGGCCAAACGGTACCTACCGACCGCCGTATCATTCTCAGCCAAGTAGGCGTCACTTGATGCGGACATGAGGGGACATGTGGTCAGGACACCCCTCTCACAGCCGTTGTCAGTTTTCGTGAACGGAGCCGCTACTTCTCAGACAAGCAGCTCGTCAACTGGCCCCGCGAGGGCTGAGCGCACACCTCTAGCCAACAGCGCTCGACGCGGCCGGCCGGTCACCCATCCAGACTCTGGTCAAGCCCGAGAGCGCTTAACTTCGGTGATCTGACGCGAAATGATGTTACCATAGTGGCACGGCCGTTGGCCATTAATGCCTTACTGTTGTTGTTGTTGTGGTCTTCAGTCCTGAGACTGGTTTGATGCAGCTCTCCATGCTACTCTATCCTGTGCAAGCTTCTTCATCTCCCAGTACCTACTGCAACCTACATCCTTCTGAATCTGCTTAGTGTATTCATCTCTTGGTCTCCCCCTACGATTTTTACCCTCCACGCTGCCCTCCAATACTAAATTGGTGATCCCTTGATGCCTCAGAACATGTCCTACCAACCGATCCCTTCTTCTGGTCAAGTTGTGCCACAAACTTCTCTTCTCCCCAATCCTATTCAATACCTCCTCATTAGTTACGTGATCTACCCATCTAATCTTCAGCATTCTTCTGTAGCACCATATTTCTAAAGCTTCTATTCTCTTCTTGTCCAAACTATTTACCGTCCATGTTTCACTTCCATACATGGCTACACTCCATACAAATACTTTCAGAAATGACTTCCTGACACTTAAATCTATACTCGATGTTAACAAATTTCTCTTCCTCAGAAACGCTTTCCTTGCCATTGCCAGTCTACATTTTATATCCTCTCTACTTCGACCATCATCAGTTATTTTGCTCCCCAAATAGCAAAACTCCTTTACTACTTTAAGTGTCTCATTTCCTAATCTAATACCCTCAACATCGCCCGACTTAATTCGACTACATTCCATTATCCTCGTTTTGCTTTTGTTGATGTTCATCTTATATCCTCCCTTCAAGACACCATCCATTCCGTTCAACTGCTCTTCCAAGTCCTTTGCTGTCTCTGACAGAATTACAATATCATCGGCGAACCTCAAAGTTTTTATTTCTTCTCCATGGATTTTAATTCCTACTCCAAATTTTTCTTTTGTTTCCTTCACTGCTTGCTCAATATACAGATTGAATAACATCGGGGATAGGCTACAACCCTGTCTCACTCCCTTCCCAACCACTGCTTCCATTTCATGCCCCTCGACTCTTATAACTGCCATCTGGTTTCTGTACAAATTGTAAATAGCATTTCGCTCCCTGTATTTTACCCCTGCCACCTTTAGAATTTGAAAGAGAGTATTCCAGTCAACATTGTCAAAAGCTTTCTCTAAGTCTACAAGTGCTAGAAACGTAGGTTTGCCTTTCCTTAATCTTTCTTCTAAGATAAGTCGTAAGGTCAGTATTGCCTCACGTGTTCCAGTATTTCTACGGAATCCAAACTGATCTTCCCCGAGGTCGGCTTCTACTAGTTTTTCCATTCGTCTGTAAAGAATTCGTGTCAGTACTTTGCATCTGCGGCTTGTTAAACTGATTGTTCGGTAATTTTCACATCTGTCAACACCTGCTTTCTTTGGGATTGGAATTATTATATTCTTCTTGAAGTCTGAGCGTATTTCGCCTGTTTCATACATCTTGCTCACCAGATGGTAGAGTTTTGTCAGGACTGGCTCTCCCAAGGCCGTCAGTAGTTCCAATGGAATGTTGTCTACTCCGGGGGCCTTGTTTCGACTCAGGTCTTTCAGTGCTCTGTCAAACTCTTCACGCAGTATCGTATCTCCCATTTCATCTTCATCTACATCCTCTTCCATTTCCATAATATTGTCCTCAATGCCTTACTACACGACATAAATTAGAAGGTGACACCATGCTGCTTCTTGGCTGATAGCTGCGATATAATGTAGTTGGAGCCAACATCTCCTCAGAGCTCTTAGCAGAGGATCGACTGGGGCTTCAGCGCACCAGCCGTAGTGCTGAGCAGAGGCTCCGCAGGGGTCTATGCCCATTTGACGTCGCACACTGCCACAGCTTATGAGAAAAATGATGCGATATAAATTTTGTGTAGTGTAGCTGTTTGTGTTGTCTGTAAGTATATGTCAGTCCCTAAAGCGTCATGTGACACTTTGGGTGTTTACGAAACCAATTTGGGGTTGTAAAATTTTTTTGTTTGTTTATAGACGCAATCACATTCTTATGACACAGTCATAACCGGTTTCGGCCATAAAATGACCATCTTCAGATTCTGAAACAATACAACATTTATATTAAAACCTAAAAATAAGTGCAATATTTAACAAGGCTTATTACTAATCTACTGAATTTATTCGAAATGCATGTAGTTCATACCTAAAGGCGGCATACACTGAACACAGGTCCATGCGTTGTCAAACTAGCTATAAAATATAAAACACCGTTTTTTTTTCTTTATTGTAATTTTATCACCTCATACAGGCGGGCTGTCAGCAGCATAGTACGCCGCTCTTCAGCCTTAAGTGGTACAATCATATGACAAAGAGGCGACATAGACAATACAATGAAAATGGCGGGCAAAAAAAGTAGAGACAAAAGACAATAGACATGAAGCCGTTCACGCTGGACGATAAAAACACTAACACTTGTTGACACGGCACACAGAACACGGAGGACGGCGACGGCACATGCGAACAGTAGAGTTACAACTGCGAAAGAACGCGAAACACAAAACGAAGCACACACACGAGACACTGATGGCGATGATCTCCGGCGCGCGAATGTTCACTATGCGTGTGCGAGTCCGGGGACCTGCCAAGAGAGGAGGAGGGGGAAGGGGAGTGGGAGAGCGAGAGGGGAGAGCAGAGATGCCACGGGCAGGGGAGATAGGGGGGAGGGAGGAAGGGGGAGGGGAAGCCCGGGGGAAGAGGGGTGGAGGGAGGGGCGGGGGAAAAGGAAAGATAAGGGAAGGGAAGAGAAGGGAGGGAGGGTGCCTAAAGGAAAGGACACCGGAAGTGGGGGGGGGCAGGGTCAAAGTTGATAGGAGGGGTAGATGGAGGGGAGGAGGACATCATCAGGGAGGTGGAGCTGGCGGAAGCCACCTTGGGAGAGGGTAAGGAGGATGGAGAGATGGAGACCGGGTGGGACACGGGAATACAGGTGTGGCAGCGGGCGGGGGTGGGAGAGGATCGGGGAGATGAGCGGGTGAGGAGGATCGAGTTTACGGGAGGTCTACAGGATCCTAAAACACCGGTCTTATATAGATATAAAAATTTTTGTTCCCCCTCTTTGCACTAGAGGCGCGCGACCTCTATATGATGGCCTTTATTTTTCAAAAGTCTAAACATGACAAAAATTACTATTAACATTTAGGTCAAATGTAGATAAAATTTAAAATTACAGAAAAGATCATTAAATCAGTGAAATAACATTTCAGAACTAAGAGAAATCACTGCTGTAGATGAAAATAGTAGTAGCAGTTGTATAGTGTATTTCTGACGCCCGATGGCGCTGTATTTCCGGCTATTGCCTGTTTATGCCGTTGTCCATTGGTACCGCAGGGACGACACGGGCAGGACGACGAGTGTAGTGCTCTGCTGCAGGTGGATGGCACGCTCCACCGCCTTAGAGGTTGTTGACATCTGCTGAGAACCGCAATAGCCAGTGCGATACTCGACCGCCAGAAAGCTCCATCCTCAGCTGAAGGATGTATGTTGTAAAAACGATTCGCTCAGGTGAACAGATCGTCGTAAATGTTGAAGTATGCGTCTGTTGCAAATTCATTCTGCTCATCGAAGAGTTTGTCAGGTTCTCTGCGTCTCGTAACATAAATCTCCAGTTGTTCTAAAATGTCTAATCGTTTACTTTTTGTAACTTCATGTAAAATTTGAAGCTGTTCGTCGATGTTACCAATATTATGACCCTCCTGTTGCATATGTAAGCCTAGCGCTGTCTTATTAATGGGATACGTTTGTTCTTTAAACCTTACATCAAAGGTCCTGCCTGTCTATCAAATATAGCTTTTTTCGCATTCAAGACATGATATTTTGTAGACCCCCAATTTACTATATTTAATACCTTTGCGTGGCAAGTTATGACGCACTAGTCTTTTTTAAATTATCGGGAGTTCTAAATGCATTTTTAACCCAGTTTCTTCGAATTATATGTTCGATTTTACCTGATGTTTTGCCTATATATTTCATAGTGGCGTACTATCTTTTACGGATGTCGGTTTTACCTCCCGTTTCTCGCTCCTTTTTATCTTCTTTTTAGTTTTGTTTTATATGGAGTTAACTATATCTGGGTCATAATCATCTGCAAGGGCGACCTGTTTTAATATGTCAAGTTCTTTTTACATTTCAATTTGACATAATGGAAGTCTTACTATTCTGTGCATTGAATAAACTATATGCATGCTTCTGGCGTAGTGCGTTATTGGAGTGGGCATTGATAATCACGTCCGTACATGTTGGTTTCCTAAATATTTGGAACGCATGTCTACCATTTTTGTTATGAATTGTCAGATCTAGAAAATTTATCTTTTTTGGCTACTTCTATTGTTATAGAATCTAAAGATGGTTATTTTATGGCCCAAACTGGTTATGACTGTGTCATAAGAATGTGATTGCGTCTATAAAAAAAACAAAAAATTTTAAAAAATAATCTCTCGCTCCGTTGACAAAATGTCGTTTTTTCCAGAATTTCGGGTTTTTTGGGCTAGTGATTTGATGAGATTATGAGGCCAGAAAAGTGTTGTTTTAATATAGAACTTGACTGATTTTCACTGGATGATTTTGTGGACGGATGGTTGCCCTGTGTGTGGCATGTGTACCACAGTACTGTGAAGTGTGGTTGTGACACTTTCGCCTCGGATTGTTGATGCTACTGTATAAATCTGAAGATGATACAGGGTAATCGAAACTACTCACTTATTTAAAAAATATACGACTGAGGTTGAAAAACAAACGATATATTAGAACTGTTTTAAATATCAATGCAGTAAATGACTGGGTGAAAAAGAAGAAAAACATTGTGTTTGTAACGTAGGAACCCATCCAACCATTGTTGTAGCCTCCCTTGAGACTACCTTAGAGACGGGTGCACCGATAGTGGCGCGCCCTGTGGCTGCATCGGACAGAGGAATGGCACCCTACAGTCTTCTGAAACTAGTGCAGAATCACGATGGATGTATCCGTGAGTGGACGCGCCGAGGCCAACGACCGCTGCGACCATCGTCACATAGCGGCAGCACCTGGCGTCATTTGTGGGGTAGCGTTGGATGTAGAGCACTATCAGTACTGGCTCTCAGAACTGGTAATTTTTACAGCAGGTGTTACATATGTAATGTGTTAAGACCAATGACTTCGACCTACCTTCGAAGTCTCTGTGATATTATTGTTCAACAAGATAACGCAAGACCTGATGTCGCCCGTACTTTCCTGACTTACTTCGATTGATGCCGTGACCAGTACATTCACCATATTTCTCATCCACTGAAAACATCCGGTAACGGATTTCGAAGGTATTGGGACGCCAGTACTCGCCAACCTATACGACTGACGGACTCTGGCAAATGACGTGCTCACATTTCTGATCCAAGGTCAGTTCGATGCTTGGCTGATATAGACTTAGAACCGTTGTTGCTCCCAGAGACGGCAGCTCTGTGTGCTACACTTTGAGTCCTGTGTACTCCCAAATCACCTACATGTTTTCTTCCTACTGTACTGTACACGCACAGTAACTAAAATATCGTTTCTCTAGCTCCTGGTATAGCAGTTTTAATGGCCAGCAGTGAATTTTGGCGTCGAAAATTCTGTTCTTCAGACCTTGCGCGACGGGATGCGCGTGTGTGCGCCCCCCCCCCCCCCCCAATCCTTCAGATAAAGAAAGGAAACAGTAGTAATCAAAAATCAAGGAGTCTCGAGTCAAGAAAAATTTCATTCCGCTATCTGACACGGGGTTAGTGCCCTCTGACAACGAACAGTACATCAACTTACTCATTTTTACAACAATTTTATTTCGAATTCTTTTAGTCTTCAATTTTGATGACATTCGTCAAAAAGAAATCGGAGGTAAAAAAGGGTCATTACTACAACTGTTCCTGAAATACTGAGGAACCGAAATCTGGAAACCTATTTCGGTCCTGTTCATATTGAGAGTTAATTTACTCGAAATGGTGGCACCTGTTAGAAAATCTTCAGGTTTTAAACGGTTCCTTCTTTTTCCTCGTGGAGGCGTACCAACACAGTGACGACCACTTTTCCGGTTGTTAATACTGAGCCGGAATGAGAAACTACTCTCAGCAAAATACGTATACATTTCCCTATGTGAGAGCGGGTAGTCTTTGGCTTTTCTCCCTCCACATAAGTTAGCAACAGCCCAAGAGCACCCATAGCACCCATAGCTAGGGGTCAAGGGACCGCCGAGTGCCCCCTTCCCCCCCCCCCCCCCCTCATTGGGAAAGGGAAAACATACTGTGGTCAGACGTTTTTCTTTCAGGAGAATGATTTAAATGTCGATATTACTCAGGTTTTTAACAGGGTCGGAACTGGAAATTTTTAATGGCTACTTACAACTCGCCATTAGTCTTCCAAAATATTAAAAACACTCCTGCCCCCTCTAGACTGTCGTGTGAGTAACCTTGTGACAGCCTATTTTTACGGGTCGAAGGCTCGCTAGTGGGTGGCGCATAAAAGGCTGAAACGCCGCCACAGCAGCCCTTTCTCTCTCAGCTTTAATCCCAACCAAAAGACGCAGCTTCTTCTCCGCCTCCGACGCATTTAGCTAAGGCACTTGGCGCCGTTCATTCAGTAACAAACGGGGGTGCGACCATCTTGGACAATGGCCACCTGCCACGCGCTAAGATTCCACTGTGACCTCCCCTTTGTCACCTGAGTCGCCATCTTACTGTTCAATACAAGCTCTCAGGCTTAGCCGAATTTATTCCTATACTATCCATCTAACACAACTCTATTCTTTGTGTAGCTCACATAAATTAGAATCTAATTGTGTTGTTTGTATGTAGTTTAGCTAAGTTTTCTACACTACTGGCCATTAAAAGTGCTACACCACGAAGATGACGTGCTACAGACGCGAAATTTAACCGACAGGAAGAAGATGCTGTGATATGCAAATGATTAGCTTTTCAGAGCATTCACACAAGACTGGCGCCGGTGGCGACACCTACAACGTGCTGACATGAGGAAAGTTTACAACCGATTTCTCATCCACAAACAGAGTTGACCGGCGTTGCTTGGTGAAACGTTGTTGTGATGCCTCGTGTAAGGAGGAGAAATGCGTACCATCACGTTTCCGACTTTGATGAAGGTCGGATTTTAACCTATCACGATTGCGGTTTATCGTATCGCGACATTGCTGCTCTCATTGGTCGAGATCCAATGACTGTTAGCAGATTATGGAATCGGTGGGTTCAGGAGGGTAATACGGAACGCCGTGCTGGATCTCAACGGCCTCGTATTACTAGCAGTCGAGATGACAGGCATATTATCCGCATGGCTGTAACGGATCGTGCAGCCACGTCTCGATCCCTTAGTCGGCAGATCGGGACGTTTGCAAGACAACAACCATCTGCACGAACAGTTCGACAACGTTTACAGCAGCATGGACTACCAGCTCGGAGACCGTGGCTGCGGTTACCCTTGACGCTGCATCACAGACAGAAGTGTCTGCGATGGTGTACTCATCGACGAACCTGGGTGCACGAATGGCCAAACGGCATTTTTTCGGATGAATCCAGGTTCTGTTTACAGCATCATGATGATCGCTTCCGTCTTTGGCGACATCGCGGTGAACGCACATCGGAAGAGTGTATTCGTCATCGCCATACTGGCGTATCACCCGGCGTGGTGGTATGGGGTGCCAGTGGTTCAAATGGTTCAAATGGCTCTGAGCACTATGGGACTCAACTGCTGAGGTCATTAGTCCCCTAGAACTTAAACTAGTTAAACCTAACTAACCTAAGGACATCACACACATCCATGCCCGAGGCAGGATTCGAACCTGCGACCGCAGGGATCTCGCGGTTCCAGACTGCAGCGCCAGAACCGCGCGGCCACTTCGGCCGGCTGGGGTGCCAGTGGTTACACGTCTCGGTCACCTCTTGTTCGCATTGACGGCACTTTGAACAGTGGACGCTACATTTGAGATGTGTTACGATACGTGGCTGTACTCTTCATTCGATCCCTGCGAAACCCTACATTTCAGCAGGATAATGCACGACCGCATGTTGCAGGTCCTGTACGGGCCTTTCTGGATACAGAAAATGTTCGACTGCTGCCCTGGTCAGCACATTCTCCAGATCTCTCACCAACTGAAAACGTCTGGTCAATGGTGGCCGAGCAACTGGCTCGTCGCAATACGCCAGTCACAACTCTTGATGAACTGTTTCTCTCGTGTTGAAGCTGCATGGGCAGCTGTACCTGTACACGCCATCCAAGCTCTGTTTGATTCAATGCACAGGCGTATCAAGGCCGTTAGTACGGCCGGAGGTGGTTGTTCTGGGTACTGATTTCTCATGATCTAGGCAGCCAAATTGCGTGAAAATGTAATCACATGTCAGTTCTAGTACAATATATTTGTCCAATGAATACCCGTTTGTCATCTGAATTTCTTCTTGGTGTAGCAATTTTAATGGCCAGTAGTGTATTCACTTACTTTTCTTTAGTAATGCTTATCGTTAGTAAAGACTGCTCTCGCCTGAATATTGTGAACCTATAACCTCTCATTACATCCATGTTTTCAAAATGATGGGAGCACAGCAGTCAGCTGTCCTTTCCTTGCTGTCTTGAACGCACTGTGACAGAAGCCCGAACAACAGGGACTGACGTACTAGGACATGCTTCGATACTATGAAATAGTGCATTGATAATGGATCGGCCGAAATCTAGATTTGTTTTATAAAGCCTGAAAGGAAAGGACGACTGATTGCTGTGCTCCATCGTTTTGAAAGTCTTATCACAGTCGTTGAGCGTATCCACATTCCTAATGGAGGGTAACTTGACATCCATGTTTTTCTCTTAAATCTGCTATAGTTTTTTCTTTTGTGTTATGACCTTTCCCACCAATCTTATTCAGTTTCCATAATAATCAAGGACGCCTTAAACGTACGAAAGTACGTTTTATGAGGTCGGAGACTGAACAAATAACCATTATCAGGACCGTAGCGGTGTGATGATCTTTACCGCCTCTGCAACTGGAGCAAGTAACCTTCATATTAGCAACCTGGGACGAGAACGCTCCTTACAGACAGAAATGGGGGCCAGAAATCATTGGTATATCGGAACACTTCTTAAATAAGGAGATAATTCAGAGGCTTCCTTTACCAGGATACAGGTTGGCTCGCAGCTTTTCTAGGAGCTCTTTGCGGTGTGGGGGAGTAGCCATGTATGTGAAAAACGGTATCCCATTTGAGTCAATTGATGTTTCAAAGTACTACATTGAAAAGGTGTTTGAATGTTTTGCAGGTGTGGTTAAATTTAGTGGAGTTAAACTTCTAACTGTTGTTATTTATAGATCCCCAGACTCCGATTTCACAACATTTTTGCTAAAGCTAGAGGAGGTTCTTGGTTCACTTTATAGGAAATACAAAAAGTTAGTTATATGTGGTGACTTCAATATTAATTGTATAAGTGATTGTGCATGGAAGAGGATGCTGGTAGACCTCCTTAATTAATATAATCTTATGCCAACCGTATTCTTTCCAACGAGAGTGCAAGGGAACAGTAGAACAACCATAGACAACATTTTTGTTCATTCCTCATTACTAGAAGGGCATTCTGCTAGCAAAATAGTGAATGACCTTTCAGATCATGATGCACAAGTTTTAACTCTAAAAGATTTTTGTGCTTCAACTCATTTTGAATATAGTTATCAACTTGTTAGGAAAGCTGATCCAGTTGCTGTAGGGACCTTTGTAAACCTTATCAAGGAACAAGAGTGGCAAGATGTTTATAGTGCTGACACAGTAGACGATAAATAAAATGCTTTCCTCAAGACTTTTCTCGTTCTCTTGAAAGTTGCTTTCCGTTAGAACGTTTAAAACAGGTTACTAGCACAAACAGGCAGCCTGGGTGGCTGACTAGAGGGATAAGAATATCCTGTAGAACAAAGTGGCAATTATATCAAAACGTTAGAAACAGTCAAAATCTAAATGCAGCAGCCCATTACAAACAGTATTGTAAGGTGCTAAAAAAAGTTATTAGGAAGGCAAAAAGTATGTGGTATGCAGATAGAATAGCCAAGTCTCAGGATAAAATTAAACCCATATGGTCAGTCGTAAAGGAAGTGGCTGGTCTGCAGAGACAGGTCGAGGATATGTTCGTGTTACTGATAAGTCGCATATATGTACAGTATTTAATAATCACTTTCTGAATGTAGCAGTTGAACTAAATAGAAACCTAGTCCCAACAGGGAATCACATAGCGCTCGTAGGAGAAAGTGTTCCGAGACTGTTACCTGAAATGCTCCTCCATGATACTGACAAGAGGGAGATTGAGTTAATAATTAAATCACTAAAGACCAAGAACGCTCATGGATATGACGGGGTTCTAGCAGAATACTGAAGTATTGTTCTATGTATGTTAGCCCAGTACTTAGCCATATCTGTAACTTTCCGTTTAGGAGTGGTCGGTTTCATGACCGATTAAAGTACTCGGTACTGAAGCCACTTTATAAAAAGGGAGACAGGGATAATGTTGATAATTATAGACCTATTTCTATGCCATCGGTGTTTGTTAAAGTTATCGTGAAGGTTGTATATACAAGGTTACTGGAGCATTTAAATTCACATAATTTGCTGTCAAATGTACAGTTTGGTTTTAGAAATGGTTTAACAACTGAAAATGCTATATTCTCTTTTCTCTGTGAGGTTTTGGACGGATTAAATAAAAGGTTGCGAACGCTACGTGTTTTCTTTGATTTAACGAGGTCTTTTGACTGTGTTGACCACAAAATATTACTGCAGAAGTTGGACCATTATGGAGTAAGGGGAGTAGCTTACAATTGATTCGCCTCTTACTTTAAGAACAGAAAGCAGAGAGTATTTCTCCGCAATATTGAGAGTGGTAGTGATGTTCAGTCCCAATGGGGCACTGTTAAGTGGGGCGTTCCCCAAAGTTCGGTGCTGGGACCACTGCTGTTTCTTATTTATATAAATGATATGCCTTCTAGTATTACTGGTGATTCAAAAATATTTCTGTTTGCTGATGACACCAGCTTTGTAGTGAAGGATCTTGTGTGTAATATTGAAACATTATCAAATAATGTAGTTCATGAAATAAGTTTGTGGCTTGTGGAAAATAATTTGATGCTAAATCACAGTAAGACTCAGTTTTTACAGTTTCTAACTCACAATTCAACAAGAACTGATATTTTTATCAGACAGAAAGGGCATATTATAAGCGAGACGGAACAGTTCAAGTTCCTAGGCGTTCGGATAGATAGTAAGCTGTTGTGGAAAGCCCATGTTCAGGATCTTGTTCAGAAACTAAATGCTGCTTTATTTACCATTAGAACAGTATCTGAAATAAGTGACAGTTCAACACGAAAAGTATACTTCGCTTACTTTCATACGCTTATGTCATATGGTATTATTTTTTGGGGTAATTCTTCTGATTCAGAAGGGTATTTTTGGCTCAAAAACGGGCTGTTCGAGCTATATGTGGTGTCAGTTCGAGAACCCCTTGTCGACCCCTATTCCATAGTCTGGGAATTCTGACATTGCCCTCGCAGTATATACACTGCTGGCCACCGTAAATGCAACACCAAGAAAGACAAGAGGTAGCACAACAAAATTTATTTTGTAGATAACATGTTGACCAAGTATCAAATGATTACGTTTACAGACGTCTGTGACATGTGGTTCCTGCCAGAATCAGTAGCCAGAATAGCCGCCATTGTTGGAGATCACCGCTGCCACACGTCTCGGCATTGAGTCAAAGAGACGTTGGATGTGTTCCTGGGGTACAGCAACCCAAACAGCTTCCACACGTTGCCAAAGATCATCTGGTGTGGCAGCTGGGGATGTAATCTGGGTCACTCGTTGAGCAACCATGGACCACATGTTTTCTATCGGCGAAAGATCCGGAGAGCGAGCCGGCCAGGGAAGCAATTCAATCTGGTTATTGACGAAGAACCTTTGGACAATGCGTGCCACGTGTGGTCGCGCATTATCCTGTTGAAATATGGCTGTGGCCGAGCCCTGAAGGTAAGGAAGGACAACTGGCTCCAGCACCTCGGATATGTAGCGCCGGCTATTTAAAGTACCGGCAATGCGTACTAGAGGCGTGCGAGAGTAATATCCAATACCGCCCCATACCATAATACCCGGTGCAAGACCAGTGTGGCGGTGCATAATGCAGCTGTCCAGCATCCTCTCTCCACGGTGTCCCCACACTCCAATCCGACCATCGTGGTGCTGCAGACAGAAGCGTGCCTCGTCAGTAAATACAACGCCATTCCATTCTGCCGTCCACATCCGTCTGTCATCACACCATTGGCGACGGAGACGTCTGTGGTTCTGCGTCAATGGTAGACGAAGCAATGGACGTCTTGCGGACAGACCACTCTGCTGTAAACGGCGTCGAATGGTACGCAATGTGCTGTGCTATGGTTCGGGATGTCACTGAGCGATCCGTCACTGCCATGCGCACAATTTGCCTATCAGCACGTACAGTGGTGCACCGAGGTGAATGCGATCGACAACGTTGGTCCGTCGTACCCTCCTGCATCCAACGGTCACATATCCGCATTACAGTTGTTTGGTGTCGTCCAACACGACTAGCGATTTCTCTGTATGATAATCCACAATCTCGGTAAGCCACTATCCTTCCTCTGTCGAACTCGGATACTTGATCAAAAGATGTTCGCTGTTGTCTACGAGGCATAACTGATCGTCTTGTGAAACAACCACAAGGTAAACACACGTGCCGAACGTACACTCGTCGAAATCGCCAAGCCTTAAATGGCGCTATGAGGTGGCGCCAAAGGCGCGCGTGATGTGCGTCTGCGCTGAAATTCTAATCAGTTGCATATCTCATCGCTGCAAACTCATGGTGTAAATTTCACTTGATTCGGATGCTTCCTTCAGGGTGTTGCATTTACGGTGGCCAGCAGTGTATTTTCTTTAATGTCGTTTGTTGTTAGCAATATTAGCTTATTCCCAAGAGTTAGCAGCTTTCACTCAATACTAGGCAGAAATCAAATCTGCATGTGGAATGCACTTCCTTGACTCTTGTGCAGAAAGGAGTGCAGTATTCTGCTGCATCCATTTTCAATAAGCTACCACAATAACTGAAAAATGTTAGCAGTAGCCCAGACGCTTTTAAGTCTAAACTGAAGAGTTTCCTCATCGCTTACTCCTTCTATGCTGTCGAGGAGCTCTTGGAAGAGCTGAAAAATTAAGCAAATTCCAGTGTAACATAGTTGATTTTGGTTATTTAAACTTACGAATTGTCGCCTGAATACGTTTCTTGTATTTCATTTTATCTGTTTCTACTGTCGTGTTATAATTTCATGTATTGACTCGTTCCATGACCAGGGAGACTTCTCCTTAATTTGCTCCCACGAGTCCGCAGCTCGTGGTCGTGCGGTAGCGTTCTCGCTTCCCACGCCCGGGCTCCCGGGTTCGATTCCCGGCGGGGTCAGGAATTTTCTCTGCCTCGTGATGACTGGGTGTTGTGTGATGTCCTTAGATTAGTTAGGTTTAAGTAGTTCTAAGTTCTAGGGGACTGATGACCATAGATGTTAAGTCCCATAGTGCTCAGAGCCATTTGAACCATTTTTTTTTTTGCTCCCACGAACAATAAATAAATAAATAAAAACGACGTGATGCTGACTCCATGTACATTGACGAGCCAAACTACGAGCATTACGATCACTGCCCACCGCCAATGTTACGGGTGCGCGACGCACTAGGGATACATAAGAGGAGAAGAGATGAGTGTACGGACAATACGGAACACTATACCACTGTGGCCGCAGTACATTAGGACATTGTTTTTTCTAGAACAGACCTGAAGATGGTCATTATAGACCGAAACCGGTAATCTGTTGACAAAAAGTTTGTGACCGTAGACGTAAAGCAAAGGAAATTTATTCTATAGTCGAGCCACTGTTTTATTCGCGACAATGTCTAAGCTTGTGAATACGGAACACAACTGTGGAAATCCACTGACGTAAGCGAATTATACAGGCACAGATATTTATGGCCTGGGACCTTAGAACGAGTGTTGGACGTGCACGCCTCATCAGAGAACTTGCTCGATCCGTAAAGCAGGATGGCGGAGAACAGGTGCCGCTATGACGAGGGAGTACAGTTCCGGTGTATGCAAAAGGGTTTCGGAAGAAACCGTTCAGCAGTGATTCTTGAGTTTCTCCCGGCGTATTTGATAATCAAAATATCCACGGGTATGCTGCCGGTCTATAGTGTCCAACGGGCACAATATTTCGGCGATCAAACATGTCGCCATCATCAGGTGAACTGACGGACTGAGCTCCTGTGAACGTACCGGCACGGAGATCCGTACGCTATGGCTGCTCAGAGGGAACTGGGTTCGGTCGCGGCGGCGGCCGATTTAAATACCCTCCGCCCGCGGCGCGCTCCCTCCGCCGTCCGCGCCCAGCGCCACGGTCGCGCGGTGGAACAGATTGCGACGGCGTCTGAGATGACGTCGGTGTGATGGCTCTGTCCGCCGTGGTCGTCACAACTATACGTCTGCTCGATTTACTCTTGATTAACCCGATCGCTGGTTCCCAAGCCTTGCTAAGATTATAGCCACAGTCCCGGTTCATGAGGTCGTCATTGGTGCGAATTTCGATGGCCTCTCTAACAACGCTGTCCCAGTATCTCGACGTCTGTACCAGAATCCTCGTGCGGTCATACTCCATGGCGTGATTTTCCGACAAACAATGTTCAGCGACCGCCGACTTGCTCGGATACATCAGTCGAGTGTGCCTCTGGTGTTCACGGCATCGATCCTCGACGGTACGCATCGTCTGACCAATATACGACTTGCCACATTGACACGGAATCTGGTACACGCCGGCCTTCCTCAAACCGAGGTCATCTTTGGCGCTCCCCACCAGTGCACGAGTTTTATTGCACTGGTGGGGAGCGCCAAAGATGACCTCGGTTTGAGGAAGGCCGGCGTGTACCAGATTCCGTGTCAATGTGGCAAGTCGTATATTGGTCAGACGATGCGTACCGTCGAGGATCGATGCCGTGAACACCAGAGGCACACTCGACTGATGTATCCGAGCAAGTCGGCGGTCGCTGAACATTGTTTGTCGGAAAATCACGCCATGGAGTATGACCGCACGAGGATTCTGGTACAGACGTCGAGATACTGGGACAGCGTTGTTAGAGAGGCCATCGAAATTCGCACCAATGACGACCTCATGAACCGGGACTGTGGCTATAATCTTAGCAAGGCTTGGGAACCAGCGATCAGGTTAATCAAGAGTAAATCGAGCAGACGTATAGTTGTGACGACCACGGCGGACAGAGCCATCACACCGACGTCATCTCAGACGCCGTCGCAATCTGTTCCACCGCGCGACCGTGGCGCTGGGCGCGGACGGCGGAGGGAGCGCGCCGCGGGCGGAGGGTATTTAAATCGGCCGCCGCCGCGACCGAACCCAGTTCCCTCTGAGCAGCCATAGCGTACGGATCTCCGTGCCGGCACGTTCACAGGAGCTCAGTCCGTCAGTTCACCTGATGATGGCGACATGTTTGATCGCCGAAATATTGTGCCCGTTGGACACTATAGACCGGCAGCATACCCGTGGATATTTTGATTACCGTTCAGCAGTCATTGCTGAACGTGAGGCTCCGCTGCAGACCACGCCTACATGTGCACGTGTTGACTGAACGACACTGTCAGTTTCCAGTCAATGGGCTCACGATCGATGGAATCGCGTCGCCTAGTCGGATGCATCACGTTTCTTGTAACATCAGCTTTGATGGTGACGTCCTGATAGGTCATCATCCAGGCGAGCGGCTACTCCAGAGATGCACCGCACCAAGGACGCAGTCCGGTGGGGGGCAGTATTTTAGTACTGGGAACATTCACCTGCGCTTTCACGGGACATATGCTAGTAATCGAAGGCACTTCTACAGCTGTCGACTACTTAAATATTATTACGGATCAGATACATCCCTCGAAGCTTGGTGTCATTGCTGATGGCGATGACATTTTCCAACAGGATAACTGTCCGTCCCACAAGGACAGAATCTTGCTACAGTGCTTTGAGAGGTACGATAGTTCACTCACATCGATTCTTTAGATACCGAATTCGCCCGATCTGAGCCTCTGGAACTCATCTGTTACGCTATTAGGTGGCAACTCCTCACCTACAAATCACCAGTCTGTAATTTGCGGGAATTGTGTTACGTGTGCATAGATACCTGGTGCCATATACCAAGGACTTGGTACATCCGTGTTACTCACAAGGGAAATACCCCATCGCACCACCCTAAAATTTAGTGTTAAGATGGCCCACTGGATACCCCGTCAAAAATTGAACACACGTCAAGCATGAAAACAGGAAGAAGGTGTACTGAACTGTGAAAAAAATCAAAATAGAAACAGTCAACGCTCCAAGGACAAGAAGTGCAACAAAGAGCAGCCTAAGACATCAACGGCGTCGTGGGTATCTAGATTAGTCGTACTGGGAGTAGAATCAGATAGGGGCCAACGCCCAAAGTGGTGTTTTTTTTTCTTTTTTATGTAGGGCAAAAGTGACGGTGGAAATTTTCCTTCCTTATTTTTTAATCCATTTTATACTCCACATCGGTAAAAAAAGGGAAAAAAGTGGTCATAGTAGTGAACTGTTACGTGGGCGAGCCGCGTTCAAACCTCCCTCTTGCCACAATTTTTTTTTTCACATTGTGAACTGTCCGTCCGGCCATCGAAATGTTTGTTCTCTTTCTATAGTCTTGGCAGTTGTCATATTATACGTTGGTTATAGATTATGAGTCTTGTGGTAGGAATACGTTACCAACGGAAGTAAATGTGATGAATAGTGAGAGCATGCGAGATACTACATCGAAGTCTCACAGAAATGAAAACAACAAATAAACAGGCGTGAACTATTGTTACAACAAAGTAATTCAAGAATCAAGGCATTCAAAACGGAAAACAACTTCAAAAACGTTAAAAACATATGAAGGGCTTATCTCAATAGTGATACAAGTCCATTTTTGTTCATTCTGAGATACAGAGTCCTAAAGTTAAATGAGCGCTGAAAAATCTGCAGTTGAGATAGCAGAAATATTCAAGTACGGTATATATACTTGAATATTTCTGGTATCTCAACAGCAGATTTTTCAGCGCTCATTTAACTTTAGGACTCTGTATCTCAGAATGAACAAAAATGGACTTGTATCACTATTGAAATAAGCCCTTCATGTGTTTTAAAAGAGCACAGAGAAACTGTGTGATTGTGAAAATGTTTTGTTCATTTGTTGCAGTTTGTGCGACAAACTATTATGTTTTCATAATTTCCTTGGTAGTGATCACAATCACATTCATAAGAATACCTAAATTGGGCAAGGAGGCATATCTCACTCACTTACCAGGCGTACAAATTAGGTGTGTCGGTAAGAGATTCCTATCATATGACAGTGTACTGTCACTAAAGCCATGTTTTCCAGTGGAGGATTCGGCTTGTCATCAAAGGTTTGCAATTCCAGTTCAAAAGCCACTTCCTTTCGGCTGCTAGTGGAGTAGTTCTGCAGCATCAACTCATTATCGGTCCCTACCTTACAGATCGCTGTTGGAAACAGACATTACACCACGACACAGGCAGAAGTTTGAATAAAGCGAAGAGCGAAAAAAAAAAGAATAGGCACAAGGGAGGTTTGAAAATAGCTCACCACCTTGGTAGTCCACAACCGTAACCACTTACCAACGACGCCAATCTTCTTCTTGTTTGCTCTATATTGCACTTCTTGTTCTTGCGCCGTTCTCTGCCTGTTTTGCCTTTCTTTCACAGCCTTTCCTGTGTCCATGCTTGACCTGTGTTCCGATTTGACGGTCTGTCCACTGTGCTATTTTACCACTAATTCTCAGGGGCGTACGATAGGGAGTTTCCCTTGACAGAATCGCATCTATATTGCGTTCTGAAGGTGGACCAACACTCAATCACGGAAGTGGCAGAATATTTTTGGTTCATCACCGTATATTCCATTCTATGACTGCACAGTTCAAACTGCCTTAGGCCATCATAGCTCACGAGCTGCCACAGACTCTGTGCGTGTGTGTGTGTGTGTGTGTGTGTGTGTGTGTGTGTGTGTGTGTGTACATTCAGTCTCCCCCACCACGCTGCATCCCAGGTATTCTGTCTTGGTAATCACACAAATCCTGTGTCCACCACAACACCACTTTGCCACAACAAATACAGAAACCAGAGACGGAACGCAAACGGAATTTAAGTCATCGTTGCTAATATTATTCGTAACAGCTCTCCCTCCACTCCGGGTGGATCTTGGAAACCACTTGATAACATCAAAGGGTTAACTGCACTAGCATTAAATGGTCTTAAAAGTATTGCTACCGCATTGGCAATGTACTAACAAGGAAATCTGTGCTCTCGAGGAATAAAAAAAGAAAGAAACATATGGTTTTCTCAATATGAGTATTTTTACATGGTAACAAATAATTTTGACGTTACGCAAACGAAAAGAGACCACGTTTGCCAAGGCGGTTGAATGGCATCTCTTGAGGGCGCCGTTAGTTTGTCAGACTCAGTGTGAATCAGATGCCCGATTTCGACGTTTTGTAAAATATGCAGTTCCTCCCTATCCCGTGTTCTCATATGCCACAGCATCATCGATCGTTTTACGAGACGTGTGCTTAATAGAGGCGGTTTATCGACAGAGCATGTGTATCACATGATACGGACCGCGCTGTCAGCCCCTCTGCAGCTGCGCTGCCCAACTTTTCAGGGGAAAATTAACCGTTAGAGTTTTTGGACGTATAATAATGTTGCCTCTTAGGATTACATGGGCATTACCGTGTAGAAGAGAAGTTTGTGGAGAAGAGAAGTTTGTGGCACAACTTGACCAGAAGAAGGGATCGGTTGGTAGGGCATGTTCTGAGGCATCAAGGGATCACCAATTTAGTATTTGAGGGCAGCGTGGAGGGTAAAAATCGTAGAGGGAGACCAAGAGATGAATACACTAAACAGATTCAGAAGGATGTAGGTTGCAGTAGGTACTGGGAGATGAAGAAGCTTGCGCAGAATAGAGTAGCATGGAGAGCTGCATCAAACCAGTCTCAAGACTGAAGACCACAACAACAACAACTGTGTAGTATTTTAAAGCACTTGCAATAACAGCAATGACCCGCACGCTCGCCCGATTTAGCACCAGCGGATTTTATTTTGTGGCGATATCTTAAGAATTATGAGTGTCACCGAACCCACAATCCCAAATGACTAACATGTCGCTCGGTGAAAGCGGAAGTTTTACGTCTCGTTCCGCATGTAGTTTAGAAGTCGCATTGGGTTGTGCCTTCAGGAAAGTGGGAACTTAAAAAAAAAATGGTTCAAATGGCTCTGAGCACTATGGGACTTAACATCTGAGGTCATCAGTCCCCTAGAACTTAGAACTACTTAAACCTAACTAACCTAAGGACATCACACACATCCATGCCCGAGGCAGGATTCGAATCTGCGACCGTAGCGGTCGCGCGGTTCCAGACTGAAGCGCCTTTAACCGCGTAACCGCGTGGCCACACTGGCCGGCTAAAAGTGGGAACTCATCACACTTAAATGAATATTCCATCATCAGAACATCAAACTAAAGGTACAGAGATCCTGAATAAAACGCGTTTGGCTATCAAGAGAGCAATGCGTTATGCCTCCAGCGGCTACCGTACCGGAATATTGTCAAGTGATCTTTCACAGAAAAAAAAAGTGTGAAATCTTATGGGACTTAACTGCTAAGGTCATCAGTCCCTAAGCTTACACACTACTTAACCTAAATTATCCTAATGACAAACACAGACACCCATGCCCGAGGGAGGACTCGAATCTCCGCTGGGACCAGCCGCATTAGCGGCTGAAACCGCTCGGCTAATCCCGCGCGGCAATCTTTCACAGAACTCAATGAAATTCTGGTCGCATGTGAAAGCTGTTGGTGGCACCGAAGTTAGCGTCCAGTCATTAGTGAACGAGAAAGGAACTGAAACTGATGGTAGCAAAGCAAAAGCTGAAATGATTAACTCCGTTTTGAAATGTCCCTTTACAAAGAAAACCCCTGGACAATTGTCCCCATTTTAATCCTCGTACCACTGAAAAGATGAATGAGATACGTATTAGTGTCAACGGCATTAAGAAACAGCTGAAATCGTTAAAACTGAACAATGCTTCAGGGCCGGATGGTACCCCTGTCAGATTCTCTGCTGAATTTGCAGCTGAGTTAGCCCCTCTTCTAACTGTAATCTATCGCAGAGCCCTCGAACAGAAAAACTTGCCCAGTTGTTGGGAAAAAGCGCAGGTCACACTCGTCTACAACAGGAGTACTGGAAGTGATCCACAAGACTACCGTCCAATATCCTTGACATCGATTTGTTGTAGAATCTTAGAAAATATTCTGAGCCCAAACATAATGAGGTATCTTGAACAGAACGAGTTCCTGAATGCCAACCAGCACGGATTTCGAAAACATCGATTATGCGAAACCCAACTCGCACTTTTCTCACATGGCATACTGACAGCTTTGGATCAAAGCAACCAGGTAGATCCACATTTCTTGACCTCCGAAAACCTTTTGACTCAGTACCATATCTACGCTTATTGTGAAAAGTACGACCAAGTGGGGATCAAATGAAATTAGAGACTGGATTGAGGACTTTCTGGTAGGGAGGGCACAGCATGTTATCTCGGATGGAGAGTCATCGTCAGACGTAGAAGTAACGTCGGGTGTGTCCCAGGGAAGTGTGTTGTAACCATTACTGTTCACGTTGTATATTAATGACCTGACGTACAAAGATAATAGTAATATCAGGCTTTTTGCAGATGATGCACTTATCAATAAGGAAGTACTATCTGAAAGAAGCTGCGAAAATATTCAGTCAGATCTTTATAAGATTTCAAAGAAGTGCAGAGATTGGCAACTTGATTTAAATGTTCAGAAATGTAAAATTTTGCCCTTCACAAAATGAAAAATCGTAATATCCTATGACTGTAATGTCAATGAGTCACTGCTGAAATCGTCCACACACAAATACCTGGGTGTAATACTTTGTAGGGATATGAAATGGTATGATCACATAGATTCAGTCGTGGGTAACGCTGGTGGTAGACATCGGTTTATTGCTAGAATACTGGGGAAGTGCAATCAATTTACAAAGGAGGTTGCTTACGAATCACACGTGCGACCGGTTCTAGAATATTGGTCAACCGTGCGGGCCCAGAACCAGATAGGCCTGGCAGGCGACACTGAACGTATACAAAGAAGGTCAGCACGAATGGTCACAGGTTTGTTTAATCCGTGTGAGAGTCTCACACAGATACTGAAGGATCTGTACTAAAAGCCTTTTGAAGACAAATGTGAACTATACCGAGAAAGCCTATTAGCAAAGTTTCAGGAACCGGTGTTAAATGATGACTCTAGGAATACGGTACAGTCATCTACGTATCGCTCACACAGGATCGTGAGGATAACATTAGAATAATTACTGCGCGTACAGAGACATTCAAATAATCGTTCTTCCCGCGCTCCATACGTGAATGGAACAGGAAGAAACCCTAAGAACTGGTATAATGGGACGTACATCTGCCATGTACCTCACGGTGATTTGCTGCTCATAGATGTAGATCTGCTTGAATACGACCAATTTTGTACAGTACGTCGCATCCATCCCTAAAACTTTGAACATTTCTAGCCCACTAACTAATATTGACAGAAACTTCGTTTCAATTTATTTATAAAACTGTCGATACATTTTATAATTTCACCTTTTCGTATGTTGCTGCACCTTGATACAAGATTTACTTTGCAACTGTACGTCCACAGTACGTTAAGATTTTTTATCTCTGTACTCACGGCCGGCAGCTACATTTTTGCAGCACGTGCTTGTTCACTTCTGGCGACATTGTAAACAGCTGTATGTAGATGTGCACTGTGGCTACGCATGGTGGAGCTGGTCTTCCCATTGTTAATGGTAATATGTGACTTTTAAATTGTCTATTACTGCTACCGCTCTATGTATTTTGTGCTCTAGGTAATGCTCTTTGACGACCGTTAAATGTATATCTAGCCATTAATTGCTATTTGTTTTTAGCGCTGCAGTCATGGACTGTGCAACTGGTCCCGGCGGAGGTTCGAGTCCTCCTTCGGGCATGGGTGTGTGTGTTTGTCCTTAGGATACATCTACATCTACATCTACATTTATACTCCGCAAGCCACCCAACGGTGTGTGGCGGAGGGCACTTTACGTGCCACTGTCATTACCTCCCTTTCCTGTTCCAGTCGCGTATGGTTCGCGGGAAGAACGACTGTCTGAAAGCCTCCGTGCGCGCTCTAATCTCTCTAATTTTACATTCGTGATCTCCTCGGGAGGTATAAGTAGGGGGAAGCAATATATTCGATACCTCATCCAGAAACGCACACTCTCGAAACCTGGCGAGCAAGCTACACCGCGATGCAGAGCGCCTCTCTTGCAGAGTCTGCCACTTGAGTTTGCTAAACATCTGCGTAACGCAATCACGGTTACCAAATAACCCTGTGACGAAACGCGCCGCTCTCCTTTGGATCTTCTCTATCTCCTCCGCCAACCCGATCTGGTACGGATCCCACACTGATGAGCAATTTAATTATTTAATTTAGGTTAAGTAGTGTGTAAGCTTAGGGACTGATGACCTTAGCAGTTAAGTCCCGTAAGATTTCAAACATATTTGAACATTTTATTTTTAGCGAGGATGAAGTATCCTCGTCTGCTGTAGGTAAACACCGTTCTTGAGAAAACATTTGTATAGACTTTCATATTTTGCCTTTCATTTAGTTCCTGTTTTGTTATGCTTAGATCCACTTGAGGACGATCCACGCTCAAAAGTATTTGAGTTAAGACTAATACAGTGCAGTTTTGAAATACAGAGTGGCGGAATTATATCTATCATGAAATTTATCGAGTCTGTGCTGCTCACCCAGAAGAAGTTTAGTTCAAGTTTCACCAATCCCGGTGCTGCTTTTGGCCTAATTTGGATCTGGTACGGAAGATCTCGTCGTCAACCAACCTCTTCTGCTGTTTTATCACAGAATAGCTGCGCCAACAAGCCCAGTCCAAATGGAGTACATGGTGGACAAAATGGGTCGTGTGTGAGGAGAAAGTGACGGTCGAGAAAGCTGAAATCATGAGAGAGACCAACTGATGTTTTATGTCAGCTGCGTTCTATGTATTGAAGAAGCAATGTAGTCAGCTATCAACTGCCACAAATGATGCAAACTGCGTGAAACCAAATCGTCAGGGTAGAATTTACGTCGGAGGCCGAATCTCTAAAACAGTGTAAGCACGAAGCTACACAAGAAACGTATATCAGTCTTAATCGAATTAAAGAAAGGGCCAAAAACTTCGTCCAGAGGAAAATGAGGAAATATTAGTTCAAATGGCTCTGAGCACTATGGGACTCTGAGGCCATCAGTCCCCTAGAACTTAGAACTACTTAAACCTAACTAACCTAAGGACATCACACACATCCATGCCCGAGGCAGGATTCTAACCTGCGACCGTAGCGGTCGCGTGGTTCCAGACTGTAGCCCCTAGAACCGGTTCAGCGAGTAGTGCGATCGCTTTTTAAACGAAACATACGCCATGTTTCAGACAAATTAATTTCCCCTCTCACTTGCTTTCGGAAAAGAAGGCCCATGTGTGTACTCTTGTGACTGCACGACACAAAACTTTACGCCTCGCCTGGGCCCATCAACACCGACATATGACTGGAAACATGTTGCCTGCTCGGACGAGTCTCGTCCAAAATTGTATCGAGCGGGTGGACGTATGCGGGTATGGAGACAACCTCACGAATCCATGGACCCCGCATGTCAGCAGGGGACTTTTCAAGCTGGTGGAGGCTCTGTAATGGTGTGGGGCGTGTGCAGTTGGAGTGATATGGGACCCCTGATACGTCTAGATACGACATTGACAGCTGACACGTAAGTAAGCTTCCTGTCTGGTCACCTGCATCCATTCATGTCCATTGTGCATTCCAACGGACTTGAGCAATTCCAGCAAGACAATGCGACATCCCATACGTCCATAATTGCTACAGAGTGGCTCCAGGAACACTCTTCTGAGTTTAAACACTTCCGCTGGTCACCAAATTCTCCAGACATGAACATTATCGAACATGTCTGGGATGCCTCGCAACGTGCTGTTTAGAAGAGATCTCCACCCCCTTCTTACTCTTACTGGTTTGTGGACAACCCTGCAGGATTCATGTTGTCAGTTTCCTCCAGCACTACTTCAGGCATTAGTCGAGTCATTCCACGTCGTGTTGCTGCACTTTTGCTTGCTTGCGGGGGCCCTACACGATGTCAGGCAGGTGTACCAGTTTCTGTAGTAGTAGTAGTTGTTGTTGTTGTTTTGGTCATCTGTAGATTACTTTTGCAAGGACGCTGGACATGATTGGGAATACAATTTGAGAACAACATTAAAACATAGTTCATTTATACAGTCCTTTACATACTTACAGGTCTAATTTGACAAGGATGTGCCTTATATCAGAAACCAAACCGCATTTGCCTGAAGCAATTTAGGGAAAACATGGAATACAGAAACCAAGATGGTCGGATGAAGACTGGAGCCTCCCCTCGTTCTAATAAGAAGACAGTCTGTTTAAAACGGTGCTGCCTCGTTCGGTTTACCTCACAGTGAACAACATTTATTTACAAGTAATTTATTAAATACTGTAAAAGGTGAGTGATAACATTGTTCATTCAACTTTCACTCGCAGTCACTGTACACACTATACACTACGGTCGTAGGTTCGAATCCTGCCTCGGACATGGATGTGTGTGATGTCCTTACGTTAGTTAGGTTTAAGTAATTCTACGTTCTAGGGGACTGATGACCTCAGAAGTTAAGTCCCATAGTGCTCAGAGCCATTTGAACCATTTTTTACACACTATACACACACTGTTTCGTAATAGCTTACCATTTACTAACCTGAAAAGCTGAGCCAGAATACCACATCAGAACCTGCCAAAACAGCACTTTAGTGTGATTTTAAAATGAAAAACCTGTAACATAGCAGTTAAGATTTATTACTTAACTTTAACAAACTTACTACGCGATTTCTGATTTAATGAATTCACAAAATTTATAAAAAAAAAAAATTGTCTCTCTATAAAGAGTGAGACACTGAGCTCAGAAAGAGGATAAGGTGTCAGTATTATACATTGCGTAGCTTTGGGAGTAAGATTTTCCAGAAAATAAAATAAAAGAAAAAAAGTGTTATGTCAAATGGTAGATGCTGTATTACCACTATTATTTATTTCTGTTACATTTTGTAGCAAACCCCTACTCTGTGTTATCCAAGTTATTCTTGATTGTATAGATTGTATTGGTTAACAGGTACTTTTTAACTGTCATTGAAATAAGTTTGTAATAGTAATCTATATGATCTCTTTGGCAAATTTATTGTATAGTTTTATTGTTTGGGGTAAAATGCTGTTATGAGTTTTTTATATTTATTCCTTCTTGGTAAAAATAACTTTAGTCTCGCTCTTGTTCCATGGTCACAGGCTGAGTTGTTTGTACAGTAACTACTAATGTTATTTTTATACCTACAATTTTTTAGTAAATGTATTCACATGGTGTAGTTAACGAGATGAAACGTGTAAAATTCGGCAACAATATTTCAATGAATACAGACTAATTAACATACCGAAATTTTGATTCCATCAATACATTCCTTTCATTTCCTGTCTGTCAGATTTCTCGAAGGAATACCGTCAGTTGTTGAGTTGCTACAACTCTTTCAACAGTCCTCACACTTACCTAAAAATGTGTTTTCAGTATTACTGCAAAGAAGGGCCACAATACAGTGAGCAGACTGTAAAAAGTGCAATCTATCCGTTCTTTCGGTAGTCTGTGGTCCTGATTCGCCTGCCATTCTGATCACTTCATGACCTTTTGGCAATCAGCACAACCTTGGTCAAAAAGCATGAACCAATGACTGTCTGCAGATGAGCTCATCTACTACAGGTAGTTGAATGCATCGAAGTTCAGAGCCCAGTCTGTATTGCTGGCCACGGCTGCTGATACTGTGACAGTTTCACACGTGTAGAGACGTAACGTGGAGCCAGAGACGTTTCACACTCGTTGGCTCCGCCCACACACACCTGAACTGTCACGTTCCAACCTAACCCAGTTCTCGTCTCAAGGTGGGCAAAGCTGACTGGAACTGGTAAAACAAAATAAATTGTCAGAGATATGCGACTGGTCACAGCTTTTTTAACCTTCCGACATATAATTTTGCACATGTATATTTCAGATATGGAGATAGGCAGGAAAGTGCGGTTTGTGGCATAATGTTCACACACAGCTAAAGTTCTTGTTTCTCTTTGTTTTTTTCGGATTAGTTAATGATTAAAATGGCCATCCCATCAGATGACACTTTGTGTGGAATTGTTCATAGACAAAATATGACACCAGAGTACAATGGAACTTCTGATTCAAAAAGGGTATTCTTCTGATTCAAAAAGGGTATTTTTGGCTCAAAAACGGGCTGTTCGAGCTATATGTGGTGTAAGTTCGAGAACCTCTTGTCGAGGCCGGCCGAAGTGGCCGTGCGGTTAAAGGCGCTGCAGTCTGGAACCGCAAGACCGCTACGGTCGCAGGTTCGAATCCTGCCTCGGGCATGGATGTTTGTGATGTCCTTAGGTTAGTTAGGTTTAAGTAGTTCTAAGTTCTAGGGGACTAATAACCTCAGCAGTTGAGTCCCATAGTGCTCAGAGCCATTTGAAGCCCATTTGAACCTCTTGTCGACCCCTATTCAAATATCTGGGAATTCTGACATTGCCCTCACAGTATATATTTTCTTTAATGTCGTTTGTTGTTAGCAATATTAGCCTATTCCCAAGAGTTAGCAGCTTTCACTCAGTTAATACTAGGCGGAAATAAAATCTGTATGTAGAATGCACTTCCTTGGCTCTTGTGCAGAAAGGAGTGCAGTACTCTGCTGCATCCATTTTCAATAAGCTACCACAAGAACTCAAAAATCTTAGCAGTAGCCCAAACTCTTTTAAGTCTAAACTGAAGAGTTTCCTCATGGCTCACTCATTCTATTCTGTCGAGGAGCTCCTGGAAGAGCTGAAAAATGAAGCAAATTCCAGTGTTACATTGTTGATTGTCTTCATTTAAACTTACGACTTGTCACCTGAATATGTTTTTTTTTATATTTCATTTTATCTGTTTCTTATATCGTGTTATAATTTCATGTATTGACTCGTTCCATGACCATGGAGACTTCTCCTTAATTTGGTCCCACGGAATAATAAATAAATAAATAAAAAATAAAATAAAACTTAGGGCAAATTACAGAGGCATACCACCATCGCGTCCGACCACCAGGCAGTTGTACGCCATGTTCAAAGAACCTTGAACTGTGATGAAGAGGACGATTTCTGCGCGCCCGTGCACGAGTCATGCAGATGTGGGACGGATACAAAAGGCCTTTATTCGGATTCCGCTGAATCATTTCGTCAAGCGTTGTGACAGTTGCACTTGCCACCAATCACGGTGAAAAGGTTGCAGTTGAGATTATAAGTCGCATCGACAGTGACGCATACTAGCTGAAAAAAGTTATGTTCACAGAAGAAGTTTGCGTTCATGTGTCTGGGAAGGTAAAAAAAAAGCAATAAACAGGTCACGGGCTTTGACACCCGCACTTCAGAGTGGATATTGTCTACATCTACATCTACATTTATACTCCGCAAGCCACCCAACGGTGTGTGGCGGAGGGCACTCTACGTGCCACTGTCATTACCTCCCTTTCCTGTTCCAGTCGCGTATGGTTCGAGGGAAGAACGACTGTCTGAAAGCCTCTGTGCGCGCTCTAATCTCTCTAATTTTACATTCGTGACCTCCTCGGGAGGTCTCGAATATATACCTCCTCGGGAGGTATATATTCGATACCTCATCCAGAAACGCACACTCTCGAAACCTGGCGAGCAAGCTACACCGCGATGCAGAGCGCCTCCCTTGCAGAGTCTGCCACTTGAGTTTGTTATACATCTCCGTAACGCTATCACGGTTACCAAATAACCCTGTGACGAAACGCGCCGCTCTTCTTTGGATCTTCTCTATCTCCTCCGTCAACCCGATCTGGTACGGATCCCACACTGACGAGCAATACTCAAGTATAGGTCGAACGAGTGTTTTGTAAGCCACCTCCTTTGTTGATGGACTACATTTTCTAAGGACTCTCCCAATGAATCTCAACCTGGTACCCGCCTTACCAACAATTAATTTTATATGATCATTCCACTTCAAATCGTTCCGCACGCATACTCCCAGATATTTTACAGAAGTAACTGCTACCAGTGTTTGTTCCGCTATCATATAATCATACAATAAATGATCCTTCTTTCTATGTATTCGCAATACATTACATTTGTCTATGTTAAGGGTCAGTTGCCACTCCCTGCACCAAGTGCCTATCCGCTGCAGATCTTCCTGCATTTCGCTACAAGTTTCTAATGCTGCAACTTCTCTGTATACTACAGCATCATCCGCGAAAAGCCGCATGGAACTTCCGACACTATCTACTAGGTCGTTTATATATATTGTGAAAAGCAATGGTCCCATAACACTCCCCTGTGGCACTCCAGAGGTTACTTTAACGTCTGTAGACGTCTCTCCGTTGATAACAACATGCTGTGTTCTGTTTGCTAAAAACTCTTCAATCCAGCCACACAGCTGGTCTGATATTCCGTAGGCTCTTACTTTGTTTATCAGGCGACAGTGCGGAACTGTATCGAACGCCTTCCGGAAGTCAAGAAAAACAGCATCTACCTGGGAGCCTGTATCTAATATTTTCTGGGTCTCATGAACAAATAAAGCGAGTTGGGTCTCACACGATCGCTGTTTCCGGAATCCATGTTGATTCCTACATAGTAGATTCTGAGTTTCCAAAAACGACATGATACTCGAGCAAAAAACATGTTCTAAAATTCTACAACAGATCGACGTCAGAGATATAGGTCTATAATTTTGCGCATCTGCTCGACGACCCTTCTTGAAGACTGGGACTACCTGTGCTCTTTTCCAATCATTTGGAACCTTCCGTTCCTCTAGAGACTTGCGGTACACGGCTGTTAGAAGGGGGGGCGAGTTCTTTCGCGTACTCTGTGTAGAATCGAATTGGTATCCCGTCAGGTCCAGTGGACTTTCCTCTGTTGAGTGATTCCAGTTGCTTTTCTATTCCTTGGACACTTATTTCGATGTCAGCCAGTTTTTCATTTGTGCGAGGATTTAGAGAAGGAACTGCAGTGCGGTCTTCCTCTGTGAAACAGCTTTGGAAAAAGGTGTTTAGTATTTCAGCTTTACGCTTGTCATCCTCTGTTTCAATGCCATCATCATCCCGGAATGTCTGGACATGCTGTTTCGAGCCACTTACTGATTTAACGTAAGACCAGAACTTCCTAGGATTTTCTGTCAAGTCGGTACATAGAATTTTATCTTTCGAATTCACTGAACGCTTCACGCATAGCCCTCCTTACGCTAACTTTGACATCGTTTAGCTTCTGTTTGTCTGAGAGGTTTTGGCTGCGTTTAAACTTGGAGTGAAGCTCTCTTTGCTTTCGCAGTAGTTTCCTAACTTTGTTGTTGTACCACGGTGGGTTTTTCCCGTCCCTCACAGTTTTACTCGGCATGTACCTGTCTAAAACGCATTTTACGATTGCCTTGAACTTTTTCCATAAACACTCAACATTGTCAGTGTCGGAACAGAAATTTTCGTTTTGATCTGTTAGGTAGTCTGAAATCTGCCTTCTATTACTCTTGCTAAACAGATAAACCTTCCTCCCTTTTTTTATATTCCTATTAACTTCCATATTCAGGGATGCTGCAACGGCCTTATGATCACTGATTCCCTGTTCTGCACTTACAGAGTCGAAAAGTTCAGGTCTGTTTGTTATCAGTAGGTCCAAGATGTTATCTCCACGAGTCGGTTCTCTGTTTAATTGCTCGCGGTAATTTTCGGATAGTGCACTCAGTATAATGTCACTCGATGCTCTGTCCCTACCACCCGTCCTAAACATCTGAGTGTCCCAGTCTATATCTGGTAATTGTATGCAATGGTCCGAAAATATACGTGTGATATGGGCTGCTTCATGACCGTGCGGAGGGATCGTTTTACCTTGCAGAGATTTCAATAGCCTCGATTGGTTATCTGGACATGTTAGAACAGTTTGCACGTTCACAAGTCGAAGAACTGTAACGCAGCATGCTGCAGTATGAGGGTGTACGTCCTCACTGAAACATCATTCGTGGGGAAGGCTTTGGCTGATACATTTCCAGGATGCTGGACTGGAAGCAGAGGACACATTTCCTAACACCCAAGGTCTCCAGACATAACCCTATTACATTTTTTTTTCCTTCGGGCTTTGTGAATAATGTATACAAGATCTGGGTGCGGGTCCTCCAGGAACTGCGAGTTCGTGTCAGACAAGACACGTTAATGAGGACGTACTAGACTGGACATGGATCTGGAATATCACCTTGCGTATACAGAAGATGCACTCACTGGACTCTGTCAAATGGCCACTATTTAGGGAAGGGGTCCTAAAGAAAATGCGCCCCTGATCGTTGAATATGCAGAAACGGGGATCAATTTAAAAACTGAAATTATGTGTTGGGTAGTGTGGGATCCTGTCGACTCGTCATGTATAGGGCGCCTAAGGTATGCTGCGTTTCGGAATGCTATACAACAACTCAATCAAATACGAGGGTTGAACGAAAAGTAATGCCTCCATCTTCATTAATTGGGTTTGGACGGGAATGTTTTAACAAATGAAACGCAGAAATAATCCTTAGAATATGATCTTTATTTACCAATATTCACTTTTCCAGATAATCACCAGCCAATTGGATACGCTGCTGCCAACGACGAACAAGTTTTCAGAAGCCGTCAGGAAGAAGTCGACACTCTGTTTCCACAACCGCAGTCTCACAGTTCTCTCAACGTCTTTATCAGAAGCATAATGATGTCCCCGCAGATCGTCTTTCATTATCGGAAACAGATGGTAGTCAGACGGCGCTAAATATGGACTGTATGGAGGATCCCGTACTGTGGTGAGATTCAGTCTCTGAGGTTCTGCTGTGGTAGCTCGTGAAGTGTGTGGTTTGGCATTGTCATGCTACACGAAAACATTTCCCTTTTCCTTTCTGACCCTTGTTAGCAGTCGTTTCAGAGTTCGCAGCGTTGTAACGTAACACTCTGAATTTATTGTCGTTCCATGATCAGTGAAATCAACATGGATAACACCATCTGCGTCCCAGAACACTGTGGCCACGATTTTTCCAGCTGACGGCTGCGTCTTGAATTTCTATTTCTGGGGCGAGTCCTTGCGTCGATATTCCATAGACTGACGTTTCGTCTCCGGGTCGTAATGGTGTACCCACGTTTCGTCTCCTGTCACAATTGAATGGAAAATTCAGTGACTGCACGTTGCTTAAATCGCATTGACCGACCATCTGCTCTGTGTTCCATACTTTACATTGTAACAACACAACCGTTCAGTTCTAAGGCTTGTCGCCAACTGGAGTTGTAGAGAAGAGGTTACGGAACAAGCCAGTACCTGTCGCATACCAAGCTGACAGCTGTTGAAGAGTTACAAAGGTGGAGGCATTACTTTTCAGTCAACCCTCGTAACATTAATAGTTTTATTTCAAATAAGAAGATTGACAATACTTCAGTTGGGTCGGCCAGTGTGGCCGAGCGGTTCTAGGCGCTATAGTCCAGAACCGCGCAACCGCTTCGGTCGCAGGTTCGAATCCTGTCTCGGGCATGGATGTGCGTCATGTCCTTAGGTTAGTTAGGTTTAAGTAGTTCAAAGTCTATGGGACTGATGACCTCGGATGTTAAGTCCCATAGTGCTTAGAGCCTTTTGAACCATTTGAACTTAAGTTGGAATATACAATGGTGTCGCCAAGCGATGGGCGACATGCTACGTGAATCCGAATCCTTTGCTGTATGCAATGTTCATGAAAGTTTGTCACACGGGTGTGGATCACTACTAAGTGCTAGACCTGTCCATATACTGTCCTAATACTCTGCGAATACTGCGCGACCAAGGCTGGCAGGTTATAACGCTACCGTCTGCTACTGGTATACCATAACCTCAAAACTGGAGGCAATTTGTAAAACAGAATTATTTTGTTGGAGTAATAATGGTATAAAGCAACAGAGCAGTGTTACCCCCTGAGAGGAATTTTGTTAAGTTGACCGTGTTGTACATAACGGAAGTGGCTTATCGGAAATGAAAGTCAGAATTACGTAAATATTTGAACAGTACAAACAAAATTTTGCCTATCTGCACTGTTTAACTGATAAAGAAAAACGGTCGCCAGCCTAACTAGGCAAGAGAATGATTAACATTCTCAGTTAAGAAAGTAGGTATAAGTAACTATAACGGACAAACACAACCTAGACTTGGCCACACGCGAGTGCAATGAACTCTGCCATACATTTGTTTACGGTAAGATTGAAACTAGCAGAGCAGCACAAACTATTTGCAAAATTATAACAGATACCGAAACACACTATTACTATCAGGGCTTACACAAAGTGAATAGTCTTTATAACATTACTATTAATATGCACTTCTAATACACAAGAGAGACAAACACTTAGCAAACATGAGTATATAACGTTTCACAACTGCAGCTTTCTACTTTTACTACAGTGAGACGCAAAATTAACATATACGTAAGATAGTGACTCACCTTCTGCGATTTACAACAGGCAGTAATGTAATCATTTACTAAGCTAAAATTTATAAGCCTCAGTCTTAAGAACTTTTAATTTGAAGTTGGCAACAACACATTAATAAGCAGTTTTACTAGGAAAATTATTTTCAGCAAGCATCATTGACTTTAACTCACTCTTTTGCCACATTAACTTTAACTTTCTCTTTACTATGTTCAAGAGGTATTAATTAGAAAAGAAACACTGGTTTTTTAATGTTCTTTCAGTAGGGACACTCGGTAATTACTTTAGTTCAAACGGAGAGGAACCTGAGAGGTGTTATGATAAGAAGAAAAATCAAGGTAGGTACATAAATTCAGATATAAATTACCTTATATTTGAGCACAATAACACATCCATTAAGCTGATCCTTCACTGTACATCATTATAGCATTACGTTACAGTGATTGCGCAACGTGGTGGCAACTGCATGTTGGTAGGTGGATTCGCAGACAGAATTGCTGGACTCTGTCATTTCTTGGTGGCGACGACAGATACAAATTCCAGAATAGTTCCAGCTATTTATCCATCCATCCGAGGCATTGGAAAGCGGCAGGAAAAGCCTCTATCGGAACCAGCACGATATGCAACATTTACATGGCAGTGCACAGACTCGTAGCTCGTCTTCCGACTCGTAGCTCGTCTCCGACTGACTATCAGTTCCACCTTTTCTACCTAGGCCAACCACAATTTGCGCGCGCTACACAGTTCCGTTCCAGAGGGGAACCACAACAACTTTTACATACACAATAACTAAGAACCCTAAGTGAGGATCAGCAGTTTACATAACAGCAACCAAACACATTAAATAAGACAGAACATTTACACATATTGACATCTCTACAAAAAATTATTCACACAAAATTACAATTATATACAGTAAGTTTTGTTCCCTCCAAATGGGACAAAGAGTTTAAATGAAAGATACACTACTTTGCATTGAAACAAACCACGACATCAAAGTTTTAACAAAGAAAAGAGTATACAATTTTGTGTTATCTATTCAATCAAAAACATTTACAGGTTCTTAACGATGTAATATTAAATGAAACAAAAGCAAAATAAATCAGTAGAGCATAAGAGCTATGGTGTTACAAGGTCTTGCAGAGGGCGCTCCTGTCGTGGCATGGTTTTGTCAGTGGGCCATTGGCTGACGTCGCCTCACCACCTTCTCTGCTCTTGCGTTCTTCCTCTTCGTTCCGGCGCTTGTGGTTATGTCACAACATTCCTCTCCCACAAAGCGACGGACCGTCGTCGTGTAGGGAGTGCGACAACGGCGGGGGAGGCAGGAGTGTGGGCGCATCATTGGGCCAGAAGCTGTGGCTTGCAGTGGACGTATAGCTTCTATCCATACCCCGCCATCCGGCCTGCACTCTAGCGGAAACGTCCCCCGGAAAACGACCAGAAGGGTACGCGTCCACCTCCTGCTGCCATGAACCAGATGAAGAAGCCAGCGACTGCTGCGGTGTGGGCGGGTCCAGCTCCATCGGTAGGACGAGAGGAAGCGGAGGAGGAGAAGTCTCCGTCTCCGTGGGGTCGTCCCGCGGTGTCGTAAGGACGCGCTCTGGCGAGTGCTGTGGCCGCACGCTCTTCTGGCCCCGTGAATCTGGGGGAAGAGACACTGAAAGATGATCGTGTACACGACAGAGGCGAAGTTCGGTGGCGACGCTCCAAGCCGTCAGGACCTGAAATACGAGGTGCGGCTAGAAAAAAACCGGACTGATGCTGGAAAAAACATTTATTTACAATTATTTACAATTTCATGTTATCTCCTTCAATGTACTCTCCTCCTCGGTCTCTACACCGCTCCATACGAATTTTCCAGTGTTCATAGCAATGCTGCACATCATTTTCGGTAAGTCCATACATTACTTCCGTCGCTTTTTCTTTTACTGCTTCAACAGTCTCAAATCTAGTTCCTTTCAGAGCTGACTTGACTTTAGGGAAAAGAAAAAAGTCACAGGGGGCCAAATCAGGTGAGTAGGGTGGATGATCTAAGATGGGAATGTTGTGCTTTGCCAAAAAGTCTTCACTGACAACGCACTGTGAGCTGGGGCATCGTCTTGGTGAAGGATGCATGACTTTTTTCTCCACAAATCGTTCCGTTTTCTCCGTACTCGCTCACGTAGGGTAGCCAGGACGCTAATGTAGTAATGCTGATTCACTCTTTGTCCCTCTGGTACCCAATCAATGTGCACAATCCCTTTGATGTCAAAAAAAACAATCATCATTGCCTTGAAAATGGTTCAAATGGCTCTGAGCACTATGGGACTTAACTTCTGTGGTCATCAGTCCCCTAGAACTTAGAGCTACTTAAACCTAACTAACCTAAGGACATCACACACATCCATGCCCGAGGCAGGATTCAAACCTGCGACCGTAGCAGTCACGCGGTTCCGGACTGAGCGCCTTAACCGCGAGACCACCACGGCCGGCTCATTGCCTTGAATTTCGATTTTGACATTCGTGCTTTTTTTTGTTGTGGAGAATCAGGAGTTTTCCAATGCATCGATTGGCGTTTAGTTTCGGGATCGTAAGTAAAAAACCACGATTCATCGCAAGTAATAACATTTTGTAAGAAGGTGGGATCACTTTCAATGTTTTCCAGGATGTCAGAACAAATCATTCTTTGGCGTTCCTTCTGTTCAATTGTGAGACACTTTGGAACCATTTTTGAACACACTTTGTTCATGTTGAAACTTTCATGAGGAGTCTGCCTAACACTTTCCTTGTCAACTCCTGTTAACTCAGACACTGCTCTGATTGTTAAACGGCGATCTTGTCGAACAAGTTTACCGATTTTTTCAATGTTTGCATCAGTTTTTGCTGACAATGGTCTGCCAGTGCGAGTGTCATCACTGGTGTCTTCGCGGCCATCTTTAAATCGTTTAAACCACTCAAACACTTGTGTTCGCGATAAACAATCATCGCCGTACACTCGTTGTAACATTACAAACGTTTCACTTGCAGATTTTCCTAGTTTGAAACAAAATTTGATGTTAACACGCTGTTCTTTCTGTACACTCAACATTTTCCGACGCACAGACAAAACGTCAACTACTTAAAACAGACGCCACGGGCAGACTGAGCGCAGGAGGCAGATGAAACTCGAGCAGTAGGCGGAGCGAGAGTCACGTGACAGGCCACGCGACTGTCAGCCTTATTACATTCGTTTTATTGTTTCACCAGTACTAGTCCGGTTTTTTTCTAGCCACACCTCGTAAGATACGAGTACGCATAAGCGCAAGGTCGACTGACTACCTCGCCTCGCGCCCACCGTCAGATGCCGCTAAAAATCTTGTAAAAAACATTATCATGTGACGCGAAGCGATACTTGTGGCCTTCTTGCGGCGCCGGATGCTGATGGGGCTGTAGCAGGTGGAGCAGTGTCCGATAGCGGCGGCTGTGAAGTAATTTCGCCAGCGATGGTCCATCTCGTGGGTGCGAACGATATGAGGCAAGAAAGAGTTGCAACAATGCTTGATCTCTGGCGTGTGCGGAGCGAAATTTGGCCATCTGCTGACTGAAGGTTCTGACAAAACGTTCCGCTTCGCCCTTTGACTATGGATGGAACGTGCACTGATTAGATTCTGTATGCCATTGCGTTCACAGAATGTTTCAAATTCGTTTGGCGTGAACTGAGGGCCGTGTCTGACACTATTACTTCAGGTAAACCTTCTAGGCAAAAAAGCGATGACAACACCTGAATGGTGCTACGGGACATTGGAAGTTCATTGGCACCGCAAAAGGAAACCTGCTATATGAGTCAACAACAGTTAACCAACGAGTGACCCAAAAAGGTCTCGCGAAGTCTATGTGCACACGTTGCCATGGTGGTAGTGACTTAGGTCAAGCAGAGAATTTTTGTGGTGGAGCAGACTGCTACTCCGCACATGCGTGACACTGTGACGTCATCTGTTCTATTTGGGCGTCCATGCCCTGCCACGTAGAGTGTCGACGCGCCAACTGTTTCGTACGAACGATCCCCCAGTGTCCACGGTGAAGTAACTGCAACACTTCTTTTTGCAAAGCTTTAGGGATCAACACAAGTGACTGTCCACTGTCACTTTGAACAAGAATCACACCTTTCTGTACAGCGAGGCTATGCCGACGTGCAAAGTATCGTCGTACTACAGAGTTCTTTATCCTACTCAATGAGTGAGGCCAAGAGGTGCGAATGTATCTTAGCAAAATGTTCAAATCTGGATCAGCTATCGTGGCCTGCGCAAAGTTCTTGTAGTTCAGCAGAAAAGACTTAAGCAATTCAGAATCCTGAGCATCGATGTGACAACAAGATGCAGCAGAAGCGTCAAAGTCGGTATCAGATTCAATCGGAAAACGTGAAAGGATGACACACAATCTCGTACTAGTATTGAGGCAACAACAAAGCCCATCTTTGCAATTTTTGGGCAGTTCGTACAGGAACCTGTTTCGTCTGATGAAACAAGGACTGCACAGGCTTGCGATCCGTTACTAACATGGGAACATCCCCATCGCACCCCCCTCAGATTTAGTTATAAGTTGGCACAATGGATAGGCCTTGAAAAACTGAACACAGATCAATCGAGAAAACAGGAAGAAGTTGTGTGGAACTATGAAAAAATAAGCAAAATATACAAACTGGGTCGTCCATGCGTAACATAGGCAGTATTAAGTGCAGTGTGAGGTGAGGAGCGCCGTGGTCCCGTGGTTAGCGTGAACAGCTGTGGAAAGGGAGGTCCTTGGTTCAAATCTGCCTTCCACTGGAAATTTTGCTTTCTTTATTTTCGCAAAGTTATGATCTGTCCGTTCGTTCATTGACGTCTCTGTTCACTGTAATAAGTTTAGTGTCTGTGTTTTGCGACCGCACCACAAAACCGTGTGATTAGTTGACGAAAGGACGTGCCCCTCCAATGGGAACCGAAAACATTTGATCGCAAGGTCATAGGTCAACCGATTCCTCCACAGGAAAACACGTCTGATATTTTGTATACGACACTGGTGACAGCATGTGCGTCACATGACAGGAATATGTTGTCGACCCACCTAACTAGTACACTTGGCGAATGGGTGAAAAGTTTCTTCTACCTTGCCCGATTTAGGTTTTCTTGTGGATGTAATAATCACTCAAAAAAAGTGATGATAACATAAGAGTTTTTCACATAAACTGAAAATAAAAAGTTAAAATTTCAGGTCGAGGAAAGGTTTGAACCAAGGACCTCTTGTTCCGCAGCTGTTTACGCTAACCACGGGACCACGGAGCTCCTCGCCGTACAGGTCTCTTAATATTGCTTATCTTACACATGGACGACCCAGTTTGTATATTTTGCTTATTTTTTCATAGTTCCACACAACTTCTTCCTGTTTTCTCGATCGATCTGTGTTCAGTTTTTCAAGGCCTATCCACTGTGCCAACTTATAACTAAATCTGAGGGGGGTGCGATGGGGATGTTCCCTTGTAAGTAGAGTTTTCTGCCGTACAAATAGTGCTGGAATTTGGTGACACCATACACGATAGCCAAAGCCTCTTTTTCAGTTTGTGAACAGTTCCACTGAGCCTTAGAAAAAACTTTTGATGCGAAAGCAGAAGGTCTGACTTTATCACCAATTCTGTGCGAGAACACTGCACCGATTCCGTAAGAGGAAGCGTCAACTTGCAATACAACTGGGTTGTCAGGATCAAAGTGAACTAAGCATCGATCACTGAGCAATGCATCTTTAAGTTTTTGAAAAGTCTCTTGGCACTCATGTATCCAAATAAAGAGGACTTTCTTGCGACGCAAGCGATGCGATGGAGCTGCCATTTGCGCAGCATTTGGTATGAACCGAATATAATAGTTCATTTTCCCTAAGACTGACTGCAATTCTGTGATATTGCGGGGAACAGGCAAGTCTCGTATGGCTAACAAATGCGACTGAAGAGGAAGTACACCTTGACTGTTTATGACATGACCAAGATACTGCAACTCAGGTTTTTAAAAAATCACGCTTGTCGTGTCTACACTTTAGTCCTGCCTCAGATAACACACGAAACAAAGTACATAAATTTGCAATATGTTCTTCAGGTGTGCGACCTGCTACTACAATATCGTCCAAATAGTTTGAACAGTTTGGCGCTTGCGCAGCCAGCTGTTCCAAATACCGTTGGAAAACGGAAGCACTGCCAAAAGGCAAACGCAAGTATTTAATCAAGCCCAAATGAGTATTTATAAGACACACTTTTTTGAGATTCTTCATCAAGCAGTATTTGAAGATACGCGTCGCACAAATTAATTTTTGAAAACAAGCGTCCAGCGCCTAATTTGCATGAGATCCTCTGGGCGTGGCACTTTCAGTTTGTGGGTTGATTGAAGACTTAAAGTCAACACAGAGGCGAATGCGACCTGAAGGTTCGGGGAGCAAAACCAGTGGACTTACCCATAGACAAGTTGACATGGGCGCAATAAATCCGTGATCTTTCAATTCTTTAAGTTAAGCAGTGACTTAAATTTTGCAAGGCTGAGCATTGTCTTTCAGCGTAATATGTGCAACAAAACTGTTAGCTTTGCCTAAACTTTCAGAAAAGAGTTCCGAGAATTCTTTTAGCAAGCTAGCAACACTGTCTTTTGCATTGAATACAGACCCTGACAACACGTCCTGAATGTTAAAGCCAAAGAAATCAGAAGAATAAAGGCCAAATATGTTCTCACATTCGCGTGATTGTAGCTCTGTAAAAGTCACTGTTAATGTATGCGAGCGATACATGGCAGGCAAAGTACATGTTGCGAGAATAGGAATTTCTTGTCCATTGTAAGCTGTCAGTTGTGTGCTCGTTTTAGACAGGCGTGAAAAGCCTGATACCTCATATGTGTGACGATTTAGCAATGTGACAAAGGCACCTGTGTCCAATTGAAATTTGACACGTTTCCCACAAATAAGTAAATGATCAAAAATTTTGTTTGAGTGGCATATCACTGAAGAAACTACACACCTGCCTGTTGCAGACTTTGAATATACTGCATTAACGACATGAGCCTTGGGACTAGATTTTTGTGAGTGGGCCAAATTATTATGTTTGTTCCATTGCAAACATACGGATATCACATGTCCTTTACTTCCGCAGGCGTGACAATGAGCTGTCGGGAGGGGCAGTCTTGGAGTTTGTACCGTGAATAACACCTGGGGCAATACTTAATGCTGTTCGCCTGTGTGTCCGCCTGTGTAACGAACTGTTTACACAGCATGGAGAAGTGTTGTTTACTCGGCTTGGCTAGCGCAAGCCGCCAGTGCGGAATGGGGCGATCTCAAACAAGGGGCTCAACCTAGCAAATAGCTGGCTGCTCAAATGTATGAGCTGACAAGGCATCAGAATAGTACTGATCTATTATTTGCACTACCTGCTGAAATGATGGATCGGACTGGCATCACGCAACATGGCATCTGAATATAAACCACCACAAGCACATTTAAACTTCCATTACCTTGTCATACCTTGCAAATCTGTTACCCACTCGCGATAAGCTTTTTCTGGCCGATTTTTACAATTAAAGAATTGATACCTAGCTGCTACCACATTCACTTGTTGTTCATAATAATTTGTTAGTGAGTCTAACACTGTGTCATAAGCAAATTCACTCAGAGCGGCGTTAGGAAAAATTTTTTGTAGGAGCCTAAACCCTGCACTTCCTACTGTTGATAATAGATATGGAAGTTTCACAGTACATTTGAGTGATTGCAGGGCACTCTCACTTCTCATTCGGTGTAACGAATACGATCTACTGCGATTTAACTTCATACATTGTGATGAAATGGTGGGCAGTAGTTTATGGTTTTGTTTGCATGCTCTAGGGAAGGAAATACGGAAGCCTTACCTACGTTCAAAGGAACAAGGTGCCGACTTAAACGACAGCAGTAAAAGCACAGCATCGGTGGGCCGACAAAGCGAGTTTTTTCTGGAGAACGGTGAGGAGACATTTCGAGACGGCTGCGTGCCATGGTCGCATTGTGCAGAAACACTTTAAGATGGCACTGGACGACAGGCAGACGTCCAGGTATACGGCCTAGCGCCGAAAAGTCGCCGACAGCGCATTGTAGGCCAAGAATAAAGCAGAGGACAGGCCTTTGTTAGGGAGCAAGCCGCCAAAAGGAATGTAAACGTTCTGCAAATCTCCACGGGACAGGGAAACTGGCGTCCAGACGTCCAGACGCTGTTTCAAAACATGTTTTGTCAATGCACAAATCTGTTTGGAGTTTATGGCCATTCTTTACTAACTTTGAAATGGACGCAACAGGGGAGATAACAGGCTGTTTATGGAGGGCTGTGCTTCCATCCTGTATTGTGTTAGCAAAAGACACAGCAACCATGTGGGAAAGAGGCCGCGAACCTGAATTTTTTTTCCTTTTCTGCCAATTAACTTTAAAGTCTCTGATTGGTCAAATCGGTTTGCAGTGCAAAGACCATTCTCTGAGCTTAGAATGCTGGGCGCCAGATCATGATTGGCTTGTGTGAAAGTGGGAGAAGCCAAAAGAGATAAATGTGCTTTTGGAACTGAGCTGAGGAGGAAACACAGAGGAAGGAAGAAGGATCACTCTTGTACAAGTCTCTTGTACTGGCGCTTCACTAGTAAAGAACTGCAGGTCTCTACCCAAACGGTAAGACTTGTGTCCTTTGCTAGTGTGCGACTTAGGGCCTGTGCCAGTCACCTTCTGAACCGTCAGAGGTACTGCTTATATCATCACGGTCACAATGAGTGACGCGTGCGTTTACTTATTTGTCTTGAGTCAGCCGTCTAAACATTTGATGTATTCCGACAAGCACAGTCATGGCACAGAATCAAACTGGTTTGGCAGACCAGCAAATGGGTCCACCTGCACACTGGAATCCATCGTGGACTCAGAGGCTCATAGGGAAGTACCTGCGTTGTGAATTAACCGAACGCGAGACCGAGTACTTGCATTTTTTGGGAATGCGCATTGAACAACAGATTGCCGCTCTCCATGAATTCAGTTGCCGAATGCATCGTGGTGTGCCGCCTTGACCAATAGGATGGTAAAGTATTTGCTGCTGTGATTTAGGGCTATAATATACACTCCTGGAAATTGAAATAAGAACACCGTGAATTCATTGTCCCAGGAAGGGGAAACTTTATTGACACATTCCTGGGGTCAGATACATCACATGATCACACTGACAGAACCACAGGCACATAGACACAGGCAACAGAGCATGCACAATGTCGGCACTAGTACAGTGTATATCCACCTTTCGCAGCAATGCAGGCTGCTATTCTCCCATGGAGACGATCGTAGAGATGCTGGATGTAGTCCTGTGGAACGGCTTGCCATGCCATTTCCACCTGGCGCCTCAGTTGGACCAGCGTTCGTGCTGGACGTGCAGACCGCGTGAGACGACGCTTCATCCAGTCCCAAACATGCTCAATGGGGGACAGATCCGGAGATCTTGCTGGCCAGGGTAGTTGACTTACACCTTCTAGAGCACGTTGGGTGGCACGGGATACATGCGGACGTGCATTGTCCTGTTGGAACAGCAAGTTCCCTTGCCGGTCTAGGAATGGTAGAACGATGGGTTCGATGACGGTTTGGATGTACCGTGCACTATTCAGTGTCCCCTCGACGATCACCAGTGGTGTACGGCCAGTGTAGGAGATCGCTCCCCACACCATGATGCCGGGTGTTGGCCCTGTGTGCCTCGGTCGTATGCAGTCCTGATTGTGGCGCTCACCTGCACGGCGCCAAACACGCATACGACCATCATTGGCACCAAGGCACAAGCGACTCTCATCGCTGAAGACGACACGTCTCCATTCGTCCCTCCATTCACGCCTGTCGCGACACCACTGGAGGCGGGCTGCACGATTTTGGGGCGTGAGCGGAAGACGGCCTAACGGTGTGCGGGACCGTAGCCCAGCTTCATGGAGACGGTTGCGAATGGTCCTCGCCGATACCCCAGGAGCAACAGTGTCCCTAATTTGCTGGGAAGTGGCGGTGCGGTCCCCTACGGCACTGCGTAGGATCCTACGGTCTTGGCGTGCATCCGTGCGTCGCTGCGGTCCGGTCCCAGGTCGACGGGCACGTGCACCTTCCGCCGACCACTAGCGACAACATCGATGTAAAGCATATGACATGCAGGAAGAGCCAAAGAAATAGCTGAGGCACAGTTTGAACGTAGGGAGGCAGTGCTGTTGAATGGAATTAGCAACAACGGGGTCACACAACAAGGAAATTAGGGAGACGAAAGCGATATGTCACGCCCACGTGTTGAGCAATTCGGCGGTACGTCCACCCGGCCTCCCACATCCCCACTATACGCCCTCGCTCAAAGTCCGTCAACTGCACATACGGTTCACGTCCACGCTGTCGCGGCATGCTACCAGTGTTAAAGACTGCGATGGAGCTCCGTATGCCACGGCAAACTGGCTGACACTGACGGCGGCGGTGCATAAATGCTGCGCAGCTAGCGCCATTCGACGGCCAACACCGCGGTTCCTGGTGTGTCCGCTGTGCCGTGCGTGTGATCATTGCTTGTACAGCCCTCTCGCAGTGTCCGGAGCAAGTATGGTGGGTCTGACACACCGGTGTCAATGTGTTCTGTTTTCCATTTCCAGGAGTGTATTTGTCAGCACCCTGTTCCTTCGAACCATATTTTTCCTTTTTTTTTGTATGGTAGAATGTAGATGCTTGATGGTGGCATAGTTTGATGCGATAAGCTGGATTCATGTGTATGAGGTGAGATAGAACAAGTAGTGTTCTGGTTAGTGTCGTGTGTCGATTCCCAGCAGATCACTTTGTCCACCATAGATCTGATGTTGGTAAGGCGTTTGTTAAATACAAAATTTTTTGTATGATGTTTGTTTAATAATTTTGTTGTCTTGTCATGTTTAAGATCAATACATCGATTGTGAATTAGACTACAACTTCTCCCTGGGTTCTCATTAACAGTTCCCTCGCAATTTATGACAGTCTAGATCTGAAACATAAGGAGTAGCTTTTTCACTTGGTGTCCACTGTGTGGATCTTTTACTTCTTTAACATTAATCATCTTTCATTTGGCGAACCACTGGCAGGATCTCGGTTCTTGGCACTTCTGTGATGCTGTCAGTTTGCGTAATTGCCGATCTGGTGCGCATTATTAAGAAAAATATGGTTCATTAGTATGTTGTAGATATTTAATGCTCTGATTGTGTTGTTTATGTGTTTACTTGTTTTATTTGTAGTGCATTTGTGTCAGCGACTTCTGTGTCATTTGTCGGCCCATTTCCCGTCGTTGCTAATGGCGTTGTCGAATTATTTTTGTGGAGTTTACTATTGTATTTGCTTTCCATTTGGTTGTTTTTGATTCCGAATCTCATGCACTATTGTCTTTGTATTATACTGCGTATATCCTGTGAGTTAGATAATAGGTTGTCCACGTGTTGCACGAATATGGTTCAAATGGCTCTGAGCACTATAGGACTCAACTGCTGTGGTCATAAGTCCCCTAGAACTTAGAACTACTTAAACCTAACTAACCTAAGGACAGCACACAACACCCAGCCATCACGAGGCAGAGAAAATCCCTGACCCCGCCGGGAGTTGCACGAATAAGTGAAGTTGTTGTTAACAGAGAATTTGAATGATAACGAGAAGCAGGGTAGACAAGTAGACTGGGAGTGGGAAATAAAGCATATGTCATGGAGGAAGAGCCAAAGAAATAGTTGAGGCACAGTTTGAACGTAGGGAGGCAGTGCTGTTGAATGGAATTAGCAACAACGGGGCCGCACAACAAGGAAATTAGGGAGGCGAAAGCGATATGCCTTTTCTTGAGGGAACAGACAATGCCAGATCGTGTGTGGTAGAAGATGTGGGCATACCGCAAAATATCGAGGCAGATGTGATTGTTAGAAATCTGGTCAGAGAAGACTGGGCAGTATCAGAATGCAATGATGAAGACACAACACCGGAGAATTCATGTATGAGTTCAAATGATCACGATACGGTGGGAAACGAAGAGGACTTCAATCTAGTGGCTGGGAACGGAGAAGAAACTTGATAGACTAAAAGGAATGGAGGAGAAAATTAACGAGATGAGGATGGACGTAAAAAATATCGGTGCTCAGCTAAATCTGATGCGAGAGGAACACAAATCATGGGCAAATAAACTTCAGGATGACCTATGGAAAGTAAACACCAAGGCAATCAAAGGTTTCAAGATTGCACATGATGCTAAGAGGATGGCAGAGAGTGCCAAGACAGTTGCAAGTTTCGCAAGACGAGTAGCAGCTGAAGCATCGAACGCGAGTAAACCCATAGAATTCCAAGGATGAGAGGCGGTGATCAATGTGAACAAGAAGGTCGAAATCGCAGAAAAGCGACAAAATGACACGGAGCAGCGCATCGACACAAAAATACGTGAAGCCACCGATTTTCATGCAACAGCGGCTATGGACAAATTAGAATCTGAGCTGCGCTAATTAGGGACAGGTTCAGAGGTAACAACTGCAACTCCAGTGAGTGCAACTGAAAAGGTCCGTACTCTACTTTTATTCAAAGCACAACAGGAAGTGATCAACACGTGCATGGAGAAGACATTGGAGGAGACACTAACGAAACAAATTCAAATGTGGCCAAGTGCGAATGCAACAGCATCTGAAACAAATTCAGCTGGGAAGGTTAACTGTATACCGTTAGCCGCAAGCAGAGGATATGCTGAGATGAACGTCGCAGCCGGCTGGTGTGGCTGAGCGGTTCTAGACGCTTCAGTCTGGAACCGCGCTACCGCTACGGTCACAGGTTCGAATCCTGCCTCGGGCATGGATATGTGTGTGATGTCCTTAGGTCAGTTAGGTTTAAGTAGTTCTAAGTTCTAGGGGACTGATGACCTCAGATGTTAAGTCCCATAGTGCTCAGAGCCATTTGAACCATTTGAACGTCGCATTTTCTCGAAGCCAAGGAGGGAGCACATTTTCCGAAGGACGGAAGTTGTCGATGAAATGCCATTTCAACGCTTCCTACAAGTCCGAAAGTTCGAAATTTTCCGAGATGAGGGTAATTTTACTCACCCACGGACTTGGATATCACAATTTGACATTTCTTTGCCACTAAATTGGCCATTAAAATACAAGGTGGACTTTATTTGCCGACACTTGCAAGGGTCAGTTGCGGAGAAAATGCACGGGCCGGCCGCGGTGGTCTAGCGGTTCTGGCGCTGCAGTCCGGAACCGCGGGACTGCTACGGTCGCAGGTTCGAATCCTGCCTCGGGCATGGGTGTGTGTGATGTCCTTAGGTTAGTTAGGTTTAAGTACTTCTAAGTTCTAGGGGACTTATGACCTAAGATGTTGAGTCCCATAGTGCTCAGAGCCATTTGAACCAAAATGCGCGTAATATCAGCAACGTGTAGAAGTTACCAGGAGTTCAAGGAGAGCTTCCTAAATATCTACTGGTCCAAGGAGACGCAAGAGCGCATAAAATACGAGATGATTTCTGGGAAAGAAGTCTAGATCTCAAACATAAGGAGTAGCTTTTCACTTGGTGTCCACTGCATGGATCTTTTAGTTTATTAACAATAATCTTCGTTCACATTGTGGACGATGACATGGGGTTCAAATTGGAACAACCACTCGAGCCAGTCCTCGTCTTGTTCACAAAACTGTCGAAAAGGCGGTGTAGCAGTAGCTGTTGCTGTAGGTGATGCTTGTTCCGTCCGGCGCGCAGCTGCGCCGTGTTGAGTGGTGCAGAAATCTGCTGTGTCTGGAACTGGAACATCTGCATTAGCTGTGTGTCAAGATGGATCAAGCGGCTCTAAGCACTATGGGACTTAACATCTGAGGTCATCAGTCGCCTAGACTTAGAACTACTTAAACCTGAGTGACCTAAGGACATCACACACATCCATGCCCGAGACAGGATTCGAACCTGCGAGCGTAGCAGCAGCGCAGTTCCGGACTGAAGCGCCTAGAACCGCTCGGCCACAGTGGCCGGCAGCTGTGTGTCATCGAACGCTTGCAGCTGTGGCGCCTGAGCAGGGGGCGGGGCAGGTGGGGTGCGCATGTTGAAAGACACAAATGCAACAAACAGATTAGGTAAGCAATCAAAATAGGCAAAGTAAATTTCAGCAACACCCACCTGAAAACACTGATTAGCAAAAACGACAAGAAGCTGTTAAAGTAAATGAGTGCCCCTGCCAAGTAAAGACAAGAGGAGATTAAGGCGCCAGCAGAGAGCACAAAAAAGTCCGTGGTCGTCAGCCACTGGGTTCGGTGGATACTTGTCGCCAAGTGTGGGGTCCTGCACACTCGTCGCGTATAGGGTGGCTAAGGGATGCCATATTCTCGGAATGCTATACAAGAATTCAAGCAAATAACATTAATAGTTTTATTTCAAATAAGAAGATTGACAATACTTAACTTGGAATATACAATGGTGTCGCAAGCGATGGGCGACATGCAACATAAATCCGAATCCTTTGCTGTATGCAGTGTTCATGAAAGTTTGTTGTGGATGACTACTAACTGCTATCGTAGCACTCTCTGCTGGGCCCATCCGTATACTGTCCCAATACTCTGTGGATACTCAGCGACTTTTTTTTTTTTTTTTTTTTTTGTAGTGTGGACTGAAGAGATCATCCTTGATGACTTATTCTTCTAGGATGGGATGTAAGGATAAAAGGAAAACACTTTATTTATTACGCATTCAGTTAGGCTTGGGCACGCAATGGGTCCTTTAGCCTGCTGTCTTTGGTGATGTCTATCTCCTGTGGAGGGTGAAATGTGTCAAGGCTGTTATGTGTGACTGCTTCCTCGTGTTATGACAGATTGCCTATGGGGGGTGAAACGTTATTGACTTCGGTACGCGATACTTGTGCCATCTTGCAGGGTTTACCGTTCCTACCGATTGTAATTGTCGAACTTCGTCCCTAAGGGCATCGATCTTGTCAAAAACTCGTAGAGCCTTGTCATGGACCTTCTCTTGTATAGTGGTCTCGTGGAGTGCGGCGCGGATGTCGACGTTTCTTGTCCACCATGGAGCTCCTGTGATCCATCGATAGCAAATGTTTCGCAGCGCTTGGAGTTTGTTGTACTCAGCGACCGAGGCTGGCAGGAGCGGTGCTTATATTCCCTTCCTGCAGAGGTCGCTACTGTCGTGTCGCGGCCCTTGTCAGCGGGCTGTTGGCTAACGTCGCCTCACCCCCTTCTCTGGTCTTGAGTTCTTCCTCTTCGTTCCAGCGCTTGTGGCTAAGCCAGATCGGGTAGTCCTGGCAAATGAATCGTGGTGTGATCCTATGCACGCTGTTAAGAAACAGAAGTTAGCCCAGGATCGCTGGCCGTTCTAGGGGACTCATGACCTCAGATGTTAAGTCCCATAGTGTTCAGAGCCATAAGCCAGGATCATCGAAATACTGATAGATGAAGTTATGAATCAGAATTTATTACAAAAAGACAGGTAAATAAATAACATAACACGCAAGTTGATTACAACTCCCCCCTGCCGGAGATTTTATGCTGTACACATAAGAAACACGAAACTATGCCACCAATATCAAGACCGAACACACAAACAATTGCGGTGTTGGGATGGGAGTGTTGACTGGTGACCACCATATGAAAAATATCATAGACATTGAATTCGCGATACTTTAATAAAACTGATGGTTGCCGCAAGCTCTACTGTAATGCAACTCATTTGGAGAGGAAATGCATAACCGTTCGCTCGAAGAAAGATCCGTACCCAAAGACTGGATAGTTGCATAGGTCACACCAATATTCAAGAAAGGCATCTGAAGTAATCCACTAAATTACAGGCCCATATCGTTAACGTCGATAATTAGCATAAAAAAGTAAGACAAAGCAAAGATGATGTTCTTTACAGGAAATGCTCAAATGTCCACCATCATTCCTCAACAATAGCTGTAGTCGAGTAATAATGTTGTGAACAGCGCTGTAAAGCATGTATGGAGTTATGGTGAGGCATGTCTTTCAGCATCCCTAGAGATGTCGGTCGATCATGATACACTTGCGACTTCAGGTAACCCCAAAGCCAATAATCGCACGGACTGAGGTCTGGGGACCTGGGAGGCCAAGCATGACGAAAGTGGCGGCTGAGCACACGATCATCACGTGCAACAGATCTTTCACACGTCTAGCAATATGGGGTGGAGCGCCATCCTGCATAAACGTAACACATTCCAGCAGGTGTTTATCAGCCAGGCTGGGGATGAAGCGATTCTGTACCATATCGGCGTACCTCTCACCCATCACGGTAGCAGTTACAAAAACAGGATCACGCATTTACTCGATGAAAAAAGGCCCGATAACAGTAGATGTGGTAAATCCAAACCATACCATGACTTTCTCGTCGTGCAATGGAGTTTCCACGACAGTTCTAGGATTTTCGGTAGCCCAAATTCTACAGATCTGGGCGTTGACAGACCCTCGGAGCGTGAAATGAGCTTCGTCGGTCCACAACACGTTACTCAACCAATCGTCATCTTTCACCATCTTTTGATACGCCCACACCGCCTCCGCTTCACTAAATCGCCAGGTAACACTTCATGATGCCGATGGATTTTATACGGATAGCATCGGAGGGTACGCCTAAGTGCCCACCAAACAGTAGTGTATGGAATGCCGGTGCGAAGTGCGACTGCACGAGCGCTGACTTCCCCGTGCATAGACGAACCCGCTACAGTCTCCATTTCTTCCTGAACTGTCTCAGCAGCATTACGCCGTATGCTCGGTCGGCCACTACGGAGTCTATCGTCTTCGAACTTCGAAATCATTCTCGCCACAGGTGCATTTGTCAACGGACATTTAGCCATTCGAATCCCCTTCCTATGGCGATAGGATGGTAACACTGAACTAGCACATTCCCCATTCTGATAATACAGCTTCACTAACGGCGCTTTTTCAGGTAACATCAACATGCTGCGACCGCTGGCGCATCTGATTCTCTCTCTCTTTTTTCTTCCTTTATTGTATTTCAATGCTCCATTGGGGTGGGCTGGCAGTATCATATGCGCTGCTCTTCAGCCAAAAGACATAGAACAAACAATAGAAGACATTTAAAAATAACAAAGAAGAAAACATGGTGAACATACGAGGGCAGTTCAATAAGTAATGCAACACATTTTTTTTTTCTGAAACAGGGGTTGTTTTATTCAGCATTGAAATACACCAGGTTATTCCCCAATCTTTTAGCTACACAACACTATTTTTCAACGTAATCTCCATTCAATGCTACGGCCTTACGCCACCTTGAAATGAGGGCCTGTATGCCAGCACGGTACCATTCCACTGGTCGATGTCGGAGCCAACGTCGTACTGCATCAATAACTTCTTCATCATCCGCGTAGTGCCTCCCACGGATTACGTCCTTCATTGGGCCAAACATATGGAAATCCGACGGTGCGAGATCGGGGCTGTAGGGTGCATGAGGAAGAACAGTCCACTGAAGTTTTGTGAGCTCCTCTCGGATGCAAAGACTTGTGTGAGGTCTTGCGTTGTCATGAAGAAGTAGAAGTTCGTTCAGATTTTTGTGCCTACGAACACGCTGAAGTCGTTTCTTCAATTTCTGAAGAGTAGCACAATACACTTCAGAGTTGATCGTTTGACCATGGGGAAGGACATCGAACAGAATAACCCCTTCAGCGTCCCAGAAGACTGTAACCATGACTTTACCGGCTGAGGGTATGGCTTTAAACTTTTTCTTGGTAGGGGAGTGGGTGTGGCGCCACTCCATTGATTGCCGTTTTGTTTCAGGTTCAAAGTGATGAACCCATGTTTCATCGCCTTTAACAATCTTTGACAAGAAATTGTCACCCTCAGCCACATGACGAGCAAGCAATTCCGCACAGATGGTTCTCCTTTGCTCTTTATGGTGTTCGGTTAGACAACGAGGGACCCAGCGGGAACAAACCTTTGAATATCCCAACTGGTGAACAATTGTGACAGCACTACCAACAGAGATGTCAAGTTGAGCACTGAGTTGTTTGATGGTGATCCGTCAATCATCTCGAACGAGTGTGTTCGCATGCTCCGCCATTGCAGGAGTCACAGCTGTGCACGGCCGGCCCGCACGCGGGAGATCAGACAGTCTTGCTTGACCTTGCGGCGATGATGACACACGCTTTGCCCAACGACTCACCGTGCTTTTGTCCACTGCCAGATCACCGTAGACATTCTGCAAGCGCCTATGAATATCTGAGATGCCCTGGTTTTCCGCCAAAAGAAACTCGATCACTGCCCGTTGTTTGCAACGCACATCCGTTACCGACGCCATTTTAACAGCTCCGTATAGCGCTGCCACCTGTCGGAAGTCAATGAAACTACACGAGACGAAGCGGGAATGTTTGAAAATATTCCACAAGAAATTTCCGGTTTTTTCAACCAAAATTGGCCGAGAAAAAAAAATGTGTTGCATTACTTATTGAACTGCCCTCGTAGATACAGAAAAGGGGGAACATCATGGAAGACAATAGACAAAAAAGGGGTGACTGTAAAATGGAGATAAAAGCATAAAAAAGTTGCACACACAACAAAACCACACACTGTGACAATTAAAAGAACACAAGGAGCAGTATGACCGGAGCAGAAAAGTATCGATGGATGGCATCACATAACAAACACTGACAGTAACACTAAGTACACGGCCAGCACACAATTAAAACCACACCTCTCGACACACAGGAGAAACAGCACTAAACACAACACTTACGTGGCTCACTGACGATGAGCAAAACAGAGGGTCTGTCAGGCGCAAGGAGATGAGGGAGGAGGGAAGAAGGGAGGGAGGGTAAGAGAGGGGGGAGATGGGAGGGGGGCGCGCCAGAGAGGGACAGGTAGGGAGGGATGTGGGAGAGAGGCAGGGTTGGGGGCAGGGTCTCAGGGGGGAAGGAGGAAAATCAGCTCTAGGGAGAAGGAGGGGAGAGGAAGAAAGGGGACCCTGGGGGGGGGGGGGGGCGGTGACAAGGCCAGGTTATAGTTGAAAGGAATGGTAGATGTCATGGCAAAGTTCATCATCTGGGAGGGGGAGGTGCCAGGAATTGCCCTGATGGAGGGTGTGGAGGTGGAGAGAGGGAGGGATACAGCGATAGAGGTGCGGCAATGGGCGGGGGCTGGAGAGGAAGGAGGAAGCCAGGGGGTGGGTAGGATCAAGCCTGCGGACAACGTAAAGGATGCAGAGATGTTGGAGGAACAGGAGGAACTGACTTTTTGATCACCCAGTATATTGTGTTCGAATATTATGAATTACATCGAAGAAAACGGTCTATTGACACACAGTCATCATGGATTTAGAAAACATTGTTCCAGTAAAACACAGCTAGCTCTTTATTCACATGAAATGTTAAGTGCTATTGACAAAGGATTTCAGATCGGTTCCGTATTTCTGGATTTCCGGAACGCTTTTGACACTGTACCACACAAGTGGCTTGTAGTGAATTTGCATGCTTATGGAATATCGTCTCAGTTATTGTGACTGGATCTGTGACTTCCTGTCAGTGGGGTCACAGTTCGTAGTAATTGACGGAAAGTCATCGAGTAAAACAGAAGTGATTTCTGGCGTTCCCCAAGGTAGTGTTTATAGGCTCTTTGCTGTTCCTTATCTATTTAAACGATTTGGGAGACAATCTGAGCAGCCGTCTTCGGTTGTCTCCAAACGATGCTGTCGTTTATCGACTAATAAAGTCATCAGAAGATCAAAACAAACTGCAAAACCATTTAGGAAAAATATCTGAATTGTACACGCGCTATACGAGATTGGAATAATAGAGAGTTGTGAAGGTGGTTCGATGAACCCCTTGCCAGTTGACCCTAAGTAACGAAAAGTGTGAGGTCATCCACTTGAGTGCCAAAAGAGGTCCGTTAAACTTCGGTTACACGATAAATGGGTCAAATCTAAGGGCCGTAAATTCAACTAAATACACAGGAATTACAGTTACGAACAACTTAAATTGGAAGGAACACATAGAAAATGTTGTTGGGAAGGCTAACCAAAGACTGCGTTTTATTAGCAGGACACTTAGAAAATGTAACAGACCTACTAATGAGACTGGCTACACTACGCTTGTCCGTCCTCTTTTAGGATACTGCTGCGCGGTGTGGGATCTTTACCAGATAGGACTGACGGAGTACATCGAAAAAGTTCGAAGAAAGGCAACACGTTTTGTATTATCACGAAATATGGGAGAGAAATGATACAGGATTTGAGCTGGAAATCATTAAAAGAAAGGCGCTTTTCGTTGCGACGGAATCTTCTCACGAAATCCCAATCACGAACTTTCTCCGCCGAATGCGAAAATATTTTATTGACACCGACCTACATAGAGGGAGGAACGATCACCACGAAAAAATAAGGGAAATAAGAGCTCGTACGGAAAGATATAGGTATTCATTCTTTCCGCGCGCTATACGAGATTGGAATAATAGAGAGTTGTGAAGGTGGGTCGATGAACCCCTTGCCAGACACTTAAATGTGATTTGCAGAGTATCGATGTAGATGTAGATGTGCTGAGCCAAAGCCAATGAATATTGAACTGATCCTCTGACTCATTCCCTGAAATGATAACTTAAACACGCCTAATGAATGATGCAAGCACGCCAAGCGTTGAGGACAGGACAGCTTACACTTACCACTGATTAGCGTGTAGAGATGATTCCAGAATGAGATTTTCACTCTGCAGCGGAGTGTGCGCTGATATGAAACTTCCTGCCAGATTAAAACTGTGTGCCCGACCGAGACTCGAACTCGGGACCTTTGCCTTTCGCGGGCAAGTGCTCTACCAACTGAGCTACCGAAGCACGACTCACGTCCGGTACTCACTGCTTTACTTCTGCCAGTACCTCGTCTCCTACCTTCCAAACTTTACAGAAGCTCTCCTGCGAAACTTGCAGAACTAGCACTCTGAAAGAAAGGATATTGCGGAGACATGGCTTAGCCACAGCCTGGGGGATGTTTCCAGAATGAGATTTTCACTCTGCAGCAGAGTGTGCGCTGATATGAAACTTCGTGGCAGATTAAAACTGTGTGCCCGACCGAGACTCGAACTCGGGACCTTTGCCTTTCGCGGGCAAGTGCTCTACCAGCTGAGCTACCGAAGCACGACTCACGTCCGGTACTCACAGCTTTACTTCTGCCAGTACCTCGTCTCCTACCTTCCAAACTTTACAGAAGCTCTCCTGCGAAACTTGCAGAACTAGCACTCCTGAAAGGAAGGATATTGCGGAGACATGGCTTAGCCACAGCCTGGGGGATGTTTCCGGAATGAGATTTTCACTCTGCAGCGGAGTGTGCGCTGATATGAAACTTCCTGGCAGTTTAAAACTGTGTGCCCGACCGATACTCGAACTCGGAACCTTTGCCTTTCGCGGGCAAGTGCTCTACCAACTGAGCTACCGAAGCACGACTCACGGCCGGTACTCACAGCTTTACTTCTGCCAGTACCTCGTCTCCTACCTTCCAAACTTTACGTAGTGTAAAAAGAGTAAAAACTGCATCCGCCGGCCGCTGGTGGCCGAGCGGTTCTAGGCGCTTCAGTCTGGAACCGCGCGACTGCAACGGTCGCAGGTTCGAATCCTGCCTCGGGCATGGATGTGTGTGATGTCCTTAGGTTAGTTAGGTTTAAGTAGTTCTAAGTTCGAGGGGACTGATGACCTCAGAGTCCCATAGTGCTCAGAGCCATTTGAACCATTTTTAGCCAAAACTGCATCCGCAAAATTAGAGGCCAATGTCCCTAACTTCGGTTTGCTTCAGATTTCTTGAACATATTGTCAGTTCGAATGTAATAAACTTTCTTCAGATTAAGAAGCTTACATCCACGTATCAGCATGGTTTTAGAAAGCATCGCTTGCGCGAAGCTCAGCTTGCCGTCTTCTCACATGATATAGTACGAACTATGGATGAAGGGCAACAAGCAGATTCCATGTTTTTTGATTTCCGGAAAGCATCTGACACGGTGCCCCATTGGAGGCTGTTAACGAAGGTACGAACATATGGAATAAGTTCATAGGTTGTAAGTAGGCTGTTTATGCTTTCTTATTGGCAACGTTACGTAGCGCTCTGTATGAAAATCACTGGCTGTGCTGTGTACAGTCTGTGGCTAGTTTGCATTGTTGTCTGCCATTGTAGTGTTGGGCAGCTGGACGTGAACAGCGCGTAGCGTTGCGCAGTTGGAGGCGAGCCGCCAGCAGTGGTGGATGTGGGGAAGTGAGATGGCGGATTTTTGAAAATGGATAATCTGGACGTGTGTCCATCAGAAACAGCACATTTGTTAGACTGGATGTCATGAACTGCTATATATATTATGACTATTAAGGTAAATACATTGTTTGTTCTCTATTAAAATCTTCCATTTGCTAACTATGCCTATCAGTAGTTAGTGCCTTCCGTAGTTTGAATCTTTTATTTAGCTGGCAGTAATGGCGCTCGCTGTATTGCAGTAGTTCGAGTAATGAAGATTTTTGTGAGGCAAGTGATTTGTGAAAGGTATAGATTAATGTTAGTCAGGGCCATTCTTTTGTAGGGATTTTTGAAAGTCAGATTGCGTTGCGCTAAAAATATTGTGAGTTAGTTTAAGCTCAGTCCTGTATAATTTGTTCTAAGTGGACGTTTCAAGGCATGTGAGTGGCTCGAAGACTTCGTAAGTAATAGAACCCTGTATGTTGTCCTCGACTGCGAATGTTCATCAGAGACAAAGGTATAGTCAGGAGTGCCCCAGGAAAGTGTGGTAGGAGCGCTGTTCTTCTCCTCATACATAAATGATTTGACGGAGGACAGGATGACGTGTGGTGCAAGGTGTCGAAGTTGAATGACTAAAGGAAGATACAAGAAGACTTTGACAAAATTTCTAGTTGAGATGATGAATGGCAGCTGGTTCTAAATGGGGAAAAATATAAGTTAATGCGGACGATTAGGAAGAACAAACCCGCCATGTTCGGATACGGTATTACTAGTGTCTTCCTTCACACGGCCAAGACGATTAAATATCTGAGAGTAACGTTGCGGAGCAATATGAAATGGAACGAGCACGTGAGAACTTCGGTAGGGGTGGCGAATGGTCGAATTTAGGAAGCTGGTGCGACCTATTCTTGAGTACCACTCGAGTGTTTGGGATCCACACCAGGTCGGAATGAGGTAAGACATCGAAGCAATTCAGAGGCGGGCTGCTGAATTTGTTACCTGCAGGTTCGAACAACATGTAAGTGTTGCAGAAATGCTTCAGGAACTGAAATGGGAATCCCTGGAGGGAAGGTGACCTTTTTTTTTCCAGGAACACTATTCAGAAAATTTAGAGTACCGGCGTGTAAAAGCTGATTGCCGTACAACTTAGTGCCGCCAACATACACAGCGCGTAAGGACCACGAAGATAAAATTCAAGACTTTGGGGCCCATACGGAGGCGTATGGCCAGTTGTTTTCCCTCGCGTTATTTGCGAGTGGAACAGGGAAGGAAATGAGTAGCAGCCGTAAGGGCACCCTCCACCACGCATCGGCCGGTGGCTTCCGGAGTATCTACGTAGACGTACATGTAGGTGAACTGACGTCTGTAAAGTGACATTCCCACGAGTTGGCGAAAATGTCTGCTGGCAGTTCGTGCAGCTTAACTGTGTCTGCTTTGTGCTTTGTCCGGTTGTTTGTCGCACTGCGCCCAGGGTGGGCGTCGAAACTGCAGACGCCGCTTCAAAGCGAATCACTCAGGACCCATGCTGTGCCATCGACTATCGTAGTCAAGTGGGCGAATTTCGGTGCCGTGCCGCCGCCTCAGTGACGCCTCTCCACGTTCCAATAGACGGCGACTGTGAACAGACAGCCCCGGAGAACTTTTAACAAAAGCGAGGCAGGTACCAGGCGGGTACATCAAACAATCCGCCGTCGTCCTCTACTCAGTAACGCCCATTCCTAGAAAACGCGTCTGGCGGCGCCGCCAAACGTGGTCTACCGGGAGGACAGTCGGTCGCGCCCTGTGGAAATTCCAGCGGCTTTAGCCCAGGCAAGACCAGTAAACCAGGAGTAGATGTACAGTAAGAATCCAGTACTAAATTAATATGGTTAGTATGACAATCAAGATGTTTGTAATGCGGCAATTATCTTTCCCACATGTTTATTTATTTATTTATTTATTTATTTATTGTTCAGTGGGACCAAATTAAGGAGAAGTTTCCATGGTCATGGAACGAGTCAATACATGAAATTATAACACGATATTAGAAGCAGATAAAATGAAATATAAAAAAAAACATATTCAGGTGACAAGTCGTAAGTTTAAATGAAGACAATCAACAATGTAACACGGGAATTTGCTTAATTTTTTAGCTCTTCCAGGAGCTCCTCGACAGAATAGAAGGAGTGAGCCATGAGGAAACTCTTCAGTTTAGACTTAAAAGAGTTTGGGCTACTGCTAAGATTTTTGAGTTCTTGTGGTAGCTTATTGAAAATGGATGCAGCAGAATACTGCACTCCCTTCTGCACAAGAGTCAAGGAAGTGCATTCTACATGCAGATTTGATTTCTGCCTAGTATTAACTGAGTGAAAGCTGCTAACACTTGGGAATAGGCTAATATTGCTAACAACAAACGACATTAAAGAAAATATATACTGTGAGGGCAATGTCAGAATTCCCAGATTTTTGAATAGGGGTCGACAAGAGGTTCTCGAACTTACACCACATATAGCTCGAACAGCCCGTTTTTGAGCCAAAAATACCCTTTTTGAATCAGAAGAATTACCCCAAAAAATAATACCATACGACATAAGCGTATGAAAATATGCGAAGTAAACTACTTTTCGTGTTGAAGTGTCACTTATTTCAGATACTGTTCTAATGGTAAATAAAGCAGCATTTAGCTTCTGAACAAGATCCAGGACATGGGCTTTCCACAACAGTTTACTATCTATCCGAACGCCTAGGAATTTGAACTGTTCCGTCTCGCTTATAATATGCCCATTCTGTCTGATCAAAATATCGGTTCTTGTTGAATTGAGAGTTAGAAACTGTAAAAACTGAGTCTTACTGTGATTTAGCATCAAATTATTTTCCACAAGCCACGAACTTATTTCATGAACTACAATATTTGTTACTGTTTCAATATTACACACAAGATCCTTCACTATCAAGGTGGTGTCATCAGCAAACAGAAATATTTTTGAATCACCTGTAATACTAGAAGGCATATCATTTACATAAATAAGAAACAGCTGTGGCCCCAGCACCGACCCTTGGGGAACGCTCCACTTAACAGTGCCCCATTGGGACTCAACATCACTACCACTCTCAATATTGCGGAGAATTACCCTCTGCTTTCTATTCTTAAAGTAAGAGGCGAACCAATTGTAAGCTACTTCCCTTACTCCATAATGGTCCAACTTCTGCAGTAATATTTTGTGGTCAACACAGTCAAAAGCCTTCGTTAAATCAAAGAAAACACCTAGCGTTCGGAACCTTCTATTTAATCCGTCCAAAACCTCACAGAGAAAAGAGAATATAGCATTTTCAGTTGTTAAACCATTTCTAAAACCAAACTGAACATTTGACAGCAAATTATGTGAATTTAAATGCTCCAGTAACCTTGTATATACAACCTTCTCGATAACTTTAGCAAACACCGATGGCATAGAAATAGGTCTAAAATTGTCAACATTATCAATGTCTCCTTTTTTATAAAGTTGCTTCTCTACCGAGTACTTTAATCGGTCAGGAAACCGACCACTCCCAAAGGAAAAGTTACAGATATGGCTGAGAACTGGGCTAACATACATAGAACAATACTTCAGTATTCCGCTAGGTACCCCGTCATATCCATGAGAGTTCTTGGTCTTTAGTGATTTAATTATTAACTCAATCTCCCTCTTGTCAGTATCATGGAGGAGCATTTCAGGTAACAGTCTCGGAACACTTTTTTCTAAGAGCGCTATATGATTCCCTGTTGGGACTAGGTTTCTATTTAGTTCACCTGCTATATTCAGAAAGTGATTATTAAATACTGTACATATATGGGACTTATCAGTGACACGGACATTCCCACTACGCACTGATTCTATATCCTCGACCTGTCTCTGCAGACCAGCAACTTCCTTTACGACTGACCATATGGTTTTAATTTTATCCTGAGACTTAGCTATTCTAGCTGCATACCACATACTTTTTTGTATTAATCAAATTTAAAAGACACGGTATAACGGACAAGAAGAACTTCGTCACACCCTGAATTACGTTAAATGACTTATTAAAAGATAAAACGGCGCTCAGGGACTATCCTGCCGCAGTTTTAAAAGTTGTATAAATCAATTTTGAACACCTTGTGTACTAAAAGTAAGAATCAATAACACCTTCTCTGACATCTTTTCTACTAATGCCGGCGTGAGACAGAGATGCAGTCTCTCTGCACTATCGTTCAGTACGTATAGTGAGCACATTATGAACGATGTTCTTCAAGACTATGTAAGAGGTCCATGATTAAGGAATTTCGATGGATTGCTCATGCGCTGCCTGCGATATGTAAGCTATAAGAGAATCTCAGACCAGAGAGCGGTGTTGTCAGCAGTAGGAACTGTGTGGCAGATGTAGTAGTAGTGGCGATCAGTCTGGTGTATCGAGTTGGCTGGGCCGGTAGTGTGGAGCGATGGCGCTGCCTGAGCGATGTAGTATAAGGTAAAGCAGCCTCGCGCATATGTGCTATTGTAATATCAAGTCCCATGTAAATGTTTTTCAAAAATCTCTTAATAATAATCTTTCTTATAAAAATTAACTTTTGACCATCATTCATCTCAATTTAAAGAATTTACTAATTTCTCCAATCCATGGTCATCCCGATTATTGTAAAGAAAAATCAGTTGTTTCCTTTTACAAGTGACATGTGGTGTCACCGCCAGACACCACACTTGCTAGGTGGTAGCTTTTAAATCGGCCGCGGTCCATTAGTATACGTCGGACCCGCGTGTCGCCACTGTCAGTAATTGCAGACCGAGCGCCACCACACGGCAGGTCTAGAGAGACGTACTAGCACTCGCCCCAGTTGTACAGCCGACGTTGCTAGCCATGGTTCACTGAGAATTACGCTCTCATTTGCCGAGACGATAGTTAGCATAGCCTTCAGCTACATTTGCTACGACCTAGCAAGGCGCCGTATTCAATTGATATTGATATTCTATTAATGTATCATCAAGAGCGATGTTCTACAAATGTGGATTAAAGTTAAGTATTCCAGAAGCTACGTACTTTTCTTTATAGCATTCATTACGTATCCTGTTTCAGACCTCACGCCGGCCTGCGTGAGTTTAAGCGCGTGCCCTTCGGCTTCCTCTCATTGTGTCTAGGCTGTCTTGTCTAGACACAACATGACAAATCTATCGGCCAGCATTGCGCTGGGCTGTGCCAGAAAAATTTCTTATTGGAGCAGATATATATGCGTTATCCGGCGACCTTATTGAGGTAAGAATTTTCAATTTAATCAGTATGATCCTTTCAGGGCCATGACGCAGGACTGCTGACGTCCAAAATTTACCAGTTTGAATTCACAGCCAATTATTGAAAGGTTATCTATGAGACACATTTTTTTTGTTAGGAGGTTATTCACACTTTATTGTTGCAAGGTTACGGAATTTATCTGCTGGGAGGTTACACTGAATGTGAATGATATAAATAATTATATTTTTTGCTGTTTGGAGGGTATTAGATTATTTATCTGTTGGGAGGTTACAACTAGTATAACAGCATCGTTGGAGGTGGCAGATAATCTCGGATATTCAGGTGCCACTCTGATAATTGCAACAGACGAGCATCAACTGGTAACCCCCATGCCGAGGTTGGCGGAACGAAGCGGGGATATGCTCTTGAAGGCAGCAGCATAGAGACCAAAGAGATTATTTGAGATCGCCCTAATCGCGACAGACGAACATAACAAATAACCTCGAGTATTTAGGATCGGTTGTTACCGATACTGAGGACTGCGAGCCTGAAGCCCGTAGACGCATTTCGCTGGCGAGAAATTATATGGTAAAAGTTGCTCGTATCTGGAAGGACGCCTCCACCACTGCTGAGACAAAAATCATCCTAGTCCAAACTCTAATCTACCCAGAGCAGAAACTTGACCGATGAAGACAGCTGATTGTCGCAGGATTGATGCTCTGGAAATGTGGAGCTGCAGGAGATTACTTCGAATACTATAGAGAGCACATTGAGCTAATGAATCGATCCTCAGGCAGCTTGGCATCAGAACAAGGCTGTCGACACTTGTTAATCAAAACCTGTTGAAGCATTTTGATGGCATTGCCACATGGCACTGGGAAAAAGAACGATAGTGGGAAAAAGTCGATGGCTGAAGACCTAGAGGACGGGCACCATTATGGTGGGTGTGGTGTCTTGGAAGCCTGCATACTCGGATCCGTATACAACCAGTCAAACCAGTCGTGTTAACGAGTTTTGTTACAAAAAGAAAATTGTAATACATAACTTTTGCAATTACACAGATGTGTCGCTAGCAGAGGGCGACATGCAAAATAATTGAATCTTCTTCACTACATCCCAAGTCTGTGCTACATAGAGAGTACCAGTGAAGTGACTAGAGTCGAGGCTGCTTAGAACTGGGCCATCACCAGTCGTGGCGCTTTATATCTTCTTCTGTAGGGGGCCGCTGCTGTCGAGTTATCATCCTAGAGAAGATCTGATCAGCGTGCAGTTGGCTGACTTCTGCTCACAGCCTTCTCTTCCCTGTCGTTCCCGACTGGCGGTCCAGAGCGTGACTTTACACTGTAACAGCGGGTAGACCAGATTAATAGCTTCATCGGTATGGACCTACAGCAAGGATATCAACATGTCCAAGACAGATGTTGCGGCCACATGTAGTAAGCATTGCTTCACGCAGTGGAGAATGGCAAAACAGAGGCAGCCGGCGATTGCGGCATTGCGAAGTAGGCGCGGCACAGATAGCCTTGCTGACAGTTGCAGTCTACCAACCGGCTGAGGCAAGGACGCGCGCAGACCGAGCGCCGAACGAAGTCTGGAGAGTGCTGAGTAAGGCGAAGTGAGGCCAGCACGCTAAGCTACGCTGCAATATACGGCGGGAGTAATAACAAGAAGCTGCCACCGAGGGTAAAAGACGTCCTCCTGCCGGATATAAATAGTGGAGCGCAGGCAGCAAAGGACAGAAGCCATTAGGAAGCAGTTCGGATTTGAGGACGGACGTGGTCCGTGTCCGAATGTTCAATCCTCGTAGGCGACGATTCCGGAAAAGTTTGTTTCAACTCGCAAGAGTCATCCGTTCGCCGCCAGATGTCTACTTCAGCTCTGGGGGTTGGCCCGAGTCCGGTCGGCACCGTGGCACACCGAGAACTTCCAGCAGGACCGGCCGCAGCGCGGTCTCGGACACAGGCGCCGCCGGGGACTGACGCCCGGACTCCACGGCAACCCGGCTCCACGGCGCGTGGTCCGTCCATGACGGGACCTCGCGGACATCGCGACTGACGGCTACCCAGCCGCCGGTGCAGCAGGCGGCGGCAGCTGACCTCACGGCGACGCGGCTCCGTGGGGGTGCCATACTGGGCTGCCGAGTGGCGACGAGTTCATCTCAACCACAGGGCACCCTGGCTTCAGCGGAGCACTAGTGGCGCGCGTTGCGCGCATTGTCGGAGAATCTACACAGCAGCAGCCAGGCGGAAGAATCCGCAGGGCTGGGCAGCGACGACGAGGGAGAAAGCTCGATAAATACACTCCTGCAAATGGAAAAAAGAACATATTGACACCGGTGTGTCAGACCCACCATAGTTGCTCCGGACACTGCGAGAGGGCTGTACAACCAATGATCACACGCACGGCACAGCGGACACACCAGGAACCGCGGTGTTGGCCGTCGAATGGCGCTAGCTGCGCAGCATTTGTGCACCGCCGCCGTCAGTGTCAGCCAGTTTGCCGTGGCATACGGAGCTCCATCGCAGTCTTTAACACTGGTAGCATGCCGCGACAGCATGGACGTGAACCGTATGTGCAGTTGACGGACTTTGAGCCAGGGCGTATAGTGGGCATGCGGGAGGCCGGGTGGACGTACCGCCGAATTGCTCAACACGTGGGGCGTGAGGTCTCCACAGTACATCGATGTTGTCGCCAGTGGTCGGCGGAAGGTGCACGTGCCCGTCGACCTGGGACCGGACCGCAGCGACGCACGGATGCACGCCAAGACCGTAGGATCCTACGCAGTGCCGTAGGGGACCGCACCGCCACTTCCCAGCAAATTAGGGACACTGTTGCTCCTGGGGTATCGGCGAGGACCATTCGCAACCGTCTCCATGAAGCTGGGCTACGGTCCCGCACACCGTTAGGCCGTCTTCCGCTCACGCCCCAACATCGTGCAGCCCGCCTCCAGTGGTGTCGCGACAGGCGTGAATGGAGGGACGAATGGAGACGTGTCGTCTTCAGCGATGAGAGTCGCTTCTGCCTTGGTGCCAATGATGGTCGTATGCGTGTTTGGCGCCGTGCAGGTGAGCGCCACAATCAGGACTGCATGCGACCGAGGCACACAGGGCCAACACCCGGCATCATGGTGTGGGGAGCGATCTCCTACACTGGCCGTACACCACTGGTGATCGTCGAGGGGACACTGAATAGTGCACGGTACATCCAAACCGTCATCGAACCCATCGTTCTACCATTCCTAGACCGGCAAGGGAACTTGCTGTTCCAACAGGACAATGCACGTCCGCATGTATCCCGTGCCACCCAACGTGCTCTAGAAGGTGTAAGTCAACTACCCTGGCCAGCAAGATCTCCGGATCTGTCCCCCATTGAGCATGTTTGGGACTGGATGAAGCGTCGTCTCACGCGGTCTGCACGTCCAGCACGAACGCTGGTCCAACTGAGGCGCCAGGTGGAAATGGCATGGCAAGCCGTTCCACAGGACTACATCCAGCATCTCTACGATCGTCTCCATGGGAGAATAGCAGCCTGCATTGCTGCGAAAGGTGGATATACACTGTACTAGTGCCGACGTTGTGCATGCTCTGTTGCCTGTGTCTATGTGCCTGTGGTTGTGTCAGTGTGATCATGTGATGTATCTGACCCCAGGAATGTGTCAATAAAGTTTCCCCTTCCTGGGACAATGAATTCACGGTGTTCTTATTTCAATTTCCAGGAATGTGATTGTAAAACTCTACGCCGTCTCAGCCTTTGGCGCAGCCACTGTGTCTGCTGCGAACAAGTACTGCAGAAGTCGTAACGAGTGTCAAATGGCCATAACAAGTACTGCAGATGTCGTAACATCTACATCTACATCTACATCCATACTCCGCAAGCCACCTGACGGTGTGTGGCGGAGGGTACCTTGAGTACCTCTATCGGTTCTCCCTTCTATTCCAGTCTCGTATTGTTCGTTGAAAGAGGTATTGTCGGTATGCCTCTGTGTGGGCTCTAATCTCTCTGATTTTATCCTCATGGTCTCTTCGCGAGATATACGTAGGAGGGAGCAATATACTGCTTGACTCTTCGGCGAAGGTATGTTCTCGAAACTTCACCAAAAGCCCGTAACGAGCTAGTGAGCGTCTCTCCTGCAGAGTCTTCCACTGGAGTTTATCTATCATCTCCGTAACGCTTTCGCGATTACTAAATGATCCTGTAACGAAGCGCGCTGCTCTCCGTTGGATCTTCTGTATATCTTCTATCAACCCTATCTGGTACGGATCCCACACTGCTGAGCAGTATTCAAGCAGTGGGCGAACAAGCGTACTGTAACCTACTTCCTTTGTTTTCGGATTGCATTTCCTTAGGATTCTTCCAATGAATCTCAGTCTGGCATCTGCTTTACCGACGATCAACATTATATGATCATTCCATTTTAAATCACTCCTAATGCGTACTCCCAGACAATTTGTGGTATTAACTGCTTCCAGTTGCTGACCTGCTATTTTGTAGCTAAATGATAAAGGATCTATCTTTCTGTGTATTCGCAGCACATTACACTTGTCTACATTGAGATTCAATTGCCATTCCCTGCACCATGCGTCAATTCGCTGCAGATCTTCCTGCATTTCAGTACAATTTTCCATTGTCACAACCTCTCGATACACCACAGCATCATCTGCAAAAAGCCTCAGTGAACTTCCGATGTCATCCACGAGGTCATTTATGTATATTGTGAATAGCAACGGTCCTATGACACTCCCCTGCGGCACACCTGAAATTACTCTTACTTCGGAAGACTTCTCTCCATTGAGAATGACATGCTGCGTCCTGTTATCTAGGAACTCCTCAATCCAATCACACAATTGGTCTGATAGTCCATATGCTCTTAGTTTGTTCATTAAACGACTGTGGGGAACTGTATCGAACGCCTTACGGAAGTCAAGAAACACGGCATCTACCTGGGAACCCGTGTCTATGGCCCTCTGAGTCTCATGGACGAATAGCGCGAGCTGGGTTTCACATGACCGTCTTTTTCGAAACCCATGCTGATTCCTACAGAGTAGATTTCTAGTCTCCAGAAAAGTCATTATACTCGAACACTGGCCATCTGGCCATCTGACATAACACAGAGCTACATCGAGACCGGTCGTCAAGGGGCTCACCACGTGATGCTGCTACACCCTTCCTTAGGGTTAAACCAAAGAGAGAGTATATTAACACTAATTCCCAGTAACACGTTTCATACACCGCAGAACGCTCTGCTACGCTGTTAGACAGGAAGCAAATTCTTAACGTGCCCGTATGCTACCTGCAAGAAGCCACTTATTCCAGCCAGTACCAAAGGCTGAGCGGAATCGTCTCTCCGCACGAGTGTCCCAGCCACGGGGCGCACGCCCCCCAGTGGCGAACCTCCGGCTACCGCCAGACGGCTAAGGCTAATGAGAACAGCCCAGCCCAGCCCAGGGCACGCTGCTCCTTAATGGCGGCCGTGGCCCGCTAACCGCCGCCATTAGCGCGTCGCGCACTCACTCATTGCCGGCTGGTCTCGCCGCTGCTGTTTCGTAAAGCCCCGCCCAGCGGTGACGCGGGCATAAATCCCACCCGCCGCGGCGCGGACGCCTCTGCGGCTTCCGGTCACGCTCGCAGCTTTGTCTGGCGCCACATGAAATGGCACGCCACTGGCGCCGCGCAGTAACTTATATTAACCCGCGGACGAGTGCCACCAGCCGCTGCGCGCTACGCCATTGTCCGGCGTCAGCTGCACTCCATTCTCTCTGGGCAGCCCACGCGCTTGTTCTCCAGTTTGACGAAGCGAGCCATCCATTTATCCTACCGCCCCGGGAGCTGAAAGTGCGTTAAAATGTAACTCATTCGGGACCTGTCACTACGACAGCCTGCTAGAGTAGTGTGCACTAGAGATGGGGGATCCGCTCCTGAACTGATTCATAGAGTTGAATCTTTCAAAGGAGTGAACAATCAGTGATTCAGAAAAAAAAGAACGGTAGCTCCAAACGTTTCCCATGGCAGAGAGAGAGAGAGAGAGAGAGAGAGAGAGAGAGAGACGGAGCATATCAGCAGCGCCTCTGCTGGTCACAGCACAGTGCACGCCACACAACACAGCCGGCGCCGGCCTCTGCCCTGCTTCTACCTCGGCTGCCTGCATTGTGCAGTGCCCCATTGGATTTTGTGTTTCACCTATGCCGTGCCGTCTCTGTGCGTCCTCTGCCGTGTGCAGTGTCTGGCGCAGCTTAACTTAGCATTGCACTCTGTCAGCGATCGTTTCAGTCGCACGTCCTGCCCTCTGGGCAGTTGATGCGAGCAACAGGACAGAGAGCCTCCTAGCGGAGAACATAAGAACTACTTGCAACAACCTGCTCGCAAGAGAACGGACGATTTGTCTCAGAGCGGGTGACTGGTGGCCGTTTACCGCTCCCCCCACCCTCGGAACTCGCCCGCTCAATGCTCATCCCACCGTTCTCGACTCTAGCCAGAGCGTTGAGCAAAGCAACTCAGGTGTCACTCTGGTCTCTGAGGTCTTAGCTCACGCAGTAATACAGCTTGCGGCTCGACCTGCTCGACTCAGCGCCTTTGCATCGGAGTTCGTCTCTACTGGATATTGTTCTTCGTAGTAATACCGCTATGTATATTACATTATTATGTTATGTATACATCATTTGTTTTTATTTTATTTTTATTTGTTTAAACTGATCAGATTAGGTTCCTGACGACTCCTCTTACTATAGGATTTTTATTAAGGACACTCGAATTTACGCTTTAATTACGAGCGAACCGATAAATGTATCGCAAAATGTGATACACCAATATTTTCCTTGTTTTATTCTGCGTAAGGCTATATGCAGCACTTTAGTCTTACAGTCAAATTTATAGTTTTTTTTCTTATTCTGGTACGGATTTTGCGATTTTAGGCGTCTTCGGAAGGAAACGTTCACTTTAAAAATATATGTCTTGCGATGTATTTGTATGGGGTTAATGAAATTTTAATACATTATAGCCAAATATATTGTTAATGTAAATCTCAAGTTACAACATTTTCCGATCACCCAAAAAACCACGATAGTGCAAAATAAATCAATAATCAAAAACTTTGTCATATCGTGGAAATTTCAATAAACAATACAAAATTCTTACTCATTATCTGTGTTACTTCAAAATACTTATCTGTGTTACTTCAAATAAGATCAAAATACAGGTATAGTACTGGAATAAACCAAGCTTAAAGGACAATGTGCCTTCAATTTATTTTCTATTGTGAATGAGTGGTGAGTCATGAAAAAGAGCTAGTTCATTTCAGGGAGTGAACAGTTCTGATCCGATCTCTGAAAAGAACAGTTTTGCCCATCTCTACTGCGCGCTGCGCCATTGTCCGGCGTCAGCTGCACTCCATTCTCTCTGGGCAGCCCACGCGCTTGTTCTCCAGTTTGACGAAGCGAACCATCCATTTATCCTACCGCCCCGGGAGCTGAAAGTGCGTTAAAATGTAACTCATTCGGGACACGTCACTATGACAGCCTGCTAGAGTAGTGTGCACTTGAGAAGTGACTGATCGACATTCATCGGTAGAGCGCTGACAAATAACGTGACGCCGCCGCAGAAGCGCATTTTCGAGATGAGCACTGGACGATTCGATCCCATCATTCTGCAGGGGCGACCGCCTCAGGTGGCTGTAGCGTTCCGACCTGCACGCTTGTCGGTGATCTCTCATTACTGACACACTGAGAGCCAACTACTGTACTCGTACCAGCCCGGAGACAGCGCTTCAACAGCTTCCATCGCTGATGTACCTCAATGTTCACTGATTGGAGATATGAGATGATGCGGCACCTCTCACACTTACCTTGTACTCTTGCTGGTGTTATCCAGTTGCTGGTAGTCAGCCAGTATTCCCTGTGCCAATAGTTGTGTGGCACTTTTCATAAGACCGTCTGCGAGTTCACAGCTGTGCGTGCGTCTGGGCAGATGTCAGAGTGGTCCATGGGTCTCTACTAGCGTTGCCAGCAGTACTGCTAGAGCAACAGGCCCACACAGCCACCCCTGTGCATAATGCTGAGATGGCAGGGAGGAAGGCGTGGGAGGGGGCAGAATCAGAAGACGAAGAAGCATCCACAGCTGCTGGCTATGCAGCAGCTAACTGGCTATATGACTGTCAATCAGTGTGGTGAAAAAAGGGGGGGGGGCGAGAAACAGGGTGAGACCCAACGAGTAGTGGCAAATAGAGCAGCTTTCTTAATTTCTTGCTTAAAGATCCAAATGTGACATTCCATTTCCCATTTCAGGAAGGATGGACTGGAGGGCTGAGAATATGTTTTATGCCATTGGCCGACAGAACTCTTTCAAAGCAGACTCCATGAATTGTGGCCCATTATCAGAGACCAAAGTGTGAGGTAAACCTTGGATGACCAGAATCTGGGCCAGGGGCGTGAGTTCGGTTCAAATGATTCAAATGGTTCCAGGCACTACGGGACTCAACATCTCAGGTCATCGGTCCCCTAGATGGTTCAAATGGCTCTGAGCACATGGGACTTAACTTCTGAGGTCAGTCCCCTAGAACTTAGAACTACTTAAAACCTAACTAACCTAAGGACATCACACACATCTATGCCTGAAGCAGGATTCGACCCTGCGACCGTAGCTGTCGCACTGTTCCAGACTGTAGCGCCTAGAACCGCTCGGCCGCCACGGCCGGCTCAGTCCCATAGACTTAGAACTACTTAAACCTAACTAACCTAAGGACATCACACACACCCATACCTGAGGCAGGATTCGAACCTGCGACCATAGCAGCAGCACGGTTCCGGACTGAAGCGCCTAGAACCGCTCGGCCACATGGCGGGCGGGAGGTTGGCATTGGTCATATTGGTGCATATGGATACTTTGAGTAGGCATCCACAATGAGTATATCGACCCTAAAAATAGGCCTGAAAAATCGAGACAGATGCGATCCCAGGGACGGTGGGATGTAGGCCAGTGTGCAGGTGATTGTGGGAGTACTGCCTGGAGCTGGGCACACACTGTGCAGCCATGGACCCTTCTCTCAATGGCACTATTGATACCTGGCCAATACACGTGTTGACGAGCCAATGCTTTCATGTGGGACATCTGCCAGTGTGCCCAGTGCAGCAATCTCGTTTCTACAATTTGGCTGGAATGATAACCCCATGTGTGTCAGTCTCAGTATCCAACAGAACGATGTCATCGACAATAGAGAGCCTGCGAGAAATGAGTTTATTACGTTTGAACTCGGTCGCCAACCAGCAGATGAGGTAGGCTGGCCAGTCACTGGCCACATGTCAGAGGACCTGCCAGAGACTGGGGTCACAGTGTGTCGTGGCAGCGACATATGAGCCCACAATGGGAAAACTGTCCAACATATTGATGAAGGTTTCTCTGGTCTCCAGCCGGGTGGTAGCGTTGATATCTCGCGACGTTTCGGTAAGTGTTATACCACCCATCTTCTGGGGAAATGTCGAGATTCTTTTTTTTTTTTTTTTTTTACATAAGGATGGGACCCCTCCATGCCCACACCAACGTGGTGACCAAACCAAAAGTTCTACTGTCACCTCCGTAAACATGTTAGTTTTTGAATCAGGCGTCACAGGATGTGGGCTGTGATGTTATATGTTATCCATGCGTCTGAGTAAGATTACTCATTAACATGGTCCATCAGGAGATAGAAGTGGTCGAAAGCGATTGAAGGGTAGCGGTTGTAAGGGCAGAGGAAAAAAAGTGCCAAGGCAAGAGCCAAGGGAAAAAAACCTCTGCGACGGTAGGACGGGTAGTAAGGGCAGTAGCGGCTTGCTAGCTGCGACAGAGCATGCAAGGTGCGTTTATGTTAGTTCGAGGTATCGTGCATCGTTACCTTTGTCGTTGCTGGAGCTTGTTGCGGCGCTTGCTGCAGTTGCTGCGTCCCTGCAACAGTTCAAGGTCGTTGTAGATTAGTGGGCGATCGGTCATAGATCGGCTCACGGACGGTGTAGGGGGTGTGTGTAGCTGGTTTGCGTGCTGTGTACAGTACGGCTTCCCTGCGGTTGCCTGTTTTTCGGCTGGTCGCACATCTGGGTTTCCAGTAGTAACTGTGTTGCAGGGGCTCGCCAGTACTGTCGTGTTAGCGTTCTATGGACCATAGATGTTTAGTTCCTAGCCAGTAATGTCTTTGGTCTGTTATGCTTCCATCTATGGTTGTGGTCGTAGTTACCCAGAGAAAGGATAAACGGGTTGCGCGAGTGTCTCGTGTTATTGTACAGTCGCGTGGAGAGTTTTTGGAATACCTGCAAGATAGTATCTAGCCGGCATTCCCGGTGAAGGTCCGCGATGCGTATGTAGCGCGGAGCGTTGCTTATGATTTTGAGTACTTTGTTCTGTATGAGCTGCAGACGGCGCAGGCGAGTTGGCGCAGCGTATCCCCAGACAGGGGCTGCGTACGTCATCAGGGGTCTGATTAGTGTCATGTACATGGACCTAGACACCCTCCTGTTCAGTGTGCTACGCCTGTTAAGCATAGGGTAGAGTTGTTTGAGCCTCGCGTTATCTTTGTTGGTCACGTGTTGAATGTGGTCCCCCCAGAGTAGTTTCCTGTCCAGCCAGACACCGAGGTATTTGACCTTCTCGCGGAAACGTATTGGGCGTGTGTGTAGTGTTATTGGGTTGCAGTGCTGATGTTTGCGCAGTTGCTTCGGTCGTCTAGTGAACAGAACGGCCTCGCACAATGTACTCGCTTCGGCGGTACATATACTAAAATTGGAACGATACAGAGAAGATTAGTATGGCCCCTGCGCAAGGATGTCGAGATTCGCGGAGAGCGGGCTATTTATATGCGCGGTCATCCCCCTCCACTAGACCGCGGGTGGCTGCGGTGGACCAGCGACGTCGCGCGGTGGTGGGGATGGCGGGCGCCCCCGGCGGCCGCGTTCTGTTCTCGGTGTAAGCCTTCAGTCTGCGTCCGCGGCGGAGGACGTTGACGGGCGCGCTCCCGACGGATTGCCGCTATCGCAGGGTTCCCTGCTGCGCTGAGTTGGTATCCCTCGTCTCTGTTAACCAGATTCTCGTGAATCCTTATTTCTATGGATTCTTTGATAACGCTTTCCCAAAAGCCAGATGCTCGGCACAGTACCTTCTTGTTTCCGAAGTTGAAGTTCTTCATTGATGCTGTGTTCTGCTATGGCTGATTTTTCTGTGTGGCCTAGTCGCACACATCTGATATGTTCTTTGCAGCGATTAGATATGCACCGCTGTGTTTGCTCAATGTATTGCTTTCGCATTCGTATGGTATACTGTATACTCCTGGTGTGTTAAGGTTCAGCGCGTCTTTGGCGGAACCTAGGAGCTCCCTCGTCTTCGGTGGTGGTCGGAGAACGGTTTTGATCTTGCATTTTCGCAGAAGTCGTGCAATTCAGGCCGAGAGCGGACCCACGTACAGAAGGAACGCGAGTGGTTTATCTTCTTCTTCTCCTTCGTTATTTTCTTCGGGGGTTTTCACAGCTTCCTTCTTCCTTTTAAGCGCCCTGTGTGTTTGAAATCAGAGTCCAGACCAGTGGGTAGGTGGAATAATGTATCAGCGTTGGAATGTTGTGCTGTGAGTTTAAATCAGATGGTATAATTGCATGCAGTCAGGAAGAATGCCCAGCGCTGGAGGCCTTGAGATGTTCGCTCCAGGCAACGAAGGGCTTGTGGTCCGTAATTACAGAGCACTTCGCCCCAAAAAAGTAGGCGTGATATTTTTAACAGCAAAAACTATAGCACAAATGCAGCCTGTCAGAAGTTGCGCTCTGCAGGGTTAAACGTCTTGGAAGGGTATGCATCGGTTATTTTGATGCATCCTCACTCCTGTGTCGCAGAGCCACTCCAATGTCATTATCAGATGCGAGATGCGTCGGCCACCACAACCAACAGACGTACAGGGGAGAAAGGCGTGAGAAAAGGGGCGGATTTCAGCGTGGTTTTTAATTGGGTAAAAGCTGTTCACAGGCAGTGGTCCAGTTTTAGGTCAATACCTTTTTACGCAAGTGATTGAGGGTTTGCGCAATGTGGGCTGCCTATGGGAGGAACTTGGAATAATACACTCCTGGAAATTGAAATAAGAGCACCGTGAATTCATTGTCCCAGGAACGGGAAACTTTAGTGACACCACAGGCACATAGACACAGGCAACAGAGCATGCACAATGTCGGCACTAGTACAGTGTATATCCACCTTTCGCAGCAATGCAGGCTGCTATTCTCCTATGGAGACGATCGTAGAGATGCTGGATGTTGTCCTGTGGAACGGCTTGCCATGCCATTTCCACCTGGCGCCTCAGTTGGACCAGCGTTCGTGCTGGACGTGCAGACCGCGTGAGACGACGCTTCATCCAGTACCAAACATGCTCAATGGGGGACAGATCCGGAGATCTTGCTGGCCAGGGTAGTTGACTTACACCTTCTAGAGCACGTTGGGTGGCACGGGATACATGCGGACGTGCATTGTCCTGTTGGAACAGCAAGTTCCCTTGCCGGTCTAGGAATGGTAGAACGATGGGTTCGATGACGGTTTGGATGTACCGTGCACTATTCAGTGTCCCCTCGACGATCACCAGTGGTGTACGGCCAGTGTAGGAGATCGTTCCCCACACCATGATGCCGGGTGTTGGCCCTGTGTGCCTCGGTCGTATGCAGTCCTGATTGTGGCGCTCACCTGCACGGCGCCAAACACGCATACGACCATCATTGGCACCAAGGCAGAAGCGACTCTCATCGCTGAAGACGACACGTCTCCATTCGTCCCTCCATTCACGCCTGTCGCGACACCACTGGAGGCGGGCTGCACGATGTTGGGGCGTGAGCGGAAGACGGCCTAACGGTGTGCGGGACCGTAGCCCAGCTTCATGGAGACGGTTGCGAATGGTCCTCGCCGATACCCCAGGAGCAACAGTGTCCCTAATTTGCTGGGAAGTGGCGGTGCGGTCCCCTACGGCACTGCGTAGGATCCTATGGTCTTGGCGTGCATCCGTGCGTCGCTGCGGTCCGGTCCCAGGTCGACGGGCACGTGCACCTTCCGCCAACCACTGGCGACAACATCGATGTACTGTGGAGACCTCACGCCCCACGTGTTGAGCAATTCGGGGGTACGTCCACCTGGCGTCCCGCATGCCCACTATACGCCCTCGCTCAAAGTCCGTCAACTGCACATACGGTTCACGTCCACGCTGTCGCGGCATGCTACCAGTGTTAAAGACTGCGATGGAGCTCCGTATGCCACGGCAAACTGGCTGACACTGACGGCGGCGGTGCACAAATGCTGCGCAGCTAGCGCCATTCGACGGCCAACACCGCGGTTCCTGGTGTGTCCGCTGTGCCGTGCGTGTGATCATTGCTTGTACAGCCCTCTCGCAGTGTCCGGAGCAAGTATGGTGGGTCTGACACACCGGTGTCAATGTGTTCTTTTTTCCATTTCCAGGAGTGTAGTTGACTTTGCCCAAAAGCACCTGCAGTCTGGTAAGTTCCTCAGGTGGGGAAGGAATCGATAGCGGCGATATTTCGATCAGTAGGCCTGATTCCGTCTTTGGTGAGCCAATGCCCCATATACTCTATGTCCAGTTGAAAAAATCGTCACTTCTCCAAACGATAATGCAGACCTGCCTCCTGCTGGATTATAAAGAGGGTGCAAATGGTCCTTGCAGAAGGTTTCTGTAAAAATAAGATCACCCAGATAATTCACACAAGCTGGAATGTGTTGTGCCACTGGTTCCAGACACCACTGGAAAACAGCAGGGCCAAATGAGAGTTCCTTGTCCTTATTTATAATCTAAGGGGCGTGTTAATAACAACAACATCCTGAGATTCCTCATCTAAGGGAAAGTGAACGTAAGCATTAGAAAATTTGGTTTGGGGAATAGGATAAGTTTCGAGCAGCGATTGAGCAATGGCAGAAGCCTCGAAATCCCCACATAATCGAAGAGAATCATTCGACTTACTGATTATGCTATATTTCACATGCTCGATAACACCAGAAGCCCGGAGATGTTCACGTTCCTGCTTCAGCGTCGTATATAAGACCGCTGGGATGGGTCCGGCACGATAAGAACGAGGCGTGGCGTCTGGCCGAAGGACGATGTGCGACTGAAAATCTGAGTCTCACCACAAACTCGGCTCGAATAGGGATGCAAACGCCGAACAAAGATCGTCCAGTTTCTGCAAAGGTACTGCAGTGGCCGCGACGTTAGCTTCATCTGATACACGAAACCCAAACAGTGTAAAGGCGTCAAGGCCAAAAATATTGGTAGCCAATGGTCAGTCGACAACAAACAACGTAATAAGCTGTGTAACGTGCTTTTAGGTTGCTATGATCAAGAACTACCCACAAAGGGAACTACAGATGGCTTGATGGCTCTGAGCACTATGGGACTCAACTGCTGTGGTCATCAGTCCCCTAGAACTTAGAACTACTTAAACCTAACTAACCTAAGGACATCACGCACATCCATGCCCGAGGCAGGATTCGAACCTGCGACCGTAGCGGTCGTGCGGTTCCAGACTTCAGCGCCTTTAACTGCTCGGCCACTCCGGCCGGCAAGGGAACTACAATTGTCACTGTAGGCCACAAAGAGCCATGAAGGCAAAGACAACTCAGGCGAGCCCAGACGCGCATATGTTGCCAGATTCATCAAAGAGACGGTGGCCTCTGTGTCCACCTGAAAACGCAAGTCCTCGTTATAAGCGTGGAGCGTGAGAAACAGCTTCTGCACGAAAGGGTCGTGCAGTGGTGAGCCCCACGTGGTTCACGCTCGTGCCATCTCTTATTTTACATCCTGCTTTTTTTTGTGTTGCCACCTCGTTATGTTAGTTCCAATTTCTGTTGTCCCTGAGTTGCTGTTTTGTCTGCCCGTCAGCAGCAGCAGCGGCTCACGTGTTATCTTTGCTGCACTGCTGTTACTTCCCGGTTGTCGTCTGTCGTGGAGTCAGTTCGAGGGCACCAGGAGCGCACTTAGGACCTGCCAGTCGTACAATTGGAACGCGTTCAGTCGGGTTGGGACAGCAGCGAGGTCTGGATGTCCGTGGCTCGCCCGACCATTGCTGCAACGCACCACTTGAGTCGGGGACGGTCGGTCGTCCTATTGGATGACGTGAATTGCCTCGCCGATCGCTTATGGGTTGGCTGTGTGTGTGTGTATCGACTCCCGATTTGTCTTCGTGATTGCACAGACACTGCTGAGTGTCGTTCAAGTCTTCGTGCAAGTGCGGAACGAACCTATTAATCACACACGTATTGATACACTGCATCATCATCATCATCATCATCATCATCATCATTTAAGACTGATTATGCCTTTCAGCGTTCAGTCTGGAGCATAGCCCCCCTTATACAGTTCCTCCATGATCCCCTATTCAGTGCTAACATTGGTGCCTCTTCTGATGTTAAACCTATTACTTCAAAATCATTCTTAACCGAATACAGGTACCTTCTCCTCGGTCTGCCCCGACTCCTCGTACCCTCTGCTGCTGAATCCATGAGTCCCTTGGGTAACCTTGCTTCTCCCATGTGTGTAACATGACCCCACCATCTAAGCCTGTTCGCCCTGACTGCTACATCTATAGAGTTCATTCTCAGTTTTTCTTTGATTTCCTCATTGTGGACACCCTCCTGCCACTAGTACCTGCAATCATCCTAGCTACTTTCATATCCGTAACCTCAACCTCGTTGATAAGGTAACCTGAATCCACCCAGCTTTCGCTCCCATACGACAAAGTTGGTCAAAAAATTGAACGGTGCACAGATAACTTTGTCTTGGTACTGACTTCCTTCTTGCAAAAGAGAGTAGATCGTAGCTGAGCGCTCACTGCATTAGCTTTGCTACACCTCGCTTCCAGTTCTTTCACTATGTTGCCATCCTGTGAGAATATGCATCCTAAGTATTTGAAACCGTCCACCTGTTATAACTTTGTTCCTCCTATTTGGCACTCAATCCGTTTATATTTCTTTCCCACTGACATTACTTTCGTTTTGGAGATGCTAATCTTCATACCATAGTCCTTACATTTCTGATCTAGCTCTGAAATATTACTTTACAAACTTTCAATCGAATCTGCCATCACAACTAAGTCATCCGCATATGCAAGACTGCTTATTTTGTGTTCACATATCTTAATCTCACCCAGCCAGTCTATTGTTTTCAACATATGATCCATAAATAATATGAACAACAGTGGAGACAGGTTGCAGCCTTGTCTTACCCCTGAAACTACTCTGAACCATGAACTCAGTTTACTGTCAACTCTAACTGCTGCCTGACTATCCATGTAAAGACCTTTAATTGCTTGCAAAAGTTTGCCTCCTATTCCATAATCTTGTAGAACAGACAATAACTTCCTCCTAGGAACCCGGTCGTATGCCTTTTCTAGATCTATAAAGCATAGATACAATTCCCTGTTCCACTCATAACACTTCTCCATTATTTGCCGTAAGCTAAAGATCTGGTCCTGACACTCTCTAAGAGGCCTAAACCCACACTGGTTTTCATCCAATTGGTCCTCAACTAATACTCGCACTTTCCTTTCAACAATACCTGAGAAGATTTTACCCACAACGCTGATTAAAGAGATACCTCTGTAGTTGTTACAATCTTTTCTGTTTCCATGTTTAAAGACTGGTGTGATTACTGCTTTTGTCCAGTCTGACGGAACCTGTCCCGACTCCCAGGCCATTTCAATTGTCCTGTGTAGCCATTTAAGACCTGACATGCCACTGTATTTGATGAGTTCCGACTTAATTTCATCCACCCCAGCCGCTTTATTGCACTGCAATCTATTGACCATTTTTTCCACTTCCTCAAATGTGATCCAATTTCCATCATCATTCCTATCCCATTCTACCTAGAAATCTGATACACTGCATAGGGCAGTTTAAAGTTTCATCACCTCTACTCTAGGAGAATGATCGTCTCCCACGTACTATACTGTAAATCGCAAGAAACGCCCCCTGTGGTCCTGTTTAGTTGTTTGAAACACGCTTTGTACACAGCCAAACATTTTGTTTTTCTGCCATGACTTCGAGGCCTGCGCCAGGTTCTAAACTGACATTAAGAAGTTCTGATCCACGGGCTTTTGCAGGAAACTAGACGCTGCACGGTGTAAATCATGTTTTTAGGGCTGATACCATAACATGCCACACATCTGAAGATTTTAAATAAAAGACAGCTACAACATAAGTAAACCGGAAGAGTTTGATCGCGTTGTGTAGAGTATTCAAATTACAGTCCGAAGGTGATTCACGAGCTCTACATTTAGACTCATCTCTCACACTGACGGAATAGCTAATGACTACGTTCCGTTTCGACTCATTCGTCATATTGCATTCGTGTACGCGATCACTATTTCGGTGCTACCCACCCCACAAGGTATAGCCCAGATACAAAAACTCTCCATCCAACTCAAACAAGCATTGCCACTAAATCATTATTTCGTAACCAACAGCATGTCAGCGGACGGATGGGGTGGAAAAGAAACCACCGATGTACTCTAATAATATGCATCACAGTTGATAGTCTGAACAATTTTAACACTTTTACACTAATTTCAACACCAACCAATGCTGTGACAGCATGGCCCCCCAATTTCAGTATCACAGCAAAACCATCCATTCTCTACTTGGCGAGTATCATTGCGAACATGGATAGATGACTACCCAGCACGCCCATTCACAGTTAATTTTCGAACACTTAAATCATCAAAGTATACAAGACAGTGCTCCACATATTTCTAAGACCTCGAGCATAGTACTTAATTTATGATCCATCTCTCATCGTATGGGAGTCACAGAGCATTCTCAACTCTAAATTATTGTTCTAGAGTCGAGGATCTGTACGTGGAAGGTATTGGTAAGAGAGAGAGAAAACAGACGCACTCCTAAGACTACAACGTTCTGCACTTAAAAACGCGCTATAATGTTAGATCGATTACCTTTCCGGCCTATCAGACATACATCCTTCTTCACAGTTTCTCTACGCTGAACTATCTTATTGAATCGTAAAACGAAAAAAACTACTTCCGTAAAACATTTACTTTGCATCATACGAGCACAATATACAGGGTGTTTCAAAAATGACCGGTATATTTGAAACGGCAATAAAAACTAAACGAGCAGCGATAGAAATACACCGTTTGTTGCAATATGCTTGGGACAACAGTACATTTTCAGGCGGACAAACTTTCGAAATTACAGTAGTTACAATTTTCAACAACAGATGGCGTTGCAAGTGATGTGAAAGAGATAGAAGACAACGCAGTCTGCGGGTGCGCCATTCTGTACGTCGTCTTTCTGCTGTAAGCGTGTGCTGTTCACAACGTGCAAGTGTGCTGTAGACAACATGGTTTATTCCTTAGAACAGAGGATTTTTCTGGTGTTGGAATTCCACCGCCTAGAACACAGTGTTGTTGCAACAAGACGAAGTTTTCAACGGAGTTTTAATGTAACCAAAGGACCGAAAAGCGATACAATAAAGGATCTGTTTGAAAAATTTCAACGGACTGGGAACGTGACGGATCAACGTGCTGGAAAGGTAGGGCGACCGCGTACGGCAACCACAGAGGGCAACACACAGCTAGTGCAGCAGCTGATCCGACAGCGGCCTCGGGTTTCCGTTCGCCGTATTGCAGCTGCGGTCCAAATGACGCCAACGTCCACGTATCGTCTCATGCGCCAGAGTTTACACCTCTATCCATACAAAATTCAAACGCGGCAACCCCTCAGCGCCGCTACCATTGCTGCACGAGAGACATTCGCTAACGATATAGTGCACAGGATTGATGACGGCGATATGCATGTGGGCAGCATTTGGTTTACTGACGAAGCTTATTTTTACCTGGACGGCTTCGTCAATAAACAGAACTGGCGCATATGGGGAACCGAGAAGCCCCATGTTGCAGTCCCATCATCCCTGCATCCTCAAAAAGTACTGGTCTGGGCCGCCATTTCTTCCAAAGGAATCATTGGCCCATTTTTCAGATCCGAAACGATTACTGCATCACGCTATCTCTTTCTGTGGGGACACTTGAAAGACCAGGTGTACCGCCAGAATCCAGAAACAATTGAACAGCTGAAGCAGTACATCTCATCTGCATGCGAAGCCATTCCGCCAGACACGTTGTCAAAGGTTTCGGGTAATTTCATTCAGAGACTACGCCATATTATTGCTACGCATGGTGGATATGTGGAAAATATCGTACTATAGAGTTTCCCAGACCGCAGCGCCATCTGTTGTTGAAAATTGTAACTACTGTAATTTCGAAAGTTTGTCTGGCTGAAAATGTACTGTTGTCCCAAGCATATTTCTATCGCTGCTCGTTTAGTTTTTATTGCCGTTTCAAATATACCGGTCATTTTTGAAACACCCTGTAGCTTTGCGAAGACGTATAGTGTCCGCTGTTCACATCCTATCACAGTTCAGAAATTATAACCTGCCTGCATCAGGCCTATATAAAATGATAGTTAGTAGCGGTGGATACATCCTACAAGGAAACAGATAAACGTATAGCAGCAGCGTCCGGCATGTGAAAATTACAAGTCATTCGGCCACTAACTCTGTAAACACAACATACGTCAGGCAAATGTGAACACAGGGATTGTAGCGCGTCACAAGCTCATACGGATAACTTAGTTATGACGTTGAAGACTCGATTTTACACACACGAGATGCGACAGGGGCGATCACATAAATCAAAGCTCGTTTAGAGGAGTGTGTCAAGTTCCTTCACACATGAGATGGAAGTCCTCTGATGACAGACAGGTTTACCGTTAACTATCGCAAGTAGACAGTGCTTTAAAACACATACGGAACACGTAGCTCTATACGAGTAGAACGCAGGCTTTGTCACGTGTCTGATGCATCCGGACAGAACACTTGAAAAAGAAAGTGACCTCGATCAACTTATCATTCTCTAGAATGAATCTGTCAGCCATTAAATCGTACCTCGTTACAACTCCATCTCAATGGATCACCCGATCCACTCCCTGTTATCCTTTAACGCAGATTGAAGTAAGTTTAGAAATGAATCGTTCTCTGCCATCGCAAAAAGCACCAAATACAGTAGTCAACTCGCGTGTATCACTGGTAGTTCAATAGACATACAGTATAATGCTGACTCCCTTATTCCCTTCGTTTCGATGTCCACGTTTTCTCGGATTCCTCCTGTTGTCGCATAGTATCTATCCATGCGATCATGACATAACATCTCGTTCTGTGTTGTAAAATTCATTGTAAATATAGCATGCTGCCACCACCCAGCCCAAACGCATTGATCGGGACCTGTAATATAGCACTGTACTCGACTCTATCCAGTCACCTCTACATTCGGAGAGCGTTTGCTCTGCTTTCTGTATGCCTGTGTATATGCACGCCTCGTGGAGGGAGGGATACAGCAATAGAGGCGCGGCAACGGGCGGGGGGTGGAGAGGAAGGAAGAAAGCAGGGGGTGGGGAGGATGAAACCTATGGACAGTGCAAAGGATGCAGAGATATTGGAGGAAAAGAAGGAGGTGGGGGAAGGGGATGAGGTCGTACAGGATCCATGTGGGGGAAGGAAGGCAGATACAGAAGACAAGGCGGAGCGCATGGTGTTTGAGGATTTTGTGGGTGTGGAGTAGAGTCCTGCATGACCGAGTAAGCGAGCACAAAATACGAGATGGGGCGAGCACACCCTAACTGGATAGGCTGCCCGCACTAGTTCTAGTGACCGAGCATAGAAGCCGTGACCGAATACGTAGCACGCAACTTCAAACACATTACACGTGTCATTATCCGTGTGAGACTGCAGCCAGTACGGGCTTCTCATTTGTGGTGTCTCTCTCTCTCTCTCCCTGCAGTCATGCAGTGCGAGGAAACCAGCGCAGTAAGACGTAAGACTGAAATCAATGTTTACACATTGAAGAGACGGGAAGGTCTAAAAGGCCAAGTACGGAGCATATTTTTGGTGGTTGTAGACGAAAACAGTGCGTCTACTTGATACGTATCGTGCATAAACTGCTCCACATTATTGTGTTTCCAATCGGGAACCACTCTTTTAAAGAAACACAGTTGCAAGAAACCTTACAAAGATACAGCTCCTTCAGGAATACCGGAAGTAATAAAAAATAGTATTACAGCAAAGTGTGTTGCAATGTGTGCTAAAGATATGAGACGTTTTTAATGCTGTTTGCGGTGAAGGTTTCAGAGAACTAGGCCAAGAATTAATACGTCTAGGTGCGCATTATGGAAAAGTTAACGTGGCAGATGTCATGCCACATCCCTCTACTATAAGCAGACATGTCAAAGAACAAGCTGATGCAATACGAAACAGTATAATGCCTTTTGTTATTGCGGAAGTTATTAATAAAACATGTGCTGTGATAGTTGATATGTGGACTGCTTCGCATAATTAGGTGCACTATTTGACGCTTACATCTCATTACATTAACACAGATTGGTCTCTTCTGATCAATGTTTTATTTACAACAAAATTCCCTGACGTTAGGAAGACGGGAGTAAATATTATAAAAGAAAGTGCTCTATGAATTTAGCTGTGTAACGCACCCGTTCTTGGAAACGTTACTTTTGTACTAAGAGAGAGAGAGAGAGAGAGAGAGAGAGAGAGAGAGAGAGAGAGAAATAGAGAGAGAGAGAGAGAGGCGTTGGATTTGCACAGTACAGTACAGTGCAGCGAGTCGGGGCGACGCGAGGTGAGACGTCAGCGGGGACCGGTCATGCTGGGTTATCCGCGTGTCCGGAATCCGGACATCAGTCATGGGGCGAGTACGTGACCGAGCCGAGTGGTGTGGGGCCGGACACCAGCGGCTCGGTTCCCCTGTCAACAGGCGAGCCGTGACCGGTCAAACACGGAGCGTTGCAGCACTCTAGTGTGGAGATCCAGGCAACGCTGGCATAACAGAGGATAGGACCGGATGAGGGATTTGTAGGTGTGGAGGATGTTGGAAGGATGCAATCCCCATGTCCAGCCAGAATTTCAGGAGGCGGAGGCGGGAACGGGCTTTCTGTCGGATGGTCAGAAGGTGAGGGGTCCAGGTGAGGTGACGGTCGAGCGTGAGGCCAAGGTATCTCAGGGTGAGGGTGAGCCGGATGGGACAACCATAAAGGGTGAGGTAGAGGCCATGGAGACGGAAGGAGCGGGTTGTGCTGCCAATGATGATTGCCTGGGTTTTGGGTGGGTGGAGACGAGGGAACCACTGGTTGCACCAAGTAGTGAACTGGTCAAGGTGGGTTTGGAGGGTGCGTTGGGACAGTTGAAGGGTAGGATAGAGGGCCAGGAGGGCGGTGTCATCAGCATTGGTGCAATTCTCCGTACTAGGAGACTTTGCAGTTTAACTCCTTATGAGTTAAGACGAGCCTGTGAACAAGTGTTTGCATAATGACTCTCGCAATAGTTTCTGTTGTGTCTAGACAAGACAGCCTAGACACAATGAGAGGGAGCGGAAAGGCACGCGCTTAAACTCACGCAGGCTGGCGTGAGGTCTGAAACAGGATACGTAATGAATGCTATAAAGAAAAGTACGTAGCTTCTGGAATACTTAACTTTAATCCACATTTGTAGAACATCGCTTTGATGATACATTAATAGAATCTCAATATCTATACTGGTAATGGCGCCTTGCTAGGTCGTAGCTAATGTAGCTGAAGGCTAGGCCAACGATCGTCTCGGCAAATGAGAGCGTAATTCTCAGTGAACCATGGCTAGCAACGTCGGCTGTACAACTGGGCTGAGTGCTAGCATCTGTCTCTAGACCTGCCGTGTGGCGGCGCTCGGTCTGCAATCACTGATAGTGGCGACACGCGGGTCCGTCGTATACTAGCGGACCGCGGCCGATTTAAAAGCTACCACCTAGCAAGTGTGGTGTCTGGCGGTGACACCACAGTTTCAGTATGGCGCGAGTCGGTTTGCTCAAACAAGCGACGATTTGCTGCAAGAGAAGAGCGAATTTCTCTGTCTACATTTGCCTATATCAAAGTTAGTGGCTATGCATATTCTTTCTGTCCAATCAGAGCGTTCGTACTTGTTATAACTCCATCCAGTAGAAGTTTTGTAGCCTATTACAGGCGTCGTTCCTTCGTATGTGAGAATTTAACTTCTGCTATGTAATACTGAGGTAAACAGCTTTTCATTCATGCGAGTTTTAACACAGGTGGCTACAATGGGTCAGAAATGTTTTGAGTTGCGTTTCACAGGACGTTTATCGGCCATCCCAAGCACTGTTCCTGTAGAAAGGCTTTTTAAAAGCAGGGACAAGGGCGGCTTTTCTTGACGTCCTGCACAGTGCTCCAGTAGTTTTTCCGCTGTGTCGGTTTCGGCCTAACAGTGAGACGGGCGTTGCCATCATATAATTCTCCTTCCCTCAGAACTGCATTTCGTAGCTCGGGTCTGCGAAATTACTTGCATGCAGTTACTAGTGTGAGTGTTAGTTGTTTATATTCACGAAATGCTGGCTTGTTTATTCGCATTGTCTATCAATAATTCGTACATTTTCACGTAACTATGTGGTGCGACATAGCGACTTAACCGGAATTGTTTCAGGAATTCAATGTAAGGTGTGTTATTTATTTGACACCTTACAAATCAACATTGTCTGTTGTGCCAGACATATACATAAGAATCGCAGTTGTTTTATGTATCATTTAAAGAATTTGGGGTGGCAGGTTTACTGGTCGATCCTGGAATGCATCTGTGCTTCAGCAGGTATTTCGTCTGCTGAAGAGTACTAGAAGCGTGGTGGGAGTCTCAGGAAAGTCTGGCGCCATACACAGAGCAAATGTATCCGCTTCCAGTCGAAGTATTGCCTGAGCAAGGTCCTAAGTTCCAGTCCCACTGCGGAACTCGCTTTTTATTCCAGTGCTAATCTGCTGTCGCAAATTCAGCCATCTATTCTCGAACGCATGACAGGAGGTGACTGCGAAGGAAGCTCGTAAGTCATCCACGCGCCGCACAGACTGTGAAGTGTCGCGCTCCAGTGGCGCCCTGCGCCGAAGCGTGCAGACGACCGAGGGCCGTGCGTAATGACCGGTGGGCGTCGCTGCGGCGGCCGCCGCTGTTACGGATGGTCCGCCGCTGTTCAGCCGGCCCGGTCTCTTCCCGCCCTGTCGGCTGCTCGTCGCCGCCGGATTTGATTTGTGCGGAGCGCGGGCGCGCAGCGTAAATTAGCGATTGTTGCGCGCGGTGCGTTTTCGAGCGCACCGGAATTATGGCGGCGGTCCGGCCGGGTCCAGTAAATCAGCCCGCGCTTCCAGAGCTCTGCGCGCGCTGATAAAGGGCTCGTAGTTCCGCGTGCGCCGTGCCGCCTCTGGCCGCAGTGGATGTGCGAGGAGCAAAGCCCCGCACTCGGGTTCGAACCGAAAGCGCCGACTTCCCACAAAGAACGACGTGCATCGTTGCGGAATAGGATGTATGCAGCGCACGTCCGAAGCGACAGATGTGGCGTAGCAGTGGCGGTCGCTACCGTGCATGTTCGTCGTTCTATGGATGAGTACAAGGCTACAGCTCTAACAGACCCGGGCTTGGACATCCATCAGTCCACAACTCCTGTCACAGAAGAATGGAAAAGAAAACTGGGGATCTTTTAGATGACGACCAGTTTGGCTTCATAAACGTACCACAGGGCCCATTCTGACGATGTAGTTCACAATGCAAGCAAGACTGAAGGAAAATCGAGACACGTTCATAGGATTTGTCGGCCGGGAAATAGCGTTCGACAATATAAAATGAAGCAAGGTATTCGAAATCTTGAGAAAAATAGGGGTATGCTATAGGGGAAAAAAATGGTTCAAATGGCTCTGAGCACTATGGGACTTAACATCGGAGGTCATCATTCCCTTAGAACTTAGAACTACTTAAACCTAACTAACCTAAGGACATCACACACATCCATGCCCGAGGCAGGATTCGAACCTGCGACCGTAGCGGTCGCGCGGTTCCAGACAGAACCGCTCGGCCACAACGGCCGGCATGCTGTAGGGAAAGACGAGTAGTATACAATATGTACAAGAACCATGAGCGAACGCTAAGAGTGGAAGATCAAGAACCAAAGGATGTAAAACAATGGTGTAGTCTTTCGCCACTGCTGTTCCATCTATACGTCGAACAAGCAATGACATAATTAAAAGAAAGATTCACAAGCGGAATTAAAATGCGAGGTAAAAATATATCAGCGTTAAGATTCGCTGATAAAATTGCTATCCCCAGTGAAAGCGAAACATAATTACAAGATCTGTTAAATGGAATGAACAATCTAATGAGTACAGGATATGGAATGAGAATAAATCGAAGGAAGAGGAAACTCATGAGAAGTAGTAGAACAGCGAGAAACTTAACATAAGGATTGGAGATCACGAAGTAGATATAGTTACGGAATTCTGCTACCTAGCAGACTAGCACTAGCAAGAGGGCATTCCTGGCCAAGAAAAGTCTACTAGTATCAAACATAGACGTTAATCTGAGGAACAAATTTCTGAGAATATACGTTTGGAGTACAGCATTATATGGTAGTGAAATATGGACTGTAGGAAAATCGGAACAGAAGAGTATAGAAGCATTTGAGATGTGGTGCTACAGGAGAATGTTGAAAATTAGGTGGACTGATAAGGTAAGGAATGAGGAGGCTCTCCGCAGAATCGAAGAGGAAAATAATATATGGAGAATGCTGACAAGAAGAAAAGACAGGAGGATAGGACATCTGTTAAGTCACCAGGCAATAACTTCTACGGTTCTAGAGGGAGCTGTAAAGTGCAAATGCGAATGTTGAAAATAAGGTAAGGAATGAGGAGGTTCTGCGCAGAATCGGAAAGGAAAAGAATATATGGAGAATGCTGAGAAGAAGAAAAGATAGGAAGATAGGACATCTGTTAAGTCACCAGGCAATAACTTCTACGGTTCTCGAGGGAGCTGTAGAGTGCAAAATCTGTACAGGAACACGACGATTGAAATACATCCAGCAAATAATCGAGGACATAGATTGCAAGTGCTACTGTGAGATGAAAAGGGTGACACAGGAGAGGAATTTGTGGCGGGCCGCAACGAATCAGTCAGAAGACTTTTGACTCAAACACAAAAAAATCCTTACTTTCAGTTTTACAATGGCCTTATAATGTGATGAATATACAGGGTGAGTCACCTAACGTTACCGCTGGACATATTTCGTAAGCCACATCAAATACTGACGAACCGATTCCACAGACCGAACGTGAGGAGAGGGGCTAGTGTAATTGTTTAATACAAACCATACAAAAATGCACGGAAGTACGTTTTTTAACATAAACCTACGTTTTTTTAAATGGAACCCCGTTAGTTTTGTTAGCACATCTGAACATATAAACAAATACGTAATCAGTGCCGTTTGTTGCATTGTAAAATGTTAATTACATCCGGAGATATTGTAACCTAAAGTTGACGCTTGAGTACCACTCCTCCGCTGTTCGATCGTGTGTATCGGAGAGCACCGAATTACGTAGGGATCCAAAGGGAACGGTGATGGACCTTAGATACAGAAGAGACTGCAACAGCACATTACGTCCACTTGCTAACACCTTTTTATCGGTCTTTTTCACTGACGCACAAGTACATTACCATGAGGGGTGAGGTACACGTACTCACGGTGGTTTTCGTTTTCAATTACGGAGTGGAATAGAGTGTGTCCCGACATGTCAGGCCAATAGATGTTCAATGTGGTGGCCATCATGTACCGTGTGTACCGTGATGTGCCTACAACCCCAGAGGGTATGAAACAATGTATTGTGGCACCCTGCGGCGACATTACACCAGATGTACTGCGACGTGTACGACATTCATTACACCAGAGAATGCAATTGTGTGCAGCAAATGATGGCCACGACATTGAACATCTATTGGCCTGACATGTCGGGACACACTCTATTCCACTCCGTAATTGAAAACGGAAACCACGTGTGTACGTGTACCTCACCCCTCATGGTAATGTACACGTGCGTCAGTGAAAAAGACCAATAAAAAGGTATTAGCATGTGGACGTCATGTGCTGTTCCAGTCTCTTCTGTACCTAAGATCCATCACCGTTCCCTTTGGATCCCTATGTAATTCGGTGCTCTCCGATACACACGATCGAACAGCGGAGGAGTGGTACTCAAGTGTCAACTTTAGGTTACTATATCTCCGGATGTAATTAACATTTTACAATGCAACAAACGGCACTGATTACGTATTTGTTTATATGTTCAGATGTGCTAACAAAACTAACGGGGTTCCATTTAAAAAAACGTAGGTTTATGTTAAAAAACGTACTTCCGTGCATTTTTTTATGGTTTGTATTAACCAATTACACTAGCCCCTCTCCTCACGTTCGGTCTGTGGAATCGATTTGTCAGTATTTGATGTTGTTTACGAAATATATCCAGCGGTAATGTTAGGTGACTCACCCTGTATATTTGCGCCGTGTATCGGATCCCACCGTAACACCAGGTTTTAGGAATAATCCCAACGGCAAAATGTGCCAAAACCCATATGTGGGTGGACGCACAAGACCGAAAGCGGAGAAAGAGTAGAGTAGGAATTAATAAGTAATAAATCAAGTGACAAAGTCAGCAGCCTATGGTAATGTACGAGGACTGTTCAGTAAATACTGTAACGCATTTTTCTTGGCCACTTTCAGTTGAAAAAAAATACGGAATTTCATTTAGGACAGAGTGGAATATTCCCTCTTCAGCCTCTACAGTTTCATGAAATTCCGATACCTCCAAAATGGCGTCTCTTACGGAGGTGTGTTCCAAGCAGACAGCAATCGTTGAGTTCCTTTTGGTGAAAAACCAGAGCACCACAGATATTCATACGCGCTTGCAGAATGCCTACGGAAACCTGGCAGTGAAAGTGATTCAAATGGCTGTGAGCACTATGGGACTTAATATCTGAGGTCATCAGTCCCCTAGAAATTAGAAAGAACTACGTAAACCTAACTAACCTAAGGACACCACACACATCCATGCCCGAGGCAGGATTCGAACCTGAAACCGTAGCAGCAGCGCGGTTCCGGACTGAAGCGCCTAGAACTGCTCGGCCACCGCGGACGGCTCCTGCCAGTGAATAAAAGCACGGTGAGTCGTTGGGCAACGCGTCTGTCACCCTCACAAGACGATCGCGTAAATCTGGCGTGCCGGTCGGCTTCATACAGCTGTGACTCCTTCAATGTTTGGAACGTGCGGAACTGATTGCACATTACGAGGCTTATCGTGAGAATTATCTGTCGTAGGTGAAGGAACATGGGTTTATCACTTCGAACCAAAACAAAGTGGCAATCCGTGGAGTGGCGCCACACAACCTGTCCTCCAAATAAAAAGTTAAAAGCCACATCCCCAGTCGGTAAACTCATGGCGACGGCCTTCTAGACGGACTTACTCTGTAAGATGTCACCCCTCAAGGTGCAACTATCAACACGGAAGTGTATTGCGCTACCATCAGGAAAGCGAAGAAACGACTTCAGCATGTTTGACACTGTAAAAATACAAACGAACTTCTTCTTCTCCATGACGCACCCGAAAGAGCTCACAGAACATCACTGGACTGTTCTTTCTCATCCACCCTACAGCTTGGATCTCGCCCCTACCGACTTCCATGTGTTTGGCCCAAGGAAGGATGCACTCCGCTGATGCAGGACATGGATGATGGAGAGGTTACTGATGCAACGTGATGGCGGCTCCGATGTCGACCAGTGGAGTAATACCGTGCGCACATACGAGCCCTGCCAGGAAGGTGGCGTAGTGACGTCGCAATGAATGGAGATTATGTTGAAAAATAGGGTTTTGTAGCCAAATGAGTGGGGAATAACATGATGTATTGGAATCCTGAATAAGACCAACCTGAGTTCAGATAAAAATGTGCTGTATTGAACGCCTCTCGTACAGGCTGCCGGTATATCCATTATTAACTTATTAATTTTAGTTACAGGTACTTAAAAATTCAACGGCATATTAAACCATTAATGAAATTTCGAGATGAATCAAGCTTTATAATAATGTCGTCATAAGATGCTGAGGAACTGGAATCTGTAAACAGAGAATGGCTGCCATCATTTTGAGAGGAAAGGTCATTGGATCTGACGCGATATCAGTTCGTCTGTTCACAGATTATGTGAACGAAATCGCGCTTCTTCTAGAAGTAGCGTACCATAGACGTCAAGAGGAGCGAAGCGTTCCTAAAGACTGGAAAAAAGCATTCTAGTTTTCAAGAAGAGTCATTAAAGAGACGGATAAACTACAGGCGCATATCTCTGACATCGGTCTCTTGTAGAATTTTGGAACAGGTTTTATGGAAGGGAACCGAAAACTACTTTTTATGGTTTGACGTGGGCTCCGAAAATAACAATCGTGCTCCTAAAATAACAATCATGTGAAACTTATCTCTCTCTGTTCGTCCACGAGACCCAGAAAGCAATAGATACAGGCGCCTCAATAGATTCCATATTCCTTGACTTCCAGAAGACCTTGGATACAATCCCACACTGGCACCTAATGAACAGAATACCAGCGGACCTGTGATTGGACCAAATTGTTTCAATCAAATACAACACAGCACGTCATTCTCAACGGAGAGAAATCTTCAGACGTTGAAGTAATGTTGGACGTGCCCCAATGGAGTCTTACCTTTCACAATGCACACAAATGACCTGGTCGATAATCTCGGAAGCTTCATGAGGCTTTTCGCGGGTGGTGATGTTGTATATAGAGAAGCTACGACGCCGAAAAATTGTAGCGCAGTGCCGAAAGACCTGTAGAGGATCGTCGTTTGGTGCGGAGAGTAGCAACTGAGCCTCATCATAAACGTATGTAAAGTGTATAAACTGATACGTTCATGTACGATTATATGAATGCAGAACAACATGTGGAAGCAGTTACTTCCATTAGGTGTCGAGACGAATGCTTATGGGGCGATATGAAGTAGAATGGCCACATAAAATTAGTCGCGGGTAGCTAGACTGAGATGCATTGGAAGAATCGTCAGGAGATATAGTCCATCAACCAAGGAAGTGGCCTACAAAACAGTCGTTCGATGAATACTTGAATATTGCACGTCAGTGTGGGATGCGTACCAGATAGGACTGACAGGTGAAATAGAGAATACCCATAGAGGTGCAGCACGTTTCGTTACAGTTTCACTCAAAAGCACGAAAGCGCCACGGAGATGCGCAGCATCGCGGTATGGTATGGTATCAAAGTTCTGACACTGTACGTTCCTAGAAAAGTCAACCAACATGTTGCATATATCTCACGAAAAGATGACGAAGACAAAATTAGCCATTCGACCCACAGGAGGGCTTACCAGCAATCGTTTTTCCCACCAACAACGTGACTGGAACAGGAAAAAGAACAGCTGACAGAGACATGCAAAGTACCTTCCGCCACACCCTCCGCGACACACCTTAAGGTTGCTTGTGGAGTACTAGTGTAGACGCAGAACCAGTAAAAATATTCATCTTTTAAACGGTATATTCTTGCTTGTGAGAGGCGTAGAGATGCAGTGAAACCATCGTTCCGATGAGTGGGGCCGTGCCCATGTAGGATACCACTGTGAGAAAAACGATGTAGACAACTGATACTGAAATATGCCTTCTTGTTAGAAAAAATTACGCAAAGAAAAATCTTCCAGTTAGGCAACATTTAAAGATGCGTGTAATTCAAAAGATTCGCATACGTCAAGAAAGCACATTCCAACAGCGACGGGATTATTTCTAATTCTTACAGTTTCTCTGAGTAGCTGCAGTAAGAAAATTTAATTATTTGAAGATTAGAAAGCTTCATTACTATTTCCCCATTGCCGGATTGTAAGGTGTCAGGCAAATCCAACACCTTCCATGAAAACCCTGACATGATAAGCAAATCCGGCAGTATGTCACATAGCTCCGAATAAATCCTGACATTAAATTAACCAAAGTAATACGATCAACGAGTGAGCAAATGGAATACCACAGACTAACACAAGAGTGCCTAAATGCATGTCATACCTTCCCACCGTGAGACAGACTCAGTTCCGAGGGGAGAAACGAGAACAGAAGCCGAGAGCAGAACCGTGTTAAGCTAGAAGGCCCTACGATAAGGGACGGACACCCACGTCGCCAGCTAACCGCCAGAACCACCCCTCAACCCATGTTAAAAGCTAGAGCAATCCAGAAGAACAGTATAGATCTTACTATAACACTAAAAGGGCCGCACCAGCCGCAAGTTTTAGCGTGAGACTTTTTCGCGTCTCTGTTACGTTGCAAACGTTAAAAACATAACCCAACACGAAAAGTAACCGACAGGACCACCCCCCAGCCCATGTTAAAAGATAGAGCCCTCCAGAAGAACAGTATAGATCTTACGATAACACTAAAAGGGCCACACCAGTTGCAAGTTTTAGCGTGAGACTTTTTCGCGTCTCTGTTACATTGCAAACTTTACAAACATTGCCCCACCACGAAAAGTATAACGTTTCTAGAATGAGATTTTCACTCTGCAGCGGAGTGTGCGCTGATATGAAACTTCCTGGCAGATTAAAACTGTGTGCCCGACCGAGACTCGAACTCGGGACCTTTGCCTTTCGCGGGGAAGTGCTCTACCATTTTATAACGTTTCTCAGTGGATAGACAGAAATTTTTGTAGGCGGAGCTTAAGGTTAACATTGAGACCCTGATTGGTCAGATGAAAACACAGCCAGATAGTTTTTTTTTTAAACCAACTTCGGTAAATTGTAGTAAGGAGAAGTTAGAGAAGGGTCGCTTCCGAGACGGCGAGGTGGATGGAGCTGCGTCGTCCGACGCCCCCTGACACTGCCTAACCAACGACAAGGTAATGAACGCACGCGATGCCGCATAACAGCGCATAAAGCTTCACTCAGAACTGCAGAAGTCTCATCTGTTACACCCCCGTTTTGCGTAATACTAGTGTCGATCGTCAATTAAAGCTCATGGCATTCACATTTGCTACGTAAGTTAAAATCTGAAACGCGATGATTTTTCTGTTATATAATTACTGAGAAGCCACATCAGCCACTGTAATTTACGACGAGTTAGATAAGTAATTAAAGTTAATTGAGGATCACTGTAGACCATTTTGATAGTTTTCTCTTTTGTGAAACTTAATTTAAAACCTAGATTATAGATGTGATATGGCATAGGTCATCCTTCGATCCATTGTAGAACTTGGAAACCCATTCAGGGAATATTCGTTCACATTTTTGTTGAACGCAGTTGGTTTTTATCATCCTGTATTAAAACATTTCCTTTTATCAATGGTGCAATTTATAAACAATGTTTTGTGAATAGAATAAAATTTCCAATGGTAAACTTAACTGCTTTTTCGACGTTATTTTACCAGCTAACTAAAAATAGGAAAACCTTGAACCCCTTCCAAAAAATTTAGTTAGTATTAAGATTCTTTTACAGGGAGTGCAGTGGAGCTGACGCTGAAATCATTAAGTATTTGGTTATATCATCGCTAGTCTCACTGAACTCTTCTGAACTCTACATGTCATGTGTGGTCTGGCGTCTCCTTACCAGCAACAGGTCCCAGGTTCAAACTAGTCAGTTCCCTAAAAAACACGCTCAGAGCGTCGTTGCGCGAAAGTGGTAGGGAGACACGGCTTAGAACAAACAGAAACCACGCAGAACGTTAGAGGATGTTCAGGCCAATACGTTTTGAATGGCTTCCCCATTTGTTCACTGACTTTCGACCGCAAAACTTCAACAAAACTCTTCACCGTAACAGTGTAAAGACATTAATACTATCGAACTTCGTCCCTTACAAAGACAGATTATTTTTCTAAGGCGAGAATGATTAACAACAGAGTCAACATGAAGATCATATCGTTTCATCATTGTGCAAAGCGGTTTCAGTTCTACAGAAGTCAGCCTAACGTGCCAATTTATAGTTCTGATTGATTTTGATACAGACAATGGGTACTTCAAATATTTCTACTAAATAAGATACTGTTATATGAATTAAATTAGTAATTATTCAGTAAACCATTTGCAGTACAAGAACTTACATCATGCATCCATCCGATCTAAAGACATAACAGAGAGAGAGAGAGAGGGAGAGAGTATTCAGGAGACACTTCAAGTATTGAAACTTCCTGGCACATTAAAACTGTGTGCCCGACCGAGACTCTAACTCGGGACCTTTGCCTTTCGCGGGCAAGTGCTCTACCATTATTTATTTATTTTTTTTTTTTTTTACCAATTGAGCTACCGAAGCACGACTCACGGCCGATACTCACAGCTTTACTTCTGCCAGTACCTCGTCTCCTACCTTCCAAACTTTACAGAAGCTCTCCTGCGAAACTTGCAGAACTAGCACTCCTGAAAGAAAGGATACTGCGGAGACATGGCTTAGTCACAGCCTGGGGGATGTTTCCAGAATGAGATTTTCACCTGCAGCGGAGTGTGCGCTGATATGAAACTTCCTGGCAGATTAAAACTGTGTGCCCGACCGAGACTCGAACTCGGGACCTTTGCCTTTCGCGGGCAAGTGCTCTACCATCTGAGCTACCGAAGCACGACTCACGCCCGGTACTCACAGCTTTACTTCTGCCAGTATCTCGTCTCCTACCTTCCAAACTTTACAGAAGCTCTCCTGCGAACCTTGCAGAACTAGCACTCCTGAAAGAAAGGATACTGCGGAGACATGGCTTAGTCACAGCCTGGGGGATGTTTCCAGAATGAGATTTTCACCTGCAGCGGAGTGTGCGCTGATATGAAACTTCCTGGCAGATTAAAACTGTGTGCCCGACCGAGACTCGAACTCAGGACCTTTGCCTTCCGCGGGCAAGTGCTCTACCATCTGAGCTACCGAAGCACGACTCACGGCCGGTACTCACAGCTTTACTTCTGCCAGTACCTCGTCTCCTACCTTCCAAACTTTACAGAAGCTCTCCTGCGAAACTTGCAGAACTAGCACTCCTGAAAGAAAGGATACTGCGGAGACATGGCTTAGCCACAGCCTGGGGGATGTTTCCAGAATGAGATTTTCATTCTGCAGCGGAGTGTGCGCTGATATGCTGTGAGTACCGGCCGTGAGTCGTGCTTCGGTAGCTCAGATGGTAGAGCACTTGCCCGCGAAAGGCAAAGGTCCCGAGTTCGAGTCTCGGTCGGGCACACAGTTTTAATCTGCCAGGAAGTTTCAGGCTTTAGCCCGTCAGCCTCCCACGTGGTTGGCAACGAAGCTGGCTTTTCTTTCTTTTTTTTTTATTAAGTCGGAAGACTACCAGTGTGTGGCATCACCCCGTCATAAAACGTCTGGTCGGTACCACGTCCGCCCCTGAGTGTTTGAACTTCCAGACGGTGCAGCAGGCGCAGCCACCGTCACGGTTCGTCAGTGCATTTTCTATAGGCGCTCACCGCTATGCGGCAGCACTAGTTTAGTTGTTCATTACCTAGAACAGAACGTAGAAATGTCTTTCGATTTCACTTGCCGATTCGCTCACTCGATGAGCACGAGAAACTCATGCTTCGACTGCAGACCAACGGCGTCAGGCATGTGGTAAGATTCACCGGCATCTTCCCCTCCCCTCCCCCCCCCCCTCGCCCTTTTTGTCATCGTGATCTGCTCCTCCTGGTTCAGCACATTCTCGATACGACCTAGCTTTGATTCAGTACATCTTCGCTGTGTTGTTTTGTTATTGCATAACATCAGTGAAGACGATCCTCGGCTATATAATTGTTCTGTTTCATTCTGATTTCACAATATATATTGGCAAAATAATGTGAACATTGTTAGTAATAGGATGGTTGTGTTTGACGGTCAACAACGCAGGTAAGGCACTTGTCGCGCTGGGCTGGACTGTGCGTGTTCAGTACGGACCAGGCGTCAGTGTAGGTTGTTTACGAGTAGTGCACACACCGTATTTGCATTCAGAGGCCGAGGTCGACGTGCAATGAAATACCTAGCAGAATTCGAAAGAGGGCAGATTGTAGGGGCCCGATTAGTTGAGCATCAGTAACTAAGACAGCCAACTTATTGAATGTTTCGAGAGCAACTGTTCCAACAGTCATAAAAAACATAGAAAGACATCATCGTGTAAACATAATACTGGGCGCAAATCAAAACTAAATGACAGAGATCGCCGTACGCTAACACTGCTTGTGTCAAAACAACACAAAGCTTCGGCGGCTCAAGTGACTGCAGAGCTCAATAGCCACTTCGAGACCCCGTATCTATCGACACTGTGCGCCGAGAAATCTATAAAGCGAATATTCATGGACAAGCTGCTACACCGAAACCATTAGTGACGACATCCAACTTAAAGAAGCGTAAAACACGGTATCAGGAGCATTAATCCTGGATGGCTGATCAGTGCAAATACGTCTTATGGTCCGACGAGTCAAAGTTTTCGATATTTCCAACATCGGGTCGGATTTACGTCTGGAGAACGCCAAAAGAAGCCTACAATCCTGACTGCTTGATTGCAACGGTTAAGCTTGGAGGTGGAAATATGATGGTGTGGGCAGCCATATCATTGTATTCTGCTGGTCCCATCGTTACTCTGAAATGCCGTGTTACAACCAACTACTATGTGAACATTTTAGGTGATCAGGTGCACCCCATGATTCAGATGTTTGCTCCCCAACGATAACGCACCCATTCACACAGCCAGGATAGTACAATCGTCGTATTAGGAGCATGAAACTCAACTGCAGCGTCTTCCCTGGCCAGAACAGTCCCCGGACTTCAACATTATTGAATCCTTGTGTGCGTTATTGGAGCAGAGCCTCGTCACTGCAGGAGCTAGAAGTGGTTCTGATCGAAGAGTGGCATAACATTCGACTGGAGATTATACATTAATTATACGCCAGTATTCCAAGAAAAATCGTAGCTTTATTATGGGCAAATGGGGGTGCAGCCCCTTATTAATAAACCATTCCCAAGTAAGTATTCACATCATTTTGCCTATCCCCTGTATCTGTCTCTTTTATTATTATTGTTGTGAGTTACTCTCACTTTTTCCTGGCATCCATACAAATCAGGAACATTCGGCAAGTAAGAGCTTTCCCGACGCCTTACATGGCCGGATACTGGGGTCGGAAGACCTAAGACGGTGTAGCAATCAAAACAGCCTCCAGTCGTCTCGGAATGCTTACATACATTTCCTGTTGTGGTTTTGAAGGGAATCGTTTACCACTCTTCCTGTAAAATAGTTGCACTTTCAGGCAACGTCGACGGAGATGTACGGCAATCACGCACCGTTCTCTCCAAAGCAGACCACAAAGGCTCAATAATATTGACATCTAGTGACTTTCGTGGCCAGGGGAAATGCGACAATTCATCCTCGATCTCATAAAAATAGTTCTGCACGACGCGAGCTTTGTGAACGGGGACTCTGTGGTCTTATGACATACGTCACCACTGGGAAGCAAACACCGCAGCATGGCATGGACCTGATCAGCCAAAATGGTCACATAGTCCTTGGCAGTATAGCGACCTTGCAGAGTAATCATGGGGCCCTTGAAATATCACGGTTTGACGGCTCATATCATCACCGAACCTTCGCCATGTTTCACTCTTGTGACGTAAACTCGGTCAGAAGTTGGCAACAGTGTGATACAAGACTGCTCCGACCAAATAACATTCTTCCATTACTCCACAATCCAGGTTGGATGCCGTCGACGCCACGCTTTCCCGTTACGGACATTTGCATCACTGAGGAGTGGTTTTGGAATTCCTGCTTCAAATTCAAATGGCTCCAAGCACTATGGGACTTAACGTCTGAGGTCATCAGTCCCCTAGACTTAGAACTACACTCCTGGAAATGGAAAAAAGAACACATTGACACCGGTGTGTCAGACCCACCATACTGGCTCCGGACACTGCGAGAGGGCTGTACAAGCAATGATCACACGCACGGCACAGCGGACACACCAGGAACCGCGGTGTTGGCCGTCGAATGGCGCTAGCTGCGCAGCATTTGTGCACCGCCGCCGTCAGTGTCAGCCAGTTTGCCGTGGCATACGGAGCTCCATCGCAGTCTTTAACACTGGTAGCATGCCGCGACAGCGTGGACGTGAACCGTATGTGCAGTTGACGGACTTTGAGCGAGGGCGTACAGTGGGCATGCGGGAGGCCGGGTGGACGTACCGCCGAATTGCTCAACACGTGGGGCGTGAGGTCTCCACAGTACATCGATGTTGTCGCCAGTGGTCGGCGGAAGGTGCACGTGCCCGTCGACCTGGGACCGGACCGCAGCGACGCACGGATGCACGCCAAGACCGTAGGATCCTACGCAGTGCCGTAGGGGACCGCACCGCCACTTCCCAGCAAATTAGGGACACTGTTGCTCCTGGGGTATCGGCGAGGACCATTCGCAACCGTCTCCATGAAGCTGGGCTACGGTCCCGCACACCGTTAGGCCGTCTTCCGCTCACGCCCCAACATCGTGCAGCCCGCCTCCAGTGGTATCGCGACAGGCGTGAATGGAGGGACGAATGGAGACGTGTCGTCTTCAGCGATGAGAGTCGCTTCTGCCTTGGTGCCAATGATGGTCGTATGCGTGTTTGGCGCCGTGCAGGTGAGCGCCACAATCAGGACTGCATACGACCGAGGCACACAGGGCCAACACCCGGCATCATGGTGTGGAGAGCGATCTCCTACACTGGCCGTACACCACTGGTGATCGTCGAGGGGACTCTGAATAGTGCACGGTACATCCTAACCGTCATCGAACCCATCGTTTTACCATTCCTAGACCGGCAAGGGAACTTGCTGTTCCAACAGGACAATGCACGTCCGCATGTATCCCGTGCCACCCAACGTGCTCTAGAAGGTGTAAGTCAACTACCCTGGCCAGCAAGATCTCCGGATCTGTCCCCCATTGAGCATGTTTGGGGACTGGAAGAAGCGTCGTCTCACGCGGTCTGCACGTCCAGCACGAACGCTGGTCCAACTGAGGCGCCAGGTGGAAATGGCATGGCAAGCCGTTCCACAGGACTACATGCAGCATCTCTACGATCGTCTCCATGGGAGAATAGCAGCCTGCATTGCTGCGAAAGGTGGCTATACACTGTACTAGTGCCGACATTGTGCATGCTCTGTTGCCTGTGTCTATGTGCCTGTGGTTCTGTCAGTGTGATCATGTGATGTATCTGACCCCAGGAATGTGTAAATAAAGTTTTCCCTTCCTGGGACAATGAATTCACGGTGTTCTTATTTCAATTTCCAGGAGTGTATTTAAACCTAACTAAGCTAAGGACAGCACACACAGCCACGCCCGAGGCAGGATTCGAACCTGCGACCGTAGCAGCAGCGCGGTTCCGGACTGAAGTGCCTAGAACCGCTCGGCCACACGGGCCGGCTGCAACTCCTGCTCGTCCTACAATTGCCTGCTTCCAGAGTTCCCTTCTTGTTGTTTTGGTGCTGTCAGGGTTCTCGAGGGTGACACTCGGTTCTAAAGTGACTTCTGAAGCTGCCTGAAATGCCGGAGCTAGCAGGACAGAGCGGATTAGGTTGTGGAAAGGGGCCAAAATAAGTTGCTGTCAGTTGCACTCAACATACAAACTTTATTTATGAACACACAATATTACAACAAGGATGCAAAACACTCAAAACTTTAATCGACCTCATTTGATTAACTTTAGATAGGCTGAAGGCTAAACTCAAAATCTAAGACACAAAGGCCTAAGCGAGAAATTGAAATACGAGGTTCTTCTGGAGGTTTCACCCAAAATATTTTCTAAATCTTCAATCTAAACAGGCGGAAGGCCTTAGGAATCTAATTTTAATGGAACTTGACGGGAGGCCGCATATTAAGCAATAAGAAAAGTTTCAATCAAAGGCAGACGGCCTTATCTCAAAACATTTAATGCAAAATTCGGCTGAAGGCCCCATACAAAATCATAACGATCTTAAGCCTTAAGGGCCAGACAAGAACATTAATTTAAGAAATATTAAAACTCGGCTGAAGGCCGCACATAAGCAAATAATTTAACGGCTTAAGCATTAGAAATAAGAGTTTCAATTTTAAAAGGAAGAAGGCTGTATCTTAAAACATTTCATATAAAATTCGGCTGAAGGCCCCTGTAAAGAATAACAATCTCATGCCTTAAGGGTAAGACAAGAACTTTAAATTAAGAGATATCGATACTCGGCTGAAGGCCACACGTCAACCAAATAACTAAAACCCAAACAGGGAAATTACTATGTAACACACAAGGAATGGCACTCAGAAGTTTCCAAGGGTTTGCCTGAGATTGTAGTACTAACACCCATTTAGGTGAGATGGGCAGCCTGTCCAACGACTTCTTAATCTGAAGGCAACCCAACCGACAGACCAGCCAACCCACCAAACGACAAAATCAGTTCCGCTACACGCAACCAGTAAAACGACCACAAGATTTCGATACAACGACACACAGAATATTGGCGCACACAGCGACCAACAACACCTCAGCTGTGGAACTACACGCTGTGCTGGACACCGCCTAAAATTACCTCAACGACCAGGGCAGGTAACCGGAATGTCAACGGCCACAAAGCAGAGGATACCGCTAGTCAACATCAATAGCCGGGAATAAATTAAGACGACTGGAATCTTGCCGGACTTGAATACATACTCGTTGTTGCTCGCCGGAATGTTCCAAAAGCGACAACTAGGATCAGACGAAGAAATGTAAACAGTTGAGGCTCGATAGCAGGTTAAATGAGGACTCAACTTTCAGGTCCAAGATCGGTGGCCGACGAACTTGTAGCACCTGTAAGCAGCCCCTCACACTTCAACCGCGCGTGCACACTGCCGCTCTCTTATTTTTCGTCACAGTCCTTTTCCATAACCATCTGTCACTATCACTCAACACCCACACTTTCGACCGCATGATATTTTTTTCCCGCTTTCCCTGTCTTAGATATGGTGCCTCTCGAAACATCAAACACTTCTGCTACCCTAATTACGTGACCACCCACTCTACCAGCAGCAACAATTTTCCCACATTCGAATTCACTTAGGTGCGACATTACGTACTCACAATCATACAGAACACTTTTCCGAGCACGCGTGACACTTTGCAACTTATTGACGACACTGCACAGGTGCCGCTCGTGGTGAAATACAACAACGCAATCTCCAGGGCGATGCACTTGACGACAGTATTATGGAAATGGAAGAGGATGTAGATGAAGATGAAATGGGAGATACGATACTGCGTGAAGAGTTTGACAGAGCACTGAAAGACCTGAGTCGAAACAAGGCCCCCGGAGTAGACAACATTCCATTGGAACTACTGACGGCCTTGGGAGAGCCAGTCCTGACAAAACTCTACCATCTGGTGAGCAAGATGTATGAAACAGGCGAAATACCCCCAGGCTTCAAGAAGAATATAATAATTCCAATCCCAAAGAAAGCAGGTGTGGACAGATGTGAAAATTACCGAACAATTAGTTTAATAAGCCACAGCTGCAAAATACTAACACGAATTCTTTACAGACGAATGGAAAAACTAGTAGAAGCCGACCTCGGGGAAGATCAGTTTGGATTCCGTAGAAATACTGGAACACGTGAGGCAATACTGACCTTACGACTTATCTTAGAAGGTAGATTACGGAAAGGCAAACCTGCATTTCTAGCATTTGTAGACTTAGAGAAAGCTTTTGACAATGTTGACTGGAATACTCTGTTTCAAGTTCTGACGGTGGCAGGGGTAAAATACAGGGAGCGAAAGGCTATTTACAATTTGTATAGAAACCAGATGGCAGTTATAAGAGTCGAGGGGCATGAAAGAGAAGCAGTGGTTGGGAAGGGAGTAAGACAGGGTTGTAGCCTCTCCCCGATGCTATTCAATCTGTATATTCAGCAAGCAGTAAAGGAAACAAAAGAAAAATTCGGAGTAGGTATTAAAATCCATGGAGAAGAAATAAAAACGTTGAGGTTCGCCGATGACATTGTAATTCTGTCAGAGACAGCAAAGGACTTGGAAGAGCAGTTGAACGGAATGGATAGTGTCTTGAAGGGAGGATATAAGATGAACATCAACAAAAGCAAAACGAGGATAATGGAATGTAGTAGAATTAAGTCGGATGATGTTGAGGGTATTAGATTAGGAAATGAGACACTTAAAGTAGTAAAGGAGTTTTGCTATTTGGGGAGCAAAATAACTGATGATGGTCGAAGTAGAGAGGATATAAAATGTAGACTGGCAATGGCAAGGAAAGCGTTTCTGAAGAAGAGAAATTTGTTAACATCGAGTATAGATTTAAGTGTCAGAAGTCATTTCTGAAAGTATTTGTATGGAGTGTAGCCATGTATGGAAGCGAAACATGGACGGTAAATAGTTTGGACAAGAAGAGAATAGAAGCTTTCGAAATGTGGTGCTACAGAAGAATGCTGAAGATTAGATGGGTAGATCACATAACTAATGAGGAAGTATTGAATAGGATTGGGGAGAAGAGAAGTTTGTGGCACAACTTGACTAGAAGAAGGAATCGGTTGGTAGGACATGTTTTGAGGCATCAAGGGATCAAAAATTTAGCATTGGAGGGCAGTGTGGAGGGTAAAAATCGTAGAGGGAGACCAAGAGATGAATACACTAAGCAGATTCAGAAGGATGTAGGTTGCAGTAGGTACTGGGAGATGAAGAAGCTTGCATAGGATAGAGTAGCATGGAGAGCTGCATCAAGCCAGTCTCAGGACTGAAGACCACAAAAACAACAACAATCTCCAGGAATCTGTACTGTTTTCCATTAACGTTCAGGCGTGCATTTCTCGCGGTGTTCCATATTTTTGTACAACCCCTTGTATCTTGTATTCGATACTGCTTGGTTTTGTGTCGAGTTTGTTTTTACTACAATGTTAGTAGTTCGTTAAAACTGATACACAGCAGTATTTGTAGGTTTACTAATGAAGTGTTGATTCCACTTCATGTGTAGGTCCACTGAATACTATGAAGAGGCCGCAAAGCAACGTTATACTGCGCTGTTCCCAAAGCAGCAGTAACCATGTCGCAGCACTTTCATCACCTTTCTAAAGATTGCTGCGCAATAATTTGTTTTTTGTTACATGTTGCTTGCTTTTTCATTGTTGTGGTGGCATTTGCACAGAAACAACGCTAACTGTGATAGCAAATCGAATGAATCGTAACTGCGTAGTTATAGGTTATTACGAGCCCTCTATAACGAGATATTCAGAAAATATACTTTAACAGCCTTCGAAGTTTTTCAGGCGATTTCCGGTTCACCCTTCATAAAGCTGATGGCTAATCCAGTCGAGAAATCGGAAGAAGGAAATAGGGTGCTACCTCCATCAAGACCATGCAAAGTAAAGCAGTTAGGTTCAAAGCAAGCTTCGAGCTGATGAAAGCTTTATCCATGGTTTATGTTTTTGTTGTGAATCCTAAGGGTTTTATTGATGCAGTTCTTGATTCCGCCGCTAGCTATGCATCGCCATCATTTCAGCATCCCACATCACGTAGTCATACTTCTGCCCCATCGCTTCTTTCCTTCTACCAACCATTTAACTACTGTTCCCAGCAATGGTCCATGTCACAGTATGTGGCCAACCACACAGTCTCTTTGTTGTGTTCTCTATCACTCGTTTCTTCTCGGTGACTGGTTGCGGAACTTCTTTATTCCTTATGACAGGAATTTCAACCGTGTATAGCCTTTCAACAATATGGTGCACCGTCATACTGGAATTACCTGTTCGACATTTCGTGGATGAAACCTTTCTAGACAGATGGATCCGTAGAGATTGTCCATCATCAACACAACCATCTCCACCAGTCCTAACAGCTCGACATTTTTTGTGGGGGTTACGTTAGGGATAAAGTCTTCAGCACACCAGTTCCTGATGCACAGGCTCTTACTGAACAAATACGAGGTGCTGTAGAGATAGTAACTGAAACGATACTGGCAAAGGCATGATTTCGTTTCGTTTAAAGATTCTACGGAAAACAAACACGGTGCACATGTAAAAGTATATCCATAAAAAACTGTATATGAGTTACATCTACATTTACATGGATACTCTGCAAATCACACTTGAGTGTCTGGTAGACGGTTCATCGAACAACCTTGGCAATCATTCTCTATTTTCCAATCTCGAGCTTAGCGCAGAAAAAACTAACATCTATACCATTCAATGCGAACACTTATTTCCCTTATTTTATTATGGTGATCCTTTCCCCATATGTAGGTCGGCGTCAGCAAAATATTTTCGCATTGTAAGGTAAAAATTGGTGATTGTAATTTCGGGAGAAGATTCCGCCACAAGAAAAACACCTTTGTTTTAATACTGTCCACCCCAAATCTTGTACCATGTCCGTGACACTCTCTCCCCTGTTTCTGGATAATACAAAACGTGCTGCTCTTCTTTGGACTTTCTCGATGTACTCCGTTAGACTTATCTGGTAGGGATCCAAGACCGCGCAGCAGTACTCCAAAAGGCGACGGACAAGCGTAATGTAGGCAGTCTCTTTAGTGGATCTGTTACATTTTGTAACTGTTCTGCTAATAAAACGCAAACTTTGGTTTGCCTTCCGCACAAAATTTTCTATGTTTTGTTTCCAATTTAAATTGTTCGTAATTGTAATTCCTAGGTATATAGTTGAATTTGCTGCCCTTACATTTGACTGATTTACCATGTAACCGAAGTTTAACGGATTCCTTTTATCCCTCAGGTGGATGACCACACACTTTTTATTATTTAGGGTCAATCGCCAATTTTCGCGCAATACAAATACCTTAACTAAATCTTTTTGCAGTTTATTTTGATCTTCTAACACTTCGCTACACGATAAACGATAGCATCATGTGCAAACAACCCAACATGACTGTTCAGATTGTCTCCTAAATCGTCTACATAGATAAGGATCAACAGAGGGCCTATAGCACTGCCGGCCGCGGTGGCCGAGCGGTTCTAGGCGCTACAGTCTGGAACCGCGCGACCGCTACGGTCGCAGGTTCGAATCCTGCCACGGGCATGGATGTATGTGATGTCCTTAGGTTAGTTAGGTTTAAGTAGTCCTAAGTTCTAAGGGACTGATGACCACAGCAGTTAAGTCCTATAGTGCTCAGAGCCATTTGAACCATTTGAACCTACACCATTACCCTGGGGAACGCCAGAAATCATTTCTGTTTTACCCCATGACTTTCCGTCAATTACTACGAACTGTGACCTCTCTGACTGGAAATCACGAATCAGTCACACAATGAAGATGATATTATAGAAGCACGCAATTTCAGAAGCAGCTTGTGTGGTACAGTGTCAAAAAGCGTCCTGGAAATCTAGAAGCACGGAATCCATTTGAAATCCCGTGTCAAGAGCACTCAACACTTCGTGTGCGTTAAGAGCTACTTATGTTTCACAAGAACGATGATTTCTAAATCCATATTGAATGTAGGTCAATACACCGTTCTCTTCGAGATAATTCATACTTTTCGAACACAATATATATGTTCCAATCTCCTGCTGCATGTCGACGTTAATGAGATAGGCCTGTAATTTAACTGGTATAACCTGTGCAACTTTCCAGTAAATTGGGTATGGGTCTTTCGTCAGCGAGCGGTTGTATACGTTTGTTAAGTATGGAACTATTGCATCAGCATACTCTGAAAGGAACCTAATCGGTATGCAGTCTGGACCAGAAGACTTCCTTTTATTAAGTGATTTAAGTTGCTTCACTACTCGGAGGATATCTACTTTTAAGTGGTTGCCCGCATGGTAGCTAAGCGTGTTCGGTCAGAGAGCTGGTTAGCGTCTGTAATAAAAAAAACTGTGTGGAAGGATCAACAAACGAACTTTAAGGGATGTCGTGTGACGTCCGCAACGACAAACCAAAGGATAAAAAAATAAAGAATATAAAAAATGTGTGGTCAGCGCGACATAATGTTAATCCTAAGGGCCAAGGTTCGATTCCTGGCTGGATCGGAGATTTTCTCCGCTCACGGACTGGGTGGTATGTTGTCCTTATCATCATCATTTCATCCCCATCGACGTGCGAGTAGTCGAAGTGGCGTCAAATCGAAAGACTTGCAACCGGCGAAAGGTCCACCCAACGGGAGGCCCTAGTCACAAGACATTTACATTTTTTTTTACTTTTAAGTTACTCATGTTGGCAGCGGTCCTTGATTCGATTTCTGGAATATTTACTTCGTCTTCCTTGGTGAACGAATTTCGAAAAGCTGTGTATAGTGAGCCTGCTTTCGCAGCACTGTCATCGATAGTACTTCCATTGCTACCGCGCAGATAAGGCATAGCCTTGCCACTAGCCTACTTCACAAAGACCGAATCTAAGCTATCATTTTTAACAAACTGCCTAGCTGTGTCTAGCATAGTTCCTTGTTGTTGTTGTTGTGGTCTTCAGTCCTGAGACTGGTTTGATGCAGCTCTCCATGCTACTCTATCCTGTGCAAGCTTCTTCATCTCCCAGTATCTACTGCAACCTACATCCTTCTGAATCTGCTTAGTGTATTCACCTCTTGGTCTCCCCCTACGATTTTTACCCTCCACACTGCCCTCCAATGCTAAATTTGTGATCCCTTTATGCCTCAAAACATGTCCTACCAACCGATCCCTTCTTCTAGTTAAGTTGTGCCACAAACTTCTCTTCTCCCCAATCCTATTCAATACCTCTTCATTAGTTACGTGATCTACCCACCTTAAATTCAGCATTCTTCTGTAGCACCACATTTCGAAAGCTTCTATTCTCTTCTTGTCCAAACTAGTTATCGTCCATGTTTCACTTCCATACATGGCTACACTCCATACAAATACTTTCAGAAACGACTTCCTGACACTTAAATATATACTCGATGTTAACAAATTCCTCTTCTTGAGAAACGCTTTCCTTGCCATTGCCAGTCTACATTTTATATCCTCTCTACTTCGACCATCATCGGTTATTTTACTCCCTAAATAGCAAAACTCCTTTACTACTTTAAGTGTCTCATTTCCTAATCTAATTCCCTCAGCATCACCCGACTTAATTTGACTACATTCCATTATCCTCGTTTTGCTTTTGTTGATGTTCATCTTATATCCTCCTTTCAAGACACTGTCCATTCCGTTCAACTGCTCTTCCAAGTCCTTTGCTGTCTCTGACAGAATTACAATGTCATCGGCGAACCTCAAAGTTTTTACTTCTTCTCCATGAATTTTAATACCTACTCCGAATTTTTGTTTTGTTTCCTTTACTGCTTGCTCAATATACAGATTGAATAACATCGGGGAGAGGCTACAACCCTGTCTTACTCCTTTCCCAACCACTGCTTCCCTTTCATGTCCCTCGACTCTTATAACTGCCATCTGGTTTCTGTACAAACTGTAAATAGCCTTTCGCCCCCTGTATTTTACCCCTGTCACCTTCAGAATTTGAAAGAGAGTATTCCAGTTAACATTGTCAAAAGCTTTCTCTAAGTCTACAAATGCTAGAAACGTAGGTTTCCCTTTTCTTGATCTTTCTTCTAAGATAAGTCGTAAGGTCAGTATTGCCTCACGTGTTCCAACATTTCTTCGGAATCCAAACTGATCTTCCCCGAGGTCGGCTTCTACCAGTTTTTCCGTTCGTCTGTAAAGAATTCGCGTTAGTATTTTGCAGCTGTGACTTATTAACCTGATAGTTCGGTAATTTTCACATCTGTCAACACCTGCTTTCTTTGGGATTGGAATTATTATATTCGTCTTGAAGTCTGAGGGTATTTCGCCTGTCTCATACATCGTGCTCATCAGATGGTAGAGTTTTGTCAGGACTGGCTCTCCCGAGGCCATCAGTAGTTCAAATGGAATGTTGTCTACTCCCGGGGCCTTGTTTCGACTCAGGTCTTTCAGTGCTCTGTCAAACTCTTCACGCAGTATCTTATCTCCCATTTCGTCTTCATCTACATCCTCTTCCATTTCGATAATATTGTCCTCAAGTACATCGCCCTTGTATAAACCCTCTATATACTCCTTCCACCTTTCTGCCTTCCCTTCTTTGCTTAGAACTGGGTTGCCATCTGAGCTCTTGATATTCATACAAGTGGTTCTCTTCTCTCCAAAGGTCTCTTTAATTTTCCTGTAGGCAGTATCTATCTTACCCCTAGTGAGACAAGCCTCTACATCCTTACATTTGTCCTCTAGCCATCCCTGCTTAGCCATTTTGCACTTCCTGTCGATATCATAGTTCCTTAGAAACACATTTTGGTAATCAGCAAAATACTTTATCTTCACTCTGTAGTTTTGGGAGTTAGTAGCAGCTCCTTCTGAACGAAACGCCTTTGTGTGTTGTTTTTCTTGATACCGTTTCTTTCTTGCATTGTCGTTATTTATCTATTCTACTTCCAAGCTAACAAAATTCGAGCACCATTTCAAGACCGTCTTGTGACAGTTTAACATTAATGTTTCCAGCAGGTCTGTGCGGTATGCTTAGGCAGCTGTCTTCAGGTAGTCCAACTGTGTGAGCCAGCCGGGCAATTTGACGGATGGAGATGTATTCGGTGGGAGCCACAGGATGGGGGTTTGCATTTCTGTTGTTTGTTTTTCCGTAGCTGTTAGTGCTTCTGGTTTTGCCGCTCGGCTTCGGCTACATTAACAATGCCGCCTGTTGCCGCACATCATAACATGTAGCCAGTTGGAATGGCATTATCTTATATTTCCTTTGTTTATGTTTATATTGTATGTATCGACTAACATACGTTCCACTTGATTAAGCACCCCACTCTATCCTCGATCACTTTCAGCGATTACTGCCGTATTATCAGCAAACCATATCATGATTTTCTACCCACGATAATATAACTCCCACGCTGACATAGTCCTTTGCTTCCCTCACTGTTACTTCTATATACAAATTAAATCAGACAACGGCCAGTCCTGGATACAACCTTCTTCATTGCGGACTCTTGCACCATTCCATCATTATTGACTACATAAAGAAAGTCCAGTACCCTTTATTCGTATAATTGTAATGGGAAATGGCAGACGTATTCTGATATGGTTTATCCAATGGCATAAAATCGACAGTCATGCATCTTGTATGCCAGTAGTAGGGCTCTAAGGCTTCCAGTGAACTTTGTTTACGCTCTCAAACTACCGCGCCAACCGCCATGGCCTCCTGCCACACTGAACGACCTGAATTTTGCATACAGTGGCGGCATGATCAGAAGTATTCGATTATGCGACAAAAATAAGTATAGTTATTGACAATACTGGGCTATCTTGGCACTGGTAATCTAACTTACAAGTTAAGCTGAACTTGCCAATGAGAGCAGTCTCTGCAGCGCACTTTTTGCAAGGCTCAATGGACTCTAAAATTGAGTGTTTCCACATCCAAATTATCTGTAGAATTATCAAAAATTCGTAAGCACACACATAATGATATTTCCATACCAAAAAAACATAACTTACAGTATTTCTATATATAAATATATTGGCCACCAATGGCGACCATGGACTACCTATAGCAACACATCAGTCTGATCAAAACATCCGTTATTAAATAAAAAATGTGTTGCTGTCATTACATTTTTGAACCTAACAAATAAAGAGATTTCAGCTCTATTCGGCCGCGTGATGACCACCACTGTGGGAAAAGAAGCAACTGAAATTCGCTTAGCGACGAATTTAATTAACAGAGATAGCAGCTTTAGCTTGGATAAGTCATGGAACCTAGCGCTTTTTGTAATAGAGGTACAAAGATATCGCGACAGGAGCTGAATTTACGCCGATGCTCATCCGAAATTCCATGGACCTATCACTGCCCCCCAGAAACACAAAGATACACAATATCCTCAATATGTGAGTGTAACATGGTCAATAATCACTTATGAAAACTAAAGGTAGAGGTCCACATACATAGAGCACATGCATACAATCGCACATGTATGCAATACCATGACAGTGGTGTACTAATGTTTACATACCTAAAAAGGTTTAATAAACAGATTAGTGGAGTGTGTACCTAGAAACGAATGATGTTTTTTGGTCAGCGTTCCAGTCTAGTGACTGATTTTAGAATCACATTAAGTGTGCACTGCAGACTGCCATAAGCAGTTTCCACAGTTTTCAACATGTTGCTACATATAAGGTTATGCTTTATGCAGTATTTGTAATTATTTCTAGTTATACACATTTAAGTGCTGTATAATGCAGTAAGTCAGTTTGGAATATATTGTTGATTCTTCAGTAACAAAATTCTGCACCAGATAAAATTCTATGTATTCTTAAAAGTAGTTACCTAACATGTGAACGATAAAAGCATACTTTGCTGGTCATGCATTAACTTCTACCTTTAAACAAAAGGTCTTACACTGTGGAACATTAGATATTTTCAAAGGAAACAAGTTTCATTATGTCTTAATAATTTTAACTGTCTTGAAAATCGAAATTTGTAGTTTCCAGTAGCTTCTGTTTAAAAATGTATTTTAGTTGTAACAGGTTTCTGTTAATACTTCTGCTTAATTTGATTTCCATTACTGTTCGTTGGTGCATAAGAGTCTTAATGTAACAGACAACTAAATATACAGTATAACTGACAAGATATTCTCGACTGCAGCTCTTTTAAATTTCAGATGAATGCATGAGCATCTCATATGTTCCAATGTATTTTTGCATTTGGAAGAACTTTTATTTTCTGTAGTAATTTTTGCAATTTCAGGAACAGACTGTGGCACTCAAAAATTGAATGCCATGTTTAAAAATGGAGTAATAAAATATAGAAACTTCTCTTACAGGGCAGGCTATAGGCGAAGTTCTGAAAAGTGTCCCAAGCTCTCCTTACTAATTAGAAACAAGCGTAGGATGATCAAGAAGACTTGCCAAGACCAACTATGCACAAGTTAAAACTGTATTTAAAATCACCATCTTTTAAGACATTCCAGAAACAGTCTTATAAAATCTTATTTTTTATATCTGTCAGTGCACTCAGAACATATTCTGGTTGGCCTCCAAATGTACTATAAATCTAGTTCTCTTTTAAGTAACCAAGCTGTCCTCCCTTCTCACTTCTACGAAAAATTGCTAAGGAGCTTTCAGTGTAATTTAAACTGGGTTTAGGTGTCTGAAGATGGTACCCAGTTAATGATATGTAAATGTCACTGGTGTTAATGTATTCTCTAAATCTAACGGCAAAACTTCCACCTGTTTGTCCTGTTTAAAATATTTTGCATTCTGCAAAGTTAATTTTGTAAATCCTTCAATGCAAGTATGGTTTGGTGTGCTGGACACAGTATTACATCGTCTTACCCAGAATGTTGTTAACATTCATACTTTGGTATATTGGAATTGTCTAGCTATTCCATGAGACACAGATCCAGCATAGGGTAAAGACATGTATTTAGTTTTAACCTACTCTCCTTTTTGTAACGTAGTTTCATCGGCTGCATTGCAGCTACGTCTTTTGAAGTTAACATGTTAGCTAACAATTATGATTTGAAGCCATTACGCACTGCAATATGTCTAAGGATCTGGACTTGACTAATCAATTAATAATGGTAGGAAAAAAATGCCTTCTTATGGGGAATTATTGTGGATGCCGTTATCAGTACAGATGGGCTTACAGTAGATGCTAAAACTATGAACACCATTATCATTCTTGACAGTCAGATCAAGGAATTTAATCTTTTTTTTAACTCAATACTGAAGGTAATGTTAGTACACACACTATTAAGCTGCACCAATATAACTAAAATATCGCTGATTGATCCTCTAATCAGGAATGATATGTCGTTCTACCATAACATTCAGTTTCATTAGCTGTAATGGGAATTTTCTTAATGAACTGACTTTTGAGATGGGTATCAAAAATTTAAGCAAGCGTAGTCAATGCCATCCAGTTGGAAAAAAGTACATAGTTGAACTTTAAATAGTTATAAGAGTGTCAGACATAGTGAATTAATGTTGTCATTAATCTATTCTATTCGAGATTTCTTGTGTTGGGTAGATTCTCTTCGATGACCCAAATAATGTATTGCATTGGAATGTTAGTAACTAAGTAAACTATCTCAAAAGATAAGATTTACCAGTAGTGGGAATATGAATATGTTTGATTTTGGTCATTAGTTCAAGAGAACTTTTCACTACATAGTTTTCTTCATATACATAATATTTGAAGCAACTTTTCAATTTTTTGCTTACTTTCTAGACAAAGCTATTATATAAATGACAATGGGTCAAATGGGAATAATAGTTTTCTGTATTTTCATTTGTACACATGTAGTTCAGCTACATGGGTTTATTGCCAAGACAGCTTTTACTTCTTCCTTTAAAAAACTGAAGTCACTCTTTTTATAGCTTTTCTAATCAAGCTATAACATCTATTAGTTTTCCCCTCGTGTAATTTTATGATACCATTTGTAGAAAAGAAATTGTGTACTTTATTAACACAGTCATTGTGGTTGATGACAACTGCACTCTTCCCTTTGTCAGGTTCAAAGGTGATTCCATTGTTTTCACCTAATTACCTGTTGAGTTTGCAGACTGTCTGGACTTTTTTTCTTATGTAGCTGTTTCACTCTCTCTCTTTCTCTCTCTCTCTCTCTCTCTCTCTCTATCCAGATCTCTCTGTTCAGTTATAATCTTCACGACTTTAATTGTAATTCTACTCTGTTCCAAGAACAGTTTATAAGACAATTTTGGTGTTGAAAATTATACTTCTGACTTAGCTACCCTTCACAGTGGAGGCTTAATTACATTTTAGCCTCTTATTTAAAATCTGAGTGTCTGTGTTGATAAACACAATTACTCAGAAGTTAAATGATTCGTACTTCAGTTAACATGCCATATTCATACCTCATTCACCCAGACAGAAAAATAAACGAAAATAATAGCGTCCAGCAAATAAAATAATCGTAGCAGTTTCAATCAGTTACATAAACTTTTAGTCTTTTCATTAAAATATTGCTTACATTATTATTTAAGCATCAGGTATTTAGTTAACATTCTTCACTGACTTCCACACAATACTTTTTAACATTTCTGAAAGCAATTCATCTAGGAATGTGTGTTTTAGATAATTTTTTATACTAAAAGTTACTTAAAATAAAAACGCGAAAGTCATACGATGGTTAACTGTCATTCTTACAAAAGTTTACACAAAGTTTCACAACAGTTAGGTTGTTAGAACAGCCCTCTTTAATAAGAAATAGCATGTATACAGTATCTGATCTGTGTTTGGTTCCTGTTCGTGGAACATACTCGAAGAGTCAGCTAATTCACGTGCAAACATACGTTATTCTCAATGTGCAAAAGCGTTCCCTGGAGCCTTGACTCATTACGTGTGGCAAGAAAGCTTTTGTAAGCTTCCCTACCGTCATTGCATATTGCTACATCTCACTGCACTGTCTATAACGACCTCATCATCTATGGGAAATTGAACCCTAACCATCCTCTACTTTGGGAAAAATAGCTACTTACACTAAGGGATAAGAATAAATCCTGTGTCCCAGGAGGATTAGACATTTCAACGCCAAAATTACTCCTATACCTTACTGTGTAGTCATATTGTTGTTGCGCCCATAGCAGCTCGAATCGACTTAACCTTACTACGTATAGTACAGTTTAGATTCGATTTGAACCCTCAAAATTTCGGAGGCTGTCCAGCGATATTGTAGTATTTTGGTATAAGAAACCTGTGATCTGCAGCGGGTCGCTAAAGATAAATTGCATTTCGTTTGGTTTCTTAGCCACATCCGAAAAATAACGGAACGATTCACATTAAGCCATCGTGCCAGTTCAGTTTGCGGCTGCCCTCCTTCCATTTTTCCCATGGCCCTGCAACGCAGAGAGCCTGGTAGGCGTCTTCTGTGTGCCATACTGCACCGTCTGTGACTGTGATTTGAGACTACCCGGCAACCACTATCCCGTCTGATAGGCGCCCTGACGTCATCTTTGGCGTGGTTGTCCGTTGACCAGAATGCCATCTTCCGTGCACGACACGATGGTACTGGCATCTGTTGACTGTGTGATTAAGTCGTGAATTAGACACACGGCCGGGAAATAAAGGTTTGTTGGTTTAATATTCGACACCAGTGTAAATCCTAATTGTACTGACACGTTGTTACGTGCAGTAGCTATTAATTAGAAAAAGAAACACGACAAACTTGACGTCACAGTGCTGTTCAAGTGTTGGTATGAGAATAAGTATAGCTTGGTTTTCAGATGTCACCAGGGCTCAGGTAGAGTATAAGTAGTACAAAAATTCTCATCATTTTCTGGAGGACTCGGTAGAAGGAAACTACCGGTACATAGCTGAGCCGTGGCGGCTCATATCGATAGTGCCACTCTGGTGGTTTATCTTTCCTGCCACGGTCAGGGCGGTAAGCAGCGCCCTCTGGCCTACGCGAGGAATAACGAGGCGAGGTCCTGGGCAGGTGTGCTCCGGAACGTGGTGGAAGACGGTTGTCGGGTTGACGCAGCGAGTGTGGGACCAGACCTATCGCATGGAGATATACAAGTTGGCTCTGAACGGAAGGCGCCGTAGCAAGCAGCGGGAAGCGGGCGTCCGGTAATTTGTGTGAAGGAGTAACGATTTTTACATTGGATGTCCTAGTGGTTCCCGAGAGTTGCGGTGGCTGCTTTCAGAGAAGAGAATTGGTAAGAGCTTGTGTCTACGCTCTTTTCCGTACGATGTTGCAGCCTGCCGTTATAAACGGGTGAGAATCAGGCGCTTGTATTCACTATATGGGAACTGATGTAAAATTACATTTGTGATTGAGTCTCACTTGTACTGTGACAATTTAGAGGCGAAAACTGTGGTGGTTTCATTAGGTCTGGTTCTTTGCTGTGCAACTAAGGGAGTCAGTTATTTTGGGTAACTGAGGGAGCACCATTATGTTGGTCTAAGTGATACGTTCTCCACGTTTTGTCTATGGCTTTGCGAATCGAAATTGTGGGGGAGTACACGTGTGAGTAATTTGCTATTGTATTGATGGTTATGTTGTAAAGACTGTTCTCTGGTGTGTTAAATCACCCGCTGATTTGTAGCCAATCTAAGCAAAAGTTACCATTGCTACTTATGTGCTACTGTCCTTATGATTGGCGTTGTTTGTCTTTTGATTGTGGGTGTGCTCACGTTAAAAAATAAAAAAAATTACGGCTACCATTCATAAGGGTTGTCTAGTAAGGAAATTGCTTAAGCTTTTACCATATGCAGGTCTGTTTGCATATCACATTGGCTTCCTATGCAGTAACTGAAGGAATGTGTATGGTGGTTCAAGACTGGAGGCTGACTAGTATTTGAATTGGTATTGAGCTTAAGGGCGAGATCAGCATCCCGCAAATCCGCACGCTGCGCGTGGTTAAATGTTCCGCTATTGGGGAGCCGGCTCTCTGTTCTTGGACTGTGGAAGGATACGTGATGAGTGCATCGCTGTAGTTTTCACGTGCTAAATTGCCGGTTGTCGGTGCCGTCCTAGGCCTAGACTTGCGATGTATGTTATGTTGAAATGGAATTAACTGTACCAAACTTAAGAGAGCTTTAAGTTTGTTTTAGGTCTGTACATGGAATGATGTTGATATTTTGTCGATTGCGGCAATGACTTCCTGTGTGGGGAGATCCTCTGAGGGACTTGTATTGTACTGTTGCAGTGCAGTCCATCTGAAACGTGCTGCTTAAAACTTGGGACTGCAGCTCTGATGTTATATATTACTGTTTAATCTTAAATGTCTTGGATGTAATATGGTTGTTCAGGATTACGTAATTTTGATCGCTGGTTCCTTAAAGGAAGTATTTCGTTTTAAAATATGTGCTCGGTCAGAGCCTATTTAAATATGATTTTAACTCATCATTCAAATTTCCTAGTCTTGCTTTCTTAAAAGGCTTTCAGTTGAATGATTGCTATTTGCCTGTTTAAATGTTTGAGTGACTTAAAGGAAAAGAATATTATTTGTAATTTGTACTGATTGTTCCTTTTGGGTAATACCTGACTTATGTGTTCATTAAATGAGTGTCTAGTCAATGGTGATGCACTGTTCTATTGCTAGCCTACCCCTTCCACTCCACAGCCTATTGAGCTGCTTTGTGTCGAAATTGTGTTCAGAAGACCCATCTGACTTGACAGCTTAGCTCTCTAGATCAGCTGCAAATAACACGGTGGTGACAGGATACCAGAGTAAGAACAATTGACAAGACTCCCAAAATAGTCCTCAACAATGTCACCATTTCGTTGCAGGCGCTGCAAGAGCACGTTGCACAGAATTCCAAAACAGCACACAGTCTCCTGATCTGATGGTCAGGATGCTGTTATAACCCTTCGAGACACACATGCCTCTAGCAGTGGCAAGCCACACCACGCTACTACGCAAGTGACAGCCACCTTAAACACTCTACAACCGATTGCCCCGGCCGCTGTCGCAGCAGTCTGAGTGACGGGCTGCACCTCGCTTAGGGTCACCATACCACACAACCCATTGCGCTACTCTCGGAGAGAACTCCACGGCAACACGCGCAAGACCAAACAACCTCGCACTCGCTGCACAAGAAAATCTCTGACGGGAAAATCTGGAGAGAATGAGCGAATTATCCAACAATCAGAAGGCGCAGCAAAACCATCGCAAGGGAATTTGATAAAAGCAAGCCGGATGGCTCAATCTGAGAACAGAGCAGCAGGTAAGAATGAGCACAAATTTTGGTAGTGGACGAGTTACGATTTGGGCATGTAACGTAACAAATTGTTACGAGTTGTCACTAGAGATGGGCAAAACTGTTCTTTTGAGAGATCGGATCAGAACTGTTCACTCCTTGAAATGAATTAGCTCTTTTTCATGACTCACCACTCATTTACAATAGAAAATAAATGGAAGGCACATTGCCCTTTAAACTTGGTTTATTCCAGTACTATACCTGTATTTTGATCTTATTTGATCCTATTTTGAAGTAACACAGATAATGAGTAAGAATTTTGTATTGTTTATTGAAATTTCCACGATATGACAAAGTTTTTGATTATTTATTTATTTTGCACTATCGTGGTTTTTTGGGTGATCGGAAAATGTTGTAACTTGAGATTTACATTAACAATATATTTGGCTATAATGTATTAAAATTTCATTAACCTCATAAAAATGCATCGCAAGCCATATATTTTTAAAGTGAACGTTTCCTTCCAAAGACGCCTAAAATCGCAAAATCCGTACCAGAATAAGAAAAAAAATATAACTTTGACTGTAAAACGAAAGTGCTGCATATAGCCTTACGCAGAATAAAACAAGGAAAATATTGGTGTATCACATTTTGCGATACGTTTATCGGTTCGCTCGTAATTAAAGCGTAAATTCGAGTGTCCATAATAAAAATCTTATAGTAAGAGGAGTCGTCAGGAACCTAATCTGATCAGTTTAAACAAATAAAAATAAAATAAAAACAAATGATGTATACATAACATAATAATGTAATATACATAGCGGTATTACTACGAAGAACAATATCCAGTAGAGACGAACTCCGATGCAGAAGCACTGAGTCGAGCAGGTCGAGCCGCGAGCTGTACTACTGCGTGAGCTAAGACCGCAGAGATCGGAGTGACACTTGAGTTGCTTTGCTCAACACTCTGGCTAGAGTCGAGAATGGTGGGGTGAGCGTTGAGCGGGCGAGTTCCGAGGGTGGGGGGAGCGGTGAACTCACCCGCTCCGAGACAAATCGTCCGTTCCCTTGCGAGCAGGTTGTTGCAAGTAGTTCCTATGTTATCCGCTAGGTGGCTCTCTGTCCTGTTGCTCGCATCAACTGCCCAGAGGGCAGGATGTGCGACTGAAACGATCGCCGACAGAGTGCGATGCGAAGTTAAGCTGCGCCAGACACTGCACGCGGCAGACGACGCACAGAGACAGCACGGCATATGTGAAACACAAAATCCAATGGGGCACTGCACAATGCAGGCAGCCAAGGTAGAAGCAGGGCAGAGGCCGGCGCTGGCAGTGTTGTGTGGCGTGCACTGTGCTGTGATCAGCAGAGGCGCTGCTGATATGCTCCGTCTCTCTCTCTCTCTCTCTCTCTCTCTCTCTCTGCCGTGGGAAACGTTTGGAGCTACCGTTCTTTTTTTCTGAATCACTGATTGTTCATTCCTTTGAAAGATTCAACTCTATGAATCAGTTCAAGAGCGGATCCCCCATCTCTAGTTGTCACCTTGCATTGAAAGCACAGCTTGCCGTGGAACCGGGAGGAGAGGAGATGTTGGTTCCCACGCTGGCACAGCTGTCACCGGCTACTGGGCCGGCAGAGTGGTGTACTTGGCTAATGCTGTGTGTAACACATTACACATACTCCCTATATATCTAAAAGTACTATTAAATATTAATCGATCTTTTTCAAACTTAGTGTGCCGAATTCTATGAATAACACAACCATACTGCTAAAATTTCAAATCAATAACTTCAATACTTTTTCCTACAACACATAATAGCCGTTCTGGCATTGTGGATCCTGGGTTAGGGACTGCAATGTGTTCATCTGTAGTACCAGTTGAAACTACAACCAAGAGGATAGGTTCACACAATCGAATTTGCCTTAGTTTCACTACCACAATTTCCTGACATAATTAAAAATACTTTGGAAAATTATTATTTCATCGTGTTTTGCTTGAGTGAGTGTTTTGGAGAGAGTGAGAGAGTCAATGAAGGACATACGTAAAGGGATAATGTGATATTGTATTAAAACCACATAAATGTATGTGTGAGAAAGTTGCCGTGCAATAGGGGAATTTTTGACATATGTCCGAGTGAGCTTGATTTTGTAAAAGGCAGCCACAATGAGAGTGGAGTGTTAAATTTATTAGGAATTTATTCTGTGGAGAGGAACCGTGTTTTTCTTTTCATTAAATTTTATTTAGTTTCGGAATTACGAAATTTCTAGCCTAAATTATTTGTGGTAATCCGATTGGCTGATATTAGAAATACCGCGAGTACAGAATTGTTCGAAATGATCTGATTGGCTGGTTAACATAGTAGCCAATAAGAATTCAACGTTTCCCGCGCGTGGGAGTATGGCTTTGTGGCTCAAATCTATGAGTCGAGATAGTCGCTCGGGTGGCATCTTCTGGTGAACATGTATGTTAAGCCGCGCTGATCAAATTTGTACCAAAATGAAGCTATTCATACGTTTGATCGGTTCTCGCGTCGCTGAGGAAAAAACGGCTACAGTATTGTAAAGTTTAATGTTTCAGCCAAATAATGGATCTGTGCTTGTTTCTGCTACAACGATAAAGTCGTTTGAAGAGAAAGGTAGCGATATCTTCCCCTGGCCTACATGTAGGCTGCATTTGAGTCCTGTTGAAAATCTTTAGGGAACTCGTACAAGACGTGTTTATCGCAATGGAGTGCAATCTGAGACTGCATGTGAGCTAAAAAAAACGATACAAGAAGCGTCTGTGACAATTTCACTGCAAGTGTTAAATCCAGCCTAGTCGTCAAATATGGGATGCTTTCCCGGCTTCCTGGACAACATTCAAACAAATCGTATTAATGAAAAAATACATTACTTAACTTTGTGTTACACAGATGTGTCGCAAGCGAAGGTCGACAGACAAAATAAGAAATCTCTTCTATATAACAATTCCCAAGTGCGAGCTGCACAGAATGTACAAGCAAGTGATTAGTTTTGACGCTTCTATACAGGTCGCTAGCCATGAAGTTACTGTTCAACTGGGCAGCGACAATAGGACGTGGCGCTTATGTCCTCTCCACATAGGGGCCGCCACTGGCGCGTTGTCGTCCTGAAGAGGGGTCAGCCAGCGTGATATTTGCTGACGTCTTCTCACAGTCGTCTCTGCTCTATCGTTCCCGACTGGTGTGCTGGCGCTTGACTTTATGCCGTAAGAGCAAGAACTACTAACCCTAACAAAATCGATGCCGGAGACAATTTTTGAGGCAATTAGGAAGAACAGACGCTGCACAGAGTACTGAAACTGTAATAACACAACAGGACACTGAGTGCATTTATACCCATTTTCAATCAGTAAATGTAAACGTCTTATTTTCTTACATGTATTATAAAAGAAACTATGTAATTCTTTCATGACTGTTTTGTCTTATACATTGTACTGTTACCTTCGTAGGAGCCCTGCCTTTATACTGATTTCCACTATCATTTCCACTTTTATATACATAATGTGTAACACGGAAAAGCATTCCCTTAATATGTATACATGTCAGTGTGATGGTTGTTTTTTCCCTGTGTAGAATAATCTTCCCACAAGCACGTCACAAGCTTTACGAGCTAACGTTTTCTGCACACTCGAAACTTAAGCTCTAGTGGATTACGCCTTTCAGTACAGACTAATTGTTTTACGTCCACGCATCCACACTTCAACATCCGATCTTCTACCCAGATGAAAATAAGCATTAACAGCTTGCCTGTGCCACGTGTACGTAGAAGTATTACCCAGTCTAAAAACATACGACTTGTAGTAGCAGTAATTATTATTCTGTAAATGACGTAAATACTGGTGTAATGTTGTTCAGTACACAGTACTCAGTCACCAATAGAAATATCTGCACTTATACCCGTTGCAGACTGTGTGTATATATATGTTACTGTAAAAGTAAGATGGTTGGTAAATCACAGACTTAACTGGTGAAACTGAAGACTTATCATTAAAAAATGGTTCAATTGGCTCTGAGCACTATGGGACTTCTGAGGTCATCAGTCCCCTAGAACTTAGAACTACTTAAACCTAACTAACCTAAGGACATCACACACATCCATGCCCGAGGCAGGAGTCGAACCTGCGATCGTAGCGGTCGCGCGGTTCCAGACTGAAGCGCCTAGAACCGCTCGGCCACACTGGCCGGCACTTATCATCACGGTGTGATAAAACTGTGAAATTTCTTATTATATGCATAGATTTCGAACTTTTACCAAGAGGCGTTGTACCCATACTCACTGGTAAAACACTATTTATTTAAAAAATCAGCTTAGCAGTTTATTGAAATAGTTTGTATTTGTTGTAAATTTATGTATTTTAAACATTCTTGCATTCCTATGTGATTATAATGAACAATATTCCATTTTAGTGAAAAATCTTGTAAAAAGTTACCTTGTGAGCGTTAATTTTTGTTACAACTGTTGTGGACTGGCAAGACAGCCAATCCACTAGGAGGAAGCCGAAAGGCATGCGTTTAAGCTCACGCAGGCTGGCGTGAGGTCTGGAACAGGACAAGTAAATGAGACTAGCAAAACGTACGTAGCTGCTGGAATACTTAACTTTAATCCATAATTGGTGAACATCGCTCTTGACGGTACATGTTTTACAGCATCAATAGTAACTGGTAATGGCGCCTTGCTAGGTCGTAGCAAATGACGTAGCTGAAGACTATGCTAACTAACGTCTCGGCAAATGAGAGCGTAATTTGTCAGTGAACCATCGCTAGCAAAGTCGGCTGTACAACTGGGGCGAGTGCTAGGAAGTCTCTCTAGACCTGCCGTGTGGCGGCGCTCGGTCTGCAATCACTGATAGTGGCGACACGCGGGTCCGACGTATACTAACGGACCGCAGCCGATTTAAAGGCTACCACCTAGCAAGTGTGGTGTCTGGCGGTAACACCACAACAACAAGGCTGACTATTGTGGAATTTCGAATTGCATAATACGAAAGACGATTTACACAAGCGCTTTTTAGGTGAACACTTTTTTAAGCAATTGCACTTTTTGAACCCTTGTCCTCCAACAAAAGATTGTTTGGCAACCACTTCCCGGAGACTAATTTCTTCTCTTGCTACTTCTGGTAAAATTTTCCTTGCACAATGTAAATTGGTTCCTAGTGTATAATGACTCCACTTCACCAGCTTTGTTTCCAAGTTGATAAAATTCGTCATCCACAATATTCATCACTACTGCTACTATAGATTTTGTATCAATTTTTGCCCTATCTACATCCGGTACTTTGATTCTTACGTTCTGTCCAACTGTAGGTTCTAGAATTTTGTTACGTGAGGCTGCTTTCATATTATTTGCCTGCAACTGAAGACCTTCTTTGGCAGCTTTTCGGATCCGTTTCACTTTATTAACACTGTCGGAAGCTGTCAGCATCTCGTCACAACCACCAGCTGGTGCCGGTGTCTCGTTAACTGTCGTCAAATCCTGAGTCTCTGGTGCTTTCTCACCTGCTGCGGCCGCAGCTTTCTTCCTCCGTTCCTTGTGTTCCAGTACTTGATTTACTGGCATCAATTCCTTGGCCGTAGTTTTCAATTTCCTGTGATTCAGTGGAAGTGGTGTTTAAAATTGTTTCCAAGTCTTCTTCAGTGTTTGTATTTTTTATTAAATCACATGGAACGATTGAGGTCGCAATGCCCATTTTCATTGGAACCCCAAACATCCCTTCATGATAAGCCCTATTTTTCATTGCTTGCACAAACCTCAGTTCTTCAGACCACTTCGAAGTTTCATTTGTGTCCATCCAAGCTGATAACATATCTTCGATATCTTGATTTGCACTCTCGACTGATTCCTGAGACTGACTGTGCCTCGGCTTCCCGTGGACTATCTTTATTATATCACTCCACAACCCACATAAATTTTGAATCACTTGGTTACAGAACTCTCTTCTATTATCAGAATGGAGGATACTTGGGGCAACAAAGGTGGTAAAAGTGTCCAAAAGACGATATGCTACTTCATCAGCCCTTTTCGAAGTTAGTGCGTGGAGCATTACAAATGGTTCAAATGGCTCTGAGCACTATGGGACTCAACATCTGAGGTCATCAGTCCCCTAGAAAAAAATGGTTCAAATGGCTCTGAGCACTATGGGACTTAACATCTATGGTCATCAGTCCCCTAGAACTTAGAACTACTTAAACCTAACTAACCTAAGGACAGCACACAACACCCAGCCATCACGAGGCAGAGAAAAATCCCTGACCCCCGCCGGGAATCGAACCCGGGAACCCGGGCGTGGGAAGCGAGAACGCTACCGCACGACCACGAGATGTGGGCAGTCCCCTAGAAATTAGAACTACTTAAACATAACTAACCTAAGGACATCACACACATCCATGCCCGAGGCAGGATTCGAACCTGCGACCGTAGCGGTCTCACGGTTCCAGACTGAAGCGCCTAGAACCGCACGGCCACACCGGCCGGCGGAGCATTACAAATTATGTCAAATGATCTTGGTATACAAGTATGAACTTCGATTTATTGTCTGGGTTTGCTTGCATGTCGACTAAGTCAATTTGGCCTCGTGAATTCATTTCACTGTGTATGATAGGTCTGACTAAAACCCCCCTTTTCAACGTTTTTTGCTTTTTCTGACATGGTTCACATAATCTCAAATAAGTAACGATTAATTCAACAGTCACATTCTTGTACTTACGATTCAGTTCCACAATCATCCGTGTTCGGCCGCCATGGCCTATAGCAATATGGGTGTCCTGTAGTACGTTAAACAGTTCATCAAAACGAACGTCGCCGGCCGGTGTGGCCGTGCGGTTCTAGGCGCTTCAGTTCGGAACCGCGTGACCGCTGCGGTTAGTTAGGTTTAAGTAGTTCTAAGTTCTATTGGAATGATGACCAGAGATGTTAAGTCCCATGGTGCTCAGAGCCATTTTTTTAACCAAAACAAACGTCATAACGGATCTCTCCTTTTGCAGCAGACACCGGTGCTACGAGTTTCGCCTCACCTCCGATGTTGAGAACATTATACAGCTTCAAACGTCTGTAGTGAACAGATTTTTTGTTACAAACTGTTTTTGCGTTTTTCACTTTCCTCAACAGAATATTATATTGCTCACCAGTTACATAAAAATTGTTGTTCTTATTTACTGATTCACTTAAAAGTTCGTAAATCTGTTACGCATAACGTCACTCATTCTGATGCAAAGCTGCAAAAGAAAGACCACTAAAATAGTCACAAGGATGGCCGTACGCACGATGCTCGACAGTGAAACCACGCAGCAGTGAGTGGACTGAGAACTCATAACTGCCAACAAAAAAACTTATCTGAACTAAAAACTGGCAACAACGAAACCGGTCTGAACCTGCACGACGGAGGCAGGACTCTTCGATCAAGTTTTTAGCAGTTTGCATTGGTAAATCCTAATTTACAGGGTGAAACTTGTAAGGTGACAAACCAGAATAACTCGAAAAATAAGCTTTACACGAAAAAATGTGTAGAATCCAAAGTCGATTATTTTCAATGGGAACATCTGCTGGGGCTAAAATTAGCTCCTTGGGGGTGGGGCGGGAGGCAACTTTAAAATTTCAAATGGGAACCCCCATTTTTTATTGCAGAATCAGATTCTACATAAAAAACTATGTACATTTTGTCTTAGACATTTGTTTTGATTCTTGGTAGTTGGTGCTGTATTTCAAGAAAAATCCATGTTCTCATTTTTGCGTTGAAAATGGTTATGGATAAAAATTATCCAAACGGCTCTGAGAATTATGGGACTTAACATCTGAGGTCATCAGTCCCCTAGAACGTAGAACTACTTAAACCTAACTAAGCTAAGTACATCTCACACAACCATGCCCGAGGCAGAATTCGAACCTGCGACCGTAGCAGGGTTACAGGTAAATAAAAAATACTTATTTACGTAGTAAAACTAAGGGGTTTGGGAGAGAGGAATTAGAGTTTTACAAAAGTTGGCCCAAATATTATTTTTTCTGCAGATTCGGATAAGTTTTGTTTGTTTCGTGGTCATGAGGCCACACAACTTTTAACTATCAAACAAATCACTTGACTAGCTAACTAACTAACCAAACATCCTACGAAGTAAATAAGTATTTTTTTAAAAATCCGTAACCATTTTCCACCCAAAAATGAGAACATGGATTTTCTTGAATTGCAGCGCCAACTACCAAGAATCAAAACAAATGTTTAAAAAATGTATGTAGTTTTTATGTAGAATCTGATTATGCAATAAAATATGTGGATTTACACTTGAAATTTTAAAGTTGCTTCCCACTCCACCCCGCGAGGTCTGGGGCGTTTTGTCACGGTCCGCACGGCTCCCCCGCTGGAGGTTCGAGTCCTCCCTCGGGCATGTGTGTGTGTGTGTGTGTGTGTGTGTGTGTGTGTGTGTGTGCGTTGTCATTAATGTAAGTTAAAGTTACATTAAGTAGTGGTTTAGCTTAGGGACCGATGATCTCAGCAGTTTGGTCCCATAAATCCTTACGACAAATTTCCAATTTTCCCGCCCCACCTCAATGGGGCTGGGGTGGCGGGCTAATTGTAGCACCAGCAGATGTCCCCCTCGAAAATAATCAACTTTAGATTCTACACATTTATTCGTGTGAAGCTTATTTTTCGAGTTATTCTGGTTTGTCAACTTAAAATTTACACCCTGTATATAAAACCGACAAACTGCAGGGACGGGTTCCTGTCTGTAAAAGGAGGAAAAGATGAAGATGTATCCAGAAAATTACAGTGTGCGTGCAGTGACGACAAATCTTCTCGGAATACAGCACTGAGCTGCATCGCATCCACGTCTCAATAGATGTTCAAAGTGGCCTACAAGGCATTGCAGATTACAGGGATGGTAGCAGTTGTCATGCAGGATACATATAATTGTACTTGGCCTTACACCATATTGACAGGCCATTTGTCTGGAGCTTGTACTTGGGTTCGTCTCAATATCCTGTAGGTCCAGATCCTCCGGATCTGGTGTACGCACAGTCCGCCGTCTCCATGCACGTTCGTCTGTCTGAAAGGACCCATTGTCACACAAAAAGGGCTTGAAATGCTGTGTGATGTCATTGGTATCTTTGAGGGTACTTGTTTTGGTGTAGCCGTTCTGCCTTTCGACCATCTGCTTGGCCGTACACAAACATCATCTCGGCCTGTTCCCAACACGAATACCGCACCATTCTCTGGTGTACGCACAGTCCGCCGTCTCCATGCACGTTCGTCTGTCTGAAAGGACCCATTGTCACACAAAAAGGGCTTGAAATGCCGTGTGATGTCATTGGTATCTTTGAGGGTACTTGTTTTGGTGTAGCAGTTCTGCCTTTCGACCGTTTCCATCTGCTTGGCCGTACACAAGCATCATCTCGGCCTGTTCCCAACACGAGTACCACACCATTCTGCTGCTTACAGTTCGTTCCGTCAATCACACATCCTGCAACACCAAAGAACACACGGAACGTGATCAGAGGTGCTGCCCTACGTCAGCGCCGAGACAATGAAGCATCTCACACATATTCATAGGACCTTTTTTTTCTCCATTTCCAGTGAGGTATCCGTCCCTGAAGTTTGTCGCTTTTATTAATGTTTACCCAATATAGGGTCAGTTACGTTAGACGTCACACCCCTTACATTTCGTGAACAGTTACACATATCGAAACGTGGTTTATGTGAAATGGTAGTACGTCGAGAGTCGCATACGTTTTTGTTTGGTTAATATGTTTAGCGCTGATATCAACTGAAATATGGAAGTAAGTACGTTTTTTTTTTTAAATGGAACAATAAACTTTTTATGACTGCATTCTACAGCTCTTAAGAAGACAATTATAATAACATAGCGTTTATTAATGTTGACATTGAAACCTGCCTTAAAAAAATTCGAGAAATGTCCTCAAATGTGAGACCACGGTGGCCGGAAAAGGCATTTGCGGTGCAAACACTGCCAAGCAGGCGTATCTGACCAGGCTGCGTAGTTGTATGTCTGTAGTTGTAGGTCTGTGCCACGAGAATAAAGCTTTATTTCAGCTTGAACCAACTTAAGACCTAGATACAAGTTCACCTACGAATGTTGTATATGGAAATACGACATACGCTAGAATCTCGCGTGTCACAAAGGGCTTAGGGACACTATTTTACGAGAGCCGGAACAAAGATATTAACTGTTCACTTTTTAAAAATAAAGAGGTCATCTACGCAGCAAAAAGCAACTACTGTATTAAATTTCTAAGTGTTAGAGGGAAGATTTGACTTCTCTTTCTCTGTAGATAGCTGTGTGCTTCTTAGAGATAAATACATGATGTCGGACAACTGTCTCTATCTACACTGCTCTATATTATATCATATGGGATACATTCGTTGAACTAAACACTTCATTACAAATACTTTTGCTGACCACCTGCATACCGCAAAATACTCTTAAATATTCTTTTTAATGAAACGTCGTTTCACGCTGAACGTAAGCGCATAATGACAGTGTTACCAACTACGTGCAGTATGCGCTGTCGACTTATTTTACATTGCAAAGCAATTTCGCACACACATAAAAGAAATAAGAAATTGCTAACAACGATTTGGTAACCACCCAAACCACATTGTCTTCCAAAAAAATAACTTAATCCTTCATTAAAGCATGTGTTTAAACTGTTGAGCATGAACTGAAAGGCACATTAGCAATCATCGAAAGAACGATGAACAGTTGTAATTATAGTGGATGATACGATAGATCATGCACTGGCGATTCGACGACCCACATCGTCTGGTGTAATTGGGGCTTCGCCATAGGTTGCACCTTCGAGTGCCTCCCAAAGAAAAAAACCGAGCCGGCCGAGGTGGCCGAGCGGTTCTAGGCGCTTCAGTCTGGACCCGCGAGACCGCTACGGTCGCAGGTTCGAATCCTGCCTCGGGCATGGATGTGTGTGATGTCCTTAGGTTAGTTAGGTTTAAGTAGTTCTAAGTCCTAGGGGACTAATGACCTCAGATGTTAAGTCCCATAGTGCTCAGAGCCATTTGAACCATTTTTTTAACCATTTGAGCCAAACAAACCGGGAGGGGTCAAATAGGGGGGACCTCGCAGGCCATTTGACAACAGGTTTTCGTCCTATCCAGCGTCCAGGAAAGTTCTCATTATTTGCGTTGCAACACGGGACGAGTGAGCTGGACAACCGTCTCGTTGCAGCCACATATACTGTCGAATATCCAGTGGTACCTCTTCTAGAAAAACCGGCAGAATGTTCGTTAGAAAGTGTGCGTGCAGATGTCCGTTTAGAACGCCTGAGATAATGTAAGACCCCACAATGTAATTTCCTATATTACTGCACCATACGTTTACGCTCCACGACCGTTCATGTTGCATATAACGAAGCCAGTGTGGGTTTTCGGCTGCCCAGTAGTGCATCTTAAGCAAATTTACACTATCGTGGTTAGTAAACGTTGCTGCATCGGTAAAGAGCACACGTTGGAAGAATGTAGGGACGCCTCTCAGTTGCTGAGCAAACCGACAAAATTCTCTACGATGTTTGAAATCACGACCGTCGAGTGCCTGATGTTGTTGTTGTTGTTGTGGTCTTCAGTCCTGAGACTGGTTTGATGCAGCTCTCCATGCTACTCTATCCTGTGCAAGCTTCTTCATCTCCCAGTACCTACTGCAACCTACATCCCTCTGAATCTGCTTAGTGTATTCATCTCTTGGTCTCCCCCTACGATTTTTACCCTCCACGCTGCCCTCCAATACTAAATTGGTGGTCCCCTGATGCCTCAGAACGTGTCCTACCAGCCGATCCCTTCTTCTGGTCAAGTTGTGCCACAAACTTCTCTTCTCCCCAATCCTATTCAATACTTCCTCATTAGTTATGTGATCTACCCATCTAATCTTCAGCATTCTTCTGTAGCACCACATTTCGAAAGCTTCTATTCTCTTCTTGTCCAAACTATTTACCGTCCATGTTTCACTTCCATACATGGCTACACTCCATACAAATACTTTCAGAAATGACTTCCTGACACTTAAATCTGTACTCGATGTTAACAAATTTCTCTTCTTCAGAAACACTTTCCTTGCCATTGCCAGTCTACATTTTATATCCCCTCTACTTGGACCATCATCAGTTATTTTGCTCTCCAAATAGCAAAACTCCTTTACTACTTTATGTGTCTCATTTCCTAATCTAATACCCTCAACATCACCCGACTTAATTCGACTACATTCCATTATCCTCGTTTTGCTCTTGTTGATGTTCATCTTATATCCTCCTTTCAAGACGCTATCCATTCCGTTCAACTGCTCTTCCAAGTCCTTTGCTGTCTCTGACAGAATTACAATGTCATCGGCGAACCTCAAAGTTTTTATTTCTTCTCCATGGATTTTAATACCTACTCCGAATTTTTCTTTTGTTTCCTTTACTGCTTGCTCAATATACAGATTGAATAACATCGGGGAGAGGCTACAACCCTGTCTTACTCCCTTCCGAACCACTGCTTCCCTTTCATGTTCCTCGACTCTTATAACTGCCTCTTATAAGTGCCTGATGTAGGGCAGGTGATAGGGATGGAAATTCTGTCGATGCAGTGTGCGAATGACATTCATCTGGCTGTTTCCACATTCCTTGGCGATTTGTCTCTTACCACTGTGCGGATTCACTAGCGTCGTAGCCATAAGAGCTTCTTCGTGTTCTCTGTCAGTTGCAGTCTTCTTTTTGCCCTCTTTTCGACGGTGAAGCAGCCTCTCCGCACTAGCCTCTTAATAATTCGTGCAACTGTCTGGAGCGTCGAACACTGGCGAGCCGGATGGACAGCCCTGTACCGCTGTAGTATTTTTACAGAATTTATGTTACATTCACCACATGAAAGTAGTACATCCAACTTTTCCTCGTTGGTGTACGTGTCTGCACGCAAGGAATGTTGAAGCAGAGACGAGCGGCCTGCAGTGCGGCCGAGTAAACAGGCAGGAGTACTGGCGCTCTGACACAGCGTAGCACGAGAGCTCTGTTTGGTGGTGTGGCGTCTGCACCGCTAACGCCGATTCCGGCCACCGAGCTCCCAGAGTCTAGGACATTTCTCGAATTTTTTCACAGCACGTTTCAACCTCAACATTAACAAACGCAGTATCACTGTAATTGTCTTCTCAAGAGATATCGAATTTAGCTATAAAAATATATTGTTATGTTAAAAAAAACTACTTAGTTCAATATGTCAGTTCATGCAAGCCCTAAAACATTAACCAAGAAAAAACGTACGTACCCCCTCGATGCTCCAGTATTTGCCGAAAACCGTGTTTCGATAGGTGTAACCGTTCATGAAATAAAAGGTGTGTTACGTCTTACATGACTCACGCTATGCGCGCGCGCACACACACACACACACACACACACACACACACATTATGACTCACAAACACACACACACACTCCTGGAAATTGAAATAAGAACACCGTGAATTCATTGTCCCAGGAAGGGGAAACTTTATTGACACATTCCTGGGGTCAGATACATCACATGATCACACTGACAGAACCACAGGCACATAGACACAGGCAACAGAGCATGCACAATGTCGGCACTAGTACAGTGTATATCCACCTTTCGCAGCAATGCAGGCTGCTATTCTCCCATGGAGACGATCGTAGAGATGCTGGATGTAGTCCTGTGGAACGGCTTGCCATGCCATTTCCACCTGGCGCCTCAGTTGGACCAGCGTTCGTGCTGGACGTGCAGACCGCGTGAGACGACGCTTCATCCAGTCCCAAACATGCTCAATGGGGGACAGATCCGGAGATCTTGCTGGCCAGGGTAGTTGACTTACACCTTCTAGATCACGTTGGGTGGCACGGGATACATGCGGACGTGCATTGTCCTGTTGGAACAGCAAGTTCCCTTGACGGTCTAGGAATGGTAGAACGATGGGTTCGATGACGGTTTGGATGTACCGTGCACTATTCAGTGTCCCCTCGACGATCACCAGTGGTGTACGGCCAGTGTAGGAGATCGCTCCCCACACCATGATGCCGGGTGTTGGCCCTGTGTGCCTCGGTCGTATGCAGTCCTGATTGTGGCGCTCACCTGCACGGCGCCAAACACGCATACGACCATCATTGGCACCAAGGCAGAAGCGACTCTCATCGCTGAAGACGACACGTCTCCATTCGTCCCTCCATTCACGCCTGTCGCGACACCACTGGAGGCGGGCTGCACGATGTTGGGGCGTGAGCGGAAGACGGCCTAACGGTGTGCGGGACCGTAGCCCAGCTTCATGGAGACGGTTGCGAATGGTCCTCGCCGATACCCCAGGAGCAACAGTGTCCCTAATTTGCTGGGAAGTGGCGGTGCGGTCCCCTACGGCACTGCGTAGGATCCTATGGTCTTGGCGTGCATCCGTGCGTCGCTGCGGTCCGGTCCCAGGTCGACGGGCACGTGCACCTTCCGCCGACCACTGGCGACAACATCGATGTACTGTGGAGACCTCACGCCCCACGTGTTGAGCAATTCGGCGGTACGTCCACCCGGCCTCCCGCATGCCCACTATACGCCCTCGCTCAAAGTCCGTCAACTGCACATACGGTTCACGTCCACGCTGTCGCGGCTTGCTACCAGTGTTAAAGACTGCGATGGAGCTCCGTATGCCACGGCAAACTGGCTGACACTGACGGCGGCGGTGCACAAATGCTGCGCAGCTAGCGCCATTAGACGGCCAGCACCGCGGTTCCTGGTGTGTCCGCTGTGCCGTGCGTGTGATCATTGCTTGTACAGCCCTCTCGCAGTGTCCGGAGCAAGTATGGTGGGTCTGACACACCGGTGTCAATGTGTTCTTTTTTCCATTTCCAGGAGTGTATATATATATATATATATATATATATATATATATATATATATATATATATATATATATATATATATATATAACGAAACCGCTGGCATGGCGATAGACACACAAACAAACACAAACATACACACAAAATTCTAGCTTTCGCAACCAGCGGTTGCTTCGTCAGGAAAGAGGGAAGGAGAGGGAAAGACGAAAGGATGTGGGTTTTAAGGGACAGGGTAAGGAGTCATTCCAATCCCGGGTATATGTGTGTGTGTGTGTGTGTGTGTGTGCGAGTGTATACCCGTCTTTTTTTCCCCCTAAGGTAAGTCTTTCCGCTCCCCCCGGGATTGGAATGACTCCTTACCCTCTCCCTTAAAACCCACATCCTTTCGTCTTTCCCTCTCCTTCCCTCTTTCCTGACGAAGCAACCGCTGGTTGCGAAAGCCAGAATTTTGTGTGTATGTTTGTGTTTGTTTGTGTGTCTATCGACGTGCCAGCGCTTTCGTTTGGTAAGTCACATCATCTTTGTTTTTAGATATATTTTTCCCACGTGGAATGTTTCCCTCTATATATATATATATATATATATATATATATATATATATATATATATATATATACGAGGGACGTTTGAAAAGTCCGAGAGATGGCACCAATGGCGCGTATCGAGGTCATGTTTAGTTAGTAGTATCTTTGGAAAGAACGCACACCACGTTTCAGCCATATTGGTCTATTTCTCTGTGTTTGGCATTCGTGTGAATCAAGAAAGTCGAGTGATTGTCAAAAAATGAACGAAAAAGAATTTCGTGCGGTGATTAAACATTACTTTATGAAAGGCAAAACGCCTCAGGAGAGTAAAGAGAAGCTTGATAAACATTAAGGTGACTCCGCACCTTCGATTAGAACAGTTTATAAGTGGTTTCAAAATTTTCGGAGTGGCCATATGGGCACAAGTGATGCTGAACGTTCTGGACACCCTGAGGAGGTTACGACTCCAGAAATCATTGATAAAACCCATGATATGGTGATGGATCACAGAAGAGTTAAGGTGCGTGAGATTGCTAGTGCTGTGGGCATCTCGAATGAACGGGTACATAATATTTTGCATAAACATTTGGACATGACAAAGCTATCCGCAAGATGGGTTGCGCGATTGCTCACTCTTGACAAAAAACGGAATCGTATAAAGTGTTGCAAGGATGGTTTGCAGCTATTCAGGAAGAATCCGCAGGACTTCAAGCGTTGTTTCGTCACTGTAGATGAAACATGGACACATTACTATACTCCTGAGACCAAACAGTAATCTAAACAATGGGTTACCAAGGGAGAATCTGCACCAAAAAAGGCGAAGACCATTCCTTCGGCCGGAAAGGTTATGGCAACTATCTTTTGGGATTCGCAAGGGATAATCCTCATCGACTATCTGGATAAGGGTAAATGAATATTATTCATCGTTATTGTATCGTTTGAAAACCGATCTGCAAGAAAAACGCAGCCGATTGGACCGCAAAAAAGTCATTTTCCATCATGACAATGCACCAGCACACAGCTCAGCAGTTGTGGTCGCAAAATTAATGGAAATAGGATACCAAGTCGTTTCACATCCCCCCCTATTCTCCAGACATGGCTCCCTCGGAGTACCATTTGTTCCCCAATTTGAAGAAATGGCTGGCGGGACAAAGATTTTATTCAAACAAGGAGGTGATTGCAGCAACTAATAGCTATTTTGCAGACTTGTACAACTCCTATTATTCGGAAGGGATCAACAAAGTAGAACAGCGTTGGACGAAGTGTGTAAGTCTAAAAAAAGTTTACCCCAAACACGTAAGTAGTTCTTATTTTTGCACAGACTTTTCAAACGCCCCTCGTATATATATATATATATATATATGATCAATAATGTCAGCAAGACACACACACCCAAATATATGACTCACCCTATGCTCACACACACCCACACACAAACACACACATATACGTGTGTGTGTGTATGTGTGAGTGTGTGTGTCTTGCTCCACAGGAAGAACCATCGGCGTCTTTCACGGTGGAACGCACGGCAAGGCGGATCTTAATGGTGACAGTAAATGCTCCAGTTTACAGCAGGGAGTGGGGCGGTACTGCGAAGGCTGGTGCATCTCTACGGCCCCCTCAAATCACGCAATTCGTGCCGTGGCGTGGCACGCTATTAAACTTCAGAGATCGTTCAAGGCGCGCGGAAAATGAGATTCAGGACAGCTCCTTGCGACCTCGGGGGCGACTTTAATAACATTCCCCGGGTCACCGGAACATGTTCCCGCGTTTCCGTAACGGTGGGCGCACAGCGTCTGTTTTTCACAAGGCGCAAAAGAGATAAGCCGGTGGAGAGGGTTATATCTCACACCGATAAGGATTTTTATTCCGCTGAGACGGCGAGGACGCAAAGCCGCAGGGCGCAGCTCCCAGGAATCTCTTTTTCCGAGACGAGCAGATTTTCGTGGACGACGCTGTTAACTGTGGGAGATAATATCCAGATTAATACTAAAACTTTGCGGCACTCTGTGTTTTTCGTCTCCTTATCTGATACAAGATCCCCTTCTCCATGGCGTAACTCAGAGAAAAGAATGCTTCTTTAATTACAGCTGTACAATAAAAACCATGTAATCACTTGCCCCTTCTTTCTCCGTCAGTGATAACGCTATAAATCATGTCTCCGCTCTTTTAATCTGGTCAGGTGCTAAACGATGTCTTAGAAATCAACTGAAGAAGCTACAGTGGCAAAATAATGTGAACATTTTATACTGTATTGGCCTATCCATGCAATTTTCCTAGGGATCTAAACGTATTAGTCCTGGACGAATTTGAATGGGATTTTATACCATTCTCTGCAATCACTTAACCACTAATAAAAATTTTGAGATTTCATTAACTGACCGCAGCCACAGTGACTGCATGCTGCCAGCAGAAGCAGTTACCCATATAGTAACCCCTAAAAAAACTTCTTAAACAAACCGTTGGCTCTTAACATAAAATTTATGACTGAGTCGATCTGAACCCTGAAATTCTGGCGTAAGAAGAGCACTACCGCTTCAGCTGAAAAGAAAAGTACCTAAAGTTATCTTTACCTCCACAATTTTTACGCTCCAAATCACAGAAAAATTCTTATAAATATTGTAACACATGTTCAATAAATAGTCACTGAGTTTTTAATTACGTGAAAACTGTTATCTGAATTATCCTTTCAATTAATATTTTATAATACATTCAATTGTTACTGTTAAATACAGAGTGGGCGATACATGTTAGCAATTAGGGCAATGACAAGAAACAGGGTGATAGTATTTTCGGCCTCTCTTCCGTGCCGTATGTCATAGATTATATTTAGATATATTTGTGACTAAATTAGCAATGAAGTCAGTCCATCAAGCCTGCACAGTTACAGACGTTGTCATGGTGATGCTGCATCTTACATCTACATGAAACATGAAAAAGGTAGGTGTTAGTACGTCACTCTCAACATTTACATGAAACCAAAAATATAAACCTTATAATCTAAGTTACTATCCGTCTTATGTGATGGAAACATCTACATGAAAGACTTTTAAAACAATGTAACTCGTCCTATGCGAGAGGAAAAAAAAATAATAGCTCGGAATTCAGGGTCCGTTGCTCTCTCGTTCAAGAGAGAACATACAGGGTAAGGATGCCTAATTCCGTGATATTTTTCAGCTGCTGTTGCGCAACGTGCATAAATGAGAAAGAGTCATTTGAATAACAACTCAGAATGACAGATTGAACATTCTAGAATGTATTTTTATTTGCGTGAGTATTGTAAAATTTTACAAATACATTGAAAAGGTGTAAAAATGAACTCTATGACAGTGACTCCTAAATGCGTAAAAAGATTCCCAAATACGTGATAATGGTATCCTAATCCTGTGAATGGTATCCTAATTCTGTGAGACCAAAACCCATGAACATGAAACACACAAAACCACAACTTGCTAACTTTACATACTCTGCCAATATTGCTGACATATTAATGTCATGTCAGAGGCCTAAATGGAAAAATCCACAGAATCGTATTTCGCCTAAAGCAACACACATCTCATGTAAAGGAAAAAGGAAAAAAAATGTGTAAAACGTAAAAAAATCTAACGAAGTAAACCAATTACTAAGCCTAATACAGAAAGAGAAACCAGATGTCATTTTGTTCAAATAAAAACGTTAATTCGCACGCACTAAAAAACCATAAACGTCATCTTCATAATTACCGCCTAGACCCTCAAATTTGTGCTGGTACCACTGAAAGACAGAAACAACACAGTATCCACTCTGCTCCAGTGCGACTGTGTATATCTACATCTACATCTACATTTATACTCCGCAAGCCACCCAACGGTGTGTGGCGGAGGGCACTTTACGTGCCTCTGTCATTATCTCCCTTTCCTGTTCCAGTCGCGTATGGTTCGCGGGAAGAACGACTGCCGTTCATAGTCCTAACTGCACAGGGAACATGTGGTGTTGTCGCGAGATTTGGCGTTTGCTCCCCCGTTCCTTCCCCAGTTTCTTCCCCGTGGTTTTTTAGAAGATGTGCCAGGTTCGGGATCAACATTGCATGTAGTTGGAGATATGTATGAGCTTGGGCATACTGTGACTTTCTGCGAGTGTCCCTGACTGAGGATGGTTGACATACAAGTGAGTGCAGTATTTTCTCTTTCTTCGAGGTCTGATTAACTTCAGCAACCGGTTTATTGGAGAGTGATGAGTGTGCTAGGGCCTCTGGTGGAATTTCATCACTCTTAAAAGGGCGTATCCCAGCGTCAGTCTTACTATGGCATAACAAGGTTTCCTTCACAATGTCTTCTGCCAATTTAGCAACATAATAATTTAAGAATATTAATTATATCCACTGACAGAAAAAAGCCGCACCATCAAAAAATTAATGTAGAATAAGGAAATTTTTGGTAACATACAGGGCTATTACAAATGATTGAAGCGATTTCATAAATTCACTGTAGCTCCATTCATTGACATATGGTCACGACACACTACAGATACGTAGAAAAACTCATAAAGTTTTGTTCGGCTGAAGCCGCACTTCAGGTTTCTGCCGTCAGAGCGCTCGAGAGCGCAGTGAGACAAAATGGAGACAGGAGCCGAGAAAGCGTATGTCGTGCTTGAAATGCACTCACATCAGTCAGTCATAACAGTGCAACAACACTTCATGACGAAGTTCAACAATGATCCACCAACTGGTATGCGCAGTTTAAAGCTTCTGGATGCCTCTGTAAGGGGAAATCAACGGATCGGCCTGCAGTGAGCGAAGAAACGGTTGAACGCGTGAGGGCAAGTTTCACGCGTAGCACGCGGAAAATTGGCTCATGCCACAACTGGAGACCGACAGCGCCGACTTCATCTTTCAACAGGATGGTGCCCCACCGCACTTCCATCATGATGTTCGGCATTTCTTAAACAGGAGATTGGAAAACCGATGGATCGGTCGTGGTGGAGATCATGATCAGCAATTCATGTCATGGCCTCCATGCTCTCGCGACTTAACCCCATGCGATTTCTTTCTGTGGGGTTATGTGAAAGATTCAGTGTTTAAACCTCCTCTACCAAGAAACGTGCCAGAACTGCGAGCTCGCATCAACGATGCTTTCGAACTCATTGATGGGGACATGCTGCGCCGAGTGTGGGAGGAACTTGATTATCGGCTTGATGTCTGCCGAATCACTAAAGGGGCACATATCGAACATTTGTGAATGCCTAAAAAAACTTTTTGAGTTTTTGTATGTGTGTGCAAAGCATTGTGAAAATATCTCAAATAATAAAGTTATTGTAGAGCTGTGAAATCGCTTCAGTCATTTGTAATAACCCTGTATATAAGTGATTAACGTTGCAAGATCACAGGTTGATACAGGCGCGGCATAAGCCATTGCAAACATGAAATACTGGAACATTAATAACTGGTGTAATCGCCAGAATGTTCAGAGCAAGCGTACAAATGTGAATGCACTGTGTTGTACAGGATGTCAGTTCGTGGGGTGGAGTTCCATGCCTGTTACACTTGGTCACTCAATGCAGCCACATGGAGAGGTCACATGGTTAGAGGTACTGGGGCTTTAAATCCTCCCTCAGGCATGGGTGTGTGTGTTGTTCTTAGCATAAGTTAGTTTAAGTAGTGTGTAAGGCTAGGGACTGATGACCTCAGCAGATTTGTCCCTTAGGAATTCACACACACTTGAAAACTCTATGCAGGGGCGGCTAATACTGGTTGTAGATAGTAGTGGGACAAAAAGAGTGTCACCCCACTCTGCATTGTTGTCAAATTTATTCAAGATGGCGCACCCAAGATGGCGGCGATAGATGTGGAAACATCACAATTACGTCATGGTGGGAAGTTCTAATTTCGGTTAGAAAATAGGTCAGTTGGGCTACCTCCACCAACCTAAGTCATCCTACCACCACTTCTTCCTTGGAATTGGTGGGAAAAGGACTTAGTTTGTGCTAGATCGCTGGACAAAAAAATGGTTCAAATGGCTCTGAGCACTATGGGACTTAACAGCTATGGTCATCAGTCCCCTAGAACTTAGAACTACTTAAACCTAACTAACCTAAGGACAGCACACAACACCCAGTCATCACGAGGCACAGAAAATCCCTGACCCCGCCGGGAATCGAACCCGGGAAGTCGCTGGACAGGGCAAGCACTAGTCTTTATGTTGCATTCAGTTTTCTATTAATAATTCGGGGTGTCATAGGCAGCAGCTTCATCCAGTGTGTTCACCATGAGGTTTGGAGCCCAGCTGACATAGTACACAGTACTGTCACCAGAGGGTGCTGTCGTCCCTCCCTCTCTGCTCTTCTATTACGTAATCCAAGATGACGGTTGGGGAAAAAATGGCGCGTAAAGGACTCAGTCTCTGTCTAGTTGCTGGAGAGGAAGGAGTGTACTTTATTTCAGTGAGAAGTTGGAACAATTTATTTAGGGATGGATTTCACGCAGTTTATTTGTAATACTGATAAAAAAAACGATCGCCCTGACATGCTTGGGGTCACAATAAAGAGCCTACAGACCTGCAAACTACTCGTAAATTACCGAAATAATGCAGTACACTGATGTACAGACACTCAAATAACTCGCAAATTGTCAAAATAATGCATGTGAAACACTTGGCAAACACATTGAGTAATTGCAAACTGTCGAAATAATGCAATGCACAGCCTACAAACACGTTCACAAAATAATGCACTACACTGATGTGCAGACACCTTCACTGCATGTAAAACTGTCAAAATAATGCATGTATGGCGCTCTTCAAACACGCTCACAAAGCTTAAACAGCCGAAATGATGTGGTGCACAAACTCTCACTGCATGTAAAAACGCTTCTGAACTATCGTTAAGAAATTTGACCGCAAACTGTTCCCTACAGAGGTCCAAGGCGTACACACTGGGGTGGCGCTCGCACACCTGGTAACAAGTTTACCTGCTCAGCGTGACTGGTGTTCTGCACCTTCGTTCCTGTGGGCCCAGCACTGTCCTAATTGCTAAGTGAGATGTTTGCCTAGTGACTCATCATCGCAGGTGCAGCTAAAAGGTTGTCAGTGTTGTACTGACATCTCATGTCTGTGTAAATAACAGCCAATTCTCCTTCTGGATGCGCTATAGAAATCCTCTGAAATGTTTTCAGAAACTGTTTATGAAAATATCCCTGAATAACACAGGATGCATTCTTGCTATTCACACCCGGAGAGGGTAGTGAGGTGTTTACCTGGCCACCATTGCTGCTGCAGTGACGAGTCACCTTTGTACGTGTGGGTCCTGTGCCAGCCTAACTGCTGAGTGAGATGTTTGCCTAGTGACACCCCCCCCCCCCCTCACAAGCGCAGCTAAAAGGTTATCAGTGTTATACTGATGTCTCATGTCTAACAGCCAAGTCCCCTTTGGACGTGTTATTGAAATCTTTTTCAGTGCTTTCAGAAACTGTTCACGAAAATATCCCAGAATAACACGGGATAAATTCGTCCTAGCGATCCAATGGGACAGCCCGTCCATTACATATCAACCCTTCCCAGAAACAGCTAACAGTCGCTTTTGTTGTAGGAGCTTTCGTGATGTCTCAGGTTGTCTGCATGGAAATTCTTCTCCTAACAGGGCAAGTTTACGAAAATATCGCAGAATAACACCGAATTCATTTTCTTGAAGCTGCATGGGGTAGCCACACGGTCTGAGATGACTTGTCACAATCTGTGCGGCTCCTCCCATCAGAGGTCTGAATCCTCCCTCAGGCATGGGTATGTGTGTTGTCCTTAGCGTAAGTTACTTTCAGTTAGATTAAGTAGTGTGTAGGCTTAGGGACTGATGACCTGAACAGTTTGGTCCCATAAGACCTTACCACAAATTTCCAAATTTCCATTCTTCCTGATGGTCCTAATGAGGCATCCCGTCCATCACATGTTACGCTTCCCAGAAATCATAATATGCTACTTTCAACAAACGTCTTAGAAATGGTAAACGTTCTCACCGCTAAAGCCTTCATCATGTCTATGCTTGCTTGCAAAACACCATTAATCATAAAAGCATTCTTGTTATTTGGAAAGAGAGATGATGGTCATATCAAATGAAGCTCTCTCATTGGTCGTCTCAGTCTATATTTAAACCCACAACCAACCTCCATTGTCCTCCATCCACTGCTGCCCGTCTTGTTGTGCATACCTTCGTCTCTCTCTCTCTCTCTGTGTCTCTCTCTCTCTCTCTCTCTCTGTGTGTGTGTGTGTGTGTGTGTGTGTGTGTGTGTGTGTGTGTGTGCTTTTTTCTCCCAATATGAAGAGAGATATCAGCAGCAATGATTCAGAGTATAGTCGCAAGAGGTATAGTGTTCTGGAGGCAGTATTTATTTTGAGTGTAAATTTTCGTGTGTATGTTAAATTTGTCTTATTAATCCCATCTTCTTGTTATAGTACAATAGTACAACTCCAGGATGTAATCCTGGATTATGAGGAGAGACGTGAGGGGGCTGGACCATGGCAGACTCTTAAATTACAGCCTCCTGTGGTGATTTTAAAGCGAGGATTGCCTTGTGAGTATAATTTTCATTGAAATTTGTTCTCGTATAGTTGTGACTCAAAAGTTTGTTATTTCATACTTTTTTTTTGTTTTATATGTCTTGATTGTTGTTGTTGTAGGCGAGACAGACCAATTGCCAGATGCCATTACTCATGACGATAATGACATGCCTGAATGGAATAACTTCCGGGAATTCAGCCAGGTAACACTTTCAGCGACCGCCGATATTTCGGCGGGAGAACACCCCGCCATTTTCAAGGCAAACTGCAACGGACAGGCGGCGTACGTGCAAATTTAATACCTCGGTCCTCGGACCGAAGCAGGAAAGATAACACACACACACACACTGAACACTAGTGCCACCAAAGATGACCAAAGTCAGAGCTATCGATAGTGAGACTATGAATTCGCAGGTGAGGCAGCATTGACTCTGTTCCTCTGTTTTTTGACAAGGGAGAGAGCCGGATTCCAAACAGAGTTCAAACAGAAACCTCCGTTCCTGTTAACGAGGTTGCTCGCTAATTTAATCTCAACTGCCTCCCTAATGACACTGTCCCAATAGCTGGACGTGCATGCCAATATCTCGGTGTTATTATATAACATGGGGTGACCATTATCCAAGCAATGTTCGGCAATAGCAGATCTATTTGGCTGCTGTAATCGTGTGTGCCGTTTATACTCAGTACATCTGTCCTCCACGGTCCTGATAGTTTGACCAATATATGCCATGCCGCAGCTACAAGGAATACGATATACACCCGCCTTACGCAGTCCAAGATCATCCTTAACGGAACTCAAAAGTGTTCTAATTTTAGATGGAGGTCGGAAAACACATTTCACATCGTATTTCCGTAAAATACGACCGATCTTATTGGACGTGTTTCCTACGTAAGGCAAGAAGGCAGTAGACTTAGGCGTTGACTCAGAATTATCATCAATCACCCGGTCGCTGAAAGTGTTACCTGGCTGAATTCCCGGAAGTTATTTGAAAGTTGTATACGCCAGGAGAAACTCAGGTCTCACATGGCTGAATGGGTCAGACAAAGGGCCACTGAAATAGAGGCAGAAAGACATCATGAGCTGGGCCTGTTAGATGATGATGATGATGATGTTGAGGCCGTGCGGTGTGACCGAACGGTTCTAGGCACTTCAGTCTGCAACTGCGCGACCATTACGGTCGCTGGTTCGATTCCTGCCTCGGGCACGGATGTTTGTGATGTCCTTACGTTAGTTAGGTTTAAGCAGTTCTAAGTTCTAGGGGACTGCTGACCTTAGATGTTAAGTCCCATAGTACTCAGAGCCATTTGAACCATGTGATGATGTTGACCTCTTTGAGGGTCTGGTGGAGTCGCCTGATGAGATGTTCATGTCTTGGAGCCAGAGCAAAAAAAGTAATTACTCACTCTGCTTATAACCTTGTGATCGACAGTATTTTTCTTTCACTGCACCAGCAGTGGTAAGCAATGTACTTAACTATTACTTTTTTTATCTCGTCTTCCATAACGGTCACGTCTCTGCAGCCACAATACAGTGTGGCACGCATACTGGTGGTGGCTAAACCTTCTTCCTCGCAAATGCGGCGCCCGGTAAGGCATGCATCACCCATAAGGGCGCCGCTACTTGCTGCGCAGAAGCCGCCACCGCCGTCGTCCTGGCGCTGCCACTCTGGTGTCCATGGGCCACCTCTCAGGTTATCGGGTTTGGTCTGCAGCAACAGCAACAACAGCATCGGGAAACATCGCCACAGCCATTGGCCTGACCCGGTAACACTGCAGCACTCTCCTTCCTTCATCATCATTATCATTATCACATCCGCCTCGTCAGAATTGGCGTAAACGCAGGGTATGTGTGCCTCGGCACATTACAATTTGACCCTTCCCAGCGTCATCATCACTGGGATGGACACAGAATAGTATTAACAGTAATATAGAAGATCCTGTGGTTAGTGGCAATTCTCTCTCCCATCCTTTTACTGAATCACATCTGGTCAGTGATACCATACGTCAGTTAGAATACTCGATGATCGCAGACGGCTTTGAGGAGCGAATCTCGTTCGTGAGGGCCAAGAACTCAACAGGAGGGTACTATGATCCTGTTAGTTTTCTAAGGGCATGCCTTCCTGTTGAAATGGAGCCTCTCAAAGTAGTCAACGATCCACAGTATCCTGCCATTAAATGCAGTGTGGTGCTCTGCATCGAACTTGATTCTGGTCTTGAGGAGACAACTCTTTATTCTCTTTTGGAGGAGAATGACGTGATAATGCGGAGCACGTCAATCGCCAAGTGGCCATCCATGTTGAGCGCTATACTGGCCCGGTTTTCCAAGATGGAAGTCAGAGGGTCAGCTAAAGCACTCAGCTGAATATTACACCTGGACATCCAAGCACATGTAAATGTAGGTTCTGGCTGTCTCAAGCTCGCTAAATGAGCGGGCATACATTAATGTGGAAAATAAAACCGATCAGGCTTGTTTTGCATGGTCAGTCCTGGTTTGCGAGAGAAACTAAATTACAGAGATCATCCTGAGGGTTCCAGTACATACCATTTAGGTGATTATATTCATGGGTGTTATAACTTTGATGGTATCGAGTTCCCTGTCAAGACCCAAGACAAACCTAAATTTGAGGCGCAGAATATCGGAATATCAGTTCATGTTTATGGCTTTGAGAATAAAAGCAAGTCAGATGAGCATGACAAGCAAATTGCCGTCAGGCCCCTCCATTTCTCAAAACCTGCTGGTGGGCGTGAGTTGCCTGTAAACATGTTGCTCTTCTCTGAAGGCGATAATTATCACTATGTTTGGATCAAAGACATGTCTCGTCTCCTTTCCACCAAATTAAGTAATCATGATGGTAAACAGCATTTCTGCTTAAGGTGCCTTAATACCTTTTCCTCAGACAAGCTATTAGCGGTGCATCAAGTAGACTGTGCTTCCAAGAATAATCTGTGTCATTTTGCCTACTGAGGAACACAAATTCATAAAGTTTAAGGATGCTCATGACCATGCCCGTTTGTTTTTGCTTTTTGAGGTGGGAGGGGGGATATCCCCACTTTCACTGAATATCGTGTATGTAACATCTTTTACACTGCGCAATATCTCCTGTAACAGCTGATTCTTGGGCCGAAACATTGTTTTGGAGAATACACAATCACGTTCAAATCGGAATCCACCTACATGTGTTGGAAGCGTCATGAGAACATTAGTCTCGCCACAACAGGATGGATATACAATAATTGCTCGTATATTATCAGGATGGACTATTCTTCTCCTTCACAGGACCAGTCACTGACAACAAAGTCCTTGTGATAAGGATGTTTCACTCACTTGGGCCATGATACTATGTCAGGTACTGAAAAGTAGTTGACGTATATAGGAAGATACACTTGAAGGGACAGTAATAGTATGTGTAGCCACTATAGCTCCATCCCTTAACCAACTCAGCTATAGTCCCTCCACAAAGAAATCAGCTCTATATTTTTACCCATGAACTGTAACTTCTTCATTCATTTTGTCAATGACTGGTGAGGAGATGTTTGGGGCATTTGTCTGCTGCTGCTGCATCATTATAGGCTAGCACTGAAAAATAATGATAATATTAATAAGTGTGTTAGTTGGACTATAATAAGAGAGGTATGAAATAAAACACAAACACAGTTTGAGATTATATATACATACATTATTAATTATTTAAATATCGTACATCAGATGCAGTATTTCAAAAAGTTACAGGCTATTTCTTTATTGACTTCTTTGCACCTATACTGTATTTACCAAACAAAGCTTTTTGATATGCAATAAATTCCTCAAGTATTCTTTCAAGCCACTGGGTGCCTCACAATACTTGGGTTTTTAACATGCACATTTAAACTGTTTTCCTTTTGGTTCTGCGTTCATGTGCAAACAAAGGTACTGCTTCAAATCATCAACATGTACACTATGCACAAGTAGGAAGTTTACAACATGACTGTATGCGGAATCTACGCACAGCAATCAATGAGTCAGTCTCTCCAATGCAAGGCATAGCGCAGTATTCAGAGGTGTGCTATAGATACACTCACTTGTCACGCGATTTCACACACAGTGCACAGTCATAATACGCTGTTGTAATAAATAGTGTCACACCAGTAAGGCTTATGTCCGCAGGATATCACTCGGATAATACTCTGTAGGCATCTGCTGATTGATGTAGCGTTCTGCACGACATATTTCGTCCCAGTCGAACTCAGAAATATTTATTTATTTATTTATGCATTTATTTTACCTGGCAAGATTAGGGCCTTCAGGCCCTCTCTTACACCTAACCAGGCATACTCAGATTTAACAAATTTCAGTTTCTACAGAACATTAAGGACATATAACATGTTATACAGTATTAATGTTACAGAAAAAAATAGAGATTATAAAAGTAGTACAATGATAATTATAACAATCAAAAAATAATTATAATAATCAAGAATAATAATAATAGTAATGACTATGTATAGGAAAGTAAACATATTTTTTCTTTTATGAATGTCAGTCCTATTGCTAGTTGGGAATTTTCTCGTTATATTCTTGCAGCTTGTGAGTTATTCTCATCAATCAGAGACGATAGAATGGGGTGAAAGAGATATAGAAGAGGTAGATAGGTTAGAGGAAGAGAAATAGAATGGTAAAATTCGAAGCTATGATGGAGAAGAGAAAGAAAAAGATGAGAGGGGCACGACAATGGTGGCTATACCGTCCCTAATATGTAAGTCTTGAGTTCCCTCTTGAATGTTAAGTGGTTCTGGATAAGACGCAGATCACAGGGGAGCGCGTTCCATAGTCGTATGGCTGAGATGGAGAATGACACAGAGAAAGATTTTGTGTTATGTAAAGGTACAGCCAAGTTGCTAGACGTATCCGATCTGGTATTGCGGTTGTGGAATGATGATAGGTGTTTAATGTGAGAAGATAAGTATTCGGGGCACCAGTGGCTAAGAAATCGATGAAGTAAGCACATTGTGTGGAGATCGCGTGCCTTATGTGGGCGTATCCAACCTAGCTGGGAGTATGAAGGACTGATATGATCATACAACCTTATATTGCATACGTATCTAACGCAAGCATTCATCACTAGCTCGAGGCATCTCGAATTTTCACTATTTGTGCCGTGTTGAACTACATCACAGTAGTAAAGATTAGGCAAGACTAGTGTTTGGACTAAATAGGCACTTTAACATACTTTGATGCATTTTCTATTTCTATCCTCGCTATCTATCCCTAGTCATGATGTGCTTCGATACCCACGTTTACACATTTCGTTCCACTGGGAGTTAAATTGTATGTAGAACTTAAAAACATGGGTACACTTGATACCTTCTTATCCACAGCATCCACACTCTGTGCCTGCACTAGCATGAGGATGTTTTGCTGAGATGGGTTGTATTTCAGTGATCAGTACGGTCCTCCATCTTGCTGTTACTTAGGACCGCCAGCAGCGTTTGATGTATTGGGAGCAGACTGCGTGTCCTCATTATACAAACAGATGAGTGGGACAGACAATGACAGTTCCTTGTCCCGCTCCAGAAAGTGGACTATGTGCGCTACAGGATCCTACGTGGCCGATACAGGTTCAGATATGCTGGAGACTGTTGCTGCCGCAGGTTCAGAGGTCAGTGAAGGTCTCGACAAGATGGCAGCTGAGGTTGTTGGAGGTCCAGAGTTTCCAGAGGTGAACATGTGGGCGCTCGCCCCTGCAGGCTTGGACGTATTGAGAGCTACTGCTGAACAAAGAGGAGGAAGTGTTATATATGGACCAAGACATTAAAACAACCAATAGTAATAATAATAAAGCCAATCTCAGACAGACACGTAATATGGGGTACTTACTTTTCCATTTCTTCCTGTTCTTCAGGGCTGTGCTGGATTCTGAATGCTGTTCATGCTTCATGGTTCTGCTGCTTCTGCTGCTGCTGCTGGCTGACTGATTGAAACTCAAGACGCAGAGCTGCTGAGCCTGTCCCATACCAAAGAAGTTGCCAGATACTGCTAACCTACTGCCTGAAGTCTAACACATGACCAGATTCGGGGTTCCTATTGGTTCCCACCTTTTTTTCTGGACCGCCATCTGGGATTACATCATGGGCCAGGAGAGGGGGAAGGACGACAGCTCCCTCTGGTGGTGGTACTGTGTCCTATATCAGTTGGACTCCAGACCTCATGGTGAACACACTGGATGGAGCTACTACCTATGACAACGCAAATTGTTTAAATAAACAATGCATGCAAAATAAAGATTTATGTCCATCCTATCTGGTAGCCCAGCACAGACTAAGTCCTTTTCCTACCAATTCCAAGTATAACACTCCTACCTTCTGCTTGCTACTGCTATACCATAACCTTAAAACTGGAGGCAATTTGCAAAACAGAATTATTTTGTTGGAGTAATAATGGTATAGAGCAACAGAGCAGTGTTACCCCCTGAAAGGAATTTTGTTATGTTGACCATGTTGTACCTAACGGAGGTGGCTTATCGGAAGTGAAAGTGAGAATTACGTAAATATTTGAACAGTAGCAAACAAAATTTTGCCTAGCTATACTGTTTATAGAATAAGGGAAACGGTCGCCAGCCTAATTAGGCAAGAGAAAGATTAATGTTCTCGTTTAAGAAAGTAGGCATAAGTAACTATAACGGACAACGCAACCTATACTTTGTCACACGCAAGTGCAATGAACTCTGACACATACTTATGTTTACGGTAAGATTGAAACTAACAGAGCAGCAGAAACAATTTGCAAAATTATAACAGATACCGAAACACACTATTACTTTTGGGGCTTAAAGTAATTATGGTTTTACTAATTAGTGGTCTTTCCGTTACTTGTTACCGCACATTAATACAACAGACAAACTGTGAATCCTTTTATACTATTAATATGCACTTCTAATACACAAGAGAGACAAACACTTAGCAAACATTGAGTATATTACATTTCACAACTGCAGCCTTCCACTTTTACTACAGTGGGACACAAAATTAACATATATGTAAGATACTGACTCACCTTCAGCGATTTACAACAGATATCAAGGTGATCATTTGCTAAGTAAAACTTTAGAAGCCTCAGTCTTAAGAACTTTTAATTTTGCAGTTGGCAACAGCACTTTATTAAGCAGTTTTAATAGGAAAATTATTTTTAGCAAACAACATTTACTTTAACTCACTCTCTTGCCACATTAACTTTAACTTTCTTTTTACTAAGTTGAAGAGGCATTAATGAGAAAAATATTGGGCTTTAATGTTCTTTTAGTAAGGACACTCGGATATCACTTTAGCTCAAACAGAGAGGAACTTGAGAGGTGTTATGATGAGGAGAAAAATCAGGGTAGGTACATAAATTCAGATATAGATTACCTTATATTTGAGCACAATAACACATCCATTAAGCTGATCCTTCACTGTACATCATTATAGTATTACGTTACAGTGATTGCGCAACGTGGTGGCAACTGCATGTTGGTAGGTGGATTCGCAGACAGAATTGCTGGACTCTGTCATTTCTTGGTGGCGACGACAGATACCAATTCCAGAATAGTTCCAGCTATTTATCCATCCATCCAAGGCATTGAAAAGCGGGAGGAAAAACCTCTCTCGGAACCAGCACGATATGCAACATTTACATGACAGTGCACAGTTTGGTAGCTCGTCTCCGACTCGTAGCTCGTCTCCGACTGACTATCAGTTCCACCTTTTCTACCTAGGCCAACCACAATTTGCGCGCGCTACACAGTTCCGTTCCCGAGGGGAACCACTACACCTTTTACATACAAATTAACTAAGAACCCTAAGTGAGTATCAGCAATTTACATAACAGCAACCAAATGCATTAAATAAAACAAAACATTTACACATATTGACATCTCTACAAAAAATTATTCACACAAAATTAAAATTATATACAGTAAGTTTTGTTCCCTCCAAATGGGACAAAGATTTTAAATTACAGATACACTACTTTGCATAGAATCAAATCAAGACACCAAGGGTTTTTCAAAGTTAGGTGTATACAATTTTATGTTATCGATTTAATCACACATTTACAAATACTTAATGTTATAACATTAAATAAAACAAAAGCAAAATAGATCCATACAGCAGATGAGCTATGGTGTTACACAAGGAAGAGTTGGTGGTTGGATAACTTAGGGTAGTGGTGGTAGCCCAATCGACCTATTTTCCCACCAGAATTTCCTCACTGCTTTTCCTGCCATTTTCTTGGAGAGGGTGGAGGGAGTTAGATTAGTGGATGTTGCCCAATTGACCTGTTTCCCTGACAAAGCTTCCGCCATGACGTTATTGGACGTTGCCACATCTATCGCCATCGTTTTGGGATTCGCCATCTTGAATAAATTTGGCAACATTGCAGAGTGGGGTGATGTCCTCTTTTTTCCAGTACTGTGTGTGGATGATGCTAGAGATGTCCGTCACGAATGAGTGTTGACGTCACGAATATGCTCAACTGGAGACTGATCTAGAGATCAAGCAGGCCAAGGTGACATGTCGGCACTGTGCAGAGCACGCTGGATTACAATAGCCATATGTGGATGAGCATTAACCTGTTGGAAAATACCCCCTGGAATATTGTTCATGAATGGCAACACAACAGGCTAAAGTACTACACTGGCATACAGATTTGCAGCCAGGGTGCTTGAGATAAACACGAGGATGTTCCTGCTGTCATACGAAATCGCATCTCGGGTCGCAACTCCAGTGTGTCTATAGCACACAGGCAAGTTGTTTGCAGGCTGTCCCTCAGTTGGCCTCTTTCTAACCGACATACGGCTATCACTGGCAGCAAGACAGAATCAGATTTCATCAGAAACACGACAGACCTCCACCCTTCCCTCCAATGAGCTCTCGCTTGACACCAATGAAGTCGCAAATGGCGGTGGTTTGAGGTCGGTGGAATGCACGCTACAGGACATCTGGCTCCGAGCTGTCCTTGAAGTAACCGATTTGTTCGTTGTGTCTCTGTGGTGCCAACTGCTGCTCAAACTGTTGCTGCAGATGCAGTAAGATGTGCCAGAGAAATACAGGCAACGTGATGTTCTTCCTTCACGGTAATGCCAAGTGGCCTTCCAGAGCCTGGTCTTTTTGCGACCGTATGCTGCCGTGAACATAGCTACCAGCAACTGTGTCCGGTGGCTACATTCCTGCCAAGTCTTTTTGCAATATCGTAGAAGGAATATCCACCTTCTCGTGGCCCTATTAGACGACCTCATTCAAACTCAGTCAGATGTTGATAATGGCGTCTTTGTCACTTGAAGGGTGTCCTTCACTAACATCAACTCACCACATGAAGTCTCAAAGACAGTTAATGCTTAGGACCGTTACAGAGTTTATTTAAAGGCGACCTGATTTGTGCCCTCATAGTGATGCTACTAACTCCACTCATATGAGACTGCCCCGAAATTGGAATGGATAATACGTTCACATACAGAAACACGTCTACCGGCTATCTTTCATGTCGCTCAACTCCTTCTTAGTGTTGTGATTTTTTTTTCCTTCAGTGTAATTAACTGTCTACACACCTCACAGTATTTATATTCTGAGGTGTGGGGTTGACCTGTTATTCTGTTATTCTGCGCAACAGATTAATCTGAGATGTACCCTTTACCCTGTGACTCCTGCAAGATGCAATTTCCACCCCCACACTAATACAGAAGTCAGACAGACGCTCCTAACGTTCTAAAGAGAAATGCCTGAAAAAATTTCAGCAATAAATATCTTCTGGAGTCGTCCGCTGTAAGGAAATGACACAAAAATTCACAAAATTTCTTACGTAACTAGTGGGATACTTGGGTACTGGAGTAGTGCTAGTTAGTGTAAGAAAAACATGAAACTAACGAAAGTTATTATTTATTTTGCAAAAATTGTGAAAAATCACAATGGCACTTTTAGATATGAATTGAACAAGTTATATCCTGGTTCTTTTTGGAATGTGAAGTTACCTCTCAAGGATAGGATTCGCTAATGAAATTTCTATACAAAGTTTAACATGGTTGTTGACTTGGCAGAATGGCTGAGAGGCGTGCCTACTCAACTTGAATAATTATCCTTTAGAATGTTGCTAGGTACGGTTGAGGCTGTCGCGTGTGAAATGCAGTGAAGTGTACTGTTGTGGAGGAAATATGGGGCTCACAATAGCTGTAGCACACAGTACCGTAAGCTGCGATGACTCCTGTCTGCACCGCTCGCTGCTGACAAATAAGGTAACTCTTGTTCTATCTGGATTGACCTTCGCCAATCAAACTCTCCCTATGCCTCGATGAAGTCAAGGATTCCTATTCGCCCTTAGTCTAACTATTGGCGTGGTTCACTGGTCAGATAACCAGTCCACTGTGATGCCACTCAAAATTCGCTCGCAGGCGTTTAACTACAACTCTGACCATTCACATCACACAATAAGTGTGTCGGCCAACACAGTGAACAACGCTTAATCGCAAGGACTCAATATATAGTAGCACTTCGATTCACTCTCGACAGAGGTGCTCTCCCAGTGAAGTACTGAGGAGAGTCTTGTTCATCACTCCAGGAGCGACAACGGAATGGCGCCGCTCCACGCTAAACGTGAAGGGGTATATCTTTCGGTCTCTTCCATTATTCCTTCAGCTCAAGGCGTCAGAAATATCGTCTGCCAATCAGCATTGTTCTTCTAAAACGGGAGAATGATGTTTCGTTTAAGGCAACCAATCTGGAAATCGCTATTTGGCGTTTGCTGTCTCCCTGTAAAAATCTCTGAAACTGCGTGCTATGTGTAAAGAATGCATAGGCTGGCCGCTCCCACATAATGTAGTGGAATTTGCTTTTAAGCCGAACACGTGGTCATTCCCCACTTTCACTCGGGCCCATGCTGTCCGCTACACAGGCGGTCACCGGCCGACATAGGCTGGGTCGTCCTCTGAAGGGACCGGCGTCCCGTTGTGCAGTTTCTCTCCCGTGACTGTCGTGTATGGAATGTGTGTGCGTACGCCAGCCTCGAGTATTTCAACCTCGGTGCGCTTACTTGTTAATTGCATATTGTTTACACGAATTCATACAACATTGACTTTATCTTATCGAATTTGGATTCGAATGAAGTGTCTTGATGTGCGGAATATGATTGTGAGGGCGGAATATGTAAGCAATGAAGGTTAGGAACCACGATGTCTTACAATATGTACACGAATGTTATCACCTCTTTTGTCTGCATTTACTATGGTAACCCTGGTTAAGTAAGAGGTCGTATTGCAGAAAATGCGAAAATAAGGTATGAAATGAGAAAGCTGTTCCTGAACTGGGTAAGCACTAGATTATTATCATAAGAGTATGCGTTAATTCCGTTGAAGTTTGTGTACGTTACCAAGCATTATTAACGTTTTTACATAGATGTTTACAGTGTTCTCAGAAAAAGAAAAATGGACAATATGTCTTTTCCCATGAAACTGTACAAAACACATTAAATTTTGGAGAGTCCTTCTCATGTTGTACAGAATCATGTGGTTGTTCCGTATCCCATATTTGCACATTATGACGGTTCACCTTTCCATTTAAATGGAATGTTGCAACGTCACTAAACACTAAGGGTGGAAGAAAACTGTCATCATCCATCTTACCAAGAACGAAATCACAGAACTCCACACGTTGTTGTTTCTCATCTTCACGAAGAACTGGTAGCACCTGAGTTTTGTATGGTTTCATGTGTAAACCTCGACACAACACACACCAGACGGACGCCAGGGGTATGTTGAGTTGTCGAGCTGCACGGCGAATGGATTTCCGTGAAAGTATGTCGGATGCGTTTGACGTCTGTGTCATATACTTGGGGACGGCGCGGCGATTTGCCTTTACACAAGCGACCTCTTTCTCGGAATTGTTCACGCCATCGTCTAATGCTGTGTGCTGCAGGTAGATCCACAACAAGCCTGGTACGAAAGTCACACTGAACAGTTGTTACTGACCTGCACTGCACAGACGTAAAACACAAATAGCTTTCTGTTGTCCCGACACCACTTTTACTAGAGCTGAACTGGGCGCATAGTGCTGCTACCTAGCGAGAACCGAGTAAAACTCCAGAGTCTGCTCTTTCCAACAGTGCGTTGTTCACGCACGTTATCTCAAATAACACAGTACTTATGATTTTTTTTAAATCGGGTAATTCTTTTTGATACACCCTGTATAATGTTTTCATTTTTTTTCGTAAGTAATAAGAAACACAAATTTGTTTCCATTTGGTTTTAGGTGCATCCTCTGTATTATATAGCTCTTTAGAAATGACTTGCCAATATCTTTTTCAAAAGTATCAGACGATGTATGTATCTTATTACTACGACGGTTGAATGAAAATTAATGCCTCCACCTTCGTTAATTGGGTTTGGATGGAAATATTTTAATAAATCAAACGCAGAAATAATCCTTAGAATATGATCTTTAATTACTAATATTTACTTTTCCACATAATCACCAGCCAATTGGGTACATTTCTGCCAAAGATGAACATGTTTTCTGAAGCCGTCACGGAAGAAGTCAGCACTCTGTTTCCGCAACCACAGTCTCACAGTTCTCTCAACGCCTTCATCAGAAGCGCAATGATGTCCCCGCAGATCGTCTTTCAATATCAGGAACGGATGGTAGTCAGACGGTGCTAAATATGGACTGTATGGAGGATGTCGTACGGTGGTGAGATTCAGTCTCTGAAGTTATGCTGTGGTGGCACGTGAAGTGTGCACAGATCTTCCGATAGCCAAGCAAAGCAACAATGTGACCCACACGTTCTCCCTGAGTGATACGACGATCGTCCTGAAAAATATGTCAACATTTTGCTTGTGAAAATCGGTGGTTGCTGTCACAAGACGTCCAACTCTTTGTTTGTCACGCAGGTCAGATGGCTCCGCCTCAATATCTTTAAACTTACTCACCCAACGACGCACAGTACTCACATCAACACAATCTGCTTTCATTCTCTGATGAATCTGCTTTGGGGTGACACCTTCTGCTGTCAAGAATTCAATGACTGCATTTTGCTTAAGTCGCATTCACCGATCGTCTGCGCCGGTTTCCATACTTTGTAACAACACAAGCGTTCAACGCTAAGGCTTCCCGCCGACTGGAGCTGTAGCGAAGAGGCTGCGGAACAATCCTTACCTGCCGCATAACAATGCTGCTAAGAGTTAAGAAGGTGGAGGCATTACTTTTCAGTCAACCCTCGTATTAAGGATTACGTCAGTAGGAAATCATTGCATCTCTTTTTCAGTTTTTTTTCGGCTTACATTGTGTTCATAATGTTGCTTAAAATCCGTCTTGATTGCAAAAAATTTTTTTTATTATTCATATGACCGGTTTCGGTTCATTCAGAACCATCTTCAGATCTGTAAAAATAATTATACTAATTTACCATTTCACGGAAGCAAATGTTTTTCATCCTATCTAATCAACATCAAATGTACCAGAACGTACCTGATATTTCAGTTACAGGAGTAACCCGTCCAAATCCAGCAACTTTCACATGCTACGTCACATAAAATTGGTTGGCAGAGTGCACGTCATTTATATTAATTATAGCACTATTACCGACAGGTGGCGTCTGGTACATTTGTTACATTCCATTTGTACATACTGTATTCAGTAGATCTTTTTTATATTAAAAATATTTGGCTAAAATATGTAAATGTCAGAGTTAAAATCTGTACTTGTCAGGATTAAAAAACAGTAAAATTATCATTTTTATACGATCTAAAAGCATAGGGCGATTTATATATCTATGGTGCTGGTGTGAACTTGTTTTTCTCTACGGTCTGCTTCCGTGGTTCCCGCCATTTTGGTGTTGTGTCGCGGTGTGCTCAGTCGTCTGATGTCCATCGCCGCGCCAAATATTTTTAATATAAAAAAGATCTACTGAATACAGTATGTACAAATGGAATGTAACAAATGTACCAGACGCCACCTGTCGGTAATAGTGCTATAATTAATATAAATGACGTGCACTCTGCCAACCAATTTTATGTGACGTAGCATGTGAAAGTTGCTGGATTTGGACGGGTTACTCCTGTAACTGAAATATCAGGTACGTTCTGGTACATTTGATGTTGATTAGATAGGATGAAAAACATTTGCTTCCGTGAAATGGTAAATTAGTATAATTATTTTTACAGATCTGAAGATGGTTCTGAATGAACCGAAACCGGTCATATGAATAATAATAAAAAAATTTTTTGCAATCAAGACGGATTTTAAGCAACATTATAAAATCACTGATTGCTGTTATCCCATAAGACATTATGTCTGTTTTTGCAAAATTACATTGTGTTCGTTGCGACAAGGCCGAAATAGCACGGCTGGACTTGTTAAAAAATAAAGACGAATGAGCGAATAATCTGCTGATTCAGAAGTAATCAAAGCGTGCGACCGCAGACGAAATACAGCCGCATAGGATGGCAGCGGGGTTCCCACGCTGCAGTCACATTTGTTTGTCTCGTTCGCCGCTCTGCAAATATTAAGCTCCACCTCCGGTCCCGAGTTTCCCTTCAAGAGCGTTTTAAACTTGCCGCAACTTTGCATAAGTATCGAAATTTGCATATCCGCGCCACAAATACGGCTGAAAATTGCCACCCCAGAATCTGCAAGCAGGGCCGAACCTTTGTAACAAGAGCGCCCTATGAATGTAACGGCGGGGACTTTAAAGAAGATAATTACTGGTCTGTCCGCAACAAACTGAGAAAAGAAAAAGTTTAAAAGGGTGAATAAAATTCTCGTAAAAGCGAAAGAAGAAACCGCGCTCACCTCGACACCCTGTGGGCTTTCTTACGCAGCAGAGATCAGTTGTCTGAGAAACAGTACCTAGGATTTTTTTTTTATAAGGATGTAGACGACATTATGTGCCTTCGTCTGTAATCAGAAGCTTATGACGCACTAAACGCAGAGCCAGAGATCAGATGTGAGTTTTTCCATTAGCTGGACTTTCGGAGTCCTCTTTTTGCTTGTAAAGAAAGAAACAATCTAAAGCGCAATGAGAGACTAGGAGAGAACTGCCGAATCTTGGTCGGTGTCAGCGACGATAGTTCGGCAGTAGAATCTACTGGCATTCTTCTTCTTCGCACTTCAGGGTTTAGGCACTTGTACCTGTTCGGTCTCCACTTTTCACTGCCGCCTCGTCCTGGGTATTCCTAGTCCCTTTTCCTCTTGGATGGTATAGAATGTCTTGACGCAGTATTCTCTCTATACTCTTTCTCAGTGGGTGATGTTTCCATAAGATTTCGTTTTCTTCACCCTTTTCGTTGACATTATAAACATCTAATTCCTTCCTAATATCCCCGTTTGTAATAAAGTCTTCCTTGGTAACACCTCCAACATTCCTAAAAAATCTCAATTCTCGTGTTTGTAACTTTCTTTCATCGTGTTTTTAGGGCTCCACAACTCACTCCTTCGGATCCTCCTGTCGTGTGATCGCAGGGGGTGGGGGCGGGAGGTGGGGGGGCAGAGGCGTGGGGGGGGGGGGCGGAGGGAGGGGGGAGCGTCACTGAGTCACTGACACGGAAGCGTTGTCCATTCAAACCACACAGGTGTAGCCACGGTTTCATAAAATTCTAATTTTGTTTCCTTCCGTATATCGTTTTGGAATATTTTGTTTATCATTCTGTATACTGATTGATATTCCTTAATCTTTTTTCCTGTATCATCGTCCATGTCATAGCTTATATCGCATCCTAGAAAATTAAACCTGGAGATCAACACATGTGGGAGATTTTCTATTTTTGAGTGGGTTGTCTACTTCCCATGACGGACCATGATTCACATTTTCATTTCTGATATACGAATGTATAATTATCGAAATTTGCGTATGCGCGTCACAAATACGACTGAAAATTCCCGTCTGATGTAGTTTCTACACTGCTTTTTGTAGTTCATCTTCACTTTTTCCAAAATTTTTGTATCATCTGCATAAATAATATTAACATGTTTATTTTAATCTGTATACCCGTGTGTACTCTGCGTGTCCAGCTCTTAACAAACTCATTTAGACACACATTAAACAACGTTGTCTAGAGGGTACAGCCTCGTACAATTATTTACTGGTAGTGATTTCTTCGTTTTGTTATTTTTGCGACCTTGTACAAACATTTTATAGTTCCAGTGACATGAGTCGGGTATTAAGCTTTAGTCATAATGTCCCATAGTTTCTTCCTCTTCATACTGTCTAAATCTCTTTCGAGGGTCAGCAGAAACTATAGATGTCTCTAAATTGATTTCTCATCGTCTCTGAAATTGTTTCATAGTAAACATATTATCACTGCATGAACAGCCTTTCCGGAAACCACTTGTTCTTCTAATAGTAGATTATCTGTTATGGTTTTTATAAGGTTGTTGACTATTTTTGCACATATTCTATAGGCTGAGTTTAGGCGAAGAGCTCATCTGTACTGGTTGTATCTTTGTCCGTTTTTTCAAATCGCTATCACTTCTGATGCTTTCCAAGAGTTCGGTACTTTACACCAGTGTCAACATTCATTAGCTAAATGTAATACTCTAAAATCAGAAAAGGAACTGGCATATTTTGAAATTTACATCTGGTCCACATGCTTTCCTGCTCTTCATAAGAATAGTGCATGTGATGTTATTTATATGTATTTGACGATGCTGGTGCTGATTCCGCATTTAACATTTGAAGATGCCACTATGGCTGCAGTACATTAGGACTTTGTTTTTATGAAACAGATCTGATGATGGTCATTAAAGACCGAAACCGGTAATATGTTAACAAAACGTTTGTGACCATAGACGTAAATTAAAGGAAACTTATCTCTGCGGAACGTCGGTGTGGGGGCTAGACAGCCCCACACGACGCAGAAAGATACAGGCCCTGCAGGACACTGGATACTGCACGTGCACTGATACACCACGACTGTGACTGCCGACGCCGAGACGAACAGGGACACCATCGATGAAGCGATTCGGAAGCGTTTTCAAACCTTCGGCCAAAGTATTGTTTTGTAAACCCTCGTCGCCAGTTTCGCAAAGGCCTCGTCGCTACTGCTGTGGAGGCCGAGTTGCCATGGTTGTTACGGTAGGCCGAGCTTGTGAGTTCGTGAAACGGCTTCTGGTGCAGCACACCGCTAAGAATATTCCTCTCTGCCACTATTACACAGCTGTGTCCCAGGGTTACATAACAGGATAGGAGAACGAAGGTTCCACAACAGTCCAACAGTCCAACAAATTACTAACAATGTCATACAAATGAGTTCAAAGGTTTACTTATCTTTGTGACTTGTTGAAATTATGAATTCTGTAGCACTGTATGTAATACAGGGTGATTCAAAAAGAATACCACAACTTTAGGAATTTAAAACTCTGCAACGACAAAAGGCAGAGCTAAGCACTATCTGTCGGCGAATTAAGGGAGCTATAAAGTTTCATTTAGTTGTACATTTGTTCGCTTGAGGCGCTGTTGACTAGGCGTCAGCGTCAGTTGATGCTAAGATGGCGACCGCTCAGCAGAAAGCTTTTTGTGTTATTGAGTACGGCAGAAGTGAATCGAAGACAGTTGTTCAGCGTGCATTTCGAACGAAGTATGGTGTTAAACCTCCTGATAGGTGGTGTATTAAACGTTGGTATAGACAGTTTACAGAGAATGGGTGTTTGTGCAAAGGGAAATGTTCTGGACGGCCGAGAACGAGTGATAAAAATGTAGCACGCATCCAGCAAGCATTTGTTCGCCGCCCAGGAAAATCGACTCGCAGAGCTAGCAGAGAGCTGCAAATTCCACAATCAACTGTATGGAGAGTCCTACGAAAAAGGTTAGTTATGAAACCTGAACGTCAACTACCCGAGGCGATGGATCGCCCGCCAGGCAGCCCGTGACAGAGCACTTCATCACTGGCCTCCAAGAAGCCCTCATCTTACCCCTGCGATTTTTTCTTATGGGGGTATGTTAAGGATATGGTGTTTCGGCCACCTCTCCCAGCCACCACTGATGATTTGAAACGACAAATAACAGCAGCTATCCAAACTGGTACGCCTGATATGCTACAGAGAGTGTGGAACGAGTTGGAGTATCGGGCTGATATTGCTCGAGTGTCTGGAGGGGGCCATATTGAACATCTCTGAACTTGTTTTTGAGTGAAAAAAACCTTTTTAAATACTCTTTGTAATGATGTATAACAGAAGGTTATCTTTTTGAATCACCCTGTATAATAAAAAAAGGCCCTCAGTGCCAAAGTGCAAATAATCGTAGCCAAATTTCACCGTACATAGCAAATGCAATTTACAGCAACTGTCTGTTCAGTTCTAAGAGTTCACTACAAGACGAATGATTGAATAAATCCTGGTGGATACCAACAAAAATATCACATTAATAGGCTTGGGGTTGAGGTTGACGAGACAGGGAATAAGCTGTAAAAAATGATTTTTCAACTTTGGTATAATCTAGGAAACTTTGCCGGCCGTTGTGGCCGAGCGGTTCTAGGCGCTTCAGTCTGGAACCGCGCGACCGCTACGGTCGCAGGTTCGAATCCTGCCTCGGGCATGGATGTGTGTGGTGTCCTTAGGATAGTTAGATTTAAGTAGTTCTAAGTCTAGGGGACTGATGACCTCAGATGTTAAGTCCCATAGTGCTCAGAGCCATTTAGGAAACTTTCTTTATGGAACATCACGTCTGTTTACGTTAACGGATTTATTGCGTTACTTTCACGGCTTCTATTTTTTAGTGTCGACCGGCATAAGTAAAGTTGAACAACAAGTGTCTTGAAAGCTAATTTTATTTTTTTTGTTGATTCGATAAGGTATAGATCAGAGCAAATATACGACCAGGAACAGGGAAACTTTCCAAAAACTCCTCAGATTAGCCAGCAGAATCAACTTTTAGCAGCCTAGGACTGCACCAAGGTAATTCTCATATCGGTCGTTTCATGCCACCTCGAATGCTGAATTCGTAACTATGCGACTGCATGAGGCACTGTGTTGCACCCATACACTTTTAGATGGTACCAGTTCTGGAAAGCACATTTTCCCCATCTAAGTCAGATCTGGACGATGATCCATATAACAAAGTGGGCGAGAGCTGCTCTACTGTCTTCCAGATAGGTTTCTGTTCCCAGAACGAGATTTTCACTCTACAGCGGAGTGTGCGCTGATATGAAACTTCCTGGCAGATTAAAACTGTGCGCCGCACCGAGACTCGAACTCGGGACCTTTGCCTTTTCGCGGGCAAGGTTCGCAGGAGAGCTTTTGTGAAGTTTGGAAAGTAGGAGACGAGGTACTGGCGGAATTAAGGCTGTGAGGACGGGCCGTGAGTCGTGCTTGGGTAGCTCAGATGGTAGAGCACTTGCCCGCCAAAGGCAAAGGTCCCGAGTTCGAGTCTCGGTCCGGCACACAGTTTTAATCTGCCAGCAAGATTCAGGTTTCTATTCGTTGTCGTCCGGTCATTGGTGAGTTGTACTCGGCCGTCAATTGGCCGAGGCGGAGTCGATGTCGTCATCCTCAGCGCCGCCAGTGGCGCTGGTGGAACGCGCGCGAGTGTCGAGTCTCTACAGCACTGGCACCAGCTCGCATCTTTGCGCCTCTGGTGCTTTTGCCCTGGCTGTGTCTTGTTCAGACGGCAGAGCGTACTGAGCCTCCATGAGACACTACCAGTTACCTGAGAGGCCAAGCGCGCGCTTACTCTGTAAGATTAACGCCCCCTTCAGTTGACACATACCAGACGAGGTAGGTCTGCAGACCCGAGAGGACCTCCACAACTTCCCCAAAGCGGGACATAAATGAATAAATGCTATCCGATCTAACGCAACAGGATAACAAAAAAGTTGCCAGGGCACTTGACCCTGAGTGCAAGGAAAAGCCGGGCCTTTTGGCTTCCCAGGGACACGGTACTCTTTCACCGTTGTCCGTTACCTAGGGAGCTGTTGTGAATTTTAATTAACAGGGCACTAACAGTTAAAACTAAGAAGCAGGAAGTGAATAAAGAGGAGAACATGCCGGAACAATCTTTAGCTTTTCTTCCTTTCGTTGGCCACACTGCGTTTAAAATAGCAAGAATCCTCAGAAAATTAAAAAAAAAATTGTTCAAATGGCTCTGAGCACTATGGGACTTAACATCTATGGTCATCAGTCCCCTAGAACTTAGAACTACTTAAATCTAACTAACTTAAGGACACCACACAACACCCAGTCATCAGAAGGCAGAGAAAATCCCTGACCCCGCCGGGAATCGAACCCGGGAACCCGGGCGTGGGAAGCGAGAACGCTACCGCACGACCACGAGCTGCGGACAGAAAATTTCAGGTAAAAGTGGTTTTCCGCCCACCATCGAAGGTTGCGGACTTTGTGGGATCAGTTGAGGACAATCTGTTACTATGATAGGCCGGAATTTACAAGATCCCGTTCCAATGTGGTATGGCGTACATAGGTCAAACCACACGCACCGTGAAAGAACGCTGCACTGAACATCAACGTTACACCCGCCTTTTGCAGCCAAGCAAGTCCGCTATTGCTGAACATTGTATTTCTACTGGACATTCAATGGAGTATGAGAAAACAATGATTTTGTCCACTGCAACATCTTTCTGGGACTTCATTATTAAAGAATCCGTAGAAATACGACTGGCGAAAAATCTGTTAAACCGTGACAGCGGCTACCAGTTGGACAGTGCACGGAATCCCATCATCTCCACGATTTGTTCAAATCGAAGACGACAGAGTGCGTCGACGGCCGTGGCAAACAGCAACGCAGAGGGCGACTGAGTTCCGCTATTCCACCAGCGAGGCCGCTGCCGGCGGGCAGTGTGGTTCAACTGTCAAGTTTTCGACGCATGCGCAGAATTGTTACAGTACGCTATATATTGCGGAACGGAGGACGTTTTCGCCCCCTCCCCGGTTCTACAAAGCCCTCCAAATCCTCGAACGCCATGCACTCCGCCTCGCCTTCCGCATCCGCCTTCCGTCCCCCACGCGCATCCTCTATGACCTCCTCCCCTTCCCCCACCTACTCCTTTTCCTTGAACACATCCGCACACTATATATCGTCCGCCGCCTTGATCCCCGTCACCCCCTGGTGTCTCCCTTCCTCTCCACTCCCAACCAGTTGCCGTGCCTTTACCGTTGTGTCCCTCCCTCTCTCCATCTCCACACCCTCCATCTCCTTTCCCAACACAACTTCCACCGTCTACCCCTCCCGGATGATGAGCTTCGCCCTGACATCTACCCTTCCTACCAACTCTAACCCCCTCTTCCTACCTCCTCCTCAGGGCTCCCTCTCCTCCCCCTCCCTCCTTCTGAGCGGATTTCCCCTCCTACTCCCCCTCCATCTCTTGTGCTTTCTTTCAGTGTCTCTGCGCTCCCTCCTGCCCTGTCTTCCCTTTTCCTCTCCCACCCCATGTGTCTCCTGCCTCTTAGTGAACCCATGGTTGCCCCTCCTCTCTTCATCCCGCCGCTTCCCCAGCTGCCCCATGCTCTCCCCTCCTTTTCCATCCTCTCTGACCTTTCCCTCGGCAGGTCCCACCTGGTAGTTTTATTCTTCGTCGTGTGTACTCCAAGTGGGTTTTTAGTGTGTTGTTTCGGAGTGTTTTTAATACTGTGGCCAACTTTTAACCTGTGCATGCGCATCCAGTGTCTTCTCTGTGTTTTAAGAATCGCCAACTGTGTTTTTTAACTTTCTGGTGGCTTTTTTAACTGTCCTCAATGAACGTCTACATTTCAGTGTATTTTTACCTCCATTTTCTCCCCTTACTCTGTTTTATGTTCCCCTTTTTTTTATCTCCTTATGTATGTATTATTTTATTCTTGTTTAGTTGTCGTGTCACTCGGCTGAAGAGCGGCGGATTGTGCCGCTGACAGCCCTCCCCTGCCCATATGGGGCAGGGGAATGAAATCACAATAAAGAAAAAAAAAACGTTTTCGCCATTCTGCGACGGCTCACCTGAAGATGACTGGCAGGTGCCCAGTTGAAATACCGTGCGAAGTATTGAACGTCGACCGGGTGCAAGCCCGAAATTTGTTTGAACACCTAGGGAGCTATTCTACATGCGGCCGAGGAGGCCAGTATGGAGCTTACCTTATCTGCAGACTAATGCCTCCCTAAATGAACTGTGGCAGAGTGACTATGTAGAGAAGCATTAGCTCCTTCACGAAGTGCAGCCGCCGGGGCTCGATTTTTCCGAGACGGTAATCTCAACTTTATCACCAGACGTCGCGCGCTGGCACGCTCTGGATGGCGCCCAGTGAAGTGGGGCAGAAGCGCCCCCTGCACTGCGGCCGCGACAGCGGGGCTGACTCTGCCGGCGGCGAAGGTAACTCCGAGCCGTGTCGGCGGCCGGAGCTGGCGCGGCTCGTTTCGCCAAACTTAGTTGGCAGCGCCTTGCCTTAAGCACCAAACTAACCGGGATAATTATACAATTTATAACTGTCTCCTGCTGTTAATTATTTCCGCGACTTAACTGCCTCCTAACGGTGCCACTAAATCATCCAGATACAGGCGCCGCCCGCCAGCAATCCGAGCGGAATAAGCAAACAATTGGAAACAAAGGAGCCACGCGAGCCGGGCGGCGGCGCCGGCTGAAAACTCGCGCGGCCTCTGCCGAAAAAGCGTAAATCATAGCGACCGCCAAGTGGCAGGCCGACGAACACGGCCCGGACTAAGCCGCCCATCTCCTCGCATCTCCCACTCACAGGCGCAGGTGCTTACAGTAGCTACCAGAGAACCTAACAACGCTTCGCAATTGCTAAATATATACATGAATTGTAAGTACGTCCTGCTCTGCTTCTCCCTCCCCTCTCTGCCCACCTCCTCTTCCCCTTCTCCTTGTCCATATCTTCCTCCCACCCCTCTTCTTGTCCCTGTCCTGCTACTCATCTCTTTCACTGTCCATCTCCTCGTCACCCCTCTCCCTGTCCGTCTCCTTCTTACCTCTCTGGCCATTTTCTCCCCCTCTCCCTTTCTGTCAGTCTCTTCTTCCCCATCTCTCTCTGACCTTGAAGATTGTTCATCGTTGTTGCAAACGAAACCACATTTGGGAAATAGAATCACCTAAACTGAATGAGTAAATCAGTTGCGACCATTAATATAAAGTTGCAGGAAAAGCCTCTCCAGGTGCTGGCTCTCTGAGGACAGTAACGTCACTGACATTTGGGAAATGGAATCACCTAAAATGAATGAGTAAATCAGTCGCGACCATTAATATTAGGTGTGCAGGGAAAGCCTCTCCAGGTGCTGGCTTGGCTCTCTGAGGACAGTAGCTTCACTGACAATATTTCCCATAGTTTTAATTTGTGAACAGGTGGAATTGCAAAGTTTTGGATGATTCAGATTCCATAGTAATATTCTAATTACAAGTCGAAAAGCCATAAACCTAACATCCCTCTTTCCTCTTAAAACTGGCTTCGACGAAGAAAATAAAACTGCACACAACTGAGAATACAATTTCTTTATATAAAAAGAAGAAAGGACATACGTGCAAAACAACACTTTGTCTAGTGCTTTGAATGCCCTTATATGTAAGTTAAAACTAACTATGAGAAAAAGAACGAAACTGCATGTTTTCACAGCACAGCATTTTGTTTTTGCATACTGTTTAAACAGAAAATTTGTTTATTGTTGTTTAGGAAAAACACATGGCCTATTTCCATATGAATGTTAATAAAGGATCATGTAATAGTTTTAAGTAAAATGGTAAAGAACTTGTCGAGAGTTTTACTAACAACATTCCCCTTTATATATAAAATATATATTTTTATACCACATATATTTAAAAAATATACAGCCAGTGTCTCCCTAAAAGTTTATTAAAGCATTGTGTAAAAATTTGTAATAAATCGGTCAAGAACTTATCTAGATTTTTGCTTACTACATTTCCCCTTTATATATTAAATATAGATTTATTTACCATACATATTTAAAACAAGTAACTTATGTCGATCTGAATATTTGTTACAGTGTCATGTAAACAATTTAATAGGCCAAGAAGTTTTCTAACTTTTATTAATCACCGTTTTCTGTGTGTATAGTCTGTCCAATTTTTTAGTACAACATCATGCAAAAATATACATTTATATACTAAATATATTTCAAAAAAATAAACAGCCAGTGTCTGCCCAAAAGTTCATCAAAGCATCGTGTAAAAATTTCAAATAAATCGATCAAGAACTTTCCGAGATTTTTGCTTACTGTATTTCCCATATATATATTAAATACATATTTATCATATATATTTAAAATATGTAGCTTATGTCGACCTGAATATTTATTACAGTATCATGTAAGCATTTCAATTAAATAGGCCAAGAAGACTTCTGCTAAGGAACATTTTGTATACATGTACAGCCTATGGCTGTCCAAATTTTTATTACAGCATCATGTAAAAATTACAAATAAATTGGTCAAGAACATTTCAAACTTTTGTTAACAGTGTTTCCCCTTTATGTATTACAAACATATTTATACATCATGTATATTTAAAAAGTATGTAGCTTATGTCTGTCAAAAAGTTTATTGGAATATAGTGTGAAAATAGGAAAAAAATTGGTCGAGAACTTTTCGAGATATTTACTAACAACTTTTCCCCACCTCATGTATTACATATATGTTTATGTAGCATTGCTTGTCCGAATATTTATTATAGCATAAAGTAAAAATATGAAGTAAATCGGTCAACAACTTTTTGAGCTTTTAGCTAACAATATTTTTTCTTGATGTATTATATAAACATTTATGTACTAGTTATATTAAAGAAATATTTCTTCTATGTTCATCCAAAGTATATTAGAGTACCGTGTAAAAATGAACGGAATCTGTCAAGAACGTCTCGAGATGCCTTCTACAACATTTCCTCTCTCTCTCTCTCTCTCTCTCTCTCTCTCTCTATATATATATATATATATATATATATATATATATATATATATATATATATATATATATGTGTGTGTGTGTGTGTGTGTGTGTACTGAAAAATATGTCCAACACAAAAACTTTACGAGATCTATGGTAACAACATTAAACCAAGACTTGTCTGTATATAATATACTAGTATAGATCTATATACTATCTACATTACAAAAATTTGCGTCCTATAAGTCTGAATGTTAATTAAAGTTTCATGTAAAAGTTTGAATAAATCAGCACATATTAGAAAAATGTGTAGACTACGTCCATTTGACCGTTTATTAGGGTATCGTGTAGAAATTTCAAGTAAGTCACTCAAGAAGTTTTGGAGATTTTTGGTGATAACATTAACTGCCGACTTATTTTTACATAGTAGTATAGATATATGTTTTATATACTATACGTATTTAAAAAATTGGAATCTAAGTCCCTTCAAATGCTGATTAGAGTATCACATAAAAATTTGAAGTAAATCGGTCTGGAACATTTCGAGGTTCTGCTAACTACATTTCCCTTTTATGTAATATTTATTTACAATATACATTAAAAATATGTAGACTATGTCTGTCGAAACGTTTATTAGAGAATCATGTGAAAGTTTGATGAAGACTGGTCAAGAATTTTTCGAGAATTTCCCTAACAATATGTCTCTTTAAAGTATAGATATATATTTATAAACCAAGCATATTTCCCTAGGTAGCATATGTTCATCAGTTCGTTTGTTAAAGTCTCACGCAAAAATATGAGGCAGTTTCGTCAAGAATTCTTCAAATTTATTGTTAACAACCATTTCCATCTATAGAGTGTATGTATACTTATATGCCATACATATTTGAATCATGTGTAGCTTATTCTCGTCCGAACGTTTTGTAACATTATTTTGAAGTATATTGGTCACGAGCTTCTCCACTTTTTTGTTAACAAGGTTAAACTGTGACTTGATTACATAAATATATATATATTGAAAATCAATAGCTTATGTCCATCCATAAGTTAATTTGAGTACCGTTTCCGAGATTTTTGCTTACAACGTTTCCCTTTCATATAGCATATATGCTGAAGCGCCAAAGAAACTCATACATATTCAAATACAGAGATATGTAAACAGGAAGAATACGACGCTGAGGTCGGCAGCGCCTATATAAGACAACAAGTGTCTGGCGCAGTTGTTAGATCGGTTACTGCTGCTACAATGGCTGGTTATCAAGATTTAAGTGAGTTTGAACGTGGTGTTATAGCTGGCGCACGAGCGATGGGACACAGAATCTCCGAGGTAGCGATGAAGTGGGGATTTTCCCGTACGACCATTTCATGAGTGTACTGTGAATATCAGGAATCCGGTAAAACATCTAATCTCCGACATCGCTGCACTCGAAAAAGACCTTCTAAGAACGGGACCAACGACGACTGTAGAGAATCGTTCAACGTGACAGAAGTGCAACCCTTCCGAAAATTGCTGCAGTTTCCAACGCTAGGCCATCAACAACTGTTAAAGTGCGAGCCATTCAACGAAACATCATCGATATGGGCTTTCGCAGCCGAAGACCAACTCGTGTACCCTTGATGACTACACGGCACAAAGCCTTCGCCTCGCCTGGACCCATCAACATCGACATTGGTCTGTTACTGACTGGAAACATATTCCTTGGTCAGACGACTCTCGTTTCAATTTGTATCGAGCGGATGATGTTCAAGCTGGTGGAGGCTCTGTAATGGTGTGGGGCGTGTGCAGTTGGAGTGATATGGGATCCCTGATACATCTAGATACGACTCTGACAGGTGACATTCTGTCTGATCACCTGCATCCATTCACGTCCAATATGTATTCTGTCGGACTTGGGAAATTCCAGCAGGACAATGCGACGTTCCACACGTCCAGAATTGCTACAGAGTGGCTCCAGGAACACTCTTCTGAATTTAAACACTTCCGTTGGCTCTCAAACGCCCCCGACATGAACATTATCGAGCATATCTGGGTTGCCTTGCAACGTGCTATTCAGAACCCTCTCGTACTCTTACGGTTTTATGGACATCCCTGCAGGATTCATGGTGTCAATTCCCTCCAGCACTACTTGACATCAGTCGAGCCCATGGCACGTTGTGTTGGGGCACTTCCGCGTGCTCACGGGACCCTACACGGTATTAGGCAGGTGTACCATTTTCTTTGGCTCTTCAGTGTAGTACACTGGTATTTTTCTTGTTTGAGGACTGTTTATTGGCACAACGTAGTAATTACTGATAATTGTGGAGAGCTCTTAGGTTAATATGTTGGTAACTGTTTTTAGTAAACGGAATTTTATAAATTGCGTTAAATTTAGTTAACTAACTGTCAATGATAGCGTGAGAACTGAAGCTGATCATTTTCTACGTGAGCTTTGTTTAAGTTGACATTAAATGCTCTCGAAATTCTATTAGTAGACAGATTTAACCAGTGGAAGTTTATTGGCAAGTGTCCTCTGGAAGCGTTAGTGTATAGATTATTGTAAAAGAGGTGTCTAGTGGTATTGTTTCAATATTTCTTACTTTCAGCTTAAGGGATTGAAATGCAACTTTGTTCAATGGAGGACACTAAAAAAATTGATTTATGATATTGCTTACGTTTTTTGTGGTATTATCTTTGCATAAGTTCTTGTGATTGAGTTTTAAAAAACAAAAACAAAGGATTTCAGTGTAAGATGGAACAGATTAAGTAATGATCGTTGGACCTTAAATAAAGGAAGAAACCAACACTTGCCTTAGGAAAATAAATGAAATGGTAGGACACGGTGCCGACTGCTAAGCCAAAGTATAAAACAGTTTCCTGGGCTACTGGAAATTAATAAAGTTTTGTAATAAGGAGTGTTCGACTTTCAATGTACAACCAGTCCGCTCCACTTCCCCACGAAATCCGTGTCTCTGCCTAAGCAGGAAGGAATATTATTTTCTGTTATACAAAAGTACAGTATTTGTAGGTGTTAGTTCAAGATACAGTTTTGTAGAAATTACGGACAAGGAAAAACAGCCCATTGAGCGACGTAAAGAAATATATGAGAAGCGGGAGTTTCGTGTTCGGCTTTCTCAGAATTGAATGTGCCGAAGGAAGCCCATTGGATAACTGATGAAACTTTTGCTAAGTTGGGCACTGGACCGCTGTTTTAAGAAAATATATCATTGGACAATGTTTAACGAAGCCTTCTGATAGACTGAGTATAATTTTGCGCATGTTCTGTGCAGAGCACCGAGGAAAGATTTTTTGGACACTATAGGAGAATGCGGAAATGGATGAAGACGAGGCCGTACTTCTGTTTTTGAGGTTCAGCAGATAACACGTCGGTTGAATGATTAATGACTGGCAAGAGACTCCAACGTGTGCCGAAAACAATGCTCCAACTCATGATCAGACAGTCGTCCTTCCCGCGAACCATACGCGACTGGAACAGGAAAGGGAGGTAATGACAGTGGCACGTAAAGTGCCCTCCGCCACATACCGTTGGGTGGCTTGCGGAGTATAAATGTAGATGTAGATGTAGATGTAGATCTACGTGAGACTGTCTCGCAGCGTAGGCTGCCCAGCAAGAAAAACAGTTAGGCCTGTTTATCGGTCCATTACTGGCAGAGATTCGAGGGCTTATCTATCACCAAGCATACCATCTTTGGCAGATATCATATGACTTTCTGGCACCATGGGGCTAATCACCGAACACCCGTTCACAGTTATGCATTTGCGAGAATGACCTGCTGAGACGTTGGCTACCCCTACCCCACCAGACTTTCCCAAATCAGTCTACCTCCGATTAATTCGTGCTGGAATGTTCAAAATTAATGATTCGTCTAACATTGTAATTTATTGATCAAGCTAATGCATAATTATTTCTTTCCTGATTATATATGTGCTTACGAGCAATGATTCTAAAAATTTTGCGTTCAATTTGTCAATGTGAAATTTATACAATTTTACTTTAGTATTAACATGGATGCTATTGTATTCCCTTTGGTTCCTTCTATTACCTCTAGCACTGAAGATGGTTAATCAGTGACCGAAATCTAGATCTGCTAATAAACACAAGTTGCGGCTGACTGCTGCACCTTCTTTCAACAATCGAAATAAATATAGTCACTGAGCACTTCCAGGTTCCAAATGGACTTAAATTAAAAAGTTAGAGGGAACTTCCATTTAGTTTTAAATCTTTAATCCATTTTGTGAAACCAACACATAGGACAGATATTCGAGGGCCATTCTATTCACATCGTTCAATGCGTTGCGTAAATGAATCATTTACACATCTGGGGAGCTCTGTCAGATCAGCCACTGCTGTTGACTTGGCAGCAAGAAGGCATGCTATCTCGGTTAGTGTTACAAACTTAAGACATAATTTCAAACATTATCTATTCATCTTGTGGTGTTGCAGTTTTTATTTCCATGCTTGCTAGAAGAATTTGATGAGTAATTCCGCTTTATGCAAGACACCTTCGTAACTTTGTTTTACCCAAAAACGTTTCAGCACATTTGCGCTATCTTCAATGGGTTAATAATAAATGAAAAGCACCAGTTTGCTTTTGTTCTACAATATTATTTTTATTGCTAACCGGTTTTTGGCTTACAAGGCCATCTTCAGACATTTACTGAGTATTCAATGGGTTACTTTATTTCCTTTCTGTATAAGTTATTACATATTAACGTTTAGACAAAACCTTTGGTATAAAGTATTTACATTTCTGAATGAACTGATTGCTATCAAATATTATACATGGTTTGTTTGCAGTTCACAGTTGAGGCACGTATTACTAGGCTGATGCAGTGTACGTTTTTCATTACAATATGTCAAAAGTTCTGGTTTTATAGCTTATTTGGAGAAAGGGTGGATGTATTTAGTTTACATACCTTAGACGAAGCTGTTGAGAGTTTATTTTGGTAGCTGTAAGTCTGCTACACAATCTACAAATGTCATCTGCAAACAGCGAAACTTAAATTTTATTTTTGTTTATTATGCATTTCCGAACGAAAATGAGTATGCATCGTGTTATATTGATGTCGTGGTGTTTTGTCTCCCTTGTCTGTGGTATGGTAATACGCTGATTTCTACCACTTTTGTCGTTTCACAGACATTTTATGCGGTTTTTCGGACTTTCACAGTATTTTCACCACCACTACGCGTTGCTGTGGGTGTGTAGTATTAATTTGTTTCGTGGCATGTTTTCCTGGGTAGGGCGCGCAGATAAGAGGTTTTGTTCGCGTTTATTGTGTGTGTGTGTGTGTCTGTCTGTCTGTCTCTCTATGTGTGTGTGTGTGTGTGTGTGTGTGTGTGTGTGTGTGTGTGTGTGTACAGGACGTGAGGGTGAGGGACATTCATGTGGAATGGCATATAGAGTGAATGTTGTGCAGTATGGGGCAGGGAAATTTCATTCTAGGGGCCGATCATGCGATGTTTTGATGTATTATTTATGTAATGCTTCAATTGTGGCAAAGAGGGTTTTATTGCATAATGATGTGTATTCATTTAGTACTTCCTCTCCTTGGGCTACTGATTTTTGAATGTGGTAGTTTTTTCTGTTAATTTTTGGTGTAGTTTGTTACTGGTTTTTAGAATCTTTGCCAGTTTCAGTGTTTGTTGGGTGCTGATTCTCACCGTCAGCTGATCTGCGAATGTTGAGTGTGAACTATTGCTTTTCACTGTTTTTAGATGTTCTGTGTACCTGGTACTGAAATTCTTGGATGTTTGACGCGCATATATAGATTGACAGCAGTTGCAAATTAGTTGGTATATACCAGGTGGCTGTATTTGTCAGTGTTGGTGGTATTTCTTCCAAGTCTGTTTTATAGTGTGCTGTTGGTTTTTATACTATCTTGAGTCCTTGTTTCTTTAGTATATTGCTCACCCTGTTCGTGACTTAGTTGTTGTTAAGTCATTATGTGCTATTTGTTGCTGACAGTCTGTTGATTATATGTAAGTTGTGTTGTGTTTCCAGAATGAGATTTTCACTCTGCAGCGGAGTGTGCGCTGATATGAAACTTCCTGGCAGATTAAAACTGTGTGCCCGACCGAGACTCGAACTCGGGACCTTTGCCTTTCGCGGGCAAGTGCTCTACCAACTGAGCTACCGAAGCACGACTCACGCCCGGTCTCACAGCTTTACTTCTACCAGTATCTCGTCTCCTACCTTCCTAACTTTACAGAAGCTCTTCTGCGAACCTTGCAGAACTATTTCTGCCAGAAAGTTTCAAGTTTCATGTGTTGTGTCTGTTTCTGTGTATGTTTCATGATAATGTGTTGCCTGTCTTTGTGTATTGTGGTTTATTTTATCTACTCTCTTTGCATCGTAACCATTCTCTTGTGCAACTTACTTTATTGTCTTCAGTTCTTGTGCGTAATCGTGTTTGTTCACGGGTGTTTTGTTCAGTCTGTGTACTGAATATCCAAAGCTGGGTTCTTTGTGAGTTATGGGGTGATTGGATTGGTTATGAATAATGGTGCTGGTGATTGTGGGTTTCCTGTAAATTGTGAACTCACGTTTGTTGTTTCTATTGTGCATGGAGAGATCTAGAAATTAAGTTTTTCACCCGTTTGTGTTTCAGTTGTGAATTATATTTCTCGGTTGATGGTGTTTATGGACTCATGGAGTTCTTTTATGTGAGGCTGTGATTCATCTAGTAGGCAAATTATATCGTCTACATATATGTACCAATATATTATTTTGCACTGTTTTGGTATTACTATTTTGTTAAAGATTTACTTTTGTATCTGATTGAGAAAAATGTCAGCTGCAGGACAACAGACAAAACGTAATGCTGAAATCATGTGAATAAAGAAATAAATCCGATCTTTGTATTCCAGAAAACAGAACTAGACAGTGAACTATACCGACTGCATAGAAAACCTCCAAATCACATAAAGTATCCATCGTTTTTTATGAATTAATGCACAGGGTTAGAACATACAGAGATACCATAATTGAAAGAAAACATACAATACAACAAAAGAAACTCACTGAAATGATAAATCACACAAACACCTTTCAATCATTCACCAGTACAACAAACACACCTTTCACAAAAGAGTGCATAATCTAACAGATATAAAACTGTCTGAACAAGAGAGCAACCTGCTTGACACAATGATGTCAACAACATAATGGAGAATATCATAACGGAAACTGAACATATCATAAAACAACAAGAAAAACTAAACAAACCTGAATTCAATGCAAATCTAACAAGATAGCTAGTTGCTGAGAAAATAAGAAACATAATCAAAGCGAACAAAAGCACTATAAAAGAAAACACAATGAAAACTGAAAAATAAACCTACAGAGAACTACAGAAAAATTAATGCAAGAAAATGTCATTATCATAAAAGCCGACAAGGGTAATTTGATCATAGCTATAAAAGGACAGGAGTACATTGACAAAACTTTAGAATTCATCGAGAGCAACAACTACACAGAATTACCTAGTGATCCAATAAATCAATACAAAAGACCTACAGAAAACTCTGAAAAACTTAGAATCAATTTTTATGCACACAAAGATTAAAAGGATGAGACAGAAAACCCCCAGGACCCCCGCTGTAATATTATTGCCTAGAGTTCACAAACCTGGAATTCCTATATGTCCATTGATAAACTTTACCAAAGCACCAACATACTATTTTGACACACACACACACACATACTGCTACAGACAATATACAAACACACTGAAAACAGAAGTCTAAAAAACTCAAGTGACTTAATAGAGAAAAATTTCATTTAACATGATTTCCATACGCACACGAATTCCAGCAGAAGAAAGCATCATCATAGAAAGAAACCTCCAACTACAAGGAAACATTCCCACGGCAATAAGGGTTCCGTCCAATAACATTTTATGAAAGGTTCCTCGGCTGACGGTCTGCCCTCTGAACGCCGCATGAATCAGAGCCCTGCAGGACCCATAAAATGCTTTACTGTTGTTCAGTGATGCTCCACAAAAAATGCATACAATGCGTGTAATTCCTTTCAAGTTTTTCCCGTAATCCCTACGCTAGATGTACGTTGGTCACAGCATAATGGGCGCAGTCTTCTACGAATACAGGTTCCTTAAATTTACCGACAGGGTTTAGCGAGGACTACATCGTCTTTCTTCCAATAAAACAGGGGAAAGTTGCTTACATTTTACCAGCTCCTAATTTGTGCTACCATAAAATTCGTACCTATTGTACTATCCGAATTATGTGCTTCTTGGAGCCATTTTGACATCTATGAGAGCAGTGTTTTGAGGAACAGGTCGTTTGAAGACAGTGTTGATTTTGTTATAGTTTTCATCTAACTTTTTGTGTGCGTGGCGAAGAGAGTTACTGTTATAAGTAAATGGCAACATTATTTTACTTGTTGATGAATATAGACGAAATAACATTAGTTTTGTCAAGAATCTGTGTTCTTTGTGGCTCGTTTGTAAGACACTGACAAAGAGAAAATGGCAACGTTGCCTACACTGTACCGCTATTAATTTCCTGTATTATAGCAGTACAGTTATGAAACATGATCGTTTAGTGGGCTTTATACAATTGGTTTAGCATTATTTGTGGAACATAATGTTTAGAAATGATATGGTGAACTTTCTAATGATTTAATTATCCTAAGTTATTAATTAAATAATTATGTTCTTTTAGACTATGCCAACAGTTGTAACTGTATATCTGTCCATACAAAAAGTAATTAAGCTAACAATTAAGAGGCTTGATGAAAATAAAAACGAAAATGCATGAAGAACAATAAAATCTTTGGCCGCAGTCAAGTGTTTTCCGAATAAGTTGAAAACGAGTTGAAAGAGCATGTTCTCAAATTCGAAGAGATGATGTTCGGTTTAAAGTAATCGGAAATAGGAGAAGTTGCGTTCTATATTACAGGACAAAACTATTTATCCACAGTTTCAATGAAGAAGACGCCTTGTAACGTAGAAAGTGGGCTAGAGATGTCCATCTCAAGAAATACCCTAAAACCAGAAATGTAAAAGGTGAACGACCTGTGACGTAACGTGTTTATTGTCGAAGCGCCGTCAGAGATGCAGTGAGTTAATGACTTTGAAAACCGCGGCGCGAAAAACGGACAGAAGAAGAACACTTTTACGCATTCTTTTGATGTACGAGATATTCTCGATTAACAGTTGCTCAGTTACTCATTTTCTCTTGTCTCTTGTAACTTGTGTCGGACGCGCATGTCTTGCCGCCGTATTATTATTGTTAAAAATAATATTATTTTAGGGTAAAGTAAAAGTGCAATACCGCATAGCAGTAGATTTATTATGTGATGTGTATGTGAAAACGTCAAAGGAATTATTTTCATTATGAGAAGAGAAGTGCCAGTCAAAACGGCATCCATGTTAAATCCTTCACTGCAGTGTAAGTTCATCTATTAATTGCCATAAATTCAGTGTTAAATGGAACTGGTGTATGGACTATTTCTTTAGTATAGAATCTATGTCACTCTCCTTCATGAAGTTATTTAATTTTCTTTATGTTTCTGCCAAATAGAGAGTTCACAGTCACGAATTCTTTCGTCGAAATCGGACGGAAGTTCCATGCGGCGAAATATTGTCTCCGCGCCATATTCTACTGGTAAATGCTTGATAAAGTACGGTACCTTAGGAAATTCGTGTTGAGCTATCCAAAAATAATTATATTTTGAATAGGCATTTACTCTCCTCTGCAATGCAACTTCCGACTGATCAGACGATCCAACAAGAAACAGTCGCACACGGTCGGCGTTCGCAAATATATTTCCACCGCTGATTATAGCTTATATGTTACAGCACAAAAGTAAACATATTGCTATAATTAGCGACTACGAACGGGGTTATTTATAACTGTATGTTTATGTATACACATTACATAAACATATCGTTATAATTTCCGGCGACTGCGATGTAGCTGAATATACAAGGTCCTACAAGTTAGAACTTCGCGCCTACGGTCCAAATTTCCAAGTAGACAGCGCGTGAATCTTAAACAAATTAGGATGAAGCGACGAAATAACTAACATTTTCTTAGTGCGAACTTCATGAAAGAAACTGATTAACGTGGCTAAGCACCAGGTGTGATGAACTGTGACAAATTGTTGTTGTTAATGTTGTCTTCAGTCCGAAGATTGGTTTGATGCAGCTCTCCATACTATTCCATCCGGTGCAAACCATCTCCAAATAACTACTGCAACTTAACATCCTTTGAATCTGTTTACTGAATTCATCTCTTGGTCTCCGTCTATAATTTTAACCCCCCCTCCCACACATACAGACATCCCTTCAAAACCAAATTGGTGATCCCCTGATGTCTCAGAATGTAGCCTATAAACCGATCTCTTCTTGCAGTCAGATTGTGCCACTGATTTATTTTCTCCCCAGCACTATTTAGTGCCTCCACATCAGTGACGTGACCTACCCATCTGATAGTCAGCATCCTTCTGAAGCACCATATTTCAAGAGCTTCTATTCTCTTCTAGTCTAAACTGCTTATCGTCCATGTTTCACTTCCATATATCGCTACAATCCTTACAAATACTTTCCAGAAAAGACTTCCTATCACTTAAATATACACTCGATATTAACAAATTCCTCTTCTTCAGAAACGCTTTCCTTGCCATTGCCAGTCTACATTTTATATCCTCTGTACTTCAAACATCTTTTTTTTTTTTGCCCAAATTGCAAATCTCATCGACTGCTTTAAGTGTCTTGTTCCCTAGTCTATTTCCCTCATCGCCACCTGATTTAATTCGACTGCATTCCATTATCCTTGTCTTGCTTTTGCTTATCTCAGTCTTTTATCCTCTTTTCGTCGCTGTCCATTACGCTCAATTGCTCTTCCAAGTCCTTTGCTGTCCCTGACAGAATCATCGGCGAACCTCGAAGATTTTATTTCTTCTACCTGAACTTTAATTTCTTCCCCTAATGTTTACTGCTTTGCCCGGTGTACAGTAACATCTGGGATAGGCCATAGCCCTGTCTTACCTTCATTCGCAACTTCTGCTTCCCTTTCAAGCCCCTCGACTCTTATAACTTCCATCTGGTTTCTGTACAAGTTGTAAATACCGTATCACTCCATGTATTTTACCCCGGCTACCTACAGAATTACAAAGAGAATATTCTAGTAAACATTGCCAAAACTTTCCTCTCTGTCTACAAATGCTATAAACGTAGGTTTGCCTTCCTTAATCCATCATCTAAAAGAAGTCGTAGAATCAGTATTTCCTCGCGTTTTCCTAAATTTCTCCGGAACCCAAATTGATCTTCCCCGATGTCGGCTTCTACCGGTCTTTCAGTCTTCTGTTAGGAATTCTTGTTAGTATTTTGCAACCATGACTTATTATACTGATAGTTCGGTGGTATGGAAAGACTAATTAGGGCGCATAAGAGTGCTCTAAGAGAAATAAGTATTGTTTAAATTGAATAACTTTCATTATTAGTCAACCCTCCTTTAAATGTAGTTGCCTATTATTACAGGACGCAGGGCACAGAATGGTGTTTTGACGCATAATTTTACAGGATAATTACCTATCTATCTGATATCTTACCCCTCACTTGACCGATTGTCACAACATTGAAGAGAATGTATAAATGTATTGAAGAGAATGTATAAAAACGTACACCTATGAGCCAAAACATTATGATGATATGTGTAATAGTGTGTTGGCCCTCCTTTGTAGTTCAGTATGGCAGGGAATCTGCGTGGCATGAATTCCACAAGTCCTTTGTAGGTTTACGGACGTATGTGGCACCAGATGGTTACGTAAAGGTCATGCAATTCCCTTAAAGAACGGACCAGTGGTCTTTGGACGCGGAGCTGGATGCCGATAGCGGCCCAGATGCATTCAATCAGGTTGATATAAGACAGATTTACTACTTACGACATCAGCGTCAGTTAACTACCACGTCCTCACACCACTCTAGCATGATTCTGGCCTTGTGAGATGGACTGCTATCTTGCTGAAGCATACCATCGCTGCTGGGGAAGATATCAAATGTGAAATGACGCAGGTTGTCTGCAATAAGGTTCACGTAGTCGAAATTACCTCCGACTTCTACCACAGGTCTCTTGGAAGCGCAGCTGGATGTGCCCCACAGCACCCTCTAGCCTGCGTCGGTGGCGCAGTTCGTGTTTGTAACATCTGTTTGCATGGATGACGGCATATCCGGATATGACCATTCGTCTGGTGGAGCAAGAAACGTGATTCATCCTACCGGGTGACACGTTTCCATTGATCCACGGTCCAATCTCAATAATCCCGTGTGCATTATAATCGCAATTGACGATATTCTTAGATCAACATGTAGGAGTCGTCTGAACTGGAATCCCATTTTGAAAAATGTGCACTGAGCGGTGGGTTAACAAAACACTTTCTCCAGTACTGTAATGGTGGGTAAGAGTATTGTAGGAACACTTAAGACTTTCACCTCCATTCAGTCCTATAATAGAAATATGACATATCTTCTTATTTCATTTTGAAATGATAGCATTCGTTATATATGTGCTGCAGTCTTTTCCTGTAATTACAAAAAACATCCCATAGAAGTAACGCTTTTACAAATGTGACAATACTGTTCCCAGACACAACACTGTCATGTCCCTAGGAACAAATAGTCTGTCCAGATATAGAAGTGTTGCAATCGAGAAAATCTTATGTAAAGGAGTTTAACAGTCTTTGTGTTACATTATTACTCTACTACATATCAATAACCAGTAAATTAAACCATATTTACAAAAAAAGGCCAGTGACAAGTTAAAAATATTTCGAAATTGAAGCTATTGGCGATTAACACAAACTTCTGTTTTCAAGACATGAAAATTGTTAATGGATTAAAGAAACTCCGTTCGTCTGCTAATGTGTTCCAAAGTAAAAAAAGCTTCCAATTGAAGCTACAAGATGCACGACTGATCGAATATACACTCCTGGAAATTGAAATAAGAACACCGTGAATTCATTGTCCCAGGAAGGGGAAACTTTATTGACACATTCCTGGGGTCAGATACATCACATGATCACACTGACAGAACCACAGGCACATAGACACACAGGCAACAGAGCATGCACAATGTCGGCACTAGTACAGTGTATATCCACCTTTCGCAGCAATGCAGGCTGCTATTCTCCCATGGAGACGATCGTAGAGATGCTGGATGTAGTCCTGTGGAACGGCTTGCCATGCCATTTCCACCTGGCGCCTCAGTTGGACCAGCGTTCGTGCTGGACGTGCAGACCGCGTGAGACGACGCTTCATCCAGTCCCAAACATGCTCAATGGGGGACAGATCCGGAGATCTTGCTGGCCATGGTAGTTGACTTACACCTTCTAGAGCACGTTGGGTGGCACGGGATACATGCGGACGTGCATTGTCCTGTTGGAACAGCAAGTTCCCTTGCCGGTCTAGGAATGGTAGAACGATGGGTTCGATGACGGTTTGGATGTACCGTGCACTATTCAGTGTCCCCTCAACGATCACCAGTGGTGTACGGCCAGTGTAGGAGATCGCTCCCCACACCATGATGCCGGGTGTTGGCCCTGTGTGCCTCGGTCGTATGCAGTCCTGATTGTGGCGCTCACCTGCACGGCGCCAAACACGCATACGACCATCATTGGCACCAAGGCAGAAGCGACTCTCATCGCTGAAGACGACACGTCTCCATTCGTCCCTCCATTCACGCCTGTGGCGACACCACTGGAGGCGGGCTGCACGATGTTGGGGCGTGAGCGGAAGACGGCCTAACGGTGTGCGGGACCGTAGCCCAGCTTCATGGAGACGGTTGCGAATGGTCCTCGCCGATACCCCAGGAGCAACAGTGTCCCTAATTTGCTGGGAAGTGGCGGTGCGGTCCCCTACGGCACTGCGTAGGATCCTATGGTCTTGGCGTGCATCCGTGCGTCGCTGCGGTCCGGTCCCAGGTCGACGGGCACGTGCACCTTCCGCCGACCACTGGCGACAACATCGATGTACTGTGGAGACCTCAGGCCCCACGTGTTGAGCAATTCGGCGGTACGTCCACCCGGCCTCCCGCATGCCCACTATACGCCCTCGCTCAAAGTCCGTCAACTGCACATACGGTTCACGTCCACGCTGTCGCGGCATGCTACCAGTGTTAAAGACTGCGATGGAGCTCCGTATGCCACGGCAAACTGGCTGACACTGACGGCGGCGGTGCACAAATGGTGCGCAGCTAGCGCCATTCGACGGCCAACACCGCGGTTGCTGGTGTGTCCGCTGTGCCGTGCGTGTGATCATTGCTTGTACAGCCCTCTCGCAGTGTCCGGAGCGAGTATGGTGGGTCTGACACACCGGTGTCAATGTGTTCTTTTTTCCATTTGCAGGAGTGTAGCTTAACATTTCACACGTTATATAACTGCACTGTACAATACAATTAAAGGGCCACTTGCCAGAAACCTCATGACTGTCTTCCATAGCGACATAAAAAAAAATGGTTCAAATGGCTCTGAGCACTATGGAACTTAACATCTGAGGTCATCAGTCCCTTAGAACTTAGAACTACTTAAACCTAACTAACCTAAGGACATCACACACATCCATGCCCGAGGCAGGATTCGAACTTGAGACCGTAGCAGCAGCGCGGTTCCGGACTGAAGCGCCTAGAACCGCTCGGCCACTCCGGCAGGCGTCACAAGAGCGTGTGACATTGACAAACGCGTGAATGAAATGGCAAAGGGTCCCTCTAGGACCCCTCCTCCTCAGTTCATCAACACCATGGGTGCCACTTGAACTTCTTTGTTGAGTTCTTTAGAAACCTCCCTATACAGAGGTGAGGTACCAACTCACCGATCTCTATCTGCCGGCCCGTGTGGCCGTGTGGTTCTAGGCGCTGCAGTCTGGATCCGAGCGACCGCTACGGTCGCAGGTTCTAATCCTGCCTTGGGCATGGATGTGTGAGATGTCTTTAGGTTAGTTAGGTTTAAGTAATTCTAAGTTCTAGGGGACTGATGACCTCAGAAGTTAAGTTCCATAGTGCTCAGAGCCATTTGAACCATTGGTCCCTATCTGCTGGGAAGACAGGGAACCTGTTGCATACTTGTGCCTACTGGCTGCAACCAAAACGAAATCAGAGGGGTGTCGAAAGCGTTGCCTATCTGGCCGGCTGGTAACGATCGGTACAGTCTCTGTACAGATATCTTTTTAAGGTGCCCAACAAATGTGCGCAGATGGTTCCGATGATTTTGCTGGAGTGGGGAAAAGTCTTGGAGGGACTCTTTGCCGTTTTTTCCCACGCACTTTCCCATCCACACTTTACAGGAGGGTACGAAAAAGGAGTGACGAAAAAATGTAAACAACCTTTACTGCTTTAGATCACGATCAAATTCCGTCTAATGGCTCTGAACGGTCCTTAGTGTTCCACCTTTTATACTAAAACAAAACCTGTGGTCACGCTACACTCCAAAGACGTTAGATCATGCTGAATGGGGCTGCAGCTCCACGATGTCCTTAGAAAATGGTTTAATAGTGTAGAGGTAGTCAGCAATGGCAAAATTAGTCAAGAAGGTCGTGCTGTTGTACATAGTACTGCTAACTGTCGTTTTAGAGCGCGAAATACGTATAAATGATCGCCCCTAGGGAAGGAGTGGTTTCATTCACGCCCTTTATGCCACCACCTGAAGCCTTTTCGTGTCGATTATGAGCCGTGGTGTGTCTCAATTTTTTTCTTGACACATTCATAAGAAAACAGCATGATTTCAGCGCTGGGCGTCGCGGTTATGACCTTCATTACAAAGGCTTCAAACGATGGGGTGAAATGTGGGTAAGAAGGGGTGTGACGACCTTCCCAGCGACAGACACGTCCACTGAATTGTGGTGAAATTTGGTACCAATGCGACGACATTAACTCACATGAACTGTGGTTTTTTTTTTTTTTTTTGACACCTTGCTGTTTCAAGCGCCGCCAAGACAGAGGGTGACTTCGCAGGGCGTCACGCTTCTGCACCGTAACAGAGTAAGGTTGTGGGTGCCTTGGAGCCAAATTTCAAACTTCTTCCGGTGTACTGAGTATAGTTTTAAAAATACGCATAATTTTACTTACCATAAAACCCCGTAACTGAAGAATTAACAGTATCCTCAAAATAGCTTCAGAATACTATGCAGCATGTGCTGCAAATGCACTTCCGAGATCGATGTCTGAAATACTCCTCTGTGATACAGGCAGGGGGGAGGGGCGGGAAGATTGAGTCAATAATTAAATCACTGAAGACTAAGGACTCTCATGGTTATGATGAAGTACCTAGAAGAATATTAAAGTACTATGCTGCACATGTTAGCCCGGTATTTAGCCATATTTGTAATTTTTCCTTTAGGAATGGACAGTTTCCTGAGCGATTAAAGTACTCCATAGTAAAGCAGTTTTATAAAAAGGGAGAAAGGGATAATGTAGATAATTTTAAACCTATTTCTATTCTATCAGTGTTTTTGCTAAAGTTATTGAAAAGGCTGTGCATGTAAGGATAATTGATCATGTTATACCACACGATTTGCTATCGAATGTACAGTTCGGCTTTAGAAATTGTTTAACAACTGAAAAAGGTGTATTCTCTTTCTTTGTGAGGTACTGGATGGGTTAAACAAAAGATTTTGAACGCTAGGCATACTTTTTTATTTATTTAACTAAGGCGTTTGATTGTGTTGATCACAAAATATCGCTCCAGAAGTTGGACCATTACGGAATAAGGGGAATAGCTCGCAATTGGTTCCTCTTACTTTAGCAACAGACAGTAATAGGTCATTATTCACAATGTTGATAATGGCTGTGATGTGGGGTCTGAGTTTGGTACAATCAAGTAGGCGGTGCCTCAGGGATCAGTGTTGGGGCCACTCCTGTTCCTTACTTATATAAACGATATGCCCTCTAGTACTACGATTAACTCTAAAATATTTTTAATTTCACAGAACAGGCATATGATTTGTGAAACTGAACAGTTCATAATTCTAGGTGTTCAGATAGATAGTAAGCTATCGCGGAAAGTCCATGTTCAGAATCTTGTTCAGACACATAATGCTGCCATTTTTACTATTCGAACGGTATCTGAAGTGAGTGATCGTTCGACACGAAAATTAGTCTACTTTGCTTATTTTCATTCGCTTATGTCGTATGGCATCATATTTTGGGGTTACTCTTCCCATTCTAAAAGGCTATTTTTGGCACAGAAACGGTCGGTTCGGGGAATAAGTGGGGTAAGTTCACGAACCTCTTGTGGACCATGAGCCTAGGTATTTTGACATTGGCGTCTCATTATATATATTCCTTACTGTCGTTTCTAGTTAACAATATTAGCTTATTCCCAAGAATAAGCAGCTTTCACTCAGTTCATACTCGGTAGAAATCAAACCTGCATTTGGATCAGACTTTCTAAACTCTTGGACAGAAAGGTGTGCAGTATACTGCTGCATCCATTTTCAATAAGCTACCACTCCAATTCAAAAATATTAGAAGTAATCGACACGCTTTCAAATCGAAACTGAAGAGTTTCCTCACGAGTCACAAGGAGTTCCTTGAAATATTAAGCTGATTCTTGTTCTACTGTTGATTGCGTTTACTTAAACTTATGGATTGTTTTTTTTCTGTTTCATAAACATTTTACTTGTATCTGTTATTACTTTTATGTTGTGATTTCATGTACTGACACTTTCCATGACCCTGGAGATTTGCTCTTCAATTAGGTCCTATGGAACTTGACGTGTGAATGAATAAAAAAATAAATATCTAAACTTCTTGTAGACAACGATAGTTCTAATCGAGGAAACACACGCCCCAACTATGGAAGACCTGTGTAAAAGCCGGGATCCATGCCTACGATCTTATGGGTGATACATATTTCAGTGTGTACGGTGTTGTCACCCATGTAAGAAGCAGTATCGACCATGCTCGTCTCATTTCGACACATACACAAAATGAGATCCATTATGTTCTGATACAAATGGAGGAGACCATTACAAATAATATTCGCAAGCCATCAAATTTGCCGTGGCCACTGGATGTTCTGCCAATTACTGCCCAACCATCGATTTATGCTGGAAATTTTAATAGTCACCATGCTCATTGGGACGTGACAGTGAGTGTGGTATTGCGCTCAACGACTGGGCTGAAAATGAAAATCTATCCCTGGTTTATGATGTTAAGGATTTGGGAACTTTCAGATCGGTTGCTCGGCGAGGAGATTACAAACCACATCTCTGCTTTGTGCCCTGGGACTGCAGAAGGCACCCAGTGCCTATATCCAGAGAAGTCATATCTAATGACCCACACAGCCAGCACAGGCCCGTAATCCTTAATACGAGGCTCTCTGTCCCAGTAACTAGATCTGTACCGCGACCCAGCTAGAATTTCCGCAGGGATGATTGGCGCCTTTCTCCTGACCATCTAGGTAAATATATCTCTTTTATTCCACCAGAACCTAAAAACTACCTTCGATTTGTCTGGGCTGTTCTTACTGCTGGTAAGAAGTTTATCCCTAGCGGGTACAGAAAGGACCGTATAGCAGAATGGAATGAACATTGTCAACAACTTTATGAATAATAGAGCGAAACTGGCGACATCAATATTGCAGACGACCTCCTCCAAAGTCTTGACGCTGCTAGAAGAGTACAGTGGTGCGAGATGATAGAAAATGGAAACTTCAAACGTCAAAGAAGAAGCTTGGCTGAGCCTCCAATAAACCCTGTCAGGAGTCTGGTGTTTCAGGTAACCAAATCGCTAACCATATACTTGAAACATCTCGATTATCCCGTGACGAACAACATGCTTCCAAAGTATACGAGAACTCACCTCTCAAAAAGCTCAATGCCCAAACGAATCTAGTTTCTCTTCACCAGTTACACTGACTGAATTGGATGAGGCCTTGAAACGAACTAAACATGCTAAAGCACCTGGTCTGGATAATTTACAGCCAGAATGTCTGATAGACATGGGTAATGGTGGAAAAAAAGTGACTGGTCCACTTCTTCTCCAACATCCTAGATAGTGGACCACTGTTCAATGAGCTAAAGAGAACAAAAATAGTGGCAATTTTGAAACCAGGTAAACTACATGACCACCCTCAAAGTTTCAGACCAATTTCCCTTTTGAGCTGTAATTTTAAACTCTTGGATAGGCTCTTTTATAATGGAATTAGTGGCTTCATTCTGAAAAAGGCCCAGCTGAGCAAGCGGGTTTCAGGCCACAGAGAAGTTGCTGCGACCAGGTACTGGTACTGGTTTCCAAGAAAACGTGAAGACATCTGTCGCTGTCGTAGATCCAACTGCAGCATATGACAGTCTGGAGAGAAGGGCTGATATACAAATAACTAAAAACAATCCGATGCCGAAAAACTGTACCTTTCAACAAAACCACGATAAACAATAGATATTTCGGTGTCTACTCGCAAGAAAATGTGAACAATGTGAGGAAATCGAGTAATGGCCTGCCACAGGGCTCCGTCTTAGCTCCCTTGTTATTCAACTTGTGAACGACCGATCTGCCCAATACCGGGTGAACAAAATTCTGCTACGCGGTCAATATCGCTCTTTCTTGCAGAACCAAAGATCTCGGACAAGCGGAGACAATTCTCACAGAAGATCTAGCCGTTATGAGCTCCTATTTTAGAAACTCGCGATTTAAAACCAGTACAAGTAAAACGAAGTATGCACATTCCATCTAAACAACAAACAAGCTAACGTGGAGCTCAGGGTGAAACTTAACTGAAACACTCTTTGAAATAACGAGTATCCTAAGAACGTTGGTGTCACCCTTGACCGCACCCTGTCGTATAGAAAACGTCTTGAAAATACTGCTGCCAGGACAAAAACTCCTAAGAATATTATTCAAAAATTGTGTAGAATGACGTGGGGAGCTTCAGCAGATACCGTGTGCGCCATCCGTTGCACTAGTCTTCTCAGCAGTCGAATATTGTGTCCGGGTGTGGCTATACGGCTGCCACACCATCTTGATAGACGTTCAGCTTAACCAAACTATGCGGCTAATAACTACGAAACTCTGACCAACACTGATTTATTGGCTTCCTCTGCTGAGCAACGTTTATCCTCAATCCGTAGGAGCGAGGCCTTGCTTAGGGAATACTGCAAGCTACAGGAGAACTTGGAATTACCCGTACGGGAAGACATTCCAAGTTTACGACGAAACAGACTCTGTTCGAGGAACCCAGCATTACGGCAAGTAGAGCAGCTAGATGCCAGTAATACCGGCGAGACAGGTCTGTGAGATCATAACTGTCAACTTACTGAAAATCCTGAAGAACGTGAGTGGTTCCGAAAGTACAATTGTGATGCTACTGGCAAAGAACTCGTCAGGAAACTAAGGGTCAAACTGAACAGAGTATAGCACTACCGTCCACTACTGCCATATCATAACATTAAAGTTGTAGGCAGATCGTATAATGAAACTATCTTGTTAAAGTAATTATTATATAAAGCAAGAGAGCAGTGTTACCCTCTGAAAGGAATTTTGTTGTGTTGACCGCGATGTACCTAACGGAGGTGGCTTATCGGAAGTGAAAGTCATAATTACGTAAATATTTAGACAGTAACAAACAATATTTTACCTATCCACACTGTTCAAAGGATAAAGAAAACGGTCGCCAGCCTAATTAGGCATAAGAATGAGTAACATTCTTGTTCAAGAAAATAGATTTGAGTAACTTTAGTGGACAGACACAGCCTATACTTTATCACATGACAGTTCAATGAACTCTGTCACTAGCTGATGTTAACGTTAAAGAAAGTGCTAACAGTTATAAGAGAACACGGCTATTTGCATAAGGGCAACAGAAAATGACATACACTTTTGCCTTCAAGGCTTGGTCAAACTGAGTGGTTTCAATGATATTACTATTAAATTTAGGAATATACAATCAAGCATAGACTTAGTCTCACTTTTCAAACGTTTTCCTATCTGACATGAGATGTGAGTAAAGTTCACTGCCAAATTATAAATTTGGCATAGGTTTAATCTTTCTTTTAGCAATTACTTTTCTGACATGGAAATGTATTCATTAGCAAAATATTTCTCACTGTCCCCCGAATAATAGAAGTTACTGTTTTCATAGATAGTGGTCTTTCTGTTACTTTTTACCACAATAGACAAACTGTGGATCCTGTTACACTATTAATGTGCACTTCCAATACACAAGGGAGACATGCACTTAGCAAAGATGAGTATATAACTTTCCACAAATGCAGTTCACGACTTTTAGTGCAGTGAGACCCAATATTGACGAATTTGTAAAAAACTGACTCACTTTTTAAAATTTACAACAGGCAGCACTATGAACAATAACCTAGCAAAACTTTATAAGCCTCAGTTTTAAGAACTTTTACTTTGTAAAAGTAACAGCAAATTGTCTTTACTACTACAGTGTTCTACTTTCAAGTCGATGATTAAATAAGTAACTTTGAAAGTCCACAAAACTTTAAATTGGACTGTTTCAATCGCTGGGAGGCTTTCACAAAGCTACATTTACCACCTCCCATAATTTTACCAGATCCACAGTAAATCTGAATACTCCCTAGTTACCAAAGATCAAACAACATTATTTAATTGACGGTTTGGCTTTGAGGCTTTCATTTTTTCCACAACAAGGACACTCGGTAATCATAGTTGAAACGGAGAGGAACCTGAGAGGTATTGTGATAGGGAAAAAATCAAGGTAGGTACATAAATTCAGTTATAAGTTACCCAGTGAGCTGATCCTTCACTGTACATTACTATAGTTCTGTTCCATTACCGTGATTGCGCAGTTTGGTGGCATGTGCATGTTGGTAGGTGTATTTGCAGGTAGAATTGCTGGGCTCTGTCATTTCTTGGTGGCGATGATAGAAATCAATTCCAACATAATTCCAGCTAGTTACTGCATCCATCCGAGGCGTTGGAAAGCGTCAGGAAAAGCCTCTCTCGGAACCAGCACAATACACAACTTTAACATGAGCAGTTGATAGTTTCGTAGCTCGTCCCCGACTGACTCATAATCCACCTCTTCTACCTATGCCAACCACAATTTGCGTGCGCATACAAAATAACTAAGAATACGAAGTGAAGGTCAGCAGCTTACGTAACAGCAATCAAGCATATTAAATAAAATTTCTACAAAAAAAAATTATTTAAACAAAATTATTCAACATCAAAGATAACCAAAGAGATTATGTGACAAAGACAAAACATATCATTTGCTCATATTGTATATATTACAGAGATTACACTTCATTACAGTATCGAATTAATCACACACTAATTACAGAAGTTCAACGATGGGATGTTGAACAAAACAGAAAGCTAAATGAATCAACAAAGAGTATGTAGTGTCTAAGCTATTGTGTTACAAGAGGTCACACCAGGCATGGTCGATGCGCAGACTCTCTTTACAAATGGGGTGCTACAGAGACACCGGATAGCGACTGTGGGTCTTCGAACCAATCAAGCACATTACAGGTGAATACGCCTTGCGTTCCTGTCAGGGGACTTGGGGCGACCTCAAGAAAGCTGATGATACGGCAGTTATATGGATTATGAATTTAGATATTAACATTTAGTTAGTTTTATATGTAGTCTTGTATTTTCGTATTCTCTTTACATACGTATACTAAGCAAGCAAGTGAGCAAGATGTATGAAACAGGCGAAATACCCTCAGACTTCAAGAAGAATATAATAATTACAATCCCAAAGAAAGCAGGTGTTGACAGATGTGAAAATTACCGAACAATCAGTTTAATAAGCCACAGCTGCAAAATACTAACACGAATTCTTTACAGACGAATGGAAAAACTGGTAGAAGCCGACCTCGGGGAAGATCAGTTTGGATTCCGTAGAAATACTGGAACACGTGAGGCAATACTGACCTTACGACTTATCTTAGAAGAAAGATTAAGGAAAGGCAAACCTACGTTCCTAGCATTTGTAGATTTAGAGAAAGCTTTTGACAATGTTGATTGGTATACTCTCTTTCAAATTCTGAAGGTGGCAGGGGTAAAATACAGGGAGCGAAAGGCTATTTACAATTTGTACAGAAACCAGATGGCAGTTATAAGAGTCGAGGGACATGAAAGGGAAGCATTGGTTAAGAAGGGACTAAGACAGGATTGTAGCCTCTCCCCGATGTTATTCAATCTGTATATTGAGCAAGCAGTAAAACAAAAGAAAAATTCGGAGTAGGTATTAAAATCCATGGAGAAGAAATAAAAACGTTGAGGTTCGTCGATGACATTGCAATTCTGTCAGAGACAGCAAAGGACTTGGAAGACCAGTTGAACGGAATGGACAGTGACTTGAAGGGAGGATATAAGATGAACATCAACAAAAGCAAAACGAGGATAATGGAATGTAGTCGAATTAAGTCGGGGGATGTTGAGGGTATTAGATTAGGAAATGAGACACTTCAAGTAGTAAAGGAGTTTTGCTACTTGGGGAGCAAAATAACTGATGATGGTCGAAGTAGAGAGGATATAAAATGTAGACTGGCAATGGCAAGGAAAGCGTTTTTGAAGAAGAGAAATTTGTTAACATCGAGTATAGATTTAAGTGTCAGGAAGTCATTTCTGAAAGTATTTGTATGGAGTGTAGCCATGTATGGAAGTGAAACATGGACGGTAAATAGTTCGGACAAGAAGAGAATAGAAGATTTCGAAATGTGGTGCTACAGAAGAATGCTGAAGATTAGATGGGTAGATCACATAACTAATGAGGAAGTATTGAATAGGATTGGGGAGAAGAGAAGTTTGTGGCACAACTTGACCATAAGAAGGGATCGGTTGGTAGGACATGTTCTGAGGCATCAAGGGATCACCAATTTAGTATTGGAGGGCAGCGTGGAGGGTAAAAATCGTAGGGGGAGACCAAGAGATGAATACACTAAGCAGATTCAGAAGGATGTAGGTTGCAGTAGATACTGGGAGATGAAGACGCTTGCACTGGATAGAGTAGCATGGAGAGCTGCATCAAACCAGTCTCAGGACTGAAGACCATAACAACAACAACGTATACTAATGTTGTATACCTGTATTTTTAAACTGCGTGTGAGCAATACGAATAAATAACTGGATTAATATACATAGAGGTGACGTAGGTCATGGGGTACCTCCTACTATGTTGTCAGACAGCCTTTTGCCCGGCATAGCGCAGCAGCTCGACATGCCAGGGACTCAACAAGTCTTTGGAAGTCCTTTAGACAAATATTGAGCCATGCTGCCTCTATAGCCGTCCATAATTGCGAAAGTGTTGCTGGTACAGGATTTTATGCACGAACTGGTGTCTCGACTGTGTCGCATAAACGTTAGATGGGATTCAAGTCGGGTGATCTGGGTGGCCAACTCTCGAAATGTTCTTCAAATCAGTCGTGAACAACTGTGGTCCAGTGACATCGCGCATTGTCATCCACAACAATTGGCAGCAGATGGTCTCCAAGTTGCCACGCACAACAACTTCCGTACAGGATAACGACTAGAGTGGCCAGCATGTTCTCCAGACATGAACGCTATCGAACGTGCCTGGGATAAATTGAAAAGGGCTGTTTATGGACGACGTGACCCACCAACCACTCTGAGGGATCTACGCCGAATCGCCGTTGAGGAGTGGGACAATCTGGACCAACAGTGCGTTGACGAACTTGTGGATAGTATGACACGACGAATACAGGCAAGCATCAATGTAAGAGGACGTGCTACTGGGTACTAGAGGTACCGGTGTGTACAGCAGTCTGAAGGTCTCGCTGTATGGTGGTACGACATGAAATATGTGGTTTTCATGAGCAATAAAAGGGCAGAAACGATGTTTATGTTGAATAAAATGTTCTCGGGTTTCCAACCGCGTCAATTGCTTAAAACTACACGAGCTTTCGCCCAAGCACTCCTTGGCCACTGTCAAGTGTTATGATTGGCAGTGGACTATTGGTGCGCCCTTATACACGCTATCTGCCGGCTGTGACGTCACTGGTGCCCGTGACATTGCCATATATGGGCATGTTTTGAGTCGGCGTTCGACGTGCCCTCTTCAACCGTGCGATCGCTGGATCCCACGCAGCGCTGAGCTGCAAGCCACAGTCTCTATTCAGGGTGTTTGCGGTAATTTTTATTTCAATAGCTTCCTTTATTAAACTGTCCCAGAAGACGTTACTGCGAGCCACTACAGAGGTATCGTCAAATCTTATTTGGTGACCGTTTTCTAACGCATGCTCAGCTAACGCAGATTTCTCTTGATAGCATAGGCGATAATAGCTCTCATGTTCTTTCCTGCGTTGTTCCACAGTCGCACTGTTTGTCCGATGTACTTCTGGCCACACTCACAAGGTATTTCGTAGACTCCAGTTTTTCTGAGACCTACTGCGTCTTTAACTGGTCTCAGTAATTGACCGATTTTCGTTGGAGGCCTCAAGATTGATTTGATCTTGTGTCTTTTCATCAGGCGGCTTATCTTGCCAGACACAGAGCCACAGAACGGCAGCAAAGTAAATTTCTTTTCCTGCTCTTCGTCGGTGGTCTTATTCTGATATTTCCCAGAAATCACTTCTTTCACTTGACGGGTGCTGTAGCCGTTATTCCTGAAAAACTTGCGTAGGTGGCTCAGTTCATGGGGCAGGTTATCGTCATCTGACGCTACTCTTGCACGATGCACCAATGTTCGTAATACTGTGCGCTTCTGTGCTGGATGATGATGCCTCGTGGCGTGCAGGTACAGATATGTGTGGGTGGGTTTTCTGTAGACGCTGTGGCGAAGGCACCCACTTCTTTTACGGTGGACAATGACGTCGAGGGAGTGCAATGCATTATTTTTTTCCACCTCCATGGTAAACTGGATATTACTGTTGATGCCATTGAGGTGTTCCAAAAACTCGTATAGTTTCTCGCGTCCGTATGGCCAAATGACGAACGTGTCGTCAACGTATCGGAAGAAACACTTCGGGTTCGATGGCGCAGAGGATATTGCCATAGATACTGCGCCATTGAAGCCGAAGCAGCTAGCGTATATAAGGGCGCACCAATAGCCCACTGGCAGTCATAACACTTGACAATTCCCCACAGTTGTTTAATTAACAACGTAAGAGCATATGGACTATCAGACCAATTGTGTGATTGGGATGAAGAGTTCCTAGATAACAGAACGCAGCATGTCATTCTCATTGGAGAGAAGTCCGCCGAAGTAAGAGTGATTTCAGGTGTGCCGCAGGGGAGTGTCGTAGGACCGTTGCTAATCACAGTATATATGAATGACCTTGTGGGAAACATCGGAAGTTCACTGAGGCTTTTTGCGGATGATGCTGTAGTATATCGAGAGGTGGTAACAATGGAAAATTGTACTGAAATGCAGGAGGATCTGCAACGTATTGACTCATGGTGCAGGGAATGGCAACTGAATCTCAATGTTGACAAGTGTAATGTGCTGCGAGTACATAGGACGAAAGATCCTTTATCAATTAGCTACAATATTGCAGGTCAGCAACTGGAAGCAGTTAATTCCATAAGTTATCTGGTAGTAGACATTAGGAGTGATTTAAAATGAAATGACCATATAAAATTAATCGTCGGCAAAGCAGATGCCAGACTGAGATGCGTTGGAAGAATCCTAAGGAAATGCAATCCGAAAACAAAGGAAGTAGGTTGCAGTACACTTGTTCGCCCACTGCTTGAATACTGCTCACTGGTGTGGGATCCGTACCAGATGGGGTTGATAGAAGAGATAGAGAAGATCCAACGGAGAGCAGCGCGCTTCGTTACAGGATCATTTAGTAATCGCGAAAGCGTTACGGAGATGATAGATAAACTCCAGTGGAAGACTGTGCAAGAGAGACGCTCAGTAGCTCGGTACGGGCTTTTGTTGAAGTTTCGGGAACATGCCTTCACCGAGGAGTCAAGCAGTATATTGCTCCCTCCTACGTATATCTCGCGAAGAGACCATGAGGATAAAATCAGAGAGATTAGAGCCCACGCAGAGGCATACCGACAGTCCTTCTTTCCACGAACAATACGAGACTGGAATAGAAGGGAGAACCGATAGCGGTACTCAAGGTACCCTCAGCCACACACCGTCAGGCGGCTTGCGAAGTATGGGTGTAGATGTAGATGTAGACTATGGCCAAGGAGTGCTTGGCCGAAAGCTCGTGTAGTTTTAAGCAATTGACGTGGTTGGAAACCCGAGAACGTTTTATTCAATGTTATCGCCGCGAGACTCTGCATTCAGATGTTTATGATGATCTCGATTACAGTTTTCTGTACAGGTCCAGAAATTCCCGGAACTGAGGCGATGCAAAACTTTTCCTGATGTTTCTACACTCCTGCAAATGGAAAAAAGAACACATTGACACCGGTGTGTCAGACCCACCATACTCGCTCCGGACACTGCGAGAGGGCTGTACAAGCAATGATCACACGCACGGCACAGCGGACACACCAGCAACCGCGGTGTTGGCCGTCGAATGGCGCTAGCTGCGCACCATTTGTGCACCGCCGCCGTCAGTGTCAGCCAGTTTGCCGTGGCATACGGAGCTCCATCGCAGTCTTTAACACTGGTAGCATGCCGCGACAGCGTGGACGTGAACCGTATGTGCAGTTGACGGACTTTGAGCGAGGGCGTATAGTGGGCATGCGGGAGGCCGGGTGGACGTACCGCCGAATTGCTCAACACGTGGGGCCTGAGGTCTCCACAGTACATCGATGTTGTCGCCAGTGGTCGGCGGAAGGTGCACGTGCCCGTCGACCTGGGACCGGACCGCAGCGACGCACGGATGCACGCCAAGACCATAGGATCCTACGCAGTGCCGTAGGGGACCGCACCGCCACTTCCCAGCAAATTAGGGACACTGTTGCTCCTGGGGTATCGGCGAGGACCATTCGCAACCGTCTCCATGAAGCTGGGCTACGGTCCCGCACACCGTTAGGCCGTCTTCCGCTCACGCCCCAACATCGTGCAGCCCGCCTCCAGTGGTGTCGCCACAGGCGTGAATGGAGGGACGAATGGAGACGTGTCGTCTTCAGCGATGAGAGTCGCTTCTGCCTTGGTGCCAATGATGGTCGTATGCGTGTTTGGCGCCGTGCAGGTGAGCGCCACAATCAGGACTGCATACGACCGAGGCACACAGGGCCAACACCCGGCATCATGGTGTGGGGAGCGATCTCCTACACTGGCCGTACACCACTGGTGATCGTTGAGGGGACACTGAATAGTGCACGGTACATCCAAACCGTCATCGAACCCATCGTTCTACCATTCCTAGACCGGCAAGGGAACTTGCTGTTCCAACAGGACAATGCACGTCCGCATGTATCCCGTGCCACCCAACGTGCTCTAGAAGGTGTAAGTCAACTACCATGGCCAGCAAGATCTCCGGATCTGTCCCCCATTGAGCATGTTTGGGACTGGATGAAGCGTCGTCTCACGCGGTCTGCACGTCCAGCACGAACGCTGGTCCAACTGAGGCGCCAGGTGGAAATGGCATGGCAAGCCGTTCCACAGGACTACATCCAGCATCTCTACGATCGTCTCCATGGGAGAATAGCAGCCTGCATTGCTGCGAAAGGTGGATATACACTGTACTAGTGCCGACATTGTGCATGCTCTGTGGCCTGTGTCTATGTGCCTGTGGTTCTGTTAGTGTGATCATGTGATGTATCTGACCCCAGGAATGTGTCAATAAAGTTTCCCCTTCCTGGGACAATGAATTCACGGTGTTCTTATTTCAATTTCCAGGAGTGTATTATCATCCTTCGAAACTGGCGCAATTCCTCACGCGATTGGTGCTTTATACCATATGTCGTCCACCCCTCACCCCAATAATAAGGTCATACCTCTGCTATGAAAATGGAAGAGAATGTAGATGAAGATGAAATAGGAGATATGATACTGCGTGAAGAGTTTGACAGAGTACTGAAAGACGTGAGTCGAAACAAGTCCCCGAGAGTAGACAACATTCCATTAGAACTACCGACAGTCTTGGGAGAGCCAGTCCTGACAAAACTCTACCATCTGGTGAGCAAGATGTATGAGACAGGCGAAATTCCCTCAGACTTCAAGAAGAATGTAGTAATTCCAATCCCAAAAAAAGCAGGTGTTGACAGATGAGAAAATTACCGAACTATCAGTTTAATAAGTCACGGCTGCAAAATACTAACGCGAATTATTTACAGACGAATGGAAAAACTGGTAGAAGCCGACCTCGGGGAAGATCAGTTTGGATTCCGTAGAAATGTTGGAACACGTGAGGCAATACTGACCCTACGACTTGTCTTAGAAGAAAGATTAAGGAAAAGCAAACTTACATTTCTAGCACTTGTAGACTTAGAGAAAGCTTTTGACAATGTTATCTGGAATACTCCGATTCAAGTTCTGACGGTGGCAGGGGTAAAATACAGGGAGCGAAAGGCTATTTACAATTTGTACAGAAAGCAGATGGCAGTTATAAGAGTCGAGGGACATGAAAGGGAAGCAGTGGTTGGGAATGGAGTGAGACAGGGTTGTAGCCTATCCCCGATGTTATTCAATCTGTATATTGAGCAAGCAGTAAAGGAAACAAAAGAAAAGTTCGGAGTAGGCATTAAAATCCATGGAGAAGAAATAAAAACTGTGAGGTTCACCGATGACACTGTAATTCTGTCAGAGACAGCAAAGGACTTGGAAGAGCAGTTGAACGGAATGAACAGTGTCTTGAAAGGAGGGTATAAGATGAACATCAACAAAAGCAAAACGAGGATAATGGAATGTAATCGAATTAAGTCGGGAGATGCTGGGGGAATCAGATTAGGAAATGAGACACTTAAAGTAGTAAAGGAGTTTAGCTATTTGGGGAGCAAAATAACTGATTATGGTCGAAGTAGAGAGGATATAAAATGTAGACTGGCAATGGCATGGAAAGCGTTTCTGAAGAAGAGAAATTTGTTAACATCGAGTATTGACTTAAGTGTCAGGAAGTCGTTTCTGAAAGTATTTGTGTGGAGTGTAGCTACGTATGGAAGTGAAACATGGACGATAAATAGTGTAGACAAGAAGAGAATAGAAGCTTTCGAAATGTGGTGCTACAGAAGAATGCTGAAGATTAGATGGGTAGATCACATAACTTACGAGGAGGTACTGAATAGAATTGTGGAGAAGAGGAGTTTGTGGCACAACTGGACTAGAAGAAGGGATCGGTTGGTAGGACATGTTATGAGGCATCAAGGAAACACCAATTTAGTACTGGAGGGCAGCGTGGAGGGTAAAAATCGTAGAGGGAGACCAAGAGATGAATACACTAAGCAGATTCAGAAGGATGTAGGCTGCAGTAGGTACTGGGAGATGAAGAAGATCGCACAGGATAGAGTAGCATGGAGAGCTGCATCAAGCCAGTCTCAGGACTGAAGACCACAACAACAACAACAACACCTCAGCTAATGCAACCTCAACCAAACTGTGAAGTGAAGCTCGAGATGTAATCTTACGGCTCCGAAGCCATAAATGTGAGAAAGTGAAGTGGTGAGAGGGCAGCACGGAGGCCGAGGCTGCGGGTTCTGGGAGAAGTGCAGAGGCAGCACGCGCCACTGCGGCACTGGCCCCCAGTCTGCCGACGCAGCGGGTCACGGCGCGCCGCCACTTGCTGCTGCTGCTGCGGCCGCTGCTGCCGCTGCTGGCGGCCGATCGCCCGGGGCAGGGGCTGCGGCACGTCACTGGCCCACGGCGCTCACTTAACGCTTCCTTGTCCACTAAATCAGTACGGGGCAATTCTTAAAAACAGTCGAGAGAACTGACTTTGGTGTTTTCAACTACAGTTACCAGTATAACATTTCATCTCAAAAAACTGATTCTGCCATAGATTATTGTTTTTATTATTATTGTACAGGGTTATTCAAAAAGAATACCACAAGTTTGAAAATCTGTATTTCATCAAAGAAACATGATGGAACCTTGGCTAATTAATAAATTTCAGTAGAAATCATTTTCATAAGGGTTCAATAGGACCCCCTCCAGACACTCTGTCGACATCAACTCAATACTCGAACTGGCTTCACATTCTCTGTAGCATCTACGGCGTAACAGTATGGATAGCTGCAGTTATTCCTTCTGTTAGTTCCTCATTGTTAGCTGGTAGAAGTGGTCGGAACACCGTACCTTTGACGCACGCCAATAGAAAAAATCACACGGGCTGAGATCAGCGCTTCTTGGAGGCCAGTGATGAAGTCACGAGTTGCTGGCCTGGCGGCCGATCCTCTGCTGTGGGTAACTTTCGTTCCAATAGGCACCGACAGGTAAGTGCCAATGGGGTGGTGCCCCATCCTGCTGCAATACGAAATGACGTGCATCTTCTTCGAGTTGAGGGAGCAGCCAATTCTGCAACATTTCCAGATAGGTTTGCTCAGTTATTGCACATTCGAAGAAGAAAGGATCAAAAAAATTTATTGGCTGAAATGCCACAGAAGACGTTCACCTTTGGTGAATGACGTTCATGCCGAATTGTTCCCCACGGATTCTCAGCACCCCATATACGGACATTGTGTCAATTGACTTCCCCTGATGCGTGACATGTTGCTTCATCGCTAAACACTAGCTTCAAAATGAATCGGTCATCTGTTTCCATTTGCTCAAGGACAAACACTCAGAATTCGATGCTTTACACCTTATCAGGTTCGGAAAGGGCTTGAACCAATTGTAGACGATAAGGTTTCATTAGTAATCTTTTCCTTAGGATCTCCAAATTGTCGTTTGATTGAATTTGCAGCTCTCTGCTAGTTCGGAGGGTCTATTTTCCCGGACTGCGAGGAAATGCTTCCCGAATGTGGCTAAAATTTTCTTCACTCATGCGCGACCTTCCGGAACTTCTACCTCAGCACAAACACAATTTCTTTGTGAAATGTGTATACCAACGTACGATACACCACCTATCAGGAAGCTGAACACCATACTTGTTTCGAAATGCACGCTGAACACCTGTCGTTGATTTATTTCTGCCGCCCCCGATAACACAAAAAGCCTTTTGTTGAGCAGCCGCCATATTCGCAACAGAAATTAATGTTACGTGGACAACAGCGCTTCTAGCGAGGAAATGAGCAACCAAATGAAACTTCGGAGTTTCCTTCAATCGACGACAAAATGAGCGTTGCTCTCTTTTTCTTGTTTGCAGAGTCCTCGATTTTCAAACATGTGGTATTGTTTTAGAACCACCCTGTATTATTGTTATTATTATATTATTAATACACTATTATTATAATTGATAATTAATTGAAACCCTCAGCTGCCGACAGGTGTTGTTGACATACCTTGATGGGGCAGCTGAAAATGTGTGCCCCGACTGGGACTCGAACCCGGGATCTCCTGCTTACATGGCAGACGCTCTATCCATCTTTTTTTTTTTCTATTTGAAAGGAACAGGGACGTTTTTTATTTATTTATTATCAATAAAGATCACTCTGTTAAAAGGAACATGTAGATCATTTCATGGTATACAGGGTGTTACAAAAAGGTACGGTCAAACTTTCAGGAAACATTCCTCACACACAAATAAGGAAAAGATGTTATGTGGACATGTCCGGAAACGCTTAATTTCCATGTTAGAGCTCATTTTAGTTTCGTCAGTATGTACTGTACTTCCTCGATTCCCCGGCCGTGGTCGCCGGCCGCGGTGGTCTCGCGGTTCTAGGCGCTCAGTCCGGAACCGTGCGACTGCTACGGTCGCAGGTTCGAATCCTGCCTCGGGCATGGATGTGAGTGATGTCCTTAGGTTAGTTAGGTTTAAGTAGTTCTAAGTTCTAGGGGACTGATGACCTAAGATGTTAAGTCCCATAGTGCTCAGAACCATTTGAACCATTTGAATCCCCGGCCGTTGGCCCAATTGAAGGAAGGTAATGTTGACTTCGGTGCTTGTGTTGACATGTGACTCATTGCTCTACAGTACTAGCATCAAGCACATCAGTACGTAGCATCAACAGGTTAGTGCTCATCACGAACGTGCTTTTGCAGTCAGTACAATGTTTACAAATGCGGAGTTGGCAGATGCCTATTTGATGTATGGACTAGCACGGGGCAATAGCCGTGGCGCGGTATGTTTGTATCGAGACAGATTTCCAGAACGAAGGTGTCCCGACAGGAAGACGTTCGAAGCAACTGATGGGCGCCTTAGGGAGCACGGAACATTCCAGCCTATGACCCGCGACTGGAGAAGACCTAAAACGACGACGAAACCTGCAATGGACGAGGCAATTCTTCTGCAGTTGACGATAACCCTAATGTCAGGGTCAGAGAAGTTGCTGCTGTACAAGGCAACGTTGACCACGTCACTGTATGGAGAGTGCTACGGGAGAACCAGTTGTTTCCGTACCATGTGCAGCGTGTGCAGGCACTATCAGCAGCTGATTGGCCTCCACGGGTACTCTTCTGCGAATGGTTCATCTAACAATGTGTGAATCCTCATTTCAGTGCAAATGTTCTCTTTACGGATGAGACTTCATTCCAACGTGATCAAATTGTAAATTTTCACAATCAACATGTGTGGGCTGACGAGAAGCCGCACGCAATTGTGCAATCACGTCATCAACACAGATTTTCTGTGAACGTTTGGGCAGGCATTGTCGGTGATGTCTTGATTGGGCCCCATGTTCTTCCACCTACGCTCAATGGAGCACGTTATAATCATTTCATACGGGATACTCTACCTGTGCTGCTAGAACATGTGCCTTTACAAGTACGTCACAACATGTGGTTCATGCACGATGGAGCTCTTGCACATTTCAGTCGAAGTGTTCGTACGCTTTTCAACAACAGATTCGGTGACCGATGGATTGGTAGAGGCGGACCAATTCCATGGCCTCCACGCTCTCCTGACCTCAACCCTCTTGACTTTCATTTATGGGGGCATTTGAAAGCTCTTGTCTACGTAACCCCGGTACCAAATGTAGAGACTCTTCGTGCTCGTATTGTGGACGGCTGTGATACAATACGCCATTCTCCAAGGCTGCATCAGCGCATCAGTGATTCCATGCGACGGAGGGTGTATGCATGTATCCTCGCTAACGGAGGAAATTTTGAACATTTCCTGTAACAAAGTGTTTCAAGTCACGCTGGTACGTTTTGTTGCTGTGTGTTTCCATTCCATGATTAATGTGATTTGAAGAGAAGTGATAAAATGAGCTCTAACATGGAAAGTAAGCGTTTCCGGACACATGTCCACATAACATATTTTCTTTCTTTGTGTGTGAGGAATGTTTCCTGCAAGTTTGTAACACCCTGTAGTATGTGCATTACATATTGAGTAGTGAGGGAAGCGTGAGTATTGCCAGAGTCAAGTACTGCCGTAAATTTTACGTCATTTACAGTAATGTGAATCACAGGATATGCAATGTTGTTATGTGTTACGTCATGTTGCTGGAGTAAGATGTCCCTAATGTCTTCCATTTTTGCGTAATTACTAGTTACGGCAGCTGCGTCGTCAGTTTCATAAGTACGTTTTGTGGCTGCCAGCGGTGTGAGTCATTGCCTATTGTCTCTTTGTTGGCGCACGTCGTTATTGGGATTTGGAGACCTAACTTCTACAAATTCACCATGACGAGAGGGCCCTGCTCTGTTTAAATCCCGCCAGTTCTGATGCAGTTCAGGTCTGTCGTTACGATCATATTGTCTGTCGTCATGTCGGTAGATTCCATAGTTTCTTTCTTGTCAGTCACGTGGTGGAGAATTTCTCCCTGAGTCGTAACTGCGCGCTGGACCGTTGCATCTAAAGTTATTCTGTCTCCCTTGATAATAATTATTTTGGTTCCCATATTGTCTGTTTCTCTGATTGTCTCTGTGATAGTCATTACCGCGGAGAGGTGATCTTTCTCTGTAATTATTACTACTCTGACAATGGTTGTCATACAGATGGTGTCTGTTTTGGTCACGATTTACATTGAAAGAATAGCCTTGTCGTATATTATTTCTGTCATCGCGTAATTGTGACGGATGTGATCTGTAATTGTTGTGCTCCTGTTTTCGCGTTCCGCGAGTGTCAGTGTCAATTTCCAGTTCTTGTAACAGTCCCTGAAAAGCTTCAATGTCGTCTTTGCAACGTCCTGCCAAAATAATATGTCGTAAATGTTCAGGTAATTTGATTAAGCAAATGCGGATGAGTTCTGAGGGGCTGTATGGGTTTGACAGGTACTGATTCTTGTGCAACATGTCTTCAAAATATTTCACAAGACTGGAAAATTCAGATTGTTCGAAATGTTTCATCATTATGATGCTATGTTTTACTCGGTCTTGTGTAGCTTGAGACCAATATGCTGAGAGGAAAGCATAGTAAAATTCTCTTTCACTGTGGCAATCGTGAATGACCGATCGCATTCTTACAGCTGGTTCATTCTCTAAATACCCACACATAAATTCTAATCTGTGTTCTAATGACCAGTTGGGAGGAAAACAATGAGAGAATTGATGGAGCCACGCTTGTGGATGAATGTCGTTGGCAGAATTCTTAAACGTTTTGAATTTACGTGTAGTAATGAACAGCTTATAGTCAAAATCATCGTGTCGGCGAGTCGCATGTCGGTCATTGTTACGTCGTTTCGGCGGTTCCATCTCAAAATTCGGTGTACCTTGCCAATTTCTTTCATAATTTCCGAAGTGCCCTGTGTTATTATTTTGTGGCTGTTCCGTATTTCTATGTCCCTCTTCCCGTATTGGAGCGCGAGTGTCCTCTGAAATACGTAATTCTTGTATTACCTGTGTCAGCTGATCTTGTACTTCCTGGATTTCTCTTTGGTGTTGCGTATTAATTTGATTCAGATTTTGTTTCAGTTTCCTAATTTGTTCGCACTCTTCTGTGTCAGTGATGGCTACAGGTCTTGTGTCATTCAGATCATCATCTACCTTTGCAGATAAGTTAGTGACCCGATCCGAAAGTTCTGCTACTTTCTCCGATAGTGAACACATTTCCTCAGTGTGTTTTTCTGAACCAAGTTTCAGAGTGTCCATTTGTGTTGAAATCGAATCTACTGTGTCCTTTAAGTTTTCTTGAGTTTTTGCAAGTTGCATAACCGAATCGGTATATGCAACTGAGTCAATTTTCGCTTGCAAGGTGTCGTGATTTTCATGAACAATAGTTTGCAGTTCTTTTATGGCTGCTTCATGATTCTGTAATGCATTTTCATGACGCGAAAAAATAGGTTGGAAATGCTCACAAATTTGTGTTTTTACGTCATTACAGACTTTTTGACATTTCGATTCAATGTTATGTAACTCAGCAGTTAAATCTTCACGTGTTTGTTCAAGTGTGGTGTCTAACTTTTGAAGATTTTGTTCCATTGTGTCTAACTTTTTAAGATTTTGTTCCACTGTGTCTAACTTTTTAAGATTTTGTTCCATTGTGTCTAACAGTTGCTGTGTTTGTCCCTGGTGTTGTTCCATTGTGTCTAACTTCTGAAGATTTTGTCCCATTTGTCTCTGATTTTGTTCCATTTGTTGCATTAATTGCAATAATAATGTATTAGTGTCTGGAATCTGTTTCTCTATGCTTTTTGGCAGTGCATTTTCACCGGCAACATTCACATTTTGACAAGCAGAAAATGTGTCTTGACTCATTTGAGAAAACGGTGAGGACCCAAAACCTGAGTCTACAGTATTTGCAATATTGTGTTCTGTCATTTCGGATTCCTGAGGCGAGCTGTTGCCGACCGATCGATCGATAATGCTTCCCTGTTCACTACCTGTTTCACTGTCTACACCATTATTTGCCGCCCGCTCCATTTCCCTATGCACAATTACCAAATTACTACTTGGAATGTCTGTTAATTCAGTACACAGTGGTGCTGATAAGCTACACTCGTCGTCACTATTATTTCTCAGTTTACTTTGGAGCCTAGTGTTACGTTTTTCACACGCCATTATTGTCACAATATTTCACACGATAACACAGAAAAACACAATTTGAAGAGCAAAAATAAGAGAACACATTAACATAGCACTGAAAATAATATCTAGTTAATTGCAGCTGCGAAATACTTGGTGCAAATCTACATGCATGCCACAACTGTTTTACTGTACAACAATGAAAGACTGCAACTACAAAGGAGATTTTCTCTACAATTACGCGCTAGCAATAAACAAAAGCTACACTAATTACACAAACTACAAAAAAAAATCAGAAGATACCAGTGAGGTATCCTCGGCTAAGGGTCGACATATGAAACGTCCCCTTTGAACATTTATACACGACTGTGCTTAAACTGACACACAATATTTTTTTAGCGCAACGCAATCTGACTTTCAATAATCCCTACAAAACAATGGCCCTGACTAACATTAACCTATACCTTTCACAAATCACTTACCTCACAAAAATCTTCGTTACTCGAACTACTGCAATACAGCGAGCGCCACTACTGCCAGCTAAATAACAGATTCAAACTACAGAAGGCACTAACTACTGATAGGCATAGTTAGCAATTGAAAGATGTTAATAGAGAACAAACAATGTATTTACCTTAACAGTCATAATATATATAGTAGTTCATGACATCCAGTGTTACAAATTTCAAAACTCCGCCATCTCTCTCCCCACATCCACCACTGATGGCGGCTCACCTCCAACTGCGCAACGCTACGCGCTGTTCAAATCCAGCTGCCGCTGCCCAACACTACAATGGCAGACAACAATGCAATCTAGCCACAGACTGCACACAGCACAGCCAGTGATTTTCATATAGAGCGCTACGTAACGTTGCCAATAAGAAAACATAAACAGCCTACTTACATAAAGAAAACATAAACAGCCTACTTACAACAATATCGATAAACTTCTGCCACATCACACTTCACGAAATTCGATATCACTGTGATAATAACGAGTGCCGATATTTTTATTTTATATTACATTTTTTCGCAATTTTTGGTAAATATTGGAAATTGTTCCTTTGAAATTGTAGTAGAACATGATTTTCTTGCGCTGTGTGAAGGAGTCTTACTGCTTTCTGAGCTTTCATCACGTCAAGTCTTCCTCTTTGACTGTGTGAAACAAGAGGAGGTGCCACAAAGAAGAAGGCCGATTGCACTGGAGGGACGGTGGTGAGAATGGAACAACAAAATTACCGATCTGAAGAAATAGCACACCATTTGCGTTAAAAAAAAAACAATTTTTAACGCAACTGGAGTGCTATTTTTTCACATCGGCATTCTTCTGCTGAAAATGGTGAACAAAAATTTAAATTCCAAGATTGATCTTTGCGGTGGGCGGAGACGTGTGATGGGAAATGCTGACGTCGTCGACGCTCGGCGCTACTAAAAGAAACTGCAACGTTTAACTCCACCACGCAATTTTGGCTCTACAGATGTTATGTCACTGGCGTTTGCAGGAATGAAAAATCAGGGAAGTCGATGTGAAGTGGTCAGGACAAATCCGATATGTGACGAAACCGAACGACGGGCCCAGCGGACACTTTTTATTGTGCCACTTACAGCTACCATTGTTAGCAAAGTGGTTATCGCCAAGCGCGAACGTAAATCGGTTTCCCTACAGTTGTTGTTCTAAAAGGGATAAGCAGGCTGCTAGCTTGTTGATGTACAAAATCTCTAATAATAAATCAATATTTTTAACATACAGCTCTAAAACCGGCAGTATATTGACAATCTGCAGCCAATATTTTTGTAGGCCAGTACATCTATGTTTATTGTCGATATACTGGTAGCTTCTGTCGATATCTAGAGTGCCGATAGTACCACTTTCTAAACATCGATTTATCAGAGTACCGATATATATTAAAAAATCAACAGTCCTAGTCCTCGTACCCAGCGATCTTGAGCGCCATCTTTGAGTATCTGGAGAGTTGGTCGAAAGTCTGTACCGATTTAGTGATTATTGATTGCTTGGTGCACAACTCTTCGCCGTCCGTTTTGGAGTAATGTTTCGGTGATGTCTATTTCTAAACTTTCATCACGTGTGCTCAACTCTCTCCCTTGTAGGCAAACTCCTCGGTCTCTGAAGTCCGCAGCTCGTGGTCTTGCGGTAGCGTTCTCGCTTCCCGCGCACGGGGTCCCGGGTTCGATTCCCGGCGAGAATCCCTGCCTCGAGATGACTGGGTGTTGTGTGTCTTTCATCATCATTGACTCGCAAGTCGCCGAAGTGGCGTCAGCTAAAAAAGGACTTGCACTTTCGGCGGCCGAACAACCCGCATGGGGTCTCCTGGCCAACAATGCCGTACGATCATTTCATTTTGGGTCTATTTAAGGGTAGTTCCTCTTCAACTAAAAAGACAAATAATGCAGGGAGATCGTTTTAACTTAAGCCTTTTTAGTGCTGTTGGTGTTTCATTTCTTTTAAAGGATCTTGCGACCTGTATGCGTTGTTTTATACTTTAACCTTTCAGCTTTTGTTAATCAAGAATGGAGCTCTCCTTGGTAGTGGTAACAACTGTTGTGCGGAAGCACTAGTAAGTTGTAACTCTTGTCAAGTTTTAGTTAATAGTTGTCTGCAGAATCCTTCGGACATACTGAAGTGCTTGTTACTTGTTGACGTGGTTAACTTAAATTTTCTAGCCGAGCATTTATTCTCGATTGAGGTAAGCGGTAGCCGGTGCTTTGCACCCTGAAAAGATACTTCGCATTGTTTGGCACGCTTGACTAACTTTCATATGAGAGTATTTAGAGATTAATGTTCATGTTTTAATGCTGTTAAATTTGTCGTGCCCGCTTCTGCTCTATCCTTGAGAACAACCGAGTTAGACGCGCAGCACACTGGACTCGCGATTCCCCTAGATCGCTTCAGGCAAATGAGGGGATGGTTCATTGATAGGACACGGCCGACTTCCTTCTCCATCCTTCCCTAATCCGATGGGACCCATGACCTCGCTGTTTGATCCCTCCCCCCAAATCAACCAACCAACCTTGAGAGCAGTGTCTTTTGAGATGGACTCTGCTTTATTAAAGAGAGCTATTATGTCTGTGGTAGCCATAGTTAACCTTACACCTTGCCGCCAAGGATCGGTGCCCGAGGTCTACCTCTTACTTTAATGTGCTATTGTAACCTCCCCCTCACTTATCGTCCTTAATGACAGTGAAAAATTAAACCGCGTGTACCTAATGGAAATTTGGGAAAAGCAATCGTCACCGAAGTTAATTTGTCGATAAAAAGGGAGGAAAGGGTTACATCTAAATGAAAGGAAAAATGCTAATGAAATAGGTGGACATTAATTTTGAAAAGGGGTAAAGTTAATAAAGAAAGTAAATGTGCGGCCGTTACGTTAACAATTAACTAGCGGTAGTTAGATATTTGAGATTTGGGGGAAATTACGGTCGCCAGTCCTAAGGACAATTACTATAGTAACTGAAAAAGAAAGGTTATTGCACATATAATTAGTACTAGAAGCGTGGCAACTGAAGGTTGACACGTGCGGTGTGAAAACTGAAAGTTTGTCAGAAGTAATAAATTTCGCTACACTCTGACTTAATTTAGCAAAAGAATTAATAAATCAGGAAAATCGAAAGTTAATTTAGGACTGAAGTTAATAGTGAGCTTTCTTTCTGAAGCACATCGAAATTCAGTAAAATACGGTTAGTCTTGGACTACCTCAACAATCATTTCAAAAGCTACTTGAATCTACGCAGTTTAGAAATAAGAGATTTAACTTTGAACTTGAATTAAATGATTCTGAACAATTAACAATAGTAAAATTTAGTGCGTACCAAGCTGAGCTGCAGTCACAGGTAAGCTAAAATACGGTAACAAAACTCGCACTCTTAATTTGTGCTTGTGTAATCTAAATATTGTAGACAGCTATGAATACCTTAACTGAACATTCAAATTAAAGCAGAGAAATCGAATGATGTTGGCGTTTGAATTTCAACGACACTCGGGTTCATTCGGGAAAAGGAAGGGGCCCTGCTTGGTAATGCAATTGGGAAAATGAGCAACAAAAGTTCATGCTGAGTTGCTGTAATTTTGTGATGCAACAATTTTAAAAGTTTGAAAAGCTGACGTCTGCCATACAGTTCTAAAACTTTACGTGCGTCCAGTCTTCTTTGATGGTTGATTGAAGGTTTGAAGCCGTCGATCGAGGAGGTGGCGACAGTCACTCATTGTCGGCCGTCGCTGTTGCAGAAGCTGGATGTTGGCGCGCCTTCTTCTCGACACGGTCACCAGACGAAACGGGCTCTTGACGTGCGCCAGCTAATGCTTCCCGTCCGCGACACCGTGTGAGAAACTATCATAGCAAGTCGAGCGCAATTACATGCTGCCCAACCCCGAAAGCGCGGCAACTCGCGGGAGCTTCACACAACACACCTGCTTCACTGCACCACCCCAGCCAGACTCCCTCTGCCCGCGCTCCACGCGACAGAGTTAACACTCAAAGATCCTGAACACTCTGGTTCTCCACACGACCTATCGACGTATTCGTTCGATAGCATAGTTTTCCCTAGGCAAAACCCAGCGTAAAAATACAAATAATATTTACAAAACAACCAATTATACATCGACATAAATGCATATATATATATATATATATATATATATATATATATATATATATATATACAAACAGTAAAACAATTACAATATATAAAGAGACAGAAATGTCATATCTTGAGGTAACAAAACAAGGAAAAAATTATAGTACAATAGATGGAAATAGGAGGATATGCATTTCCGGCATTACACTATCTGAGTTCTTGCACCCTGATCTCACACTGGGCTGGTTCCTCATAATTTATAGACTGTGGTCTAAGGAACCTCTTTGTGCAAACTGATCTGCCTGAAATTTTTGAAGCCTGAAGGGTATATACACCGAAGGCCAAAGAAACTGATATAGGCACACGTACTCAAATACAGAGATATGTAAATAAGAAGAATATGGCGCTGCGGTCGGCAACGCCTACATAACACAAGTGTCTGGCGCAGTTGATAGATCGGTTACTGCTGCTACAATGGCAGGTTATCAAGATTTAAGTGAGTTTGAACGTGGTGTTACAGTCGGCGCACGAGCGATGGGACACAGCATCTCCGAGGTAGCGATGGAGTGGCGATTTTCCCGTACGACCATTTCACGAGCGAACCGTGAATATCAGGAATCCCATAAACCATCAAAACTCCGACATCGCTGCGTCCTGCAAGAACGGGACTAACGACGACTGAAGAGACTCGTTCAACGTGGCCGAAGTGCAACCGTTCCGGAAATTGCTGCAGAGTTCAGTGCTGGGCCATAAACAAGTGGCAACGTGCGAACCATTCAACGAACATCATCGACATGGGCTTTTGGAGCCGAAGACCCACTCTTGTACCCTTGAAGACTGCACGACACAAAGCTTTACGCCTCGCCTGAGCTCGTCAACACTGACATTGGACTGCTGATGACTGGAAACATGTTGCCTAGTTGGACGAGCCTCGTTGCAAATTGTGTCGAACGGATGGACGTGAACGGGTGTGGAGGCTTGCTGGTGAAGACTCTGTAATGGTGTGGGGGCTTGTGCAATTGGAGTGATATGCGACCTGTGGTACGTCTAGATACGACTCTGACAGCTGACACGTACCTAAGCATCCTGTCTGATCACCTGCAGCCATTCATATCCATTGTGCATTCCGATAGACTTGGGCAATTCCAGCAGGACTATGCGACGCCCCACACGTCCAGAATTGCTACACAGTGGCTCCAGGAACACTCCTCTGAGTTTAAGCACTTAAGTTGGCCATCAAACTCCCCAGACATCAACATTATTGAGCATATCTGAGTTGCCTTGCAACTTGTTGAGATTTATTTATTTATTTATTTACGCGTCAAGCTTCGTAGGACCAAACTGAGGAGCAAATCTCCAAGGTCATGGGACATGTCAGCACATGAAATTGCAACATAAAAGTAATAACAGATAAAAATAAATCTTTATGAACCCGAAAAATGTCAGTTCATAAGATTAAGTAAACGCAATCAATAACACAACAAGAATTAGCTTAAGTTTTCAAGGAACTCCTCGACAGAATTGAAGAAATGACCCATGAGGAAACTCTTCAGTTTTTATTTGAAAGCGCGTGGGTTACTACTACGATTTTTGAATTCGAGTAGTAGCTGATTGAAAATGGATGCAGCAGTATACTGCACAGCTTTCTTCACAAGCGTTAAGGAAGTCCGATCCAAATGCAGGTTTGATTTATGCCGAGTATTAACCGAGTGAAAGATGCTTATTCTTGGGAATAAGCTAATACTGTTAACAATAAATGATAGTAAGGAATATATATATATATATATATATATATATATATATATATATATATATATATATATATATATAGGGTGAGTCACCTAACGTTACCGCTGGATATATTTCGTAAACCACATCAAATACTGTCGAACCGATTCCACTGACCAAACGTGAGGAGAGGGGCTAGTGTAATTGTTTAATACAAACCATACAAAAATGCACGGAAGTATGTTTTTTAACACAAACCTACGTTTTTTTAAATGGAACCACGTTAGGTTGTTAGCACATCTGAACATATAAACAAATATGTAATCAGTGCCGTTTGTTGCATTGTAAAATGTTAATTACATCCGGAGATATTGTAACCTAAAGTTGACACTTGAGTACCAGTCCTCCGGTGTATACTGCGTTGTTTTAATAGAAAGGGTTTAATGCCTGAAGCTACAAAACTGCTTTTGTAATCCTGTTGGAACATAACGTAAAACTTGGATTTTAAATATAAACTTTTCCTAATGTTGCTCTGTTTTAATAATAAAATAATTTGATTCTGACAGCTAATAAATGGTTTATTGTCAAAAGAATGGAAGTTATGAATTTTTTAATATATTAGGGAACTGTATTGTGCTAATAAATTTTAAATTTTATCAAGATATTACCTAAAAGAAACAATGCCCTCGGTGGCTCAGATGGATAAAGTGTCTGCCTTGTAAGCAGGTGATCCTGGGTTCGAGTCCCGGTCGGGGCATACATTTTCAACATGTCCCCAATGAAGTACATCAACGCCTGTTTGCGGCTAGGGTGTCCATTTAATTATCATTTCAATGTTCGATTTGTTGCCCAGTCCTTCCACTGGGACCTTTTGATTGTGTCCTCTCGTTAATTAAGGTGCTTGTTAAGCTGTATTACAATGCACGTGTTATTTCACGTTGTTAGTACGCATTGCATTGTCGTACTGTAATAATTACGGCAACGCAAAGAATTCTAACGTGACTACAGACTCGAATGTCAGTTACCGATGGCGTATTTATCAGCAGTCTTCAGTCCCGCGAGTAGGAAAACGCGAGTTGCGCGCGCATTGTGTCCGATCGGAGATAACACAGCGACCATGGGCAGTCTCGCACGTAGCTTAGGCGCCCAGTTCCACAGTATAAAGTTTTGTTCCAGCTTAAGGGCACATTGGTCGTGGCATTCGTTGAAATTTCACATTTTCTGTTTTCTACCCCACAATGTACTTTGGACTTTCCCGAATATGTTGGTACAGTATACATTAAAATCAGACAATTGAGAGATCTTCAAATAATAAATTGAATGTTAACGTGCGACTGTCAAATTTCGCGGTTACGCATATACTGTCACAGTTCAGCAGTCATATCTTGGGAACTACACAGTCTAGAAGGCTGTGAATTCCTTTGTTTTGCGTCTACTGCTACGTCTCAGAAGTTGCCATTACGAATTAGCATATCAATCCTTTGTTTTTGACACTAGTTGTCACTGGAAGTAGTGTGATTATGGGCTATTTTTGTAGTAAGGTAACTTCTATTTCTTTTTATACGTAAATATAATGACTAAGCGTAAAATTTAGAGAAGATGAAAAGAGCTGCGTGGAGCATTTTCTTTCATCGAGTATCAACCGATGTAAAGCCATATCATGCTTTGTGTCCACATCCACCAAACACTTGGTGTAAATATAGGCAAGCTGAATTTTCTGGCACCTGCATTTATTTACACATAAACATTCTCTTCCTTTGTCAGTAATGGAGGCAATCAAACCTATTTACAGAGGAATTTGAAGTCATTTTGATTATTTTTCGACCGTGACAGTCACGGCTTCGAATTCTTTTATACCAACAATCCAAGTTGTTCGAGTATTTCAGGCATACAAAAACATTAAAATGAAAATACTGAAAACTAACCTAAGCATAGAGTTCAACAAAGTCTGTTTGAAAGAGTATTTGACCCCCAAATATGTAAAACTAAAAACAAACAACAGTTCTTTCTCTGCCAAATTGGCTCACAAGAAAGGTGAAAAAATATGGTTGAAAACTAAGGTGAAACAACAGTACAAAAATAATAACCACTTAAATATGTTAGCATATAACTTGCACTTAGAATTACTACTACTCACCCATCCATCTCAAGTACCTTTCTTCATGTCATAAATGAAGCTCTAAACCAAAATTACAACAGAATTAAAGCAACGCATATGAAGAAACTAGGTCAACTCAAACACTTACCTCACTTACAACTCCAAACGTCAGACATTCCACAAATTTTTCCCAAGAGTAGTCAATATCACAAACTTTCATTTTAGCAATGTCTGATGCTGTAATAACTTTTAACTGTGGGAACTATGAAAGACTCAAGGTTCTGGAGACGCTAGGGGTAAGATTTGGACAGAACACAGCTAAAGGATTGTGGAAACTGAATGAGCTTTGTGTACGTGAAGCAGAGTTAGCTGCTCAGCAAATGACAAAAGAAGCAAGAAAGAAAATGAGGCGGCAAGCACTGGGCTGTTGTGACACTGAAGAAGAGACAGGCTGTGGGCCGGGGCAAGTCTAGTGCATTAAAGACCCAGAAATAAAAGTCTGCACAAGAATTTGTAATAAAAAACGTTTTAAACCACAAAATCTCTGAACTACATTTTTTACAATAAATGACCCATTTTGAAAAAAGGTACTGATGGTAGAGACATGAAATTTTCATAGCATGCCAAGTGTGAGATTCAACACATATGGAACTAGAATAATTAAAATAACCTGAGTTGTTTTGTTTTTATGTTCATTTATTTACAAAATTCTGACTAAAAGTTGAGTGTTTCAAAAAGAAAAGATAACATGTCTCACAATACAATTTTAGTAATAATTCTAAGTCAGTGTATCTAGAAAGGTGCATTCAATAATTATGGAAAATTGTAAGTTGGTGTCTTTAAAGGTTTCCAAGATAATGGGTCACGAAATTCGATAGTTTAAAATTGGCGGCATAGGACATACAATGTCCCCTTAAGAGCGACTTGTATTGCACTCTTTGAACACGTCCCATCTGCTGTCTCAGCATGTGTTATATGGACTTCATATAATCCCCAGTGCTAACGATGGTATATTCTGAGAGCCCGCGACGGCGCACACATTCGTACAGTATTCTGCCCCATTTCTCTGAACCCGTTTCCGTTTCGATGGCACAGCAGAAGTTGAATTTACTCCGAAGGAAAAATAAAATGTTCGCCCTTCCTCCGCACTCCTTTCGTCCGAAATTTTTCATGTGCATTCAGTTCTGTGTACTCACGAGAATCTCCCCATTAAGTGGTCAGTTTCTTCTCAGTCGCCATTAGTTTAATAGAACTGTTTCGCTCGCTTTAGCGCTAAAAACTTTTTTTCCCAGCAATAGCGGCCACGGCGAAAGTTTTTCCCTGCTCGCTCGCGCAGGGTGAAGAAGAAAAAGAAACGAGAAGGTCCAGTCAGTTCCGCAAGAAAAAGGACGCAAAAAGGAAAACACGGCAGCTTCATTGGAGACCTTCCAACAGCGCAGCGCCGAAAAGCGGCAGATAAGAAACAACTGTAACGAAGATGGCGAAATTTATTGCACCAAACGCCGTTGTTAAATGAATGATCTCATCTCACACTCCATTTAGTCTCTAGTCCCGTTTTAAAACATACTGCAGCAGTTTCTGCTTCTTCCTTCCGCTATGGCCTCTTGCTTGGAAATACGCTTCTATGAAAGTACGTTGAGATGCAACAAACAGAAGTAAAAATTATGCCCTATTTCAGATTTTAAGTTTAGAATACATTTAGTAAATTTTCACTGCTAAATTACAGCATTACCTGTGTCCCTGTTTTCTAGTTTTTAATCCACTGTACGTAGAAGAATCTTACCAGAAAATCTCTCATGAAAACTATTTCTGGCCATATGAAGGGCAGTCACTGGAACCAAAACTAGTGACACAGAAACGTAAGTTACAGTAGCAAAGCAAAAGCATAAATGCTTAACTCCTTACTGTCGAAGCTTGCTTTCGCACCATCGCGAGAATAAAATTAGTGTCAGAGACACTGAGAAAGAGCTAAAATAGCTAAATTTCAACAGGGCTCCATGGGGGGGGGGGGGGGGAGGGGGGAGGAATAATTGTCGGACAACACAGCATTTGCAGCTAAGTTAGCTCCTCTTTTAACCATAATACAGGGTGTCTCAAAAGGTACATGTGTTACAGCATCCAAACTAATTAAGATGTTCCGGCGATGTTTGCCTTCTGTGACTCATTTTTTTTAGCCAAGTTTCTATGCCATTCAATCAATTTCAACGTGCGCGCCTTTGGCGGCACCCACAACATCGAGTCTGTATTCAAGCTCTACCCACACCCAGCGCAACATATGCGCACCAGCGGGCAATGGCAGCAGTGATTCTGTTTTTAAATCATTTATGTGGTTGACAGACGTTTGGTAGACTCTGTTCTTGACATAACCCCATGGAAATAACTCTAACGGTGCCATAACACATTGAAGTTGTAGTGTACATTTTGAGATTCCCTGTATACCGCACATCCATCGAACAAAAAACTTGGAAGTTGTCTATTTATCTGCACTTTAATTTTTTTCACACAATACTTTTGCTTTTCTTAAACCGCGGGTTTATCTTTGTAATACTTTGCATATTCGTTCTGTGTTGAGCTTCGATTGGTCGAAACAAGCTCTTTATGCCATCAGTGTCTGTCTCCACTGATGCGTTTCATATCTTTGGAGGCTCTTTTGCACCATCACGCAGTGGAAAACGTTCGCGGGTGTGGAAACTCGAAGCGATATACGAGGGTTATTCGGAAAGTAAGGAACTATCGGTCGTGAAATGAGCACCACAGTGAAAATCCGATTACGTTTTGCACAGGCTTGTTGGGCAATGTCTCTAGTATGCCCGTCGATCGCGTTACGTCGTTCTTTTCAGTTCTGAGCACACAGGGAGCACAAATGATACCTAGAACACTAGTGTCTCCCTCCAAGTACGAGGTCCTGGTGAGATATTTCGCCTGAAGCTATGCAGCCAATATTACATAACTGTCTTGCGTTTTCTTCTTCAAGACAATTTTCAGCCGCAATCTGCAGGGGCAATGAAGATGGTTCTGCATTGTGTTCAATTGTAAATGTTTGATTACCCACAAAACAGCGTGTAATTGTCTCCCTCTGAGTTTCATCTCTGCTCACATGAACCGCTGGCTATGAAGACAACATTTCGGCACAGACAACGGAGCTTTAGGCCAGCGTAGAGAATTGGCGGAAAGCACTGGCGGCTGCCTTCTATGACAAGGGTATTGTAAAGTTGGTATAACGCTGCGACAAGCGTCTAAGTCGGATCGGTGACTATGGACATAAGTATCTGGAAGTTACAGCTAACTGTTGCAAATAAAACAGTTCTGATTTTCACTGTGGTTTCCATTTCGCGACCTATGTAGTGTATCCTTACAAATGATTTTCTTTTGACATATGACCATGTGTAGACTTCGTCACCCACGTCAGTTACAACCCACTTCAAAATTATTTATATTCTTTTTAAATTGTCTCAGAATGGTTCTTGAACGAAACTGTAAAACATCATTTGAGTCGTATGCGCAGAATTACGTCACTCAGTCCAATTGGTTTGCGTAAAAGTTTTCAATTTAGATGTCGTTTGTTTCTCCTCACAAATTATATTAATGCAGGTTATCTGCTTTAATAGATATTAGAGCCACATTGAATAAACTTTCAAGACTCAAAGTCGCGATGAACGCTGTCAAAAATTAATAGTCTTTGAAAGGGTACAGACTGCCCGACATTGAAAATAGGTACAACATACTTCATTGTTTTTGTCAGAACAACACTTTTTTTTGTAAAATAACGCAATTTCAATTAATACAGCGAAGCCGGATACCAGTGTGGGAAAGAATGACAATTTATTTATTTAATTGAACACATGTGCACTCCCACAAAGTAAATCCCTACATCCAGTTTGGTGAGATCTGTGAAATGAATGAATGTATGGTCGTCTGCTAACCGCAGATAGTGAATGTGAATATATGATCGTCTTTGAGACGATCCTTTGGTGGGACCAAAGAGATGAAACTTACCTGAGCTTTGAGCGCCTGAAATGTGGCTGACCAATATGGTAGCAAGGTGCTCCCCCACTTCAGCAGAGGTGCGAGAGGACCTCGGGAACGGCCATGTTTCAGCACTCTGCTGCTGGATCTTGTGCTGTTATGACCTGTTTTAGTTGTGCTCCGTAATGACGAAAGAGTGGAGACATGGTATGCATGTGGAATATTTAAGAGTAGTTTGAAATAATAATTTCTCTATTTCAGGAACTTTTGTGGGGAGAATTAAATGTCAGGCAGGTAATATTAATGGGATCATAGTAATCTTCGGAAGTGACCAACGGTCACAATGAAACCACGTGTAGCAATAAGTTGAAATACTTCCGTGTGCTTAAGTTAAGCTGAATTACTAGCGTGTGTACAATAAGTTGAAATATTTAAGAAGCGTGTGTACCATAAGTTGAAATATTTAAGAAATGGCGTGTGCAGGACTTGAAATTAGAGACGAGTACTTCCACGTGGTGAGTACTGTGTGAGTCTCAAACTGTGTATGAGACAAAAGATAAAGAGAAGTACTCGTCCATGGTATCAGTTGAGGACTCGCGTATGTGATGAATATGTTCTTAATATTACTTTGCGTGATATGATTCCGTGTGACGCTAGATTCAAACTCTGAGAGAGAAGCAAGGAGAGTCGGCCGTCTATCCAGCAACGCCACTTGGCTTGCATTGCACAGGAAGACGTGCATATATATCCAGAGCTCATAGTAGGAAAGTAGAATTACGAAATGGGGCAGTGTCATGTGAAACTGGGATAAATATTAATTGAAGTGGGAAAGCTGAACGTGATAATGTTGTGACTATTACCTGTGTAGTATGTCATATTGTAGTGTGGGGTATGTCATATAATTTGGGTATGTGTGGTTTGCATGGGAGAGTAGCGAGGTAGTTTCAAAAGATTAGTGGGTTATGCTTGTTCCTTCTGTACCGCTCGGTCTGGAGGAAAGTTTCGTGATGATGATTGTGAGAGTCGAAGTGTGAGAAATAATAAAAGATCCACCATCCTATCCAGAAAGTGCACTGTAGCGTTAAATAATTACGAGACCATAATATAGAGATTCACCAATGTAAAGCCATGCCCACTGGGCGGAATTTTTCATGTGTTATTGTTGTAGGTTATAGAATTTGTGTGTTTAGGTTATAGAATTTATCGGAATAAATAAGATAGTGAAAAGAAAAAGATTGGTGGACTTTTCCTTCGAATTGTATGTTGTCATGATGTCCCGAATTTATAATGTTGTGCGCCATTCATATTCAGTGCGGTGGCCACGTGTTGATAAAAGCCGTTAAATAAAAGACATAAAGAAAATGTGGATTGCCAGTGCGTAGTGAACAGTCTGAGTTCTGTAAATCACTGATAGTCTATTGTGCGTTTCCGTTGCGTATTATTCATACAGGAGGATAATTTGTAACTTAATTGTGAGTACGAGAGTTCATGTTACTCGATAAATCAGAATGAATCCACTCGCTTGGCAGACCACTCATCTTGCAGGCCTGACTGCTTGATGCCACAGTATGAGCAAGGCAGGTGGGTGCCTCTCATCTTGTCAAATATATTATTAATTCATTCATATAGTTCTTCATAAATAAACCCTCGGAACACGTATTTAAACTTTTGTAGCATCCACTAGTTTATTATCTTCCTACATATAGACGTGAACCTGAGCCTTGACAAGACAGGACTGAACATTTTCAACAAGATTAAACTTTCTATGACGTCATTGTTGTACAAACATTACAAATTCTTATTTTTTTCATTTTTTAGAAGCACGACGCAACAATTCGGTTTCAGGATCTTCTGTTGCTCTTTGGCTGTCGACGCGCGATGTATAGTGGCCAGCAATTTTCTCTCTGGTCCCGGCAGCGAAGATGCTGTCTCCGTTCGTTGCGCCGCCCTCTCCGTACATGGAACATAAAAAATAAATACAAAAACTTTAGACAATTCATAACCATTACAAATATTACAAAAATACATAAACAAAACTAAATTAAACTTATATTTACCTGCAAACTGGGCTGACACTGGTGGATGGGGGACGCTTCAATTTCACGTCCCACTACATACCCCACCCACAAGCTCAGTTTGTCAGGTTTTAGCCGAAAATAAAACTTTTTCTATATACAATATTTAACTGTTAATATTATGCATGTTTCTCACATTTTACGTAATCTAGAGGCTTTTCTCTTAGATAGACTTAATCCTTTTACTACAATATTGTTGTGACTATTTGTCATTTACTTTTAATTGTGCTTTTATGGTAATTCTCAACCGAATATATGGAGATTACTCCTTTTCATTTAATAGTTGCTAGTAAATAATAGTTCAGTACGTTCTTTAACGGTGTTACATTAGCACAGAGCGTTCAAATTGTGATAGGTTGGTTTCAGTTTTATTCATTTACTAGAGTTATTCTTTCCGAAATGTATATTACTAATACGTTTCTCACAATAACTAATAGTACTACTTATTTTACGTCGTTTCTTTCCCTAATGCTTTATTTATGCCCGACGTCAAGAAGAAATCGAGCAAAACTTTCTTTAGAATCTCGGCACGGCTTTCTTTACCTTCAGACACTTTGTTGGGTAATGGCAAGTTATTTAGGAGAAACAAGCGGGAGAGCCCCGTTTGGTGTGTTCTATATTAACACTATTACAATTGTCTATTAAAGGCACTCTGCTATGTTCTCGTGAGCCATATAGCTCTGGACGCCCATGGTCCCTAAAATTATTAACCACCCCCTTTGGTTCCCACTATCCGAGTAAATATAAAATATACAAAATTCCTTCTGACCTAATAACAAAATTTCTTCCATATAAATCCCCTTTTATTTATCTTTCTTCTTTTGAAGTACCGGTAGATTATTGTAGAACACTTGTTTAAACTTTCTGTTATTTCTTTAAAATAACACGTAACTATCACGAAAAACTTCACATGAATAAACTATGAATGCTCTTCCGTATGTAACATATACTAAATATTAACTTATTTAGGAATGAAGGGTTTCATTTGATCAACACTATATAATCCTTTAATTACACCTGATGAAGGTTCCATAAGAAGTAACACTTTGGGATGTACAATCTTATGTACAACATATGGACCTTCAAAGATAAAGAAGAATTTTCTACATTCCTTATTTATCTTCGAACTTTTAGGATGAGATGGTACTAATACAAGATCTCCTACCTGAAATGAGGGTTCTATAGCATGTTGATTATAACTTTTAATTCTCTGTTCATCATTTTTAACAATCTTTTCGCAAACTTTTTCGTCTGGGATGCATTGTTGGATCTCATTTACTGGTGGCCAAGGTAGAGCAGCTAGTAAAGGCTCACCTATAATTCGTTTGCCTAAAATTCCTATAGGTGATAATCCTGTCGTTAGGTGATTCATTTAATATCTTTTCGAATTCAGGCATTAGTTTGGCCCACCGAGTATGTTTACGTGCACAATAAGTTCTACATAATCGTCCTAATTCTTTCATGACTCTTTCTACTAAATTACTTTGAGGGTGATATTTCGAAATTAAGATATGTTTGATTCCATATTGTTTTATCATATCTTGAAACTTTTGACTAATAAAGGCACTACCGTTGTCAGACATAAGTCGTTTAGGAATACCCCAGTTAACAAAGTAATTTCGGGTGAGGCAGCGTATAACGCTTGCTGTATTCGCTCGTTTCAAAGTATATAGCTTCACATGTTTGGACCAACATTCCATTACAACAAACACATAAGTAAATCCTCCTGAACTACGAGGCAGAGGGCCGAAAAAATCTAATGGCAGTAGATCCCACAGACCTCGAGGAATTACAGCATATAATTTATAACACTTAGATTTGTTATTAACTTTAACCTTTTGACAGGTTTCACAAGCCCTAATAATACTTTTCACAATACAGGACATATTTTTGAAATAATAATTCTTCATTAGATGTTTAATACATTTATGAATTCCAAAATGCCCGTAACCTTCATGAATATAAGTAATTAACTCGTACACAACAGTTTTCGGAATGCAGATTTTCCATCTCTGGTGTTCCCTCTGTGCTTTCCAATACAACAAGTCGTTGAAATATAACCACACACCCCGGGTGTTAACTGTTTCGTCCCCATTATTAAGGTTTTGTATAAGGTCCCTATATTGATCGTAATTTCTTTGATTGCATCTAATAGCAGTTACTATCCGTTTAACCTTACGTTCGTTCTCCTGAGTTAAAAGGAAATAAACATGGTAATTTGTTCCTGGTTCTTCTGCAATGTTAATATTCTCCATTCCTACTGGAAGTCTCGACAAAGCATCCGAAACTACATTCTGAGATCCTTTTATATACCTAATTTCGTACTGAAATTCTTGCAAGCATAATACCCAACGTAACAATCTACAGTGAAGTAACCGACAATTGTTCAAAAAGGTTAAAGCCTGACGATCAGTATATACAATCGTTTTTCTTCCCATTAATAATCCTCTAAATCGTTGAAAACCCCATACCACTGCGAGAGCTTCCTTCTCGGCTACAAAATAATTTCTTTCATGTTTATTTAAAGTTCTACTAGCGAATCCAATAGGCCGATATAATCCCTTTTCATTGGTCAGATCACCTTGGAATATTACGCAAGACACACCATAATCAGAGGCATCCGTACACATACAAAAGTCCTGATTGAAATCTGGATGGTATAACATTTTGGCTTCTGTTAACGCTCCTTTTATCTTATTAAAAACTTCCTCTTCCTCTTTTCCCCAGAGCCATACTGACTTCTCTTTTAATAAATCCAGTAATTTAGGATTAACAATATCCTGCCCTGGATGAAATCTTCTCAGAAATCCTACCATTCCTAAGAATGATTTCAGTTGTTTCCGATTTCTAGGACTCGGGCATCGAGCAATAGCTTCAATACGTGGTGGGTCTGGCCTAATACCTTTACTGTCCACTATATGCCCCAAAAATCTCACTTCCTCCTTTCCGAAGTAAGACTTAGATAATTTTAAAGTAATTCTTCTGTCAATTAAACGGTTAAACAATTCCCGTAATATCGTTACGTGTTCTTCCCACGTTTTAGTGGCTACCAAAATATCATCTACATATAAAATAATCTTTTGTAATAATCGCTGACCCAAAGCAGAATCTAATGCCCTAATGAAAGTTGACACTGATATATTAAGTCCAAAAGGTAAAACTTGGAACTGATATGATCTGCCTTCAAAAAGAAAAGCCGTATATTGCCGTGAATCCGGATGTAATATTACTTGATGGTAGCCAGCAGTTAAATCCATTGCACTCATACAACGAGAACCAGCAATCTTAAGAAGTACGTCCTCCATAGGAATAGGTCTGTCTCTTTCCATCTCTATAATTTTATTTAATTCACGGGCATCCAGAACCAGTCGTACCCCACCAGTAGCTTTCTTAACTACCCACAAAGGACTGTTAAAAGCGCTACATGATCGTTCGATAATGTTTTGTTCTAGCATCTTACTTATTTCTCTACTAGCCGGTTCTTTGAATTGTACTGGAATAGGATAAGGTTTCTTAAAGAATGGTTTTTGATCTTTAATCTTAAGTTTACAAACGTAATCTTTAATTCTCCCCGGTTCATGTGAGAAGACGACTCTAAATTCTAACAACAAAGATTCCAACTCTTCCTTTTCTTGTTCGGATAGACAATTCGTAGAATAACATTTTTCTTTCACTTCGGTTCCGATACTATTACTAGCCTCACATTGGTATACTTCATATTCAAGATCACTAAAATCTCTTAATAGGTTCATGGTCTGTGCGTACTTAATCTGTAAGGATTCATAGCAATTTTCAGGTACTTGATTATTAGAAAACCTCACTTTAAAAGCACATGCCTCCTTATGGATGGTTAAGGAAGAGTCTTTAAAATCTAATATAGCTTTATATTTACATAGCCAATCCATACTTAAAATTATGGCCACATTTAAGTTGGCTACGACAAGTACAGAGTGAGCAATTAATTGTTTAGCAATTTCAAAAGTTAAATAAACTTCCTCAGTAATACACTCCTGGAAATTGAAATAAGAACACCGTGAATTCATTGTCCCAGGAAGGGGAAACTTTATTGACACATTCCTGGGGTCAGATACATCACATGATCACACTGACAGAACCACAGGCACATAGACACAGGCAACAGAGCATGCACAATGTCGGCACTAGTACAGTGTATATCCACCTTTCGCAGCAATTCAGGCTGCTATTCTCCCATGGAGACGATCGTAGAGATGCTGTCAAGTCGGTACCTAGTATTTTACTTTCGAATTCACTGAACGCTTCACGCATAGCCCTCCTTACGCTAACTTTGACATCGTTTAGCTTCTGTTTGTCTGAGAGGTTTTGGCTACGTTTAAACTTGGAGTGAAGCTCTCTTTGCTTTCGCAGTAGCTTCCTAACTTTGTTGTTGTACCACGGTGGGTTTTTCCCGTCCCTCACAGTTTTACTCGGCACGTAATTGTCTAAAACGCATTTTACGATTGCCTTGAACTTTTTCCATAAACACTCAACATTGTCAGTGTCGGAACAGAAATTTTCGTTTTGATCTGTTAGGTAGTCTGAAATCTGCCTTCTATTACTCTTGCTAAACAGATAAACCTTCCTTCCTTTTTTTATATTCCTATTAACTCCCATATTCAGGGATGCTGCAACAGCCTTATGATCACTGATTCCTTGTTCTGCACTTACAGAGTCGAAAAGTTCGGGTCTGTTTGTTATCAGTAGGTACAAGATGTTATCTCCACGAGTCGGTTCTCTGTTTAATTGCTCGAGGTAGTTTTCGAATAGTGCACTCAGTATAATGTCACTCGATGCTCTGTCCCTACCACCCGTCCTAAACATCTGAGTGTCCCAGTCTATATCTGGTAAATTGAAATCTCCACCTAAGACTATAACATGCTGAGAAAATTTATGTGAAATGTATTCCAAATTTTCTCTCAGTTGTTCTGCCACTAATGCTGCTGAGTCGGGGGGTCGGTAAAAGGAGCCAATTATTAACCTAGCTCGGTTGTTGAGTGTAACCTCCACCCATAATAATTCACAAGAACTATCCACTTCTACTTCACTACAGGATAAACTACTACTAACAGCGACGAACACTCCACCACCGGTTGCATGCAATCTATCCTTTCTAAACACCGTCTGTACCTTTGTAAAAATTTCGGCAGAATTTATCTCTGGCTTCAGCCAGCTTTCTGTACCTATAACGATTTCAGCTTCGGTGCTTTCTATCAGCGCTTGAAGTTCCGGTACTTTACCAACGCAGCTTCGACAGTTTACAATTACAATTCCGATTGCTGCTTGGTCCCCGCATGTCCTGACTTTGCCCCGCCCCCGTTGAGGCTGTTGCCCTTTCTGTACTTGCCCGAGGCCATCTAACCTAAAAAACCGCCCAGCCCACGCCACACAACCCCTGCTACCCGTGTAGCCGCTTGTTGCGTGTAGTGGACTCCTGACCTATCCAGCGGAACCCGAAACCCCACCACCCTATGGCGCAAGTCGAGGAATCTGCAGCCCACACGGTCGCAGAACCGTCTCAGCCTCTGATTCAGACCCTCCACTCGGCTCTGTACCAAAGGTCCGCAGTCAGTCCTGTCGACGATGCTGCAGATGGTGAGCTCTGCTTTCATCCCGCTAGCGAGACTGGCAGTCTTCACCAAATCAGATAGCCGCCGGAAGCCAGAGAGGATTTCCTCCGATCCATAGCGACACACATCATTGGTGCCGACATGAGCGACCACCTGCAGATGGGTGCACCCTGTACCCTTCATGGCATCCGGAAGGACCCTTTTCACATCTGGAATGACTCCCCCCGGTATGCACACGGAGTGCACTTTGGTTTTCTTCCCCTCCCTTGCTGCCATATCCCTAAGGGGCCCCATTACGCGCCTGACGTTGGAGCTCCCAACTACCAGTAAGCCCACCCTCTGCGACTGCCCGGATCTTGCAGACTGAGGGGCAACATCTGGAACAGAACAAGCAGCCATGTCAGGCCGAAGATCAGTATCAGCCTGAGACAGAGCCTGAAACCGGTTCGTCAGACAAACTGGAGAGGCCTTCCGTACAGCCCTCCGGAATGTCTTTCGCCCCCTGCCACACCTTGAGACGACCTCCCACTCTACCACAGGTGAGTGATCAGCCTCAATGCGGGCAGTATCCCGGGCAACCACAGTCGTAGTCCGATCGGGGGATGCGTGGGACGAGCTGGCCGTCCCCGACAAACCCCCATCCGGTCCCCCACAGTGATGCCCATTGGCAACAGCCTCAAGCTGTGTGACCGAAGCCAACACTGCCTGAAGCTGGGAGCGAAGGGATGCCAACTCAGCCTGCATCCGAACACAGCAGTTGCAGTCCCTATCCATGCTAAAAACTGTTGTGCAAAGAACGTCTGAACTAATCTACAGAGAGCGCAAACAAAACGACACAAAATTGAAACGGTTATTAAAATACAAGATTGCCTAGTAAATGCAGTAATGCTGCCACTTGTGCACTGCTGACACTGCTCGGCGGCGGAAGGAGACTACGCGATTTAACACTATTCGAGTACTAAAACGCGATGCTACAACTCTCAAATACTATAATACGCCCGAAATTTACGAATTAATCAATGCAAGTACCAAAAATATGCAAAGAAATTAATAATTAAACTATGTAACGAATGAGTAAGCTAGGAGTATACGACTTGCTGCTGCAGCTGCTTATCCAACGGCGGCATAGAAAATTCATCTCGTAACTTATCGTTATTTTTCTCTATTTCATTTACAACTAAGACATTGACATTATCTAGTCTCTTGGTTAAGTCAGTAATATCATTTCGCATGCGAGCTTTTTCCTCACGCGATTCCTGGATATGTTCTTCTAACCTTTTACAATTATCAGCAATCTTATTACTAAGACCTACTAGTTTTTCCTGCATTTCAACTTTAGAAGCCTCTATTTTATCACTTAATTCTCTACTGGTTTCATTAAGATATTCCTGTAACCTGTCTGTAGATTTTGTTAGCTCCCCTTTTAATCTGGCAGTAGATTCCTCGTTAGACTGTTTTAATTCCTGTTTTAGTTCCTCTTTTAATCTAGCAGTAGATTCTTCGTTAGACTGTTTTAATTCCTGTTTTAGTTCCTCTTTCAATCTAGCAGTAGATTCTTCGTTAGATTGTTTCAATTTAGCGATCGCCCTAAAAAGGGATCTCATGCTCCTATCGGACATAGATTGCTCTTCGTCTGACGTTTCACTTCTCGACATTATTGTAAGATATTAACTAGTTACACACGCAGACTTGTAATCAACAATCCTATAGAAGCACACTCTCTACATACAGCACTCCACTTCCAACTTAAAACAGACTCACCGGACACTAATACTGTAATTTGTAGTTCTCGACGATCAGTGTGCTGCTATGGGCTGCAGATGTAACAGCCGTCGATGCAGCCGCTGAGATGCCGCGACCCCGCTTCCGCAACCGGCAGGACGCTGAGTCGAACACCGGAGACGTCACTGGTTGCAACAACGCCCGGCCCCACCATAGACAGGCGAAGCCCTCAGCAACACCTCTAATACCAGCCGGAGGAACGCCCCCCAGCTGACGTACTGGGCCTGTTATTTTAGGAGAAAAAAGGTTGTCGGGGTTTGCAGCGTTCAGCTGCTGCCCAACAGATGCGCCTTCTCGTAGAATAACTGCGTGACCGTACTGCTCGGCTGCGCTCCGTCAGCTGCCCACACCAGCGAAGTCGCCGCTGGCTGGTAAAGGCTCCACGAAGACTCGCGTTGACTTCCGAAGGACTCTTGATGTTTTAATTGTTTCGTACCTGTGTGCCTTAGTTGCACACAAGTCCTGTTTCTAAGGTCCATCCACCAGTGTCAGCCCAGTTTGCAGGTAAATATAAGTTTAATTTAGTTTTGTTTATGTATTTTTGTAATATTTGTAATGGTTGTGAATTGTCTAAAGTTTTCGTATTTATTTTTTATGTTCCATGTACGGAGAGGGCGGCGCAACGAACGGAGACAGCATCTTCGCTGCCGGGACCAGAGAGAAAATAGCTGGCCGCTATACGTCGCGGGTCGACAACCAAAGAGCAACAGAAGATCCTGAAACCGAGTTGTTGCGTCGTGCTTCTAAAAAATGAAAAAAAATAAGAATTTGTAATGTTTGCACAACAATGACGTCATAGAAAGTTTAAGCTTGTTGAAAATGTTCAGTCCTGTCTTGTCAAGGCTCAGGTTCACGTCTATATGTAGGAAGATAATAAACTAGTGGATGCTACAAAAGTTTAAATACATGGTCCGAGGATTTATTTATGAAGAACTATGTGAATGAATTAATAATATATTTGACAAGAGTATTAATTTTTGACAGCGTTCATCGCGACTTTGAGTCTTGAAAGTTTATTCAATGTGGCTCTAATATCTATTGAAGCAGATAACCTGCATTAATATAATTTCTGAGGAGAAACAAACGACATCTAAATTGAAAACGTTTACGCAAACCAATTGGACTGAGTGACGTAATTCTGCGCATACGACTCAAATGATGTTTTACAGTTTCGTTCAAGAAACATTCTGAGACAATTTAAAAAGAATATAAATAATTTTGAAGTGGGTTGTAACTGACGTAAGTGAGGAAGTATACACATGGTCATATGTCAAAAGAAAATCATTTATAAGAAACTTACGTCGTTACACTACACCTATCGTTCCTTTATTTCCGAATAGCCCTCGTAGTTTCGGATGACTTGTCGCCATTCGGTGTCTGGATTACGTTTCCGGTTCTCGGGGAAACAGTCTGGTCTGTCTTGCTTCTTGCTTTGTCTGGTGTCGATGTCAGCTGCTTTGGAGTTTATGTAAGAGGCGATCAAAAAGTTTCCGTTCGAGAGTGTAGCTGCGGCTTATATGACACGTAGTGTGTCTCTGATGCGGGTATGTAAGCACCGATACGTAGGAAAAGGATTAGTGTGGCATTATTGTCTTTCCAATAGCTTTCGGTAAATGCGGGAACGTGAACTATGGCGACATTATTATCAATGTGTCTAAAAAGAACCAACGTAATGTTATTCTTTTCTCGGCTGCTGAAGAACAGATACAGGTAGACATCCACAAGAGAATGAGAAATGTGTATGGAGCAGCATTTCTGTCTAAAACCATTGTTGTGCGCCAAGTTCCGTGTTCGTCACGATTCGAGAAAGACGTCGGTCGATCTGGGAGGCACTGCAGCATCCGCCCTATAGTCCAGATCTCCCCACATGCGATTGGCACGCCTTTGATCCCTTAAAAAAGTCCCTAAAGGGACGATGATTCCTGTCGGACGAGGATGTGTAGCAGGCAATTACGGATTTTTTCACGCAGCAGGACACTGAGTTTTACCAAACGGATATCATCAACCTTGTGCGTCGGTGGGATGATTGCGTCAATGCTCACAGCGATTTTGGCATTGTCATACTCATTATGGACTGTACGGCCTTCGAACGGAAATTTTTTGATCACCTCGTATGCAATGTTGAGCAGTAGTAGTATGGTATTCTGCCTTACGGCAGGTCTTGTCACGGGTTAAGTCTCTTCCACTTTTGTCTGTCCATAGCCAGTCTTTTCATTTCTGAATATTTGCTTCCTTTGATACTGTCCAGCATTTGATATCTTCTTTTTCCTCTTCCCCTCTTTCCCTTCACCATTCCTTCTATTCATTCCTTCAATAAACAGTCCCTCCTCAAATAATGTCCAATCCAGTTCCGTTTTCTCTTTCTGATGACTTTCAGCATGTTTCTTTCTTCTCCAACTCTTTTTAACACTTCTTCATTCCTTACTCGGTCTTCCCGTTTCACTTTTTCCGTTCTTCTCCATATCCACATCTCTAGTGCCTCCAGTCTTCTTTCATCTTCCTTTCTCAATGTCCAGGTCTCCGCACCATATAGTGCAACACTCCAGATGTAACATTTGGCAAGTCTTTTCCTAAGATCTTTGTTTAGTGGTGCACAAAGTAATTTCTGTTCCCTCTTGAACCCTTCTTTTCCCATTGCAATTCTTTTCCCAATTTCTGTTGAGCAATACATATCATCCATTATTATGCTTCCCAAGTAATTGAAGTTATTGACTTGCTCTATTTCCTCTCCTCATATTTTCATATGGCATTTTCTCCACTTTCCTCCAATTACCATGCTTTTCGTTTTCTTCTTGTTAATCCTCACTCCATATTCTTCTAGTTTTGTGTTTAGATCATCTAACATTTGTTCCATCTCTGTTGCACTCTCTGCCATTACAACCATGTAGTCTACAAATCTTATACACTTCAGTCTCCGACCCCCTATACAAACTCCTCTCCTTCCATCAAAACGTTCACTAATTATTTCCTACAGATATATATTGAACAGTGTTGGTGATAAACACCAACCTTGTCTTGTGCCTCTTCCCAGTTCAATTTCTTCACACATCACACCACCTGTTCTTACTCTTGCTCTCTGGTTCAAGTATAAATTTCTAATTAGCCGTCTGTCTCTGCTGCCAACTCCATGTTTACTTAAGATTTCCATCAGTTTGTTCCATCAGACACAGTCAAAAGCCTTCTCAAGATCATTGAACACATCATACATCTTCCTTTTCTTCTTCATGTACCTCTCCCCTATCACTCTCAGTAGTCCCAAATTGTTCTTCTCCTATACAATGCTGAGGATTATGGATAAGGTCCTCTCAGTTACTTGCCGTGGTGCCTAACAGGCGACTTACAGGTTATTTCAGTCTTGCGTTCTAAATTTTTCACAGTTGTCGTGTGATCATCCCACATACAGAACTTGCAGTGGTATCCAGCTGCTTGATGAAACGAAGGCTCATAGTATGTTCATTTTTCGTGAAACTGACTATCGGTTCGAGTAATATCTTTTAGGTCAGTCGTGTAGTAGTTTCAGATTTATCACGATCTCCGGCATTATAAATGATTTGTCTAGCTAGGTGTCGTGTATTGAGAATATGTACTTTCGTTACTCTGTTCGGAAAAACTTATTTTGTGTCAGCTACACTGAGAAGCCCTGTGTGCTTTGTGAATCATCTGCGCTGCACAACCACATATGCTCAGATATAGCACGAAGAGTTCACAGAATCGATCATATACTACCATTGCAAACCATTAGAAATAAACATTATTTTTTGAATTGATTATGGTTACAGGTGGAGAAATATAAGTCGTCAGATGCTGTTCTCGAAGATATTACATCTGAATACAATGCATAGTGTTCTGGTACATTAGTGAGATGCTCTGTGGAAACACAATCTAGAGAGGGGTTTTCTGTCTGCAATAATAGCGTGTGGAAATTTTATTGCTGTACTAATGTATACCTATGTTGTTTAATGAAATGTTTATTCAAAACATTCAAGTCTAAATTCAGTGATAACAGATACAGGCGCCAAAACCTCAAAGCACAGCTTTCAGCTATAAGCTTTATAAGCTATATAAATTTCGGACAGTTCTTGATGAATCATTATCTGCTCTTTGATGTTCAGATATCTAGCTTTGCAAAATACATTTTAGTTGAGCTTATATTCATCATGTGTGTGTGTGTGTGTGTGTGTGTGTGTGTGTGTGTGTGTGTGTGTATGTATGAGCGTATTTCATCAAACATTTGCGTTTCCAGTTTGTTTCCTGGGTCATAACTATTCACATATTACGAAACAGCTTAGTAGTTCATGGCTCTAATTGCTCAAGATAGTAGTTCAATTTGGATACACAACACTCATCTTACAAACTGTGCTCAGTAGCCGGGAACAATGCACAGGTTACACTCGTCTACAAGAAGGGTAGCAGAAGTGATCCACACAGTTGCCGTCCAATATCCACGACGTCGATCCACTGTATTGCATGAGGGCTAATTAAAAATATTAATGAATAAATGCAATAATTTTAGTAGCTGTGTCATCGGTTACGATCTGACTGTATAAAATAAGAATAAAGAATGACAAGAAATTTCCATTAACACAATTGATTAATTAAGTACCCTGATACTATAAAAGCTACAAAAAAACAAAGCACAAGTGTAATTGTTCTGTGTGTTGTAGTGTGACTCAACATACATGTATCCGGCTCGGTTCGTTCTCGATACGACAAAATATTTTAAACACCATTCACAATGAACTAATTGAAAAACCAGAAATACTATAATTGCACGTAGAAACCAGAATTACAAGTCTAATAAATGAACACGAGTCAGATGCTTTGTTGACTGTAGCTGTGAGCAAGAGGCATTGTCATTAAAGAAAACTGTAATACCTTTTTACTTCATTATATATATTGACGAAAATTTTCCATTACACCAGCATCATAAATCAAAAGCCCATCTCCTTAAATACACTATGACAATTGCAACTTCTTCCATCTATACATTACACCAACCAAACAGAATCTACTCTCTCGCCCAACACAACAACAACTGCCCTCAACATCCTCTCCACTACTACTGCACCAGTGGAGGCGGCGGAATAATAATCTTTGGCGCAATCTCTGGCGGTGTGACTCAATGTAACCACCTTTCATATGCCCCTCCTCCACAGGCTAGAATTTGGTGGTATTTTTGCCAGTATTGGTGGTGAAAACACCACCAAATTCGTCCAAAAAATACAGACAAAAATAAAAGATGATATTAATAAGTAAATATCACATAATTAAATAAATTTTGGCTTTGCACTGACCCTTCGGTAACCTAATATATAAAAATACAGTAAGGAATACAAATTCTTGCATACATGTGATTTTACTTAATAGTTTACGCAAGTATCATTTCTCAGAGTAGTTAAACAGTTCAATTAATGGCACCAGCAATGACGAATAGGTGCAGATAAGAGTCTCATAACATCTCATAAACAGTACATTCACATAAAATCTTTTAAATTGTTCAATAAACAAGTAGTACTCCTCAGAGTAGTTGACAGTTCCAACAGTGGCACCCAGCAATGGTCAACAGGTGCAAATAGCAGTCCCATAACATTTCATCACCAGTATTTGAACAGCTCCTACAGTGGCACCCAGCAATGGCGAGCAGGTGCAGACAGCAACAAGTGACATCTCATCAGTGGTTGAGCAGTTCCAACAGTGGCACCCAGCAATGTTGAACAGGTGCAGACAGCAACAAGTGACATCATTTCAGTAGCAGCAGTTCCAACAGTGGCATCCAGCAATGGCGGGCAGGTGCAGGCAGGAATTAGTGTCATCACATCAATAGTAGCAGTTCCAACAGTGGCACCCAGCAATGGCGAGCAGGTACAGACACCAACAAGTGACATCTCATCAGTGGTTGAGCAGTTCCAACAGTGGCACCCAGCAATGGCGAGCAGGTGCAGACAGCACTCCCATAAAATTCACCAGTAGTAATTAAACAATTCCAACAGTGGCACCCAGTAATGGCGAGCAGGTGCAGGCCGGAATGACTGTCATCACATCAATAGTAGCAATCCCAACAGCGGCACCCAGCAATGTTGAACAGGTGCAGACAGCAACAAGTGACATCATTTCAGTAGCAGCAGTTCCAACAGTGGCACCCAGCAATGTTGAACAGGTGCAGACAGCAACAAGTGACATCATTTCAGTAGCAGCAGTTCCAACAGTGGCACCCAGTAATGGCGAGCAGGTGCAGACACCAACAAGTGACATCAGTGGTTGAGCAGTTCCAACAGTGGCACCCAGCGATGGCGAGCAGGTGCAGACAGGAATGAGTGACATCACAACAATAGTAGCAGTTCCAACAGTGGCACCCAGAAATGGCGAGCAGGTGCAGACAGCAACAAGTGACATCTCATCAGTGGTTGAGCAGTTCCAACAGTGGCACCCAGCAATGTTGAACAAGTGCAGGTAACAGTCCATAATATTCACCAGCAATAATTAAAAGGTTCATCAGAATTCATCAGCAGAAATTAAACATTTCCAAGTGGCACCCACCAATGATAATAGGTGTAAGCACGAACAACAGTTTGAATGCACACACAATTGCTTTCAAAAAATTATTATCAATGCACCTACACTAAACATACAAATTACAATAAACACACAAATGATATCAGATAATTGTCATATTAACAATTACAAATACACAAATATCAGTAAACCTATAATATTTATGGGTGTCAGTGCAAGCCACAACAAATAAGTAAAATAATATTTAGGAGGTAGGTCGGTACCAATTATTTGGGATTAGGAAAGGAAAACACACAAATCACACTCACTCATCTTTCATCCACATACTAAGTTCTATTGTGTAATTGAATAGTGTTAACTGTGTAAATACAATTCTGTCAAAATTTGATGTTCAACATGTGTATCAATTAGTAGTGGCAGCAGTGTATAATAGTCAATAATAGTTAGTCAACGTCATAGTCATCATGTCAAGACCAATGTTTGCCAAGCCACATCAAAATGTACAGATGCTGAAGAACTGTCAGTTTGCCAAGATACGCAAATACTTCCTTCCCCCCCCCTCCCAAAAAAAAGTATATACTGCTTATTGATTTAACAATGTATGTGTGTAGACAATCTTCCTTCCACTGGAGTGTTCTAGTCTGCCATCTTCATCCTTCTTGTTCCATATACACCAACAAAAAAAAAAAAATATGCTCCTCACTTACTTTACCTCTTATCCACCAAAACTCCAATAATCATCAACATCACACAATCTCAATACTTCAATAATACCTCTTCAATACATCGATACATATAAACCTTATCACCAATATCATTTCACTTCCATAACAACTCTTTCCACTAGTCAATCTCCTCGAACAACTACAGATAAAATCCTAGTGCAAACTTCAGTTCATCAACCCATACAATCCGAAGACAGAATGTCTGCACACAACCTCTGTGTAATCCACCTGAGCCAAATCGTCTACTCATTATGAATTATAAAATACGTTTTGGTTATCTTGTCCATCATAAAATTAAAAAAAATGCATACATGACCTCTAACAGCCATCAGTTTGAATAACTTTCACTAAGTAGGTGCGAGTACCCAGTGTTAATGATCACATAAGAATCTGAATGAATAAATCGTAATATTTCACAGTGTGTACACCACTTCAAGAATCATGGCAAAATAGAAGCAAACATGTGGAGTATTTCTTTGTGTCAAGTGTCACTTGCTATTTCAATTGCTCACGAAGAATGCAGTGTAACAAATGTCAATGGTCTAAAGCTAGTGTTGTTATTTCATGTCGTCAGCTTCCTTTCTATTATAACGAATTTATACAGCTTCCATAAAACCCCCAGGTCATGTGACTTCAATGAAGTTTCTTGTACCCATGTAGTTCGTAGAATTATAGCAGTTCATTTTCTTATCTTCAAATGTAAAGCACTGAGCGTAAGCAAAACATGCAATAGCGAGTAAATATACTAGTAGAGATCAGAATGTCAACAAGTGGATGCACCACAATCCCTACAACGAGGCTCTGCCAAGCTAACAATCTATAATTAATACCATAGTGTAACCTAAACTCTATATTCCTACGCAGTATATAAGTATTTCTGTATACTAAATTAAAGTGTAGTTATGACAACAAAACAGAAATGTGTAAATATGCAATCCATACGCAAAGCAGCAAGTATATATCTTACATAATAAATAGGTCATTAGCATAATATCAGCATAAACAAATAAATGTTCATATGTAATCTTAATAAGTAAACATGAAGGCGCAAGCAGATAAATCACAAAGTTACATACATAGCCATATCAGCACAACTAATCAGGTGACAAATATAATTTAAATAAATAGGCACAGCAAGCACATAATAAAAAATATGACATCAGTGAAAAAGCATAGCAGCCAAGCGATGCATAATATACACAAGTAACAACCCTGTTCATTAATAAAACATTGACAAAATCAGCAAATGTACGCAAGCATGTCGCTTGACAAGTAAATTCATAGAGCACAAAATTTAACACAAAGTATAAATCACGTAATCGCAAGCAACAAATTACATATAAAGTACATACCTAAGTAGAAATATGTTACATGAAAAATAAACTCAATTAATAGTTACCTTTTTAGTTTATTACTTTCTTCCTCGAAATTACAGTCTTCCTGAAATTTTCTCGATAGCAAGTCTTCTTAATGTCGGACACACAGAGAATTTACCTGAAGTTCTTAAATATTTTATACAACTGTATCCTGAAAAAAACTGAGCGTTAATAACATAATTTATCAAGTCGCTATAGCTTTATACTGAATTTAATCGGAGAAATTAGACTGTGTATTTGTCTACGGCTGTCAGTGCATTCGCAATGAGCGCTCCATCAGCTGCAGGTAAGCGTGCCGTAGGACGTAATTGTTTGCGGTCAACGGCTACATTGTGCGGCGCGCGGACTGATAGTCGCTTTGTGTATGTGCTGCCGCTAGAACACGGCGCGGTATCCCTGTATTCTCTGTGTGTTTACGTGTAACTGTTAATTTCTCAAAAGTATGTCATTCCACAAAAATTTTAACGTTAGATATATGATGTATTCCCTTAGAGTGCCGTGATTTAAGAGTTTCTACTTCAATAGTGTTATCATGAATAAGTTTGCGAACTCTATATGGACCGTTATAAGGCAGAAAAAAATTTGCGACACAAGCCTTTGCCTTTGTGAGACAAACGATGAGACTTAATTAACACCTTTTGACCAACTGACAAAGTTTTTTAACGACCAGAACGTTTAACTGATTTCTCTCTTCTAGCAGCCGCAGATGGAATATTTTGTAGAGCCAGTTTGACAACTTCATCAAAATGCCACAGTTTCCGTGTAGGCGAAAAAGGAACGATTTCAGAAATACGATTTGTCGGTGCTTTATTTTTTAATATCAATATAGGCGGTAAAGAAGTTGAATCATTAGGGAGTTCATTCAGAATGTTTTGAAAAATATGAAGATACTGATCCCACGTTCTGTGATTATGATGACAATAAAGACGACACAATTTATTGATTTCCTTCATCCAACTCTCTGATGCATTACATTGAGGGTGAAAAAGTGAAATGAAAATTGGTTTAATCTTACGACGCCGTAGAGTACGGAGCCAAATTTTAGAGCGAAACTGTGATCCATTATCTGATATAACTTTATCAACATGACCCACTTCTTTAAGAAAATGTTTGATGGAAGTATTAGATACTGAACGAGCCGTTGCTTTGCGTAAAGGTGTAAAACACACATATTTTGATGTCAATTCCACTACTACCATAATGTACGCAAAACCATTAGTAGAACGAACCACTGGACCGAACAAATCGACTGCAGCCATCTCCTTCAATATCGCTGGAATGATAGGAAGCAACAGTGCTCTGTGAGAAATAGTTGGCAGCTTAGCCTTTTGACATAATCTGCATTTATCAAAAACAAATCGAATACATTTTTCCATATTACTGAAGTAGCAATTTTCTCGTAATTTATGAAAGCATTTTCTGGGACCAAGGTGTGCATAGCTGAAATGTGTATACCAAATCAATTTATTAACCCACTCATCAGGAATGCAAACTAACCATACAGAGTTGTCGATCGATTATCGTTTAAAAAGAATTACATTGCGAACTAAATAATACTGTCTAATTGCTATGCTTTCCTTTGTCATAAGACTGGTACCTATTCTCCTGACTGTTTCGTCTGTCATTTTCAAAATTACCGCTATAACGTCCGTTCCGATCATTATCCCTTTTCTCTGAAAATCAATTGTGATTACCGTTACTGAAAAAATTACAAGAAGTTCCGTCGTCGTTATCATACTCAAGTTCTTGTAGCAAAGTCTTAAAAGTTTCAATGTCGTCTTTACATCTTCTGGCTAAAGCAATGTGTCTTATCGATTGTGGCAGCTTAGTTAAACCAATACGAATTAATTAGGTTGGGCTATAAGGGTTGGAAAGGAATTGATTCTTTCGAATCATGTATTCAAAGTATTCTGCCGGCGTGCGGAACTCAGGTTGTTTAAAATTACGCTGCTTGTGCCTTGCGTGTTTTCGGACCAATATGCCGATAGAAATGCATGATAAAAACCTTTTAATTTATTACAATCTCTAATAAGTGCGCGCATGCGCGTCGCCGGTTCGTTTTCTAAATATCCACACATAAATTCCAGTTTGTGACTTAGTGGCCAATTTGGCGGAAGTGCGTAGGTACATAAATTGATCTAACTATGAGCCTGGATGTATGTCATTATTAGAACTGCGAAAGATCTTAATTTCCGAACAGTTAAAAAGTGTTTATAGTCAAAGTTTTCGCCTTGTGGCGACGAAAACCTACCGCGTCTGTCCCAGTCCGAATGTCGATTATTGTCAAGTTCGCGCGCCTGGCGCTCTCTTGTTGCATTTCGTAAATGAAATAAATTATTTTCTTCAAAATCCCCGCAATCGGTGATTCTAAATTTCTTCTACTGTTTTTTCCTACGATTTCGATTTCAATTTGTTTAACTTGCTTTCGTAAATCCTCAGATTCCCTTTTAACGCGTTTGTTAAATGTTCCCTGATTTTCAACATGTTTATTTATATTCTGGTATTCTTCTGTTTCTGCAAATGGCAATGGAGCTGTATCATTTGAATCTCTGTCCCCATTTGAACTAAGACTTGTCTATTTATCTGAAATCTCCTCAACTCTTTCCGATAAGTCACCTATTTGTTCTTTCTGCTTATTTACGTCTTCCGTAAGTGTCGCGACTCGGGTTTCAGTATTGACACATTTAGTAGTTAACTGTTCACATTGTTGTGTTAGGTTATTTATTCTGTCATTTGGTACGGATTCCTCGATTCTTTAAAGTATTTCTTCCTTATCGTGTGCACGTTGTAAATTTAACTCTGAATTTTTTTGTACCATCACGCGATCTCTTTCTTCCTGTTCTCTATCCTGTTCGGTTTGTCTAATTTCTATTGAAGTTAATCTACTATTGTGCGCATTAAAAATCGGTTGAACTTATTCTCTAATTTCTTTCTTTAATTCATGTATCATGGTTTCAAAACATATGCCTATTCGTGAGTCTATCCGTGTTTCCATTGCTCCCATTTGTAATCCCAAATTTAATATTGCATTCATCAACTGCTCCATATTGACTGGTTCGAAATTCTTTTCGCCCCTAACATTTCCCGTGAAACTAACTTCCTTCGTCATAGCCGTAAAGCTATCTGTGTTCGATACTATTCCAGAATCTTCTATCGTTAATCTCGTATTCTGGAAATTTTTCAATTGTGAAAAATTTTGAATTGGTTCCGGACTATTTTCCCGGTTTATTAAATTGTTTTCTACTTCATTATTCACCATACTGTTCTCCTGTGTTGGCGAGTTCTCCATGTTAACAATTTCGTTATTCTGACTATCCATCATTCTTGCCTTTTTCATCGATCGCGTAATCATTTACAAAACATACAAAACTCGTCACTATACGAAAATTACACACAATATGACCCCTTATCACCAACAATACCATTCACACGAAATGCTTCCCGACAAACACGATTAACGAACAATTAAAATATAACATATGGTGTATAAAATTATATGAAATTTTTCAGATAAACAGCTGAGATATACTGACCTGTCCAAAATTCGAAAAATGTTACTGAGATCGACTACTGCTGTTGAGGAAAAGTAATGCTAGAGGAGGGTGTCCCTTACGAACTGTAGTCATAATTAAACTTCCTGGCAGATTAAAACTGTGTTCCAGACCGAGACTCGAACTCGGGACCTTTGCCTTTCGCGGGCAAGTGCTCTACCATATAAGTTACCCTAGCACGACTCACGCCCCATCCTCTCAGCTTCAGTTCTGCCAGTACCTCGTCTCCTACCTTCCAAACTTCACAGAAGCTCTCGTGTGAAGTTTCGAAGGTAGGAGACGAGGTACTGGCAGAACTGAAGCTGTGAGGACACGGCGTGAGTCATGCTAGGGTAGCTCAGATGGTAGAGCACTTGCCCGCGAAAGGCAAAGGTCCCGAGTTAGAGTCTTGGTCTGGCACACAGTTTTAATTTGCCAGGAAGTTTCATATCAGCGCACGCTCCGTTGCAGAGTGAAAATCTCATTCTGTAGTCATAATTTGTTGTTGTGGCCTTCAGTCCTGAGACTGGTTTGATGCAGCTCTCCATGCTACTCTATCCTGTGCAAGCTTCTTCATCTCCCAGTACTTACTGCAACCTACATCTTTCTGAATCTGCTTAGTGTATTCATCTCTTGGTCTCCCTCTACGATTTCTGCCCTCCACGCCGCCCTCCAATGCTAAAAGTCATAATTATCTGCCACGAAAGCTGAAAATTAAATCGTTGTTCAATGTGTGTTGACCCCATCGCTCTCCACCCTTTCCCTCCCTCCTCTTCCTCTCCCCTCTCCTCTCTCCCCCTACACCATTCGCCCAGCTTCCTGCATGTCAGATGTTAAGTACGCTAATGGCCATTGGAAACACCCTGGCAGACCTTTTTGTTTGTTCCTGGAGGGGTACGGTGGGGGGCGGGGAGGGGGGAGGTGTCTCAATAATCGACGTATGCTGTACTAAACACACTCCACAACGCTTTGGTTAGCTCGGCGGCTAGAACGTGTGAAAATACCCCACCACGACGCACAACCGCTCCGTTACCTCATTTGGACTCCGCTAGATTCGCCACTCAGAAGCACAGTTTCCTCTTCCACTGTACACGTTCGCAGGCAGATAAACCCTCCAGTTTCCAAAGTTCCATCGCATCCAAGGTGAGGCGACTGAATTACCTGCAAATCCCAACTGCACGCAGAGGTGCACTACAGGTCACCGTCCAATCGCCGCAAGTTAATGGAACTGCGCATGCGCGCGCCGCGGTAAACGGGCAGTTGGCTGTGCCGTCGCGCCTGAACTTGGACGCATGTAACGACCTGCGGGAACCCCGGCTGGACGATTCGCGCCGTTCCTATGCTAACGCCGCTCCGATAAGCCGCCCCAGCGCCCTCCCCGAGATAAATTGAAATCCTTACGGTCTACATGCTACGACGAGCAGTACGCATGTGCGAGCACCATCTCTCCTCCTCTCACGTTACTAAATTTTTCCTTCCTTTTTTTGTTGTTATGTTGTTAATTTCAGTTACTCATTACCTGTGTTTCTATTGCATTTATTTCCTTTATAGATCAATAAATTCTTAGTTTCGCCAGTAACATACAGTTTGTCGTTCATCCAATCATTGTTTTTCGATCCACACACACACTAGGCGAAACAAGCAGTATCATAAAACAGAAACTAAATTTTGAGCAATGGGCAGTATTATACAAAGTAATGCTGCCCATCGCCTAAAGTTCAGTTTGCAATGTTAAAAAACGTGTTTGTTGCACAACATAAATGAGCAGTGCTCAGTTTAACAGTTTCTCAGCCAATGTCATTACCTCACAATATTTAGCATTATAACCATTTAATTCGTAGTGTTATGTATTTTAATTCTTTATTGTGCTTAACATTGTTCATTATGTAAAGTGTAATTTCAGCGTTAAGAAACAAATTTCATGCACAATGCTCCATGCAAGTGACTGTATCTTTGCTTAAAATGTTTGCTTCCAGAAGACCTAGTGTCCCTTTCGGACGCTAGTCAAGTTGTTTCCTGAAGATGCTCTAATAAGCCAAAAATAAGTTTGAAATAAACAAAAATCAATAGAAAAAAATCAATGTGTTTGCTTTTCAACCTTAAGTATGGAGTTGTTCTAGCAAGAAATAAGAGAATAATGCATAAATATAATTATAATACATATAATAATAATAATAATAAGAGATACCCATAAGCGGGGCACTATATTCATGCTTTCTTTCTGTCATTCAGTGCACTATTAACTTGATTTAAAAATCAAATTGCTTTCTGTCATTCAGGGCAGTATAAACTTGATATAAAATCAATTTTATAGTGCAGTGAATGACAGAAAGCAAGCAACTGCAGTATTCCTTGACTTTACAAAGGTTTTCTATCCTGTCAATCATGAATTACTTGAAGGTAAACTGGTACAATATGTAAATGAGGGAAAATAAAATGTCTGATTTAGATCATATCTCTCAAACCTAGTACAAAAAGTTGTAATCACCTCAGAAAGTTTTGGAAGCATACAGTCAAAGGATTAAGTCGTAAGACAGAGCATTCCTCTTGGTTCCACACTTGGTCAGCTTATATTTATCAGTAATACGCCCCAAAGAATTCAAGAAGGTCTGTCAGTAATGTTGTAATGTTTGCCGGTTACACCAATATATAGTATTCGAATAATTGTGATAATGAACTCCGTAACACGACTTATGATGCAAACTCCAAGTTGGTAAACTGGTTAAACTCAAATAAACTGTTCCTGAACAAGGACAAAAATGTGTATATAAATTTTCGCCCATGACATGTAGTTTCATCAGGGACAGATGATGTCAGATTTGACAATGTACGTATAAACCAAGAGGTAAGCACTAAATTCCTTGAAGTAGGGGTACTACTCTACGGTAGGACACACACACCAGAAGTTAGTGAATAGACTGAGCAGTTTGTGCTATGCGTTTCACACCTGTGCAAAAAAATGGCTCTGAGCACTATGGTCATCAGTCCCCTAGAACTTAGAACTACTTAAACCTAACTAACCTAAGGACAGCACACAACACCCAGCCATCACGAGGCAGAGAAAATCCCTGACCCCGCCGGGAATCGAACCCGGGAACCCGGGCGTGGGAAGCGAGAACGCTACCGCACGACCACGAGATGCGGGCACACGCCTGTGCAAAATCAGTGACATCGAAACACTAAAATGTTCATAGTTGGAACTTGTATACTGAACACTCACATATTGCATTTATTTTGGGGCGTCTCACACGGAGATATATTTATTATGCAGAAGAGAATAAATGAGACAAGTGCCTCTTCCCTCCACCACTAAACATCTATTTCTGGTTCTCAGTATCCTGCTGGTACTTTTTATTTGTACTCTCGAAATAGTTTGTTTATTCATGAATATTTACATATTTTTACAAAAAATAGTAAAGACACCCACCATCATCGGATCTGCCATTCCAGTTATGTACCTATAATGAAGTCAACGGCTATGTAACGGACACAGCAGTGCAAAGCGCTTAGGAGCTCTTCTATACAATATACTCCGTGAAAGCTTAAAGTCGAATAACAAAGGATTCAGACTAACTGCTGCTTCAGAAGAACTGCTTCAATACAGGGATATTACCTTATGTAACCATAAGCTTACAGCTGCTTAGTACATTGTACAGAAGTAACTGTTGTTTTGCTTATTAGGAGTCTGAAACAGCCAAGTTAAACATTTTCTTAAATGCCATTAGTTTTTAACTTATTTATTTCATTTGAGAGATGTTAACTTTTGTTTTTTCTTGCTTTGAGAGTTTTATAATGTAACTGTAATTCTGACTTGTTCCATGTCCATTTTTTCTTATTATGAGTTAGTTGCAATATTTACAAAAAATTTAATTGTGACTTGTCCCATATCCATGTGTAGCAACTCATAACAGGACTCCTGTGTCAATAAAAATCATATCGAATCAAAAAATTATTTTTCTTCCAATGGGAAGGGCGCCGTGATTGATCACTACATGAGGTGCAAAGAAAAGAGAACCTTTACAAAGCTCGTCATAATTTCTTCGTAACTACAGCAGACAGACAAAATAAAATGGACACCCCAGCTTAAGCCAGTCATTTTCGGAGTTAATATCCTAATTTATCTGCAGCACACTGACTTCGTCTTTCGTTATCCCTTGTCCTAGAACGATAGAGTAGGTGCAAACAAGATACACGCACACCTTATCCACTATACGTATATGCCGGTAGCTGTGCTGTGCATCATCTGACTATGAAGATCATCGCTGTGCGCTTCCTCGTCTTAAAATAGTAGCAGAAATATGCCACTCCTTAGGACTGGTTAGTATCTACAGTCACTCATTACATACTGCAGAACTCCTACAACTTTTGTTTACTTTTTGCATGAATACCAAGGAGGAGGACAACCGCCCTGCTGCATAGATTGAAACAGCAGATGAATCATTCAAGAAACTATAAGAAGAACCAGCCAATGCAACACAGCTTCATAGCCTGCTCATCATTTAACAGATCTTCCATTAATGTTAATAGCTGACACTTCTGTTCATCTTATAGGTGCTTCTTCGCACCAGCTTCAAGAAGGTTCACCTGAACTACTTGCATTTTCCCTTGGTTCCTCACAGACACACGCTGTAACTATAGTAACTTACCTATGATCGACAGTTGCTGGCAGCGTATTCAGAAGCCAAACACTTTCATTGTCTTCTGAAAGACGGAGCATTCACAATATTCTCAGACCATAACCCATCAACATTTGCTCTTTACACTGCTCTGTCCATTACATAGCCATCGACTTTATTATAGCTACATCATTGGAATGACAGATTTGATGATGATGGGTGTCTTTACATACTATTTATGTAGTCCTTAAAATGGTCTGGCGTTTTGTACGATTGATTTCAATGATGTGGCACGCTCTTGACGTTAGGGGTCGTAACTTTTACAAATAGGTGTACGGATTGTTGCCGACACATTTGTATTGGACATGTTAGATCGCTTTATTAACTGACTGACTGCTTGTGTGAAGTTTTTTCCTTGTCCTTCCGATGGATTTAAACCCGTTGAAACCGTGGCTAAGGTTAGCTGAAAACCACCATTCATTGCAACTGGTTGGCTGTCTTATTCTCATGGCATTTTTAAAAAATTGTCAACCCTCTCGCCCACATATATAGAGGGTACAGGTGCATATCACGCACTGGTTTCATCGGGTTCGGGATTTGAGTCTCAAGTTCATTCCTAATTATCTTGAGGACGTGGTGGTTTACAGCAAGTCATTTGCCGGACACCTTGAACACCTAAGGCAGGCCCTGGTGAGGTTGAGAGAGATGGGACTTACTGTGAGTTCTTTTGAAGTTAATTTGGTCCACCAAAATATCATTTTTCTGGGCCCCAGTTATCAGGTCAGATCATTCGTGCACTAGGACCATCTATAGTTACTGCCCATCTAAGATCAAGAAGGGCATGACTCAGTTTGTCGAGATGACAAGTTTTTTTTTTAATTTTTTTTTAATGTCAAATCTTATGGGACTTAACTGCTAAGGTCATCAGTCCCTAAGCTTACACACAACCTACATTATCCTAAGGACAAACACACACACCCATGCCCGAGGGAGGACTCGAACCTCCGCTAGGACCAACCGCACTGTCCATGACTGCAGCACCTTAGACTGCTCGGCTAATCCCGCGCGGCAAGTGTTTTTAGAAAGGTCGTCCAAAAATTCACGGGATTAGCTGCGCCCCTGAGTGAGTTGTGGCAGAAGGCTGAGCCGATCAGGTGGACTGAAGCCAACATGCGGCGATCGAGGTGTTACAGACTAAACTGAGTAACGCTCCCCCGTTGGTGGTGTCGGACCTCGAGATGCTGTTCATCATGCAGACAGGCTCATCGAACTCGCTAGTCACAGCTGTACTACCACAAAGCACGATGGTGACCATAAGCCGTTAGTATATGCACGCAGGTCTTTTTTATTTGACCTATGTCAGCTCGATCGTAGTACTGGCGCGATGCGATCGCAAATGAGTGCGCTACGTCAGATCAATTTTCTAGAGACTGGTGACAGAGACCACCAGCCAAGTCAAAAGAAAAATTTAATGCGTTAGCTAAATTTCGTACACAGCCACATATTATGTAATATGCACCAAACGCAAAATCGTAGCGACCCCTGTCTTTCTTTGCAAACTTTCTCCAATTTCGCGCCTTGTCTTACTTCCACGCAGATGTGACAATAAATATGAACCATTAACAAAATGAACACATCATAATGAACCTGACAAATAAGCTAAAGTAAAGCAAAAATGAAATTTTTTACCGAATAGTTTGTTTAAAATCGTTCGAGAAAAACTGCAGGGCGTGTGCCTCGATTCTGTATTCGCTGAGTGGCCGGAAGGTAGCAGACACTCGTCGGCCTCCCCTCCCGAACAAACGAATGAACTCGCCAAGCGAGTTGGACCAAATCCGGTCACTGCGCATCGGCCACCGTGTGCTGCGCTCACTCTATGCCTACGGAAGTGAAACATAGCACAGTGTACTATACAGGGTGAGTCACCTAACGTTACCGCTGGATATATTTCGTAAACCACATCAAATACTGACGAATCGAGTCCACAGACCGAGCGTGAGGAGAGGGGCTAGTGTAATTCGTTAATACAAACCATAAAAAAATGCACGTAAGTATGTTTTTTAACACAAACCTACGTTTTTTTAAATGGAACCCCGTTAGTTTTGTTAGCACATCTGAACATATAAACAAACACGTAATCAGTGCCGTTTGTTGCATTGTAAAATGTTAATTACATCCAAAGATATTGTAACCTAAAGTTGACGCTTGAGTACCACTCCTCCGCTGTTCGATCGTGTGTATCGGAGAGCACCGAATTACGTAGGGATCCAAAGGAACGGTGATGGACCTTAGGTACAGAAGAGACTGGAACAGCACATGACGTCCACATGCTAACACCATTTTATTGGTGGTTTTCACTGACGCACATGTACATTACCATGAGGGGTGAGGCACACGTACACACGTGGTTTCCGTTTTCAATTACGGAGTGGAACAGAGTGTGTCCCGACATGTCAGGCCAATAGATGTTCAATGTGGTGGCCATCATTTGCTGCACACAATTGCAATCTCTGGCGTAATGAATGTCGTACACGCCGCAGTACATCTGGTGTAATGTCGCGGCAGGCTGCCACAATACGTTGTTTCATATCCTCTGGGGTTGTAGGCACATCACGGTACACATTCTCCTTTAACGTACCCCACAGAAAGAAGTCCAGAGATGTGAGATCAGGAGAACGGGCTGGCCAATTTATGCGTCCTCCACGTCCTATGAAACGCCCGTCGAACATCCTGTCAAGGGTCAGCCTAGTGTTAATTGCGGAATGTGCAGGTGCACCATCATGTTGATACCACATACGTCGACGCGTTTCCAGTGGAACACACTCTATTCCACTTCCTAATTGAAAACGGAAACCATATGTGCGTCAGTGAAAAAGACCAATAAAAAGGTGTTAGCACGTGGACGTAATGTGCTGTTCCAGTCTCTTCTGTACCTAAGGTCCATCACCGTTCCCTTTGGATCCCTACGTAATTCGGTGCTCTCCGATACACACGATCGAACAGCGGAGGAGTGGTACTCAAGCGTCAACTTTAGGTTACAATATCTCCGGATGTAATTAACATTTTACAATGCAACAAACGGCACTGATTACGTATTTGTTTATATGTTCAGATGTGCTAACAAAACTAACGGGGTTCCATTTAAAAAAAGGTAGGTTTGTGTTAAAAAACATACTTCCGTGCATGTTTTTATGGTTTGTATTAACGAATTACACTAGCCCCTCTCCTCACGCTCGGTCTGTGGAATCGATTCGTCAGTATTTGATGTGGTTTACGAAATATATCCAGCGGTAATGTTAGGTGACTCACCCTGTATAAAGACCACTGAGGGGCCGCCATTATACTGTAGACCTCGACGGTTAGCCCTGGACTGCCAAGTTTGAGAGTATGATTCGAGAGGGTATCATGTGACCTTCCACTAGCCCTTGGTCATTGCCGTTAAATCTCGTGCTTAAGAAGTGCGGTGCGGGGCGTCCGTGCGGGGCTATAGAGCACTTAACGCCCGTACATTGCCCGATCGTTATCCAGTTCCGTTGCTCTGCGATTACAACTACGCGTTGAGCGGTGCCCACCTGTACAGGATGTTGGACTGCGCCAAGGCATACACACAGATACCTGTTGCCGAACAAGACATCGCAAAAACGGCCTGTTTGAAAGTAAATTCATGACTTTCGGCCTCAGAAACGCTGCACAGACATGGCAGAGATTTATCCATTCAGTGTTGCAAGGTCTGCCATTCCGTTTTCTTTACCTTGGCGATATATCGGCGTTTTCAGTCTGCACAGGAGGACATCGGCATCATCTCGTACAAGTTTTTAAACGGCGAGATGAATACGGCGTCATTCTCAACACAGCAAAATGTATTTTTGGTCAACCACAAGTAGATTTCCTTGTCCATCAAATCTCTCCGTCTGGCTCCCTACCATTACCTGACAAAGTGGAAGCCATCCTACAGATCTCACGGCCGTCCACAGTTCGACGATTTTTGGGGGTGTGGAATTTTTACCGCAGACATTTACCACACACAGCGGATGCTCAGGAACCATTAACGGCTGTGCTGGCAGGTCCGAAGCAGCAAAGGGAACGCAACAATACAGTGGACAGACCGCATGACTGCCGTGTTTGAACAGGCTAAACAACAATAGCGGACGCTGCATTGTTGGCACATCCTGACGCAAGTGCAATGTTTACGTTGGTTGTTGATGCAAGCCAGACCGCTGTGGTTGCAGCGTTGCAACGATACAAAAATGACGCATGGCAACGTCTAACTTCCTTTTCCAGGAAATTATTGCCGTCTCAACGTAAGTGGAGCACCTGTGATCGAAAGCTCTCAGCGATACATGAGGCAATCAAATACTTTCGTCCACAGCTGGAGGCCTGGAGTTCACCATATTCTCAGACCATAAGCCGCTGACATATGCCTCTCGACAGAACAATATTAACTGTTCACCAAGGCAGCACAACCAGTTACTGCATATTGCACAGCTCAGCACGAACATTTAGCATATATCCGGAATCGAGAGTGTAGTAGTGGATTGTCTCTCCCATGTCAGCAGCGTCTCCACCATAGTAGACTTGGCCACTGTTTCTATGTTTCGATACAGTGTATCGATACGTGGAACTGTTTCAGTGTTTCGGAACGGCTGTGGTTTACTGTTTCGGAACAGTGGTGTTTCATTCCGCCCCTGTCTCGGATAACCAGACCAGATTCGATCTCGAGCCAGACACAGAAACTGTATCGTTGTTTCAAAATAAGGCTGTTTCAGTCCACCTGTGCTTGGAACGGACTAATTGTATCGAAACAGTGATGTTTCATTCCGCTCTGTGTCGGGCGAGATTCGGGCTCGGCACAGGTACTGAAACACAACATACCACTTCGTGAAACACTTCCAAGAGTGTCGAAATCTTTTTGACAAGCAATAGCATGAAGCTTAAGATATCCGAAAATAAAGCTTCGTTTCTAGCTGACTGTCCTATGCCGAAATGGCGTAACATCTGCTTTATAAACACTAACCAAACAATAAAACAACGCATACTATTCACATTCAAAATAATAAATAGGTGAAAATCATTCAGTTAAATTACACTTTTTTTTATAACATACGCTTCTCTATTCATGTACAGTAATCATATTAAGGAACGCAAGTAAGCCTACAACATTTCGAATAAAACAAAGGCGTAGAGTGACAGTTATTAGACATATACATAAATTTGATGTAGGTATAATTGCAAGCAATCTGTTTGACATATCACTGATAGTGTAATGGTGAACGGGAAGGGCTGGCAAGCATGGTGAATTTATAGTAACGGTTCGAAACACCTTGAAAGACAAAATTTTTTGTTATATTTTGTTATTTATTCGAATTATTTCGCATTATTTGTGAGACCCACAATGATTCCCTTAGTGTGCATGGAAATTATTCAGGATGGATATATTACCCACACTAACGGAAAGTGGGAATCCCAGTAGCATATCCGTTGTGTCTGCAGTTTGCTCCCACCTCCAGTTCCGTTCGTGGTGGTTCTTCTGTCTTAGGCTATGGCTGTCCTCAGCCAATTGAAAAGTATGAGTCACACGACACGAAAGCAGCGCATTTGCTGCAGGAAATACGAAACTGCCAAGACGCCTAAGTGATAGTTTCATACTTTCCGCGATATGATTAGCGCTCTCGCACCTCATTTGTGTTTATATGGACAAACTTATACACATTCAAGATGATAAAATGTGTAGGTTTATTAGATAACAAAACACAAACTGTTTCACTGTTTCGAAACAGCGTATCGAAACATTACATTGTACTGTTTCATTTGTTTCGAAACAGTTACGTGTTTCAGTTTGCCCATCTCTACACCATAGAACTCACAGAAGCACAACTTACAGAGCCGGAACTACAAGAGCTGTTGCAGGAAAACAAGTCTACATTTGGATCTGCAGTCAGTCAACGTTTCTGGCACAGGCAACAAATTGTACTGTCACGTGTCCGCAGTCAAACCACGACCGATTTTACCCGCAAGGTTCAGGAAAAACGCGTTTACATCTTCGCATAACCTGTGCCATCCTGGAGTGGAACTACAATACACGTAATCTCAGATCGCTTTTGTGGCCAGAAAGACTGCCTTGAGTGGACCCGATGTTATATACAGTGTCAGCGCAGTAAGGTCGGCAGTCACGTGCACGGACCTATTGGAAACTTTCCTGAAACCATGACCCGTTTTACGCACAACACATCGACGTCGTGGGACCTACCCTTCAAACGGCCGTCGATATTTGCTGGCGATGATCGACCGATTCGCGCGTTGGCCAAGCGGCCCCAGTGGACACTGTCTTGGCAGAAATCTTGGCGTATGCCTTCATATTATACTCACTGTCACAAGTTGGTTGTCCTTTGCACATTACCACTGCTTGTGGTAAACGATTTGAATCTGATTTGTTCGCAAAGCTAACAGCGTTCTGTGGGACGAGCCACCACAACACGACCAGCTACCACCCGGCCAGTAACAGCATAGTATATGATACAGCATTGGCACGGCACTTTGAAAGCAGCCCTGATGTGCCAGGATGCTGGGTGGATAGAAGCTCTCCCGATGGTTCTGCTTGGCTTACGAAACCCATACAAGCTAGGTCCAGACAGTTCCTCTGCAGAACTAGTAGACGGAGAGTCGTTACGACTGCCTGGCGAATTTGTAGACGTGACTCTACAGCCTGATATAGACCCATATGCCTTCGTCAGGTGCCTTCGTGATCATGTCAGGAAAATGCGACCTCCGCAACCGTCTAGACACGGAATTGCTGCCACCTTTGTACACAAAGACATCAGGATGTGCACTCACGTAATGTCACGAACTGATAGCGTCAAACTGACCCTCCAGGCACCTTACATCAAATCATCAGTAGGGGAGGTCGCACGCTGGATGTTCTTCTCAATGGAAAACGAGCCACTGTTAATATTGACAGGATCAAACCAGTCTACATCTTCAACGAGAAACCCCCCACTGAGACTCGGCGAACACAGCTTCGCCCCGAACTTGGTCTGGCAACAGCAACTCCGGTACAAGCACTGACCAGGTCGTCAGCCCCAGCGCCAGCGCACCACAGCTCCAGGGAACCAGCGCACCACGAGGTCTGGAGCCCTATTCCGTATCTTTCGCCATTTTGCCAATCGGTTCGGTACACGAGCGAAGTAAATGGTCTTGTTGTCGAAGGAGAGCCACAACATTATTCTGTAAGCATTTTGGAAGTGATGCCGAATGGTCCTAATAAACCGAAACGCTGTTGTCTAGTGATGGGGAGCTCATGAATGAGTCGTTCAAATGAACGCTTCACTCCTGTGAAGTGTGAATTAACCATTCAATTTCAATGAACTGGTACTTCAAACTCTTCACAGATAGCACACTCCACACTTTTTTCTAGTTCACTCACTCTCTTCCCTCTCCCTCACCCACGTCACTCCTCCTCCCATCACTTCACTCCTCCCTGTCCTGCCTGTCAACGAATCACGCGGTGTTATAACGATAGGTTTAGGACGGGTGGGGGAGGTGTGGGGTGAGGAGAAGGCAGCGTCAGCTGCTACCTGCAGTGCTGACATCATTACCCGTGACTATTTGTGCAGTTAAACTTCGCGTCTACGGGTAGCCTACCATTGGCAGCACTTGAAGACAAATGAATATTAAAGATAGAAACGAAGAGGCTAGCTGTGTGAGCACGCACAGCAAACATGAAAGTAAAAGGTTTGTTAATAACACTGAAAGAGGGATTTTACCTGAAATCGTACCAATGACTACAGGTGACAGTTTACATTTTGAATCTAGTGGGTTATTATTGTCAACAAAAATAAAATCTACAGGAAAACTTCTGAATAATTACTTAACGTAGGTATACAGACTTTGTGACAGTGTTAAACATACTCATTCTATTTTGAATTAAATTTTAAAAGGAACATAAAATTGGACTGCATTTCGTTGGTAGGCCTATTTTTCAGTTCATGAATACAACAAATAATGTTCCATTTGGCAGATAAAGACTTTTTTGGGCGCTTCATGAGAAAATGTCGAGCAAGATTAAATGTAGTACCTTCTTTATATGTGACAGCCTTCTCTGTTTATCTTTCCTTTGTCCCCCCCTTTTTTTTTCTTTATTGTCATTTTGAAACCTGTATACAGGCAGGCCTGCAGCAGCATACTACGCCGCTCTTTGGCCGCAGAGAAACACAAAAGATAGAAATGAAGACAATTAGAGAAAAAAGATGGTGGACATATAAACGGAGCCAAACACTTTTTAAAATACAAGGTGCCGTTCACGGGCGTAGAGTCCAAGATAAAATTGTTCAGACACTTGGACACAGACAGAAACGTCCTTTGTCCCCTTCGACCATGCTCTATTTAAGATAACTCAGACGCTGTAAGAGCGTAAAACGTTGCGTGCACGTTACTCCATAGTTCCGCCATCTGTTGGTAAAATAGTGAAGTATTACGAAGCTTTATTGTACGAGCTAGGCGAAGCGAGCGTAGCAGCGGCTGAGCGGCGAACTGGGCAACTTCGCTAGGCTTCCGTACTTCACGAATGAACTACTTCATTTGAACGCTTCACGGCAAAGAGTGAAATGAATGAAGTAGTTCACGGGAATGAACGAGTTTGACCCACCTCTACTGTTGTCAGTTCTCCTCGCGCCAACCAATCAGAAGCAATCTGCCTCAGATCCGGGCCTGGGCACTGCAGCACCACAGCGGCATGATCCCGAAGCGGCTAGCAGCCGACACAGGCAAGCTATTCTTCACAGTACTGAAAAGTGAGGTTAGAGTACGTAATACTATTCAAATTTCGCTGACCATGTGCTTCGTTGAATGCATGATAACGATACAATATTGACTGTGTTCTGGAAACCATCATAAGTGTCACATTAAGTCATTTTATTCTCATTCACAACGACGTTTTGTTTTGGATTTTATGTTTCGGAATATGAGTTAGAAATGGAGTGTAGTACCACATTGTACAAATACATGTACAGAAATGCCCGAAAGATTCGTCATTTTTTCTGTTTTCCGTCGTTCCTTAGTTGCTTCAAAATTCATGGAGGTACGTTCCATCTATGCAACTAATTGAAGGCAGTTTGTTTATCGCCATGCGCGTTTCGCTTCTTTTATTCGTGAAGATTCTTCACAAATAAAAGAAGCGAAATGTGTATGGCAACAAACAAACTGTCACAATTAGTCACATAGGCGGAACACATCTCCACGAACCTGAAAAATTGTTAAGAGAGTGTCAAAGAATAATAACATGCGTAAAATGTAGTTATAACTCGCTCCTATAGATCCAGATGATGAAGTAGCTTGTATGATACATCAATGATTTGGTTCTAAAAACAAAATTAAAAAAAAAAAAACCGCCTTTTCGAGGGCGTACGGCGAGTGCAGCTATATAAGTTCATTGTAATTTATAACACGCATCTGATGAATCAAAATGTTTCATATATGGTGGTATAGTCTAAAAATATCGTGGCGGGAATATTTCAACTCTGTTGACTTTGTAAGGATTCGATCGCAAGTAAATACACTCCTGGAAATGGAAAAAAGAACACATTGACACGGTGTGTCAGACCCACCATACTTGCTCCGGACACTGCGAGAGGGCTGTACAAGCAATGATCACACGCACGGCACAGCGGACACACCAGGAACCGCGGTGTTGTCCGTCGAATGGCGCTAGCTGCGCAGCATTTGTGCACCGCCGCCGTCAGTGTCAGCCAGTTTGCCGTGGCATACGGAGCTCCATCGCAGTCTTTAACACTGGTAGCATGCCGCGACAGCGTGGACGTGAACCGTATGTGCAGTTGACGGACTTTGAGCGAGGGCATATAGTGGGCATGCGGGAGGCCAGGTGGACGTACCGCCGAATTGCTCAACACGTGGGGCGTGAGGTCTCCACAGTACATCGATGTGGTCGCCAGTGGTCGGCGGAAGGTGCACGTGCCCGTCGACCTGGGACTGGACCGCAGCGACGCACGGATGCACGCCAAGACCGTAGGATCCTACGCAGTGCCGTAGGGGACCGCACCGCCACTTCCCAGCAAATTAGGGACACTGTTGCTCCTGGGGTATCGGCGAGGACCATTCGCAACCGTCTCCATGAAGCTGGGCTACGGTCCCGCACACCGTTAGGCCGTCTTCCGCTCACGCCCCAACATCGTGCAGCCCGCCTCCAGTGGTGTCGCGACAGGCGTGAATGGAGGGACGAATGGAGACGTGTCGTCTTCAGCGATGAGAGTCGCTTCTGCCTTGGTGCCAATGATGGTCGTATGCGTGTTTGGCGCCGTGCAGGTGAGCGCCACAATCAGGACTGCATACGACCGAGGCACACAGGGCCAACACCCGGCATCATGGTGTGGGGAGCGATCTCCTACACTGGCCGTACACCACTGGTGATCGTCGAGGGGACACTGAATAGTGCACGGTACATCCAAACCGTCATCGAACCCATCGTTCTACCATTCCTAGACCGGCAAGGGAACTTGCTGTTCCAACAGGACAATGCACGTCCGCATGTATCCCGTGCCACCCAACGTGCTCTACAAGGTGTAAGTCAACTACCCTGGCCAGCAAGATCTCCGGATCTGTCCCCCATTGAGCATGTTTGGGACTGGATGAAGCGTCGTCTCACGCGGTCTGCACGTCCAGCACGAACGCTGGTCCAACTGAGGCGCCAGGTGGAAATGGCATGGCAAGCCGTTCCACAGGACTACATCCAGCATCTCTACGATCGTCTGCATGGGAGAATAGCAGCCTGCATTGCTGCGAAAGGTGGATATACACTGTACTAGTGCCGACATTGTGCATGCTCTGTTGCCTGTGTCTATGTGCCTGTGGTTCTGTCAGTGTGATCATGTGATGTATCTGACCCCAGGAATGTGTCAATAAAGTTTCCCCTTCCTGGGACAATGAATTCACGGTGTTCTTATTTCAATTTCCAGGAGTGTACTTCTGACAAGCTAAAGTATAAAGACGATTGCTGCTAGTTTCATTCGCAGTAATTTAAGTTGTGCTCTTAGATTCTTGTCTGACCACACACTCGGAAATCGCTACATATTCAGAAAAAATGGTGAATTGTTTGTGACAAAAAAAAGTATGAATGTCACTGTCAGTTGTTTCAGGCACAAAAATTTCATCTTTCATTTTTTAAACGTATGGAAGTCACGAAATCGAAGATACTCATTACTGAGAAAGCACACTTTTACGTGTAAATAACAACTAATACATCAGAAAAATATTTAACTTTGTCTATTAACGAAGTCTCAAAATGTGTTACAAACATGAAGACAAAAAAGGTTATTGAGGTACACAGGAGTATGCGAACCCACGACCTTTGACTTGTCTCTCCATTGTCCACTACAATTAGCTTTTGTCCCCTGCTTTATTCCAGTAATTTCTGTCGAGAGAGACGCAGGCTGACTTCGTTACCAAATGATGCAGGCGTAAGCCATAAATGCATGAAATTGTGGAACATTTCCTCTATAAGGCTTCACAAAATTCCCTTGCATTGTTACTTAGAAGGTTTAAACACGTTTCGATAATTAATAAGTAAACCATTAGCAGAAAGAACTACGCGAAGTCACTAGTAATTTCAGCTAACACTCGTGCGATATATGTAAGCAGAGACGGCATTTTGAAATTTAATGAATTTTTAAAACTCTTAATTACTTATAAATAACAGGTATTTTGTGAGAATATTGACCGAACTGTTCTTTTAAGTTATAATCATTCACAGTAACAACAATACAAACCATATTTCTAACAAAGTAAAACGGTCTACTGTGGACTCTTCCACCCGGACATGTCCTGGTGATTCTTCTGTAACAAAATCACTAAATCCGAAGCTGAAACCGCTGAACATGTTTAAAATAACAAATTCTAGGGGTACGTAAATCACATCTAACCGATCAAGAGGGCCATACCGAAATCCAAAACGTCTCGGAATAGTTGTCGTAAAATTGGCAGGAGGACTGATCGGTAACAGGTCTCATAAGCTTGCAGAATAGTAACTTCGGATAAAGAACCGAAAATGACGTCACTACCGAGGCTAACCTACTGCACCGATCGGTATGAACGATACAGAATAGGGCGCCTGGTCGGCGCGTCTGCTTCCCAGCGCGCTTCTTGGATGGCGCTCCACTCCCGCTGAGGCTGTTGTAGCGACCACAATGTAGCAGTGCAGCGCAGTTCGGTTCACTAGTGCATTACCCCCGTGTCACACCGTAAGTATTTTATATTGCGCGGGTAAATTAGTTCCGCGCCGGCCGCCAGGAGCGCTGTTTTGTGTCCTTTACTCCATGCCATTTATTCTTAGTATATAGTTTTTTATATATTCTTGTTTTCTCCATGTTAGTTCTTAAGTATCTTTTTTGAGTAACCAGTCAATAACTCACTTATTCGTTTTCGCGCGAGTCTTGTCTTCATGTATACTGCGTCTAAAAGACATCCTGTATTAATTGCCGAACGAACAAATAAAGATATTGTCATCTCAGTATTGGAGATATCGTTGTGCGTTATTTATCACAAACTAGCAGGCCAACCGGTCGGACAGGCCAGTACCTTGCCCTGCGGCCAAACACTAACGCGCATGATGAATTCATACTATTGTAAAACAACGTTAATTTTCCCATTAATTATTGAATCTAACGGGAGGATCGCAGGAAAGTTGGGGTTTTGGGCGGTGAGAAACTAAAATGTAAAAGAAAAATGGGAAAATGAAATGTATGACACCAAATACGAAACAGTAGCATGAATGTTATGAAACCAACACACTAAATTCTAAAAGAAAATCCAGTACACAGCTAACGAAAATCCACAAAAAATAACGAATATGGGAATGGATAACTAGAATTAACATATATAGGGAATTTCCTTTTACCGTTTCCAACCGTTCCATGATTCATATGCAAATTATTTTTGCAGTTGTTGTATGCACTGAAACGTAATAGCATTTTCACATTTATAATTGTTCTCTAAAATTACTGTGATGAAATAACAAAAACTGGAATTGGTAACAAGAGTTGACCTTCTATAGAGGTAAATTGTAGTTGCGGATTCCAATATTAGTAACTTTTATGCATTAATTCAGAGAGCAATTACAAGGGCACACACCTGCTGAAAAAAAAAAACGATATAATTAATGAACCATTGAATGATAGGAATTGGTAATTAGAATTGACATATATATAGCAGGTCAATTCCAGTTACTGGTTCCAACCAATCGATGGTTCATAATTCTGAACACTTTTGCAGTAAATATGTGGACTAGGTTTTTGTAGGATTTCTAGATTTCTCATTGATCTCAGAACTACTACGAAAAAGTAACAAATATTGTAGGTACAGATACCAAATGTTTCTCTTTTTCATCTTATTGAAGAGAGTAACACCAAATGTAGAAATCCTGTAACACTTCTGTGTACACTCTTGTTTTTAAAACGGCTTAAATAACGAACTATGGAATGGTTGGAATTCGTAACTAGAATTAACCCATATAGGTCAATTCCAGTTACCGATTCCAATATTTGTTAGACCCTACTTTCTGTATATTTTCGTTACTTGTGTGCTAGCGCCTTTGGATTCAAGAATTATTAACAAAAATTAACGCTACTTAATTACGACTTCATCATGCACTATACAGTAATGGAATTAAAGGTTCTCTATGCTTTCCTGACTTGTACAAATAACGATAATAATTTATTTCAGGCATGTATTCTTCTGTTTTTCTGTTCTTATTTACTTTCGTTTCCTTCAATTCTTTTCGATATAATTTGTGGCTAAGTAATTAGTCACGTGATCGGTGATTGTAAATTTATCATGTACTACATTCGTTTGTTTACGAATATAATCAGCTCTTCGACCATAAATATAATAGACTCTTCGACCATAGATACTAGTAGACTGGCCTTGCTGTGCAGAAGCTATGGGGCTAGTGTGGCTCCAACATAAACCACGTGACTGTTGGCAAAACGTGGCGGGATTTCAAATCAGCGGTCTGCCATCCTATGTTTATATCGGATTTTCCCCACATTTCTCAATTGACTGCCAAACGCTTCCAACAAAAACTACTTTTTTATTTGTGAAAAATTATGCCAGAACTACATTTGACCTGGATTTGTTCAAAGTACCATTTATAAAATGGTCTATTATATTTATGGTCGAAGAATAGACTGGCCCTGACGTCATTTTCGTGGCTCCAACATCTCTGGGCTGAAGTCACGTGAATGTTGGCAAAACATGGTTGTTTCGTGTTGCGCTTATGGCTGTACTCAGCGTTTTGTCGGGGAAATGGCATTACATTTCACGTGTAAGTGTGTCTAAGATGGTGCAGATGCGTTTATTGAAATCTGCTGAAGTGACTTTTATATGTTTTTTACACTTGAAATAGAGTATCACGTAAATTAAAGTGTTGAAAGTGATGCCTGTAAAGTCAGACTGATATTACATTTTGGTAAGTATCTGTGATAATTCGGTTACAGAAGTAAGTATAATCGTTTATCGTTGCTACTCATAGGTTCCGTAAGGATGAAAACCGAAGGCAGCTTTGGATACAAGCCCTGAAACGGAAAAACTTTAAGCAGTTTGCGCATACGCGCCTTTGCTCGAAGCCCTTCGCGGAGAAGTGTTTTGATAGGTTAGTTATTATTTACAATGTATATCTATAATTTGTATTTACAGTGTCTGTCATTTTTAAACCTAGGCTCCAAAATTATTTTCTGAAACTGCAAAGTCTCACCTTTCATCTAAAATATCACTTTTTTTAAACTGATAGTTTAAACTTTTGTAAAAATAGTGGGAACTGAACCTTTGAAGTGCACCTAAAATTGATACTATAAAATGGACCTGCTCCTAAAGTAAACAATTTTGACACCTATAGTTGACATAATTCCCATAGCCCATTTTCTTTTATAAGTGACTAAAGCTCGAAACGTGGCGAATACAATGTTTAAAGTTTTGTCACGAGCCCACTCTTACTGTTTAAAAGAATTTTAACGACTTTTTACTATAATTGATAGTTTATAGTAATTTCGTCCCGCTGCCCACCAGAGTGGCGTTCGATGTATTTTTTAGATTTTATAAATGGTACTTTGAACAAATCCAGGTCAAATGTAGTTCTGGTATAATTTTTCACAAATAAAAAAGTAGTTTTTGTTGGAAGCGTTTGGCAGTCAATTGAGAAATGTGGGGAAAATCCGATATAAACATAGGATGGCAGACCGCTGATTTGAAATCCCGCCACGTTTTGCCAACAGTCACGTGGTTTATGTTGGAGCCACACTAGCCCCATAGCTTCTGCACAGCAAGGCCAGTCTACTAGTATCTATGGTCGAAGAATCAGCTGCATGGAGGTAAAAAGAAAAAGAAGGGAGGTGACATTACGCCACGTACTTGACGCCGGTGTGACGTAGTTGTTTGATACCAGCATGCGTTGTTTACGGGCGTACTAACCGATCAGGTTGTAAGCTAAAGATTAAAGGAATCACATTGAAAGCGGAGCCGTTCAAGCAATATTTTCTGTTGTTGCACTGTTTACTTTTGTTGTAGTGTTTTATTTCTGTCATATGACTTTAGATTTGCCTTACTTCACTTACAGCCCAGTCTTTCTCTTCTTTCCTGTGTTTTACATTGCATTCTAAATCGCAAGCGCAGAGACATCCGAGCCACACTGTATGAAAGGTCTCGTTCCCGCACGAAACACGGCTAAGTAACAGCGCTGATTGATGGGGCAGCATCTCATGTCCTAAACTTCTCTCACCGGTAATTATTATTCGTTGTCCACATTTCCTCCCCCTTTAAAAAGTTTCTGGCTAGAACAGCTGGAAAAAGCGGTGATGTGGGCGTGAGTTTTGTGTGTATGATTGTATGAATGTGTTGTATGCGTTGCTTCCTTTCTGAAAAAGGCTTTGGCTGAAAATTTATGAGAACACTCTTCTTCATCGTGCCTCCCTTGCGCTCGGCGCGTGAGTAGCAATCCATCCGTTTCACAGTACAGTTTTATTCCCTCATGAAGTTTGTTGTAAATAATCCACTGCACTTCAACAGGAGCAATGGTAGACATAATTACAATACGGAAGAAAAAAAATGGCATTCATTACGCCGTATTGAGGTTGTCTGTAGCACAAACAGGAGTTCACAATACTGCAGCCAAAAGTTTTCATCACTTACCCATTGATATAAAACTCCTGAAACAGACCAAAGTAAAATTTGAAACTAAATTGAAAACTTTTGCCTTTGTAACTTGTGTTCTGCGGAATATTATCTATTACTGTAATGTGTAAATGGTGATGGGTAGAAATTACTGACCAACATATATCTGTCTTTAATTAAAAAATGTAAAATGTAATAAATGAGCAGCATGGAGAAATATTTACAAAAAAAAAATTGATGTCAATATGTAATGACTCATTCCATGTCATTAGGTTTAATCATGCAAATGATACACGGAACATGGAACTATGTAACTAACTGCTTGTATATCAGAAAGTGTGGTATGGGCTTATATACCCAAAGCCTCAATTGAAATTAAAAAAGTAAAATCAAGCAGATGATCAAAGTAGCTGTACGTTCCAGCTGTGCTATGTTTGATTATTCCTGAAAAATTGACAGAGTTACCGGCGAGAAATATTCGGGAAAAAGGAGGTAATAAACGTCGCTTACATACATGTTACAGAAAAAGATCAATTTGAAGGGGTCGTAAGTGTTTGAGACCATTCTCTTCATCGCGTTCATAGAATTCCACAATGCTAAAAGATATTTAAAAAAGTACATCGCTTTTTTACCCTGTAAATTAATGGCCACACACTGAATGAGGCATCGTAGGTAAGATTTCCAAGTGAGAAGATAGGTAAACTGCAGTGAGACTATTGCACTGATAATCTAACAAAGCAAGAACTCTATTCTGCTTGGAGGTATACCTCTACACAGTTCTGTTTCTTTGACATTTCAATAATCATCTAATTTTTTGACATGCACAAGATACCACCGCATGCCTTGCTTCTTTCCTCATTGCACATCTTCAAGGGCTAGCAAAGAACACGTAGATATGTTTTTTTGCAAACGTGTACACTGAAACTGTTAAGCATATGCGCTGAATGCTGAAAATGTAACGAACAAGAAGCAGTACCGATACCAGTAAACAAACAAGCATTGGTTTCGGAGTTCCAGTTTCGTTTGTTATCGGTACGAATATAGTAAAAGTGGAATTAAATGGATTACGAAAGCATGCTTTTCACATCACTTCCTTCTCTCTCTGGTTATCCGAAATACAGCAGCAAAAACACGTCAACGAGGGCAAATGTGTCTTATTACTAAAGCAAATACGCATTCAGGAACGGAAAATTGCCTATCTGACACTACGTTATTCATGCAAGCACTCTAATTTTCAGTATTTATAACAGTTGTCGCTTGCACAGGACAGAAATAACGAGAAGAAGTAATCGTAAACAGTAGTCTGCTAATGTTTTGGGCTCATAAAATGACGGCAAGCCCCGTCCACCCTGGCTGCAATACAACGTACTGTGTAAGTCTGTAGTGCTATCTCACTTCTTTCCTTACCTCCATGATCAGTCGCTTTCAAAGATGCTTCTGCTTAGCGTACCCGCATTAGGTACAACTTTATTGCTCAAAGCCGACGAGCGGAATCGAACACTGAAACTGACTCGTGATAGCGGCCGTAATTTTTCCCGAGGGCATGCAGCTTTATGTGTGGTTAAATGATGGCGTTCTCTTGGGTAAAATATTCCGGAGGTAAAACAGTCCCACATTCGGAACTCCGGGCGGGGACTACTCAGGAGGACGTCGTTATCAGGAGAAACAAAACTGGCGCTCTAGGGATCGGGGCGTGGAATGTCAGATCCCTTAATCGGGTAAGTGGGTTAGGAAATTTAAAAAGGGACATGAATAGGTTACAGTTAGATATAGGGGGAATTAGTGAAGTTCAGTGGCAGAAACAACAAGACTTCTGATCAGGTGAATACAGGGTTATAAATACAAAATCAAATAGGGGTAACGTAGGAGTGGGTTTCATAATGAATAAAAAAAATTAGGAGCGCGGGTAAGCTACTACGAACAGCATAATGAACGCATTATTGTAGCCAAGATAGACACGAGACCCACACCCACCACAGTAGTACAAGTTTATACGCCCACTAGCTCTGCAGATGATGAAGAGATTAAAGAAATTTATGGTGAGATAAAAGAGATTATTCAGATAGATACGAAAATTTAATAGTCATGGGGGACTGGAATTCAATAGTAGGAAAAGAAAGAGAAGGAAAAGAAGTAGGAGAATATGGAAGGGGGCAAAGAATGAAAGAGGTAGCCGCCTATTAGAATTTTGCATAGAGCATAACTTAACTTAATCGTTGTATACATGGAAGTACCCTGGAGATACTACAAGCTTTCAGATAGAATATTTAATGGTAAGACAGAGATTTAGGAATCAGATTTTAAATTGTAAGACATTTCCAGGGCCAGATGTGGACCCTGACCACAATCTATTGGTTATGAACTGTAGATTAAAACTGAAGAAACTGCAAAAAGGTGGGAATTTAACGAGATGGGACCTAGATAAACTGAAACAACCAGAGGTTGTACAGAGTTTCAGGGAGAGCATAAGGGAACAATTGACAGGAATGGGGGAAAGAAAAACAGTAGAAGAAGAATGGGTAGCTTTGAGGGATGAAATAGTGAAGGCACCAGAGGATCATGTAGGTAAAAAGAAGAGGGCTAGTAAAAATCCTTGGGTAACAGAAGAGATACTGAATTTAATTGATGAAAGGAGAAAATACAAAAATGCAGCAAGTGAAGCAGGCAAAAAGGAATACAAACGTCTCAAAAATGAGATCGACAGGAAGTGCAAAATGGCTAAGCAGGGATCGCTAGAGGACAAATGTAAGGATGTAGAGGCTTATCTCATGAGGGATAAGATAGATACTGCCTACAGGAAAATTAAAAGAGACCTTTGGAGAAAAGAGAACCACTTGCATGAATATCACGAGCTCAGATGGAAACACACTTCTAAGCAAAGAAGGGAAAGCAGAAAGGTGGAAGGAGTATACAGAGGGTCTATACAAGAGCGATGTACTTGAGGACAATATTATGGAAATGGAAGAGGACGTAGATGAAGACGAAATGGGAGATACGATACTGCGTGAAGAGTTTGACAGAGCGCTGAAAGACCTGAGTCGAAACAAGGCCCCGGGAGTAGACAACATTCCATTAGAACTACTGACAGCCGTGGGAGAGCCATTCCTGACAAAACTCTACCATCTGCTGAGCAAGATGTAAGAGAAAGGCGAAAATCCCTCAGACTTCAAGAATAATATAATAATTCCAATCCCAAAGAAAGCAGGTGTTGACAGATGTGAAAATTACCGAACTATCAGTTTAATAAGTCACAGCTGCAAAATACTAACGCGAATTCTTTACAGACGAATGGAAAAACTAGTAGAAGCCGACCTCAGGGAAGATGAGTTTGGATTCCATAGAAATGTTGGAACACGTGAGGCAATACTGACCCTACGACTTATCTTAGAAGAAAGATTAAGGAAAGGCAAAACTACGTTTCTAGCATTTGTAGACTTAGAGAAAGCTTTTGACAATGTTGACTGGAATACTCTCTTCCAAATTCTGAAGGTGGCAGGGGTAAAATATAGGGAGCGAAAGGCTATTTACAATTTGTACAGAAACCAGATGGTAGTTATAAGAGTAGAGCGACATGAAAGGGAAGCAGTGGTTGGGAAGGGAGTGAGACAGGGTTGTAGCCTCTCCCCTATGCTATTTAATCTGTATATTGAGCAAGTAGTAAAGGAAACAAAAGAAAAGTTCGGAGTAGGTATTAAAATCCATGGAGAAGAAATAAAAACTTTGAGGTTCGCCGATGATATTGTAATTCTGTCAGAGACAGCAAAGGACTTGGAAGAGCAGTTGAACGGAATGGACAGTGTCTTGAAAGGAGGGTATAAGATGAACATCAACAAAAGCAAAATGAGGATAATGGAACGTAGTCGAATTAAGTCAGGTGATGCTGAGGGAATTAGATTAGGAAATGAGACACTTAAAGTAGTAAAGGAGTTTTGCTATTTGGGGAGCAAAATAACTGAAGATCGTCGAAGTAGAGAGGATATAAAATGTAGACTGGCAATGGCAAGGAAAGCGTTTCTGAAGAAGAGGAATTTGTTAACATCGAGTATAGATTTAAGTGTCAGGAAGTCGTTTCTGAAAGTATTTGTATGGAGTGTAGCCATGTATGGGAGTGAAACATGGACGATAAATAGTTTGGACAAGAAGAGAATAGAAGCTTTCAAAATGTGGCGCTACAGAAGAATGCTGAAGATTAGATGGGTAGATCATATAACTAATGAGGAGGTATTGAATAGAATTGGGCAGAAGAGGAGTTTGTGAGACAACTTGACTAGAAGAAGGGATTGATTGGTAGGACATGTTCTGAGGCATCAAGGGATCACCAATTTAGTACTGGAGGGCAGGGTGGAGGGTAAAAATCGTAGAGGGAGACCAAGAGATGAACACACTAAGCAGATTCAGAAGGATGTAGGCTGCAGTGGGTACTGGGAGATGAAGAGGCTTGCACAGGATAGAATAGCATGGGGAGCTGCATCAAACCAGTCTCAGGACTGAAGACCACAACAACAACAACATAACTTAATCATAGCTAACATTTGGTTTAAGAATCATGAAAGTGGGTTGTATATGTGGAAGAGGCCAGGAGACACTGGAAGGTTTCAGATTGATTATACAGGGTGAGTCACCTAACGTTACCGCTGGATATATTTCGTAAACCACATCAAATACTGACGAACCGATTCCACAGACCGAACGTGAAGAGAGGGGCTAGTGTAATTGTTTAATACAAGCATACAAAAATGCACGGAAGTATGTTTTTTAACACAAACCTACGTTTTTTTTAAATGGAACCACGTTAGTTTTGTTAGCACATCTGAACATATAAACAAATACGTAATCAGTGCCGTTTGTTGCACTGTAAAATGTTAATTACATCCGGAGGTATTGTAACCTAAAGTTGACGCTTGAAACCTCCGACGTTCAGTTGCTTGTTGTAACAAACACGGGCCACGGTCGGCGAGCAGCATCTGCAGGGACATGTTGACGATGACGACAGTGTTTACGAGTGTGGCTGTAGTGCACTGTTGTGGTTTGGTCTAGCTGTCGCAGTGTCCGCATGTAGCTCTTGCTGCTATTGTTATTCTGCATTCGTCTCCGCACGCAGACCAACTGTAGTACACCGTGTTACCAGACGTCTGTGATAGTGTAGTGTTGTAGGAACTGTGACCATGGTGTATTCGAACTCTGAAAAGGCGGAGATGATACTCATCTATGGCGAGTGTCGACGAAATGTAGCTGAAGCCTGCAGGGTGTATGCAGAACGGTAACCGGACAGAGAGCATCCAACGTGCCGCACATAGCAAAACATCTACCGCCAACTGTATGCAACAGGTATGGTCGTAGCACGCAAACGGGTCCGTAACAGGCCCGTCACAGGAGAAGCGGGAGCAGTTGGTATGTTAGCTGCTGTTGCCATGAACCCACACATGAGTACACGGGACGTTATGAGAGCCGGTGGACTGAGTCAAAGTAGTGTCATGCGCATACTGCATCGTCACCGCTTTCACCCGTTTCATGTGTCGCTACATCAGCAATTACATGGTGATGACTTTAATCATCGAGTGCAATTCTGTCAATGGGCATTAATAGAGAATGCGTTGCAGTTCTACCTGTTTACCGATGAAGCGGGTTTCACAAACCACGGGGCAGTGAATCTACGGAACATGCATTACTGATCCGTGGACAATCCTCACTGGCTCAGACAGGTAGAGTGACAGCGACTGTGGACTGTAAATGTATGGTGCGGAATCATTGGCAACCATCTCATTGGTCCTCACTTCATTGCAGGGGCCCAAACAGCTGCAACATACATCACGTTTCTACAGAATGATCTGCCAACGTTGCTCGAAAATGTCCCACTGGAAACGCGTCGACGTATGTGGTATCAGCATGATGGTGCACCTGCACATTCCGCAATTAACACTAGGCTGACCCTTGACAGGATGTTCGACGGGCGTTTCATAGGACGTGGAGGACGCATAAATTGGCCAACCCGTTCTCCTAATCTTACAACTCTGAACTTCTTTCTGTGGGGTACGTTAAAGGAGAATGTGTACCGTGATGTGCCTATGCCCCAGAGGATATGAAACAACGTATTGTGGCAGCCTGCGGCGACATTACACCAGATGCACTGCGGCGTGTACGACATTCATTACGCCAGAGATTGCAATTGTGTGCAGCAAATGATGGCCACCACATTGAACATCTATTGGCCTGACATGTCGGGACACACTCTATTCCACTACATAATTGAAAATGGAAACCATGTGTGTACGTGTACCTCACCCCTCATGGTAATGTACATGTGCGTCAGTGAAAAAGACCAATAAAAAGGTGTTAGCATGTGAACGTAATGTGCTGTTCCAGTCTCTTCTGTACCTAAGGTCCATCACCGTTCCCTTTGGATCCCTACGTAATTCGGTGCTCTCCGATACACACGATCGAACAGCGGAGGAGTGGTACTCAAGTATCAAATTTAGGTTACAATACCTCCGGATGTAATTAGCATTTTACAATGCAACAAACGGCACTGATTACGTATTTGTTTATATGTTCAGATGTGCTAAAAAAACTAACGGGGTTCCATTTTTAAAAAAAGGTAGGTTTGTGTTAAAAAACATACTTCCGTGCATTTTTTTATGGTTTTTATTAACCAACTACACTAGCCTCTCTCCTCCCGTTCGGTCTGTGGAATCGATTCGTCAGTAATTGATGTGGTTTACGAAATATATCCAGCGGTAATGTTAGGTGACTCACCCTGTATAATGGTAAGACAGAGGTTTAAGAACCAGGTTCTAAATGGTAAGACATTTCCGGGGACAGATGTGGTCTCTGACCACATCCTATTGGTTCTGAACTGTAGATTAAAATTGAAGAAACTGCAAAAAGGATAGGAATTTAAGGAGATGGAATGAACTGAAAGAATCACAGGTTGTAGGGAGTTTCAGGGAGAGCATTAGGGAACGATTGACAAGAGCAGGCAAAAGTAATACAGTAGAAGAAGAATGGGTAGCTTTGAGAGATGAAATAGTGAAGGTAGCAGAGGATCAAGTAGTAAAAAGACGAGAGCTTATGGAAATCCTTCGGTAACAAAAGAGATATTAAATTTAATTGATGAAAGAAGAAAATACAAAAATGCAGTAAATGAAGCAGGCGAAAAGGAATACAGACGCCTCAAAAATGAGATTGACAGGAATGCAAAATGGCTTAGCAGGGATGGATCTAAATGCAAGGATGTAGAGGCATATATCACTAGGGGTAAGATATATACTGCCTACAGGAAAATTAAAGAGACCTTTGGAGAAAAGAGAACCACTTGCATGAATATAAAGAGCTCAAATGGAAAACACGTTCTAAGCAAAGAAGGGGAAGCAGAAAGGCGGAAGGAGTATATAGGGGGTCTATACAAGGGCAATGTACTTGAGGACAATATTATGAAAATGGAATAGGATGTAGATGAAGATGAAATGGGAGATATGATACTGCATGAAGAATTTGACAAAGCACTGAAAGGCCTAAGTCAAAACAAGGCTCCAGGAATGTTAAAAAATATATCGGCTCAACCACTTGTTTATAGTGTAAAATACTAAGATTGATGCATTTCGTAAGTCAAGCTTCCATCATCAGAATAATAAAAAGTAAAAGAACCTGTTAAAACTCGATAAAATGGAACATGCACCAGGCACAATAAAATTGATAATAAAATTAAAACATCGTGGCTACTTCCCTTGTTGCAGCCATGTCTTCCAAAGTGCATCTCCACATAGTCGCCAAAATATAAAAAAAACTCTAAAATGGTGTCACCTATGGTGTTCAAGATCTAACCACATGGCTCTATCGTTGTAAACTGCGCGTGCATCTTCATTGATACCAAACACCACGTAGCCAAACACGACACTCGTGTTTGGAGTAGGAATTAAAATCCATGGAGAAGAAATGCAAACTTTGAGGTTTGCCAACAACATTGTAATTCTGTCAAGAGGCAGCAAAGGACCTGGAAGAGCAGTTAAAATGTAAATGTCGGGTGACTAGGGCCTCCCATCGGGTAGATAATTCGCCGGGTACAAGTCTTTTGATTTGACGCCACTTTGGCAACTTGCACGTCGATGGGGATGAAATGATGATGATTAGGACAACACAACACCCAGTCCCTATCATCCGACACAACCAGGAATCGAACCCAGGCCCTTAGAATTGACATTCTGTTGCACGGGCCACTCAGCTATTGGGGGCGGACAGGAGAGCAGTTGAGTGGTATGGACAGTGTCTTGAAAGGATGATATATGATGAACATCAACAAAAGCAAAATGAGGGTAATGGAATGTAGTCGAACTAATTCAGGTGATGCTGAGGGAATTAGATCAAGAAATGAGATACTTACAGTAGTAGATGAGTTTTGCCATTTGGGGAGCAAAATAACTGATGATGATAGAAGTACAGATGATATAAAAAGAAGACTGGCTATGGCAAGGAAATCGTTTCTGAAGAAGAGAAATTTGTTAGCATCGAGTATAGATTTAAGTGTCAGGAAGTCTTTTCTGAAAGTGTAGCCAAGTATGAAAGTGAAACATGGACGATAAATAGTTTAGACAAGAAGAGAATAGAAGCTTTCAAAATATGGTGCTACAGAAGAATGCTGAAGATTAGATGGGTAGATCATGTAACGAGTGAAGAAGTCCTGAATAGAATTGGGGAGAAGAGGAATTTGTGGCACAACTTGACTAGAAGAAGGGATGGGTTGGTAGGGAGAGGGAGACCAAGAGATGAATACACTAAGCAGATTCAGAAGGATGTAGGTTGCAGTAGTTACTTGGAGATGAAGAAGCTTGCACAGCATAGAGTAGCATGGAGAACTGCATCAAACCAGTCTCTGGACTGAAGACCACAACGACAACAGCAGTGATAGATGCAGAAAATGGTCACCTGAAATGTGAAATGTGTTTTATTCATCTCATAACATACTCCATTTCAGAGCATACGTCTGATGTACAGGAGACATGTCAAGGTTACAATTTGCTTATTTAAAATTTTGTCACAATTACAATAATACTTTGTGGAGCATTTACTTACTTGAAATTTGTCAAACTTACAGTATTTACATCTGCTATAACTATCATAAATTTTTATTCCAATTTAGGGATCCAGCTCAAAGTATCTCTTCGCCCTTCATTAAATCTTCCACAGAGCAGTAGCATCATTCAGTTAGAAAATCATGTAACTTTCTTTTTAAAATATTTATCTTCATATGGATTATGTCACACCCTTTTATTTTCATGGCTATATACTGAGTAGTCTGAGCACGCAGTTTTAAGCAGTGAGAGGTGAGCATGAAGTTTTCTTTATGTCTTGTGTCATATGAGTGTTCAAAGTGACTTTTTTTTTTAATAGATCAGCTCTGTTGCGTAGGAAAAGAACCACCTGAACGATGTATAAAGAGGAGAAAGTTAATATTTTTAGGTCTTTAAATAATGGTTGACATGATGCCCTCGTCTGTGCAGAGCACATGTTGCAAATGATTCTTTTTTGCAACTTTAAAATTCATGTAACATTACCCGAGTTTCCCCAAAAATTATGCCACATTGAATAACCGATTCAAAGTAGCTATAATATGCTATTTCTCTGGTGGCCATATCAGTGGCACAGGCTAAAATTTCCATTGTAAATGTGAGGCTGTTTAATTTATTTGCTAGATATTCTATATGAGAATTCAAACTCAGAGTTCTGTTTAAGTTTATTCCCTGGAACCTGACTAAGTCAAGTTCTTCCATTTTTTTTTTATTGTTGTGAGTGACACAGATTTCTTCAGTTTTTGAATGTTTGGTTTTAAAACTTATCATGTGGGTTTTTGAAATGTTTAGCCTTAAGCCATTTTGACTGAACCATGTTTCCAGGTTACTTAACTTATTCATGACACTCTGTGGTATATTGTCAGAATTTTCATATTCAATTAGGGCAGAAGTATCATCTGCCGACAAAAAGTTATGTGTTGCTTATGGCACACCAATGAAATGTATAACCTTGTGTGTCATGAATAATCAGCTATTTTGCAAGTATGTCATGATTTCCATTAGTGTGGATGGACAGGAAAGTAAGGGCATAACTTCAACTGACAGATGTAACTATTCATTATAGCCAAAATTGTAAATTTCCTTTTTCATGAAAATGTTCATTTTTGAGCAGAGATGTTGTGATTACTTGGCAGCACACCTTTAGCAGTCACTCTGGTTGATTCAAGTGTTACATTATTGTTTGTCGTGTGTGGATACCATATTGAGTACTGTGGCATTTTACAAAATTTGGTCCCATTTATCTAATCATAGTTCAGTCTCCAACATGGAATTCTGTGACTGCTTCTGGATGATGATGATGATGACATTTGGTTTGTGGGGCACTCAACTGCGCTGTCATCAGCACCCGTACAAATTCCCAATTGTTACACAGTCCAATTTTTTCACAATCCAATCTAGCCACTGTCACAAATGATGATGATGATGAAATGATGAGGACAACACAGACACCCAGTCCCCGGGTGCCTTCTGGATGAAGTTCCTTTTTGTAGCCTAACAAAAGCTGAATGATGGTCATGATTGGTGGTCTGCAATGTCCTTCTACAATCATTAGAATGCCCTAGATGCCTTGCACCATGCAGTTTCTCACCAAATGAGGACTCCTTCCATTGCTGGCACTGGTATCAGGTACAAAAGTGTTGTAGCATGGTCGATGTGCAGTCCACATTCAAACGCAGTTGTTGGAATGGTACTTGGTTTGGTGATTCATGAATGGTGGTCCAAATAATCTCTGACTTCTGCACCATGTGGGTTTCCGTGTGTTATACAAAGATGGGGAGACTTGGCTTCCTTCTATCTTTAAATGTGTATGGAGTGGGCAATGAACAATTTACAACAGTTAAGGAAATCAGGAGTCATCGTTGAAATAGACAAGGCGAAATTTGGGAAAGGAAAACACAACAGTGGCCATGAAATTATAGGAAATTGGGTGTTCAGTGGAATTCAGCAAGGGTCAAAAAAATGCTTCCTTGAGCCCTCTGAATTTTGGACAAGGAAGTGTTGCTCAGAATAATAAAAGAAAAGATCAACCCAGGAGTGATGATTGTTAATTACTGCTTCAGTTCATACCACACTCTAAGTACTGAAGGTTTCTAGCACCTTAGATACACCATAGTCTGAACTTTGTACATCAAAAAGGTCATTCCGTTTACACATGAAACGTGGAGAGAATGTGATGGGACTTCAGAGATGCCATCCCATGATATGGCAGAAAGACCAAGCATTTCATGAGTTACCTAGCTGAGATTATGTTACATCAAGCACATCATCAGAAACAAATATTACGTCACTTTTTTGTTGAAAAAGTTAGACTTCACATTCCCGGCAGAACTGTGATGCACTAGTTCTTCCACAGAATACTGCAATCATGACTAGTGGCTACAATTCCATGCTTTTTGGGATAACTGGCACCTTCACATTCCTCAGCATTATGTTACATCATCGTTTTGCTTGGTACTGTACGTTTTGTGTATTACATTGTAATACGTACTTAATTCTTGTTTCATACTTAAAATTTTGTCATCATTTGTGTGTTGATAATGTGCTCTGATTCTGTGTTCTGATTTGCTAAAGAGGTCACATGCTCTGTGCCCTGTTTGTGTAACAAAAGTACATCACACAGCACAATCTCAATTTCACAGTTACTGAAGCTACCGTGCCATATTAGGTGGATTTCATAGTTAAACTTGTTTATTGCACAAATTTGCAGTTCCAGTCCTTCAGTGCATCAAAGCTCTAATCATTATACTTCCTTTTTTCATTGGTTTGTTGTGCTATGGTGCCAGGAAGGCTGGTAACATTATATAAAAATTCTACCATTTTTCTTCCTTTCATAGATTTACATAATTTTTGGATAGAATATTCTTTGAGCAACAGGGCTGTTGTCATAAATGTATTGTTTTGTTTACAGTGAGTCATTTTTACTGATAACTGAAGTACCGACAGGCTACTTATTACTTGTTTCGTCATAGCTACAAGAAATATAAAGCAAAACTTTCTAGTGGTTTATATGCAGTTCAGAGTATTAATATAATTTTCTAGAAATAAGATTAAAATTGTTCATGACATGGGATGAATATACTTGTTCAGTTGTATTTACATCATTGAATAACATGTTACATCCATAAGATTAAAACAGAAACATACTATGATGTCTGTGAAATTCTTGGTGTTCGCTGGCTATATTACAAACAGTTGTCAAGATAAGTTAAACTGAATATTTCTAATTTTTTATGCTGTAAGATGAGTGAGATTATCTCAGTACGCTGTAACTGCACATGAAAAAAGTGAATTTAAAACTCAACATTATGTGTAAAGTGTACAGTGAATTTTTCCTATATTGAAAAAATGAGATCAAATTGTTGTGGTAGGAAATGTAAGCAGAGGCTGGGGATTACTGAGAAAAGCTATGAAAGTATGTGTGCAAGGAACTGGAGTGCAGCAAAAAGATAAGTGAGCTGGTGAGGGAATGCGAATGAAACTCTTTCGTTGACATGAATTCCAGTCTATTGGGTGGCTGTACTGCAGACTGAGTTACAAACGGTGGAAGTTCTTCATGAACTGACAGTGAAATGTTTGGTAATTGAAAATACAATACTTTTATGTGCTGCGGTAACTGGTCCTGATCCTCATTTTGGTTGTTTGCAGTATATAATTTCTGTTACTGAAACGCTGAAGAATCTGGAATCTTCAGTGAATCTACATAGTTAAGCTTCATTTTTCATACAAGTGTTCATGAGTAATATTCATTCACCCACAATGCCATATGCTGGCTGATAAGAAAACAGTTAGCAGTGAAATGGAACTTATCTCAAATGTCCACAATTTCCAACATAATGTATCAGTTCACTTTCTACTTCTTAAGTAAGTCCCCTTAGCGAATGAAACAAATAGATTGTTATAAAGCCTTTGCAGATAGGGCTTTCACCTCTCTAGTTTTTCATAGTGTATCCATATTTTTTTATTAGGATGTCAAGTAAACTGTATGCTACCCTAAAAATATACATCATGATGACAATATTATGAAAAGGGTAGATTGCTACTTGCGGTACAGTGGAGATGAGTCACAGATAGGCACAACAAAATGACTGTTAAACACAAAAGCTTTCAGCCAAAAAGGTTGTCATTGGAATTAGACAAAGTAAAAACACACACACATAATGCAAATGCGACTCACACGTGGATCACCACAGTCCTTGACTGATGAGGCCGGACTGTGATCAGCACTGCACGATAGGAGAAGCAGTCTGGGTGGAGACAGTAGAAGGAGGCTGTGGCAGGAAGGGGGAGGGAAAGCAGTGTAGGCATGGGGGGTGGTAAAGTGCTGTTTGTGAGAGCATAAGGGAGTTTCAAACAAGCATTGTGATTACAATGAGTTAATGGAAATAATTTTATCATGATCAGATTAATTTCTCTTTACACAATATGTGTAGATGATGTTTGTACATTAGTTGGTTGGTTTGTTGATGCGGGGGAAGTAGACGAAACAGCAAGGTCATTGGTCCTATCAGAGGAACCATCCCAGTGTTTACCTGAAGCCATGTAGGGAAACCATGGAAAACCTAAAACAGAATGGCCAGATGCAGGTTCGAACCATTGTTCTCCCAAATGCGAGTCCAGTGTGCTAACCACTGCACCACCTCGCTCGGTGTCCAATAGTAGATTCTGTGCAAGTGTTGCAAGTGATAATTTGATTGTCACAAAGAGGCAATTGGTGTAAAGTGCTTTATGGTTGCAATCATATAAAGAAAAATTAATAATCTATATAGTATGAAATTCAAACATAATTTCTATATACATCCACTTTCATGAAATGTCAATTGGTCTATGGAGACAGGTGATCTTGATACCTAAAAAAAGTGCAAAATTCACAGTCTTGGTCCCATTCCAGTTTATTTGAACTGGTAACCAGTTCCAGATTTACAATCAGGATCAGATAAATGTGATGCAGAGGATGAACACTTGTAAACTTGACCCAGCTACTTTTCTATGATCTGATGTGACTGATTTTTTTTTCTGAAACATTTTACTTGTCATTGTTTGAAAATTTTTTGTCACCAATATTTGTGTAATACTGTGGGAGTGCCACATAAATGACTGGAGTTCTCATTCACAAAGTACTTTGTTTTCAGATACAGTCATACAACATACGATGTTTCTTGTGATGCTACCATAAGAGGGGTCAATCTAGAGACTTCAGACAAGAAACTGCTTAAAATATACATCCAAGCTTGATGTCCTATTCTACAGCATTGTTCATTAGAGTTCAATTAATCTTCTATCTGGTGTATTCCTTGGAGCTGCAGTTGGCGATGCAATCTCTCTTCACTTGCTCCAATGTCACAACATCGGTTGCTGTGATCCTAACACCACACTTAGCCCAACATATACCTCAGACACAATGTGCACAAAACCAGATAACAATATCATATAACATTAATCAATACCAGAAATAACACTGTAGCTCTACATGTTTACTCATTCATATAGATCATGAAGAGAGCAGAAATTTTAGTGTGATAAATTCATGTATATTTCAGGAATTTAAGTCTCAGAATTTCTGCACCCTTTCAGTACCACACACCAGGCCATGCTAACTATGCAAAAGTCTGATAAATAGTCATAAAGCTCAGCTATTAACTCAAATCTAATTTTACTTTCAATGAAATCTGAAGCTGCTAACTCTTCTTGTTACAAATTCCCATGTCAGACATGTACTTTCATCTAGTGAACAGTTGATACAACTGTTTTAAACACTTTCAGCTATTCCCTAAAACCTGTAAATATGAAATACCATCTAAAAGAGCACTGGTTTCTCTCTCTGAATATTTTTGTGATGATAGCTTAAAGTATTATCACACACACATTATTTTGCTCTCTTATGGGTGAAATGGTTGAAGGTACAGTACTTTCTGATATTCAGAACTTGTTACATTGGAATTTAGGCTTCCAGGAATGGAAGGAACGAAGAAATGTAGTGCTTAGTAAATATGTAGAAACTTTGTGTAAAATGCTAGTGAGCTGTTCCACACTTGCTTCAAATCTTATGGTTTATTATAGTATTACATATTTTGTCCCTAGAAACTACAGAATCAAAAAAGAAAAACAGCTTTAATATTATTTGTTGCACTTGCATTAGTTTTATTTTTGAGGGCCACATACACATGCAAAAAATAAATCTGTATTTTTTTCTGCCATAAATTTAACAACCACTGGAATGTTTCAGCAGTTTCACTTGCACAAAAATAAGAACCAAATTTAAATTTCCTACTTCACAAATTGTGCTTGACAATTTCTGGTATTCGGTGTATCCATAATTAAAGCTCAGTTTCAAAACACTATAGAAAGAAAACCACTGCTCAGCATAACATCATATTTGTGCAGCATATTATTGGCGCTTTGGGAACTTCAAGGAACAAAACAAAATAAAAATTTACAAAAATTTGACCAATAGAATGCACTATAAGAGTCAAAATAAGCTCACCATCAGACCTGCAGTGTAGGGCTGTTTCTCTATTTGCATCCGAGATGCCCAAGATGACTGTCTCCCTGAAGGATAATGCACTGCTGATAAAGCTCTTTTATGAGAATGGTGACTGTGCACCAGCAGCCCTGAAGTAGTCCTGGACACCCAGGGTTATGAGAAAAGACATTGGTTCGATGTCTGCTAAGGGTCTGAAGTAAATGATTACAAAATTCAAAAAGACAGCATCTTTTTAATTGCAGTGTGTCAGAGGGGAAAAGCACTTGATCCAGCATCTGTTGAACATGTGGCCACAACGTTGTGGGAGGGGTCAAGCAGTAGTGCGCAAACATGCAGTGCAAGGGGAATTGCCCGAACATTGGACATAACTGCTAACATGGTGCATAAAATCCTACAAAACATCCTGCATTGCTATCCATAATAAAATCACCCATGTTCAGAAGTTGTTTCCTGCTGACCTGCAAGCAAGACAAACATTTGCTCTGGAAGTGGACAAGGAATGGCTGTGGAATATTTTGTGGGCAGATGTAGCCCATTTCCATCTCCTATGACATCTCAATCTGTAGAATATGGGCAACGAAAAATCCACATGTGCATCAACAGGTACCATTACATTCTGCAAAAGTGACTGTAGTGTGGGTTGACAGCATCATTTATCATAGGGCCATAATTTTTTGAAGAGATGAGTCCTGTGGGTCATGCTACCTGTACCATCACTGGTAAACACTATAAGAGTCTTTTGCATGCCAGCATCATTTCATTCCTTCAACAGCATGGATGCATGAGTAGCATCCTTTTTATGCAAGATGGTGCTCCTCTGCACGTTGCACAGCCAGGGAAGTGGTTGCTGCAGAGACATTTCAGAAATGATAGAATTATCAACTGTCATTTCATTACAGCCTGGCCATCCATATCATTTGATCTAACCTGTGTGAGTTCTGACCATGTGGTTGTGTGAAAAATGTTGTGTTCAGTGCTTCAGTCATGAAAGGAACTGAACTGAAGGCACATATTGCACAATGAATTCTGAATGTGACCCTCGAGACACTCTGATTCATTGCAGAACATGCCGTTTGTCAGTTTCAACTTGCATCAAAAAAAGATGGGCAACATATTGAACATGTCTAGCACCAGTCTCACAACAATTAGAAAGGAATGTCTTGCTACCTTGGAAGTGGACAAGGAATGGCCATGGAATATTTTGTGGACAGGTACTTTTTATGGGGTTTTGGTCCCCGGGACAATTAAAGACTGATTTTGCTTTGCTTTTTAAGCAGTCTTGAGCCTCAGGAAAATTAAAAAGTGGTTTTTCCCATTCAGTATGATGTAACCTTGCCACAGCAGATAGTCTTACATAACTAACAGTGCTACAACTGCTGGCTGCTGAATTTTTGCAGTCATGCACAGTGGACAGTATGGATGGTGTAACAATGTTCAACTGAAACCACAGCCATCACATGCAGTTCATCTTTCTTTTGTAGTCAACCCTTGTTACATTAAGATGCTTACATTACCACCCTTTTTTTCATCATGACTTTGTGCGTGTGTCAGTAACATGCTGTTGAAATTTGATGTCATTCTGGGGAGTGGTTCACTTTGTACAGCATTTGGAAACTGGAACTTTAGTTATAGACACCATATATAGTGTAAAGGATATTTCAAAACTCAAGCAGTAGAAAAATATTGGCAATTCTATTTGCCCTGAACATATACATAACATACAAATCATACAAGGGAAACTGAATTTCTTATTCGTCCTTTTGCCCACTTTGTATGATACTGGACATGCCAAAACTGCAGATAGATTAACATACAAACAGGAAAAAAGAAAAGGGTTAGCTGTTAAAGTGAGCATATTGTCGCATCCCAAATGTGTTGTCTGAGATTGGGTGACACAGTTCAGAGTTAGGGAATTAGGTGGTTCCATCATCAGAGGGAGACTCGATCTGGCTATGACGTTAAAATCCCTTGCATGAAAGGTAAATAATGGGAAATGACTTGGAAAAGAAAACCCTTTAGAAGTGGTTAACAACTTCTAAGTTTATTCAGTACTATTACAATGGGAAGCTAGCTGCCCTGGCTGAGATGTACCCAAGAAGTGGCCAACTCTTAACACAGAGACAGTGACTGCCTGTCGCTGTATCATCCACACTAAATCGAGTCTGTGTGTGGCATTCATGACAAAACATGGACTCCCACAACTAACTGTCTAATATCTCAACAGATCTGGCCACTACCCCTGCAGCAGTTTCTGACTAGCTCTTCCACCTGTGCAGTTGCACCTTCTCATTTCAGATTATGACTCCTAAAGTCCTTATTTTCCTGTGACTGATTGCTTTGGAGTATCCTGACATGACATAGTGTTGAAGGTCTCTCACCACTTCATTGGCTCCTTTTGCGTGTTGTTCTTCAGTAGGTCTTCAGTGGGTGGGTAGAGGGGAAGAGCCTTTTGTGTTAATAATTTTAGTGTAAGACTTGGCTTCTCCTCTGCTTCAACAGCATACTTGGATTGCACAAAGCTGGGGGTGGGGAATCAGCCATTGCCTTCTCAAGGGAACCATCTCAGGATTCACATTAAGGAATTTAGAGAAACCACAGAAAACATAAATCAGAATGGTCAGACAGAGGGTTGAGCCCCACTCCTGCTGAATGGGAACTCAGCATCTTAACCAAGGGCACCTATATGACAGTTTGTAGAGGGGAACCTAGACCTGGAGGCCAGGAGTACTTTCAGTATTTTGGAAGACAAATGGTGACTTTAAGTGGCCATAAAAAAGTTCCACCTCAGTTTACGTGATAAATTACACACACATTGAAACATTGTTTTGTTCACTCACTGAAGCAGCACATAACATTATTTCATTCACAAAACTTCACCACTTTCTTTTTCAGTCTCACTCCAAGTTGTTGGATGTATCTCAGACTGATAAAACAAAAAAACTAGCAACAAAATATTCTTATTTAAAAGCACACAGTAATAACAATCCACACATAATTCAGCAGTTTGTATTAGTCTGTTTCATATTCCCTGGATCATTTGCACAATAAACCATAATGATATTGAACAACATTTTACATTCACATTACAAAGTAATTTGTAAATATGGCTACGTGCTGAATGTTTATGAGTCTTTCTTCATTTTATTTATTTTTATAATTATTATTGGAAGAGCAGTTGAACGGAATGGACAGTGTCTTGAAAGGAGGGTATAAGATGAACATCAACAAAAGCAAAACAAGGATAATGGAATGTAGTCGAATTAAGTCGGGTGATGCTGCAGGTATTACATTAGGAAATGAGACACTTAAAGTAGTAAAGGAGTTTTGCTATTTGGGGAGCAAAATAACTGATGATGGTCGAAGTAGAGAGGATATAAAATGTAAACTGACAATGGCAAGGAAAGTGTTTCTGAAAAAGAGAAATTTGTTAACATCGAGTATTGATTTAAGTGTCAGGAAGACGTTTCTGAAAGTATTTGTATGGAGTGTAGCCATGTATGGGAGTGAAACATGGACGATAAATAGTTTGGACAAGAAGAGAATAGAAGCTTTCAAAATGTGGTGCTACAGAAGAATGCTGAAGATTAGATGGGTAGATCATATAACTAATGAGGAGGTATTGAATAGAATTGGGCAGAAGAGAAGTTTGTGGCACAACTTGACTAGAAGAAGGGATTGATTGGTAGGACATGTTCTGAGGCATCAAGGGATCACCAATTTAGTACTGGAGGGCAGGGTGGAGGGTAAAAATCGTAGAGGGAGACCAAGAGATGAATACACTAAGCAGATTCAGAAGGATGTAGGCTGCAGTAGGTACTGGGAGATGAAGAGGCTTGCACAGGATAGAGTAGCATGGAGAGCTGCATCAAACCAGTCTCAGGACTGAAGACCACAACAACAAACAATTGTTATTAATACTATACAGATGTGAGTTAGTGATTTCTAAATACCACTTTTCACACGTTACGATAATAGAAATTCTTCTATGAGATAGAAGGAATTTTCAAAGAGGAACATTCTCAGTTTATTTTCAAAAAACTATTTTGCTGACTGCAAAGGATTTTTGTTGTATGACCGAACACATTTACAAAATGTGTTTAATTTCTTACTTCTTTTTCTCTTCTGACCATCTGACTAGGCAAAATCCATCCTATAAAAAAATTCATTTTTTCAAATGATAGATCACAGCAATCAGTCATCCTGTTCTTGCTCATTTTATTCAGCAGATCTAAATTTTGGCTTGTGCCTAGCCATTATCAGTGCACCATTTCATCGTATCAATGCATGTTCTAGTCCATCAGTTCCCTGTTGTTCAAGCTGAGAAAGTTATTCAGAATTTGAAACACGATTTGGAAGAGAAAGGACTAACTGCTGATGTCACTTTAGAACACATTACCCCTGCGAAGGAGGAACTGAAAACTGAAGAGCCTGCTGTGGATAAATTAACTGACTTAGGATGTTCAGTTATTGATCCAGACCTCATCAGTATTAGTGCAGAGCCTGGGTTGTGTAATGTTAAGGAAACGGAGACCATTCAATATACTGATGATCCAGTTTCTGCAACAAACATTAATGACTTCCCCTAAACATATTCTAATGAAATCTGCATTCCTCTGTTTCCTTCTGGTCCCATGCTCTCTCACAGCCCAGCCTATTGAATCAAATGAATGACATTCATTACTCAGTGTTAAGGTTGTCTTTAGCACAAAAAGGGATGCACAATGCCACAAGAAAAAATTTTGATTACTTAGCTAGTAATGTAAAATGTCTGACAGACAGCAAAGTAAAACTTGGAATTAAAAAAAAAAAACTGAAAATGTTTCTCTCTGTCAGCTAGTTCTGTTCCATAGAAGAATTTCTATTATTGTAATGTCTAAAAGGTAATGGGTAGGAATTACTAACCCACATCTGTATATTTTAAAAAACTGATAAATGTTCAGCATTTAAGCATATTTACAAATTAATTTGTGATGTGAATGTAAAAGGACTCATTCGACATCATTACAATTTATCATGCAGACTGATCCACGGAACACAAAATTAACTAATTAAATATTTGCTCCCTTGCTTTCTACCATCCCCACTGTCTTTTCTTCAACACAACACATTGAATTTATTGGACTCTCAGCTTCCATGTCTGCTACCAGTTCCGCAGTTATGCAGTTGAACCTGAGTTTGACTCAGGTTCCTAACGCCCTGGATACCGCACATTCTTCTACCTCTGAGGCAACAAAATTACATCTTAAAACAGTAATATCCCATCATTATGGTATCAGTACACCATCAGATTGCTCCATATCCCCTTCGGGGTCAACAGAAGCATCACCTATGCAATCTATGCATGACATTACACATTCTACAAGCAGAAAGAAACTCATTTTTGAGAGTTATCTATATTATCTAGCTCCTATATCTAAAACTGAAACAAAATATAAGAAATCAGATAAAGAAAAGTGTTCTGAAATCACCACCTGACGCTTGGCAGTAATGCAAAAGAAGTAGAGAAGAAGAAAGGAAAGGAAAAGCATAGAACCAGAATAAGGAGAAGAGAAGTATGCCTAAGGAGACAAACACAGGGCACAAGATTGAAGTGAATGTAGAAAACAAATCAAAAGTATGGAGAATGTGATGAAGAAGAGATTAGTGATGTCAATGATGACAATCTGAAAAACATTGGATGGGAATATCACTCAAACTGGTTTCACTTAATGTGCACTGAACTCAAAGAATCATCATGTGACAGTCTCTCCTAAATGTTTATATTAATAAATATTAACCAGTAAAATATTGTGTTAAAGCAACTCTGACATATTTTCTTATAATTTTATGCTGGCTGACTGTTGGCAGCCAATTGGCTGACTACTGAGTTTTTAAGGGTGAGCACTGGAAAATTCTGTTGAAATGTTTTGAACTTAATTTTTAACTCATCCTGTGTGTTTCAGGAAGACAATGAATTAAGTTTCATTTATTTATTTATTCATCTAAGGATCACCTCAGAATGATAGAGAAATTGTCAATATAATACAGTGCCATCAATGGGCCAAAATAAAGGGTGGTTCTAAAGTCACTATACATTTCAGTGATATAGTAAGTCACTATACATTTCAGTGATATAGTAAGTCACTGTACATTTCAGTGATATAGTAATGGAATATTTGTTTCTTCCAGGTTCTACAACAGAATTACAGTTTCTGCATTGTTTCACAGTAATGGTCAACATTCATTGTTTCACCTCTAGGCAGGAAGTCAATGAGCAGAATGCCTTTCTTGTCCCAGAACACCATCCACATCACTTTCTGCATTGACACAGTCTATAGAATTTCGCCTGGACTGGAGATCCACTGTGATTCCAATGTGTTAAACAGTGCTTGGTTTCTGGGGTCAAATGAGAAATCTGTGTCTCATTACCCGTGACAATCCTGCTGAGGAACTAATCTCCATCATCATGAACTGCTGCAGTGTTGCTCCAAAGCATTTTGTTTTGTGTTCAGGTGTCAGGTTTCTTGGCACCCACCTGGCACATAATTTCTTGAACAGAAGGTGCTTCATGACAATTTCATGCAACAAGGATCACAATATCTGCAGAAAATGGCTGTTGAGCTCAATAGTTGTGAAGTGACAGTTCTCAATGATGTGCCTACACCAGCACAGCCAGGTGATCATTGATGAGGGATGGTCACCCACTGTGCTCTTCATCATAGTTGCTTTGATGACCTTCGGAAAAAAGCCTACACCAATGACATACCATCTATTTACTCATGATGTTCTGCCCATAGACCTGACAGAGCTGACAGTGAATTTCAATGGGTGCTATGTTTTGTGCATTAAGGAATCTTATCACTGACCGAACCTCACAGGTGGTGGGAGAATGAATAAGAGACACCATTTCAGGGTACTGCTCCCATGGTACTGTTGTACATGCACAATTTTCCCAGTTAAGTAGGTCTACTTTAAAGGAAACAACATCAGGAAACTCACTTTCTGGATGGACCTCATAAATGGGTGTTTGTCATAGAATTTCTGCTGGTGCAAATTAAATAATCCATGTATGTTATATTTCAGCTTTCTCTAGTTTGTGTAGGTTTTGTTCCTCATCCTATTTTGGATGAGTTTAATATTTTGTGTACCTGTATGTGAGGCATTTTGAATACGTGTTTGAATGAGGATTCAGAGTCGATGACAGCAGCTATGGAGTTAAGGTAATGGAAATTTCAAATATGGTGTGAGACCAAGATAAGGAATTATCAGGAATGGGGGAGGAGCAGGAAATGTTTCCCACAGAAATGTCCATCTGTGCATCATATTGAACAGACAGAGAATTTCGATCAGAGGGTGCAATCATATATGTATGACAGGAAGAATGAGAAAGAGGACCCCATGCACACTTTATGACATGAGGGTGTGGCTGAAAGTGATGTGTTGGCAAATGTGCCAACACCTTGTAGATAGAGGAGGCCAAAATGCACGCTATAATCTAATGCAGACGGGCGTGAGGTCTGGAACAGGATATGTAATGAATGCTATAAAGAAAAGTACGTAGCTGCTGAAATACTTAACTTTTAATCCATCATTTGTATACAGCATTCTTGATGATACAAGTGAGACTCTCTATAGAAATGGTTAATGGCGCCTTGCTAGGTCGTAGCCATGGACTTAGCTGAAGGCTATTCTGTCTCTCGGCAAATGAGAGAAAGGCTTCGTCAGTGTAGTCGCTAGCAAAGTCGTCGTACAACTGGGGCGAGTGCTAGTATGTCTCTCTAGACCTGCCGTGTGGTGGCACTCGGTCTGCAATTACTGACAGTGGCGACACGCAGGTCCGACATGTACTAATGGACCGCGGCCGATTTAAAGCTACCACCTAGCAAGTGTGGTGTCTGGCGGTGACACCACAGAAAGAATCAGAGATAACCAGGTAGAAGGGAGCAGCAGTGCAGTTCCACCACTGCAGATGCATACTGAGCTGCATTCTGGAGCATCAACTCCCAATAGAAGAGATGAGCAAAGTAACTCAGAACTTACTTTATTGCAATTTTTGCAAAAAGATGGAACAGAAAAGTGAGACAGCGAGAAAAGACATCTTACATGAAATGAAGATAACTAGGAAAGAGCAGAGGGGAAAATGGATATTTTGAGCAAAAATTTGAAAGATGTAAAAAGACTGATGAAGGAAGGAAAGGGAGGGGCTACGGAAGCCAAGAAGGGAACGCTATCAGCTGAACAGCTGGCAGAAAATGTAGAAAAGGCATAGGAAGGAATAAATATGCAATTAGAACAACTTCCAGTCCTGGAAAAGGAATTAGACTAAATAAACAGGAGACAGAAAGAACAAGATAGGAGAAATCGGAAGAAGATTGGACAATATGGATGTTGATTTTGTCATGAAAATAAATGAAGCCAAACTGTTAGCATCATGCAAGGAAAAATTAATCTCAAGCAAAATGCAGAAGAGATGTGAGGATCCTGGAAATTTGAATATATTTTCAACCAGGGAAAATGAGGAAAATCAATCATTGGTCCAATTGAGTACAGCACAAGAAAGAAGAATTGTTTTTGTGAGCTGATTGTACAACACTCCTGTTTCGAGAAGGATGGCAACCCATGAAATAATTGTACACCACTTATGAGGCTGCATGCAGCAGACATGAACGAGTTGGTTGCAAGAGAAAGTAGAATCAGTGAGTCAACAATATATGGGGGACCTGTAGTAGGATACAAAGAAACACAAACAGCTGACAGGATGTATGCTTGGGAGGAAGAAGCATTTGATTTTAAGCACTTTCTTTCTATACAGAAATTCCAAACCTATGTGGACAATGGTAAATCTGTTCACCCCAAGATATGGATGTCTCAGTTCATTTTATCATTACCACCATCTTGGCCATTGCAACACAAGCAAGACTTCTTGTGTGCACATTTAGAAGGAAATCTGCCAGTCCGAATGAATGAGATCACACAAACATTGAGCTCATATCAGGAGTTTAAAGATATTTTCTTTGTGATATATTGGTCAAAACAAACTCAAGGGCACATCAAGCAAGCAATTGTGAATCACAAAGACTTAGTATCATCAGAACAGAGGTGGCTGGTGAAGCTCTTTGACAGTCTTTTACACAAGAACCAATACTTGGACATGCCATATAGCTCAAGCAAAAATGTACAATTTTGCTCTATGAAATTGTCTATCAGGTATCACCAAGTATTGGCCAGCTGGTGTGGTGGAGACGTAGAAGCCTTCGAAAAACTATTACAGAAGTACAAGTTCACTTTCAGTGAGAATCAGGTAAGGAAACAAGAAGGGAAGTGGAGAACAATAGGAACAATTCTAATAATTTTCATGGATTGCTGCAATGGGAGAATAACAGAAGAAACAGTGGGAACATACCACCACAAGACATGGATGGGCAGTTCCAGACATTCCCAACAGAGGCACAGGAAACTATTTCCAACTGAACAATCACTCACAATTAATAGCAACATGGCCACAACCTAATGAAAGGGTGCAAAAAGTGCAGAAACCATGGAAATTAGGCCACCAGGTACTCATGACAAAGGTCACCCAGCAAATCAGAATCAGCAGTGACAAATGTCAGAAGCAGGACCAGTCATTAGAACACCCACAGAACAACTAGGGGCAGATCAGGATTTTGATGTAGATTGTGTAAATATGTCAGAGGTGTAGCAACAAAGGAGAGATGAAAATGACGGGAGAGATGCAAAATATGAAAGCAACGACAGTAATGTAGGGGAATGAGTTGTAAATCATGATGGAAATCAGAGAATAAGCACTTATATGTTAAGCCATGTTTTAGAGAAGGAGGAAAATGAGGGAGAAGAGGACAAAGAAGACTGGGAATTGATTCCAGATGATGAACAAGACACAGATGGAGAATCATACTTAGGACTTTGGAAAGAAAATTTTGAGTATGATGAGGGGAATGTGGAAACACAGGCTGGACTGAAGGTAGTGGAAAACCTGTGTCAAAGCAGAAGATGGGAAAGAAGTAAACTGCAATCAAAGAGGTGGACCCACAGAAATATCAAATGAGCATAGGATGAATGTCAGTTGGTGTCCACTATATCATCAACGTCAAGCCCTTCATGGAAAAAAAGGAGCTTATGTGTGGAACAAACTATTATTGTAAGTATAATTCAACTCATGTGGGAAACATTTGTTTGGATAAATTATTTTAGAATCAAAGGACAGGTTAGTGATTTAGAGGAGTAGTGACTCTTAACTTAGACTCTTGTGATGTTTTCTTCTGTCATGGTTGCTATTTATGCAATAATTAAAGTAGTCATTGCCACTAAAGAATGGTAGAGTTGTAAAAGGTGTCAAGGCATTGTAAAAATAAGTGAAGTCAGTAACATGCTTTTATTTGAGGAAGAAAAATGGGGCTTTCACTATGAAAGTGAAGATCAGAGAAGTAAGTAGACGGCAATAGAAAGGGGAAAGACTGGGTTATCTTTTGTGATAATTGGTTATAACATGAGAAGGTTTCTGCTGCTCAGAATACTGAGTGTGACTATGTGGCTGATGTTTCATAGGGCTGTTCTTAAAATGGAGGGAAGTAGTGTTGATGTTTGTGGTATTAAGATCCATGCTGAGGTTCTGTGTGGACACAGATTAATATAGTGGGAAGATTAGGAGAGGGATGCTGAGGAGTGCTTGCACCAGAATATAGATAGGGAAGAAAAGAAGAGTTACATAGACTGTGCCAGGGTGCATTTGTGCTGAATATTAAAGGAATTTGGGAGGAAAAAAGTTGGGAACTTTTTTATGTTTGTTTAGGAGCATGTGTATGCTAGAAGATGTGGAATATGAAGGATAGCTAGAAACAGAGGCTATTCAATGTGTATTGGCAAAAGTAGGATATCCTCAGCCAAGAATTATGCTATAAATGAATGTATACAAATTTAAACAAAGGATGACTTATGTTTTAACGAATTTATTTTCTTAGATAGATGAATAAGATGCCACTGATGTAAGAGTGGATAGAAGGAATAAGATGGGAAGGAAATGCCCATTGATGATACGTCAGATGGCAGAAGAGGAAAGTGTCACAGAAAATGTAGATTTACAAAGGAAACAAATGGAGCTACACTGAAATTGTCTCTATATTTTACATTTATATTAACAATTATTCTATCTAACATTTGTTCCATACCACATTTGAACAATTCAGGAATGGGGATATGTTTGTTTAAGTTTGTTTTCTTTGTTGTGAGTTTGTTTAAGTCAAAATCGACACCCAGTCCAAGAGAAGGACTTTGTGATGAGTAATAAGGGGGAGGTACCATACAAAATGTCGATTAACAGTTAGTTAGATGGTGAGTTAAGGGACGTTAAAGTACTGAAAATACTAGCACAGTACACTCGAGTGTATACATAAGTTATCATAAAGGACTAAATGTCCACCTTGTAATCTATTCCTATTATTACAAGTAGTAAATAAATATACAATTTTTTATACCTCTTGGAATAATTTTAGGCCACAAGCCATAGAATTTAGTTTTTATAGAAGAAAAACAAATTATTGAAGGACATATAGACATTGTATATATAAGCTAATTTCATAAATTATTTCCTGAGGAATACTTTCAGTTAAGGTTTAATCGTGCTAATTTCTGATTCACCTTGTTTGTAAAAAGTGTCTGTAAGAATCTAATGTTTAGTTGGAAATAATGTGCAGATGGTCCAGCAGATGACACAGGACTGGTGAGCAGGTCTCTCTCATGCTCACAAGAAAGGAAGGAAGGAAACCACAGTAATATGGCTAATGGCTACTGTAGCAAAAGGAAGGGCTCGCTGACCCACTTTCTGTGGGGCAAGACCACAGAGGCAGGAAGCAAGCACCAGCACCACCTTGTCTGGCATGGAGGGGTTTGTCATCCCTAAAGACGGGTTTCCTCAAAGCCAAACAACAATGGGAGCTGTGTGTGACACACCCGCTGAGGCAGACAGTGACAGCAGGGTAGGAGGTATAACATTTGCTGGCAGCAGAGTTTCGATGATGACAAAAATGACTCTGCAAACAGCAACAACACAAGCTGGCATCATATGAAATTCAGCTAAACTAATACATCAGCCAGAATCAGTGTTAACCCAATCCTTTTTGCCATATCATGAACTACAGGATCAAACAACACATGAAGGGCTTATTTCAATAGTGGTACAAGCCCATTACCTCCACTTTGCTGCCTATAATGCTTCTGAAATTAATGATCCAAACAAACAGAAAGAAAGGTTCCTCTCTAGCAAGAAGCCATATGCTTGAATATTTCTGGTATCTCAACTGCAGATTTTTCAGCGCTCATTTAACTTCAGTACTCTGTATCTCAAAATGAAGAAAGATGGACTTGTACCACTATTGAAATAAGCCCTTCACATCTTGTTAACCCATTCCAGTACCACTTGTCATGGCTATTTGCCTTATGAATACCTAATATAGCTATGCTCTTCATTAGTATATGCAGGATGCAACAACCATAGAGCTTCTTGATGAATGAGCTAAGGAAATTCCAGCCAACACAAGAATCCCAGAGTGGAGTCCTGCAATCCAGTTAACAAAGAAGACGTATGTATATGCTAACACATCATACTGAGAACCTGACTCTTCAGTAATCAGCCTTGAGTATGTCCACATAAGCCATCACAAATGGATGAGATGTGCTGGAGAACAACAGCAATGTGAAGGATTTTTCCTCACCAAGAAGCAATTCAAATAAAAGTGTTTGAATGAAAATGATAGGTAGGAGTATGTGTGTGTGTGTGTGTGTGTGTGTGTGTGTGTGTGTGTGTGTGTTTGTGTGTTTGTGTGTGCACGAGCATGACTGTTTCTCGTTGCTATCCTAAAATTGAACTGTAAATGTCTTGCAACATATATAGGTGCCTTCTGCACATCGGGCAACAATAAGTTTGAATGAGGGTGGTTCCCATAAGTATGAGTGTGATAGTAAACATTATGTTTTCACTTACAGGTTGGCAATGCATCCCTTCTCAATAGTTGTAGTCAATCTTATTTCCAGATAACCAATGGATAGGGATGCTCAGATTTTCCTTCTGTCACAGACCTCACAAAATTTCAAATGTACATGGGAAGTAGTGATCAACAGCTAAACTGAGACTTTCATCAACTTTCACATTATTGATATTTGAGATACAAATAATGTAGAATGATATGTAGATCAAATTAACGTTATTTCAAAATAATGCATTCCTTTATTCTTGTTAAAGGTTATCTGATAGTGATTGCCAATATATATGAAGTACTCATAGGTGTTTTATTTTGTGAGAATTGTGTTTGGCTGGGCTGGCAGTTTCACAGACAGACAACAGATCAAAGCAGGTCTGTGGGCACCATTAACTGAATGTAGGTTATAAAGGTGATGCAGATGCCAAGTAGGGCAGCATTCAGTGAAGGCTGTTGTGTCTACTGGACAGGGTGAGAGGATGTCTGTCCTGAGCTGACACAATGCTAGCAGTAGGTAACACCATCATTTGGAATTCTGCACAAGATGAGTGATGTTTCCACATTCCTAAAGTGTTTCTCTGTGGTGATGGCATTGTAAAGTACATTGAAGAACATGGGCAACAATGAACCCTGGGCAGAGAATGCAGAGGTAGAAGAGCAATATATTGGTGGATACTATGCAGGCTCAGTGAAAGCTACAGGTATTTATAGCTCTATGCTCTCAGCAAAACACAGCAGGCAAAGTGTGAGGATTCTGTAAGTATGAGACTGCAACTTTCTCATCCCAAAAATACCTGTAGCTGGCCCTCATATATATAAATCAGACAAGAATCTTTTGAGGGTTGTAGGAAACAATGTGTTAATGCACTCCTTTGAGGCACTGACTGAGTCAAAACACATTCCTTTCTTTAGCTGCAGGCCTCTGGGCGTGAAAATGCGGGTATTCCATTGGTCAGCCTGGTCTGACACAGTGGTTTTGGAAAATGTTGAGAAGCGGGAGGATGCTCCATGAGAATTGAGTCTTATGATTGGATGACTGCTTGTGAAAGGCTAGGATTGGCTCTTGAAGAAGGGGTGAATTTTATGAGGAAAACAGGAGAAACTAAGGTGATACTTCATTCGCTGCTAGTGAGAGAATCACTGCAAATTCTGCTCACAGAATTTGGTGTGAGAAGTAGTCATTTCAACTGGAGCATGATGTAAAGTCTGCAATAGGTAGCCTTCCTGGATTCACAATCATGGTCTGACACAGTGGCTGCTGACAGAAGCACTGACGGACAACACAACAACATTGTTAAGAAGAGTGGTAACATATCATCTTCAGCATGTGTAGGTGACAATGCACTCACTAAACATTAAGAGTGGTGATGAGCAGGAGCAAAATGCCCTTCTGACATGCGTACTTTTTACAAACTCAAATTTTGACAGTCAATGACATTAGAGCACGGGAACATATCAGTGCACTAATAATATAGTAAGCTACCTGTCGGTTCCTTGTCTTGAATCTCTGTCAACCTTAGGTACTTGTAACTGTTTCACATTCTTGTGATAATTTGTCAGTGAATGGGATGTTATTGAACATGTTTGTGCTATACTTCAGTGCAATTAGTGCACTTGTTTTGTATGAGAATTTGTGATAAACAAACTTATGGTAACCTTGACTTTCAGTACATACATATGTCATCTGGTCACAGAATTAAATTACAGTGTTACTATTCCACCACCCTTTTGGAGTCTGTAGGCCCATAATTTAGTGTTAATAAAATATTCTTGCACAAAAAATGATAGTTTACAGTCTTCATTTGGCATCTACATTCTGATACAGGTCAATTAGGGGTGGGGTGGGGTAGTACAACAGAAACAGCTAAAAAGTGGAGCAAATATATGCATGAAATATCATGATGCAAGAAAATTACCTTTAAACATAAACTGAGGTGGTACCTTGCCAACCAAATTCACATTAACATCATCTGGTTGCAGATGACAAGGTGCCAGTAAATGACAATGTACAAATGGTCCATCATAACCATATAATTTAAAATTAAGGCCACAACAAAATGAACAATAACTCCTTAGGCCTAATTTTTATAGATTATTTATCACTTAAAATATGTTTGCATTTCACAGATTTGAAAAGGAAAATGCACTGATGACAGCATGGAGGTGCTGAAACTTGGTTGAGTCACATGGGAAAACAGTGTTTTGCATAACAGGTGGACCTCATATCCAGTAATTTTAATTGCAAACATGACAAATGAAAGAGCAGTGAGCCAAGATGATGAAAGATGCAGTTCTCCAAACGGGGACTACAGACATTCCAAATGGAAGACATGTTCTTGAGCAAGATGTTATTTTCAGATGAAGCACCATGGGCACATTTACCTTCACACCATGCACTATTAATCCTCTTGAAACCCACGGTGGCTGAGAGATGAGGACGAACAAAGATCTTGGTCAGTCAACATGTGTTATGGGCTTCTAAATAATTTAATTTTTGGTCCCTATTTTATTGGTGGGAACTTCAACAGTGCAAGATATTTTGATCTCTTTAGAGTTCTATTACTGGAAGACATCCTACTCACATACAACAAGGCATGTGGTACCAACACGAGGGATGTCACATACTTTCTGCACCAAGAATTACAGAGGTTCTGAACAACAGATTTGAAGATTACTGGATTGGTCAGTCCAACAACACAAAGTGGCCTGCACCTCTGCTGGACCTATCTCCTTTGAATCTTTACTTGTTGGGTAAATAGAAATAAGAAGTTTAAAATGATAATCCAACAACTTGTTCTCCTACATCTACATCCACATCTACATCCATACTCCGCAAGCCACCTGATGGTGTGTTGCGGAGGGTACCTTCAGTACCTCTATCGGTTCTCCCTTCTATTCCAGTCTCGTATTGTTCGTGGAAAGAAGGATTGTCGGTATGCCTTTGTGTGGGCTCTAATCTCTCTGATTTTATCCTCATGGTCTCTTTGCAAGATATACGTAGGAGGGAGCAATATGCTGCTTGACTCTTCGGTGAAGGTATGTTCTCGAAACTTTGAAAAAAGCCCGTACCAAGCTACTGAGCGTCTCTCCTGCAGAGTCTTCCACTGGAGTTTATCTATCATCTCCGTAACACTTTCACGATTACTAAATGATCCTGTAACGAAGTGCGCTGCTCTCCGTTGGACCTTCTCTATGTCTTGTATCAACCCTATCTGGTGCGGATCCCACACTGCTGAGCAGTATTCAAGCAGTGGGCGAACAAGTGTACTGTACCCTACTTCCTTTGTTTTTGGATTGCATTTCCTTAGGATTCTTCCAATGAATCTCAGTCTGGCATCTGCTTTACCGACGATCAACATTATATGATCATTCCATTTTAAATCACTCCTAATGAATACTCCCAGATAATTTATGGTATTAACTGCTTCCAGTTGCTGACCTGCTATTTTGTAGCTAAATGATAAAGGATCTATCTTTCTGTGTATTTGCAGCACATTACACTTGTCTACATTGAGATTCACTTGCCATTCCCTGCACCATGCGTCAATTCGCTGCAGATCCTCCTGCATTTCAGTACAATTTTCCATTGTTACAACCTCTCGATACACCACAGCATCATCTGCAAAAACCCTCAGTGAACTTCTGATGTCATCCACCAGGTCATTTATGTATATTGTGAATAGCAACGGTCCTATGACACTCCCCTGCGGCACACCTGAAATCACTCTTACTTCGGAAGACTTCTCTCCATTGAGAATAACATGCTGCGTCCTGTTATCTAGGAACTCCTCAATCCAATCACACAATTGGTCTGATAGTCCATATGCTCTTACTTTGTTCATTAAATGACTGTGGGGAACTGTATCGAATGCCTTGCGGAAGTCAAGAAACACGGCATCTACCTGTGAACCCGTGTCTATGGCCCTCTGAGTCTCGTGGACGAATAGCACAAGCTGGGTTTCACATGACCATCTTTTTCGAAACCCATGCTGATTCCTACAGAGTAGATTTCTAGTCTCCATAAAAGTCATTATACTCGAACATAATACGTGTTCCAAAATTCTACAACTGATCGATGTTAGAGATATAGGTCTATAGTTCTGCACATCTGTTCGACGTCCCTTCTTGAAAACGGGGATGACCTGTGCCCTTTTCCAATCCTTTGGAACGCTATGCTCTTCTAGAGACCTACAGTACACCACTGCAAGAAGGGGGGTAAGTTCCTTCGCGTACTCTGTGTAAAATTGAACTGGTATCCCATCAGGTCCAGAGGCCTTTCCTCTTTTGAGCGATTTTAATTGTTTCTCTATCCCTCTGTTGTCTATTTTGATATCTACCATTTTTTCATCTGTGCGACAATCTAGAGAAGGAACTACAGTGCAATCTTCCTCTGTGAAACAACTTTGGAAAAAGACATTTAGTATTTCGGCCTTTAGTCTGTCATCCTCTGTTTCAGTACCATTTTGGTCACAGAAAGTCTGGACATTTTGTTTTGATCCACCTACCGCTTTGACATAAGACCAAAATTTCTTAGGATTTTCTGCCAAGTCAGTACACAGAACTTTACTTTCGAATTCATTGAACGCCTCTCGCATAGCCCTCCTCACACTACATTTCGCTTCGTGTAATTTTTGTTTGTCTGCAAGGCTTTGGCTATGTTTATGTTTGCTGTGAAGTTCCCTTTGCTTCCGAAGCAGTTTTCTAACTCGGTTGTTGTACCACATTGGCTCTTTTCCATCTCTTACGATCTTGCTTGGCACATACTCATCTAACGCATAATGTACGACGGTTTTGAACTTTGTCCACTGATCCTCAACACTATCTGTACTTGAGACAAAACTTTTGTGTTGAGCCAACAGGTACTCTGAAATCTACTTTTTGTCACTTTTTCTAAACAGAAAAATCTTCCTACCCTTTTTAATATTCCTATTTACGGCTGAAATCATTGATGCCGTAACCGCTTTATGATCACTGATTCCCTGTTCTGCGTTAACTTTTTCAGATAGTTTGGGTCTGTTTGTCACCAGAAGGTCTAATATGTTATCACCACGAGTCGGTTCTCTGTTTAACTGATCAAGGTAGTTTTCAGATAAAGCACTTAAAAAAATTTCAGTGGATTCTTTGTCCCTGCCACCCGTTATGAACGTTTGAGTCTCCCAGTCTATATCCGGCAAATTAAAATCTCCACCCAGAACTATAACATGGTGGGGAAATCTACTCGAAATATTTTCCAAATTATCCTTCAGGTGCTCAGCCACAACAGCTGCTGAGCCAGGGGGCCTGTAGAGACATCCAATTGCCATGTCTGAGCCTGCTTTAACCGTGACCTTCACCCAAATCATTTCACATTTCGGATCTCCGTCAATTTCCTTCAATACTATTGCACTTCTTATCGCTATAAACATGCCTCCCCCTTCAGTGTTCAGCCTGTCTCTGCGGTATACATTCCAATCTGAGTTTAGGATTTCATTACTGTTTACATCTGGTTTCAGCCAACTTTCTGTCCCTAGTACTATATGGGCATTGTGACCGTTTATTAATGAGAGCAGTTCTGGGACCTTTCTATAGACACTCCTGCAGTTTACTATTAGCACATGAATATTGTTATTCCCTGTTGCATTTTGCCTACTCCTACCTTGCCGCATCTCAGGAGGCGTCTTGTCGGGCCTAGGGAGGGGATTCTCTAACCTAAAAAACCCCCATGTGCACTCCACGTGTACTCCGCTACCCTTGTAGCCGCTTCCGGTGTGTAGTGCACGCCTGACCTATTCAGGGGGACCCTACATTTCTCCACCCGATAGCGGAGGTCGAGAAATTTGCACCCCAGATCTCCGCAGAATCGTCTGAGCCTCTGGTTTAAGCCTTCCACTCGGCTCCAAACCAGAGGACCGCGATCGGTTCTGGGAACGATACTACAAATAGTTAGCTCTGATTCCACCCTGCAAGCAAGGCTTTCCACCTTCACCAATTCCGCCAACTGCCTGTACGAACTGAGGATGACCTCTGAACCCAGACGGCAGGAGTCATTGGTGCCGACATGAGCAACAATTTGCAGTCGGGTGCACCCAGTGCTCTCTATCACCGCCGGCAGGGCCTCCTCCACATCTCGGATGAGACCCCCCGACAAGCAGACAGAGTGGACACTGGCCTTCTTCCCTGACCTTCCCGCTATTTCCCTAAGGGGCTCCATCACCCGCCTAACATTGGAGCTCCCAATAACTAATAAACCCCTCCCCCCGTGTGCCTGCTCGGACCTTGCTGAAGGAGCAGCCACATGTCCACTCACAGGCAGAGCGGGTGATGCCACACGGCCAGCCTCCACATTGACCCTCCGCCTCGTGCGCCGTGAACGCCGCTGAACCCGCCACTCCCCTTGGGGAGAGGGTGGCCCAACCGCATCCGGTACCCGCGAAGATGTCTCGACAGCAGGGACAGTGGGTGAAGCATGTAACACCTGGGGTGTACCATGCGACGCACCAGACCCCCCACTGCCGCTACACTCCGAGGCAGCAGCCTGAAGATGGCTGACCACTGCCATCAACACGCTCAGCTGTTCGCGAACAGTGGCCAGCTCCTCCTGCGTCCGCACACAGCAGTCACACATCCTATCCATCCTAAGGAATCAATTTACTGAAGAGAGTTAATCAACCTTTAACTAGACTGCTAATTCACTAAAGGTGACTGTTTATTCACTAAACTGTGGTTGCTAGGCACTTCTTGCAGAAAACAATGAAAATAGCACTACCTGTCTCTGGACTGTATTGAAAACAAACACTAGCACTACTGGCACTATGGTTGACTAAAGGGACTCTCTCTGACTGTATTCAAAACAAACACGAAATCTATGGAACACTATTAATAGCACCCGACAATTAAAGCTTCCTAAAGGCAAATACACATGGAAGAAGAAGTGACAAGTAAGAAAAATACAGTTAATACTTAAATGAAGGTAGCTTGCTGCACAGCAGACGTGAAGCAGATGGCAGTTACGACGACACTCTACCAGCTCACGTGAAATTCAATATCCAGTATTGTCAACATCCAATCATTTTTACAGCACATATGGCTGCTAATAGCCACAATATTGGAATCATGCCATAACAACATTACCTGAAGTCATTAAATAACTTGCTGTACTTTTCATCCTAGTCTCACTGTAATGTGCGTGTAAAAGGCCAACACAATGATGTGACATAATGTAATTACTGTGCAACCTAATGCATTGTACGTGTCTGCAAATGTGTTATTAACAGTTAACTAATATAACATGACAATCTATTTAAAATAACAAAGTTGACCACCATATCCCTTCTTGTCCTAGAAATAAATGATGAAAACCACGCTGAGTCTCTCTTCAAGCTAAGTAGCTTTTGTTTCAAAGATTTTCTTCTAGTGCTAAAAGTGGCTAAGTTAGGTGCCTAAGCCTGTGTAATGGTAAACAGGTAAATAATAAAATTACCAGGTGTAACAACACAATGGCTGTTCTTTGCTGTTGCTTTGACTAGAAATTTAACTAGCTCAGTGAGGTCATAAGATTTATTGACCTATTTTAATTATATCTTTTCTTTTCAGGATGTTGGCACATGATTTTGAGTAGACAGGGAGCACTTTGGTTGCTAATTAGAGGAGTTAGCATCAATTTGTAAATAAATTTGGTGAAGATAATAATGTTTGATAAAAATTCACAGCTGTTGGATACTTCATTGTTCTAAGCAATTTAAAACCACAATTTTTAGACAAAAAGAATAGTAATGATAAAAATCAAGCTGTGTTTGAATATATTTAATGATTGATTACTAAATGTATGTGGATATTTGATAAATTACAGAGTAAGTAAGACATTTTACAAAAGAAATATGATGTGCAAATCATTTCAAAAAGCTCACATATTTATATCAGAAAGGTCACATTAGTAAAAGATTCTAATTTTAATAATTTAAGCAGAAAATACTGGATAATTTATTCAAAGAAATCTCTTATGAAATGGCATGCATGTAGTTAAATCATTTGTAACTGATATTGGAACAAAGAAGTGCAAAATAGTTAGTGTTTAGAAACTATAACTACATCTGTGGCAGAGGCCATGAGGTCTTAACTTGTTGGTTGTTGGTGTTGTATGACCCACTGCCTTGGGCTGTATAATTTTCAGCTTGCGCATTAAAGCATAAATTGTGTGAAACAATGTCTCGTGACTTTTTAAATATATTATTTACCTAACATTAATTCCTACTAATATTTATAAGGGCACTGGTAACCTCATCATTGAGGATCCTAACCAGTGAGCCCCCACCCCCCACCCCCACCCGCCTGCCCTGTGTGTCCATGCACATGCACCCACACACATACCATTCTCTCTCTCTGCCAACTCCATTAGCAACCAAAGCTATGTATTTTAGTTTTTATATCTAGCATTGCTACCTCCACCACAGGCATATGGTGATGTTTAGCTTTTCTGCTAAATAATTACCTTGCTGTGTTAATTATTTCTGAAGATTTGTGTATTGGATGGAGTATTAATGTTAGAGGCTCTAGTGTATCAGGTAGTTCAGGTAGTAATGGGTGGAGTAATACTGTTTGATGTCTGTGCTGCTCTACATTTTGTTCCATTTTCTGGGTGAGCATCATAGGTGGCTGCTGCTGGCATTTATTATGTTGTTTCACAGATTTATCACCACTTCTCTGGCTTTTGTGCCAGCACTTCACTGTGCAAATGTGATACCCATAACAGCATGATCAGGAACAGGCATGGTGTCATAATCAGTGAAAATATACTTCAGAAACTACTTGGGAAAGTCTATGAAATCACAGAGTTGTAACCATCTGTAAGACTATCAGTTAAATGCCTTCTGTTTGAAAACCTGGTCAGTGTAATACTAATGACAATTGATTCATGTTGATGTGAGAGTGGCAAAGAATTCAAAATAGAAATGGCTGAGTTCATGTGCTGTCACCTCACACACAGATCAAAGAGGTCTTAGAGCCACGCCAGAGGGTTGAAGGAGAGGGTGCAAGTTGAGAATTAAGAATGTGTCTGTCAGTTCTGTACTGTCCTTGAAATCAGAAGTGTCTAGCCAGGATGCCAAACACATCTTGACATGTAAGGAAAATGTCATTCAGTTCTTTTCATAATAATTTGGTATACCCATCTTAACAAACTTTCTATCAATAAGCTGCTTAATTACTGGTCTGGCATCATTTACCTGGATGACCACAGCTCTGTACTTCATAATACAGGCTAGTCACTTGCACTTTAACACTTAGACAAATTGGTCATTGTCTCCAACATTCTTACTACTATATCTCTCTAAGCAAATCACACAATAATAATTGCTTTAGAAAACTTGTGCCTTATCATCCTTTTCTATGATAAATGTGTCTCTGCAGTACATTCTGTGACTAACCCAGGACCTAGTAAGTGCACTCAAATGACACGTGATTTGGCCTTTTCTGTGGTTGAATACCTGGGGTAGGTAAGGGACATGCAAGGCAGCTGAAAATCCATGCTAGTTTCATCAGGTACAACACAATGAGTGTGTAGCGTAAACATATGTTGTGGTATCATACAAAATTCCATTTTGAGACCCTACTTCATTCCAGGGATGTTAAAATGCAAATAAGTAAATGTGCTTTCTTACAGATGTTCTCCTGTTCTTCTAGAAGAGGTACCACTGGATAAGTGACTGTATGTGGTCCCAACACAATGGCTGTCCAGCTCACTCTTCCCATGTTGCAACACAAATTCTATGGGAAGCACTGGAAGATGCAGTCTGTCATGAGGTTGTTGTCGAATCACCACAGCAAGCAGTGACATACCGTCTAATGTACTTCCATTTGTTCACTTATCACTCAAACAATAGGGTTTTAATGAAAAACTGCCTGATGAAACTATAGTTATTTCCACATAAACAAGGAAACATTCACATATTAAAAAATCATAACTTATCCTGTACTTATGTCATACAGGAAATGAGGTTTCATCTTAACAGCATAGGCTTGTCTTGCTGCGTATAACCAGGGAGCCTGGCATGACAGCTCCAGTTGGTGGTGTTTACACCACAGCAGTTAACTGTGACCATGTTGCTTCCCAATTTTAGTGCATTTCTCGGATTCTTTTGAGAAAGGTTTGAAGCTCATTATTAACAAGTGCTATATCACTGTAATTGTCTTACCAAGAGCTGCTGAATGCAGTTGTGAAAAGTACAAGGTTCCAATACAGAAAGCCATATTTGTTTCAATATTTTATCTGATACCTGAGTTCACAGCATCACAACAGAAAACAACACATGCTCCTCAGCATACTGTCAATTGCAGAAAATTTCATTTCTGTATCTGGCACCGTTCATGAAATAAAATGGGTGTTATGTCCTATGTGACTCACCCTGTGTGTGTGTGTGTGTGTGTGTGTGTGTGTGTGTGTGTGTGTGTGTGTGTATGTGTGGGTGGGTGGGTGGGTGGATGGGTGGGTGGGGTGTAAGCAGCTCACTACACTCCTTTCATCAGAAAAACTTACAGTATGGTCAGCATATGAAACTCACACTTTTTCACATTTTTTAATTCTGTCTTAACTCAATATATCTTGCAGGCCACTACAATCCAGAAAGGTTCCTCTAAATTACAACCTTGGAGTAAGCCTCAAAACTTAATGGTCTACCTCTGTAGAAACTATCAAGGACAGCTACTTCCACTGAAGAACATCTCTTAATCAACCCTCCAATTTGCACAGAGATAGTGTTCCTATATACATTTTACTCCATTTCCTCAACACAAGTCCTTTTTTCTCTTCTTAACTTGGCACTGCTAATATCCACACTTTACAATGGTTGGTTTGTGTTTGAAAGTTTTCAAATTATATTTTTAACTTTTTTATGTGGGTCATTAGTAGTTTGTAAAGATGATCAGGGAGACCATATGCTAACTACATTCACATTAATATTCTATATGTTCATATCATACAACATCACATCCAAGTACAACCCACAAATATGAGTTCAGTATCAAAATAATTACAGACTAAAACTGTTCTCACTTTATCATTTGTACTGAAAAATTGTGGGAATGCCTTTGAGAGAAGAGCAATCCTTCTTTGTAACTGAATTGTTTCCTCTTATCTTACAGCTCTTTAGGAATATCTTATTACATATTGTTGATGTAGTGTAAGCAAAGTAAATATGTTGTGGAGAAAATAGTTCAATCACGTGTTTGAGCACAATCTGCAGTTGTAACTTAGCAATACCATCAAGAAGTTCAACCAAATTTAAAATCTGTTTTGCAGAAATGGCTGCTTTTGCTCATCTAATTATGTCCCACTGCTGTAGCATAAGTGAGATCGTTGTGAATCTGGGATAATTCAGTATAGTTTGTGGTATATTGCACAGAAAATTCCAGTGGGACATCTTCAAGCATCCCCCCTACAGTTCAGATTTGGCGCTATCGGACTTCTTCCTGTTTCAGAAACTGAAGGAGGACCTTGCTGTTAAATATTTCACAAATGATGATGACCAGTAGGATGCTGTCATGACCTGATAAAATAGCCAGGTGGTCACATGGTATGAAGAGGGTACACACAAACTATTGCCGAGATGCTACAAGAGCTTTAATGTCGAGGGCAACTGTATGGAAAAGTAGACAAAGTATGTGCCAAAATGTATATATATATTTGGTTTCTGTATTATTATATTATTATTAAAGAGTATCTTAGTATGGTGAAACATTCTTTCCTTTCTGAGTGGCCCTCATAGTTTCATGTGCGCAGTCAAGTATGATCCACTGATATGACGTAACTATATGTGGTGTCAGAACACTCTGTAAGTATGTTACAAGAACATGTAAATAAACTCTGACATGTGTTATATTCATCTTAAGTAACAGAAATCTTCATATCAATGTCAGCATTAAAGTGTGGAGACAATAGATTATTAAAAAGATATCATAAGTAACACATACACACTGAAGTGACTGATTGTTATAACAATGGTCATAGTAACATACAAGCATTGAATCAACTGATTTTTATGAAAAGATCATGGGAATGCATGGGACATCACATTTTTTAATATAACTGCATAAACTAACATGAGAAGACTTATGTGCCACTATTTTAACTCAAGGCCACTGTGTGACTACTGAGAAAAGTACACAAAACTGAAATGGATTCTTAATCAGGTGCATTGTTTCTGCTCATCTTTCAGTTATTCTGCAGTACTGTCCAAATTTCTTACTGATATCGTAACAACACATGACTGTCTTGAACAGTCATGAATGACATATGTGATGTCAAATTTTCATATGTTTCCTGAGTGATATATCTGACCTCCAATTCTCCTTGGTAACTTAGTAGTAAATGAATTGGGCAAAGTATTCTAAGTGAACTATATGATCTCCAATCATCACATGTAGCCTAAGAGCAAGTGAATTTTGGAAGAAAAGGTCACGAGTGTCATATATGACAGATTTGTTACTGTTGTATCTGTAGATGAGGTGCCAATAAATGCAATCAGACTTCTACAGAAAGGTAACACAGAATAATTTTATTTACATAATGTAAACATAATAATTGAGTTATATGTAATTTTGAATGCTGCAGGTTCTTCTGAGGTGCTGAGTTATGTAAAAATGATAGTAATGTTCTTGATTGTAACAAATAGTCTTAAACACCAGTACAGCTACATAAATCTCTGAATATTGATAACAGTAGTGTCGTGGTACTTCAGTCTACTGTTCTTCACTGCAATCTTTGATACTAATGTCCATCAGTCTACAGATGCTCTGTATCTGGGGCCATGTGAATGGTATATCGAGCTTGGACAGATGTCTGAGTGATGCCACCAGATTCCCAGTTGTGAGGCTTCTTATGGACATGATAGAAAACTTTGTCCTTCATGCGGAACTCTGTTGCAAACTAAGCATTAGAAACAGATCAGTGAGGGTGAAAGAAATGCAGTAGAGTGCATTGGCAATGACCATCTGAGTTCTGCTTTTGAAGTGTCATGAGCAGATATAGTGTGATAGGTGCTCAGAAATAACAAAAAAGCACATCCCTTCCAATGTGAAGCATGAGGTATAGACATGGGGCCTTTAAAATGTGAACAAAATGTTCAGCTTCACTGTTCATTTGAGGAGAGAATGATGCCATCTGGATATGTTATATTCTACTTTGTAGCCAAGATTCTTGAAATTCCATTGAAGAAAATTGTGGATAATTGCCCAAAACAATTGTTTGTGACAAACTTTCTAAACAAAGACAGAGACGAGTGTTTTGATAGTGCTAGTACTTGTAGTCGAATGCATTGGAATGACAAAAAAATATTTACTGTATGCGTTGACAGCAACGAACCATCTTTTGTTCCAGAAAGGACCAGAAAAATCAGTGAGGATACATTGCCATGTACCATCACATCAAGACCAACTAAAAAATTCTTAGTATATTGCTGCCTGGATTTCCTTGCATCCATGACAATGGGCATTCATGTCTTCAATATGTTTATCCAACCTGAGTCAAGTGCAATGCTGGCACACTAACTGCTTTGGTCTAATGATTCCTCAATGCCCTCTATGTAACAGTTTCAACACATGTTATTTGGAAGGTACAGGAGCCAGTACTCACATTTGTTCTCTAGATGATTGCAATAAAATTAAAACATTCTGGAGCGAAAAGCTTTTGCATTGTCCATGATATATGTGAACTACTGCAGCTGAGCTCAATTTCAAATTAGGAGGCAAACCCATCCCAATGTAGTACTTGAACAGTCATAATGACTGGTCTTGTTTAGTAGCCCCTGCAATCTGCCACAGATCAATGGGAAAATCTTCCAGCACTTGCAAATCAGAATGATAAATTTGAAAACAACAAACGTCATCTGCATCAAAATCCAGATCGTTTTTCACAGGTAAGTGAAACAGTGTGTCTGCATTTGCATACTGTGTAGTAGGGCAATAAAGAATTTCATATTGACAAGTGGAAAAAAGTCTTCTGTGCTGCACAATAAGATGCATGTTTCGGCAGATGAAATAAAGCAGTCAGTGGATTGAAAAGCGTAAGACATGGGTGACTAAGCAAAGCATGTTCCAGTTTCTGAAAAAATTGTTCACATTCTCCAGCCCATTTAAAAGGAACATTTTTACATCAAATGTGATACAGAGGAGTGCATATTTGTTTTGCATTCGGAATGAATTTGATGTAGTATGTCGGTTTGCCAAGAATGGTGTGGAACATACATCTGTAGGAGAAGGTAATCTCCATATGTCCTCTAAATGCTTAGTTGAGAGACAAGCATTGTGAGGGTCAATAACATGTCCTAAATACTTGAGTTCAATATTGAAAAATGAACATTCCTGTAAATTACACTTGAGCCTAGTTAAAATTTGTAAAGAGAGACTGAATTTTTTAGATGTTCTGCTGTCTGTACAGAAACAATGATTCACCTAAATAGTTTGAACAGGCCTGAAATTTTGACATTACTTGTTCAAGAAAGCATTGAAATGATTCAGGAGCAGAGGCCAATGTGCATGTTAACCACCATAAATTTTGTTTCCTCATCCAGGAAAGCTGAAGATAAGCATCACCCAAATCAGTTTTTGAAAAGAGGATCACTTGCTAGGTGATCTGTAAGTTCATCAGTTTGAGGAAGCAGGAAGGAATCAATCACTGTTTGAACTTTAATTGTGGCTTTAGAATTTGCACAAAGTCTTATCTTCCCATCCACATTTCTTATGATTGCAAGGAGAGATGCCAACTGACTTGCTGAAACATGTTTAAATGTTGTGTAGTACAGGATGAGCAAGGTGAAACTTAGGTTTTGAATTGTCTTAAGAATAACATGCGTCTGAATATTCTTCAAGTGCCCCAGTGTGCCATTAAAAAAAGTCTGTATTTTTCACATAACAAATGAATACTGGCATGGGAAAGTTGTGTATTGGTAGGTTATACATTGTTCTGAACTTATAAACCAACTGAATCAGAAGCATCTATGTCAAAAATATTGGTACTAGAAAGTTACTGAACTGTCAATGGCATTGATATAGTCATATTTCCATATTTTGCTTGTGAAGTACACATTCCAAGAATATAGAAATTTTCAGTATTGTAGGCCATGAGGTGCAAGTATGATTTTTTTAGTGAAACATGTTCCAATTTCTCATAAGTATCCTGGTCAATTGCAAATCTGCAGGGAGATGAACAGTTTGCAGTTTGTTCTCTGAATATGGCTATCTATTCTGACTTGCAGAAGACTGTCTGTGTCTGAATTGTGAATGAAGCATTCACCTTTACATCTGTTAGAGGAGAGCAGGTTAGAATGAGACAAATTAGCACTATGCATTTCACTGTGTGATTCAGTCATGTTTACCCATGGTTCTTGTGTGGATTGCCAGGAGGAGTGGACACAGATTCAGAATGAGAGATCATATTTATTTCCATGTTATTATATTGAGAATTGTTTGGAACAGAATTTTAATTTCTGTTGCATGCACACTTATTGTGTGTATTTCTGATTTTTGGCAATGGCAGTATTTTGCATGGCAGAGAAAGCAGGTTTTTGGGCATTTGTTACACAACACTTTGCAGAAGGCTGCAGAAGGTTTGATTTGGCTGAGAAGGTGGCTGAGCATATCAAGCCATATTTATACTGTTGCTTGTCATGGTGGATGTCATGTACCCTATGCAACTGGGGCGACTTCAAGCAATCTGCGGTCAGTGTTGCAACAACAGGCACATTAGAGTCGAGTTCTGCACAATGTTGAGCTTCCTGAGCTTTGAGTACATGAAGCACAGCTTTGAGATCAAGGCTGCAATGCTATAGAATCTCAGCCCATATTCTGTTACAGCAAGGTTTTGAATAATGGCATCACGAAGTATTTTGTCTCAAAATGATGCTACATAAGAGCAGTTAAATTTACATTTCCTAGTTATGCCCTCGAGTTCAACAACCCATTCCTTATAAGACTGATTGTTGTGACAGTGCATACAAAAAGACTTGAAATCTGTGCTCCAGAGAAGTTGTATTATGCTCAGATAACATCTTCACAGGGTTGTGTTTGAGGCTCTAACTGACGGAACAATTTGCAACGCAATCTGAAAATGTTCACACCTACCCACAGAGAAAAGAAAGAACACTGTAATTCAGCTGTTATGCTGTAGGCTTGAAAATGCTCCTCAAGCTGCTGGCAGCACTTCATCCACTGCTCACATTGTGCTTCAAAAGAAAGGAATGGTGGAAGAGGTGACACTGGCATTCTGTGCTTCAACTGTGGTTTGCTGAATTTTTTGTGCTTCCATCAGTCTGCCAATAGTTTCCAGCAAGGAGGTAATTTGTTGACTGCAAAACCAAATAAGTGCAGTGAGTGGTTGCACTACAGAAGCTGCTGTTGCATATGCAAATTAAAGATACTTGAAAATATCAAAATAAAAATGTTCCACACACAAATACTATGAAAACTTCTCAACCACTGCTACAGTAAAAGCAGACTCATTGTAAGTGCTACATCTACATCTATACCCTGCAAACCACCATGAGGTGCATGGCAAATGGTATGTCCCATTGTACCAGTTATTAGAATTTCTTCCTGTTCCATTCATATATGGAGTGCAGGAAGAGTGATTTTTGAATGCCTCTGCAAAATTATTCTGATCTTATCAACATGATCCCTATGTGAGCACTACATAGGGTGTTGTAATATATTCCTAGAGTAATCATTTAAAGCCACTTCTTGAAACTTTGTTAAGACGTTCTTGGGACAGTTTACATCGATCTTCAAGAGTTTTCCAGTCTAGTTCCTTCACTCTCCGATAGATTAATCAAACCTGTGACCATTCATGCTGCCCTTCACTGTACACATTCAATATCCCCTCTTAGTCCTATCTGGTATGGGTCCCACACACTTGAGCAATATTTTAGAATCAATTGCATGAGTGTTTAGTAAGCAATCCCCTTTGTAGATTGATTGCAGTTCATAAGTATTCTACCAATAAACTGCAATCTACCACCTGCTTTACCCATGACTGAACCTATGTGATCAATCAATTTCAAATCCCTACAAAGTGTTTAACCCAAGTATTTGTATGAGTTGACTGATTCCAGCAGTGACTCATTGATATTCTAGTCATAGGATATTATGTTTTTTTGTTTTGTGAAGTGAAAAACTTTACATTTCTGAACATTTAAGGAAAGTTGCGAATCTCTGCATCACTTTGAAATCTTATCAATATGTGACTAAATATTTATGCAGCTTCTTCCAGATAATGCTTCATTACAGATAATTGCATCATTTGCAAAAATCCTGATGTTACTGTTAATTTTGTCTGCAAGGGCACTGATATACAACAAGAACAGCAAGGGTCCCAGCACACTTCCTGGGGCACACCTGAAATGACTTCCACATGTGATGATGGCATCACATCTTTAAACAGTTCATTAACCTCATTCCTCAGTAAGTCATACAATTTTATAATGTAGCTCCCATCTTAAACTTGAAACTTCTATTGTAATTTGGCAATTTTATTATTTATTTCAACTTTCTTTTGTTAAGAGTCATTTATGTATTTTAACTAACTTGGTGTTTGCTGTATCTAACTTCATATTTGTGCTCAGCTTTAACACCCTGAGCATCTATAGTTGCATTTAATTCAGTCTTTAAAATTTGTCTCTTTGAATCTTTAATTATTCTTTCTTTGTATTTAAATTGGCTTTACTACTATTTAATTCTGTTTTTAACTCATCAGCCTGAGTTTTTAAACCAGCACTGCACTGTATTAGCTCTTTCATCCTAGTAACTCAAATATTATTTCAGTAATTTCCTCCATCTTACAGGTCAGTATGGGCACACAGTTAACATAATATTCAATTTGAAGCTATTCTTCTCCAACCAGTCGCTCAAACTGTGGTGGAGAAAACCTCCTAAAAAGAAAAACTCATGAACATGATATACATTGACTACCCCAAACACACGCCACCACTGCAACCACTGGAAACAAAAAAATTCTTGCAATTACTACTCTCACATCAAATCGTTGTGTAGAGGAGGTCACCAACACACAACTGAACACAGAAATGAAGCACTTTATTACTACCAAAGACATACACCAATACAAGGAGTGCACACAATGGATGTTCCTACCAGACTGAATCAGAGGTCATAGAATCATGAATCAAAGTAGTTTTTCTCTCAAAGTTGAAAACCAAATGTTCATTGTTGGTGGTCACCACAGAGGACCCTCCCTCTCCCCTGGAAGTGTGGAGCATGGGAGAGGTAGCAGAGCTGAGGTCAAAGGCAATATGGCGGTTGGTCACTGTCTGGTGTCCTGTGTGGCAAGTTTCCCTGACCAGCTGCATCAAGGCAGGCCTGTGAGAGCGACGTGGCTGAACCATTTGTTGTAGCTTAGGGGGGCACAGAGCAATGTAGGTTCAACAGAACATTATCCTCATGCTATGCTGGGGGGCAGAGGAGGCAACTGTTGTAGGAGACAGGAATCAATCGGTCCCATGCCGTGGCGGCTGCGCAATCAGCAAGAGACATGTGGATGGTAAGGCAGCCAAGGGTGTCGATCAAGGCGGTAATGCCACTTTTCTTCCACAGTGAGAGGAAGGTTGAAGGCATACAGGAGTGTGATGTGATTTGTGCAATCTTCAGATGTATGAGGAGGTCAGTGAAGGATGAAGAAAGTGCCACCATGTAACTGCAAGGAGAAGTTGTCGACTGACGGATAAGAGATGTCGATGTAGCAGTGTGTGACACAGAATGGAGCAGGCAGTGTGGAAAGCTTGGGACAAGCACTCATGGAGGCAGTGTTGCAGGAAGGAATGTCACACACAGTACCAAAGCACTTGGAATGTACGGACCACGTGCATTGTCAGCACTGGGAGAGGTGGACAGCAAGAGGGTGGAGGAGATTATTTGTCAGCTGGAGGAGATGCCAAGTTGGTGGTGGATATGGAAGTCAGCATCAACCATCCAAGCTGACTTGAGTCCATTGATGGAGACAGTTTGTCGCTTACCATGTAAGAGAACTTTGGAGATGGGGGTGGAGCAATGGAGCACTTTGTGGAGTAAGGCTGTTGGAGAGCAGACCACACGGCATTGTCACAGAGCATTGCATAGTCACTGTGATCAATGTTTTATGAAAAAAGACACATGGGGCAGTGTGGGTGTATGGAGCTGGGGTGTGGATGTGAGGAATGTCAGTGCAGACTTGCTCAATCAAAGCTGAGAGCTCAGAAGGGGGCAGAGACATGAAGTCTTTGATCAATTCAGCAGGTAAGATCAGGGGTTCACCATTAAGAATGTTGGCCAGGGAAGCCTGTAAGTCCTCCTTAAAGGCCAAATTCTGAGCAGAACCCAGAGAAGGACCTCGGACCAGGTAGTAGAATGACACATGAGTGCTGCCTTAAGGATGCAGTATCAGCTCTCAACCAACCCATTACTCTGGGAATGATAAGCAGTAGTGTGGAATTTATTGGCACTGTACAAGTTGCACAGTGTGCCAAAAAGGAAGTGTTTGAACTGTCATGTCTAGTCAGTAGTAATAGAAGTAGGGCAACTGAAGAAATCAATCCAAGAGATGTCAAATGCACGAGCCACCATATCTGCAGTAGTTTGTTGCTTGTTGGAGAGGAATTGCCTCTGCCCACCTGATGATGTGATCCATAAGGATGGAACTTATTTGAGGGAGAGGGGGTGACAGGATTTATGAGCATCTCAAAATGATACTTTGGGGATATCGAACTGACCCACGGAAGGGGTGATATGATGTCCAGCTTTGCTGTTTCGGGATGGGAGGCATACGTGTTTATGGGCATGACAGTATGACTTAACGCCCATCCAAATAGGATGGGCAAGGTCATGTATCACTGAGAAGACTTTTTGGCATAGGAAGGCATGGACGAGGGGATGGAGGGTACCTGTAGAGGTGCCACAAAGCACCAGGTGCTAAGAGGTAGTGTAGCGTTGCTGTTGGGGGACGAAAAGAAAAAGATTTTTTTTTTTTTTTTTTTTTTTTAATGTCGAAAAAGTGAATATTTTTGTGGGCCACTTGGCAACAGAATCAGGGACTGATTACACTATTATAACAACATACGTTGAGCATTAAATACCTGAATAAGAGCAGCATATTGATATATATATTTGAGATCGTTCGGAAGAAACATTATCATTTCTGTGCATTTTTATAGTCGCGATGTAGTCATACCCGGATCAACACTAAAGGACCAGAAGATTCATAGATTTTAAAAGAAATGCAACACTACACAAAAAAGTTGGTTCAGAAATAATAGGAAAACGATAATGTTCCTTCTGCCTCATGCTGCGTTCGGCCCATCAGCATGATCGTAATTTCTGGTGATGAAGTAACACAAAATAATTATCATTCAGGTAAATAAGGAGATGGAATCATCAAGGTTAACTTACTAAAATAAGCACACTTATCTTTAACACACTTTTTTTTTTTTAATGCTACGTACCTTTTCATATTAAATTACAATAGATGACCATTGTGGTTAAATACTTTATACATAACAGTCAAAATGTCCTCTTGACGCTGTCTGTTCAATATCAGTTACAAGAAACTACATGTTTTCTGATTGGAAAAAATAACAATTAGCATATTCACTCAATATTTTCACATAAAATATAAAATACAGTTGCGGAACGCAGCAAGTCCGCGTCCGCTTTTCATAGAATACAAACAGTAAAAAGTGAGGCGCCAAAAGCCTCATTTGTCTTGAAACAACAGAATTCTTTTTTATACCATTAATCGATAAATGTACATAGAGATTTACATGCACCACGCAAGAACGGCAAAGATAAAGAATAATGGATTCTGTCGCTGCTATGCGATGGTTCATTTCTTTTACTTTACAATTGTTCGATAACTTTAGGCCATCAGGCATTTACTATTGAGTGTATATTAATGTTTGTGAGGCGAAAATTACTAATATTACAGTAGGTAGGCATTGTGGCTCGATAAGCACTGAGGTAGTGTCATCGTGTAATAAATGGTCTACATCAGGATCATCCTCTTGGAGCCATGCCAGTTTTTCCATGTCAAACAGTGAAGAGATGCTGTGTGCGTGAGACATGTACCTGGCGACAATGTTCTCGGCTCTTTTTATATAATGGATATCAGTGATGTACTGGCAGGGCCATGTGATGAAAGTGCTGAGGTGGCAAGTTTTTAGCAGGATTATGGATTGCACCCATGAGTGGTTTATGATCTATGTAGATAGTTAGAGACCAGTCTTCTGTCCCCTCACGAAAGTGGTGGACTGCCTCATGCATCACGAACAGTTCCATATCAGAGGTGGACCACTTACATTGTGAGGCAGAGAGTATCTGGAAGGGGTCGCATTGAGTCACAACTTGTTGTTGTCGGTTAGCACTGATTGTAGACTCACTCATGACAGTGCTGATAGTAATGTGTGCATCACCGATGGGGTGTGCAAGTGTGACAGCATTGGCAAGTGCAGTGTAAGTGCACAGAAAGTGAACTACATGCCATCAGACCATAGAACTTCATGGGCACCAGAAGTGTTCCCTGCCAAGATGTCTGTCGGAGGGGCTCATAGGGGTGCAGCATGAGGAGTGTGCCACCAGAAAAATTGATCGTTCCTAGATAACGACAGAGGTCTCAGGTAGTGGCATACTATCGGTAGAGACAGTATGGCCCAGGAAAGTGACACATGTAGCACATTACTGAGATTTATTATGGTATATTTCAATGCTGTATTCAGTGAGTACTTTGAGAACTCAAGATAAATGAAGTTCGTGCTCTTCAGCAGAAGGGGAGTCTTTGAGGATATCATCAAGGTAAGCATAGCAGAAAGGGAGAGGGAACAAGACTGAGTCAAAAAACATTGCCACATCTTTTCAGCACTTTTAAGACTGTAAGGTGTATAGCACTATTCAAATAAGCTCAACATTGTAATAATGGCTATTTTAGGTACATTGTCAGTGATAAGCCTTTCGACAGTCAATATCACTGCAAATCTGCACATCGTGCAGCTGTTGCACAAAATTCTGGATGTATGGATTCATATAATTGTCAAGGATTGTCCGAGCATCTTTTTTAGGTACAGGTGTAAAGGTGAGGTGCAATTACTGTACAAAGTTTGCACAGTCCTGGAACCTAACAGATCGTGTATTGTCACCTTAATGTGGTGGAGTTTGGTGGCTTTGAGATGGCAAGGCTTATACTAGAAGTTGGGTGGTGGGAGGGGGGGGGGGGGGGAGGTCCCTTGGTAGTAACCGACTTGTGGCAGGTGCCATTAGTAATATGCCTATAGGTGGCAGTGGGTGCATGCATAACAACACTGGATGATGAAGGTAAAATTCACGATACACTGTCAGTATGATTGTCACAGACCTGCATAGTTTGTGGAGAAGGTGGACGTTATAATAAAATTGGTTATGGTGAGATAAATGTATTAACTGATCTTGGATCATATGAAGTGGCTGATTCCCAAATTGAAGACTCAAAATCCACTACCATATAAGTGTATAAATGTCAATATATATAAACACTTAAAGTAATTATGATGATGATTGTGGACCTTTTAAAAATATAAGCACTGATAAACATTTATTTGTATTTTATACTTGAAATGTATGTTTCAAAGATGATATTGCATGAATAGATTGATATGATAGTATTTTCTTCGCTATGTGTTGTTAGGGATAAATCTTTGTCTTTGGGCAGTTTGTAGTAAGAGTTTGAAGGGCAAGAATGGAGTGCAAGTTACACATGTTGCATTAGTGTGCTGGTTGATGATTTGCATTGTGAAGTGAAATGACTGAAAATATATCTACTCAACAACCAAAAGACTGCAAGTGTTCATATTATTTAACAAAATGAAGCTGAGCATCCTCTAGACCAGTATAAAAAATGTTGCATTTCAGAACAACTTACAACAAAGAAGAAACAGAATAAAAGATGAGTATTAAGAAAACTGTTCATCCAGATTCTATCATTGCTAGCTCTCTCTGCAGTGTGTCACTATTTCAGCATGCCAAGTGCTGTGAAAATGTGACCAACTGCCCAAATTATTAACTTACTACAAAATTAATAAATCTACAGTGGGCAAGAAGAGGGTGATGATGGTCAGAATATGATGATGTCATCTGAGATTTTCTGAAAGTGAAATGTGAATACTGTGTTGGGAAATTTCTGTTGTTGCAAATTAAAAGTATATGTATTGTGAAAATTTTATGTGAATGATTGGCCAAATATGAACAGCAACAATAGCAGCAAAAGGAGTTCACAATCAAGAAGAAGAAAAGGATGAAAAATAAAAAGTGAGGTGAACAATTAATAATGTTGATGTCCATCAACAAAGTTAAATAGTGGAAATATTTTCTTTATTTTTTTTTCTTTTAGTGGTGAATGTTCCATTGAATAATCATTAACAATGACAGTCACAGAACAAGAATCAGAAACAGTGGGGAGTAATACAAGCATGGGAGACTTAAATAGTGTTGTGAAACAAGAACAGGAAAGTTATGATGAGGCAGTCACCAATAAATCATGTAAATTAGTAAAATGAGATAATAATAATGACATAAGTGCAATGTTGGCATTGTTAATAAAATGAATAATGATAATAAGGATCAGTTAATAAAAATGAATAATGATAATAAGAGCCAATTCACAAAAATAAATGAACAACTTGAAAATCATAAACAAGAAAGTTAATGACCAATTTGAAAAAAATTATGGACAACTTAAAACTCATAAACAAGAAAGTAAGAAACTGTTCACAGAATTTAGTCATTCAGTAGGAGCATTATTTGATTGTATTGGTAAAGACACAGCTCGACTAAATGATATCAATAAAAAAATTGAGAGGTTAGACGGTCGAGTACTCTGTTGAGTCCAAAATGAAAGAAATTGAACTTAAATTTAACACCGAAGTTGAAAATGTCAAAGATTAGATCACTGAAGATAAGGGGGAAAATATAAAAATGCTTTTGACAAAGTGCATGAGGAAATAAGAACTGTTGACAAAAATGTAAATAGTCAAATTTCAACTTTGGAAACTAATGTTGATACCAAACTGGTACTTGTTGAAAGCAGTTTTGTTGAACAGGGAAGAGAGTAGATGATAAATTTGTAGAAAATGTAAAATTAAGTAACAACAAAACCAGAACCATAGAAAGTAGTATTTCTGTCCTTGCAAACAGGTTGAAGAATTGTCCAATGATGTAGATAATAGAAATCTTGTTAACAATGTTGGAACCATGTTTTGCAACATTCCAGTGAAAAACTTCTCAAGTGAAGACAGTTTACATCCTGTAGATTTACTGTAGCATTGTAGAGATAATTTTGTGTCTAATGTGACATATTATGAAAATTAGGTTTGTTAAGAAGTTTCTAGAAGGTGAAGCATTAAGATGGGCTAATCAGTGTACTAATGATGACACAACCTATGCAGATTTTGAGAAAGAATTTTTAGATAGATTTGGTCAGAGACTGAACAAGCTGGAATAAAAAGTTAATTTCTCAATGGACCACATTACAGGGAAATGCATGTTAGCATGAAAGAGTTTTGCAAAAATAAATTTAAAAAATTAGCTCAATTGAGCAGACCTGTTGATGAACTCACCCAGATTTATTCTTTAAAAAGGAGATTACCAGCTGAGGTACAGTGGGACCTACTATACAAGCTAGATGACACACTAGAACAGTTTTTGAAATGTGTAGATAAATTAGACAGAGTTTTGGAGGAAAAAAAGGGAGGGGGGGAGCGGGGATTCAACCACAAGAGGCACACACATTTTGAAAGAGGTAGTTATCAAAATTGGCACAGTAACAGTCACAACAGAGGGAACATTGTACCCATAATGGTACAATTATCATCAGAAGAAATATAATAGAGTAAATGGTAACAGTTTTCATTCTGGAGAGCAGCATTGCAACAGTTAGTACAGAAATTTGAATAGATATGATACAAGGAAACAGGATGGGGTATTAATTCTGGAAACAAAAAGCTAACTTGGGCCCCATTGTCAGTCTGCAAGTAAGGGGCCCATGAAACAAATAACAAATGGAGCAGAAATTACACAAATACTGACACACACAAAAACAGTCTAGTGAAGCAAACAGTAGCTATCTTAAAGATGTGAACTATCCTGTTAATATTATATCTGTTGAGAAAGAAGTATGTTCAACAGATAAGGCAAAATATGCAAATAAGGTAAGTAAGCAAATAGAAATTGGAAAAATGGATACAGAAGAAATTAATTTATTAAAATACTGTAGCAGGCTAGAGACATGTCATTTGTTAAATGCTGAAGTAACTGACTTTTGTGACAAATTTTGGATTTCAGAAACTAATGCAAGAACTGGGAAAGAAAAAACTGAATATTGTATTAATGAACAGAAACTTAAGTGAAATTGCATATTTAAACAGCAGTTGAGTAGGGAATGATGACTTTGGTAATTTGCGTGGTGTATTGATGATGTTTGTTCTAATATTGAATATAATAAATTGAAGGTAAATGATGACGAGTATAGTAATGAGGATGAAAAGTAGTCTGTTTGTTTTAAAGAATTGTAGACCTTAGGTATTAGTAAGGAAATGTGTAGTAGTGGCTGTGATGCTGTAGAGGTATCCAAGGATACTGTTAAACGATAAGGGATGTTAATGGCAGTATCACAGTAAGCAAAACTCTTTATTTAATTACTGATAAGGAGGCATGTATAGATGATCATACTAATTCAATTACCAGTTATCAATGATAGTAAGCTGCTCAATGTTATGAATAAAAATGTGTCTTTTTTGTATAATATGTGGTTAAATAATAATGCCATTGAAAAAATGAAAGGTTTAGAAATATGATAAATAAGTCTATGTTCAACTTTACATCCAGCCTGGTGGCATAAAATTAAATATGTTACTTTAAAACAACTCAAAGATAAGTATGAGAGAAGGAAAGTTGCTACTCACCATATAGTGGAGATGCTGAGCCACGATAGGCACAATAAAAAGATTCACACAATCATAGCTTTCGGCCATTAAGGCCTTTGTCAGCAGTAGACACACACACACACACACACTCACACACACACACACACACACCACACACACACACACACACACACACACACACACCGCAAGCACAACTTACACACACATCTGCAGTCTCAGAGAGCTGAAACTACACTGTGAGCAGCAGCAGCATTAGTGCATGATGGGAGTGGCGACTGGGTGGGGGTAAGGAGGAGACAGGGGCGGGGAGGGGGAGGGGTAATATGGTGGGAGTGGCAGACAGTGAAGTGTTGCAGTTTAGACAGAGGGTAGGAGAGAAGGTGCGGATGGGGGAGGGAGTAAGTAGCGGAAAGGAGAGAAATAAAAATAAAAATAAAAGAAACTAAAAGACTGGATGTGGTGGTGAAATGATGGCTGTGTAGTGCTGGAATGGGAACAGGGAGGGGAGTGGATGGGTGAGGACAGTGGCTAATGAAGGTTGAGGCCAGGAGGGCTACGGGAACGTAGGATGTATTGAAGGGAAAGTTCCCACCTGCACAATTCAGAAAAGCTGGTGTTGATGGGAAGGATCCATATGGCACAGGCTGTAAAGCAGTCATTGTGATGAGGGGTTTCCATCCTGGATTTTCCATTGTTTAAAGATAAGTACCATAGTGCTTATCTCTCTGAAACAAGTAAGTGTACATGGCTTGATGAAATTCTCAGTGACAGTGATAACAGTGTCTGTCTTAATTTAATGAAAGTGTATCAAGGCAATGAAAATGGAAAAACAACAGTGGTTTTGGAGGCTTTAATTTTGGAGAGGTAGAAGATGTCCTGTTACATGAGGATATTGAGACTGATAAATGTACTGATGTTTGTTGTCTGTTCATTAAAGTCAGAATAGGATCATGGGAAGGCAGGTGTCTTGTTGATACAGGCAGGCAAGGTTTGGAGTCTCTGATCTCTTAAATAAAAAATTAGAACATAATGAGGTCTATGTAGAATTATCTGTAATTGGAGTGCCGATTAAATGTGCAACAGGGAAACATAGTAAAATGGTTAAAAGTCAGGCTTCAATAACTTCCACAATTGAGGGAGTAACTTTTACACATGGATGTTTAATCATTCAAGATTCAATGAGGATCTCATCCTTAGTATGTCTTGGATACTTAGAGTGAATGCATATTTTGATTGGGAAGGGTAGAACTTGATTATCAATGCACCTGATGGAGATTGCATTTATACTAATTTCATAAAGACAACTATATCTTCTGAGGAGGATGAAATAAATTGTATATAATTTTTGAAAGATAGGTGGATTTGTAGCCAAAGATATGCCATGATTATATACAAATGAATCAGAATTTAAAGAACTTGTAGACACTAAGATTTCAGAAGGAAAATGGTTAACTGATAATCAGAAATCATCATTGGAATCTTTGTTGTGAGAGTATAGTGATTATTCCAGATACAGTGAGAGGATATCAGTGTACTTTACAGCTAAAACCACACCAAACATTTTTCATAAAGCCATATATTGTGTACCTTACACTAAGAGGGCTACAGTTGAGAAAGAGTTGCATAAGATGGAAGTGTGTGATATCATTGAGAGAACTGTTAGCCCATATAACAACCTATTAGTCATTGTTTCAAAAAGAGATGGAGGAGTGAGATTGGTTCTGGATTCTAGGCATTTGAGCAAGTATTTGTACAAAGAAACAGATTACCCTGTAACCACTGATGAACTATTACACAAATTTAAAAATGGATTTAACGTCTGGATTTTATGAGGTATCTTTATCTCCAGAATCATATAAATATACTGCCCTTCTTCACATTGGTAGATGTTACCAATATTGTGTAGTACCTTTTGGTTTGAACTCATCTGAAGCTAAATTTATAAGAACATTAGACTGTGCACTTGACCAAGACCTGGTAGGAAAACTTACTGTTTGTGTAGATGACATTTTGGTGACTGGACAAAGTTGGGAAGAACATTTTGAATTTGTTAATGGTATAATGTAATGTTATCTTAAAGAAGCAACTTGTTTTTGTGTATCTTCGTATTTTCACTGTACAATGACTGTTCCATAAAATTTTGGGTGTGCAGCCACATAACTTTTACTTCTTCCACCATCATGACATCTTTGTGAGTTTATCACAGAATGTTGCCAGATTCCATGATTTGTCCAGCCTGAAGCCGCTATCTCTATTAATTAAATTCCTTGCTAACCAAATATCAATTCCTTTTTCACTACTGAGTCCCAGAAAGGTGAAGTCGAGACTAAAATTTTGACATTATCATTCATCATAGAGTACCCCTGTCAATACAGTGCTCTGTCACTGCCTATTTATTAGGTTGTAACAGACGTGTGTACCTGCGGTGCTCCTGTGCATCTCTTAGGGACTGTGCATGTCACTTGTCTGATGTATGAATGGCCACACTCACAGGAGATCTTGGAAACCCCAGGCTTCTGAAGCACCAAATCATCAGTAACAGAACCCAGGAGAGCTGCTGCTGTCTTTGGTGGAGGAAGAAAAATAGCTTTCACTTTGTGGTTGTTGAAGATCTGTCCTATTTTTGACAATAGGCTTCCAACATATGGCAGAAAATCCATGGATTTAAAACTTTCCGTGTCTTTTTTTTTTTTTTTTTTTTTTTTTTTTTGCATTCCTTATGTCCACTGTCAGTTTTATTTGTAGCACCTCATGTATCTGGTGTGGAGAGTAACCATTGGCTTCAAAAACTCTTCTCAAGCGTAGAATCTCACATCCCCCAGACTGCTTTTGTCTGCAATGACATGTGCTCTGTGCACCAGAGTTCTGAGAACATTCACCATCTGCAAAGGATTGTGACAGCTATTTGCACATAAATATGAATCTGTATCAATCACTTTCCAATATACCGCATGTCCCAAAGTGTCATCATCTTTGCATTGCACCAAAACATCCAAAAATGGAAGGCATCCATCTTTTTTTATTTCTGTCATGAGCTGAATTTGTCTATGGATGGAATTCAGATGATTTAAAAATTCTTTTAATTTGTCTTCACCATGGAGCCACACTACAAATGTTTCATCAACTTACCTCCAAAATGCTGTGGAATTCAAGCTAGAAGATTCCAGCTCCTTCTCCTCGAAATCCTCCATAAAAAAGTGGGCCACCAAGGGCAACAACAGACTACCCATGTTAACACTGTCAGTCTGTTTATAAAATTCATTATAGAATAAAAATATGTCAAAGTCAAAACATGTTCAAACAAAGCTGAAATCTCTATAGCAAAGGTTTTGTCAATGATTCTGAAAGAGGAGCCCCTGTGAACAACGCCACTACATCAAAACTGACTAACATATCAGATCTGTTCAGTCTCAGTGATTTTAGTTAGCCAATGAAGTCCACAGAGCGCATTTTCCCACTAGAGGCCTTAATAGTGACACTCAGTATTTGGCACACCCTCCCAGGGGATACCACCTTATAGTAGGCACCTTCAGTGCCAGATGGGAGGGTTTGCATACTTCGTTGAAGTCGAGAACTATGCTGGCAGTAGCATAGCTACTGGCAGGGTTACCCAAGCCGGATTGGTCTCGACTGAGGAGACAGACAAAATAGGGCAGTGAGGGCTCTAGAGGCGTAGTGAAGCCAGCTTCCCTAAAAGAGTGAACCTAATACAAATCCTGGTCCTCCAGGTTGGGGGTTGGACAAGGGGCTAATAACCCCATACTGAAAAAAAAAAAAAAAAAAAAAAAAAAAAAAAAAAAAAAAAAAAATTTGGAAATTCAACAAGAGCATCAGAAACTGGATGGAAAACATGTATCATGAGCCCCGCAAAGGAAACAGATAAAGGATCTTTCAGCAGCATTATGGAATGTGGACACAATGCTTCAGCCTGGAAAAATTAAAGAAATAGCCAATGAAGTTATAAAATTTAAATATGATGTCATAGGGCTATAGGAAATAAGATGGCAAGGGAATGGGCAGAGAGATAAGCCTGATTACTCATTGGTATGTAGTGGACCAGAAGAAAGAACAGGCCAACTTGGAACAGGGTTTATAATAACTAGGGAATTTAGGACAAGCCTTCTAGAATTTAAGCCCATATATGAAAGGACTCAAGACTAAGAGTGAAATTTAGGAATATATCAATAGGGAATGCACATGCACCAACAGAGGAAAAAGAGGATATAATTAAAGAACAGTTCTACAAAGACTTGCAAAAGGTATGCTGCAGAGTTCCTACATATGACCTGATGCTAGTAAGAGGAGATTTTAATGCAAAAATGGAGGAATGAACATCCATATGGAGTTTCTTGAAAATATTCACTAAATGAAGAAAACAATGAGAATAGAGACTTACTATGCCATTACAATGAAATGAATACCACTAGCTGCGTACAGGCGTTGATATAAGTCAACGGGCACAGTTGAAAATGTGTGCCCCGACTGGGACTCGAACCCGGGATCTCCTGGTTACATCTACATCTACATCCATACTCCGCAAGCCACCTGACGGTGTGTGGCGGAGGGTACCTTCAGTACCTCTATCGGTTCTCCCTTCTATTCCAGTCTCGTATTGTTCGTGGAAAGAAGGATTGTCGGTATGCCTCTGTGTGGGCTCTAATCTCTCTGATTTTATCCTCATGGTCACTTCGCGAGATATACGTAGGAGGGAGCAATATACTGCTTGACTCTTCGGTGAAGGTATGTTCTCGAAACTTCAATAAAAGCCCGTACCGAGCTACTGAGTGTCTCTCCTGCAGAGTCTTCCACTGGAGTTTATCTATCATCTCCGTAACGCTTTCGCGATTACTAAATGATCCTGTAACGAAGCGCGCTGCTCTCCGTTGGATCTTCTCTATCTCTTCTATCAACCCTATCTGGTACGGATCCCACACTGCTGAGCAGTATTCAAGCAGTGGGCAAACAGGCGTACTGTAACCTACTTCCTTTGTTTTCGGATTGCATTTCCTTAGGATTCTTCCAATGAATCTCAGTCTGGTGTCTGCTTTACCGACGATCAACATTATATGATCATTCCATTTTAAATCACTCCTAATGCGTACTCCCAGATAATTTATGGTATTAACTGCTTCCAGTTGCTGACCTGCTATTTTGTAGCTAAATGATAAAGGATCTATCTTTCTGTATATTCGCAGCACATTACACTTGTCTACATTGAGATTCAATTGCCATTCCCTGCACCATGCGTCAATTCGCTGCAGATCCTCCTGCATTTCAGTACAATTTTCCATTGTTACAACCTCTCGGTACACCACAGCATCATCTGCAAAAAGCCTCAGTGAACTTCCGATGTCATCCACCAGGTCATTTATGTATATTGTGAATAGCAACGGTCCTATGACACTCCCCTGCGGCACACCTGAAATCACTCTTACTTCGGAAGACTTCTCTCCATTGAGAATAACATGCTGCGTCCTGTTATCTAGGAACTCCTCAATCCAATCACACAATTTGTCTGATAGTCCATATGCTCTTACTTTGTTCATTAAACGACTGTGGGGAACTGTATCGAACGCCTTGCAGAAGTCAAGAGACACGGCATCTACCTGTGAACCCGTGTCTATGGCCCTCTGAGTCTCGTGGACGAATAGCGCGAGCTGGGTTTCACATGACCGTCTTTTTCGAAACCCATGCTGATTCCTACAGAGTAGATTTCTAGTCTCCAGAAAAGTCATTATACTCGAACACAATACGTGTCCCAAAATTCTGCAACTGATCGACGTTAGAGATATAGGTCTATAGTTCTGCACACCTGTTCGACGTCCCTTCTTGAAAACGGGGATGACCTGTGCCCTTTTCCAATCCTTTGGAACGCTACGCTCTTCTAGAGACCTACGGTACACCGCTGCAAGAAGGGGGGCAAGTTCCTTCGCGTACTCTGTGTAAAATTGAACTGGTATCCCATCAGGTCCAGAGGCCTTTCCTCTTTTGAGCGATTTTAATTGTTTCTCTATCCCTCTGTCATCTATTTCGATATCTACCATTTTGTCATCTGTGCGACAATCTAGAGAAGGAACTACAGTGCAATCTTCCTCTGTGAAACAACTTTGGAAAAAGACATTTAGTATTTCTGCCTTTAGTCTGTCATCCTCTGTTTAGTACCATTTTGGTCACAGAGTGTCTGGACATTTTGTTTTGATCCACCTACCGCTTTGACATAAGACCAAAATTTCTTAGGATTTTCTGCCAAGTCAGTACATAGAACTTTACTTTCGAATTCATTGAACGCCTCTCGCATAGCCTCCTCACACTACATTTCGCTTCGCGTAATTTTTGTTTGTCTGCAAGGCTTTGGCTATGTTTATGTTTGCTGTGAAGTTCCCTTTGCTTCCGCAGCAGTTTTCTAACTCAGTTGTTGTACCACGGTGGCTCTTTTCCATCTCTTACAATCTTGCTTTGCACATACTCATCTAACGCATAATGTACGACGGTTTTGAACTTTGTCCACTGATCCTCAACACTATCTGTATTTGAGACAAAACTTTTGTGTTGAGCCAACAGGTACTCTGAAATCTGCTTTTTGTCACTTTTTCTAAACAGAAAAATCTTCCTACCCTTTTTAATATTCCTATTTATGGCTGAAATCATCGATGCCGTAACTGCTTTATGATCGCTGATTCCCTGTTCTGCGTTAACTTTTTCAAATAGTTCGGGTCTGTTTGTCACCAGAAGGTCTAATATGTTATGCCCACGAGTCGGTTCTCTGTTTAACTGCTCAAGGTAGTTTTCAGATAAAGCACTTAAAAAAATTTCACAGGATTCTTTGTCCCTGCCACCTGTTATGAACGTTTGAGTCTCCCAGTCTATAGCTGGCAAATTAAAATCTCCACCCAGAACTATAACATGGTGGGGAAATCTACTCGAAATATTTTCCAAATTATCCTTCAGGTGCTCAGCCACAACAGCTGTTGAGCCAGGGGGCCTATAGAGACATCCAATTACCATGTCTGAGCCTGCTTTAACCGTGACCTTCACCCAAATCATTTCACATTTTGGATCTCCGTCAATTTCCTTCGATACTATTGCACTTCTTATCGCTATAAACACGCCTCCCCTTTCACTGTTCAGCCTGTCTCTATGGTATACATTCCAATCTGAGTTTAGGATTTCGTTACTGTTTACGTCTGGTTTCAGCCAACTTTCTGTCCCTAGTATTATATGGGCATTGTGACCGTTTATTAATGAGAGCAGTTCTGGGACCTTTCTATAGACGCTCCTGCAGTTTACTATTAGCACATTAATATTGTTATTCCCTGTTGCATTTTGCCTACTCCTACCTTGCCGCGTCTCAGGAGGCGTCTTGTCGGGCCTAGGGAGGGTATTCTCTAACCTAAAAAACCCCCATGTGCACTCCACACGTACTCCGCTACCCTTGTAGCCGCTTCCGGCGTGTAGTGCACGCCTGACCTATTCAGGGGGACCCTACATTTCTCCACCCGATAGCGGAGGTCGAGAAATTTGCACCCCAGATCTCCGCAGAATCATCTGAGTCTCTGGTTTAAGCCTTCCACTCGGCTCCAAACCAGAGGACCACGATCGGTTCTGGGAACGATACTACAAATTGTTAGCTCTGATTCCACCCCGCGAGCGAGGCTTTCCGCCTTCACCAATTCCGCCAACCGCCTGTACGAACTGAGGATGACCTCTGAACCCAGACGGCAGGAGTCATTGGTGCCGACATGAGCAACAATTTGCAGACGGGTGCACCCAGTGCTCTCTATCGTCGCCGGTAGGGCCTCCTCCACATCTCGGATGAGGCCCCCCGGCAAGCAGACAGAGTGAACACTGGCCTTCTTCCCCGACCTTCCCGCTATTTCCCTAAGGGGCTCCATCACCCGCCTAACGTTGGAGCTCCCAATAAATAATAAACCCCTCCCCCCGTGTGCCTGCTCGGACCTTGCTGAAGGAGCAGCCACATGTCCACTCACTACATGGCAGACACTCTATCCATCCAAGCCACTGAAGACACAGAGGAAAATACTTGTCTCGTTTTAGGAGGTGGGAGGCAGAGGGCTTCTCTGATGAACTGATCTGGAGAAAATTATTATTCCTTTTTTCTTTTCACCATGAAATTGGAAAGTTAAAGACTGCAAGCTCTTGGAAAGGGTGAGAATGTTTTTACCACAAGTTTAGTTTACTGTGGGGACGGGTGATTTCACTTCCATGATACACAGAGCACAACTTCATGGTAATTAACAATTGAAAGGTTCAAATTTTAGTACAAACACTAATAATAACAAAAAATATATTGTTGTTGTGGTCTTCAGTCCTGAGACTGGTTTGATGCAGCTCTCAGTTGCTACCCTATCCTGTGCAAGATTCTTCATCTCCCAGTACCTACTGCAGCCTACTTACTTCTGAATCTGCTTAGTGTATTCATCTCTTGGTCTCCCTCTACGATTTTTACCCTCCATGTTGCCCTCCAATACTAAATTGGTGATCCCTCGATGTCTCAGAATATGTCTTACCAACCGATCCCTTCTTCTAGTCAAGTTGTGCCACAAGCTCCTCTTCTCCCCAATTCTATTCAATACCTCCTCATTAGTTATGTGATCTACCCATCTAATCTTCAGCATTCTTCTGTAGCACCACATTTTGAAAGCTTCTATTCTCTTCTTGTCGAAACTATTTATCGTCCACGTTTCACTTCCATACATGGCTACACTCCATACAAATACTTTCAGAAACGACTTCCTAACATTAAAATCTATACTCGATGTTAACAAATTTTTCTTCTTCAGAAACGCTTTCCTAGCCATTGCCAGTCTACATTTTATATCCTCTCTACTTCAACCATAATCAGTTATTTTGCTCCCCAAATAGCAAAACTCCTTTACTACAAGAGTGTCTCATTTCCTAAACTAATTCCCTCAGCATCACCCGACTTAATTCGATTACATTCCATTATCCTCATTTTGCTTTTGTTGATGTTCATCTTATACCCTCCTTTCAAGACACTGTCCAATCCATTCAACTGCTCTTCCAAGTGCTTTGCTGTCTCTTACGGAATTACAATGTCATCGGCAAACCTCAAAGTTTTTATTTCTTCTCCATGGATTTTAATACCTACTCCGAACTTTTCTTTTGTTTCCTTTATTGCTTGCCCAATATACAGATTGAATAACATCGGGGATAGGCTACAACCCTGTCTCACTCCCTTACCAACAACTGCTTCCCTTTCATGTCCCTCGACTCTTATAACTGCCATCTGCTTTCTGTACAAATTGTAAATAGCCTTTCGCACCCTGTATTTTACCCCTGTCACCTTCAGAATTTGAAAGAGAGTATTCCAATCAACATTGTCAAAAGCTTTCTCTAAGATAAGCTTTCTTCTAAGATAAGTCATAGGGTCAGTATTGCCTCATGTGTTCCAACATTTCTACGGAATTCAAACTGATCTTCCCCAAGGTCGGCTTCTATCAGTTTTTCCATTCGTCTGTAAAGAATTTGCGTTAGTATTTTGCAGCTGTGATTTATTAAACTGATAGTTCAGTAATTTTCACATCTGTCAACACCTGCTTTCTTTGGGATTGGAATTATTATATTCTTTTTGAAGTCTGAGGGTATTTCACCTGTCTCATACATCTTGCTCACTAGATGGTAGAGTTTTGTAGGGCTGGCTCTCACAAGGCTATCAATAGTTCTAATGGAATGTTGTCTACTCTGGGGGCCTTGTTTCGACTCAGGTCTTTCAGTGCCCTGTCAAACTCTTCACGCAGTATCATATCTTCCATTTCATCTTCATCTATGTCCTTTTCCATTTCCATAATATTGTCCTCCAGTACATCGCCCTTGTATGGACCCTCTATATACTCCTTCCACCTTTCTGCTTTCCCTTCTTTGCTTAGGTTGCCATCAAAGCTCTTGATATTCATGCAAGTGGGTCTCCTTTCTCCAAAGGTCTCTTTAATTTTCCTGTAGGCAGTATCTATCTTACCCCTAGTGAGATAAGCCTCTACATCCTTACATTTGTCCTCTAGCCATCCCTGCTTAGCCATTTTGCACTTCCTTCATTTTTGAGACATTTGTATTCCTTTTTGCCTGCTTCATTTACTGCATTTTTATATTATCTCCTTTCATCAATTAAATTCAATATTTCTTCTGTTACCCAAGGATTTCTACTAGCCCTCGTCTTTTTACCTATTTGATCCTCTGGTGCCTTCACTATTTCATCCCTCAAAGCTACCCATTCTTCTTCTTCTGTATTTCTTTCCCCCATTCCTGTCAATTGTTCCCTTATGCTCTCCCTGAAACTCTGTACAACCTCTGGCTCTTTCAGTGTATCCAGGTCCCATCTCTTTAAATTCCCACCTTTTTGCAGTTTCTTCAGTTTTAATCTACAATTCATAACCAATAGATTGTGGTCAGAGTCCACATCTGCCCCTGGAAATGTCTTACAATTTAAAACCTGCTTCCTAAATCTCTGTCTTACCATTATATAATTTATCTGTTACCTTTTAGTATCTCCAGGGTTCTTCCATGTATACAACCTTCTTTCATGTTTCTTGAACCAGGTGTTAGCTATGATTAAGTTATGCTCTGTGCAAAATTCTACCAGGCGGCTTCCTCTTTCATTTCTTAGCCCCAATCCATATTCACCTACTATGTTTCCTTCTCTCCCTTTTCCTACTCTCGAGTTCCAGTCACCCATGACTATTAAATTTTCATCTCCCTTCACTATCTGAATAATTTCTTTTATTTCATCACACATTTCTTCAATTTCTTCATCATCTGCAGAGCTAGTTGACATATAAACTTGTACTACTGTGGTAGGCATGGGATTCATGTCTATCTTGGCCACAATAATGCGTTCACTATGCTGTTCGTAGTAGCTTACCCACACTCCTATTTTTGTATTCATTATTAAACCTACTCCTGCATTACCCCTATTTGATTTTGTATTTATAACCCTGTATTCGCCTGACCAAAAGTCTTGTTCCTCCTGCCACTGAACTTCACTAATTCCCACTATATCTAACTTTAACCTATCCATTTCCCTTTTTAAATTTTCTAACCTACCTGCCCGATTAAGGGATCTGACATACCACGCTCCGATCCGTAGAACGCGTTTTCTTTCTCCTGATAACGACATCCTCCTGAGTAGTCCCCGCCCAGAGATCCAAATGGAGACTATTTTACCTCCGGAATATTTTACCCAAGAGGACACCATCATCATTTAATCATACAGTAAAGCTGCATGCCCTCGGGAAAAATTACGGCTGTAGTTTCACCTTGCTTTCAGCCAATCGCAGTACCAATACAACAAGGCCATTTTGGTTAGTGTTACAAGGCCAGATCAGTCGATCATCCAGACTGTTGCCCCTGCAACTACTGAAAAGGCTGCTGCCCCTTTTCAGGAACCACACGTTTGTCTGGCCTCTCAACAGATACCCCTCCATTGTGGTTGCACCTACGATACGGCTATCTGTATCATTGAGGTACGCAAGCCTCCCCACCAACGGCAAGGTCCATGGTTCATATATACAGGAGACAAATCTGAAATAGAGAATATTATTTAACTCTTATTTCCTTATTCCTTCTTAGTTAGTGACATCTTCACTTATATAGCTTTAGGTCTAAATGTGTACTATTTGTTATTCTCCTACTAGGTTCACTTATCCACTGATCTGGTCATGTTGGTTATGTTTGTGGTTCATGTTCATTTTATTGTGTCTTTTACTTACCTTTATATAAACTCACTTTCTGCGGCTTACTGCATAGATCATAACTATTAAATAAAAGTAGTGTGTCCTAATGCCGAGCTCATGTTGTGCTGCTACTCTTCCTTATGTCTCTTCATTTGTTTCTATGCTTCTGTCAGAGCATCAGAGTATGCTAAAAATGTACATATGTTTGGGTCCTGCCCTTCACTACAAAACAAAGTTCCTTGCTGGTTCTTCTCAAATGACTTGTACTAGTACTCTTCTGTAGGTTAGAAGTGGTTATTTTCTTCCAGTTCCAAAATTTAGACCTGAGCACTCCTGTATTTCTCCTAAAAATAAAGTTAAACTACTATGCTTAATAGTATTCATATGTTCAGAACTGTTATCCTTTATTGGCATCAAGAGTAATATCAGCATTGAAAGTTGCATGGATTATACATATTTATGAAAAGGGAAAGAAAAATCTACTTGTAACCATTCCTCTATTCAGTTCCTTTAAGGTGGTCAGTTTTCTGTCCACTCATCTTGATCAACCTATAGTAAAATACTTTGTGAGATCCAAGCCCATAGACTCCAGAGTCATCTATTACTTAACCTAATCTACAGTGATCAATGTACAAGCTTGCCTGACAATTAAAAGTGCATTATTGAAGCAAAGCGCATTTCCCCATTTCTTATCTGCTAGTCACAAATGTATCCTAGCCCAATTTCATCTTTATAATCTGGCATCATTTGTCACAAAAGTGTAGTAATTTTTGTTTTACTTAAGTACAGTGTAAAAGACAGAATAACACCAATATGTTTTTGTTGTGATTTTGTTCTTTAATCTTGTGCTCCAATCTATAGCCTTACTTTCTTGTTAATATTTTTTGGTCTTAGTATTACCAACACAAGAATTGTCGCTACCATTACTTTTCTTTACGTTTTCCTACTGGAAATACTTCTTCAGGTCACAGTTTGTGTACAAACCTTTTATCTTCCCATCTGTAGGTATACAAGAAAATAGCTTCCATCATTCACTATTTGCACAATGCAAAAATGAGCTGTGTACATCAATTGCCATTTCTTATTTTTCTTTTGTAACAATGATAGTTTGCAATGGATATTTAGTAGTACACTTTCCCCAGCAGAGAATTAATTAACCCTGTGAAGTTGCTTGTCGTGATGAATCTTCTAAGCCTTGGCACCTTCTGTTAAAACTATTAATACTTGCCTTACCTTTTCTTCAAGGGATACTTCCTCCCTAGGCATACACAGAATTGGTGTAACACTCTTATTCTTTTCCTTGTTTTTGTGTATTAGATGTGTTGGTGTATATGGTGTATTATGCAATGGAATGTTATCAACAATCTGTTCGAACACATCTCGTTTGATGTATTCATAGCCAGCGAATGTGCATTATTAGCGAACTTCATTTTATCCACTGCTGGATTTCGATTTTCTCATTGTAGCTTCCCACACAAATTCAGACCAGATTTGACTGCTGTTAAGTGTTTTTCTCCTGATTACATTGTGCTGGTTTCCCTTATGGTATTGGCACTGTGGATTCTGAGAAGTCCTATTCATATTGTACTGTGGGCGACTATTTGGTGATTCTCCCCACTGACTTATGTTGTTCTGATCATTCCAGTTGCCATTACACTGGTCCAAATAACCAGGGTGACACTTATCATCATCCCTACATCTTCTTTTATGATTCAGAGAGCTGTTGCCAGTCAGGCCAGGCACTGACATTGGCGCAGCCTGCTGTGTGTCAACAAACACAAGTGGATGTCAGGTGCTCATCGTGATTGTTGCCATTATACTGCCATTATATGCTGCCCTCACCATTATGATACCCATTCTGGTTATGATCGTTATTACTAATCTTCATATCGTCATTTACAAGGTCAACAGAATTGAGGACCAACAAAAAGTGTTCTAAGTTAGTTTCTGGGACCTGTACTACTTTTTCTCTAAAGTGAAACGGAAGTTATCTGTTCAAAATGTGTAGAACATCACTAAGAACCATGGGTTCATCTGAGAAATGAGTCTTATATATGTACTTCTTGAAGTATTTTGTTAATGCTTACTGCCTGATGTTGTGTGGCTCTGGATTAAATACTTGTTTTCTTAATCTTTCCTATACACAACACAACTAATATTTTGTAATAAATGTATTTTCAAATTTTATGCTATTGTGTGACAGCTCTTTGCCATCTCAGATGCCCAATGCTTGGCCTCACCTTATATAAAACGTAATACATACTGGATCTTTTGTTGTTCAGACCAAGTAGGCAACACACTTCTAAAAGCTTGTATGAAAATAAATGGATGAAAAGATTTCTTTTCTGGGATGAACATATGTAATTTTTGGTTTTGTAGAAGACATTTTTCTAGTATAACTGATGAAAGTGTGGTGTCTGCCAACACATTTAGTATAACAGCATTTCATGGTACTATGTTCAACTAGCTACTGTTCCTTGTGCACATACATTTGTACAAGAAACTGGACTATGACATTCATCATTACTCTTACCTGTATAGCTACTATCATTCCTTGCTTGCTCCTTAATGTTATTCCAGTCTTCTTTTATTTCTCTGATTAGGTTCCTATTTGTGTTTGCACATGATCCTTCCACTTAGGTAGATCTTGTGTAAGTGTTCTTTGTATCTGACCTAACTCAGTTTGTATCTTTAATAGTGGCATACCATGCTATGTGTACACATCAGTAATCATTTGCTCAACAGCCTTCTGTAGCTCTGTGTCTAACCCGCTATCAGTTAAAATCTCTTTCTCTCATAAAAAATCATCAACTTGTTTTTCATGTTTTGTTGCTATGTCTCCTTCTTGTTTGTCTGCATATTGAACTGTGGACTGCAGTGCTGTGTGTTCTAACAGCATCGTACCAAAATCATTTACCAGTTTTTTCATCTGTTCTGGCGTGTCTCTTACTGTACTTCCCAGTGTTGAGATGTCAATAGTTATTCCTTCTAAGTTGTTGCATATCAGTTCACTGATGTGATTCGCAACATCTGTTTTTGAAGTGTTCTACATCTGAGTAAGATTAATAATATTGTTAGTGAAAGCCTCTGATCTTGCTGAAGTGTTGTCAAATCTTTCATTATTTTTGTCAAATCTTTAATCAAGATTTTGATTGTTTTCATCGAATCTTTTATCAAGATTTTGATTGTTTTCATCAAGTTTTTGATTGAGTAAAGCTTCTATTCTTTGATACAATTGTACAAAAGGGTCAGGTATAGGGTTTGCTACTTCAGAACTAACATTGCTCACTGGCTGTGATGTTGTGTCACATGGTGGTGTGACAACATCACTACTGTTACCCTGAAATTTTCAACATTAGTCCTAGGTGTATTATCTAAAGTGCTCTCTTCCTCTTAACTCTCCATGGTTGTTGTTTCAAACTTAGTTTTAACCACAACAACGTGTATGAATTTCTGAAATTAAGTAACCTTCTCTCTCTTATTTGTCTTATTTTCACTAAGTAAACAGTTCACAAACTTATCTCTACTACTGAAAAATATTTCTTTGCAAAGCAACTTGTATCACTAAATGTGTTTGTGTGTTATTGCAAGAATATTTCCACTATCTTGTGAAATATTAATGTAATAAAAATTACTTCAAAAATAATAAATTTTGTAACTACTAGACTAGAAACAAAGTTCTATATGCAGCACACAGTGGGCCTCATAAAAAATAAGTTCCTCATAAAAAATCAGTTCTATTTCCACATTTAACTGTAAGAATCACTAAGAATGACTACAGATGTTCTTTACCTGACATGCTGTTTTGCTGTTGTCAGGGAAATATTTCAGAACAGGCCTTTTTTCCAGATTTTTCTGTTCTGCTTTCACTGTCTCAGAATTTTGGAAAATATTTCCTTATTACTGTAATAATTGCAGCATCCAAGAAGAAATCGTGGGAAGACTTTGGAAACAGGTTGGAGACTATGGGTCAAGCTGCTGGAAAACCATTCTGGAGTGTAATTAGCAGTCTTCGAAAGGGAGGTAAGAAGGAAATGACAAGTATTTTGGACAGGTCAGGAAAACTGCTGGTGAATCCTGTGGATGCCTTGGGCAGATGGAGGGAATATTTTGAAGAGTTGCTCAATGTAGGTGAAAATGCGATCAGTAATGTTTCAGATTTCGAGGTGGAATGGGATAGGAATGATGATGGAAATAGGATCACATTTGAGGAAGTGGAAAAAAATGGTCAATAGATTGCAGTGCAATAAAGCGGCTGGGGTGGATGAAATTAAGTCGGAACTCATCAAATACAGTGGAATGTCAGGTCTTAAATGGCTACACAGGATAATTGAAATGGCCTGGGAGTCGGGACAGGTTCCATCAGACTGGACAAATGCAGTAATCACACCAATCTTTAAACATGGAAACAGAAAAGATTGTAACAACTACAGAGGTATCTCTTTAATCAGCGTTGTGGGTAAAATCTTCTCAGGTATTGTTGAAAGGAAAGTGCGAGTATTAGTTGAGGACCAATTGGATGAAAATCAGTGTGTGTTTAGGCCTCTTAGAGGTTGTCAGGACCAGATCTTTAGCTTACGGCAAATAATAGAGAAGTGTTATGAGTGGAACAGGGAATTGTATCTATGCTTTAGAGATCTAGAAAAGGCATACGACCGGGTTCCTAGGAGGAAGTTATTGTCTGTTCTACAAGATTATGGAATAGGAGGCAAACTTTTGCAAGCAATTAAAGGTCTTTACATGGATAGTCAGGCAGCAGTTAGAGTTGATGGTAAATTGAGTTCATGGTTCAGAGTAGTTTCAGGGGTAAGACAAGGCTGCAACCTGTCTCCACTGTTGTTCATATTATTTATGGATCATATGTTGAAAACAATAGACTGGCTGGGTGAGATTAAGATATGTGAACACAAAATAAGCAGTCTTGCATATGCGGATGACTTAGTTGTGATGGCAGATTTGATTGAAAGTTTGCAAAGTAATATTTCAGAGCTAGATCAGAAATGTAAGGACTATGGTATGAAGATTAGCATCTCCAAAACGAAAGTAATGTCAGTGGGAACGAAATATAAACGGATTGAGTGCCAAATAGGAGGAACAAAGTTAGAGCAGGTGGACGGTTTCAAGTACTTAGGATGCATATTCTCACAGGATGGCAACATAGTGAAAGAACTGGAAGCGAGGTGTAGCAAAGCTAATGCAGTGAGCGCTCAGTTACGATCTACTCTCTTCTGCAAGAAGGAAGTCAGTACCAAGACTAAGTTATCGGTGCACCGTTCAATCTTTCGACCAACTTTGTTGTATGGGAGCGAAATCTGTGTGGATTCAGGTTACCTTATCAACAAGGTTGAGGTTACGGATATGAAAGTAGCTAGGATGATAGCAGGTACTAGTACATGGGAACAATGGCAGGAGGGTGTGCACAATGAGGAAATCAAAGAAAAACTGGGAATGAACTCTATAGATGTAGCAGTCAGGGTGAACAGGCTTAGATGGTGGGGTCATGTTACACGCATGGGGGAAGCAAGGTTACCCAGAGACTCATGGATTCATCAGTAGAGGGTAGGAGGAGTCGGGGCAGACCGAGGAGAAGGTACCTGGATTCGGTTAAGAATGATTTTGAAGTAATAGGTTTAACATCAGAAGAGGCAGCAATGTTAGCACTGAATAGGGGATCATGGAGGAACTGTATAAGGGGGGCTATGCTCCAGACCTAACGCTGAAAGGCATAATCAGTCTTAAATGATGATGATGATGATGATGATGATGATGTAATTTACTTGGCATCACGTGCTCAGTTGCACATAGTATGAAACAAACAAACATTTATGTAACAATAATATTGTTTCTTTGTACACATATATATAATAAATGTGATAAATGTGTATACATTTATGATGTGTTAATAGTTGCCAGTGTAAAATCTCCTTCTGTGTAACTTGCATTTACTGATGAGGATAGAAAGATTATTGACTGCTCAGTGAGAGAAAAATAATTTAACAATTTTGAAAATCAGATACACCCGCAATCTGAGGATGATTCTCAATGGAATCATTAGTGGAAGCATACAAAAGGTATTTACATTAGTGAGAGAGGTATGAACAGGTTATTTCCTAGTGCCATACTTCATGATTATGGTTAGTTTTATGATCTTGAAAAAAAAAAAATTCCTGTTTCACTTTAGATCAGTACGTGGGCAGTGGACGCTTCTCTGATGAGATGATCTGGAGAAAATTATTATTCCTTGTATGTTTTGACCATGAAATCGCAAAGTTAAACACTGTGAGCTCTTGAAAAAGGTGAGAATTATAATCACTTAATTTTTACATACAAGCAAGTGGCCATTTTGACACAGTGCAATCCATTTTCACTTAGCCTCGAAGAACCACTAAACTCCTTCTCCTTCTCCACAGTAAAAGGTGGCACAGGACAATGCTAATTTTGTGCAGCGATTTCATCACTTGAATGATTATTATTAAATAATGAATGGACATACTCCCATCTGCCAAAACTCTATTCAGCACTAAAGAGTAAACAAGATCACTGTTAACATAGCTACTGTTTTTCTACAGAGATCATGGTGTCCCATCTGGCACCAAAATTGTTTATTGTAACTCCTCACTGCACTCTTGGTCTAAGTCAGGGCTTCACAACATACGTGCTCGCGGAGCAAGTTATGAGCAGCAAGGCGCGAGCACGGAGCAGCGCGAGCACGCTACCCCCACTACCGGACCAGAGCGGAGAGTGGGGAGAGTCATGTGAGGCACACAACAGCTGCCACCAGTCAATGTAAATCCGCGGCCACCTGCAGGGATATCACTCACGAATTATACTGTGACAAATGAAACAAATAAAGGAGAATGTACACGAGCCAGATAATTTTATTAGCTTAGTGTATGCCTCTACATTCATATTAATTTGTGAACTGTTACACAATAAAAGGTGTCACTGAAGTGTGGGATTCTCGGTTATCTTGTACTTTTTGCCCTTTACAATTGTGTTTATGTTCGGAGTAATTGTTCTTGTGCATTGTAGGCACAGCGTGCAGTTTAAATTTTGATCAGAAAATGCGTTCCTCAGGTGCGTCTTGTTACATTTCATTGCAGAGAACAGTTGTTCACAAACATATGTGGAACCGAACATTGATATTACTGTAGCCGCCAGTTTGTGCAAACGAGGAAATCTATGCTGAGGGAAGTGTCTGTAGAATTCCAAAATGTTTCTCTTGTTCTGAAATTTGTCTCCATATTCTCTGTCACACTGCAGGTCAATAATTTCTAGTTGCAGCTCAGGATGAATCTCTTCAATATTCGCTGAATATGGAGAGGAGAACAGATCAAAATCACTGTCTAGTGCTGTCAGATCTTGTTGATCAAATTCTTCCTTAAGGACAACTAAACTATGTGAATAACGTTCACAGTTTTTGTGAACATCTTGCATGGATGGTAATTTAGGAAAATGAGCTAGATTTCCTGTTTCCAGCTGACTCACCCAAAGTGTCAATTTCATTTTAAAAGCTCGTATTCAATCTATGAAATGAGTAATTAGCAGATCTTTACCTTGTAGTGAAATGTTCAAAGCATTCAGATGGCTAGTTAAATATGCTAAGAATGCGAGATCATATTTCCATGAAGGCTCTTTCAATTCAGGAACACACATGTTATTTATTTCCATGAACATATTTATCTCATCTAATAGGCAAAAAAATCGATTTAATAATTCTCTACGACTAAGCCAGTGGACCTCGCTGTAATAAGGCAGGCTACCATACTGGTTTTCTACATCCTCAAGAAAGCTTTTAAATTGTCTGTGTTGTAGCCCATGCTTCCTCATATAATTGGCTGTATGAACAACAACACTCATCACATTTTTTAGAGTGATACTCTTTGCACATAAGTTTTCCTGGTGGATCACACAGTGAATGACGCTTATTTCATTCGGCACGGTCAGTTTTGGCATTTTCTCCTTCAACAGCGCAACGAAACCTGATTTTTTTCCCTGTCATCGCTGGTGCACCGTCTGTAGACACTGAAACTAAAGAATTCCATGACAATCCTATATTTTCAACACTTCCTTCAACACTACTTAAAATATCACCTCCAGTTGCAGTGTTCTTCATGACTACTACATCGAGGAGCTCCTCCCTCACCTGAAGATCTCTATTAACACCTCTAATAAATATGGCAAGCTGTCTGTTCCAGCGATATCAACACTTTCATCCAGAGCTAGAGAATATGCCATAAAATCTTTACAGATATTTGCAAGCTGGCTCTGGACGTCGTCTGCCATGTCCTGTATGCGACGCATAATGGTCATGTTAGATAATGGCACAATCAGAAACTGTTCAACTTGAGATGGACACAAATGTTCTGCTGCAGCCACCAAACATTCTTTTATTAAATCGCCATCAGTGAAGGGGCGCAGGGATTTTGCTAAAAGCAAAGCAATTTTGTAACTCCCTCTGAGAGCTGCCTCAGTTGATTTTTCTTCGTCATGCAGATCTTCTTCGGATAGCTTCCTATTAAGTTTAATAACTTCCTGTGCACGATCTGGTCCATCACATTTTCCACTTCCGTAGTCTTTTGCATGGTACGATATATAATGTCGCTGCAAATTAAATGTCCTAAAAGAATTCAGCGTTTTGTGACATACTAAACATTTTGCAACTCCATCTTTTCCTGTAAACAGATACAATTCCTCCCAATGAGAGGAATTCTTGCCCACAGTTTGGTGGTGGTCTTTCATCCTGGTTGACAGCTGGTTGGTGGTCATACCAATGTAAAAATCCATGCAGTTGTTGCAGAAGAACTGATATATGACATGGCTGCTTTCACAGGTGGCTGGGTCTTTGAAGGGGTAAGATAAGCCTGTTACGAGACTGAAATAGGAAGTGCCGGATGGGTGCATTGGGCAGGTCTTGTACAGGGATATGCTGTAAGGGATTGCGAGTGGCATAGTGATGGACTAGGATATTGTGGAAGTTGGGTGGGCAACAAAACACCACTTTAGGAGGGGTGGGAAAGATCTTGGGTAGGATATCCCTCATTTCAGGACATGATGACAGATAATCAAAGCTCTGATGAAGGATGTGGTTTAGTTGTTCCAGTCTGCGGTGGCACTGGGAGTGTCTGGAGAAATCTGTTTGCAGACTAGGTCTGAGGGATGGTCCTGCCTGTGAAGGTTTAAGTGAGACTTTCAGCATACTTGGAAAGGGAGTTCTTGTCACTGCAGATACACCATCCTTGGGTGGCCAGGCTGTATGGAAGGGATATTTTGGTGTGGAAGGGATGACAGCTGTCAAAATGCACATACTGTTTGTGGTTGGTGGGTTTAATGTCGACAGAAGTGAGAATGGAGCCATCAGAAAGTAAGAGGTCAACATCCGGGATGGTCGCATGCTGGGTTGAGGAGGAGCAGGTGACACAGATGAGAAAGTTTTGAGGTTGTGAAGGAATGAGGGTAGGGTATCTTAGCTCTGAGTCCAGATCATAAAGACCAGGCATCTGGTGGTTTGGGAGGCTATGAAGGTTTCCTCTGGATGACCCATAAACTGGTTAGCATAGGAGGCTGCTGATGGCTATGCTGCAGATTTGTTTGTATACCTTCCCTCAAAAGAAGAAATAATTATGAGTTAGGATAAAGTTAGTTAGGTGTATGAGAAATGAAATAGCGGGTTTAGAGCCTGAATGAACTTGGAAAGGTAGTGTTCATTTGCAACAAGTCCATGGGTATGAGGGATGTTGCTGTATAGAGAAGTGGTGTCAACAGTGACCAGGAGGGAACCAGAAGGTAAAGGGGTGGTGATGGTGATAAGTCGGTGAAGGGAATAGTTGGTATCTTTGACAAGAGAGTCTAGATTAGGGTCAGTTGGTGGGAGCTGTTGGTCAGTGTGGTCCAAAATCCTTTCAGAGGGGGCACAATAACCAGCTACAATGGATCATCCAGGGTTCTTGGATTTCTGAAATTTGGGGAGTAAGTAGAGTGCACGGGGTGTCAGAGGGGTGAAGATGGAAATGGATTCAGAGGAGTGGTTCTGGGAAGGGCCTAAAGCTTTAAGCAGGGATTGGAGGTTATATTGGATTTCTGGGATGGATCTCTCTAGCAGAGTTTGTAAGTGAATGAGTCAGACAATTGGCAGAGGCCTTCCACCAGGTAGTTACTGCGACTCATCGCAACAGTGGTGGAGCCTTTGTCTGTGAGGAGGATGATTAGGTGAGGATCTGTTTTAAGACTGTGTGTGGCTGTCCTTTCCTCTGCTGAAAGGTTGGTTTTCTTAGTAAGGAACCCGGGAAAGGACAGTAAGGCCATGATAGAGGTGAGGCATTCCCAGAAAGTTGCTGCGCAGTGGTTAAATGGGAGGGGAGGGTTGATCACAGTAGGATGGTGGTACGAACTGGAAGAGGCAGTGTTCAGTGCTGGAATAAGGTTGGCTTTGGTTATGGATTGGGAGAAGGAGAGTAGGACTTTGACAAGTCCTACATTGTTAAATTTGGGTATACGATTAATTGTGAGGCCTTTCAATAGGACTGAAATATGTGTGGGCCTGAGAGTTTTGGTGGGACAGTTAACAACAGTGTCCCAGGACGTTTTACGCTCTGGATCTGTTTTTGAAGTGTGGACAGAAGTTTTGGGGGCTGTGGAAAGTTGACAAAGTGCACTAGGCTAGGTGTGGGAGGTATAAGGGGTTGATGGGGAGGAGCACAGTGTGTAAGACAGGGGTTGGATAGTGGTGCCCCATGTCGGCAGTAAGATGTCAGCAGGTTTGTATAACTTACAGAGATGATGTCTGGAATGTTCTACCTGGGGCTGGAGAGCAAAGGATTCAATTTCAGGGATGTGATGTATATAATAAGGATTGCACAGCAGCTCTCACCAGACATCAATCATTCTGCTCTCATTCATCATTCCGCTGGTGGCAGTATTCAGAGCTTTGTGGAGGATGCAGACATGGTACTGGGATGCCTAATCCATGGAAATTTGTTTTTGTGGTACCAGATGTGATGGACAGGGTCTAGTGGAATCTTTAAAGATAAAAGTCATTGAGAAAGGAGGGGGGAATCTAGAGAAAAGAACTTGTATGGTTAGGCCATTGGGGAGAGATTCTATCATATAGGCAGAATTTAAGGAACAGGATTTAGGACTGGGTTTTAGCCAGGGAAATCAATACTTTTTTGTACTGGTGCAGAAATATGGAGCAGTATTCCACTGTGAGAGAGATGGCATGGGGTAAACAGATAATAGAGTAGGAAATGGAGAAATGGAGGCCTTAGGTGGTTGTGAGGGGAGCTGGAGAACGGAAAAAGACAAGTAAAAACAGATACAGCCATGCAAAAACTTGCACAAAAACATAAAAGTATGCACAAAGCAGTGTTCTTGAGACTGTAAAGCATATAGAGTATTTGAACAGTCCGAATGGCATGGTGATCACTGTTTTCTGTGCAGCATCTAGATGCATTAGTATTTATTAGTATGCTTATTTGCAGTCAATAACACTGAACACTGTCCCATTGGTGAGTTCATGCATGGAGTCCTGGATATTAGAAATGGAGTATGTTCCAGCATAAAGTCAAGCACCGGCATGCCAGGTGGGAATGTTAGAGCAGAGAGGGCTGTGAGACAGTGTCAGCCAATTGCATGCTGACTGGACACAATGATGCAGGATGACAACATGAAGACAGCACCATCTACATGAAGAGGAAATAAGTGCCATGAGGCCTGGCTGTGGCCCAGTTCACCAACTTCAACAGCGGCATCAAGAATAGGCACTTGTATAGCAGTGAATTAGGAACTGTATTACTTCTCTTGTATTATGAATTGCATATACTGAAGAGATTGCTTATGTTGCATGTCACCCTTCACTTGTGACACATCATTCTAAATTTCTCAAAGTCAAGTATTCTCATTTATTTTCTGTAAATAAAATTCATTAATATGATTTGTTTGAATCATTGTCTAGTGATCCAAGAAAGCAGGTTTCCTAGGCACTCCATATTTGATGAGAAGCCAGGATACAACAGGGTAACTACTGTGCACGGTCCTAGAGTTCAGTACATGATAGACTATACAGAGGCTGAATAAACCATCTTTTTTGGGCACAAGTGTAATATGAGAAGTCTAAAGGCTGTCAGAAGGATGTACCATCCCTGCTTGCAACAGTTCCATAATAGCTGCTTAGCTGTCTATACGTCTGAAGGGCACATGCACTTAGGTCTGTGGTGAACTGGTGGACCATTGGAAGTCACAATATGATGCACTGTCCTGTCCTGAACTGCACATGCATGTGCATGGAAGCGGGAGGTGATAGTGTTGATGTCACAGTTTACTAACAGTGCGGGCAGTGCTGTACTGACCTTAGGGAGACAGTTGATACATGGTGGTAGGAGCTGGTGTGGTGGAGAGTGGGCTGCATGTGAGCTGAGGCTGTCCAGGGGGTTGAGGGGAGGGGCAGAAACCTGTGCATCACCTGTCATCCTGTTTGTTGACATTCTGCTGCATAGAGGCATTCTCAGGCTAGTTGCTCTTCTGTAGTTACACTGTAATTACACCATTGATGTGGCACTTAAGGTCTGCTTATCAGTGTGAAGCCACTGGCATTTACTGTGACAGTCAGCATACCATTCATGTGTAGTTGGTATATGATTCATTAGCACGACACATTCATGAAGTACATGTCATCGACATGATGCTATTGGATTGGGCATGGGGCAGATATGAACAGTTTAGGATGGTCGAGGTGGAGAGGCCTTAAGTACTAGCACTAGTGGAATGATGAATGAGAGCAGCATGAATGATGTCTGGTGAGAGCCGGCAAAAGCACTAGAAATCCATGCCGATGACTAGCTCTGTGGTGTCCGTGATGTACAAGATCCAGGTGCATTGCAGGATCAGTGAAAGGTATACAGTGCAGTTGGTGGTAACATGGCCATAATTTCTGTCATTTGCTGAATGTAGGCTTAAGACTGCTGTTGATGTCAGTGTTGATATGCTGGGTCATAGCAGGGAGCTGATGTCCACCCTGTGTCAATCGAGAAGTATTGATGCATCGAGTGGTCGAGCACAAAGAAGTGTACCTGTGTGAGCATTGCCATGATGTCCACCTGTGCAGTGTGTGAAAGCCATAGGTAATTTGTTTCTCCTGAACGGATTGGTTCACCTATATAGGACTGCTGGTGATGTTTGAGTAATTGCAGGGCTTGAGACATTTACAGGCAGCACTGCCAAATGAGCTGTGAAACTAGAAAACCATTGATCAGTGAGCAAAAGTGGTATCTAGTTTGTTGTTGATATGCGGTGTGGGTTGGGTGACCAAACCATGGCGGGGGTTGCCAACCATCATGGGGGATGTGTGGCATCATCTTCATGAGTTATCATGGCAGTTAAGGAGACTCAGGTGTACTTTCAGCACTACTAGCCACAACATCCTTGCACTTACTAAACCTTTGACAGTGCTAGATCACTGAAGATGTACAGTTTGCCAGCATGAGTCAATCTTCTAATGGAGCTGCGTCATGGTTGATCATTGCGAGTTGTAGGTTGGTCAATAACTTCAGTAGCCAAAGGGACTACAGTGTTTTGTCTAGTGTAAGAGACAATGGTTGCATGGAGTTGGTGCCAAAGTCACAATGGTATGTCATCCTGGAGTTGTTGCTCATACATGAGATCCTGAAGCTGCTATTCTGGCATGCATGATAGTCTCTGTGATAGTGCAGCTTTCACTACACTATACTTATTCCTAAGTGGCAGGATCAGGATGATGTCCCTAATGAGTGTGGGCTGTGCATCTAGATGGTATAGTATGTGTACATACTTCTTCACATTGTTGGAAATTCTGAAAATCTCAAGAATTCATTCCACAGTCAAGAGCCATTATACTGGCTGAGTGCTGTCAAATGGCAGTAGTTTTAAATGTGTGCTTGACCATGACCAAGGCAATAATACAAGCAAGTGAACAGTCCCATCAGTTGATTTGTTATACATCATGGCTGCCAGATCCACACAGAACACAACTGGTTGTGGTGGAGTGGTAGTGGTCACTCAGATCTAATGCGCAGTGCAGAGGATGCAGAAGGCACAAACCTGGTATTGTACATAGTTTGTGGCTGTTGCTGAATGGAGGCAGAATTGGATCTGGTATTTTCCTCAAAGTCTAATAACAGGTTCAGAGCATGCAGCCATTGTCGAAGCAGTGTTAGCAACAGAAACAGTACACTGTGGAACATTACACTCAGTTTTAATCACACGATTAGCACATTGTTAAGACCACACTTCCTGCACTGCAATCTTTGATCTGTTGCTCACAGAAATTGGTGCATGGGATGGTCACATTGTTGCTGTATGACAGTCCAGACTGGACTTTTCCAAACACCAAATGGATGCAGGCTCCACAGCAGATGTGAGGTCACCAATGTAAGAATTATCAGTTGACTGATAGGTTGATTGGATACTACCAGTAATACATGTTATGTTATGCAGTAGAAGAATGTGGCTCAAGTTTAGAAGAGTAGTTAGCCAAACCCAGAGAGAAATGTATGTAGTAGAACAGTTCATGATGGAAGGGACCATCCAAAGTATGAAGTCACTGTAAAGAACCTTTTAAAGAAATAACACCCAAATCAATTCTAGTCATATGTAAAGGCTGTCAATGGCACCAATGGCAGTGCTAGAAACTCAGTGATGAGACATAAACAGGAACTGACAGAAGCAAAGCAAGAGCAGAAATGCTGAACTCAATTTTCAAATATTCCTTTACTAAGGAAGGTACAGAAGTGCCTATTACCTCAGTTTATTGCTTCATATCACTGCAGGTATGTGTCAGTGACACTGAGGAACAATTAAAATTCATTAAAGTGAAACACGGTTGCTGGGCCCAATGGAATCACTGTCAGATTCTATGTAGAATTTGTAGCTAGGTTATTTCTCACTCTTACCATATCTTACCATAATACACCACAGATCCCTTGAAAAAGAGAACTGTATCCAGTACATGTAAGAAAGAACAGGCCACATCCGTCTGCAGATCACCACAAGGAAAGTCCAGGAGTATTGACCCAATTTAATTCTCACACCACTGTAAAGAGGATTGTTATACAATCTTGAGCCAAAATACGATGATCACTGCCCACTGCGAAATCAAATGCTGCATGGTGGTGATGCAGGCATATGCCTCTGTAAGGACAATATATAAGTAGATCAGAGACAAAAGCGCAATCTTTTTTTTTTTTTGTCAATATGGGCTATAAATTGGGAAGTCCACTGATATGAGTGAGTTTGACAAAAGACAGATAGTTGTGGCCCAGTCCCTGGAAATGAGCATCTCAGAAACATCACAGTTGGACAACTATTCACAAGATACTGTCCTTAGCATCTATGGAATGTGGTTGAAGAGCGGTGAAACAATGAATATGCAACAAGGTTTATTTTATTTCATTTATTTATTGGTTCTGTGAATCTACGGCCATACAAAAGATATTGGACCATTCCTTAATTACTATACACATTTCTTGAAATGTTTTACATAACATCAGTTTATCAAGGCAATATTACACAATATTTTATTTTATTTTAATTTTTGTATAGAATCAGTGCTTCATCAAGTAATCATTCACTGTTGATTTCAAATTGTTCATGTCCATTATTATTTTTGTGGAATATGGTAATGCATTATACAGTTTGATGCCAGGATGGAGTGCACTGTACATTGTTGAACGAAGGTCTCTGTGTCAGACAACCCCTATGTTCTCCCATGATGACACAACAACACATCAATTATGATTCCAATGGGCAGGTGTTCATCAAGCTGTGACCCTAGATCAATGGAAACATGTCACATGGTCAGACAATACGTTTCTTGTTACAATGATTATGCCAAAATATGCTGTGAATGGCAGCTTGGAACATGCACCACAACACAGACAGAGTTCAGTGAGGGCAGTATTATACTATGGAGAACACTTGCTTGGGCTTCTGAGAGACCTACTGTAGTGACTGAAGACACTATGACAGCTGTGAACTACGTGAACATTATTGCAGCCGCATGTATCCCTTCATGCTTCATGTCTTCCCTGAAGGCAATGGCATCTTCTGGCTGGATAATTGTCTGAGTCACAGGGCCAGACCTTGTTACAGTGGTTTAAGGAACATGATAGCAAACTCACACTGATGTCTTGGCAACCATATTAGCCTGATCTGAACCCATCTGATCATGTCAAGGATGCTAATGGGTGCCAGCTCTGCAGCAAGTGTGTAGTCGTATACCTCTGGAGACCTACTAAGGACTTGTTGACTCTATGTCATGCAAGAGATGCTGCTGTATTTCATTCCAAAAGTGTAAAAACAAGCTGTTATACAAGTGGTTATAGTTTTTTGATTCATCATTATACATTGTACCTGTGGAGTTGAGAAAAATCTGCATTTTGTAAAATCAAAGAAACATCAGGCCATGATGAAATCTCCATCAAATTATATACAGAATTTACAGCTGAGTTAGCCTTAATGCACTGTAGATCTCTAGATCAAAAATCTGTGCTCAGTAGCTGGAAGAAAGCACAGGTCACATTTGTCTACAAGAAAGGTAGCAGGAGTGGCCTACCTTGCAATATCCATGACATCTGTCTGTTGTAGTATTTTAAAATATATTGTAAGCTGAAATGTAATGAGGTATGTCAAACAGACTGACCTCCTCCATGCCAACCAGCATGGATTCTGAAAACATTGGTCATGAAAACCCTAACTCATACTCCAAGAGAAGAATTTGCCTTGGCCCAGCTTTGCCACGAGTTCAACTGCCCACAGAAAGATATAGGGTCGACAATGGCCTGAGCATTCACCATTGGCTTAAAGTTTCCATAGAGGCCAAGGTGCCATTGTGTTTCTTTGTGATGACCAATGGTATGCCCCACAAACTGCTGAAGACTTCATGTAATATATTCACATTTGTGAATACGAACATTCATCATCCGTGTAAGGGAATGATGAAAACAAAAATTGTGCCAGACTAAGATTTCAACCCAAATTTCCCACTATACATGAGTGGACACCTTACGGTAACTGCTTTGGCTATCTGTGCACAACTCACGGCCAGATCCACACTTTCTTTTGCATCACAACTGGTACTTGTACACACATTATGCAATTCCCATACAGGAGAGGACATTTTAACTGAAAGTCACTACCTGGTATTGGTTGATAAATATGATATTGCAGCACATAATAAGCATTAATGTAGATGAGCTGTTCAACGTAGCCAGTCAGTGTCCCATATAAGTACAAAAGGCATGGGGACCAGATCAACGAACAGGTAGCAATATTAATCATAGTTTTGGAAGACCCTGTGTCCAGCTGGAACTGAATGATGTGTCCATCAGTCGCAAATTCGACAAGTACTGCCAGATCACTGTGTAACAGAACACAAGACTCTGCATCATCCACAGCCATTGAAGAATCAACTCACCCTATGTCATCCAAAGGACTGGAGGAAGAGGAGTACATGATGCTGCATTGGAGACATTGTAAACATACCTCAGTGATGTGGCCTGACTTGCAACAAAAGGAGCATACTGTATAGTGATAGTAGAACTGCTTTTGGTCATGTATCACAAAGCAGTGGGAGCAAGCTTGCACTTGAGGAGCGATTGAAGACATGTCTCACATTTGAGGCATCACCCAAGGGTCTTGTGTCTTGCAGCAATGGGTCTCTTGTGGGAGAGGGCCTCAAGCTCCTGCAGCTGCCTGGCCAAAACACAGCAGATTCTGTGCACTCAAGTGCTTGTCCTGGGGCCTGGGTTGGCTCAAACTTGTGGATGAGAGACAAGCATTCATCCAATGTTGGATTATAGAGACAGATGGGACCTTTATGGAACTCTGTGAATGGAGTGTGGACAAACAAAATATCATGGACAGTAACATCAGCATAAGAAAGGCCACAGCTTTACTTTTGCACTGGAAGTGACATTCATGAGTCCAGGTCCTGCAAAGTACTTAACCATTCTTTATGTGATTTCCAATGCTTCATGGAAGTACAATAAAAATTATGACAGACTGTGGAAACCAAAAGTATATGCTGGACATAGGCACCCAACTTTTTCTTAATGTCTGAGCAACTCAAGTCATCCAGTACCCTGTCTGGGAAAAGCTGCTGCATTAGCTAATGCCCTGAAGTGCCGGAATTTGCCAAAGAAAAGCCCACTTGATAACATCACTGAGGGTCCTATGGACTGTGATATGCTGCTCCAGTTGGTCAATGCAAATTGCCCACAGTTCCTGAGACAGATCAAAGGGATCAAATGTCGGAGGCGTGCACCATACATCGATGTAATGCTGGTCCCGGAACCCAAGTGGTGCAAGAGGTATTTCTGAATTGCACTCATCTTTTGAGAGAAGTGGTGTGAGCCACAAAGACTTGTGAGAGACCTTGTGGTTGCACCACCTGAATGAGGGTACACACAATGAGATCATGATACATGTCAAAACACCACCAGCATTTACCCATGGACAAGCAACTGAGGAGCATGCAATGAAGACCACAAGATGAAAGAATGAAGCAAAGACTAGATGAACACTGCTCCAGAACTGAGCCATAGAATTTTCTGTGGAGACCTAGTCAACCAAACATTGATTACTGAAAAAATATACGAAATATAAATGTCCACACCAGAAAAGATGAAGAAGAAGCATAGGCTTTGAATCAGTAGTGTCTATGCTACTGTTGTGACATGGCTGTATCTGTCCTGTAGCAAGTTACCCCAATGCAACTGCACCAGTGTATGACATTTTCTCCTGTTCCTCAGGGTTTGGGCCATGTATGGCCATTAATTTTGAGAGGAGCTTACTAACATCAATAGGGGGTGGCCATAGACCATTGCTCCTTAGCCCAGCAACACAACATAACAATGTTGATACCAAACCTAATATCAGCAGTGAGACAATTAGCTAATCATTTAAAAAAAGATATACTGAGTTTGGGCCTGTTAGTTGAAATCCAGAAGGGTAAGAAAATTGCTTGAAACAGATAATCTTTAAGTTTTGTATAAATCCCTTCTAAGTATTTTCTTTAGAGAAGTATAATATATGCAGATAGTGGCCACAAACAAATAATTCATTGAATAACTGAACACTGTCTGTCACCACTGCAACTTTTGGTATTACTTTGTGCAGATGTAGCGTTATACCCAGCAGCATGTGCTAAATCACAACATACAAGTCCTGGTACATGAAAATAACATTCACGGCAGACACTACTGCAGCATTACTGGCTCCAGATGAAATACCTCACCAACACTTCAGATGCAAGATGACAGGCAAAAGATCATGAGCTCTGCCCCACACGTTTATTGAAAGGTTCAGTCACATGACCACTCCTCGATTCAGTGGAGGTATTTTCATCCTGACCACTATTCTTAATTTTCCTAACAATTTGATATAATTATTTATGATAAAACATATGAAAATCTTTGCAGTCATTTTCCAATGTCTTAACAAACTCATTTATACAATGTTTTAACAATTTTAAACAAATCTGAAACACATACGTTACCACATTTGGCACTCTAGTCAGAACACTAACTTGACAAATTTTATAAATCATAACTACAATTTGACAAACGTCAAAAGTTATTGGAATATTAAGCAAAGAAACTCATGTTGATGATATCATTTGTGTCTCTGTGGAGGAGTTCATAGTTAAGACACTATTTAGATAAATAAACTAAATAGTTTGTATGTTATATGTTTTATAGTTGTTTAATTTTTAAAAAAATACTCTGTTCATTATATTGCAGCATTATCCTCTTTCATCTGGTGTATCATGAGTGTGACTTTCATGATGGATTCAGTTGTTACAATTTACTATAAATAACAATGGTTGTAGTGTCAAAAACTCTTTAACTATTAAAGCTCTCGGACATAGACTTATGTTCAATGAGCTCATCCCACTGTCACAGTTCCAATACTGTCTTTGGTTTTTCTCTAGCATGCTTATAATGAATTTTAATGCATTTTCATTTAAATCATATTGCTGGCAACATTTCAAGCCTTGTCGCATGACCACGTCACTGGAGCACACAACTCTAACCTGTCTGGGAAAGTCCCAATGACTGCTGGGCCTCCTGGCTTGCTAGCCTCCTTTACTTCCACTCATCTTGCCTGCCCACAGCTGTCTGATTGCTTGCCACCCGAGCGCACCATCACACCAGCCCACAGCCGACCCGTCAGATTCAGTTCATCCTGCAGCAACCAAACCAGCTGCTTGTAATGCCGCATACCACAACTTCAAATAACATTCACCTGCTGAATGATATATGAAGTAACACCATACCTCACTATTCACATAACGCCAAATAATACCAGTTTTCCAGATATTTAACTGTGATAAAGCTTTTGAAATAATTTTCTGAGTTGTGAATCAATTAAACATAATTGATGTGTCTTAACCTAAGCAAGCTATTAATAATTTGATAATCAAGTCTTTGAATCAGTCAGCATACAAAATGATTTTACGTGAAATAAATGCCCATGATAGTCATTGTACATGCAGCACTCTAGATTAGAATATGTTATCACTTTCACTTTTTTTCTTCACACATACACACACACCACTTGCATCAGATTGATGTAACTGGATTCTTGTCTCCAAGGCTGTCTTGACACAGCTGTACACCTTGCACTCTTGTCAGCATACAGCCAGCAGTCCTATGCCACCCATTGTCAGCCAAGCCATATCCATTCAAAAGTCCCAATGAGTGAGTGCACAAAATTTTTTACCCATGACTCACCAATGCTCAGGCTATAGAAACCCTTTTCTGGTTCACCATGTGTCCACTGTGTTTAGATCTCAAGTGAGACTTACCAAGGCTACAATACAAATGGTTAAATATATATTAAAACAGCTGAATAATCCCATATATTAATTGGTAATAAACAATTCATTTCAAATTTTGAGAAAATTCTTTTGCATTCCTTAAGTTACCCATGATACTAGATGACAAAGTAAACAATTAGTTCTGGCGTTCACATCTGCACAAATACCCACCAAACTAGAATGACCTAATCCTGAATCCGCTTTCCATGATTCTAAATGTGAACATTACATTTACATACTGGCGAAAGAGAGAATGTTCAATGAACTGTACCTACCTTACACATCTCATCCAAATGCTCATCCATGCATATCTTCTCCAGAACAGTAAAATTCCTATAATCCTCATTTAAATGAAACTTCTGCCATCAATTCCTCCAGTATCAGCTGTACAAATCATGTTACACAACATAAACATACCATACAGAAACACTTAACAATGAGAAACCCCAAAAATTACTTATAACTATGCAATATGGTAATAAATATACACATTATATACACTTGAGCACATTGAATTCTCTTTAGCAGCTCAGTTATATTTCACAAGCCTGAAGGTTTCTTTGATATTGGGTACTCAAGTCTGTGGACACTGGGATGTGGGCACTCTGTTACTTCAAATGGCCCATGGTACAATTCAAACAATTTTTTGGTTTCCATGCCAGTTTCACTAGATTTTTCTTTAGTTCTAATTAACACACTATCTCCCTTTTTAAATTTAGCAGTCCTACATTTTCCATCATTTTTCTTCTTTCTTTCAGAATCCTTCTTTAGTAAATGTTGATTAACTAGTGCCTCCCTCTCTTTGGTTAAAAGGTTAGCTGGAGACACATTATTAGGTTTTTTCCTAACATCACATCATATGGAGAGAAACCAGTGGCACTACTTTGAACTGTATTCATAATATCTTCAAATACAGTCACATATTCCATAAAAGTAATGTGTTTTTGCTGCAGTAGATACTACACAACCTTCCAAGTTTCTGCATGTAGTTCTCAGCAGGATTGCTTGCTGGGTGGTACACCAATATCCTTAAGAGTCTGATGCTTGCCCTTTCTGTAAATTTGTCCCACACTCTGGATGTAAATTGTGCTCCACTGTCTGATAGGATCTTTTCAATGCTCCTGGTGGCCAGGCACAGAACTACTTCATAGCAGTTAACTTGCTATGCAACACAGCACTGGCCCATACTGCACTTCATGTGAGTTCAGGGAAGCTGATACATAGAGTGGTGCATCAACCCAGGCCCCCTGAAGTGTGCAGTCCTACATGTTTGGATCCAGATAGTTCAGCAATAGCAAAGGCAAAATTTTATTTGATGTTATGAGAAGGCATAATGTGGCCATCTAAAAGCTGATGGTCCTCAGCATTGTACTTGGTGCCAAAGAAAGGCGAAGTCTGGTGTGTATCACTTGCTTAACTCTTGAACAGTTCCTGAGACATACCCTGCAACTGCTTTTAAGGGACTTTAATTATGCACTACATGGTGACACCATTTTCACTCTCTTGGACTTCACAAAAGCTTACACCGAGGTACCAGTAGCTGCAGAAAACATAGCAAAGACCACCATAATTATGCATTTTGATTTATACAAGAGCATGTTTACAGCTCTATAAATCTTTAATAATCTTTAATTTTTTATATGCTTTACATCCAAAACAAACTTTAATGAATGTCAGTGTTGGAGTCTGAATTTGGAGCCTGTACATATCTTTGCATATTGCTCTCATCTCCTTCCTTTCCTCTGTGCCTTTAAAATACACTATTTGGAACTCTTTGTTGAACTTCATTTCTTTCTCAACAACTGGTAGCCAGAAAAGGCATCTGCCACACTGTTGTCTGTTCTGTTAGATACTCAGTGCAATATCTAAATTGCTGCAGAAAAATGGTCCAGCTCATTAACTGATTGTTAAACAGTTTCCATTCTTGGGGGTAACTTAAAGCTTTGTGGTCAGTAAAGACAATGACTTCCCTGCCTTCCAGATATATCCTAAATTTTTGGAAACCAGGTAGCACTGCCAATAACTTCTTTTCTGATATGCCATACATTAGTTCATGCTTAGCACCCAGTTTGCAAATGTTATAGTTCTTTTCTCTAGCTTTGTATCTATCGTTTTCTCCTGGAACAGTACTGATCCTACACCATAATCTGAACTGTCAGATGCACTGCAGAAAGACAGTTACATGTCTGGATAATGTAATACTTCAATATTAGCTAAGCTGCCATTGATAGCTTCAAGTTCCTTATCACACTCAGCAGACCAATGCCAGGTAACTTTCTTTTTTAATAGCCTCCATGGATTTGATAAATTCATACTGTAATCACTGATGAATTTTTGACAAAATGTACACAGTCCCATAAATGACTTCAGTTGCTTCCTATTTGTTGATTCTTGCACACAGCAACAGCCTTATCTTCTCTTTGTTATGTAGTATACCCTCATAAGTTAACAGATGACCTAAGAAATGACAATTCTGCCTGCACAAATTCCCATTTATTCATATTAAGAGTCATCCCTCCTTTATATATAGCTTTGAGCACCTCCTCCAATATTTGGCAATGTTCTTGCCATGAGCTGCTGATTATCAGTGTGTCATCAACATAAGCAGTAAATTTTCTCAACAGATCATATCCAAGAATATGATTTAATGCCATGACAAACACAGCCACCAATATACATAATCCAAATGTAAATGCTCTAAACATATATGTTTTCCCTTCAAATAACAAAGCAGTATACTTCCTACTGTCTTTGGGTAACCTCACCTGCCAAAAACAAGAAGTTTAAATCTACAGCAGACATGAGCTGCATATTATTTATTTATTTATTTTTTTTGCAAAAGTTCATTCATTTTCTCTGGTTGGTTATTCTCTTCTACAATTATTTTGTTTGGTTGGTTTGGGGTATAAAGGGACCAAACTACAGGGTCATCAGTCCCTTTTTCCTGATGCAAGGAAGGCTCAAGGTACAAAAACACCCAACACCACACCTAAAAAGAAAACGAATGGAATGAACAAAAAATGGAGAAAACATACACCACAAGGAAAAGTAGAAGGTATTAAAACCATAGAGCAGATGATCTGGGCTGGCTGATCACAATAAAAAAGAGGATAAGCCAGCCACTCTGCAACACATTAAAATGTCCACCCCAAAAAGACAAGGTGAGATGAACACATGTAGGAAAAACACAACCACCAAGACAAACAAATGCAAAGAAAGTGTGACAGAGTTAAAATGGAGGGAGGGTGGTGGCCTCTGAGAGAAGGCTAAATTCCCACCCTTAGATGGTATGATAAAAACCCCCCTCATGAATAAAATATAAAACTAAATCTCCTGTTGAGGCACTGTTGCCCAACACCGAAGGTATGGTGCTGGGAAGGTTAAAAGTCTGCCACAGGGCAGCTAAAAGTGGGCAGTCCATCAGGATGTGGACGACAGTCATATGTGAGCCATAGTGACACCAAGGTGGGTCCTCACGATGGAGGAGGTAGCCGTGTGTTAGCCACGTATGGCCAAGGTGGAGCCGGTAGAGAACCATAGTCCCTGCGAGAGGCCCACATGGAGGACTGCCAAACATTTGTAGTCTTCTTAATGACACACAGTTTTTTTGCATACTGAGACTATGCCGTTCCATCTCCCAAAGCCAAAAAATCTGGCGGCATAAAAACAAATGCAGGTCAGTTATTGGAATGCCAATCTCCATAAGTGGTTTTCCGTATAGCCTGTTTGGCCAGCCAATCAGCAAGTTTGTCGCCTGTGATTCCGACGTGCCCTGGGGTCCACACAAACGCCACTAAATGACTGGACAGTTCCAGGGCATAGATGGACTCCTGGATGGTTGCTGCCAAAGGATGACAACGGTAGCACTGGTTGATAGCTTGTAGGCTGCTCAAGGAGTCAGTACACAGAAGAAATGACTCTTCAGGGCATGAATGGATGTGCTCAAGAGCACAAGATATAGCCAGTGAAAACACTGCAGGCATCTGGCAAGGAGAGCTGTTCAGTATGTCCTCCATGAACATATGGGAAGCTAATGTGGCCATCAGCCATTGAGCCATCAGCGTAAACCACTTCATGGTCCCGGTACATGTCAAGAATTGAGAGAAAGTGACAGCGGAGTGCCACTGTGTTAACTGAGTCCTTAGGACCATGTGAAAGGTCCAGGCAAAGTTTTGGCCTAGGTGTACACCATGGAGGTGTACATGAATGGACTTCAAGTATAGGTGATAAACGCAAGGACTCCGTTTCAGACAGAAGAGATTGGACGCGAACCGCAATCATAAATCCTGTCTTGGGACTCCGATGAGGGAGATGAACCACTGTGGATGGGAAGAGGAGACGGTAATTTGGATGCTCAGGAGAACTACAAATGCGTGCAATGTAACTGGCGAGCAGTTGTGCATGCCTAACTTTCAATGGAGGCACTCCAGCCTCCACCAGGACATTGGTCACCGGACTCATCCTAAAAGCTCACGTTGCCAGGCGAACACCACAGTGGTGCACTGGGTTGAGTAAATGCAATGCTGAGGGCGCCGCCAAACTGTAAACCAGACTCCCATAGTCAAGGCGGGATTGAACAAGGGCTTTGCAGTGCAGAGTGATCTGCACCCCAGTTCATGTTGCTCAGGCAACGGAGGGCATTGAGGTGCTGCCAGCACTTCTGCTTAAGCTGATGAAGGTGAGGTAGCCAAGTCAATTGGGCATCGAAAACCAGTCCTAAGAATCAATATGTCTCTGCTACAGTCAGTGGATCATCATTAAGGTAAAGTTCTGGTTCTGGATGATCAGTATGACACTGACAGAAGTGCATGACACACGACTTTGCGGCTGAAATCTGGAAGTGTTGTGCTAGAGCCTGTGACTGTGCCTGTGCCTTGAGGATGGCTCCCTGTAAGTGCTGCTCAGCAACACCAGTACTGGAGGAGCAGTACAAAATGCAGAATTCGTCTGCATACAGACAAAGTGAGACTAACAGTCCAACAGCTGCTGCTAGACTATTAATGGCCACTAAAGATAGAGACACACACAATACAGAGGCCTGTGGGACCCCATTCTCCGGGATACAGGGAGCACCATGGGAGACACCAACTTGGACATGGAAAGTAGGGAGCGATAGGAAATTTTGAATAAATATTGGGAGTGGGTCCCGGAGATCCCACTCATATAATGTGGCAAGGATATGATGTTGTAAATCAAAAAAGATGGCAACCAGGTGCTGGCATCTGGAAAAGGCCGTTCATATGGCACACTCAAGGGAAATTAGATTATCAGTGGTAGAGCGACCCTGTTGGAAACTGCCCTGGTATGGAGCCAGTAGGCCAACATGACTGCCGACTTACTAAACATTCTAACAGCTTACAATGAACGCTGATGGGTCAATAGCTATCCATATCAAATGGGTTTTTACCAGGTTCGAGCACTGGAATGATGGTGCTCTCCCGCCATCGCAATGTCAAGTCGCCACCACACCAGATCCAGTTGAAGGTGATGAGGAGATGTCACTTGTAGTCGGACAAGAGATGTTTGATCATCTGACTGTGGATTTGCTCTGGTCCAGGAGCTGTGTCGTGGCAATGTGCCAGGATGCTGAGGAGCTCCCACTCTGTAAATGGAGCATTTTAGGGTTCACTGTGACATTCAGTGAATGAGACAGCTTTCCTTTCCATCCACTGTTTGAGGGTGTGAAATTCTGGGGGATGATTATCCAATGCAGAGACTCCAGCATAGTTCCCAGCAAAATGCTCGGCAGTTGCATTTGTGTTGGTAGATAACACGAAATTGGTGTTAATGCCAGTAACACCTGTTGGGGTCTGGTACCCACAAACACGTCTGATCTTCTTCCAGACTTGGGAAGGTGACATATGGCACCCAATGGTCGAGATGTGCCTCTCCCAACACTCCTGTTTCCATCTTGTAATAAGCTGACAAACACAGGCACAGAGCTGTTTAAAAGCTATTAGATGCTCTAGGGAAAGATGCCACTTATGTCGCTGTAGAGCTCGCCAATGCTCTTTAATGGCCTCCACGATTTCTGGCAACCACCAAGGTACTGACTTTCACCGGGGGCACCCTAAATAACAAGGGATCGTGTTTTCCGACGCAGAAATGATCGTTATAGTGACCTGCTCAACTACCACATTGATGGTACCTTGTGGGGGAGATTCAGTGGTGACAGCAGAAGTGAAAGCTTCCCTGCTGCCTTGTTTAAAGCCCACGGGTAGACCTCCAGGGGAATGGCGCTGGGGGAGTGACAGGAAGATGGGAAAGTGGTCAATACCACACAAGTCATCGTAGGCTCTCCAGTGGACAGATGGGAGAAGTCCTGGGCTGCAGAGGGATAAATCAATGGCTGAGTAAGTGCCATGAGTCACACTGAAATGTGTGGGGGTCCCAGTATTCAAGAGGCAGAGGTCGTGTTGAGACAGGAACATTTCGATGTCTCTACCTCAGCGAGTAATGCCATCTCACAAGGGTCTATGGGCGTTAAAAATCTCCCAAAAGTAGGAAAGGTTTAGGGAGTTGATGAATCAGTGCAGCCCATGTGTTCAGGGGTACTGCACCATCTGGAGGAAGATATAAGCTGCAGACAGTTATTTCCTGCATTGTCTTATCCTGACAGCCACAGCTTCAAGAGGGGTTTGAAGGTGCACAGGTTCACTGCATACTGAGTTCAGTACATAGATACAAACTCCACCTGACACTATATTATAGTCACTACGGTTTTTGTAATATCCTCTATAGCCATGGTGGGTAGTGGTCCACATTGCCGGGAACCAGGTTCCCTGGAGGGCAATGCAGAAAGCAGGTGTAAAGCTTAACAGTTGCCGTAGCTCAGCCAGGTGGTGGAAAAAACCGCAGAAACTCCACTGCAGGATGACGTTACCGTGAGGCTGGGAAGGCATGGGGCATGCAAGAAGGCAGGTTACAACTCAGGGTCACCTGCTGCCACCGATTGAGTATTTGTGTCCATTCCTATTGGTGGATGAGGCATCAGTGAGATCCAGGTCCTCAGGGGACGCTGAGATCTCCACCTCACCCACAGGTGCAGAATTGGTAGGGAGTGGTGGTGTCCTTTTTCTTAGCAGACTTCTTTGTTTGCTTTCTCTCTCGTTTCTCTGTAGGGGCTTACTGGGAGGTCTTCTCCAAAGTACCTCTCTGGGAGACACCACCTTGACGAAGCACTGTCCATGTGGGTGGAGAGGCTTGCGTATCCGTGTGAAGCTGAGGGCTATGCCAAAGGTAGAGGACCTACTGCCAGAAAGGCCTCAGCTGATGGATTAGCCTAAGAGTGTCCCACAACGTCCCATCATCCCTATCCACTCCTAGTCCGTACCCAATTCCCTTTCCCAACCCAAGGTGTGATGTGATCCATGCCAAAGGGTGCATGGCTCATGGGAATATGTGTCGCAAATGGAGCCTCAGGGATACCGGGCAACCTTCCTAAGTAGCCTTACACTGTGCGGGGTATTTTTTAGGTGTGGACCATGCAGATCCTCAAACCTTGGGGGACCATGACAGACATGACGTAAGAAAATAAATTAAAACAGAGTCCTCAGACAACCAAACATCGGGGTCAGGACCGATGGAAGGCATTCCCACTACTGAATGAGGGTCTAGACCTGAACCAGAAGTAGGAACTGTAACCAATAAGTTGGACCAGATCAAGATTTAAACCTTGTCTGTGACCCAAAGGAGGAAACTACTCAGGGAACAGAGAAAAAAGGGAGGGAAAGAATGGCTTCCTAAAGACAAGTGGAGGGAATTAAAGGGACTTGAACCTAAGACCCCCAAGAAAAAACTGTCTCATGTTGAAGAGGATACGCAGACCCCCACAACGTTGAAGACATGCAGCAAGAGGATAAGGGAGGAATCTAAGACTCCCTCCTCCCTGGATAAGTGAGCCCAGAAAAAAATGAGGCAAGAAACAGGGTTTTTAAGATGGCAGTTATCCGGGAAGGCTATCCATTAGTGGCCATCATCTTGTAGCAGGAGGAACAGATGGCTATCTTTGAAAAGACTGGGGGGACGCTGGTCCAGGACCCAACTTCAGGAGGGTCTATCTAGATCATGGTGCCCTCATTTTTGTCTGTGAGGGGGTGCACACGGTGGGCTGTTTTAAGGACAAGGTGCTCATAATATCCCCATGGGAAGATGCAAAGCTGCTGGTCAAGATGGCAGCGGAGCTTCTTAAGACCACAAAGGTATCAATATGGATACCAAAGTTCCTTAAGGATGTCTCTCCTAAGACTCTATTCGAGAAAATAGAGGCACAGAACCCAAAAGTCTCAACAGAAGACTGGAGAGTGATCAACCAGAAAGTTGTACCGGAAGGACAAACCCTGGAGGTGGAGCTTGGAGAGAAGCCCATTAAGGTGATTCAAGAGCAAGACCTGAAATTATTTTTAGGGTTCTCGCAGGTCAGTGTCAGGGTTATCAAAGACCTCAAAGGAAATGATGGCAGCACGACGGAGACTGGAGGTGCAGCAGATTAATTTGCAACACAGTAAAGGGGCCTCTGCTGCCCTGAGCCACTGCCTGGGGAGGCAGGAAGTGGACGTGGCCCTGATACAAGAACCCTGTTTATATAAAGGGAGGGTATCAGGCCTCGGTGGCACTGGAGGCAAGCTGATTTATGCTAGAAATCTAAGAAACTCCAGAACTTGCATCTATGTAAGAAATGGAATTTCTTTCATGTCATTGATGCATTTCTGCTCCAGGGACCTAGTGACCATTAGAATGCAGCAATGTGAGGGAGGTATCACGAGGGAAATTGTTTTGGCCTCAGCATACCTTCCTTACGAAGACAGCTCTACTCCTCCTTTGGAGGTGAGGAGACTGGTGGAGGCTTGCCATCGGCAAGGTGACCAACTGTTGGTGGGATGTGACGCCAATGCCCACAACTTAGTGTGGGACAGCAAGGACAACAACAGTAGAGGTGTGTGTGTGTTCTTGAATTTCTTTTAGCTAACAACTTGGAGGCCTTGAATAGAGGCAATGAACCTACATTCAGAAATAGCAGAATTGACATAACCTTTGCTTAAAAATGATGGGCAACTATGTCAAACAATGGCATGTGGTATTAGAGCCATCCTCATCGGACCACATGTACATTAAATTCAAGGTTGAAATTGGAAACACACAGAGCATGACCTATAGGATTGCCGCAGTGGCCTCATATCAGGTCAACTGCACAATCACCAAGAAGTGCACAAATAGGAGTGTGCCTTGGTGGAATAATAACTTGGAAATACAAAGAAAATAGGTACGAAGACTGTTTAACCTTGCAAGACATAAAGGACAATGGGCAAAATATCGTGATGTCCTTGTCAACAAAACCTTGCAATCAGACAAGCAAAGAAGGCATTCTGGAAGGCATTCTGTGAGGAAGTGGAGAGCATGGCTGCTCACGTCAGTCTTCACAGAATCCTCACTTGAGTAGCAACCAATTCAGGAGGTACATTGAGGAAGGAAGATGAGGAATATGCAAAGACAGCACATGAGACACTGGAATTGCTCATCAAAACTCACTTTCCTCAATATGTGAAGATGGTATCTGTTCTTTCAGACATGTCCAAGAGAAAAGATACCATCTTCATATAGTTAAGGCTAACCAGCCATTGACCTCCTTCTTCTGTGCAGATGCACACGCATTGCCCAAACTCTTACGGAACATGGCAAGATTGTCTGCCACAAGTAATGAATGTAGTGCGCAGGGGCACTAATAAAGTAGTGTGTGGACATTAACTTGGGAATGTGGGTCTCATGCGGAGTGTGAAAGTGATAAATCCCTGCAGTCTCACTGTCCTCTGTGCCCTCGGTGGCTCAGATGGATAGAGTGTCTGCCATGTAAGCAGGAGATCCTGGGTTTGAGTCCCAGTCAGGGCACACATTTTCAATTGTCCCTGTTGATGTATATCAACACCTTTCAGCAGCTTAGGGTCTTGATTTAATTATCATTTCATTCCTCAATATGTTCTGCCAGGCAACACGGACCAGAATGTGATCCCGGAGAGACAATGGTTCTCAGGCACTCGAAGAGAGGACTGGGAACTGGCCGAGGAGTGTGTGGACTTCAATAAAATTCAATGGGCGGTGGGAACATTCCAACCATTCAAGTCATCTGGCCCAGATGGTATCTTTCTCCTGCAATAGACAGGAGAGAATCTCATAAGAGTACTATGCAGGTTATTCAGGGTTAGCCTAGCAGTAGGAATCATTCCAAATGCTTGGAGGGCAGTGAAGGTTGTCTTCATTCCAAAGCCAGGGAGAACTGATCATACCAAGGCCAAGGATATGAGACCAATCAGTCTGTCCTTCATTCTCAAAAAATTGGAAAAACGGGTTAATGTATACATTGGGGAGAGCAGGCTAATTAGGGCCCCTCTACATTCAAACCAACATTCATACCAACCAGCTAAATCATGCGAGACAGCTCTCCATCAACTTGTTGGGAGGGTGGAGAAAGCACTTCACTTCCAAGAAATAGCTCTCTGCATCTTCCTGGATATCAAGGGGGCCTTCAGTAACACAACCTTCGATTCAAAGGTAAGGGCAGCAGAGGTGCATGACCTAGGGACCATTATATCTAGGTGGACCAGGGCCATGCTTAGTGGAAGGAAGGTAGAGGCTACCATGATGAATGAAAAGATGATGATTAATGCCACTAGAGGTTGCCCACAAGGAGGAGTTCTGTCCCCTTTATTGTGGAATCTAGTGGTGAACGAACTCATTGAGGAACTAAATTCCAGACAATGGTTCTGCCAAGGATACACAGATGACCTTGTCATAGTAATACTTGGCAAATTTACTGACACAGTTAGAAATATGGCACAAGGAGGACTGAACATTGAGCAAGACTGGTGTATTAAACAGGATATATGGTTTAATCCTAAGGAGACTGTTGTGATGCCATTTATGACGAGGCATATCCAACACTCAAGTTTGAATCTAAAACTCTTCAATGGAACTCTACCTGTGAAGGGGATAGTGAAATATCTAGGGGTGACCTTAGATGAGAAACTAACATGGACCCCTCACATTAAGAGCATCTGCTCCAAAGTGAAAAGTACTCTAGTGAGTACCAGAAGGTCTTGTGGTAAAAACTGGGGCCTAAGCCCCAGAGGTATGCAATGTATATACACCATGGTGGTTAAACCTAGTATTTCCTACAGGGCTGTAGTGTGGTGAAAGAAGGTAGAACAGTGGGTTGCAGCTAAGGAGCTTGCTAAGGTGCAGAGACTGGCCTGCTTAGCCATAATAGGTGGAATTAGCAGCACACCAACTGCTGGGATGGAAGCCATGCTGGACATGCCTCCAATACACATTTGGATCAAGATGGAGGCAGCAGATGGGGCATACAGACTTAAAACTGGCAAAAACTGGATCTCATCGTGATATCCAGAATCACACACTATCATAGTGAGTGAGGTAAATATAGGAATAGCTGGGGAAATGCCTGCCAACTATATAACAACTCCCAACTGCTACAATAAGCCTTACAATATAATAATTAGAAGCAGGGAGCAGTAGGAAAAACAGTTCGACACCAAACGGGGGACATTGCTCAGTTCACCAATGGGTTGAAATCAGACCAAGGTGTTGGGGCAGGGGTGTACAGGGCTCAGCCAAAACTGGAGGGCATCATCTCTCTAGGAAAACTGGCCTCTGCATTCAAAGCTGAAATTACTGCACTCACAGCATGTTTGGAGCAGAATATGCATAGGTGCTACAAGGACAGTAGCACCTACATCTCTTCAGACAGCCAGGCAGCCCTGAAATGACTGGCAGCTGCTGCAATGAGATCTAAGATAGAATTGGAAGGAAAATCAGCATTGGCCGTATTTTGTTGTTTTATTGTCAGCAAATTCGATTTTTGGTCACTTAGTGACCATCCTCAGTGCTAGAAGTTAAAAATTCACATAACGATCAGAGAGTATAAAACCAAAAATCACAACTACACCTGCATATGAACAGTTGGTAGGAACATACCTGTAATATACAATTAAAATTGGTAGGCACTGGTATCAAGCTATAACTACAAGCTAAGAGTGATCACAAACTATAGCTGCTGTTTACATGCACCTGTACAGCAGACCTCGGTGTGACAGGGCTTGGAACACCCTCTATGTGACATGTCTCACGTGAAGACTAAATATTAATAGTTTTGCAAGATATTAACACAAAATACCTCTTGTGCATTTGTGACTCATGAAGTAATTCAAATTTAAAATGTACATAAAAAACATAGCAGACAAAGGGAGAAGGAAACATCTAAAATACACTGACGTGTTGTTTTTTAAAAAACAACTTACAAAACATAAAACAGATCGGTAATAAGTTGTCAGAGTGCAGGACAAGTAAAGGAGAAAAAGAAAAGGAAAATGAATAATATATGAAAAACATGAAATGAGGTATAACACAGTTATTTTTAAAAAAACATATTACCCACCATCTAGTGTAGGAAGTTAGAAGTACAACATTCGTGATTTACATAAACTGTTACGTTAAGACTAAAGAGTCAAATATATAAAAATAGTAATAGTACAAAAATGCCATTACATAATAATTAAAATGCTATGAAACACAATATTCATTATAAAAAAAGTTTTGAAGGTGTAGACAAACAATCTTGTTATCATACTTAACAGACATGATGATGTACATCTTGTTTGTCCCTTTGGACAAGCTAACATTATTATAACAATGGTTATATGCTTCCGCATAAGCACTGGGTCAGAACCCATACATACATGACATCAAACATACACAGTTGCTTAATGTAAAACATAGCACCCACAATTTGGCGTGGGAAGTTAGAAATATATCGTTCTTGATTTACGTAAAATATTATGTTAAAACTGAGGAGTCAAATATATAAGAATAGTAATAGTACGAAAACTGCCTCTAAATAATTCAAATGCTATGAAACAATATTCATTACAACAACAACAAAAGTTTTGAGGGTGTAGACTAACAATTTTGTTATCATATTTAACGATGCGATGATGTACATATCATTCGTCCCATTTAGACAAGCTAACATTTTTTATAACACTGGTTGTACGCTTCCACGTCAGCACTGTGTAAGAACCCATCCATACATTCGCAGGTTGATAAAACAGTAATAAAATTGCCAAGCAACCGGTTTTGAATACTAATAAAAATAATTTGATTTTACATAACTTATAGTAGCAGTGGGACCCATATGAAATAAGTTATGTAAAATCAAATTATTTTTATTAGTATTGAAAACCGGTTGCTTGGCAATTTTATTACTGTTTTATCAACCTGTGAATGTATGGATGGGTTCTCACACAGTGCTGATGTGGAAGCGTACAACCAGTGTTATAAAAAATGTTAGCTTGTCAAAATGGGACGAATGATATGTACATCATCGCGTTGTTAAATATGATAACAAAATGTTTAGTCTACACCCTCAAAACTTTTGTTGTTGGTGTAATGAATATTGTTTCATAGCATTTGAATTATTTAGAGGCAGTTTTCGTACTATTACTGTTTTTATATATTTGACTCCTCAGTTTTAACATAATATTTTACGTAAATCAAGAACGATATATTTCTAACTTCCCACGCCAAATTGTTGGTGTTATGTTTTACATTAAGCAACCATGTATGTTTGATGTCATGTATGTATGGGTTCTGACCCAGTGCTTATGCGGAAGCATATAACCATTGTTATAATAATGTTAGCTTGTCCAAAGGGACAAACAAGATGCACATCATCATGTCGGTTAAGTATGATAACAAGATTATTTGTCTACACCTTCAAAACTTATTTATAATGAATATTGTGTTTCACAGCATTTTAATTATTACATAATGGCATTTTTGTACTATTACTGTTTTTATATATTTGACTCTTTAGTCTTAACATAACAGTTTATGTAAATCACGAATGTTGTACTTCTAACTTCCTACACTAGATGGTGGGTAATATGTTTTTTTAAAAATAACTGTGTTATACCTCATTTCATGTTTTTCATATATTATTCATTTTCCTTTTCTTTTTCTCCTTTACTTGTCCTGCACTCTGACAACTTATTATCGATCTGTTTTACGTTTTGTAAGTTGTTTTTTAAAAAAAAAAAAAACAATACGTCAGTGTATTTTAGATGTTTCCTTCTCCCTTTGTCTGCTATGTTTTTTATGTACATTTTAAATTTGAATTACTTCATGAGTCACAAATGCACAAGAGGTATTTTGTGTTAATATCTTGCAAAACCATTAATATTAAGTCTTCATGTGTCACATGTCACATAGAGGGTGTTCCAAGCCCTGTCACACCAAGGTCTGCTGTACAGGTGCATGTAAACAGCGGCCTTAGTTTGTGATCACTCTAAGCTTGTGGTTATAGCTTGATACCAGTGCCTACCAATTTTAATTGTATATTACAGGTATGTTCCTACCAACTGTTCATATGCAGGTGTAGTTGTGATTTTCGGTTTTATACTCTCTGATCGTTATGTGAATTTTTAACTTCTAGCACTGAGGATGGACACTAAATGACCAAAAATCGAATTTGCTGACAATAAAACAACAAAATACGGCCAATGCTGATTTTCCTTCCAATTCTATCCACTATTTGGTCGTGGTGCACACAACATGCCATGGAGTCGCCAATCAATAAAGAGATCTAAGATTGTTGCAGAATGCCACAGGGCTCTGGTGGAGCTAGTGAGAAGTAATAGGGTAAACCTAGTTTGGGCCCCTGGCCACTCAGGTATCTGGTGGCAATGAACAAGCTGACAGATTGGACAGGATGGGGGTAATGACTCCATTTATTAGACCAGAACCTGTCCTGACAATCACCAAGGCTATGATCAAACTAGAACTACAGAAATGGCTCAGGAAACAGCACATACAATATTGGGTCGAGGTCTGGACTGACGACCAGCCATGGAAATTTCAAAAAACACCTACACACAACTGGTATAATGGAAGAAGACCCTAAATGTAGGGTCTTTGATGAGGGTGAAGAAACTGCATCATACCTAATCTTTGAATGCGTGGCATTGGAGAGCAAAAGATACAGAATCTTCGGAACAACAAGACAAGAAATTGTGTCTAACAAAAAACTGGTAAAGGGACTCCTTGCACTATTTAAGGGCATTGGTTGGCTTTACTAGATATACAGGGAGCGATACCACACAATAAACTCAGTATCGGTGCGGGCAGTGGTGGGCTAGACCTAAGCTGTTTTAGCTTCCTTGTCAAAATACTATACTATACTATACTATCTCCGAAGTAGCTTCAGGCATGGAGGAAGACCATGAAGCTCTTTGTCGAGTAGCTTTAGGCTCCTTTAGCCACTGGCGAGCATCCACTGTGGCATTAGTGGAGATCTTGGGAGAGAGGGTCCCAAGGTCTCCACATGAGAGGAGCCAGAGGAGGCTGTTGCTTCTTCGGCTGGTGGGAGGGAACCTATGTCCCCTGTGTTTGGGGGCGGGGGGGTTGCTCCCAAAGTAGGTACTTTGGGAGCAATGGAAGAAGATTTTCCCCCTACCACCAAGGGGGCAGATGTATTCTGGAGGCCCAGAGGGCCCACTGTTCGTGACACACAATGTGGTACAACTGGTACTTGTGATGACGATGGTAATGTAGCTGCAGCGTATGTGGAAGTCATCCAGTCCAGAGTTTTGTACTCCATGATTTTCTGCTTCTTTTGGAGTACTGTGCAGTCTGCTGAGCAGGGGGAGTGTTGCTCTCCACAGTTGATACAAACGGGAGGAGGTGCATTGGGAATATCTGGATGCAGTGGAAGTCCGCGGACTCGACATGTGGTGCTGGAAGTGCAGCAGGAAGACATGTGCCTGAATTTCCAGCACTTAAAGCACCACATTGGGGGGAGAGACGTATGGTTTAACATCACAGTGGTAAATCATCATCTTGACCTTTTCAGGCAATGAATCACCCTCAAAATCCATGATGAAGGTACTGATAGCAACCCTGTTGTCTTTGGGTCCCCTGAAAATGCACCGAATGAAATGAACACCCCACCATTCTAGATTGGCAAGGAGCTCATTGTCAGTCTGCAAGAAGAGGTCATGATGGAAAATAATCCCCTGGACCATGTTGAGGCTTTTATGGGGAGTGACAGAAACAGGAATATCACCCAGCCGGTCACAAGCGAGTAGCGCCCAGGATTGGGCTGGGGATGCTGTCTGAATCAAGAGTGTGCCACTTCTCATCTTCAACAGCACTGTCACTTCTCCAAACTTATCCTCAAGATGTTCAACAAAAAATTGAGGCTTCATAGGCAGAAAGGAGTCCCCATCCTTTCTGCTACAGACTAAATACCGAGGAGAGTATGGCTCTCTTCTTTCTGTAGCCCTACATTCCTCCCATGGTGTAGCGAGGGAGGGAAATGATTTAGCATCATATCTGTCAGTATTGTACTCAATCTTCCCCTTCTTAGGGGCTGCTGGCGCCATACGGTCACCAGCAAGAAATGACTCAGACTGCTTCATTGTGGGTCATCCACCTGATGCCACCCACTCCAATCAGGAGCTCTTCCCATGGGTGCCACCCAGCCACAGCAAAGGCCACCTGGCATTATGGCTGTTGCCGGGAGTCCTCATGACCCAGACAGACAGGCATCTACTCCATGGCACATGTGGGGAGTTTACAGCTCAGTCATCAACAGTGCGATCCCTTTGTTGTCAGGGGGCTACCACCAAATGGGTACATGATGACCCCACCACAATGGACTGACTACCGTGCTGGATATTGGGTGCAGAGAAATCCAATATTGTCATGGGGGTGAAAGGGAACAGGAGACAATGGAAGAAGATGACACACCTCGGAAAGTATCCTCACTCAAATAGTTGGATTGTAGGTGGAGATGCAAAGCCATGACAAGAGGTTCAGGAGATCGAATCTAAGGACACTATGGATAATTCATGCACCATGTAAAGCATCCTTCTCCATATGGACCGCACTTCTGTAGAATCTGGATAGTGGCAGGTCAACCCATAAAATGGGACATGAACTTATAGGGACGAAAAGTGAGAGACTCCTTTTAGTCACCTCTTACGACAGGCAGGGATACCTTGGGCCTATTCTAACCCCCAGACCCGCAGGGGTAATTACTTTGTTCAGTCTCTTCACATCTAACACAATCCTCACAGAAACATCTTTCTTTTTCACTGTAACAATTGGGTTACTGTACATACTCCTGCCCAACTCCATTACCTTCCAATCTAGCATTTTCTTCATTCTGATGCTTACTGCTGCCTTATCTGCCACAGAAATAGTGAAAGGTTTAACTCCAATTGCTTCATGGGGCATTACCTTTAAATGATATTTAAAAGCAACTACTTCCCAAAGCTTATCTGGAAAAACACATCTTTATATTTACTCAATAATTCCTCGAGCAATGAGCATTGATCCTATGAAAAATGTTTGATCTCTTTTATTTTATCATTTATTTGCTCTAGAGAACATGCTTCCCCACTATACTCATTCTCCCTTTTTGGGTGAGCCATCACTTTACCTCCTGCCAATTTGTTTCTAAATTTAACTCTTTTTCTGCTATCTCTACCATTAAATTCCAGAACTCTGTTACAATAACACTGCAGCCATACTCACTAAGAAATTTCATCCTGAGAATAATGTTCACAGCAAGGCCAGCCACCAAAAAGCAATCTATATCGAATACTGATCCTCAATCTTAAAATCTAATAGAATTACTATCTTTACTGTTGTGGTACATTCCCAGTTGAAGTCTTTATTTTAACCCCAGGTACAATCAATTCCATCAAATTCTACTTTTTGTCTGTTGCCAGAATGAGTCAGATACAGCTGACACACTAGACCCAGAGTCTAACAATGCAATACTTTCTACATTACCCACTTTTACATTAATAATTGGTTGAACTTTTTCAATAATTACCATTTTAATTCAGTCGCTTCTAGCAGATCTACTTTGGTGTCTTCCCTGCTCTCTATATCCATTATATGAGCTCTCCATTCCCATATTCTATACCTGCATCTTCCTGAAACAAATCCTTAACAGTTTCCCTTATATCCTATTCTCCCCTTAACAACAATTTTTCTTGGCACTTTAAATTTTAAATTACCTCATTATCCCATTCCTCAGAAATTAAGATTTTATGAATCTTACCATAAGATACCCAGTCATTAAGATGATACTTGGCTTTCTCCTTTCCCATCCAGTCCCTATTAATATCCTTATTCAGAACCATCTGACTACCTTCCATAAAAACATGTGCCATAGCTTGTTCCTCAGAATAAGACTCAACAACATTTTCATTACTGCAGTCAGCATCATCACTCACTAACTCATCATTACAATACACAATATTATCAGGAGAACCCACTGGTACAGTCATAGCATTTTCATATACATCATTACCAACTGCTTCACCATGTGCACCACCAATACAGGCACAACATCAATATAGTCACCAGCAGCACTTTTTCCACTTTGAGCAGTCTCACATAGATATTAGTACTTGAAGAACTTTCCTCATTACTCATCTCCATGTCCATAAACTGATTACAAATAATTTTATTTCCTTTGCCCCTCATTTCCACATCAATACCTGTTTCTAGGTAACTGCCTCTATTTCAAAATTATCCGTAATTTTCATTGAAGCTAAACCCACTCTATTTTCTTCATTATCTTCCAGTTTAAGCAATCTGTTTCTGGTAACAATTTCCCAATGCCCAGGTACTTCACGAGGTGATGGAGTGTCATGGTGTACCAATGGGTGGCTTGTCATCGTCTATACTGGGCCACTGGAATATGGGCTTGAAGCAGAGGTTTAATGCCTTCTACGTAAAGCATCACATGAGTTTATTGCTTGAGGTTTTGGTGCATACGAAAGTGTGGTGTATACCATGTTGCAAAGTCTGCGGTGGTTAGATTTTGGACACATACTGCCTTAAACACCATAACAAATCTGGTTGATCTTGCATGGTCCTCCTGACTGTTTCTGTGTCAACAAAATCACTAGGCAGGCTCAATGTTTCACTGTTAACTAATTATGCTGCTGAAGCAGTGATGTTGTCCATAAGCTGAGTAATCCCAGGAGGAGTGCCAATGTCCAAGAGTTGTCATGGCACATTAACGCTGCCTTCATACAATGGTCATTCTGTTGACAGACTTGATCATTCTGTTGCTGGCCGGGTGGTTTGGTCTTGTGATGGGTGTATGCACAAAACTTGGCCAGCTGGGTAAATAGGTCTGAATCAAACTGGCATCTGTGGTCAGTAGTGATACGCAGTGGGCACCCAATCTCACCAACCACGTTGATGCAAAATCGGAAGCCAATGTCTTGGCTGTGATACTGTCCATCGTTACTGTTTCAGGCCAGTGGGTATAATGGCCAAGAAAAGCTGCTGCCATCATATGGGGGGAGTGGACCAACAACATCCAAATGCACATGGGCAACACATGATGGTATCTGGACAGTTGTCAACTGGAGCATGTATATATCAGGACATCTAGCATCGTTGCCACTTGAGACAGGATTTGACCCACTCATGGATCTTCCTGCATGCCTGGCCACACATAGCACTGAGACACCAGATGCAATGTTGGTCACACACCTGGATGGCGCAACTTGAGAATCATGTTGAAAGCTTGCCTTCTGAACGCTGGTGTCAGGAAAGGATGAGGTTGACCACATGAGATATCTTTGTAAAAATGTGTAACTTCTCTTGGCACATCCATGAGCTGCAACTTCATTGCTGATGCAGGGTCATTGGCATACCTACTGAACACCTTGCCTTTCTGATGCACTAGTGAAAGTGCAAGAAAATCTGTTGGACTCAAGACACTGCTGACTCACGGCAGACAGTTCACAATAACTTTGTTGATTCCAGATATATGTCTAATGTCTGTTGTGAATTGGGACACAAATTTGAGATGATTAAATTGCCTGGGTGAGCAGTCGGCACTGTTCTGACTGAATGCAAATGTCGAGGGATTGTGGTCCATATACACTCCTGGAAATGGAAAAAAGAACACATTGACACCGGTGTGTCAGACCCACCATACTTGCTCCGAACACTGCGGGAGGGCTGTACAAGCAATGATCACACGCACGACACAGCGGACACACCAGGAACCACGGTGTTGGCCGTCGAATGGCGCTAGCTGCGCAGCATTTGTGCACCGCCGCCATCAGTGTCAGCCAGTTTGCCGTGGCATACGGAGCTCCATCGCAGTCTTTAACACTGGTAGCATGCCGCGACAGCGTGGACGTGAACTGTATGTGCAGTTGACGGACTTTGAGCGAGGGCGTATAGTGGGCATGCGGGAGGCCGGGTGGACGTACCGCCGAATTGCTCAACACGTGGGGCGTGAGGTCTCCACAGTACATCGATGTTGTCGCCAGTGGTCGGTGGAAGGTGCACGTGCCCGTCGACCTGGGACCGGACCGCAGCGACGCACGGATGCACGCCAAGACCGTAGGAGCCTACGCAGTGCCGTAGGGGACCGCACCGCCACTTCCCAGAAAATTAGGGACACTGTTGCTCCTGGGGTATCGGCGAGGACCATTCGCAACCGTCTCCATGAAGCTGGGCTAAGGTCCCACACACCGTTAGGCCGTCTTCCGCTCACGCCCCAACATCGTGCAGCCCGCCTCCAGTGGTGTCGCGACAGGCGTGAATGGAGGGACGAATGGAGACGTGTCGTCTTCAGCGATGAGAGTCGCTTCTGCCTTGGTGCCAATGATGGTCGTATGCGTGTTTGGCGCCGTGCAGGTGAGCGCCACAATCAGGACTGCATACGACCGAGGCACACAGGGCCAACACCCGGCATCATGGTGTGGGGAGCGATCTCCTACACTGGCCGTACACCACTGGTGATCGTCGAGGGGACACTGAATAGTGCACGGTACATCCAAACCGTCATCGAACCCATCGTTCTACCATTCCTAGACCGGCAAGGGAACTTGCTGTTCCAACAGGACAATGCACATCCGCATGTATCCCATGCCACCCAACGTGCTCTAGAAGGTGTAAGTCAACTACCCTGGCCAGCAAGATCTCCGGATCTGTCCCCCATTGAGCATGTTTGGGACTGGATGAAGCGTCGTCTCACGCGGTCTGCACGTCCAGCACGAACGCTGGTCCAACTGAGACGCCAGGTGGAAATGGCATGGCAAGCCGTTCCACAGGACTACATCCAGCATCTCTACGATCGTCTCCATGGGAGAATAGCAGCCTGCATTGCTGCGAAAGGTGGATATACACTGTACTAGTGCCGACATTGTGCATGCTCTGTTGCCTGTGTCTATGTGCCTGTGGTTCTGTCAGTGTGATCATGTGATGTATCTGACCCCAGGAATGTGTCAATAAAGTTTCCCCTTCCTGGGACAATGAATTCATGGTGTTCTTATTTCAATTTCCAGGAGTGTAGATTTTAAGGACTCATGCTTTGACGTATAGATAAAGATATCTGCCAACCTGGTACACAGCCAGGAGCTCACACTCCTTTGTACTCCATTTCCTTTATGAAGGAGACAGTTTGTGGGAGTGGTGGTTGCCAGGCATCGTCCACTCACTGCTGGAGTGCTGCACCAATGGCTGGCTAGCTTGCACCCATGACAATAGATAGTGGTGCATCAAGTTTTAGGTGCACTAAAAGCACTGTCAGCTATTCTCTTCATTGCAACCTTGAATGCAGAGTACATATCTGTCCAGCGCACAAGAGATATGCCGTTAACACTAGGACCTGACAATGCTGCTGTCAAAAGTTCCTGTGACTGCTGCATGGGAAAGGTGTCGCCTGTAGAAATTAAGTTTACCCATGAAACGTCATAATTCCTTGACTGTAGCTGGTCTAGGTAGCAGTATTGCTTCTACCTTCTCAGTTAGAAGAAGGGAGTATGCAAATGAGATCTTATAAAGAAGAAACAACACTTCTGCCAGTCTCATAAAACGCTTGGCTACATTCAGTATGATTCCATATTGTTCTAGCCATTTGAATACCTCATGCATGTGCTGTCAATGTTGTTCCGAATCGGCGGAGGACCAGGACATCGTCGAGATATGCAGTGCAGAAGAGTAGTCCTTGAAGAATGGTATCTATGATTCTCTGACATAATTGAGTTGCACTGCATAAGACCAAAGTCATAAACATGCTCTCATATAAACCAAAATGAGTGATTATAGTGGTCTTTGGTATGTCTTCTGCAGCTACAGGTATCTGGGTATAAGCTTTTGTGCAGTCCAAGATGGCAAAAATTGTGGCACCATGTAGTCCGTAATTAAAGTTCCTTAACAGCGGTGCAGGATATCTGTCAGGAACTTTTCAAAAGTTAAGTACACAATAGGCGCCAGACTTCACCTTTCTTTGGCACCGAGTACAATGCCGAGGACCACTGCTTTTAGATGGCCATATTATGCCTTCCTGTAACACCAAATCAAATTTGGCCATTGCAATTGCTAAGCTGTCTGGGGCCAAACATCTAGGCCTGCACAAATCAGGGGGTCTGGGACGATGTAGCAACCTATGCAGCAGCCTCCATGCGCTCACGCAAATTGCAGTGTTATGCAGTGATGGTCCAGTTTCATGTGTGCATAGCAACAGTAGTTCCATGCCTGGCCACAAGGAGCACTGGATCACATGTGCAAGTCATTTCTCCATGCACATGTCCACTCTTATATTTAAATTTATTTTTTGTTGTTGTTCATTTTGAGTACTCTCTGACACCATGCCATGAAGTTTTCCAGTGTTCTTTCTGATTAAAAATGGTAATTCTGTATGGAGGCTAATGCTTCAATTGAGTTATACTTGAGTTTAGTGTACAAGTCTGTCTCGGGTGGTGCGCTAATGGTGTCTTACATCCCGGTTGTAAATCTGTGGTCCAATTGACTTTTAATAAGGGCAAACTTAGTCGTGTTGGCACTACTCCTGCACAGCAGAAACTTGGGTCTGCTTGCTCAAACCAGAGGACATGATTGTCAGGCAGAGCGGTGGAAGGTGAAAGGCCAATCTTGAAGCTGTGCGCTCTTCGACCACTGAGCGATTCACTGCAGCTCTGGTGCAGTACTGCTCCTCCTGATCACATCAGGGCCACAATTTTTATTTATTCATTCATTTTTTTTAACAGAAGAACAGATTTCATTAATTCCAACATGTAAGGCTATTCTCCACATGTAACTCAAGGATAACTCAACTGAAGTGTTAGCCTGCTTACAGAGTTACAATTTTTAATCAGAAAGGACACTGGAAAACTTTGTAGTATGGTGTCAGAGAGTAGTTGAAATGAACAACAACAGAAAATAAATTTAAATCTAAGAGTAAATGTGCACATGGACAAATGAATCGTATGCACAATGCAGCACTCCAGGTGGCCTAGTTTGGAGCTACTCGGTAGCAATTCACTTGCTATGCACACACAACACTACACCTACACTGCACAACACTTTACTTCATTTGAGTGCGTGGAGGCTGACACACAGGGCACTACGCTGCAAACATGTTAGAAAGATTTTATATGGAGTAGTTTCTGTGTAATTAACATAAATGTAATCTGCATTGTTTATTCAAAGCATTTGACAACATTCCCTTAATAATGGAAGAACTATGGTTGATTTTGTATCACATTCTATGCATTTCATTTGTAACCACCAGTTGATGATGTATTGTTGTAACTGCTGATAACTTTTGTAATTGTAATTGGTGAGTTTGCTGTATGTAACAATGCACTGATTGTTATAAAAGGTATATAAACAGTGTAAGAGGGGGAGCAGGAGTGGCCAGTTCAATGTAAGATTTTGACAAGAACTCTGTGACATAATAAATAGAGCACCTCAAACAAGTGTCATTATACAATTATTGAGAATAATTTTTTACTTAACAAACTTCAAGGAAACATCATCATCTACAGCAAAGCCTCAAGAACATCAAGAGCAAGATAAGTTGACAACATTAATTACTATTCTGAAGATACTAAGTTACACCACCAAATTACAAAGAACTTTACTTAGAGCTACCATTTATGTTATGTAAAGACGATTAACTTTCAGTTTATTTTCTTTTCGGGAGAACATTTCTTTTATACCCTTTGTCACAGTTACGCTGCAACATGGTGGTACAAGCAGGGATAATGATGTAATTCACGTCAAAGTGCTAAAGTTAATTTGTAATTGGGTAAATAAAAAATCCACTAGCCAAGCGGCTGCAGGAGAACACACATACTAACAAAAAAATTAAGCGTTCAGAGCCAGTGGCTCCTCCTCCTGGCAGAAGGGTTGAAGGGATAGGAAGAGAGGTGAAGGAAAAGGACTGGAGAGGTTTATGACAATGAGGGTGATGATGATGTTCGGTTTACGGGGCGCCCAACTGTGCGGTCATCAGTGCCCAGGAGAGGTTTAGGGTAAGAGGCGGTGTTCAGGGAAGTCAAGCAGAACCCTGGGTCAGGGGAGACTTATTGGACACTATATTCTCAAAAACTGATTATTTTCATTGTTATAAAGTTAATTTGTGAATTTCATATGTGTAATTTTGACATCAAAACTGAAAAACAACTTTATCTGGACAGTGAATTTTTGGACTGGATCATGGAATCCTTTGGAACCAAAAATTATAAGGATGAGGAAACAAGACTGTGGAATCGATCAACTTGTTCATCATGCACACTATTTTTTTTTTAAATCCATCTTTTATTTTTTTGAAAGTCTTGCAGTGTGCAGATACATCCTTTAGGAGCAATATTTTCATTTCTCCACATAATTTCCATCCCTCTCAACTGCCTTACACCATCTTGGAACCAGCGCCTGTATACCCGCACGGTAAAATTCTGGGCCAACCTGTTGGAGCTACTGTTTGGCAGCGTGCACAAGGGAGTCATCATCTTCAAACCTTGTTCCACGAAGAGAGTCTTTCAGTTTTCCAAAGAGATGATAGTCACATGGAGCCAGGACAGGATTGTAAGGCGGGTGTTTCAGTGTTGTCCATCCAAGTTTTGTGAACGCTTCTACGGTTTTTTGACTGACGTGGCCATGCATTGTCACGCAACAGCAAAACATCCTGCTTTCGCCGATGTGGTTGAACATGTCTCAGTTGAGCTTGAAGTTTCTTCAGTGTCATCACATATGCATCAGAATTTATGATGGTTCCACTTGGCATGATGTCCATGAGCAAGAGTCCTTCGGAATCAAAAAACACTGTAGTCATAACTTTTCCAGCAGATGGTATGGTTTTGAATTTTTTTCCTTGGGTGCATTTGCATGATGCCACTCCATTGATTGCCTCTTTGTCTCTGGTGAAAAATGATGGAGCCATGTTTCATCACCTGTCACAATTCTTCCAAGAAATTTATCTCCACCATTCTCGTACTGTTCCAAAAGTTCGCTGCATACCATTTTTCTTATTTCTTTGTGAGCCACTGTCAACACCCTGGGTACGCACCTGGCACAAACCTTTTTTAATGCCAACACTTTCAGTATTCTGCAAACACTTCCTTCCCCTCTCCCAACGTAGTGTGACAATTCGTTCACTGTGATGCGTCTGTCAGCAGTCACCAATTCGTTAACTCTCTGCACATTGTCTGGAGTGTGTGCAATACGAGGCCTGCTGCTGCGAGGACAATCCTCAATATTGCCGTGCCTGCTTTCATAATGTAACCTGCTTGCCCATCGACTAACGGTACTGCGATCGACAGCAGCATCTCCATACATCTTTTTCAACCTCTTGTGGATGTTTCCCACTGTCTCGTTTTCACAGCACAGGAATTCTATGACAGCACGTTGTTTCTGACGAATTCAAGTGTAGCAGCCACCTTGAAGACATGTTATGACGCCGCCACTCACGGGAACAGGTTGAACTAAGTTTGAAAACAAGCTGGAAGGATGTATCTACACACTGTAAAACTTTCACACATGCATAATGAAAACTGTATTTTTACAGAAATAGTGTGCATTTCTTTTGGAGTGATCCTCATATATGAGCTACACTTGTTCCATCTTTTCTTCAAAATGGTCATGTCAGCTTTTGTTTACAGAGTGTTTTTTTCTTTTTTGTTTGTTTTGTGTCTTATTTGCAAAAATTATTTTATGGTGTGTGATACAAGTAGGGCTAACAATCAAGAGGTGGAGGATGTAGAAAATTTGACACAATGTAATGAAGAGGAAGTTTAGGACAGTATCAGCAATGTATAATCAGAAGGGGAAAGAGCAGGTGGAGATTCAGACAGTATTCGTTCACCTTTTCTTGGTTGGAAATCAAGAGGAGATAGTTAGTTACAGTAGCAACTTTTTTAACACACTTGTGAGACTCACTGGGAAGAAATTAAGTAATCAAAGTCAGAAGCTAGACAAAAGGACCGGGAAGTCAGATAGCCAAGTTGAGGGGAAAAAAAACATGAAAAGCAGAGTGAGAAATTAAACAAAAACTTGGATTTAGAGGAGCAAAGTCAAGCACTAAAAAAAATTCAAAAGTATTTAGATGATGTCAAAATTCAGGGAGACAAAACTGCAGAGGCAACTGAGGAATTAGAAGTAGATTTAAATGATTTCAAAACATATGCAAACACACAGCATAGTAAATTTGAAATCTGTATTATTTCTGTAGAAAACAAAACTAAGAAAACTGAAGACAAATGGAATAAAGAGAAGAGAGAATTGACAAGAGCCTACAAATTTTGCATTTCATGATTAAAAATGAAAGTAAAAGCTTTAATTTAAATTTTAGTGAAACCAATAGAATGTTTGTCAGAGAATTATCAGTTGTAAAAGGTGATGTTATTGCATGTACTGGCAATGTTTCAAATGTTATGGTGAAAGTAGATGAAGTTGAGGAAAATGTTGCAACTAGAAATTTATGTAGTAACAATGGTAATACTTGGAACAGTAAAGGCATAAAGAATTTCCCAGGGAAAAACAAAGTCCATGCAGTGGACTTCATTTGCCAATGAAAGGATAATGTATGTCTGACAACTTGAAAATTAAGTATGTAAAGAAGTTTCTAAGCAAAGAATGGAAAGCAGAAAGGTGGAAGGAGTATATAGAGGGTCTATACAAGGGCAATGTACTTGAGGACAATATTATGGGAATGGAAGAGGATGTAGATGAAGATGAAATGGGAGATATGATACTGTGTGAAGAGTTTGACAGAGCACTGAAAGACCTGAGTCGAAACAAGGCCCTGGGAGTAGACAACATTCCATTAGAACTACTGACGGCCTTGGGAGAGCCAGTCCTGGCAAAACTCTACTATCTGGTGAGCAAGATGTATGAGACAAGCGAAATACCCTCAGACTTCAAGAAGAATATAATAATTCCAATCCCAAAGAAAGCAGGTGTTGACAGACGTGAAAATTACCGAACTATCAGTTTAATAAGTCATGGCTGCAAAATACTAATGCGAATTCTTTACAGATGAATGGAAAAACTAATAGAAGCCGACCTCGGGGAAGATCAGTTTGGATTCCGTAGAAACATTGGAACACGTGAGGCAATACTGACCCTACAGCTTATCTTAGAAGCTAGATTAAGGAAAGGCAAACCTACGTTATTAGCATTTGTAGACTTAGAGAAAGCTTTTGAAAATGTTGACTGGAATACTCTCTTTCAAATTCTGAAGGTGGCAGGGGTAAAATACAGGGAGCGAAAGGCTATTTACAATTTGTACAGAAACCAGATGGTAGTTATAAGAGTTGAGCGACATGAAAGGGAAGCAGTGGTTGGAAAGGGAGTGAGACAGGGTTGTAGCCTCTCCCCAATGCTATTCAATCTGTATATTGACCAAGCAGTAAAGGAAACAAAAGAAAAATTTGGAGTAGGTATTAAAATCCATGGAGAAGAAATAAAAACTTTGAGGTTCGCCGATGACATCGTAATTCTGTCAGAGACAGCAAAGGACTTGGAAGAGCAGTTGAACGGAATGGATAGTGTCTTGAAGGGAGGATATAAGATGAACATCAACAAAAGCAAAATGAGGATAATGGAATGTAGTCGAATTAAGTCAGGTGATGTTGAGGGTATTAGATTAGGAAATGAGACACTTAAAGTAGTGAAGGAGTTTTGCTATTTGGGGAGCAAAATAACTGATGATGGTCGAAGTAGAGAGGATATAAAATGTAGACTGGCAATGGGAAGGAAAGCGTTTCTGAAGAAGAGAAATTTGTTAACATCGAGTATAGATTTAAGTGTCAGGAAGTCGTTCTGAAAGTATTTGTATGGAGTGTAGCCATGTATGGAAGTGAAACATGGACGATAAATAGTTTAGACAACAAGAGAATAGAAGCTTTCGAAATGTAGTGCTCAGAAGAATGCTGAAGATTAGATGAGTAGATCACATAACTAACGAGGAGGTGTTGAATAGGATTGGGGGGAAGAGAAGTTTGTGGCACAACTTGACTAGAAGGAGGGATCGGTTGGTAGGACATGTTCTGAGGCATCAAGGGATCACCAATTTAGTATTGGAGGGCAGTGTGGAGGGTAAAAGTCGTAGAGGGAGACCAAGAGATGAATACACTAAGCAGATTCAGAAGGATGTAGGTTGCAGTAGGTACTGGGAAATGAGGAAGCTTGTGCAGGATAGAGTAGCATGGAGAGCTGCATCAAACCAGTCTCAGGACTGAAGACCACAACAACAACAACAAAAACAAGTTTTTAGCTGCAAAGGCACTATCATGGGCTAATTAGAACATATGAACAGATATGGCTTTATCAGAATTTGAGAAATGTTTTTGGAACAAATTTTGATCAGAAACCAAACAGGCTAGGATTAAATCAGAATTTTTGAATGGACCATGTGTCAAAGAAGGTAGTATTCATATGAAAGACTTCTGTAAACAACAACTTAAAACACTTTTTTGTTTTGAGCCATAAGTCTTCTGACTGGTTTGATACGACCCGCCATGAATTCCTCTCCTGAGCCAACCTCTTCATCTCAGGGTAGCACTTGTAACATATGTCCTCACTTAGTTGCTGGATGTATTCCAATCTCTCTATCTTCCTCTACAGTTTTTGCCCTCTACAACTCCCTCTAGTAGCATGGAAGTCATCCCCTGATGTCTTAACAGCCTGTCCCTTCTCCTTATCAGTGTTTTCCACATATTCCTTTCCTCTCCAATTCTGTACAAAACTTCCTCATTTCTTACTTTAAGAGTCCACCTAATTTTCAACATTTGTCTATAGCACAACATCAGTAATGCTTCAATTCTCTTCTGTTCCAATTTCCTACAGTCCATGTTTCACTACCATACAATGCTGTGCTCGAAATGTACATTCTGAGAAATTCCTTCCTCAAATTAAGGTCTGTGTTAGATACTAGTAGACTTCTCTTAGCAAGGATGCTCTTTTTGCCAGTGCTAGTCTGCTTTTGATGTCCTCCAGCTGTTATTGGTTATTTTGTTGTGTAAGTAGTAAAATTACTTAACTTCATCTACTTTGTGACCATCAATCCTGATGTTAAGTTTCTCACTGTTCTCATTTCTGCTACTTCTCATTACTTTCGTCTTTCTTCAATTCACTCTCAATGCATATTCTGTTCTCATTAGACTGTTCATTCCATTCAGCAGATCATGTAATTCTTCTTCACTTTCACTCAGGATAGCAATGTCATCAGCAAATCGTATCATTGATATCCTTTCCACTTGAATTTTAATTCCTCTCCTGAACCTTTCTTTTATTTTCACCATTGCATCTTTGCTGTACAGATAGAAAGACTACATCCTTGTCTTACACCCTTTTTAATCCAAGCACTTCATTCTTGGTTGCCCGCACTTATTATCCCCTCTAGGCTCTTGTGCATATTGTATATTACCCTCATCCCTCCCTATAGCTTAATCCTATCGAAGGAAATTGACGGAGATCCGAAATGTGAAATGATTTGGGTGAAGGTCACAGTTAAAGCAGGCTCAGACATGGTAATTGGATGTCTCTATAGGCCCCCTGGCTCAGCAGCTGTTGTGGCTGAGCACCTGAAGGATAATTTGGAAAATATTTCGAGTAGATTTCCCCACTATGTTATAGTTCTGGGTGGAGATTTTAATTTGCCGGATATAGACTGGGAGACTCAAACGTTCATAACGGGTGGCAGGGACAAAGAATCCAGTGAAATTTTTTTAAGTGCTTTATCTGAAAACTACCTTGAGCAGTTAAACAGAGAACCGACTCGTGGCGATAACATATTAGACCTTCTGGTGACAAACAGACCCGAACTATTTGAAAAAGTTAACGCAGAACAGGGAATCAGCGATCATAAAGCGGTTACCGCATCGATGATTTCAGCCATAAATAGGAATATTAAAAAGGGTAGGAAGATTTTTCTGTTTAGAAAAAGTGACAAAAAGCAGATTTCAGAGTACCTGTTGGCTCAACACAAAAGTTTTGTCTCAAGTACAGATAGTGTTGAGGAACAGTGGACAAAGTTCAAAACCATCGTACATCATGCGTTAGATGAGTATGTGCCAAGCAAGATCGTAAGAGATGGAAAAGAGCCACCGTGGTACAACAACCGAGTTAGAAAACTGCTGCGGAAGCAAAGGGAACTTCACAGCAAACATAAACATAGCCAAAGCCTTGCAGACAAACAAAAATTACGCGAAGCGAAATGTAGTGTGAGGAGGGCTATGCGAGAGGCGTTCAATGAATTCGAAAGTAAAGTTATATGTACTGACTTGGCAGAAAATCCTAAGAAATTTTGGTCTTATGTCAAAGCGGTAGGTGGATCAAAACAAAATGTCCAGACACTCTGTGACCAAAATGGTACTGAAACAGAGGATGACAGACTAAAGGCCGAAATACTAAATGTCTTTTTCCAAAGTTGTTTCACAGAGGAAGATTGCACTGTAGTTCCTTCTCTAGATATTCGCACAGATGACAAAATGGTAGATATCGAAATAGACGACAGAGGGATAGAGAAACAATTAAAATCGCTCAAAAGAGGAAAGGCCTCTGGACCTGATGGGATACCAGTTCAATTTTACACAGAGTACGCGAATGAACTTGCCCCCCTTCTTGCAGCAGTGTACCGTAGGTCTCTAGAAGAGCGTAGTGTTCCAAAGGATTGGAAAAAGGCACAGGTCATCCCCGTTTTCAAGAAGGGATATCGAACAGATGTGCAGAACTATAGACCTATATCTCTAACGTCGATCAGTTGTAGAATTTTGGAACACGTATTGTGTTCGAGTATAATGACTTTTCTGGAGACTAGAAATCTACTCTGTAGGAATCAGCATGGGTTTCGAAAAAGACGGTCATGTGAAACCCAGCTCACGCTATTCGTCCATGAGACTCAGAGGGCCATAGACACGGGTTCCCAGGTAGATGCCGTGTTTCTTGACTTCTGCAAGGCGTTTGATACAGTTCCCCACAGTCATTTAATGAACAATGTAAGAGCATATGGACTATCAGACCAATTGTGTGATTGGATTGAGGAGTTCCTAGATAACAGGATGCAGCATGTCATTCTCAATGGAGAGAAGTCTTCCGAAGTAAGAGTGATTTCAGGTGTGCCGCAGTGGAGTGTCATAGGACTGTTGCTATTCACAATATACATAAATGACCTGGTGGATGACATCGGAAGTTCACTGAGGCTTTTTGCAGATGATGCTGTGGTGTATCGAGAGGTTGTAACAATGGAAAATTGTACTGAAATGCAGGAGGATCTGCAGCGAATTGACGCATGGTGCAGGGAATTGCAATTGAATCTCAATGTAGACAAGTGTAATGTGCTGCGAATACACAGGAAGATAGATCCTTTATCATTTAGCTACAAAATAGCAGGTCAGCAACTGGAAGCAGTTAATACCATAAATTATCTGGGAGTACGCATTAGGAGTGATTTAAAATAGAATGATCATATAATGTTGATCGTCGGTAAAGCAGATGCCAGACTGAGATTCATTGGAAGAATCCTAAGAAAATGCAATCTGAAAACAAAGGAAGTAGGTTACAGTACGCTTGTTCGCCCACTGCTTGAATACTGCTCAGCAGTGTGGGATCCATACCAGATAGGGTTGATAGAAGATATAGAGAAGATCCAACGGAGAGCAGTGCGCTTCGTTACAGGATCATTTAGTAATCGCGAAAGTGTTACGGAGATGATAGATAAACTCCAGTGGAAGACTCTGCAGGAGAGACGCTCAGTAGCTCGGTACGGGCTTTTGTCAAAGTTTCGAGAACATACCTTCACCGAAGAGTCAAGCAGTATATTGCTCCCTCCTATGTATATCTCGCGAAGAGACCATGAGGATAAAATCAGAGAGATTAGAGCCCACACAGAGGCATACCGACAATCCTTCTTTCCACGAACAATACGAGACTGGAATAGAAGGGAGAACCGATAGAGGTACTCAAGGTACCCTCCGCCACACACCGTCAGGTGGTTTGCGGAGTATGGATGTAGATGTAGATGTAGATATTTTTCTCAGGATTTTGAATGCTTTTTCCAGGTCAACAAATCCTACGAACATGTCTTGATTTTTCTTTAGTCTTTCTTCCATTATCAACCGCAATGGCAGAAATGCCCCTCTGTTGCCTTTACCTTTCCTGAAGCCATACTGATCATCATCTCCCACATCCTCAAATTTCTTTTCCATTCTTCTGTATATTATTCTTGTCAGCAACTTGGATGCATGAGCTGTTAAGCTGATTGTGTGATAATTCACACATTTGTCAGCTCTTGCAGCCTTTGGAATTATGTGGATGATATTTTTCCAAAAGTCAGAAGGTACGTCGCCAGACTCATACGTTCTATACACCAACAAGAACAGTCATTTTGTTGCCACTTCCCCCAACGATTTTTTGAAATTCTGATGAAACGTTACCTACCCTTCTGCCTGTTTTGATCTTAAATTCTCCAATGCTTTCTTAAATTCTGATTCTAATACTGGATCACCTCTCTCTTCTAAATCTACTCCTTTTTCTTCCTTTATCACATCAGACAAATCTTTCCCCTCATATAGGCCTTCAATGTAGTCTTTCCACCAGTCTGTTTTCTCCGCTGCAGTTAATAGTGGAATTCCCATTGCAATCATAATATTACCACCCTTGCTTTTAATGTCACCGAAGGTTGTTTTGACTTTCCTATATGCTGAGTCAGTCCTCCCAACAACCATTTCTTTTTAAATTTCTTCACATTTTTCATGCAGCTATTTTGTTTTAGGTTCCCTATACTTGCTATTTACTTCATTCTTCGGTGACTTGTATTTCTGTATTCCTGAATTTCCCTCAACATTTTTGTACTTTCTTCTTTCATCAATCAACTGAAGTATTTCTTCTGTTACCCATGGTATCTTCACAGTTACCTTCTTTGTACCTATGGTTTCCTTTCAAACTTCTGTGATCGTCCTTTTTAGAGATGTCCATTCCTCTTCAACTGTACTACCTACTGAGATATTCCTCACTGCTGTATCTACTGCATTAGAGAACTTCAAGCATGTTTCATCATTCCTTAGTAGTTCTGTATGCCACTTCTTTGCATATTGATTCTTCCTGACTAATCTCTTAAACTTCAACCTACTCTTCATCAGTACTAAGTTGTGATCTGAGTCTGTATTTGCTCCTGGGTAAGCCTTTCAATCCAGCAGCTGCATTCAGAATCTCTGCCTGACCACGATGTAACCTAACTGAAATCTTCCCGTGTCACTTGACCTTTTCCAAGTACACCTCCTCCTCTTGTAATTCTTGAACAGAGTATTCACTGTTACTAGCTGAAATTTATTACAGAACTCAATTAATCTTTCTCCTCTCTCATTCCTTTTCCCAAGCCCATATTCTCCTGCAACCTTTTCTTCTACTACTTCCCCTTCAACTGCATTCCAGTCCTCCTTGACTACTGGATTTTTATCTCCTTTTATGTACTGTATTACCTTTTCAATATGCTCATATGCTTTGTCTATCTCTTCACCTTCAGCTTGCGACATCGGCACGTGTACCTGTACTATCATTGTCGGTGTTGGTTTGCTGTCGATTCTGACTAGAACAACCTTATCACTGAAATGTTCACAGTAACTCACTGTCTGTCCTACCTTCCTATTCATAATGAAACCTACTCCCATTATACCATTTTCTGTTGCTGTTGATATTACCCAGTACTCATCTGACCAGAAATCTTTGTCTTCTTTCCATTTCACTTCACTGGTCCCTACTATATCTAGATTGAGCCTTTGAATTTGCCTTTTCAGATTTTCTAGCTTCCCTTCCATGTTCAAGCTTCTGACATTTCATGCCCTGACTCGTAGAGTGTTATCCTTTTGTTGATTATTTAATCTTTTTATCGTGGTCACCTCCCTTAGCAGTCACCTCCCGGAGATCCGAATGGGGGAACTACCCCAAATTTTTTTGCCAATGAAGAGATCAATTTCAATTTCTCAATTACAAGCTGCATGGATACACATTATATCTCTTTAATGCAGTGGTTTTTATTGCCTTCTGCATCCTCATGTCGTTGATCATTGCCAATTTTTCTGCCTTTAGGGGCACTTTCCTGCCCCAAGGATGAGAGAGTGCCCTGAGCCTCTGTATGCTCCTCCACCCTTTTTGACAATATCATTGCAGAATGAGGGTGGCTCCTTATGCCGGAAGTCTTCAGCAGCCAATGCTGATTAATAATCAAAATTTAAGCGGTGGCCTGTTTCAAACTCAGGACCGATGACTTTTTGATTACTAAACATAGATGCTACCCCTAGAACATGGGAGCATACACTTTTACACTTAGATAAACCATTACACGAGATAGCAGAATAAACGCATTAAAGAGACGAGTGCCACAAAACGTACAATGGGGGTTGGTATACGGACCAGATGTTCCTACTGAACAATTTTTAAAATATGTTAATGAACTAGATATGTCATGGGAAAAAGTGAGAGACAGAGGGAATGGCAAAGAAACGTGGATTTTATCAGAATGGGGGGTGGCCCAATGATCATCATGGAGACTGAGACAGAAGGAGGATAAGAGATTATCATTGGAATGACAGATGCAGGGTGATGATAGGAGAAATAATAATAGGAATGATAGATGAAGGGACAATGAAAGGGGTGATGAGTAAAGATACAGACAAGGGGAGAAGATTTGATGGCCAGAATTTTGAAAATAGAAGGAATGATTTGGTAAAAACGCCTCATGGGGAGCCTGTCAGTTTGGGCGAGAAGAAATAGATACTAAAATCAGGCCAGTAATAATATTTGGAAGGTAAGAGATAATTTTCAGAGGGTGTTCCACAGTAGTGGTTACAGTAGTTTGCACCACGTAAATAGGATAGAGTCTAGTACGGAATTTTGGAAATATATAGTAAGGGAAATGAAAGCAGAAGAAAATAGGAAGCAGAAATTTGAAACTGATTTTGATGATGGTGTCTTGACAAACTTATTTGATGAATAACAGATGATCATGGTGACGAGTATAATCTTGAGAGGTTAATGGGTAATGAAAATATTGTCCCTAGGTTGAATGTGTAGAGACAGAGAATCATGTACTTCGTGGGGAAGGATATAGGATAAGTAGTAGCCATGAACACTTGTTCTATGAGTAATGACAATATTGGTGATGATTTAGGTAATGATGCTTTTGAAGTGGAAAGTTATGATGATGTTAAGCTTTGTGAAGAATTAGATAGAATGATTTATGTTGAAATTAAAGAGGAAAGGGTGATGAAAGGTGATGATAAGACTGCAATTGTAGGTCTTGATGAAGATTTAGTGAAGAACGGGGAAGTACATGATGACCTGCTTATACCAGTCAATATCAATGAGATAGTGTCATCGTGTTCTGACGTTAGTAAGCAAGATGAGTTGATCAGTGATGAGATTTTGAAAATTACTTGTGGTTATTTTGATAATGTTGGTAATGGTAGTAAAATACATGCTGTATTGAAGGGAATTTGTCAGGACATGCATCCAGAGTATGTGTGTGTGTGTGTGGGGGGGGGGGGGGGGGGGGGTGAACAGCCAGTATATTGCAATGTAGTTTTGGAAAGCTTACAGCCTGTGGAGAGTGGAGAATCTGTAGAGAAAGAAAAAGGTATCGGTTTCAGAAAGATAGGGGAGGATTCTTTACGTGAAGATGAAAACAATGATGTACAGAGGAGTCCATACATGTGTGTTCAAATGATATTTGGAGCGGTAATTGCCTGGTCAACACTGGGTCCTATTGTGGAATATCAAAAAAGCTTAGGGACAGAAAAAAAGATGGGAAGAATTTTGCTAAGTTTGTAGTAACTGGAGTTAAGACTGAAAAAACCACTGGCAAAAGTATTAAAGTGACTACAAGACAGGTTTTATTGTTTCTTACAATAATTGGTTCTTTCTGTGCAGGGATGTTTAGTTATTGAAGATTTAAATGAAATTTTAAAGCTGGGAATAAACTGGATTGTCAAAGCTGAAGTTAGCTTTAATTGGAATGAGATTAAATTAACATTTACTAATCCTAGAACGGGAATCGCTGGGGAGACAAGATATTGTGACAATAAATAATAGTAATAGCTGTCAGATCTGAGGGATAGTGGAATTTGATGACAAAGGATACTATGATGAAGATGAAAGATTTTGTGATGGGGAAATAAATAAGGTTTCTTAAAGTGAACTTGTAGCAGAGAAGATAGGGGAAGCTGAAGCTTTGAGTAGAGGATAAGGAGGAACTAGAAAAATGTTTATGGGAATATAAAGATATTTTTGATGAGAGACCAGTAGAGTGAAGAATTATCAATGTAAATTCATGCTGAAACCTCATTACGCCTTATGATGTACAATTTTGTCAAAGAAAATCAGTTGAGAGTGAGTTGCAGAAAATGCAAAGTTGGAGGACAGGGAAAAGGGGTTGTAGCCAGTACAAACCTTATGGTGTACTCACTTGTAAAAGAAAAGTGGTGGAAAGGAAACTACAGTTGACGAAGAAGTGGTAAATTGGTGAAGACCCTCAGGGGGATGCAGACTCATTTGCGCACCATGCATGTAGCAAATACAAGAGTGTCAGCCACATGATATTTGCTTCTGCAGTAACACATTTCTGATGCCAGGTGTTTTTTTAGATTATTCTTTAACTTGTACACCTATGTACACACAGGTTTCTTTTTGTTTTGTGCACTCTGATGTCTGGACTGCATATACTTGGTAGAGGATGGAGCTTTGATTATGAAAATGTATTTGATTTTTCACGACACATGTGTACTGATTTTATAACGTTTGTACTAAGGAATAATTTTGCTGTGCTATGATGAGATTATTCTGCCCACACTGTCATATGCACTTACATATTACATCTTTTGCCTTCTGAAAGTTCTTGATTTGTGGAATAACTATTCACTGCCATTTGTCTGGTAAACTACTTGGTTCATCCATCTGAGACTTCAACACCTTTTTATCAAAATGATACCCAGTATCAGACCAATAACCATGAATAGAGTCTTTTGTATCTACTTTAAGTTCAAAACCTATGAAGTGGATCTACATACACACCTTGAACACACAGTTATTTACGACTGGGAGATCTGTTCAGCTATGTTCAGCACAATGGTATACTGATGATTACAGATACTGTTTATACACTGTGACACTTTGAATATGTGAAGAGGAAATGAGGTTATGTTTGTTAGTTATGCTGCTATACTTTGAAATATACATTCTGAAAGGTGAAAGAGGTTAGAATTTATCATTGATCATTTAGCCACAAGAGAATGAGGAACATACACTGATATAGACATTATTCTTATGATTATTTATTCTGCACTTACTGCTAACTTTGATGTATTGATACACTTATTGCCAGAAAGATGTACCTGCTTTTATGAACAGTATTTTTTTCTGATGTATAGCACTGTAGAGAGATGGTATTGATTATGGTGTGGTGAGAAAACTTTACATTGGAAGAAAGGCACTATGATACACAACTCGAAACGTAACGTGGTAGCATTGTCACAGAAGAAGCTGAGTAGCGCAGTCGCTGTAGTGTAGTTGTTATGATACTAGATTGTTGAATGGAGGGTCGTAAGTTCAAAACTCACGTGGACTGTACTACTTTAATTTCTATATTCGGTATGAGTAAATTCTAGAAATATCCACAAATGACAAGAATCATTGTATTGGAATGTTCTGTAGCTCTATATATACCGTATGTGTTCTGGCCAGAGGCAGTTCACTCCGCACTCTCGTATGTGCAAGTGCTGAATAAACCTTCATTAAGTGAAGTTAGTATTCATCATTCATCTACTTACACCTTCCTCTACGTGACATTATTCTGGTGGAGGAGCCGGGTATTGCAATGTGTGATACCGCACATTATCGACAACACAGTGGTTCCCATCAGGCCATGACAGAGCCGCCGTTTACATGGCGAGAAACCCGAGTTCACGCCATATTCAACAGATCGCAAGTTATCGGAGACAGAAGAAGAAGAGTACATCATGATAACAGCAACTGTGTGCCACCACATGAGACATCCTTCCAGGTTCTCTGGTGACCATGGCCGAAATCCAAACAAGTGGCTGAAAGTGTATGAGCGTATAGCCAAATTTAACAAATAGGATGACACCGTGTGTTTGGCTAACATATTTTTCTACTTGGAGGGCACTGCCAAGCAATGGTATAAGAACAACGAGGAGAAGTTCACAAGCTGGGAAGTATTCCAGGTGGAACTGTGCAAGTATTTCGGCGACACACAATGACCAAAGTGGAAGGCTGAAGATAAATTAAAGTGCAGGGCACACTGTCCAGGAGAGACGACAGCATCCTACATTCAAGATGTCTTGGAACTGTGTAAAATAGTGGATCCTCAAATGGAGGAGGAGGATAAGGTTGCACATCTCATGAAGGCTGTAGCTGAGGACATGTATCAAGCCCTACTCCTGAAGGAGGTTTTGACAGCAGACGACTTCATAAAATGGTGCCAGTATATCTAGACAATGCATCAAAAAAGAAATAGATGCAAGAAGTTTGAACGGTTTGCAAATGTTGTATCGATGTCTGTAATGGAGGAAGAAGCCTATTTCACAAGTGTTCTTCATCAGATAGTGAGAGAGGAAGTCCAGACGGCACTTGGATTGCATGGTGAGCAGAAAACTGAGAAGTTACAAGAGGTCATAAGGGAGGAAGTGAAACAGACATTGAACACAATCTCTCGTCCTTCATTTCCTCTTTAAAACCGTAAAAAAGTCGACACCCAGGTGAAGTTACATTCCTACAATGCCGCGTGAGGAACCCGTTTGGGCACCAAGGAAGACTGATGTCTGGAGGACCCAGGATAATCAACCAGTACGTTTCCACTGCAGATGACCGGGACATGTGGTGCGCAATTGTCAAGAAAGGCAGCAGATATTTGATGCCGCCTGTGTCAGAAGACAGCAGACCAATCTTAGCCGACGCCAACTCCAGGACAACAAAGATGAACAAGAAGATGTGGGTGTAGGACGACGTAGGTCACCATCTCTTCAAGCTAGCCACTGGAGAGGATGCTCCCCAACAAGCCGATCAAGGTCTCCATCACCATTTAGAAGCTCCAGCTGATCACCAGGAAAACTAAAGGGTGCGACCTTCCTTGGAGGTGAGGCTGCTGAAGAGAAAAATCCTCCACCATCAATCACTTCAAAAGTGATAGGAAACTACGTTGATATTCTCATGGATGGCCGATCAGCCCAAGCTCTTGTGGACTCTGGAACACCATATTCAGTCATTTCGGAGAAGTACAGTCGCCAGTTGCAGAAAACCATATTCATCGACAACGAAACATCTCTGCTGAAGGTGGCTAATGGGAAATATGTAAAACCTACAGGAAGATGTGTCATTTGTGTGGGTATATGTGGCCAACCACAGCCATCAGAATTCATTGTCTTACAAGAGTGTAATCTTGACATCATTCTCAGATGGGACTTTTTGAAAGTTTCTCAAGCAATTATAGATTGTGGTCGCTTGAAAATTATGCTAGTCGAGACAAGACATTGTGGACAAGAAGATGCGCATCAGAGTGTGTGGAGCCTGTGTGTGCTGGATGAAGTGATCATTCCTGCACTCAGCACTAGAAAGGTAGTTGTCATGTGTCGTGCCATGCATCAACCCATGAATCTTGTAAGAGAAGCATACCACTGAAGAATAACTTGGTCATCCCAGCCTCTGTTGTCTCACTTAAGAATAGATTCGCTGAATTGTAGATAGTTAGCTGTCGCCGATGACCGCAGATCCTTCCAAGATGCATGTGCATAGCAAATGCTGAGCCATTTATTGAAGAACAGCTGAGCATCATAGAAACCTCCCATGCAGAGTCTGTGGCCGAAATTAGCGCTACCACTACAAGACAAGATCTTCTAGCTCGATTATCACCAGATCTCACTAAGGAACAACAGAAGAAGCAACTTGCCATTCTTCAAGAGTTCTCTGAATGCTTCAATCCACAGGTGAAGAGCAAATTAGACAAATCGATGGTGAAGCACCGGATTAGCACTGGAGACCATCAACCAGTAAGCCAGAGAGCATACCGTGTGTCAGCAACAGAACATCAAATAATTCACAACAAGGTAGAGAGAATGATGAAGAATGGCATCATTCAGCCTTTGCAGAGCCCATGGTCGTCACCAGTGGTTCTTTTCAGGAAGAAGGATGGCAGTTGGCGCTTTTGTGTTGATTACAGGAAGCTTAATAAGGTAACTAAAAAGGACGTTTACCTCCATCCACGAATTGACGATACACTAGATTGTCTGAAGGGGGCTAAGTTTTTCTCAACCATGGACATGTACTCGGGATACTGGCAAATCGAAGTAGATGAGGCAGATTGTGAGAAAACTGCATTCATCACCCCTTAGGGCCTGTATGAGTTTCAGATAATGCCATTTGGTTTGTGTAATGCACCAGCAACTTTTTAATGAATGATAGATAATCTTCTAAGGCACCTGAAGTGGACGACGTGTCTTTGTTATTTAGATGACATTATAGTGTTCTCAGAGACATTTGATGAACACACAAAAAGACAGAGGGCCGTTCTTAAGTGTCTCCAACAAGCCGGACGAAACTTAATCCAAGAAAGTGTCTCTTTGGAGCAAAAGAATTCAAAATACTTGGGCACCTTGTGTCAAACAAAGGTGTGTGGCCAGACCCAGAAAAGGTGAGAGCTATAATGGAATTTCCTATTCCTAAAAGTATTAGGGAAGTGAGAAGCTTCCTTGGATTGTGTTCTTATTACCGTCATTTTATCAAAGACTTTTGTATCAAAGCCAGGCCACTCCAAGAGTTGTTAAAAGCTGATCCTAAATTTAAATGGGGTGGTGCTCAGCAAGATTCTTTCAATGTGCTGTGAAAAGCCCTGACGACTGACCCTGTACTTGGTCTGCATGATGAGAGCGCACCTACAGAACTACACACAGATGCCAGTGGGTATGGGATCGGTGCTGTTCTGGTGCAGATTTCAGATGGAAAAGAGAAGGTTACACCCTATGCTTCTGGGACACCTACAAAAGCCAAGAGAAACTACTCAACTACAGAAAGAGAATGTCTTGCTGTGATCTGGGCCATGTGCAAATTTCGACAGTATCTCTATGGAAGGCCATTCACAGTTGTTACAGACCATCATTCACTTTGTTGGTTGACAGGTCTTAAGGATCCAACAGGACAACTCGCCAGGCAAGCACTACGTCTTCAAGAGTATGACATTACCATAGTGTACAAAAGTGGAAGAAGACACCAAGATGCTGACTGTCTCTCAAGAAACCCTGTGCAAGACCATCAAGACTTTGATGCAGATAGCGACTGTCTCGCAACATTCCAGGATCTCTCTGCTGAGCAGAAGGACACCAAGATATCTCAAATTATGCTTGCCTTAAATCAGTCAGAGGATGTGAAAGGACAATTTAAGGTAGTTAATGGATTACTTTGCAAGAAAAGCTTTGATCCATTTGGAAAGAGGTGGCTACCAGTGATTCGTAAACACATGCGCTTAGATGTTCCACAGAAATTCCATGATACACCTGAAGCCAGACATTTAGGATTTATTAAGACATACAATATGATCCACAAGAGATTTTTGTGGACAGGTTTATTTAGGAGTGTCCGTCACTATGTGTCAGGCTGTCGAGTGCGCCAGAGGAGAAAGGCAGTTCCTCAGTAACCACCTGGCCGACTCACGCCAATTCCACCAGTTGAAACGCCTTTACAGCATGTTGGGATTGACCTCCTTGGACGATTTCCAATGTTTGCTAGTGGCAATAGATGGATTATTGTTTGCACTGTTTATCTGACACGCTATGCCATAACAAAAGCCGTGAAAACAGCAGACGTATTCGAGGTAGCCAAATTCATCGTAGAAGTCATTTATTAAAACACGGTGCCCCAAGGTCATTAATTACGGATCAAGGGAAAGTTTTTCAATCAAATCTTGTGACAGAGATAAACTGTTGGTGCAACATTACTCATCACACGATGACTGCCTACCATTTGCAAACTAATGGGCTCACTGAACGCCTTAGTAAGACCTTGGCTGACATGCTATCAATGTTCACCAATGTTGAGCAGAGCAACTGGCATGAGGTGCTACCTTTCGTGATGTTTGCCTACAACACCGTCAAATAAGACACCACAGGTTTATGCAATTTTTCCTGGTGCATGTGCATGAGGCAATGACGACAATGGACACTGTGTTCCCATTACATCCTGATGATGTGGACGATGACTACATTGGCCCGCACTGCAGGGTCAAGAGAACAATCACCGAAGGTACAACGCAAGCCACCGCCCTGTTGTCTACCAGTCTGGTGACCTCGTCTGGATCTTCACTCCTGTTCAGAAGGTTTGTATCTCTGAGAAGCTCCTCAGGTGCTACTTTGGATCTTAGAAGGTTGTAAGACATTTGTCTGATGTTACTTACGAAGTTGAAGATTTCGACCCTGACATGCTAGAAACGTTTCAGGTTATTTACTTAATTTTAAAGTATTGCGCAATATTTATGATGTCAGAGCTTGTTACAGCGGACTAGGCTGGCACACAATGGAAAGACTGATGTGAATTTTGTAAGGCTTGAGTATGCTGCTTCCCTACACCTGACAAAAGATGACGAAAGATCATAGATACGGTCTACGTCCTTCGAATGAAGCCCTATAAGGATCCTGCAACCAAGGGTAAATTCGAAGCTCCAGCAACAGGCAACAAGCGGAAAGGCGATGAAGAATGTAGCGGAAAGGGAAGTTCTAAGAAGATCACTGCCAGGACGAACATCAGTCATCGGGATTCGGAGTATGCAGGACCGATGACTCGTTCCCGGACTAGGAGGACATAACACCAAGACGCTGTTCTCTTAAGGAGGGAGCAATGTCGCAGAAAATACCAAGTAGTGCAGTCATTGTAGTGTAGTGGTTATGATACTAGATTGTTGCATGGAGTGTCGTGAGTTCAAAACTCACCTGAACTGTAAAATTTCAATTTCTATATTCGGTTTGACTACATTCTAGAAGTATCCACAAATGGCAAGAATCATTGTACTGGAATGTTCTGTAGCTCTATATATATCTTATGTGTTCTGGCCGGAGGCAGTTCGCTCTGCGCTCTTGTATGTGCAAGTGCTGAATAAACCTTCATTAAGTGAAGTTAGTGTTCGTCATTCATCTACTTACACCTTCCCCTTCGTGACATTATTGACACATGCTTTGATACAAAGCTGATCATTAATGTCACTGCACTGCTCTGTACTGATCACTGTGTTTCGATAGTGCACAACACTGAGAAGGAAATGTAGGTTCTGCTTATATGTTACCCATGTTATTAGAATTATGTTTCTGAGGAATATAGAGAGCAGTGTAATTTCATTTTTGGTTTTCTGTTTGAACATTTATTGACTAGGTAACCATACAGCAATATAACCAAAATTTAGATGTAACTGATATTATTATGTCTAGTAGTAGACAACTTTACCTGGAATGGTGTCAATCAGGACATTGGATTGGAAGAGGAGGAGCAGAAGAAGAACTTTATCACCTGTGGCTTTCCATGTCTCCAGACCTCACACCTAGCGAGGTTACATCAAAGATCACATTAAAATCCTTCCTGTACCTGACACTATTGAAAGTCTGCGACATGGCATTGTTGAAACTGTGCTTTTGATAATGAAAGGCTAGCTGCTTCATATGTGGCAGTAAATGAGCCACCATTTTGATATCGGTCATGGAACATATGGTGCTCACATTGAATGTATAAAAATTTGAACTTTTTTCTTTCCAGAGATGTTGGAATTGTGTTTCTATATTTTGTAGTTTGGAAGGAATAAATATCTGAAACCTGTTCCTTCTTTTTGAATAGTCCTCTATTGCTGAATGGAATGCTATATGGCAAGCTGGACAGTGAGATGCCATCAGGGGGTGAAAACTCACATTGCTAAAGCAAAGGAGGTATTCAATAGAAAGAGGAGAGTATTATCTGGCAAACTTTATGGAAAAGACTTGGTAAGTGTTTTGTCTGGAGTGTGGCACTCTACGGTCTGGAAACATTGGGAGGAGATTAGAGAGGAAGGAGGTGATCCAAGAGAGTATGTGACATAAAAGGAAGTGGAAAACACACAGACCTGAAGACAATGGCAGAAGACAGGAGAGTTTCATGTGAAAATCTGTCTTTGGGCAGAACACTAATGATGATGATGACGATGATAATGAATAACTCTGATTAACATACTGTCAACTTACAGTGCAATTGCTAACTGTAACAACACCTAATTACTTAGTGATTGCTGAAACTCATAAAGCAAAATCTTATTGATAATGTAAACAAAGCAATTATTCGTACTACTGTAATATGTACTGAAATTCAGTTCACAGCAAAAAAATAATGTATGCATTCTCGAAAACAGAAACATGTTAGGAAGATTTGGGATGTAGTGGTATCTGTGTAATTAACAAAAAATGTGATCAGCAGTGTTTATTCAAAGCATTTCTATGACATTTCCTTAACAGAAGAATTGTAGTTGGTTTTGTTATCACATTCTATGTATTTTATTTGTAACTACTGGATGATGATATTTTTTGTAATTGCCAATAACTTTACTAATTGTAACTGTGTGTAACAATGTAATGACTGTTATAAAGGGTACATAAAGAGTGTAAGGAGGGAGCAGGGGCAACCAGAATGGTGTAAGATTTTGATGAGAATTCTGTGACGTAATAAATAGTACACCAGAAACAACAACTGTTTTTACATAATTACTGAGAACCATGCAGTTCTCTAGCCCATTTTCACTTAGCAAACATCCAGGAAACAGCATCAGCATCTTCAGCAAAGCCCCAAGAACATCAAGAGCAAGGTAAGTTGACATCAGTTATTATTTGAAGATATTGAGTTACATCCATCAAATTAAAAGAACTTTATTTACAGCTACCATTAGCATTACAAAAAAGATGATTAACTTTCATTTATTTTCTTTTTGGGACACTTATTTTATCCCCTGTGGTGCAGTTACACCGCAACTGTTAGCTTTACATGTTTCTCTCAGCATTCTTCCTGTAATTTCTCTAAAACACTGTGATCAATTCATTGTTTATGATTGTGCGGTATAAAACTTTCCATCTATGATCTGCGACAACTAGTCTGTATACTTGTGTCAAAATGAAAATATGCTCGAGGAAACTATTAACATTTTGAGACAGACCTGCTGGCCAGTATTTCCCTTTTAGTATTGGAAATGTTCACATATATGAGGGTTGGAACCCTAACAGTGGTAACTATTTATACACAACCGATACAAAAGAGTTACATGTGTGTCCCTGTTAATATCCTTCAAAGTAGTCATCAGCGTTGTGTAGAACCCGTTACCAGTGATGTGGAAGGCGTAGTATACTATTGATGGTGCGAATGGAGCAGTCTAAAGTTATGGTGATTCTCGTGTACAACTGTGATGGTGCTATCCCAACACATTATGTTCCTCCATGGCAGACCGTCAGTGCACAGTATTACTGTTCATTTTTGGAGCATCACCTCCGACCAGCTTTGCGAAAGAAGCGGTGACACTTTCTGCGCAACCCACCCATCATGTGCAGGCGCATACAGTGCAAGCTATGGCTGCTCTGTTCGGTTGATGGGACTGGGAAGTAATGTACCATCCACCATAATCCCTGGACTTAAGTCCTTGTGATTTTGATTTGATTCCGAAGATGAAGGAACCACTTCGTGGCATTCGCTTCAGAACTGTTCCAAAGATTCGACAGGCAGTAGACTGCTCCATTTGCACCATCAACAGAACAAGCTCTGCTAATGGTATGCTACGCCTTCCACATCCCTGGCAACAGGTTCGACACAACACTGGTGACTACTTTGAAGGACAGTAACAGGTGCAAACATGTAACTCTTTTGTATCGGTTGTGAATAAATAGTTACCACTATTTAAGTTCCAATCCTTGTAGAAATACATGACACTAAACTATCTTTCAGAACTATTAGTTCCCTCCTTGGGGACGAGACAGGGATAGGTTGGAGAAAGTTGTTAAAATGTCAGTGCATGTAACACAGACCACAAAATGATGGACTTACATATCATCAGGACGAAGAAGGACAAATATAAAAGATGTATCAACATTTAACCATCACTGTTAAATAGACCACCGAGTATTGGTTTTACCATTAAAACACTGCATGTTGTTGGGTCTAAAAATAATCTGTTAACATCTGTTGCATAATGTCCTTCAAATATATTGGGGGATTTTAATGTGGAAAACAAATCCAAAGTTGGACATCAACAACTCTAGTTGCTATCAATCAGTACTATCTAACAAAAAATCAAATTTAAAGTCACAGCAAACATGCATAACCTTATTACAACTGTTTCTAACTGTTTAAAGAATCTTAAGATACTTCCTGCTGGTGGCCTGCAAACTAACAGTACTGCAAGCTTGTTTTTCCTGATTTACTATTTCCTTATACCTGTAACTTCATCCAACTGCAGTATTTTGCTTTGCTTGTAGCTATTCCAATGATAACTAGTAAACCGACAGATTGGAACTGAAAATGGCATCTCAAACCACTGGTGTGACAAACTGATGGTATTTATTGCTGGAGAGGGCAATGAAATCTGTTAACAAGAACAATGCCATAGCTGAAAGATCATTTCACAAAAAAATATTTTTATTAAAAGCGTAAAGAAAATGAGATCAGAGGTAACATTTGGCAACAGTAAGCATAAAGTAAGTACAATCACTGTTCATATCACAGTACTAAATATATGCACATAAAAATATTATAAACAAAGTTTGATTCATTTATGATTTATACATACATCATAGAACACAGAATGTTCTGCCCTCAACAATATTCTCTTATTGAATTCAGAGTACAGTAAGACTGATTTCCATGTTTGATTAATAAGATTGTACTGTATGTGTATTCAATATTCAAATACAATAATTCAAGATCAACAAACACACCACAACTACAAATACTCTTTGTTCAATACACAGCATTGATGCTACAGACGTGTTTCTTTAAATTAATACAGCTTTTGAAACAATTGATACCTGAGCAGGCAGTGTAAGTTATCATTTTTTTTTTTTTTTTTTTTTTTTTTTTTTGTTCCACCAAATATAAGTGACTTCACTAACTCAAAACATTTTTCTTAAAGGCAAATAAGGTGATGATTCTCTAATTTGAGACATGGTTGATTTCCTTCACTATCTAGGGACACTGCCACAGATCAGAAAATCAGCATGAGAATGGAAACAGCTATCTGTTCTACCACTCTATCCATCATACAGTGCGGAACAGAACTTTTTCATGAGATTAACCCGGCAGTAAACTCAGCTGGTCTGTCAGACCATGGAGAAATCTTCACATTAATACAATGTCTGAAAATTGGTTAAAAGAAGCCATCTTGTCGGCACATATAAAAGATAACAGTAAGGGTCATCTGATGGTAATTAAAAATCGAAGTAATCTGTAAGGGTATGAAAGAACAGCTACGTGTTTGACATTTGTGCGTCCCATTTCCAGGTGCGTGCACTGCCGGGTTAAAACAACCACCCCATAAAAATAAATCTTGTTCCAATAATGATAAATCAATTAGAAGCAGCATAGTTGACTGCATAACTCAACAATGGCCTTCAAGCATTTGAAACGAACTAGGTATTTTATTGTTGTGGCCTGTCAATCCTTGGTTACGAGTAATACTGTAGAAGTGATTTGAGGGTGGACTACAGGAACATAACTCTATGACATTGAGGAAAATATAAATAACATTTCATGTTCTGTGCTAAAAGTGCATACTGTACTGAAAATTATAAGACCAATTTTAGCTGCATCAAGCAAGTGCATGTATTGTGCAGCAGCAATACACTTTACCACAGAAGGTATTATACAATAAATTGAAAAAAAAAAAAAAAATCACACTTTCATGAGCAAAACACAGTCTTGACCAATTTTTTTAAACTGCAGTTTCAGATGAATTAGGCAGTCTTCAGAACCGAAATACATGTGGGCTGTTTCTACCACAAACATCATCTTGTGCACATCATTACAACCATAAATCATGACCACTCATTTTCCCTAAATGTAGCCTCTAATAACCAGTACAGTACATGAAATGAAGTCCTTCCCACCTTGTGTGCAGAAAACCACAAAAGATAACATTAAAATTGAGGATATATATGAGAGTGAGTTGGACTGGAAAAGGAGGTGGTAGGTATGATGAAGCCAAAAAGAATGCAGTGATATTCTCATATGAAGACAGTGGGTTTGAATGGCATTCAAAGAGAAAATACATTACAAATTTGTATACGATGATAATTCATAATAACTGTCACTACAGAACTAACACAAGCTCACAGTTAGACAACCTCCTTTCTAATGTTTTAATGTGGGTAAACTGGAGAGATGGCACTATAGACAAATACTACCACAAGTGAACTGATGTAAATTAGATAAACAGCAAAACAAACAACTGCCAATAGCGTATTTATAACATAAACATGCAGTAAAAGGGATGTGTAAGCCACTTCACCAATATACCAACCACAACTTGAGGAAATAAATCACCTTAAGTAAATGCTGTTACAAATCCACAACACAGTCTAAAAATCACATATCATGCCAGATATTTTTCCAAAAAATACGACAGTAACAACAGCTCATTTTACTGTAATCAAATACATTTCAGAACAGATCAACTATAGCAAAGGTAAGGCATCAAACGGGTCATTGGCAGCTTTTTTTTGTGAATAAATAATTTGGAAGTTACATTCCATGCAACAAAAAAATCAATAAAGTCACTACCCTCAAATCCCTGTGCTGCATATGACATGCTGCATTTACACAGACTTATGGCTGATTTCATTTGACAACCATGTAGCATGCATAATGTAACAAAAGGTAAAGTCCACATGACGTATGTAGTCTAAAACCAGAAAAAAACTGTGATGTAAGCATAGTCAAATTCCTAATCCATATCAGATTTTAAATGTATTTCTTCTAGAACCAACAAAAGGAAAACCTTCTGAGGATGCCACAACTATGGTAAACAAATATGGAAAGTAAAAGAAAACCGTGTTCCTGCAAGGAAGCACTTTTAACTCATCACTAAAGTAGAAAACAGGACTGACTGAAATAAAAAGTGACAGGCAAGACAACTATGTCATAAGTGAATAATGAACAAAGAAAAAGGACTGCAAATTAAGAGAAGAAAAAAAATCATTATGGTCAAATGTTTTGTGAAACAATTTCTCTACAAGTAAGAAATAAAATAGATGACAGAAACATTTGAAACATCTTCGGATGATGCTCAAAATCATGTACAGCAGTTGAGATGCTCATAGGTTAGTGACATAAGGAAGTTACCCAGTGAACTATCCTCTACTACTCTTTCAATTTCTGTGTTAAACTTTGAACTTTACATTCTCAGCCAGCACCTCACCTCCTCATTTTGAGAATCATTCAAATGTTCATCAAATGTTTCTGTAGTTTATTTTATTTCTTATTTTAAGACAAATCATTTTACAAAGCATTTGACCTCTTTCTTCTGTTTTCAAAGTCTTTTTCTTTAATTTTCAAGTTTTGCTCAGAAAGCTTGAAATAATTTATATAAATCAGTATTCTGTTATTATTATTATTACGAGTATATAGATCAAGAGAAAGCAGAGAAATTTCAATCTATGTTGTGATCTGATATTCTTTTTTACACTTCATTTATGTAGCTAGCAGCAGCTGCTTGTGAAAGATTTCAATTTTCCCTTAAATCAATTACTAAATTTTTCTCGAATTACCATGCCTCTTCTTTCAAGCAAATAAATATTTATTTTTGCAAAATTAGACCTCATAATGGTCAAAATTTGATATCCTATTTATGCATTCACGTTCCTCATTTGACTATGAAAATCCATTGTGTAATTTCTAGGGATCTCGTTTATGCTCTGCTCAAACATATGACCAAAAATTAAAAAGAGAGATGAAAAGACAGGAGATTAATTTAACACAGAACAAAAACATATTCAAAAAATAATATAATACACTATTTGTTTTTGTTTAACATATGATGTTCGACATTTTTTCTGGGTCACATATAGTTGTTCTCTCATCCACATCAGCTTCTGTTGTAGTACATTCGAAGTTTAAATGTGCTCTCAAAACATTATACACATTTGAATTCGAACAGGCAGAAAGGCTGGACAGTATTTATCTTCAGATCACTGATAATGACAGCATTTGAAACAGAACACAGCATTCCTAGCCTTTGGACCAATAGGTTCTTCACTCAGGGAGGCCTCCCTTCCACCTCATGATAGGTGGGTCCCTCTCAGCCTGTGGTTTGAGTGACCCACATCCCTCTTCCAGCCAATTCCTCCCAGAGGAAGTAATCTACAGTTACTAAAGTTAAGACTGCTGTTTTTATTTTGAGTCTTTGTGTTGCTAGTGCCGAAATTTGTAGCTTCTGAAGGTTAGTAACCAGCCTGTCCACCTTTTTGCAATTTTAATAAATTTCTAGATTGAATCTCTCTTTTTATACACTCCACTCATAATAATTCCTCAAGCTTCCACTTTCTCCCTTTCATGTCTGCCATCTCTTTTCCCACATTTCATTGCTTTGATTAGTTCATTTCTTTCAGCTCTCATTTTACCTGCCCATTTTCTTTTACCAATAGTTTCTATTATTTCTCTCAAACATTTTTTTTTTTTGTCCTTCAAACAAATGACACTCAAAGCAGAACATCAGGTCTCCCCCAGTTTTGTTTTCTTCTCCCACCCCAAGTTGTGTAAGTACCAGTCTCTCTTTCTCAGACAGGATTCTATGAGATCTCAATACATCACTGACACTTCACTTTCTTTCCTTTCGTCCTCCACTAGGTGAAAAAGAAAATCTCAGCTTACAACCACTTGAGACACAGTGCTTGCTATGAGTTGGTTTTGTTTACAAGACGGTAAATTAAGTTGAAATAGGGATGTATTTTATGATTACTGCCTTTTATAAACTCTGGCTAGTGTCTGAGGTCTTCAACAATTACATACAAGTATGGATATGCACAATAGACGTATTACACAGCAAGTAACAGATATAAACAGAAACTGCATAGACCAATGGTGACCAATTTTTCTCATCATTACTCATAACTGAGCAATAAATCTCTTTATAACTAAACCAGAATGCCTTGTAAAAGTACTCCAGAAATGCTGTCCATTCTTGGTAACTGTATGGAAAATCTAAAACAATGGTTCAAAAAACAATTTTTTTTTTTATCTCAGTGAAAAATCTACAAAAAGTATTTCTGAGGTGGAACAAAGGAATTTAGTGGACATTGTTTTCTAAAATCTCCAAGTTATATGAATCTACAATTACTATGCTGCTATGAGCAGAAATATTTTTGTAACAGCTAACTGTCCATAACAACAAAATACATTTTTATCTGTACTGCATAACACTGCCCAAATCGTCTCAGCTGATTTTTTATTGCAGAAACATGAACTACAGTGTCATGTTTTCACTGCACTCCATAACAGAAATGTAAATGAACAGAACTTAACATCAAACAGTGTAGCTGTAATGGACTGTGTAACCAACACAGAAAACCTCCTGCAGAATTTTTGTGAAATAGTCAGTGAGTCTTAATTTTTGCATCTGCTCAGAAACAATTGTTCCATTTACACATTCCAATGTCAGACAAATAAATTATACACTCTTCTTCACAGTTGGTAGTAATGAAATAATACCAATAAATGCACTGTTAACCACTGTTATACACAAACACATTAACGGAACACGTGTGAGGTCGAAATTTAGTGAGATGTTTGAAATGGAACTTTGGCCAACATAAACACAGCACACATTTTTATTATTTTACTTTTATACAAATGCAAATCACATGAATTCTTTTAATATTTTTGTGAAAGAAAATAAATCAGAGCATAATGAAATGCTGACTCATCACACACACAACAAAACATTCACTGCTTATTTCTAACATTGTTTAGAGTTATCTCAATCATGCTGAGATGAAATTTACAATTCTAAGTTTGCTTACATAAATTTCTTAATGAAAGCTGGGACATTATATATAATATCTTACAGATAAAGGCATCTGTCAAGCATTGTCTTTGAAATTTCATGTAGATACTTCACGAACTGAAAAAACTAACAATACATAATGTGCAGGAGTTATGCCTAAATAACAGAAAAAATTAAGTTCTGCTAAATAAAAATAATTATCAGAAAAGCAAAACTATTTTCTACGGTTACCACAAATGAAATAATGATATTTTATTTAAGATAAAGTGGGTTTTAATATAGTAAACACATGCAGTGTAAATGTTCTGACCAAGGCAGAAGAAATTTCAACAAGGTCAAAGTAACACTCTGACTTAACACCAGTTTTGGAGCAGATGGAAACAGAATGGCACAAGGTGTAAAGAATATTACTACATTCTGATTCTGGAAAACGTGAAAAATCAATGACGACACCAACAAAAGCACAATGAGAGAGGAGGATATTACTGAGGAAAAAATCTAATCCAGATTTTTTTTTTTTTCCCAACCATGCTGCTCTGATTCCATTCATGTACCCGGAGCGGAATTGCTATCATATGAGAAAAGATCTAGTAATGTATCAACCAATATGGCAGAAATATACACTCCTTTTTATATATACAATATGGCATTGTATTATGATGCATTTCCATGATTCACTTTCAATTTTTTTTTCTTTGGTCCCATTTTTTTACACATCTCTTTCTCCTCATTCCATCAATAAACATGTATTTTACAACAATTTCTGTTTATCCTTTCAACTGTGATTTTTTTTTTAAATTTATGATTACTCTTTGAGAAGCTAAACATTTGTACAAATTGTCTACTAATTACAGAAACAATCGCACAGACAACTCATCATTGTGGTGATTAGCAAACAATAAAGGTCACAGCTTGCATAATACAAATAAAACATTTGGTAGATTAAGAGAGACACTGATATAGCCTCATTTAGCTGGTTTAGGTAGCAAATATTATATGGAAACTTATTTCTTTTCATTTACTATTCTTTTCAGATGGGAGACGAACAGAAGATAACTACAGGAGATTTTCATCACAAATTCACTGTAGTTAACTGGTGTGTCCTTTATAGAATACAAGATGCCTTCGACCAGATAATATTACCTTGGCCAGTCACAGAAAAAATTATATTACAAAATATCAGTAATTATCTACCTAGCAGACTATGAAGCTTAAAGCATTCTCACTCATGTCTCAAAACAATGAATTCAAACAAAGGAAAGTCCAGGATGGAAGAACAACAGTACTATGAAAAGGCTAGACTGCTATTCTCCAAAGAGGAGACACCGAGTAGCAGACCAGCACAACAAAAAGACTGCTATACATATAAGCTTTTGGCCAATATGCCTTCTCCTGAAGTAGAAAACACTTACACATATTCTCATTAGCACAACTTACACACACATGACCACTGTCTCTGGCCATTGTGGCTGGATTGCAACTGTGACTGATGGGAGCAGCAATCGGGGTGTTGGTGGTGCAAGTATGGAGGATGCATGGGGTGGGAATATCAGAGTAGGTGTGGGGGGAGGTGTAGTGATGCTTGTGGGAGTGTGAAGAGAAGGGTGAGGGAAGGATAGGGTTGTTAGGTGTAGTTTGGAGGTCTGGAGGGGGGTGGGGGTGGAAAAGGAGATAAGAAGGGGAAAAAGACCAGCGGGTGCACTGCCGGAGTAGAAAGCTGTGTAGGCTGGAGGGGGAGCAGGGAAGGGGATAGGTTGGTGAAGGACAGGAGAACTGGTGAAGGTTGAGGCTAGAGGGTTATGGGAATGTAGGATATACTGCAAGGAAAGTTCCCACCTGTGTAATTCAGAAATGGTGGTGTTTGTAGGAAGGATCCAGATGGCGCAGGCTAAGAAGCAATCTGTGAAGTGAGGCAAACAGTGTTGGACAGTATGTTCCAAAACTGGGTGGTCCAGCTAGCCATCCCTTGGCCTTAGTTTGTCGGTGGCCATCCATGTGAACAGACAACTTGTTATTTGTCACACCAATAGAGAAATCAGCACAGTGTTACAGTTTAGTTTGTAGATCATATGGTGTGGTAGTTTTGACCTCTCTTCATGCCCTGAAATGCGGAATATCCTACTCACTAACCTTCCCACCCACCCATAGTAATATTCCTCCATCCAATGAACCTACACAATACCCTTTCCCATCCCTACTTCATTCTTATTCCCAACCCCTTGCTTCATGGCTCATATCCCTGCAACAGACCTAGATGCAAGACCTGTTTCATACATCCTCCATCCACTACCTACTGAGGTCAGGTTGCAGGCATCTTCTATATTGTCAAACGTAGGGCTACCTGTGAAAATAGGCACGTGATCCTTAAACTAAGCTGCAACCACTGTGCTGATTTCTACGTAGGCATGACAACTAACAAGCTGTTCTCTGCACGAATGACCACTGCCAAACTCTGGCCAAGAGACAGCTGATCCACCCAGCTGCTGGACATGCTGCCCAACACGACGTGCTTCACTTCAATGAGAGCTTCACGGCCATTGCCATCTGGATTCTTCCTACCAGCACCAGTTTTTCTGAACTTTCCCGGCAGCTGATCCTAACCCATAACCCTCTAGCCTCAACCTTCACTAGTCCCACTAGCCTCCACCTACTATCCGCTTCATTGCTCCCACTCCAGCACTACGCAGCCTTATACTCCGTCAATGCATCTGCTAGTCTTTTCCTCTCACCTTCATTACTCCTTTTCCACTCTCCCTGCTCCTCCCCATACTGACTGCACCTAGCAACCCAATCCTGTCCCCACCCCTACCCTGCTATCCCTCTCTCTCCCTGGCTCATACCACCTCCTTACCTCCATCAACCACACTTGACTGCTGCTCCCATCAGTCGCAGTTGCAGTCTGGCTGGAGACAAGTGATCTCGTGTGTTAGTGTGTGTGTTTTCTAATTCAGAGAAAGGTCTTTTGACCAAAAGCTTAAGTATATAACAGTCCTTCCCTTGTGCCTTTCTGTGACTCAAGGAGGGTAGTACTCTTAACATTTTCATAATATTGTTGTTAAAACACTGAATACAATTTACGTACATATGATCTAATGAATAAAGAAAAATGAATAAAATACATCAACAATGAAGTCAGATAAACAAATATGAGATAGCCAGAGCTGACATTACTACATTACTGCTAACAGACAAACCAAAACTTCAGGAAGGCTTAACTTCTGGACCTGCAGGTTCCTTCTTCACATGAGAAAGAAGTTAGGAGAGGAAAGAAAACAGGGGTGAGAGGAATGATATCAGATCATAAATCAGGATGAACTCTCACAAGGTACATCAAAGAAAGGAGACTGAGGATGAAAGGAATGTGTTTGGTTGAGTAGCCAGATCTTTAACAGCACAGATGTATTAGCCTTAACACTTGTGTCCTTTCTCCATTCAGCACTGGAGACACTCTTAACTTGTCTTTGGTAATGTCCCCCCCTTCCCTTACTATCATATTGAAAGAATTCATGGTAATAAAAGATTTGAAATTTCTTGTTTTACAATTTTTCACAGAGAGGACCAAAATGATATCTCCTGGAGGCAAATACTGAACAGGGGGGCCTACTTCTTTCTCTGTGTGAATTCAATACACATGGCTAACAAAATGAAAACAAAAAGGAAGAAAATTTAGGTTTTAACGTATTGTTGACATTGAGGTCATTAGAGATGGAGCACAAGCTCGGACTGTTTCAAGGATGGGGTATGAAATTGGCTGAGTACTTTAAAATGAGCCATCCCGTCATTTGCCTGGAGCAGTTTAGGGAAATCACGGAAAACCCAAATCAGGATGGCCACACACAGATCTGAATCGTCTTCCTCCCGATTGAAATGCCACTGTACTAACCATTGCACCACCTCGCTCGGTGAAATTAAAACAGTTTTGTATTGTGGTGGTTACCATGTACTGCAACACAGTAACAACTGCAACTAAACCATTTTAATTAGGAAATTAATTTTTTATATCAGTGATGACTTAATGAAAAGTGTTGCATCTACACTTCAAACTGAAATTCCCTTTCATGTGAAACGAGTTACCACCCGACTGTACACAATTAAGTAAGTGAATTGTGTTTAGCATAGAGAGATGTTAGTCATTGATTTTTTTTTTAGGAAAATAGACTCCTTGGGAAGCTTTTTCCTTCCAAAAAATGTTTAAGCAGTAATAGTAATAATAACTGGCCAGTCTATCTTTATACATGTATCTGAACGTCAGATGTCCTCAGCAATCCTGAATATGAAATTTCCCATTCCCCCACAAATGGATACTATCCAACCTACTTCTCTCCCACCCCTCCCCCCATTATACTAGTAAAATAAAATATTTAAAGAGCTACTATCCAACCTATCCCCCCCCCCTCCCCTCCAATACGCAAATAAAATATTTATCATGGAACTTTCACAAACATCAACAGCTTCTTGTTAACTAATAGTGCCAATTCCACACTCACATTTTACAGTAATCTGTTCAGTTAAAATGTAACCCAAATCTTACAACTGCAGCAAACTGTAGCAAATTTCTTTCTTTAAATCTATGATTTATAACGAAGAGCACATTTTTCGTACTGAAGTAGAAGGTTTAAATTGATCCATATGAGAGAAAATTGCAGATTAGTACTTACTTCAGGAGTCAAAATGTCTAGTACTACCAATACAAATGTACAAGTGACAACACAATCCTAGCTTTCAGAACTAATAGTTCCATCCTCGCAGAAGAGAGGGGGATGGGTTGGAGAAGATTAAAAAGGAAGGGCAGGTCACTCAGATCCCAGGATGACACAGACCCACATGCAGAGAAGATGAGGGTAGACAAAGTGATGCTCATTGATGATGTTCATCTCTTTTTTCTGGTATCCATTCCTCCTCCGTAATTGTAGGGTGCAGTGCTTGGCTGCACTACAGGTGGAACCCTCTCATCCTGTGGGCCAAGTAACGTGCCTTTCCTCTTTATCCTTCCCCAAGCTATCCCTCTCTCCTTCCCAAGGAAAGACAGTTTCGAAAGCCAGGTAGTGTTCTCACTCTTAACTTTTTATGTGTCTATCAGCCGTACTAATCATTTTGCCTCAATACAGTATGTACTGGCCAACAGTTCTGTCACATAATTTATTAATTTTCTTCATTGAATTTTCCTTTGAGACAATCAGGTGGTACTATCACAAGGGAAGTCTTGGCTCATAATAAAGAGAAGCTGTAGACATAGAGGTATATGTAACAAAAATAATCAGTGGCATACATGTGTAAGATCATGTGATACTTATTTACTGAAATGGGTTAATGATGTAATAATACTGAAGGAGTAAAAATGAACATTAGAACAGTTCTGCAGAAATGTATCTATATAAAGCAAGGAGCATGTTTTACTTCACTGTGTGATACGTAATTCATCTCTGAAACTAACTGATATTATTGCACGTGCTCCTTATAGATAAGGTCAGCAACTGCAGCTGGATCTACAGGCATGACTGACTCAATAAGTTAAGAAATGTTAATGATACAATGCTTATTCAGATGTCAGTGTCTGAGCAGTGCTCACATAGCTCTACAAATAAAATTGAATTTGGGCCAATGAAAAAGCTGAACTTCATCAGATATAAAGATCATGAGACAATATTTCCCACTGTTACATCTATTTACATTGAGTCAGCTACCAAGAAACACTAAAGGCTGATTCAAAAATCTGTCATAGACTAATTTCACTCACAGAAAAAGCTGTGTCACTCAGATTTTGCCCCTGTCAAATGGACAGAGACATAAACCAAGATACAGAGAGAGATTGTAGTTAGTCAGAAAGCCTCTTTTATTTTAGCTTTTTTGTTTTAGACAGGATCTCTCTCAACTGGTCCCGTGATTCAATAAATCTGTGAATGTACAACAATAAATTGCTATTTATGAGATGTCCAGCCTGTAACAGATACAGTTACTTTCTGTGGGTGTGGCAGCAACCACATAAAAAAAATAACAGGACATATTCACAAAAATTAAAAAAAGAATTAAAATCTATGTAACAGTGTCTCATCAGCATTACAGTGCTTCTGATGTCTTCAAAGCAGGACATGGTAACTTCAGAAATGCAAGACGGGCAAGAGTAATTCACATTTAATCTTTAAGAATGCTCTAAAATACCTATAAGCTTTGGTCTGAAATCATTGTAAGCCTTTATGTCAAAACATAAAAGCACAAACAATATGTTTGAAACGGTATTACAGTAATTCCTCATTTTCAAAAGAAAAATTTGTCTGTTCTGTAATAGTGCCTATCACACTCTACAACAAAATTGAGAATCATTTATGTGAATAAAGTACAAGTACAAAAATATGACAAAAATTATGTGATAGCTTATTATCCTCCACTATTGAACATCAGATGACACACATGGGAAGGGAGAATAATAAAACTAAGTACATTATTTGAAATTTGGAAGATACTACTTCATCAGGTTTCTGGAAATAGATATACTTTTTTTTCAGTATGAAAATATTAAGTTAAATGTTATAATTTAAATTTATGATGTCCTTATTTAAAATATTTCCATTTTGGAATCTTTATCAAAAATAAACAACTAAATAAGGATCAGAAGTACAACTGCACCATAACAGTACGCCTTCTAGCAAGGTAAATAAGTGCAACACTTCACTATTATCACAATTTTCACAGAAAAATCAGGCAGTATACGTAAATTTATAAGACTGAAATGCTTCTTGAATAAATGCATGAGGTTAAGAAGCAGTGTAAGATCTCATAGGACAGGTACAATCTGCAATAACTTTCACAATAATTTAATATTAACACTTGAAAGATCTCTCTTTTTAGCACACGTGCACTCACACTTTCTCTCTCTCTCTCTCTCTCTCTCTCTCTCTCTCTCTCTCTCTCTCCCTCTCCCCCACCTCTCTGAAAGACCTGAGCATACCTATGTATTCTTAGGATACTATCATTCTGCATTCTCAACAACAACTCTGGCCAACCCATCATTACTTTCTGCATAACATGAGTTGTTTAGCTACACTCATTAGTTATAAACTTTCTTGCTATAGGTTAACTCTCAGCTAAGATGTGAAAATTTTTTGTCATAATGACAAGCAAAGAATGTGTGTGTATGATTTTACAAAAGTTAAAATTAATTAGCTTTGTCACAAAGAAAATACATATGTAGTTCTTACATATCCTGCCTTACATATATGTTCAAGTCCATATGCTGTCTTCAGAGTACACACCAAAACGCCTTTCTCAAAACACAAATAGAGAATACTATCCAAAATTTCATTGTGCATTTATGTAACCTACACACTGACAAAAAACAATCACAATGACAAAAAGCAGTCATCACAAAACTTTCAACACACAAATTTTTATACTTCTATCCTTGTTTTTTATATACATATTTCCCCTTGACTGTATAATAACAATTTCATTCCTAGCACAGAATAAATGCAGATACTCATGAAATACATAGTTATACATATTAAATGCACATAGACTAGTAACAATGCAAAGACATTACAAAGAAGGTCAAATGGAAAGTCATTTAAAATTAAACTTGTGTAACAATACAAAGAAAATTTTTGGGGTAAATAAGCAATCTCTGGACACATCAATTCTCTATACTGTCCATTTACTAATGTAAACTACTGGCTATTTTGGTATATTACTTAACAGGTACATATGATCAAAACACATGCATAAGCAAATGCTCTTTTATGATTTAAGTAATGACAAATACTACACACAAATCTGATTTGGTCTATAGAGCTAGAGTACAAAACAGTTTTCTTCAGACCAGTGTCCAACATTAAAGTTTCAATAAACTCTAGTTTCTTCAAATTATGAATGGAAGAAAGTTCTTTGAAATTATTTTAAAAACTGCATTTTTTGTTGTAAATGGCTATCAGTAATGTAAGTAATAATCAACCAAACATGGATGGCTTCCACAATCTGGCAACAAACTTCACTTTTATGTCATACCAATAATAATCTCCTAGAAAACTGGTTTTCAATATATGCTGGTAAATACATTTCTTGCCAGCATGTGTCATTAGTATTAGTCATACTAAATATTTACAAAGTCTTTGGTAAGCAGAAAATGTTATATCTTTGACAACTACGACAACTGGACCCAAATAGAATCCATGATGGAATGAATGAATGTGAAATCTGAAAGTACTACTCTTCTTTACACACTTGTACAAACAAATTTATTTTTTATCGCTCTGAGCCATTTTAAAGACAAGTTCCTCTGGTGTTACTTACAGTGCCACACAGGTCCAATCAAATCTTTCTTTTTTTTTTTCCTTCGAATTTTTCTTGGTTTTCAAATCACATTTTATTTTATCATAAATCATAGCTGCCAAGTCATCATCAACTTTATACAGCGAGCTTTCATTGCAAGTGACATACTGATAAAAGTTAACTGAATATGTGAAATTTCATGAGATAACATTGCCCAAAACTTCAGCACACACAAAGTTAAATATAGTAAAAAATATTTTCTTTACCTCCTTACATATGCAGCAACTGTAAGACTTTGAACCAGTAGCAATTTTGTCAACCCTTGGTTTAAACTGAGGAATAGGAAACTTTGTTGCAACAAATTAATAACATCACAATTCAAATGTGGTTATTCTTATTATGTAGATTTCAAACAACGTGTTCTGATTTTGTTTAAAAATGTACACCAGACGGCTGACATCACATAAAAATTTAGCAACATCAAATATAGGAGAAAATTGCCTGATGGCAATTACAATTACAATGTGATAAAAATCATTCAAATTCATATTTTTAAAGTTTGAAGTATGTGACAGAATGGAAGACACAAACAACTGTAGCTTTGTCATCTCATAATTACTTTGTGCCAACTTGGGAAATTGCTCCGTGCACCTGTGGATCACCTGCTGTTGTGCCCCACTGAAGATCAATCAATTTTCTTCATCACTGGTCATATTATTTAATTTATATGATGTTTGAGAGATAGTATAATTAAAAAAGAAAATAAAACCACAGTGTGTATTTGCACAAAGTTTCAATTTATGTTTTCCATGGCTGTATGACAAATATCATTCTGCAATATGTGATGTCGAGAGCACATCCATCGAGTAATTGTACATTACTCTTGTGGTCTGGCACAATGTGACTTACTTTATTACTGATTGTGAATAACATCGCTTGTGTCATTATTTATCGAGGTCTGACTTGGGTTTTCAAAGCCTGTCCCTCATCCTCGAAAACTTAATTACAAATATTAAAAAGTCAAATAACATATGAAATTCAACTTAATGAAAACACAAGTGGCTTTTTTTTCATTGTATTACCTCTCAAATGTTGTACAAATTAGATAATGTGACCAGTGATGGAAAAAAATAGATTAAAAAGTAAGTAGTAATGGTATTCGAACCATCGCCTTGCCCACAACCTGCCTCCTTAGGTTGGACACCAACCGCTTGACCGCAATCACTTCTAACTACTGGCACATTCGCACACAGTACTGCACTTTACCACTAGCACATTATGTTGTTTGAATGGCCCACTAAATGTGTACAAAGTCTGAAGCAAATCTGTGATTCCATCATGGCCTCCTCTTGTTAGTTAAGTGCACAGACTACTGGCAATGCACTGCTAAGTAATATATGCAGATGATTTGAATTTTGATAGAGAACAGTAAATCCAATTAGGATTCATTAAAGACAATTAAACAAATTTGTATAAGGTAAAGGAAAATTAGGATTGTAATGTACCATCAATAACTTGGTCAGCAGAGACTGAGCACAAGCTTGTTAGCTTAGAAGGTACATTGCTGGTATTCACCTCAAGCAATAACGGGGAACCATTGTACAATTGAATCTGGATGGCCAATTAGATATTTTAAGCTTGTGTCAAAAAAGCACTGCATTCTCTGTCTACCCACGTTTAAAGTACAAAAATTCCATTAGTACTTACAGCATGTTGTATGATCCATACTCAATCTGTAATTCTTTTATAAAACCAAATAAACAGTTGTATCTACCAGAATGCAGATGGAATATGTTGCAATACATAAAAATAACTTCAATTTGAAACATAAGGTAGCAGCCTTTTGTTTTTTACCAAAATACTCACTAATGCTGTGGTGTTGCACTATTAAACTAAAACGACTTAATTCTGTTTAAGAGTTAGTATACACACCACGTGTGAAACAGTTGAACAAAAAATAAATAAATAAATGAAATAGAAAAACAATAAATAACAAATTTTAGATTAGTACCTGCAGTTCCATGAAAATCTTCATGAATATGTATGTACATATTGGCACAATTTTTTATGTAAATATTGGCACTTCAGTTATATCATAGCCATAGAAACTTTTAGAAAGACAAAAAAATAGCTTTCCTCATTACATACAAAAATGGTGATTTCTTTCATAATTCACATTCATTCATTCACGACACTTGACAATTCAAAATGTGCTAAATTCTCCAACTATGACAACAATGTTTTGTCTAAATAAAAACTATCTTACAATTTTGTAATAAAAGTTTATACCTCAAAATTCAGTATTAGGGATGGGCAGTGGGACAGAAAAAATGACGGGAGCCAAAAGTACCAGTAATGTTGGTAGATAAATATTCACGTAACCCAAAAAAGATAGAGGTAATAAAGATGTCTTTACAGTCATTTCAGGTATTTCTCAAGATACGTGGCACAACAAAATGGGACCTTTAATGCACACATAAATGAAAATACTGACATCTTCATTTCTTGAATTGTCATTGCAGTCAATGTTTAGACTGAAATAATATGACAGTGAATCATTCCAATTACTTAGTAGCCTACTTATATTCATTCCACTTATTAAATTCATATCAGTTCACTTCTTCAGCACCCTCTACCTACTGAAAGACTAATCTCAAATATTATTTCCAGTCAGGTCCTCCCCTATTTAACATTTTCTCATTTGAACAGCACTTACACAGTTGAAGTGAATCATGCCTCACGTATTTTTCATTTACCTTCACCATATTAAATCATGGTCACAACAAAAACAATCTCTTTTTATATTTTTGTTCTCAATATAACAGGTACATTCCTTAACAAATATTTATAAATATACTAATCAATTTTGGTCCCAAAAAAGTATAGGACAACAATCATTTAAACAAACAGGTGTCAGATGTTCCATAATATCAGATTATGACTCACAGATAATCTGGGCTATAGTTACGTATTGAACCCCCCCCCCCCCCCTTTCCTTGAAATCTTGGTTGTGTGGTGACAGACCAATCTGTAGTGCAGCCTGAAGTCTAGGTCAGGTTGGAAGGCGAATTTGGTTGCGAGCTGGCAAAGCCAATGAATGTGAAAGCAGAAAATTGTGGTAACAAATTAATTGGTAGTGAAATCTAATGTTTATATCTGCGCCATATTGAAATATGCAAGGGGAGTCCAACACGTAACTTTTACCATAAGCTGTAATTGATGTTCCCCTTTTATCCTATACTGTTTTTCTGTATAATAAGAATCACTTTTCTGATTAGATTATAACTCCACTGAACAACTACTTGCATTGCTTGATTATACTTGATTGCACAAAGTAAACATACAAAATGAAGCAAAGTGGTGTACAGCTCATAAGTATATTTTGCAGTGTTGGTACCAATAACCACAATTGTTATTTAAAAAATGGTGCTTTATCTTCTCTGGACAAAGCCTCTTTCATTCTTCTCTGCACTTTTAATGGTACAAACAACAACTTCTTCTAGCAGAGACCATAACATACATACTTTCAGTTGTTGATACAGTAAGAGTAGGCAGTTTTGGAAGGTACGATAAGTATAAGAAAATATATCAACTGTCTACTATAGATTCTACAAAAGCACATATACTTAAAAAGAAACAGCATCCAAAAATATAATAAGGAATCAAACATAAAAATATCACACAAATGTGCAAATCAGCATACCAAACAATCTCTTCACATCCGCAAGTACCAATACCTGCCAGCAGCCAAGTAAACTGATGCACACCTCCAAGCAAGTGGAGAAAAAAGGTTACAATTAGCAAATTACATATTATATAGGCCCCAAACATAAGTTACTTTTGTATTTATGACTAGAGAAAAATAAAGCTTACAACACGATTTTTGAACACTTCAGGTATCACATTACAAGATTATACTTCATATCCAACAACCATATAGCGATAAGACTCAAGTTTCTATAGAATGAACTAAACCTCCAACTTCATCGACATGTATCAGAATTGCTAACTCATTATATGCCAATTTGGAAGTAATTCAGACACACGTACAGATGAATGTTTAGTTATATTATATAGAATAGTTTCCCCACTTGCCAAGATTGCACCCCATACACCAAAGGTACCATAGTCTATAATTGAGTGGTTGCAAGCAGCCATGGTGGCAAGGTCTTGACCTGGGCTGGTGACACCTGCTTTGCTCACAACAAATACATCAGTGTGATCTTTTACCAGGTTATGTCGACACCAGCTCGGATCATCACTTACCACCAAGAATGCAACACCACTCCTGTACCTCTCACGAAAATAGCCCATTGCATTATGAAAATATGCAGGACCTGCTAAATTCATTTTGCGTGTTCTCCACAGGTACTGCCGGTAGTCTGTCCTCCTCACATGAACACCAACAAAAGTTAAATTGCTATTGTTCATCAATTGTGTAGCAGTTCTAAGAACGTTTTGACTGGTATCTGCATATTTCTTCTTAAACTTAAATTCATGTCTTATGTCATCAACCCACGAAAGCACTAGCTCTGGCAAAATGGAAAACCTAGGCAAAAGAATACTCTGGTTTGTGTACATCCACCAATCTGGGGACTTGATAATTCCATCCCATTTTGCTGGGCAATGAGAGACATAAAAAAGCGGTGGTATACTGAGGTCATCAAATATTTCGTCAAGCACTTTACGAATGCACCTTGGTACATACGGTTCCAATCCTGTTCTCCTTGCTACTGCCCATACTGAAGCATATTCCCACATCTGGTTTCCAAGGCGACCACCTTGAGAAACAGTAACAATGCCATCTTTCGGACAGTGATACCTTCCTGAATGTGTACGTGATAGTTTTAGATTGTACATACAAAGCGACTGCTCGTAATCACCCAAATATTTCATAACCTTTTTCTTCGGTTGCGCCTGATAGACGGGAAATATAAACAAATGTACGAACACGATCGTACACATTGCACAAAATATAGACAAAACCAACAAATTTTGGTTCAGTCTTGTCATACCGCATCAGCTTATCAACATAGCTGAAGAAACAGTATACGTTTATTCAGGTAGGCAACAGGTAAACCATTTCGTCTCTGCAGCTAACGCTTGTCCACATATTAGAGGCAGTGATTTATGCCGCTCCATACTGATCAAACTTTATATTGTTGTCGCACAGTCCAGCACTCTTTTAACATTGCAAGTTGCACTTGTCCGAAAGTGAAACATATTTCAAGCAACAGCTACAAATCAATACGCGTCAAACGAAGTAAATATTACGCACCACGCACTTCCACTGTCAGTGCTACCAATGGCATATTTCATGATGACAGTGACACTATCAAGTTGTATTGTTGTAGAGTATGTCCTGATAAACAGTCTTATTTTTCTCAACAATAGGAATAGTGATATGAAGGAAACATCCACTGAAATCCAGATCCTTTAGAATATAAGATGTAGACACATCATCTGGTAAATTTCCTGTTTGTTAGTTGAAATTATTTTTATTAGAAAATTTAAGATGTGTACAGAATTTTAGTGTGAACAGTCCCATCATTGTAAGCCAATACAGACTTTTCTTGCACAAAACATTGCAACTGAGTAGAACCAGTGATGGGGGACGAAAATGAAAATTTACGATATAGCTTGACAGACCATTCTGATAGGGCATGTACTGAATACAGCTTCTGAGTTACTTCGCAAGTGCGCGAGTAGCGCTTGAAGTAATTGCTGGCGTGCCAGCGTCATGTATTTAAAATATAGATATGTTACTCAACTGAGCTTAATCGCAAAGATGTTGGCGAAAGATATGACAGGACGATGGCAGTCAGCACAACATAACAGAGTGTCTCGCAAATTCACGTAACTAGCGAGAGCGTAACAATGGTAAAATGGCGAGTAGACGTTCTATTTTGGCTACCACAATAGACTCTATACCTTCTACCTCAAGTGATCCTTTGAGGGAATTGTTCGAAGCGTGTAAGACAGGTGATATTGTACGAGTAAAGAAGTTGGTGACGCCGCAAACAGTCAATGCTCGCGACACAGCTGGAAGAAAATCGACTCCATTGCATTTTGCAGCAGGTACGACCAATGATACTTTATTGGATGAAAATAATAACAGACTGATTACCATACGCTTTATGTTTATTTGCAAACTTCACAGACTCTGTTGAGTTTGAAGTTATACATTTATCGATATTGTGCTTGGTATAACTAGCGTTATTTCGCTAGAAACACTAGAACTAAATTTTCATCTCACGGAAGACAGTTGGTTGGCAAAGGATGTCAGCAGTATATCTTGACGGAATTTGCCAGATGAAGCAAACTCTCTATTTTCCACACCATTAAGATTATGTCAGACCACTCAGTTCTGTGATTAAGTTTTGATTATTGATTAGGAGAAACTGTACATTTCCAGAACCAACGCTAGCGTTGTGCATATGCCAAGTGTAGACCCTTAAAGCCACTTTTAATTGCAACCATGTAACTCATATTTGACTTAAACTAAAACTTCTAATACACGGGAAATGTGTGTTTCGATTTATTTAAGGTACAGTACACATGTAGTGGAAAGCCCTTGTCAACTGTCATTGTGCGATACAGTATAAATATTACGAATGTCTACTCCAGAGCTAGGACTATGTTTCTGACAGTATGAACCAGATACGTTGTTGTCCAGCAGAATTGCAGAGCAAACAAAATTGCTTAGATGATAAATCTACACCATAAAACATCCATCTCCTTTTCTGTGAAGATTTTGATGCTCTTCAGATTGTATATTAAGAAGTTACATGTACTACAAGAGAACAGGACATTGCCTGTTAGAAATGCCATTGGCAGTTCTGGAAGTACCATGCTGTTTAGCGGACATATTCCAGGATTTGTGTTGGAGTCATTGTCAATTTATTGGCTTTTCGACATTTATCATTCTTTAGCCCCTTTTTGTTCTGAGAAATTCTTAGTTTCGATAGAATGGCACATCACATAGTTTTGGTGAATAAAAATACAGTAAAATGACATTAGAATAGAGATGACATCTATTTTGGCATTGTGTTTGTGTTGTTTAAGTATATGATATTGAGGAGTTTGTTCTTTAAATGCTAAACAGTTGGAACATGATTATTCACACAGATCTGAAATTTTTTCCTCTGACTAACCCCCCCCCCCCCCCTCCCCCTCTTTTATGCCTGTCTCATTTCATTTGTTCATCTCACACATTTAACAAGTCAAACATTGTGCACAGAAAATTTTTAATGCCCCTCCCCCAAAAAAAGGTTTTGAATTTAATAAAAATTTCTAATTTTTCTATTTCTAACATAACACTGGAGAAATTAAACACACTCAAAACAAAAACAATCCTCATCCCCCCCCCCCCTTTCCCAAAACATTCCCACTCTAACAAAACATCCTAAACCAAATTAAAGAATGCTGCCCACCCCTTCACCATGTAAATTTAACTTCCAATCTTTGGCCTATAGACCCACTTTTTCCCAACAACCTTATTTTTAAAAAAAAACCACTGAAATGGACAGTAGTTTTCAGCTAAACTCTTCTTCCAGCAGTACTCATCAAGCTGAAACTACAAGATGGAGGAGTCACTTCCTTTTCCCTGGAATAGTTTCACAGACCTCCAGAACCCACTCATAGTATTGGCAGAAGCCCCCATTACATAATCTCTGAATTCTACAGTATGATTCATCACTAAGTGTTAATAACGCCAAGTACCTAAATCCTCAAGAAGATAATGAATATGAAGTAAAAGTAGAACCCCCCACCCCCCCAAAAAAAAAATAAAAAAAAAATCAACATAGCCCCTGAAACAATAGCCCCTTGGACCCAGGTCCCTACATCACCACAACACTTCCCCTACATAACTACCCCAATGCAGACACTGTGATAGCAGTGTAAACACTGTAATTGCTCATAGATGACTGCCTTTAAGACTCTTACGCTGCCATCTTCTGATAATAAATTTGGCCAGTTTCATTAATTAACTGTGTTGTTGACATTCCAACATTCTGCTATGAGGCCATATAACTGCTGAAATTTAATTGCAGTGGCACGTTGTTGCCCATAACTGCAACTAGTGTATGACTTGTAAATTTTGTCATAAGATCTAAAACTAGTAACAAATCAGCGAAAGAAAATTAAATTTGTACTATGCCAAATTAACAGTTCCAAAGATGAAAACAAATGTTGGCAGTAATGAGCCACATTATAAAATAACTCAATGACAAGTCAACAAAAACTGCCAAACCACAGGGTGACACACAGCACTATGTACAGTGGCTCACTAACACCACTTATAAAACTCCTAAAAATAGGTATTCATCTGTAGAGCACTACCAGTGCAGACAACAAAATGCCATCTAAAACATGACAGATTCCAAACATGGTGTACTGTAACATAACTTAACATAGCTATGTCACGGATCAAAGCTTATGGGTGGCACTGCAAGCTTCTGTTGACCCAAGGATTCTTTACACTTGTCAGCTGTTTGGAAGTTTTCACTGAGGTGTTAGCATTTTTGTGGAGTGCTTGCACACTGCTGAAGCAGACGTCGCTTCGTCAAAGCTGTTGTTTCACTAGATAGTTCTTGCTTGCTCAATCTGTATCCAAAATTGGCTATCATAATTTTCTCCATTTGTGACCAGTCATAACTTTTGGAGAGAATGTTTAACCTCCTCCTTCTGTGGCTCTACAACTCATGGCGAGTCTTGGCTTCTTCACCTATCTCCTTCCATTTATCCCCGTCTCTCGCTAGCATTTTCCAGTTCCTATAGCCATCTTCCGAATGTCTTCTATGACTCCATCATCTCATCTAGTTTTTGGTAGACTGCATTCTCTCTGTCCATCTGGCTTTCCTTGTAAAATCTTTTTTTGTATTTCTGTATCATTCATCCATGCCACGTGTCCAGCACACCTCAGCCTAGCTGTCTTCACAATTCTTCTAAAAGGCTGGTCTTTGTAGATAGTGTACAACTCATGGTTGTATTGCCTCCACCATATTTTCCTTTCACAAATTGGGCCAATAATTCTCCTGAGTATCCTTCTCTCGAGTGCATCCAGCGATTCAGCATACTTTGCTGTCAGAGACCAGGTTTCAGAAACGTATGTAATCACTGGCCTGACCAATGTTTTATAAATGGTTAGTTTTGTGGCCCTAGTCAGGAATCTTGGAGGTATAAGCTTTTTTAAGGTGAAATAAGCTTTATTGGCTGCAGTTAGTCTCTACCTCATTTCGTATGAGGTATCGTTTACACTGGTTACAAACGAACCCAGGTATATGTAATGATAGTCTCTTTCAAAGATATAACTACCCACTGTTATTTTGGCTGGCATGTTCTCGCTGTGTGCTCTCCCAGCAGCTAGGTAATTTCTTTTCTGCTCATTGATATTTAGTTCTAGATTCTTGCCGGCCTGTTAAAGTGCAGTGAATGTCTCTTCCATTGCTGTCAGAGTTCTTGCTACTATGTCAGTGTCGTCCACCTAGGCCTGTATCTGCACAGATTTATGAGAAATCATTCCCCTATTAAAGATATTTGCTTCTCTCATCACCTTCTCCAAGGTGGTGTTGAATAGGAGGTATGCCACTGCATCACCTTGCCATACTCCATTTTTAATTTTGAAAGTACTGGACAACATTGCTCCAGTTTTTATACCATCTTGCGTTTCTCTCACTGTCACCCTTACTACCCTCATAAGTTTTTTGGAATACCCAATTGACCTAGAACTTGATATAGTTGATCTCTGTCTATACTGACATACACGGTTTTAAAGTCAATAAAAAGATATGTTCTGATCCCATAATCCTTTTTTTTCCAGAATTTATCTTAGAATAAACATCTGGTTGATAGTTGACTTACCGGGGATAAATTCACATCGATACGGCCCTGTTTTGCTCACTATTATTGGCAGTAGTTGGTCGTACACTATGTTAGAGGCTTTTATGTCCCAGATTAAGCAATGTGATCCCTCTGCAGTTACTACACATTATCTGGTTTGCTTTCTTATATATAGAGCATATAATTCCATCTTTGAGGCATTTCCTCTTCTTCCCGTGTTAGTTTAATCAGTTTCAGGATGTTTATTTCCAATGTAGAGCCTCCTTGCTTGAAACGTTCTGCTAGAATGCCGTCGGTTCCTGCCGCTTTGTTGTTCTTTAGTTTCGTCACTGCAGTTCTTACCTCTTCTAAGTTAGGTGGGTCCACATTGTTATCTGGGTCCTCTTCCTCCTGTATTTCTATTGCGTTCTGTGTTACAACTGGTCTTGGATTAAGAAGTTTGTGAAAGTAGTGACACCCCTCCTACTCTTCACTTATAATTTCACCATTCTCATCTTTTATTAATCTTACTCCACCCTTGAAAGGTTCCTGTGGCTTATTCTCCTCCCTGTAAAATTTCCTTGCCTCATATGCACCTCTCAGAAGCCTGATTTCTTCAGATTTTCCTTCATTCACTCCCTCTTTTCCGTTTGATGGATCCTTTACTCAATTTTCTGTTTTTCTTTATATTCTTCCATTATCCCCCTGCTACAATGCGGTTGTAATGTCCTTCCACATGCATCTTTTTTTTCATTTGTTACTGTTTTACATTCACTATCAAACCACAAGGTTTTTGCATGCCTTATGCTGTTCTTATATTCCGAAGGTAAAATAGTCATCCATTCGGATCTCTGGGTGGGGACTACTCAGGAGGACGTCGTTATCAGGAGAAAGGAAACTGGCATTCTACGGATTGGAGCGTGGAATGTCAAGATCCCTTAATCGGGCAGGTAGATTAGAAAATTTAAAAAGGGAAATGGATAGGTTAAAGTTAGATATAGTGGGAATTAGCGAAGTTCGGTGGCAGGAGAAACAAGACTTTTGGTCAGCTGAATACAGGGTTATAAATACAAAATCAAATAGGGGTAATGCAGGAGTAGGTTTAATAATGAATAAAAAAATAGGAGCTCGGGCAAGCTACTACAAACAACATAGTGCACGCATTATTTTGGCCAAGATAGACACGTAGCCTACGCCTACAACAATTGTACAAGTTTATATGCCAACTAGCTCTGCAGATGACGAAGAAATTGATGAAATGTATGATGAGATAAAAGAAATTATTCAGGTAGTGAAGGGAGATGAAAATTTAATAGTCATGGGTGATTGGAATTTGGTAGTAGGAAAAGGGAGAGAAGGGAATGTAGTAGGTGAATATGGATTGGGGCTAAGAAATGAAAGACGAAGCCACCTGGTAGAATTTTGCACAGAGCACAACTTAATCATAGCTAACACTTGGTTCAAGAACATGAAAGAAGGTTGTATACATGGAAGAACCCTGGAGATACTAGAAGATATCAGATAGATTATATAATGGTAAGACAGAGATTTAGGAACCAGGTTTTAAATTGTAAGACATTTCCAGGGGCAGATGTGGACTCTGACCACAATCTATTGGTTATGAACTGTAGATTAAAACTGAAGAAACTGCAAAAAGGTGGGAATTTGAGGAGATGGGACCTGGATAAACTGAAAGAACCAGAGGTTGTACAGAGTTTCAGGAAGAGCATAAAGGAACAATTGACAAGAATGGGGGAAAGAAATACAGTAGAAGAAGAATGGATAGCTTTGAGGGATGAAGTGGCGAAGGCAGCAGAGGATCAAGTAGGTAAAAAGACGAGGGCTAGTAGAAATCCTTGGGTGACAGAAGAAATACTGAATTTAATTGATGAAAGGAGAAAATGCGGTAAATGAAGCAGGCAAAAAGGAATACAAACGTCTCAAAAATGAGATTGACAGGAAGTGCAAAATGACTAAGCAGGGATGGCTAGAGGACAAATGTAAGGATGTAGAGGCTTGTCTCACCAGGGGTAAGATAGATACTGCCTACAGGAAAATTAAAGAGACCTTTGGAGAAAAGAGAACCACTTGTATGAATATCAAGAGCTCAGATGGAAACCCAGTTCTAAGCAAAGAAGGGAAAGCAGAAAGGTGGAAGGAGTATATAGAGGGTCTATACAAGGGCGATGTACTTGAGGACAATATTATGGAAATGGAAGAGGATGTAGATGAAGATGAAATGGGAGATATGATATTGCGTGTAGAGTTTGACAGAGCACTGAAAGACCTGAGTCGAAAGAAGGCCCCGGGAGTAGACAACATTCCATTAGAACTACTGACGGCCTTGGGAGAGCCAGTCCTAACAAAACTCTACCATCTGGTGAGCAAGATATATGAGACAGGCGAAATACCCTCAGACTTCAAGAAGAATATAATAATTCCAATCCCAAAGAAAGCAGGTGTTGACAGACGTGAAAATTACCGAACTATCAGTTTAATAAATCACGGCTGCAAAATACTAACGCAAATTCTTCACAGACGAATGGAAAAACTAGTAGAAGACGACCTCGGGGAAGATCACTTTGGATTCCATAGAAATATTCAAACAAGTGAGGCAATACTAACCCTACAACTTATCTTAGAAGCTAGATTAAGGAAAGGCAAACCTACGTTTCTAGCATTTGTAGACTTAGAGAAAGCTGTTGACAGTGTTGACTGGAATACTCTCTTTCAAATTCTGAAGGTGGCAGGGGTAAAATACAGGGAGCGAAGGCTATTTACAATTTGTACAGAAACCAGATGGCAGTTATAAGAGTCGAGGGACACGAAAGGGAAGCAGTGGTTGGGAAGGGCATGAGACAGGGTTGTAGCCTGTCCCCGATGTTATTCAATCTGTATATTGAGCAAGCAGTAAAGGAAACAAAAGAAAAGTACGGAGTAGGTATTAAAGTCCATGGAGAAGAAATAAAAACTTTGAGGTTTGCCGATGACATTGTAATTCTGTCAGAGACAGCAAAGGACTTGGAAGAGCAGTTGAACAGAATGAATAGTGTCTTGAAAGGAGAATGTAAGATGAACATCAACAAAAGCAAAACGAGGATAATGGAATGTAGTCGAATTAAGTCGGGTGATGCTGAGGGAATTTTATTAGGAAACGAGACACTTAAAGTAGTAAAGGAGTTTTGCTATTTGGGGAGCAAAATAACTGATGGTGGTCGAAGTAGAGAGGATATAAAATGTAGACTGGCAATGGCAAGGAAAGTGTTTCTGAAGAAGAGAAATTTGTTAACATCGAGTATAGATTTAAGTGTCAGGAAGTTGTTTCTGAAAGTATTTGTATGGAGTGAAGCCATGTATGGAAGTGAAACATGGACGATAAATAGTTTGGACAAGAAGAGAATAGATGCTTTTGAAATGTGGTGCTACAGAAGAATGCTGAAGATTAGATGGGTAGATCACATAACTAATGAGGAGGTATTGAATAGGATTGGGGAGAAGAGAAGTTTGTGGCACAACTTGACTAGAAGGAGGGATCAGTTGGTAGGACATGTTCTGAGGCATCAAGGGATCACCAATTTAGTATTGGAGGGCAGCGTGGAGGGTAAAAATCGTAGGGGGAGACCAAGAGATGAATACACTAAGCAGATTCAGAAGGATGTAGGTTGCAGTAGTTACTGGGAGATGAAGAAGCTTGCACAGGATAGAGTCTGTCTTCCATTCACCTTTCCCTACTACAAAGTTTACATGGTCATTCCATTTCATCTCACATCAAGGTATTTGCTTTTATTATTGAAATGAAGTCACATGTTCCTAACATCTGCCATTAATCTAGCAGTTGGTTATTGTTGAGTTATTATCTTTGTTACACACATTGCCTTGACTCTTTATCCATGTTTAAAAAGACTCACAAACGAAAAAATTTGCTCAAACTAACCAATAAATCGTTTATTAAATTGAGAACATTAGATATCACCGTATGCCTCCTCATGGCACACTTGATGTTACTTTCATCTCTGAACATAGGCCATCCAGAACTGTTTATTGTACTGTATTAGTCAAAAATTCATTGATCGAATCACATATATGTGAAGATGCTGCATACGATTGTACATTTGTTATTAGTCGACAACGTGGTAATCTACAAGGACAAAAACTGCCTGTTCATTTGCATCTGCTATTTGTGAGATGTTGTGTGTAAAGAAAGCAAGCTGTGCTTTCTCTTGAAACCTTCTTGATTCCTTGAGGAAAATGTGGTTGACCCAGATTTGACATAATCTTCGGGCTTAAAATATGCTCTGAGATCCAGCAACAGGAAGAACTTAGCAGCATTGGTCAGGAATTTTATGTATCCGTTCTTGCAAACAACAGTAATTTTTATGCACTTCAAATCAACAGAAAATTTCTGGATAAATTAACTAAGGAAAGAATTAATTCCGCTGCATAATCAGTGTAAAATCTAATAGGAATTCTGTCAGGGCCACTGACATGTTCATTTTGTTTAGTCTGAATCATTGTTTAATACCATGAGCGGTTGTGTGTCTCTGGTTGGTCAAACATTGATGTGGTAGTATCCGTATTTTTAAATTCAAACAAAATGTAATTATTTTTCTTTCTGTCTGTTGTTTTCGGTATTGACACTAGACTGATCTATGAAATACTGGACGGAAAATTTCGATTTGTTCATCAACTGTACATGATTATAACTCTTGTTGTTTTTGTATATGGGCTTCACACAGAGCTCTTCTCTTTTTCTGTCTCAACATTTGACGATTTCATGGATTTGAATCAAATGTTATCAGTTCCTATGATGAACAAGTCATCAGTCCGCCCCCTCCCCCACCCATCGCCTCCTCCTCTCCTCCCCACCTACGGGTCCGGGGGTTATAATAGGCCCTAGGTATTCCTGTCTGTCGTAAGAGGCGACTAAAAGGAGTCTCACACCTTTCGGCCTTTATGTGAATTGTCCCCCGTTGGGTTTGACCTCCATTCTTCTAAATTCTCCCGAAGCATAAGCCCAATGGGGAAGGGTACCTTAAGTGGTGCATCGTGTCCATTATGCGCTGAGACCTATCACATTCTTTGTCGATGTGGATCTGCACTTTCGCTCATTCTCCAACTGTGGGGCGAGGTCACCCTCCTGGGTGCATTTTCCTCCATCCACTGTGCAGTATCGTTTTTTGTGCTGATGATAATAAGACTTGTTTGCCCCTGGTATCCAGCACGGTAGCCAGTCCGTTGTGGTGGGGCTGCCATGTACCCTGTTGGTTGTAGTCCCCTGACTACATAGGGATCACTCTGCTGATGCCTACGTCATTAACTCCCCACGTATGCCAAGGAGTAGATGCCCGTCACCCTGGGGCATCGGAACTCCCGGCAATGGCCATCCTACCAGGTGGCCTTTGCTGTGGCTGGGTGGGACCTGTGGGAAGAGCCCCTGGTTGGAGTGAGTGTTATCAGGGCGGATGACACGCCATGAAGCGTAGTTCTTCATCTCTTGCTGGTGGTCAAACACCAGCAGTCTAAGCAGTCAAGGTCTACCTTCAGTGCTAAGATATATGACCCCATCTCGTGTGGTGGTGACCACTTCCCATCTTCCTGTCACTGCCCTGGCGTCAGGCATACAAACGCCTGCCCAGATGGGCTTCAAACAAAGTAGACTGGGAAACTTTCACTCTGTTGTCACCACTGAATCTTCCCCACATGGGAAGATCGATGTGATGGTTGAGCAGGTGACTACAACAATCGTTTCTGCAGCAGAAAACGTGAACCCTGGCTGTTTAGGGTGCCCTTGGCGAAAGGCAGTTCCTTCGTTGTTGCTGGAAGTCACGGAAGAAATTAAGGAGTGTCGGCGAGCTCTATAATGGTATAAGCGGCACCCTTCCCTGGAGCACCTCATAGCCTTTAAACGGCTTCGTGCCCGCGTTCGCCAACTTATAAAACGATAGAAGCAGGATTGTTGGTCGAGATATGTCTCGACTATTGGGTGCCATACATCACCGTCTCAAGTCTGGATGAAGATGAGATGTCTGTTTGGGTACCAGATCCCAACAGGTGTCCCCAGCATTAACATCAGTGGAGTGTTATCTACCGACGCAAACGCATTTGTCGAGCACTTTGCTGAGCACTATGCTCGCGCCTCTGCGTTGGGGAATCCCCCTCCCAGAAAGTCCTGTTGGTCAATGAACCCTATAATGCCCCATTTAAAAAGTGGGAGCTCCTCAGTGCCCTTGCACGTTGCCCTGAAATAGCTCCTGGGCCAGATCGGATCCACAGTCAGATGATTAAACATCTCTTGTCAGAGTACAAGCGATAACTCCTTGTCATCTTCAACCAGATCTGGTGCGATGGCGTCTTTCCATTGCACTGGTGGGAGACCACCATCATTCTGGTGCTTAAACCCGGCAAAGCCGCTGGATGTGGATAGCTGTCGGCCCATCAGGCTCACCAACGTTCTTTGTAAGCTGGTAGAACGTGCAGTGTGTCGGCGGTTGGGTCGGGTCCTGGAGTCACATGGCGTACTGGCTCCATGTCAGGACGGCTTCTGCAAGACCGAGCGAGGTTGCGCAGTGGTTAGCACACTGGACTCTCGTTCGGGAGGACGACGGTTCAATCCCACATCCGGCCATCCTGATTTAGGTTTTCTGTGATTTCCCTAAATCACTCCAGGCAAATGCTGGGATGGTTCCTTTGAAAGGGCATGGCCTACTTCCTTCCCCATCCTTCCCTAATCCAAGGAGACCGATGACCTCACTGTTTGGTCTCTTCCTCCAAACAACCCAACCAACCAACCTACTGCAAGGGTCACTCTACCACTGATAATTTTGTGTCCCTGGAGTCTGCCACCGAACACCCTTTTCCAGAAGTCAACACCTGGATGCTGTCCTTTTTGATTTGCGGAAAGGCATGACACAACCTGGTGATATCATATCCTTAGCACATTATACGAGTGGTCTCTCCGAGGCTCGCTCCCGATTTTTATCCACAATTTTCTGTCACTCCGTATTTTCCGTGTCCAAGTTGGTTCCTCCCATAGTTACCCCCATATCCAGGAGAATGGGGTCCCGCAGAGCTCTGTATTGAGTGTATCTCCATTTTTAGTGGCGATTAATGGTCTAGCAGCAGTTGTAGGGCCGTCTGTCTCACCTTCTCTGTATGCAGACAACTTCAGCATTTCGTACAGCTCCACCAGTACTGGTGTTGCTGAGCAGCGCCTACAGGGAGCCATCAACAAGGTGCAGTCATGGGCTCTAGTCCACGTTTTCCAGTTTTCGGCTGCAAAGTCGTGTCTTATGCACTTTCGTCAGCATCGCACTGTTCCTCTGGAACCAACACTTCACCTTAATGACGATCCACTCTCTGTAGCGGAGACAAAACGTTTCTTAGGACTGGTTTCTGACGCCCGATAGACTTGGCTTCCTCACCTTTGTCAGCTTTAGTGAAAGTGCTGGTAGCACCTCAGTGCCCTGCGCTGCCTGAGCAACACCAACTGGGGTGCTGATCACTCATGCTGCTGCAGCTATATAGAGCCCTTGTTCAATCCCGCCTTGACTATGGGACTCTGGTTTATGGTTCGGCGACGCCCTCATCGTTGCGTTTACTCGACCGAGTGCACCACTGTGGCATTCGCTCAACGACAGCAGCTTTTAGGACGAGTCTGGTTACCAGGGTCCTGGTGGAGCCCGAAGTCCCTCCATTGAAGGTTAGGCGTGCACATCAGCTGGCCAGTTACTTCGCACAAGTTCATAGTTCTCCTGTGCATCCGAATTACCATCTCCTTTTCTCCCACGTCGGCAGCCCAGGTCAGGGCCTCCATTTGCAGTTCCTGTCTGATCCCTTCTTTCCTAACTGGAGTCCTTGCCTTTACCGCCTATACTTGAAGTCCATTCACGTACACCTCCATGGTGTACGGCTAGACCGCAGCTTTGCCTCGACCTATCACATGGCTCTAAGGACTCAGGTAATGCTGCGGCTCTCTTCTGTCACTTCCTGTCGATTCTTGGCATGTGCTGATTCCAGGAAGTGGTTTACACTGACGACTCAATGGCTGATGATTATGTCTGCTACGCGTATGTCCGTGGAGGACATATTGAACAGCACTCGTTGCCTGATGACTGCAGTGTTTTCACTGCAGAGCTGGTGGCTGTATCTCTTGCTCTTGAGCACATCTGTTCATGCCCTGGGGAGTCGTTTCTTCTGTGTACTGAGTTCTTGAGCAGCCTACAAGCTATCGACCAGTGCTACCCTCGTCATCCTTTGGTAGCGACCATCCAGGAGTACATCTATGCCCTGGAATGGTTCAGTCTTTCAGTAGTGTTTGTCTGGACCGGAGGTCATGTCAGAATCCCAGGTAATGAACTTGCCGACAGGCTGGCCAAACAGGCTACGTGGAAACTGCTTATGGAGATTGGCTCCTCTGCAACTGACCTGTGTTCAGTACTATACCACAAGGTTTTGCAGCTTTGGGAGATGGAATGGCATAACCTCAGTATGCACAACACACTGTGTGCCATTAAGGAAACTACGAATGTGTGGAAGACCTCCACGTGGGCCTCTCACAGGTACTCTGTGGTTCTCTGTCGGCTCCACATTGGCCACGCTTGCGTGATTGGCGGATACCTCCTGTGCCTTCTTGACCCTCCTCAGTGTTAGTGCGGCACCCGGCTGACGGTGGCCCATATTTCGGTGAGCTGCCTTCTTTGTCTGCCCTGCGATGGACTTTTCATTTACCAGACTCGTTGCAATTAATTTTAGCTGACAACGTCTCATCGGCCAATTTAGTTTTATGTTTTATATGTGACGGTGGGTTTTATCATTCTATATAAGTTTTCGCTCATGTCCTTTGTCCCTTTGTGTTCTCCACTCTAATGCGTTTAGGCTGGATTGTTTAATGTGTCGCAGAGTGGCTGGCTTTTCCTTTTTATTCACATGGTCAGCCATCCACGATCATCTGCTCTCTTGTTTTTATCCCTTTTACCTGTTTCTCACTTCTGTCTGTGGTTTTCTTTTCCTGTTTTGTCCATAGTAGTGTTGGTTGTCCTTCTGTTGTTCTTCTATTCTCGTGTAACTGTGCTGTACGTCTCCTTTCTTTTCTTCTTTCCCTTGTGTGTTTGGTCGCCCCCTCCTTTAAAACAACCAACCATCTTCTACATGTTTCTTGCATCTCTGTTGTTTTCTTGTCCGATTTTTTCCATTTTACTGTTTGTTGCCCTTCTGTCATTGTTATGGTTTTCTCCTTTCTTCCAGCTAATTTGTATGTCTCGCTTATTTTGTTTCCACCCTTGTGGAACTATTTTAATTGGAACGAGGGACCGATGACCTAGCAGTTCGGTCCCTCCCCCCTCTTTTAAACCAACTGACCAACCAACCAACTGCCTTTGCTGCGGCTGGGTGGTGCCCATGGGGAGGGCCCTTGGTCGAAGTGGGTAGCATCAGGGCAAATAACACGCAATGAATCATACTACATTATCTCTTGCTGGTGGCCCAATGGCAGCAGTCTCTAAGCGATCAAGGTCTAACTACAATGCAAAGAAATATGATCCAAGATCGTTCCCTTCCATGGCCACACCATGGGGGAAATGCCAGGCTAAGGATGGCAGCGAATCTTACTACCCCCGGTACCACATAAGTACAAGAGCTCATGGGGCATCCTTCATGTCGACGAAGCCTCAGTTTTTTGTGGACCATTTAGAGGGTAAGTTTGGGGAGGTGGAGGGATTGTCCAAAATGTGATCGGGGTCAGTCTTGATAGAAATAGCATCCTCTGCCCAGTCACGGGTACTACTTGCCTGTGACAAGCTGGGGGATGTTTATGTTTCCATCATGCCCCATAAGAGCTTAAATATGGTCCAGGGTATTATATTTCACAGGGATCTTCTTTTGCAGTCTCATGACGAGCTGCATGCCAACTTAAAGCGACTAGGAGTTCTTTTCGTCCAGCGCATACATAGGGGTCCAAAGGATAATCAGGTAAGCACCGGTTCCTTCACCTTGGCCTTCAGGGGTAACATATTACCCGAAAAGGTCAAGGTGATTGGATGCCGGTGTGATTTTGAGCCATATATCTCTCCCCCGATGCGGTGCTTTAAGTGCTGGAAGTTCGGGCATATGTCTTCCCACTCTACTTCCAGCATCATACATTGCGACTGTGGACATCCATCACATCCCAATACTTCATGTGCCCCACCTCCCAGACTGGAGGATTCTCCAGAAGGAATGGCAAATCAATACAAGACCCTGGACCGACTGACCTAATCTGAGAATGAGAGGAAATTTGACTGCCTACATCCTGTACCTCTTGACATCTTAGGCCGCCGATACGAGACCAGTTCTAGCCCCATCCATTCAGTCAATTCCAGTCGGCTCTCAGAGTAGTAAGACTACACCTGCCCCCTTGATGGTGGGGTGGGGGTGGGGGGAAGGGCACTTCCCTCTCCCACACCACCTACCTCGGGAGGACTTGCACCCCCCCACCCCACACCCCGCCAAACCATTAGGGACATCAGTCCCCGCTTCTCAGCTGGAGAAGCATAAGTCATCTTCAGCTTCTCTCGCTAGGATTGGGTCTCTTGGGTTCCTCCCTTCCCAGGTTTTTGGGTTCCTTCCTTCCCAGGTTTCTACTAGTGGGAAAGATGACACCCGACAATGGCTGAAGTGCCCAAAATCAGCTGGTCGTAGGGCTTCATGATCCTCCTCAGTCCCGGAGACTGAATCAAAGAAGCCCCTGTTAGACAAAGAAACCCAAGGAGCAGCGAGAGAAATCCAAAATGAAGACCCCCAAGAACAAGGAAATTGCGGTGGCACCCACACCACTGCTACCTACAAGGTCAGCGTCTGAGAATGAGGTGTAGGTTCTGGCATCTCCTGAGGACCATGAGGCATAAACTGCCTCATTGAGCATTTCATGCCTTCCCTACCTCACGATAACGTTGTCCTCCACTGGAATTGCTGCGGTGTTTTCCACCAACTGGCTGGGCTACGGCAACTGGTAAGCTTTACACCAGCTTTTTTCATTGCCCTCCAGGAAACATGGTTCCCGGCAATGCGGACCCCTCTCTTCCACGTCCATAGGGGATATTATAAGAAGCATAGCGAATATAATAGTGTGTCAGGTGGAGTTTGTGTCTGCGTCCTGAACTCGGTATGTAGTGAACTTGTTTCGCTTTATGCTCTTCTTGAAGCTGTGGTTGTCAGGATGAGATGGCTGCATTGATTCATCAACTCCCTAAACCTTTCCTTCTTTTGGGAGGTTTTAACGCCCATAACCCCTTGTGGGTTGGCACCATACATACTGGTGGAGGTAGAGAGGTCGAAAATCTACTGTCTCAGCTCGACCTCTGCCTCCCAAATTCCACACATTTCAGTGAGGTTTGAAATACGGCAAATGTTATCCCGGCTGAGCCACAAGTTGAAATGCGGCAAATGTTATCCCAGGACGACACACAAGTTGAAAATATGCTCACTATTTTTTCTTATTTACTTAAATTTGCCATATTTCGTGACAGTACCTTTTCCATTAGACGTTTATACGGCGATATAGTCTTGGCTTCAGTTGTCTGAGAATGATTCCACAATGCATCTTTGTTGGTTGCAGAATTGACGTGGTTCAACGTGTTTCTCTCATTTTGGTGTTTCAAATACAGTTTCTTCAAATGTAATTTCTTCTTTTTTTAGTTAATACAAAAATAATAGTAACATACTTCAAATTGTTCTTCCGTCAACACCATGGTCAACACACACCAAGAGTTAGCTGCCGACTTACTATAGTCAAAGATGACTCCAACGTCAAAGATGTTTTACACCACACACAATCTTCCAGTTGTAATCAGTCTCTCTGCTAATCTTCGATACATTTTCTAATAGTAATCAATATGCTTTTACTCTCAAAAACAGAAGTAAATTAACATATAATAAGACAAATTATAATAAATCCTGACAAAAATATAAGAAAACATTTAAATTCGGTATCAACAAATACGGTAAAAAAAATAACGTCTCCCAGATCCATTACAACTGCTCCCCAGGGCTTTTGTTGTTATGGACATATACAACAAAATCCCGACCACACTCAGTAATGGATCTGTATTACACAATTAGTACATTAATGATGCAGTCTGATAACCTCTTCCAAATTTGGACTCTTTGAATCTGTGGACTAGTTACTGGCTGTTGTTGCAATGATACTTCCCCATCAATCTCATACACAAAAATTTAAGTAAAGAAATTATTTGACATGACAAATATACATGGTATAAAACATACATGAGAAATATTCTAACATACAGCATACAGATTGAAAATAATAGAAAGGCAAAACTCATTTCCTAGATTAAGATTTAAATTTTTTTTTTATAAATATTAATGTTAGTTTCATTATTCTTACATATTGTACAGTAAAAATGATACTGGACATATATAGTGTAATGTGTTTTCCTCTATATTTGCCTTTTATATATATATATATATTTTAACTTCTGATTCTTTTTTATATTTTTTTTATTAGTCATGTTTTTTTTGTTTTTTGTATATTTTTCTTTTGCTTATGATTTTCTTTTTAATTTTTTTTACTCATGTTTTTTTTTATTTTGTATTTTTTTTATATGATTTTCTTCTTTTAGTACAGCTAAAGATACATCAGTACTATCTAATTTTTTTTTTTTTGCAATCATTTATGTACACTTGCCTCTCTACTCCAATATTACTACAAATCACATTCTTGTGAAGAGTACTTTTGCTCCCCACAACATCAGTATAAACAACAATAAACTGCTCATATACCATGAGGCTTTATCTAAAATTGGTTTTGAAACTTATACCTTTGCATGCATGTCCTCACATGCATGCCTTCACCCACAGGGAAGACTTGGCTTCCAAAAATTAGAAAAATTCAGAAATGCTCACTATGGAGACTTTTTTTTGTGAAAAAGTAAAAATAAATCTTTCTCTCATTTTTTGTTACAACAGTGTTTTTTCATCAGTTTCAATTAACATGTGACTTCAAATTATTACTTTATACATGCAAATATACATACTTGGTTGTACAGGCAGTTTTGTTCTAACAAGCATATTCCAGTGGAGGACTTTTGTTTTAGATGATAATAGGTTATTTAAATTTTGAAATTATGATTTCTGTTTATACAGTTTTACTCCATCTTTTTTCGAAACCGCTACTATAGGATTATTATATGCACTGATACTCATTTCTATTATATTACATCCTTCCATCTTTTTCAGCTCTTTCTCAACAGCAGGTCTTTTTGATATTGCAATACTGTATGGTTTTATGAAAAATGGTTCATGAGATTTTACCTGAAGCTCACACTGATAACCCTTTACCCTACCAGGTATGTCACTGAAAACATCACTGTATTCCCACAGCAGATTTTCTAACTGTTGTTTTTGCTCCCCAGATAAATTTTGTGTTTCTGAAATTTTCAAATTTACTAAATTCCCAAATTCAACTTCATCAGTATCAAATCTATGAGTTTCAATATTCTCCAATCTATTTTCTTTTAGTAAATTGATACTGTCAAAATTTCCATTACTCTGATCACCAAGTGTGTTCACAAAATTTGTCTGAATGTATTCCCTTTCACTAGTTTCTATCAAAAGTTTTCTTCCAACCCAATCAAATGCTGTATTTACTTTTACTATCCAATTCATACCCAAAAGAAAATCCTCATTAAATTCCTGAATTACAAAACATCCATGTGTGAACAACTTGCCTTCAATTAAAAATGTCACTAAAGCCTGGCTTTTTACCAATTTACTGCTCTTCCCAGTAGCACCTTTTATCTTTACCCCAACAACTGGCATTTCAACAAAATCTTTCCCCACCTTCAATTTCTTGCTTAACCTTTCAGATATTCCCGAGATCTCACTTCCTGTATCAATTAAACATTTACCAATCCATGACCCAATTTGAACTTTTATATAAGGACTGCAAAATTGATCACTTTTCTCAGAACCTGTATCCTCATGTAACAAATCACTTTCAATTTCCCCAAACCTATACTTATCAGAATCATATGGTATATCATTACATGTATTATTTGTCACAGTTATAAAATTTGCACAAGATACAAAATTGTCATTAGTACTCTCTATTATCTCAAATAACCAAGGATTTTCATCCAGATCACATTGTATACTATTGAAGTACTTATCCTTCAGCTTTTCAAAAATAAAATATCTCATCTTTTTCCACCACTCAGGACATACAGTTTCACATACATTAATAAGCATCTTTCTAAAGTTCTTGTCAAAAGAAATAGTTTCACTGTTCAGCCATAGATTCATAAGAAATGTGTATGTGTCATTAGTATCTGTAAAAGTTTCACTTAGGCTACAAGTTATACATGTGGCACCGTTATTTGTGTAGTCAGATTCTTTACCAACAACATCTAAATTCACACTTTTAGATACACCCAGCTTGTGAGTCTTATTCATCCTGGTAACATCCCTGGGAATTTCTATAATATTCTCACTATTTAATCCATTTTCAACCATGTGTATACCCAACTCCCTATTTAAACTAATGAAATACCTTTCCTCAACATCATCATCAATACCATTACCATCATTATCAACTTTATCATCAACATCATTATCATTATCCATATTCAAGTCATACACATCCAAATTATCCCCCAAAATATTATTTCCCCTTTCTAAAGGTACCAGATCCCTTTCACCAATATTTTCATTCTCACAGCATGCATTCTCTCTTTCATTCACACACATCTCTGAACTACTACAAATCACATCATCTGACAAAGTGTTGTTCTTTTCTGCCCAAGTGTAAAACTCTGTTAAATTAAATGGATCACAATTACTTTTATCTACTCTATGTTCTGGTGTACTGAAAATTTTATTTTTATCAATATTATTTTCCTCTTGAAATTTCTTCAATAAGTAACAACTAATGACCTCATGTGATAGCTTAGGTTTGGAACTGTCATGTTTGGGTTTATGATAGTCACATCCATTGGTCCTTTCAACATGCTCACCTTCTGCCTCAACCTTGCGGACCTTCAAGGGGGCGTCTACTCGTTTTTTGTTTCCTGAATTACAACTTGTTCCTGTTTGAACTGCTGATTGTGGTTCTGCCAATGCCTCTGATCCACATTTCTGTTCCCATTCCTTTGCCAAACATTACCTGATTGTCGATAGTTTCTATCGTATTGACCTCTATCAAAATTTCTGTGATTTTGATCCCTAAAGTGTTCTCTATTTTGTTGATTATTACCGCGAAAATGTTGTTCTTGTTTTGGATAAAAATTATGATCCTTCTTCTGAAAATTGTTATATCCCCCTGAATTTTGACTAACACCATGATAATTGTTTTGTTCCCTTTTTTGAAAGTTATCATTTCCCCAATTTTGACCGTTACCTTTCTGAGTAAACCCACTGTGTGTTGTTGTTGTTACCCTATCCAACTTTTCAATATAATTGAGAAACTGCTCTACATTACTATCAGGACATTGAACTAAATTCAACTGCATTGCTGATGGCAATCTTCTCTTTAAGGTATCAATTTTGATCAAGTCATCCAAAGGTTTTGTTAAATGAATAAGTTTTTGAAGTTCACTTTTGCAAAATTGTTTCATGCTCCCATCTGATTCTCTATAGTTTCGCCCATTCAAAAATTCACTTTTGATTCTAGTTTGTTTAAGATCATCCCAAAAATTTTCCAGAAATTTTGATTCAAATTCTGAAAATGTCATCCCCATAGTTACAATCTGGTTTGCCCAAGTCAAAGCTTCCCCTTCCAAGAATTTTTTCACAAATTTAATTTTTATTTCATCTGGTGAGTGAGGTAAAAAACAATCTTTACAATACTGCATAAAATCAATGGGATGTAAGGGTCCATCTATTGAAAAGTGCTTCACTGGAATATTAGATACAAGATTACATATGTTGAAATTGTAATTTTTGCTTTGAAACTCAATGTTAAAACTTTCAATTTTTTCGCTAAGTTCTTTGACAGATTTTTTGTTTTCTAAATCATTGCAATCTACTTTTTCTTCTAGAGTAACCAAACGATTGTCAGTTTTTTGTTCTACATTTTTTACTAAAACTTTTGTATTCTCATCCAAATTTTTAATTCCCCCTTTAATGTCATTAAAATCAATTAAATTTATTTCCCTATCTGCCAGTAACTCCTTTTTTACAGTATTAATTTCACCGCTCAATTTAGCATCAATTTCATCTACTTTTGCTTCCACAGATTCAATTTTTTCCTCAGCATTGCCAACTCTGTTCGAAAGATCACCCACTTGGGTATTGACTGCTTGGACTTGCAACAAAATGTTATCAAGTTTTTCATCCCAGTAAGTCTTATTGTCCTCAACTGTTTGTTTAATTTCTTTCGTGAAATTTACAAGAAAACTTTTTAAATCAAATTTATCCGTTCTTTCTGTTTCATTTGACATGTCCTGATTTTCGAAGTCTATTAAATTACTACTTTCTACTTTAGGCACAATACTCTCGAAAATCTCATAAGTCATTGTGAAGAACAAAAATTTATATGCAACAATATAAAACAAGATAAAAATATTGTTTTAACAAAATACGAGGGTTTCGTGACTTATCTGGAACACTCTTGTACTGTTGCAAAACCACGTTTTCCATCTATGTGATTGTTGACCAAAATTCTTGAAATTACTTCTTCTGTCGAAAATTATATTTTTCGCCGAAACATTTCTTCTCCAAAACTTTTACTTCCTGATGAACACAAACACTGTAACACACATGCTGAAGAAACTGGTATTAACACACAAAAATTTTCTTCCTCGTAGCACTGTTGAAAATCTCGTGAACAGAATATCCCGGCTGAGCCCCCAGTTGAAATACGGCAAATGTTATCCCGGCTGAGCCACAAGTTGAAATGCGGCAAATGTTATCCCAGGACGACACACAAGTTGAAAATATGCTCACTATTTTTTCTTATTTACTTAAATTTGCCATATTTCGTGACAGTACCTTTTCCATTAGACGTTTATACGGCGATATAGTCTTGGCTTCAGTTGTCTGAGAATGATTCCACAATGCATCTTTGTTGGTTGCAGAATTGACGTGGTTCAACGTGTTTCTCTCATTTTGGTGTTTCAAATACAGTTTCTTCAAATGTAATTTCTTCTTTTTTTAGTTAATACAAAAATAATAGTAACATACTTCAAATTGTTCTTCCGTCAACACCATGGTCAACACACACCAAGAGTTAGCTGCCGACTTACTATAGTCAAAGATGACTCCAACGTCAAAGATGTTTTACACCACACACAATCTTCCAGTTGTAATCAGTCTCTCTGCTAATCTTCGATACATTTTCTAATAGTAATCAATATGCTTTTACTCTCAAAAACAGAAGTAAATTAACATATAATAAGACAAATTATAATAAATCCTGACAAAAATATAAGAAAACATTTAAATTCGGTATCAACAAATACGGTAAAAAAAATAACGTCTCCCAGATCCATTACAGGTTCATGGCACTTATTCGACCATTGATTTATCACTTTGCAGCCCAGGACTTCTCCCATCTGCCCACTGGAGAGTCAGCGATGACTTGTGTGGTAGTGACCACTTCCCCATCTTCCTGTCGCTCCCCCAGCCTCATGTGAATGGATGCCTACCCAGGTGGGCTCTAAAAAAGGCAGACTGGGAAGCTTTCACCTCTGCTGTCACCATTGAATCTCTCCCACATGGTGCCATCGATGTGGTGGTTGAGCGGGTCACTAGAACGATCGTTTCTGCACCGGATAATGCAATCTCTTGTTCCTTAGGGTCCACCCGGCGAAAGAGAGTACCGTATTTACTCGAATCTAAGCCGCACTCGAATCTAAGCCGCACCTAAAAATTGGGCTCGAAATGAAGGAAAAAAAAATTCCCGAATCTAAGCCGCACCTGAAATTTGAGACTCGAAATTCAAGGGGAGAGAAAAGTTTTAGGCTGCACCTCCAAATCGAAACAAAGTTGGTCCATTGTAATATGAGACACAATTTAGGTCGAATGAATGATGATACAGCTACAGTAGTTTGGTTCGAGTCGTAAGCTTAACAGTTAAGCTTTACCACGTAGCCATTGCTATGCGTCAGGCGCTCCGTCCGTATTTATATGGGTACCCTTCCTTTTTCACGTGCTTCGTCTGGTTTGAATCGATTGCTTATTTTGCTTTGATCTGATAAGTGCCGTTTTCTTTGTTATAGGTGTTTGCGTCACTCTTAAGCTGAAAATGCATTACTGCACTGTGTCATGCATTGTTTGTCGCATTCTGATAGCGCGTGTTTACGGCCTGTCGCGGCTCGCGGCATGGCTTGCTTTTGTGCGCGCTACCGCCGCGTACAATTAAAAAAAAAAAGAGGAATCATCTCATTAGCGAAACAATGGCAAGAGACTGCTATTTGTTGTTACTTACACTGCTGCTTTCTTTGATAATGATCAACAAGAATAAAATAACACAGCTCTACAAAATAAAATTTTTTTTTCGTTGCCAAGGAAGTTTGAACGAAAATGGGATTTGTTATGATACTCATTCCGAGTATATTTGTACTTTTTCCAAATTGGCTCTGGTTTTAGAGATATAGGTTATTTGTGGAAATGAGAGTTTCATGTGGATAATATCGACTGCAGGGTCCATATATGGTGTAATGTATTTGCTACCTGTTTTTTAATTAGTGATATTGTACTATCTTTATTAAACAATTGTGCTCAGGGAGTGCATCTGTGTGGTTGAGGATTACATCATGCAAACATCACACTGTCAGCATGTGTTCAGTCCTGTTGTGCGGTGCGTGTGTTGAAGATATTGAGGGTTGTGCAGATTTGAATTCGGCGGTACTCGACATTCATTTGTTGGCCGAGGTAATCCCCGCAACAGCCGATAGGTAGTGTTCAGTGTAAACAAGAAAAATGGCGATGGTCGAAAGTCACACACATGTGCAGTGCAGCTTCAAGGAGATAGAACCTTTTCATCGTGACGTAACAAATAAGAAGTGAGTATTCATTTCACACAAAACAATTAATGATGTTTGTTGGATGTGATTGACATGCAAATACAAGAAAGTTCTGCATAATATGTACTATTTGTGCAATTTTGTTTTAGGAAAACATGAGTTCTTCACGCCGTCTTTGCGTGAATCATCCAGATGAGTGCTGCTACATTTGTGGTGAATACGTTCTTCAAAAGAACAGGAAGAATATCACTCCTTTTGTGAAGGAAGCGTATCTGGCATATTTCGGAATTAAACTTGGAGATCAAGACAAGGCGTGGGCACCCCATAAAGTTTGTAAATGCTGTGTGGAGTGCTTACGGCAGTGGACAAAACGAAAAAGGAAAAGCTTAAACTTCGGAGTGCCTATGGTATGGCGAGAGCAGAAGAACCATACAGATGATTGCAATTTTTGCATTGTTAATGTGAAAGGTTTTAATAGGTTCAAAAAACGAAAGTGGGAATATCCCGATTTGGAGTCAGCAAGAAGACCGGTGGTGCACAGCAACGATGTTCCTGTACCAACCTTCACAACATTACCCACGCTAACATCATCAGATGACGAGGTGCACGGCGAGGAATGTACAAGTAGTGGTTCGGAATACTAAGGACGTGAGACACAACCCCAGCAGTTCGACCAGAAGGAGCTCAGTGACTTGATACGAGAACTCAATCTTTCAAAGCAAGCATCAGAACTCTTAGCATCCAGGCTTAAGGAAAAGAACTGTCTTCATCCAAGTGTTAAAATAACAGTTTACCGGACGAGAGAAGAAAAGCTTCTTCCATACTTCAACCAAGAAGAGGTTATAGTGTATTGCAGCAATATACCTGGACTTTTACTTGAATTGGGGCCGCCGGAATATAGACCAGAGGACTGGCCTCTTCATAGACAGTTCCACTAGAAGTTTAAAATGTGTTCTCCTACACAATGGCAATCGTTACGCATCTATTCCAATTGCCCACTCAACAAAACTTTGTGAAGCATATGCTAACATCAAGATGGTTCTGCAGAAAATTCAGTATATGCACCACCAGTGGTTGATTTGTGTTGATTTGAAAATGGTGAACTTCTTGCTTGGACAACAAAGTGGATACACAAAGCACCCATGTTTTATCTGCATGTGGGATAGTAGGGCAAAGCACGAACATTGGAAGCAGAAAACATGGCCTCCAAGGGAACATATGGCTATTGGTGAAGCAAACATCATTAATGAACCTCTGGTTAGTAGGGACAAGATTGTTCTTCCACCATTACATATTAAGTTAGGACTAATGAAGCAATTCACCAAAGCCTTAGACAGAAATGGTAATTGCTTCACATACATCTGCAATACGTTCCCTGGACTCAGTAGTGAAAAACTTAAGGCAGGAATATTTGATGGTCCTCAAATTCGCAGGCTCATCAACGATACCAATTTTACAAGTGTCATGACTGTCACTGAAGCATCGGCCTGGAACAGTTTTGTCGCTGTTGTAAAATGTTTTTTGGGCAATCATAAAGCTCCCAATTACGAGGAACTGGTCAAAAACATGCTCACTAACTTTCAAAACTTAGGAGCTAACATGAGCATAAAATTGCATTTCCTTCACAGCCACTTGGATCGATTTCCTCGTGATCTAGGTGATTTCAATGAGGAACAAGGAGAGCGGTTCCATCAAGATATGAAAGGAATAGAGGAAAGATATAAAGGAAGATGGGACAGGCATATGATGGCAGATTATTGCTGGAATCTGCAACGTGACTGTTCTGAAGAGACCTATAAAAGGAAAGCATGCAGGAAGCGGTTCGTCATGGACGGAAAATGATATACTTATAGAGAAACTTTTCAATTATGTTTTATACGTGGACAAATGCCTATCAGGTTTTCATAGAAGCTATTTATAAAGATTATTTTCTTTTTTCATTGTAGTTTGTAGCGCTTGAGTTCAGTATTAGCAATTTTTTCTAATTTTTTGAATAAATCATGCATTATCTCAAAAACTAGAGTCAAACTGAATAAATGGTTGCTATATTCGTCCTCAGCACCACTAACCCATCCTAAAGCCACTCAAATATCCTTGGCAAGAAAATGAGTGTTGACCAGTGTAATAGACTGCGTATGATAGAACATGTTCTGAACGAGATTTAGGCGAAAATTTTTCTCCGTTTGAAAATCTTTGCGGCCGCTTCTTTATTACATCAAATTCTGCACAGAAATTAGACATCTTAGATTTAAAAATCTAGTCACTTGTCGTGCTTCATTTCTGACTGCATCACTATCAGGCATAAGAATAATACAAAATACGAATATAAACATGACACGATACGTATATTCTTCCGCGTTTGCTGTTGTCTCACTCTAGTTTCGTAGTTTATTAGGCAGACAGGGTTTTAATGAGATAGCAGCAAACACGAAAGAATACATGGCAAAATGTTTATATTCGTATTATTCTTATGGTGAAGAGAATACTGTATGTGATTCAGATTTCATCAGGTTCCTATTAGCAACCATCTCTTCTCACAGATAGGAAAATATTCACAACGTAGAGTTGGCCATATTGACAAACATCCCAAACAGTCTTGCCAGTCAGATTTTCGTAGTACACTGAAATTGTGCTACATTCGAAGATGAACAATGCGGAATTTGTATTTACTTCGTTGGATAATGTATGAAAATGCAGTGGTCGAAACTCGCGGCGGAGAAAAAAAAGCTCGTCTTTAACTTTTTTTTTTTAATTTATTTACTGACGCAGAGGTTTTGGCGCCAGTATTTATCTTTGTGCCTACAAAGCATGCCTGCGTAGTGCTACATATATTCGACGGCAGAACTTAGTTGTGGCGGCACGTACCAACATTTTTCATAACTTCCACTTGCTTTGCACTCGATTCTAAGCCGCATGCGGTTTTTTGGATTACGAAAACCGGAATAAAAGTGCGGCTTAGATTCGAGTAAATACGGTACCTTAGTGGTCGCCGGAAATAGCTGAGGCCATTGAAGAGCGTAGGCAGGCTCTAAAGTGGCATAAGTGGCACCCATCTCTGGAGCTTTTAAATGGCTCCATGCCCGCGTTTGCCAGCTAATAAAAAAACAGAAACAGGAGTGTTGGGATAGGTATGTGTCGACCATTGGGTGCCATACATAACCTTTCCAAAACTGGACGAAGATCAGACGTGTTTTTGGGTACTGGACCCCCAGTAGGTATCCCTAGCATTACCATCGATGGCCTGTTATCTACCGATGCAAACGTGATCGCAGAACACTTTGCTGAGCACTATGCTCGAGCCTATTGGTCGGAGAGTTACCCGCCAGCCTTTCCCAATCTCTGACGACAGATGGAAGGGAAAGTCCTGTCATTTTTTACACGCCACAGTGAACCCTACAGGGTTTATACGACCCGGGAGATCCGGGAAAAACCCGGGAATTTCTTCATCCGGGAGAAAACCGAGAAAAACCCGGGGATTTTTTAGAATTCCGGGAATTTTTCGTTGTTTTCGTTTTCAGTTAAATTTTTGTAATTTTGACTGGTAAGAACCGATACTCTAAACAAAGAATATTACTGTATCCCGCTACTGCAGAATAATACTGCAGCATTAAAACATGAATGAGAGAAAAAAACGGAAATAAAACTTAAATTGCAAAGGAAATGTGCCATATAAAATAATACAGTGCTCGTACCAGCATCTGCCAACAGCAAAATGTGTCAAAGGCTTTCGGAAGACTATGCAATGCTTCATAACAATAAACAGCCTCCGATGAGCGTGACGTCACAACTGTTTACATTAGACTCATTTAATCAGTTACGACCGGGCTCATGCACACGCACAGTTGAGTCGCCTACGACTAGTACCTTCTCCCGCTTCTGGCTACAGAAATGTGGCTGTTGGCTGTGTAAGCAACAGTAGCAGCAAGCAGCCACATGGTACCCGAAAAATTTTACTGGCGTGCCCAAGCTGCCAGATTCATGCGTGCGCAGCAGGCCCGGATCTATTGGGTGGTGGAGGCAAACCGGGGTATCTGAACCGGGCGGCAATTTCGCAGGCAGGGGGCATATTCATATTCCAGAGGAAAAAAACCTTGTTTCACTAAGCCACTAGCATCCAGCGCACGTCGGTCTATCAATTACTCATATGATTTTGAAATGCACCCCTGCTGGTTTTTGGACACATTTTAAGTTGATTTCTGAATGAATTATAAGTTGATTTTTGAATGCGTGCATAGTGTACGTGATGTCTCTGCCATGGGAATCCTTGCCACATCTAGAAATAAACTTTCCTGCAGACAATACGGGACGGGGCTATGCGAGCTGAGCGGAATAAAGCCGAACTGGTGAATGCCAACTGCTGCTTGTTTATGTGGTTGATTCGGTTTGCGAATGCTCAGCGTTGTTATAATTTCTAGCAAAATCCACAGATTCAGAGTACCGGAATGGAGATAAACGACTACAAGGAATAAAAGGTGAGAAAGATTACGTATTATCTTCTCGGTGTATCCAAGAAAATGAAATTTTCACAGAAAATATTTGACCAGATCGCTACACTAGACTGGGCCAGTTGTAGTCCCCAGCTAGCAGCCGCGTAAGTTCCATTCCGAGTAGCGCGGAAAACGCATTGTATGAACACTTAATAACGCCTAACCGGAGAATAATCGCTGGAAAACTAAACCGGTGATTGTGGCAGAGTTAATAAAGTTAACCAGAGAATGAGTTTTGACAGTGGTAGAAATAGTTACAGAATTAGTGATGACAAGACTTTGTTAGAACGAGGAAGAAGAAGAAACGGGGAATCACACAAATTATGGAAGAATATGACGATTCCAAATTTATACAAAAATTTGTTACTACAGCTTTTCGGTCTCGTGCGTGAGAAACTGGAGCGTATGAATGAAATGTGAAACTATTTCCTAACGTATAGCCTTTTGCTTGTAGTAGGCCAAATAGGTATTTCATTCTGGTGCTAAGTGAATTATATTCTGTCGTATTATTAAAATGATCATCATTGCCAACACTGTCTTGCATATTTGGTGTTTGTTGCAATTGATGCTATGTTAGAAAGGCCTATTCTGTTTTATCCAGCACACAGTGACAAAATAGACATAATCAGATTGAGATTAGACAACATTTCTGTTTTTCATGTAGCAAAATGTTTGACGAACTTTATAAGGTGATAGTTCTTTCGCTGAAAGGAAAGCACACCATGTAAAACTGTAGCAAGATTAGAGAGAGAAATCGCTAGGATGAAGAAATGTGTACTGTCTTGCCTGTGTCTTGTCTTTATTGGTTTTAGGTATCCTATCTTTAATTTTGTCACACAGAAGAGCAAGTTATTAGTTAATAGGCTATAAAGAGTCCAGATTTTCTGAAGAGTTCTTGTTCTCCTGGTTACAAATAATCTTACCCAGTACTAATTGCGAGGGTATTAGAAAAAAGAGGAGGGCAGGGTGTTTAATTTCCACTGTCCTGAAGTAGTTTGATGACATCCATTACAAAATATACACTCTTGAGTTCCACAGAGCGAAATACAGTGACGTGCGGTATAAGAATGTTGTTTGAAGAGGCGTGGCACTGCACTGCACACTTTAATTACGGAACGCCAAAATGTGTTACTAGTTTTAGATTTTATTTTATTTCCACCTTTCTGACAGTTAAGCATTAATCGCCTTGCAGAACAATAAAGTTATTTTTGTCGGTTTGCTAAAGAAATTTGGCTTTTATTAAGCTTTCCTGCTGAGGCAGCCAATGTATTTGAAGCAAAGTGTTTAATTCCACACTATTGGTTAGTTTCAACTGTTCGCTGCATTTCAAGTGCACGTTTTCATCTTCTAGCACATATGGCATTATGCCATAATAAATAACCAAACATGAGATAATACACTACTGGTACTCCAAGAAAATTTACGTCACGAAAACCACACTCAAAAGCTTCCTGTCAGGCCGAGGCCTACGTCATTGGGAATCTGGACATACGAATGTGCACTGTAAGGGTAGCTGCGCAAGCGCGGTGACGCTTATCTGGGGCTCTCTGGCAACTGCTGAAATGAATTTATTTCTAACAGGTCGCGGGAAAATATTGCGAATTGTTGTTCGAAAAGCATTATTTTCAAAGTAAATTTGCCTTTTACAAAAGATGGACTATGTGCGAGAGTATGATGAATTTCTTAAATCACAGAACGTTTGCTCTCTTTTAAAAATGAACTCATTGATGACGAGTCATTTAGAAGAATTTCGAGCCTAGAAAATCAGAGATTTAAGTCTGTATTAAAAATTTTATTCACGTATTTGTGTGATGTCTCTTAAAGTGTAACAAAACAGATCAACATTATATGTGAAAGCTTAGCTTCTCTTGTAGCTTATTAATCTTCGAGATAAATACTATATGCGAAAGTTTTGCTTTTCTTATAGCAACACTATGAATATTAATTTAAACCATTAACTTTTCCTGTTAGTGGAATTCGAATTTATACTTTCGTAACACGAAAATATGCAGCGTACATGTTGCTGCACATCAAAGATCTTTCCAAAACGTGTTTTTTTCCCCCCTGAGTTTCGTTTTCTAAAGCGCTGGGAAATTCTATGCTGCTGTATAAAACCATGTCCATTCAAAGGATAAGTTTTACAGTTCTGAGAGAAAGTATACTGTCACTTAAAACGGAAAAAGTGTATTTTCACCCGGGAGAAAATGTATTTTTAACCGGGAGATCCGGGGAATTTTTTTCCTTGTCCACGTATACACCCTGCCCTATAAACCTCATTTACAGAGTGGGAGCTCCTCAGTGCCCTTGCACATTGCCCCAACACAGTTCCTGGGCTGGATGGTATCCACAGTCAGATGATCAAACATTTCTCGTCTGACTACAAGTGACATCTCCTCATCATCTTCAACAGATGTGATGTGATGGCGTCTTTCCATTGGAATGTTGGGAGAACATAATCATTTCAGTACTCAAACCCGGTAAAAACCCACTTGATGTGGATAGCTATTGGCCCATCAGCCTCACCAATGTTCTTTGTAAGCTGCTAGAACGTATGGTGTGTCGGTGGTTGGGTTGGGTCTTGTAGTCATGTGGCCCACTGGCTCTATCTATGCCAGTGAAGTTTCTGCCAGGGTCACTCTGCTACTGATAATCTTGTGTCCCTCCAGTCTGCCATCCGAACAGACTTTTCCAGACGGTAACACCTTGTTGTCGTCTTTCTTGATTTACAAAAAGCATACAACAAGACCTGGCGACATCATAACTTTGCCACATTGGATGAATGGGGTCCTTGTGGCCCGCTCCTGAGTTTTATCCAAAATTTCCTATCAGCAGCTGTAGGGCTGACCGTCTCACCTTCTCTGTATGCAGACGACTTCTGCATTTCATACTGCTGCTCCATTACTGCTGAGTGGCGCCTACAGAGAGCCATCCACAAGGTGCACAGTCATTGGTTCTAGCCCACAGTGTCCAGTTTTCAGCTGCAGTCGTCGTGTGTCATGCACTTCAGTTGACATCGTACCATTCATCCGGAATCAGAACTATCCACTCACTGTAGCGCAGACATATCGATTCTTAGGACTGGTTTTCGACGCCCGACAGACTTGGCGTCCTCACCTTCGTCTGCTTAAGCGGAAGTTCTGGCAGCACCTCAATGCCCTCCACTGCCTGAGCAACAGCAACTGGGGTGCAGATCGCTCTATGCTGCTGCAGCTGTACAGAGCCCTTGTACAATCCCACATTGACTATGGGAGGCTGCTCTTCGGCTCGGCGGCACCCTCAGCATTTCGTTTACTCGACCCAGTGCACCAGTGTGATGTTCGACTAGTGACACGAGCTTGTAAGATGAGTCCAGTGACCAGCGTCCTGGTGGAGGCCGGAGTCCCTCCATTGAAGGTTAGCCGTGCACAACTGTTTACCAGTTATATTGCACACATTCGTAGTTCTCCTGTGCATCTGAACTATCATCTTGTTTTCCCAACCACTATGGTTCATCTCCCACATTGGTGGCCAAAGTCAGGGCTCTCGATTGTGGTTCGTATCTGCTCGCTTCTGTCTGAACTGGAGTTCTTCCCTTTACCACCTCTACTCGAGGTCCATTCACATACACCTCCATTATTTAAACCTCGGCCGAAGCTTCGCCTTGACCTCTCACATGGTCCTGAAGTCTCAGGTACTCCCACGGCTCTCCGCTGTAACTTCCTCTCGATTCTTTACATGTTCTGGGGCTCACAAGTGATTTACACCAACGGCTTGATGGCTGATGGTCACGTTGGCTTCGTCTACATTCACAGAGGCCATATTGACTAGCATTCTCTGCCCAATGGCTGCAGTGTTTTTACTGCAGAGCTGGCGGCTATATCTCCTGCTCATGAGCACATACGTTTATGCCCTGGGGAGTCGTTTCTTATATGTACTGACTCTTAAGCCGTCTACAAGCTATCTATAAGTGCTACCCTCGTCATCCTTTGGTAGCGAGCATCCAGGAGTCTATCTATGCCTTGGAATGGTCAAGTCGTTCAGTGGTGTTTCTCTGGACTCCAGGTCACATTAGAACCCCAGGCAACAAACTTGCCAATGGGCTGGCCAAACAGGCCACATGGAAACCACTTATGGAAATCAGCATTCCAATAACTGACCTGCGTTCATTATTACGCTGCAAGGTTTTTCGGCTTTGGGAGACGGAGTGGCATAGTCTCAGTATGCACAACAAACTGCATGCCATTAAGGGGACTAAGAAAGTGTGGAAGCCCTCCATGCACGTCTCTTGCAGATAGTCTGTGGTTCTCTGCCGGCTACGCATTGGCCCCACTTGGGCGACTTATGGTTACCACCTACACCGTGAAGACCCACCTCAGTGTACCAGATAGGGTTGATAGAAGATATAGAGAAGATCCAATGGAGAGCAGCGCGCTTCGTTACAGGATCATTTAGTAATCGCGAAAGCGTTACGGAGATGATAGATAAACTCCAGTGGAAGACTCTGCAGGAGAGACGCTCAGTAGCTCGGTACGGGCTTTTGTCAAAGTTTCGAGAACATACCTTCACCGAAGAGTCAAGCAGTATATTGCTCCCTCCTACGTATATCTCGCGAAGAGCCCATGAGGATAAAATTAGAGAGATTAGAGCCCACACTGAGGCATACCGACAATCCTTCTTTCCACGAACAATACGAGACTGGAATAGAAGGGAGAACCGATTGAGGTACTCAAGGTACCCTCCGCCACACACCGTCAGGTGGCTTGCGGAGTATGGATGTAGATGTAGATGTAGATGTAGATGTAGTGTTAGTGCGGCGCCTGGTTGACAGTGACGCAAATTCTTTTGCACTGTCCTAGTTTGGCTGCCCTGAGGCATCATCTTAAGTTACCAGACTCGTAATCATTACTTTTAGCAGACAATGCTTCATCGGCTGATTTGGTTTTATGTTTTATATGTGAGGGTAGGTTTTATCATTTGATCAAAGTTTTAGCGTGTGTCCTTTGTCCCTCAATGTCCTCCACCCTAGTGCTTTTAGGGTGGTGGTTTTAAAGTGTTGCAGAGTGGCTGGCTTATCCTTTTATTTTCGTGGTCAGCCAGTCACGGTAATCTGCTCTCCTGTTTTATTCTCTTCTACAAGTTTCTTGCATCTCTCTGTGTTTTTCTTTTCCTATTTTTTTGCTTGTAGTGTTTGTTGCTCTTCTGTCATTCTTGTGGTTTTTCCTTCCTCTCGGTATTGTGCTGTATGTCTAATTTGCTTTATTCTTTCCCTTGTGGAATTGTTAAAATAGGAGCAAGGGGCCGATGACGAAGCAGTTTGGACCCTTCCTTTCCCTCCCGTTTTAAACCATCCAACCAACCTAGTTTCCTTACTCCACTCTGTCTTTATTACCTTTATGTCTTAGGTGACCATCATACAAGTTAGAACTGGAGGTGGAATAGCATAAGAGTATTTGAGGACTCCTACACTTTGGAATTGGAATGTAGCACTTAATTTTTCATGAACACTTATGGCTTTTTTGAACTTTTCCTTTTGTTTCTCCAAAAGCCCTGAACACTTTCCCTTTGTTTCTCCAAGAACCCTGCACACTTTCCCGGAATTGCATGTAGATGACTTCATCTTTACTTGAGTAAGTCTGGAAGCAGTCTGTACCATTTTCTTTCTGTACGGTGAAAGAAGAATCCCCAAAAATTAAAGTAAGCTTTTTTCCAGGCTCTTCGTGTGTCTACCACATATACCGTAATGTTACAGTTTATGTTATGTATTAATGGCTTAACAGATATTTACGAATAACGGTGACAGCTCACTGAAAGGCACACACACACACATTTTCTCACATGCACACGCATGTCCTCCTACATTGTGCTTAGTCTACTGCCACCTCTTTCCTGCCCCCTGCACACACTTGACTTCATACATTGTGCTTAGTCGACTGCTAACTCTTTCCTGGCCCATGGTCAGTGTACTGGGGGTGGGGTGTGGGGTGAGAGATGGAGAGAGGCAAGAGGCAGAGAGGGGATTGGAGGGGAAGCATTTAGCTGCTAATGGGAGAGTGGGCATCCATCTGTGAGCTAGCTAAGGGTGTAGATAGAGGGGGCTGGTGGCAGACAGTTGGGCACACAGTTTCATAAACTGGAGTGATGTGGGGACACAAATTGGGGTGAGTTGCTGGGGATGGCGAACACACACACACACACACACTATTGGGTATTGGGTGGGGGTGGGGGGAGGGCAGGGCAGTGAGATGTCTTTGGTTTAAGCCATGAAGATTATGGGAGCATAGGATGTGCTGTAGGGAAAGCTCCCATCTGCATAGCTCAGAAAAGCTGGTGGTGGTGGGGAGGATCCAGATGGCATGGGTTGAATCTCACATGTTGTGCTGTGCTGCATGTTGTGCCACTGGGTGGTCCACTTTGTTTTTGCCAACAGTTTGGCAGTGGCCGTTCATTCAAGCTGACAGATGGCATGTTGTCATACGTCAAATGCTGTGCAGTGGTTGTAGCAGAACTGATGTATAACGTGGCTGCTCTCACAAGTGTCCTGGCTTCGAATAGGGTAGGACAAGCATTTGATGGAACTGGAGTAAGTGTTGGGAGGGTTGCTTGGGCAGGTTTTGATCTGGGTCTTCCACAGTGGTATGATCCCTGTGGCAGGAGATTGGGGTGGGAGTGGCATGGGGTGGACTAGAATGTTGTGGAAGTTGCATGGTTGGCAGAATACCACTTTGGGAGGAGTTGGAAGTATTTTGGGTAGGACGTCCCTCATTTCAGGGCATGATGATTAGATAATCAAAACCCTGATGGAGGATGTGGTTAAGTTGTTCCAGTCCATGGTGGTATTGGGTGACAAGAGGCATGCTACTTTGTGGTTGGTTCTTGGGATTCATCTGAGGATCAGTTGTGTGTCAGGATGGGGCATGAGGTATCTGTTTGTGAATTAGGTCTGAAGGGTGTTGCCTGTCTGTGAAGGCTTTTTGAGGCCTACAGCATACTGGATGAGGGAGTTCCTGCCACTGCAAATTCATCTACCACATGTGGTCAGGCTGTATGGAAGGTTTTTTTTTTTGTGGAAGGAGTGGCAGCTGTCAGAATGCAGGTGCTGTTGGGAGTTGGTAAGTTTGATGAGGACTGAGGTGTGGATGGACCCCTCTGAAAGGAGGAGATCAATGTGTAGAAAGGTGGCACAATGGGTGGAAGAGGACCAGGTGAAATGGATGAGATAGAAGGGGTTGAGGTTGTGCAGGAAAGAGGATAAGGTGTCCTGCCCTTGTGTCCAGATCATAAGAATGACATCAATAAATCTGAACCAGACCAGGGATTTGGGGTTTTGGGAAGCTAGGAATGTCTCTCCTAATGGGTCCATGAAGAGGTTGGCATAGGAGGTTGCCATGTGGATGCCCATGGCTGTTGTTTGTGTACCTTCCCTTCAAATGTGAAGTAGTTATGGGGTAGGATGTAGTTTGTAAGGTGTATGAGAAGTGAAATGGTGGGTTTGGTATCTGGAGGGCGTTGGGAGAGGTAGTGTCCAATTGTGGCAAGCCCATGGGCATGAGGGATGTTTGTGTATAGGGAGGGTGCATCAACAGTGAAGAATGGGAGTCTGGGAAGTAAGGTGGTGGGATGGTGGAGAGCCAGTCCAGGAAGTGGTTGGTATCTTTAATGTGGGATGCTAGGTTTTGGACAATTGTTTGGAGATGCTGATCAACAAGAGTTGAGATTCTTTCGGTGGCAGCACAGTAGCATGCTCAGGATTGTTAGGTTTGTGGATTTTGGGGAGCATGTAGAAGATGGATGTGTGGGCTGCTGTTGGGATGTGTAGGGATTTGGATTCCGGGGAGAGGTTCTGGGAAGGGCTTAAGGATTTCAGCATTGTTTGGAGAGTATATTGGACTTCTGGGACACTTTGGCAGAGCTTGTAGGTGGATGTCGGACAACTGGAAGAGTTCCTCAGCCAGGTAATCACTCTAGTTCATCTCAGAAGTGGTGTAACCTGTGTCTGCTGGGAGGATGATCAGGTCAGGATCTATTTTTAGGTTAAGTAGGGCAGTCCTTTCTTCTGTTGAAATGTTGATTTTCTTAGGGAGGGACCTGGAAAATAATGGTGATGCCAGGTTGGAGATTAGGAATTCCTGGATGGTGAACAGGGGATGGTTAGGTGAAGGTGTGGGAGGGTCACTGTTGGATGGTGATATGAATTGGGACAAGCTGTGTTTGATGTTGGGATTCAGTTGGCTTTGTTTGGAGATGTGTTTGGTGGCAGAGAAGTGTTTCCACTGTAGGGAGCAGATGGAGAGTAGGTCTTTTGTAAGTCCAACAGGGTTAAACCTGGTAGTACAACAGAATGCGAGGCCTTTGAATAGGACTGAACCTTCTGTGGGGCTGAGGATTTAGGTGTAGAGGTTAACAACAGTGTTCTGGGATTGTTTTTACTCTAACAGATTTTGTGGAGTATTGGTATGGGGTTTTAGAGGATGTGATAGGTTGAAAAGGTTGGTTAGTTAGGATCTGGGTGCTGTGAGAGGTTGACAAGAAGGAACACTGTTGGTAGTGTGTGGGTCAGATTGTGGTGCCCCACAGAAGTTTGTCCTATCCAGAGGCCTCACATTCACCTGTACTCCCAGGTTTCACTGTGTTAGTCTCGTGAAAGACCTACTTTCCTTCTCGTGCTCCCTACAGTGGAAACACTTCTTTGCTGCCGACCTCTCCAACCAAAGCTAATCAAATTCCAACATTGAACCCTGCCTATCCCAATTCATACCACCATCCAACAATTACCCTCCCACACTCATACCTAACTGTCTCCTAGTCACCTCCCAGGATTTCCAACATCTAACCTGGCCTCACCATCCTTCCACAGGTCGCTCTCTAAGAATAACAGCCTTTCAGCAGAAGAAAGCTTGCCCTACACAACCTAAAACTGGTTCTTGACCTGATCATCCTCCTGGCACACGAAAGTTCCAATGCTGTCGTGATGAACCAGAGTGACCATCTGGCAGAGGACCTCTGCCAGTTGTCAGACACCTCCACCAGTTGTCCGACACCTCCACCTACAAACCCTGCCCAAGTGCCCCCATCCCAGAGGTCCAACATAACCTCCAATCCCCGTTGAAATCTTTAGGCACTTTCCAGAACCTCTTCCCAGAATCCAAATCCTTACTCAACCAAACAACAGCCCACACACCCACTTTCTATATGCCCCCTAAAATCTACAACCGTAACAGTCCTCAGCACCCCATTGTGGCTGGTTACAGTGCCATCACCAAAAGAATCTCGGCCCTTGTTGATGTTATCTTCAGAATGTGATACAAGGCCAGGGCACCTTATCCACATTCGTCCACAACCTCAACACATTCTCTCCTATCCACTTCACCTGGCCCTCCTCCACCCATCGTGCCACATTCCTAGATGTTGATCTCCTCCTCTCAGATGGCTCCATCCACACCTCGGTCCATATCACAGCCACTAATCACCAACAGTACCTGCCCTTCAACAGCTGCCAACCATTCCACACAAAAAAATCCCTTCTATACAGCTTGGCCACACGTGGTACACACATCTGCAGTGACAACTCCCTCGTCCAGTATGCTGTAGGCCTCAAAAGGCCTTCACAGACAGGCAACACCCTTCAGATCTAATTCACAAACAGATACCTCATGCCACATCCTCACACACAACTGATCCTCACATCAATCCCAAGAACCAACCACAAAGAGGCATCCCCCTTGTCACCCAATACCACCCTGGACTGGTACAAATTTACCATGTCCTTCATCAGGGCTTTATCTATCATTGTTCCCTGAAAGGATGGACTTCCTATCCAAAATACTTCCAACCCCACCCAAAGTGGTGTTCTGTCACCCATGCAACTTCCACAACATCCTAGTGCACCCCTGTGCAACTCCCACCCCAGTCCCCTGTCACAGGGATCATACCACTGTGTAAGACCCATCTGAAAGAACTGCCCAATCCACCCTCCTAACACTTACTCCAGTCCCGTCACAGGCTTATCCTACCCCATCAGAGGCAGGGCCACTTGTGAGAGCAGCCATGTTATATACCAGTTCCACTACAACCACTGCACGGCGTTTTACGTATGACAACCAGCCATGTGTCAGATTGAATGAATGGCCACTGCCAAACTGTTGGTAAAAACAAAGTGGACCACCCAGTGGCACAACATGCAGCACTGCACGACATGTGAGATTCAACCCATGCCATCTGGATCCTTCCCACCACCACCAGTTTTTCTGAGTTGCGCAGATGGGAGCTTTCCCTACAGCCCATCCTTTGCTGCCATAATCTTCCTAGCCTAAAACAAAGATATCTCGCTGCCCCCCCCCCCTCCCACTCTGCACCAAATAGTGTGTGTGTGTGTGTGTGTTTTTACCATCCCCTGCCCCAGTAACTTATACCAATTTGTCCCCACATCAGCTAGTTATGTGCTGTTATCTTATGCCCTAGTCTCTGAAACTGCATGCCCAACTGTCTGCCACCTGCCCCTCTATCTGCACCCTTAGGTAGCTCACAGATGGATGCCCACTCTCCCATTAGCCACCAAACCCTTCCCCTCCAACCCTCTTTCTGGCTCCTGCATCTCTCCATCTCTCAGCCCACATCCCCACCCCACCCCAGTACACTCACCGTGGACCAGGAAAGAGCTGGCAGTTAACTGAGCATAATAGAAATGTGTGCGTGCGTGCGCGCGCTCGCACGCTTGCGCTTGGTCACACGTGCAGGTGCGCATGTGTGTGCGCACCCTCGCTCACACACTCTTGTATAGTTTTCCTACAAGGTCGATAAAGAAAGTGCATTCCGAAAGCTAGCCAAGCTCTGTACCTTTTGCTTGTGTATATCTCGACAATGCAGTGCCTTTTGTTGAGTCGTCTCCTTTATTCCTAAATAATTCGTAACTCTCAACCAGAACTTTACGTGTGTTATAATGACTTAACGGGTATTATAATGACTTAACAGATAGTATTATGTAGTTACAGTCTCAGATTGTTTGCAGGGAAAGCAGTCATCTACATGGAAATTCTTTCACTTAAATATCAGTGTAATATTCAGTAAGAGTTTGACAGAAAATCAGCATGGTAGAAAGACTAACATTCAAACGGTTTTATGAAATAGTTTCTAGTTTGCTGCCCTTATATTGACATCTCTTATTTTTTATTGAGATTGACATTTCCTTTGGGATTTTACTTATTTTGTCTTCCAATTGTTTCTAGGACTCTAATTTTTTTCTGTCTGTACATTGATTGGGGCATGGCAGTTGATTAAAGTGTAACATTTGTTTGCATTATAAAATGTCTGTTGTTCAGACATGTCCGACAGAACAGACACCATTTTGATCCAGCAGCCATTATGAATTAAGACACATTGTCTGTGAGTGGGCACTGATTTAAATCAATGGGCAAGGGACACTACATTCATAGTGTGTAGATAAATTGAGAGTCTGGGTTTGATGGGAGATGTGCCAGTGTAGTCCATGCAGTAGAGATGACCACTGTGTCCGGATGGCTTAGTGGTCAGAACATCTGCCTAGTTAGGAGGAGACCTGAATTGGAATGCTGGTCCAGCACAGATTTTTGCTAAAAGTCTAGAATAGGTCCAGTGGCATGCTTATGTGTATCGCACACGAATATTGTCAGCATGTGCTGTGAGGTATGATGACAAAAAAGGTGTCAGCTGGTATGCAGCCAAAGAGAGAGCAGCAAACAGATGATGTGTTTTGAATACATTCAGAAGAGAAATTGAAACATTGCTGTAAACGAGATTATAAATGTAAGGACAATGTCGAAACCAGTGATGTAATGGAAAAAACCATGAAATATTTCTCTGCTCTGTGTTGCTAGTTTATCTGCGCGAACACACTAAGTGCATCAATGTTTTTTTAATTAAATCATGGGAGGAAGTAGATGGATCAGTGTTTTTGGTTTAAATCGTGGGGGAGGTAGATCAAATCTTGTAAACCACTGCATTTCATACCATTTGCTGAATTAATCACAGAATACCTCTCTCTAAACTCCCTAATGCACCGAAAAACAGAAAACAAGACAGTGGTTTCAGTTTTGGCGCTAACAATAAATTGCCTGTGATCTGGCTTGTCATTGGTAATTTGTAAGTATCATCTCATTGGCTACGTGAAACTGACATATTGCCAACTTATGATTTGTAAGATAAGCTTCACCGTGGATGCTGCTGGCCCTGATCTTGACTGTAGCCCCAGTGTTCAACTTCCCCACTGATTTAAATCAATACTCACTTGCAGCCAATGTCTGCAATTCCTTTGTGTCTTAAATCTTACAGTCTAATAAATTACGAGACTGAATTGCTATCCAGTATGTACCTTCAGGAGGCAAAATATGTAGTAATGCCAATAGATACTTGTAGCAGTAAAAATGAGATTCTACCTTGCTTTGAGAACAAATAGTTCCTTCCTCAGGGAGGAGACAAAAATATGTGTGGAAAGGTGAAAAGGAAGAGCAGGTCACTCCGAATTAAGAATTAGTTGCCAAACATGCTATAAAACCTGACAGAATGGACTTAATTGCTTGCTACACCACACGCTATTTCGATCATTCTACCCGATACTATAGTCTGATTAAAATTACTCATTAGTTGATACTTCACATGTTGGGCTCGTTTTCTCCAATCAGAGTGCTCAATGTCACATCCGAACAGTTTGCCATTGCTAGACTGCCTCAACAAATGGTCAGTTCACTTCCAATTCCTTGCCTGGTTTTCCGTCTTGATGTGTTTGAATTCCAAAACATGAGCCTGGCCCTTATACATTGCATTTCATCAGACATGAGACCTGCACCAAAAACAACACACACTCAATGATGGTGACGATATATGCACTATCAAGGAATAGGTACAGAGCTATAACAAAAATTGTGGTGGTGTAGCGCATGGGTTAAGTTTCAGTCGTAATGAATAGAAGGTCATGGTTTAAAATCTTTGACAGGTGCTACTTTTTTTTCATTTTTAATTCTTTTTTGTGTCATTTTCATCATCACATTGACTTCTTTATTTGCTCTTATTTTTTTATGGTTCCTTACCTCAACTGGTAAGGTACCCTTGTAACCTCACTTTGTTGCCCATCTGTCTGTCCAATTATTAAGAACCCTTTTGTCAGGACCAGGTAGACGTATCAAGTTGAAATTTGTGTTCCTTGCTAAGCTTTATGGTCCCTTCGCGGTGTAAAAAATTTAAGCTTTTAAGTCACGACAGGCACAAGATGCAGCCACTTATGTCGTGTATTTTGATACTCGCAAACTCGCCCATCAAAACCTATTGCGTACTTCCCGTTACCTGGAAACTTCAAATTTGGCAAGAAGCAAGGTGTCACACTACAAGGAAAGGAAAAAAATCCAAAAATTTCAATTTTGTAATTATAATATATGAAAAAAATATTTTTCTCTCATTCTCAGAAGTCTTGGACAAGAAATTCCAGAATATTGATATCAATAACAGACAAAAATGGTCATGTCTCTCAATTTGCAGGACAGATGAACTATTTACATAGATGATTACATTTGTACAGAAGCCTTGGTGCACAAGTCCTACTCATGCTTATCTATATTGTCTGCTTCTCATTGTCTTTTTTCGAATCTGCTTGTTTTGCCCATAACCTGTAACTGAGTACCACCCAGGACTGCTCACTGCTTGGTATTGCATCAGATCATGTAGCCAATGTGAGGACAGTTTCAGTTAACCAATGAAAGTGAGAAATTACAGCTCGCTTTTAGTACTGAAACTGAATGTTTTGTCATGTGTTTAGCTTTAATAACCGGAAACAAAGCGACTTTTCATGCTTTCCCAGCAGATCTGTTGCAAATATGCTTCTCGGGTTTGCTGCCAGATCGTATTGTGTAACTCGCAACTGCTCAAAATCATCAGGTGGTGGTAGCTGTTGCTGTCACTGCTGCAAGGCGCGACTGATAAGTGCATGGTGAATTCGAAATTTATCGTGCTGGGAGCAGGCAGTACGTGTGCATGGGAAGACACTCGTAGTTGGAGGAAAGCAGCGCTCCTGGTGCCCCCTACTAGGAGCCGTGGAAAGGCCATCTGCGCTTGAGCTATGGGCAATGACTGTGCTGCCGGACGCTCCTGCGGTTAAAGGCTGAACTAAATCTCAGAAGCGCATTGCGTCATGTGATAAATCGGAAGTTCTTTTTTTCCCTGTTTTGATTTATTGGCATCCAGTGCCGGATTCCAGGTGGCGCTTAGTTGAAAACCTGTATCCCTGTAAATAAGATTGTCTGCCACACAGATATGTATGGCCTCCTTAACAACAGAGTCCCAGAAAGATGACACTGGGGATAAAATTTATGTCGTTCATAAAGCATATGATGTCCCGTGTCCAGGCAAAGCTCCATTACCGCTGATTTATCAGGTTGCCACAGGCGTGTATGACAATGGTGTTCGATGCAACATTCTTTTATGGTTCGGCATGTCTGTCCAATATAAGATTTTCCACATTTGCATGGGATTTTATACACACCATATTTCCTAGGGCCAAGGTCGTCGTTGACCGAGCACAATAAATTCATCAGTTTTGCTTGTGGCCGAAAAGCACACTTCATGTTGTGCTTTCTGAGGATCCTTTCTATTCTCAAAGACATGCAGCCAAAATAGGGCAAGAATGCTGTTGCAGTAGGTGCCTCCGCATCTTCATTTACTCCCTGCTTCGAGTTCGCTTGGAACAGAATGCATGGTGTATCTACCTATTGGAATAGCCATTCTGTTGGAATACTGTTCTCAGGTGTTATAGCTCACCAGATAGACTTCTGGCATCTGAAACTATATGTGCTGTATGCACCAAAGAGTGTAGGACACTGCACCATTGCGCAGGATGATGACAACTTGTGGCCTGTGAATATAGCTCCGTAGGAGATGATTTGTGATAGATACTGTGTCCCAGTGTGCAATCAGCTTTTCTTCTGACTATGACATCCAGGAATGATAAGGTGCCTTCCTTTCCACTTCCTTTGTGAACTGTAAATTGGGATGGAGCGAGTTCAGATTCTGGGGAAAAACAGGTAATGTCTCTGTTGTGTGCCCCATGCGGGCCTGAGGGTTAGAATAGGCCCAAGGTGTTCCTGCCAGTCGTAAGAGGCGACTAAAAGGAGTCTCACCTTTCAGCCTTTATGTGCATGTCCCCTATAGGGTATGACCATTTTTCAAAATTTTCCCAAAGAGCAAGCCAATTGCGGAAGGGCGCCTTACATGGTGCATCATGTCTATCATGCATTGTAAATCTTTCTTGTCGTGGAATTGCAGTCCCACTCATCCTCCATCTCTTGGGCGAGGAGACTTTCCTGGGTGTGTTTTCCTCCACCCACTCTGCAGTGTCGTTTTCTGTGCCGACAATGACCATGGAATTGTTTGCACCTCATATCCAACACGGTAGCCAGTCTGTTGTGGTGGGACCATCATGTACCCTATTGGTTGTATCCCCCTGACTATACAGGGATCGTTCTGCCGATGCCTGCACCATTAGCTCGCCACATATGCTAAGAAGTAGATGCCTATCACACTGGGAGCATCAGGACTCCTGGCAATGGCCATCCTGCCAAGTGGTCTTTGCTGCGACTGGGTGGTGCCCGTGGGGAGGCTCCCTGGTCTGAGTGGGTGGCAGCAGGGTGGATTACACACCATGAAGCATACTAAGGCATCTCTTGCTGGCGGTCCGCTGCCAGCAGTCTCTAAACAGGCAAAGTCTAACTTTAATGCTAAGAAATATAACCCCATGTCATTCCCCTCCCTGGCCACACCGTGGGAGGAACGCCAGGCTACGGATGGCAGTGAAGCTTATTCGCCCTGGTACCTCGTATGTACGGGAGTTGATGGGGGACCTTTCATGTCCATGAAGCCTCAGTTTTTGTGGAAAATTTGGAGGACAAGTTTGGGGAGGTGGAGGGCTTGTCCAAAATGCACTCTGGGTCAGTTTTGATAAAAAAGGCATCCTCTGCCCAGTCACGGGCATTACTCGCTTATGGCAAGTTGGGGGATGTTTCTGTTACCATCACACCGCATAAGAGCTTAAGTATGGTCCAGGGTATTATATTCCACATGGACCTTCTTTTGCAGTCTGACAACGGGCTGCATGCCAATATAGAGCGGCGAGGTATTCATTTCATCCGGCGCGTCCATCGTGGTCCGAGGGATAACCAGGTTGTCACCAGTGCCTTCGTCTTGGCCTTTGATGGTGACACATTGCCTGAGAAGGTCAAGGTGATGGTCTACCTCTGTGACCCTCCCCTGATGCGGTGCTTTAACTGCGGGAAGTTCGGCCATATGTCTTCCTGCTGTACTTCCAGCATCAAGATTGTGGGTGTCCATCTCATCCCAATAATCCATGTGCCCTGCCTCCCATCTGTGTCAGCTGTGGAGAACATCATTCACATCGCTCGCCAGACAGCAGGATTTTACAGAAAGAGACGAAAATCATGGAATGTAAGACCCTGGACGGACTGACCTACACTGAGGCTAAGAGGAAATTTGAGCACCTACATCATCTACATCTACATCCATACTCCGCAAGCCACCTGACGGTGTGTGGCGGAGGGTACCTTCAGTACCTCTATCGGTTCTCCCTTCTATTCCAGTCTCGTATTGTTCGTGGAAAGAAGGATTGTCGGTATGCCTCTGTGTGGGCTCTAATCTCTCTGATTTTATCCTCATGGTCTCTTCGCGAGATATACGTAGGAGGGAGCAATATACTGCTTGACTCTTCGGTGAAGGTATGTTCTCGAAACTTTGACAAAAGCCCGTACCGAGCTACTGAGCGTCTCTCCTGCAGAGTCTTCCACTGGAGTTTATCTATCATCTCCGTAACGCTTTCACGATTACTAAATGATCGTGTAACAAAGTGCGCTGCTCTCCGTTGGATCTTCTCTATGTCTTGTATCAACCCTATCTGGTACGGATCCCACACTGCTGAGCAGTATTCAAGCAGTGGGCGAACAAGCGTACTGTAACCTACTTCCTTTGTTTTCAGATTGCATTTCCTTAGGATTCTTCCAATGAATCTCAGTCTGGCATCTGCTTTACCGACAATCAACATTATATGATCATTCCATTTTAAATCACTCCTAATGCGTACTCCCAGATAATTTATGGTATTAACTGCTTCCAGTTGCTGACCTGCTATTTTGTAGCTAAATGATAAAGGATCTATCTTTCTGTGTATTCGGAGCACATTACACTTGTCTACATTGAGATTCAGTTGCCATTCCCTGCACCATGCGTCAATTCGCTGCAGATCCTCCTGCATTTCAGTACAATTTTCCATTGTTACAACCTCTCGATACACCACAGCATCATCTGCAAAAAGCCTCAGTGAACTTCCGATGTCATCCACCAGGTCATTTATGTATATTGTGAACAGCAACGGTCCTATGACACTCCCCTGCGGCACACCTGAAATTACTCTTACTTCGGAAGACTTCTCTCCATTGAGAATAACATGCTGCGTCCTGTTATCTAGGAACTCCTCAATCCAATCACACAATTGGTCTGATAGTCCATATGCTCTTACTTTGTTCAATAAACGACTGTGGGGAACTGTATCGAACGCCTTGCGGAAGTCAAAAAACACGGCATCTACCTGTGAACCCGTGTCTATGGCCCTCTGAGTCTCGTGGACGAATAGCGCGAGCTGGGTTTCACATGACCGTCTTTTTCGAAACCCATGCTGATTCCTACAGAGTAGATTTCTAGTCTCCAGAAAAGTCATTATACTCGAACACAATACGTGTTCCAAAATTCTACAACTGATCGACGTTAGAGATATAGGTCTATAGTTCTGCACATCTGTTCGACGTCCCTTCTTGAAAACGGGGATGACCTGTGCCCTTTTCCAATCCTTTGGAACGCTACGCTCTTCTAGAGACCTACGGTACACCGCTGCAAGAAGGGGGGCAAGTTCCTTCGCGTACTCTGTGTAAAATTGAACTGGTATCCCATCAGGTCCAGCGGCCTTTCCTCTTTTGAGCGATTTTAATTGTTTCTCTATCCCTCTGTCGTCTATTTCGATATCTACCATTTTGTCATCTGTGCGACAATCTAGAGAAGGAACTACAGTGCAATCTTCCTCTGTGAAACAACTTTGGAAAAAGACATTTAGTATTTCGGCCTTCCCTTGTCAGAGAGAGTTTACACCGAATTTTCATGACCAAATGAATAGCGGGAAATAGATAAATGTGGTATCAAATTAGCCACCTTGATGTCTAATTTTACAAAGAAGGTTTAGCTGCTTGTAAGTACTCAGTAATTAGGAAAAAAAGTGCTTTAAGGGATAATAGCTGCTAGCAGTATAATGGAGTGTAAAGAGATTCATTACTTCAGGGCCTAACTATTTTGCATATAAAAGTTACTAATGTAGAAATTCCTGAATACTTTCTTTCATGTTGAATAGATAAATATCAGCTTATAGTACATCTTTTCATCTGCATACTGTTTATAATAGAACATAAATCTATAAATATATTTCATGCCTCTGAGCCAAACTTGAAAATTAATATTTTTGAAAAAATGGTCAATTGCTTTGGAAAATTATTTTTCTAAAAGTAGGACACGGATTAGATTACATACACATTTGGCAGATGATGAAGAAATTGATTAAATGTATGATGAGATAAAAGAAATTATTCAGGTAGTGAAGGGAGACGAAAATTTAATAGTCATGGGTGATTGGAATTCGAGAGTAGGAAAAGGGAGAGAAGGAAACATAGTAGGTGAATATGGATTGGGGGTAAGAAATGAAAGAGGAAGCCGTGTGGTAGAATTTTGCAGAGAGCATAAATTAATCATAGCTAACACTTGGTTCAAGAATCATGAAAGAAGGTTGTATACATGGAAGAAGCCTGGAGATACTAGAAGGTATCACATCACATGATGGTAAGACAGAGATTTAGGAACCAGGTATCAAATTGTAACACATTTCCAGGGGCAGATGTGGACTATGACCACAATCTATTGGTTATGAACTGTAGATTAAAACTGAAGAAACTGCAAAAAGGTGGGAATTTAAGGAGATGGGACCTGGATAAACTGAAAGAACCAGAGGTTGTACAGAGTTTCAGGGAGAGCATAAGGGAACAATTGACAGGAATGGGGGAAAGAAATACAGTTGAAGAAGAATGGGTAGCTCTGAGGGATGAAATAGTGAAGGCAGCAGAGGATCAAGTAGGTAAAAAGACAAGGGCTAGTAGAAATCCTTGGATAACAGAAGAGATACTGAATTTAATCGATGAAAGGAGAAAATATAAAAATGCAGTAAATGAAGCAGGCGAAAAGGAATACAAACGTCTCAAAAATGAGATCGACAGGAAGTGCAAAATGGCTAAGCAGGGATGGCTAGAGGACAAATGTAAGGATGTAGAGGCTTATCTCACTAGGGGTAAGATAGATAGTGCCTACAGGAAAATTAAAGAGGCCTTTGGGTAAAAGAGAACCACTTGTTTGAATATCAAGAGCTCAGATGGAAACCCAGTTGTAAGCAAAGAAGGAAAGCAGAAAGGTGGAAGGAGTATATAGAGGGTCTATACAAGGGCGATGTACTTGAGGGCAATATTGTGGAGATGGAAGAGGACGTAAATGAAGATGAAATGGCAGATATGATACTGCGTGAAGAGTCTGACAGAGCACTGAAAGACCTAAGTAGAAACAAGGCCCTGGGAGTAGGCAAAATTCCATTAGAACTACTGACAGCCTTGGGAGAGCCAGTCCTGACAAAACCCTACCATCTGGTGAGCAGGATGTATGAGACAGGTGAAATACCCTCAGACTTCAAGAAGAATATAGTAATTCCAATCCCAAAGAAAGCAGATGTTGACAGGTGTGAAAATTACCGAACTATCAGTTTAATAAATCACACCTGCAAAATACTGAGACGAATTCCTTACAGACGAATAAAAAAACTGGTAGAAGACGACCTCGGGGAAGATCAGTTTGGATTCGTAGAAATGTTGGAACACTTGAGGCAATACTCACCTACGACTTATCTTAGGAAGTAGATTAAGGAAAGGCAAACCTACGTTTCTAGCATTTGTAGACTTAGAGAAAGCTTTTGACAATGTTGACTGGAATATTCTCTTTCAAATTCTGAAGGTGGCAGGGGTCAAGTACAGGGGGCGAAAGGCTATTTACAATTTGTACAGAAACCAGATGGCGGTTATAAGAGTCGAGGGGCAAAAAAGGGAAGCAATGGTTGGGAAGGAAGTGAGGCAGGGTTGTAGGCTATCCCCGTTGTTATTCAATCTATATATTGAGGAAGCAATAAAGGAAACAAAAGAAAAATATGGAGTAGGAACCCCACGCACTTTCGCCACTAAAATTTCTTCTAGCCTCTCTGTCGAACAGAGATATTTTTATACCAAAAGCTCTGTCGCTAATACTGAGGGTGTCGAAAAAAATTAGCACTCGAATATATCTGATCACTTCCTCAGCTCAGATCCAGACTGAAAGCAAAAGAGCGTTAAATGACTCGGGATGGTGAAGGGAGATTGGAGCATAACTGCTGCTTAGTGGCTTGCCAAAATACAGCATCAATCAGTTACGAGATCATATCTCTGCTCGGTGAACACCCCGAGATCATTGTCGAATAAAATAGTTTATCGTTCTTGGTGGAAATTTTCAGAATAAACGGAAAAACATGAGACTTTTTAATTTCCTCTTTAGCTAATCGGACCTTCCGCCCCAGCTCCCCCACCCTCCAACCTCCCTTTGACAAAATCCTGGTTACGTCCTCCAGTGAGGCGACCCTGTCGTCTTCCGCGATGACTGCAGACTGTGGTGAGCGGCAGTCCGCTCTGACGTAAGTAACCATCCTGCTGCGGTGGCGAGTGGAACTCTTGAATGTGTGTACAACGACGTCTCGAATTTTTCGCTGCATCTGGCAGCGATTGTGGTTACTGTTCCCTCCGTCGCGAGGTACCATTTTTGCCACTGGACCTCGTTCTTCGGACGGCACCGAAGTTACACTCCTGGAAATTGAAATAAGAACACCGTGAATTCATTGTCCCAGGAAGGGGAAACTTTATTGACACATTCCTGGGGTCAGATACATCACATGATCACACTGACAGAACCACAGGCACATAGACACAGGCAACAGAGCATGCACAATGTCGGCACTAGTACAGTGTATATCCACCTTTCGCAGCAATGCAGGCTGCTATTCTCCCATGGAGACGATCGTAGAGATGCTGCATGTAGTCCTGTGGAACGGCTTGGCATGCCATTTCCACCTGGCGCCTCAGTTGGACCAGCGTTCGTGCTGGACGTGCAGACCGCGTGAGACGACGCTTCATCCAGTCCCAAACATGCTCAATGGGGGACAGATCCGGAGATCTTGCTGGCCAGGTAGTTGACTTACACCTTCTAGAGCACGTTGGGTGGCACGGGATACATGCGGACGTGCATTGTCCTGTTGGAACAGCAAGTTCCCTTGCCGGTCTAGGAATGGTAGAACGATGGGTTCGATGACGGTTTGGATGTACTGTGCACTATTCAGTGTCCCCTCGACGATCACCAGTGGTGTACGGCCAGTGTAGGAGATCGCTCCCCACACCATGATGCCGGGTGTTGGCCCTGTGTGCCTCGGTCGTATGCAGTCCTGATTGTGGCGCTCACCTGCACGGCGCCAAACACGCATACGACCATCATTGGCACCAAGGCAGAAGCGACTCTCATCGCTGAAGACGACACGTCTCCATTCGTCCCTCCATTCACGCCTGTCGCGACACCACTGGAGACGGGCTGCACGATGTTGGGGCGTGAGCGGAAGACGGCCTAACGGTGTGCGGGACCGTAGCCCAGCTTCATGGAGACGGTTGCGAATGGTCCTCGCCGATACCCCAGGAGCAACAGTGTCCCTAATTTGCTGGGAAGTGGCGGTGCGGTCCCCTACGGCACTGCGTAGGATCCTACGGTCTTGGCGTGCATCCGTGCGTTGCTGCGGTCCGGTCCCAGGTCGACGGGCACGTGCACCTTCCGCCGACCACTGGCGACAACATCGATGTACTGTGGAGACCTCACGCCCCACGTGTTGAGCAATTCGGCGGTACGCCCACCCGGCCTCCCGCATGCCCACTATACGCCCTCGCTCAAAGTCCGTCAACTGCACATACGGTTCACGTCCACGCTGTCGCGGCATGCTACCAGTGTTAAAGACTGCGATGGAGCTCCGTATGCCACGGCAAACTGGCTGACACTGACGGCGGCGGTGCACAAATGCTGCGCAGCTAGCGCCATTCGACGGCCAACACCGCGGTTCCTGGTGTGTCCGCTGTGCCGTCCGTGTGATCATTGCTTGTACAGCCCTCTCGCAGTGTCCGGAGCAAGTATGGTGGGTCTGACACACCGGTGTCAATATGTTCTTTTTCCATTTCCAGGAGTGTATATTGAAATCCTGCATCAAATTTCATGGCGACTGACATTATTAATTCAGACGTTGGTGTGTGATTTTTACGACCAGCACAGCGTACAATGAGCGACTGGGCCTGATGCTTGCGAACACAGGGATGACAGATGGCAACTTCCCAGTGCGCGAACCCGTCCTTTAGGTCAAGTGGACACAGAGAGCACCAAGGAGACTCTTACAAGTGCCTAGCCGTCAATGCGAATAGCAATGCCGCACCTTCAGTGTGCCCGGTTTCGTCTTTGGGAAACAACTCCCGAGTAACCTTTCGTGCAATAGGTCTTTGCGGTCGAAGACAAATACAGAAACAGCTGAAGATGATCATAACCATTAATATTTTATTCTATACAAGACTCACTGAATAACAAAAAATAACTTTTATAAAATTATTGGCCCATCTGTTTCTGATACTCTTCTGATTAACAGCAAATAATTGTTATAAAATGATCGGCTTGTCTATTTCTGATGCTCTCAAATGTTACTACTCGAAAAGATACGAATGTTTGGTTATATAATTCTTAGCGAAAAAATACAGTTTTACTGACAAACGTTTAAATTTGGCACAGGCTCGTTCACAGGTTCATGTAGTATCAGTGTAGTTTTCCCCATTTGTATCAGTATTCTGAATGTAGAAATAAAATTTGTATGAAGAATAAGACATTGTGAGGAGTGACCTCAAGTTATCGCCGCAGGGGCTCAACATCGTTCTAGGAGTAGGCCCTCAACAATACAATATCGCCTGAAGCAGCTTGTGCTGTTGCCTAGCATTACTTCGATATTGTATCGAATTCGACGTTAATTCGTTGCTTTAATCGAGCGCTTGATTTTGCGAAAGTGTTTTAGTTTCATCCGATTGTGAACAGCGGCTACGTATCGAACCTTGAGAAGGAGCTGAGCGTACTCTCTCAAGGCGGGGCTGTGAGTCAGCTGAATAAGGTACGTGATGAACGTCCCTGCTCATAGCTGAAAGACACCGTCTTCTGTCGCATAGGCTGGCCAAACAAACTCTTCCTCTCTGCGCGTGAGCGTTGACAGTTGACAGTTGCAGCCACTTAAAATGAATAGAATGATGATTACTAAGATCAGTAACTGCGGTTCAGCAGCGTGTACCTACACCATCTCTGCGTTTGAGTCTTTCGTATTTTAGTTCCCTCTAACGCGCAAATTTGTGTAATATGTACGAGGCAGTGTAATTTCCAAGAATGATTGCCTATCGAAGTCGCGGGGTCCTAACGATACATATCGAGTGTGAGATAGTAAATCGATCATTATGCTACAGGGACAATTCCCTTTTTGTCATAGCGCGGGGAAACTCTGCCAATGTCATGCAGGAATATCGGTAGAGCGTCGCATGAGCTAACTTTCCCCTGCAAACGCAAGTTGTGGAAGTAGAGGTACTGAAACAAGTACAGTTCGTCCCTTTGTCCGAGATGGCCTTCTCTTTTTATGGAAGACTTAACAGATTCCCACAGCCACTCAGTATTCTGGGTGGGGATACTGGGGTCATCCGAAGACACGAACTCCACAGAATAGTTCACGAATACGTGGTCGAGTCCTTCAGCTTTCAGAGTCTTTTGAAACCCGTCTGTTATAACTTTAGTACCAGGCAGTATTAAGCGTTTTATGAGACCCACTAAAGTGACCTTGTCTGGGGACAATACTCTGAGAACAAAACACTTCCAGGACTGTCTTTCTATTCCACCGAATACCCAAATGTGATCTATTTCACTTTTGGAAGGTCGTCCTTCACTGGTTCTTTCGTCTAGCTGTATGAGATTCGTCTACTTCTACAACTATATTCGCTGCACCGGTTGGTGCACTATCATTGGTCACTACCACGTAACAGACTTCTCGGCAAAACCCGAAATAGTCACACTCGGTATTTGCAGATAACGCAGTTTCTGATGCTGTCGCTTGCAACGTGCAGTCTCGAATCCAGCACGATACAAGAATTTACGCTCGTCTGAATGGATAACTTGGAAGAGTCGAACCACGTATTTTTCCTGATACTCGTTCATTCCCCGTACTCTCCGCAATGAAATCGCAACGGTATTTCAGCATCGACACTCCTCTTACGAAGTTTTACAGACTTTGCAGCACCACAGTCAACACATGTATCGTTTGGACCCCGCGACTTCGACAGACAATCATTCTTGGAGATTACTGACTCAACCATGTTGCTGAACTCTTTTTCCTGTAGATATATTCAACGCATTATTGTTTTTTAAGACTGTACTGATTGTGTCGCATCACCGTTTATGTACAATTTTCTAGTCTACGATAAATTTCGTATTTTCTCTAATTTAATTTCGAACTGCGTGTGGCTACGGGTAAAATGGTTTTGTACTGTTCGGTTTTCATGAGGGTTACAATCCAGTGTGCAACACATGTAGTTCAACATTGGTTTCGATGAAAAACAGTCAAATTTTTCCCGTTGTTCGCAACAGGAGACGTAATTATAGTTGTTTAATTTATTTTGCATATTCTGCGACATATTGTCGCCTTTTTATTTGCGTTACTAACGACCCTCTCACAATCCTATTTTCCACTCTGTCTTCCGGCTTGGCGCTGTTAACAGTTAATAACTACAGCCGGACGACCTGGGTGGAGTAGTGACAATTTTGTTTATCACGCGCCACTGCGTAGAATTATGATTATAACTTAGAGAAGAACGATAGGTAACTAAATATTGACTCCAAATCATAGCTTAAAACGACATAAGCAGCAGACGACAGGAAATTTCTCGGAGACACGATTTACCGAATAACATATCTTAGTTCAGCCAACTTTCACGAAATATTTATGTTATATAGACATAAGTTACTCGCGAATCTGTCTTTATATTAGTGAACACCGTATCGGAAGTTCTGCAGTTGCTGCTTAGATTAGCCTTCACATACAGACAGATAAAAGCTAGACTTGATTGAATGCAATGTGTAATTAGTATTGCCTCTTGACACAGTAACTATGAAGGGCGATCAAAATGTTTCGGTATGAGGACCCTGCTGCAGCGTATATGCAACCTAGTGCGACTCCGATGCTGGTACATATGCACCCACATGTAGGCAAGGGATTACTGTGGCGTTCGTGTCTTTCGACGTGTGTGCGCTCAATGCAGAAGCGAGAACAATGGCGACATTATTACCAAACGCGTCCAAACAGGACCAACATGCTGCTGTTCTTTTCTTGGATGTGGAAGGACAAACACTGGCAGATGTCCATCAGAGCATGAAGAATGTGTTTGGGGCAGCACGTCTGTGGAAAGGTGAGCCAAGTTCTATGTTGGTCGCCAGTCGATCTAGGAAGTCAGCACAAGTTACTTCAGTTCAAGTGGGAGACACTCGAGCACCTGCCCTATAGTCCAGATCTATCCCTGTGCAATTATCACACCTTCAGTCTCTTAAAAAATGCCTTGAAGGGTAGACGATTCCCGTCGGACGAGTATATGCAGCGCGTAGTTACAGACTTCTTCATGCAGTAGGACACAGTCTTTGACCAAATGGTTGTCTTCAGTCTTGTGCATCGGTCGGACGAGTATATGCAGCACGTAGTTACAGACTTCTTCATGCAGTAGGACACAGTCTTTGACCAAATGGTTGTCTTCAGTCTTGTACATAGGTGGGATCATTGGCTCAATTCTCACCACGATTTTGCCTCACTGGTATACCGATTCTGGATTAAATACCCTTGGAATGGAAACCTTTTGATCGTCCACTATTTATTGCAGTTAACTGCTATTTAGTTTCGACAATTAATTTTCCACTCCACAGCTATACGTTCGTTGTAATGAAACGTCATAAGATTTAAAAGTGCCTATTGGGGATTTGAATCCATAGGTGCACCTTTTGCGAAAAGGACCCACCAAACACAAGTCAAATCTTCGACGCAAAGAATGTCTTTCTCACATTCTGCAACACACTGACAATTTAGCTCTTGAAAATGATCATCGCCTGTGGCCACAATTGCTCTTTTTTCAGGGATATAAGTCCTGAGACTGATGCAATAAATGGGAAAGATAGATAGAGGCATCGAGAGATTGAAGCCTTGGGTTTCCCATGATGCTCGTTCAAACACTTGCTTCGCAAGAGGGCAGCCAGTGGTGTATTCAGACCTGAGTTAAGTCTTCCAGTACAGCGAACGTTTCAACCTGGCTGACAGTTTCGGAATCTGATGAATTTGCAAACATTGGCTAGCGCACAAAGTGAGTGCCGATATAAAAGTGTCAGAAATAAAACACGGCCGCCGGCGGGCCGCAGCATAGACTAAATCGACGTCAGTCTCTTAAGGTGGCCAATATAATGGACCACCCCACAGAATTCTGCCTGGCCATACGCGTGACCTGGCAACGCTGCAGGAGGTGTATGGAGGACCTGTTGTCTGTCATTATTCGCTAGGCGCTGAAGAGCTGTACCCGCTCGTGGCCTGGTGGAAGTCTGCTCATAGCCGCGACATGAGGCGGACGTGCTAGGCACTGCGAGGAGCGCTCTGCAGGCGCGTTTTTCTTTACACATCAGCACGCGGTGCACGTAGCTATCTTCCTTCATGTTTTGATATGCAATGGCGTTGTCTTACCACCGTGCGACTATACAGATCACCTTTCAAACGGAACACACATCACCTCGAGTGCACGAAGTCAAGCAGTTCATACATGACGAACTTCGTCCCGTACCCGAAAGTGTTGTTAGAATTAACTTCTCCATCAAGAGCAGCATCATATACATCAAACTGCAGACTGAAGAGCTTTCTGCTGATATGGTGTTGCGTTTCACCCAGGAACTGAAATTTAACAACCTGATGGTCACATTGGAGCAGTTTCCATTGATCACTGAAGACTTTGGCCTCCGCACCCTACATTATTGTGGAATTCCCTTTGGGGTACTGGAAAAATGTTCGTATCTGCATTTTGACCTTATGGAAATGGCATCAATCATATCACAGAAAAATGACGGACCTATCAGGTCTTAAGTAACGTGCATCAGATCAAACTTGAACTGACAAAGCATGTACTTTCTTATTTGACAATTGTGGCTTGTGAACGATCATAATGTACGACAATCAGAACGAAATTGTGCCCGTTGTGCCTACGAAGGCCACATCTGGTCCAATTGCCCCTGCAGACGCCTGATTCAGATGCTGGTAGGAAATGGCGCACCACCAGTGACACCCCTTGTCGCCTACGCCACTGCAGCGAACGTGTCGGATGCACCTGCCTGGATTCCTTCCGATCTACCACTGTTGACAGACACTGACGGGGAGGCGAGTCTTCAGATTCCCTCTCCATCACCTTTACAGGAAATGACGCCCTCACACACCCGTCGGAACCTGAGAAGTCATCTTGTAGTTGCGATGGACGTCGACTCAAGCGTTGTACTAACCTCTGTTTTGCTCCCAGTTGGCCCAGCGTCGGTTGATGGCCAATCCCATTGCAATATGGAATAAAGCGTTCACAAGCAAAAGTCCCTGAGGGAGTGCAAGGAACACAGTCGTATGCCGTCTGATGACTGTCTCTTCAGGATGGCCACATGGGGTGGCAAACCGAATCGGAAAACTCATCAATCTCGGAACACCTGTTGCTGAGCATGCCTCCTTCCACACCTACCTCAGTGGGGTTTGTCCTCCACAGCTTGGGACACCTTCCTCTCTACTGCCTGCAACCTCCGTTGACAAGCCAACTCTGGATGTCACCTGCATGATGTGACGTCCTGATGATTCTACACATGGACAACACACTGGTGCTTCTGCTGTTTCTTGGGTAGATGATGTAGAGGAGGAATCAGGACTGCCTGTGAATATCGTGGGTGGGCATGTTCCGCTGGTTGTGCCCCCCACTACCACATCATAGTGACTGCTCCGGCTTTGACTGTCTTGTGCGATCTGCCCTGGCTGGATGCCAGTGGATACCTCGAAAGCAGGATTGTCAGAGCAGACATATATCATCTAACTACGATCAGTGTCAATGCTTTCTGTGCTCCACACTGACAGACAATGCAGCATAATGCACTTCATGTGGCGGAAGTAGACTTGGTCCTTTTACTAGATATGCATATTGATGGTTTTCTTAACCCATTTAGGTACATTACTTTCGTCTCCCATGCATCAGATACCAGTAGCGGCGTTGCGATCTTTACCTATGAAGGATTATTCATCGACGACGTCAAATATCTCTCGAATGAGAGGAGTATGGTTCTAACATTCTTCACTGTCTGAGTTATTAACAACTACTCTCCTTCAGGATCGGGAAGGTGAAGGGAACACCCTGCCTTTTTACAGAGGTAGTCTTACCTCTTTCATGGTCCTGGGTGGTAATTTTGATTCCATCCTCCACCCCAAAGATCAGATGCTGTGACATTCACATTGCACAAAGCTTGCCACGATCGTCGTCCATTTACAAGTCGCGAACATGTCGGAATGGACTCATGGCGACTGGCCTGGTTTGGTGCACAATGCTGCACCTTCTTCCAGTCACCTTGATCGATTTTATATTTCGCGCTCACTGGTGGAGGCTACTTGACTGGCTGAGAGTAAGCCTGTTGCTTTTTACGATCATGCAGCATATATCTCCACGGTCGCACTCAGCCGCCAGAGGGTTTGGCATGGAGAGGTGTTTGGAAACTGGATGTGGCCCTACTGGTGTCTCCCGACTGTTGGCCGCTTGTCGATGTGACCTGGGATTCGTGTCGCCAGTTCTGTGCATTTACCTGTCTACATTATCGTGGTGCCTGTGCGGTGCAAAAGCTGCCCTCCGTTGGGTATTGGTGGCATGAGACAGAGACTCGGCAGCTTGGAAGAGACAATCCCTGAACTTTATTATGGAGTGTTGAGCGACTGCCCTACGGTGCCTGTTTCACCTGAACGAATCACAACATGCCCTGATTCGAACCATCACTAATGAGAAAGGCCTGCAATATAACACCCATTGTGGCTTTAGACTTTCCCTTCACGCTCATTATGCTCCCTATTCACGAACTGTTATTGAAGCATTCTCTTGGCTCATGTTCAGCATGATACCAGAGGATGTGGTATTGGCAATCAAGGCACGAGTAACAGAAGACGAAGTCCTAGATACTATCCAAACTGGAGCTGCTAACAAGTCAGCTGGCCCTGACGGAATCCTCTCGAATTTTACCATGCTCTCCGACATCTCTTAGCACTCACATGGATAACTGACGTCCCCCATGGTGAAGGTCACTGATGCCTTTCTAGAGCGCCCTATTCACAAACGACCAGAGTATCCATACAGCAGGGACTATCTCCTCTTGACTCTGATAAATAGCAACATGTGGGGCAACCTTTTGGCAGTGCATCTTAAGTGGGTGGGCTGTTACGTCATGTCCCACGATTAAGCGTCGCTAGACAGAGCAAACAACATTTGGACAGCGCTCTCCCACTTCTTTAATCTGACTGCCCTCACTTAAGCACATCACTTTCCTGCATTTTAGGCATCCTCAGACTTCAGCCAGGCATTTGATCGGGTCCATCATTCTTTTCTAACTGCCGTTCCCCTTCATATGGAATACACAGGAATTACTATTCAGATGGTTATACGTTTCCTGCATGACGCGACATCCCTGGTGCTGTATAATGGTAGCCTCACACGACCTATCCCATCAGGTGTTGTGCGCTGCCGTATGGTTTCGCTCAAGAACCCTTGTTATGTGGTCTACTATAACGACTGAAGGTGATGTCACTAAGTCGACATGGGTTTTGCTGCACCGCCTTTGCAGACGGTTTGGTCCTCTGGCTTCAAAGTGCCGACAATACCCTGGTGGCAATTGCGTAGGTGACGACCTATGGCAAGACATCGGTTGGATCCTTTAATGCACGAAATTTGCAAGCCATGTAAATCAGTACAGGCCTGCCTGAGTGGAACGTAGTCTCGCTCAGTGTGAGGGATACCTAAAGCTGCCGTGACATCGACTTTATGATCGACCTGCGGCGATCTGTGGCCATCAACTGCAGATGGCTGCTGCAACAGATCAGGTTTTGATTTGCTGAACATCACCTCCACTCCCTTTACCTTCTGCAACATATGCATCACCTCCATTCCCTTTACCTTCTGCAACGTACGCACTATGTCATCACCTACATAGCATCGTGGATCCCTCACGTGGTGCGAACACTTCCAGTCCTGCGGTCCTAGTTCACTGCATGTTAGCTGGAATTGGTCCCTCTGTTAGCCACGGAATGAGCAAAGTCCGCTATGAGTCCCACGCCCTTCTCCAGGGTCAAGGGGCTCTGTGTCTTTACCATGATTCAACTGGCCTCGGACCCTTTTTGTCAGTTGACAGTCGACGATGTAGCGGCGTTGCTCGACGGGCCTTACCAGCGTACTGCTTGATGCATATGTGTAAGCCTCGTTAGCTCTCCCAGTGGCGTTGTCGGACATCCCAGCGACCTTCTATCACATCGAACTCTTTTTTTTTTTTTTTCCTGAAGCACAGCTACCTTTCTGCCTCTTTGCGCCCGTGTACTTTTCATTGACTAAGGCAGTCTACACTGAGATGCAACTGGCCTGTGCCCCAAACGAGATAAAGTAGTACTCACACTACATGTGGCGCAATTTATGGCAGCTGGTGAGAGGCCATTTTATTTACACTGCTGCACGCTCTGCATAGCCTGTCACCGTCAACGGGAAAAACTGAACAGCTGTTGTCTCCGTCAAGTTCACCTCGCTGATTCCCCATTTTGCGTGACGTGTGGAATGCTAGACATTGACGAACATCGTTTCGCTGGTGGCCCAGCAGTATACATCTGGCGCATGGTCCAGCGAATTCTGGCATTCCTCACATGTGCTGCTCCTGAAAGAATATCAAAACAAACGATGTTGTTCCTGGGTGGCGTGTACTAAGGGCAAGCGAAGTGTCACTCTCTGAATTGGTTCCACTGCTTTGCAGTTACGTTATTTATTTATTTATTTATTTTTGGCTTCTGGCGAGAAGTGAATTCTCGATTTTTGCGCTAAGCGAACGTACGACATTGAGCCATTGTCGATAATCCGAGATACATGCAATACCTTTCCTACTTCCTTTGGAGTGCTTTCTACGACCCACTGTGCAGTTTGAATGTCCCTGCATTGAGCAGTTGATCTGATGCACTATTTTTGATTTTTTGATATACGATCCCCAATGGTATTCCCCTTTATTTCGAGACGACGTACGTGTATTTCTGCACTTGTGTGGATATCTTTCATGGGCTTCATCCCACAGGCCGAGGAAAAAAAGTGCTGAAAGCCTCGCAATGTAGAAAAGAATTCGCAAGTTAGAGACCCTAGATGCCTAACTTTTTTAAATCGTAGTCTATTTCCGGTGAGTGATAAAGTTTTGTATAATGGAACCACCTCAAACAGAATTCAAATGGTTCAAATGGCTCTGAGCACTACGGGACTTAATTTCTGAGGTCATCAGTCCCCTAGAACATAGAACTACTTAAATCTAACTAACCTAAGGACATCACACGCATCCATGCCCGAGGCAGGATTCGAACCTGTAACCGCAGCGGTCACGCGGTTCCAGACTGTAGAGCCTGTAACCGCTCGGCCACCCCGGCCGGCTGTGTCAGACGTAGTACATCCGCCAAGAATTTTGTTAAAGTAACATGCAGGGCATGAGAAGAACTTTGTAACTTGCATTAAAATATTTTACAGTGATATTAAACGCAATTTCTGTTGTTACTTGGTTTTTAAGGCTTAGTCGTATCTACTGATACAATGCGCAAACACGAAGCACACACACACACACACACACACACACACACACACACACACACACACACAATATATATACACTGTGGTCCATTGATCGTGAGCAGGCCAAATATCTGACGAAATAAGCGTCAAACGAAAAAACTACAAAGAACGAAACTTGTCTAGCTTGAAGGAGGAAACATAAGATTGGGCGGATTGAAGGCGCTGCCCTATGTCAAACGGATATCAACTGTGTTTTTTTAAATAGGAACCCCCATTTTTTATTACATATTCGTGTAGTACGTAAAGAAATATGAATGTTTTAGTTGGACCACTTTTTTCGCTTTTTTGATAGATGGCGCTTTAATAGTGACAGACATATGCCTCGCCTTTGTAAAGCTATCATTTCTGAGAAGGCATGCTGTTACATCATGATTACCTGTAAAGGCCACATTAATGCAATTAATGCTCAAAATGATGTCCGTCAACCTCAATGTATTTGGCAATACGTGTAACGACATTCCTCTCAACAGCGAATAGCTGGGCTTCCTTAATGTTCGCACATGCATTGACAATTCGCTGACACATGTTGTCAGGCGTTGTCGGTGGATCACGATAGCAAATATCCTTCAACTTTCCCGACAGCGAGAAATCCGGGGACGTCATATCCGGTGAACGTGCGGACCATGTTATGGTGCTTCGACGACCAATCCACCTGTCAAGATATATGCTATTCAATGCCGCATCAACCGCACGCGAGCTATGTGCCGGACATCCATCATGTTGGAAGTACATCGCCGTTCTGTCATGCAGTGAAACATCTCGTAGTAACATCGGTAGAACATTACGTAGGAAATCAGCATACATTGCACCTTTTAGATTGCCATCGATAAAATGGGGGCCAATTATCATTCCTCCCATAATGCCGCACCATACATTAACCCGCCAAGGTCGCTGATGTTCCACTTGTCGCAGCCATCGTGGATTTTCCGTTGCCGAATAGTGCTTATTATGCCGGTTTACGTTACCGCAGTTGGTGAATGACGCATCGTCGCTAAATAGAACGCTTGCAAAAAATCTGTCATCGTCCCGTAATCTCTCTTGTGCCCAGTGGCAGAACTGTACACGGCGTTCAAAGTCGTCGCCATGCAATTCCTGGTGCACAGAAATATGGTACGGGTGCAGTCGATGTTGATGTAGCATTTTCAACGCCAATGTTTTTGAGAGTGCCGATTCTCACGCAGTTTGTCTGCTACTGATGTGCGGATTAGCTGTGACAGCAGCTAAAACACCTACTTGGGCATCATCATTTGTTGCAGATCGTGTTTGACGTTTCACACTTCCTGTTTCCTTAAATAAAGTAACTATCTGGCGAACGGTCCGGACACTTGGATGATGTCGTCCTGGATACCGAGCAGCATATATAGCACACGCCCGTTGGGCAGTTTGATCACAATAGCCCTACATCAATACGGTATCGACCTTTTCCGCAATTGGTAAACGGTCAATTTTAACACGGGTAGTGTATCACGAAGCAAATACCGTCCACATTGGCGGAATGTTTAGTGATACCACGTACTTATACGTTTGTGACTATTACAGCGCCATCTATTACAAAGCGAAAAAAATGGTCCAACTAAAACATTCGTATTTCTTTACGTACTACACGAATATGTAATAAAGATGAAGGTTACTATTTAAAAAAACTCAGTTGATATCCGTTTGCCCTATGGCAGCGTCATCTAGCGGGCCAATCATAGCGCCATCTGGTTTGCCCCTCGAAGCTAGACGAGTTTCGTTCTTTGTAGTTTTTTCGTTTGACGCTTATTTCGTGAGATATTTGGGCCGGTCACTATCAGTGGACCACCCTTATCCGTTCCTCCGTTCCTCGGTTGCCATTAACTGGGTGAATTTCTCAGCTTCCTGGCAGCGTAAGAATTGTGGGAAGGAGACTGAAAGATAAGGGACGTTTAATCCTATGGACTGGTCAAAGCAAGGCTTGACTGATTATCAGACGATCGACTGCTTGGCTCTTACGGAAGAGTTTACTTCCAACAACCAACCCATCGACATCATTACGTAGGATTTCTCAAAGGCGCCGTAGCCTTGATTCAGTTAAGTACGTGGTGTTTCTTTTTTTTTTATCTCCCATCGCTCGTTTTCTCTATTCGTCCGATTGTGATGTGCGTTTGTAGGTCCAAATGGCAGTGACGTCGATAGCTTCGCTCAGATATTCTCTATCTGGTTGACGTCCGGCGATCGTGGTACGAACGCCATTATCTTTGTCGTGTCTTGACCCTGAAACCAATCCTGGACAGCTATGCTTCGATGGATGGAAATGCGATCCTGCAAATAAACTGTTATCTGGTTATTTCATCCACGTGTATTTTAAACAAAATATTTGCAACTGGCACGCTGTGTTAGTATTTTCTACGGCATTTAAGAATTCATCTCCTGCCGTAGCTGAGAGATCTGGGCTAAACAGCCGATGAGGCACGCGGTTTGCCGAGTCCCTACATATGATGAGAGTCGTAGCCTGCTGAGAGGCATCTTAAGACCAATCGGCTGAATCAGATGCGAATGATGTGTAAATGTGTAAAATATCAGACAATTTTAACTTCTGCATTGTGACAGCGCTGTGCAATAGCACTCCCTCGGTGGTGTAACAAGCACCAGCTGTACGAGAAAAATGAAATGAAATGGCCGGAGGCCCCAACTGGGGAAATTCGGTCGCCGGGTCGCAAGTCTTACTTCATGTGACGCCACACTGGGCGACCTGCGTGTCGTTGATGATGAGGACAACACAACACCCAGGGCACGAGAGGAGAAAATCCCCAATACGGCCGGGAATCGAAGCCGCACCCGCGTCATGGGAGGCAAACACGTTACCACTCAGTTAAGCAGGCGGACTGTACAGGAAAATTGGAGGAACATGGCGTAGTAGTTGTTGCGAATTTAGAAAGAAGACTGAAGGAATCGACAAAGATGTGAAAACATTGGGCACTAAAGCTAATCAAACCGAATTGTTCAACTATCGCGGAAGTAGTCCAGAAATTATATCACCAGATGCCTAACACAGGTGATTAGAAAAATAGTAATAACAAAACAAGCATTTATGGTTGAGGCATTCCAACAATTCAACGTATCAGAGAAAATACACAGCTCCAATGCAGGATCTACTGTACGCGATTTACATCTCTATGAATCATGAGGATTCGAGTAGAAGTTCGGCTTGAAGCAACAGTAATTTATTTGCAGAGGACAAAGAGCAGAACAATGTAGGTGAAAGCATTAAAATATCTGAATACGCGCCAAGGAAGAAAGAAGGCAAATTAATAAAATAAAAGAAGATGGAAACACATTCATTACATTTCTGACACATTCCTCTTCTCATGAATGTGTTTAGCGGCAACTTGGACTGAAGCGCTCTCCCCATGGCCAGTACACATAGTAATATCAAAACCGTTTGCCTGCTAAGAAAACCCCTATAAGCTATGAGGACGATAGAGGAAACTAATTTCAGGACATCGTGACCAGAACAAAATGCAATAACCATACTGGGGACATCAGGAGAATACCAAATGACAGGGTAGCATTGTTGCTACGACAAGTTGTAGTCTTTAGGAAATGAAAGGGTGAATATTTGAAAACTATTGAAAACTGTTATGTTATTTCCTGTTCATATCTGCGGGAAATAGAGGTCTCTTTGAAGTTACAGCAGCTCAACGCTTAACTTCACTATGTATTGTAGAATACTAACATAGGCCTAACTGTTGAGGATGGCCTCTGTTTTCACAGGCGTCCTGTTCACCGAGCCGAGATATAATCCCAAACGCCAACAGAAAAGTGTCCGATTCTCTCGCATTACACAAGGTACTTTGGACTGAAGCGCTCTCCCCATGGCCAGTACACATAGTAATATCAAAACCGTTTGCCTGCTAAGAAAACCCCTCACAAAGTCATTTATCTGAGAAATGCAAGGTGAAACAGGTGTAGCTATAAAACAAACATAATTTATAAGAGTGCTCTGCACTGCAATGAAGTAAATACAGTTTTATCTAAAACATTCACATTTACGATCTTCTTCTTCTTCTGCACTTCAAGACGTTTGCACTCGGGTTTGTTCCGTCTTAACCTTTTACTGCCACATCATTCTAGGTCTCCCTACGTCCCTCCTTCCTCTTGGTTGGTACAGTATGGTCGCATGTGGGATTCTCTCTGCATTCTTTCTTTGTAGGTGATGTTTGTATGATGTTTTATTTTTTCAGTCTTTCCATTAACAATCTTCCCGTTAATATCGTAAACATCTAGTTCACTCTTATTAGTATCATTTCTTGGAGAAAAACTAGGCAAGTCAAGGACATACGATTGTGTGTCATAGATAGGATGAAAATTGCCACATGGAATGTGAGAGCAAAGAGAAACAAAAAAAAAAAAATGGAGCTAGACCATAAATTAGGAGATGAAGGAACTGACTGCATTTGAAGTACTATTAGGTCTACAACTTTGCTTCCACCGTTTTCCAAAAGACGGCAGTAGTGGAAAGTAATGGTGCAAGTCGTTCGTCTTAAGTGTCATACAGTAAGCTTAGATATTTGAGAACATAACTACGTTAAAATATTAGTCGATTTTTGATTTCATCATAAAGTTATTTTCGACCGAATACGTCAACTTATGAGCCCAATTCTCGTCATCTGCTGGAGGTTTTAATTTTCTGCTTTGATATGAAGAAATCTGCGGCTGAGGCTGATAAAAAGCTGGGTAAGACCTATGATGAGACGCCTGTTAGTGACAGAACTTCGCAGAAAATGGTTTCCATGCTTCAAGAATGGAGATTTTGACGTTGATGACAGGCATGGTTGCAACCGACGGGAACAATCACAGGAGATCGTTATCGAAAGCAATTGATGTGTTTGAGCATATCACTGAAAGACAAACGGCCACACTACAGCGATAGACATGAAAAAATGATTTTGCAGCATAACAGTGCACGAGCCCATGCCGAAAACCCCGTCAAAACATACTTGGAATCGTTGAAATGGGAAGTTCTACCCCACCCTCTATATTCTCCAGATATTCCTCCCTCTGACAGCCACCTTTCTCGATGTATGGCACACGACCCAGCTGACTAGCACTTGCGGTCATATGAACAAGTGGCTCCCCTCAAAAGATGCCCAGTTTATACACTGCGGGATTCGTATGCTGCCCTAAATCTAGGAGAAAGCAGCGGCCAACGATGGCCAATACTTTGATTCGTAAATTTTTTGTAAGTTTTTCACAATAAAGTCCCGAACTTCGAGAAAAAAAAACAACGGAGGAAGCAAAGCTGTAGACCTAGTATATACAATCAAACTATTGACATTTCATCTGAAATTGAGCATTGGTAACGGCAGAAAATATTTTCTGGTCAAAACACGTAGCTCCGCTGCAGTCAATCTCAATATGCCCCACCGCAAAATCCACGCGGTCGGTCTTCTGAAAAAAAGTCAAGCGTTGCATTATAGCAGCACATCGGCATAAAAGTGCAGTTTCGTTAAGTCTCGTACTCACAGTACTTACACTTCCAGGAAACTGAGAAATATCAGATTTGACGGAAAGGGAGAAATGGACTGGCACTACGTTGTCGAACAGACATCGGTTTTCTCCCTCGCTGGGCTCACGGAGTCCACACTGCCACTTTTCTGCCCGATACAACCTGTTTCAACGTAGCTACTCCATCTACTCCTAGTCGTCCTTCTCGGTGTACCACATGACGCCCAATCTTCGGATAGCTAGCAGTGTTATGACACTACACTGACACTTGTTAGACTGTTCCCTTTCATGCCTTACTACTGCTAACAGATTCTTGTTCAAGGACCTGCGGACGTTGGGTCTTTCATCAGAATGAGCCTTTTGCTATGTTACTAATTACGGTATGGTGAACTTGCAGCAAGAGAGAGTACGCTTTACAGCAGTGAAGATCTTTGTGCATATCTGCATTCAGCACTGACTGCCGGATGCCACAAATTCCAGAATTCAGGCGACAGGTAACACAAATGTCAGAACAGTTCAGACATGTCACGAGATGGACTGGAAGTCAAATTAACGTCGCGTTCAGAATCACATTCAACACAAAATGGAGTATTACTTTTGGGAATCGATTGTAGAAGCAATTAAACTTCGATAATACCAATACGAATATTTTGATAGGTGAAAGGGCCCGTTAGTGCGCATCTGTCAGGCATGTATTAAGATCAAACTGCAAGAACTTGAGAAAACAAATAGAGGCCCTGGCCTGCGCTCCGTTTTGTTAACATGTTATTGTAATTTTGGATCTCAGTCTTAGGCGAATTCCAAGTAGAAATTCTCATTCATAAGGCACTTTTCGCTTTTCTTGTCAAAGCATCAGTACCAATTAAATTGTAATCGTTGCGAGCGATAATAGTAACAAGTGCATGTTCAGAATGGTATAGGTGCTCAGTGAATGTGTTGGTCTTAAGCTATCCACGTGATCTGAGTAACGTTGGTGATGACACATTTACTCTATCGCTGATCACCTTAGTAATGATTGCAACTGCGCTTCTTAGGGGCAACAATACTGATTAAGTTCTCCTTACATCGCCCTGATCTTCGAGTAAACATACACTATACAGTGACTTTCGGTTAGGAACTTTTGACGTGCTTCACCGCCTCGCCTTTTCCTCAAGAACAAGCAGAAAATGGAACAAAAAACCTCCTAACTTTTCAAAGAAAACATCCGTCAGTCTGCTCACTCTGATATACGAAGTATATTCCCAACAAATTGGTGGTGGAACGCTGACCTATGCAATACTGAAAATGAATATGTTTGTATCTGCAGGAGGAATTTAAATAAATTGAGACTGTAGATACAAACATGCACTTTTTCAGTAATACACGAAGCAGCTGTCTAATTAGCACCAAGAGACACAACGTTCGTTCTCGTAGTGATTACAATAGGTCTGCTGATAATTACTTATCAAATATTACCATGTGCTATGCAGCTGAAACGACACTCAGTAAATATATTTTATAGGTCGCAGTGAGCCAAGTAATAAACTCGTTACAATCCTGTTCCCACTGTTCTGAAAGGTACTGAGCACTAGTTATTTGACTAGGGGTTTATAGGCGCCACACTCTAATTCACATGTGTTTGAGTGAATTAAGGGCATCACAAGCCAATGACGAAGGAAATGAAGCCGCTGAAATGTTATTACACAGACAGCAAGATATATTTTCGAAAATCACTGGAATTGCCTCAAAAAACAATTATATGTAAAATTCCATCCAGAAAATGTTTGACTACTGACAAGGGTACCTTTCGGGTTTCGGGAGGAAGACGGTTCAATCCCGCGTCCGGCCATCCTGATTTAGGTTTTCCGTGATTTCCCTAAATCGCTCCAGGCAAATGCCAGGATCGTTCCTTTGAAAGGGCACGGCCGACTTCCTTCCCCATCCTTCCCTAATCCGATAAGACCGATGACCTCGCTGTCTGGTCTCCTTCCCCAAAACAACCCAAACCTTTCGGGATCTACTTCTACATCTACATTTATACTCCGCAAGCCACCCAACGGTGTGTGGCGGAGGGCACTTTACGCGCCATTGTCATTACCTCCCTTTCCTGTTCCCGCGTATGGTTCGCGGGAAGAACGACTGCCGGAAAGCCTCCGTGCGCGCTCGAATCTCTCTAATTTTACATTCGTGATCTCCTCGGGAGGTATAAGTAGGGAGAAGCAATATATTCGATACCTCACTCAGAAACGCACCCTCTCGAAACCTGGACAGCGAGCTACACCGCGATGCAGAGCGCCTCTCTTGCAGAGTCTGCCACTTGAGTTTGCTAACTATCTCCGTAACGCTATCACGCTTACCAAAAAACCTTGTGACGAAACGCGCCGCTCTTCTTTGGATCTTCTCCATCTCCTCCGTCAACCCGATCTGGTACGGATCCCACACTGATGAACAATACTCAAGTATAGGTCGAACGAGTGTTTTGCAAGCCACCTCATTTGTTGATGGACTACATTTTCTAAGCACTCTCCCAATGAGTCTCAACCTGGTACCCGCCTTACCAACAATTAATTTTATATAATCATTCCACTTCAAACCGTTCCGCACGCATACACCCAGATGTTTTACAGAAATTTACGGAAATTCAGGTTAGTAGTATACCTCAAGGATGTCTACTCGTAGAAGTTTTACAGCGCACTAAGCAGAAAATTCCGAAAAAAGGGCTCTAAAGTTTTAAACGTAGCTCATACAGACGTCATATGTGGATCGTAAGTAGCAGAGCAGCGGAAAAGTGAATTAGTTCGGTCAGTAGCGTAGCAGGCTGTCATGTGGCTAACGTGGGTTCCATCCCACTTACCGGCCAGTGGGTAGGAGTGTTTTAAAAATTATAACAGCTGTTAAATAAAGTTAATGATCTAACTATTGTCACGTAGAGGAAGGTGTAAGTAGATGAATGACGAACACTAACTTCACTTAACGAAGGTTTATTCAGCACTTCCACATACAAGAGTGCGCAGCGAACTGCCTTCAGCCAGAACACATACGGTATATATACAGCTACAGAACATTCCAGTACAATGATCCTTATGGATACTTCTACAATGTACTCGAACCGAATATAGAAATTAAAATCCTACAGCTCAGGTGAGTTTTGAACTCACGACCCTCCTGTAACAATCTCGTATCATAAACACTATACTACAGCGACTGCACTACTCGGCTGCTTCTGCGAGAATATTATGAATTGGCTCTCACAGGATACCTAAAAAGTGAATTACACTCGTCAATACTTTATTTTTAAAAATTTGAATAATTTCAAATGCAAAAATGCAGGCTGTCATCACAGTATTATTACAAAACTGGACGATATTATGAGCTGTGGAAGAGTTATAAATACTCGTTTTTAAATCGAGGGACCGGTGTCTTCGTGGAACAGCCCTATTGTATATTCAAACAGGTAGAGGGTCAGGAAGTGTCAAGACCCGCACGGAACTATTCGAGCAAAGGGCCATAACTTTTAAATGCCACTTGATTCTAGACTCTTGCAGTGATTGAAGCGTTCTGTGCTGTGTAAGATTGTCGGAATTTTTACAATATTGTGGACTAAAAAGGTCTGTCAATAAAGACATCACAAAAGTGTAAGAAGCTGCAGATTAATTGTACAGTGAAGTGTTTGTGAAATGGCTGTCATAGCTACTTAAAATGTGGATTACACTCATCAATAGATTCTTTTTAAACAGTTGAATAATTTCAAATGCATTTTTGATGGAGGTAAATTTAATTGCGACTGTCACAAAATTCTGGGTGGAGTTTCAGTTATATAACATTTTTAACAATACCTTATTCACATTTAAATTTTTTATTTTGTGTGCAAGCATCATAATTATAATTACCATAACGACATTGAAAACAAAAAAATTATTTTGGCATCTTGCACGATTTATGAAGGACGATTGTTTAAAAGAACAACGCTTTTTTAAAAGATCTATTGAAAAACATACTTCGTTGACATTCCTGAAAACTACTCTTTCATCAGAAAACATGGAAGCGTACCAGTCATACCGTGTCATTTCCTTAAAAACTGGCGCTGACAGCTAATGATGTACTATTGAGTGTATTTTTATACAATCTTCACGAGAATTTATTTCTCTATTGTTTTCAATAAGATAAGCGCAATTTTGTATATGCTTCACAAGATTTTTTTCTTCTCTACAAAAATAGACGTCAAATGGTCGAACTAGTAGAGTACATTTCGAAGGAATCACTTTGATTGTACATTTTAGTGATTTCTCGTCTTCCTGAAAGATTTCGTCGTATAATTCAGGCTTTGCTTGTCCATCTCAAAAGTGAATAATTAACAGAAACCGTTCTTGACCCACATAAGAGTTCAAACGCCGATCGAAAAAGTCAGGATACAGTTCTGTCGTTAGCTTTGCAGTTTTGGAACACGTTATTACAAAGTTTTTATAATTCTTTTCATATTCATTTACTGTTTTCTGAACTCGCTGACTAAAGTTACCAGTTGCCTCTTGTAAACAAACAAGTGCTTGAGATAGGATGTTTCCAAACAAAGTGAGATCATATTGAGCTGTATATGTAAGCTTCACTATTGATGTTGTGTATTTTGACGAAAATATAGTTTTGCTTCCTTTCACAGACAAAGTCCTGTTGTGCATCGAGTGATGCGGACATCCTGGAAAGAAAAAACAACCGAAATTATTTTGTCAGAGAAACTTAAAAAGAGACAGCAAAATGAATTTTTAAATACCCTGCAGTAAATACCTGTCTTGTCAGTGTTGATAACAGAATCTTTATTGATATGTATAATGTTAACGTCTGGGTTGGAAAAGTGTCTGCAGCGGTCAAGGTTTCTTCGATAGTCGCTGTTCCTGTTCTTGAAACAAATCTTGTCACTTTTCGCTGACGAATTCCGCGCTTATTTTTGAATCTATGAACCCAGCCGTCAGAACATTAGATTCAAAATCTGTAAACCGTTGCGCTGGTGCTAAAGCCCACTGCTGTAAATTCCTTGTAGTCATTTGCTGATAATTCTCTAGGGCTTCAACAAAACTACCATACGTCCAGGAACTGATTGTTGTGTACTTATCAAACTGATTGCCACCTTTTTTCAATTTCTTTTTCCCACTGGGATAAATATTCCTTCTTTCTTAACCAGGTGTATCCTTTTAGTGTAATGTTCGTAGTTTCCTCGTGGGGTGCGCCTTTGCGATATTAACAACGCTAATTTTGTAATACAAAGAAAGACAGTCTACTTCTCTTGCCTTTTTTTCTTCTGGTTCACATTCATCCGATCAGGTGTGGTCTTCGTACTTTTCGGAAGGTTCACCTTCACACTTTTCATCAGTCACAAGTATATTTTCACCCAAAATGTCCATAGTATGTCTGCGAATTTCTTCAACCGTCAACATTGCTGCACGAGAAATTGTAGTTGAAGATTTCCATGCAACCGAGCTATTTGCAGCAAGCATGCTTTCGTAATAAACAACCGTATCTTTTCACATCACCTTCGGCACTTCACTGTACAATTAATCTGCAGCTTCTTACACTTTTGTGATGTCTTTATTGACAGACCTTTTTAGTCCACAATATTGTAAAAATTCCGACAATCTAACACAGCACAGAATGCTTCAATCACTGCAAGGGTCTAGAATCAAGTGGCATTTAAAAGTTATGGCGCTTTGCTCGATTAGTTCCGTGCGGGTCTTGACACTTCCTGACCCTCTACCTGTTTGAATATACAATAGGGCTGTTCCACGAAGACACCGGTCCCTCGATTTAAAAACGAGTATTTATAACTCTTCCACAGCTCATAATATCGTCCAGTTTTGTAATAATACTGTGATGACAGCCTGCATTTCTGCATTTGAAATTATTCAAATTTTTAAAAATAAAGTATTGACGAGTGTAATTCACTTTTTAAGTATCCTGTGAGAGCCAATTCATAAACGAAATAAAATTATTTATGATTTAATTCACAATAACTTTATTTAAAACTCGTTATAATATTTAAAAAGATTAAGAAAAATAAATAATAAAATCGAGCTCGCAGGTAGGACCGAACCTGGATCGGCCAGATATCACTCTAGCACGCTACTGACCTTTCGTGGGGGACGTCACGTGACAACCTTTGAAGTTCATCATTGACCGTTCCAGGCAGTTTTTCTCATAACAGGGAGCAGCCAGCTCGCTGATCAAACACGCTGAGCTGCCCTGCCTGCGGTCTGAGCTACGTGTTTCACCTGCGCGCTTGAATGCTACTTATAACCGTATATGAGATTCGTATGAGCTACGCTTAAAACTTTAGAGACCTCTTTCTCGGAATTTTTTGGATAGTGCGTTTTAAGACTTGTATGAGTGGACGCCCTTGAGGGCTACTACCAACCTGCGAAGCCTCATCCCGAACTGAATTTCAGAGACCAGAAGGTGCTCCTGTGGGTGATAGCCGACGACGGGCTTCCAAGACTGGAGCTGAATTATCCTACTACGTTCGCTAGATAGTTACACGTACCCTTGGCGCAATATGCTGTACAATCCAAGCGCAGTAAGTGAGTTAGAAAATTGTGTTTTCGACTGCAAGATGGTTATTTTGCCAGTACATTATAATGTCTATGGACATTTACGTTGTTGGAAACTTGCTTCTTCCTACCTTTGCCTCTGCTGCAATGAGAGAATGTTAACATCCTTGATGCCTATCTAGGCTGGGACTGGTTTACTTTTCAACGGTTTTTTGGGCTCACATTTTCTGTCATTGCGTGTTGTTTCCAGCACAGTAGCTTTTGTTGATTGTAATTATGTTACTCGTAACTTACGAAGAATCCCTGTGAAAGTTCACGTTTTGCAGTCAATGCTGTGTTGTCTCGTCATTCTTCTGTTTTGGGATAGTGCCAATACCACCGATCCAAGAAAAAAATTTTCTAAGAGCGTAATTACGAAAATATATGTTGCCTACTCATAACATCGACAGCATGAACAGTGGAGATGCTCCAGAAATATGAATCTGTCACGTCTGATGACGAGCATCTTAGTTTTCAGTGTGTTTAAGAGAGAAATACACGATTATTTTCACTGTTCTGCATGTGTGATGTTTAGTTTGCAGTCGATGCATCTGAGTGTTATTAGTACCTACTCTCTAGTCCTCAAACCTAGTTACAAAAATTCAAATAAGATTCAGTGATACATACTTCTGGTATTCCGACACCTGTCAGCCGTGTCTTTGAGACAATTTCTTAGTCACTTCGCAGCCGAGTCAGGAAACGCATCGGGTGGATTCTTTCTGTCAGTAATGTAACTAATTCTTGAGAACGCTGTGAACGGCGATATACTCCCTCAATGGCACAGAATTCTCCTGTTAAATTCAGTGGATCTGTTCATACCAATTTATTGAATAAACTGAATGATTTGCATATAAGGTGTTAAATAAAGTTATCGATTTATGCCTTTGAGTCCAGGAAAGTCGTACCACACGGCAATTGCGACTAATTTCGTATTTTACGTTGCTATTTGCACTGACCACCTACCTAAGTGTCAGTATGTCCACCTTTGGCACGGATAAAAGCAGCGCTGCATCGTGGCATAGAAGTAATGAGGCCCTGGTAGGTCGCTGGAGGCAGTTGGCACCACATCTGCACAAACAAGTCACCCAATTACCGTAAATTCCTGGGTGGGGACGATGAGCTCTGGCTGTACAATCACATACCAGATGTATTCGATCGTTTTATTACAATAGGCGTTTAGTATATGATTTTTATTGTAAGCAGCATTTCATTTGTGTTACTACAGTGCGTAATCTAATAGTGTTTACATTATTTTACAACAGACAGAAATATTAATCAACGGTCGGTTCTCTCGTATTATATAAAACAGACTGACAATGCTCAGGTAGTTTACCGATTCTACACCTGTAGAATTCTACGGCTCTTAGTTAAAGGTGTCATCAAACCAGTTTTGATATGCATTTTCATCCAGAAAGATATTTGATTGATGGTTTTCGATAAGGAATGAGAATGGTAAACATTTGAGGGTACGAGACCAGAAGAATAGGTGTAATAGGTGTGTGACGAATGAATTTTAAAACAACTCCTGGTTTTTGTGAAATCAGCAGAGTGAATTACATTAGCAGCACATGATGCAGTTCCTGACCGAAAGGTGTATTAGTTGTTGGCAACAATACCAGCAGTGATGTGCATGGCCGTGGGGAGCTGGGGAGGGACTTGTAGTGCACAACACACTTTTTGAGCCGCTAGAGGCAAGATATTATGTTCAGACTGACCTTTGCTCGAGGATATGTCTTTTTCTAGGGCTCAGCCATTAATTTCTCCTTCAGAAGTTACCATAAAGGCATCATAACACAACACCAGTAACAATATTCCATAGGAATTTTCAAAAAGCCAGCTAATGACGTTGAAGCCAAATTGCGGCAATAGTCACCGTCCTGACTTTTGTTCCTTTGAGGCAGGGCATCCAGTACTCCTACTCTAGACCTCCAAGTCTTTGGTATTGAACATTAAGGTCGCCTGACGTTTAGATGGTCGCAGTTCGCACAAGAAAACTCTTGTCCAACTTTTTGTTCCCCAAAGGCACTCACCCCACACACGATAAAAAGTTCCGAGCTGCCTCTACTACCTTCACCACTCTATTAAACCAATAGCGAAAAGTATGTCTCAAATGTTAGAGCTCTTTTCACTTGCGACTATTTTGCAATTCTTGATCAAGTTTAGGAAGTTTCAGGCATTTGTAAGTGAATATGTAACTGCAAGATCAACACTAGATCTGCAAATAAGAAAATGACTGTCGATAATACACTGGTAGTGCCGCACTGCCTTCGGCTGGTCGAATGACGCCTAGCGCTAGGCGTCAGGTGACGTATACCCGGTGGCTGATGGCTGGTGGCGGCTGTAACGCCATGGCCTTGGCGCAGCCACGAGCTGTTTGGCGGAATTGTTTTCAGAAGCTTTTGCTGATACTGGTGTGTTGGCAGTGAAGCGAATTCTCTGTGAGTTTCCATCAGACAGAACTTTAAGAGACACCTGATATACTATTTGAAAGAATTGTGCTTCGACGTGTTTCTAACTGGCGACTTCACATCTACATTGCGCGATGTTGACAGCTTTTCCTTTTTTTCTTGCTTTTGTTCGCTGTTGCTCTCAGTGTTTGGCCAGGGCGGATCTCACACAGTTGGACACCCATTCAATTTCGTCGCTGAATACTTCGCTCAGTCAGTTTCTTTTCCCTCTGTAGCGGCTCGCGATACACGCCAGCATCCTGCAGTGGTGCCAGATCGTGCGTATGGCCACATAGGGATCTGAGGGGTAGCCGCTTGTGTTGGTCGCCGTAGTATAAGTGAACGATTCCGATTTAGTCCCGGCAGCGGCCGGCCCGTGGCAGGGTTTTATGTCTACGATTGCGCATGCATTGAACTAGTGTACCCAATAACAACCCCTCACTAAATGCGCCGCTTTTTATTTGTTCGTCTTTGTTTCCTCTACAAATTCTGCGGCATACAATACCTGAACTGATGAATGATACTCGAGAATGGATCGAATCATTGTGCTGTTAGCCACATCTCTCACGAACGACATTCAAAAATTCCCATTTTGATGATCACCATCCACGTATATGCCTCACGGAGCTTTCTTTGTTTTCCTCCTTATCATTTATATTGCAAGGGAATTCGGTTTTCAGTAGTTCGATCCTGTGTGGTCTTCTGTTCCTGTGTCAGTAAGACCAAATAGTGTCTGAAAAGATGATTTTGATCCGCTTACTCACTTTCATGAAGATCAATACACAGTCTGATTTTTTGTCAGAGTGGTTTCAGATTGACTAAACACACTGATCATTGCTCCATTAAACCTAGTTTTACCACTTTCAAGTTTAATACATCTACATATTCCACGAAGACATCACAATAGTAGAATCATGCACTTTATGTACTGAAATGCTGTGGTATGGAGCACCCACTTCTTTCATTCCTGCCATGCTGTTCATTTCAACTTACTCCCACGCTGGTATTGCGCCATTTGACATAAACATGTTGTATCCTATCAGAACAGTGCTTAATTCCAAAATTTACGGAACGTACCTATTCAGCTGCATAGCCCACCCCCCACCCCCCCACCCTCCCCTCCTCGCTCCCCAAGCACAAAGAATCACAAGTTTCGGTCATTAAATGTAAACAACAGGTCCTACTGTCTGTCCCTGCAGCAGTGTCACTTTGCTTCCAAGTTCTGCTCGATACATGTCGGCAGGAGTCGGTAACATTTGTGAAAGCACATTATATATATGCTCATGTTCAAACACGCCTCGCGTTATGTATTTCTCATTTACACATGTAACACTACCCATTGTCATGCTAATTAGATAGCTGAGGTTGCATGCAAACGTAAACAAGACAGTGGAAATGGACTTTACCTATCACGATTTCGGAACGAAGCTGCCAACTTATCCTGGGTGTACTGTACACACACACACACACACACACACACACGCACGCAGACAGAATATCTCGCCCCCATACCCCTGCCCGTCGTATCACGTTGGTCACCCTCCGTCACGTTCTCTGGTGCCTGCACAGCGGAAAATTATAACTGTGTTGCGATTCAGTACACGTCTACTACATTACATCAGTGGCTTGTTCCAGTGAGTTCAATTAAATTTCCATGGAAGGTACCAGAACGCAGATCCGGCGCGTTCCAGCTGAAATTAAGTTATGTGTCAGAAGACCGTCGCTTTCCAGTCTAAATAACTTCTTGATGTGCACTTCTCTACACGTTATTCGAACTGAGATTCATTTAGACCTTTCTTACAACCTGCGACATTTTTCGGAATTCTTAGAGAATTTTTATAGAATTAAAGATTCACGGAATATCCGACGTCATAGTCAACACAGAAAGAGCTACAAGTACCGTACATTATATAAAATGAATTTACATGGCGAAATTAGAGATTTACGTACTAATTTGCGAATGGGCACACGTTCTCAAATTCATTGTAAGAACTCTTTGATACGTTTGCCGCAAGGTTGTCAGACTAAGAGATTGAAATTAGCCTACCACGAAAGCGTGAAAGCATGAAAGCGTTCAAACAACTGACGTGAATGTCCGCCCCCGGCAGCTGAGTGGTCAGCGCGACAGATGTCAATCCTAAGGGCCCAGGTTCGATTCCCGGCTGGGCCGGAGATTTTCTCCGCCCAGCGACTGGGTATTGTGTCACACGACGCATGACGTGAATGTGGCTGAGTGATGTCTTTAGCAGCCGTCGATATGTGGACAGGTGAACACCCCATCATTTTTAAGGGACAAATGCAACGGTAAAATGCTGTGCAAGACCACATGCACACACACTGTAAACTCAACGGAAAAAAGATAACCAACATCAGAAGTTATCAATAGTGGATATTAATTACGAAAGGGTGAGATAGAATAAACTCTGCCCGGCTGTTGTTTAACCAGTAAGAGCTGGGTTCCAAGTAGAATATAAGCAGAAATCCCCCTCTCTATTCCAAAAGTAATTTGTTAATTTAATCTCAGCTGCTTTCTTAACAACGCTACCCCAACAGCTAGGACTGCAAGTCACATCTCCGTGTTGTTATACACTCTAAAAGGGCAATAAAATAAAATCAATAAAAAGCGATGCACCACGATGAAATCACCCAAATGGACCGGAAACGGTAGATGTCGTGTACATGTACAGAAAAACAAATGATTATAATTTCACATCAACTGAATAATTTATTTAAGGGAATGAGTTCATAAACTGAACAACTCAGTAACATGTTCGTCCACCTCTGGCCCATAGGCAAGCAGTGTGCATCTGAGGGGTAGTGTGCCAGAATCTGTTCAACTGTGGCTTTAAATCGGCATGATGCTGAAATGCCTGGGGGCTCTCCCCATAATACTCCAAACGCTCTAAACCTGCGAAAGATTCGGCGACCTTACTGGCCAAGGTGGATTTTCAGAAGCGCGAAGACAAGCAGTAGAAACCCTCGCCGTGTGCGAGCAGGCATTATCTTGCTGAAATGTAAGCCCAGGATGGCTTGCCATGAAGGGCTACAAAATGGGGCATAGAATATCTTGATGTACCGCTGTGCTGCAAGGGTGCCACTTGTGACATCCAGAGAGATACTGATATGAAAAGAAATGACACCCGAGATCATCATCCCTGTTGTCAGGCAGTATGGCAAGTTGGTATGCCACCACTGTCTGGGACATCTCAAGACGCGCCTTCGATGTGGAATCTCACTGACTGGAGCGGAGTTATAATTCTGTGATGAGTCCCTCTTTGAACTGAGCCCCTACAGCCAACGAAGACGTGTCTGGACACGACAGTGGTGGTACACCAATTTGACTGTCCCCGTCATGGTAGTCTGGGGTGCCATTTCATTTCATAGCAAGGGCCCTTTGGTTGTCATCAGTGGCACCCTCACAGCACAGAAGTAGGTCGACGATATTCCATGCCCTGTTTTGTTGTCCTCCATGGTAAACAATACTGGGCTTACTTTTCAACAAGATAATGCCTGCTCGCATACGGCGAGATTTTTTGGTGCTTGTCTTCGCGCTTCCAAACCCTACCTTGGACAGTTACATCGCTGGATCTCTCCTCAGATGAGAACGTCTGGAGCAATTCGGGCTGTGTCCTTCAACTATCTCGGGATTTTGACGATCTAGCACGCCAGCTGGACAGATTCTGGCACGACTTCCCTCAGGAGGACGTCCAATAACTCTGTCAATCAATATCATGCCGAATAACTGCTTGCACGAGGGCCAGAGGAGGACCGACACGTTATTGACTTGCTCAGTATGTGAAACCCTTGTTCTTGAATAAATCGAACAATTTTTCTGAAATTGTAATCATTTGTTTGTCCGTACAAGCATATCACATCCACTGATTTCCATCCCATTTCGATAATTCCTTCCTGGTTCGTCGTTTGTTTCTTTTTGTCTTTTTCTAATCTATTCGAATTACTGTAACGTTTTAGAAAGATTTGATGTGGTCTCTCTCTTCGCCCGAGTTGCTCTGTCTGATTCGTTATGGTTAACTGAGGCTAGGTCTGGTGCTGAATCAACAAACGTATTTCGAGATGTGTTGACTTCCTCTCACTTCTAATTCAATGACAATGTCTATGATTAGACAGATGACGTTGCGTTGGGGGTTTCTTTGTGGCATATTATTGCCAGTCTGGTTATGGAAGATTTCGAAAAATATTCCTGCAGTGTCGGTGGAGCTGAAACCTTCTGTGTTAGACGATACTTCTGCTGTATGGTCTAATGGAGGTGAGAATTTAAACGGCTTTTTATAACATCTGATTTCAATACAACTGAATATTCGGTTTACAGTGCAGGTAGATAAGGATGCCTGCTTTCCCTTACTTGATGTGTTTGTTAGAAGAGTGGTTGATGCTTTATGGTACATGCCTATTATAAAAAGCCAACTCACAGTGATTCGTATCTTGACACTGATAGTTTTCACCATCTGGCTTAGCATGGAGGGCTACTGCATACCTTGGTTCATAGAGCGACACCATCGCAGATCCTGAAAATTTGCCATTGAGGTAGCCCACCACGAAGCCATCTTTCGCCAGAGCCGTTGTAATGAAACAGATCAAACGTGCATCACACCATCGACCAACTATGAATCGAGTGGTTGATGCCCGCATCTCGTGGTCGTGCGGTAGCGTTCTCGCTTCCCACGCCCGGGTTCCCGGGTTCGATTCCCGGCGGTGTCAGGGATTTTCTCTGCCTCGTGATGGCTGGGTGTTGTGTGCTGTCCTTAGGTTAGTTAGGTTTAAGTAGTTCTAAGTTCTAGGGGACTTATGACCAAAGCAGTTGAGTCCCATAGTGCTCAGAGCCATTTGAACCATTTTTTTTGAGTGGTTGATGAAAGTAACTTGGTGATGGCAAAATGTAAGCCCTTTTTCCCTTATTGACCGTATTCTATGGGAACATGAAGTGAAATGTATTTTTCGACCAGCACCTTAAGATTAGAGCATTTTTATGGTACGTAAACGATGCGATCTGTTTGCGTAAGGCAGCTGATTACCGTATTGCTTGCAGCTGTGGTGTCTCATATGTTGGTCAGATTGTCAGGATCTTGGAGGTCAGTGTACTGAGCATAAACTTACAACAGCCAAGCAAATTGGTTGTTGCAGAATTTTGACTTGGCACCGGTCATTCTATGGAATTTAACGACGCAGAGATCCTGGCATGCACCTCCAGCTATTAGCATAGTGCTATTAAGGAGGCAGTTGGGATTAAATTAGCAAGTGATATTATAAACAGTGATGGAAGTTGTTGGTTAAATATTGCTTGGAAACCAACTCTCTTCCTAGTCAAACAAAAAGCCAGACAAAGTTAATGCATCCTCTCATGTTTGTAATTAATATTCACTATCGATAAATTGTGAAGTTGCTCATATTTGGTTCTGCGGTGGCACTAGTGTTTATGTTGTGTGTGAGTGTGAGTGTGTGTGTGTGTGTGTCTTTCGGGGTATGCCGTGCATACAGGGGTTTAAATTTCCTCTTACAGTGCTTTATTGTTACAGTTGTACATTGAAAATGACATGGTGTGCACCTGCAGAAATATCATCGGTTGTCGAAGATGTCACCTGGTTGTATTCCCATAAATTATTTGAGTATCATAGGTGTGTGTACAATGGATTTGAGCTATACGAATATACTATCTAGAAAACTGTATACTGGACGATATGAATCTTCGTTATGTCACCATAAGACACTGTACTTTACAGTAATGATTTTGCTAATGAATGATATGCAATGGCCGGCCAGTGTGGCCGAGCGGTTCTAGGCGCTTCACTCTGGAACCGCGAGATCGCTACTGTCGCAGGTTCGAATCCTGCCTCAAGCATGGATGTGTGTGATGTCCTTACGTTAGTTAGGTTTAAGTAGTTCTAAGTTCTAGGGGATTGATGACCTCAGAGGTTAAGTCCCATAGTGCTCAGAGCCATTTGAACCATTTGATATGCAATGGGCTGCATTTTACTCTACAGGGTGGTCCATAGATAGTGACCAGGCCAAATACGTCACGAAATAAGCATCAAACAAAAAACTACAAAGAACGAAACTCGTCTAGCTTGAAGGGGGAAACCAGATGGTGCTATGGTTGGCCCGCTAGATCGAGCTGCCATAGGTCAAACGGATATCAACTGCATTTTTTAAAAATAGAAACCGCCATTTTTTATTACATATTTGTGTAGTACGTAAAGAAATATGAACGTTTTAGTTGGACCACTTTTTTCGCTTTGTGATAAATGGCGCCGTAATAGTCACAAACGTATAAGGACGTGCTATCACGTAACATTTCGCCAGTGCGGACGGTATTTGCTTCGTGATACACTACCCGTGTTAAAATGTACCGTTTACCAATTGCGGAAAAGGTCGACATGGTGTTGATGTATGGTTATTGTGACAAAACGCCCAACGGGCGTGTGCTATGTATGCTGCTCGGTATCCTGGACGACATCATCCAAGTGTCCGGACCGTTCGCCGGATAGTTACGTTATTTAAGGTAACAGGAATTGTTCAGCCACATGTGAAATGTCAACCACGACTTGTAACAAATGATGATACCCAAGTAGGTGTTTTAGCTGCTGTCGCGGTTAATCCGCACATCAGTAGCAGACAAATTATGCGAGAATCGGGAATCTCAAAAATGTTGGTGTTCAGAATGCTACATCAACATCGATTGCACCCGTACCATATTTCTGTGCACCAGGAATTGCATGGCGAAGACTCTGAACGTCGTGTACAGTTCTGTAACTGGGCGCAAAAGAGATTACGGGACAATGACAGATTTTTTTGCACGCCTTCTATTTAGCGACGAAGCATCATTCACCAACAGCGGTAACGTAAACCGGCATAATATGCACTATTGGGCAACGGAAAATCCACGATGGCTGTGACAAGTGGAACATCAGCGACCTCAGCGCGTTAATATATGGTGCGGCATTATGGGAGGAAGGATAATTGGCCCCCATTATATCGATGGCAATCTAAATGGTGCGATGTATGCTGATTTCCTACGTAATGTTCTACCGATGTTACTACAAGATGTTTCACTACATGACGGAATGGTGATGTACTTCCAACATGATGGATGTCCGGCACATAGCTCGCGTGCGGTTGAAGCGGTATTGAATAGCATATTTCATAACAGGTGGATTGGTCGTCGAAGCACCATACCATGGCCCGCAAGTTCACCGGATCTGATGTCCCCGGATTTCTTTCTGTGGCGAAAGTTGAAGGATATTTGCTATCGTGATCCACCGACAACGCCTGACAAACATGCGTCAGCGAATTGTCAATGCATGTGCGAACATTACGGAAAGCGAACTACTCGTTGAGAGGAATGTCGTTGCACGTACTGCCAAAAGCATTGAGGTTAACGGACATCATTTTGAGCATTTATTGCATTAATGTGGTATGTACAGGTAATCACGCTGTAACAGCATGCGTTCTCAGAAATGATAAGTTCATAAAGGTACATGTATCACATTGGAACAACCGAAATAAAATGTTCTAACGTACCTACGTGCTGTATTTATCTCTTTGGGCCACTTAAAGATTCTCTACGGGGAACGCGCTTCGAAGATGACGAGAGTGTCAGTCATGCAGTGAAAACATGGCTGCAGCTACAGGACAAGAGCTTTTACCAGCAGTGAATACATGCTCTGCAACAACAATGGCGTACAGCCATAGAAGTTGATGGAGACTATGTAGAAAAATAGGACACAAACAACACATATTGATGTATATTTTCACCAAATTCTGACTCTTAAAAATAAATATGTGCTGAGAAGAAAAACGTGGGAAGTTCCTTATTGAATGACCCTCGTATATTGATGTCTGTAGTCTTTACCCAACTGTGCAATTCATGATTATTATCCTGAGTGCCATCGAACAAAAATTTATAGACCAAGATATTATACTAAAAAAGATACCGATTTATAAAATGGAAAGTGTTGGCACCTAGAGGAGTGTAGAATCAAGTTTTGACAATAGAGATAAAGACTGATAAAAATTAAAAAATACTTCTCTTCCTTATGTGCCAAATGTGTAGAAGAAAAAAATAAATAAATGTAATCACAATGATGATGAAAAACATTTTATTGGAAAATGGACAGCTGACGAAGTAAAGAAAACTGTGGAAAAATGATATAAAGTGTTAAGTATCAATAAAATCAAAAATTTAGAAATAAAAGCAACATGTTGTTTAAAAATTATGGAAAACACTTCATGAAAATAAAATTAGCAACCAGTCCGCATGAGTTTGAATCTCAATGAGTTATATATCAAAACAGAGAAAGACAGTTGGATATTGAATTAGATCCTGATAAGATAACGGAAAATCCAGAAAAGAATACTGTTGTTAGGATATGTCTAAATTCATTTTGGAGAAAATTTGGACACTGACAAAATATGAGTAAAACTGAGTGTATTACAGTTTTACAACAGACTTATAAGATATAATTAGACAACTGATTAGACAATATTGACATAAACTTTATTAATGATAATATGGCTCTGATGAAAATCAATTTCAATGATTATTATATAGAAAATAAAACTTCTATAAATATTTTATAACAGCATTCACTATATCAAATACAAGGCTTAGGTCAATTAAATCTTCTTGGGTTGACAGCCGAGTCAATGTGTTGTTCTCCAGCAACACTTACAAGTGAAGATGGCAAGTAGGAAAACTGCTGAAACGTTGATGGACAACAACGCATTGACCCGGCTGTCAACCTGAGAAGACTTTAGCATCGAGATTTGCCAAGAAAGCCTGCATTCTCATATAAGGCTAAGGTTGTTTGCTATGTTAGAGAAACTGGGAGAATCAGTTATATATTTTGATACAGACAGGATAGTATAGAGTATATAGATGATGGCAAAGATACTGTGGAAACAGGTTGTATGCTAAGTGAATGGACTGATGAGTTAGGAGACAAGTGGATTAAAATCTCAGCATCGACTGCATCTAAAAGTTACTATTTTGAGAAAAATGATGAAAGTACTGTGATGAAGATGAAGGGGTTTACTTTAAAATATAAGGGTATCCAAAAGTTGAATGGCAAATACATGATTAAAGTAACTGAGAATGAAGTGAAATAAAAGATACAATTAGAGTTCAAGATGATAACCTGCAACTTTAAGCCTAAAACTTAATCAACAAGTAAGTTAAGAAAGAATTTTCATTTTACTATAGTAAATGAGTAGTTCTACAAAATTATGAAACAGTGCCATAAGGATATTTCAATTAAAAAAAATTGTCTATATATTCTAATGTAAAAATAAAATTTGTATTGGGAATTTCTTTAAAGCAATTATATAAATGCAGTAACTATTTTCTTGTATTCTCTATTTTCTAAAACTACTTCCTTTCTATTACTCTTTTTTAATTCATTGTTTTGAGAATCACGGAAAATATCAAAATCAGAATTAGAAAGTAAGAAATCTGAAAAGTATCTTTAATACATCAGCCTTCGTTAAATATAAGTAATGCTCCCTTTCTTCTGTAGCTAATATTTTTGGTACAAAGTTATAATTATTATATAAATATTCATATTTTGTATGTAGACTTTCGGTTGTTAAAAATTCTGTTAAGCTTTTTTTGTTCTTCATGAATAATTTTTTTTATTTCCGTTTTTCCAATGAGAGTTTTGAAACATAGTTCTTTTTTTAACTTTCAATAGTTGCAAATATTTTTTTCTTTTTCATTTAAATAATTTCGTTCTTTTTTGAAAAAATATATATCTTTAACAACTCTATAGCTAGAATAATAATGTTTTTACTATCAATGTTGTCTATTTTTAAAATAACTTTTTACTGTAATAAAAATTTTCTCTGTTTAAATGGAGACCCTTCTGAAGAAGCTCAATAAAGCAAGCAATTCTAATTTGTTAAAAAAATTAGTGATCCAGAAGTAAATGTTTTGGATAGCACTACTGGATACAAATATTTCAACACCAGATGTGTAGAAAAAATTAGATGGTACTTAATAACGAGTATAAGACTACTTTACCAAACAGATATTTGGAATTACTAACAACTGAGATTTTTAATTTTTTTAAGATGCACAGGTTAAATTGAGATACAATGCGTTAAAGGAAATGAAAGCTAATACTAATGAATTTCATGATTTGAAATTTTTAGTTTAATTGAAATTTTACCTTCAAGATTTTTTTATTATTCTGCCCACACTATTTTTTTCTGAGAAACCTGATTAGGTCTATCCACACTGGAATATCTGGTTCGCTACAGCTGAGAGCTGAAAAGTTTTACATGTGGCGTAGGTTTCAAACATCCTGGAATACCACTACCCATATCGTTTAGTGACTTGTGAACTTTGCGTGCATGGACTTATACCAGACTGGATATGAATACCTTGCAGCACTTTGAAATGTTGCTAGTGACGTCGTTCTGAGAGTTTGTGGTTGGGATCTTTCTCTACTACCAGTGATCCTCGACAGGATACTATTTCTGCCCTCCTCCTTCATTCTTGTATCCTTGCAGTGCTGCCTGTATGACTGATGAAGTGATTCTTCTCTTTCTAGTTATTCAAATGTTTCTGACAAGTTAATAGTAAAACGGCGTTTTGACATTGTAATAAAGAAGTTATACAAATTTTATTAAAAAGAGGGTGTGAGTGTTAATTTAGCATTATTAGTAAACAAAAGTGAGAATTCTGGCTAGCAGACCAGAGGGTAAACCTTCCTTCTTCTGTTAAAACAGACGATGAGAACTCAAGTCAGTTCAGTAGCTGGCAAAAAACACACGATCGTCGGAACTGCCTGATAGCATCTGTCGTTTCTTCCTAACACTACTTAATGAAGTCATCCTTCAGCTACTTCATCTTTTTCACATGAAATGTGATACGGGATGGAAGGCTATGGCTCCCACAGCCAGAAATCTTACGCTAGACAACAACTTGGACCGACCAATTGAACACATATCTGTTTAGTCCACTGTGAAGGCTGAAAGCAATACGGGTTACTAGTCTGCTCATGAGTGCTCTTTGCAGGCAGATAAGAGTTTATACCTATAAAATGCAAATTTACCTGTGTAATATGTTTACAAAAAATTCACTTTCTAGTGAAAAATGTTGTAACATTCGGCTATCTGTCTAATATTCAGTTTCTGATGTTCATAGCTCTATAACCTAAGGCCTTCGTCAACAACACACACACACACACACACACACACACACACACACACACACACACACACACACACGACTGCAGTCTCAGACAACTATAATTGTGTGAGTCTTTTTGTTGTGCCTATCTGCGACTCGGCATATCCAGAGTTTTTGTTAAGGTGTCTCTAGTTTCAGTGCACAGAGCGGATTATCTTCTCGTAGGACGCTTTTCAGACAGCATCAGTTTGTTCTGGGAGTGAGAGACACTGCTGTATCCAAGGTGAGGGTAACGACAGTACCTAATATACTTCTTGTACGCACAGATGTGGCGGAGGGTCCGCCGGTGGTTGTGCTGCTGCGGCAGCACTGAGGAGGAGGAAGAGGACAACGTTCAGATGGAGGAGGAGGAGAAGAACGTTCAGCAGGAGGCGGGGGGCGCCTCTCCAGACCCAGTGGCGGTCATGCAAGAGGTGAGGCTCGCCGTTGTACGTCACTGCAGAATGCTAGCAGTGTTTGGGGTCAGTCCCACTGTACAGGGGATGCACAAAAATATGGGAACACATTGCCACACCTAACAGAGAAAGCCCATTGTCATTGAATAATAGCCTCCAGTCGTCTGGGAAAGAATGACCATGCATTCTGTACGATTCTCAAGGGGTCTTATACCATTCTTTCTGCAAAATAGTGGCAATTTCAGGTAACAACGATGCAGGTGGATAGCAATCTCGCACCTGTCTCTCCAAAGTAGATCACAAAGGCTCAATAATATTGGGGCCTGGTGACCATGATGGTCAGGGGAGATGTGACAGTTCATCCCCGGGGAAAAGAAAACCAGTGCTGGACGATGGGAACAGTTTGAAATGGGGCCCTGATGTCTTTGAACACAGCATCACCACTGTGGAACAGACGTTGTACCAGGGGATCAGCCAAAATGCTATTATAGCCATGGGCACTAATGCGGCGTTGTATAGTGACCGCAGGGGCCCATGAACTACCACGATACTGCTGCCCCAATCATCTCCAAACCCCCGTCGTTTTTCGCTCTTGGGACGTAAACTCGGCCAGAAGTTGGAAACATTGTACAACATCACTGATTCGACAAAGTGACTTCCTTCTATTGCTCCACAGTTCACGTCTAATGTGTTTGGCATCCTGTTTGCCTCTTACGGGCGTTTTTGTCCTTGTTGAGTGGTTTTGGAATTCCAGTTAGCCTTGAAATTCTCTGCTAATGGAGCTTGATTAGTGTTGTTTTGGTGCAGATGGGCTTCGTGAGTGCGACGTTCGCTTCTGCAGTGACTTTTGCTGCTGACTCTTCCTATTGTTCGTCACAATCCTCTCCATGACGGTATGTCACGATCACTCAACACACGCTTTCGTCTGTGTTCTGACTTAGCGGATGATTGTTTTTTTTTTTCGTTTCCCTGTACACGCTGCAAATCATCGACATGGTCCCTTTTGAAGCACCGAACACTTCAGCTACCTCGGCTACGTAAGCACCCGCAATACCAGCACCAACAGTTTTCCCACATTCGGATTCACTGAACTATGGTATAACATTGCTGTTACGAGGACTGACATCTGCAACGTATGGAATATATAGCACAGGTGCCGTTCGTTGTGAGAGACAAAGAGCAACCTGCAGGCTTGTCTAGAATAGCATAAACTTCTTTCAGCGTTTCCATAGTGCCGTCCAACGGCTTTATACAGAATAACACAGGCATTACATCAGACGGCAATTAGCTGTTACTGCTTCTGCACCTAGCCAAGCTTCCCTAGCGACATATACACAGCTAATCAAGGTTCAAGGAGACTGAGCTCTCCTGACCAACCCGTATCCACAGTGCACTCCAGACGTATTCTATGGGATTCAAATTGGGAGAGCGAGCAGGCCATGCCATGCCTGCAATATCTTCCGTTTCCAGGGAAACATCAGCCACCCGTACTCAATGAAGTCGATCGTTACCGACAAGCAATACGAAGTCTGCGCCCACAGCACCTCGCAACAATTGCACAAGAGGTCCCAAGGTCTTCTCACGATACATGAGAGCAGTTAAAACCTGCAGATTTAACCGTACCATTTCATGAAGTGGTGTTCGAGGGTCAACGTAATCCAAGCCCACAACATTAGGGATCATCCCCGATATCAGTCTCTTCTACAATGGTTAAGTCACGAAATTGTGTCTGCATTCCCTCCAGATGCAAATTGGTCGAGAATCACTCTCCACACCAAATCGGGACTCATCTGCGAAAAGAACATTGGACCACTGTTCGACCGTCTAGGTGGCGTCTTCACTGCTCTACTCTAGACGTTCCCTTCTGAGAAGACGCGACAGAGGTACGCATACTGCCGGTCTCCGACAATAAAGGCCACTCTTCCGAAACCTACATCGTTTGCCTCGATACAACACGTGCAGTGGATGCTGCAAGGTCAGATTCCAGTTGCCGTGCAGCCAAACAACAGTTCACTCTTTCTCATGTATCACGTGGTCCGCCCTGCCCTAGTCTTCGGGAAACAGTTTCGATCTCTATAAACTGTCGCCCATCTGATTCACATTAAGCCATTGGGCCACATCAGTTTGCGACTGTCCTGCTTCCATTCATCCCACGGCCCTCCACCGCAGAGACCCTAGTAGGCTTCTTCTCTGTGCCATATTGCACCGTCTATGACTGTGTTTTCACAGCGATTGTGAATGTGGGACTACCCGGCAAACTCTATCCCGTTTGATAGGTGCCCTGACGTCATCTTTCGCGTGGTTCTCCGATGTTTGTATGATTATATCGTGAGTCAGGCACAGGGCGGGGAAACAGTGGTTTGTTGCCTTAATTTTGGACTCTAGTGTATATCTACAGCCGACTGTAGTTGCCTAGAGAAAACGTTTGCAACTTGATATACGTTACCAAAGTCTGGTGTTTAATAGTAATATGTAGGTAATTTTCTCACATAAAAAGAGTATGAAATATCTTCGTCCATTTTATAGCTGTCTTCGTCATCTCAGGAACTTGCCTCTGATATATATTATTCATTTTGAGGTTGAAGCTCATTCTTGTGTCTCTGTTTGTAAGCAATCCAAAAACAAATTTAAATTGTGGTGGTGGTGGTTGTTGGGATGTTTAAGGGGGACTAAACAGCTAAGGTCATCAGTCCCCCATTCCAAAAACAGGCGAGACATAAAGTCGCGGAGCAGATAAAAACCCAAGGGGAAGGAGACTCCTCCCCCCCCCCCCCCCCCCCCAGGCACTAAAGAACACAAATTAGGCAACCAACACTACAGAAAAGAAGAGTACAGATGAACACCAGACAGAAAGAAAAAATTTAAATTGTATTATTCCAATAATCTGCGTAAATCAACATCTGTGTCTGAAGCATATTGATACAAATATGTGAAGTATACTCTTCAATACATAAGCGGCTAAGAACATTATTACACGTCGATCGGCAGTGGGCACAAGTGAAACGGTAAAGCGCTGCTTGATGCTATTGCAAGCATCACGAACCGTTGACGTGGTATCGATTTGAAAAGCCCCAACGAAAATTGAGATTAAGATGCAAACATGTGTTCTTAATATCGACATAGTCCAAAAAATGGGTTCAAATGGCTCTGAGCACTATGGGACTTAATTTCTGAGGTTAACAGTCCCCTAGAACTTAGAACTACTTAAACCTAACTAAACTAAGGACATCACGTACATCTGTGATACATACAGACTGTAGCGCCTAGAACCGCTCGGCCACCCCGGCCGGCTCGACATATTCCAATTTTAAGGAAATTTTCCCATGTTAAATCTACATTCAGAGACTGGTGTTCACTGCTACGTAGCTAATAAACCCTTTTCTTTACAGGAGTGGCAGAAGTTCCTGCAGGAGTTCTACGCAGTCTACAGCGGACTGGCGGATGAGCTGTCTATAGAGTCATCAGACGTGAGTATCACTACCTCTCTGGACTTGTGTTGTAACTCATAGTCGCAGATTCTTACGGCGCGTGTGCTAGATGCAGTTCGTTCAAAGCTGATAATGATGCTATAAAATCTATTAACATTAAATCTAGAAGCACAGTTAGATATTGGTTAGTCTGTAGCTGATACAGTCCTTCGTCTACAGGAACGTGAGCTGTTTCTGGACGAGTGTTTCAAGATGTACTGGAGGATGATGGAGGAGGAGCTAATGCAGTCAGTAGGGGTGAGTCTTACTAACTCCGTATAGTTTAGTCTTAACTGTTAGCCATGTATTCTAGGTAGCTTTTGTCCATAGCAGATTACAGTGGTGAAGGCATTCATTTCTTCAGTCACCCCAACCCCTCACGTAACCAAAAGCATTACGTACATCCGCTAACTACATTTCTCGCACACCTCCATTTCAGCTTCTCTATCATAATTATTACGACTTCCCGTCTGTCCTCTGATTCATTCGTCTGCTTGCTTAAGCTCCAAAAACTAATCGTTCTGTTGGCCACTGCAAAAAAACTCAGTTTGGGAACGGTTTGCGTATTAAGGTCACTTGCCCCACTGACATGAATCGAAACTAATAACACACAATGATGTCGATTTCCAACACATTCTGAACTTTTCGTTTTAAATCCAGTCAGTGAATATGAGAATGAGACATACAGGGTTTTCTTTTTCTTTTTGAATTGTTTCATCATGTTGGTAGTCTATATCCAGAATTAAGAAGCTAGTGTCACTGACCTCTTTAAGAGCCTAATAACTGTGTATTTAAACAGTCAACAAATTTGGAAAGAACCTGCACAAATACCACTTCACCTTCAATGAAGCAGTTTAACAACAAAATTCCCACCTAGAGTAGAAATTTACCACACATTTCCATTTGCGTAAATGCCTCATCACCTCTTGTGACGTCACAAAACGTTGTCCTCGTCTCGCAGGAGACGGCGGCCCCTCCGCTCGCCGCCGCCGCACCCCCAGCCCGCAGCGCTTCAGAGGTGCCGCACCGGAAGGGGAAGCGACGTCAGCGTCGTCGTGGCCGGCCCGCCGCCGCCCCCCGGAGCTCATCCTCCAGCAGCGGCGAGGCTCCGCGCACCAGGTGGAGACCGCGGCGGCGCTACCGCCGCCGGAAGCTACGCGCGGGTCTCCGAGGCCGGTTCGCCGTCCCCGCAGCCGCCGCCGCCCCCAGCAGCTCCTCGTCCTCCTCCGGCAGCAGTTGGGAGCTGCGGCGCGGGAGGCGGAGGCCCAGCCGCCGGTGTCGCGCCTGCGTCCGCACCAGTGTGGGCGCGCGGAGGCCGGGAGTCAACAGGCAGATTCTGCGCGACTACAGACTCTGTTCGCGTACACAACCGTAAATAAATGGATCCCTCGGGTCCGTCTGGGCACTCTGTTGTTGTTCTTGTAGTTTCAGCCAGTGGCAGACGTCACACCGATGGCCGACATTACGAATTTGTTAATCGAATCGTTTCGTGGGAATCCACTGTGTTAGCGTTAGATCCCGCTAGAGTACTCTGCGCGGAAATTTTAGCAGCAGCAAGCAACAAGTGTATCACAGAGTCTCCCTCTGCGGCAGGGCACTTCGTGTTTTATAGTGCAGTTCGTGCTCGTCAAACAGTCCCACGTGATGATTGACGACCATTTCCCAAAGGAGAAGTCCGTCCCGAAAACTTAATGGGAGCAGCAAGGTTGCCATGGAGACACCCCACTGGCAGTTTGCGTCAGGCGTCGCGTCCCTGTCTGGCGGCGTCTGTCCTCAGCTGCCTGCCGTTCTGAATATTCGAGCAACCACTCACAAGCGCTGAGAGTTCAAAAATGGTTCAAATGGCTCTGAGCACTATGAGACAGCGCACACTCCGCTGCAGAGTGAAAATCTCATTCTGGAAACATCCCCCAGGCTGTGGCTAAGCCATGTCTCCGCAGTATCCTTTCTTTCAGGAGTGCTAGTTCTGCAAGGTTCGCAGGAGAGCTTCTGTAAAGTTTGGAAGGTAGGAGACGAGATACTGGCAGAAGTAAAGCTGTGAGACAGGGCGTGAGTCGTGCTTCGGTAGCTCAGATGGTAGAGCACTTGCCCGCGAAAGGCAAAGGTCCCGAGTTCGAGTCTCGGTCGGGCACAAAGTTTTAATCTGCCAGGAAGTTTCACTATGAGACTTAACATCTATTATGGTCGCCAGTCCCCTAGAATTTACAACTACTTAAACCTAACTAACCTGAGGACATCACACAACACCCAGTCACCACGCGCAGAGAAAATCCCTGACCCCGCCGGGAATCGAACCCGGGAAAACGGGCGCGGGAAGCGAGAGCGCTACCGCACGACCACGAGCTGCGGACAAGCGCTGAGAGTGACACGAGATGTCCTCCAGCAGCACATATACATATACATACGAACTGTCTGTAAAGCGCTAGAGCGACGTGCTGGCCACTCTGAAATACTTCATCTGATTTTGAGGAATCTATTTCGTAAAGATATCGGTTTTTTCACATCTCACAAACTGACATCTTCACTCGACGATAAATTGGAATTCTTTTCGCTGTTCATCATAGTTATTATTATACATCAAAATTAACAAACAATACACGGAATCTTAAGAGTTTACAATGATAAAAACGCATTCTGTAGACATTGGTCCATTTCACGCTATACGTTGCTACATATCAAATTTAGATAACATGTCGAAATACTGTTAATGTTCAAGATAAAAAAATTATTTCTATTCTCGACATATTGGTTTGTATATCTACGGGAGCGTCACAGGGTACACTCAGTTCTACATGCGACGTGGATGATATGGTCATAACATTCATGTATTTCATGACCTTTTCAAGATACTGAAATGACATTTTTTACAAATGTTGGTGTGGAAGAGACACACAATGTGTCATGCAATTAATAGCCTAAACTTTTTATCTATCAAGGAATGGAAACAACTACAGTTTTTTTGATGCAACCATATACCTTTTTGGAACTGCAGTTGATATCTTGTCAAAGAAGAATACAGTGACAGAACACAAGTTTATGCTTACTACAGCCTATGTGGGCTACTGAGCTGTAATCAAAACCTGTCATGACTTATGTCACAAGATGTAATCGGTAATTACATCTTTTGACCCTTTCAGTTACAACCTTTTAATGCTTTACAGCTACATGTCATGACATCAGCTTCCAAATTAGTTTTCTAGCATCGGTATTGAAACGGTCTTCATAGGTAGGCGTCTGATACTACACTTCAGTTTCTTTTACTAAAAGATGATACATCCACAGTGCCATCATCCTGTGATGCGAAGTACGAGGTAAAATTACCTGTCCTCATCTTCAAATGATAAAAGACCTAGAGAACATACAGAACACAAGATTAGCGTTCCCACTGACTTATTAATCGATATGTATGACCAAAGCTGCCATAGTAACTAGCTCTGACGTTCTCACTTTAATTCTAGATTCGCCACTCAACCGGCAAAATATCGAGTGTACGTAAGATTAACCTACATCCCTAAAAGGGATAGTATTTAAAAATAGTGTTATATGAAATTAATTCGCCCTGTGATCAGCCTGCGTGTGGCTGCAGGATATTTTGTGCCAGCACATTTTTTAAACTTTCAGGTTGAAGTGTTGAACAAAACTGAAGAAGAAACATTCTAGGGTTAAGTTTTGCAAAGATCGACGAAGATCTATTGATAGGGCTTAAGAATAAAGGAAGAAGTCTGAATCGTAGCAGAGAACTGATAATGAAACACTGAAGAGTGCAGAAGAATGAAGCAATTCTGCCAGCTTTCAACTGAAATTTCACACAACAGCCAAACAAGGATAAGTAGAAGCAGCAGGGAAAAATCTTCATTGGCCTTAAATTACACTGAGGTGACAAAACTCAAGTGATTGTCATATTCACGTACACAGATGGCGGTAGTACGGCGTACGCAAGGTATAAAAGGGTAGTGCATTGGCGACGTTGTCATTTGTGCTCAGGTGATTCATGTGAAAAAGTTTCCTATGTGATTAAGGAGGTACAACGTGAATTAACAGATTCTGAACAGGGACTGGTAGTTGGAGTTAGACGCATTGGCCATGCTATCTCGGAAATCGTTAGAGAATTCGATATTGCGAGATCCGCAGTGTCAAGAGCGTGCCGAGACTACCAAATTTCAGGCATCAGCTCTCACCACAGACTACGCAATTGCCGACGGCGTTCACTTAATGACTGAGAGCAGCGGCATTTGCATAGCTGTCGGTGCTAACACACAAGAAACACTGCCTGAAATAACTGCCGAAATCAATGTGGGACATATCCGTTAGGACAGGGCAGCGAGATTCGCACTAATGGCCGACCGACGTGGCCGAGCGGTTCTGGGCGCTTCAGTCTAGAACCACGCGACCGCTGCAGTCGCAGGTGCGAATCCTGCCTCGGGCATGGATGTGTGTGATGTCCTCAGGTTAGTTAGGTTTAAATAGGTTTAAATAGTTCTAAGTTCTAGGGGACTGATGACATCAGATGTTAAGTCCCATAGTGCTCAGAGCCATTTGAACCATTTTGAACCATTTCGGACTGATGTGCAATGGCAGCAGACAGCCGACACGAGTGCCTTTGCTAACAGCATCACGTCCCCTGCCGCACCTCTCCAAAGCTCGTGGCCATTTTGGTTGCACCCTAGACAACTGGAAAACCGGGGCCGGACCATGTGAGTTCCGATTTCAATTGGTAAGAGCTGATGACAGCATTTGAGTGTGGTGCAGACCCCACGAAACCATGGATCCAGGTAGTCAAAATCGCGCTGTGCAAACTGGTGGTGGATCTATAGCTACGTGGGCTGTGTTTACACGGAATGGACTGGGTCCACTGGTCCAACAGAACCGATAATTGACTGGAAATTGTTAGGATGTGGTACTTGGAGACCACTTGCAGGCATTCAACGATGGAATTTTTATCGATAACATTGCACCATGTCAATGGCCACAGTTGTTCTCAACTGGTTCGAACAACATTGTGGATAATTCAAGAGAAAGATTTGTCCACCCAGATCACCCGACATGAATGCCATAGAACATTTATGAGACATAGTCAAGAGCTCAGTTCGTGCACAAAATTCTGCACCAACAACACTTTCACAATTACGGACGGCTGTAGAATAGAATGACTCAGTATTTCTGCTGGGGACTTCCAACCAATGCGTTATGCTGAGCAAAAGGAGATCCGACATGATGTAGGGAGGTATCCCATGACTTTGGTCTTCTCAGTGTAGCACACATAGAACGACTTTATCCAGAGATGAGCGATCACACTCCAAGAAAAACGACAATTTTCGCACACAGTAATTCTGTTACTCCAAGAGCAATCAAAATTATGGCTATGATTCTTCATGTTGGCTCTACCGACTATAAAGTAACTCTGTGCGTGGTATGGTAATAACATGAAGCCCTCTTCGGTGGAGACGCAGGATTTTCTCTGAGTGTCTGGACACTCTGGTGCGTTATGTGACAGGGCCGCAACGAATGCAGCAGATGTGACACTTGTGACTTAAGTCCCTTCTTCACAAATCCTGTTGAGAGCTGACTGGCAACCCAGACAGTGTATCCACTACATATTGTGGAACATCGCAGGACTGTATCTTACCACTTAGGGCGTGAACAATATGATTGTGTTTATGACATCATGAAAACCAGACACCGACTCACCAGGTCTCGAGACTGGACGCTTGACTTTCTGAGCAGCACACGCTGCAAAACGAGTTCACTGTATGTATTCAAATAAGACGCTCCCAATATGCAGCACTGATCCCTCTCGAGATCTGTTAACAAGGACACGTCCCAGGCGCCTGAATAAACTAGGCTGCACCAACACACAAAATCAGTGAAGAAAATACCGCCGATCATTTTGTCCTGAGTCAACACCGCTTAAAATAGGAGGTGAAATAGATAGCTTTGTTGCAAATTGGAAACACTTGTATAAGGTCTATATTTATGTGACAAAGCTTACTTTCGTGCAGTCGCTTATCAAGAAAGCAGCTGCTTCTTTATTGGCAAATTCAAGTAAATGCGATGAAAATCAACCAATTATCAGAGATCCTGATGTAAAATGCTCGAAAAGTAAAACGTTTTATCTCACTCTCATTATTTGTATACTTTGATTTTTGCTGATTACCAACCTCTTTCTTGATACTCTTTTGCCCACAGAAAAATGCTACGTACAGCCACAAATGTTCTGTAGGACAAAGGTAATATTTGTTTTCAGTGCAGTTGACTTTAGTGCACTGTGCGTCAAATCAAGAAGTTATTCACGTAATATCACTTTACAGGCAAGAGGAGTTATGAGTATGGCAAGCTGATCGTCGAACTGGCGTGAACATAGCGACATTACTCGAACATTAGACAACTAACACGAGATGCAAAACACTCAACATCTGATCATCATGGTCCCTGCACTCACAAAGGTCCTAGCTGCTGCCTCCTTGCAATAAACTGTGGCTCCCAGCTACACCAAGGAGAATCCATAAGTGCTTCGCGTTGGCTTCTAGAGGCATCTGTGAGGGCTCTGTCAACACAAGACAGTGTGCAGTCATCTCCAGGCGATCGGCTTGGCCTCTAACTGTCCATTACGAACTAGATCATGAACCATCCTCCCCCTCCCCTGGACTGTTGTGAGGGAAGAATGTGGGTGAAGGAACACCAAGAATGGTGGTATTTGGGAGTGGATGTGGCCAGGTTCCAGCACACTTGTGAGGCATGCAGTCGTGTAAGATGATTCTGGGGGAGGGGGCGTCAGTCATGTGCAGGGGCTAGTACCGTCTACATAGGTTGGATGCTGCTCCTCATTAATTGGAGGGCTGTGCACAACTGCGATAGTATCCTCCAGCCTATTGTCCAGATCTTCCAAGGTGATAATGCACGAGCACACCACGCCTGCCTTGTGAACATCTTCCTCCAGATGCTGGGAATTCAGTGAATAGAACGCACTGCAATATCTGCTCATAAAAATTCTACCCAGTATGCTAAGAACAAGCTGTAGCTTTCACTGTGTAATATCAGAAACCCTTCTCATGCAACAAATGACCTAGGAAGGCAGAGTGCATTTACTTTGGGTATTCAGAAGACTTGTTCCTTCATTCCTGCTCCCCTTGTATTTAAGCACACGTGTGCTCATAGACACGCAAGCTATACCATTTCTTAACAGTTTATAAAGAGAAGGATAGCAAGAAGTTTTACTTCTGTTGTGTTCACAAAAGTACACTTGACATCCAACATAAAGGTGACAGGAAGAGAATTCACTGCCACAGAAGATAGTCGCTTTTACTGAGCTTTCTTACTAAGCACAAACCACTTGGCACAAGGCAAAATAGTTATGATGAGAAATTTAAGACAACCAGATTAAAAAACAACTAACAATAATTTATTAATAATACTGGACTTTTTTTGCAGATTTGCTTGTGCGTGCATTTGACACCCACACCGAGATAAAAAAAAATGTGACACTCTTTGATAGCCGATATCAATGGAACAAAATGACATACCATTACAATTCTTGCTTGGGGGGGAGGTTCTTTTATATGTTCAAAGTTATTCCCTATTAGCAGCCAAACAACGTCGGTGCCACTGAACTGTTGACCGAACTATAGCTCTCAGTGTTGCTGATGTGATAGCTACACAGGACGTCTTGACGATTTCTCGTAGCTTATTCAGTGTATCTGGCTTCTGTGGATAAACTTCATTCTTCAATATCCCCAATAGGTAAAAGTCAAGAGGTGTAAGATCTGGAGACTTCTGTGGCTACTCAACAGCTCCTCTTCAACCTATCCATTGTCCAGGTAGATTTTCAGCCAACTAGGCTCTGACATCTCTGTGGTAGTGAGCTGGAGCGCCATTTTGTTGTAGATAAAACCTTCCATTCCAAACACCTCTCAGATGGCAGATAAAACAGGTGTTTGCAGCATATGAAGATACACCTCAACAGTTAGGATATCTTCAAAGAAGAACTGGGCCAGTCAGTCCACATGATGACAGACAATACCACACATTAACACCCAGTGGATTAACATGTTCATCCACTTGAAGTTGAGGATTTTCAGGAACCTAGTGCACACGGCTGTGGAGGTTTACAGTACCATGCAGTTTCAATTGCTCCTCGTCAGACCAGAAAACCATCCCAGCAAACTTTTCATCCTCAAGAAGCATGGCTTCAAATCACTCTCAGCACTCCATCCTTCGATACAGGTTGTCTTCATTCACAGTGTGCAGCGATCTTGAAGTCTACACTTTCCACTTTACAGCTTACCTGTCTTTCACATGCACCCTGCTTCACAGATTTTTGAGTTCACCTAGTAAAATGTTGCAACACTGCATTGCTGAAAGCTGCATTTGTTGATGCTTTCAATTGGTCAGACCTTTCCTATCACACATCCTGAACAGTACCATTGGCTTCAAATTTATACCAAATATGATGAATTGCTGTATGTGTTGTTGACAGTTCTGTACACATTACACTATTGCTGTTGTACCTCCATCATGTCTCTGTGCTTCCAGTAATAATTCAATATGGCCTTGCATTGCTGAAATGACAATCTTCATCATTCATTGCTACACTGTCATCTGCTGGAAAACATGCACCAAGATCTGTTGAGAAACCAATGGACTACACTACCATGCAAAATTGCTACAATGAGTCATTTTGTTCCAAAGATATTAACTATGAAAGAGTTTCTAAATTTTTATGGACCCCTCTGTATATTGCAGACATCTCCTCTTCTTCCTCCCTCTCTATGTTCACCTCTTCCTCCCTCCTACCTCTCTCCTCACCTCACTGTTGCAGCTCTGTATTTCCATCCTGTCCTTCCCAAGCTGTTTCTCCATATCCTTCATCACACCTCTTCATCCATCTCCTCTCAGTCCCTCCCTCTAACCACATCTTCTTCCCCCCCCCCCCCCCCCCCTCTGTGTCCACGTTCTCCTCTCCTCACTCTGTCCATATCCTCCTGCCCCATTTGCACCTATCCACAGCCCTTCTATCCCCTCCACCTGCTTCCTGCATTTCCCCCCTCTCAAAGTATACCCCCAGCTCTCCCAGCTGTCTGTCCATCTCCTCCACTCCTTCTCCCTGTTCATCATCTCCTCTCCCATTTCTCTGTCCAGGTCATCTTCTGTGCACTGTGATTTTGAGTGCGTTTGGCTGGGTTGAAAAGTGACTGCAAAAGCTTGTGGTCAGTGACCAACAGAACTTCCTTCCATACATATACACATAAGATTTAGTCACTCCATAGATTGCACCAAGAGCCTCCTTCTCTATCTGTGAACAGCTGCTCTGAGCTTTGTTAAGCAGTTTGGAAGCAAAGGCTATTGGTCTGGCAGCAGAACCAATTATCTGTGAGAATACTGCACCAGTGCCATATGAAAAAGCGTCCACTGTAAGTGTGCAAGGGGTCTTTTGTGCAAGTCTTGTGGCAAAAAGGCAGTGCAATTGTGCTAGAATCTGAGCTGCAGTCAGAGTGAAGTGGATGTAATACATCAGCTTCCCTAGGACTGTCAGATTCAGTAACATTCTTTGGAAATTGGAGGTTATGAATGGCCTGCAAGTGTGACACTCTAGATGAACATCCTGAGAATTAATTACATGCCTCAAGTATGCAGTCTCAGTTTGGAAAAACATGCACTTGTGTCTATTGCATTTAAGCCTTACCTCTGATAACACATGGAACAGGGAGCACAAATTATTAAGGTGTTCAACTGCTATGCTACCTGATACCACTATACACCTAAATAATTGGTGCTCAGATGCACAAATGCTGCTAATTTTTCCAAATAGCACTGGAAAATTGCTGGTGCAGTGAACTGCTAAAAGGCACTTGAAGTTTGAAGAGACCCCTGTGTATGTTAGTAACAGACACTTGCTGTGACTGTTCATCTAAAGGCATCTGGTGGCAAGCATCATGCAAATCAGTCTTAGAGAAGTAGCGACCAGCTCCCAAATGGTCATTAAATTCATCAGATTGAGGTAAAGGAAATGAACCAGTCACTGTTTGATGGTGCCGTGTTGCCATAACATCTCCATAAATAAGCAGTTTGCTTGTTGATGAGTAGTAAGGAGATGTACACTCACTGGCTGTGAAGGGTGCAGTAACACTGCTGTCCTGCCACTGTGAATATTCCTGGGCAGCCTGTTCACAGAGCACATGGGTACATCGCAAGCCCTGAAGAAGTGAGGCTGTGCACTGACTTTCATGGTCACAGTCATAAAAAAATTAGAAGAAGCCAACAGCAAACAAGTCTTTGAATTCAGAAAACAAATGAGCAATACTGTCATTTGAATCAACCTTAGTAACTGACAACATGTTGTCTACCTCATACAACCCAATCAAGTCAAGGCAAAATATGTCAAAATATCAGTCTTCTACAAATTCTGATATATCACAAGAAGGCTGTAATAACCTAGCATGGGCATTTTGTGTCTGTTATATACTGTAAGCTTAGTGTGTCATGTCTGCGTCTTGGGTTTGCCAAGAATTTCTTAAGTATTGCGATAGAGCAAAGAAACCAAGGTACACATATCTAATTGCAACTTAATAGTTTGACTAGTTATTGCAAGGTCCACAGAGAGTTCATTACAGAGGCATTGCACCAATAAGAGCAGCTGATTGCTTGAATTGTCAACTAATGCACATCTGTTCAACACTAGAAGCTGTGTTTAGGTCAGAATGCACCATATGTACAGCGAAGTTTGGTTTCTGTGGGTGCATATTAGGAGAGGGAACCTTATCTTTCTGTAAGCCTGCCACTTGAACATCTCTGGTCTTTTCACATGAACAAGTTTGTTTCATAATGAGCATAAGTGACACTTTTGCACTGAGAAGCAGTGCTTCACACCAGTACCATTTCGGCCTGCCTGTTTAGGTGGCTACCTACATTGAGCCGGAGTGGCCCACTGAGAATTCAAATTGCAAGTGGTTTGTTTATGCCCTCACTCAGTGTTATTGCTTGACGCTACAGCACAAATGTCGATGAATGAAAACTGTCTACAGCACTGTCATACGCATACTGATAGTCATTAAATTGCAAAACTCGCTGCAAGGAAGGGTTGGGATATTTGAGAATCTGTTTTCATATTCTATTATCAGCCATGTACTGCCTAATGGCGTCACACATCACATATCATGATATCACTATAAGGCTTGCCACTGCCACATTTAAGCTTACACTGCCTAGTAAGCCCTTGCAAATCTGTCACCCACCATTTATAAGTTTGTTTTGACTGTTTCCCTAGTTTGAAAAATTTAAACCTGTCAGCTACCCCTTGAAAGTTCTTGTGATGATATCTATTCATAGCCTGGACTAATTTGTCGTAGGTCACAAGTTCTGGCTGCAAAATGGGGAATAATTTAGAGCATAGACTGACACATTGGCCATTGATAAGAAAAAAGATTGTTTAACTGTAGCTGGTACTTCATGTGCAGATAGATGAGCTTCAAACTGAGTCAAGTACTCAACCCATTCATCTCTGTCTGCTTTCAGTGGGTGAAACAGAGGCACCAATGATGGCTGCATGAGTTGTGGCACTGACATAGTTCATGCATCTGATGGCAAGTCTCACTGCATTTGAATGAAGCCCCTCATCTCAGTAAGCTGTGTCATTCATTGCATCTACAAATGAAGAAACTGTGTTACATCAAGTGTTGGTGCCAAAGGTAACTGCAATTTTGATGATGCTAATTGCAATGCAGGCATGTGTGTGGAGTTGAGGAGGTGGTTAGATGTAGTAAAGCAAAAAATATTAACCCTAAATCAATATGCGGCAGCACAAACAAGTAAAGTAAACAAAAGTGGAAAGCACAGATCTGAAATAGAAATTTCCACAAGCACAAATGCTATAGACGCAAACAAAAATGTCTAGAAAGCAATAAAACTTGGGTGACAAAGGAAGAAAATGAGGTGGCATCCTAGGGTCGACAGAGTTTGTTGCCAAATGTGTTGCACAACAGCAACTGCTATTCCCACATTGCTAATGACAAATGAGTGTAAGGTGGCCAAAACATCTGCCACCATGGGCTTCTGGATAGGCAACCCTAAAATTACTCAACACAATAGAAGTAGAATCACAAGACCTGGGGCCCAAGTGACTGCCACTTCAAACTCCATCCTGGTGGTCCTGGTTCATCGTCAACCTGGAGATTCTTCATTGGTGGTGATGTTTCAACCACCACACATGACATCCATATGAATCTTCAACAACTTTGAATCCCACATCACCATGCTGCCTTATGCATTTCCTAAGTTCTGCAAAACCCAGACTGCACATTTTTCCCTCTGGGACAGGCTTCCTGAGGAACTCCAATGCCAGCACCTGTTATGAACAGCAGATGCACAACACTCCTTGTCCTTGTGGAAAAACTCAATAAGGTGATTTGCATCTTTGGCAATTATGAGGCTACCATAAATTCCCAGATGGATGTGGACTTGAACCCACTATCAAAGTCAAAGGATATTATGGCACACCTAGCAGGAGGGCAAGGTGTTTGTGAAGGCTGACTTGAAAGATGATGTGTCTAAGGAACTGTTGATGATTGACATACCATTCAGCCTTTTTCATTAAAACAGTTCACCATTTGGAATTCCAAGTGCACCAGCTATTTTTCAGCAGTATCTGCAACAACTGACTAGCCCAATACCCAGCTTGTTTAATCACCTCAATGACATCTTAGTCACAGAGAAAACTGCTATGGATCTGATGACCACTTTAGAGGTCTTGTTTTGAATGTTCTGAAAGGTAAATTTGCACTGCAACCTCGATAAATGTGAATTATTTGTCAAGGAAGTTGAATACTTAGTCCATGTCATGTCTACCAATGTCAAATCAGTCCAGAAGTTGCTAGTTCCCTGGCATTTTGCGCAACTGACATTAGTTTTGTGGCAGATCTGTTATCATCACCATTTTATGCCTCATGCAGTAGGAGAGGCAGAGCCCTTACACTGACTGCTCGGGAAGAATGTCCCATGGAAGTGGTCAGATCAGTGTAGTACGGTTTTCTGGACCTGGAAGCAGGGCCTCCTGAAGCTAATGTGTCTCGTTGCCTATGAACCTTCCAAGCCAGGGTGGGGGTAGTGCTGTCTAATATCATTAACAGCATAGAACACCCTATTGTATTCATATTGAGGTTGCTCAACCATCCCCACAAAAACTATAGCCAAACTGAGGAAGAAGACCTGGTGATAATTTTTGGCACCCAGAGGTTTCACGATTCTATGTATGGCTGACAGTTTACTCTGCTTACCAATCACAAATACCTCTTCCCTCTTTCTCAGGTTTCAGTGGCAGTACCTATGGCAACAGCTTGGCACCTACAGCAATGGGCCCTCTTCTTTTCCAGTTATTCCTATGACATGATTCAGACTGTCCACTCAACATGCTAATGTGGTTTTTTCCCCCATCTGCTCCTGGTTGCAGATCCTATATTTGAAATAGATCCTCACATCTCTTTTCACCTGAATGCAGTAGTAGAAGAGGCTGTTGCCACCTTCCCCTTTGATTCCACCCATTCTGCACATGGATCAGGATACAGTCTTCAACAAAGTCAAGAAGTATGTTATTTACAGGTTGCCAGTGAATCAGAGGCAGCTGGAGGTTGTTGACCACCATGGCTACTGGAGTAGATGCCTTGAGTTCTCTGCTCTCCAAGGGGTCCTGCTGCTCTGTCAATGGTTGCATGTGGATGGTCATCTCTGGCTGTCTCCAGCAGAGAGCCCTCAGCCTTTTACACCAGGGCCATTGGGGGCTGTCCTTAGCAATCAGCTGCCACAACATCATCTGTATTGGAGGGGGATGGAAGCAGCCATATCTACTATAGTCTTGGCGTGTTCAAACTGAGAAAGCCAGCAGGCCTCCCCAGCATGCAGGTATTTTATTTGGCCTACCCCCTCCACCTCATGGTCCAGGATGCACCTCAATTTTGCTGGGCCCTTCATAGAGTCCTCCTGATTTATAGTGGTCAACACCTGGTCTGGTTTCCCTTTTGTTTCCCACATATCATCTCCACATATTTTTTCTTTAGAAGGGCTTCCCAAAACCCTGTGAAGAGCCCACAATTTACCTCTGTAGAGTTCAAAGACTTTTGTATAGCTAACAGAATCTCCTTGGTACACACAGCTCCTTTCCATCTGACATCTAATGGCCTTGCCAACAGTTCATTCAGACTTTTTAAACCAAGATGGCTTATCACCCTACAAGGGCTACCCCACGAGAGGTTGTATCCCACAAAATGCCTACACACTCTCCCTCTTCTATCCCAGTTGTATATACATCCCACACTTCCAACAACTACTTGCTCCCACCCTTGGTGCCACTGTTACACAACCCTGTCTGGGCCAATGTGGATCCTGGCTACCATTCAGTGTGTCAATGGGTCCAGGCACCGGTTACACACTAATCAGCTTCATTAGAGAAGACGTGCCACATCCCTAAGTAATGTTCTACCTCCATCATCTGTTCCAGAGTCTCCTCTGTCCTGGAGGTTGGGAGGTGTAGCTGCTGTGGCATGCCCTCCATAAAGTGTGGTAAAGTGCCAACAGCAGAGCAACTGTGAACTGCACCATTTAAAAGCCCATGACCAATGACTCTGCACTACCAGCTGACAACCTACAGACCACTATGAGAAGTCAGCCAGCAGCCACACCAAGCCAGCAACTGATGCAAGCACCAGGCAACAGCACATACCATTTAGACAATGTTATCCATGCATCAACAAGGCAATCAGCCAGTATGAAAGTTGTAGTCATCCATGTGACCAGTTTTTAAGTGTTTGCTCTGGCCACAACCAGCAGTTAATCCACCTGCTGAAGTCTGATGGTCATCTACAAAGTTATTGCCATTGCTACTGCCCTGCCCACCACTTGTGCTGTCATTTTTTGTTTAGTATTCAGAATTTTGTTGCTCTTTTCAGTTCAAGCATGAGATTAATTTTGTTCAAAGTCCTTCCAACTTGTGTTTTAATAAACATGTTAAATAACAGTTCTTCTGGTTGTCAATTATCGAGAGACTTTTTGTAAGCCAAATAATCCATAACAGTTGTAAGTATTTACTCTGTAAAGCAGTTTGTTTTGTTTTTGATTAAGCCTAGTCTAGCAATTGTTTTAGTGACCCAGAAAGAAAAAAGTTTTGTTTAGGTTGAGTGGACACCAAAGCAGTTGAGTTATGTCATCTGGTCTAATAAAACATGTTATAATTACTTCTACATTGCAGATCTTTTCAACTTCAGAACTGTTTTACTACATACTAAGGCAATAAAAATGAAACATTTGGTGAAGCGTATTTGCTGTGACAGACCAGCCTTTTGAGCCGTCTGAGAATGAAAGTGTTGTTTCAGAAAATAATGTTCCTACTGCAGTTTCAGGTCACATTCATAAATTTTGTCCTGTGCCCTCTACTGATTCTGTAGCTTCAACTTGGTTCTAGTATGTCTGCTAGTAATTGCATTCCCTTGTGTCCCCATGAGTATGATCTCCAGGCTGAGTTATTTGTGACTCCTGAAGCCTTGCTTACATTCTCTTTGTGTGGTCCCTAAAAAAGAGTTAGTCATGTCCAAAGAATTTTCACTTGCGAATGCTTGCCTTGAAACTTCTGCCAGAAAATAAAAACAAGTAAAGAAAAAGAAAAACCTGCTCCATCATCACATAATAGTGCTAACTTGGTATTAGAAGAATCTGTCTGTTTTTGGAATAAACAATTTGAAGATGAGAAGTTTTCAGAAATTCAGTCCAGTGAATTCATAATTGTTTAAGTATATGGTATAGAGAAGGAATAAAGTAGCAATTTTATAGCAGTTGTGAAGGAGTCATTTTATACTGGCATTCAAGAGACTTTCTGGAAATGGGATATACACTTCAATAGACTCTCCATGGCAAATGGAGTCAACTGTGTTGCCACTGTTAATATTATTACAAAATTTTCTCATGCACATAAAGACTTACATCAAAGATTTGAAGATAGGATTTATATCAATACTGATTTTTTTTAATACAGCCTTCTGTAAAACTGATTTTACTTAAAACTCAAATCACTTACATTTAGTGTATTAACAAGTTACAACTAAATGATGTTGCAATCCACTTTTACACTGTTTTGAAGCTAAAATCAGAGTTATGTGGTGCATTATCACTGATCTCACTACTTGGCCCTATTAACCTTCTGATTAGGTTAAATGCTAACTTTTCAAATGAGTTAATTAGTTCAGATTTCACAATAACTAAAATTGATATGGATCCCTTGAATATCTCATTGTAAAGAAAATGTGAATCCAGACTTCTTGTAACTTTTAATGCTGGGAAGTTAAATAGATAATGGTTCCAATCATTTTCAAGAAATGAGGCCCAGTAGCCTAACTGTCCAATAATGCGCTGATATAAAAGAAGACTAAGTAAATATTCCTGAATTCCAATCAAGAAGAACTGCCAAGATGAGAAACACAGAAGTACAGTCCTCAGTGTAGCAAAGCAGCTTAAATCACTTAATAAAGGCAAGGCCTCTGGTCCAGATTGTATACCAGTCAGGTTCCTTCAGAGTATGCTGATACAATAGCTCCATATTTAGCAATTATATGCAAACATTCACTCACAGAAACATCCATGCCTATTGGCTGGATAGTTGCTCAAGTCTCACCAATACCCAAAAAGGGAAGTAGGAGTAATCCATTGAATTACAGGCCCATATCACTAATGTCAATTTTCAGTTGGGTTTTGGAATGTATACTGTGCTCGAACATTATGAATTACCCCAAAGAAAATGATTTATTGGCACATAGTCAGCATGGATTCACAAAATATCATTCTTGTGAAACACAGCTAGCTCTTTATACTCAAGAAGTAATGAGTTCTATTGACAGGTGATGTCAAATTGATTACATATTTTTAGATTTTCAGAAAGCTTTCAACACCATTCCTCACAAGTGTCTTCTAACCAACTTGCATGCCCATGGAATGTCAACTGGATTCATGATTTCCTGTCAGAAAGGTCGCAGTTCATAGTAATAGATGGAAAGACATTGAGTAAAACAGAAGTAATATCCAGAGCTGCCCAAGGAAGTGTTAGAGGTTCTATTGTTCCTGATGACACAGGAAACAATCTGAGTAGCTGCCTTAGATTGTTTGCAGTTGATGCTGTCATTTACCACCTTGTAAAGTTATCAGTTGACAAAAACGAATTGCAAAATAATTTACGTAAGATATCTGTATGGTGCAAAAAGCAGCAATTGACAAAACTGTGAAGTCATTCACATCAGTACTAAAAGAAATCAGCTGAATTTTGATTATGTGGTAAGTCACACAAATCTGAAGACTGTAAATTCAACTAAATGCTTGGGGATTACAATTACAAATAACCTAAATTGGAACAATCAGTTAGATAATGGGGTGGCTAGAGCATACCAAAGACTGTGATTGGCAAACACTTAGAAGGAGCAACAGGTCTACTAGAGAGACTGCTTACACCACACCTTTCCGACCTATTCTGGAGTACTGCTGTGTGGTGTGGGATCCATAACAGGTAGGACTGACGGATGACATCAAAAAAGTACAAAGAAGGGCAGCTCATTTTGTATTATCGTGAAATAGGAGAGATAGTGCCACTGACATTTTATGTGGATTGGAGAGGCAATCATTAAAATAAAGGCATTTTTCGATGTGATGGGATCATTCATGAAATTTCAATCACCAGTTTTCTCCTCTGACTCCAAAAACATTCTATTGGCACCCACCTATATAGGGAGAAATTATCATTACAACAAAATAAGAGAAATCAGGACTCACGCAGAAAAATTTAAGTGCTTGTTTTTCCCACACGTCATTTGAGAGTGGAAGGGTAGAGAGGCAGCTTGAAGGTAGTTCGTTGAACCCTCTGCCAGGCACTTTATTGTGAATGGCAGAGTAATCATGAAGATGTAGAAGCTCTTATGAAGATAAATTTTCATCTACAGTGGTGTGTTAAGTATTGGTTACTTTTTTTTTTAATTTCTCTCTTTAACTATATACACATTTATAGAAATCTTTGAATGCTTTTACGATTTTCTCTTGGTTTCAAATTAGTGTGCCATCAGTAAGAGCATGCCCGATATGTGAACTTTGGCGTGGGGGCGGGGGGGAGGGGGTGGCAAGGGGCAACTTGTATTATTTTCATAGACTGGAGGGTTGGAGGAATGTAAGAATTTCTTGCAAAATAGGAATTAAAATTGATATTAGGTATCTATTCCTTACAATGTTCCAACTAAGAAAGTATGGTCTGTGAAAGATTTGTACATGTATTACTGGAACTTTATATTTAAAATAATTGTGTCATTATTGAAACAGTGCTTCTAGTTCCTAAATCCAAAAATATGACTTAACAATTTAATACTTCAAACCAGCTGTTGTTCATTTCTTACATATAAACCTGCTACAACTTTTTATTTCCTGAACCTGTCATATTTTTATTTTATTGCACAATCAGTACATTTAATTCATACAGAAACAACAGTCTAATGAAAGTAATACACTTGTTTAGAAACGAGTATGCATAAGCTGTTGTTTTTATTCATGTGTGAAGTATATACATGGCACTTTTTTTTTAATGCTACATGTAACATATTCCTGTAGAAAACAGATATTTGATCACATTACATGTATGACTCCTGCAAATATAACAGAATCCTCCTACCTGCATAAAGGAAGGAAGTAAAGAAGCCAAAATGTAATGAGGTTTAATGCTGTCATAGTACTATGCGTATTGCAAATTAGCTTTGACACACCATATATCCACTCAATATCTGACAGTGCTTGAATATGCTAATGTGGATCACTCTTCATAACTCTAAGTAGATTTAATAATACAAGAACTGGCACGAGCATTTACACTATGAGCATTTGTCAATCTAACTCATTCTCAACAGTATGTTCTGTAACATTTCTGACAGTTGTCTTTTTAAACATGACAAAAGCAATTCAAATGCTTCTAGTGATGTGAGATAAACTGAAAGAGGTACAGAGAAAGCCAACTCAGTTTTCTGAATGCAGTGGTCATTTTGGAAGCATCAACATTTTTTTAGTGGTAGCACTTTAAACCAAAGCTTCATGAATGGTTTTACATAGAAAACATAGTAGTAAAAATTTATTGTATTTTGAAATAATACAAAATTTATGTTATCAAAAAAGTAAAAGAAATTTATTTTAAAATTTAAGTAGTGGAAAGGATAAGTCATCAAAAGAAACACTTTACCAGAAACTTCTTGTCAGATTAAGATTGTGAACAGGGTGAAAGATTCATTCTGCAAAGTAGTTCACTACCAGTGCAAAATCAGAAGAGTATGGTGCTGGTACAGAACTATGTTTCTTAAAGATATATAGAGCCAAAGGTTATTTACTGGGTCAAGGCACAGCACAAGTATCTGAGGGACTGGCTGACATCTTTCACTGGTTGATTTGGGGGGGGGGGGGGGGGGGGGGGAGACCAAACAGCAAGGTCATTGGTCCCATCAGATTAGGGAAGAATGGGGAAGAAAATCGGCCATGGAACCATCCTGGCATTTGCCTGAAGCAATTTAGGAAAATCACGGTAAACCTAAATCAAGATGGCCAGACATGGGTATGAAGCATTGTCCTCCCAAATACAAGTCCAGTCTTTCACTAATGATGCACAATCTGCAACACCAAACTGCATTTATCCAGTGGATGCCCTTGTTATTCAACACTGCCAACCATTGTTGCAGAAGAGTTCATGCCATTATTAAGGACAGACTGAAAATTTGCAAAGTGTACACCCAGTTGTTGCCTTACCATCTTTGATCAACAGAGGAAGCATGTCAGATGGAACTCTCCTGAACACATGCAGCTCTAGGCCAACGAGAGACCGATGTCCATAGCAGTCTGGTCCCTTCAAACCCATAATCCAACCAACCTCGAGGCCAACGGAGCGAAAAAACTCTTGTCATGGGTACTGGCTGTAGACAAGACATGGTGTCACTGCACATCTGAGTCAAAATGGCAATCTCCAGTGGAAGCATCCAGATTTGCTGTAACCCAAAAAATCAATGGCCATCCACACAAATGTGGGAAAGTTGTGTTTATCTTCATCTTTGGTCAATAGTGTCTCCTATTTACTGATTTCCTGCAGCATGGGACAATGTTGAATGTGCAGTTATACAAACCTTAACCACCTTTCCAAAGGGATCAAAACAAAAGGACCACAACAGCTCACACATGGGATCATTCTGCTCCATGATAATGCAACACATCATGCAGCAAATGCAGTCAAAGAACTCTTGCACGGATTCAAATGGGACTTCCTCAGTCACGCTCAACAAGTTCACAATTATTGGTGAGTTAAATAATGCTCTGACAGGCAAAATTATTCACCCCAAATAAGGCTATCAAGAGGAATTTTACATAATGGTTATTCACTGCTTACTTACTTACAGTATGGCAAGAGGACAACAGTGCTGGGAAATACTTCTGAAACAAAGCTACAAGCTCCTGTTCACTGGCCTCTGTGTCATTTTTCTTTAAGGGGCTCTGGAAAGCCCTATATTTCCAGTGTTAATGTAGCACTTATAAAAACATGTTTTCTCAGGAAGTATTTGAGCTAGGTTACAGGTTATTTATTGGAGTAGTGGCTACAACTTAAAATGAGGATTTTCAAAAATTTTGATTCACCATAGGGCTTCAGTTCTGGAATATGTATGAAACTTTTAAGACCATCATCACCAAGGTAATTCATGTATCACACTTTATCACATGCAGCAGAATGTTGCAATATACTAGCAACACCAGCCGCTTCCATTCCTCCTCTACTGCCATTATAATTCACAGTGCAATTATTTTCATGTGTACCTTTATTTTTTGTGGACACCTACAATATTTAGATATTACTGCTACATCTGAAGCTTCCCCAGAATATGTACTAGTGGCAGATACTATACCATGAAGAGATGTGTGTCTCCATTTATCGTTGGTATGATCAAATGCTGCAGTCACACTGGAAAGCCAAAGAAAATGGTACACCTGCCTAATATCATGTTGGGCCCCGGCGAGCATGCCGAAGTGCCATAACACATTGTGGTATGGACTCAACTACTGTCTGAAGTAATGCTGGAGGGAACTGACATAATGAATCCTGCAGGGCTGTCCATAAATCTGTAAGAGTAGGAAGGGTGGAGATTTCTTCTCAACAACACGTTGTGAGGTGTCACAGATGTGTTCCTGGATGTGTGAGCTGTCACACTGTCCTGCTGGAATTTCCCCAAGTCTGTTGGAATGCACCATGCAAGTGATCAGACATTATGCTTCTTATGTACCTGTCACCTGTTAGAGTCTTATCTAGACCTATCAGGGGTGTCATATCCCTCCAACTGCACACACCCCACACTGTTACAGAGCCTCCACCAGCTTGAACAGTCCCCTGCTGACATGCAGCGTCCATGCGTTCATGAGTGTCTCCATACCTGTGCACGTCCATCTGCTCGATACACTTTGAAATGAAACTCGTCTGATCAGCCAACATGTTTCCAGTCACCAACAGCCCAATATCAGCATTGACAGGCAAGGCGTAAAGTTTTATGTTGTGCAGTCATCAAGAGTACATGAGTGGGCCTTTGGCTCCGAAAGCCCATAGTGATTATGGTTTATTGAATGGTTCACAGACTTACATTTGTTGATGGCCCAGCATGGAAATCTGCAGCAATTTGTGGAAGGGTTGCACTTCCAACATGTTGAATGATTCTCTTCTGCCATCGTTGGTCCTGTTCCTGCAGGATCTTTTCCGGCCACAGCAATTTGATGCTTTACTGGATTTCTGATATTCACAGTACACTCATGAAATGATCATACAGGAAAACCCCCACTTCATCGGCACCTCGGAGATGCTGTATCCTATCATCTGTGCACCAACTATAACACCACATTCAAACTCACTTAAATCTTGATAACCTGCCATTGTAGCAGCAATAATTGATCTAACAACTATGTCAGACACTTGTTATCTTATATAGGCATTGCCAACTGCAGTGCTGTATTCTGCCTGTTTGCATATCATGCCTATACAAGTTCCTTTGGCACTTCAGTGTATCTCTGCCTCTTCCACAACTTTCTTGAGAGATTCTATACTGACAACTTCTACTTTAGAACCTATAAATCTATTATAGTTCATAAACCTGGTTGGGGGATTTGGAAGATTCATCATGTCACAGAAAACTGCATCTTTACTAGCACCCTTACCAACTGTATGACAGGCATAAACAAATCTAATGTTGTGTTCTTAGATTTTAGTATTATGTTCTTAATTTGGAGTTACTCCAAGACTGTTCCAAAAGGTGGTCATATATGAACACTTACCACACTTCAATCCCATTTCACTAGCAAGTCCTATGTGATTTTTTACAGAGTTCCAGACCAATTTTGCTACACTGAATACATTTTACACAGTTTATGAAAATTCCATTGATAACTGACATATCAAATATTTCTTTCAGATCTGAACTGCCCATTAAACATTCATACCTTTCACCAACTGAACCAAGCTTCCTCTGTAAAGTACTTTCTTTCACACTTCCATTGCAATGGGCATGTGTATCTGCAAGGTAAGGTTTATGCACTTATTGTGGTGATTGACTTTACAATGAGTCAATTATTAGAGCCCATCTGCCAGTCAATCACAGATCATCCTCTAGTGCCAAGTGCTCCCTGTGTTGCTCTGTTCTGCAGGCACAGCCATAAACTTGTGAAGTGTGGCTGATTTCACGCATATTGTCAACACTGCTCCTTCCTCTGTTCGAGATATACTCATATTCCCAAATGAATGAAATTCACTACAATGAAATGGATGTAATCATTAGGGATGCAACACAGAAGTTTTGCTGACGCAGAACAGTATCAGTTACTATCAATCACAAATGCAGAATGTGCAGTGTAATGAATCTGTTGTAGCAAATGAAAATTTGTGCAACACCAGGATTCAAATTTGACTCTTTTGTTGTCCGAGCATGTCTCCAGATTCAGCACAAGCTTTGTTCATCCATGGAGATCTTTCTATTACTTTTTAATGGTACTGCCAGTGGTTTCTGCAGTGAGGTGAATGAGAATAGCACCAATGGGTAATAGATTTAATGGGCAACTATGGCTTGCCCTGATACAGGGATATGTACTAAGTGAATTAAATAAACTGTAATTAAATGAATAACATCAGTGGCAATGATACTGAATATGCAATAACATGAAATGATATCAGTGGAAACCCTTTAGAAATGTTGAACCTACTGTGCAGTGAGTTTACTCTCATAAACTATAATCTGCACCAAATAAGGACTCAAACCTGGACATCCCACTTCTTGTAAGAAGCCAACTTAACCATTAGACCATTGGAACACATCCCCAGAGCTGGCTTTGACTTTCATTGTCACTGATAATCTCTGCAATTAGACCTACTTCTGGTCATCACCACCTGAGATTCTTTCATGGGAATATAGCAAACACAGATGGAATAGATTTGGTGAGGAACTATGTATTAGTCGGATGTGAGGGACTATATCATTTGATCAAATTCATTGAAATCAAGGGAATGCAAAGAAATTCTTTCTCCTAGTGATGCTGTAGGAGCGATGATGATGAAGTCCCATACTCCTTGACAGAGTGTAAGGGACGATGCGGGAGACCCGCACTCCTGTACTAGGCAAGGTCCTAGCAGAGGTGGTTTGCCATTGCCTTCCTCCAACCATAATGGGGATGAATGATGATGATGAAGACGACACAACAACACACATGACCCCGCCGGGAATCAAACCAGGGACCCTGCACTTGGGAAGCGCGAACTCTACCATGAGACCACGAGCTGCGGATGCTCTAGGAATACCCCTGATTAATGACACTGAAAATTTAAAGTCTAACAAGGCGTGTGTTAATACAAACTATGAGTTAGAGAGTCTGGTCATAAGCATTATGTGTACCTTTAAGATTCAGTCTGGCACAAGCTCATTTATTATGACACATTCACTACATTGCTGGTTCAGGTTTCTGCATAGTTTTCAGGTATCTAATTTCATATCATTCTATCTTCATTACCACTGACACCATTTCTTTCAATCTATGAAATTAATGCAGTCTATATACATCCCTGTGGTTGCAAAAATACTTATCCACCTGACCCAGTCACTCCAGTGGTGTTCTTCCTACATACTGTCTGGAAGGACCTCTGGTTGTAGTGCCCCAAACTAATAGAAGGAAACATTAGCGTCAATGATAGTCTGAATCAAGCATGGAGGCATGCTCACACAGCATAATTGTTTAGGTAACTGCTCAAATTAAGCACATGTTCTGTGCTTGAGAAATGGTTTGGTTCAACTTCCCATTTCTCACAACATAATAATTCCATAGTAGGTTCCCCATTTCTGAACAATGGCTATGATATCTTATTTCATGTTATTGCATACTCTGATTGTAACCCTGCTGACACAACATGAGTAGATTTCATTTTATTGAATTTGGTAGATTGTTATAAATCTTTATTGCTGGCTAGGTCATGGTCCTCCATGAGTATTCCCACACACACAGCGGGGGAATCACAGGTAGCAGCATTTGTAGGAAGTGGGAAGAAACATTAGTGGCAGTGAATGTTTGAGACAGGCTAGAGGTGTAATCAGATAAACCAAAATGTAGTTAAACAATGACTGATTACAACTAGCAAGGGATCCAGGTTTTTAGTCCCGGTCTGGCACAAATTTTTGTCTATCACAACATAGTAGCATTTCCTCCAACATTTTCCTCCCTCTTTCTGATTAAAGAATCTCAAGTCCCAGAACTTAAAATTTGTATAGTCTTCACGTTTAGATCTGTGACATCCTCGTTAAGTGCAAATATTTCCTGTTTTATTACCTGAAGAGGAAACTGAATTTGATTCCAGCCAAAATGATTCCTCTCCCTCTCTCTTTCTTTCCCTTCTGAGTCTGTGGACTGAAAAAATTAATCTTTTATACAGATTCCCTTTGTGCATGTTGAATAGTGTGACATATTTGACCAGAATTATCCATTTTTTTGTCTTTTCAGTGACTCCGTTTGTTGACTTGGAATAGTTAATTAGTCAAACGTATGCACAGTTACCACAAATATAAAATTAGTTTTTGTGGTGAATGTAGTTTGGCAAGCTATTAAAACTTAAATGGTGGCAATACAAAACTGTCACAACATAATTTTCATTTATACATAAATACAGTGTTCAAATGTGTTGGGAAATCATGCAGAATATCTTGATATTTTCTGCAAATAAAAGTACAAAAAAACCTAGTTTTTGGAACTATTAGTTTTTCCCTTGAAGTAGAAAGAAGAGTAGATTGGCAAGATTATTAAGGAAGGGCATGGAACTCAGACAGCAAAATGTGAGGGACACAGTTCTGGGGATCACGGAGAGTAAATCTCATCCTAATAGGTCTGAATAAGCCTGAGACAGGAGCCAAAAGGAAGACAGAGTTGAGAGAAAGAATACATAGATAGAACAGTTACAGACGGAAAAGAAATGGATATTATAGCAAACACATCATCTAAGAAGTTTTTCACTTACCTCCCCCTCCAGCCCCCTCCTCCTAAAACATTGCACTAATACTATATAACACTGCTTCTAGCATTGGTAATGCCAAATTCTCCTGAAGTCAGTCATCGACGATTACATCCCATAGAGTTGCCAAACTGCAGGGATGTTGAAACTTCCTGGCAGATGAAAACTGTGTGACAGACTGAGATAACTTGGGCCCTGGCCTTTCATGGACAACTGCTCTGATTTGATTTGATTTTGTTTCGATTTTGCTTTCTTTTATGGTGCAAAATCAAATAAGGTCATGACCGCCCAAGTGGGAATCTTAGAACACGAACACAAAGAAGGGGTTTCACTACACGTTAAGCACAATTGATAGAAGGAAGGAGAGATACGAACAAGGACCTCTTCTTGCATATAGGTCCACAAAATATGATGTAGAGACAACAGTGGTCCTGAACTAAAGATTAAATGTCCTTCACTGCATTGCTATGACAGATAAAAAGTAAAATACAGTCAACAGCCTGTTCATTGTTCACTAAAAAAGCCAATAACTCAGATGGCAAACATACATTAGAACATAATCAGTTAAAAAAAAGGGCATTGGGTCAGGAAAGGTTGATGATAGTGAGCATTAAGTTGTGAGAGATCACCACTTAACAAATGGTGATCACTAAAAAGACAGTGCCCAATATGCAACCTACCTAATATGATCTCCTCATGTGAAGAGAGCCAAGACAGGTCAGCCAAACTGCTGGAAGAGTTTTATTTCCCATAGTTTGTTCCCACGAAGGAAAGAACAGTGGTTGTGCCAAAGTGACACCACCTGCTGATAGATGGCAACACAAAGATCATCAGAAGGAATGGAAGAACTAGCGGACCAAGCTATGAAGACTGCAGCCTTCACAGCAGCGTCAGTGTCCTCATTTCCTGTCAGACCAATGTAACTAGGAACCCACATAAACAACAAAGTGGCTCCATCAAGAGTGAGCAAGTTACAGCTTTCCTGGATCCATTGAACTAAGGGATGGATGGTGTACAGCACAAAGAGACCCTGAAGGACACTGAGAGAGTCGAGGCAGATGGCGCAACTGAAACAGCTAGTTCGCTGGATGTACTGCATGGCCTATACAGGTGAAGAGCTCTGCTGTAAATACTGAGCAATGTTCCAGAAGCCAGTACCGAAAAATGTTGGTGCCACTGATGAAGGCCCATCCAACACCACAGTCAGTCCGAGAGCTATCAGTGTACGCAAAGGTATTATCACTAAGATCTGTGAAAAGGTCGAGAAACTTGCAGTGATAGATCTAAGCTGGAGAAGTTTCCTTAGGAAGTGAATGAAGTCCATAGCGAACATGGGCTGCCACACAAAGGCAAGATGGTGAAGGGTTCATACGCATGGGGAAAGTGTCATGTAGCATGAAGTTAAGCTGCCAGAACAATAGCTGAAAATGAACTCCAAGAGGAAGCAGAGAAGGACACACCCCATACTAGTGGCCAAAGGAGTCATCAAAGAATGAGGCATAGGATTTGTGGCCGGGCATGGTAGACAAAAGGTACATGTATCTGCTGAGGAGAACATCATGCAGGCATTGTTTCTCTGTGAAGGAGGAGATGAACACTTCATCGTCCCCACGTAGTCCGGAGAAGCCTATATGGGAGGTATCGTCCGATGAAGCGTCGTGTTATTCGCAGGAAGAGACGATGGAGTCATAGGCATCTGCATATGACATCATCTATTATGTTGGGGAAGATGTCTCGTTGGCGAACGTAATTTGTGGAAACTATTAATGTCGAATTTAATTATGGTGGCAAAACAGATCGTGTCGAAGGGAAATTCCATTAACTTGCAAACACAGTTGGTGAGAGAAATGGGGTGGTATCTAGAAGGAAGGTATTTGTCCTTACTGGGATTAGATATTTGTATGACAGTGACCTCTGGGAAACGTGCCCTCTGCCCAGATGCATTTTTACGTACAAAGGAGAAAGTGTTTGCCTACAAGAGAAAGGTGAGGCAACATCTGAATGTGACCACTGTCAGGCCCTCCAGTGGAAGATTGGAATGAACTGAGAGTATGACCTAGCTCCCTCATAGTAAATGTGGCGTTGTAGCATTCACTATTCTGAAAGGACATTGGTATCACCTCAGCTTCCTGAATCGTTTCCAATGGAGGAAGGTAGGGTGATAGTGAGTGGAGCTCGAAATCTCCATAAAATAGCAGCCTAAGATGATGGAGATATCTATGGGACCCACTATGACATTGTCTACTATGGTCAGCCCGGAAACTGGTGATTGGATCTTGATCCCAGAGGCATCGGAGGTTGGGCCACATGATGGAACAGAGAGTCGAACTATTACAAGCACTACTTAAAGAAATCCAGCTATCTTTTATGCTATCTCAAAGATTGAGACAACAATGCACACACAACTGTTTACAAGGAATAGAGTAAGTCATCATAGGATAACGGTAAAAAACGTGGAGAGCACGTCTCCACACGCAAATTGCGATGTGGCATGCCTCAGTCCTTCAAGGCACTGGAATACGGCTCAGTAAGGATGAAGTGTGTGGTATGGAACATTCTGCGGCAGTAAGGATAACGTCTGTAAGGTACTCTACCTGGTCATCACAGATAGGGAAATGCTGTTAGTCGAACGTCGCCAGGGTGGAGTAGAGCCTCCAGTCAGCCTTAGAAAGCTTGCAATTGGGTTTACACATATATGGGATAGAAGTTAACAATCGGATACCACATGGGGAATGGTCGCACGAGTACATGTGAGAGAAAATGGACCACTCAAAATAATAGGCAAGCTGTGCAGTGCAGAATGAGGAGCCCAAATGGGAATCAGTGTGTGTGGAGTCTGAAAGGAATGATGGTGCTCTAGTGTTAAGTGAGGTTGAGTTGATTGAGAAGGTCAGCCAAGAGGGCACCTCTCAGACAAGTTCTGGAAGGGCCACAAAGGGGATGGTGTGCATTAAAGTCACTGAGCAGAAAAAAAGGGTGATGGAGTTGACCAATAAACTGGAGGAAGTATGCCCTGGTGACACCGAATGATGGAGGAAAGTAGACGTTACAAAGAGAAATGTGAAGTGTAGAAGGAAAATGAAGACTAACAGCCTGTAGCTACATGTTCAGGGAGATGGTCTGACTATAAACATCATCTCTAATGAGCAACGTGACTCCCCCATGAGATGGAATGCCGACCTTGGAGGGAAGGTCGAAGCAGATGATAAAGAAATGCGAAAGGTCTAAGCAGTCACGAGGATGCAATTTTGTTTCATGGAGGCAGAAAACAAGAGGATGCTGCTATTCCAAAAGCAGCGGTAATTCCTCCTTGTTGGACAGAGTGCTGCAAACGTTCCACTAGAAGAGAGTCTACACGGGGAAAGGGGAGGAGGGAAGAAAATAAAGGGTTGCCACCTCAACTGCTGTCAAGTGCCAACCTTCAAAGACTCACAGTTACAGGGTGCTGAGGCTGGAGGATCCTGTTCCACGAGATCTACAGAAGTGTCAGCAGTCTCTCTTGGTTGGCCTGTGGGTTCCAGAGCAGAGAAACGGTTGGCCGTGTGCACGGGGAGGTGAGGATATCACATAGCGAAACTGCTGAAGAGGCTCTCTGAGTCATGGAAGGAGAAAACCGTTTGCCTTTGTTTGGTTTCTTAGAGTCTTCGCGGTTGGCAGATCAAGACACAGATGATTGTTGGCTCGAAGGAGATAAAAAGTCTTCACCGGAGCATTCCTTCTGTACTACTGGTTGTGTAGTAAGTGATTTTGGACCGGCGGCGCGGACTTGATGGCTTGTTATACAGCTGGAGGAGAAGCAGACAAGGATGCTACCATGACACTGGGTGATTTGACAGTTGTAGTGCTGAATTTGAGGTCACAAGTCTGCGTGACTGTGTCCCTCATGGAGTGAGGTGTAGCAAGAACAGTACTGTAAGTGCCAGATGGTAAAATGCAGCGCTTTCAACCAACCAACAACTTGTGAGTGATGGGGTTGAGCCAGTACAGCTAGCTATTTACTTATCTTTTTTGTTTTCTTTTGTTTTTGGAATCACCCGCCTTCTCAGTACTCGTCACGATGTGAAGATCGAGATCGGACTGGAGTCTCTGGTCGCCACATATCTTTGGCGAGTGGGCACTCCGCACGCCACTACGTGAAGGAACGAGGAAGAAGGGGGTTCCTGGAAGTTAACTCTGGACTGTGCGTTAGGAGCGACGTCAGTATTGGAGGGCAAGGCCGCTTGGTCGGTGGACCCTGTGGAAGCTGTCAGTTGGCGACAGAATGCCACGTGCTCGAAGATCCTAGTGTCAGGGTCTGGTGTCGTGCCAATGGCGGTCATTGTGTGGTCATTCAAAGTCTGAGAAGCGAGTTATTGGTTCTGCTATTGGATCCCGATGAAGAAATACGGAAAGTTTGGTGTATGAGGTGAACATAAGAATTCCAAAAAGGTGCACGTTTGTGGTGCGTATATCAGACTTGTGAGTGGTGTAAGCTATGCTTCGGTACTGCAGTCTCTAGTTAGAGTGCTGCTTGGGACAAGAGCATTGATATCGACATTGTCATCTATTTAGCTGCTTTAGAGTAGATGACTGTTTTGGATCAGAGGCAGATCCAAGTGAGGGACCAAATCATTGCTCGTCTTATTAAGAAACCTAAGTCGGCCCCCAGCATTTAAACTCTGTTATCTACAGTTACAACGAGTAATTTGACCCTCAGGTAGTGGCCATGTGTGAACTTTGGAGGTACTGATAAGTGTTAGTAGCAATGGAAAGGTTGACTGTGGAGCTTTTCAGTTGGACAATTATGAATCGTGTTAATTGCAGTTCACTTCTTATGGTATTTTACAATTCCACTTGTGGTGACGAAATCGCCAATAGTACTTTCATAATTTAGCTTGGGACATCATTCTGTAGTTTGGTGTGGCCCTCCCAAGAGTTTAAACCCCAAATATTTTCTTACTGCCTTTGCTGGGGTTGCCTTGCAACAGTTGTTGTTTTGTCTCTTGTGTACCCCACTGTACTGCTGTTTGGTGCAGTGTGGTATAGTCGAAGTGTTCAGTAGTACCGCATCTACTCCCTTGCCCGTTTCATATTTGCAAGCCGCATCAGAATGGTTCAAATGGCTCTGGGCACTATGGGACTTAACAGCTGTGGTCATCAGTCCCCTAGAACTTAAAACTACTCAAACCTAACTAACCTAAGGACATCACACACATCCATGCCCGAGGCAGGATTCGAACCTGCGACCGTAGCAGTCGCACGGTTCCGTACTGCGCGCCTAGAACCGCGAGACCACCGCGGCCGGCAAGCCGCATCCATACCGACGTATAATCCCAGTATTCAATTTGTGTAAGTTGGTTGCTCCTTGTCAACGTTTTGTGTATAGTGGAAAATCTTTCCCATACCGCATGTGATCCTGAAGGACAACAGCGCATGACCACTACGAAATCAAAAGATATGTATTGTATATTATTTTTTAACGGATGTAACCACTGAGCTTAAGAGTTGATTTATGTGTTTTTTTTTATTTATTTCGAAATGAAAAGATTTACATACCTGGTTAATTGTATCATCTATGCTTAATTATTTGGCGTAATTCGTTGGGTGTTGTATGCATCACATGTAGGGACGCTTATGGTGTAAAGAGTTTAAAAGGAAGGAAAATATTTCGTGAAACACTGAACATTGTAAAGGCTACGGGGTTTGGGTATACGTAAATAGTAATCAGATTTTATTTCGTTTCAGTTGTTGTTTTAATTCAAATTTAGTGATCAATATTTTATTGCCTTTAGAGATCACAGGTGATATAGGGGAAATTTTGGTACTTCCATGTGGCGTTAGAATCTTTTATTAAATCTTGCATTATGCAATTTGTATTTTCTTTTCCTTTTTGAAGAAGTGGTTTTAAGTTGTAAGCATTGTAAATTGATCCTGAGAGCTGTTCTTTGATCTTTTATTATTCAAGAGACTGTTGGTTAAATAATGCTTCAGGGACTTTCATTAAGAAACTGTATTGAGGGTCTTGCTGTTCATGATAAAGAGTGTTCACTTACTATTTTAAATTTATGTTAATAAAGATGTAAAATTTTTAATGGAAAAAAATGCTTTTATTAGGGAAACCGTGCCTGCCCGTACTTCCCACAGCTTCCACGTACTCAAGGTATTGGCCTTTGGGCCTTGTCTGATGTTTTCCCTGGTATCTATCCCAGCTAACGTCTGTGGGGCCATGTCAAAGGTAAGGCACTTTTTCCCACTGCACCCAGATCCACCTGATGCCACCCACTCCAATCAGGAGCTCTTCCCATGGGTGCCACCCAGCCACAGCAAAGGCCACCTGGCATTATGGCTGTTGCCGGGAGTCCTCATGACCCAAACAGACAGGCATCTACTCCATGGCACATGTGGGAAGTTTACAGCTCAGTCATCAACAGTGCGATCCCTTTGTTGTCAGGGGGCTACCACCAAATGGGTACATGATGACCCCACCACAATGGACTGACTACCGTGCTGGATATTGGGTGCAGAGAAATCCAATATTGTCATGGGGGTGAAAGGGAACAGGAGACAATGGAAGAAGATGACACACCTCGGAAAGTATCCTCACTCAAATAGTTGGATTGTAGGTGGAGATGCAAAGCCATGACAAGAGGTTCAGGAGATCGAATCTAAGGACACTATGGATAATTCATGCACCATGTAAAGCATCCTTCTCCATATGGACAGCACTTCTGTAGAATCTGGAAAGTGGCAGGTCAACCCATAAAATGGGACATGAACTTATAGGGACAAAAAGTGAGAGACTCCTTTTAGTCACCTCTTACGACAGGCAGGGATACCTTGGGCCTATTCTAACCCCCCAGACCCGCAGGGGTAATTACTTTGTTCAGTCTCTTCACATCTAACACAATCCTCACAGAAACATCTTTCTTTTTCACTGTAACAATTGGGTTACTGTACACACTCCTGCCCAACTCCATTACCTTCCAATCTAGCATTTTCTTCCTTCTGATGCTTACTGCTGCCTTATCTGCCACAGAAATAGTGAAAGGTTTAACTCCAATTGCTTCATGGGGCATTACCTTTAAATGATATTTAAAAGTAACTACTTCCCAAAGCTTATCTGGAAAAACACATCTTTATATTTATTCAATAATTCCTTGAGCAATGAGCATTGATCCTATGAAAAATGTTTGATCTCTTTTATTTTATCATTTATTTGCTCTAGAGAACATGCTTCCCCACTATACTCATTCTCCCTTTTTGGGTGAGCCATCACTTTACCTCCTGCCAATTCGTTTCTAAATTTAACTCTTTTTCTGCTATCTCTACCATTAAATTCCAGAGCTCTGTTACAATAACACTGCAGCCACACTCACTAAGAAAATTCATCCTGAGAATAATGTTCACAGCAAGGCCAGCCACCAAAAAGCAATCTATATCGAATACTGATCCTCAGTCTTAAAATCTAATAGAATTACTATCTTTACTGTCGTGCTACATTCCCCAGTTGAAGTCTTTATTTTAACCCCAGGTACAATCAATTCCATCAAATTCTACTTTTTATCTGTTGCCAGAATGAGTCAAATACAGCTGACACACTAGACCCAGAGTCTAACAATGCAATACTTTCTACATTGCCCACTTTTACATTAATAATTCGTTGAACTTTTTCAATAATTACCATTTTAATTCAGTCGCTTCTAGCAGATCTGCTTTGGTGTCTTCCCTGCTCTCTATATCCATTATATGAGCTCTCCATTCCCATATTCTATACCTGCATCTTCCTGAAACAAATCCTTAACAGTTTCCCTTATATCCTATTCTCCCCTTAACAACAATTTTCCTTGGCACTTTAAATTTTAAATTACCTCATTATCCCATTCCTCAGAAATTAAGATTTTATGAATCTTACCATAAGATACCCAGTCATTAAGATGATACTTGGCTTTCTCCTTTCCCATCCAGTCCCTACTAATATCCTTATTCAGAACCATCTGACTACCTTCCATAAAAACATGTGCCATAGCTTGTTCCTCAGAACAAGACTCAACAACATTTTCATTACTGCAGTCAGCATCATCACTCACTAACTCATCATTACAATACACAATATTATCAGGAGAACCCACTGGTACAGTCATAGCATTTTCATATACATCATTACCAACTGCTTCACCATGTGCACCACCAATACAGGCACAACATCAATATTGTCACCAGCAGCACTTTTTCCACTTTGAGCAGGCTCACATAGATATTAGTACTTGAAGAACTTTCCTCATTACTCATCTCCATGTCCATAAACTGATTACAAATAATTTTATTTCCTTTGCCCCTCATTTCCACATCAATACCTGTTTCTACTTCTGGCAAAGCAACTGCCTCTATTTCAAAATTATCCGTAATTTTCATTGAAGCTAAACCCACTCTATTTTCTTCATTATCTTCCAGTTTAAGCAATCTGTTTCTGGTAACAATTTCCCAATGCCCAGGTATTTCACGAGGTGGTGGAGTGTCATGGTGTACTGATGGGTGGCTTGTCATCGTCTATACTGGGCCACTGGAATGTGGGCTTGAAGCAGAGGTTTAACGCCTTCTACGTAAAGCATCACATGAGTTTATTGCTTGAGGTTTTGGTGCATACAAAAGTGTGGTGTATACCATGTTGCAAAGTCTGCGGTGGTTAGATTTTGGACACATACTGCCTTAAACACCATAACAAATCTGGTTGATCTTGCATGGTCCTCCTGACTGTTTCTGTGTCAACAAAATCACTAGGCAGGCTCAATGTTTCACTGTTAACTAATTATGCTGCTGAAGCATTGATGTTGTCCATAAGCTGAGTAATCCCAGGAGGAGTGCCAATGTCCAAGAGTTGTCATGGCACATTAATGCTGCCTTCATACAATGGTCATTCTGTTGACAGACTTGATCATTCTGTTGCTGGCCGGGTGGTTTGGTCTTGTGATGAGTGTATGCACAAAACTTGGCCAGCTGGTTAAATAGGTCTGAATCAAACTGGCATCTGTGGTCAGTAGTGATACGCAGTGGGCACCCAATCTCACCAACCACGTTGATGCAAAAGCGGAAGCCAATGTCTCGGCTGTGATACTGTCCATCGTTACTGTTTCAGGTCAGTGGGTATAATGGCCAAGAAAAGCTGCTGCCATCATATGGGGGGAGTGGACCAACAACATCCAAATGCACATGGGCAACACATGATGGTATCTGGACAGTTGTCAACTGGAGCATGTACATATCAGGACATCTAGCATCGTTGCCACTTGAGACAGGATTTGACCCACTCATGGATCTTCCTGCATGCCTGGCCACACATAGCACTGAGACACCAGATGCAATGCTGGTCACACACCTGGATGGCACAACTTGAGAATCATGTTGAAAGCTTGCCTTCTGAACGCTGGTGTCAGGAAAGGATGAGGTTGACCACATGATATATCTTTGTACAAATGTGTACCTTCTCTTAGCACATCCATGAGCTGCAACTTCATTGCTGATGCAGGGTCGTTGGCATACCTACTGAACACCTTGCCTTTCTGATGCACTAGTGAAAGTGCAAGAAAATCTGTTGGACTCAAGACACTGCTGACTCACGGCAGACAGTTCACAATAACTTTGTTGATTCCAAATATATGTGTAATGTCTGTTTTGAAATGGGACACAAATTCGAGATGATTAAATTGCCTGGGTGAGCAGTCGGCACTGTTCTGACTGAATGCAAATGTCGAGGGATTGTGGTCCATATAGATTTTAAGGGCTCATGCTTTGACGTATAGATGAAGATATCTGCCTACCTGGTACACAGCCAGGAGCTCACACTCATATGTACTCCATTTCCTTTATGAAGGGGACAGTTTGTGGGAGTGGTGGTTGCCAGGCATCGTCCACTCACTGCTGGAGTGCTGCACCAATGGCTGGCTGGCTTGCACCCATGACAATAGATAGTGGTGCATCAAGCTTTAGGTGCACTAAAAGCACTGTCAGCTATTCTCTTCATTGCAACCTTGAATGCAGATTACATATCTGTCCAGTGCACAAGAGATATGCCGTTAACACTAGGACAATGCTGCTGTCAAAAGTTCCTGTGACTGCTGCATGGGGAAGGTGTCGCCTGTAGAAATTAAGTTTACCCATGAAACGTCATAATTCCTTGACTGCAGCTGGCCTAGGTAGCAATATTGCTTCTGCCTACTCAGTTAGAAGAAGGGAGTATGCAAATGAGATCTTATAAAGAAGAAACACTTCTGCCAGTCTCAAAAAACACTTGGCTACATTCAGTATGATTCCATATTGTTCTAGCCATTTGAATACCTCATGCATGTGCTGTCAATGTTGTTCCGAATCGGCGGAGGACCAGGACATCGTCGAGATATGCAATGCAGAAGAGTAGTCCTTGAAGAATGGATCTATGATTCTCTGACATAATTGAGTTGCACTGCATAAGACCAAAGTCATAAACATGCTCTCATATAAACCAAAATGAGTGATTATAATGGTCTTTGGTATGTCTTCTGCAGCTACAGGTATCTGGGTATAAGCTTTTGTGCAGTCCAAGATGGCGAAAATTGTGGCACCATGTAGTCCGTAATTAAAGTTCCTTAACAGCAGTGCAGGATATCTGTCAGGAACTTTTCAAAAGTTAAGTACACAATAGGCGCCAGACTTCACCTTTCTTTGGCACCGAGTACAATGCCGAGGACCACCGCTTTTAGATGGCCATATTATGCCTTCCCGTAACACCAAATCAAATTTGGCCATTGCAATTGCTAAGCTGTCTGGGGTCAAACATCTAGGCCTGCACACATCAGGGGGTCTGGGACGATGTAGCAACCTATGCAGCAGCCTCCATGCACTCACGCAAATTGCAGTGTTATGCAGTGATGGTCCAGTTTCATGTGTGCATAGCAACAGTAGTTCCATGCCTGGCCACAAGTGCAAGTCATTTCTCATGCACATGTCCACTCTTATATTTAAATTTATTTTTTGTTGTTGTTCATTTTGAGTACTCTCTGACACCATGCCATGAAGTTTTCCAGTGTTCTTTCTGATTACAAATGGTAATTCTGTATGGAGGCTAATGCTTCAATTGAGTTATACTTGAGTTTAGTGTACAAGTCTGTCTCGGGTGGTGCGCTAATGGTGTCTTACATCCCGGCTGCAAATCTGTGGTCCAATTGACTTTTAATATGGGCAAACTTAGTCGTGTTGGCACTACTCCTGCACAGCAGAAACTTGGGTCTGCTTGCTCAAACCAGAGGACATGATTGTCAGGCAGAGCGGTGGAAGGTGAAAGGCCAATCTTGAAGCTGTGCGCTCTTCAACCACTGAGCAATTCACTGCAGCTCTGGTGCAGTACTGCTCCTCCTGATCACATCAGGGCCACAATTTTGATTTATTCATTCATTTTTTTAACAGAAGAACAGATTTCATTAATTCCAACATGTAAGGCTATTCTCCACATGTAACTCAAGGATAACTCAACTGAAGTGTTAGCCTGCTTACAGAGTTACAATTTTTAATCAGAAAGGACACTGGAAAACTTTGTAGTATGGTGTCAGAGAGTAGTTGAAATGAACAACAACAGAAAATAAATTTAAATCTAAGAGTAAATGTGCACATGGACAAATGAATCGTATGCACAATGCAGCACTCCAGGTGGCCTAGTTTGGAGCTACTCGGTAGCAATTCACTTGCTATGCACACACAACACTACACCTACACTGCACAACACTTTACTTCATTTGAGTGCGTGGAGGCTGACACACAGGGCACTACGCTGCAAACATGTTAGAAAGATATTATATGGAGTAGTTTCTGTGTAATTAACATAAATGTAATCTGCATTGTTTATTCAAAGCATTTGACAATATTCCCTTAATAATGGAAGAACTATGGTTGATTTTGTATCACATTCTATGCATTTCATTTGTAACCACCAGATGATGATGTATTGTTGTAACTGCTGATAACTTTTGTAATTGTAATTGGTGAGTTTGCTGTATGTAACAATGCACTGATTGTTATAAAAGGTATATAAACAGTGTAAGAGGGGGAGCAGGAGTGGCCAGTTCAATGTAAGATTTTGACAAGAACTCTGTTACATAATAAATAGAGCACCTCAAACAAGTGTCTTTATACAATTATTGAGAATAATTTTTTACTTAACAAACTTCAAGGAAACAGCATCTGCAGCAAAGCCTCAAGAACATCAAGAGCAAGATAAGTTGACAACATTAATTACTATTCTGAAGATACTAAGTTACACCACCAAATTTCAAAGAACTTTACTTGGAGCTACCATTTATGTTATGTAAAGACGATTAACTTTCAGTTTATTTTCTTTTCGGGACAACATTTCTTTTATACCCTTTGTCACAGTTACGCTGCAACATGGCGGTACAAGCAGGGATAATGATGTAATTCACGTCAAAGTGCTAAAGTTAATTTGTAATTGGGTAAATAAAAAATCTACTAGCCAAGCAGCTGCAGGAGAACACACATACTAACAAAAAAATTAAGCGTTCAGAACCAGTGGCTCCTCCTCCTGGCAGAAGGGTTGAAGGGATAGGAAGAGAGGTGAAGGAAAAGGACTGGAGAGGTTTATGACAATGAGGGTGGTGATGATGTTCGGTTTATGGGGCGCCCAACTGTGTGGTCATCAGTGCCCAGGAGAGGTTTAGGGTAAGAGGCAGTGTTCAGGGAAGTCAAGCAGAACCCTGTGTCAGGGGAGACTTATTGGACACTATATTCTCAAAAACTGATTATTTTCATTGTTATAAAGTTAATTTGTGAATTTCATATGTGTAATTTTGACATAAAAACTGCAAAACAACTTTATCTGGACAGTGAATTTTTGGACTGGATCATGGAATCCTTTGGAACCAAAAATTATAAGGATGAGGAAACAAGACTGTGGAATCGATCAACTTGTTCATCATGCACACTATTTTTTTTTTAAATCCATCTTTTATTTTTTTGAAAGTCTTTCAGTGTGCAGATACATCCTTTAGGAACAATATTTTCATTTCTCCACATAATTTCCATCCCTCTCAACTGCCTTACGCCATCTTGGAACCAGCGCCTGTATACCCGCACGGTAAAATTCTGGGCCAACCTGTTGGAGCTACTGTTTGGCAGCGTGCACAAAGGAGTTATCATCTTCAAACCTTGTTCCATGAAGAGAGTCTTTCAATTTTCCAGAGAGATGAGAGTCACATGGAGCCAGGACAGGATTGTAAGGCGGGTGTTTCAGTGTTGTCCATCCAAGTTTTGTGAACGCTTCTACGGTTTTTTGACTGACGTGGCCATGCATTGTCATGCAACAGCAAAACATCCTGCTTTTGCCGATGTGGTCGAACACGACTCAGTTGAGCTTGAAGTTTCTTCAGTGTCATCACATATGCATCAGAATTTATGGTGGTTCCACTTGGCATGATGTCCATGAGCAAGAGTCCTTCGGAATCGAAAAACACCGTAGCAATAACTTTTCCAGCAGAAGGTGTGGTTTTGAATTTTTTTCCTTGGGTGCATTTGCATGATGCCACTCCATTGATTGCCTCTTTGTCTCTGGTGAAAAATGATGGAGCCATGTTTCATCACCTGTCACAATTCTTCCAAGAAATTTATCTCCACCATTCTCGTACTGTTCCAAAAGTTCGCTGCATACCGTTTTTCTTGTTTCTCTGTGAGCCACTGTCAACATCCTGGGTACCCAACTGGCACAAACCTTTTTTAATGGCAACACTTTCAGTATTCTGCAAACACTTCCTTCCCCTATCCCAACGTAGTGTGACAATTCGTTCACTGTGATGCGTCTGTCAGCAGTCACCAATTCGTTAACTCTCTGCACATTGTCTGGAGTGTGTGCAGTACGAGGCCTGCTGCTGCGAGGACAATCCTCAATATTGCCGTGCCCGCTTTCATCACGTAACCTGCTTGCCCACCGACTAACTGTACTGCGATCGACAGCAGCATCTCCATACACCTTTTTCAACCTCTTGTGGATGTTTCCCAGTGTGTCGTTTTCACAGCACAGGAATTCTATGACAGCACGTTGCTTCTGACGGACGTCAAGTGTAGCAGCCATCTTGAAGGCATGTTATGACGACGCCACTCACGGGAACAGGTTGAACTAAGTTTGAAAACAAGCTGGAAGGGTGTATCTACACACTGTAAAACTTCCACACATGCATAATGAAAACTGTATTTTTACAGAAATAGTGTGCATTTCTTTTGGAGTGACCCTCATATATGAGCTACACTTGTTCCATCTTTTCTTCAAAATGGTCATGTCAGCTTTTGTTTACAGAGTGTTTTTTTCTTTTTTGTTTGTTTTGTGTCTTATTTGCAAAAATTATTTTATGGTGTTTGATACAAGTAGGGCTAACAATTAAGAGGTGGAGGATGTAGAAAATTTGACACAAGGTAATGAAGAGGAAGTTTAGGACAGTATTAGCAATGTATAATCAGAAGGGGAAAGAGCAGGTGGAGATTCAGACAGTATTCGTTCACCTTTTCTTGGTTGCAATCAAGAGGAGATAGTAGTTACAGTAGCAACCTTTTTAACACACTTGTGAGACTCAATGGGAAGAAATTAAGTAATCAAAGTCAGAAGCTAGACAAAAGGACCGGGAAGTCAGATAGCCAAGCTGAGGGGAAAAAAAACGTGAAAAGCAGAGTGAGAAATTAAACAAAAACTTGGATTGTTTATATAAAAATTTAGAGGAGCAAAGTCAAGCACTAAAAAATATTCAAAAGTATTTAGATGATGTCAAAATTCAGGGAGACAAAACTGCAGAGGCAACTGAGGAATTAGAAGTAGATTTAAATGATTTCAAAACATATGCAAACGCACAGCATAGTAAATTTGAAATCTGTATTAATTCTGTAGAAAACAAAACTGAGAAAACTGAAGACAAATGGATTAAAGAGAAGAGAGATATGACAAGAGCCTACAAATCTTGCATTTCATGATTAAAAATGAAAGTAAAAGCTTTAATTTAAATTTTAGTGAAACCAATAGAATGTTTGTCAGAGAATTATCAGTTGTAAATGGTGATGTTATTGCATGTGCCGGCAATGTTTCAAATGTTATGGTGAAAGTAGATGATGTTGAGGAAAATGTTGCAACTAGAAATTTATGTAGTAACAATGGTAATACTTGGAACAATAAAGGCATAAAGAATTTCCCAGGGAAAAACAAAGTCCATGCAGTGGACTTCATTTGCCAATGAAAGGATAATGTATGTCTGACAACTTGAAAATTAAGTATGTAAAGAAGTTTCTAAGCAAAGAATGGAAAGCAGAAAAGTGGAAGGAGTATATAGAGGGTCTATATGAGGGCAATGTACTTGAGGACAATATTATGGGAATTGAAGAGGATGTAGATGAAGATGAAATGGGAGATATGATACTGCGTGAAGAGTTTGACAGAGCACTGAAAGACCTGAGTCGAAACAAGGCCCCGGGAGTAGACAACATTCCATTAGAACTACTGACGGCCTTGGGAGAGCCAGTCCTGGCAAAACTCTACCATCTGGTGAGCAAGATGTATGAGACAAGCGAAATACCCTCAGACTTCAAGAAGAATATAATAATTCCAATCCCAAAGAAAGCAGGTGTTGACAGACGTGAAAATTACCGAACTATCAGTTTAATAAGTCACGGCTGCAAAATACTAATGCAAATTCTTTACAGACGAATGGAAAAACTAGTAGAAGCCGACCTCGGGGAAGATCAGTTTGGATTCCGTAGAAACATTGGAACACATGAGGCAATACTGACCCTACGACTTATCTTAGAAGCTAGATTAAGGAAAGGCAAACCTACGTTATTAGCATTTGTAGACTTAGAGAAAGCTTTTGACAATGTTGACTGGAATACTCTCTTTCAAATTCTGAAAATGGCAGGGGTAAAATACAGGGAGCGAAAGGCTATTTACAATTTGTACAGAAACCAGATGGTAGTTATAAGAGTTGAGCGACATGAAAGGGAAGCAGTGGTTGGAAAGGGAGTGAGACAGGGTTGTAGCCTCTCCCCGATGCTATTCAATCTGTATATTGAGCAAGCAGTAAAGGAAACAAAAGAAAAATTCGGAGTAGGTATTAAAATCCATGGAGAAGAAATAAAAACTTTGAGGTTTGCCGATGACATTGTAATTCTGTCAGAGACAGCAAAGGACTTGGAAGAGCAGTTGAACGGAATGGATAGTGTCTTGAAGGGAGGATATAAGATGAACATCAACAAAAGCAAAATGAGGATAATGGAATGTAGTCGAATTAAGTCGGGTGATGTTGAGGGTATTAGATTAGGAAATGAGACACTTAAAGTAGTAAAGGAGTTTTGCTATTTGGGGAGCAAAATAACTGATGATGGTCGAAGTAGAGAGGATATAAAATGTAGACTGGCAATGGCAAGGAAAGTGTTTCTGAAGAAGAGAAATTTGTTAACATCGAGTATAGATTTAAGTGTCAGGAAGTCATTTCTGAAAGTATTTGTATGGAGTGTAGCCATGTATGGAAGTGAAACATGGACGATAAATAGTTTAGACAACAAGAGAATAGAAGCTTTTGAAATGTAGTGCTCAGAAGAATGCTGAAGATTAGATGAGTAGATCACATAACTAATGAGGAGGTGTTGAATAGGATTGGGGAGAAGAGAAGTTTGTGGCACAACTTGACAAGAAGAAGGGACCGGTTGGTAGGACATGTTCTGAGGCATCAAGGGATCACCAATTTAGTATTGGAGGGCAGTGTGGAGGGTAAAAATCGTAGAGGGAGACCAAGAGATGAATACTCTAAGCAGATTCAGAAGGATGTAGGTTGCAGTAGGTACTGGGAAATGAGGAAGCTTGCGCAGGATAGGGTAGCATGGAGAGCTGCATCAAACCAGTCTCAGGACTGAAGACCACCACAACAACAACAACAACAACAACAACAACAAGTTTTTAGCTGCAAAGGCACTATCATGGGCTAATTAGAACATATGAACAGATATGGCCTTATCAGAATTTGAAAAACGTTTTTGGAACAAATTTTGATCAGAAACCAAACAGGCTAGGATTAAATCAGAATTTTTGAATGGACCATGTGTCAAAGAAGGTAGTATTCATATGAAAGACTTCTGTAAACAACAACTTAAAACACTTTTTTGTTTTGAGCCATAAGTCTTCTGACTGGTTTGATACGACCCGCCATGAATTCCTCTCCTGAGCCAACCTCTTCATCTCAGGGTATCACTTGTAACATATGTCCTCACTTAGTTGCTGGATGTATTCCAATCTCTCTATCTTCCTCTACAGTTTTTGCCCTCTACAACTCCCTCTAGTAGCGTGGAAGTCATCCCCTGATGTCTTAACAGCCTGTCCCTTCTCCTTATCAGTGTTTTCCACATATTCCTTTCCTCTCCAATTCTGTACAAAACTTCCTCATTTCTTACTTTAGGAGTCCACCTAATTTTCAACATTTGTCTATAGCACAACATCTCTAATGCTTCAATTCTCTTCTGTTCCAATTTCCTACAGTCCATGTTTCACTACCATACAATGCTGTGCTCGAAATGTACATTCTGAGAAATTCCTTCCTCAAATTAAGGTCTGTGTTAGATACTAGTAGACTTCTCTTAGCAAGAATGCTCTTTTTGCCAGTGCTAGTCTGCTTTTGATGTCCTCCATCTGTTATTGGTTATTTTGTTGTGTAAGTAGTAAAATTCCTTAACTTCATCTACTTTGTGACCATCAATCCTGATGTTAAGTTTCTCACTGTTCTCATTTCTGCTACTTCTCATTACTTTCGTCTTTCTTCAATTCACTCTCAATGCATATTCTGTTCTCATTACACTGTTCATTCCATTCAGCAGATCATGTAATTCTTCTTCACTTTCACTCAGGATAGCAATGTCATCAGCAAATCGTATCATTGATATCCTTTCCACTTGAATTTTAATTCCTCTCCTGAACCTTTCTTTTATTTTCACCATTGCATCTTCGCTGTACAGATAGAAAGACTACATCCTTGTCTTACACCCTTTTTAATCCAAGCACTTCATTCTTGGTTGCCCGCTCTTATTATCCCCTCTTGGCTCTTGTGCATATTGTATATTACCCTCATCCCTCCCTATAGCTTAATCCTATTTTTCTCAGGATTTTGAATGCTTTTTCCAGGTCAACAAATCCTACGAACATGTCTTGATTTTTCTTTAGTCTTTCTTCCATTATCAACCACAATGGCAGAAATGCCCCTCTGTTGCCTTTACCTTTCCTGAAGCCATACTGATCATCATCTCCCACATCCTCAAATTTCTTTTCCATTCTTCTGTATATTATTCTTGTCAGAAACTTGGATGCATGAGATGTTAAGCTGATTGTGTGATAATTCACACATTTGTCAGCTCTTGCAGCCTTTGGAATTATGTGGATGATATTTTTCCAAAAGTCAGAAGGTATGTCGCCAGACTCATACATTCTACCCACCAACAAGAACAGTCATTTTGTTGCCACTTCCCCAAACGTTTTTTTGAAATTCTGATGAAACGTTACCTACCCTTCTGCCTGTTTTGATCTTAAATCCTCCAATGCTTTCTTAAATTCTGATTCTAATACTGGATCACCTCTCTCTTCTAAATCTACTTCTTTTTCTTCCTTTATCACATCAGACAAATCTTTCCCCTCATATAGGCCTTCAATGTAGTCTTTCCACCAGTCTGCTTTCTTCGCTGCATTTAATAGTGGAATTCCCATTGCAATCATAATATTACCACCCTTGCTTTTAATGTCACCGAAGGTTGTTTTGACTTTCCTATATGCTGAGTCAGTCCTCCCAACAACCATTTCTTTTTAAATTTCTTCACATTTTTCATGCAGCTATTTTGTTTTAGGTTCCCTATACTTGCTATTTACTTCATTCTTCGGTGACTTGTATTTCTGTATTCCTGAATTTCCCTCAACATTTTTGTACTTTCTTCTTTCATCAATCAACTAAAGTATTTCTTCTGTTACCCATGGTATCTTCACAGTTACCTTCTTTGTACCTATGGTTTCCTTTCAAACTTCTGTGATTGTCCTTTTTAGAGATGTCCATTCCTCTTCAACTGTACTACCTACTGTATATTCCTCACTGCTGTATCCACTGCATTAGAGAACTTCAAGCATGTCTCATCATTCCTTAGTAGTTCTGTATGCCACTTCTTTGCATATTGATTCTTCCTGACTAATCTCTTAAACTTCAACCTACTCTTCATCAGTACTAAGTTGTGATCTGAGTCTGTATTTGCTCCTGGGTAAGCCTTTCAATCCAGCAGCTGCATTCAGAATCTCTGCCTGACCACGATGTAACCTAACTGAAATCTTCCCGTGTCACTTGACCTTTTCCAAGTACACCTCCTCCTCTTGTAATTCTTGAACAGAGTATTCACTGTTACTAGCTGAAATTTATTACAGAACTCAATTAATCTTTCTCCTCTCTCATTCCTTTTCCCAAGCCCATATTCACCTGTAACCTTTTCTTCTACTCCTTCCCCTTCAACTGCATTCCAGTCCTCCTTGACTACTGGATTTTTATCTCCTTTTATGTACTGTATTACCTTTTCAATATGCTCATATGCTTTGTCTATCTCTTCATCTTCAGCTTGCGACATCGGCACGTGTACCTGTACTATCATTGTCGGTGTTGGTTTGCTGTCGATTCTGACTAGAACAACCCTATCACTGAAATGTTCACAGTAACTCACTGTCTGTCCTACCTTCCTATTCATAATGAAACCTACTCCCATTATACCATTTTCCGTTGCTGTTGATATTACCAAGTACTCATCTGACCAGAAATCTTTGTCTTCTTTCCATTTCACTTCACAGATCCCTACTATATCTAGATTGAGCCTTTGAATTTGCCTTTTCAGATTTTCTAGCTTCCCTTCCATGTTCAAGCTTCTGACATTTCATGCCCTGACTCGTAGAGTGTTATCCTTTTGTTGATTATTTAATCTTTTAATCGTGGTCACCTCCCTTAGCAGTCACCTCCCGGAGATCCGAATGGGGGAACTACCCCAAATTTTTTTGCCAATGAAGAGATCAATTTCAATTTCTCAATTACAAGCTGCATGTCTTGTGGATACACATTATATCTCTTTAATGCAGTGGTTTTTATTGCCTTCTGCATCCTCATGTCGTTGATCATTGCCAATTTTTCTGCCTTTAGGGGCACTTTCCTGCCCCAAGGACGAGAGAGTGCCCTGAGCCTCTGTATGCTCCTCCACCCTTTTTGACAATACCATTGCAGAATGAGGGTGGCTCCTTACGCTGGAAGTCTTCGGCTGCCAATGCTGATTAATAATCAAAATTTAAGCAGTGGCCTGTTTCAAACTCAGGACCGATGACTTTTTGATTACTAAACATAGATGCTACCCCTAGAACATGGGAGCATACACTTTTACACTTAGATAAACCATTACACGAGATAGCAGAATAAACGCATTAAAGAGACGAGTGCCACAAAATGTACAATGGGGGTTGGTATATGGACCAGATGTTCCTACTGAACAATTTTTAAAATATGTTAATGAACTAGATATGTCATGGGAAAAAGTGAGAGACAGAGGGAATGGCAAAGAAACGTGGATTTTATCAGAATGGGGGGTGGCCCAATGATCATCATGGAGACTGAGACAGAAGGAGGATAAGAGATTATCATTGGAATAACAGATGCAGGGTGATGATAGGAGAAATAATAATAGGAATGATAGATGAAGGGACAATGAAAGGGGTGATGAGTAAAGATACAGACAAGGGGAGAAGATTTGATGGCCAGAATTTTGAAAATCGAAGGAATGATTTGGTAAAAACGCCTCATGGGGAGCCTGTCAGTTTGGGCGAGAAGAAATAGATACTAAAATCAGGCCAGTAATAATATTTGGAAGGTAAGAGATAATTTTCAGAGGGTGTTCCACAGTAGTGGTTACAGCAGTTTGCACCACGTAAATAGGATAGAGTCTAGTACGGAATTTTGGAAATATATAGTAAGGGAAATGAAAGCAGAAGAAAATAGGAAGCAGAAATTTGAAACTGATTTTGATGATGGTGTCTTGACAAACTTATTTGATGAATAACAGATGATCATGGTGACGAGTATAATCTTGAGAGGTTAATGGGTAATGAAAATATTGTCCCTAGGTTGAATGTGTGGAGACAGAGAATCATGTACTTCGTGGGGAAGGATATAGGATAAGTAGTAGCCATGAACACTTGTTCTATGTGTAATGACAATATTGGTGATGATTTAGGTAATGATGCTTTTGAAGTGGAAAGTTATGATGATGTTAAGCTTTGTGAAGAATTAGATAGAATGATTTATGTTGAAATTAAAGAGGAAAGGGCGATGAAAGGTGATGATAAGACTGCAATTGTAGGTCTTGATGAAGATTTAGTGAAGAACAGGGAAGTACATGATGACCTGCTTATACCAGTCAATATCAATGAGATAGTGTCATCGTGTTCTGACGTTAGTAAGCAAGATGAGTTGATCAGTGATGAGATTTTGAAAATTACTTGTGGTTATTTTGATAATGTTGGCAATGGTAGTAAAATACATGCTGTATTGAAGGGAATTTGTCAGGACATGCATCCAGAGTATGTGTGTGTGTGGGGGGGTGGGGGGGGGGGGTGGACAGCCAGTATATTGCAATGTAGTTTTGGAAAGCTTACAGCCTGTGGAGAGTGGAGAATCTGTAGAGAAAGAAAAAGGTATCAGTTTCAGAAAGATAGGGGAGGATTCGTTATGTGAAGATGAAAACAATGATGTACAGAGGAGTCCATATACGTGTGTTCAAATGATATTTGGAGCGGTAATTGCCTGGTCAACACTGGGTCCTATTGTGGAATATCACAAAAGCTTAGGGACAGAAAAAAAGATGGGAAGAATTTTGCTAAGTTTCTAGTAACTGGAGTTACTGGCAAAAGTATTAAAGTGACTACAATACAGGTTTTATTGTTTCTTACAATAATTGGTTCTTTCTGTGCAGGGATGTTTAGTTATTGAAGATTTAAATGAAATTTTAAAGCTGGGAATAAACCGGATTGTCAAACTGAAGTTAGCTTTAATTGGAATGAGATTAAATTAACATTTACTAATCCTAGAACGGGAATCGCTGGGGAGACAAGATATTGTGACAATAAATAATAGTAATAGCTGTCAGATCCGGGGGATAGTGGAATTTGATGACAAAGGATACTATGATGAAAGATTTTGTGATGGGGAAATAAATAAGGTTTCTTAAAGTGAACTTGTAGCAGATAAGATAGGGGAAGCTGAAGCTTTGAGTAGAGGATAAAGAGGAACTAGAAAAATGTTTATGGGAATATAAAGATATTTTTGATGAGAGACCAGTAGAGTGAAGAATTATCAATGTAAATTCATGCTGAAACCTCATTACGCCTTATGATGTACAATTTTGTCAAAGAAAATCAGTTGAGAGGGAGTTGCAGAAAATGCAAAGTTCGAGGACAGGGAAAAGGGGTTGTAGCCAGTACAAACCTTATGGTGTACTCACTTGTAAAAGAAAAGTGGTGGAAAGGAAACTACAGTTGACGAAGAAGTGGTAAATTGGTGAAGACCCCAAGGGGATGCAGACTCATTCGTGCACCATGCATGTAGCAAATACAAGAGTGTCAGCTACATGATATTTGCTTCTGCAGTAACACATTTCTCATGCCAGGTGTTTTTTTAGATTATTCTTTAACTTGTACACCTATGTACACACAGGTTTCTTTTTGTTTTGTGCACTCTGATGTCTGGACTGCATATACTTGGTAGAGGATGGAGCTTTGATTATGAAAATGTATTTGGTTTTTCACGGCACATGTGTACTGATTTTATAACATTTGTACTAAGGAATAATTTTGCTGTGCTATGATGAGATTATTCTGCCCACACTATGTCATATGCACTTACATATTACATATTTTGCCTTCTGAAAGTTCTTGATTTGTGGAATAACTATACACTGCCAATTGTCTGGTAAACTACTTGGTTCATCCATCTGAGACTTCAACACCTTTTTATCAAAATGATACCCAGTATCAGACCAATAACCATGAATAGAGTCTTTTGTATCTACTTTAAGTTCAAAACCTATAAAGTGGATCTACATACACACCTTGAACACACAGTTATTTACGACTGGGAGATCTGTTCAGCTATGTTCAGCACAATGGTATACTGATGATTACAGATACTGTTTATACACTGTGACACTTTGAATATGTGAAGAGGAAATGAGGTTATGTTTGTTAGTTATGCTGCTATACTTTGAAATATACATTCTGAAAGGTGAAAGAGGTTAGAATTTATCATTGATCATTTAGCCACAAGAGAATGAGGAACATACACTGATATAGACATTATTCTTATGATTATTTATTCTGCACTTACTGATACCTTTGATGTATTGATACACTTATTGCCAGAAAGATGTACCTGCTTTTATGAACAGTATTTTTTGCTGATGTATAGCACTGTAGAGAGATGGTATTGATTATGGTGTGGTGAGAAAACTTTACATTGGAAGAAAGGCACTATGATACACAACTCGAAACATAACGTGGTAGCATTGTCACAGAAGAAGCTGAGTAGCGCAGTCGCTGTAGTGTAGTTGTTATGATACTAGATTGTTGAATGGAGGGTCGTAAGTTCAAAACTGACGTGGACTGTACTACTTTAATTTCTATATTCGGTATGAGTAAATTCTAGAAATATCCACAAATGACAAGAATCATTGTATTGGAATGTTCTGTAGCTCTATATATACCGTATGTGTTCTGGCCAGAGGCAGTTCACTCCGCACTCTCATATGTGCAAGTGCTGAATAAACCTTCATTAAGTGAAGTTAGTATTCATCATTCATCTACTTACACCTTCCTCTACGTGACATTATTCTGGTGGAGGAGCCGGGTATTGCAATGTGTGATACCGCACATTATCGACAACACAGTGGTTCCCATCAGGCCATGACAGAGCCGCCGTTTACATGGCGAGAAACCCGAGTTCACGCCATATTCAACAGATCGCAAGTTATCGGAGACAGAAGAAGAAGAGGACATCATGATAACAGCAACTGTGTGCCACCACATGAGACATCCTTCCAGGTTCTCTGGTGACCATGGCCGAAATCCAAACAAGTGGCTGAAGGTATATGAGCGTATAGCCAAATTTAACAAATAGGATGACACCGTGTGTTTGGCTAACATATTTTTCTACTTGGAGGGCACTGCCAAGCAATGGTATAAGAACAACGAGGAGAAGTTCACAAGCTGGGAAGTATTCCAGGCGGAACTGTGCAGGTATTTCGGCGACACACAATGACCAAAGTGGAAGGCTGAAGATAAATTAAAGTGCAGGGCACACTGTCCAGGAGAGACGACAGCATCCTACATTCAAGATGTCTTGGAACTGTGTAAAATAGTGGATCCTCAAATGGAGGAGGAGGATAAGGTTGCACATCTCATGAAGGCTGTAGCTGAGGACATGTATCAAGCCCTACTCCTGAAGGAGGTTTTGACAGCAGACGACTTCATAAAATGGTGCCAGTATATCTAGACAATGCATCAAAAAAGAAATAGATGCAAGAAGTTTGAACGGTTTGCAAATGTTGTATCGATGTCTGTAATGGAGGAAGAAGCCGATTTCACAAGTGTTCTTCATCAGATAGTGAGAGAGGAAGTCCAGACGGCACTTGGATTGCATGGTGAGCAGAAAACTGAGAAGTTACAAGAGGTCATAAGGGAGGAAGTGAAACAGACATTGAACACAATCTCTCGTCCTTCATTTCCCTTTAAAACCGTAAAAAAGTCGACACCTAGGTGAAGTTACATTCCTACAATGCCGCGTGAGGAACCCGTTTGGGCACCAAGGAAGACTGATGTCTGGAGGACCCAGGATAACCAACCAGTACGTTTCCACTGCAGATGACCGGGACATGTGGTGCACAATTGTCAAGAAAGGCAGCAGATATTTGATGCCGCCTGTGTCAGAAGACAGCAGACCAATCTTAGCCGATGCCAACTCCAGGACAACAAAGATGAACAAGAAGATGTGGGTGTAGGACGACGTAGGTCACCATCTCTTCAAGCTAGCCACTGGAGAGGATGCTCCCCAACAAGCCGATCAAGGTCTCCATCACCATTTAGAAGCTCCAGCTGATCACCAGGAAAACTAAAGGGTGCGACCTTCCTTGGAGGTGAGGCTGCTGAAGAGAAAAATCCTCCACCATCGATCACTTCAAAAGTGATAGGAAACTACGTTGATATTCTCATGGATGGCCGATCAGCCCAAGCTCTTGTGGACTCTGGAACACCATATTCAGTCATTTCGGAGAAGTACAGTCGCCAGTTGCAGAAAACCATATTCATCGACAATGAAACATCTCTGCTGAAGGTGGCTAATGGGAAATATGTAAAACCTACAGGAAGATGTGTCATTTGTGTGGGTATATGTGGCCAACCACAGCCATCAGAATTCATTGTCTTACAAGAGTGTAATCTTGACATCATTCTCAGATGGGACTTTTTGAAAGTTTCTCAAGCAATTATAGATTGTGGTCGCTCGAAAATTATGCTAGTCGAGACAAGACATTGTGGACAAGAAGATGCGCATCAGAGTGTGTGGAGCCTGTGTGTGCTGGATGAAGTGATCATTCCTGCACTCAGCACTAGAAAGGTAGTTGTCATGTGTCGTGCCATGCATCAACCCATGAATCTTGTAAGAGAAGCATACCACTGAAGAATAACTTGGTCATCCAAGCCTCTGTTGTCTCACTTAAGAATAGATTCGCTGAATTGTAGATAGTTAGTTGTCGCCGATAACTGCAGATCCTTCCAAGATGCATGTGCATAGCAAACGCTGAGCCATTTATTGCAGAACAGCTGAGCATCATAGTAACCTCCCATGCAGAGTCTGTGGCCGAAATTAGCGCTACCACTACAAGACAAGATCTTCTAGCTCGACTATCACCAGATCTCACTAAGGAACAACAGAAGAAGCAACTTGCCATTCTTCAAGAGTTCTCTGAATGCTTCAATCCACAGGTGAAGAGCAAATTAGACAAATCGATGGTGAAGCACCGGATTAGCACTGGAGACCATCAACCAGTAAGCCAGAGAACATACCATGTGTCAGCAACAGAACATCAAATAATTCGCAACAAGGTAGAGAGAATGATGAAGAATGGCATCATTCAGCCTTTGCAGAGCCCATGGTCGTCACCAGTGGTTCTTGTCAGGAAGAAGGATGGCAGTTGGCACTTTTGTGTTGATTACAGGAAGCTTAATAAGGTAACTAAAAAGGACGTTTACCTCCATCCACAAATTGACGATACACTAGATTGTCTGAAGGGGGCTAAGTTTTTCTCAACCATGGACATGTACTCGGGATACTGGCAAATCGAAGTAGATGAGGCAGATCGTGAGAAAGCTGCATTCATCACCCCTTAGGGCCTGTATGAGTTTCAGATAATGCCATTTGGTTTGTGTAATGCACCAGCAACTTTTTAATGAATGATAGATAATCTTCTAAGGCACCTGAAGTGGACGACGTGTCTTTGTTATTTAGATGACATTATAGTGTTCTCAGAGACATTTGATGAACACACAAAAAGACAGAGGGCCGTTCTTAAGTGTCTCCAACAAGCCGGACGAAACTTAATCCAAGAAAGTGTCTCTTTGGAGCAAAAGAATTCAAAATACTTGGGCACCTTGTGTCAAACAAAGGTGTGTGGCCAGACCCAGAAAAGGTGAGAGCTATAATGGAATTTCCTATTCCTAAAAGTATTAGGGAAGTGAGAAGCTTCCTTGGATTGTGTTCTTATTACCGTCATTTTATCAAAGAATTTTGTATCAAAGCCAGGCCACTCCAAGAGTTGTTAAAAGCTGATCCTAAATTTATATGGGGTGGTGCTCAGCAAGATTCTTTCAATGTGCTGTGAAAAGCCCTGACGACTGACCCTGTACTTGGTCTGCATGATGAGAGAGCACCTACAGAACTACACACAGATGCCAGTGGGTATGGGATCGGTGCTGTTCTGGTGCAGATTTCGGATGGAAAAGAGAAGGTTACACCCTATGCTTCTGGGACACCTACAAAAGCCAAGAGAAACTACTCAACTACAGAAAGAGAATGTCTTGCTGTGATCTGGGCCATGTGCAAATTTCGACAGTATCTCTATGGAAGGCCATTCACAGTTGTCACAGACCATCATTCACTTTGTTGGTTGACAGGTCTTAAGGATCCAACAGGACAACTCGCCAGGCAAGCACTACATCTTCAAGAGTATGACATTACCATAGTGTACAAAAGTGGAAGAAGACACCAAGATGCTGACTGTCTCTCAAGAAACCCTGTGCAAGACCATCAAGACTTTGATGCAGATAGCGACTGTCTCGCAACATTCCAGGATCTCTCTGCTGAGTAGAAGGACACCAAGATATCTCAAATTATGCTTGCCTTAAATCAGTCAGAGGATGTGAAAGGACAATTTAAGGTAGTTAATGGATTACTTTGCAAGAAAAGCTTTGATCCATTTGGAAAGAGGTGGCTACCAGTGATTCGTAAACACATGCGCTTAGATGTTCCACAGAAATTCCATGATACACCTGAAGCCAGACATTTAGGATTTATTAAGACATACAATATGATCCACAAGAGATTTTTCTGGACAGGTTTATTTAGGAGTGTCCGTCACTATGTGTCAGACTGTCGAGTGCGCCAGAGGAGAAAGGCAGTTCCTCAGTAACCATCTGGCCGACTCATGCCAATTCCACCAGTTGAAACGCTTTTACAGCATGTTGGGATTGACCTCCTTGGACGATTTCCAATGTCTGCTAGTGGCAATAGATGGATTATTGTTTGCACTGTTTATCTGACACGCTATGCCATTACAAAAGTCGTGAAAACAGCAGACGTATTCGAGGTAGCCAAATTCATCGTAGAAGACATTTATTAAAACACGGTGCCCCAAGGTCATTAATTACGGATCAAGGGAAAGTTTTTGAATCAAATCTTATGACAGAGATAAACTGTTGGTGCAACATTACTCATCACACGATGACTGCCTACCATTTGCAAACTAATGGGCTCACTGAACGCCTTAGTAAGACCTTGGCTGACATGCTATCAATGTTCACCAATGTTGAGCAGAGCAACTGGCATGAGGTGCTACTTTTCGTGATGTTTGCCTACAACACCGTCAAATAAGATACCACAGGTTTATGCAATTTTTCCTGGTGCATGTGCATGAGGCAATGACGACAATGGACACTCTGTTCCCATTACATCCTGATGATGTGGACGATGACTACATTGGCCCGCACTGCAGGGTCAAGAGAACAATCACCGAAGGTACAACGCAAGCCACCGCCCTGTTGTCTACCAGCCTGGTGACCTCGTCTGGATCTTCACTCCTGTTCAGGTTTGTCTCTCTGAGAAGCTCCTCAGGTGCTACTTTGGATCTTAGAAGGTTGTAAGACATTTGTCTGATGTTACTTACGAAGTTGAAGATTTCGACCCTGACATGCTAGAAACGTTTCAGGTTATTTACTTAATTTTAAAGTATTGCGCAATATTTATGATGTGAGAGCTAGTTACAGCGGCCTAGGCTGGCACACAATGGAAAGACTGATGTGAATTTTGTAAGGCGTGAGTATGCTGCTTCCCTACACCTGACACAAGATGACGAAAGATCATAGATACGGTCTACGTCCTTCGAATGAAGCCCTATAAGGATCCTGCAACCAAGGGTAAATTTGAAGCTCCAGCAACAGGCAACAAGCGGAAAGGCGATGAAGAACGTAGCGGAAAGGGAAGTTCTAAGAAGATCACTGCCAGGACGAATATCAGTCATCGGGATTCGGAGTATGCAGGACCAATGACTCGTTCCCAGACTAGGAGGACATAACACCAAGACGCTGTTCTCTTAAGGAGGGAGCAATGTCGCAGAAAATGCCGAGTAGTGCAGTCATTGTAGTGTAGTGGTTATGATACTAGACTGTTGCATGGAGTGTCGTGAGTTCAAAACTCACCTGAACTGTAAAATTTCAATTTCTATATTCGGTTTGACTACATTCTAGAAGTATCCACAAATGGCAAGAATCATTGTACTGGAATGTTCTGTAGCTCTATATATATCTTATGTGTTCTGGCCGGAGGCAGTTCGCTCTGTGCTCTTGTATGTGCAAGTGCTGAATAAACCTTCATTAAGTGAAGTTAGTGTTCGTCATTCATCTACTTACACCTTCCCCTTCGTGACATTATTGACACATGCTTTGATACAAAACTGATCATTAATGTCACTGCACTGCTCTGTACTGATCACTGTGTTTCGATAGTGCACAACACTGAGAAGGAAATGTAGGTTCTGCTTATATGTTACCCATGTTATTAGAATTATGTTTTTGAGGAATATAGAGAGCAGTGTAATTTCATTTTTGGTTTTCTGTTTGAACATTTATTGACTAGGTAACCATACAGCAATATAACCAAAATTTAGATGTAACTGATATTATTATGTCTAGTAGTAGACAACTTTACCTGGAATGGTGTCAATCAGGACATTGGATTGGAAGAGGAGGAGCAGAAGAAGAACTTTATCACCTGTGGCCTTCCATGTCTCCAGACCTCACACCTAGCGAGGTTACATCAAAGATCACATTAAAATCCCTCCTGTACCTGACACTATTGAAAGTCTGCGACATGGCATTGTTGAAACTGTGCTTTTGATAATGAAAGGCTAGCTGCTTCATATGTGGCAGTAAATGAGCCACCATTTTGATATCGGTCGTGGAACATATGGTGCTCACATTGAATGTATAAAAATTTGAACTTTTTTCTTTCCAGAGATGTTGGAATTGTGTTTCTATATTTTGTAGTTTGGAAGGAATAAATATCTGAAACCTGTTCCTTCTTTTTGAATAGCCCTCTATTGCTGAATGGAATGCTATATGACAAGCTGGACAGTGAGATGCCATCAGGGGGTGAAAACTCACATTGCTAAAGCAAAGGAGGTATTCAATAGAAAGAGGAGAGTATTATCTGGCAAACTTTACGGAAAAGACTTGGTAAGTGTTTTGTCTGGAGTGTGGCACTCTACGGTCTGGAAACATTGGGAGGAGATTAGAGAGGAAGGAGGTGATTACAAGAGAGTATGTGACATAAAAGAAAGTGGAAAACACACAGACCTGAAGACAATGGCAGAAGACAGGAGAGTTTCATGTGAAAATCTGTCTTTGGGCAGAACACTAATGATGATGATGACGATGATAATGAATAACTCTGATTAACATACTGTCAACTTACAGTACAATTGCTAACTGTAACAACACCTAATTACTTAGTGATTGCTGAAACTCATAAAGCAAAATCTTATTGATAATGTAAACAAAGCAATTATTCGTACTACTGTAATATGTACTGAAATTCAGTTCACAGCAAAAAAATAATGTATGCATTCTCAAAAACAGAAACATGTTAGGAAGATTTGGGATGTAGTGGTATCTGTGTAATTAACAAAAAATGTGATCAGCAGTGTTTATTCAAAGCATTTCTATGACATTTCCTTAACAGAAGAATTGTAGTTGATTTTGTTATCACATTCTATGTATTTTATTTGTAACTACTGGATGATGATATTTTTTGTAATTGCCAATAACTTTAGTAATTGTAACTGTGTGTAACAATGTAATGACTGTTATAAAGGGTACATAAAGAGTGTAAGGGGGGAGCAGGGGTAACCAGAATGGTGTAAGATTTTGATGAGAATTCTGTGACGTAATAAATAGTACACCAGAAACAACAACTGTTTTTACATAATTACTGAGAACCATGCAGTTCTCTAGCCCATTTTCACTTAGCAAACATCCAGGAAACAGCATCAGCATCTTCAGCAAAGCCCCAAGAACATCAAGAGCAAGGTAAGTTGACATCAGTTATTATTTGAAGATATTGAGTTACATCCATCAAATTAAAAGAACTTTATTTACAGCTACCATTAGCATTACAAAAAAAGATGATTAACTTTCATTTATTTTCTTTTTGGGACACTTATTTTATCCCCTGTGGTGCAGTTACACCGCAACTGTTAGCTTTACATGTTTCTCTCAGCATTCTTCTTGTAATTTCTCTAAAACACTGTGATCAATTCATTGTTTATGATTGTGCGGTATAAAACTTTCCATCTATGATCTGCGACAACTAGTCTGTATACTTGTGTCAAAATGAAAATATGCTCGAGGAAACTATTAACATTTTGAGACAGACCTGCTGGCCAGTATTTCCCTTTTAGTATTGGAAATGTTCACATATATGAGGGTTGGAACCCTAACAGTGGTAACTATTTATTCACAACCGATACAAAAGAGTTACATGTGTGTCCCTGTTAATATCCTTCAAAGTAGTCATCAGCGTTGTGTAGAACCCGTTACCAGTGATGTGGAAGGCGTAGTATACTATTGATGGTGCGAATGGAGCAGTCTAAAGTTATGGTGATTCTCGTGTACAACTGTGATGGTGCTATCCCAACACATTATGTTCCTCCATGGCAGACCGTCAGTGCACAGTATTACTGTTCATTTTTGGAGCATCACCTCCGACCAGCTTTGTGAAAGAAGCGGTGACACTTTCTGCGCAACCCACCCATCATGTGCGGGCGCATACAGTGCAAGCTATGGCTGCTCTGTTCGGTTGATGGGACTGGGAAGTAATGTATCATCGACCATAATCCCTGGACTTAAGTCCTTGTGATTTTGATTTGATTCCGAAGATGAAGAAACCACTTCGTGGCATTCGCTTCAGAACTGTTCCAAAGATTCGACAGGCAGTAGACTGCTCCATTTGCACCATCAACAGAACAAGCTCTGCTAATGGTATGCTACGCCTTCCACATCGCTGGCAACAGGTTCGACACAACACTGGTGACTACTTTGAAGGACAGTAACAGGTGCAAACATGTAACTCTTTTGTATCGGTTGTGAATAAATAGTTACCACTATTTAAGTTCCAATCCTTGTAGAAATACATGACACTAAACTATCTTTCAGAACTATTAGTTCCCTCCTTGGGGATGAGACAGGGATAGGTTGGAGAAAGTTGTTAAAATGTCAGTGCATGTAACACAGACCACAAAATGATGGACTTACATATCATCAGGACGAAGAAGGGCAAATATAAAAGATGTATCAACATTTAACCATCACTGTTAAATAGACCACCGAGTATTGGTTTTACCATTAAAACACTGCATGTTGTTGGGTCTAAAAATAATCTGTTAACATCTGTTGCATAACGTCCTTCAAATATATTGGGGGATTTTAGTGTGTAAAACAAATCCAAAGTTGGACATCAACAACTCTAGTTGCTATCAATCAGTACTATCTAACAAAAAATCAAATTTAAAGTCACAGCAAACATGCATAACCTTATTACAACTGTTTCTAACTGCTTAAAGAATCTTAAGATACTTCCTGCTGGTGGCCTGCAAACTAACAGTACTGCAAGCTTGTTTTTCCTGATTTACTATTTCCTTATACCTGTAACTTCATCCAACTGCAGTATTTTGCTTTGCTTGTAGCTATTCCAATGATAACTAGTAAACCGACAGATTGGAACTGAAAATGGCATCTCAAACCACTGGTGTGACAAACTGATGGTATTTATTGCTGGAGAGGGCAATGAAATCTGATAATAAGAACAATGCCATAGCTGAAAGATCATTTCACAAAAAAATATTTTTATTAAAAGTGTAAAGAAAATGAGATCAGAGGTAACATTTGGCAACAGTAAGCATAAAGTAAGTACATTCACTGTTCATATCACAGTACTAAATATATGCACATAAAAATATTATAAACAAAGTTTGATTCATTTATGATTTATACATACATCATAGAACACAGAATGTTCTGCCCTCAACAATATTCTCTTATTGAATTCAGAGTACAGTAAGACTGATTTCCATGCTTGATTAATAAGATTGTACTGTATGTGTATTCAATATTCAAATACAATAATTCAAGATCAACAAACACACCACAACTACAAATACTCTTTGTTCAATACACAGCATTGATGCTACAGACGTGTTTCTTTAAATTAATACAGCTTTTGAAACAATTGATACCTGAGCAGGCAGTGTAAGTTATCATTTTTTTTTTTTTTTGTTCCACCAAATATAAGTGACTTCACTAACTCAAAACATTTTTCTTAAAGGCAAATAAGGTGATGATTCTCTAATTTGAGACATGGTTGATTTCCTTCACTATCTAGGGACACTGCCACAGATCAGAAAATCAGCATGAGAATGGAAACAGCTATCTGTTCTACCACTCTATCCATCATACAGTGCGGAACAGAACTTTTTCATGAGATTAACCCGGCAGTAAACTCAGCTGGTCTGTCAGACCATGGAGAAATCTTTACATTAATACAATGTCTGAAAATTGGTTAAAAGAAGCCATCTTGTCGGCACATATAAAAGATAACAGTAAGGGTCATCTGATGGTAATTAAAAATCGAAGTAATCTGTAAGGGTATGAAAGAACAGCTACGTGTTTGACGTTTGTACGTCCCATTTCCAGGCGCGTGCACTGCCGGGTTAAAACAACCACCCCACAAAAATAAATCTTGTTCCAATAATGATAAATCAATTAGAAGCAGCATAGTTGACTGCATAACTCAACAATGGCCTTCAAGCATTTGAAACGAACTAGGTATTTTATTGTTGTGGCCTGTCAATCCTTGGTTACGAGTAATACTGTAGAAGTGATTTGAGGGTGGACTACAGGAACATAACTCTATAACATTGAGGAAAATATAAATAACATTTCATGTTCTGTGCTAAAAGTGCATACTGTACTGAAAATTATAAGACCAATTTTAGCTGCATCAAGCAAGCGCATGTATTGTGCAGCAGCAATACACTTTACCACAGAAGGTATTATACAATAAATTGAAAAAAAAAATCACACTTTCATGAGCAAAACACAGTCTTGACCAATTTTTTTAAACTGCAGTTTCAGATGAATTAGGCAGTCTTCAGAACCGAAATACAGGTGGGCTGTTTCTACCACAAACATCATCTTGTGCACATCATTACAACCATAAATCATGACCACTCATTTTCCCTAAATGTAGCCTCTAATAACCAGTACAGTACATGAAATGAAGTCCTTCCCACCTTGTGTGCAGAAAACCACAAAAGATAACATTAAAATTGAGGATATATATGAGAGTGAGTTGGACTGGAAAAGGAGGTGGTAGGTATGATGAAGCCAAAAAGAATGCAGTGATATTCTCATATGAAGACAGTGGGTTTGAATAGCATTCAAAGAGAAAATACATTACAAATTTGTATACGATGATAATTCATAATAACTGTCACTACAGAACTAACACAAGCTCACAGTTAGACAACCTCCTTTCTAATGTTTTAATGTGGGTAAACTGGAGAGATGGCACTATAGACAAATACTACCACAAGTGAACTGATGTAAATTAGATAAACAGCAAAACAACCAACTGCCAATAGCGTATTTATAACATAAACATGCAGTAAAAGGGATGTGTAAGCCACTTCACAAATATACCAACCACAACTTGAGGAAATAAATCACCTTAAGTAAATGCTGTTACAAATCCACAACACAGTCTAAAAATCACATATCATGCCAGATATTTTTCCAAAAAATACGACAGTAACAACAGCTCATTTTACTGTAATCAAATACATTTCAGAACAGATCAACTATAGCAAAGGTAAGGCATCAAACGGGTCATTGGTAGCTTTTTATGTGAATAAATAATTTGGAAGTTACATTCCATGCAACAAAAAAATCAATAAAGTCACTACCCTCAAATCCCTGTGCTGCATATGATATGCTGCATTTACACAGACTTATGGCTGATTTCATTTGACAACCATGTAGCATGCATAATGTAACAAAAGGTAAAGTCCACATGATGTATGTAGTCTAAAACCAGAAAAAAACTGTGACGTAAGCATAGTCAAATTCCTAATCCATATCAGATTTTAAATGTATTTCTTCTAGAACCAACAAAAGGAAAACCTTCTGAGGATGCCACAACTATGGTAAACAAATATGGAAAGTAAAAGAAAACCGTGTTCCTGCAAGGAAGCACTTTTAACTCATCATTAAAGTAGAAAACAGGACTGACTGAAATAAAAAGTGACAGGCAAGACAACTATGTCATAAGTGAATAATGAACAAAGAAAAAGGACTGCAAATTAAGAGAAGAAAAAAAATCATTATGGTCAAATGTTTTGTGAAACAATTTCTCTACAAGTAAGAAATAAAATAGATGACAGAAACATTTGAAACATCTTTGAATGATGCTCAAAATCATGTACAGCAGTTGAGATGCTCATAGGTTACTGACATAAGGAAGCTACCCAGTGAACTATCCTCTACTACTCTTTCAATTTCTGTGTTAAACTTTGAACTTTACATTCTCAGCCAGCACCTCACCTCCTCATCTTGAGAATCATTCAAATGTTCATCAAATGTTTCTGTAGTTTATTTTATTTCTTATTTTAAGACAAATCATTTTACAAAGCATTTGACCTCTTTCTTCTTTTTTCAAAGTCTTTTTCTTTAATTTTCAAGTTTTGCTCAGAAAGCATGAAATAATTTATATAAATCAGTATTCTGTTATTATTATTATTAAGAGTATATAGATCAAGAGAAAGCAGAGAAATTTCAATCTATGTTGTGATCTGATATTCTTTTTTACACTTCATTTATGTAGCTAGCAGCAGCTGCTTGTGAAAGATTTCAATTTTCCCTTAAATCAATTACTAAATTTTTCTCGAATTACCATGCCTCTTCTTTCAAGCAAATAAATATTTATTTTTGCAAAATTAGACCTCATAATGGTCAAAATTTGATATCCTATTTATGCATTCACGTTCCTCATTTGACTATGAAAATCCATTGTGTAATTTCTAGGGATCTCGTTTATGCTCTGCTCAAACATATGACCAAAAATTAAAAAGAGAGATGAAAAGACAGGAGAATAATTTAACACAGAACAAAAACATATTCAAAAAATAATATAATACACTATTTGTTTTTATTTAACATATGATGTTCGACATTTTTTCTGGGTCACATATAGTTGTTCTCTCATCCACATCAGCTTCTGTTGTAGTACATTCAAAGTTTAAATGTGCTCTCAAAACATTATACACATTTGAATTCGAACAGGCAGAAAGGCTGGACAGTATTTATCTTCAGATCACTGATAATGACAGCATTTGAAACAGAACACAGCATTCCTAGCCTTTGGACCAATAGGTTCCTCACTCATGGAGGCCTCCCTTCCACCTCATGATAGGTGGGTCCCTCTCAGCCTGTGGTTTGAGTGACCCACATCCCTCTTCCAGCCAATTCCTCCCAGAGGAAGTAATCTACAGTTACTAAAGTTAAGACTGCTGTTTTTATTTTGAGTCTTTGTGTTGCTAGTGCCGAAATTTGTAGCTTCTGAAGGTTAGTAACCAGCCTGTCCACCTTTTTGCAATTTTAATAAATTTCTAGATTGAATCTCTCTTTTTATACACTCCACTCATAATAATTCCTCAAGCTTCCACTTTCTCCCTTTCATGTCTGCCATCTCTTTTCCCACATTTCATTGATTTGATTAGTTCATTTCTTTCAGCTCTCATTTTACCTGCCCATTTTCTTTTACCAATAGTTTCTATTATTTCTCTCAAACATTTTTTTTTGTCCTTCAAACAAATGACACTCAAAGCAGAACATCAGGTCTCCCCCAGTTTTGTTTTCTTCTCCCACCCCAAGTTGTGTAAGTACCAGTCTCTCTTTCTCAGACAGGATTCTATGAGATCTCAATACATCACTGACACTTCACTTTCTTTCCTTTCGTCCTCCACTAGGTGAAAAAGAAAATCTCAGCTTACAACCACTTGAGAGACAGTGCTTGCTATGAGTTGGTTTTGTTTACAAGACGGTAAATTAAGTTGAAATAGGGATATCTTTTATGATTACTGCCTTTTATAAACTCTGGCTAGTGTCTGAGGTCTTCAACAATTACATACAAGTATGGATATGCACAATAGACGTATTACACAGCAAGTAACAGATATAAACAGAAACTGCATAGACCAATGGTGACCAATTTTTCTCATCATTACTCATAACTGAGCAATAAATCTCTTTATAACTAAACCAGAATGCCTTGTAAAAGTACTCCAGAAATGCTGTCCATTCTTGGTAACTGTATGGAAAATCTAAAACAATGGTTCAAAAAACAATTTTTTTTTATCTCAGTGAAAAATCTACAAAAAGTATTTCTGAGGTGGAACAAAGGAATTTAGTGGACATTGTTTTCTAAAATCTCCAAGTTACATGAATCTACAATTACTATGCTGCTATGAGCAGAAATATTTTTGTAACAGCTAACTGTCCATAACAACAAAATACATTTTTATCTGTACTGCATAACACTGCCCAAATCTTCTCAGCTGATTTTTTATTGCAGAAACATGAACTACAGTGTCATGTTTTCACTGCACTCCATAACAGAAATGTAAATGAACAGAACTTAACATCAAACAGTGTAGCTGTAATGGACTGTGTAACCAACACAGAAAACCTCCTGCAGAATTTTTGTGAAATAGTCAGTGAGTCTTAATTTTTGCATCTGCTCAGAAACAATTGTTCCATTTACACAATCCAATGTCAGACAAATAAATTATACACTCTTCTTCACAGTTGGTAGTAATGAAATAATACCAATAAATGCACTGTTAATCACTGTTATACACAAACACATTAACGGAACACGTGTGAGGTCGAAATTTAGTGAGATGTTTGAAATGGAACTTTGGCCAACATGAACACAGCACACATTTTTATTATTTTACTTTTATACAAATGCAAATCACATGAATTCTTTTAATATTTTTGTGAAAGAAAATAAATCAGAGCATAATGAAATGCTGACTCATCACACACACAACAAAACATTCACTGCTTATTTCTAACATTGTTTAGAGTTATCTCAATCATGCTGAGATGAAATTTACAATTCTAAGTTTGCTTACATAAATTTCTTAATGAAAGCTGGGACATTATATATAATATCTTACAGATAAAGGCATCTGTCAAGCATTGTCTTTGAAATTTCATGTAGATACTTCACGAACTGAAAAAACTAACAATACATAATGTGCAGGAGTTATGCCTAAATAACAGAAAAAAATAAGTTCTGCTAAATAAAAATAATTATCAGAAAAGCAAAACTATTTTCTACGGTTATCACAAATGAAATAATGATATTTTATTTAAGATAAAGTGGGTTTTAATATAGTAAACACATGCAGTGTAAATGTTCTGACCAAGGCAGAAGAAATTTCAACAAGGTCAAAGTAACACTCTGACTTAACACCAGTTTTGGAGCAGATGGAAACAGAATGGCACATGGTGTAAAGAATATTACTACATTCTGATTCTGGAAAATGTGAAAAATCAATGACGACACCAACAAAAGCACAATGAGAGAGGAGGATATTACTGAGGAAAAAATCTAATCCAGATTTTTTTTTTCCCAATCATGCTGCTCTGATTCCATTCATGTACCCGGAGCGGAATTGCTATCATATGAGAAAAGATCTAGTAATGTATCAACCAATATGGCAGAAATATACACTCCTTTTTATATATACAATATGGCATTGTATTATGATGCATTTCCATGATTCACTTTCAATTTTTTTTTTGGTCCCATTTTTTTACACATCTCTTTCTCCTCATTCCATCAATAAACATGTATTTTACAACAATTTCTGTTTATCCTTTCAACTGTGATTTTTTTTTTAAATTTATGATTACTCTTTGAGAAGCTAAACATTTGTACAAATTGTCTACTAATTACAGAAACAATCGCACAGACAACTCATCATTGTGGTGATTAGCAAACAATAAAGGTCACAGCTTGCATAATACAAATAAAACATTTGGTAGATTAAGAGAGACACTGATATAGCCTCATTTAGCTGGTTTAGGTAGCAAATATTATATGGGAACTTATTTCTTTTCATTTACTATTCTTTTCAGATGGGAGACGAACAGAAGATAACTACAGGAGATTTTCATCACAAATTCACTGTAGTTAACTGGTGTGTCCTTTATAGAATACAAGATGCCTTCGACCAGATAATATTACCTTGGCCAGTCACAGAAAAAATTATATTACAAAATATCAGTAATTATCTACCTAGCAGACTATGAAGCTTAAAGCATTCTCACTCATGTCTCAAAACAATGAATTCAAACAAAGGAAGGTCCAGGATGGAAGAACAACAGTACTATGAAAAGGCTAGACTGCTATTCTCCAAAGAGGAGACACCGAGTAGCAGACCAGCACAACAAAAAGACTGCTATACATATAAGCTTTTGGCCAATATGCCTTCTCCTGAAGTAGAAAACACTTCCACATATTCTCACTAGCACAACTTACACACACATGACCACTGTCTCTGGCCATTGTGGCTGGATTGCAACTGTGACTGATGGGAGCAGCAATCGGGGTGTTGGTGGTGCAAGTATGGAGGATGCATGGGGTGGGAATATCAGAGTAGGTGTGGGGAGAGGTGTAGTGATGCTTGTGGGAGTGTGAAGAGAAGGGTGAGGGAAGGATAGGGTTGTTAGGTGTAGTTTGGAGGTCTGGAGGGGGGTGGGGGTGGAAAAGGAGATAAGAAGGGGAAAAAGACCAGCGGGTGCACTGCCGGAGTAGAAAGCTGTGTAGGCTGGAGTGGGAGCAGGGAAGGGGATAGGTTGGTGAAGGACAGGAGAACTGGCGAAGGTTGAGGCTAGAGGGTTATGGGAATGTAGGATATACTGCAAGGGAAGTTCCCACCTGTGTAATTCAGAAATGGTGGTGTTTGTAGGAAGGATCCAGATGGCGCAGGCTAAGAAGCAATCTGTGAAGTGAGGCAAACAGTGTTGGACAGTATGTTCCAAAACTGGGTGGTCCAGCTAGCCATCCCTTGGCCTTAGTTTGTCGGTGGCCATCCATGTGAACAGACAACTTGTTATTTGTCACACCAATAGAGAAATCAGCACAGTGTTACAGTTTAGTTTGTAGATCATATGGTGTGGTAGTTTTGACCTCACTTCATGCCCTGAAATGTGTAATATCCTACTCACTAACCTTCCCACCCACCCATAGTAATACTCCTCCATCCAATGAACCTACACAATACCCTTTCCCATCCCTACTTCATTCTTATTCCCAACCCCTTGCTTCATGGCTCATATCCCTGCAACAGACCTAGATGCAAGACCTGTTTCATACATCCTCCATCCACTACCTACTGAGGTCAGGTTGCAGGCATCTTCTATATTGTCAAACGTAGGGCTACCTGTGAAAATAGGCATGTGATCCTTAAACTAAGCTGCAACCACTGTGCTGATTTCTACGTAGGCATGACAACTAACAAGCTGTTCTCTGCACGAATGACCACTGCCAAACTCTGGCCAAGAGACAGCTGATCCACCCAGCTGCTGGACATGCTGCCCAACACGATGTGCTTCACTTCAATGAGAGCTTCACGGCCATTGCCATCTGGATTCTTCCTACCAGCACCAGTTTTTCTGAACTTTCCCGGCAGCTGATCCTAACCCATAACCCTCTAGCCTCAACCTTCACTAGTTCCACTAGCCTCCACCCCTTCATTGCTCCCACTCCAGCACTACGCAGCCTTATACTCCGTCAATGCATCTGCTAGTCTTTTCCTCTCACCTTCATTACTCCTTTTCCACTCTCCCTGCTCCTCCCCATACTGACTGCACCTAGCAACCCAATCCTGTCCCCACCCCTACCCTGCTATCCCTCTCTCTCCCTGGCTCATACCACCTCCTTACCTCCATCAACCACACCCGACTGCTGCTCCCATCAGTCGCAGTTTGGCTGGAGACAAGTGATCTCGTGTGTTAGTGTGTGTGTTTTCTAATTCAGAGGAAGCTCTTTTGACCAAAAGCATAACAGTCCTTCCCTTGTGCCTTTCTGTGACTCAAGGAGGGTAGTACTCTTAACATTTTCATAATATTGTTGTTAAAACACTGAATACAATTTACGTACATATGATCTAATGAATAAAGAAAAATGAATAAAATACATCAACAATGAAGTCCGATAAACAAATATGAGATAGCCAGAGCTGACATTACTACATTACTGCTAACAGACAAACCAAGGAAGGCTTAACTTCTGGACCTGCAGGTTCCTTCTTCACATGAGAAAGAAGTTAGGAGAGGAAAGAAAACAGGGGTGAGAGGAATGATATCAGATCATAAATCAGGATGAACTCTCACAAGGTACATGAAAGAAAGGAGACTGAGGATGAAAGGAATGTGTTTGGTTGAGTAGCCAGATCTTTAACAGCACAGATGTATTAGCCTTAACACTTGTGTCCTTTCTCCATTCAGCACTGGAGACACTCTTAACTTGTCTTTGGTACTGTCCCCCCCCCCCCCCCCCTTCCCTTACTATCATATTGAAAGAATTCATGGTAATAAAAGATTTGAAATTTCTTGTTTTACAATTTTTCACAGAGAGGACCAAAATGATATCTCCTGGAGGCAAATACTGAACAGGGGGCCTACTTCTTTCTCTGTGTGAATTCAATACACATGGCTAACAAAATGAAAACAAAAAGGAAGAAAATTTAGGTTTTAACGTATTGTTGACATTGAGGTCATTAGAGATGGAGCACAAGCTCGGACTGTTTCAAGGATGGGGTATGAAATTGGCTGAGTACTTTCAAATGAGCCATGCCGTCATTTGCCTGGAGCAGTTTAGGGAAATCACGGAAAACCCAAATCAGGATGGCCACACACAGATCTGAATCGTCTTCCTCCCGATTGAAATGCCACTGTACTAACCATTGCACCACCTCGCTCGGTGAAATTAAAACAGTTTTGTATTGTGGTGGTTACCATGTACTGCAACACAGTAACAACTGCAACTAAACCATTTTAATTAGGAAATTAATTTTTTATATCGGTGATGACTTAATGAAAAGTGTTACATCTACACTTCAAACTGAAATTCCCTTTCATGTGAAACGAGTTACCACCCGATTGTACACAATTAAGTAAGTGAATTGTGTTTAACATAGAGAGATGTTAGTCATTGATTTTTTTTGGAGGAAAATAGACTCCTTGGGAAGCTTTTTCCTTCCAAAAAATGTTTGAGCAGTAATAGTAATAATAACTGGCCAGTCTATCTTTATACATGCATCTGAACGTCAGATGTCCTCAGCAATCCTGAATATGAAATTTCTCATTCCCCCACAAATGGATACTATCCAACCTACTTCTCTCCCACCCCTCCCCCCATTATACTAGTAAAATAAAATATTTAAAGAGCTACTATCCAACCTATCCCCCCACCCCCCCTCCAATACGCAAATAAAATATTTATCATGGAACTTTCACAAACATCAACAGCTTCTTGTTAACTAATAGTGCCAATTCCACACTCACATTTTACAGTAATCTGTTCAGTTAAAATATAACCCAAATCTTACAACTGCAGCAGTTTAAATTGTTCCATATGAGAGAAAATTGCAGATTAGTACTTACTTCAGGAGTCAAAATGTCTAGTACTACCAATACAAATGTACAAGTGACAAAACAATCCTAGCTTTCAGAACTAATAGTTCCATCCTCGCAGAAGAGAGGGGGATGGGTTGGAGAAGATTAAAAAGGAAGGGCAGATCACTCAGATCCCAGGATGACACAGACCCACATGCAGAGAAGATGAGGGTAGACAAAGTGATGCTCATTGATTATGTTCATCTCTTTTTTCTGGTATCCATTCCTCCTCCGTAATTGTAGGGTGCAGTGCTTGGCTGCACTACAGGTGGAACCCTCTCATCCTGTGGGCCAAGTAACGTGCCTTTCCTCTTTATCCTTCCACAAGCTATCCCTCTCTCCTTCCCAAGGAACGACAGTTTCAAAAGCCAGGTAGTGTTCTCACTCTTAACTTTTTATGTGTCTATCAGCCATACTAATCATTTTGCCTCAATACAGTATGTACTGGCCAACAGTTCTGTCACATAATTTATTAATTTTCTTGATTGAATTTTCCTTTGATACAATCAGGTGGTACTATCACAAGGGAAGTCTTGGCTCATAATAAAGAGAAGCTGTAGACATAGAGGTATATGTAACAAAAATAAAAATTCAGTCGCATACATTTGTAAGATCATGTGATACTTATTTACTGAAATGGGTTAATGATGTAATAATACTGAAGGAGTAAAAATGAACATTAGAACAGTTCTGCAGAAATGTTTCTATATAAAGCAAGGAGCATGTTTTACTTCACTGTGTGATACGTAATTCATCTCTGAAACTAACTGATATTATTGCACGTGCTCCTTATAGATAAGGTCAGCAACTGCAGCTGGATCTACAGGCATGACTGACTCAATAAGTTAAGAAATGTTAATGATACAATGCTTATTCAGATGTCAATGTCTGAGCAGTGCTCACATAGCTCTACAGATAAAATTGCATTTGGGCCAATGAAAAAGCTGAACTTCATCAGATATAAAGATAATGAGACAATATTTCCCACTGTTACATCTATTTATATTGAGTCAGCTACCAATTAACACTAAAGGCTGATTCAAAAATCTGTCATAGACTAATTTCACTCACAGAAAAAGCTGTGTCACTCAGATTTTGCCCCTGTCAAATGGACAGAGACATAAACCAAGATACAGAGAGAGATTGTAGTTAGTCAGAAAGCCTCTTTTATTTTAGCTTTTTTGTTTTAGACAGGATCTCTCTCAACTGGTCCCGTGATTCAATAAATCTGTGAATGTACAACAATAAATTGCTATTTATGAGATGTCCAGCCTGTAACAGATACAGTTACTTTCTGTGGGTATGGCAGCAACCACATAAAAAAATAACAGGACATATTCACAAAAATTAAAAAAAGAATTAAAATCTATGTAACAGTGTCTCATCAGCATTACAGTGCTTCTGATGTCTTCAAAACAGGACATGGAAACTTCAGAAATGCAAGACAGGCAAGAGTAATTCACATTTAATCTTTAAGAATGCTCTAAAATACCTATAAGCTTTGGTCTGAAATCATTGTAAGCCTTTATGTCAAAACATAAAAGCACAAACAATATGTTTGAAACGGTATTACAGTAATTCCTCATTTTCAAAAGAAAAATTTGTCTGTTCTGTAATAGTGCCTATCACACTCTACAACAAAATTGAGAATCATTTATGTGAATAAAGTACAAGTACAAAAATATGACAAAAATTATGTGATAGCTTATTATCCTCCACTATTGAACATCAGATGACACACATGGGAAGGGAGAATAATAAAACTAAGTACATTATTTGAAATTTGGAAGATACTACTTCATCAGGTTTCTGGAAATAGTATGAAAATATTAAGTTAAATGTTATAATTTAAATTTATGACGTCCTTATTTAAAATATTTCCATTTTGGAATCTTTATCAAAAATAAACAACTAAATAAGGATCAGATGTACAACTGCACCATAACAGTACGACTTCTAGCAAGGTAAATAAGTGCAACACTTCACTATTATCACAATTTTCACAGAAAAATCAGTCAGTATACGTAAATTTATAAGACTGAAATGCTTCTTGAATAAATGCATGAGGTTAAGAAGCAGTGTAAGATCTCATAGGACAGGTACAATCTGCAATAACTCTCACAATAATTTAATATTAACACTTGAAAGATCTCTCTTTTTAGCACACGTGCACTCACACTTACTCTCTCTCTCTCTCTCTCTCTCTCTCACTCTCTCTCTCTCTCTCTCTCTCTCTCTCCCTCTCCCCCACCTCTCTGAAAGACCTGAGCATACCTATGTATTCTTAGGATACTATCATTCTGCATTCTCAACAACTACTCTGGCCAACCCATCATTACTTTCTGCATAACATGAGTTGTTTAGCTACACACATTAGTTATAAACTTTCTTGCTATAGGTTAACTCTCAGCTAAGATGTGAAAATTTTTTATCATAATGACAAGCAAAGAATGTGTGTGTATGATTTTGCAAAAGTTAAAATTAATTAGCTTTGTCACAAAGAAAATACGTATGTAGTTATTACATATCCTGCCTTACATATATGTTCAAGTCCATATGCTGTCTTCAGAGTACACACCAAAACGCCTTTCTCAAAACACAAATAGAGAATACTATCCAAAATTTCATTGTGCATTTATGTAACCTACACACTGACAAAAAGCAATCACAATGACAAAAAGCAGTCATCACAAAACTTTCAACACACAAATTTTTATACTTCTATCCTTGGGTTTTATATACATATTTCCCCTTGACTGTATAATAACAATTTCATTCCTAGCACAGAATAAATGCAGATACTCATGAAATACATAGTTATACATATTAAATGCACATAGACTAGTAACAATGCAAAGACATTACAAAGAAGGTCAAATGGAAAGTCATTTAAAATTAAACTTGTGTAACAATACAAAGAAAATTTTTGGGGTAAATAAGCAATCTCTGGACACATCAATTCTCTATACTGTCCATTTACTAATGTAAACTACTGGCTATTTTGGTATCTTCAAGCTATAAATAATGACTATTGTCCTTAACCAGTAATGGTGAAAAAATGTCAATATATGGACACACACACACATACTATATACATATATAATATATATATATATATTACTTAACAGGTACATATGATCAAAACACATGCATAAGCAACTGCTCTTTTATGATTTAAGTAATGACAAATACTACACACAAATCTGATTTGGTCTATAGAGCTAGAGTACAAAACAGTTTTCTTCAGACCAGTGTCCAACATTAAAGTTTCAATAAACTCTAGTTTCTTCAAATTATGAATGGAAGAAAGTTCTTTGAAATGATTTTAAAAACTGCATTTTTTGTTGTAAATGGCTATCAGTAATGTAAGTAATAATCAACCAAACATGGATGGCTTCCACAATCTGGCAACAAACTTCACTTTTATGTCATACCAATAATAATCTCCTAGAAAACTGGTTTTCAATATATGCTGGTAAATACATTTCTTGCCAGCATGTGTCATTAGTATTAGTCATACTAAATATTTACAAAGTCTTTGGTAAGCAGAAAATGTTATATCTTTGACAACTACGACAACTGGACCCAAATAGAATCCATGATGGAATGAATGAATGTGAAATCTGAAAGTACTACTCTTCTTTACACACTTGTACAAACGAATTTATTTTTTATCGCTCTGAGCCATTTTAAAGACAAGTTCCTCTGGTGTTACTTACAGTGCCACACAGGTCCAATCAAATCTTTTTTTTTTCCCCTTCGAATTTTTCTTGGTTTTCAAATCACATTTTATTTTATCATAAATCATAGCTGCCAAGTCATCATCAACTTTATACAGCGAGCTTTCATTGCAAGTGACATACTGATAAAAGTTAACTGAATATGTGAAATTTCATGAGATAACATTGCACAAAACTTCAGCACACACAAAGTTAAATATAATAAAAAATATTTTCTTTACCTCCTTACATATGCAGCAACTGTAAGACTTTGAACCAGTAGCAATTTTGTCAACCGTTGGTTTAAACTGAGGAATAGGAAACTTTGTTGCAACAAATTAATAACATCACAATTCAAATGTGGTTATTCTTATTATGTAGATTTCAAACAACGTGTTCTGATTTTGTTTAAAAATGTACACCAGACGGCTGACATCACATAAAAATTTAGCAACATCAAATATAGGAGAAAATTGCCTGATGGCAATTACAATTACAATGTGATAAAAATCATTCAAATTCATATTTTTAAAGTTTGAAGTATGTGACAGAATGGAAGACACAAACAACTGTAGCTTTGTCATCTCATAATTACTTTGTGCCAACTTGGGAAATTGCTCCGTGCACCTGTGGATCACCTGCTGTTGTGCCCCACTGAAGCTCAATCAATTTTCTTCATCACTGGTCATATTATTTAATTTATATGATGTTTGAGAGATAATATAATTAAAAAAGAAAATAAAACCACAGTGTGTATTTGCACAAAGTTTCAATTTATGTTTTCCATGGCTGTATGACAAATATCATTCTGCAATATGTGATGTCGAGAGCACATCCATCGAGTAATTGTACATTACTCTTGTGGTCTGGCACAATGTGACTTACTTTATTACTGATTGTGAATAACATCGCTTGTGTCATTACTTATCGAGGTCTGACTTGGGTTTTCAAAGCCTGTCCCTCATCCTTGAAAACTTAATTACAAATATTAAAAAGTCAAATAACATATGAAATTCAACTTAATGAAAACACAAGTGGCTTTTTTTTTCATTGTGTTACCTCTCAAATGTTGTATAAATTAGATAATGTGACCAGTGATGGAAAAAAAATAGATTAAAAAGTAAGTAGTAATGATATTCGAACCATCGCCTCGCCCACAACCTGCCTCCTTAGGGTGGACACCAACCGCTTGACTGCAATCACTTCTAACTACTGGCACATTCGCACACAGTACTGCACTTTACCACTAGCACATTATGTTGTTTGAATGGCCCACTAAATGTGTACAAAGTCTGAAGCAAATCTGTGATTCCATCATGGCCTCCTCTTGTTAGTTAAGTGCACAGACTACTGGCAATGCACTGCTAAGTAATATATGCAGATGATTTGAATTTTGATAGAGAACAGTAAATACAATTAGGATTTATTAAAGACAATTAAACAAACTTGTATAAGGTAAAAGAAAATTAGTATTGTAATGTACCATCAATAACTTGGTCAGCAGAGACTGAGCACAAGCTTGTTAGCTTAGAAGGTACATTGCTGGTATTCACCTCAAGCAATAACAGGGAACCATTGTACAATTGAATCTGGATGGCCAATTAGATATTTGAAGCTTGTGTCAAAAAAGCACTGCATTCTCTGTCTACCCACGTTTAAAGTACAAAAATTCCATTAGTACTTACAGCATGTTGGATGATCCATACTCAATCTGTAATTCTTTTATAAAACCAAATAAACAGTTGTCGTATCTACCAGAATGCAGATGGAATATGTTGCAATACATAAAAATAGCTTCAATTTGAAACATAAGGTAGCAGCCTTTTATTTTTTACCAAAATACTCACTAATGCTGTGGTGTTGCACTATTAAACTAAAATTACTTAATTCTGTTTAGGTGTTAATATACACACCACGTGTGAAACAGTTGAACAAAAAATAAATAAATAAATGAAATAGAAAAACAATAAATAACAAATTTTAGATTAGTACCTGCAGTTCCATGAAAATCTTCATGAATATGTATGTACATATTGGCACAATTTTTTTATGTAAATATTGGCACTTCAGTTATATTATAGCCATAGAAACTTTTAGAAAGACAAAAAAATAGCTTTCCTCATTACATACAAAAATGGTGATTTCTTTCATAATTCACATTCATTCATTCACGACACTTGACAATTCAAAATGTGCTAAATTCTCCAACTATGATAACAATGTTTTGTCTAAATAAAAACTATCTTACAATTTTGTAATAAAAGTTTATACCTCAAAATTCAGTATTAGGGATGGGCAGTGGGACAGAAAAAATGACGGGAGCCAAAAGTACCAGTAATGTTGGTAGATAAATATTCACGTAACCCAAAAAAGATAGAGGTAATAAAGATGTCTTTACAGTCATTTCAGGTATTTCTCAAGATATGTGGCACAACAAAATGGGACCTTTAATGCACACATAAATGAAAATACTGACATCTTCCTTTCTTGAATTGTCATTGCAGTCAATGTTTAGACTGAAATAATATGACAGTGAATCATTCCAATTACTTAGTAGCCTACTTATATTCATTCCACTTATTAAATTCATATCAGTTCACTTCTTCAGCACCCTCTACCTACTGAAAGACTAATCTCAAATATTATTTCCAGTCAGGTCCTCCCCTATTTAACATTTTCTCATTTGAACAGCACTTACACAGTTGAAGTGAATCATGCCTCACGTATTTTTCATTTACCTTCACCATATTAAATCATGGTCACAACAAAAACAATCTCTTTTTATATTTTTGTTCTCAATATAACAGGTACATTGCTTAACAAATATTTATAAATATACTAATCAATTTTGGTCCCAAAAAAGTATAGGACAACAATCATTTAAACAAACAGGTGTCAGATGTTCCATAATATCAGATTATGACTCACAGATAATCTGGGCTATAGTTACGTATTGAACCCCCCCCCCCCCCCTTTCCTTGAAATCTTGGTTGTGGTGACAGACCAATCTGTAGTGCAGCCTGAAGTCTAGGTCAGGTTGGAAGGCGAATTTGGTTGCGAGCTGGCAAAGCCAATGAATGTGAAAGCAGAAAATTGTGGTAACAAATTAATTGGTAGTGAAGTCTAATGTTTATATCTGCGCCATATTGAAATATGCAAGGGGAGTCCAACACGTAACTTTTACCATAAGCTGTAATTGATGTTCCCCTTTTATCCTATACTGTTTTTCTGTATAATAAGAATCACTTTTCTGATTAGATTATAACTCCACTGAACAACTACTTGCATTGCTTGATTATACTTGATTGCACAAAGTAAACATACAAAACGAAGCAAAGTGGTGTACAGCTCATAAGTATATTTTGCAGTGTTGGTACCAATAACCACAATTGTTATTTCAAAAATTGTGCTTTATCTTCTCTGGACAAAGCCTCTTTCATTCTTCTCTGCACTTTTAATGGTACAAACAACAACTTCTTCTAGCAGAGACCATAACATACATACTTTCAGTTGTTGATACAGTAAGAGTAGGCAGTTTTGGAAGGTACGATAAGTATAAGAAAATATATCAACTGTCTACTATAGATTCTACAAAAGCACATATACTTAAAAAGAAACAGCATCCAAAAATATAATAAGCAATCAAACATAAAAATATCACACAAATGTGCAAATCAGCATACCAAACAATCTCTTCACATCCGCAAGTACCAATACCTGCCAGCAGCCAAGTAAACTGATGCACACCTCCAAGCAAGTGGAGAAAAAAGGTTACAATTAGCAAATTACATATTATATAGGCCCCAAACATAAGTTACTTTTGTATTTATGACTAGAGAAAAATAAAGCTTACAACACGATTTTTGAACACTTCAGGTATCACATTACAAGATTATACTTCATATCCAACAACCATATAGCGATAAGACTCAAGTTTCTATAGAATGAACTAAACCTCCAACTTCATCGACATGTATCAGAATTGCTAACTCATTATATGCCAATTTGGAAGTAATTCAGACACACGTACAGATGAATGTTTAGTTATATTATATAGAATAGTTTCCCCACTTGCCAAGATTGCACCCCATACACCAAAGGTACCATAGTCTATAATTGAGTGGTTGCAAGCAGCCATGGTGGCAAGGTCTTGACCTGGGCTGGTGACACCTGCTTTGCTCACAACAAATACATCAGTGTGATCTTTTACCAGGTTATGTCGACACCAGCTCGGATCATCACTTACCACCAAGAATGCAACACCACTCCTGTACCTCTCACGAAAATAGCCCATTGCATTATGAAAATATTCAGGACCTGCTAAATTCATTTTGCGTGTTCTCCACAGGTACTGCCGGTAGTCTGTCCTCCTCACATGAACACCAACAAAAGTTAAATTGCTATTGTTCATCAATTGTGTAGCAGTTCTAAGAACGTTTTGACTGGCATCTGCATATTTCTTCTTAAACTTAAATTCATGTCTTATGTCATCAACCCACGAAAGCACTAGCTCTGGCAAAATGGAAAACCTAGGCAAAAGAATACTCTGGTTTGTGTACATCCACCAATCTGGGGACTTGATAATTCCATCCCATTTTGCTGGGCAATGAGAGACATAAAAAAGCGGTGGTATACTGAGATCATCAAATATTTCGTCAAGCACTTTACGAATGCACCTTGGTACATACGGTTCCAATCCTGTTCTCCTTGCTACTGCCCATACTGAAGCATATTCCCACATCTGGTTTCCAAGGCGACCACCTTGAGAAACAGTAACAATGCCATCTTTCGGACAGTGATACCTTCCTGAACGTGTACGTGATAGTTTTAGATTGTACGTACAAAGCGACTGCTCGTAATCACCCAAATATTTCACAACCTTTTTCTTCGGTTGCGCCTGATAGATGGGAAATATAAACAAATGTACGAACACGATCGTACATATTGCACAAAATATAGACAAAACCAACAAATTTTGGTTCAGTCTTGTCATACCGCATCAGCTTATCAACATAGCTGAAGAAACAGTATACGTTTATTCAGGTAGGCAACAGGTAAACCATTTTGTCTCTGCAGCTAACGCTTGTCCACATATTAGAGGCAGTGATTTATGCCGCTCCATACTGATCAAACTTTATATTGTTGTCGCACAGTCCAGCACTCTTTTAACATTGCAAGTTGCACTTGTCCGAAAGTGAAACATATTTCAAGCAACAGCTACAAATCAATACGCATCAAACGAAGTAAATATTACGCACCACGCACTTCCACTGTCAGTGCTACCAATGGCATATTTCTTGATGACAGTGACACTATCAAGTTTTATTGTTGTAGAGTATGTCCTGATAAACAGTCTTATTTTTCTCAACAATAGGAATAGTGATATGAAGGAAACATCCACTGAAATCCAGGTCCTTTAGAATATAAGATGTAGACACATCATCTGGTAAATTTCCTGTTTGTTAGTTGAAATTATTTTTATTAGAAAATTTAAGATGTGTACAGAATTTTAGTGTGAACAGTCCCATCATTGTAAGCCAATACAGACTTTTCTTGCTCAAAACATTGCAACTGAGTAGAACCAGTGATGGGGGACGAAAATGAAAATTTACGATATAGTTTGACAGACCATTCTGATAGGGCATGTACTGAATACAGCTTCTGAGTTACTTCGCAAGTGCGCGAGTAGCGCTTGAAGTAATTGCTGGCGTGCCAGTGTCATGTATTTAAAACATAGATATGTTACTCAACTGGGCTTAATCGCAAAGATGTTGGCGAAAGATATGACAGGACGATGGCAGTCAGCACAACATAACAGAGTGTCTCGCAAATTCACGTAACTAGCGAGAGCGTAACAATGGTAAAATGGCGAGTAGACGTTCTATTTTGGCTACCACAATAGACTCTATACCTTCTACCTCAAGTGATCCTTTGAGGGAATTGTTCGAAGCGTGTAAGACAGGTGATATTGTACGAGTAAAGAAGTTGGTGACGCCGCAAACAGTCAATGCTCACGACACAGCTGGAAGAAAATCGACTCCATTGCATTTTGCAGCAGGTACGACCAACGATACTTTATTGGATGAAAATAATAACAGACTGATTACCATTCGCTTTATGTTTATTTGCAAACTTCACAGACTCTGTTGAGTTTGAAGTTATACATTTATCGATATTGTGCTTGATATAACTACCGTTACTTCGCTAGAAACACTAGAACTAAATTTTCGTCTCACGGAAGACAGTTGGTTGGCAAAGGATGTCAGCAGTATATCTTGACGGAATTTTCCAGATGAAGCAAACTCTCTATTTTCCACACCATTAAGATTATGTCAAACCACTCAGTTCTGTGATTAAGTTTTGATTATTGATTAGGAGAAACTGTACATTTCCAGAACCAACGCTAGCGTTGTGCATATGCCAAGTCGCTCGTGTAGACCCTTAAAGCCACTTTTAATTGCAACCATGTAACTCATATTTGACATAAACTAAAACTTCTAATACACGGGAAATGTGTGTTTCGTTTTATTTAAGGTACAGTACACATGTAGTGGAAAGCCCTTGTCAACTGTCATTGTGCGATACAGTATAAATATTTCGAATGTCTACTCCAGAGCTAGGACTATGTTTCTGACAGTATGAACCAGATATGTTGTTGTCCAGCAGAATTGCAGAGCAAACAAAATTGCTTAGATGATAAATCTACACCATAAAACTTCCATCTCCTTTTCTGTGAAGATTTTGAGGCTCTTCAGATGACACCTATTTTGGTATTGTGTTTGTGTTGTTTAAGTATATGATATTGAGGAGTTTGTTCTTTAAATGCTAAACAGTTGGAACATGATTATTCACACAGATCTGAAATTTTTTCCTCTAACTACCCCCCCCCCTCTTCCTTTTTATGCCTGTCTCATTTCATTTGTTCATCTCACACATTTAACAAGTCAAACATTGTGCACAGAAAATTTTTAACGCCCCTCCCCCAAAAAAAGGTTTTGAATTTAATAACAATTTCTAATTTTTCTATTTCTAACATAACACTGGAGAAATTAAACACACTCAAAACAAAAATAATCCTCATCCCCCCCCCCCCCTTCCCAAAACATTCCCACTCTAACAAAACATCCTAAACCAAATTAAAGAATGCTGCCCACCCCTTCACCATGTAAATTTAACTTCCAATCTTTGGCCTATAGACCCACTTTTTCCCAACAACCTTATTTAAAAAAAAAAAAAAAAAAAACTGAAATGGACAGTAGTTTTCAGCTAAATTCTTCTTCCAGCAGTACTCATCAAGCTGAAACTACAAGATGAGGAGTCGCTTCCTTTTCCCTGGAATAGTTTCACAGACCTCCAGAACCCACTCATAGTATTGGCAGAAGCCCCCATTACGTAATCTCTGAATTCTACAGTATGATTCATCACTAAGTGTTAATAACGCCAAGTACCTAAATCCTCAAGAAGATAATGAATATGAAGTAAAAGTAGAACCCTCCACACTGTAATCACATATTACTCAGTTAATGAAACCACAACCCATTTTGTACACATCCCCCCCCCCCCACCCAAAAAAAAAAAAAATCAAGAAAAAATCAACATAGCCCCTGAAACAATAGCCCCTTGGACCCAGGTCCCTACATCACCACAACACTTCCCCTACATAACTACCCCAATGCAGACACTGTGATAGCAGTGTAAACACTGTAATTGCTCATAGATGACTGCCCTTAAGACTCTTACGCTGCCATCTTCTGATAATAAATTTGGCCAGTTTCATTAATTAACTGTGTTGCTGACATTCCAACATTCTGCTATTGGGCCATTTAACTGCAGAAATTTAATTGCAGTGGCACGTTGCCCATAACTGCAACTAGTGTATGACTTGTAAATTTTGTCATAAGATCTAAAACTAGTAACAAATCATCGAAAGAAAATTAAATTTGTACTATGCCAAATTAACAGTTCCAAAGACGAAAACAAATGTTGGCAGTAATGAGCCACATTATAAAATAACTCAATGACAAGTCAACAAAAACTGCCAAACCACAGGGTGACACACAGCGCTATGTATAGTGGCTCACTAACACCACTTATAAAACTCCTGAAAATAGGTGTTCATCTGTAGAGCACTACCACAGACAACAAAATGCCATCTAAAACATGACAGATTTCAAACATGGTGTACTGTAACATAACGTAACATAGCTATGTCACGGATCAAAGCTTATGGGTGGCACTGCAAGCTTCTGTTGACCCAAGGATTCTTTACACTTGTCAGCTGTTTGGAAGTTTTCACTGAGGTGTTAGCATTTTTGTGGAGTGCTTGCACACTGCTGAAGCAGACGTCACTTCGTCAAAGCTGTTGTTTCACTAGACAGTTCTTGCTTGCTCAATCTGTATCCAAAATTGGCTATCATAATTTTCTCCATTTGTGACCAGTCATAACTTTTGGAGAGAATGTTTAACCTCCTCCTTCTGTGGCTCTACAACTCATGGCGAGTCTTGGCTTCTTCACCATCTCCTTCCATTTATCCCCATCTCTCGCTGGCATTTTTCCAGTTCCTATAGCCATCTTCCAAATGTCTTCTATGACTCCATCATCTCATCTAGTTTTTGGTAGACTGCATTCTCTCTGTCCATCTGGCTTTCCTTGTAAAATCTTTTTTTGTATTTCTGTATCATTCATCCATGCCACGTGTCCAGGACACCTCAGCCTAGCTGTCTTCACAATTCTTCTAAAATGCTGGTCTTTGTAGATAGTGTACAACTCATGGTTGTATTGCCTCCACCATATTTTCCTTTCACAAATTGGGCCGATAATTCTCCTGAGTATCCTTCTCTCGAGTGCATCCAGCGATTCAGCATACTTTGCTGTCAGAGACCAGGTTTCAGAAACGTATGTAATCACTGGCCTGACCAATGTTTTATAAATGGTTAGTTTTGTGGCCCTAGTCGGGAATCTTGGAGATACACTCCTGGAAATTGAAATAAGAACACCGTGAATTCATTGTCCCAGGAAGGGGAAACTTTATTGACACATTCTTGGGGTCAGATACATCACATGATCACACTGACAGAATCACAGCCACATAGACACAGGCAACAGAGCATGCACAATGTCGGCACTAGTACAGTGTATATCCACCTTTCGCAGCAATGCAGGCTGCTATTCTCCCATGGAGACGATCGTAGAGATGCTGGATGTAGTCCTGTGGAACGGCTTGCCATGCCATTTCCACCTGGCGCCTCAGTTGGACCAGCGTTCGTGCTGGACGTGCAGACCGCGTGAGACGACGCTTCATCCAGTCCCAAACATGCTCAATGGGGGGACGGATCCGGAGATCTTGCTGGCCAGGGTAGTTGACTTACACCTTCTAGAGCACGTTGGGTGGCACGGGATACATGCGGACGTGCATTGTCCTGTTGGAACAGCAAGTTCCCTTGCCGGTCTAGGAATGGTAGAACGATGGGTTCGATGACGGTTTGGATGTACCGTGCACTATTCAGTGTCCCCTCGACGATCACCAGTGGTGTACGGCCAGTGTAGGAGATCGCTCCCCACACCATGATGCCGGGTGTTGGCCCTGTGTGCCTCTGTCGTATGCAGTCCTGATTGTGGCGCTCACCTGCACGGCGCCAAACACGCATACGACCATCATTGGCACCAAGGCAGAAGCGACTCTCATCGCTGAAGACGACACGTCTCCATTCGTACCTCCATTCACGCCTGTCGCGACACCACTGGAGGCGGGCTTCACGATGTTGGGGCGTGAGCGGAAGACGGCCTAACGGTGTGCGGGACTGTAGCCCAGCTTCATGGAGACGGTTGCGAATGGTCCTCGCCGATACCCCAGGAGCAACAGTGTCCCTAATTTGCTGGGAAGTGGCGGTGCGGTCCCCTACGGCACTGCGTAGGATCCTACGGTCTTGGCGTGCATCCGTGCGTCGCTGCGGTGCGGTCCCAGGTCGACGGGCACGTGCACCTTCCGCCGACCACTGGCGACAACATTGATGTACTGTGGAGACCTCACGCCCCACGTGTTGAGCGATTCGGCAGTACGTCCACCCGGCCTCCCGCATGCCCACTATACACCCTCGCTCAGAGTCCGTCAACTGCACATACGGTTCACGTCCACGCTGTCGCGGCATGCTACCAGTGTTAAAGACTGCGATGGAGCTCCATATGCCACGGCAAACTGGCTGACACTGACGGCGGCGGTGCACAAATGCTGCGCAGCTAGCGCCATTCGACGGCCAACACCGCGGTTCCTGGTGTGTCCGCTGTGCCGTGCGTGTGATCATTGCTTGTACAGCCCTCTCGCAGTGTCCGGAGCAAGTATGGTGGGTCTGACACACCGGTGTCAATGTGTTCTTTTTTCCATTTCCAGGAGTGTATAAGCCTTTTTAAGATGAAATAAGCTTTATTGGCTGCAGTTAGTCTCTACTTCATTTTGTATGAGGTATCGTTTACACTGGTTACAATCGAACCCAGGTATATGTAATGATAGTCTCTTTCAAAGATATAACTACCCACTGTTATTTTGGCTGGCATGTTCTCGCTGTGTGCTCTCCCAGCAGCTAGGTATTTTGTTTTCTGCTCATTGATATTTAGTTCTAGATTCTTGCCGGCCTGTTAAAGTGCAGTGAATGTCTCTTCCATTGCTGTCACAGTTCTTGCTACTATGTCAGTGTCGTCCACCTAGGCCTGTATCTGCACAGATTTATGAGAAATCATTCCCCTATTAAAGATATTTGCTTCTCTCATCACCTTCTCCAAGGTGGTGTTGAATAGGAGGTATGCCACTGCATCACCTTGCCATACTCCATTTTTAATTTTGAAAGTACTGGACAACATTGCTCCAGTTTTTATACCATCTTGCGTTTCTCTCACTGTCATCCTTACTACCCTCATCAGTTTTTTGGAATACCCGATTGACCTAGAACTTGATATAGTTGATCTCTGTCTATACTGACATACACAGTTTTAAAGTCAATAAAAAGATATGTTCTGATCCCATAATCCTTTTTTTTTCCAGAATTTATCTTAGAGTAAACATCTGGTTGATAGTTGACTTACCGGGGATAAATTCGCATCGATACGGCCCTGTTTTGCTCACTATTATTGGCAGTAGTTGGTCGTACAGTATGTTAGAGGCTTTTATGTCCCAGATTAAGCAATGTGATCCCTCTGCAGTTACTACACATTATCTGGTTTGCTTTCTTATATATAGAGCATATAATTCCATCTTTGAGGCATTTCCTCTTCTTCTCGTGTTAGTTTAATCAGTTTCAGGATGTTTATTTCCAATGTAGAGCCTCCTTGCTTGAAACGTTGTGCTAGAATTCCATCGGTTCCTGCCGCTTTGTTGTTCTTTAGTTTCGTCACTGCAGTTCTTACCTCTTCTAAGTTAGGTGGGTCCACACTGTTATCTGGGTCCTCTTCCTCCTGTATTTCTATTGCGTTTCGTGTTACAACTGGTCTTGGATTAAGAAGTTTGTGAAAGTAGCGACACCCCTCCTACTCTTCACTTATAATTTCACCATTCTCATCTTTTATTAATCTTACTCCACCCTTGAAAGGTTCCTGTGGCTTCTTCTCCTCCCTGTAAAATTTCCTTGCCTCATATGCACCTCTCAGAAGCCTCATTTCTTCAGATTTTCCTTCATTCACTCCCTCTTTTCCCTTTGATGGATCCTTTACTCAATTTTCTGTTTTTCTTTATATTCTTCCATTATCCCCCTGCTACAATGCGGTTGTAATGTCCTTCCACATGCATCTTTTTTTTTTCATTTGTTACTGTTTTACATTCACTATCGAACCACAAGGTTTTTGCATGCCTTATGCTGTTCTTATATTCCGGAGGTAAAATAGTCCCCCATTCGGATCTCCGGGCGGGGACTACTCAGGAGGACATCATTATCAGGAGAAAGAAAACTGGCGTTATACGGATCGGAGCGTGGAATGTCAGATCCCTTAATCAGGCAGGTAGGTAGAAAATTTAAAAAGGGAAATGGATAGGTTAAAGTTAGATATAGTGGGAATTAGTGAAGTTCGGTGGCAGGAGGAACAAGACTTTTTGTCAGGCGAATATAGGGTTATAAATACAAAATCAAATAGGGTTAATGCAGGAGTAGGTTTAATAATGAATACAAAAATAGGAGTGCGGGTAAGCTACTACAAACAGCATAGTGAACGCATTATTGTGGCCAAGATAGACACGAAGCCCACGCCTACCACAGTAGTACAAGTTTATATGCCAACTAGCTCTGCAGATGACGAAGAAATTGAAGAAATGTGTGATGAAATAAAAGAAATTATTCAGATAGTGAAGGGAGATGAAAATTTAATAGTCATGGGTGACTGGAATTCAGTAGTAGGAAAAGGGAGAGAAGGAAACGTAGTAGGTGAATATGGATTGGGGGGAAGAAATGAAAGAGGTAGCTGCCTGGTAGAATTTTGCGCAGAGCACAACTTAATCATAACTAACACTTGGTTCAAGAATCATAAAAGAAGGTTGTATACATGGAAGAACCCTGGAGATACTAAAAGGTTTCAGATAGATTATATAATGGTAAGACAGAGATTTAGGAACCAGGTTTTAAATTGTAAGACATTTCCAGGGGCAGATATGGACTCTGACCACAATCTATTGGCTATGAACTGTAGATTAAAACTGAAGAAACTCCAAAATGGTGGGAATTTAAGGGGATGGGACCCGGATAAACTGACTAAACCAGAGATTGTACAGAGTTTCAGGGAGAGCATTAGGGAACGATTGACAAGAATGGGGGAAAGAAATACAATAGAAGAAGAATGGGTAGCTCTGAGGGATGAAGTAGTGAAGGCACCAGAGGATCAAGTAGGTAAAAAGATGTGGGCTATTAGAAATTCTTGGATGACAGAAGAAATCTTGAATTTAATTGATGAAAGGAGAAAATATAAAAATGCGGTAAATGAAGCTGGCAAAAAGGAATACAAACTTCTCAAAAATGAGATCGACAGGAAGTGCAAAATGGCTAAGCAGGATGGCTAGAGGACAAATGTAAGGATGTAGAGGCTTGTCTCACCAGGGGTAAGGTAGATACTGCCTACAGGAAAATTAAAGAGACCTTTGGAGAAAAGAGAACCACTTGTATGAATATCAAGAGCTCAGATGGAAACCCAGTTCTAAGCAAAGAAGGGAAAGCAGAAAGGTGGAAGGAGTATATAGAGGGTCTATACAAGGGCGATGTACTTGAGGACAATATTATGGAAATGGAAGAGGATGTAGATGAAGATGAAATGGGAGATATGATACTGCGTGAAGAGTTTGACAGAGCACTGAAAGACCTGAGTCGAAACAAGGCCCCGGGAGTAGACAACATTCCATTAGAACTACTGACGGCCTTGGGAGATCCAGTCCTAACAAAACTCTACCATCTGGTGAGCAAGATATATGAGACAGGCGAAATACCCTCAGACTTCAAGAAGAATATAATAATTCCAATCCCAAAGAAAGCAGGTGTTGACAGATGTGAAAATTACTGAACTATCAGTTTAATAAATCACGGCTGCAAAATACTAACGCGAATTCTTCACAGATGAATGGAAAAACTAGTAGAAGCCGACCTCGGGGAAGATCACTTTGGATTCCATAGAAATATTCAAACACGTGAGGCAATACTGACCCTACAACTTATCTTAGAAGCTAGATTAAGGAAATGCTACGTTTCTAGCATTTGTAGACTTAGAGAAAGCTTTTGACAGTGTTGACTGGAATACTCTCTTTCAAATTCTGAAGGTGGCAGGGGTAAAATACAGGGAGCGAAGGCTATTTACAATTTGTACAGAAACCAGATGGCAGTTATAAGAGTCGAGGGACACGAAGGGGAAGCAGTGGTTGGGAAGGGCGTGAGACAGGGTTGTAGCCTGTCCCCGATGTTATTCAATCTGTATATTGAGCAAGCAGTAAAGGAAACAAAAGAAAAATTCAGAGTAGGTATTAAAGTCCATGGAGAAGAAATAAAAACTTTGAGGTTCACCGATGACATTGTAATTCTGTCAGATACAGCAAAGGACTTGGAAGAGCAGTTGAACAGAATGGATAGTGTCTTGAAAGGAGAATATAAGATGAACATCAACAAAAGCAAAATGAGGATAATGGAATGTAGTCGAATTAAGTCGGGTGATGCTGAGGGAATTAGATTAGGAAATGAGACACTTAAAGTAGTAAAGGAGTTTTGCTATTTGGGGAGCAAAATAACTGATGATGGTCGAAGTAGAGAGGATATAAAATGTAGACTGGCAATGGCAAGGAAAGTGTTTCTGAAGAAGAGAAATTTGTTAACATCGAGTATAGATTTAAGTGTCAGGAAGTTGTTTCTGAAAGTATTTGTATGGAGTGTAGCCATGTATGGAAGTGAAACATGGACGATAAATAGTTTGGACAAGAAGAGAATAGATGCTTTTGAAATGTGGTGCTACAGAAGAATGCTGAAGATTAGATGGGTAGATCACATAACTAATGAGGAGGTATTGAATAGGATTGGGGAGAAGAGAAATTTGTGGCATAACTTGACTAGAAGAAGGGATCGGTTGGCAGGACATGTTCTGAGGCATCAAGGGATCACCAATTTAGTATTGGAGGGCAGCGTGGAGGGTAAAAATCGTAGGGGGAGACCAAGTGATGAATACACTAAGCAGATTCAGAAGGATGTAGGTTGCAGTAGTTACTGGGAGGTGAAGAAGCTTGCACAGGATAGAGTCTGTCTTCCATTCACCTTTCCCTACTACAAAGTTTACATGGTCATTCCATTTCATCTCACATCAAGGTATTTGCTTTTATTATTGAAATGAAGTCACATGTTCCTAACATCTGCCATTAATCTAGCAGTTGGTTATTGTTGAGTTATTATCTTTGTTACACACATTGCCTTGACTCTTTATCCATGTTTAAAAAGACTCACAAGCGAAAAAATTTGCTCAAACTAACCAATAAATCGCTTATTAAATTGAGAACATTAGATATCACCGTATGCCTCCTCATGGCACACTTGATGTTACTTTCATCTCTGAACATAGGGCATTCAGAACTGTTTATTGTACTGTATTAGTCAAAAATTCATTGATCGAATCACATATATGTGAAGATGCTGCATACGATTGTACATTTGTTATTAGTCGACAACGTGGTAATCTACAAGGACAAAAACTGCCTGTTCATTTGCATCTGCTATTTGCGAGATGTTGTGTGTAAAGAAAGCAAGCTGTGCTTTCTCTTGAAACCTTCTTGATTCCTTGAGGAAAATGTGGTTGACCCAGATTTGACATAATCTTCAGGCTTAAAATATGCTCTGAGATCCAGCAACAGGAAGAACTTAGCAACATTGGTCAGGAATTTTATGTATCCATTCTTGCAAACAACAGTAATTTTTACGCACTTCAAATCAACAGAAAATTTCTGGATAAATTAACTAAGGAAAGAATTAATTCCGCTGCATAATCAGTGTAAAATCTAATAGGAATTCTGTCAGGGCCACTGACATGTTCATTTTGATTAGTCTTAATCATTGTTTAATACCATGAGCGGTTATGTGTCTCTGGTTGGTCAAACATTGATGCGGTAGTATCCGTATTTTTAAATTCAAACAAAATGTAATTATTTTTCTTTCTGTCTGTTGTTTTCGGTATTGACACTAGACTGATCTATGAAATACTGGACGGAAAATTTGGATTTGTTCATCAACTGTACATGATTATAACTCTTGTTGTTTTTGTATATAGGCTTCACACATAGCTCTTCTCTTTTTCTGTCTCAACATTTGACGATTTCGTGGATTTGAATCAAATGTTATCAGTTCCTTTGATGAACAAGTCGTCAGTCCGCCCCCTCCCCCACCCATCGCCTCCTCCTCTCCTCCCCACCTATGGGTCCGGGGGTTAGAATAGGCCATAGGTATTCCTGTCTGTCGTAAGAGGCGACTAAAAGGAGTCTCACACCTTCCGGCCTTTATGTGAATTGTCCCCCGTTGGGTTTGACCTCCATTCTTCTAAATTCTCCCGAAGTGTAAGCCCACTGGGGAAGGGTACCTTAAGTGGTGCATCGTGTCCATTATGCGCTGAGACCTATCACATTCTTTGTCAATGTGGATCTGCACTTTCACTCATTCTCCAACTGTGGGGCGAGGTCACCCTCCTGGGTGCATTTTCCTCCATCCACTGTGCAGTGTCATTTTTTGTGCTGATGACAATAAGACTTGTTTGCACCTGATATCCAGCACAGTAGCCAGTCCGTTGTGGTGGGGCTGCCGTGTACCCTGTTGGTTGTAGTCCCCTGACTACATAGGGATCAGTCTGCTGATGCCTACGTCATTAACTCCCCATGTATGCCAAGGAGTAGATGCCCGTCACCCTGGGGCATCAGAACTCCCGGCAATGGCCATCCTACCAGGTGGCCTTTGCTGTGGCTGGGTGGGACTTGTGGGGAGAGCCCCTGGTTGGAGTGAGTGTTATCAGGGCGGATGACACGCCATGAAGCGTAGTTCTTCATCTCTTGCTGGTGGTCAAACACCAGCAGTTTAAGCAGTCAAGGTCTACCTTCAGTGCTAAGATATATGACCCCATCTCGTGTGGTGGTGACCACTTCCCATCTTCCTGTCACTGCCCTGGCGTCAGGCATACAAACGCCTGTCCAGATGGGCTTCAAACAAAGTAGACTGGGAAACTTTCACTCTGTTGTCACCATTGAATCTTCCCCACATGGGAAGATCGATGTGATGGTTGAGCAGGTGATTACAACAATCGTTTCTGCAGCAGAAAATGTGAACCCTGGCTGTTTAGGGTGCCCTTGGCGAAAGGCAGTTCCTTCGTTGTTGCTGGAAGTCACGGAAGAAATTAAGGAGTGTCGGCGAGCTCTACAATGGTATAAGCGGCACCCTTCCCTGGAGCACCTCATAGCCTTTAAACAGCTTCGTGCCCGCGTTCGCCAACTTATAAAACGATAGAAGCAGGATTGTTGGTCGAGATATGTCTCGACCATTGGGTGCCATACATCACCGTCTCAAGTCTGGATGAAGATGAGATGTCTGTTTGGGTACCAGATCCCAACAGGTGTCCCCAGCATTAACATCAGTGGAGTGTTATCTACCGACGCAAATGCATTTGTCGAGCACTTTGCTGAGCACTATGCTCGCGCCTCTGCGTTGGGGAATCCCCCTCCTAGAAAGTCCTGTTGGTCAATGAACCCTATAATGCCCCATTTACAAAGTGGGAGCTCCTCAGTGCCCTTGCACGTTGCACTGAAATAGCTCCTGGGCCAGATCGGATCCACAGTCAGATGATTAACCATCTCTTGTCAGAGTACAAGCGATAACTCCTTGTCATCTTCAACCAGATCTGGTGCGATGGCGTCTTTCCATTGCACTGGCGGGAGACCACCATCATTCTGGTGCTTAAACCCGGCAAACCCGCTGGATGTGGATAGCTGTCGGCTCATCAGGCTCACCAACGTTCTTTGTAAGCTAATAGAACGTGCAGTGTGTCGGCGGTTGGGTCGGGTCCTGGAGTCACATGGCGTACTGGCTCCATGTCAGGATGGCTTCTGCAAGACCGAGTGAGGTGGCGCAGTGGTTAGCATACTGGACTCTCATTCGGGAGGACGACGGTTCAATCCCACATCTGGCCATCCTGATTTAGGTTTTCTGTGATTTCCCTAAATCACTCCAGGCAAATGCTGGGATGGTTCCTTTGAAAGGGCATGGCCGACTTCCTTCCCCATCCTTCCCTAATCCGAGGAGACCGATGACCTCGCTGTTTGGTCTCTTCCTCCAAACAACCCAACCAACCAACCTTCTGCAAAGGTCACTCTACCACTGATAATCTTGTGTCCCTGGAGTCTGCCACCGAACACCCTTTTCCAGAAGTCAACACCTGGATGCCGTCCTTTTTGATTTATGGAAAGGCATGACACAACCTGGTGATATCATGTCCTTAGCACATTATACGAGTGGTCTCTCCGAGGCTTGCTCCCGATTTTTATCCACAATTTTCTGTCACTCCGTACTTTCCGTGTCCAAGTTGGTTCCTCCCATAGTTACCCCCATATCCAGGAGAATGGGGTCCCGCAGAGCTCTGTATTGAGTGTATCTCCATTTTTAGTGGCGATTAATGGTCTAGCAGCAGCTGTAGGGCCGTCTGTCTCACCTTCTCTGTATGCAGACAACTTCAGCATTTCGTACAGCTCCACCAGTACTGGTGTTGCTGAGCAGCGCCTACAGGGAGCCATCCACAAGGTGCAGTCATGGGCTCTAGTCCACGTTTTCCAGTTTTCGGCTGCAAAGTCGTGTCTTATGCACTTCCGTCAGCATCGCACTGTTCCTCTGGAACCAACACTTTACCTTAATAACGATCCACTCTCTGTAGCGGAGACAAAACGTTTCTTAGGACTGGTTTCTGACGCCCGATAGACTTGGCTTCCTCACCTTTGTCAACTTTAGTGAAAGTGCTGGTAGCACCTCAGTGCCCTCCGCTGCCTGAGCAACACCAACTGGGGTGCTGATCACTCATGCTGCTGCAGCTATATAGAGCCCTTGTTCAATCCCGCCTTGACTATGGGACTCTGGTTTATGGTTCGGCGACACCCTCATCGTTGCGTTTACTCGACCGAGTGCACCACTGTGGCATTCGCTCAACGACAGGAGCTTTTAGGACGAGTCTGGTTACCAGGGTCCTGGTGGAGCCCGAAGTCCCTCCATTGAAGGTTAGGCGTGCACATCAGCTGGCCAGTTACTTCGCACAAGTTCATAGTTCTCCTGTGCATCCGAATTACCATCTCCTTTTCTCCCACGTCGGCAGCCCAGGTCAGGGCCTCCATTTGCAGTTCCTGTCTGATCCCTTCTTTCCTAACTGGAGTCCTTGCCTTTACCGCCTATACTTGAAGTCCATTCACATACACCTCCACGGTGTATGGCTAGACCGCAGCTTTGCCTCGACCTATCACATGGCTCTAAGGACTCAGTTAATGCTGCGGCTCACTTCTGCCACTTCCTGTCGATTCTTGGCATGTGCTGATTCCATGAAGTGGTTTACACTGACGACTCGATGGCTGATGATTATGTCTGCTACGCGTATGTCTGTGGAGGACATATTGAACAGCACTCGTTGCCTGATGGCTGCAGTGTTTTCACTGCAGAGCTGGTGGCTGTATCTCTTGCTCTTGAGCACATCTGTTCATGCCCTGGGGAGTCGTTTCTTCTGTGTACTGAGTTCTTGAGCAGCCTACAAGCTATCGACCAGTGCTACCCTCGTCATCCTTTGGTAGTGACCATCCAGGAGTACATCTGTGCCCTGGAATGGATCAGTCTTTCAGTAGTGTTTGTCTGGACCGGAGGTCATGTCAGAATCACAGGTAATGAACTTGCCGACAGGCTGGCCAAACGGGCTACGTGGAAACTGCTTATGGAGATTGGCTCCTCTGCAACTGACCTGTGTTCAGTACTATACCACAAGGTTTTGCAGCTTTGGGAGATGGAGTGGCATAACCTCAGTACGCACAACACACTGTGTGCCATTAAGGAAACTACGAATGTGTGGAAGACCTCCACGTGGGCCTCTCACAGGTACTCTGTGGTTCTCTGTCGGCTCCACATTGGCCACGCTTGCGTGATTGGCGGATACCTCCTGTGCCTTCTTGACCCTCCTCAGTGTTAGTGCGGCACCCGGCTGACAGTGGCCCATATTTCGGTGAGCTGCGTTCTTTGTCTGCCCTGCGATGGACTCTTCATTTACCAGACTCGTTGCCATTAATTTTAGCTGACAACGTCTCATCGGCCAATTTAGTTTTATGTTTTATACATGACTGTGGGTTTTATCATTCTATATAAGTTTTCGCTCATGTCCTTTGTCCCTTTGTGTTCTCCACTCTAATGTGTTTAGGCTGGATTGTTTAATGTGTCGCAGAGTGGCTGGCTTTTCCTTTTTATTCACATGGTCAGCCAGCCACAATCATCTGCTCTCTTGTTTTTATCCCTTTTACCTGTTTCTCACTTCTGTCTGTGGTTTTCTTTTCCTGTTTTGTCCATAGTAGTGTTGGTTGTCCTTCTGTTGTTCTTCTATTCTCGTGTAACTGTGCTGTACGTCTCCTTTCTTTTCTTCTTTCCCTTGTGTCTTTGGTCGCCCCCTCCTTTAAAGCAACCAACCATCTTCTACATGTTTCTTGCATCTCTGTTGTTTTCTTGTCCGATTTTTTCCATTTTACTGTTTGTTGCCCTTCTGTCATTGTTATGGTTTTCTCCTTTCTTCCAGCTAATTTGTATGTCTCGCTTATTTTGTTTCCACCCTTGTGGAACTATTTTAATTGGAACGAGGGACCGATGACCTAGCAGTTCGGTCCCTCCCCCCTCTTTTAAACCAACTGACCAACCAACCAACTGCCTTTGCTGCGGCTGGGTGGTGCCCATGGGGAGGGCCCTTGGTTGGAGTGGGTAGCATCAGGGCAAATAACACACAATGAATCATACTACATTATCTCTTGCTGGTGGCCCAACGGCAGCAGTCTCTAAGCGATCAAGGTCTAACTACAATGCAAAGAAATATGATCCAAAACCGTTCCCTTCCATGGCCACACCATGGGGGAAACGCCAGGCTAAGGATGGCAGCGAATCTTACTACCCCCGGTACCACATAAGTACTAGAGCTCATGGGGCATCCTTCATGTCGACGAAGCCTCAGTTTTTTGTGGACCATTTAGAGGGTAAGTTTGGGGAGGTGGAGGGATTGTCCAAAATGTGATCGGGGTCAGTCTTGATAGAAATAGCATCCTCTGCCCAGTCACGGGCACTACTTGCCTGTGACAAGCTGGTGGATGTTTATGTTTCCATCATGCCCCATAAGAGCTTAAATATGGTCCAGGGTATTATATTTCACAGGGATCTTCTTTTGCAGTCTCATGACGAGCTGCATGCCAACTTAAAGCGACAAAGAGTTCTTTTCGTCCAGCGCATACATAGGGGTCCAAAGGATAATCAGGTAAGCACTGGTTCCTTCACCTTGGCCTTCAGGGGTAGCATATTACCCGAAAAGGTCAAGGTGATTGGATGCCGGTGTGATTTTGAGCCATATATCTCTCCCCCGATGCGGTGCTTTAAGTGCTGGAAGTTCGGGCATATGTCTTCCCACTCTACTTCCAGCATCATACGTTGCGACTGTGGACATCCATCACATCCCAATACTTCATGTGCCCCACCTCCCAGACTGGAGGATTCTCCAGAAGGAATGGAAAATCAATACAAGACCCTGGACCGACTGACCTAAACTGAGAATGAGAGGAAATTTGACCGCCTACATCCTGTACCTCTTGACATCTTAGGCCGCCGATACGAGACCGGTTCTAGCCCAATCCATTCAGTCAATTCCAGTCGGCTCTCAGAGTAGTAAGACTACACCTGCCCCCTTGATGGTTGGGGGGGGGGGGGGGAAGGGCACTTCCCTCTCCCACACCACCTACCTCGGGAGGACTTGCACCCTCCCACCCCACACCCCGCCAAACCATTATGGACATCAGTCCCCGCTTCTCAGCCAGAGAAGCATAAGTCATCTTCAGCTTCTCTCGCTAGGATTGGGTCTCTTGGGTTCCTCCCTTCCCAGGTTTTTGGGTTCCTCCCTTCCCAGGTTTCTACTAGTGGGAAAGATGACACCCGACAGTGGCTGAAGTGCCCAAAATCAGCTGGTCGTAGGGCTTCATGATCCTCCTCAGTCCCGGAGACTGAATCAAAGAAGCCCATATTAGACAAAGAAACCCAAGGAGCAGCGAGAGAAATCCAAAATGAAGACCCCCAAGAACAAGGAAATTGCGGTGGCAGGCACACCACTGCTACCTTACAAGGTCAGCGTCTGAGAATGAGGTGTAGGTTCTGGCATCTCCTGAGGACCAAGAGCTCGCCGGACCCTCAGACACAATGGATATAGACTACTCAGGAACTAAGTTGGTAGCAGCAGGTGACCCTGAGGCATAAACTGCCTCATTGAGCATTTCATGCCTTCCCTACCTCATGATAACGTTGTCCTCCACTGGAATTGCTGCGGTGTTTTCCACCAACTGGCTGAGCTACGGCAACTGGTAAGCTTTACACCTGCTTTTTTCATTGCCCTCCAGGAAACATGGTTCCCGGCAATGCGGACCCCTCTCTTCCACGTCCATAGGGGATATTATAAGAAGCATAGCGAATATAATAGTGTGTCAGGTGGAGTTTGTGTCTGCGTCCTGAACTCGGTATGTAGTGAACTTGTTTCGCTTTATGCTCTTCTTGAAGCTGTGGTTGTCAGGATGAGATGGCTGCATTGATTCATCAACTCCCTAAACCTTTCCTTCTTTTGGGAGGTTTTAACGCCCATAACCCCTTGTGGGTTGGCACCATACATACTGGTGGAGGTAGAGAGGTCGAAAATCTACTGTCTCAGCTCGACCTCTGCCTCCCAAATTCCACACATTTCAGTGAGGTTCATGGCACTTATTCGACCATTGATTTATCACTTTGCAGCCCAGGACTTCTCCCATGTGTCCACTGGAGAGTCGGCGATGACTTGTGTGGTAGTGACCACTTCCCCATCTTCCTGTCGCTCCCCCAGCCTCATGTGAATGGATGCCTACCCAGATGGGCTCTAAAAAAGGCAGACTGGGAAGCTTTCACCTCTGCTGTCACCATTGAATCTCTCCCACATGGTGCCATCGATGTGGTGGTTGTGCGGGTCACTAGAACGATCGTTTCTGCAGAAAATAATGCAATCTCTTGTTCCTTAGGGTCCACCCGGCGAAAGAGAGTACCTTAGTGGTCGCCGGAAATTGCTGAGGCCATTAAAGAGCGTAGGCAGGCTCTAAAGTGGCATAAGTGACACCCATCTCTGGAGCACCTAATAGCTTTTAAATGGCTCCATGCCTGCGTTTGCCAGCTAATAAAAAAACAAACTGGAGTGTTGGGATAGGTATGTGTCGACCATTGGGTGCCATACATCACCTTTCCAAAACTGGACGAAGATCAGACGTGTTTTTGGGTACCAGACCCCCAGCAGGTATCCCTAGCATTACCATCGATGGCCTGTTATCTACCGATGCAAAAGTGATCGCAGAACACTTTACTGAGCACTATGCTCGAGCCTATTGGTCGGAGAGTTACCCACCAGCCTTTCCCAATCTCTGACGACAGATGGAAGGGAAAGTCCTGTCATTTTTTACACGCCACAGTGAACCCTACAGGGTGTATACGACCAGGGAGATCCGGGAAAAACCCGGGAATTTTTTCATCCGGGAGAAAACTGGGAAAAACCCAGGGATTCTCTAGAATTCCGGGAATTTTTCGTTGTTTTCGTTTTCAGTTAAATTTTTGTAATTTTGACTGGTAAGAACCGATACTCTAAACAAAGAATATTACTGTATCCTGCTACTGCAGAATAATACTGCAGCCTTAAAACATGAACGAGAGAAAAAAACTAAAATAAAACTTAAATTGCAAAGGAAATGTGCCATATAAAATAACACAGTGCTCGTACCAGCATCTGCCAACAGCAAAATGTGTCAAAGGCTTTCGGAAGACTATGCAATGCTTCGTAACAATAAACAGTCTCCGATGAGCGTGACGTCACAACTGTTTACATTAGACTCATTTAATCAGTTACGACCGGGCTCATGCACACGCACAGTTGAGTCGCGTATGACTAGTACCTTCTCCCGCTTCTGGCTACAGAAATGTGGCTGTTGGCTGTGTAAGCAACAGTAGCAGCAAGCAGCCACATGGTACCCGAAAAATTTTACTGGCGTGCCCAAGCTGCCAGATTCATGCGTGCGCAGCAGGCCCGGATCTATTGGGTGGTGGAGGCAAACCGGGGTATCTGAACCGGGCGGCAATTTCGCAGGCAGGGGGTATATTCATATTCCTGAGGAAAAAAACCTTGTTTCACTAAGCCACTAGCATCCAGCGCACGTCGGTCTATCAATTACTCATATGATTTTGAAATGCACCCCTGCTGGTTTTTGGACACATTTTAAGTTGATTTCTGAATGAATTATAAGTTGATTTTTGAATGCGTGCATAGTGTTCGTGATGTCTCTGCCATGAGAATCCTCGTCACATCTAGAAATAAACTTTCCTGCAGACAATACGGGACGGGGCTATGCGAGCTGAGCGGAATAAAGCCGAACCGGTGAATGACAACTGCTGCTTGTTTATGTGGTTGATTCAGTTTGCGAATGCTCAGCGTTGTTATAATTTCTAGCAAAATCCACAGATTCAGACTACTGGAATGGAGATAAACGACTACAAGGAATAAAAGGTGAGAAAGATTACGTATTATCTTCTCGGTGTATCCAAGAAAATGAAATTTTCACAGAAAATATTTGACCAGATCGCTACACTAGACTGGGCCAGTTGTAGTCCCCAGCTAGCAGCCGCGTTAAGTTCCATTCCGAGTAGCGCGGAAAACGCATTGTATGAACACGTAATAACGCCTAACCGGAGAATAATCGCTGGAAAACTAAACCGGTGATTGTGGCAGAGTTAATAAAGTTAACCAGAGAATGAGTTTTGACAGTGGTAGAAATAGTTACAGAATTAGTGATGACAAGACTTTGTAAGAACGAGGAAGAAGAAAAAACAGGGGAATCACACAAATTATGGAAGAATATGACGATTCCAAATTTATACAAAAATTTGTTACTACTGCTTTTCGGTCTCGTGCGTGAGAAACAGGAGCGTATGAATGAAATGTGAAACTATTTCCTAACGTATAGCCTTTTGCTTGTAGTAGGCCAAATAGGTATTTCATTCTGGTGCTAAGTGAATTATATTCTGTCGTATTATTAAAATGATCATCATTGCCAACACTGTCTCGCATATTTGGTGTTTGTTGCAATTGATGCTATGTTAGAAAGGCCTATTCTGTTTTATCCAGCACACAGTGACAAAATAGACATAATCAGATTGAGATTAGACAACATTTCTGTTTTTCATGTAGCAAAATGTTTGACGAACTTTATAAGGTGATAGTTCTTTCGCTGAAAGGAAAGCACACCATGTAAAACTGTAGCAAGATTAGAGAGAGAAATCGCTAGGATGAAGAAATGTGTACTGTCTTGCCTGTGTCTTGTCTTTATTGGTTTTAGGTATCCTATCTTTAATTTTGTCACACAGAAGAGCAAGTTATTAGTTAATAGGCTATAAAGAGTCCAGATTTTCTGAAGAGTTCTTGTTCTCCTGGTTACAAATAATCTTACCCAGTACTAATTGCGAGGGTATTAAAAAAAAGAGGAGGGCAGGGTGTTTAATTTCCACTGTCCTGAAGTAGTTTGATGACATCCATTACAAAATATACACTCTTGAGTTCCACAGAGCGAAATACAGTGACGTGCGGTATAAGAATGTTGTTTGAAGAGGCGTGGCACTGCACTGCACTGCACACTTTAATTACGGAACGCCAAAATGTGTTACTAGTTTTAGATTTTATTTTATTTCCACCTTTCTGACAGTTAAGCATTAATCGCCTTGCAGAACAATAAAGTTATTTTTGTCGGTTTGCTAAAGAAATTTGGCTTTTATTAAGCTTTCCTGCTGAGGCAGCCAATGTATTTGAAGCAAAGTGTTTAATTCCACACTATTGGTTAGTTTCAACTGTTCGCTGCATTTCAAGTGCACGTTTTCATCTTCTAGCACATATGGCATTATGCCATAATAAATAACCAAACATGAGATAATACACTACTGGTACTCCAAGAAAATTTACGTCACGAAAACCACACTCAAAAGCTTCCTGTCAGGCCGAGGCCTACGTCATTGGGAATCTGGACATACGAATGTGCACTGTAAGGGTAGCTGCGCAAGCGCGGTGACGCTTATCTGGGGCTCTCTGGCAACTGCTGAAATGAATTTATTTCTAACAGGTCGCGGGAAAATATTGCGAATTGTTGTTCGAAAAGCATTATTTTCAAAGTAAATTTGCCTTTTACAAAAGATGGACTATGTGCGAGAATGTATGATGAATTTCTTAAATCACAGAACGTTTGCTCTCTTTTAAAAATGAACTCATTGATGACGAGTCATTTAGAAGAATTTCGAGCCTAGAAAATCAGAGATTTAAGTCTGTATTAAAAATTTTATTCACGTATTTGTGTGATGTCTCTTAAAGTGTAACAAAACAGATCAACATTATATGTGAAAGCTTAGCTTCTCTTGTAGCTTATTAATCTTCGAGATAAATACTATATGCGAAAGTTTTGCTTTTCTTATAGCAACACTATGAATATTAATTTAAACCATTAACTTTTCCTGTTAGTGGAATTCGAATTTATACTTTCGTAACACGAAAATATGCAGCGTACATGTTGCTGCACATCAAAGATCTTTCCAAAACGTGTTTTTTTCCCCCTGAGTTTCGTTTTCTAAAGCGCTGGGAAATTCTATGCTGCTGTATAAAACCATGTAAATTCAAAGGATAAGTTTTACAGTTCTGAGAGAAAGTATACTGTCACTTAAAACGGAAAAAGTGTATTTTCATCCGGGAGAAAATGTATTTTTAACCGGGAGATCCGGGGACTTTTTTTCCTTGTCCACGTATACACCCTGCCCTATAAACCTCATTTACAGAGTGGGAGCTCCTCAGTGCCCTTGCACATTGCCCCAACACAGTTCCTGGGCTGGATGGTATCCACAGTCAGATGATCAAACATTTCTCGTCTGACTACAAGCGACATCTCCTCATCATCTTCAACAGATGTGATGTGATGGCGTCTTTCCATTGGAATGTTGGGAGAACATAAGCATTTCAGTACTCAAACCCGGTAAAAACCCACTTGATGTGGATAGCTATTGGCCCATCAGCCTCACCAATGTTCTTTGTAAGCTGCTAGAACGTATGGTGTGTCGGTGGTTGGGTTGGGTCTTGTAGTCATGTGGCCCACTGGCTCTATCTATGCCAGTGAAGTTTCTGCCAGGGTCACTCTGCTACTGATAATCTTGTGTCCCTCCAGTCTGCCATCCGAACAGACTTTTCCAGACGGTAACACCTTGTTGTCGTCTTTCTTGATTTACAAAAAGCATACAACAAGACCTGGCGACATCATAACTTTGCCACATTGGATGAATGGGGTCCTTGTGGCCCGCTCCTGAGTTTTATCCAAAATTTCCTATCAGCAGCTGTAGGGCTGACCGTCTCACCTTCTCTGTATGCAGACGACTTCTGCATTTCATACTGCTGCTCCATTACTGCTGAGTGGCGCCTACAGAGAGCCATCCACAAGGTGCACAGTCATTGGTTCTAGCCCACAGTGTCCAGTTTTCAGCTGCAGTCGTCGTGTGTCATGCACTTCAGTTGACATCGTACCATTCATCCGGAATCAGAACTATCCACTCACTGTAGCGCAGACATATCGATTCTTAGGACTGGTTTTCGACGCCCGACAGACTTGGCGTCCTCACCTTCGTCTGCTTAAGCGGAAGTTCTGGCAGCACCTCAATGCCCTCCACTGCCTGAGCAACAGCAACTGGGGTGCAGATCGCTCTATGCTGCTGCAGCTGTACAGAGCCCTTGTACAATCCCACATTGACTATGGGAGGCTGCTCTTCGGCTCGGCGGCACCCTCAGCATTGCGTTTACTCGACCCAGTGCACCAGTGTGGTGTTCGACTAGTGACACGGGCTTGTAAGATGAGTCCAGTGACCAGCGTCCTGGTGGAGGCCGGAGTCCCTCCATTGAAGGTTAGCCGTGCACAACTGTTTACCAGTTATATTGCACACATTCATAGTTCTCCTGTGCATCTGAACTATCATCTTGTTTTCCCAACCACTATGGTTCATCTCCCACATTGGTGACCAAAGTCAGGGCTCTCGATTGTGGTTCGTATCTGCTCGCTTCTGTCTGAACTGGAGTTCTTCCCTTTACCACCTCTACTCGAGGTCCATTCACATACACCTCCATTATTTAAACCTCGGCCGAAGCTTCGCCTTGACCTCTCACATGGTCCTGAAGTCTCAGGTACTCCCGCGGCTCTCCACTGTAACTTCCTCTCGATTCTTTACATGTTCCGGGGCTCACAAGTGATTTACACCAACGGCTTGATGGCTGATGGTCACGTTGGCTTCGTCTACATTCACAGAGGCCATATTGACTAGCATTCTCTGCCCGATGGCTGCAGTGTTTTTACTGCAGAGCTGGTGGCTATATCTCCTGCTCATGAGCACATACGTTTATGCCCTGGGGAGTCGTTTCTTATATGTACTGACTCTTAAGCCGTCTACAAGCTATCTATAAGTGCTACCCTTGTCATCCTTTGGTAGCGAGCATCCAGGAGTCTATCTATGCCTTGGAATGGTCAAGTCGTTCAGTGGTGTTTGTCTGGACTCCAGGTCACATTAGAACCCCAGGCAACAAACTTGCCAATGGGCTTATGGAGATCAGCATTCCAATAACTGACCTGCGTTCATTATTACGCTGCAAGGTTTTTCGGCTTTGGGAGACGGAGTGGCATAGTCTCAGTATGCACAACAAACTGCATGACATTAAGGGGACTAAGAAAGTGTGGAAGCCCTCCATGCACGTCTCTTGCAGATAGTCTGTGGTTCTCTGCCGGCTACGCATTGGCCCCACTTGGGCGACTTATGGTTACCACCTACACCGTGAAGACCCACCTCAGTGTACCAGATAGGGTTGATAGAAGATATAGAGAAGATCCAATGGAGAGCAGCGCGCTTCGTTACAGGATCCTTTAGTAATCGCGAAAGCGTTACGGAGATGATAGATAAACTTCAGTGGAAGACTCTGCAGGAGAGACGCTCAGTAGCTCGGTACGGGCTTTTGTCAAAGTTTCGAGAACATACCTTCACCGAAGAGTCAAGCAGTATATTGCTCCCTCCTACGTATATCTCGCGAAGAGCCCATGAGGATAAAATTAGAGAGATTAGAGCCCACACTGAGGCATACCGACAATCCTTCTTTCCACGAACAATACGAGACTGGAATAGAAGGGAGAACCGATTGAGGTACTCAAGGTACCCTCCGCCACACACCGTCAGGTGGCTTGCGGAGTATGGATGTAGATGTAGATGTAGATGTAGATGTAGTGTTAGTGCGGCGCCTGGTTGACAGTGACGCAAATTCTTTTGCACTGTCCTAGTTTGGCTGCCCTGAGGCATCATCTTAAGTTACCAGACTCGTAATCATTACTTTTAGCAGACAATGCTTCATCGGCTGATTTGGTTTTATGTTTTATATGTGAGGGTAGGTTTTATCATTTGATCAAAGTTTTAGCGTGTGTCCTTTGTCCCTCAATGTCCTCCACCCTAGTGCTTTTAGGGTGGTGGTTTTAAAGTGTTGCAGAGTGGCTGGCTTATCCTTTTATTTTCGTGGTCAGCCAGTCACGGTAATCTGCTCTCCTGTTTTATTCTCCTCTACAAGTTTCTTGCATCTCTCTGTGTTTTTCTTTTCCTATTTTTTTGCTTGTAGTGTTTGTTGCTCTTCTGTCATTCTTGTGGTTTTTCCTTCCTCTCGGTATTGTGCTGTATGTCTAATTTGCTTTATTCTTTCCCTTGTGGAATTGTTAAAATAGGAGCAAGGGGCCGATGACGAAGCAGTTTGGACCCTTCCTTTCCCTCCCGTTTTAAACCATCCAACCAACCTAGTTTCCTTACTCCACTCTGTCTTTATTACCTTTATGTCTTAGGTGACCACCATACAAGTTAGAACTGGAGGTGGAATAGCATAAGAGTATTTGAGGACTCCTACACTTTGGAATTGGAATGTAGCACTTAATTTTTCATGAACACTTATGGCTTTTTTGAACTTTTCCTTTTGTTTCTCCAAAAGCCCTGAACACTTTCCCTTTGTTTCTCCAAGAACCCTGCACACTTTCCCGGAATTGCATGTAGATGACTTCATCTTTACTTGAGTAAGTTTGGAAGCAGTCTGTACCATTTTCTTTCTGTACGGTGAAAGAAGAATCCCCAAAAATTAAAGTAAGCTTTTTTCCAGGCTCTTCGTGTGTCTACCACATATACTGTAATGTTACAGTTTATGTTATGTATTAATGGCTTAACAGATATTTACGAATAACGGTGACAGCTCACTGAAAGGCACACACACACACATTTTCTCACATGCACACGCATGTCCTCCTACATTGTGCTTAGTCTACTGCCACCTCTTTCCTGCCCCCTGCACACACTTGACTTCATACATTGTGCTTAGTCGACTGCTAACTCTTTCCTGGCCCATGGTCAGTGTACTGGGGGTGGGGTGTGGGGTGAGAGACGGAGAGAGGCAAGAGGCAGAGAGGGGATTGGAGGGGAAGCATTTAGCTGCTAATGGGAGAGTGGGCATCCATCTGTGAGCTAGCTAAGGGTGTAGATAGAGGGGGCTGGTGGCAGACAGTTGGGCACGCAGTTTCATAAACTGGAGTGATGTGGGGACACAAATTGGGGTGAGTTGCTGGGGATGGCGAACACACACACACACACACACACTATTGGGTATTGGGTGGGGGTGGGGGGAGGGCAGGGCAGTGAGATGTCTTTGGTTTAAGCCATGAAGATTATGGGAGCATAGGATGTGCTGTAGGGAAAGCTCCCATCTGCATAGCTCAGAAAAGCTGGTGGTGGTGGGGAGGATCCAGATGGCATGGGTTGAATCTCACATGTTGTGCTGTGCTGCATGTTGTGCCACTGGGTGGTCCACTTTGTTTTTGCCAACAGTTTGGCAGTGGCCATTCATTCAAGCTGACAGATTGCATGTTGTCATGCGTCAAATGCTGTGCAGTGGTTGTAGCAGAACTGATGTATAACGTGGCTGCTCTCACAAGTGTCCTGGCTTCGAATAGGGTAGGACAAGCATTTGATGGAACTGGAGTAAGTGTTGGGAGGGTTGCTTGGGCAGGTTTTGATCTGGGTCTTCCACAGTGGTATGATCCCTGTGGCAGGAGATTGGGGTGGGAGTGGCATGGGGTGGACTAGAATGTTGTGGAAGTTGCATGGTTGGCAGAATACCACTTTGGGAGGAGTTGGAAGTATTTTGGGTAGGACGTCCCTCATTTCAGGGCATGATGATTAGATAATCAAAACCCTGATGGAGGATGTGGTTAAGTTGTTCCAGTCCATGGTGGTATTGGGTGACAAGAGGCATGTTACTTTGTGGTTGGTTCTTGGGATTCATCTGAGGATCAGTTGTGTGTCAGGATGGGGCATGAGGTATCTGTTTGTGAATTAGGTCTGAAGGGTGTTGCCTGTCTGTGAAGGCTTTTTGAGGCCTACAGCATACTGGATGAGGGAGTTCCTGCCACTGCAAATTCATCTACCACATGTGGCCAGGCTGTATGGAAGGGTGGTTTTTTTTTTTTTTTTTTTTTTTTTTTTTTTTTTTTTTTTTTTTTTTTTTTTTTTTTTTTTTTGTGGAAGGAGTGGCAGCTGTCAGAGTGCAGGTGCTGTCGGGAGTTGGTAGGTTTGATGAGGACTGAGGTGTGGATGGACCCCTCTGAAAGGAGGAGATCAATGTGTAGAAATGTGGCACAATGGGTGGAAGAGGACCAGGTGAAATAGATGAGATTGAAGGGGTTGAGGTTGTGCAGGAAAGAGGATAAAGTGTCCTGCCCTTGTGTCCAGATCATAAGAATGACATCAATAAACCTGAACCAGACCAGGGATTTGGGGTTTTGGGAAGCTAGGAATGTCTCTCCTAATGGGTCCATGAAGAGGTTGGCATAGGAGGTTGCCATGTGGATGCCCATGGCTGTTGTTTGTGTACCTTCCCTTCAAATGTGAAGTAGTTATGGGGTAGGATGTAGTTTGTAAGGTGTATGAGAAGTGAAATGGTGGGTTTGGTATCTGGAGGGCGTTGGGAGAGGTAGTGTCCAATTGTGGCAAGCCCATGGGCATGAGGGATGTTTGTGTATAGGGAGGGTGCATCAACAGTGAAGAATGGGAGTCTGGGAAGTAAGGTGGTGGGATGGTGGAGAGCCAGTCCAGGAAGTGGTTGGTATCTTTAATGTGGGATGCTAGGTTTTGGACAATTGTTTGGAGATGTTGATCAACAAGAGTTGAGATTCTTTCGGTGGCAGCACAGTAGCGTGCTCAGGATTGTTAGGTTTGTGGATTTTGGGGAGCATGTAGAAGATGGATGTGTGGGCTGCTGTTGGGGTGTGTAGGGATTTGGATTCCGGGGAGAGGTTCTGGGAAGGAAGTAAGGATTTCAGCAGGGTTTGGAGAGTATATTGGACTTCTGGGACACTTCGGCAGAGCTTGTAGGTGGATGTCGGACAACTGGAAGAGTTCCTCAGCCAGGTAATCACTCTAGTTCATCTCAGCTGTGGTGTAACCTGTGTCTGCTGGGAGGATGATCAGGTCAGGATCTATTTTTAGGTTAAGTAGGGCAGTCCTTTCTTCTGTTGAAATGTTGATTTTCTTAGGGAGGGACCTGGAAAATAATGGTGATGCCAGGTTGGATGGTGAACAGGGGATGGTTAGGTGAAGGTGTGGGAGGGTCACCGTTGGATGGTGATATGAATTGGGACAAGCTGTGTTTGATGTTGGGATTCAGTTGGCTTTGTTTGGAGATGTGTTTGGTGGCAGAGAAGTGTTTCCACTGTAGGGAGCAGATGGAGAGTAGGTCTTTTGTAAGTCCAACAGGGTTAAACATGGTAGTACAACAGAATGTGAGGCCTTTGAATAGGACTGAACCTTCTGTGGGGCTGAGGATTTAGGTGTAGAGGTTAACAACAGTGTTCTGGGATTGTTTTTACTCTAACAGATTTTGTGGTGTATTGGTATGGGGTTTTAGAGGATGTGATAGGTTGAAAAGGTTGGTTAGGTAGGATCTGGGTGCTGTGAGAGGTTGACAAGAAGGAACACTGTTGGTAGTGTGTGGGTCAGATTGTGGTGCCCCACAGAAGTTTGTCCTATCCAGAGGCCTCACATTCACCTGTACTCCCAGGTTTCACTGTGTTAGTCTCGTGAAAGACCTACTTTCCTTCTCGTGCTCCCTACAGTGGAAACACTTCTTTGCTGCCGACCTCTCCAACCAAAGCTAATCAAATTCCAACATTGAACCCTGCCTATCCCAATTCATACCACCATCCAACAATTACCCTCCCACACTCATACCTAACTGTCTCCTAGTCACCTCCCACGATTTCCAACATCTAACCTGGCCTCACCATCCTTCCACAGGTCGCTCTCTAAGAATAACAGCCTTTCAGCAGAAGAAAGCTTGCCCTACACAACCTAAAACTGGTTCTTGACCTGATCATCCTCCTGGCACACGAAAGTTCCAATGCTGTCGTGATGAACCAGAGTGACCATCTGGCAGAGGACCTCTGCCAGTTGTCAGACACCTCCACCAGTTGTCCGACACCTCCACCTACAAACCCTGCCCAAGTGCCCCCATCCCAGAGGTCCAACATAACCTCCAATCCCCGTTGAAATCTTTAGGCACTTTCCAGAACCTCTTCCCAGAATCCAAATCCTTACTCAACCAAACAACAGCCCACACACCCACTTTCTATATGCCCCCTAAAATCTACAACCGTAACAGTCCTCAGCACCCCATTGTGGCTGGTTACAGTGCCATCACCAAAAGAATCTCGGCCCTTGTTGATGTTATCTTCAGAATGTGATACAAGGCCAGGGCACCTTATCCACATTCGTCCACAACCTCAACACATTCTCTCCTATCCACTTCACCTGGCCCTCCTCCACCCATCGTGCCACATTCCTAGATGTTGATCTCCTCCTCTCAGATGGCTCCATCCACACCTCGGTCCATATCACAGCCACTAATCACCAACAGTACCTGCCCTTCAACAGCTGCCAACCATTCCACACAAAAAAATCCCTTCTATACAGCTTGGCCACACGTGGTACACACATCTGCAGTGACAACTCCCTCGTCCAGTATGCTGTAGGCCTCAAAAGGCCTTCACAGACAGGCAACACCCTTCAGATCTAATTCACAAACAGATACCTCATGCCACATCCTCACACACAACTGATCCTCACATCAATCCCAAGAACCAACCACAAAGAGGCATCCCCCTTGTCACCCAATACCACCCTGGACTGGTACAAATTTACCATGTCCTTCATCAGGGCTTTATCTATCATTGTTCCCTGAAAGGAGGGACTTCCTATCCAAAATACTTCCAACCCCACCCAAAGTGGTGTTCTGTCACCCATGCAACTTCCACAACATCCTAGTGCACCCCTGTGCAACTCCCACCCCAGTCCCCTGTCACAGGGATCATACCACTGTGTAAGACCCATCTGAAAGAACTGCCCAATCCACCCTCCTAACACTTACTCCAGTCCCGTCACAGGCTTATCCTACCCCATCAGAGGCAGGGCCACTTGTGAGAGCAGCCATGTTATATACCAGTTCCACTACAACCACTGCACGGCGTTTTACGTATGACAACCAGCCATGTGTCAGCTTGAATGAATGGCCACTGCCAAACTGTTGGTAAAAACAAAGTGGACCACCCAGTGGCACAACATGCAGCACTGCACAACATGTGAGATTCAACCCATGCCATCTGGATCCTTCCCACCACCACCAGTTTTTCTGAGTTGCGCCGATGGTAGCTTTCCCTACAGCCCATCCTTTGCTGCCATAATCTTCCTAGCCTAAAACAAAGATATCTCGCTGCCCCCCCCTCCCACTCTGCACCAAATAGTGTGTGTGTGTGTGTGTGTGTGTGTTTTTACCATCCCCTGCCCCAGTAACTTATACCAATTTGTCCCCACATCAGCTAGTTATGTGCTGTTATCTTATGCCCTAGTCTCTGAAACTGCATGCCCAACTGTCTGCCACCTGCCCCTCTGTCTGCACCCTAAGGTAGCTCACAGATGGATGCCCACTCTCCCATTAGCCACCAAACCCTTCCCCTCCAACCCTCTTTCTGGCTCCTGCGTCTCTCCATCTCTCAGCCCACATCCCCACCCCACCCCAGTACACTCACCGTGGACCAGGAAAGAGCTGGCAGTTAACTGAGCATAACAGAAATGTGTGCGTGCGTGCGCGCGCTCGCACGCTTGCGCTTGGTCACACGTGCAGGTGCGCATGTGTGTGCGCACCCTCGCTCACACACTCTTGCATAGTTTTCCTACAAGATCGATAAAGAAAGTGCATTCCGAAAGCTAGCCAAGCTCTGTACCTTTTGCTTGTGTATATCTCGACAATGCAGCGCCTTTTGTTGAGTCGTCTCCTTTATTCCTAAATAATTCGTAACTCTCAACCAGAACTTTACGTGTGTTATAATGACTTAACGGGTGTTATAATGACTTAACAGATAGTATTATGTAGTTACAGTCTCAGATTGTTTGCAGGGAAAGCAGTCATCTACATGGAAATTCTTTCACTTAAATATCAGTGTAATATTCAGTAAGAGTTTGACAGAAAATCAGCATGGTAGAAAGACTAACATTCAAACGGTTTTATGAAATAGTTTCTAGTTTGCTGCCCTTATATTGACATCTCTTATTTTTTATTGAGATTGACATTTCCTTTGGGATTTTACTTATTTTGTCTTCCAATTGTTTCTAGGACTCTAATTTTTTTCTGTCTGTACATTGATTGGGGCATGGCAGTTGATTAAAGTGTAACATTTGTTTGCATTATAAAATGTCTGTTGTTCAGACATGTCCGACAGAACAGACACCATTTTGATCCAGCAGCCATTATGAATTAAGACACATTGTCTGTGAGTGGGCACTGATTTAAATCAATGGGCAAAGGACACTACATTCATAGTGTGTAGATAAATTGAGAGTCCGGGTTTGATGGGAGATGTGCCAGTGTAGTCCATGCAGTAGAGATGACCACTGTGTCTGGATGGCTTAGTGGTCAGAACATCTGCCTAGTTAGGAGGAGACCTGAATTGGAATGCTGGTCCAGCACAGATTTTTGCTAAAAGTCTAGAATAGGTCCAGTGGCATGCTTATGTGTGTCGCACACGAATATTGTCAGCATGTGCTGTGAGGTATGATGACAAAAAAGGTGTCAGCTGGTATGCAGCCAAAGAGAGAGCAGCAAACAGATGATGTGTTTTGAATACATTCAGAAGAGAAATTGAAACATTGCTGTAAACGAGATTATAAATGTAAGGACAATGTCGAAACCAGTGATGTAATGGAAAAAACCATGAAATATTTCTCTGCTCTGTGTTGCTAGTTTATCTGCGCGAACACACTAAGTGCATCAATGTTTTTTTAATTAAATCATGGGAGGAAGTAGATGGATCAGTGTTTTTGGTTTAAATCGTGGGGGAGGTTGATCAAATCTTGTAAACCACTGCATTTCATACCATTTGCTGAATTAATCACAGAATACCTCTCTCTAAACTCCCTAATGCACCGAAAAACAGAAAACAAGACAGTGGTTTCAGTTTTGGCGCTAACAATACATTGCCTGTGATCTGGCTTGTCATTGATAATTTGTAAGTATCATCCCATTGGCTATGTGAAACTGACATGTTGCCAACTTATGATTTGTAAGATAAGCTTCACCGTGGGTGCCGCTGGCCCTGATCTTGACTGTAGCCCCAGTGTTCAACTTCCCCACTGATTTAAATCAATACTCACTTGCAGCCAATGTCTGCAATTCCTTTGTGTCTTAAATCTTACAGTCTAATAAATTACGAGACTGAATTGCTATCCAGTATGTACCTTCAGGAGGCAAAATATGTAGTAATGCCAATAGACACTTGTAGCAGTAAAAATGAGATTCTACCTTGCTTTGAGAACAAATAGTTCCTTCCTCAGGGAGGAGACAAAAATATGTGTGGAAAGGTGAAAAGGAAGAGCAGGTCACTCCGAATTAAGAATTAGTTGCCAAACATGCTATAAAACCTGACAGAATGGACTTAATTGCTTGCTACACCACACGCTATTTCGATCATTCTACCCGATACTATAGTCTGATTAAAATTACTCATTAGTTGATACTTCACATGTTGGGCTGGTTTTCTCCAATCAGAGTGCTCAATGTCACATCCGAACAGTTTGCCATTGCTAGACTGCCTCAACAAATGGTCAGTTCACTTCCAATTCCTTGCCTGGTTTTCCGTCTTGATGTGTTTGAATTCCAAAACATGAGCCTGGCCCTTATACATTGCATTTCATCAGACATGAGACCTGCACCAAAAACAACACACACTCAATGATGGTGACGATATATGCACTATCAAGGAATAGGTACAGAGCTATAACAAAAATTGTGGTGGTGTAGCGCATGGGTTAAGTTTCAGTCGTAATGAATAGATGGTCATGGTTTAAAATCTTTGACAGGTGCTACTTTTTCTCATTTTTAATTCTTTTTTGTGTCATTTTCATCATCACATTGACTTCTTTATTTGCTCTTATTTTTTTATGGTTCCTTACCTCAACTGGTAAGGTACCCTTGTAACCTCACGTTGTTGCCCATCTGTCTGTCCAATTATTAAGAACCCTTTTGTCAGGACCAGATAGACGTATCAAGTTGAAACTTGTGTTCCTTGCTAAGCTTTATGGTCCCTTCGCGGTGTAAAAAATTTAAGCTTTTAAGTCACGACAGGCACAAGATGCAGCCACTTATGTCGTGTATTTTGATACTCGCAAACTCGCCCATCAAAACCTATTGCGTACTTCCCGTTACCTGGAAACTTCAAATTTGGCAAGAAGCAAGGTGTCACACTACAAGGAAAGGAAAAAAATCCAAAAATTTCAATTTTGTAATTATAATATATGAAAAAAATATTCTCAGAAGTCTTGGACAAGAAATTCCAGAATATTGATATCAATAACAGACAAAAATGGTCATGTCTCTCAATTTGCAGGACAGATGAACTATTTACATAGATGATTACATTTGTACAGAAGCCTTGGTGCACAAGTCCTACTCATGCTTATCTATATTGTCTGCTTCTCATTGTCTTTTTTCGAATCTGCTTGTTTTGCCCATAACCTGTAACTGAGTACCACCCAGGACTGCTCACTGCTTGGTATTGCATCAGATCATGTAGCCAATGTGAGGACAGTTTCAGTTAACCAATGAAAGTGAGAAATTACAGCTCGCTTTTAGTACTGAAACTGAATGTTTTGTCATGTGTTCAGCTTTAATAACTGGAAACAAAGCGACTTTTCATGCTTTCCCAGCAGATCTGTTGCAAATATGCTTCTCGGGTTTGCTGCCGGATCGTATTGTGTAACTCGCAACTGCTCAAAATCATCAGGTGGTGGTAGCTGTTGCTGTCACTGCTGCAAGGCGCGACTGATAAGTGTGTGGTGAATTCGAAATTTATCGTGCTGGGAGCAGGCAGTACGTGAGCATGGGAAGACACTCGTAGTTGGAGGAAAGCAGCGCTCCTGGTGCCCCCTACTAGGAGCCGTGGAAAGGCCATCTGTGCTTGAGCTATGGGCAATGACTGTGCTGCCGGACGCTCCTGCGGTTAAAGGCTGAACTAAATCTCAGAAGCGCATTGCGTCATGTGATAAATCGGAAGTTCTTTTTTTCCCTGTTTTGATTTATTGGCATCCAGTGCCGGATTCCAGGTGGCGCTTAGTTGAAAACCTGTATCCCTGTAAATAAGATTGTCTGCCACACAGATATGTATGGCCTCCTTAACAACAGAGTCCCAGAAAGATGACACTGGGGATAAAATTTATGTCATTCATAAAGCATATGATGTCCCGTGTCCAGGCAAAGCTCCATTACCGCTGATTTATCAGGTTGCCACAGGCATGTATGACAATGGTGTTCGATGCAACATTCTTTTATGGTTCAGCATGTCTGTCCAATATAAGATTTTCCACATTTGCATGGGATTTTATACACACCATATTTCCTAGGGCCAAGGTCGTCGTTGACCGAGCACAATAAATTCATCAGTTTTGCTTGTGGCCGAAAAGCACACTTCATGTTGTGCTTTCTGAGGATCCTTTCTATTCTCGAAGACATGCAGCCAAAATAGGGCAAGAATGCTGTTGCAGTAGGTGCCTCCGCATCTTCATTTACTCCCTGCTTCGAGTTCGCTTGGAACAGAATGCATGGTGTATCTACCTATTGGAATAGCCATTCTGTTGGAATACTGTTCTCAGGTGTTATAGCTCACCAGATAGACTTCTGGCATCTGAAACTATATGTGCTGTATGCACCAAAGAGTGTAGGACACTGCACCATTGCGCAGGATGATGACAACTTGTGGCCTGTGAATATAGCTCCGTAGGAGTTGATTTGTGATAGATACTGTGTCCCAGTGTGCAATCAGCTTTTCTTCTGACTATGACATCCAGGAATGATAAGTTGCCTTCCTTTCCACTTCCTTTGTGAACTGTAAATTGGGATGGAGCGAGTTCAGATTCTGGGGAAAAACAGGTAATGTCTCTGTTGTGTGCCCCATGCGGGCCTGAGGGTTAGAATAGGCCCGAGGTGTTCCTGCCAGTCGTAAGAGGCGACTAAAAGGAGTCTCACCTTTCAGCCTTTAAGTGCATGTCCCCTGTAGGGTATGACCATTTTTCAAAATTTTCCCAAAGAGCAAGCCAATTGCGGAAGGGTGCCTTACATGGTGCATCATGTCTATCATGCATTGTACATCTTTCTTGTCGTGGAATTGCAGTCCCACTCATCCTCCATCTCTTGGGCGAGGAGACTTTCCTGGGTGTGTTTTCCTCCACCCACTCTGCAGTGTCGTTTTCTGTGCCGACAATGACCATGGAATTGTTTGCACCTCATATCCAACACGGTAGCCAGTCTGTTGTGGTGGGACCATCATGTACCCTATTGGTTGTATCCCCCTGACTATACAGGGATCGTTCTGCCGATGCCTGCACCATTAGCTCGCCACATATGCTAAGAAGTAGATGCCTATCACACTGGGAGCATCAGGACTCCTGGCAATGGCCATCCTGCCAAGTGGTCTTTGCTGCGACTGGGTGGTGCCCGTGGGGAGGCTCCCTGGTCTGAGTGGGTGGCAGCAGGGTGGATTACACACCATGAAGCATACTAAGGCATCTCTTGCTGGCGGTCCGCTGCCAGCAGTCTCTAAACAGGCAAAGTCTAACTTTAATGCTAAGAAATATAACCCCATGTCATTCCCCTCCCTGGCCACACTGTGGGAGGAACGCCAGGCTACGGATGGCAGTGAAGCTTATTCGCCCTGGTACCTCGTATGTACGGGAGTTGATGGGGGACCTTTCATGTCCATGAAGCCTCAGTTTTTGTGGAAAATTTGGAGGACAAGTTTGGGGAGGTGGAGGGCTTGTCCAAAATGCACTCTGGGTCAGTTTTGATGAAAAAGGCATCCTCTGCCCAGTCACGGGCATTACTCGCTTATGGCAAGTTGGGGGATGTTTCTGTTACCATCACACCGCATAAGAGCTTAAGTATGGTCCAGGGTATTATATTCCACATGGACCTTCTTTTGCAGTCTGACAACGGGCTGCATGCCAATATAGAGCGGCGAGGTATTCATTTCATCCGGCGCGTCCATCGTGGTCCGAGGGATAACCAGGTTGTCACCAGTGCCTTCGTCTTGGCCTTTGATGGTGACACATTGCCTGAGAAGGTCAAGGTGATGGTCTACCTCTGTGACGTCAAGCCATATATCCCTCCCCTGATGCGGTGCTTTAATTGCGGGAAGTTCGGCCATATGTCTTCCTGCTGTACTTCCAGCATCAAGATTGTGGGTGTCCATCTCATCCCAATAATCCATGTGCCCCGCCTCCCATCTGTGTCAGCTGTGGAGAACATCATTCACATCGCTTGCCAGACAGCAGGATTTTACAGAAAGAGACGAAAATCATGGAATGTAAGACCCTGGACGGACTGACCTACACTGAGGCTAAGAGGAAATTTGAGCACCTACATAATCTACATCTACATCCATACTCCGCAAGCCACCTGACGGTGTGTGGCGGAGGGTACCTTCAGTACCTCTATCGGTTCTCCCTTCTATTCCAGTCTCGTATTGTTCGTGGAAAGAAGGATTGTCGGTATGCCTCTGTGTGGGCTCTAATCTCTCTGATTTTATCCTGATGGTCTCTTCGTGAGATATACGTAGGAGGGAGCAATATACTGCTTGACTCTTCGGTGAAGGTATGTTCTCGAAACTTTGACAAAAGCCCGTACCGAGCTACTGAGCGTCTCTCCTGCAGAGTCTTCCACTGGAGTTTATCTATCATCTCCGTAACGCTTTCACGATTACTAAATGATCGTGTAACGAAGTGCGCTGCTCTCCGTTGGATCTTCTCTATGTCTTGTATCAACCCTATCTGGTACGGATCCCACACTGCTGAGCAGTATTCAAGCAGTGGGCGAACAAGCGTACTGTAACCTACTTCCTTTGTTTTCGGATTGCATTTCCTTAGGATTCTTCCAATGAATCTCAGTCTGGCATCTGCTTTACCGACAATCAACATCATATGATCATTCCATTTTAAATCACTCCTAATGCGTACTCCCAGATAATTTATGGTATTAACTGCTTCCAGTTGCTGACCTGCTATTTTGTAGCTAAATGATAAAGGATCTATCTTTCTGTGTATTCGGAGCACATTACACTTGTCTACATTGAGATTCAGTTGCCATTCCCTGCACCATGCGTCAATTCGCTGCAGATCCTCCTGCATTTCAGTACAATTTTCCATTGTTACAACCTCTCGATACACCACAGCATCATCTGCAAAAAGCCTCAGTGAACTTCCGATGTCATCCACCAGGTCATTTATGTATATTGTGAACAGCAACGGTCCTATGACACTCCCCTGCGGCACACCTGAAATTACTCTTACTTCGGAAGACTTCTCTCCATTGAGAATAACATGCTGCGTCCTGTTATCTAGGAACTCCTCAATCCAATCACACAATTGGTCTGATAGTCCATATGCTCTTACTTTGTTCAATAAACGACTGTGGGGAACTGTATCGAACGCCTTGCGGAAGTCAAAAAACACGGCATCTACCTGTGAACCCGTGTCTATGGCCCTCTGAGTCTCGTGGACGAATAGCGCGAGCTGGGTTTCACATGACCGTCTTTTTCGAAACCCATGCTGATTCCTACAGAGTAGATTTCTAGTCTCCAGAAAAGTCATTATACTCGAACACAATACGTGTTCCAAAATTCTACAACTGATCGACGTTAGAGATATAGGTCTATAGTTCTGCACATCTGTTCGACGTCCCTTCTTGAAAACGGGGATGACCTGTGCCCTTTTCCAATCCTTTGGAACGCTACGCTCTTCTAGAGACCTACGGTACACCGCTGCAAGAAGGGGGGCAAGTTCCTTCGCGTACTCTGTGTAAAATTGAACTGGTATCCCATCAGGTCCAGCGGCCTTTCCTCTTTTGAGCGATTTTAATTGTTTCTCTATCCCTCTGTCGTCTATTTCGATATCTACCATTTTGTCATCTGTGCGACAATCTAGAGAAGGAACTACAGTGCAATCTTCCTCTGTGAAACAACTTTGGAAAAAGACATTTAGTATTTCGGCCTTCCCTTGTCAGAGAGAGTTTACACCGAATTTTCATGACCAAATGAATAGCGGGAAATAGATAAATGTGGTATCAAATTAGCCACCTTGATGTCTAATTTTACAAAGAAGGTTTAGCTGCTTGTAAGTACTCAGTAATTAGGAAAAAAAGTGCTTTAAGGGATAATAGCTGCTAGCAGTATAATGGAGTGTAAAGAGATTCATTACTTCAGGGCCTAACTATTTTGCATATAAAAGTTACTAATGTAGAAATTCCTGAATACTTTCTTTCATGTTGAATAGATAAATATCAGCTTATAGTACATCTTTTCATCTGCATACTGTTTATAATAGAACATAAATCTATAAATATATTTCATGCCTCTGAGCCAAACTTGAAAATTAATATTTTTGAAAAAATGGTCAATTGCTTTGGAAAATTATTTTTCTAAAAGTAGGACACGGATTAGATTACATACACATTTGGCAGATGATGAAGAAATTGATTAAATGTATGATGAGATAAAAGAAATTATTCAGGTAGTGAAGGGAGACGAAAATTTAATAGTCATGGGTGATTGGAATTCGAGAGTAGGAAAAGGGAGAGAAGGAAACATAGTAGGTGAATATGGATTGGGGCTAAGAAATGAAAGAGGAAGCCGCCTGGTAGAATTTTGCAGAGAGCATAAATTAATCATAGCTAACACTTGGTTCAAGAATCATGAAAGAAGGTTGTATACATGGAAGAAGCCTGGAGATACTAGAAGGTATCACATCACATGATGGTAAGACAGAGATTTAGGAACCAGATATCAAATTGTAACACATTTCCAGGGGCAGATGTGGACTATGACCACAATCTATTGGTTATGAACTGTAGATTAAAACTGAAGAAACTGCAAAAAGGTGGGAATTTAAGGAGATGGGACCTGGATAAACTGAAAGAACCAGAGGTTGTACAGAGTTTCAGGGAGAGCATAAGGGAACAATTGACAGGAATGGGGGAAAGAAATACAGTTGAAGAAGAATGGGTAGCTCTGAGGGATGAAATAGTGAAGGCAGCAGAGGATCAAGTAGGTAAAAAGACAAGGGCTAGTAGAAATCCTTGGATAACAGAAGAGATACTGAATTTAATCGATGAAAGGAGAAAATATAAAAATGCAGTAAATGAAGCAGGCAAAAAGGAATATAAACGTCTCAAAAATGAGATCGACAGGAAGTGCAAAATGGCTAAGCAGGGATGGCTAGAGGACAAATGTAAGGATGTAGAGGCTTATCTCACTAGGGGTAAGATAGATAGTGCCTACAGGAAAATTAAAGAGGCCTTTGGGTAAAAGAGAACCACTTGTTTGAATATCAAGAGCTCAGATGGAAACCCAGTTGTAAGCAAAGAAGGAAAGCAGAAAGGTGGAAGGAGTATATAGAGGGTCTATACAAGGGCGATGTACTTGAGGGCAATATTGTGGAGATGGAAGAGGACGTAAATGAAGATGAAATGGCAGATATGATACTGCGTGAAGAGTCTGACAGAGCACTGAAAGACCTAAGTAGAAACAAGGCCCTGGGAGTAGGCAAAATTCCATTAGAACTACTGACAGCCTTGGGAGAGCCAGTCCTGACAAAACCCTACCATCTGGTGAGCAGGATGTATGAGACAGGTGAAATACCCTCAGACTTCAAGAAGAATATAGTAATTCCAATCCCAAAGAAAGCAGATGTTGACAGGTGTGAAAATTACCGAACTATCAGTTTAATAAATCACACCTGCAAAATACTGAGACGAATTCCTTACAGACGAATAAAAAAACTGGTAGAAGACGACCTCGGGGAAGATCAGTTTGGATTCGCAGAAATGTTGGAACACTTGAGGCAATACTCACCTACGACTTATCTTAGGAAGTAGATTAAGGAAAGGCAAACCTACGTTTCTAGCATTTGTAGACTTAGAGAAAGCTTTTGACAATGTTGACTGGAATATTCTCTTTCAAATTCTGAAGGTGGCAGGGGTCAAGTACAGGGGGCGAAAGGCTATTTACAATTTGTACAGAAACCAGATGGCGGTTATAAGAGTCGAGGGGCAAAAAAGGGAAGCAATGGTTGGGAAGGAAGTGAGGCAGGGTTGTAGGCTATCCCCGTTGTTATTCAATCTATATATTGAGGAAGCAATAAAGGAAACAAAAGAAAAATATGGAGTAGGAACCCCACGCACTTTCGCCACTAAAATTTCTTCTAGCCTCTCTGTCGAACAGAGATATTTTTATACCAAAAGCTCTGTCGCTAATACTGAGGGTGTCGAAAAAAATTAGCACTCGAATATATCTGATCACTTCCTCAGCTCAGATCCAGACTGAAAGCAAAAGAGCGTTAAATGACTCGGGATGGTGAAGGGAGATTGGAGCATAACTGCTGCTTAGTGGCTTGCCAAAATACAGCATCAATCAGTTACGAGATCATATCTCTGCTCGGTGAACACCCCGAGATCATTGTCGAATAAAATAGTTTATCGTTCTTGGTGGAAATTTTCAGAATAAACGGAAAAACATGAGACTTTTTAATTTCCTCTTTAGCTAATCGGACCTTCCACCCCAGCTCCCCCACCCTCCAACCTCCCTTTGACAAAATCCTGGTTACGTCCTCCAGTGAGGCGACCCTGTCGTCTTCCGCGATGACTGCAGACTGTGGTGAGCGGCAGTCCGCTCTGACGTAAGTAACCATCCTGCTGCGGTGGCGAGTGGAACTCTTGAATGTGTGTCTACAACGACGTCTCGAATTTTTCGCTGCATCTGGCAGCGATTGTGGTTACTGTTCCCTCCGTCGCGAGGTACCATTTTTGCCACTGGACCTCGTTCTTCGGACGGCACCGAACTTACACTCCTGGAAATTGAAATAAGAACACCGTGAATTCATTGTCCCAGGAAGGGGAAACTTTATTGACACATTCCTGGGGTCAGATACATCACATGATCACACTGACAGAACCACAGGCACATAGACACAGGCAACAGAGCATGCACAATGTCGGCACTAGTACAGTGTATATCCACCTTTCGCAGCAATGCAGGCTGCTATTCTCCCATGGAGACGATCGTAGAGATGCTGCATGTAGTCCTGTGGAACGGCTTGGCATGCCATTTCCACCTGGCGCCTCAGTTGGACCAGCGTTCGTGCTGGACGTGCAGACCGCGTGAGACGACGCTTCATCCAGTCCCAAACATGCTCAATGGGGGACAGATCCGGAGATCTTGCTGGCCAGGTAGTTGACTTACACCTTCTAGAGCACGTTGGGTGGCACGGGATACATGCGGACGTGCATTGTCCTGTTGGAACAGCAAGTTCCCTTGCCGGTCTAGGAATGGTAGAACGATGGGTTCGATGACGGTTTGGATGTACTGTGCACTATTCAGTGTCCCCTCGACGATCACCAGTGGTGTACGGCCAGTGTAGGAGATCGCTCCCCACACCATGATGCCGGGTGTTGGCCCTGTGTGCCTCGGTCGTATGCAGTCCTGATTGTGGCGCTCACCTGCACGGCGCCAAACACGCATACGACCATCATTGGCACCAAGGCAGAAGCGACTCTCATCGCTGAAGACGACACGTCTCCATTCGTCCCTCCATTCACGCCTGTCGCGACACCACTGGAGACGGGCTGCACGATGTTGGGGCGTGAGCGGAAGACGGCCTAACGGTGTGCGGGACCGTAGCCCAGCTTCATGGAGACGGTTGCGAATGGTCCTCGCCGACACCCCAGGAGCAACAGTGTCCCTAATTTGCTGGGAAGTGGCGGTGCGGTCCCCTACGGCACTGCGTAGGATCCTACGGTCTTGGCGTGCATCCGTGCGTTGCTGCGGTCCGGTCCCAGGTCGACGGGCACGTGCACCTTCCGCCGACCACTGGCGACAACATCGATGTACTGTGGAGACCTCACGCCCCACGTGTTGAGCAATTCGGCGGTACGCCCACCCGGCCTCCCGCATGCCCACTATACGCCCTCGCTCAAAGTCCGTCAACTGCACATACGGTTCACGTCCACGCTGTCGCGGCATGCTACCAGTGTTAAAGACTGCGATGGAGCTCCGTATGCCACGGCAAACTGGCTGACACTGACGGCGGCGGTGCACAAATTCTGCGCAGGTAGCGCCATTCGACGGCCAACACCGCGGTTCCTGGTGTGTCCGCTGTGCCGTGCGTGTGATCATTGCTTGTACAGCCCTCTCGCAGTGTCCGGAGCAAGTATGGTGGGTCTGACACACCGGTGTCAATATGTTCTTTTTCCATTTCCAGGAGTGTATATTGAAAGCCTGCATCAAATTTCATGGCGACTGACATTATTAATTCAGACGTTGGTGTGTGATTTTTACGACCAGCACAGCGTACAATGTGCGACTGGGCCTGATGCCTGCGAACACAGGGATGACAGATGGCAACTTCCCAGTGCGCGAACCCGTCCTTTAGGTCAAGTGGACACAGAGAGCACCAAGGAGACTCCTACAAGTGCCTAGCCGTCAATGCGAATAGCAATGCCGCACCTTCAGTGTGCCCGGTTTCGTCTTTGGGAAACAACTCCCGAGTAACCTTTCGTGCAATATGTCTTTGCGGTCGAAGACAAATACAGAAACAGCTGAAGATGATCATAACCATTAATATTTTATTCTATACAAGACTCACTGAATAACAAAAAATAACTTTTATAAAATTATTGGCCCATCTGTTTCTGATACTCTTCTGATTAACAGCAAATAATTGTTATAAAATGATCGGCTTGTCTATTTCTGATGCTCTCAAATGTTACTACTCGAAAAGATACGAATGTTTGGTTATATAATTCTTAGCGAAAAAATACAGTTTTACTGACAAACGTTTAAATTTGGCACAGGCTCGTTCACAGGTTCATGTAGTATCAGTGTAGTTTTCCCCATTTGTATCAGTATTCTGAATGTAGAAATAAAATTTGTATGAAGAATAAGACATTGTGAGGAGTGACCTCAAGTTATCGCCGCAGGGGCTCAACATCGTTCTAGGAGTAGGCCCTCAACAATACAATATCGCCTGAAGCAGCTTGTGCTGTTGCCTAGCATTACTTCGATATTGTATCGAATTCGACGTTAATTCGTTGCTTTAATCGAGCGCTTGATTTTGCGAAAGTGTTTTAGTTTCATCCGATTGTGAACAGCGGCTACGTATCGAACCTTGAGAAGGAGCTGAGCGTACTCTCTCAAGGCGGGGCTGTGAGTCAGCTGAATAAGGTACGTGATGAACGTCCCTGCTCATAGCTGAAAGACACCGTCTTCTGTCGCATAGGCTGGCCAAACAAACTCTTCCTCTCTGCGCGTGAGCGTTGACAGTTGACAGTTCCAGCCACTTAAAATGAATAGAATGATGATTACTAAGATCAGTAACTGCGGTTCAGCAGCGTGTACCTACACCATCTCTGCGTTTGAGTCTTTCGTATTTTAGTTCCCTCTAACGCGCAAATTTGTGTAATATGTACGAGGCAGTGTAATTTCCAAGAATGATTGCCTATCGAAGTCGCGGGGTCCTAACGATACATATCGAGTGTGAGATAGTAAATCGATCATTATGCTACAGGGACAATTCCCTTTTTGTCATAGCGCGGGGAAACTCTGCCAATGTCATGCAGGAATATCGGTAGAGCGTCGCATGAGCTAACTTTCCCCTGCAAACGCAAGTTGTGGAAGTAGAGGTACTGAAACAAGTACAGTTCGTCCCTTTGTCCGAGATGGCCTTCTCTTTTTATGGAAGACTTAACAGATTCCCACAGCCACTCAGTATTCTGGGTGGGGATACTGGGGTCATCCGAAGACACGAACTCCACAGAATAGTTCACGAATACGTGGTCGAGTCCTTCAGCTTTCAGAGTCTTTTGAAACCCGTCTGTTATAACTTTAGTACCAGGCAGTATTAAGCGTTTTATGAGACCCACTAAAGTGACCTTGTCTGGGGACAATACTCTGAGAACAAAACACTTCCAGGACTTTCTTTCTATTCCACCGAATACCCAAATGTGATCTATTTCACTTTTGGAAGGTCGTCCTTCACTGGTTCTTTCGTCTAGCTGTATGAGATTCGTCTACTTCTACAACTATATTCGCTGCACCGGTTGGTGCACTATCATTGGTCACTACCACGTAACAGACTTCTCGGCAAAACCCGAAATAGTCACACTCGGTATTTGCAGATAACGCAGTTTCTGATGCTGTCGCTTGCAACGTGCAGTCTCGAATCCAGCACGATACAAGAATTTACGCTCGTCTGAATGGATAACTTGGAAGAGTCGAACCACGTATTTTTCCTGATACTCGTTCATTCCCCGTACTCTCCGCAATGAAATCGCAACGGTATTTCAGCATCGACACTCCTCTTACGAAGTTTTACAGACTTTGCAGCACCACAGTCAACACATGTATCGTTTGGACCCCGCGACTTCGACAGACAATCATTCTTGGAGATTACTGACTCAACCATGTTGCTGAACTCTTTTTCCTGTAGATATATTCAACGCATTATTGTTTTTTAAGACTGTACTGATTGTGTCGCATCACCGTTTATGTACAATTTTCTAGTCTACGATAAATTTCGTATTTTCTCTAATTTAATTTCGAACTGCGTGTGGCTGCGGGTAAAATGGTTTTGTACTGTTCGGTTTTCATGAGGGTTACAATCCAGTGTGCAACACATGTAGTTCAACATTGGTTTCGATGAAAAACAGTCAAATTTTTCCCGTTGTTCGCAACAGGAGACGTAATTATAGTTGTTTAATTTATTTTACATATTCTGCGACATATTGTCGCCTTTTTATTTGCGTTACTAACGACCCTCTCACAATCCTATTTTCCACTCTGTCTTCCGGCTTGGCGCTGTTAACAGTTAATAACTACAGCCGGACGACCTGGGTGGAGTAGTGACAATTTTGTTTATCACGCGCCACTGCGTAGAATTATGATTATAACTTAGAGAAGAACGATAGGTAACTAAATATTGACTCCAAATCATAGCTTAAAACGACATAAGCAGCAGACGACAGGAAATTTCTCGGAGACACGATTTACCGAATAACATATCTTAGTTCAGCCAACTTTCACGAAATATTTATGTTATATAGACATAAGTTACTCGCGAATCTGTCTTTATATTAGTGAACACCGTATCGGAAGTTCTGCAGTTGCTGCTTAGATTAGCCTTCACATACAGACAGATAAAAGCTAGACTTGATTGAATGCAATGTGTAATTAGTATTGCCTCTTGACACAGTAACTATGAAGGGCGATCAAAATGTTTCGGTATGAGGACCCTGCTGCAGCGTATATGCAACCTAGTGCGACTCCGATGCTGGTACATATGCACCCACATGTAGGCAAGGGATTACTGTGGCGTTCGTGTCTTTCGACGTGTGTGCGCTCAATGCAGAAGCGAGAACAATGGCGACATTATTACCAAACGCGTCCAAACAGGACCAACATGCTGCTGTTCTTTTCTTGGATGTGGAAGGACAAACACTGGCAGATGTCCATCAGAGCATGAAGAATGTGTTTGGGGCAGCACGTCTGTGGAAAGGTGAGCCAAGTTCTATGTTGGTCGCCAGTCGATCTAGGAAGTCAGCACAAGTTACTTCAGTTCAAGTGGGAGACACTCGAGCACCTGCCCTATAGTCCAGATCTATCCCTGTGCAATTATCACACCTTCAGTCTCTTAAAAAATGCCTTGAAGGGTAGACGATTCCCGTCGGACGAGTATATGCAGCGCGTAGTTACAGACTTCTTCATGCAGTAGGACACAGTCTTTGACCAAATGGTTGTCTTCAGTCTTGTGCATCGGTCGGACGAGTATATGCAGCGCGTAGTTACAGACTTCTTCATGCAGTAGGACACAGTCTTTGACCAAATGGTTGTCTTCAGTCTTGTACATAGGTGGGATCATTGGCTCAATTCTCACCACGATTTTGCCTCACTGGTATACCGATTCTGGATTAAATACCCTTGGAATGGAAACCTTTTGATCGTCCACTATTTATTGCAGTTAACTGCTATTTAGTTTCGACAATTAATTTTCCACTCCACAGCTATACGTTCGTTGTAATGAAACGTCATAAGATTTAAAAGTGCCTATTGGGGAGTTGAATCCATAGGTGCACCTTTTGCGAAAAGGACCCACCAAACACAAGTCAAATCTTCGACGCAAAGAATGTCTTTCTCACATTCTGCAACACACTGACAATTTAGCTCTTGAAAATGATCATCGCCTGTGGCCACAATTGCTCTTTTTTCAGGGATATAAGTCCTGAGACTGATGCAATAAATGGGAAAGATAGATAGAGGCATCGAGAGATTGAAGCCTTGGGTTTCCCATGATGCTCGTTCAAACACTTGCTTCGCAAGAGGGCAGCCAGTGGTGTATTCAGACCTGAGTTAAGTCTTCCAGTACAGCGAACGTTTCAACCTGGCTGACAGTTTCGGAATCTGATGAATTTGCAAACATTGGCTAGCGCACAAAGTGAGTGACGATATAAAAGTGTCAGAAATAAAACACGGCCGCCGGCGGGCCGCAGCATAGACTAAATCGACGTCAGTCTCTTAAGGTGGCCAATATAATGGACCACCCCACAGAATTCTGCCTGGCCATACGCGTGACCTGGCAACGCTGCAGGAGGTGTATGGAGGACCTGTTGTCTGTCATTCTTCGCTAGGCGCTGAAGAGCTGTACCCGCTCGTGGCCTGGTGGAAGTCTGCTCATAGCCGCGACATGAGGCGGACGTGCTAGGCACTGCGAGGAGCGCTCTGCAGGCGCGTTTTTCTTTACACATCAGCACGCGGTGCACGTAGCTATCTTCCTTCATGTTTTGATATGCAATGGCGTTGTCTTACCACCGTGCGACTATACAGATCACCTTTCAAACGGAACACACATCACCTCGAGTGCACGAAGTCAAGCAGTTCATACATGACGAACTTCGTCCCGTACCCGAAAGTGTTGTTAGAATTAACTTCTCCATCAAGAGCAGCATCATATACATCAAACTGCAGACTGAAGAGCTTTCTGCTGATATGGTGTTGCGTTTCACCCAGGAACTGAAATTTAACAACCTGATGGTCACATTGGAGCAGTTTCCATTGATCACTGAAGACTTTGGCCTCCGCACCCTACATTATTGTGGAATTCCCTTTGGGGTACTGGAAAAATGTTCGTATCTGCATTTTGACCTTATGGAAATGGCATCAATCATATCACAGAAAAATGACGGACCTATCAGGTCTTAAGTAACGTGCATCAGATCAAACTTGAACTGACAAAGCATGTACTTTCTTATTTGACAATTGTGGCTTGTGAACGATCATAATGTACGACAATCAGAACGAAATTGTGCCCGTTGTGCCTACGAAGGCCACATCTGGTCCAATTGCCCCTGCAGACGCCTGATTCAGATGCTGGTAGGAAATGGCGCACCACCAGTGACACCCCTTGTCGCCTACGCCACTGCAGCGAACGTGTCGGATGCACCTGCCTGGATTCCTTCCGATCTACCACTGTTGACAGACACTGACGGGGAGGCGAGTCTTCAGATTCCCTCTCCATCACCTTTACAGGAAATGACGCCCTCACACACCTGTCGGAACCTGAGAAGTCATCTTGTAGTTGCGATGGACGTCGACTCAAGCGTTGTACTAACCTCTGTTTTGCTCCCAGTTGGCCCAGCGTCGGTTGATGGCCAATCCCATTGCAATATGGAATAAAGCGTTCACAAGCAAAAGTCCCTGAGGGAGTGCAAGGAACACAGTCGTATGCCGTCTGATGACTGTCTCTTCAGGATGGCCACATGGGGTGGCAAAACGAATCGGAAAACTCATCAATCTCGGAACACCTGTTGCTGAGCATGCCTCCTTCCACACCTACCTCAGTGGGGTTTGTCCTCCACAGCTTGGGACACCTTCCTCTCTACTGCCTGCAACCTCCGTTGACAAGCCAACTCTGGATGTCACCTGCATGATGTGACGTCCTGATGATTCTACACATGGACAACACACTGGTGCTTCTGCTGTTTCTTGGGTAGATGATGTAGAGGAGGAATCAGGACTGCCTGTGAATATCGTGGGTGGGCATGTTCCGCTGGTTGTGCCCCCCACTACCACATCATAGTGACTGCTCCGGCTTTGACTGTCTTGTGCGATCTGCCCTGGCTGGATGCCAGTGGATACCTCGAAAGCAGGATTGTCAGAGCAGACATATATCATCTAACTACGATCAGTGTCAATGCTTTCTGTGCTCCACACTGACAGACAATGCAGCATAATGCACTTCATGTGGCGGAAGTAGACTTGGTCCTTTTACTAGATATGCATATTGATGGTTTTCTTAACCCATTTAGGTACATTACTTTCGTCTCCCATGCATCAGATACCAGTAGCGGCGTTGCGATCTTTACCTATGAAGGATTATTCATCGACGACGTCAAATATCTCTCGAATGAGAGGAGTATGGTTCTAACATTCTTCACTGTCTGAGTTATTAACAACTACTCTCCTTCAGGATCGGGAAGGTGAAGGGAACACCCTGCCTTTTTACAGAGGTAGTCTTACCTCTTTCATGGTCCTGGGTGGTGATTTTGATTCCATCCTCCACCCCAAAGATCAGATGCTGTGACATTCACATCGCACAAAGCTTGCCACGATCGTCGTCCATTTACAAGTCGCGAACATGTCGGAATGGACTCATGGCGACTGGCCTGGTTTGGTGCACAATGCTGCACCTTCTTCCAGTCACCTTGATCGATTTTATATTTCGCGCTCACTGGTGGAGGCTACTTGACTGGCTGAGAGTAAGCCTGTTGCTTTTTACGATCATGCAGCATATATCTCCACGGTCGCACTCAGCCGCCAGAGGGTTTGGCATGGAGAGGTGTTTGGAAACTGGATGTGGCCCTACTGGTGTCTCCCGACTGTTGGCCGCTTGTCGATGTGACCTGGGATTCGTGTCGCCAGTGCTGTGCATTTACCTGTCTACATTATCGTGGTGCCTGTGCGGTGCAAAAGCTGCCCTCCGTTGGGTATTGGTGGCATGAGACAGAGACTCGGCAGCTTGGAAGAGACAATCCCTGAACTTTATTATGGAGTGTTGAGCGACTGCCCTACGGTGCCTGTTTCACCTGAACGAATCACAACATGCCCTGATTCGAACCATCACTAATGAGAAAGGCCTGCAATAGAACACCCATTGTGGCTTTAGACTTTCCCTTCACGCTCATTATGCTCCCTATTCACGAACTGTTATTGAAGCATTCTCTTGGCTCATGTTCAGCATGATACCAGAGGATGTGGTATTGGCAATCAAGGCACGAGTAACAGAAGACGAAGTCCTAGATACTATCCAAACTGGAGCTGCTAACAAGTCAGCTGGCCCTGACGGAATCCTCTCGAATTTTACCATGCTCTCCGACATCTCTTAGCACTCACATGGATAACTGACGTCCCCCATGGTGAAGGTCACTGATGCCTTTCTAGAGCGCCCTATTCACAAACGACCAGAGTATCCATACAGCAGGGACTATCTCCTCTTGACTCTGATAAATAGCAACATGTGGGGCAACCTTTTGGCAGTGCATCTTAAGTGGGTGGGCTGTTACGTCATGTCCCACGATTAAGCGTCGCTAGACAGAGCAAACAACATTTGGACAGCGCTCTCCCACTTCTTTAATCTGACTGCCCTCACTTAAGCACATCACTTTCCTGCATTTTAGGCATCCTCAGACTTCAGCCAGGCATTTGATCGGGTCCATCATTCTTTTCTAACTGCCGTTCCCCTTCATATGGAATACACAGGAATTACTATTCAGATGGTTATACGTTTCCTGCATGACGCGACATCCCTGGTGCTGTATAATGGTAGCCTCACACGACCTATCCCATCAGGTGTTGTGCGCTGCCGTATGGTTTCGCTCAAGAACCCTTGTTATGTGGTCTACTATAACGACTGAAGGTGATGTCACTAAGTCGACATGGGTTTTGCTGCACCGCCTTTGCAGACGGTTTGGTCCTCTGGCTTCAAAGTGCCGACAATACCCTGGTGGCAATTGCGTAGGTGACGACCTATGGCAAGACATCGGTTGGATCCTTTAATGCACGAAATTTGCAAGCCATGTAAATCAGTACAGGCCTGCCTGAGTGGAACGTAGTCTCGCTCAGTGTGAGGGATACCTAAAGCTGCCGTGACATCGACTTTATGATCGACCTGCGGCGATCTGTGGCCATCAACTGCAGATGGCTGCTGCAACAGATCAGGTTTTGATTTGCTGAACATCACCTCCACTCCCTTTACCTTCTGCAACATATGCATCACCTCCATTCCCTTTACCTTCTGCAACGTACGCACTATGTCATCACCTACATAGCATCGTGGATCCCTCACGTGGTGCAAACACTTCCAGTCCTGCGGTCCTAGTTCACTGCATGTTAGCTGGAATTGGTCCCTCTGTTAGCCACGGAATGAGCAAAGTCCGCTATGAGTCCCACGCCCTTCTCCAGGGTCAAGGGGCTCTGTGTCTTTACCATGATCCAACTGGCCTCGGACCCTTTTTGTCAGTTGACAGTCGACGATGTAGCGGCGTTGCTCGACGGGCCTTACCAGCGTACTGCTTGATGCATATGTGTAAGCCTCGTTAGCTCTCCCAGTGGCGTTGTCGGACATCCCAGCGACCTTCTATCACATCGAACTCTTTTTTTTTTTTTTTTTCCTGAAGCACAGCTACCTTTCTGCCTCTTTGCGTCCGTGTACTTTTCATTGACTAAGGCAGTCTACACTGAGATGCAACTGGCCTGTGCCCCAAACGAGATAAAGTAGTACTCACACTACATGTGGCGCAATTTATGGCAGCTGGTGAGAGGCCATTTTATTTACACTGCTGCACGCTCTGCATAGCCTGTCACTGTCAACGGGAAAAACTGAACAGCTGTTGTCTCCGTCAAGTTCACCTCGCTGATTCCCCATTTTGCGTGACGTGTGGAATGCTAGACATTGACGAACATCGTTTCGCTGGTGGCCCAGCAGTATACATCTGGCGCATGGTCCAGCGAATTCTGGCATTCCTCACATGTGCTGCTCCTGAAAGAATATCAAAACAAACGATGTTGTTCCTGGGTGGCGTGTACTAAGGGCAAGCGAAGTGTCACTCTCTGAATTGGTTCCACTGCTTTGCAGTTACGTTATTTATTTATTTATTTATTTTTGGCTTCTGGCGAGAAGTGAATTCTCGATTTTTGCGCTAAGCGAACGTACGACATTGAGCCATTGTCGATAATCCGAGATACATGCAATACCTTTCCTACTTCCTTTGGAGTGCTTTCTACGACCCACTGTGCAGTTTGAATGTCCCTGCATTGAGCAGTTGATCTGATGCACTATTTTTGATTTTTTGATATACGATCCCCAATGGTATTCCCCTTTATTTCGAGACGACGTACGTGTATTTCTGCACTTGTGTGGATATCTTTCATGGGCTTCATCCCACAGGCCGAGGAAAAAAAGTGCTGAAAGCCTCGCAATGTAGAAAAGAATTCGCAAGTTAGAGACCCTAGATGCCTAACTTTTTTAAATCGTAGTCTATTTCCGGTGAGTGATAAAGTTTTGTATAATGGAACCACCTCAAACAGAATTCAAATGGTTCAAATGGCTCTGAGCACTACGGGACTTAATTTCTGAGGTCATCAGTCCCCTAGAACATAGAACTACTTAAATCTAACTAACCTAAGGACATCACACGCATCCATGCCCGAGGCAGGATTCGAACCTGTAACCGCAGCGGTCACGCGGTTCCAGACTGTAGAGCCTGTAACCGCTCGGCCACCCCGGCCGGCTGTGTCAGACGTAGTACATCCGCCAAGAATTTTGTTAAAGTAACATGCAGGGCATGAGAAGAACTTTGTAACTTGCATTAAAATATTTTACAGTGATATTAAACGCAATTTCTGTTGTTACTTGGTTTTTAAGGCTTAGTCGTATCTACTGATACAATGCGCAAACACGAAGCACACACACACACACACACACACACACACACACACACACACACACGCAATATATATACACTGTGGTCCATTGATCGTGAGCAGGCCAAATATCTGACGAAATAAGCGTCAAACGAAAAAACTACAAAGAACGAAACTTGTCTAGCTTGAAGGAGGAAACATAAGATTGGGCGGATTGAAGGCGCTGCCCTATGTCAAACGGATATCAACTGTGTTTTTTTAAATAGGAACCCCCATTTTTTATTACATATTCGTGTAGTACGTAAAGAAATATGAATGTTTTAGTTGGACCACTTTTTTCGCTTTTTTGATAGATGGCGCTTTAATAGTGACAGACATATGCCTCGCCTTTGTAAAGCTATCATTTCTGAGAAGGCATGCTGTTACATCATGATTACCTGTAAAGGCCACATTAATGCAATTAATGCTCAAAATGATGTCCGTCAACCTCAATGTATTTGGCAATACGTGTAACGACATTCCTCTCAACAGCGAATAGCTGGGCTTCCTTAATGTTCGCACATGCATTGACAATTCGCTGACACATGTTGTCAGGCGTTGTCGGTGGATCACGATAGCAAATATCCTTCAACTTTCCCGACAGCGAGAAATCCGGGGACGTCATATCCGGTGAACGTGCGGACCATGTTATGGTGCTTCGACGACCAATCCACCTGTCAAGATATATGCTATTCAATGCCGCATCAACCGCACGCGAGCTATGTGCCGGACATCCATCATGTTGGAAGTACATCGCCGTTCTGTCATGCAGTGAAACATCTCGTAGTAACATCGGTAGAACATTACGTAGGAAATCAGCATACATTGCACCTTTTAGATTGCCATCGATAAAATGGGGGCCAATTATCATTCCTCCCATAATGCCGCACCATACATTAACCCGCCAAGGTCGCTGATGTTCCACTTGTCGCAGCCATCGTGGATTTTCCGTTGCCGAATAGTGCTTATTATGCCGGTTTACGTTACCGCAGTTGGTGAATGACGCATCGTCGCTAAATAGAACGCTTGCAAAAAATCTGTCATCGTCCCGTAATCTCTCTTGTGCCCAGTGGCAGAACTGTACACGGCGTTCAAAGTCGTCGCCATGCAATTCCTGGTGCACAGAAATATGGTACGGGTGCAGTCGATGTTGATGTAGCATTTTCAACGCCAATGTTTTTGAGAGTGCCGATTCTCACGCAGTTTGTCTGCTACTGATGTGCGGATTAGCTGTGACAGCAGCTAAAACACCTACTTGGGCATCATCAGTTGTTGCAGATCGTGTTTGACGTTTCACACTTCCTGTTTCCTTAAGTAAAGTAACTATCTGGCGAACGGTCCGGACACTTGGATGATGTCGTCCTGGATACCGAGCAGCATATATAGCACACGCCCGTTGGGCAGTTTGATCACAATAGCCCTACATCAATACGGTATCGACCTTTTCCGCAATTGGTAAACGGTCAATTTTAACACGGGTAGTGTATCACGAAGCAAATACCGTCCACATTGGCGTAATGTTTAGTGATACCACGTACTTATACGTTTGTGACTATTACAGCGCCATCTATCACAAAGCGAAAAAAATGGTCCAACTAAAACATTCGTATTTCTTTACGTACTACACGAATATGTAATAAAGATGAAGGTTACTATTTAAAAAAAACTCAGTTGATATCCGTTTGCCCTATGGCAGCGTCATCTAGCGGGCCAATCATAGCGCCATCTGGTTTGCCCCTCGAAGCTAGACGAGTTTCGTTCTTTGTAGTTTTTTCGTTTGACGCTTATTTCGTGAGATATTTGGGCCGGTCACTATCAGTGGACCACCCTTATCCGTTCCTCCGTTCCTCGGTTGCCATTAACTGGGTGAATTTCTCAGCTTCCTGGCAGCGTAAGAATTGTGGGAAGGAGACTGAAAGATAAGGGACGTTTAATCCTATGGACTGGTCAAAGCAAGGCTTGACTGATTATCAGACGATCGACTGCTTGGCTCTTACGGAAGAGTTTACTTCCAACAACCAACCCATCGACATCATTACGTAGGATTTCTCAAAGGCGCCGTAGCCTTGATTCAGTTAAGTACGTGGTGTTTCTTTTTTTTTATCTCCCATCGCTCGTTTTCTCTATTCGTCCGATTGTGATGTGCGTTTGTAGGTCCAAATGGCAGTGACGTCGATAGCTTCGCTCAGATATTCTCTATCTGGTTGACGTCCGGCGATCGTGGTACGAACGCCATTATCTTTGTCGTGTCTTGACCCTGAAACCAATCCTGGACAGCTATGCTTCGATGGATGGAAATGCGATCCTGCAAATAAACTGTTATCTGGTTATTTCATCCACGTGTATTTTAAACAAAATATTTGCAACTGGCACGCTGTGTTAGTATTTTCTACGGCATTTAAGAATTCATCTCCTGCCGTAGCTGAGAGATCTGGGCTAAACAGCCGATGAGGCACGCGGTTTGCCGAGTCCCTACATATGATGAGAGTCGTAGCCTGCTGAGAGGCATCTTAAGACCAATCGGCTGAATCAGATGCGAATGATGTGTAAATGTGTAAAATATCAGACAATTTTAACTTCTGCATTGTGACAGCGCTGTGCAATAGCACTCCCTCGGTGGTGTAACAAGCACCAGCTGTACGAGAAAAATGAAATGAAATGGCCGGAGGCCCCAACTGGGGAAATTCGGTCGCCGGGTCGCAAGTCTTTCTTCATGTGACGCCACACTGGGCGACCTGCGTGTCGTTGATGATGAGGACAACACAACACCCAGGGCACGAGAGGAGAAAATCCCCAATACGGCCGGGAATCGAAGCCGCACCCGCGTCATGGGAGGCAAACACGTTACCACTCAGTTAAGCAGGCGGACTGTACAGGAAAATTGGAGGAACATGGCGTAGTAGTTGTTGCGAATTTAGAAAGAAGACTGAAGGAATCGACAAAGATGTGAAAACATTGGGCACTAAAGCTAATCAAACCGAATTGTTCAACTATCGCGGAAGTAGTCCAGAAATTATATCACCAGATGCCTAACACAGGTGATTAGAAAAATAGTAATAACAAAACAAGCATTTATGGTTGAGGCATTCCAACAATTCAACGTATCAGAGAAAATACACAGCTCCAATGCAGGATCTACTGTACGCGATTTACATCTCTATGAATCATGAGGATTCGAGTAGAAGTTCGGCTTGAAGCAACAGTAATTTATTTGCAGAGGACAAAGAGCAGAACAATGTAGGTGAAAGCATTAAAATATCTGAATACGCGCCAAGGAAGAAAGAAGGCAAATTAATAAAATAAAAGAAGATGGAGACACATTCATTACATTTCTGACACATTCCTCTTCTCATGAATGTGTTTAGCGGCAACTTGGACTGAAGCGCTCTCCCCATGGCCAGTACACATAGTAATATCAAAACCGTTTGCCTGCTAAGAAAACCCCTATAAGCTATGAGGACGATAGAGGAAACTAATTTCAGGACATCGTGACCAGAACAAAATGCAATAACCATACTGGGGACATCAGGAGAATACCAAATGACAGGGTAGCATTGTTGCTACGACAAGTTGTAGTCTTTAGGAAATGAAAGGGTGAATATTTGAAAACTATCGAAAACTGTTATGTTATTTCCTGTTCATATCTGCGGGAAATAGAGGTCTCTTTGAAGTTACAGCAGCTCAACGCTTAACTTCACTATGTATTGTAGAATACTAACATAGGCCTAACTGTTGAGGATGGCCTCTGTTTTCACAGGCGTCCTGTTCACCGAGCCGAGATATAATCCCAAACGCCAACAGAAAAGTGTCCGATTCTCTCGCATTACACAAGGTACTTTGGACTGAAGCGCTCTCCCCATGGCCAGTACACATAGTAATATCAAAACCGTTTGCCTGCTAAGAAAACCCCTCACAAAGTCATTTATCTGAGAAATGCAAGGTGAAACAGGTGTAGCTATAAAACAAACATAATTTATCAGAGTGCTCTGCACTGCAATGAAGTAAATACAGTTTTATCTAAAACATTCACATTTACGATCTTCTTCTTCTTCTGCACTTCAAGACGTTTGCACTCGGGTTTGTTCCGTTCAAGTTGCCACATCATTCTAGGTCTCCCTACGTCCCTCCTTCCTCTTGGTTGGTACAGTATGGTCGCATGTGGGATTCTCTCTGCATTCTTTCTTTGTAGGTGATGTTTGTATGATGTTTTATTTTTTCAGTCTTTCCATTAACAATCTTCCCGTTAATATCGTAAACATCTAGTTCACTCTTATTAGTATCATTTCTTGGAGAAAAACTAGGCAAGTCAAGGACATACGATTGTGTGTCATAGATAGGATGAAAATTGCCACATGGAATGTGAGAGCAAAGAGAAACAAAAAAAAAAAAAAATGGAGCTAGACCATAAATTAGGAGATGAAGGAACTGACTGCATTTGAAGTACTATTAGGTCTACAACTTTGCTTCCACCGTTTTCCAAAAGACGGCAGTAGTGGAAAGTAATGGTGCAAGTCGTTCGTCTTAAGTGTCATACAGTAAGCTTAGATATTTGAGAACATAACTACGTTAAAATATTAGTCGATTTTTGATTTCATCATAAAGTTATTTTCGACCGAATACGTCAACTTATGAGCCCAATTCTCGTCATCTGCTGGAGGTTTTAATTTTCTGCTTTGATATGAAGAAATCTGCGGCTGAGGCTGATAAAAAGCTGGGTAAGACCTATGATGAGACGCCTGTTAGTGACAGAACTTCGCAGAAAATGGTTTCCATGCTTCAAGAATGGAGATTTTGACGTTGATGACAGGCATGGTTGCAACCGACGGGAACAATCACAGGAGATCGTTATCGAAAGCAATTGATGTGTTTGAGCATATCACTGAAAGACAAACGGCCACACTACAGCGATACACATGAAAAAATGATTTTGCAGCATAACAGTGCACGAGCCCATGCCGAAAACCCCGTCAAAACATACTTGGAATCGTTGAAATGGGAAGTTCTACCCCACCCTCTATATTCTCCAGATATTCCTCCCTCTGACAGCCACCTTTCTCGATGTATGGCACACGACCCAGCTGACTAGCACTTGCGGTCATATGAACAAGTGGCTCCCCTCAAAAGATGCCCAGTTTATACACTGCGGGATTCGTATGCTGCCCTAAATCTAGGAGAAAGCAGCGGCCAACGATGGCCAATACTTTGATTCGTAAATTTTTTGTAAGTTTTTCACAATAAAGTCCCGAACTTCGAGAAAAAAAAACAACGGAGGAAGCAAAGCTGTAGACCTAGTATATACAATCAAACTATTGACATTTCATCTGAAATTGAGCATTGGTAACGGCAGAAAATATTTTCTGGTCAAAACACGTAGCTCCGCTGCAGTCAATCTCAATATGCCCCACCGCAAAATCCACGCGGTCGGTCTTCTGATAAAAAGTCAAGCGTTGCATTATAGCAGCACATCGGCATAAAAGTGCAGTTTCGTTAAGTCTCGTACTCACAGTACTTACACTTCCAGGAAACTGAGAAATATCAGATTTGACGGAAAGGGAGAAATGGACTGGCACTACGTTGTCGAACAGACATCGGTTTTCTCCCTGGCTGGGCTCACGGAGTCCACACTGCCACTTTTCTGCCCGATACAACCTGTTTCAACGTAGCTACTCCATCTACTCCTAGTCGTCCTTCTCGGTGTACCACATGACGCCCAATCTTCGGATAGCTAGCAGTGTTATGACACTACACTGACACTTGTTAGACTGTTCCCTTTCATGCCTTACTACTGCTAACAGATTCTTGTTCAAGGACCTGCGGACGTTGGGTCTTTCATCAGAATGAGCCTTTTGCTATGTTACTAATTACGGTATGGTGAACTTGCAGCAAGAGAGAGTACGCTTTACAGCAGTGAAGATCTTTGTGCATATCTGCATTCAGCACTGACTGCCGGATGCCACAAATTCCAGAATTCAGGCGACAGGTAACACAAATGTCAGAACAGTTCAGACATGTCACGAGATGGACTGGAAGTCAAATTAACGTCGCGTTCAGAATCACATTCAACACAAAATGGAGTATTACTTTTGGGAATCGATTGTAGAAGCAATTAAACTTCGATAATACCAATACGAATATTTTGATAGGTGAAAGGGCCCGTTAGTGCGCATCTGTCAGGAATGTATTAAGATCAAACTGCAAGAACTTGAGAAAACAAATAGAGGCCCTGGCCTGCGCTCCGTTTTGTTAACATGTTATTGTAATTTTGGATCTCAGTCTTAGGCGAATTCCAAGTAGAAATTCTCATTCATAAGGCACTTTTCGCTTTTCTTGTCAAAGCATCAGTACCAATTAAATTGTAATCGTTGCGAGCGATAATAGTAACAAGTGCATGTTCAGAATGGTATAGGTGCTCAGTGAATGTGTTGGTCTTAAGCTATCCACGTGATCTGAGTAACGTTGGTGATGACACATTTACTCTATCGCTGATCACCTTAGTAATGATTGCAACTGCGCTTCTTAGGGGCAACAATACTGATTAAGTTCTCCTTACATCGCCCTGATCTTCGAGTAAACATACACTATACAGTGACTTTCGGTTAGGAACTTTTGACGTGCTTCACCGCCTCGCCTTTTCCTCAAGAACAAGCAGAAAATGGAACAAAAAACCTCCTAACTTTTCAAAGAAAACATCCGTCAGTCTGCTCACTCTGATATACGAAGTATATTCCCAACAAATTGGTGGTGGAACGCTGACCTATGCAATACTGAAAATGAATATGTTTGTATCTGCAGGAGGAATTTAAATAAATTGAGACTGTAGATACAAACATGCACTTTTTCAGTAATACACGAAGCAGCTGTCTAATTAGCACCAAGAGACACAACGTTCGTTCTCGTAGTGATTACAATAGGTCTGCTGATAATTACTTATCAAATATTACCATGTGCTATGCAGCTGAAACGACACTCAGTAAATATATTTTATAGGTCGCAGTGAGCCAAGTAATAAACTCGTTACAATCCTGTTCCCACTGTTCTGAAAGGTACTGAGCACTAGTTATTTGACTAGGGGTTTATAGGCGCCACACTCTAATTCACATGTGTTTGAGTGAATTAAGGGCATCACAAGCCAATGACGAAGGAAATGAAGCCGCTGAAATGTTATTACACAGACAGCAAGATAAATTTTCGAAAATCACTGGAATTGCCTCAAAAAACAATTATATGTAAAATTCCATCCAGAAAATGTTTGACTACTGACAAGGGTACCTTTCGGGTTTCGGGAGGAAGACGGTTCAATCCCGCGTCCGGCCATCCTGATTTAGGTTTTCCGTGATTTCCCTAAATCGCTCCAGGCAAATGCCAGGATCGTTCCTTTGAAAGGGCACGGCCGACTTCCTTCCCCATCCTTCCCTAATCCGATAAGACCGATGACCTCGCTGTCTGGTCTCCTTCCCCAAAACAACCCAAACCTTTCGGGATCTACTTCTACATCTGCATTTATACTCCGCAAGCCACCCAACGGTGTGTGGCGGAGGGCACTTTACGCGCCATTGTCATTACCTCCCTTTCCTGTTCCCGCGTATGGTTCGCGGGAAGAACGACTGCCGGAAAGCCTCCGTGCGCGCTCGAATCTCTCTAATTTTACATTCGTGATCTCCTCGGGAGGTATAAGTAGGGAGAAGCAATATATTCGATACCTCATCCAGAAACGCACCCTCTCGAAACATGGCGAGCGAGCTACACCGCGATGCAGAGCGCCTCTCTTGCAGAGTCTGCCACTTGAGTTTGCTAACTATCTCCGTAACGCTATCACGCTTACCAAAAAACCTTGTGACGAAACGCGCCGCTCTTCTTTGGATCTTCTCCATCTCCTCCGTCAACCCGATCTGGTACGGATCCCACACTGATGAACAATACTCAAGTATAGGTCGAACGAGTGTTTTGCAAGCCACCTCATTTGTTGATGGACTACATTTTCTAAGCACTCTCCCAATGAGTCTCAACCTGGTACCCGCCTTACCAACAATTAATTTTATATAATCATTCCACTTCAAACCGTTCCGCACGCATACACCCAGATGTTTTACAGAAATTTACGGAAATTCAGGTTAGTAGTATACCTCAAGGATGTCTACTCGTAGAAGTTTTACAGCGCACTAAGCAGAAAATTCCGAAAAAAGGGCTCTAAAGTTTTAAACGTAGCTCATACAGACGTCATATATGGATCGTAAGTAGCAGAGCAGCAGAAAAGTGAAGTAGTTCGGTCAGTAGCGTAGCAGGCTGTCATGTGGCTGACGTGGGTTCCATCCCACTTACCGGCCGGTAGGTAGGACTGTTTTAAAAATTATAACAGCTGTTAAATAAAGTTAATGCTCTAACTATTGTCACGTAGAGGAAGGTGTAAGTAGATGAATGACGAACACTAACTTCACTTAACGAAGGTTTATTCAGCACTTCCACATACAAGAGTGCGCAGCGAACTGCCTTCAGCCAGAACACATACGGTATATATACAGCTACAGAACATTCCAGTACAATGATCCTTATGGATACTTCTACAATGTACTCGAACCGAATATAGAAATTAAAATCCTACAGCTCAGGTGAGTTTTGAACTCACGACCCTCCTGTAACAATCTCGTATCATAAACACTACACTACAGCGACTGCACTACTCGGCTGCTTCTGCGAGAATATTATCAATTAAATCATAAATAATTTAATTTTGTTTGTGAAATGGCTGTCATAGCTACTTAAAATGTGGATTACACTCATCAATAGATTCTTTTTAAACAGTTGAATAATTTCAAATGCATTTTTGATGGAGGTAAATTTAATTGCGACTGTCACAAAATTCTGGGTGGAGTTTCAGTTATATAACATTTTTAACAATACCTTATTCACATTTAAATTTTTTATTTTGTGTGCAAGCATCATAATTATAATTACCATAACGACATTGAAAACAAAAAAAATATTTTGGCATCTTGCACGATTTATGAAGGACGATTGTTTAAAAGAACAACGCTTTTTTAAAAGATCTATTGAAAAACATACTTCGTTGACATTCCTGAAAACTACTCTTTCATCAGAAAACATGGAAGCGTACCAGTCATACCGTGTCATTTCCTTAAAAACTGGCGCTGACAGCTAATGATGTACTATTGAGTGTATTTTTATACAATCTTCACGAGAATTTATTTCTCTATTGTTTTCAATAAGATAAGCGCAATTTTGTATATGCTTCACAAGATTTTTTTCTTCTCTACAAAAATAGACGTCAAATGGTCGAACTAGTAGAGTACATTTCGAAGGAATCACTTTGATTGTACATTTTAGTGATTTCTCGTCTTCCTGAAAGATTTCGTCGTATAATTCAGGCTTTGCTTGTCCATCTCAAAAGTGAATAATTAACAGAAACCGTTCTTGACCCACATAAGAGTTCAAACGCCGATCGAAAAAGTCAGGATACAGTTCTGTCGTTAGCTTTGCAGTTTTGGAACACGTTATTACAAAGTTTTTATAATTCTTTTCATATTCATTTACTGTTTTCTGAACTCGCTGACTAAAGTTACCAGTTGCCTCTTGTAAACAAACAAGTGCTTGAGATAGGATGTTTCCAAACAAAGTGAGATCATATTGAGCTGTATATGTAAGCTTCACTATTGATGTTGTGTATTTTGACGAAAATATAGTTTTGCTTCCTTTCACAGACAAAGTCCTGTTGTGCATCGAGTGATGCGGACATCCTGGAAAGAAAAAACAACCGAAATTATTTTGTCAGAGAAACTTAAAAAGAGACAGCAAAATGAATTTTTAAATACCCTGCAGTAAATACCTGTCTTGTCAGTGTTGATAACAGAATCTTTATTGATATGTATAATGTTAACGTCTGGGTTGGAAAAGTGTCTGCAGCGGTCAAGGTTTCTTCGATAGTCGCTGTTCCTGTTCTTGAAACAAATCTTGTCACTTTTCGCTGACGAATTCCGCGCTTATTTTTGAATCTATGAACCCAGCCGTCAGAACATTAGATTCAAAATCTGTAAACCGTTGCGCTGGTGCTAAAGCCCACTGCTGTAAATTCCTTGTAGTCATTTGCTGATAATTCTCTAGGGCTTCAACAAAACTACCATACGTCCAGGAACTGATTGTTGTGTACTTATCAAACTGATTGCCACCTTTTTTCAATTTCTTTTTCCCACTGGGATAAATATTCCTTCTTTCTTAACCAGGTGTATCCTTTTAGTGTAATGTTCGTAGTTTCCTCGTGGGGTGCGCCTTTGCGATATTAACAACGCTAATTTTGTAATACAAAGAAAGACAGTCTACTTCTCTTGCCTTTTTTTCTTCTGGTTCACATTCATCCGATCAGGTGTGGTCTTCGTACTTTTCGGAAGGTTCACCTTCACACTTTTCATCAGTCACAAGTATATTTTCACCCAAAATGTCCATAGTATGTCTGCGAATTTCTTCAACCGTCAACATTGCTGCACGAGAAATTGTAGTTGAAGATTTCCATGCAACCGAGCTATTTGCAGCAAGCATGCTTTCGTAATAAACAACCGTATCTTTTCACATCACCTTCGGCACTTCACTGTACAATTAATCTGCAGCTTCTTACACTTTTGTGATGTCTTTATTGACAGACCTTTTTAGTCCACAATATTGTAAAAATTCCGACAATCTAACACAGCACAGAATGCTTCCATCACTGCAAGGGTCTAGAATCAAGTGGCATTTAAAAGTTATGGCCCTTTGCTCGATTAGTTCCGTGCGGGTCTTGACACTTCCTGACCCTCTACCTGTTTGAATATACAATAGGGCTGTTCCACGAAGACACCGGTCCCTCGATTTAAAAACGAGTATTTATAACTCTTCCACAGCTCATAATATCGTCCAGTTTTGTAATAATACTGTGATGACAGCCTGCATTTCTGCATTTGAAATTATTCAAATTTTTAAAAATAAAGTATTGACGAGTGTAATTCACTTTTTAAGTATCCTGTGAGAGCCAATTCAATAACGAAATAAAATTATTTATGATTTAATTCACAATAACTTTATTTAAAACTCGTTATAATATTTAAAAAGATTAAGAAAAATAAATAATAAAATCGAGCTCGCAGGTAGGACCGAACCTGGATCGGCCAGATATCACTCTAGCACGCTACTGACCTTTCGTGGGGGACGTCACGTGACAACCTTTGAAGTTCATCATTGACCGTTCCAGGCAGTTTTTCTCATAACAGGGAGCAGCCAGCTCGCTGATCAAACACGCTGAGCTGCCCTGCCTGCGGTCTGAGCTACGTGTTTCACCTGCGCGCTTGAATGCTACTTATAACCGTATATGAGATTCGTATGAGCTACGCTTAAAACTTTAGAGACCTCTTTCTCGGAATTTTCTGGATAGTGCGTTTTAAGACTTGTATGAGTGGACGCCCTTGAGGGCTACTACCAACCTGCGAAGCCTCATCCCGAACTGAATTTCAGAGACCAGAAGGTGCTCCTGCGGGTGATAGCCGACGACGGGCTTCCAAGACTGGAGCTGAATTATCCTACTACGTTCGCTAGATAGTTACACGTACCCTTGGCGCAATATGCTGTACAATCCAAGCGCAGTAAGTGAGTTAGAAAATTGTGTTTTCGACTGCAAGATGGTTATTTTGCCAGTACATTATAATGTCTATGGACATTTACGTTGTTGGAAACTTGCTTCTTCCTACCTTTGCCTCTGCTGCAATGAGAGAATGTTAACATCCTTGATGCCTATCTAGGCTGGGACTGGTTTACTTTTCAACGGTTTTTTGGGCTCACATTTTCTGTCATTGCGTGTTGTTTCCAGCACAGTAGCTTTTGTTGATTGTAATTATGTTACTCGTAACTTACGAAGAATCCCTGTGAAAGTTCACGTTTTGCAGTCAATGCTGTGTTGTCTCGTCATTCTTCTGTTTTGGGATAGTGCCAATACCACCGATCCAAGAAAAAAATTTTCTAAGAGAGTAATTACGAAAATATATGTTGCCTACTCATAACATCGACAGCATGAACAGTGGAGATGCTCCAGAAATACGAATCTGTCACGTCTGATGACGAGCATCTTAGTTTTCAGTGTGTTTAAGAGAGAAATACACGATTATTTTCACTGTTCTGCATGTGTGATGTTTAGTTTGCAGTCGATGCATCTGAGTGTTATTAGTACCTACTCTCTAGTCCTCAAACCTAGTTACAAAAATTCAAATAAGATTCAGTGATATATACTTTTGGTATTCCGACACCTGTCAGCCGTGTCTTTGAGACAATTTCTTAGTCACTTCGCAGCCGAGTCAGGAAACGCATCGGCTGGATTCTTTCTGTCAGTAATGTAACTAATTCTTGAGAACGCTGTGAACGGCGATATACTCCCTCAATGGCACAGAATTCTCCTGTTAAATTCAGTGGATCTGTTCATACCAATTTATTGAATAAACTGAATGATTTGCATATAAGGTGTTAAATAAAGTTATCGATTTATGCCTTTGAGTCCAGGAAAGTCGTACCACACGGTAATTGCGACTAATTTCGTATTTTACGTTGCTATTTGCACTGACCACCTACCTAAGTGTCAGTATGTCCACCTTTGGCACGGATAAAAGCAGCGCTGCATCGTGGCATAGAAGTAATGAGGCCCTGGTAGGTCGCTGGAGGCAGTTGGCACCACATCTGCACAAACAAGTCACCCAATTACCGTAAATTCCTGGGTGGGGACGATGAGCTCTGGCTGTACAATCACATACCAGATGTATTCGATCGTTTTATTACAATAGGCGTTTAGTATATGATTTTTATGGTAAGCAGCATTTCATTTGTGTTACTACAGTGCATAATCTAATAGCGTTTCCATTATTTTACAACAGACAGAAATATTAATCAACGGTCGGTTCTCTCGTATTATATAAAACAGACTGACAATGCTCAGGTAGTTTACCGATTCTACACCTGTAGAATTCTACGGCTCTTAGTTAAAGGTGTCATCAAACCAGTTTTGATATGCATTTTCATCCAGAAAGATATTTGATTGATGGTTTTCGATAAGGAATGAGAATGGTAAACATTTGAGGGTACGAGACCAGAAGAATAGGTGTAATAGGTGTGTGACGAATGAATTTTAAAACAACTCCTGGTTAGTTTTGTTTGTGAAATCAGCAGAGTGAATTACATTAGCAGCATATGATGCAGTTCCTGACCGAAAGGTGTATTTGTTGTTGGCAACAATACCAGCAGTGATGTGCATGGCCGTGGGGAGCTGGGGAGGGACTTGTAGTGCACAACACACTTTTTGAGCCGCTAGAGGCAAGATATTATGTTCAGACTGACCTTTGCTCGAGGATATGTCTTTTTCTAGGGCTCAGCCATTAATTTCTCCTTCAGAAGTTACCATGAAGGCATCATAACACAACACCAGTAACAATATTCCATAGGAATTTTCAAAAAGCCAGCTAATGACGTTGAAGCCAAATTGCGGCATTAGTCACCGTCCTGACTTTTGTTCCTTTGAGGCAGGGCATCCAGTACTCCTACTGTAGACCTCCAAGTCTTTGGTATTGAACATTAAGGTCGCCTGACGTTTAGATGGTCGCAGTTCGCACAAGAAAACTCTTGTCCAACTTTTTGTTCCCCAAAGGCACTCACCCCACACACAATAAAAAGTTCCGAGCTGCCTCTACTACCTTCACCACTCTATTAAACCAATAGCGAAAAGTATGTCTCAAATGTTGGAGCTCTTTTCACTTGCGACTATTTTGCAATTCTTGATCAAGTTTAGGAAGTTTCAGGCATTCGTAAGTGAATATGTAACTGCAAGATCAACGCTAGATCTGCAAATAAGAAAATGACTGTCGATAATACACTGGTAGTGCCCCACTGCCTTCGGCTGGTCGAATGACGCCTAGCGCTAGGCATCAGGTGACGTATCCCGGTATCTGGTGGCTAGTGGCGGCTGTAAGGCCATGGTCTCGGCGCAGCCACGAGCTGTTTGGCGGAATTGTTTTCAGAAGCTTTTGCTGATACTGGTGTGTTGGCAGTGAAGCGAATTCTCTGTGAGTTTCCATCAGACAGAACTTTAAGAGACACCTGATATACTATTTGAAAGAATTGTGCTTCGACGTGTTTCTAACTGGCGACTTCACATCTACATTGCGCGATGTTGACAGCTTTTCCTTTTTTTCTTGCTTTTGTTCGCTGTTGCTCTCAGTGTTTGGCCAGGGCGGATCTCACACAGTTGGACACCCATTCAATTTCGTCGCTGAATACTTCGCTCAGTCAGTTTTTTTTTCCTCGGTAGCGGCTCGCGATACACGCCAGCATCCTGCAGTGGTGCCAGATCGTGCGTATGGCCACATAGGGATCTGAGGGGTAGCCGCTTGTGTTGGTCAAGATTCAAGATTCTTTTATTAGCCATTGATCATGCAAGATGAAATAGGCTTCGTCAGTACATAAAATAATATTAATATTCCAGACACTATATATAAGGCATAGATATAATTAGCATATGAGTAACTTACAAATAACATAAACCTTAAGCAGGTGACTACAATGCTTAATACATATTCTTGTTTCAGATACATACAAAGGTACCAAAAATGAGTTACATTGTAGTAGCAAACACAGTAGTTACGTAACACATCATAACACTGGCAAATAAAGTAGTTACCTAACACAGTTGAAATACAAAGGTATTAAATATGAAATATTTTGTAACAGTATATATAGTAGTTAATTAAGTTAATTATGCAATTACAGGTTTATCTCTGTGCTACTCAGATCATAATATTCTTGCATAGAATAAAATGGATTGTCAGATAACCAATTGTACAAATTTTGTTTAAGAATTTTTGTGGGCATGTCCCGAGCTGATTGCGGTAGTTTGTTGAATATTTTTAAGGTATTCACTTTGTGTGAGTTACTACTTTTTGTTAGTCTGTGTCTTGGTATATCATAATCTGCCTTCCTTCTAGTGTTGTAGTTATGAATTTCTTCCCTGACAACACCTTCCATACCATTGTTTTTAATGTGTAACACACAGATATAAATATACAAGTTTACAATGGTCAACAGTCTTAGCCTTATAAAGAGAGGACGACAGTGCTCCGTGGGACCGACTTTACACATTATGTGCAGCATTCTTTTCTGCATCAACAAAATTTTGTTACTGTGAGAGCTGTGCCCCCATATGAGAAGGCCATATGTAATATGTGACTGGAAGAGTCCACAGTACATTGTTCTCAGAAAGTTCATGCTAATCATGTCCCTAAGTTTCCAAAGGAGATAGGAGACTCTTGAAAGCTTTTTGCAAACCTGATTTACGTGTTCTTCCCAGTTAAGTTTGGAATCAATATGCATTCCTAATAGTTTTCGAACGATTCCGATTTAGTCCCGGCAGCGGCCGGCCCGTGGCAGGGTTTTATGTCTATGATTGCGCATGCATTGAACTAGTGTACCCAATAACAACCCCTCACTAAATGCGCCGCTTTTTATTTGTTCGTCTTTGTTTCCTCTACAAATTCTGCGGCATACAATACCTGAACTGATGAATGATACTCGAGAATGGATCGAATCATTGTGCTGTTAGCCACACCATCCACGTATATGCCTCACGGAGCTTTCTTTGTTTTCCTCCTTATCATTTATATTGCAAGGGAATTCGGTTTTCAGTAGTTCGATCCTGTGTGGTCTTCTGTTCCTGTGTCAGTAAGACCAAACAGTGTCTGAAAAGATGATTTTGATCCGTTTACTCACTTTCATGAAGATCAATACACAGTCTGATTTTTTTGTCAGAGTGGTGTCAGATTGACTAAACACATTGATCATTGCTCCGTTAACGCTAGTTTTACCACTTTCAAGTTTAATACATCTACATGTTCCACGAAGACATCACAATAGTAGAATCATGCACTTTATGTACTGAAATGCTGTGGTATGGAGCACCCACTTCTTTCATTCCTGCCATGCTGTTCATTTCAACTTACTCCCACGCTGGTATTGCGCCATTTGACATAAACATGTTGTATCCTATCAGAACAGTGCTTAATTCCAAAATTTACGGAACGTACCTATTCAGCTGCATAGCCCACCCCCCACCCCTCACCCTCCCCTCCTCGCTCCCCAAGCACAAAGAATCACAAGTTTCGGTCATTAAATGTAAACAACAGGTCCTACTGTCTGTCCCTGCAGCAGTGTCACTTTGCTTCCAAGTTCTGCTCGATACATGTCGGCAGGAGTCGGTAACATTTGTGAAAGCACATTATATATATGCTCATGTTCAAACACGCCTCGCGTTATGTATTTCTCATTTACACATGTAACACTAACCATTGTCATGCTAATTAGATAGCTGAGGTTGCATGCAAACGTAAACAAGACAGTGGAAATGGACTTTACCTATCACGATTTCGGAACGAAGCTGCCAACTTATCCTGGGTGTACTGTACACACACACACACACACACACACACACACGCACGCAGACAGAATATCTCGCCCCCATACCCCTGCCCGTCGTATCACGTTGGTCACCCTCCGTCACGTTCTCTGGTGCCTGCACAGCGGAAAATTATAACTGTGTTGCGATTCAGTACACGTCTACTACATTACATCAGTGGCTTGTTCCAGTGAGTTCAATTAAATTTCCATGGAAGGTACCAGAACGCAGATCCGGCGCGTTCCAGCTGAAATTAAGTTATGTGTCAGAAGACCGTCGCTTTCCAGTCTAAATAACTTCTTGATGTGCACTTCGCTACACGTTATTCGAACTGAGATTCATTTAGACCTTTCTTACAACCTGCGACATTTTTCGGAATTCTTAGAGAATTTTTATAGAATTAAAGATTCACGGAATATCCGACGTCATAGTCAACACAGAAAGAGCTACAAGTACCGTACATTATATAAAATGAATTGACATGGCGAAATTAGAGATTTACGTACTAATTTGCGAATGGGCACACGTTCTCAAATTCATTGTAAGAACTCTTTGATACGTTTGCCGCAAGGTTGTCAGACTAAGAGATTGAAATTAGCCTACCACGAAAGCGTGAAAGCATGAAAGCGTTCAAACAACTGACGTGAATGTCCGCCCCCGGCAGCTGAGTGGTCAGCGCGACAGATGTCAATCCTAAGGGCCCGGGTTCGATTCCCGGCTGGGCCGGAGATTTTCTCCGCCCAGCGACTGGGTATTGTGTCACACGACGCATGACGTGAATGTGGCTGAGTGATGTCTTTAGCAGCTGTCGATATGTGGACAGGTGAACACCCCATCATTTTTAAGGGACAAATGCAACGGTAAAATGCTGTGCAAGACCACATGCACACACACTGTAAACTCAACGGAAAAAAGATAACCAACATCAGAAGTTATCGATAGTGGATATTAATTACGAAAGGGTGAGATAGAATTAACTCTGCCCGGCTGTTGTTTAACCAGTAAGAGCTGGGTTCCAAGTAGAATATAAGCAGAAATCCCCCTCTCTATTCCAAAAGTAATTTGTTAATTTAATCTCAGCTGCTTTCTTAACAACGCTACCCCAACAGCTAGGACTGCAAGTCACATCTCCGTGTTGTTATACACTCTAAAAGGGCAATAAAATAAAATCAATAAAAAGCGATGCACCACGATGAAATCACCCAAATGGACCGGAAACGGTAGATGTCGTGTACATGTACAGAAAAACAAATGATTATAATTTCACATCAACTGAATAATTTATTTAAGGGAATGAGTTCATAAACTGAACAACTCAGTAACATGTTCGTCCACCTCTGGCCCATAGGCAAGCAGTTACTCGACTTGCAAGTCAATGATAGTTATTGGATGTGCATCTGAGGGGTAGTGTGCCAGAATCTGTTCAACTGTGGCTTTAAATCGGCATGATGCTGAAATGCCTGGGGGCTCTCCCCATAATACTCCAAACGCTCTAAACCTGCGAAAGATTCGGCGACCTTACTGGCCAAGGTGGATTTTCAGAAGCGCGAAGACAAGCAGTAGAAACCCTCGCCGTGTGCGAGCAGGCATTATCTTGCTGAAATGTAAGCCCAGGATGGCTTGCCATGAAGGGCTACAAAATGGGGCATAGAATATCTTGATGTACCGCTGTGCTGCAAGGGTGCCACTTGTGACATCCAGAGAGATACTGATATGAAAAGAAATGACACCCGAGATCATTATCCCTGTTGTCAGGCAGTATGGCAAGTTGGTATGCCACCACTGTCTGGGACATCTCAAGACGCGCCTTCGATGTGGAATCTCACTGACTGGAGCGGAGTTATAATTCTGTGATGAGTCCCTCTTTGAACTGAGCCCCTACAGCCAACGAAGACGTGTCTGGACACGACAGTGGTGGTACACCAATTTGACTGTCCCCGTCATGGTAGTCTGGGGTGCCATTTCATTTCATAGCAAGGGCCCTTTGGTTGTCATCAGTGGCACCCTCACAGCACAGAAGTAGGTCGACGATATTCCATGTCCTGTTTTGTTGTCCTCCATGGTAAACAATACTGGGCTTACTTTTCAACAAGATAATGCCTGCTCGCATACGGCGAGATTTTTTGGTGCTTGTCTTCGCGCTTCCAAACCCTACCTTGGACAGTTACATCGCTGGATCTGTCCTCAGATGAGAACGTCTGGAGCAATTCGGGCTGTGTCCTTCAACTATCTCGGGATTTTGACGATCTAGCACGCCAGCTGGACAGATTCTGGCACGACTTCCCTCAGGAGGACGTCCAATAACTCTGTCAATCAATATCATGCCGAATAACTGCTTGCACGAGGGCCAGAGGAGGACCGACACGTTATTGACTTGCTCAGTATGTGAAACCCTTGTTCTTGAATAAATCGAACAATTTTTCTGAAATTGTAATCATTTGTTTGTCCGTACAAGCATATCACATCCACTGATTTCCATCCCATTTCGATAATTCCTTCCTGGTTCGTCGTTTGTTTCTTTTTGTCTTTTTCTAATCTATTCGAATTACTGTAACGTTTTAGAAAGATTTGATGTGGTCTCTCTCTTCGCCCGAGTTGCTCTGTCTGATTCGTTATGGTTAACTGAGGCTAGGTCTGGTGCTGAATCAACAAACGTATTTCGAGATGTGTTGACTTCCTCTCACTTCTAATTCAATGACAATGTCTATGATTAGACAGATGACGTTGCGTTGGGGGTTTCTTTGTGGCATATTATTGCCAGTCTGGTTATGGAAGATTTCGAAAAATATTCCTGCAGTGTCGGTGGAGCTGAAACCTTCTGTGTTAGACGATACTTCTGCTGTATGGTCTAATGGAGGTGAGAATTTAAACGGCTTTTTATAACATCTGATTTCAATACAACTGAATATTCGGTTTACAGTGCAGGTAGATAAGGATGCCTGCTTTCCCTTACTTGATGTGTTTGTTAGAAGAGTGGTTGATGCTTTGTGGTACATGCCTATTATAAAAAGCCAACTCACAGTGATTCGTATCTTGACACTGATAGTTTTCACCATCTGGCTTAGCATGGAGGGCTACTGCATACCTTGGTTCATAGAGCGACACCATCGCAGATCCTGAAAATTTGCCATTGAGGTAGCCCACCACGAAGCCATCTTTCGCCAGAGCCGTTGTAATGAAACAGATCAAACGTGCATCACACCATCGACCAACTATGAATCGAGTGGTTGATGAAAGTAACTTGGTGATGGCAAAATGTAAGCCCTTTTTCCCTTATTGACCGTATTCTATGGGAACATGAAGTGAAATGTATTTTTCGACCAGCACCTTAAGATTAGAGCATTTTTATGGTACGTAAACGATGCGATCTGTTTGCGTAAGGCGGCTGATTACCGTATTGCTTGCAGCTGTGGTGTCTCATATGTTGGTCAGATTGTCAGGATCTTGGAGGTCAGTGTACTGAGCATAAACTTACAACAGCCAAGCAAATTGGTTGTTGCAGAATTTTGACTTGGCACCGGTCATTCTATGGAATTTAACGACGCAGAGATCCTGGCATGCACCTCCAGCTATTAGCATAGTGCTATTAAGGAGGCAGTTGGGATTAAATTAGCAAGTGATATTATAAACAGTGATGGAAGTTGTTGGTTAAATATTGCTTGGAAACCAACTCTCTTCCTAGTCAAACAAAAAGCCAGACAAAGTTAATGCATCCTCTCATGTTTGTAATTAATATTCACTATCGATAAATTGTGAAGTTGCTCATATTTGGTTCTGCGGTGGCACTAGTGTTTATGTTGTGTGTGAGTGTGAGTGTGTGTGTGTGTGTGTGTCTTTCGGCGTATGCCGTGCATACAGGGGTTTAAATTTCCTCTTACAGTGCTTTATTGTTACAGTTGTACATTGAAAATGACATGGTGTGCACCTGCAGAAATATCATCGGTTGTCGAAGATGTCACCTGGTTGTATTCCCATAAATTATTTGAGTATCATAGGTGTGTGTACAATGGATTTGAGCTATACGAATATACTATCTAGAAAACTGTATACTGGACGATATGAATCTTCGTTATGTCACCATAAGACACTGTACTTTACAGTAATGATTTTGCTAATGAATGATATGCAATGGCCGGCCAGTGTGGCCGAGCGGTTCTAGGCGCTTCACTCTGGAACCGCGAGATCGCTACTGTCGCAGGTTCGAATCCTGCCTCAAGCATGGATGTGTGTGATGTCCTTACGTTAGTTAGGTTTAAGTAGTTCTAAGTTCTAGGGGATTGATGACCTCAGATGTTAAGTCCCATAGTGCTCAGAGCCATTTGAACCATTTGATATGCAATGGGCTGCATTTTACTCTACAGGGTGGTCCATAGATAGTGACCAGGCCAAATACGTCACGAAATAAGCATCAAACAAAAAACTACAAAGAACGAAACTCGTCTAGCTTGAAGGGGGAAACCAGATGGTGCTATGGTTGGCCCGCTAGATCGAGCTGCCATAGGTCAAACGGATATCAACTGCATTTTTTAAAAATAGAAACCGCCATTTTTTATTACATATTTGTGTAGTACGTAAAGAAATATGAACGTTTTAGTTGGACCACTTTTTTCGCTTTGTGATAAATGGCGCCGTAATAGTCACAAACGTATAAGGACGTGGTATCACGTAACATTCCGCCAGTGCGGACGGTATTTGCTTCGTGATACACTACCCGTGTTAAAATGTACCGTTTACCAATTGCGGAAAAGGTCGACATGGTGTTGATGTATGGTTATTGTGACAAAACGCCCAACGGGCGTGTGCTATGTATGCTGCTCGGTATCCTGGACGACATCATCCAAGTGTCCGGACCGTTCGCCGGATAGTTACGTTATTTAAGGTAACAGGAATTGTTCAGCCACATGTGAAATGTCAACCACGACTTGTAACAAATGATGATACCCAAGTAGGTGTTTTAGCTGCTGTCGCGGTTAATCCGCACATCAGTAGCAGACAAATTACGCGAGAATCGGGAATCTCAAAAATGTTGGTGTTCAGAATGCTACATCAACATCGATTGCACCCGTACCATATTTCTGTGCACCAGGAATTGCATGGCGAAGACTCTGAACGTCGTGTACAGTTCTGTAACTGGGCGCAAGAGAGATTACGGGACAATGACAGATTTTTTGCACGCCTTCTATTTAGCGACGAAGCATCATTCACCAACAGCGGTAACGTAAACCGGCATAATATGCACTATTGGGCAACGGAAAATCCACGATGGCTGTGACAAGTGGAACATCAGCGACCTCAGCGCGTTAATATATGGTGCGGCATTATGGGAAGAAGGATAATTGGCCCCCATTATATCGGTGGCAATCTAAATGGTGCGATGTATGCTGATTTCCTACGTAATGTTCTACCGATGTTACTACAAGATGTTTCACTACATGACGGAATGGTGATGTACTTCCAACATGATGGATGTCCGGCACATAGCTCGCGTGCGGTTGAAGCGGTATTGAATAGCATATTTCATAACAGGTGGATTGGTCGTCGAAGCACCATACCATGGCCCGCAAGTTCACCGGATCTGATGTCCCCGGATTTCTTTCTGTGGCGAAAGTTGAAGGATATTTGCTATCGTGATCCACCGACAACGCCTGACAAACATGCGTCAGCGCATTGTCAATGCATGTGCGAACATTACAGAAGGCGAACTACTCGTTGAGAGGAATGTCGTTGCACGTACTGCCAAAAGCATTGAGGTTAACGGACATCATTTTGAGCATTTATTGCATTAATGTGGTATGTACAGGTAATCACGCTGTAACAGCATGCGTTCTCAGAAATGATAAGTTCATAAAGGTACATGTATCACATTGGAACAACCGAAATAAAATGTTCTAACGTACCTACGTGCTGTATTTATCTCTTTGGGCCACTTAAACAATGGCGTACAGCCATAGAAGTTGATGGAGACTATGTAGAAAAATAGGACACAAACAACACATATTGATGTATATTTTCACCAAATTCTGACTCTTAAAAATAAATATGTGCTGAGAAGAAAAACGTGGGAAGTTCCTTATTGAATGACCCTCGTATATTGATGTCTGTAGTCTTTACCCAACTGTGCAATTCATGATTATTATCCTGAGTGCCATCGAACAAAAATTTATAGACCAAGATATTATACTAAAAAAGATACAGATTTATAAAATGGAAAGTGTTGGCACCTAGAGGAGTGTAGAATCAAGTTTTGACAATAGAGATAAAGACTGATAAAAATTAAAAAATACTTCTCTTCCTTATGTGCCAAATGTGTAGAAGAAAAAAATAAATAAATGTAATCACAATGATGATGAAAAACATTTTATTGGAAAATGGACAGCTGACGAAGTAAAGAGAACTGTGGAAAAATGATATAAAGTGTTAAGTATCAATAAAATCAAAAATTTAGAAATAAAAGCAACATGTTGTTTAAAAATTATGGAAAACACTTCATGAAAATAAAATTAGCAACCAGTCCGCATGAGTTTGAATCTCAATGAGTTATATATCAAAACAGAGAAAGACAGTTGGATATTGAATTAGATCCTGATAAGATAACGGAAAATCCAGAAAAGAATACTGTTGTTAGGATATGTCTAAATTCATTTTGGAGAAAATTTGGACACTGACAAAATATGAGTAAAACTGAGTGTATTACAGTTTTACAACAGACTTATAAGATATAATTAGACAACTGATTAGACAATATTGACATAAACTTTATTAATGATAATATGGCTCTGAT